>NC_088201.1:24769619-27469619 GCF_037126465.1 Ornithodoros turicata | reverse complement strand
ATTGGGAGCGACCGTGCAAAATGTTTTCGAAAAACGATGTCTTACGATGTCGATGTCTTATCATAGCGCAATTTAATTTCCACCAACGCCCCAAAAAATCCGCCTTGTGGGAAAACGAGGCTAGCTAAACGGATGGGCTCCGTTTTCGAGGGTGTCGTTCTAATCAAAATCCTCTCTAGCGCGTATTACAGGTCAACTACGACCATTGTTTTCGTGCAAGAACTCTCGTTGTTCTTCGTGCTACATGCTGCAGTCGCAAACGAAACATTTATGGGCAGGCTTCCAGGTTCCGAGCTCGAAGGAATTTTGTCTTCGCGTTACCAGTTGGACATTTGAATACGTACTTCATGACAAAGTACTGGAGAAAGCAGCATAAAGTACGGAATTAGAAATTTACTTGGTATTTTAAGTACTTCTCATCACCTCGAACATATATTTTTTAACACATGATATGAACACACGTACTACCTTCAGGAACTAGCTGTCACACAAAAATTTTCATTTGGGAAGCATATATTTCCTGAGAAAAGTCGTTTATAAGAATGCGCTCAGCGGCGATAACTCTCCCAACTCCTGGATTACCGATCCAGAAGATGTGGGTTCGAGTCCTACAGCTGGCTAACCTTTTCAGTGACTTCCATCTTTCATCGTTAATTTCTTAGGCAATTTGAGGCTTTGTATGTGTTTGTCCTTTCTATGTTGTTCCAGCCTCAGAACATCAGTTCTCTCATGTTCAACAGTTGCCGCTTGCGTCGATCCCGTCGTATGATTGTGTGTATGAGTGAGAAAAATGTAAGAGTGAAAGGGTTGGATGAGTGAGAGAGAGTGGTTCATGTGTCCCTTCAGATGACGCGCCCTTGGAAGTCGCTGGAGAGGTGTGTTAACTCCCAACTCCTTCTGGCGTGTTGTGACATCAGCGCGTCCGCGTACTGTTATTCGCTGCGGGGAAATCGTCTGCTAGGGCGCGGGAGCAAGGAGCCGGTCGACAGCTCTGCGTCGGATGCGGGTCGGTAAATAAACCACAAAAAGAAAGAAGGCGCGCGATTTATTTTTTGCGGGTAGGATGACGTCACAGATTGCCAGCCGAGGGAAGTAGCTCTTGTACTTTTTGTGCGAATTTGTATCACAGCTTGTAATCTTAATTTCTACTCCTCCTGGCATATTTATTATCGAGCTCTTCCATTCCATATATATGCTATCGTTGGTCTAGAGACTGTTGTTGATTTTTAAAGGGAAAGGGGCATTATAAAGGCTTCCATTGAAGATAATTTCGAAAGTTCCACATGATGTCTTCTAAATACCTGACAATATTGCATGTGTACCTATCAGGGACATATCTTTATTATATTATTGCAGAGTTAAGCACTAAGATTAGGATTTGATAATGATTAAGATTTTTCGGTACAGCTTTGAAGTGCAGAACATTTATGGAACAAAAATACCTACTATGCGCGCGTAGTTAAATATGAGCCCCACATACGTAAATTGTACAGATTACCTCACTATTATTAAATTTTTAGACAGTGCTACGGGAGGAGGGGTTCCACGTTTGTGCTGCCCCAAGCGGAAGGTGACCTATGATTTGGGGGGGGGGGGGGTCCTGATGTCCTGACCCCCCTTCATCGTTACATCGAGTTTCAATTGACCTTGACAATGTAACAGCATGCTGTCCAAGGCGTACCCCCCCCCCCCCCTCCCCCTTAGAAAAATCCTGCATCCGCCACTGTCCCGATCGGGACACTGACTTATGGCTCATGACACAACAGCAGTGCGCCTAATTGTTTGGTTTTAGTTATTACTCCATCAAACCATCAGACGTAAGACTGACTGCGCATCATGAAAGTTACAAGAGTGGCAGAAATATTCTTCTTATTTTATTGTGCTTCTAAACAACTTCAATGCATTCCTTTCATATTAACTTCATGAAAGCAGTGTTGCTGAGCTACAGGTCGCAGATCCTTGGTTTCCTTCAAGGAGGGTTTGTTTGTATTCTAACATGTTCTTTACGTGAACTTGATAGTGGCAGGTTTCCTCTCATATAATGGCCTCAGGCCTTTAAGGGTCTTAGTAAACGAAACGAAATCATTTGGATTATCAAGCTGGTGTGCAAAATTTAACAACTGTACAAGACACAATTACTGTGCAATCCACCAATATGACTTGTTACCACTGAAAATCTGATAAGAGCTGGCCACTTCCTTTTACATCTAGTCTTCTATAACTAGCCCACTGATGACGGCATGCTTGTGGGCATAACCTTGCAGAGTTCCGTGCAGTTTGAAAGATGGCCATGTCTGTTACATTCCACATGCATCTTTATCCACAAGAACTCCATGCCCACATACAGGCACGGCACACACACCTATATTCCAGTGGCTAGAGAGTTTTGCATGACATTTGTTTCTTTACAGTGAAGCAAAGAATCTCATCAAGTATGCTGCCGAAAAAGGTGTACAAGAAGCACACCAGATTTACCATGAAGTCTGCACCACCGGCAACTGTGACCACTAAGCTAGAAGTAGATTTATATTAGTGCAGGAAGTGCTATCAATAAAAACTAACCTCTTTATTGGAGTTGTTACATATCAAGGGCAGCCTGGTGATTTCAAGTGCACAAAACCCAGGAACGAAAACATTACATACACAGTAAAATGCACCTTTCATGAATCATTGCCTTTCCTGTTGAAGGGTTATTTGCAGTATATTTATGGGAATCTAAAGCGCCCCACAAGGGGCATAGCGGTTCAGAAAGATTTAAATTCCCACGACTTCCCAGATGACATGTTGACATCACAGAAGCATTTCATTCCCATATGCCGATCAAGCCTGTACCCTGTACCTTTCGTGAACCAACGCCTCCTGCAGGTATCTTCGATTTGGCTGCACTCCATGAACTATAGGCGGTGCAACACCTTCGTATATTCGTTTTGCGAGTGTCGCGCGCGCCCTCCACACTCTTGTATTCGTTTTGTAATGGTGCAGCACTAGTTCTGCACGAGTGCACGGCCGGCCTGCACTTGCTGGATAGTCGGTGCATTCTTTTCGCTTGCACCTCCTGCACCAGATCTGAACTGGGTTATCCGCGTGCTGCACTTTCCTGTTGAAAAGAAAGGCATTACTAATAAAGTTACTTTCAGCTGGAAAGTAGCTCCCGAAAACCCGTCTTGCGTGGAGTCCAAGGTAGTGCAGTCCAGTGCAAGTGAAATGAATGCGCTTAGTAAGTGCAGTACGAGTGCACGTGGAGCAGACGACAGGTGTCCGCGTCGGTGGCATGGATGTTAGTACGCTGACGGTTCTTTCCTGCAGCAAGACAGTGGATGCAGCAGTCAGTGAAGTTGCGTGGTCGCAAAAAACGCGTGGGATAATGTTTTTATATTTTCCGACCTAACCGAACGGATTACTCAAATTCCCGGCTGCACGGGGAGCGTTAATTATTAAGCTTGTCTTCACTGCGGCAAATGACGCAAGCTTTGCAGCGGCTGAGAATCATTCTTTAATAAAAATATAAAGAGATGAAGGACCAAGTAGGAAAAACAGGACAAGCTCGTGTTCGTAGTATCTGCCATAATGTTCTCGTGACAGCCGGGAACACGATTACGATCTTCCCTTCCTTTCGGGCAAGCAAGTAGAATGCATACGTCTTCCACTCACCACTTACAGGTACAGAGCCATAACAAACACTTATTCGAATGACTACTAAAGCGAATGAAGCACAACACACACAAACAGCATATATGAAAGGAAAAACAAGCACAAATAACATTACAGTGGCTGCGGTGCGGACAGCAGACGACCAGCCTGCTCCTGCACTCGTTTTTTCGTTTTGGAAGTGACTTCGCAGCGTTAGTGCTGAACCTACACTTGCAGTGTCTCAGTTGTCAGCACACGCGCTTGCACCACATTGGCACTCCCCTGAACTAGTGCCGGAGGTGCAGGGCAAATTGAAGAGACCTAATACTACATCCCTGTGTGTTCAAGGTAAAACAGAAAAAATAAATGTATTAAAGGCTACTTGAACTTGCAGCACATTTATTTGCTGCCTTGAAATGACCCTAGGGATCACTTTGCAAATATACTACTTTGCTAAAAAAAAAAGTGTGTGGCAATGTAGCAAAATGGAACAGTTGCCACATATCACCTTGCTGCTACTTGCAACTTTGTGCAACCATGCATGTTTCAAACACCATTCCTTACTGAAATTGGCAGATAAATATGACTCACATTCATGGCACAGTAACATTGTCTTGGTTTTAATGATAGTTTATACCATATGCAGTAGGTCCAATTGCCAGACTACAAATAAACAGGTAGAAAATGTAAGTGCAATTACAGAAACCTCAACCAATTCACTTCTCATCGTAGACTCACGATAAGTTACTTCATGCGTAAAAACAAGGCAAAAACACACAACACTCATGTTCCCATGTACAAAATTTTAATGTAGGTTCAGGATTTCCCTCACACTCGAATGACCAATGATGCGTGCCAAAAAGTCTACCTTTAGAGCTATCACAGAACATTCCTTCATATGGAATGTCTGCATGGACAGTGCGTGTCTCTTGCAACAGTGTATTAGCTCTCAAGTGGACAACTTTTGGATACGATAGGCAGCAGCACTAAATACAGAAAGCAGGACTGAGAGCTTTTTATGTACACAAAAAATAAACTGATGGTAATAGCTAGCTAAATTTAGCTCTCTTGCGAGCGATGGCATCTTCCACAGCCTTGAGCTGCTTGAGTAACTCTTCACGACGTAGAGTGGTTGACCTGCGAACACCCTGTGGAGGGGACTCGTCACTTGGTGGCCCCGGAGTCTTTTCTGGAGACGTCCTCTTCCGTGACACTGCACAGAGGGATAGAAAGTCAAACTTAGTCATTTTACGACTCAATCACTATTTCCTGGACCAAAAATGTTTCAAGTAAAAACATACATCACACTTCCCCAAGGTTGACAGCCTGCTGATAGTAAGTAAACACCTAGCCCTTTTCTACGATAAGTCTAAGAATACCTGCAGTGTTGAAATGACTATGTATATTATGAAGCTCATCATAGGTGTACAGCAACCACGGGTGATATGGCTCAGAGGGGTGGAAGCGACTTGACAAAAGGAACTCTTTACAAGTTAAGTTACAGTGTAAAACATGTAACTAAATACTAAAAAGTTACAAGCTACAACTAACTTGAAGTTTTCAAGTTACTTTGGAAAAGTAACACGTTCCTTTCAAGTTACTTGGAATGCACGCTTGAGTTCTCAGCATTTCCATGATAGCAAAGTTACGAAGCTACCTTAAAAAGGAATGAGTTACTCGAGAAGTTACTGGAACTCAAAAGTAATGAGTTAAGTAACAATTACTAAAAAAGTAACTTAGTTACAGTAACGAGTTGCCCTCAACACTGATGTGGCCCAGGGAGATGAGACTGACACATGATGGACTTTGGTAGCACAAGCTAAGTGAAACAAGGCAGGCTTGGACAATGCCGATACAAAGATGATTCACCTAAGCTGTGGGAGATAAATAGTCATGAGCTGTTGTGACCAAGCAGACAAAGGTGCATGCAGGTGATATTAATCAGGGATGAAAATGCACAATTTTCATTTTACTTCTGTTCTAGTCTGTTAGTGGGCTAGATGATAAGAAAAAGGCAGCATGTTTAGTTCAAGGAGGTTTCAACTAGGTTTGAAACACCAGGCAATCCTGGAAGCGCCTTGAATTTGAACAACACTTTTAATTCCATTAGAAAAAAAAAAAAAAAAAAAAAACTGGATTGATACCCTTCTAAGTGATACGACTTTAGTTGCCAGCTTATTCAAATGATATAATTGCAAATTTATTACAAGTTTACCTTTGTCCCCATTCTTCTGAGCAGGAGCCTCTTCCTTTTTAACCATTGACAGGGGAAGTGACTATAGGAAAGAACAAAACTCACAGGGTCACACACGTTTTACATGTTTATGCTCAAAACATACGATAGAGGTTCAGCAACCTCAATAACAAGCAGTTGAGAACTTTGTAGAATTATTTTGAAGAGAGAGAGAGACACACACACACAGGTGATATTGGAGTTCTATAACCTAGAAGTTTTCAACATGAGGGCAACTTTTCCAACTACCCGAGCAGTTGTTGTGGTACCGGGCACTTCCTAGTGATGGCTACTGAGGGAAAGTTGCACGCTTTCTGTGGTAGGTAGTTCACAATCCGGTGTTCTGAAATCCTGGAGCATGAGGAATTACACCCCTCTCTCCCCTGCACCATAATAATTTCCCCACTTTCCTCTCACACACGTCAAAGTTTCCTTCCCCTCAGGGCACCGTGCCGCCAATTTTGAGCCGGCTGACTGCTCCTCTCCCCCAAATTATACAAACATTAAGTTTCCAATTACTCACAGAGCGTTACTGCTTGCATCAGAGTGAAAAGCTACTTAATGGCTTATGATTTAAAAGCTAACGGTACAAGCAGGAAGTTACCTTCTTGATGAGTGTAAGCTTTATCTGAGGCTTGTGTTGAATAATCTGTTGTTGTTGCTGTTGCTGCTGCAGCTGCAGCTGCTGCTGCTGCTGCAGTTGCTGCTGTTGCTTCATCAACTCTTTCAACCGTGGCGAGTCTCCTTTGCTGTCACACTGAACTATTTCAGGCACGCAAGAAACAGGATCTCTGTAGATGGGTGGAAGCGGAATGTCCATATCCAGAGGTAACGATGACACAGGAGCTGATGGTGCTGGCCGTTTCTTAGCCTCAGCTGCTTCACAAAATGCTAACAATTAATTTCACCATGTCGTCTCAAGTTCCTATACTAATACTGTTAATGAACACTCACATTTTTTGGGTGGGGATGGGTTCCTTGCCATCACAGGAGCTCCTCCTCGACCTGGCCTCCTTCCAGAAGAACTTGATGCTGATGAAACACTATCAATACTAATACTACGGCTCTGTGAATAGCTACGAGACCGTGATCTTGATGGTGTTCTTGAAGAGCTGGACCTGCAAAATTAAGAACAATGTTACTGATATAAACAACACACTGCAACATTTTATCCTCCTCAAAAATGGGTCTTTAGTTTCTTTACTAATCTGCTGTACAACAAATACACCAATGACACCAGCGGCGCAGCTCCGCAAGTAGTCCGCTTTGGTGTAGGGATTCCGTTGTGCTATGGGTGAAGCTCCCGCGCGGCTGTCTCTGTGGTGGAGGTGAGACCCTTATTTCCACCTTGTCTTGTCCATTATGACGTAGCTCGAGCATCAGTAAAACGTGACGACGAGTGGATGCGCTTGGGGGGGTTGGTGTGCCCCCCCTAGTACGACTTGGTTAGGACCAGGCAACATTTGCATAAATCATGTACAAATAAAGTGTATGGTTACTTTGTAATAGGCTAAAGAAGAGTGACTGCACAGAAGAAAGGCACAGCCAGCCATATAAAGGGCAACTCATCAAGCATGTGGTCATTATTTGGTTATTTTGCTTCACTGGCGTCAAGACCACACACACAGTTGACATGAAAACTTGTGTTCCCCTTTATTTGGAGTCCAGCCAATAAGGCACCACACCTTCACAAATGGGGAGAAGAGAAAGCGGGACTACTCGCACGTCACGTACAAGCAGAAGCGTGCAAAGGGGAACAACTGGAGTGCAATAACCGTTACCTTTTGGCTCATCTGGAACAGAACCAAACTGATACTGCTGCCACTAACTGGGAGCTGAACTGAGCCAATTGGAGAAATTTTAGTTACCAGTTCAAATGTCGGTTCAGAAACATTGTTTAACTCGGGTCCTCTGACCTTTAATATTTTTCATGTTATTCAGTGCAGACTGTTATGGCTTGGTTATGATTACTCTGTCTGTGATGCATAATAGCACAAGTAGCAGTCTCAGCAATGCAAGTGAGCGTGGGACAAGTTGGTACCGGACTCAAATACACACAGTCTCTGGAGTTTGTGCACCAGCTGGCCTGCATCTATGCCATACTCTCTGCAAAGGGGCTCACCCGACACTACAGACAACGTTATTTTGCATTGCTCGTTTGTTAAGTAGGCACGTGTGTGTCAATATGCTACGACAGTAACTCTGCACATGTGAGAAAGAAAAGGTTGGAAAAAGCACGTGACAAAGCGTCTGTCCACTCAGGAGGGAACAATAAGGGGGCATTCGCAGATGGGCCACAACATTATGGTGAAAAAGATGAAGTAACATGGGCCTCACGTGTAGTTGCTGTGGTACCTTATTTGAGATCGATCCAATGACATCATTCCACGTGCACGAGGGGTAAGGAAAAAGCTAAGGGGCTGCGCGAAAGGCTGACCTACTTGCATAGCGTATAAAGATGCCGTCTGATTGTTTTATTCACATATTTCATTTGGAATATCATGTAGCCGCCTCTAGAAAACCATAAAATCTATGTTTGTGTCGAGCCAGAGCTACGCTATTTTGGTGACATGCACTCCGCTATGTTCACCCCCAACACTACAAAACAGTGACAAGAATGAGACAGCTGCACTAATTACTGATACACCACCACCTTTGAGTAGGCCCCATCAGCAACAGATATATTCAAAGACTTTTCTCAAAGAAAAACAGACCACGAATTTAAGAACATTTTGGTCAGTATTATGTAACACACCCTGTACATACAGCGACGACAGCTTTCATGTGTTCGCCATGATGCTTTCCAGGCATATTCACTCATTTCAACTTAATACATATGCATATTTCATAGCAACGTCACTAACTGTCAATAAAGTAAGACAGGATTGAAAAGAAAGTGCGTGGTGAACACGCGGACGAAGGTGGACACACGTGCAGACAAGGGCAATGTTAGTTTCCGTACAAAGAGTTTTCAGACGACATTTAGAAGAAATGCTATCGGGCAGTACTAGACATGTTTGGAGTTCCCAGTGTGGCCAGAGGAGGAGCAACACCGGTTTACATTTGGTGTAATAGGTGAACACATTTGTACGGAATGGCTAATTCAGGAAGAAGACCTAGGGGATACTTGAAACCATAGTGTTGCGTTGTTCGTTAAATGAGTTATTGTGAAGAAACACACAAAGAATTCAAGGTTTTTTTCAACAGTCGATCCATATCCAAGGGCTTCCAAGGCCTTGAAATATGACCTTTCAGGTTCAAGAGTTTTCAAGGCCCTGTGCGAACCCTGCATGATTAATTTGGGGTTTTCTGGAACAAGAATGACAATTATTGTGCTGTTCAAAGTTCCTTCCATGATGCTGAGACTGTACATTCTGAAGTGAAGTAAAATATTCTATCGGTTAACAGATAAAAAAAGTTGCAAGATGCATACGATGAGTGACTAACGAAATTTACCCCTAAGGAAGTATAAGCAAGAAGTGTCACTGTGGGAATAAACTGCAGTAAAATCCTTAAGTATGAGGGATCTGCACTCACAATTTCTTTTGCTGCAACAATGTGCTTAACTATTAAACCTGCTCACTATAAGTTGGATGACACAGAGCTGCAGTGACTGAGCAAAAGGCAGTGCTGTACCTCTTGAAGGCTTCATAAATGTGAGGGGTGAGACAGGACATGAGGAAACAGAAGAACGGGACAAGATGCAGACAAACTAAGCGCTGACTAGCAACTGAAGTTTATTGGTTTGGTACTCTTGTTACTATGTACCAACTAGCCCGCACAGTTGCTTTGAGTCGGGAATTTTCAGTGCACAGAAAGGGCCACCCATTCGTGAGTGGAAAACACATTTACATTTATTTCTCAACGTAATCTCCTGATGTACTTTTCTTCACTAGTGCCTGCATACCACACAAATAGAAAGATTTGTTGTTACGCTGTAGATATAATCGGACAGCCTACGTCACACCATCACTTTGTGTTTGTCTGTGTGGTTCAGCCTCAGCCTTTCCATCATGCTAAACTGAGGTGTGCAGAGAACCAACTCTGGGATTAAATGGAATACAAATTGTTCTGAATAACTATCAAATGGAATCAAGTACTAGGCGCATCCATTAAGTTCACATAGTTAATGCACATCTATCAAATTTTCAAATTTCAAATATTTGATTAACAAAAGATAACTTTTTACCTTTCCAATAACATACCTGAACAGAAGTACTTAACAGAATGAGATTGCTACAATGAACTTCAGAAACAGTTCCTCACTGCTATGAACACCAGCTGCTCTATATGTGCCAGAGATAGGCGTACGGTGCGGCAGTGATTCCACAGGTGAAAAGGGGACATCTTATTCACAGCTATGCTGTCAATAATGAAACTAACTGCATGGCATGCATTTGCACCCCTGAAGCAATGAAACATATTCCTGGCTAGTTCCATCTCAAATCGAACAAGGAGTGAAATCTTGGTTCTCGGATGAAATTGCAAAAAATATATGTTGTAGTTACGGGTCAGTGATGCAAAATAAACGGTTTTTAAAAATTCTGCGTCAGGCGGTTCAGGAGCTAGGAGAAGAGGAAGGAAATACCTCTCCGAAGTCATCGTCGTCACGTGCGAGTTTGAGGGCCTCTTGCAGCGGCACTTTTTGGTGCATGGTACTGATATTTTTTTCTGACCACAGATCAAATGGTGTACAATGAGTCACTACATTTTCGGTTTTCCAATGATTTTGGTTTACCCGGGAAAAAATTCCAAAGTTCAGCCACAGCATCAAAAAGCATCAAATTCACGACCACATTGTGGGTGATCTAAACAACCGATTAAGTTTAGCCTTATGCCGCTGTATTGCTTGTTTATAGGGCTATCGAATGGTACTCACCTCGTCGCTCCATATCGCTTATAACACAGGCTACCCTGGCTCGAATGAGGCAATACCTCGGAAAAATGGCAAATTTCCCAGCGCTTTACCTCAAAAACCCCACTAAAAAATTGCCTCAAAATTGGATATATTATAGGTGAGTCCATTGACTGCATACAGCACAAAAATGGAAATTCGTATTTTATTGATATTAGCGTGGCGATTTTTTTTCGAAGCGACGTCACCGAGAGAGAACAAGCCTGGACTCCCCGCCGTGAATGATGCGGAAATCGAACCTTCCGACTGGAGTTCCGAACTCAACGTTTTCCTCTCAATAAATTGCTCTCTTTTGTGTCATCCTCGTTTGCTGTAACCTAAAGATAGGGCCTGACTTTTTAGGGTTAAACCCGTATCCGCCCGATATTTACCCCCCGAACGAAATGTGTAAAAGTCGGGTTTAACCCGAATCTACCCGAAAACATAAGGGTCGCGTGGCACACTCATAAGCGTGCATTAAAATAAAGTTTGATAACATTGCTAAACATCAGTTCCATGTTAAGACAAATTTTTATTAAACAAAAAAAAAATCACCCGAATTCCTGACGACAGAATATGCCGTAACAGGATTTAACCCGAATACACCCGAATTTTCGAATGAAAAATATCACCCGATATTTACCCCCCGAATTTGGCCAAAAATAAAACCCGAAAAAGTCAGGCCCTACCTAAAGATTATTTTAGCCTGCAGATAAATAGTGGATTGTGCAGTAGCTTCCACGTTGTTCGTGGAACTCTGCACAGGCGCTCAGCTGAGTGAGCCCGTGAAAGCAACTTCTTTCACATGTTTATACATACTTATAACATACTTATTGCGCTTGGGTATGCATTGTGACAGGTATGTACAGGCCTGAGAATTGCAGTGCGGTCGCTAGAATTTTCGGTGAGCCTCAGTGCGCTCTGCGCTTCAAAAGCATGGAGGAACACCAGTCTGTTACACATTCAAGGCCAAAATTCGCTACGTTAAAACTGTGACGCTTGCGCAGACTCTACTGTCCCCCGCGCGCACGTACACATGCACAGTTTTACGACTTGTCTCTGATGCGGTGGTGATAAGATAGATGACCGGTACTAATGGGATTAAAGCGCGCCATGTTTGCCAGGTTTCATCAGGTTTGCGCTGTCAGTCTGTTTTTCATTATCCCTGTTGTTGCCCGTGCAAAATTGTGTTGTTTGCCCCTTGACTGGTGTTGGAAAGTATAGCCCTCGCAAGCTGGGATCATGGTATCCTTGATGTACAGCACAGACCGTGTGTATTGTGCTGACTATCGTCTCATTCATAAGGAGAAAGTACTCCACAACAAGGATTTCCGCTCTGTGTCTGAGATTGGTGTCGCAGCCGTGAGGAAACTTCTTTCTTGTGCAGAAGCCAGAACAGTGTAGGAAAGGGACCACCTGTGCAGGAACTGTTTCCAATATTTTAGCGCGAAGGTGAGTGAGCCACAACCTGCTGGAACGATTGCGGAATGATTAGGATTGCGGTTCCTGGTACATCAAGAAGTGATTGCGCGGAGTGCAGCGAATGGACATACAACATGAGAACCGCTTATGAATCAAGCACGTCCTTCCAAGAGCGCTGTCGGATTTTAACACTGCTCCCCTCATTATGGTCAGAAAAGAAGATCCTCGGCGTAATTCCAGAAGCTACAAGTTACGAGGGTGGTTCCATAAGTTTCCGGCCCGACCAACTTTTAATAGTCATAGAGACGAAACATTGTGTGACTTGTGTGAAATATTGTGTGACCTTGGCTTTTCTTGGGGGTGCTTCTCCTGGTTTGCGCCATTCCATCGACTCCCTTTTAGAAAGGGGATCACAGTAGAGCACCATAGTCTCATCCCCTGTGACAATTGACTTCAATATTTCTTCTTCGTTCTCTTAACAGAGCTCCAAAAACTCTCTGGCACAGATGACGCGCTGTTGCGTTTGAACTGACGAGATAAGTCGTGGCACCCATCTCGCACTGACCTTTTTCATGTGAAGGCCCTCGCCGATGATGCGAAAAACGGTTGCTTTGGAAAGCCCCAGCCTTTCTGAGATTTCCTTCACCTTCAGACGCCTGTCGCTCAGCACTTCCTCCTTGACAAGAGACAAATTTTCTTGTGTCACTACTTCCACTGGACGACCATCGCGTGGATCGTCTTCAATGGACTCTCGCCCCAGTCGAAACTGCTTAGCCCTGTCTTTTACCGTTGTGTACGCCGGAGAGGCTTCCCTGTACACGTTGTCCAGTCACGCTTTAGTTTCTTTAGGCGAAAGTCCCTCTTTTGTCAAGAATTTTATCACAGCGCGGTACTCGATTTTTTTCATTTTAACTGAAGAGTGCACCCTGGCTATTTGAAATGCCGCCCTCCAACCGACAAAAGCATGGAGAGGGTTGAGGGTGGTGCTCCGGCCCTCCAACAGATGGCACCATGCGTCCTTAGTCGCATTTTCAAATTCGCGCCCATGTTCTACCTCGGGCCGGAAACTTATGGAACCACCCTCGTATATGGTGCGCAAGTCAAAGAAACTTCGGTTGGAAAAGCACGCATGGGCTTCACCAGATCCGTACCAAAGCCACTCACTTCGCCAGGGGCACATCAACACAGCCCTGGAATTCTTTACAAACGACGACCTTGATTGTTCGGTTCAAAGCCCTCGATCCAGAGATGTTGTGCAAGTGCGTGTAGGAGGATCAAAAGTCAGCAAAACAAAATGCTACATGACTCGGTCCATACGTGAGGCATACCAACTTTTCCAAGCTGCTTATTCAAACATCAAGCTCAGCCGAACAAAGTTCTATTCATTACGACCGAAATGGGTTAGCTGCAGCCCATGCAAAGAAGAATGTGTGTGCACCTATTGCGCTAATTTTGACCTCTGTCTCGTTGCCATCAACACCGCATCAGACATAGTTGTAACAGCAGAGTACCTCATAGCCATGTGGATCTGTCAACAGCCATCAAGTTCTTGCTTTCTTGGTGACTGCGACACATGCCCTGGCAGCGAAAGCGTTACTCCCGAGAGCCTGCACCTTTCAGAAGAAATTGACAATTTAGAGGTGGCACTGTGGCAATCTGGAGGGCTTGTGAAGAAACTTGTTCCCATCGAAACCTTTTTCAATCTCGTTAGACATTGGACAACGTGCTTTGTAACTCACAGCTACATCAGACGGGTTCAGCGTGAGGCAATATGGAGGGAGAAGCTCTGCGTGAAACCAGGAAGTGTAGTCTTTCACTTCGACTTTGCTGAAAACTGGACTGTCATTCTGCCTAAGGAGATCCAACGCTATCATTGGAAGAAGCAGATTTCCACACTCACATGCGTAGTCACGATATCAGCCGGAAGTACTCAGAGCTATGCAGTAGTTAGTGACGACACACGGCATGATACCGCCGCAGCACTACTTTCCATCCGCAACATAGACGACGTCATCGATGAGAAGGCCCATCTACGGCAGCGTAGTGTACATCTCCGATGGAGCTAGTGCACATTTCAAGAATCGCTTTCAGCTTTATGAAATGAAGAGAAACACTGCACTGAAGAAGTGGGTCTTTTCAGCTCCAGGGCATGGAAAGAATGCATGCGATGGTATTGGAGGCGTAGTCAAGCATACGGCAACACTTCATAACCTGCGCTCACCAGCGACACAAGTCGTACAAACTGCAGCCGAGTTTGTGCATATCTTGTCGGAAAAGCTGTCAAGAGTATGCCTTATTCATTTAGCGCGGAACGCGGTGGAAGAGTTCAGGCAAACGAAAGAAACGCAGTGGGACTGCGTGCGCCCTGTTCCAGGTCTTCGCTCGTCATTTGTATGGGAGAAGTGTGACGCGCAAAAGACGTCGAAAGTGACTGTGAAGAAAACGGACATGTGTATATGATCAACATGACCATGTACGCAACCCCAAGTGCAATATATGTTAACATGTGGAAGAAATGTGGTATTCATCTATCAAGTGCCTGTGCAGGTTCCACGAACAACGTGGAACCTACTGCACCGTCCAATATTTATCTGCAGTTTAAAACAATGTTTTGGATACAGAAAGCGGAGGTGACACAAAAGAGAGCAATTTATTGAGAGGAAAACGTTCATCTCGGAACTCCAGTCGTAAGGTTCGCTTTCCGCGTCATTCACGGTGGGGAGTCCAGGCTTGTTCACCCTCGGTGACGTCGCTTCCAAAAAAAATCGCCACGCTAATACCGATAAAATACCAATTTCCATTTTTTTGCTGTATGCAGTCAATAGATTCACCTATAATATATCCAATTTTGGGCCAATCTTTAGCGGGGTTTTTGAGGTAAAACACTCGGAAATTTGCCATTTTTCCGAGGTATTGCCTCATTCGAGCCAGGGTAGCCTGTGTTACAAGCCTTATGGAGCGACGAGGTGAGTACCATTCGGTAGCCCTATAAACAAGCAATACAGCGGTATAAGGCTATACTTCATCGGTTGTTTAGATCACCCACAATATGGTCGTGAATTTGGCGCTTTTTGATGCAGCGGCTGAACTTTGGAATTTTTTCCCGGGTAAACCAAAATCATTGGAACACCGAAAATGTAGTGACTCATTGTACACCATTTGAGCTGTGGTCAGAAAAAAATATCAGTATCATGCACCAAAAAAGCGCCGCTGCAAGAGGCCCTCAAACTCGCACGTGACAACGATGACCTCGGAGAGGTATTTTCTTCCTCTTCTCCTAGCTCCTGAACCACCTGACGCAGAATTTTTAAAAACCATTTATTTTGCACCACTGACTTGTAACTACAACATATATTTTTTTCAATTCTATCCCAAACCCAAGATTTCACTCCTTGCTCGATTTGAGATGGAACTAGCCTCCTGTTATTCTTTTATTCTATGAACAGCAGTGCTTAAAAGTTATCTGTATTCTCATGCTGGTCTGTTTCCGCAGGTTACAGCAGCGAGCAGACGAGCAATGAGACAATGGCTCGAACACTCATTCAAGGCCACATTTCACGTTGCCTGAGACTATAGTTAAAAGTAAATGACACTGTTGATAAGATGACGTGTACATCCCTGTTCAGCTCGTGTGGCGAAGCCACCTACGAAAACCTTCCAAGACGTGCTTCAACCTAGACACATTGTAGAAGTCTCTTATGCTGAAGTGGGCCTGTCCAAGCTCCTACCGCACTGGAGGTTTCACAGATGTAAAGTATTTCTAAGCAAGACCATTGGAGAATAGGTAGATAGACTATGGGCCTGGTTTAGGAATGCATGTTTAGCACAGTCCTTTAAACTAACACTGAAAACACTCATGCTGCACAACTGTGTTGTAAATGGTAATAAGAACAGCAATGCAAGGGCAACACTGCAGGATGCCACCAGCAGCACATTTGTTGTGTACACTACCCAATGAAGTGAGAGCAGGCTTGAATTTTGTAGCAACTTTGGCAGCATGCACATTTACCAACGTATGTCACTGTGTGTAAAACTGCATTCGACAAATATATCAGTTATATCATATATATCATATATCATCTAACATATATGTTTGAATATTTATCACATCATTAATTCTGAAGTTTGAATCACAAGTCTGAAAATTTTGCAGAGTGCTTAAGCACAATGTAGCCAATCAGCTACATGTATTTCCTCATTGTCATGCATTACCACATAACAATACTAGACACCAGATTTTTCTACAAGAAACTGCATAAACAATAAAATTTGAATTTCTGAGCTCTTTGTACATAGAATTTCTATAGTGGAATACCACTGATTGGTGTTTGTAGTCTAACCCTCATTTGATTTTCAGCAAAAAGAAAAGTTTGTGCCCATTAACAATCTCCAATCCATGCAAAGAACAAAGAAAAAAAAAGTAGAGTAGAACACACCTGCTACGAGAGCCAGAAGAACTGCCAGTGTAGCTCCCACTTCTTGACTTTGCTTGTCTGCACCACAGAGAACAATACTCAGAATCTGCTATACATGTCCAATGTTTGTGAAAAATATCTGTTTACTCATTAGGATAACTTTTGGGCTGCTCAAATTTGTCACACACACCCCTTTGTGTCAATTTGTGCCACACACACAGCTTCCCATTTAAAGAGAAACTTGAAATGAATCCAAGGTGGCTACCATGTTGGTGAAATGGCTAAGGAGGCTTATCTCTTCTCTAAAGTCAGATCACTCTCTACCAAACTGTTTCATCTTATCTGGGTGTCTCATTACTTTTGAGACACCGTGTATATTATTTAATGTACCATGCAGTATGAAATGTTTGTAGCACATTAGTGGAGGCATTAGCTCTACATTCTCTCAATAGTGGGCATAGTATAAATATCATTCATGTTTGTGTATGCAATGTGCACCATGCAGCAGCGTAGGCAGAAAAATATTTTGGGAGGGGTTCTATGGGAACTTTACATGGGGAGGAGGATTTCAACCTTGTTTCCCTCTCCCACATGCACTACCAAGGGTATGATTTCGAGGGGGAGGGAGTAAATACCCCCGGCTATGCCACTGGCACCATGTGCATAGCAGGGTAATTATGTACCATCCAAGAATGGATAAATTCAGCTATATATTGCCAGACCAATAAATTTCAGTACACTTGCAGAGGACATCATATGTCTCCAAAAACCATACCAGACAGAATGCATCAGCAAGATTCTGTTGCAGTGACAGTGATACTGGCAGATCACATCATACACAATGTGTGCTCTATGAAGCAGTAACGAGCAAAAAGAAATTCTACTACATGACATAGTTGAGATCAAGAAGGTAAAATAATACACAGTCCAGCTTGATGAAACGTCGTCAAGAAAAATAATATCGAAAGAATGAAGCACGAAGTCAGAGTAACTATTTAATATGTGAGCTTTCGGGCAGAGTCTGCCCTTCTTCAGACAAAATAAGCAGTTAAAACACTGCTTATATAAGGAGTGGGATCGGTGAGAGAAAGAATCAAAGAACAAAACAGAAGGCTATACATTTGATAGATATCTGACGCCAAGACTGTTGGAAGAAACGTACACCACTCTTTCCGTTTGAATTTCTGCAGCCGCGCTTGTCCGTTGAAAAGAAGAAAACGGTTAAATATAAGTTGCTTACAGCTAATGTGAATTCTGCGAAAAAATTACTTGTGCATTCAAAAGCTGGACAGTGACATGTTGTAAAAACAATGCATACACATTAAAATAATGAGGGTAGGGATTATACAATGCTAGGGTATAGGGGAAGCATAAATCATTATTGTGTATTAATCAATCAGTCACAAAATCAAATTAATTAACCAAATGATAAGCATTTACCACAGCATTGTTGATTGTTGGAACAGGTGGCGAAATATCAATGTTCCTTTTCATCAGGTGGTAAAGCGGGCCGCTATGTACATTTATACCATGGGGAACCAGACTGTGAAACTTTGCAATTAAAAACGATTCTCTATTCTTACGCTTATAATCGCTAGTGAAGCCGGATTCTAAAATTACAATCTTTAAACCTTCATTATAGTCGTGATCTGGGAGACTGAAATGTACAGATATGGGAGTCTGTCGTTTATGAACGATGTCACCTTTGTGTCCATAAAACCTTTCACGCATGGAATTACAAGACTCTCCAATGTACTGTAAACCACATCTATGAGCAACAGTTTAAAGGTTGTCCAATTTTGAACTCAAAATTGCTGGCGTGACTTTTGATTCTAGTGCAAGGAAAGATATGTTTACAAGTTTGGCATTGTTTCCTATTACAAGGGGTGCAGCCTGAGGGCTGTTTTTGTACGTTCGAGGAACAAATTATGTCGCGGATGTTACGGTGGCGCCAAAACGCTACGGTAGGAGCATGCGGGAATATTTCTTTTAATTTGTTGTCTGCATGTAGAATGTGAATATGACGATCTAGAATTGTTTTGCATTTTTTTAAAACATTGTTGTACTGAGTAGCGAAAATTAAGTTTGACCCCTCCTTTTTAATTACTGGTTTGAAAAGAGAATCTCTCTGTTTCTGGGATGACTTCTGTAGAGCATCTTTAACTAAAGAGCGGGGGTATCCTCATTTCAAGAAATCCACAGACATGTTTTGGGATTGCTTGGAAAAACTATTTTCATCGGAACAAATACGTTTTAATTGCAAGAATTGACCAATTATGGACATAAAGGTGACATCGTTCATAAACGACAGACTCCCATATCTGTGCATTTCAATCTCCCTGGTCACGACTATAATGAAGATTTAAAGATTGTAATTTTAGAATCCGGCTTCACTAACGATTATAAGCATAAGAATAGAGAATCGTTTTTAATTGCAAAGTTTCACAGTCTGGTTCCCCATGGTATAAATGTACACAGCGGTCCGCTTTACCACATGATGAAAAGGAACACTGATATTTCGCCACCTGTTCCAACAATGAACAATGCTGAGGTAAATGCTTGTCATATGGTTAATTAATTTGATTTTGTGACTGATTGATTAATGCACAATAATGATTTATGCTTCCCCTATACCCTAGCATTGTATAATCCCTACCCTCATTATTTTAATGTGTATGCATTGTTTTTACAACATGTCACTGTCCAACTTTTGAATGCACAAGTAATTTTTTCGCGGAATTCACATTAGCTGTAAGCAACTTATATTTAACAGTTTTCTTCTTTTCAATGGACAAGCGCAGCTGCAGAAATTCAAACGGTAAGAGTGGTGTACGTTTCTTCCAACGGTCTTGGCGCCAGATATCTATCAAATGCATAGCCTTCTGTTTTGTTCTTTGTGATTTCATCCTTGCGTTGCTTCTCTTTTGTTCTTTGATTCTTTCTCTCACCGATCCCACTCCTTATATAAACAATGTTTTAACTGCTTATTTTGTCTGAAGAAGGGCAGACTCTGCCCGAAAGCTCACGTATTAAATAGTTACTCTGACTTCGTGCTTCATTCTTTCGATATTATTTTTCTTGACATGACATAGTTAGGTAACAGCACAGTCTCTTGAACATGCTGGTTCCTCGAGCAATCATATAAACGCGGGAAACAAATACTGCACTTCGAAGGTCCTTAGACGTGCAAATCTCAAGCACTGCTTGAGAAAACTGTACAAAACTGAACAACCCAACATTTTTTTAAAAAGCAATATAGTAGATTCGGGAATCTACTATATTGCAATCATTTTCTTCTTGAACCAAACAATTTGATATTTTCATCTTATTCTAGCCAGAATGACATGTCTCTTTCGTAAGGGTCATGCTCCAGGTAATGTGCAGGAATTTAGGTTCAGTTGAATCAAGCTCAGTCCTTCGTAGACATTATAAACGTGAACCAGTGGAGAACAGTACCTGGTTGTATCAGACGGGCCTTTCTTGTTCACAGCACTGCGAGCTGGAGGTGTAGCAGCTGGGACAGGGGGCGAGGCTTGATGTTTTCTACGATCCAGCACAGGAGACACACGCGTAGGACGTGCAGGTTTGCTGCTGGTGTTATTAGGAGGCTGACTGTAAGGAACACAATGTAAAGAGTGATTGAAAAGCAAAGTACACTTCAAGAATGATTCCCAACCTGGCTGGTGGGTATCGGGGAGGGTTTGGTGCATCGTTTCGGAAACGAGAACCAACAGGTGGAGCCAGAGGTGAGCGTGACCTTGAGCGACTGCGGGACTGTGATCGTGTGCCACCTCGTGAGTATGACCTAAAGAATTATATAAACATAGTGAGAAAAAGTTAATTGGAACACCTTTAACTAATGCTAAAAGGTTTCCACATTTCTTGCGGAAGTCATTACAAGGAAGAACGGAGCCATTTACAATAGACGATTTCAGGAAATCCCAGTGCTCCATGCGCACGTGTTGCATCCTGGGAGATTACTGTCATGAGGAAGGGAGAACAGCCCTTCACGTATTATTTTTGCTGACCTTGACACCTCATGGACAATCGGCCAAGACAGGAGAAACTGAAACAGTTTGGAGACCTTCTTCTCCTTTCTGATAAGTAAGTTCCCATCGTTCAAAGTTGCACTAAGCTCTCTGGGATTTTCTGAAGTCTATGGACCTTTTTCACAGACGCGTCATATCCTAGCAGCTCTCCAGAGAACCACCCTTGGCGCGCGCCAAAACAAACCCACGAGGGTAGCACAAAGAACCAAAACCGGTCTGGAGTGGGACAGACAAGCTCGCGCTGTTTGCGCGGTGTCCCCACTGGCCCCCACTTCTGTCGTCCCCATCCAGCATCATCTACTGAACACGGAGATAACCTTCTCCGGTGCACTCAAGGTCATACGCATACCGAGTTGTGAAAAAGGTCCACTGGAGCAAGACTCTTAGTACAAATGAAAACAAACACTTTAACTTATATACCACTCCTTGACATAACTTTAGAATCATTAACATTTCCTAAATACATATGTCTGTGCAGTACTTCTCATAAATAGAAAAGCCGTGATATTCCTTACACATTGGTGTCTTACTGTCAACACAACTGCTTTCAGAAAACGTACATCTGTTGGCTCTTCCAGTGGCATTAAAGGTTCACTTTGGACTATTTTACTGTTTGTCTTCGGCAAATTTATTGATCAAAAACACTGCCACAGGCTTACATGAGCCAGACCATGTTTTTTATCTCCACAAAGCCCCACCTCCACTACAGCGCAATCCTGTCAATTCGAACTCGAAGGGGATCAAAGATTTGTTAGAATAAAAGAGTTTGAACTAAGGGGAGTTGTTCTGAATGAGGGCTGGCAGCGCATACTAGATGCGTCTGAGACAAGCCATGGTTCGCTAGGCCTTACCGCATGTTCGCGGTGCCAGAAATAAGAGTCTCATTGATATTCCAAAATATTTATTTACAAGCAAGTATCTAAACATATCAGGGCAGAAAATGTGTTATGCGCATTTGCATTCGTTTCTTAAGCCACAACATCATTTCAACATAATTTGCGATGCTGAACCTAACTCAATTGCAAACCCCGCGAACGCGACTATCGCCAACCCAATTGCAAGAGCTATCAGCTATCATCCACACCTTTTTGTTGGTTGTGAAGTCAACAGGAAGTGTCTTTTAATCCCCTTAAACCAGAGAGGCTTACTTGCTTTGCCGACCACGAGTCAGCGGCATCGCTCTGTGCCAGTCGCGTTTGGACACACCATTATGGTGATTTGTTCCTTGCTCCTCTTGTCTGGCACAAGTATCGCCTCTATAAATAATGTTGTTACAAGTAATAAGTAAACTTAACACTTAGTAAGAAAACGTGTCCCCGGCACGCAGCCACGTGCTTCCAGGCCAGTGCGTAGGCAGGCGCGACCGGGCAGTCTTGTTCGAATAAACCGCTGCGCACGTTCATATGTTCGAATTACTGGCGTTTCCCCCCACTAAAATACACGACTTTGATGCGAACCGAGCATCAGCTTGAATTATTCGGAAGTTCGAATTAACAGGAACGGGATTGCACTGTATTACTGAAAACCACAGCTCAGAATGTGGCAATGCAAGAACAAGGGCAACCAGAAGAGCTCCTGTTATACCTACCGTTGTTAAAGGGGCCGTAAACAGGCTACCAAACATTTCACAAATAACGGTACCCCATGAAAGAACACAGGTATAATACCCAAATATACATTTTTGTTCGGCTCGCGCCAGCTCAATGACCCATATAAATGCTTTCAAAGATGAGTAACCAGCGCACCTCTCCCCATCACGAATACGTCACATGGCTAAGTATATCCTTTTGCCGTCCAATCGGGAGCAGAGCTCCGAACATGACGTTTCAAATTACCAGCCAATAAACAGGCTTCATTACCAGCTGTGAGGCAGAGTGCTCCGTTTGTTTGTGTAGAACTACATTTTGCGCTCCGTGGTTCCGAAATTCAGCATCATGACATCTCCAACATCTTCGGTAGGCGCAAACATCAACAATTGGGCTGCTGTCATATGACGCGATTCGAACCCGGGTACCTCCCAGTCATGACGTGACATGACTAGCACGCTAACCACTGTGCCATGCAAGCTGGTGACGCAATGCCGTGTGGCTCGCGTACGGCAGCCCAGTCATCGGAACCATTCGAAGCTGACGAAGATGACCCATCGCGCACCTACCGGAACTGTAGAAACTCTGGCTATGAGCGGCGTTCAGATGAGGACAGATGGAGAGAGGACAGCAGGAAGGAGGGGGGGGGGGGGGGGGGGGACCGAGCGACTTCAAATTAACGAGGTTTTACTGTAACATATTTCACCAATAAATTGAATGCAAAAACTAAGGATCACAGGAATTACCCACCAAATTGACATTCAATGAATGTGAATTGGGTGCTTGGGAACATTTTCGGGGCACGTGGTACTTTTGAGCGGGAGATGGGGTAGAGTATCGCCCCTGGCGATGAAACTCTACTTTCATCATCTTAAAAATAAAGTTGTTGTTGAGCTTGAGAAGCCTATGTGCCTGTTTTGTTCTCTCTTCTCAAGCACAATGCACCATGTAAAGAAAGACACACACACCTTTTCCCTTTCATTACAAATTTAAAAAGTTTCAATAAACCTTCACCCTTACCTTTCAGAACTGTAGTACGAACTCCTGGATGATGAACTCCGTGAATAGCTGTATGATGACCGAGATGTCCTACAGGATCAAAGTGAATGTCAGACTTTATCATTTTTTCAACAGTCGGTACTTGAGGAACTGGTTTTACGAAAATACCATAGTTGATTTGGCTATGCCCACGCATAATGGCTTTTTTGCACTTCAGTGGTATTTTTTACAACTCGCGCTACCAGGAGTTCAAGTTGACTGACACAACCAACCAGTCCCTACTCTGTGGGAATTGGTCCTTGACTGGAGACTTGCTTTGGAGAGCATGTGGCAACTATATCCCACTTCTCCTTATTCGGGCGCTATGTTTCTCAAGTCACCTCATAATTCGAATGCATCTTCAACACAGTGAACCCTCATTAATATGACCCCCATTAATACGACATACTCGCTTTATGACCATTTTCCTCGGGAACCGTTCTGCCACCATGTAAATCCCCCTCGTTAATATCATAATCCATTTATCGGACAATGACCGCGTCACGACCCTCAGAGTAGCCCCAGGAGAGGCTACCACGTACCTCTCTCAGACGGTGACACATGTTAAAATAGTGCGTCAAGGTTTGGGATTACCTCTGAAATTGTTGACCCCGGGATACTCATATCGCCTTTTGCACCACTGAAGTGTTTAAAAAGGCCTAGACTACGGGACCAGGTTACACTGTGCCGATACTGTCATCACGTAAGGATAGCCGGAACAAAGCGGAAGAGGACTCATTTGGCAGCCAGAACGAAGAGCGGCGTTAGGAGCGACAAAGGAGGCAAGCGGAGCCCTACAGGTTGCCTTATTTTTTTTTTAGCAACGTAAGAACATTGTATAAGGTGTCCACAATTGACGGTTCTATTGTCCATTTAGAAAAATTACTGAGAATTTTTCGAAGCAAACAGTGTTAACGGATTTTTCAGAAAATAAATCATAATTACGTAGGCTTTTGTTGTGCGCCCATCCAGTCCGCGAAAAGGCGTTTCTTGTTAACGTGACAATTTGCTTTATGACCAAAATCCGCAGGAACGGCAGTGGTCATATTAACGAGGGTTCACTGTATTCTGTTCCAAAACAATCTTCTCTAAAAAGGTGCCTTTTGCTATACACTTTTCCACCAACATTACAGATAGAGCCTTATGTTCTAGGGTTAAACACGAGAAGACCAGTTTTTACCTTGTTCCTTTTAGCACTTTTCTCTCTGCATTTAGAGCCTTAGGTATGACCCCTTGCAAAGCACATACAGGAATTGTGTATGGTGAATAGGTTTGCTAGGAACAGTAACATTTTGATGGCACTTTAACAAAACTCACCGAGATGAAAATGACCGTGAGGAACACCCCGAAAATGATCTACGGTTTCTGCCTCGTGACCGACTCTGGCGACCCTTTGGAGTTTTCGACCTTGGAAAACAAAAAGAAAGTGCTATGTTACTTTATGAAAAATTTTGCAATTAACCAAAATAAAAGAGGTGACAACCTCCATTTCACGAACAGAACTGAAAATGGCAAGTTAGCAGTACTAAGTTACCTCCTCCACGGATCCCTCCATTCATCAGGTCGAGACCGTGAGGATGGCTGCACTTCTGAAAAGCGTTCCTCTCGCCACCTTTCTCTGTCCACGCTGTGCTGTCTGTCCCCTCTTGACTGATTATGGACGTAGTTACCGTATGTGCTAAAACAGATGACCACAACTTGTTCATTGTGTGTGTGTGAGCAAGTGCATTATAATCAACAGTAAAAACCCATGGGGTCTCAAAAAGTTTTACAGGAACCTAGACAGCTCTAAATCTCAAACATAAGGGTGCCATTTGAAACTGCATAAAAAAGATATGAGTCAGGAATGCACAGTGGGTCTGCCAATTCACATGTGACTTCGAACATGACAAATGCACCCGACATTTAAACTACTTCTATCCACACAAAATTATCTGTTGGTGTTGCTGACAAGTGCTGCCATAGACAACGCGTAATCTCCTTACAACCATGGTACTTATGGTGTGTGTGACCTGGATTGTTAGCGCAAGTGACTGCTCCAAGTAGTCAAAGATAACTTCTTATGACACTTACCTATCCCTACCCTCATATGACCTGCCAAAACGTCGGTCCTTTTCGCGCCGTTCCTGTGGAATGTAGTACACCGGATCAATTTTCATACAAAGCTAGAAAATGGGGAACCTTCAAAAATTCTAACCAGCCACCATTTCACCTACAAAATCAAGTTCAAAAACGGTTTCTCAAGCTGAACAACGTAGTAGTCTATGTTGTAAACAAATATACCACAGAGCCACATGTTGCATGTAACAAGCGATAGAGCAGTGTCACTCTAAGTCAGAGGTGAGCAGTAGCAGTAATACTTTGCAAATATAGATATACTACAATATTGCTGTACTTCTTTGCTATATTTGTTTTGTGCATTATAACCAGACCACAGATTTGCATGTTTTGCATGCATTTGTTGTTTTTCCTGGGTATGCCCAACCCAAAACATAGGTATCTACATGTTTTGGGGCCGCATGAATGCCACAGAACCAGTTTTAAAGAGTGTGAAATTGCATATTTTGCAGCTCAGTGCATTTTTCGATTTATGTTGCATGTTTCTGCATAGGTGCACACTTTGACTGCCAAGATGTGCAGAAAGTTTAACAAAATATCGCGACGGGCAGTATACGGAAAGAGGGGAGCGATGACAAAGGGAGACAGTGTTACGGTGCAGGTTTTTATCCAGCTTCAATACCTTGCAACACATTTCTGTGGAGGTGAAAATTTCGTAGGTAACCTGTTGTAACCTCATGAAATCTATTGGTCGACGCGGGAGACTATGCACAACAGTGACGTACGTATGCTAGGAACATCCGGATACAAATGTAAACGCGACACACTTGGGGTAAGCATTCCAAGTGGTCGTTGAATAATCCTATAGGATGGTAGACTTCTGGTAGGGTTGCCTTCTGCACGGGTTGCGACAATTGCGTTAAGCTCCTGTAACCACAATGGCTGTTAAGAGAAGCATCTCCACTTAGAAGCTGATCCTACCAGACAAACATCAAACCTTCAGTCATGGGAACTTGAGCACTATAATGCAGTGCGTTGACTCTTGAACCTCAAGTACAAACTGAGAGTGTGTTGCCTCAAATCTCCTAGCCTTTATTCGCATCTAGGAACTCATAGCGTGTCACGCGACAAGAAGCGAGCATGCGAGCGAGCAGTCACTCGAAAAGAAATGTTTAGAGGTTGATGCTGCTTATTTTAGAGCATATTTGTATGATATTCATAGAAAATATTTGTATGATTTTCATTGCATAAATGCATACATATTTCGCAGATTTTTAGTGCATATAAATCCGCGGTCTCATTATAACACTGGTCCAAATGCATTTGTACTGTAACACTCCTGGACTTGCAATACCGAAGGATAGCATACACAAACCATGTTTAAGCACTACAGATATTTAAATGACCCTGAAGAAATTATTATACCCATTACTACTGCCATTACAGCTTGCCATATTATTCTCAATGAGAAATGGAAGCTAAGCTGATGTTAAAATAAAATAGATATGATACAATAATGGCAACGATAATGGTTGCAAACATTTGCAGCTTTTGAAGCTTTCAATTAAACCTTGTTAGTAAAATGGTTCACCTAACAACCAGAGAACAATGTAAATTTCAATGTTTTTAGCCCAATTCCCACGTTACTTGACAGAACTAAAGTATTTAACTGAATATGGACAAAGAAACAAAGTGCTAATGTACCCAAATCTACATCGAACTACTTAATTTGCCAGCAACAGCAGCATGATGGGTTGCTGCTATTCATCAGCCATCTTGAAAACAAAGCACATGCCTCTATAGCATTCCTAACATCATGTGGTCACATCTCACTCACAATGGACAGATACTTCTTGCATCATTCTAAGTGAACTCATGGTCACAAATCAGCTTTCATAGAGTACACACCTTATTAAAAATCACGGATGGTGTCTCTGAACCTACCTGTATTTTACAATGGCTCGCTTAGTGATTTAGTCTGCAAAGCAGAGTCCAGTTTTTTTTTTCTTTCTTTTATCAGCATTTCATAGAGAAAGGTGAAGTACAACTGAACTAATATATAAAATTATTACCGTATTACTACTTGAATGCAGAATATATCACTGGCCTCCCCTGCTTTCAATCCACCCTTCTTTCAGGGGATGGGTTTTTAGTGTGGGGTGCATGGGATGTGCAATGAAACGATGAAATGGAATTACTGTATTTACTCGCGTAACTTGTACCACTCGATCATTTGTGCAACCCTACTTTAGTAAGGGAAAAAGCAGACAAACAAAACATTTGTGTATGCTTGCGTACAGGTATGCGCACGATTAGCTGGCCTAGAGCCTCCTGTTGATTGGCTGCTTATTACCACATGGTCTTTGCCATGTCCACTTCACAACCAATGCTAACGCCACCAGCACTGCTACAGCTACCATCACGGTTACGGTTGTTTTTTGTTTGTTATTGACCTGCTTTTTGCCTGAGGTTTAGTCAGTTTTGTCTTGTGGCAGCAATGGGTTACAAAAACTACCCAGCAAAGTATAAGCTGCCGATATTTCAAACAGACTGTGAGGACGATGCCCAGAAGAAGAACAGTTCTAAAAGGACCCTTTTCTCCAAGGCCCCGTATTCCAAAGTCGGGTCTTAGATTCGAATATCCGTGCAACAACAAGGTCAGAGGAGAGGCGGGAGCGAGACAATAGCGCAGCTCGACCGATACCACGTGGTGTGGTTGTCAGTGCCAGTCAGCACGAAACAAACGAAGGAATGCATATGGGACTGACCGTCATGGCGTAGTCACAGCTGAGTTATCGCTTTTACCACTGAATGCAGCAACCATTTAGCGGCGGCAAGGCAGTTTCAGGTATTGGAAGTAAATGTTAGAAGAGAGCCGAAGCAACAGGGAGAGATCAAGAATTGCGCCAGCTCAGTGGATTTTGGACGCTTGTGCCCGACGATGTCGTGTGTGTGTGTTTAACAAATATAGCTTGCCTAACGCTTTGAACGGAACGGAGCACAATGAGCTGTGGGCAGATAGCGACAAAGCAAACACCGGCGAAGAAAGCAGTCATGAATAAATGGTACTGTGCATCATTTCCAACTGATCAGGTGGTACGTATGTTGGGGTTCACATAATTGATGGTGCTGGACAGCTCCAGATGCCATCTCATCAGTAGCGTGAAGACAATGTTCATATATATTAGGACCGAACCGCCTGTCATTACAGGATGATGTCATTACCATCATTAAAGGAACTGTAAAGTGAATGGTAAACCTGTAGAAACCGTATGATTTTCTGAAAGCTTGTAACCTGGATGCTTCAGATACTAATAGCTGTGATGTATATTGAGCGCAAAGCAAGTTAGAGGACTCCAGAAACGCCCCAACTCTGCAGCAATTCGCGTGCCACCCATTGAGAACGCAAGCGACTAGGCAATACATCAGACATTTCATTGCGAAGGTGCACGGTCTGTGTATTTCGGAACACAAGACCGCAAACCACACACGTTTAAGTTGCTTGGATGTGAGGTTTTGCAAACAGCAGCAATACAGCGAGTCGAGAGCAGACGACACAGAAACACTGAGAGAAAGGCCAACAGTAGGCACAGATCATCTTGCAGGCACGGAACTCTGACGTTACAACAGTTACCAGTTTAAACCAAACTTTTCAAGAATTGCTGCTGTTCTTCAAAAAAAGTCTAATGATAATTAGTAACTTGTCTGAAATGCGTTAGGTTGTACTTCAATGTCAAGTGATGCCTGTCCGCCAATCTGGGGCAGAGTCCAACTTTGTTCTTTGCAAACGTTGATGGTCGCCACCTCTCAGTTTCTAGAAGTGTTATATGTTTTTTTTTTTTTTTAATTCCGTGTTAGCACCGCGAAGCAACTGTGGCTATGAGCGGCGTACAGACGTGGACAGACAGAGAGAGGACAGCAGGAAGAAGTGGGGGACAGGGGGTTAGTATGTGTCCTGGGCCGACTTCAGGGGGAACTGTGCCGACATTCGTCTGGAAAGTCTTCGGAAAACCCAGGGAAAACCAGACAGCACAGCCGGTGACAGGATTCGAACCCGTGTCACCTCCCAGTCTCGGCGTGGAAAGCGATCATCTTAACCACTACGCCACGGGAGCTGGTGAAGTGTTATATGTATGAAGAACTGAGAGGTGATGACTTGTGTGTATGATCACACCAGCAAGTTCTACATGATGGTACCTCGAAACATTGTGGTTATATTTCACCTTACAGTTCCTTTAACACAAGGCTTTCAACCATTCGATGTGAGTGTCAACAGACCGTTCAAGGATAATCCGCAAGTGGAATGGATGGTACGCAATGACCGCCGCCACTTGAGCCGATATCCCAGCAGATATGTGCAGCATGAGATATGGTGTCTCCTGATATTGTGTTGAAAAGCTCAAAGAATGTCAACTTCATCTAACAGATAAAACTACTGTTCTGTTAGACTTGTACACCTGTTATTTACCGTATGATGAGACAGGAACGGGAGAATCCCATAACTGGGAAATCCCAACCAGTGACACCACGTATAGTTTGCACATCTCCAACTTTTCTTACTTTTTTAAAGAGAGAGAGAGAGAGAAAATGTGGAAATTATGCGAGTACAGTAAAACCCGCGTATAGCGATATCGCGTATAACGATATCCCTCGTAAAACGATGGTTCATGATTTTACTGTCAAAATATACATTGGTTCTATGGGGAAACGACCGGCGTATAGCGATGAAGACCGCGGTTCAGAGTACTCGTATAACGATGTTGGACGCTGTCCCGTTCGACAGCCACTGTTCATTTTCCAATACTGTCAGTGAAAGAGGTAGGTGGTAACGCTTTTTTGTCTCCGTATTTGGCCAATGCTGCTCAAATTCGCGAGATGATTCAAAAGGCCTAGTTGCGAGTCGCGCGACAGTGTTCTAAAGCGAGCTTCTCCTAAAGCACGCAGGCGTTAGGTGAAGCCGACTTGTGGAATGGTGACGTGTAGTGTTGCCAGTTGTCCTGCTATGTTGTCTGGATCCCTCCACGAGTTCTGATCGCTGTTCTCCCAAGCCACTGCGATGTCACACAGCTTCTCGTTTTTTCTTTTTCAGCATCTGTTTCTTTTTTTTTTTTTGCTACACGCGGGGTGGCGTGCGACTTTTCCGGGACGCGCTATTTAGGTCAGCCCTCGTTTAACAATGTACCCCGTATAACGATGGAATTCGTGATTACCGTCAATATCGTTATACACGCGGGTTTCACTGTACATACAGCATTCCTTTTCATGTTATATGCGAGATGAAATCCAGATATGACAGTTCTTGCAGCTCCGTTCTTAAACATCCCAGGGATAACATTTTAAACACTGACAGCAGTGATTTCAGAAAACCTACCCTATGTTCAAATTCAGGTCTATTCCATCGCACCTCAAAGTTTTCATAGCCTCGTCCACCACGCCAGTACTCTCTAGCTTCCCTCTCAGCATGGTCCAGCTGTTCAGTGTCCTCATAGCTGAAAGCGAAATACATGTCTAGTGGTGTACTCTACTATATTATGCACAAGTTTACCCACCCATAGAACCCATCAGTTTCGCCGTGGTATCTCCTATGACCAGTCCCCCTCTCCCCTCTTTCGTGGAGGTAAGGGGGACTGGTAAGTGGCTGTGGACATTGAGTTCCCCCACCACTCAAATAGTACTCTGTGTTCTCCTTATCCAATTCCAACAGGCCTAGGTTGAGACGCTTGTCTTCAAAATCCGGCTCCTGTTCCTTTCTCCTCGAGGCTCTCTTCATAAGCTCCTTGGCATGACGTAGGCCCCTTTCCCACGCAGATTCCACAGGGGGAAGTTCGTCCACGGGCAATGGTGGTGGAAGCGGTGGCAAGGGGGGCCCGATGTCCATCGCCGCACCACCTCGCTTAAATGCAGATGGAAACTTTGAAGTTTGCTTGTATAAAAAAGAACTTTTATCCCTTCACACAAACATATGTATAGCCAAGCAAATGGATCACAGAGTATTCCCAGCAACGGGTAAAAACAATGCGGCTGACGAGTAGACGTAAAAAAAATGCAATAAGGGGGGAAGTGTACCAAAGGGAGCTGGTAAGCTAAAAAGCTTGAAGGGGTTGAGAAACCACATGCAACCCACTAAATGTATGGCTCCATTTCATACGTTGTAGCCCATGGCTTCAACAGGCAAGGTCGCACATTCGTCACTTGAACTGTTATTTAACTGTTTGGTTTATAAAACTGCGACTGCCGAGAGGCATCGGCAGTCGGCAGTCAGACGGGAAATGACGTTTTAGCTGTGCGTGCTTGTCCAAAGTGCCCGAAGGCCATGATATCGAAGGCCTTCTCCGGAGGCCAGCTTCCTTTACGTTGCCATGGCAACAGAAAAGTATGCACTTCCTTTCTCCACTCAAAAACATAACTCCAAAAATGGGCAGGAGATGAAGAGTTAAGAGCGACGGAGGAGCACACCCAGCGCACGACCTTCGGATTGCATTATGTACCTTTGTAACGCAGGATCGCAGAAACATAGCATTTTGATATGCATGTTTAGCAGACAAAATCAAAGTCAATTGTAAATCAATCTTTAAAATGTTATTTCTTTAAATGTTTGGAAATGGTTTCATAACCCCTTTAAGCTTTAATAATAAGAATAAGCTTTAGCTTACCAGCCCCCTTTGGTACACTTTCCCCCCTTTTATTGTATTCCCAGCAACAGTGAAGAGCATATTTGGTGTTTGCCACACCACAAAATTTGAGAATACTCTAAAAACATAGAACATGCATGCACCAAAAAGTCTGCACATAGCATATATGTGAAAGCTAGGGCTCTCTTTGTCTCCACTCACATTCTTATCATGGGTATTGTGCAATTCCATGCACAATTGCACGATGGAGCACATTGTACAAGAAAAGAATCTTTGTAGGTGTAATTACATGCACTATAAAAAAAGCACTCTTCCATACATGCGTTACCTTTAAGACTACATTTTCCCCTAGTGTTCTGCAGTACTCTATGCAATATCAGCAGGTTTTTCATTGATTTATGCAGTAAGCTGTTCCTCAGTGCCCATGTGGCAAAATAAAAAATTTAAAAAAAGAAGAAAACATGTATAGAGTTAATTTTTTTTCTTGGTATAGTTAGATGTCTTAATTCTGTACAAAAAGAGTTATTTTGAAAGCTATACAAGCACCCAATAAAACAATTACCAGTTTTAGCAGTGCAGTCACTTAATGCTTCCTAAAACATGGATATGTCAGGAAAACAACAGGACAACAGTTAGTTTTAATATACACCTCGTGAGTTAAGAACTTTCCGGGAGTGGAGGTCTTTACCACAGCATTATTCACACCATACTAATATATTCATAAAATTAAGTCTGTACTTCAAATTCAAAATCTGCATCTAATTTGTACACCATATTCAATTAGGCCTGTCAAATTTTTATAAAAAGTGACACCTGATTTGTATGTTACTAACTTTAGAAAACAAAATGCAACATGCAGCGCCAAAAGACACCAAAAACATGTACAAAAAAGAGAAAAGGTCCTCACCATCATAGCTCCAGGTGCAATGGGAGGCATTCCTCCTCCAGGTGGCTTAGGGGGATGTGGCGGGGGAGCAAACATGTTATAGTTCCCTCTGTCATTCACACCAGGATGAATGAAACGACATGAAGTGCCCCATGTGCACTGTCCCTTGTTAAAAAAACGGCAGATGGGTCGCGGCTGAGCCTTACGACTTCCTGAAGTGGTTCCATCCTGGAGTTCTCCTTCTTCGAGGTCATCATCTTGTGGTGACAGCTCCGTCTGAGCAACAGATGGAAAATAAGACAATGACAGCTCAGCAGAAGGCAAAGGACACCCTCCATATTAGAATTATACAAGTACATACACCACTGACATCGGACACTTCACCATCATCTTCAGCTTCGCCTTCTTCCAAGTTGTCGTCCTAAAGAAGAAAATACCAAAAACGTTACATGCATTCGTGCAATGCATCTAAATAATGCACACAGATATAGTATAAGTTCTTCAATGTATGAGCCATAAAGTTACAATCACATCTGCAGAGTGCCATGGCCATCACCATTGTACAGCACATTCTATCGCTGGCTTCCAGCATCTTGTTTGCATCTAAGTTTCTATTTCTCGCACCATTTTGCATGACATATGGGAAAAGCTGCGGAAATAGCACTGAATTCCAGTTCAGTGTATTGTGTGTTCTTTCACCGGCAGCACTAGTGCCACATACTTTTTGCCCTCAACGATCTATTTTAGAAGGGCTGCCACCATGGCTACTCAATGTGACACTTTGCCTGTTACGCTCAACGTACGCTCAAGTTTGTGTACTGCACTGGAAATTGTTGAGGCTTACGATAGCCCTCATGTGAATAAAGGAGTTGCTTCATGCACTTTGACTTGCCCCATCCATTCGTACTTTTTTGCGAGATATGCTGTGAACATAAAGGGTTGTTTCCTGTACCACGAGGCACAATTTTCACAGCTGTTTGTCGGCTAAAACAGGTGCGGGACCACAGAAAATCTCGCAAGTGAAAACACTGCTTGAGTGTAGGCTACCTGCCTTTGACTGATGGGAGTCTCCCAGGTGCTCTTTTGTCAAGCACTCATCTGCACCAGATTGTAGAGGATCATCTGCTGGTGTATCATCCTCAAAGTCCAGCTCCCCTTCAATGGGCTCTAAAGGACGATTATCCATTGGCTTCTTTGGAGGAAGTGGAGCTGCTTCTAAGGCATCCTCACTGATGTCTTCTGTCAGCTGAGAGCAAGACTGATAGGATCAGCTTTGTTGGACATTTTTATAGCAGTGACAATGCAATATTTCTAAACAGTTGTAACATCAGCAATTATTTTATGCGCACGACATTGTTCAATGCAATACTCTTTTACTTTAGCCACGTGTTGATATCTATATTGTTTAATAATTGTTCCAATAATACATGCTGTCTAAGATCTTCAAAAGTAAGTGAATTCCCCTTTTCAGGTGAAACACGGCAAATCATCGAGCAAGAAGCTTGGATGTTATATCATAGAACCAGGTTCCAAAATAGGTAATTGCAGAATGCTGTGAGCATGGTTCGCCATGCGCCACATCAAATGCTGCGCAGCTATGTAGTAACCTGAGTGATGAATTTTTACCTTTGCTGCACTAGAATTCCTTGCAAGCATGACAAAGTGCAGCACAGATTGGGTTTGAAATAGAATCATGAATGAAGAAACAGTACTAGTTGGTATGAAGTTTAAGGATTACAGTAGTCGTTTACATCAGCCATACAACACACACTTGTACCTACCCCTAATATTGAATAACTTTAGGATAATAAATTTCCAATGGATAGGATAATAAATTTGCTCTGAAGCTATGAAGAAAGTCTTTTCTTCCTCTAGGATTTTATCAAAACACTGAAAAATTCTAGCTTAGGATGTGTAAACAGAGGTGGTAATATGCACAAAGATCAATGCTGATTACCCCAATGTGTCATGATAGTTGCAACACTAAAAATTTGTTTAAATGCTATTGTCCAGACATCTACCCAGCCAAAGGTGAAGGATCGCAAAACAAAACAACTATTCAACAGACACCGGTGACCAAAAGCTCATGTTTATACCTAAGTCTAAGAGCAGCAGTAACCCAGTGGCCTGGTACAAGCTGCTGGGACACACTTACTGACCTGAACTGAACAGACTGACTATGAAACAACCAAACATGATATGAGTCTGAGGCAGCACAAGACCGTCAGAGACCATCCTGGCAATACAACATTGGAGGAACTGATAAGCCCAACATCGCTCAAGATGGAAAGCAGTCCTTGACAGCTTCCGAATAACATGATCCAAGAGGGTTCTCAACTCAAATGCTTCTCACCAGCCACAAGGATTACCTAATGATCAGCGTAGAAGCTAACTTTTTTCAATCCTAAGGAATTTCACCAATGATGCCGAAGTTTATGATACAATACTCCAACATTTTGGAGATCAGATAATGAGGTACTTTTTCAGAAGCATTGAACTGCTAATGCAGAGTTGTGAGACTTGCATCAAAGTAAAGTGGTATTAGTACACTCAAAAGAAGGAGAGCTATTTTGTTTATAACGCAGGTCAAACTTTTGGAACCTAATTTGTAACCCTTGTGTAGAGGATGTGTAGAAGTGTGTTGTGCAGAGCAGAAGTGCAATATGGTGAAAGAATGCTACACAGCAGCTTACAATTTTGTAAAGTACACTGACAAGGCTATATTTATTTCTTTTGATGCACTGAACAAACTGTCACCAACGAAAGTTGCAAATAGAGTGCAGGAGTATGTAATTACGAGAAAGCATATTTTCATGTTATATGAACAGTGTGGGGTTATTTACCCTGCTCTTAAAACACTGCTGAATGTTTGGTGGTATTGTTGACATGTTTTATTACAATTTGGGCATTTATAGGAACGACGTTTGTTTGCCCCATGCAAAAGCAGTCCCAGATTTGTGTCCAAAACCAGAAAAACTGTAAAGATACACAGAAGGGAAATCTGGGGCATGCGATTGGAATGGCTGGACAGAATCAGGTTAGGTGCGAAAATCTGTGTGTCCATCTGTGGGATGCATACAGTCGGGGTCTTCTGTTACAAAGTTAAGAAACTGAAATATAATCAGTCCAGTCATTCATGATGTCCAGTTTGAAACTGGACCAAAGAAAAACATTATGCATAGCAGTTTGTCACTCCTAAATGTAAAATGAATGCTGGACAGATTATTTTTTCCTTGTCAGTACCTTTTCTACTTATATTTCATTCCACACAAAAATATGCACACACACGGCTTTTACACGCACCTATGCGGGAACCACATTGAGCATATCTGGAGGTCGAAACGAGCCAACACCCCCTCAACAGACCTAAGCATTACAGAGCAGATCGGGACAAAAGCTTTTTGAACTGCATACAACAAGCTGTCCATACTGTAGTCAACATGATAAAGTGTCCATGTAAGCATTACTGGCATCTGCTGTACTTCAGCATCCCCCTCCTACAAGTATTAAAAATAGGGCATTTGATATCACATCAGATGTTATTGAGATGACAGCAGCCTTTCCCGCACAGCCTTTGAAGGTGGTGCATACTGGGGTGTCTAATCAAAACAGAAAAGAAACAAAAGGTTACGCTTCAGGCGAACCCAGTGATGGAAGTGCCTCGAAGTGTTCTGGCACAGGAAAAATCTGAGTTTTGGCGCAGCATGGTGCAGCTTGGCAATCTGCTGTCTGTGGGCCTTGTGAGTGCATGGTTCCTCATTTATAATGTGGAATGAGCGCTTTCCAGGTTAATTTCAGTTTCGTTGTGTCTTGGGCAATTTCCCACTCAATATACAGGCGCAAGATCGGCGAGCCTAACTTGGCATAGCCGCTTCTGAGGAGTCAGTGCAGAGCCAGTGTGAACTGTGTGCCCACATACGCAGTGTGTTTCGTTGTCGAAGAGCCTAGCGATCCTCATGCAAAGGTAGCGAGTTACAGTGACCGTCAACAACAGCCCTAAACGATATCTTCAGAGACACGCCAAGCTACCCTTAGCAATCCAAAAGTGGTCTTAGTGTGGAGATCACCTCGTGCCTCTCAGCTTGGATAGCGATGAAGATAGAAACAAGATGCAAGCCAGTTGGTGCATACTTGACATTTGCAACATGTCCCTGAGCTTAGGGAAAACTCAAAAGATAACACAAAAGAAACAGCACAATTGTTGGAGTGACATCATTGGAACCTAGCTGGCATCGGGTTTGACCGATCAGCAGGCTAGTAAGTCGCTGCGGCAGCTCCCCCTCACATTTAAATTTGGTCAAACGCTGGTGCGCCTTGTTAATTTCAGGTTTTGTTTTCTCGTGACGCACGCGATCTTCGTGGACTGCGAAGTAGTCGCCTACTCTGCGCTTTGGCACAAATGCAGCACAAACACCCTCTACGGCGCAGGATGGCGCAGCACCGTGATTGGTGCAGTTTGGCACAAATGGCACAGCACTTCCATCACTGCGAACCGGAACTGGACCAAATTGACACTGCTCGTGTCATCTCTGAACTGCACCAGAACCAAACCAAGAAACGTCCAGATAATGGCTCACCACTGTCTAGAACTACGGAAAATGTACCATAGTTAACCAATGTAGACTACAGCAAAGCTGTGTAAACACCCGCATTTCTTGCTTTCCCTAACCACGAGGCAAGATTGACAATGAAGCATGGCCAGTAATTCTTACTGCAACTATATGTGGATACTGTTTGCACCAAGCCAGGTTTGCCTTTTTCCAAAACTTTCTTACTACTTTCCTTCATACTACTTGTGCCGTGCATTAGGCACACATAACGCCCAAAACTATAAATAGACTCTTGTGTTTTCAGGTATTATGTTTTTGAACAAATCGGGTTTTATTTCGGGAGACATAAAACATGGTAAAATCTGGCTATATAGGTATACATCACATGGAAATGAAAATTTTTTGGGTGGCAAATAACTGAACTCTGAACAGACAGCGGAAAAATAAAGATGATAGCTTAATTGTATGGGGAAAAAGATTACTGCTGTTTCTACTACACATTTTGTAGCCCCAAAATAATTTTTTCGTTTAGATAGCATCTACAGCAGTTTCCACACACTTATTCTGTACATCAAGCCTGCTTCCAAAGAGGTTTAAGCTTTTCATAAACAGGTTAGGTCTGATAAGTGCGTCGCAGAACTCACAGTAACAGGACCTTCACACATGAACTTGAACCCTAACAGAACCTACGGGAATTTCAGGTCGATACTCTGTAACATACGCAGCTAACTTTTCCAAATTGTGTGTTGCAAGCATGCTTTACTCTCCATTGAGTGCACGGATGTGTAACGAGGGAAGTCAGGGTTCAGCCATAGACAGAGGGTGAAAACTGATTTTCCATGTTCACAGGAAGATCACAGAGCATAATAAGGCTGAACATGAACTCTACATAATGTCCTAGCATTAGATTCAATGACAAAAGGCCATCATCTTAAATTCACATATAAATCATGTACCGCAAACAGAAAACATTCTCACAAGTCCTCATCCTCATACCCTCATTAGCCAGAGAGGTCAAATACTTTGACTTCATGTGGGTGATGTGAGGAAAGGTTAAGTAACATGCATCAGTTTAAAATATCTGCTTCAGTATAAACTCCGCTCTCTTTGCGATGCTGAACTGCCCTGCACTGTGATGTGCAATACGCAAGGCAGAAACACTGCAAAGGCACCTTTGTCGCCCGAAAACATGGAGGAAATACCCGGAAACTAGAAGTGCTAGAACTAGAACCATGACCAGAACCCCTGAACTCCATAACATAGAGGCTCCGGGAAGCGGCAGCGATGCCGATGGCAATTGGGCTGGTATTGGATTAACGCTTTCTTTTGTGTGTCCAGGAAAAAAGCAGGCGTTTGAGATATAGAGGGGGAATCTGCATTTTCCGGGAGATTTGCTTCTGTGTCGTACAATTGTACAAGCAGGTCCGAATCCGGGAGTCCCCCGGATGAATCGGGAGAGTTGGCAGGTATGCATATGACCAAACGCCATGTAAAGACATTACATATATAAAGTATTAACAATAATCTACATAATATACTTTGTATACTATACAGGGCATTTATTTTTATCCTTTACAGAATTTTTATAATAAAGCTATGGAAGCTACCTAGATGCAGTTTTCACAGGTGGGTTATGTGGCCAGGCAGACATTTTTTTTATATTTATTCCTTGTTAGCGTCGCGAAGCAACTGTGGCTATGAGCGGCGTACGTGGCCAGGCAGACATCCTGTAGGAAAGAGCATTGACTACTGAACAACTAATTACCTAAAATGCATTAACCTATTTATTACATGCTTTCAGGAAAATTTGAGATAGCAGAATTCGAGCCAGCCATTATTTAAGTCCATGCTCTTTTTTAAATATCCTGAAGCAAGAAAGTACTTTGAAATATACATCACCAAATTTTGCTGTGCAAATGAGCAGAGAATGAAACCACGCACTTCTCGAGCACAAAAAGAGGGAAAGGGTGTTCACGTCGGAGGGCCACACATTTTGTAGAGATTCAGCTGATTGAAATGAATGTTGATCTGTTGGTCAGATAGACCGCTTTCTGGCCCAGATAAGCTAAAGTGATGTCATTTCTGCGCTCAAGAAGAGCGTAGTTCTGATTTCGCCTCATTTGCATACCGAAGCTTGGCGATTTATATCTAAAAGTATGTGCTCATTTCAGGTCATTTAAGAAGGAAAAAAAAGTATTCAAATAATAATTGCCACCAATTCTGCTGTCTCACATTTTTCAAAAACATCTAGTTAAAAAGTTCATTAATTAATTTTAGGTAATTGGTCGGCCAGTAGTTACATGCTCTTTCCCACAGGACATCGGCCTGTACACGTAACCCACCCACAAAAAAGGCATCAGTGCTGCTCTCACCATTTTTAAAAAGAAACCTGTAAAGGGTTAAAAAAAAAAGTGTATAAATCCACAGTCGACAGTCAGCACCGATGACAGTTTTGTAGAAAACAGATAGTATATCAAATTGCTGGTAGAACTCTCAATATTATTGGCATCACAATAGTGACCATCACTCATAAATAGTTTTGAATGTTGCCAATATGGCATCCCATTAAGAAGGAACAGCAATTTTGCTTTGTTTTAAGCCTCTCTCTTGTGCTACTGGTTCTGTCATGACATAACCAGCCTCCTGCTTACACAAATATATGTTTCTTAACAGATTACTTGGCAAAGTTTGTTCCAAAGATGGCTATCACACTTTATACATATCGTGAGACAAAATCCCACCCTCAACACCACGATCGTCATCATCGGTTTCAGGACGCCAGCTTTCGAGCCCATAGCATTCCTTCCCTTTTTGTATTAAACAGCGCCTTCCGCTTCATTTCTCCTGCTGTCAAGCTTAACCGTCAATCGATACTTAACAATATGTATATCAATTTTTCCTTTTACAAGAAGTAAACAGGGAAGGAAGTACATGATCTAAGGGAACTACCCTGTGTGTTCACTGGTCACTTTCAACAAAAGCAATTTGAAAGGTTACGATGTTCTGATATCTCAAAATTCGTAACAAAGTTCGTTGAAAAGCAATACAAAAATGTAAAAAGTAAATGTTTTCACAGATAGAACGATGGTTCACATTGCATTTTGGAACAAAATTTCAAGGGTTTTTCAAGGACGTTTCAAGGTACTGCTGTCATGTTGTCTGGGACGTAAAACACAGTTTATGACCAGGGCTTCAACACTTTGCAAAAATATTTATGAGCTACAGGTATCACGTGAGAGAATACATGGGGACTGCACAATAGTGATCAGTTCACAGAAGTGACTGACGACTCCTGAATGTTAAAGATCATATGACAGAAAGGAAAGTTGATGAATATAACGGAGTGTGCCGTTAATTTCCTGCAGCTGATTCCTATTGCAAAGAGTGCTAGATCCTGCTTTTTTCTTTTATTGCATGTTAGAGCGGCGTACAGACAGAGAGAGGACAGCAGGAAGGAGTGGGGGACAGGGGGGTTAATATGTTTCCTGGGCCGACTTCAGGGGGAACTGTGCCGACCTTCGCCTGGAAGGTCTGCCGGAAAACCCAGGGAAAACCTCAGACAGCACAGCCGGTGGTAGGATTCAAACCCACCACCTCCCAGTCTTCAGCACGGGGAGGTGGTGGGTTCGAATCCTACCGCCGGTTGTGCTGTCTGAGGTTTCCCCTGGATTTTACGAAGACTTTCCACTGGTTTCGGAACTATGGTTCTGACTTCGGAAAGCGTAATTTGCACTAGCAGCTCCATGGGAACAAGAAACAGATGGAAAATCAAAGGTTTTCAAGGAATGTGAAAAATTCCAGGGTTTTCCAGACCTTGAAAATGGCATTTTCAAATTCCAGGGTATTCAAGGGTGTCAAAGGACCAGTGGGAACGATGCAGAACAGAAAATAATGTGGTGGAAATCAGAAGGATTAAACAGCACCAGAACTTTTTTTGCAGCGATAGCTGTGAAGTGGAGGTATAGGGGGTTGAGATTCCGGAATCCGCGGAAGAGTGTCTGAAGCATCCAGTAAACTGCTTCTGCCAGAGTCTCACTGAGTGTGCCTCAGGCTCACGTTGAGATAAGGAATGTACAGTACTGCATAGAGAGGAAGGTAGGCGGGCCTATACAAAATTCCTGTGGAATATCTGCAATAACTGCCCGAATGCATCACCGATTCATCAGTTGACGCATCGTGGCAGTAATATCTCCTGCGCTAAGCTGCTTCAGCCCGGAAGTCACAGAGGGTGCCACAGTCTCACATTCTAATGTCTCAGGTGTACCCAACAGCTATCACTGTTGGTGAAATAGTGTGAAGGATTCATGCTAATTAGAGACGAATGGGGCATTTCGTTGCAACAAGTGATGCTCTACCCCATTGCTAGTGGTAATTTGGTGAAAAAGATGCCATTTTTAAAAGGTATGTAGAAAAATAAGAGCAAAATCTAACCACTCCTGCCACAGCATGACAAAAGCATAACTATTCTCCTTTTACCGTAAGATGTGGTACAGGCTCCCGGGGACTGTGCACAGCCCCTTCCTCCTCACTGTCATCAGCTGCAGATGCAATGGGGCTCTGGATGCCCCCTTCCTCCTCTCTTTCGTTCTCTGCAGCAGTTGCCTGGGCTCCACCATCTTTTTATCAGAGAAGAATAAAGGTACCTTACCATTCTGACATTATTTATAAGCGGCAAGAGCTAAAGAATAACCTAGACAGAAATGTCAAACCTATAACAATAATAAAAAATGAAACGCTAAAAAACTCAATACAAGCTAGTGAACAAAAACCGTCCAGCCAACGTTAATTATATGCACACTTGAAGAAAACTGCTTTCAGAAGAAAATACGACTGCTCATCTTCACAAATTGCATTTTTGTTTATTTAATCACTGAACGAAAAAGAACAGTTGCAAGTGCAAGGTAATGAGACCTGCTTTGAGACAATGTATTAGCTCAATTCGATTTCATTTTGCCCCTGTAAGAGAAGTCCAACACGTAACAAATCCAAAAAGAGATACTGATAACAGACTTCATGCATAACAGCGTTGCACGTTTTGTGCTGCAGCAATGGCAAGTTTCAACTGCAGGCTTACAAAGACCTCATACAACCTTGCGCTCGGCACTGCATCATAGTGCCGATTAAAATGCGAATGCCGCCCACCTTTGTAACGGTAAAGTGTTCAAGGTGAAGTACAGCTTATCGGACATGCACGCAGTGAAGGGTGGAGCAGCAAGGGGATGGGCTGAACATCGCACCTCACCCCACAGAAACATGGAAAATATTCTATACTGACCAGAATTTTCGTGAAAGAGAACCCAAAGCTTCCCCAAAACCAGCAAAACCAACCATGAAAAAGACGAAGTAAGCTCTCGCACCTGAAAATATGGCAAAATATGCACTATGCATGCATTTTCATGCGAAATATGCCGCAACGTGCAAAACACGCATTTATATGCACCATAGATCCCTTTTGATCGGTCCCAAACTAAAATGAAAAATGTGTTTTCATCGTCCAGATACGAAACCATATCGAGAAAAAAAACAAACAAACATGCATTTGCATGAAGATCCGCGCTCTAGTGATGCACTATAGGTGAAATTGATATTGTTATGATGCACGTGCATATGTTCCTAAAAAACAATCTTCAGGGCCAACTATCTTCCCCAAATATGTAATTTTTAACAAATGAATACAAAAGCCCACCTTTAGTAGAATTATCTTCTGCAGTACTGGATGCAGAGATGCTTCCTGTGGAACTCTCTTCGCCTGAACTCACATCGCTTCCGTCTAGTGGTTCCTTCTCAACGTCTGCCATAGCGGTCTGCTTTGGAGAAAGCAACATACATACATGTATACCACAAATGTACTATAAGGTTTACAACAAATTATAGCACATTGACAGGTCATGGAAAGGTCAACTGGTGTAAAACACCCAGAAGAGGAAGCAGAGAAGCATCCTCCTGGCTTTTTCCAACAACAGTTCACCTGTCCAAGGCCATGGCATGTTCCAAAATTCAACCATTCTTACAGCATGCACAAACCTACCTCGGCAATACTGACCACAGGGAAACCACAAGGGCACAGCCGTGAGCACAACTGTGGTGCAACTGGGGTAAAGCAAATGTTATTGTACATCTCAAGCACACCATAGTGAACGAGCGTGCCCCTGCACTGCTTCCATACAGGAGGGGTTGATTTCTCCCTTCTGTAAGAATGCAGTAGCAAGGACTAACTACGTGCCAATGAAAAAAAAAAAAAAAAAAAAGCACACACACTCAGTATTTCACGGGACTATGGGAAATCTATATTCCAGCCAGCATGGAAAGACCGAAGGCATGGGTTGATGGATATTGATAGCTCTAGATAGGTTAACAACTTAACATTGTTCTTCGTGTAACGCCTCGTGTTTCTGGTAAGTGTAACTCGACAACATGTGTAATTAATGAATGACAGACGTTATGCATTGTACAAACTGCGAAGTAAATTCATGAAAAACGACACGGATAGGAGCCATAATCCACATTTACATATCATACAACAAAAAACTGCAGCAAACCAACCTATATCCCCCAAAACAATGACTTTGTTGTTCTGTGGAAATCGGGAGGTTTTACAGGTAAGTTGTATAGTACTGCATAGAGAGGAAGGTAGGCGGGCCTATACAAAATTCCTGTGGAATATCTGCAATAACTGCCCGAATGCATCAACGATTCATCAGTTGACGCATCGCGGCAGTAATATCTCCTCCGGAATACTAGCTTCGTTGTGTATTACTCCTGACAGAGGACGGCCTAGACTGCATACTACGTAATAGTCCGACGAATCGAGTGAAAGGCTTCACACTTACCGTTCTGTCCACCATTAATTTTTGCATTCCATAAACTGTAAGTTCATTAATTATTACTAAGAAAACAATTCACATCTTTTGGCACAATTCGCGACTCCTAGGCCTAACCCAACGCGAGGCCTCGGAGCCGGTTCCACTCTGTCCATAAAAACTGGACCGTGATCACATCTATATACATATACTCATCATTTCCGTACCTGACCACAAGCAAACATAAACTGAATTCACAATGACGATGTATTCATAGGATGAAAAAAACTACTAACATTCGCTCAAAAAATCACAGCAGCGGAACACAACCCAGCAACAACTGGTACCATAAAAACCCGATACTCAAGCACTCAAAGAAGAATATCAATCCCTACAAGCAAAAATAACACATACGCTAAATTCTTACTATATGAACTATCATTAATTGGCTTTAATTTTATATTTTATGTTGTCCTCAATCAAACAATCACTGTTTTCGTAAATATTATTCCGCCTTATAGCTCAACCCAAAGTTTAAGTATGGACGTCGGCGAGCTGTTGAACTATAACGTAAGTATATAACGTTTAACTTTTCTGTGCATTATTAAAAGAACATTCGATATAATTGCTTCTTATTAAACTGTGTGTCGTTATGTTCTAATAGCCAGTAAAAGAACCCAAAAGGGCCGTTGGGGATGACGATGAGGCCACCGACACCAGACCAAGGAAACGCATACAACACGGTACAGCATCTTCTATACAACACGGTACAGTCTCTTCTATACAACACGGTACAGCCTCTACGAGAGTACCGAGATTAGGTAAGTTCTATCTCAATCAATGTGTTCAAAACTCTGTGTAAATGAACTGCTCTCCATAGCAACGCAACACGCACCAGAGACCGTAGCCGACACACCTGAACAACTCGAAGAAGAAGGGGAACCTGAGGTAACCACAAGATAACTTCATATGAAAATACACAGGGTTACCTAAGATGAAGCACTACGTTACAGGGTGCATGCAAAAAAAGGCTGCTCGGGAACTGAATCATATGTTGGAGGACGTAATAAACGCCCGAGTATCTTGTGAAAACTGCCGTTTCAGCCAGAACTCCGATTAATGTGGAAAAACTGACATTCCTCGCGGCCTCTACATTTGTTAGTTAATTACTGTTCGGGTTCAGTCTCGCCTAATCCTTTTTGAATCGAGGCAGGTGACGAAACACCACAGGCGGAGATTTAGAAAATGTCTAGACCAAAAGAAAGGTATAAACAGCACCACTCGTTGGATGGCAGCACAATCGGACGTGATGTTACAGACTTTATCGAAACTATCAGAAATAAAGTGATTTTGTGGACATTAAAGCATGCAGGTACAGCAAGTAGAATACCAATTGTACAGGTCACTAGTGGTCACATTAAAATTGCTTTAAATCAGTAGAAGACTATACCGTCTGCTGCTATTGTCAACAAGTGTCATTGCAAGGTTTACATACCTGACCAGTAATTTTTCTCTTTTTGTTCCATTTACTATGTAATCTCGTAGAATCTCTATTTGTGTATCAGTCAAAGTTTCGGATTGAGAAGAATTACGTTTCACCACAGCTGAGTATCATAACTAAGCCATGTGTGAACTACCACAACTTGACTGCCATTGACTATGATTTCTTGAACATGAACAATTTCGTGTTGCCATCTAGCTACCCTTAGTTGGCAAATATTCGAGGTCAAAATTCTAGGGAAGCAGCAGGGACCTCAGAACTTGATGGCAAAAAATAGCCAGAGCAACCCCTGAGTGTAATTTTCGTCAGCTCTGCTCAGAAGTTGGCTAATCGATGGTGGTTGCGCCACACATTCTTCACCGAAGGAAGTGGTTTGTCACCAACTAGGTGACAATGAAAGATGGAAGTCACTGAAAAGGTTAGCCAGCTGTAGGACTCGAACCCACATCTTCTGGATGTCAAGATCGAACGATGTCAAGATGCCTACATATGGGGTGTGACAGACTGTTGAAATGTTACTATACTGTAGTTATTGGTGCACAGCAATTCTACGTAAACATTTAGGTGCACTGTGGATTCATTGTAGTATGTAAAATATTTTGTATTTCATAAATATTTTTGGAATCAGTAAGTTCAGATAAACGTCTGGGAATATAGCTGCGCTGCTTATATAAAAGTGTGCTATATTATGCCATCATCAATCCTTTTGCCAACATGTTAAATTACTGAATACAAGTGTTTATAAGCATTGCTGTTACCCAGGGTAGCCATTCGTAGGTCAGGTCACAGTAAGTCATCCGTGAACCCATGAGTTCATTGGTTAAATAAGAAAATGCAGCCTTGACATACATTGAAAAAAGAGAAAGGAAAATACATCACATTACAAATATCCACAATGCAAAATAATGACCTCTTTGAAAGTTTATAATACAAAACTAGCAATAGCTAACAGTGAAACAGTTTTTTTATGCTACTATATTTGTTAAGCTGTGTTTCAGTTATGTTTCTGTTTTTTGACGTCATATCATCTAATAGGTTTGGTAGTTGATGTGGAACTGACTGCACCCTGTCACTGATTGAGCATGCAACTAATTGAGGTTTTGAATAATAACAGTTGCTTGAAAAATTTATAAGTACAGCAAGTGAAATACACTGTCCTGCCAGAAGTATCCAGACAGATGCTTCATTGCATGATCCATACCTCCGATGTTATTCTATGCAGATCCTTAGTGCAAAATGCCTCAAACACTGGAATTAACAGGGTTATGGCGAGGAATGACCATTAGCTGTTACGTTAGCAACAAGTTCATGTCTGTCAAGAGAGCATTACAAATTCCTGCCTTAACTGTGAGCAGCATGCAGAGGCAGATCTAGGATTTTTCTGAAGGGGGAGGTCCTGCCTTGGACAGCATCCTACTACACTACCTAAGGTCAATTGAAAATCTACGTAACGACAGAAATTGAGGGGGGGATGTCCTGACCGTCTAGATCAGCCTCTGTCACCATGATTTGTAAATGGAAGGTGACGGGCCATGAAATAGTTACAAAGTTGATGGACATCAGTGGGGGACGTCAGTGAGAATTAGTCTAGTGAACTCTATATGATGTGAATTACTGTGGTTGTCCATGTGTTCACAAGCCCCTAACTACACACAGCAATATCCACTGTTGCGCTGCCTAGTGCAGGCAACACATGTTTTGGTCTCCAGAGCAATGGAGCAGGATCCTTAGGAGTCACAAGCCTCTGTTTGTGAGCAGTGGTTAGCAGATACCCCGTCCGTGTCTTTGTCTGCATGTGTCTGCCTGCTGCTAAGTTGAATGGATGCATACCAACTACCCCGCCCGTCTACTTTGTTACGCTCTGTTTGTGATTTTTCAGTCTGTCAGGTGTATCTAGTTTTGGCAGACGCCATGGGAATCGTTGCTGCGGGAGTGCATCACTTTAACAGTGAAATTTGGTGGAGGCAGCTTGATAACATGCAGCTGACTTCTCGTGATATGGGCTGGGACCAATGGTGGTTCTGGATAAAATAATGAATGCTGAAGGTTATCTTCAAATCCTGGACAATACAGCATTGTCACTACCGTGGCAGTACTTGAGAGAGTGCCCACACCAGTACCAGCAGAAGAATGCTCCATGCCACAAAGTTGATGTCATGGAGGATTGGTTTGATGTCAGATTGGCATTTGGCACCTGGTTTGCTGTCCTGAACTGAACCTAATCGAACACCTCTAGAATGGACTGGATGGTCGGGTGCAGACTACAAAAATTTGCCCTGGAAATGACAGTAAGCTAGTAGCTGCTTTAAGAGAGGAATGGATCAAGATACCAGCAGATGTCTACAGATAGCTAGTGGAGAGCATTCCACGAAGATGGGCTACTGTCATCAAACTCAAAAGATGTAGCATATATTATTAATTATCTTGAAAATAAAGTAAGGCTATGTGTTGTGAGGCACGTATCTAGATACTTGTTAACAATTGGGCAGGTTGGTACATACTTGTGCTGAAGCGGCAAGAATTGACGCAAGACGACTGACACATGCGGCTGCGTCGTTCTATTTTTGTCTTGCGTTAACTCTTGCTGCTTCAGCACAGATATCTAGATACCTTTGTAGCATGGTGTGCTTCTGTTTAGTTACTCTCTAATCTTTATCTTTCTCTAACTTTCTCGTTTTGTCTTGAAGGTTGACATATTGAATGACACCACCCTCAAGAAGCTAATATTGAACTTTGAAAAGCGTGTGCTGAAAAATCAGGAGCTACGGATTAAATATCCTGACTTACCTGAAAAGTATGGCTGCCATAGTATCACTTATATAGCATAGTATATTGCTTATACACTGCTAATGTGATTTCATTTGCAGATTCATGGACTCGGAAGTTGAATTAAATGACGCTCTACAAGAGATGCATATTGTGGCAACACAGCCTGATCTTTACCCTATCTTGGTGGAATTGAATGCTGTTCATAGCATATTAGGTCTTCTGTCACATGACAATACAGGTATGCTGTTTATAATTTGTTGTTAATGAGTGATTTAATTAAACACTGCCTAGTTAATGCACTTTTTCATCCAAAAACGTAGTGCCATAGAGTGGGTTCGTTAATTATGTGAGGAAAAAAGTGAACTCAACACTAAAGTACATGCAACTACCATTCTGTTAAGAAATATGTGAGCCGATGTCCAGGAATCGACAGGCATTTTCTCATTGCCTGAATCACACTCTTTCCATATGACATTGCCATATATTCCGTCATACGCCAAAGAAAACCAGTTATCTTCAAACTTGCCATAGTACCGGGCTATATCATGCTCCACACCAGAATAATCCACTCACAAAAGGTCTAACTGTGGCTGCCTTGCTTTCTCAGTTTTGCATGGGATTGTGTTCCACAGTAGCTGTCCCCTCTACGAGCAGTCGTCAAGTGTTGTCTTTGGGGGCTTTGTTAATTTAAATATGCTACAGTTGCATGATGCACTGACGTAATTCCTGCCAGTGTTGCCCCAAATTCAGTATGTGCTGTAATCCCACTTCTCTCTAATCAGCGCTATTAAACATGCTCTCAAGCTATCCATCGACTTTCAGGCAAACCAATTCGAGTAAGAAATGTTACTGAGTGGCATAATTAGGTTGTAATCCATCAACCCAGAAAGCTGGTACCCTAACTTAGTAAGTCTGGACAGATGAAGAGAGTAAAAATAACTGTATTATTCCCTGAGCTGTCCCACAAGTGCATTTGCAACATAGATGAGAAACACTGAGAGTAGGTTGCAAAAATGGTTATTTTGTGTCTGGCTTGCAATTGCCATGGCTCGTAGGTGAGCCAAAGCTAAAGCCAAATTTCTTTCCAGCCAAAAGCCAAATGCTTTCTAATAGTGTTCCTTTGCTGTTTAAGATGTTTGTGTTCATCCTTTGGACGTGATGAGCTTGTGATAGAAGTTAGTTCATCGGTGAAGTTTGTACGCATGGGACAATGTATTGGGCTTGAAGAAAGAGGAGAAAAGACCTGTAAAACATCACTTACTGGCAGAATTTGTATTGTCTTTGCAGATATTTCCATTGCTGTTGTTGACCTACTGCAAGAACTAACAGACATAGACACTCTTCATGAAAGCCAGGAAGGGGCAGACATTCTTATAGATGCACTGGTAACATCAACTGTTTTGCTTATGCCAGCATTAAGACTGCTTGTCTTTCAGATTGATGGCCAAATTGTTGCTCAGCTAGTTCAAAATATAGAGCGCTTGGATGAAACCATCAAGGAAGAGTCTGAGGGGGTTCACAATACCTTGGGTATGCACATTACTTGTCATCACATTGTGCCAGGCCCCCTGATCGTATGTTATGAAGGTGTACTGAATGCAAATTCTTGTATTTCAGCAATTGTAGAGAATCTAACAGAGTTTCGGCCTGATCTTTGTGTCCAAGCAGCTCAGCAGGGCCTCATGCAGTGGATCTTGAAGAGACTTAGAGTGCGTTTGGGAGCTGTGTTTACTTCTTCATTCATACAGATCTTTGTTGTTATTGGTTGTTGGCAGATATAGTATATGTGTGTCTCATTCGTATGTGCTTCTTTTTTTGCTCCATCTGTAAAATGCATTCATGGATTTCCATCTTCTAGGCAAAGATGCCCTTCGATGCAAACAAATTGTACTGTACAGAGATCCTCTCCATTCTGTTGCAAAATCATGAAGGTAAGCTTTGCAAGCACTTATTTGATTGTGCATCCACCACTTGTGCTGCAAATAGAGCATGACCATTCCCTTATTTTGTGATTGAGTGAAAAAAGAAACACAGTTATTGCTAGCGTATAGGCTGCTGGAAATGCTAGAAAACCATGTAAAATATTTGCTTGCATTAAGAGGCGACCCAACCTTGCGAGGTGTACTCTGTCCCTCGCACTCCGGTAAATGTACTAAACAGTCTTTCAGAGCCACAAGAGCAATACGCTTCCAGGCATTGTTTCCAAGGCAGCTCACAAGTTTCACTGAGTGTTATTTTCCGGTTTTCTGGCGTCTTCCTCCTTCGTAGTGCTTGGCTGCTGCATGCTCAGCTCGCTGACCCACAGCAAGAGGAGCAGAAATATGTCACAGAGTAGCACTTACCTACGTGCTCCGACTGGCAGGCTGGAGCATGAGAGCGCCATACTCCGAAGAAGGAGTGACATTGTTTAGTAAAAAGGGGTGTGCTTCCTGCGCTCTGGAGCTGCTACTTAACGCACCAATTATGTCATATAAGTTTCTGAGGCTTGCCTAAGTTGTCAAAGAGTAGGAAATAGTACCAGTCTGCCTAACTGAATTTAGCAATTTACCTCTTACTTCAGTACTTGACCTTGAGGAAGTAATCAGTCATTTTGAATATCCTTATTGATTGTAAGTGGCTCTATTGTGAAATCGTGAAAAGAAAGTAACATTCCTGATGTCTGATGAGTACAATGTGAATGGAACAAGGCCCTTGCCTTAAAGGCCACATTGGACTCAAAACATATTCATTTTATATTGTATCCTGAAAGAACAACAACAACTTATTTATTTTGAGATGAGGAATGGGGAGTTCATCGGGCGTGATACGCTACCCCAATGCTGGTAGTGATGTGATTGTGAAAGAAGGGCATTGAAGGCCCATTGAGTGGAATATAATGGCTATTGGTATTTTTGAAGGAACTGGCAAGCGTTCATAAATTTGAGTTCTACAAAGGAGGCAATGTCATTATATGCACCGAGCTTTCATCTTTTAGGAACAGTGTGCCTCCACGTCTCATCGGTCAGCATTGCATGATGGCGAGCAGTTTTGTTTCGGCATCATATGCTTGCCTCGAATGTGGTGTTTCTTGGCGGGAGCCACATCATGTATATATTTATGAAGATTATAAATAATTTTATACAACCTCCGTGCTACATAGAGGGACAATATTTTTCATGGATATAATGTGTGACAAATAGATGTCAGAGGCTTAAAGTAAGTATGATCCTAAGGACATGACATTTAGTCCGGATTGACATTTTAAGCCCTTTCAAATATGTTGTGGAAGATCCTAGAAAACGAATAAAATGAATTTTTCTGCATTACTGTAAACAAAATGGAAATAGCAAAAGAAAAAATATTCTAATTAGAATTTTACATTTTGGGTATGCAGAGTGAAACCTTGTTAACTCAATATGTAGCATCTTTTAATAAAAAGATATGAAAAAAAAGTGAGGTTGAATTCACAGGATTTCACTGTACAGCAGTGTACATACATACTGAAGAATAGTGTGGTTTGAGATAACCAAATACAGTCAAACTCCTTTACAACGAACGCCTTTATAACGAAAAGACCGTTATTACGAACGTTTTTCGCGGTCTGGTCAGACGCCCAAAGGATTCAATGTATACTTCAGACATTTATAACGAATTCCTTTAAAACGAATGTACCGAAATAACGAAGTGATTTTGAAGTCGGTTGGACGAAATTCGCGACCTTTACAACGAAGTTTTGCAAGCAACTGTCGAATTGCGAACTTCTGACAGCGTTTCTCATTCCGCCGCGGCGCGCTCGGCACCACATATGACGGTTCCGCGGGTGTCATAAAAGGCGGGGAGAGAGAACAGGCGTTCATCGTCCTGGCACTTGTCCAACTGGATGTCTTGGTTACGTGGGTGGGGCGCTGACGGGATTCGTGGACCTCGGCTGTGCGTCCTGCTTCTTGTGGGCAGGTTGGACGGAACGTACGAGGTTCGACACGCAAAATAACGGTAACGCTTGCCCATTTCTTAGGCGAGAGCAGAGGCTTGGGAAGTGCCTGCCCTCCGCGTCCTCCTATTGGCCGGCATCCAGGAGGCGGAGCCCCCCTCGCATTTGGTCAGCAAACGCAATGATAGTCGCGGGAAAAAATTCGTATCAAAATGAAATAAACCAGAACAAAAATTGAGGCAAGAAAATAGGCAGTGACTGTTAATTTTCCATCACTGTCAGTGGAAGAGGCCGGTCGTAACGCTTTTGTGTTTTCGTTTTTAGCCTATGCTGCCGAAATTCGCGAGATGATTCAAAAGGCACAGCACGTGCTTTCCACCCGCGAGACGCGCGCTCGTAAAGCGTGCTTCTCCTAAAGCACACAGGCATTAGGTGAAGCCGACTTGCGGAATGGTGATATGCAATGTTGCCAGAAGTTGTCCGGATGCGTTCCCTCCACGTGTTCTGGTCACTGTTTTCGTCACACAACTTCGCGGTTTATTGTTGTGAGGGAGGTAAAAATGTCACAACAGCGATAAAGTTCCGTGTCCATTGTAGATTGACTGTCTGAGGTGCGTTTTGATCAGGGCAACGAAATTCTACCAATAAACAAGATTGCTTGCATTTTAAGGCATTTTTCTTTTGAAACATCCGTTTTAACGAAGTTACCTTTACAACGAAGATTTTCCGCGGTCCCCTGAAGTTCGTTATAAAGGAGTTTGACTGTAGTAATATATATATATGGGGTGTTTCTTTTTAGCTGCAACAAATTTTCATAAAAAGGGGCTGCTACTAGGAAACCGTATTTTTTCTGAATCAACAGACTAATTAACAGATATATATTAATCAACTTTTTAATTATTGACTTTAGGGAGCGCATTGCAATTGCGATATTAAAGCGTGATCTCCACATGATGTGCTCAAACCACTGATGAAGCACAAAAGTAATCACAGCGAGCGCTACGGACCTAAGTATTTTACTTCTGTCGTTTGCTGTGTACAGCAAGTAACCTGCAAAGGAGCGACAGTGACATTGATATCTCTGCCCGTCCGCGATATGTCCACCGCCTTTTTTCAACTGCGCTGACGCTCTTTTGTCGACCACTTCCAGTTTATAGCAGGCGACGCAGTCAAATACTTAGGTCCGTAGCGCGTGCTGTGATTACTTTTGTGCTTCATCAGTGCCTCGAGTACATCATGTGGACACCAGGGTTTAATATCGCAGTTGCAATGAGCTCCCTAAAGTCAATAATTTAAAAAGTTGATAAAAATATCTCTGTTAATTAGTCCCCTAATTGAGAAAAAATACGGTTTCCTATAGTAGGAGCCCCGTCGAGTAATCCAATGACAAAAGTAAAAGCATCCTAAGGCATCTCCCCTTTTTATGAAAATAATTTGTTGCAGATAAAAAGAAACACCCTGTGTATATATATATATATATTAGGGGAAAAAATAGCCAGAGCTCAGAGAGTGAGTTAGCACACCCTGACGGGAGGAATTACGTGCTGCATGACCTTCTGACGCCGAAACAGCTGTCCAGTACTGGCGTGGTGACGTTTGAGCACCCACAAACATATATATATATATATATATATTGCAAAACCCTTGGATGTTTTGTGCTTGTCTATTTTGTGTTCATCATAGAGATGTTTCACTGCCTGCACTATTTGCAAGACTTACTCTGACTGAGATTGTGACTTACTCTTCATTTAGAGAACAAGAAGCTACTTGGTGAAATTGATGGCATCGACACACTTCTTCAGCAACTTTCAGTTAGTACCTGTCCAGTGTGCTGTTGAGATTATGGTGCTTGTGCAACACAGAAACAAATACTCTCTGTGCAGTACTTCAAGCGACATGATCCCAATACCTCAGAGGAGACAGAAATGATGGAAAACCTGTTTGACAGTGTGTGTTCCAGTCTCATGCATGCCCCAAACAGAGAAAGATTCCTCAAGGGGGAGGGCCTGCAGCTCATGAACCTTATGTTAAGGTTGGTGTTTATGTCAATTTGTGTGGTACAGTGTGGAATGATTAAGGTGTGACAGCTACATGTAACTTGCCAGTGCATATCAAGAGTGTTGTTGAAACATTTTATTGAATATGCATTGCAATGCTTGCTTTTGAAAAAAGACTCGGTATAAAACCCTTCGTTTTCGCGACCTAAATTTTTCATGAATCGGGCACAAGGCACATATGTGTAGCCACTAGACTTTGCAATATCTGGATGCTGGATCTGGAATTTGTGGTTGATTGCCCTACTTTGTGATACGCCTGAGACTGCCCTTACCAATATTTAATTAAAGTAGCATTGCACATGTTTGCATGGCAAAACAGTTAAAATGCTAACTAGCAACTGAAAATAAAGTTTGCGATTGTGCCATTGTTTTCCAAGTGTCAATTCTCTCACAAAATTTTTGCATGTTCCTAAAATTCATGATTTTTTTATTTTTCACTTTAATTTGCAAAAATTAGGGGCATGTGAATAATGATGGTTTTACAGTATTTTGCATTATCTTTATTGTATTATTATTATCTGATATTTACTGGTGTACTCTAGTCCCGATTTATGATCCACCTTCATAGGGAGAAAAAAATGTCCCGCAGCGGTGCTCTCAAAGTGCTGGATTATGCAACCAGTAATGTTGAAGGTGTGGATAACTGCAACAAGTTTGTGGACATCCTGGGTCTCAAGACCATCTTTCCTTTGTTCATGCAAACTCCAAGGAAGTACAAGAAAAAGAGTGCATCTCCAGATGAGCATGAAGGTATTGGCTTACACTTAATCAAATGTCTTCTTTTCATTTTACAATAAGCTTGCAGAGAAGTGTCTGCATTGTTGCAGGATACTGATTAAATTTAGCAGTTTGCATGGCCAACGTCGTCCTATTTTTCTTTGCAGAACATGTATCTTCAGTGATTGCATCAATGCTAAAAAATTGCAAAGCAACTCAGCGGCAGCGTTTATTGAACAAGTTCATTGAAAACGATCATGAAAAGGTAAATATTCATGGGCCTCTTCATTGATTTCTGCTCAGGCATTCTCTCGGTTTCAGCACTGCTAATAAAAAGGCTGTGTAATCTGGCCCCATAAGCATATCTTTTTAGATGAAATTTCCACTGTTACCGCTGTTACTACTTTTATGAATGTCTGGATATGTTATTGAATGCAGGTACTTCAATATTATCAGAATTTAGGGGAATTATGAATGGGGATTATGGTTTTACCTTAAAGTAAAAAGGATCTAGAAATTAGCTTAAATCAACTAGCAAAAAAAAAAAAAAAAATGAAGCAAAGGAAATTCCATTAAAGCAGCATATGGAACAAGTACTATGAACACAACGCGGATATTCATGCAAATGCATGTTTTTTTTTCTCTCTCTCTCTCACTCTCTCTTTCTCTATGGTTTTGTATCTGGCTGATAAAACACTGTTGGGCTTGGTTTGGGACTGAGTAGAAGGGTTCTATGGTGCATACAAGTGCATGTTTGGCACGTAATGACTGATTTGATATGAAAATGCATGAACAGTGCATATTTTGCCACATTTCCAGATGGTCAGGTGTGAGAGCACCAGCGTAGTCAAAGCAAAGAGCAGAGCAAGGCCTTGCCACATACACGATACCCAGAGATGTTAGAGATCTTTTGTTACAGTGACGTGCGAGGTTTGTTCCCTCTGAAGTCCACCCTTGTCTGACTTCGGAGTATCAACGCCGCGCGTGCTGCTGACAGGCCGTTCTTGGCCACTTTCTTTAATGTTACAGGGGCAGGCAGCATTCGCATTTTAATCTGTATTGTGCTGCAATGCCACAAACAAAGCTTTCGGCTGCAGGATTATATTTGTTTCAGAGCCTTCTTCGTTATGTGCTCCTGAACGAAGACAACACTATTTTACTGTGTGATCCCTAATAAAATGCTCAAATGTCAGATATGCATTTGATGCAGCGCTTTTACACCGAGAACAAAAAAAAAAAAACATTGGATATATTCAGGGTTTTTATTGCATGTTTTAAAGATTTTTAGTGCATAGTTGCACGCATATTTTAGGATTTGTAGTGCATATTTATCAGCTGCATGCAGAGATCAATTCTTTCTGCATAATGTGGTTTAGCGTGACCTAAAGGCTGTGGAGTGCAGTAACGTGTTTTAATGATAAACACACAAAAAAAACGCAGGTGGACCGTCTCATGGAGCTACATTTCAAATATCTGGAAAAAGTGCACATCATAGACAACCAGATTGAAAAAGAAAAAGCTGTAAGTTGCATATTCGAACAGGAGAACAGTAAACCTCTGTTGTGACGAAATAAATCTGAAAAAAATCTATATATATGCGGGGATTCGATAAAAAAGGAAGTGCCACAAATATCGTTACGGTACCCTCTGAAGTGTGCGGAAACACTGTAGGAACCATAAAATAAACAGTCAAGCAAATGAACATTGGTGCTGAGCACATTGGCATCACTTTAATCCATGCGTAATAAAAAAAGGAAAGAAACGAAGAAAGGTGTAATTTGGATTTTCCGTACACCCAAAAAAACAGAACCTCCAGTCGTCTGTGAGAAATATATCATTCTGTCTCTTGAATTGTTGGAAATGAGTGGCTTACATTCCTGTCTATCGTCAAATTAGAAGTAATGGTTTGGCACAATGGTTTGTGAAAAGTGTATTATACGGCAAAGTTCTGTTTTTAAGAGTGTACGGCCCTTTGCTGGCATGCCCTTTGCACTAAATGGAATCGCTTCAAATAATCTTGCATGAAACTTTGAATAAGGTGGTAATTCCAGAAAAATAATTTCGTCATAATTACGGTTTACTGTAGTACGTCTAGTGCAGTGCCCATAGGCACGTGATTCATTGTCATCTCTTTTACATTCTTCCATGTTGCAGAACACAAGTTATTTTGATGATGAAAATAATGCTGAACTAGAGGAAGCTTTCTACCTGCGTCGGCTGGAAGGAGGCCTATTCACGCTGCAGCTCATAGATTACATTATGATGGACATCTGTAGTTCTGGTCCCCCCACCGTGAGTTCCCTCTGAATTTCATACCTCAAATCATTGTTTAGTTCAACCCGTATTAAGAATTAAATCTGTTGTGCAGTTTCTTTCTCCGCATGGTTCATGCACAGTAGAGTTTTAATATTTAAAGGCTGTCCCTTGTAACTTGAATTAACCTTAAAAAAGAAAAAGAAAGCACTGTTGCATCATACATGAACAAAACAGGTTGCATATTGTTTGCAGTTAGGATTTGCAGCCTGAGGTCTTACGGAATTTTTAAATGTCAGTTTTAGGGTCAGGTGTGATTTAGAAAAGACATAGAGTGCCTGCAGAGATCCTGGACTCAGTTGTTCGTAATGAAGAACCTCTTGTTCTAGCTTTCAGAGAAGGCCTGGGAAATTTGAAAAGCACCATATGGCAATGTGCCCACACACTGCGATAACAGCACTCTGGAGCATGCTGGGAATGAACGAAGTTCACTTCCAGCCTTGCTGGCCCCATGGACGTGGAATGGAGGATTGAACTTTGTCCATTTGCAGCATGCCTGAGAGTGGTATTATCGTGGCGCATAAGTGCGTAGTCATGTGCTATGTTTTCAAATTTCCTCTACTCTACGCAACAAACATTGCACTCTATCTTCCTCATGCTTGCAGATCAAGCAGCGTGTCCTCCAGATTCTGAACCTTCGTGGGGGCTCCATCAAGACCATAAGGAATATAATGCGAGGTCTGTATGTCAACATTTACAATGGATGGAAAAACATGCTTAAGGCCCCAACTTTTCAACAATTCAGTGAAAAATGCGCACAATTTAGGATGTACCGCAGAATTTGGGGTTTTGTATGGAAGTTTGCGGAACTACGAATCTTGACTGAGGAACAAAGCTTTGGTGCCGGAGATGGATGTACCTACGGCTCATAATGCCCTTGCCTGCGTCACCTAACCGAGAGGATAATCAATGTGTACCACACATCTCATGTTGGCAACACTGGTTAAGCTCCCATTCATCCTGTCTTTACTACTACTGTTTTGCTCTCATCGGCAACATCCCATCTAGCATGTTCCTCACAGTGAAGCATGCTATGGCTAAATGTTCCCACAAGGGGAAACAAGGGTGCAAAGATTAGTTTGGTACTGAGTTTTTCTGTAGTTAGTGGTAACTATGTTATGCTACAGTGTTAAAACAGCAGCATGTGATACTTAGCTACAACTATTTTGGATTTGTAAGCACTTTACTTCTATGTCAGTCATCCAAGTTATCGTATATTTCCGTCAGCCTAGATGCACAAGCACACTGCGGAAAATTGCACAATTTCAGATTTGCCGCAGCAGAAAAAGCAGGGCTTTGAACATGCTTTATGGTCTAGCACTTCATACTATAATTTGCTGCTCAGGGCATGCACTCTGCATGACAGAGAAGTAAAATTTGTATTTATTGTTTACTCCATGTATTTCCTCACTGTTCTTTACACTTTAAGGTATGCTTTAAGTCACTTTCTGTAACATCTATGGAATCTTTGGAATCTTGAAGGTCACAGCCATAGGAAGAGGCTTATCCGATTAACAATGCATAAAAAATGTATACACTGACTAATAAGGACATCACTTTCTACATATTCAATCCTCATTAGTCAACTCCCCTTATGTAACTTCCACAGACTACATAACATGCGACGGAATCTTTGACGTCCTGGTGTTCACAAGCATGGGAGTCTCAAACGACAGATAATTTAACAAGACCACAACCCCGCCTTTATCCTTTGAGTCCCAAACATTGGGAACTTCTCAGCGAGGAATGCTTGTGAGCTAACTAAAGCTCAGTCTTACTGACACACTCTGATGGACGTTGAAGCAGTCTTTGTGTATCACGTCCCAATCATACACTAAAACAATAACATGTACTGTTGGGGACACGGTTAGCTAAAATCGCCTGTCAGTATTTCGCCGTCCCATATTACCTCTGTTGCGCTTGAAAGTGTTGTGCCAATATTGTATTTGAAGGTGGACCATGTGCTGCACATGTTTATTACCCGAAAGAAGTAGTCTTGCAACACCTAGAGATTTGAGATGAGATAAACCACGGAGTGCAGATTTTATACCCAGTCGTGTCCCCTACAGTACATCACAACGCCATGTACAATGCACCAATTGATACCAGGAACATATTTGTCAGTAGGACCAAGCTACAGTTTGTATCTTTCAGTGCAAAGTTTGCAGCAGCATCTGTTTTTTTTTTTTTCAGCATCACTGCAATTGTACAGCTTTTACACGTATTTTGAAATTGTGTGTTAATAGAGCCATTCTTCTGAATGCAGAATACGCAGGAAACCTGGGAGATGCCAAGGATGAAAACTTGAAGGAACTTGAACAACAGCGAATTTTGCAACTTGTTGATAGGTTCTAAATGTAGGCCATTCACTTGCATTTTGTAAATAAACTTATTTTGACTTCACATTGTCTTGTCACCCGAGTGGAAGATAGTGATTATAGGCAGAGCCAGTAACAAAGTGAGCAAAGCTGAACTTGCTTAGTCAAGCAGTTTTGCAAAGTTGGGGTGTGTTTGACTTTTTTTTTTTTTGCTTCTAATAATTGGGTATTAGATTCGGAGTAGCTATAGTGTTGGAGAATGGCACCCTTTTTTGTGAGCACTGTTGTTGATGGGGTGCATCTGGTTTGGGTCTTTATTTTGTGATGAGGCAGTACTGGTAGACAGTACATGTAGTGAAGGCATTAGTGAGTTTTAGTTGTCTTTTTTCTATTTTTTATTTTTTAAATTCCGTGTTAGCGCCGCATGAGTTTTAGTGCATCGCACGCTACCGCCTTTGCGTACGTAAGCGATGACGTGGTTCTGCACACTGTGTAAAGCTCTGTTTTGCGTGTGTGCAGGACCACCAATGCTATCCCGTACGTACGCAACGGTGACCGCGTACGATGCACTGAACCTTATTTCACACACTAAAAAGAAGATGCACCTCACACTAAAGAATGTGACTTTAAATCAGCATCACCACTGGTAGAAAATGTGGACTTCATTGACTTCAATAAAATGCAAAAACAACACATGCTCAATTTGTAACTGGTCTCCACATAAATATTAATGCAGTTCCCTGTCAAGTTAGTCCAGGATTCATAGCTAGAGATAAGCGTCGGTGCTGGCATACCAAAAACAAAATCAAGAAGAGATTAGACATCTATTTATTGTGTAGGTTACAAGCTTTTGCCCAGAGCCTGGGCTTCCTCAGGTATGGATACAGAAGTCTGACGAACGCTTACATAAATAAATAATGGTAATAATAAAAATAAAAACGCGAAAAGGATGTACACGAGACAAGGAGAGAGACCCAACACACTGTGTGTTGTGCCTCACTCCCCGTCTCTCAGGTATCGTCTCTTCCTAGTATTAGGTCATAGTCGTGCATGAGCTTGTGGGCTCTGTCTATCTGCCGTGGGAAGGCCTTGAGTTTTGGAATGCAAAGTTGTACAGTGGGCCTCAGTAGATGTTTAGATGATGGGGTGTAAGACACTGGAATTTTGCGATCAGGAATGACTCAATTTTTTTCATTTGTTGCTGTTTGTAAAGTTTGATTCTAAGATGACAATTTTTAAATGTGTTGTAAAATCATGTTTGGGCAGGTTGAAATGTAAAGCTGCTGGGGTGGGCTAGAATAGCGGAGCTATTCTGTGACTCTATGGTGGACCATTGGTGGACAACATCTCCTTTATGTCCATAAAGCCTCTTGCGCATGGAATTTGACGTCTCCCCGATGTACTGTACTGCATAAGATACCAAATAGATATTGCATTTGGTGCATAAAATTGTTTAACAAACATGCAATTAAGGTGGCATTTGATTTTGAATATGAAATTATTTGTGTAGCTCTGGACTCGTGTACGTGGGACAATAAATTTACAAGTTTGACAATGTGCTATACTGCAGAGGGTGCAGCCAGGTTGTTGGTGAATGTCAAATGCCGTGAGTAGATTTTGAAAGTTATGTCGTTTGAATGCAACTGTAGGTGGTTGCAGAAAAATTGCTCGTAATTTGGTGTCGGCGTGAAGAATGTTGATATGGCAGCGTAGGATGGATTTGCAGTTGGTAGGGGGATCTGTAGTAGGCGGGTGGCAAAAACTAAACCGGGCTCTTTTGTTTTAGAGGGGATAATCTATCTATCTGTGCTGATTTTTGAAGAGCATCTGTGACCAGTGCGGATGGATAGCCACAGTATTGGCAGCCAGTTGCCATATCCCGTGCGTTTTTAGAAAGGATCGTCATTGTCAGAACAAATGCGTTTCACACGCAAGAACTGCCCATGTACCCTTCATTTTGTTAGTGGGTGTGAAAGCTATCAAAACTGAGGTATTGGCGGTGGTTGGTAGGTTTTTTAAAGAGGTCAGTAACTAGTTTGCCAGACTTGAGCGAAACTGTTACATCTAGAAAATTCACGGACTGATGTGAAAAATGGCAGGAAAATTTAATGGAATGATGTAATGAGTTAAATGTTCCAACAATTGATTTAAGGAAGCCTCATCATGTGGCCAGATGGTGATGGTATGCCTGCAGATACCCACACAGTTTTGAGATTTGCATTCATGTTGCTGCAGTTTCTGGGCAAAATGCATGTGTACCCGCAACGCTTCCACGGGTAGTGAGAGTAAACCTGCATTACTCGCACCCACTAACCTTTTGCGTTAATTTTGGCATTTTCCCCAGTTTTCATTGAGAAAAATATGTGCAAAAGTGAACTTCTTCGCATGTGCCATGGTCATTTGACCTTTCACCTTTTGGCTTTTACTTAAATAGCTGAAGAGTTCGACCTTGAACATTGGTCGAAACAGCACTCTCTTGTAGAAATTCCTCTCGTTTCTTTCAACTCAACTCTACCTGGCAACACACGAGCTGATCAACTCACAATATAGCAGTCGGATTGGGCTAGCTGGTAGTCATTTCCCCATGCACACTCTAAAAAACACAACTTGACCGAATGACACGCTCAGAACTAAGTCATTATGGGTGATACAGTTCTCTTCTCAGATTCGTTTCCCAGTTTTGCTGCTTGAGAGTAGAAATTCAGCTACGCTGTGTCGCAGGTACAATGTGGGTGTACCTGCACTGGGTGCGCAGGTTACACATTCTGCAGGTGCGGTGCAAATTTATTTACGTGCACTCAGCTCTATTCATAGTACCCTACTAATGCCCCCTTGACCAGGAGAAACATTTTATTTTCTATGACGTGATTGCTATTAGAAGTGCTGAGTTTTGGTGTCAAAGTAAAGGAAAAGCGGGTATCATTTGAATTCTTGAGATTCAACAACCATTATGCTCACTTTCACCCCTGCTACATTTTCCTGTAGAACCACGGATTACATTTCAAATATATCTTTGAAGGGCTAGTCACAAAGTTGTTTAGCATTGGGCATGGCTTTGGCAGTACTGCTTGCCTGCTTGTTCTAAACTAAGTTCAGAGAATCAACGCACAGATGAAGTAAAAACAAAAGTGCCTGCAGATTCCTTTTCTCATTCGTGACTAGCACAAGTGACAGCACATTTTCCTTGAGCATCGTGTGCCTCTGAGATGCTATTATGTTCCCAGATGTGGTCGAATGGCTTCTTGGCAGTGTTGATGGATAACTCCAGTGAGCAGCATCGACACACTAAAGTTTCCGATTCAGATGGTGAGCTTGTGTTAACTTGGACTTTGACTTGTGCCTTTTTGTTGATTTCCATGTTGGGGGAGCCACGTACCCAATGTTGTGCAGTTTTCGTTCAACAACTCAAACTGACACTACTTAACATAAGCAAAACTATGGTGCGAGACAGGCAGTCATTTCATCTACATGCACGGATGTAGAACCACGTGACGTCTTTCACTCTCATACTCTGCCAGGTGCTTAACAGTCCTCTTTCCTTCTCCTTCCACTTATGTTCAGAAAGCAGCGCTTCACAAAGTCATGTGATAGAGGATTTTTTTATTATTGAGTGTTAGCGCCGCGAAGCAACTGTGGCTATGAGCGGCATACAGACGTGGATAGATGGAGAGAGGACTGCAGGGAGGCGCGGGGTACAGGGGGGGTTAGTATGCGTCCTGGGTCGACGTGTGATAGAGGACAAATATGCGATATGTACAGGAAGAAGGGTTTCAGAAATGTACAGGTGTCATCAGAATCACTGATATGCAATTCAGGAAGATATCTGGCCAAACCTGAAAACCACAATCCCTATTTATAGCTTGCCAATATGTCGAGCCCTCAAGTAATAAAAAATTATAAATTGTGTAATCCCTTGCTTTAAATCTCCACATTTATCAATACAGACATGTGCCAAATGTGCAAGGAAACTGACAGGCTCAATCTGTTCTTTTATATGAATAGTTACTGTAAGCAGGTCACGGTATAAGCGAAGCACATTTGCAAGAGCCCCAGATTTGCATGTCTACAATTCAATCCATCATATGAATAACTTTTAATTACAAAATATACACAAGAAAAAACAGTAACAAGCTATGACGAATCATGTAACATGACCACATATTACAGCTCAAAAGGAGAAAAAACATACATAACATACATGTACAAAAACATACATATAGGAGGAAAAAAAACTCCCCTGGGACAGGACTTCGTTTTACGTTGCACCGGGTACCAGACATATGTGGTGTTACCAACATGTACTATGTAGAAGGTTAAACAAAATGTGTATTCGGAGAGGGGGGAGGGGGCAAAATATTTTGCTCTGCACGATATGCCAAGTTTTGGAAGGAAGACAGGAAAAGTAAGCACATGTTCATATATTGCCAACATTTCAAGTTTTTACTATCAATGTGACAAGAATGCACACATGAACCATGTGTATACCTTAAGCTACATACACTAAATGGGTGTTGTATTAAACCAACAGAAGGAGGAGGCCACCTTACACCCCAACTGCAGAACATTTCAGTATGTGGCGGACCCAGCGCAATGGCTATGGTGTCGCGTGTCAAGCCGTGGTCGGAACGTGCAGCCTTCAATAAACTATTCTATACTTGACCATGCAACATGAAGGTCGTCGTCACCTGATCCCTTCATGTTGGTATCCCCGAATGTTAATGAACAGCATGGCGCAGAGTCCTGCAGGACAGCTTTTAGTTCAAGATGCATCACCACCTGTGCCCACCACACTAAGTCTTCAAGCACTATCTACCGCCATTTTGGCCTGCTGATCTAGTCCTCTGGTCCGTCGAGGTCTAATCGTGTGAACATCAAGGTCAGATTCGCGCTTCGTGGCACCACAGCATAGTTGATGAAGTTCTATCACGTCGTCAGGGTGTTCGGATCTAACAAACCGGCCAAAATGCAGGACATCATCACTGTGCCCTCATCAGAGAACCGTTACGATATCCTAAAGAGCATGTTGACCAGGACAGCCTTCAATGAACTATTCTACGCTTGACCGTTCAACATGAAGGTAGTTGGCTGATTCCTTCAAGTATATTGAAATCTAGTATGCCAAGTTGGTCTCAACTGCACGGTACTCCTTGCAGAAAGATAGCCATTTGAATTGAGCATTCCTAAATTGTTCCCTTCTAAATGCACTACACAACACTGATGACCATTAGCTCTAGGAGCAAATGGGCAAGAAAGAGAACTTCAGGTCTGTGAGACCGTTACACCTACACAGAAGGTGTAATATGCACTGCAAATGCCATAAACTTACACATTTTAGGAAACTTTGCAGATTAGTCTCCGTTACATTTGTTCATGTTATTTTGTTTATGCTTCTAGTCGGTTTGGCTCGTTTTCCACATTCAAAAGTCACCGGTGGTCACATTACATTTGAGTAAATACGTTACTACAAACTAGAAAATACAAATACATATCATCTAAAGCTCAAACACAAAAATGGTGTGTCACCTAAAAGATATTGGACCAAGACTTTTCTTCTGTACCATTTCTATTTGGTAATGAATACTTCCTTCTCAGTCTTTGATCATAACACACTGTTCAGTTGAGGAATGCTTAATCAGTTGGTCAAGCCTAGCTATGATATTGTCTGACCTATGTTCACCCATGTAATCGGCACGACCTTGTTCCCATGCAAGCATCCCCGACAAGTCCTCCACAAAAGCATGCTGCTTTACAGATGTTGCTTGCTCGGCACGAGTTTGTTTCATGTCAACCTCTTCAGCGAAGGTCTCTTCTGTTCCGGTATCTGTTGGCACAGATGGTCCAGATTCCTCACTGCTGGGCTCTGATACGCTCGAGACAGACGATGCGTGAACCTCTGGTTTAGCGTTAGCCTCAATGGATTGTGCAGCCTCTACTATTTCTGGTGGCATTCGTGGGGAAGGTGGAAGATATATGATGGGTTTTGGGTGTGAACGGAATGATGGCGTTGGCAAAGTGACAACTGGTTCCGATGTCAGAAAGGATGGGAAGTGCTGGAGTAGATCTAACGCACATATGTACTGAGAGTCACGTGCTTTCTCCTGAAGGGGCTGTGGAGCAACAGACACCTTGTTGAATAGCAGTACAATCCATTTGGAAGAAAGCATAATTCCATTACGTATGAGGCATCCACACTGACAATGAACATAATTTTAAAATTTTAAAATAGAGAAATGCTTTTTTTTTTCAATCACAACAAATGGCAATGCGTTCTAGGTCAAGTGGACCATCTTATGGTCACACTAGCAACCACCTGGGGAGCCTTAAAGGGGCACAAAACAGGTCGACGAACATTTTCCAATTATTATGCCCAATGAAAGAACGTAGCTTACTATATCCAAATATGAAATTCTTTTGCTTCGTCTTTAACACGAAACAATGCCATTCAAAGAGCATAATCCGCGCGAGCCTCTCCTTATCCTTGGAACTGGGTTATGCACTATATTCCAGCGTACAGCAACACCGAATTCTAGGCGCTGGAGGTGGGGGAGATTTCGCTCTCCTAGCGAATGACGGGCCTAACTGAGACAAGCTGCAGCTCGCGAGGGCACCGGTTGCGGGAACATCGAGGTGACCTCGCGGAGCAATACAGCACAGAAAACATAGTGCGCATGTGAAATAGAATATTGAGGGTTTTAGTTTGAACTGGCTACCTTGGATTGGACAAGTGGGAATATGTTTAGAGTTGACCTCACTTCTCGATATGACAACAAAATTAATGTATAAGCGTCCCGCATTCTAAATGGCTGATGATGCACGACGTCAAAATGATGTGTCGCTATTGTCGCCAGGACATCGCAGGGCGGGGCATGAGGGCGAAAGAGTGCAGCGAATATTCAGTCGGTTTGGAGCCATTATTTACTTTTTCACGACAACATTTTTTTGAAAATGTTCACCGTCGGCAACGTATCACAATGTATTTAAAAAAAGTGTGCCTCGTATACCTGTTTATTGCCCCTCTAATTTTGAAAGATAGAAGTTCAGAGCAAGGACAACATTAGTTCCTTTTGGTGCGCTGATGCCTTTACAGTTTTCAGGAAAAGGATCGGTCCAACATAGCATGACAAAATGGCCTGTGAAAATATGTCAGATTTGGAGATAATTTTTGTCGCTCTGCCAGAAACACGCTTTGTCCCTTGCCCTTAAATGCGAGGGAGAAATATAGTTGCTGGTTTTCCTCCTTCACATTTAAGGGCAAGGAAGAAAGCGTGTCTCTAGCAGAGCTCCCACCAAATCAGCCATAATTTTGAGGAGCCGTTTCCTTGTGTTGTATTGGCTCCACCCCTTTTCCGACAATGGCAACAGCATCACCGCACCAAAAGGAATAGACGTTGCCATTGTGCCAAGAGAGAACAAGGAGCCAAAAATTGTACAAGAGCAACGTATACCACTTTACCTGAGAGAACATGGGAAGAACCCTGCGTGCATAGATGTGAAGCCAAAACTGCACAAACTGCGCAAAAGTTGGGTGCACCCCTGCCGCTGGTGACATTTGTCCCGTAGGAGCATGGAATTTCACATTCCAAGGCTTGTAGCCTCCAAAGAATTGAACTATCTTCACATTCTTCCCAAACCTGTTGAAATGCACAACATGGTAAGAGTTCACCCAGGACGTTTATACATAGACTATTGTGTTTTCCGGTTTTATAGTTTCTGGAAGTTGGGTTTCATTTCAGGAGCTGTATAAAACAGCAAAAATCAGGCTACATCAGATGAAAAAGAGATGTTCAGGTAAAAAAAAAAAAACTTTATTTATACCTACGATATAACCAGCACAACCTAACAAAGGGACGAAAGAGGCACAAGGACGATGCTGAAATGTGCCATAAGAAATAGTACATACGTACGTGCCTCTTGCTGAATCATGCATACTAGTTACAAACTACCCCGCTTTGCCGTTTTAGTTCTATTTATACATGCTGGTCGTATCGAGTTTCACATGGACACGCGTTGCCTAAAATAAAACAAAGGAAGCCTAAAAGTTGCCTCTGTTGAAGAACACATGTCTGAGCAATAGAGGGACAGCTTTCGGCTCCAAAAGTGTGACGCTATCATCACAACGTTTTCTGTTACATTACATCAAAGCAATAGATAAAATTTGAACAAGAAGGTAGAAGGTAAGTGTAGTAGCCTCGAAGAAGAAGAGGTAGGTGAGTGCGTGCGTACATGTGTGCACGTTGTTCTGATTTTGCTTTTGGTTTTTCCTCAGAAGCGGCTGCTTCCATTCATCTGAATCTGCTGCTACGTTTCATTAAACGTTTTATCATTCTTGCTACTGGCAAGCCGCGGGTCATCTCAGTAAGCAAGCTTGTATAAAGGGAATGCAGGATTATTGGAGCAAGAGCAGGAAGTGGTCTAGTGACAAGAGCCAGAACTCATTATGCAAGACCCTTGTTTGTATTGGTTCGTACTGAGAGAAGATCAGCTTCTGGTTTGTTATTGTAATATAGCTAGAAGCTGATCTTAAGAAGCTGATAAGGAAGGACATATTTATTACATATTTGTACGGTAAGCTTCCTCCGTACCCAAGTACAAGCGCAGATCATGGCCACCAGTCTCCAGCACATAAATAATTTGAATTTTCAATGAAAAAAGCAAGTAGTCCCTAAGCACATGTTGTACTATACTTATCCCAACATTTAATCGATTTTGTCACTGTCATTGTGGGCATCCCTGGTGCACTTCAAACGCACAAACTATGCCACTGGCAAGATCACTTGTCCGTTTTCAATCTCGCAGTGGTGTGTTCATTATAGAACCTTCCTCCGAGTTATGGTTAATCCATTTAATTATGGTTCCCCGAAGCTTAATCGGAAAAGTGTGATACTTCCAACAGCTCAAAAAAGAGTAAAGAGTGGAGTCTGGAGCAAATATTGAATAACTGATTATTTGGAAAAACAGGAAAAATCTTAATCACTACACATGCCTGGAGAAAGTTTGTAATCATCAATGCATCAACTGGACAGCTTGAAGAATTTCTGTAATCTAGCACTTTCTTCTATACATTTCAATTTTTAGTGAGCTCCAAATGTACTCACTGCTTGAATGCTGGCTTGTAGGTGTAGCTAACGTTTGCCATAAGGTTGTATATGAATGGTAGCCTTCTATTAATATCACTAGACCAATTTCGAAAATACATGTTGAGCAAACCTTGATCACCACCTGTAAATCAAGGTAAAAGCTTCAGCCTGCTGGTTGTATAACTCACAACCAGAAGAAACAACACCCTTGTAATAATCACACATAGTATGCATAAAAGTTATCCTAGCACAGGATTTTGAAGATTTCAACCCCAAAATAAGAGAAACACCTGTTTGTATGACACTATGCCCTCCACACAGTACAAGCAAAATCAATAATTCTATAAGATACTTACATAAATTTCTCACTGTCTGGATTGAAGCAAAAGCCTCAGGTTGGGAGCCGGCGCTATATAAAACAGTGTTCTACTGGCCCAGTACAGGTCCCGACAAAAGTTTACGGAACACCACAACGACGTATATTTTTATTGGAGCTACACCGTAGCAGCGAACAGGAGTGGACAGACTTACTGAAAGGTGCATGGAATACCCGGTCACCTGCCTGTAAGTGTATCTGCACTAGTTTTCTGCAATGGCGTCGCTCCTACGAAGATATACGCCACTACGGTGTTCTGTGAACTTTTGTCGGGATCTGTACAACAGTCTCCATTCAAAATATTGGCGGCTCCCGACCTGAGGCCTTTGCTTAAATCTATATCTTCAGTAGATCGCTAGATTCTCCACTTTTATTGTTTGGATGCTCTACACTTACCATCAAAGCTACCCTGTCTTTCAGCAAAGCTGACAAGATCCCAGAAGGTCTCCATGCAAGGAACATAAACGAACACGCCACTGTTGAAGCAATCTGGCCAACCAATGTCAGGCACAGCTGAAAGCTCTTCTCTCTCAAACAGCTCATCACAACACTGAACCATCTATTAAAGAAATACTCTGTCATAAGGCCTAGTATATAGTATTGCAAAGTCTACAACGCAACATCAAAGGGAGAAATATGACACTGTAAATCGTAAAATATTACCAATCCAGATTACAATTTTGGGCTTTCATGAACTGTACACCTTACAGGTACATAGAGCCCCATGTTTTCAAGCAAAAGCAGATATACTATACCAGCCACTGATGCCAGCGCTGATGGTAGTACCTAGTCGCGAAAATTGTCCTATTAAGAAAATTAGAGTCCAAAACTTGATCATTAATATCTCTCATGAACAATGGTTTCCATCCCAAAGAAATAAGAAAATATGTTCCAAAACGTAGAGAAGTACAGCTTGCGACATACTTGTTTGGAATCGACAGCTTTCGGTTTATCCGGCCTGAAATCTTTTAAGCGTTGCAAGATTGTGTTTAGACTAATAAACACATACTGGGTAGTTGGAAAAAACATTCTTGCAACACCTGTAGATTTCAGACAGGATAAGCGGCAAGCTGTTGATTCCAGACAAGCACGTCGCAAGCTGTACATTCCTTGTTCACAAAATGTGCATAGTGTGCACGCATTCGTGGCCTTAATGATTCAGATAGAAGCATGTCTGGGTTTTTTATTTGCCTTTACCTTCCTCTTTTTTTACACCACATATTATGGGTGTTCTTGACTAACTATGCTATTGGACCCTTGTCGTGGTGTTTGTGTGTGTTGTTTTTAATTGAATCGAATAAAGCATCTATAGTGGTAATATCTTTTCAGAACCTTAAGTTCACAGTGCACGTTCTGTGTGGTTGCAAAGGTCTGTATAATCCCAAATTTAAGTGTGAACAAATTCGAGAATGAATAGAATTAATGAAATAAATTTCATTCAGACTGAAACCTAAAACTTCATCAAATCAGTGATAACTTTGGTTCACAGCATTGCTAGAAAGTAAGTTACAGTGCGGTACCCTATCAAATGATCCTTCATAGTACAAAAACATAACCTACCTGCAACCTGTGGGACAATTGTTATTAAACACAAGTGACCATAATAAAGCTTGCCTAGACCTAACACTGGCAATATGCAAGATACTAATGCTAATCCATAATACAAATGGCCCCTGAATCACAAGAACACGACCATCACACTGCCCAGCGCTGCACCATGCACGCTGCACAACGACTGGACATGTAGAAAAGGCTATACCATAGGGGGCCCATCACAACACCCATCATATTGCCAGCTTCTTTCATTGGTTTTGCTTAGCACGATGACTTCATCTTGCTAGGACCCCAACTAACACACTCTTAGGTGATTTCATGTATAAAGAAGTACTTCATGTATGAAGTGAAGTATTTCATATGTGCCGTCATCTTACCAAATAACACGTTTCTTAAGGAACTACCCCTTCTAGTTAAGCTGTAATACAGGTGATTATTGATAGTTTAGGTACAGCAAACCTGGAGCACAAGGTTGTGTAACATGAGAATATTAGAAGAGAACTGTTTGAGCACATGTATCCAGTAGGTATGCAAACAATAACACAATTTTTAAAATGAATTTCTTCCTATCTGCACATCTCGTTGAGTTTTTTTTTTTTTCAAGAGGAAAGTAGGGTATGGATGTTATCAGACTTTTTACTTCAGATTTTGCTTCTCTGCTCACACTGTAAAGGGTTGAAGGAAAATTGTTTTGTGAGAAAAAAAAATCCAAAGGAAATTTTAAAAAATGAAGAATGCACAAGGTTGCACTGTGCTTCCTGTTCTTTTATGGTCCATATGCAACAAGGCAGCGCGAAGTACGGGGAAATGTACAATCTCGATCCGTTGGCTTTTTTCTTTTGTTTAAAACGCGTCTTCTGTTTAAAGCATGTCTTCTTGGCTCATATGTCGAGGGATTAGCACCCAGCACTGTGTAGTGGGTGCGATTCCCTGTGACCCAGCATCATTAGCCCCCAGCGCTGAGCACTGGGATGCTGGGTAACTCAAAAAATAATACATACTTTGCACTAGCACAGCTGATTGCTTATACATGTTTAAATTGAAATTATTCAATTTGTTTAATTTCATATTCACAAGTAAACGATGAGCTGGCCATGCTTCATGGCAAGCACTTGCTAAAAATGCCAATGAAAAACATTGTTCCGTTCTCAGGATTTGTCGCCATCGAACAGTGAGACTTGGAACGATACCACCTGGAATGGCGATGAAACACCCCAATCATCATCACACAAAAAAAGTTGTTCAATCTGCAATGTACTTTACGAGTATTTAAAGTAGTTCATACTTTACTGTAAGTACATTTGCAGTGTGGTACTATGTACTGTACCTCAAGTACATATGATGCCAGGTACTTGGTAAAATTTTGAGGCACTTTGACCATCACTGGTGGCTAGTGTTGCACCTTTCTTAGGATATCAATATGTATGCTACTGTGTGTAATCAAATTGATTCCCTTCACAGCTTGTTATGCTATGAGACGGAAAGACGCCAGTGCTGACGTTTGCTGCTAGGCGCATGTACTACACTGCCCTCTGCATCAGCTGGCCAAGCCATCCTTTATTGGGGAAAGGATCATTAGATCACTGCATTTTTTTTATTAGCCCCTGTCACAGTCTTCGTCGATTTTGTGATGGCAGACGTGACAGAACAACGTGTGTGCATCAAGTTCTGTTTCCTTTTGGGAAAAACAGCAGCAGAAGCTGTCACAATCCTTCAAGAGGCTTTCTGAGAAGAAGCATTGACCCAGGCAAGGTATTACGAATAGTTTTCTCAATTCAAACATGGCGACGTGTCCCGTGAAGACAAACCCTGACCTGGGCGTCCTTCAACAAACAGAACCGACAAAAACATTTTAAAAATTTGTGAGGATATAATCTTTGATCGTCGTCAAACAACTGACAAGTTGGAAGTATTGACTAGAATTTCTTCGAGTTCATGTCAACAGATTGTAACAGAGTAGTTTACATGAAACAAGGATCAGAGAGCCAACCTCTTGGATGTCTGCAGTGAACTGAAGGATCAATTAGAAGCTGATCAAGACTTTTTGTCCAAAATCATCGCAGGAGACGAATCGCGGCATTACGGGTACAACCCGGAGACCAAGCAGCAAACAAGTCAGTGAGATACTGCATCATCTCCTAGGCCGAAGAAGGTAAGACAAGTGAAATCAAATGTGAAAACAATGTTGATCTCCTTCGTTGACACGGAAGGGCTTGCCCATTTTGAATTTGTACCGCAAGATCAGGCGGTTATTCAGCATTTTTACCTGGAAGAGCTCAAGCGGTTGCATGATGCAGTTTGGAGAAAACGCCCAGATTTGTGGAACTCAAGAGAGTGGCTTGTGCATCACGACAACGCTCCCGCCCACACAGCATCGAGCGTATGGCAGTTTCTCATGAGAAACGAGATGACAATGCTTGTCTCTCTAGATTGTCTCTCACGGTTATGACTGCTCCGAGAAACAAATTCTGACACTTCAAAAATACCGTCGTCCTTCCTGATATAACACACAAGTAAAACCTGCATACAAGGGGCTCTATACCTGCCACGTTCTCAACGAGTAATACATAGTGGTCACAATGTCAGATGCCAACTATATGCAGAAAACTTGGCATCTTAAAATCTCAATGAGACAACATCACAAATGAAAAAAAAAAAAAAAAAGGACAGGGAACAGGCACACCTAAATTGCCATCATAACAGAACTTAGCTTGGCAAAGTGGTGTGTTAGGCAGTGGTGTGCGGGAGGCTTACCATAGTGGCTGCATCCAAAAAGACACATTTCGAGAACTGAGTAAGTCTCCATGCATGAAGCTTAGTGAATGACACCCCAATATCTGGCTGTTCAAGCAAGGTCAGCTTGGTCGTGCCTTGTGTGCCCAGGGAGCGCACAGACTGCACTAGATTGAACACTGATGACAACAGGTGCCTGGAACATACATAAAAATTGTTATACATTTCTTTGTTGCAGTATTTTAGCACAAAGTCATTTAGGGGAAAGAAGCTTTACCTGAGTGCAGGAGACACACCATCTGTAACGAGCACAACAAGTGTGCGTGTTGTACCAGTTACACGAAGTGAATTGCCAAGCACAAGACATAACATAGCTGTCAGGTCATTGCCTGCCATGGTGACGTATGCTTGGCTTTTCACTATTGGCTGCGATGGCTCAAGTAGATGCTCCTGAACAAGATCTAACATCTGATCAGCTACACTCTGCGTTCTTTTTGATGAATAACTATGCTGCATGTGCTGCTTGTGGGAGGTCTCGTGGATGTGGCCCATTTCCTGTGGCATATAAAATGATGTGCTATAGGACATGATGCTAAATTTTTTTCATCAAAATTATGCTTCAAATTTTGAAGTTTCTTTGCACTGCGCTGTGCAGACAGTGTACAGGGCTTTTTTTTTATCCTTTACAGAATTTTTATAAAAAAAGCTACGAGAGCAGCATAGATGTCGTTTTTGCGGTTGGGTTGTACGACCAAGCGGAAGATGGCTAATTACCTAAAATTCATTCACTAACCCTTTAATTAGAAAATTTTGGGCAAAAGCGAGATAGCAGGATGGGAGACAGACATAGTTGAAAACCATTTTATCATTTAGAACTTCTCAAATGAGTAAGTCCCGTAAAATATCCATCACTGAATTTTGCTATGCAAATGAACCGAAACTGAAACAGCGCGCCTCAGGAGGGTATCACCTTTGCCGATGGAGACTTATCTGGGCCGGAAAGCAGTTGATCTGGCCAGCAGATCAGCACCTATTCCAATTGTCTCCATCACTCCAAAGCATGTGGCCCTCTGATGAGGAATGAGCGCTGTGCTTCCTGCTCTCCCAGTCGCGGTACATTTCCATATCAAAATTCAGCAATGGATATTTCAAAGCACGTGCACGTTTCAAGATTTTTAAAACATGCAATGGCTTTCAACGAGGATTGTCTTAAATTCTGCTCTCACTCTCTTTTGCTCGAAATCCCGTAATTAAAGAGTTAATATCTAAATTTTAGGTAATTAGTCACCTTGTAGTTATACGTTCTTCGAGAGGATGTCAGTCTTGCCGTATAACTCAACTGAGAAAATGACAGCTATGGTGCTCTGATAGCTTTTTAATTTAAATATCTGTAAAGGATTTAAAACAAGAAAAAAGAAAAAAAGAAGAAGAAACTCTGCATAGTGGACATCACAAGAGCTGCACAAAAGTTCACTGTCACTGCAATTCATTTTGAGGAACAACCACTCATGCAGATTAATGTGTTTCTAGAAAATCTTTATAATTTACTCATATTTAACACATCTTTTCCCCAAAAACGTATTGTATAACACTCAGCAATCAAGTTGGTACCCACAATCAAGATTTTATCATTGTCGTTTGAATCACAACCTTGTATGGAGAGGAGTTCTGTCAAGTGCTGGAGAAATTCCAGTTCTCTTAAACTGTTTCACAATCATACCATGGGGTATCATGTCCAGTGTCAGAACGATCGACTCGCAAACTGTCTAGAGGCTACCGTCTAGCCACATACAGACCTCCGGGTGTCACCACAGATTCTCCATGGCATTCGTCCCACTTCTCTCAAACTAAGCGTCACACAGTCTAGAAACTTTGCATTTTTCCACATTGGAACTCTCACATAAAAATTCTATGGAGTTTTGCGTGCATATCACGTTCTTCATAGTCTGTTAATATGATATCACAGCAGGAATCACCTTAACTCAGTGACACTAAGCCCTTGAAAAGTAGACATGGATGCCATTACCACGCCTATTTTGCTGCCAACAGCTTTGAGTATAGAAAATAATTACCTGCACACATAGCCATCTAACACATACATAACATTGAAGCTGTTTCCCTCTCAAATTGCCACACAGCTTTTTACTGGATCCAATGCTTATATACTGGAACTCTGCCTTAGAACTGTGACCTATAACTGAGAACACTAAATGAAACAATTCATACCATTACCTTTTCATTGTCGCAATGTCGAGCACCATCAGTGCACTTTGTCACATACGAACTGGCTGGTCCCATGGCTCGCACCATCAAATCTATCGACCTTTCTGACGAAAGTTCCTGCGAATGACTGCCATTTTGCTGTGAAAAGCCACTGAACTGCTCTTGTGAACATGTCTGGTTTTGCATGGGTGCTGAAGATGGCTGCAGAGCATTGTTGTTAGTGTGCTTGTTACCATTCTCATCACAGAAAACTGCAGATGCGCCTTCTATAGTGCAATGAACCTCAGTAGGGGCATTTTGTCCTGCCAATGATGAATTTTGTCGCTGTGACACTAAATGTTCAGCATTGCGTGTAACGACATTACATGGAAAACTTTGGGGAGAAGTTTCACCTTGTTTCTGATTCCGCTCTTCTGCAGGTGGTGCATTTTCCTGTCGCGGTACTTGACCGCATTGCGCCGCATGGGAACCAGAGGTTAAGTAATTTACATTGTGAGACTGTGGCCTTTGTGCATCAAGAATGTCTCTGTCAGGATTCCCAAATACTCTTATTGGTCTATGTGTGACCCCTGGAGATTTCCTGGAGCTGTTATTAAGTGATTGACCAGCAGGTGATTCAAAATATGCTCTTCTATCCTGGGTGCCTTGGGGAGAACTGTCATGTTCCAGAACTGAACCGACACGTGATGCTGGAAGTTCAGAGTCTAAGTAAGGAGAGAGTACAGAGCTGAATTCTGTGTCAGAGTGGCACCTGTTCTGGTGGTTAATCCTATCACGAGCACACCAGCTACATGCTGGAGGATCATCTCCCTTTACAACAATATCTATTGTTAGAGACTGTAAGAGATTTTGGATGGCAGAAACGTACCCCATCATTGAACGAGAGCACGAACCACACAACCCAGGTTCCCGTGGTTTTGTCTGTTGTTGCAACCTTGTCGAAAGCACCCTCTGGTACTGGTGGTCATAGTCATCCGGCACAAAAGCTGCATGTTTTCTGCATGCGTCTGTCCCTTTAGGATATGAACCCTTACAATTCTCAGGCATGGTCGCACGGGAGTCCCTCTCATGTGCCTCATTACGTGCTGCAAGTTCTGCCAATGTATTTTGAATGTTTGGAACATGTGGGAAGTTGGGAAATCGATATTCTTCACATTTGTGGGTGCTACCTTCAGCTCTTGGTTTGTCAAAGTGTACCTCGGTAGCATGTGCCACAGATCCTTGTGCTGTAGATGAGCCTTCAACAGGGTTTTGAGAAACACAAGGACTGTACTCAAGTTCTTCGAAAGCATCTTCGAAGGTCTCTTGGGAGTCATTAGTTTCTAGAGATTTGTCAGTCTTCTCATGCATGATTGCTTCACCTTGTGGCAGATTTCGCATGGGAACACTGCTCTTCAAAGCACACGCCGTTACGGTGTGCTCATCTTCCGTGGTGCCTGTTACCGCAAGAATATCAATTGCGTCTCCTGAAGCAACATTGTGTGCACTTCTGACTTCCTGTAGATCGTTGTCAACTGCAGCATGCTGGATATTTTTTATACCAAGTCCTTCTGCAGCTTCGCTGTCAACTTCACACCTGCAAGAGTTAGCAGATTTTTTTCCCTTTTTTCAGAACTATATAATAGGGCAGAAACAAATCACACACCTCACCAATACGGAAGAAAACGTGGAAAGGCAATGAAGCAGAAAAGGATGCAATGAGCAAAGGAATTTTGCTCATTGCAGAGCAAAGGAAAAGGTGCCACAGATTTTTTATTAAATGAGAGCCCCAGCTATGCCGTTTGGGCGTCTAACATACCTGGCCTTGTGGACATCTTTCCTAGCCGGTCGCATCAGTGTTTCGATGACTAATGAACTAAAATCCAATAATTAACATATTAATTAATGAGTTTTAGGAAAAACTGAGATGGCAGGATTAACCCTTTGAAGGGTACGGGCACAGCAGTGCATCTGAAGGTCTCGGTTTGAATTTTTGCGGCCTCTCTTTATGGTGCTGCGGCACTGCTTTGGGAGTGATGTCTGGCAGCCTTAAAGGGACTATGAAACGATTTTTTTCTTCGTTTCGTTCGAAAGAAGACATTTTTCTGAGTCTAGAACCGAAATTTTACTTTCGTCGCGCGAGCGGATTTCTCGGGAGCGAATTTAAACGGAGCGGCGAAGGGAGGACAGCTGGCGCCACGCCGTGGCGAGCTGCCGAGCGGAGACACAACGGGTAACTTGACGCGACCACGGCCGGCTCAGCAACACGTCATCGTGACGTGTTGCCGAGCCGAGGAATCCCGCCAGGAGCATGCGCCGTAGGATCCCGCGTATGCGTTCATCGGGAGTAGAAATCTCCATGACAGCAGCTTTCGCGCGATCGGCAGATTTCGGCAGTGGCGGCAGCCACAGCGCGAGCTCGCGGCATTACTTGCCATTGTGCAACACCGGTGACGTAACGGGGAACCGAAGAGCGGTCCGTACAGTTACAGTGCCCTAGAAGAGTATAGTGGAAAGAGCGGAACCGGTTTCAGCCCGATAGCTGAGGAAGGACGAGCGGACGGCCGCTGCTGGATCTCCTGGCGCTGCTGTCGAATTCCCGAGGAGAAACTGTGAAGCGCCTATGTCCGCTGCAGCGTTTTTGCTATTTTTGCGTGGTTTGCGTGATGCTTTGGTGACTCCGAAAGAAGGCGATGTGTGACGCATCAAAATAGTGAAGCTTCCTGTAAATTTTGCTGGTATTTGAGTGTGCTAGTCCTCGATGGAGAAGAAGAAAAAGAAGTTAGAGACACATTGTTTCGCGCCCCGTTGCAAGACTGGCTACCCGGGTAGCTTTCTGTCGAGCTTAAAACAGCTGTGGGCTTAAGGGTCACCATTGCCAGCACGATATCCCTGATGGACTACTTAACAAGGCACGTCGGGTATAAGTTCATCGTGACATCACGAAGTCAAGGTCCGCTTGACAACGTTTTTGGCATCGTGAGGCAATCCTCAGGCTGTCACATCCAACACCACAACAGTTTTTGATAACTATTTCTTGCAGTAGCTTTTATAGTATGGCAAAATCTGTTGCAAATGGAAATTCGGAGCCTGGTGTGTTAGATGCTCTGCTCAGTACAAACGGCATAGAGGAATACAAATGCGCAAAGCAGACTCTGATAAAAAAGTTCATTGGAGATGGTGACCTCATCAGCGCCGAACTTGTAATTGAAAAGTCAACAGACCATGTCGCATATGTATCCTCGAGAAGCGACCAGAGACTAATTTTTTATATAGAGCTCTGGCTATGTTGCCAGAAAACTCCTGTCTAGATCAAAGTGTGACATGTGTAGAAAGTTGTTGCTTAGTGACAAGAATGATGTACAGAACCTGCAGGCAGCTCAGCTGACTCAGCTGAAAGATAAGGGGGGCCTGTTGTATCCATCAGGCTTTATGCTTAGGTTCGTGGAAAATTTGGAAAACGTGTTTACCATCAGCTGCTTCAGTACGCAGGAACTTCAATATGAAAGTATTATGGACGTCATTGCACTTCTTCATAGAACTCGACAGGATGCCATTGGTTGCACTGAACTTAGCAAGCAACTGAATGCTGAAGTTATGGTATTTTATGTCACCACTAGGCTTCATTTTTTGTTAAGTCGCTGAATCGAGCCAAAGCACAGAAACGCGACTGTGCAAAATATCCGAAGCTCAGTCGCTGCACAAAACTTGTCATTTTTACCTGCCAGTAATTAATTTTGTTCTTTACATTATGTGCATCCAATGTTGCATTTAATTGCAGTTTCATTGTTTTTTTATATATTCATACTCTGTGGTCGTTATAATCTTGTGTCTTGTACTTATCAGCCAACTTTACATCGTCATAGCCTGCGATCATTCCATAACTGAAATCATAAACCTGCCTCCCTCATTGCGTGTGCTTCCTGTTTTATGTGGCATATGCCGGTAGAACTGTGTCGTGTAGTAAAGGTTTTTGAAAGAGGTAACAAGGAATAATTCACAGAGAGACACGCACACACAAATAACAATCATAGGAAGTGCGATAACCCAATACGCCGGCGCCAGTTTCTGCTCGGGGTAACTACGCCAGCGCCCCACAGCGGCATCCGCCTCAAGAGCCTCACAGAGGGAGCTTCGCATTTTCCACTACAATCTTCTAGGGCACTGTAGTACAGTTACACCATCGGCAGGGAAATATGCGCGGGAGAGGAGGAACGCGGAAGAGACATTTCCAGCGCGCGCTCCTCGCAGAGTGGAGCGATTTCGTCCGGAAAAAATTGTGGCATATTAGTTTCTCTGCGGGAAGAACAGTTTCCATCGAAAAAAGGTATGGGGGTTCGGGAAATTTCATAGTCCCTTTAAGCCTTCTCCGGGGAACTGTGGCGCCATATGTGGCCCATTCTTACAAGTAATGGTAATATCGTTGAAGGTGAGCATTGCCCACACTGCAGATGGCGCCGCCGTGAAGCCGAGCACGCAGGAGGCATTTGTCTGTGCCACCGAATTCATATGCGTTTAGTGCGACAAAGACCTCTGCGTACAGCGGTGCCTACTACACTCTCGCAAACCTTTGCAGACAAGTAGAAAAACACAAAACATGTTCCGTTATACATAACCAAACTGCAAATATAAGCAACATATGATTGTCAAAGGCTTATGGAGTATTCAATTGAATAATTGACAAATAACTTTCCACAATTCATCAGGTGTGTATGTTGTCTATGAAGCCTTACCCATTTTTGCACGCTGTTGTAATTTTAGCCCAACCTTCAAAGGGTTAAAGACCGTCGTAGTCAAAAGCTATTCCAGCTGTCAGCGATTTCGAAATGTTTCAAGCTGCTTTCATGCTTCAAGATATGAGCAGTTTTTGTTTGCTATGCAAATGAGCCGCAACCGAATCTGTGCGCTCAGGTTGCATTGGAAGGGACGTTCCCACTTTTTTTACTGATAGCGGAACACAACACGGATTGTATCTAAAATGCCGACCTGTTTATCTCTTCAGTGCTGTTAAACCCAGGGAAGGGTAACGGATGTATTTTCGTTACCCAGACAGAACACTATCTCCTGTGGACGTTCGAAATAGATCCCAACATCCATGTCTTGAAATGGATATCAGATGGATATCAGATGGACATCTGTGGGAACTACATGAATGGACATCCGTAACTGTACATCCGCAGGATGTACCGTAACGGCCGTTTGAAGAACTGTCCAAATAGGGTCCCTGATGGGACGTTGCAGGGGGCATTATCAGAGGAGAGAGAGAAACATGGCAAGGTGGTCGCGTCGTGAGGTCGACTTTTGCTGAACCAGCTAAACGCCTCAAATCAAAAGCAGTAAGAAACACAGACGTTATCGTTATGGTGAGTGAATACGCCAAGCAGTTCTTGAGTCCAGCGTTATCGGTATACGCAATCGCATTGAAATTAAATACCTCACCCTTTAGTTTGACTCGCAGGCAAACAGGACTCTCGAATTTGTGGAAGCTCGCGAGACAAGCAATATATAGTATCTGTTTTCGCTTTGGAAAGGTATGCCACTGCCTTTCTAAGTTCACCGTTCTAAGATATTTTTAAAAATTCATGCCCATTGTCCGTAACAAAAATACTAGAAAGAAACAAAGAGGAGCAACTGTGAAAGAAAGATGCAGTGGCCGAAGCTGAAACAAAGTGGCAGAATAAAACGCCTAGTAGCAATCTGTCCACTTACGCAGCAGCTCAATGAAGAGTATCAATAACAATGAGAACATACAGGGCCCTGAGCACGTACGCAAATAAGTCCGTGCAACGTCCCGGCATCTCCATGTAACTTCCTGTGAGGACAAACGACGGATGTTTGTGGGAAGTCCAAACCGTGGCCACTCGGAGATGTGGGGGATATCTGTTGGAAGAATGTCTGTCTCCCAGGGAGATCCGAAATTCCGGGAAAGGATATCCCCAGGAACACCACAGGAAGTTTTGTTCCGTTTTGGGTACCGTTTCCATTTTCGTTACAGCTATACTTTCGTTTTCGTTATCCGTTTCCGATACCAGACTTTCAATTTTGTTTCCGTTACGTTTCCATTAGTGTTTCCGGTAATGGAAAGGCTGTTACAGAGCTGTGGGAGGACAGCCAGTCCGGCTCTGTCAGCACCCTGTTTTGCCCAGTGCTACTTTGGTGTCACTCGTACACACTACACATATAATTTTACGTCATTGGGATGCACATATCTTGCAAGATTTTTTTAAAGAATGTAGGAACAGGTCCCCAGTCTTCACTCTGTCTGAGTCCAGCATCTCAAGATGGGCGTAACCTTCATCCAATGTCGCATTCATAAGCGGACGCTCTCAGTAGTAAATAATACTGCCATAGCCACGGTGCATAATGTAAAAAACCCCGAGACTAGGGAACACGGAGGGACAGACACAAACACTGAGACTTCGTGTTTGTGTCTGTCCCTTCGTGTTCCCTAGTCTCGGGTTTTTTTTACATTATGCATCATCCTCACCAGCTCGCTTGCTTCCTAGCCATTTTTTCATTGTCATAGCCACGGTGAAATGAAAAAAAGTAAAAATCAAATAACTAAAAATCGTAGGCTATCATCCTCGTTCTATGGTGGAGTATAGTCATGTGTCGAAGTCATGGAGTTATGAGGACTGAGGCTTGAGGACTGGTAAGCGAATATGCACCCTCGAGATCCAATATTGCGCTTTCTCTCCACGCTCACGCGTAGTATTTAGAGCATCACAGGGAATGGAGCCATCAAAGTACAAAAATAAAATGAAAAGTCACAACAACACACACGCAACAGGAATAGCCACTACCAGAATTCAATACCGGACGATAATTTTAGTTTCCGTTTCTGTTTCCGGTAATGGAGGACCGGTATGCGTTTCCGTTTCAGTTATAGTTACCATCTCCAATTTCGGTAATATACCGTTTCTGTTTCCGTTACCATTACCGTTACCCTTCCCTGGTTAAACCCTCACCGAAGGCCTCGATGTCACGTGTGTCACAGTTGTTACAGCCTTTGGCCCCCGAAGGAAAAATGGGAACGTCCATTTCAGCGCAACTTGAGCGCACAGTTTCGGTTGCGGCTCATTTGCATAGCAAACAAAAACTGCTCGTATCTTGAAGCACAGAAACATTTCGAAATCGCTGACAGCTGGAATAGCTTTAGACTATGACGGTTTTTAATTCTGCCATCTCAGTTTTTCCTAAAACTCATTCATTAATAAGTCAATTATCGGATTTTAGTTGATTAGTCACTGAACACTGATGCAACCGGCTAGGAAAGATGTCCGCCAGGCCAGGCATGTTAGACGCCCAAACGGCATATCTGGGGCTCTCATAGATTTTTAATTAAAAATGTGTGGCGCCTAAAAAAACACACCCTGTATACATACACATATATATACTATATATTGACATACATTATATTGTTTCCTTTTCTCATTTTATAGCAACTATCCTCATGTGATGTTTCTCAGAATTTTTGTTCACATGATGGCTGTACACATGAGCATGTACTCTTATCAAAATTTAAGCTTATGAGCGGTCAGGCGGTTCACTCCGTAAACTTATCCCAAACATACCAAGCAAAACTGATAAAAAGAAAGAAAACTTTGGATCAGCAATAAGCAGTGCTACTTAGTAGAAACATTTCGTTGATGCTAATTCGTAAGTTAATGTAGACACGAGCAAAGGAGCACAGCATACTGGTTACGGCCAGAACAGAATTTCGACAGATTCTAGAACTCCAGCATACTAATACCAAGTTGGGGACGACATCCTTGTGCGTCAGTCTACGAGGAATCCAAACCCAGTTTTTAGGTCCCTACACACTGCTGAAGGCTATAAGACACCGAGGTGTTCTGAAAGCTGTTGGCGACATGGGGAACGAGGCACAGGGAAAAAGATCCAGAAGTCTAAGAATCCGGGCTTATTGGTTGTAATTCATGATAAAAGCGGTAAAACCCTTGCAGTGCAGTCCCTAAAAGCGACGAAAAAGGATGAACACAATAAACAGCACTGAACTTTCAACAAATGAGTTTATTGACAAGATGACGACCAGTTTATATCAGGTTTTTTGTCAACAACCGGACCACACGTGCAAATGCAATAGATTTTATCTAACTTTCGCCTATCTTGGAACAGGTCCTTCCAAAAACTGATCTGAATTAAACAGAGCCTAACTTATACATTTGTCTCCAAGGTTTTTTTATGTGTCTAGCTTCCTCTAACAAAAGAGCGCCCTTACCCATACATCCTTTCAGAATACATGTTTTTCAAAGCATGGTACGCCTTCTGAAGATGATTTTACATGCTCATAAAGTCTGCTCTGTTCATTGTTTTTTCTGTTGTGCTCAGCTAATATAGTGTTCACACGACGAGTGGTCTGGCCGGTGCACGCCTTGTTACATATAGGAGGATTTATAGACTATTTTTTCTACACCACTGCATACGCCCAGCTATCTGGCTGCCAGTTATGTGTTTGTCCGCCCGATTCGCACACGGGGGTGATGAAAGATAAGGAACAGCCACAGAGCATGCCTTTGTCGTGACGACAATGAATGCATCTAAGCATCTCTTCTGTCTGTTCCTTATCTTCTGTCACCAACGCGTGTGAACCAGGCGGATCAACACGTAATTGGCAGCCGGATAGCTGAGCGAAAGAGCGCATTGGTAGGCTGCTCCACGCAAGAAATATGTAAACCAAAACCAATTAATTACTGGAAAAAATCAGTAAGTGTCGACGCGGGTTTTTTCCTCGAATATGTTTCACTGAATGTCCCAATTGGTAAAACAAAGGTTCTGAAACCGTCCGAAGTAAAATTCAAAAGTTAAGAGTTTTATTTTTAGTTAATCAGCATATGCAAATGAGCTGCTCACTGCTCAGTTCTTGGCCGGTGTTTCAGCGATGCTCGCTGCAAAGAAAGCTGTTCAATCACGCCACCTGTTTACGAATTATTCAGCCGGGGGACCTTCGTGAAACACCTAGTATATCTATTAATATGCCTGATTACCCAAACGTTCTGTAACAGTAGCCAGAACCTGGCTTGAACTTCTTTTTGTGGCAATAAGGAGATTACACGTTCCTTCATCCACAGTCTGCCTAACAATGTAAGTCCCTTGCCCTTCACCACAAATATAACGCGTTCTCCTTGTTGCAGTACATGGCCACAGGACACTCACATAGTACACTATGTACTCCCCAGAACACGTACGAAGAACGTACTTAAATAAATAATATTTTTGTTATACGTTTCTATTGTACTTTTCTTATGAGCTTATCTCCACTCCGTTATGTAATACCCCCTGGGGGTCTTTAACGTACTTAAATAAATAAACACTCAATGTTTGAACCTTGAATCTCAGGTGCTGTTCAGACAAGGTACCCGCACCAATGACACTTGCATTGATATCCAGTGTAAACCTCCATTTCTGCTTCTATGAATAGACCCATGACACTTGGGGCAGATGCCGACTACATCGAGTAAATTGCATTACCTAAGGAAAACGTCCAAAACGTCGCAGGAGAAGGTGCACAATAAAGTGATTGCTGCTTCATATGAATGTTCATGTGTGCATCCCTACACACATATCACGCAGCTGCAACAACCTTGCAGTGGTTTTAGCACAGCGAACTTCTCACTTAGCAAGCTGGGTTTCGATAATTCGCCCTAAGTTATAGCTGATAATGTAAGAGATGATTATTTTCAGTTATGTGAACCTGGAGTCTTACAGCTATGCGGGTAATAGACCAAATCGACACTGCAAACACCAAAACTGATCCGACTGCAACATCACTGGTGAGTAGGGTTCAAAATCCCGAGCCGGTTTTACAATCCCGGAATCCCAGGACGGGACCGGGACTTGTTCGCTACTGTCCACGGCCGTATAGGACAGTATCCACCTGCACACCCATCCCATTACAAATTGCGATACAGTGCGTGTTTCTGGTCATCCCCACAGAACATTCTAGTGGAAGAAGAAAAAAAAGAAGAAGAAAAGGGATAATCAAGGAGAGAGAGAGAAATTCTGGCAGTATTTTGTGTAGCCTTGCGGATGGAGTTTTCATGCTACTTGAGGGCTGCTCTCAGCTACAGCTTGTGTGGTTCACATGAGTTGGCAGCTAACACCTTTGTCTTGTGGTTCGGTTTCGGATTGCAAATGATATTTTTTGGGGAAGGGACACTTGAAACCAACACTCACTCTGTACAACCTAGTATTAATTGTCAAGAAAGCCAAAATTTATTACCCGGAAAGCTTGGGATTTGGCCTTGCGAAATCCCGGGACTTTGGGATCCGAATCCTACTTGTAAGGTCACGTACAAAAAACAACCGGAATGGCAGATGTTCCTTGGAAAGTAACTGTTCTGAGGCTGAAGCACACAAACAGACAAACACAACACAAGCCTCAAGGAGCCTAAGAACATTATATAAATTTGAACAATTTCAATTGTAGATGCTCTCTGTTCTCAGACATCAAGAGCTCGACGTTGAAGTGTGTTCAAGGGTTTGTATCGTACCAACTATGAAACGCAAAAAGATCATTCTCTTTTCTCAACACTGACATACAGCACAATGCATGCATGTTGCAATGAGCCATATCTGAATGAGGTGTCACGGAAACGTCGCGCGAGCCGATCGGTTGCTCGACGCGATGAGCTCCTCGTAGGTGCGTCCGTGTCCGCTGCAGACTGGCACGACAAAATACGAGTAACTCTGTAAATATCCATAACTCGAAATATGCTATTCGCTCGAAATATGATATGTCGATTTCGAGCGAAACGAGCTCGCCAAGGGCTGTGTCTAGAGGTCCGTCGGACGGACCCGATTCTTTATGCAGCGGGGTCCGTCGGATGGTCAGTGGTACGAGGAATTAGACTCCGTTTCCTAACCTAACCAACCTAACCTAGAGCTGCACGAAGTTAACTTGTGAAGTTAACACCAGCCAGGCATGTTTATTTAAACGACGTCGGAAAGACGACAGACACACGTCTTCTGTCCAACGAGTAATAATGCCCGCTCCGCTCTGGCTACGCCGCTGTTAAAAAGCGGGCGAACTGGTGGCACCGTGGCAAAAATCCATAACGAATCATGGCAGCTGCTGTCGAACAAGTGCACGTTTTTCTTGTCATTGTGGTGTTCTTCTCAATACTCAGACTACTTTCAAAGCCACGCTTTCATGCCTTCTAAATGCAGTGTGCAACGCAGAGATGATGCTATGCAGGTCATATTTGGGCGCCTACACACAGTTGCGATTAACAATCAATTGAATCGATTTGCCGATTTTTTCTCCGAATGTGAACCCTGAAAAAGAAGCCGTATGAATCCTGCATATCGAACTCGCAGACAATTTCGCGCGACGCCAAACAAGAAAAGGTGCAGTATAAAATGAGCGGCACAGCCAAGATGCTGAAGCAAAAAGAAAAACTCTCAACAATACCATCGAAACAGCCACCACTGCAACCGCACGAGCCTATTCATGCGTGTTTATCGTGAGACTGCTCAAGGGCTCTTATCGACTATCCTATAAAAAGGTTGTTTTCAAACAAGAAAGAAATACGACAGATAACGATTTTTTTTTTTTCATGGCAATTCCAGCCGAATATGCAGGGCCGGCGAGAGAAATTACGGGCCCTGGGGACGGGTCATCCCCGGGCCCCCTCCTCACGTCTCGACAACATAGTCAAAGTATTTCCTCTTTATATGACGACGGGCCTTGAGCCGTGCGGGCCCCTCCAGAGGTCCGGGCCCCGGGCCGCCATCCCCACTCGCCGGCCTTGCGGATATGGACAAGAGCAACGAAATGCAATGTTACCACTGCACATCACTTCCTCCTCCTCAGCTGCGGAACTCTATGCCATGCTTTTCTTTCTACAACACATCGCTGATTTTACACCGCGGGAATGGGCAGTCTTCGGACTCCAAATCTGCACTTCAAGCAATTGAAAATTCCGGCATACGAGGCCCATCCGCACCCCTAGTCACAGATGTGTTAATGGCTTACAACACTATCTACGCAGCAGGCCACAGGCTAGCTCTCCAGTGGGTTCCAGCCCATTGTGGTGTCGTGGGGAACGAGCAGGCCGACAGCGCCGCAGAAGCAGCACTCTCGTATCGGAAACGAACCAGTATTGTTCTGCTGAGAGGAGACCGCCGTTAAATTCTGCGACGCCTAGTGACACCCCTGGCTTCCCGCCAATGGAAAACCGACATTCTTTCCCCCTCTATGTTGAGCAGAGTTGATCCAACGCTCGCTTTCCGCATGCCACGAAACACCTCTCGTCCAGATGCTGCATTAATCCACCGAATGCGCCTCAATGTGGCCTTTACAGCTCAGTGGCGTTCCGCTTGAGACAAGTTGACTCTCCCACCTGCTCCCACTGTGGTGTTCTTGAGGATCTGGAGCATATTCTTCATTGCCCCCACTACCAACCTTCCCGAACCACACTCTCCGAGTCTCTTCGTCAGCTGGACTCCCGCCCCTTCTCCCTATCGAAATTGCTTGATCCCTGGCCTAATCCAGCCCAGCAACGCTCTGCGCTCAAAGCTCTTCTGACATTTCTGGACACCATCGGACTTCGATCGTTATTGTTAAGGGGCACGTTAGTTTATTCCCCACATTCCCACCAGCAATGGGGTAGAGTATCGCCTGGGGCGATGAACCTCCCCACTCTCCAAAGCCAAAATAAAGTAGTTGTCACTTCGTCGAAAGAAAGGCAGAGGATGAAGTGACACAGTCGAGAGCCCAGGCAGGGATTTTCCTAGCAACCCCCCCCCCCCCCCGAAAACAGAGAAGAGAAAACGAAAATTGCACCCCCCCCCTGCAAAAAAAAAAAATCTATATATATATCGGCCAGAAAGGCAAAAAACTCCATAAAAGCAGCAAATATGGGAATCTTTACACATCGAATGTAAATGTACCGACGATGGCTCGTGTTGTGCTGTTACGTCCGTGCAGTTATTGTGCCCAAGCTCAGGTTTCGTCATCATTAGGGTCCGGGACTTTATGCGCAAAAACCTTCCAAAATATGCGGCGCGAAACGTCTAAATATGCACAAATATGTAGAAATGTGATGATGAAACCAGGGAAAGGGTGCAGGCTAGGTGATGTAGATTTTTTTCTTTTTTTTTTTTATTGCGTGTTAGCACCGCGAAGCAACTAGCTGCCGAGAGACGACACACGCAAGTTCTTGCTTTGGAGTCATTGCTGTGTCTGAGAACTTGCGTGTGTCGTCCCCCCCCCCCCCCCTTTCTGTGTCCGTGTCTCTCGGTCTTCATGCATGTTATGATGCAGTGATTGTTGCTACGGAAGCTTTTGCGTACCCTGAAACAGTAGAAATACATAAATTGTCTACAAAGACGTTCTACAAATGAAAATGCACATTCCTTATTGGAAGCTGGAGCGTACGTTAACGCTTGCACACTGAGGTACTCCTCTTTGGTCATTGCAGTATGCCACCATACCCCTACGTGTCATTGAATTACAAAAAAAAAAAAAAAACTACGCCATCTAGAATCATGCGGTCAACGGCATTTGTTCTTACTAGGTTTTTGCCAACTCCTGATGTGAATGTCATGTATCGTAAGTTTAATTATGTAAATATTTGCGAACTGAACTCGGAAATTTGCCAAGTAAAGGTCACTTTTTTACCCCACCAATATGAAGAGCGTGCCGAATTGACTCAAGTTCATGATAATTGACAGTGATATTCACGAGCTATCCCATCGGAAAAAATAGCCGAACATCATGCTTTTCGTAGCACCGAACCATAACGCGCGACAACATTTTGAGCGCAATCGCTCTCGGTCCGACGAAAGGAGGTTCCAAACCCAGCCCACAGAGTGATAGTAGAAAAAGTGACAGTTCCTGAAATAGGGAGAGGGAAAGTGCGATCCCAGCGAAAGTCGGACGCGATAAGCCATACCTGTGTTATCTCTTTCTGCGTTGCAGGTGTGGGCTGGGTTTCCAACCTCCTTTCGTCGGACTGACAAGGATTGCGCTGAAAAATTTGTCGCGCGCTAGCTCCGTAGAGCATGATGCTCAGCTATTTTTTCTGATGGGATAGCCCCTGAATATCCCTGTCAGTTATCATTAATTTGAGTAAATTCGGAACGCTCTTCCCATTGGTGGTGTAAAAAAGTGACCTTTACTTGGCAAATTTCAGAGTTCAGTTCGCAAAAATTTACATAATAAAACTTACGCTGCATGACATTCACATCAGGTGGCAAAAACCAAGTAAGAACAAATACCGTTGACCGCATGATTCTAGGTGGTGTGGTTTTTATTATAACTCAATGGCACATTTTCCGGAATACTCTGTATGTATTCCCACCATCACGATCACGTTCAGCATCGCCATCGCCGCTCCGATCATTCCCGTCATCTCTCATCGTCATCACTCATCATTGTCACCACTCATATTAGACCCCTAGCTCATCGGGCGCTATTCTGTGCGATCTCCATAGAGCATGATGTTCGGCTATTTTTTCCGATGGGATAGCTCCTGAATATCCCTGTCAATTATCATTAATTTGAGTATATTAGACACGCTCTTCACATTGGTGGTGTAAAAAAGTGACCTTTACTTGGCAAATTTCAGAGTTCAGTTCGCAAAAATTTACATAATAAAACTTACGCTGCATGACATTCACATCAGGTGGCAAAAACCAAGTAAGAACAAATACCGTTGACCGCATGATTCTAGGTGGTGTGGTTTTTATTATAACTCAATGGCACATTTTCCGGAATACTCTGTATGTATTCCCACCATCACGATCACGTTCAGCATCGCCATCGCCGCTCCGATCATTCCCGTCATCTCTCATCGTCATCACTCATCATTGTCACCACTCATATTAGACCCCTAGCTCATCGGGCGCTATTCTGTGCGATCTCCATAGAGCATGATGTTCGGCTATTTTTTCCGATGGGATAGCTCCTGAATATCCCTGTCAATTATCATTAATTTGAGTATATTAGACACGCTCTTCACATTGGTGGTGTAAAAAAGTGACCTTTACTTGGCAAATTTCAGAGTTCAGTTCGCAAAAATTTACATAATAAAACTTACGCTGCATGACATTCACATCAGGTGGCAAAAACCAAGTAAGAACAAATACCGTTGACCGCATGATTCTAGGTGGTGTGGTTTTTATTATAACTCAATGGCACATTTTCCGGAATACTCTGTATGTATTCCCACCATCACGATCACGTTCAGCATCGCCATCGCCGCTCCGATCATTCCCGTCATCTCTCATCGTCATCACTCATCATTGTCACCACTCATATTAGACCCCTAGCTCATCGGGCGCTATTCTGTGCGATCTCCATAGAGCATGATGTTCGGCTATTTTTTCCGATGGGATAGCTCCTGAATATCCCTGTCAATTATCATTAATTTGAGTATATTAGACACGCTCTTCACATTGGTGGGGTAAAAAAGTGACCTTTACTTGGCAAATTTCAGACTTCAGTTCGCAAAAATTTACATAATTAAACTTACGTTACACGCCCTTCACATCAGGAGGTGGCAAAAACCTAGTAAGAACAAATGCCGTTGACCGCATGATTCTAGGTGGTGTAGTTTTTTTATTATAATTCAATGACACGTTTTCTGGGACACCCTGTATACATGCGCGTTTTTACATGGGATGATTAAAAACTTCCTGTTTTGTCAGTTGTAAGAATGTTCCCTTGTTAGGAACAGAATGAGGCTCGTGTCCCCTTCGCTCTCTTCTTTATTGCCTCCCTTGGCACTCTACACCACTCAAGAAAGCCATGAAATCAAACAACTCTGGAAAATGTGCGCTCTTTGTCGCTGGATGTTATTCCGGCAAATTCGCTAGCTACCTAGCTATAGGAACTTTGAGTCCCTTACATAAAAAAAAAAAAAAAAAAAGAAATATCAAGAACAACTTCTAGCATCTCCGAGAGACAGGTTTCCAGACTCAAACTTTTCATGCAAGTAGGAAGAAACTAGAAATTAGCGCGACTGGCAGCTGAGTTATTTTTCTGGCCAATGTCTTCAAAAAGGTGTTGGGAGGGGACACAAGGATGCTTGCGTAATCTTTCTTTCTTTTTCAACTCGCTGGCTACTTGTCGTGCGTTCCGTTTGGAGAAGTTCGTTCTCGGTGCTGTGCCAGCTGAACCCACTGATTCCGTAGCACGAAGCATCCTAAAAGCACCGTAGCCTAGATGGGTAGCTGGCTGGAAGACGGGTTTTGGTCCCATGACCTCCCTTTTGAAATAACGTGAGCAGTGGCAAAAAAGAGACAAAAAAAAAAAGAAAAGAAAAACAGGGCGCGGCAAACGTTATGAAAATCGCACAAATAGCTTCGAAATATGACATAATATGCAATCAAATGGCGCCGAAATATGACATGATACGCAACTGTCATATTACATGACGATCAGTTAGAAATATGAAATTATATGACGCACGAAATACTGTAGATTTGTGTCGTGCTGATTGGTAATGTGCGGAGAAACGTTAGGGCGTCCATTAGAACGCATTCTAAAAATATGCATTTTGCATGAATTCCTGGGCCCTATTCACAATAGATCTTGTTCACCATCATGGCTGCGTATATGCTATTTTATCAGTAAATGCCCCGCTTATCACATATTTGACCGACGTCCTTCGGTTAGACCGATTGTGGATGACGCGACACATTACCTAACATCCACCGACCCCGAGTAGTGATTTATACCCCCCCCCCCCCCTAAAAAAAAAGTTCGGCGACATCCCCTACCCTACGATCAGTGCTGTGTCGTCTTTTTTTTTTTTTTTTTTTGTGCATCGTCCTCGGCTTTCCCTACACTGAGGGTTTTATCTTTTTAACTATGAGTTACCAACCAGCCCAAGTTTTAACCCTTTTTTATCCTCAACCTTTCTTTCCTGTGCACCCCCTATAATGGGCGGGGCATCGTCATTCCAGCCTCAGATACATGGTTGCAATGATACATAAAGCTTGCTATAACGTAACTGTAATCTTTTTTATTCCGTGTTAGCGCCGCGAAGCAATTGCTGCTACAAGCGGCGTCCAGATGTGGACAGATGGAGACAGCAGGAAGGAGTGGAGGACAGTGGGGTTAGTATGCGTCCTCCTGGGCAGACTTCAGGGGAAACTGCGCCGGTACTCGTCTGGAAAGTCTTCGGGAAAACCCAGGGAAAACCTCATACAGCACAGCCGTTGGTAAGATTCGAACCGACCACCTTGTTCAGCACGACCCTGGCTACCAGCAACGAGCGAGACTCTCGCCCAAGCCGGTGGTTAACTAACTGTAATAATGACACCCCTCTCCCGTGCTTGCGATTACCACTGTCCCGCTGGGAAACAATCACGAGTCAAAAGTCTCAAACGACAGATAATTCCTTTTATGAAAAAATCATACACCTAGCTGCAACTGTACGGGAGTTGCAATAAATGTCGACCCATGTGATACCAGTTTCCCGCCGGCGTGACCGCGCCACTGCTACGAGAAATTCACTATCGCCCCTATCGCGTGCGTTAATTTACCCAGACGAATGGCCACGGTCAAGTGCAATGCCGGGGAGTGCAAAACGTGTCGGCAACGTAAGAAGTTGAAATCGGCGCCCAAAGTAACCATGAAACGCAATCTAGGCATTACGTTGTGAGGTGTGACCAAAACGCTGTCCAAATATTTCAACAGATAAAATCTTAATTAATGATACAAAACTATTAAACTTCAAACTTGCTCCTCACTCCCAGATCGACGTTTGGGAGCAACAGCGCCAATTACGCCTAGGCTTAATCGAACCACACTGACCACAGTGGTACAAGTGTGCACTTTATAATGGGTCCCGTTCATGACCAACCGCAAATGAAAAAAAAAAAAATGAAAAAAAAAGAAAGAGAAATACCGAAAAGTAGCGCAGCCAGTTTCTCTCTCTCTCTTTTTAAAAAGCTTAGATGGTTGAAGGGAACGCCAAACAGCAAAACGTACTGAAAGTTCAGGAGCATAGGGGGTGGCTAGTAAGTCTCTTATCAGTGAGGTGCTTAATTACAGGGAGCTGCACACGACGAGACAACCTTGAACTGCAGAGAAATTCGTATTTGTTCTATTACGTGTGTAACAATGCGAGCCGGAGATATGCAAACGTGTCGTTGAAACATGAGATCAGAAATAAGATTCTTCGACGCCAAGAGAAATGCTCCATCGCGTAGAACCTCGAATATGTATTGTAACTCGCACACACCGTAACACGGAATCTATAGTTGAACGTAGGGACGGTGCTGTTCCTTTATACGTATGCTTTTAATACTAGCGACGATAATGTAAATGCAGTGCAATGTCAACACAACAAAATATTGTAAAGCTAAGGAGCTAGACTCACCCAGTGGAACCGCAGAATTCCGTGTCACGTTCCTGTTTCTTTGATGTTTGCATATTGTCGAGGTCATATAATTTCAACGATTACTCATGAAGTCTAGATTGTTGACTACACAGAATTTAGCAGCGAGGTCACAAACAACTCATACCTCCCGCCGGGTGCCGTCGTCCTACCGTCGTACTACGTACTACTGAAAGCAGAGCATGTAGTTCGTCAACAAGTGTGCAGATGCGCGTATGTCTACGAGAAGTCTCATTGTTCCCATCATTGTAGAACATTACAAAGCTCAACACAATATGAGAATCTAATTCTTTTTATATATCGCAAGATTCGTGTGTGCGACATTTTGCATAGCTAACACACGAACCAAAATCGCTGAGACCTATATTTTACGTCGACGAAACGAAATATGACAAATAAGTATGCAAATGACCACCTAATGATATTTAGACTTTATTTGCCACATTTCGAATGCTATCGTTGTAAGCATCTTTTCACGACTGTTCTTTTGTTCTTTTTGATTGTTATAGGGACAACCAAATAATTTTATGAATACGGTCACATTCCGCGACATCTTGCACGTCGTCTGCTTCCGCCAATGGCAGAAGAACTAATATGGCGTTCGTAGTTACTTCGTTCGGCAAGTCGCAAAGCTAGGAACGATGTTCACTTTGGTCCGGAAGGGCTGATTTCCGGACTCTCACATTTGATTTTTTGGTCGTTCATGGAATTATCTTCGTATTTTGAGTTCAGCAAGGTGTTGGTTCATGGCGACTAGAAGTTTAACAGAAGTGTTCATCCTTATGAGGAACAACTCCCTTCAGAGCAAACACATTTTTGCAGAACAGGTAATTGTGCAGCTTACGCGCTTTTGCGCGGGATATTTGTGTAAAACTGTCGCCCTTTTGCGGTACCTCAAAAATATGCTTGTTTGTAGAAGGTTTGAAGTGTAATGACTGTGGACATATTGTTGTTGAAGGCTCAAGAAGACACTGTCGCTCTTGTAAGTGATCAAGATGTGGAAATGGGCCTCGGGGAACTTAGAGGTGCAACAAGTCCACCAAGATGGTACGTATCCTCTAGAGCGATTGTTTTATTATGCTGTAAATGCGATATTGCTGCTCATTCTTTTCCTCTCACACAGGTTGGATGCCTTGGAGGAGGTACGTGTACAATTCGAATAAACGACTGGTATAATGTGTTTACAGGGCAGCCTTTAAAAAAATAATGGTTGTAAGGCGCTTAACATATCGCTTCGAGAGGTTGTACACATTGCTGGTCATTTCATGCTGCAACAAGCTGTTTCACATGATATGGCACTACATGGTACAATATCTACGTTGTGGGTGCTAAAGAGTCTATACAGGGTTGGATGTAGGTGGTAGCCACTCAAGAACTTGAGACATTCAAATTAGAACTATGCACAGGCACGTTAATTTTGCAAAGAGGTTATGATTTAGTATTTGACACTTATTATGTGTGCCACATGCCATAATAATATGTAAAAAAATCCTTTTGTACAGCAACACCATAGAGCATGAAGCTCAGAATGACCCCAGTTGTTCTACAAGATATGTAAGGTCTGACTTTTTCTGGTTAAATGCCTTTACTGGATTCTGGAGGGAAAAAATGGAGTGCTGTTTTTAAATCTGTAATTTAGGGTGAAATCGGGTGCTACTGATACATTCTGGGTATTACGTGTGGCTTTCTCTCCAGCAGGCTGCTTGCAGTTAAAGTGCATATACATTGGTCAAACATATATACCTCGTGATTTATAGCGACCAGCATCACATGTTGCAACATCAAATGTGCTTCGCATACTTATTGACGCACTCAAATAATACCTGCATCACACATTCACATAAATTGCTAGCAAATAGTGCACGTGATACGTGGTAAAACCTGACACGTCATTGGAATTCGTGGAGAAATCGCGTTTAACCCGAATTGGTTCTAAACTGATTTGGGAGGGAATAATTGAGAGGAATCACGTTTAACCAAAAAAAGTCAGACCCTAAAATAAGCAATAACAGCTTGGAGGGAAGATGTTGAGGGTGACTCTTTGGATGCCCGCTAATTTATGACAGCTTTGATTTTGGCATCTGTTGGGTGTTCCTTTTTTTTTGTTTATACATAGTTACTATGCACCTGTATGCCACATGTTTTGCAGCCTACGTATATTGCCTTCTCTCATGCAAGAGTCCCTGTGAAATTTAGATAAGATAGTTCTTGTTGATGCAAAGAGTTGTTTGATATATCTGATCACAACTGGGGTGTCACATCTTCTAGTTACATGATTGCAAGTGAGCAACATTTTTCTTAATGTTTTAGTGCTTTGCATTGCAGTTCTAGTCTTGAATCATAATTTGAAATAAGAATGCCTGTCTGGATTCTTCTCTCTCTCTTCTCTCAATACTCAACTCGATACCCATTCATTGCTGGAAGTCTCTTCGATAGAAGAGAGTTCCAGCAATGAATGGTTATCGAGTTGTATCAACATATATTGTATGCTGTGTGCTTGGCGTGTGGCCTTTATTTATCCTTACGTGCTGTGATTTAGTCCATCTATGCAAAGCTATTTATGGCCACCTGAAAACTGTGGATAACTACCAGAAAACAGTACAAGATTTGAGATTAGTTGATAAGTCTGACATCAGTTTGAGGAAGTGTGAATATAACCTTAAAATAATTCACACCATAATAAAATGCAGAGCAGTTGTACTAAGTACCCACTGCCCAACTTGGACATTGATGTATCACTTACGTCATCCTCAAGTTTCTGCAGGTCGACTTTGTTTTTGTGGTTGTACCCTTTTCTCCATAGTTAGCTTGTGGATAATATGGTTTTAGTTACCTGATGTACAAAAGTGAGATAAAATAAAAATTGCAGTAACTAGTGTAGCTTTACTGAGATATCTTTGTTTCCCATCGCATAACCAATGTCATAACTGTTTTACAACTGGTGTCTTGCATGTGAGTGCAAATATTCTATTCAGTAACTCTGCAGCAAAAAAGTGTTCTGTGGAAGAAGCATCAACATAAATAATGGGAAGTTATTTGCTTTCTTGTTATATCAGTATTTTTATTGCAAGCTTGTTTGTCCCAAAAATGCAAGGCAGCCAATGGCAGAGCCAAAGGAAAAGCATGAGGAGACTCGCTGATGATGTTTGTGGATGCAAACATGGAGAAAATATATACACGTTCTATAATGGCAAAGTTTTTCTAGAAGCTAAGTACCAACATGACAAATTACAATCTTAACAAAGTAGATACAAAGCTTCACTGGTTATATCTGTCTGCATCTCTTTTGCATCTCTTTTCAGCCTCAAAGCAAATGTGGCTATTGGTGAATGTACACCAGCTCGCTTGCACTTTATTTATTTCTCCAGTGATTTGTGTGCCATTAAAATTCCAGTCATCGTAACCTTCAGTGATTTATGATTGTGACACGTTTTTTCTCTGGCAGGTTAATTATCAGATGACAAAAATAAAAGAAAAATGTAAGTGTAAATCATGCTTCTATATATTTTCTCTGTGTGTGTTCGTAGTGAAGACATGTATTGATGTATGCAAACCTCTACCATTGCAGTAAAAGAGCTGTCAGAGCTACATGATCGACATTTGAACAGACCAACGTTTGATGAGACATCATCCATAGAGCAACAGATTGAGCATATCACGCAAGAGTTAGCCCAGGTAAAAAAAAGTAACATTTTAGCAGTTGCCTTGTTCCTATGAAACAGTCATGCATTATAAATTGGATGTACTAAAATAAGGGATGTGATGGGTCATGCGTACTAAATAAGGGATGAAGTGATGGGTTATGTGTCGTTGTTACGTTATTAATATGGGACGTTGTTTTCCTGTTACACAATGCAGTAGTAATGGAAGTGACTTGCTGACATAGGTACATATTCTGACACCCTCGAAACATCATAATATGTTATTAATAATCTGAAACTGTCTATATCTGTGAATTTACTATAAGCAATGTCGTTAAAAAAAGGAAACGGGCATGTTTGCAAAACCAAAGAAGGCACAAATTGACAAGTGTTTACTATGCATTCATTGACAGGATCAACTGCATAAGAACATTTTAGTACTGCAAGCAATGTGTTAGTGATATCTGCTAGTGTGCCGTTGATGACGATGCAATCAACATCATAAAGGTGTGAAAGTTGTGAACTTTTGCATCAAAGAACATAGGCAATTACAAGGGTTTCATGTGCACTGAAGCATCTGTAGGTCACACTGTTTAAATAACACAGGCCCATCAGCATGGAAGTTTATGTGGTGATCGTAGGGCATAAATATATCCTGCAAAAACCATATCAAATTGTTAGTGATTTATACACATCCCCAGATCAACACAGCTGTCTAAGCCCTAGAGCCCTCATGCAACTAAACGCATCTTTGTGCATTAAGTGCAACACTAGTAGGTATGGTAACAAGTAAAGGCTATCAGTTAATTATTTTCTGGGTACGGAGTCATGTCAATGTAAGTTGCAATTAGCAATCTGGCCATACTTCCGCAAATGCTGCAAATACCACACCTCTTGAAATTCATTTGCAAGGTCTCAGGTCGGCACTAAAATGGATCATCATATCAAGTGGTAGAATTTTTGGGTAAAAAAATAATTCGTAATATGTTGCATATATAGGGAATTCTTCATAGTATCTACAAAATTGACTCACACACCTACTACATCGAGATGAACTACTCTAGTGCATGAACTGTAGATGGGTGGGCAGTTCAAAGTCAGACTAATCTCTGTCCATTACACGAACACAAATGTCATATTCACTCTGAAATCTTACACATTTTTGTCAGTGACTGGTTAAGGTGTTTTCCCTGCATTTGCATTTGCACTTTATTTTTGTTTCAGCTGTTTAATCATTGTCAACAACTTCTAGCTGTAATTCAGCAGGGGGCAAGACATGGAGCCAATGCTAAGGAATCACACTTGGCGCAGAATGTTGTACGCTCTGTTGCAGGTGCCCTGCAGTCCCTGACATCGAATTTCCGGAATCACCAAATAAAATATTGTAAAGGTAAATATTTCTCTTCTGTATATGTATTACATTGTAGAGAGTGCTGTATTCCCAAAAGCTCAAAAATGCAACTTTTTGGTGTATGCATTTATATTTAGAAATTTATGCATCAAAGCGTGCATCCCCCTCAGCTCTTTTCCTGGACACGGACGCTAGGAACTGTGTGGGTGTTCAGAGGTTCATGCTATGACATTTGAGAAAAATCATGGTGACGTATGAATAGAGTGGCAATTTTCAGGAGCGACCTTGAAGCTCCATGGGCTGAGGATAATGGAATAGACAGGTGACTCAGCATTTTGCAAGGAGTTATTGTGCTGGAGTGACTGGAAACACTTTTGGTGGTGGTGGTGGTGGTGGTGACCCTCGTATGGAGATTAATGGTCCCCGAGTCTGAAAGTGTCCAGAAGTTTGTCCCCGATACTGAAGCAACTCACATACTGTGTGAGTACTGAGTGAGCCAATTTTGCAAATAGCACTGGAAATGTTCGGCAAGAGATGTAGAATGGCTGAAATTGCTTGATCCGACTATGTGTATTGTGCTATTTGATCTGCATGCCACTACATAATGCGCAAGAAGGGAGAGGTACAATGTTATAACCAACCAAAAATCTGGGACCAGGTTATTGGATAAATAATGCTTTACAAATAGTGTACGGATAAACTAGTTAAGATCCGACACTGTATCAACATTTTGCTTTTACACAATAGCTACTTCAAAAACTCCTAGTTTGAAACAAAAGTGAATAAGTTTAGCAACAATGAAAATTTGGGTGAGTTGGATACCACATAGTTCACCAAATGAAGAGTGTACGTCTATCTCCTGTATGCATTCTTTGTTTGATCTATCATGGATAAATTTAATATAGGTGGCATGTTAGAAACATAACTTTTACCTTTATTTCATTCATAGATGCCAATTTAGAGGCCCTCTGACAGGGCTGCTGATCGATACCTACAGCATAAAGTGATGCAGCATATTGCGTCTCAGTGGTTCTCAACTTGTACTATTTGAGGGAACCCACGATGGTGCCAGAATGACTTCCAGAGACTTACTACAACACAATTATAGATGACAATAGTCGCGGCGACAGTGATAGATGACCTGGTCTGGCGATGTTGATGCCATTCCAGATGCCAATGATGAAATGGTGGGCAGGGTGGATACCAAGGCTTGCCTAGGGCGAGCTCTGGTGTGCATTCAAGTTTCACTTGTGGGATCTCAGCCGTGTCTTGTATTTTATGTGTATGCGGTAGCCATAATTCCACATTCGGGTTGGCTGTTTTGTAATTCCCATGGGTATAACATTCAGACAATAATGTTAAGGTTTTCAGACAGCTTAAAATTGAGTTGATGATCAAAAGTGCACAAAAACACACGGACGAAGGCAAGAAGAGGAGCAACGCAACACTCGCTCCGGACTAAACTTTGTTATTGCAGCTTAAAAGGGTCTTTTCAGAATAGGAACTTCCAGGATGAGCATAGTGTCAGTCAAAATGCAGATATTGCATCACATTTAAGCTGGTCTACCGTATACTTTATGCCATGCTCGAGAAGCTTTCCTGCATGGTATATTGTATGTTACTTTACCTTTAGTGACGTTCTGTGCGACTGATCACAGTACCCTGTTTGTGGTTTGTGATTGTGCTATCTGGATACTTTGATGTGGTGACTGTATAGTGACCGGGATTTTGAGCCTTGTCCCATCCCTTCTCGTTCTGCTAGGGCTTAAACAAAGGGATGAGCATTCCAGTAAATTTTTTGATGTGCCGTTCTCCATGGAAGAAACATCAACGGACCCTTTTAGAGAAACAGTGAGTTGGGATAGCTGAACGATGCTTAACCCTCTTTATGTACTAATTTTTGTTCGTCTTAAAATGACCAGAAGCAGAATCTTCTTGAAGATCAACTTTTCTTGAAAGACAATACAGAGATGGTAAAAGTAAGAAGCCAGGAGGTGAACTACATCATGAGGTCAATTGCTGATCTAAATACCATATTTAAGGATATAGCCACAATGGTAGCAGAACAGGTATGTTTTTTAAGGTGCATTTTAGTTATCCCTTCAACCGCTAATATAATACCCATTGCAAAGCTACCGTACTTGCATAAAAGATAGCTTGGTCAATGAACAAGCAAAACAAACTACCATATTCCTATTTTTCTGTAATCTCTGCCACTTTAATTGTGGGTATAATTGGCCTGTGAAAAAAAAAAAAGTGTAAAGCTTTGTGTGCGGTGATTAGGAAGGATCTGGTGTGAGGAGGAGAACCACAATTGTTAAGGGCAAGGAAGATGATGCAAAGAAGCGAGAGCGATGAATGGGAGAGAATTTGGTGATGGCCACACTGCGGGTGTGTGCTATGCTTAAGGCCCTCGGTTTTCTGCTGCGTCAAATTCAAAATTCCGCGCCACCGATTAGCAAATTCCGCGATTTTCCGTGGCAAGCAGTCAACGGTTGCTTGAAACGGGAAGCACTTTATTTCCTTGGATAATGTGGGAACAAAAAATATTTTATAAAATTACAGATTCAAAGCACTGTTGTGGCTCAGCATTACATACATGATATCTTGTGTTCTCTTCTGATGGGGTCTGTCACCTGCAGTCATTTTATACCTGCTGAAAGGTCTTTCAGCATCTACTACAGAGTTTATAGGGACTTTATAGGAAGGAGTTTACAATACGTGCATTGGGGAAGTTACATGTTTAGGACACCGTTTTTTTTGTTCCTGGGATGTAGACATTATTTAAGAGTCTTAACTTTTTGAAGGCAACCTCCCAGACATCAAATCAAAATCCCCCACTGCCACCGCTAAACCGCACACGTGAGGGACGCCGCCCCTTCCACAGGCCAAGTATACACAATAAACTTGGACTAACGATATCTTAAGCTAAACTACAGTCTGTCTGTGTTTGTCCTGCAGCATGGACAATTTCGTAAAGCAGGCTTCACCTCATGCAGGGAAGCGTCACGTGAAGCCCACTTTCGGGAGGTGTCGTTCGTATTCGGCGAATAGTCGAATATCCGGAAACCCGAATATTGGGTATTTCATTCGCGAATCGAATACTTCGAGTGATTGATATTCGATTCGAATTCGAGAATTCGAATATCCGCACACCCCTAAAAATAAGGTATTCCGTGAAATTCTGTGCCAAACGAAGGATTCCGCGATTACTTCTGAATTCTGTGAAATTCCGCGGAATCGCGGAAAACAGAGGGCCTTAGCTATGCTATAGGAGTGTACTGAGAAGGAGTGCTTCAGCGCATAACGTGAAAAAAAAAAAAAAAAAAGATTATTACTGGAATATTGGCTGCACCACGGGTCAGTTATACACAGTGACACAATTGCAATTTTCATAGTTATAACTATGTGTATGTACAAGAGTGTAATTAAATTACACAATTTCATACAGTAGTTATTTACACTATGATGTGGATTGCTTTGCAGGGCACTGTGTTGGATAGGATTGATTATAACATAGATACAGCACAAGTGCAAGTACACCAAGGTCTTCAGCAGTTACAGAAAGCAGCTAGCTACCAAAAGAAGAACCACAAGATGCTTTGTATTTTGGTTATGGCAGCATCTACTATAGTCCTTATTATCTTGCTTTTTGCCTATAAACTATGAGAACATCATTACACCAAGCTGTGCTATATGTGATGGGACAAATGTTGATGTACAAGGTGTGAATGCCTATTTAGATTTCATTGTACATTCTAATAAAACTTGTGCTGCTTTATTAGTGTACATACGACCTGAAGATATTTATTGACCACTGGTGTTCCTTTGTATATAGCTGTATAGGAGGTTGTATTAATGTTTAACTGGCATGTTTAAATCACCAGTTAATTTAATATGTATTTGTTGTGCACAATGTTAGTATGTGTTCCTACTGTTGGATGAATCACAAAGAATAATTAATGTTACATCTTTGCTCTGCACCTACCGCTTGACTGTCCTTTTATATCTGTATAAAACAGTAGCAGTGGTGGGATTAATTAGCTATATCAGAGCATGATGCTAACATTACATTATGTTATAAGCATATGCTATGAGCCGCTACTGTAGTAGATGTGGATCCAGTGGTGTCACTAGGGAGTGCGGACTGCACCGGGTGACGTGATGGAAGAGGGTGACTCGCTGCACCGGTAATGCCACTTCCTCTCTTGATGACACTCAAAATGATATGAGGAGCCCTTTGTGAGCATGCAATGTTTTTTTCTCTGCATGTGTTATGGTATTGTTATGAAAACGTGTATCACCTGGTTTGGAAAGGGATCCTTTCTCTAGTTGCGCTCTTTTTTTATTCCAGATTTTGCCAGCTTCTCTTCTTTGTCACGGATGGCAGTTTCTCATAATGTTTCCCACACATAGACATTTTTAATCCTAATGTCTGTATCTTTTACGAATCATTCTTGAATTGTTAATTACCAGTTCTTTTTGTGTACCATTATTGAGGCATAGTGCTGTTCATGGGCATACAAAATAAAGTGAGATTAAAACTGAGATTGAGGGGTTATTGGAGGGGGAGGGGGGTGATGCATATCCTAGAGACATCACTGGGTGCATTTCTCACGCTCTTGATTCCATAGGTTACTGGAAATGTGTTGTTCATTTCAGAATATTTTTTAGCATTCCATATACTGCTTTCGTGTAAATTGTTGCACATCCCAAGCTTGTGTGTACTGTTGTCATAGAAGATGCTTACTGATGTTCACTTTCAGCTTCGTTCCTGTTATACACAATATTTACCAGTACATAACCCACATGATGACAGTGAATGATCAGATCATAATGCTGTATCATTCAGATCAATTCTTACAAATTTGCAAGATTAATTTTACTTTACATATGTAGCATTTCTTTTCATAGCTAATATTAAAGGGTGTATGTTGAAGTGGCTGAAAAACGAACTTGAGCTTGGGTGACATGGAAATATTGCAATGGGAACAAACAAAATGTTGCTCAGTGCGACTGTCGCGTATCCAATTATAGTTTTTAAAGTAAATCTTCACTGTGGATTGAATTGATAGTTGGTACTTCTTTTGGAGTTTGAAATTTCAATTAATCCCCTCTCGACTTCCCAGGCTGCTAGTGAAGAAGTAGTGAAGAAGTAATGACGTTTGGGTGAGAGCGGGCAGTGCATGGTGTAGTGATTTAGCCGCAGACATTGAACTTCCATGTTGTGCACCATTAGTCCCCAGCATTCCAAAAATACATGCACATCGGTCATGAATCAGAAATTTTTATTCCCCTGACATCAGGTGCACACTCGTCGATAGTGCTCTCAGAGGGTTCTAATTTGCGGTGCAAAAAGTGTGCGATTAGGGAGCGACCTATCATCAATTTAGCAGGTATAAATCAGAATGCTCTTCTATGACACCCCCAAAGACTTCTTACTGCAAATTAGGAATGCAATTAGGTAAAAGGAGCAAGGAAGGGCTCGAAAAAAGATGCGTCAGAAGGAGTAGAAATTAGGATTACATATTCACATAAGAAGTATGAGCACAGCAAGAACTACTTACTGTCCTGCACAAGTGCACTCACAGCAGTCCAGGACATGATGGCATCACGTACCAGGCGCTAACGAACCTCCCTCTGCAAGCACAAACTCTTCAACAGAGTGTGGATCTCAGGCAGTGTTCCTGAGGGTTGGAAGCACACTATCCTCTTCCCTCAAGCCTGGCAAACCCTCCCTGAAACCTGATTCATACTGTCCAGTATCCCAGACTTCCTGTGTCACAAAACTCATATAAAGAGAATTGTCCAGGTGAGACTTCGGTGGTATACACACCCAGAAGAGCACTCCATTCCACCTAGCTTTGTGACGGGCATTCATTGCAATCTTGCAACATCAGACAACCTGATAGAGCACACATCCACAGTCTAGTAGTGCTAAGAAAAGAGCCATTGGTCTCTTAGCAGCCTTCATTGACGTGAGAAGGGCTTTCGGCACTGTTCCCCTGCAAGTGGTTGCATCCCGCCTCCAAGAAATCAAAGTAACAGGCACAACTTTACGTTTCATTACAGACTTCCTCAATGACCGAAAGATGCAAGCATGACTGGGACAATCCTCGAGTCAGATCAGAGCCAACCCTATTGGATTGGACAATCCTCTTACAATGAAATTTTTTCATACTGGTGTCACTGGTGCCAGAGTGGTAAATTTTCAAAAATTTTATGATGTTCCAGTGGGATTGCTACACGTGTACTACCTTCCAAGAATCCCTATGCGGAATCTTATGCCGAATCCCTTAGGAATGCATTGTTCAAGTATCGGTCCATACCACAGTAAAATGTAGCACTGTTTTTGCAGTCTCTTGGTATTCAGTATTTTTCTTAGCTTCTTATTAATTTGGGGCTTTAAGTCACAATACAACTTCGATCACGAACCAATAACACACCAGGAGAAGCCCAATTTCAGGAAAAATCTTCAGTGTAGTGGCGTACATGACCACAAAATTTGGTATGTCCCTCACTGCCGTATCCTCGATTTGGTTTCAAGGATCTCTAGAGCCTAGTGGTCTTCTCAATAGAGTTTGCAGCATGTACTCGATGCACTGCCAAGGCCATTGAGAGGACCTCTTGAAGCATACAAGGCTTTAGGAATCCCTGAGGGCGGAGCAAGAATACGGTGGTTAGACCCATCATTCATATATGAAAGAACGTTAAAAAGCAGTCATCAAAAAAGCCAGACACCGGCAGGAATCGAACCCACACCTCATCTTCTGTGGCTAGAAACAAACTCAAAATCTCACACAACACATGACATGGGCATCTTATACTTTTATTTCTTTTTCAGAACGATTCCAAATGGCTCATTAAAGACACAATCTAAACCATCAAAATAGTGCGAAGAAGAGCAAGAGAAAGAAGAGTTTTTTTTCTGTTTTTTTTTTCCCACTCAAGTTCAGTTCACTGAATGTCAGTTGAATACGTCACAATAGCCATGAGCTCGTTACGGTTAAGTGAGCGACGGTGGAATGGTAACAGCCTCAAGAACGCTTGAGAGTTTCCTTCAGTATGGATTGTATTAATTATCCAAGGCTTCATTCCATTGATTAAGTCACCTTACCACGCTGCACACCATCTTAAATTCTAACACAACTGATGGAGCCTACGACAGAGGGACTTGGGCAACAAACAACATACGTGTATTCAACAGCATTTTGAAATAAATTTATTTTGTAGAATTTTGGCACAACACACTACGCATTTGTTAGTATTTGTGAAGTGGAATTTAAAAAATTTAGTAGTTTCACAGGATAGTATGCATGAAATTCTTTGTGTAGCCTTATAGAAATGTTGCATCCCTCTATGTGCAGCGGATACGTTTCCGATTATTGTGACATCCTGGATGTTTGTCAGTGGCTCATTTTTAAGCATTGAGCCTCTGTAGAAGCGTGAACATTTAAGGTGGTCACGTGCCCCACTTGCGGCTGTCCTGTCAACGCAAGGTGGGAAGCAGTATGTCAACTTCACGTAATCCATAGAGAGTAACTCTAGTGAACAATTAAGCAATTCCAATGCTGAGCACTTAGAGCATTGCAGGCCCACATTCAATTTCTTACGAAGAAGCCCTGGTGGTACTGAGAGAGGGGAAAACATGAGCATGTATTGGTTGGTAGCTTATGGGTAGTTGACGCATTCAAAGAAATTCTGGAGGCAGTATCCAAGAGCTTCATGCACCACATGACGACTTGAAACTTGGGCAGAAAACTACAGAGTATATGGACCCAATTATTTTCCGTCCAGGAGAAACAGTCCTTCCATTCAACACAAGGTGTCTCTCAGACGAAAGTACTAGGAACTCTTCTTGTGATGTGCGAAGAAATGAGTTGTTTAAATAAAATTAAAAAAGTAAAAGTCACTCGAAATTCTAGACCCAGGTGGTCCAGAACACACACTGAAAGATAAAAACTAGCATCCCAGATGCTATGGCTTCATCATACACTTGAACACCTAATAGTGGTTCAAAGATGACATATTCATCATACAACGAAGCACGTCCAAATAAGAACTGAATAACGTCATATAAATACTACTCCAATAACTTGGTTCACATAGGTCACTCTTCCCGCAACTTGCACAACCGAGATGAGGCAACGCACTAAATAATAGACGCGGAATTACAACAAAACAAATAGGACGCATGATGTCTGGCACGTAAAACTTGGAAATTGCAAACGCCTGAAACCTTGCCAAGGGATACTCAAAAGGCCATGACTAGCTGGGCTGTAGCGGTGGTATGCAGGAGGGGAGAAACCTATATACATGTTTAGGTTTCATTCTGTACAATAACACAACATTACTACAAATTGACCACTGTTTCTTTGTGACAGGTAAAAAAAAGGAAGAACAGATACCGATGGTACTCCTGTGCACGACAAAATCGGGAAGCGTAGCTTCAAAAGGCATCCCACCAGCATAACAGGTGATGTAGCCATTCAGCACAACCGCGTGGTAAAAAAGAATGCTATATATATTAATTATCACTGTGTCGCAGAGCCTTGGGACTCACAAAAAATATGGATATAAAAAAGGACAGACTACACGAGCCATGACCATGAAGTTGGCATGACCACTTTCTACCTAGTCATATACCTACACTAGTACCTACACTACAGTGCCACACTAACTAGATACATCTTCTGTTTTTGGTGAATTTCCGAAGAAGCCCTAGTGCAAAGTACACTTTAAAATGTTCATATTTTAAGATATCGATTGCGGCAGAACATCTCTTCGCATACCGACCTCATTCCAAGTCGAGGCGTAGCATGTGGCTATTTGGAGACTAAACACTTTCTAATGCTTAAAACCTGATAATGGCTAGTATTCATAATAACAATAGTAACTGTTTGACGGAAGGATTACGTACGAGCAAATTTTTTCTCGCTCACTTCGTACAAGGACATGCAGCGTGTTCCAAAAGGACAAGAATACTAGTGCAAAAAGGCAAAATTTGATGGAGGCACATGGCTCAACTTCCCCAGGATTCCTGTTTCCATGCTGGAGAGTAGGGAGTACCTAATATGCTATGCACCAATTGGTGTAGTAAAATAGTTTGTACTGGAGCACTAACATTGTCTAATCTTCCAGACATAAAAAATCTATACCCTTAAATTTTAGTTGCCAGGACGATTTTTCGCAAAGCATTCTCGTTCTTTTGGTCCAAATTATAATGCGAGCATTCCATTGCATTGTAAATACACAAGGTACACCTCACCTTTTTCCCGTTCACTGCAAACATGTCACTTTGAAACTGTTCAAAGATATCACGCAAGAAATCGTTCGAAGTGCCGAAAGCGTGCCAGCAGCTTTGCACACCACAACGAAAGTACAGTTGCGTTCTAAATGCGAGCACCATCCAAATAATATGCAAGGCACACCAGATCGGAAATCACAGTATCAGCACTGCTGCTCACAATTGCAGTATATGAACGCCCGAAAACACTCCTCAATGAAAAGTGGGTTGCAAAAATAATCATGACATAAGCGGTTTGCATCATTTTACGAGAGAGAGAGAGAGAGAAAAAGTCACTACCGAATCTTCGAATCGCCATGGATGGAAATATGGGCATCTGTGATACTCGCAATCAGGACTTATTACAGGCCTGCCTGGCCCTTTCATGACTATGACAATACTCAATACTGGTTTTTATCAGATCACAATAGAAGCGGTTTCAATGGCCGAAAGGTGGGCTGATTTGTCAGTATGCACACATAGCTTTGATAACATAAAATGACACTACTAGAACTTCTTGCAGTTATTCGCTGATCTCATCACCCAGCCATGTTACTCAAATATTCTCAGAAAACTTCTTTTGATTCAAGGCTTCAACTACTGTTGTGTTGGAACATATTCCGTGATCATGCAACATACTGAGACATCCATATACATATGGTGATATTTAAATTATGTCATAGCATGTATTGTTGATAACATGATAGGGCTGGAACGCAATTTGAATTTTTTTTGAATATCAAGGATATAAATGCGCTATAATTCTCGAACAGCTGACAAAACCGCTACATTTCCAGGACGGCCTGCTCTTGAGCTGCGACGTTCTCCCATGTTCAGTCTTACGCTGAACGTAGGTAGCCCAAGTACCACTGACAGAGCTTCATGTATGTGTGACACCGGGAGACAAACATAAAAATAGAATGCTTTCTTTACAATCCAGTGGCACCAAAATATTTCTGTACATGCCATAATTACTGCTCTATTCATATGTAATGACAAAACTACACGGCACCTTAACGGGTATGTACTAGCTAGCTTTCTACTTTCTACACGTAGCTAAAATCCTTTGTACAGTTCTTATATACAGATGAATAGTAAAAATTCCATTAAGCACTTGGTCCCGATAAGTCTTGGGTAAGTTTGGATTCCAGAGTCTACATTATTGGCGTCTCAGGCATGGTGAAACTGAGGTCCGCCTTGGTGCCTCTTATTTTTTGTCATACAGTTTGTTCAGGAAAATGTTGCGCAAGTGAAGCACGCTAACTGTCTGCATGTTGGTTTTGAGCTTCATATATAATCGCGACACGCGGGGTGTCACTCGCAATTACTCGTGCAGCGATTCAGCTTGCAACAAGACGCAAGTGCAGCAGGGGAACACTCACTGCACTTTTCATTCATTACGCAACAATGTTTATACAGCTCGAAATTTTACAAATATATACAAACATTTTCATACGGGCAGAAACCTCATAATCATCAATTTCTCAATCAAGAGATGTCCAATTTGTTTTTCAGTTTGCAAAGAGGTGTAGCAAATTAGACGGACCAAATAAACAGAAAGAAGTAAACACTAGTAAACACTAGAATCGATGACATTTTAAAATCTAAAACATTGGCTGCAAAGACTGGTCTGGGTAAGTTGTTTTCATCACGAAAAGGCCCATTAAAGAGATAAACGGACGGCAAATTTAAAAGCGTATACACTACGATTTGTCACGATGTAAAAATAATCAAAATTAAAATAAAATAAGAAGCAAGAAAGAAATGGCAAATCGAAAGCAGCACTTTCTTACAGAACTACTCGTGCACATTCCGATAAAAAGAGAAAATTAAAAATGCTCGGACTCCGTAACGCCTTCCTCCCTCTGTTGAAATATCGAGGAACACCAGCGTCACCATCAAAAGCTGCATAGTTTTTCCAGCTATACCCCTGCCAGACAAGGGACATCATGGCCCGCTTGCACGAAACCGTTTGAGGGAAATACTCAACGAGTTTTTCACTCGAGCAATTGTGCACCCGGTGTGCATTGAGTGATAAACTCGTTGAGCATTTGTGCAAACAGGCTCATGTACAGAAAAGGAATCGACTACCACAGCACTCAAATTGCTTCTCACAAGCCTTCGGTGATACGTAGGCCACCTCTGACAGCACAGGCCGGATATCACAGCCTAACATGCAAACTACTTTCGTCGGAGTCACACTCCAAGTCGATGACAGTCTCTCCAAACTGTGAATGAGTGGCAGGCTCTGTTGATGCTCTCGACGGGGGCCTGTCGTGAGGTCCTGGAGACTCCTGTTCCGTAGTCTTTCGGGTCACACTGTTCACGTGCCCTGGACTCGGAGTCTCTCTCTCTTCCTCTAAACCTTCCATGTGCTTCTTGAGCTCAAAGATTTCAAACACATTGGGAGTCATTCGACTGCGATCCAGACGACCAATGATGGTCGAAGTTGGGGACTGGTACGAAAGGTACTCCCTGTTGTCAATCCAAGAAGGAAACTCTCGCTGCCTCACGGCACCATTCTCGACGTCGACGCTAGCGTGCACTCCGGCAGATGTATCGTCGCGCTTCCATGGTAGCGTAGTTTCCGTCTCGGTCAATTCGTCAATCGGCGCAGGGGAATCCGAGCGGGATCCTACAAGAAAGCACACAACGTGACAGGTGTTTTCAGCGTTGTTCGCACTGTAGCTTTATGCATGTCTCGGCCACAATTAGGGTTCAGAATCCAGAGCTGTTTTTACAATCCCTGGACTTCAGGATTTCTAAATGTCCATCCCGGGATGCGATTGGTATTTTTGTGCACTAGAGTAGTAAGGCGGGGTAGTTGGTATCGTGACATTGAGCAGGAGAATATGCAGCAAGCAGAACACACACAGACACAGAGAGGAAAACGTACACAGTCACTGAGACACCTTTTAGGTACACGAAGCCTGGGTCAGCAAGAAGACACGTAAGCTATGTAAAAAAAGATTCACAATACGGACTGATCACGACTTTTGTGCAACTGTCCCCACGAGGTCGTACACCACTGTAACCACTTGCGCATCGACGCTATTGCAAATACCAAGAAGTGCGTGTTTACTACCTCTTGCATTTTGCTCTTCTCTTTCTCTATTCCTGTATAGTAACTACTGTGTGTCAGGAGTAGCAGAGTCTAGTTTTCCAGAAAGGTTGTCTCAATTCTCTTCTTTTCACTTTCAAATCAACTTATTGATGAAGAAAAAACGTAAGAGAGAGAGAGAGAGAGAGAGGGAGATGCGCCTCTGCAATATTTTGTGCAGTCTCGAGATCGGGAGAGAACCCTTGCAATTTCGTAGGAATTTTAATATTACTTGACGACTCTTTTTGGCTATGGACTGTGTGATAAGTTGGGTCAGCAGCTAACATTTTTGCCATGTGTTGTGGACGATGCAGTTGGTTTGTTTTCGGATTGCAAGAGATATTTTTTTTGCGGAAGGAACGCCTGAAAATAAAGTTCAGTAGGATACCGTTCATTCCTTTTCACGCGTATCGCCAACCATTCGTTGTCAGGAAAGCTTAAATTTATTCCCTTGTAACCCCAGGATTTGGAGTCGCGAAATCCAGGAATCTTGGGACATTAAAATACTATGCCGGGATCCGGGAACCCCAGTCACAATGTGAGAGTGTTTCTGTGAACTTTTCTGGGTGTTTTCTATGCAGGGACATTAAAACAGGAAAGAAGACCTCGAAGGGTCTGGTGGGGAGGGGAAGAGGGTTGGACGAAGAGAGCCCCAGCAGTAGGAGGAAGGTTGCTTTACCTGGGCACATATTGGGGACGACGACCGTCTCACTTACGTTTCAGGTATGGGCTCACTGATAACAGCCAGCATAAGCTATGAATAAGTATGAATATTAAACCAGCATACCTGGCGAAGGCGTCCTGTCAGAGCGTGCCACAAACACGATGCCCTCGTCGTTGTCCTGGCTGAGATTGCAGTTGACGTCGATCTGCTGCCCATACGATGATACAGCCTCATGGCTATCAATGTTCAGCGATCCACCCATTGGCACATCAAATCGCAACTGAGGTTTTTCTAAATGTGAGAACGAAAACGGATGTAATCTCGTATCTTAATCGTATGAATGTATCTCGCGGAAGGACCTACCTCCACTAGAGATCTTCCTCCCGTTGCCCATTTGTTGGCAAGTGTGAGATGGCACTATAAGCCCTCCATTGAGAGCGACCTGATCCATGGCAGTCATGCGACTACTAGGTCGAGGCCGCTTCTGGCACCTGCGTTCTTCACTAAGGAACTTGCGAATTTGCAAGCGCATATGGTGGTGGAACGGAGGATGGCTACCTGTAATATCCACTTGGTCCTTGTCGAGTCGCCTCGTCTGTAAGATGCAGACATTGCCAAGTCAACAATTAGCTGCTTACAACTTCTAATAAAAGTTAGGCCATTCTATGGCAAATGATCCAATTGAGCCGCTCGAGTACTCTCTCCGATGGTTTTCAAAAAATTGGCGCCTGTGGGGAGCCAGGACAGAAAAGCAGTTGCAAAGGTCCTAACTTTAGGGCCTTTACATATCCCCCCCTCAAACTCAAAATGTACTTTTCCCTTTTAAGCTATGTATTTACTTGCTTTTTATTCATACACATCCTAATACAGTCTAGCCCATCTATAATAATATTGACGGGAACACAAAATCCAATCGTTAAATCAGAGTATCGTTGTACATGAACTTTCGCGAAATCGCCGGTCGGGATCATGTCAATGAGGTAAAACAGCACAAGTAGAACGCCGCTGAGCATGCACGTTTGTTAAGAGCATGAAAGCGTTTTATTCTAGATCTAGATTGACGCATGTCAATCTTTTCCAAGGACAACATAACCGCCGATACCATGTGAGTCTTCGCACTTAAGACCGACAAATTCGTCCATTGCTCGTCACCTAGCAGGCATCATTGTTCTCGATCAGAACTGCGTTGGCCATTTGAATGCGCCTCGTCCACGGGTAATTCGTGGGCACGTTACATCGAAGTCGTGCACTTCAGTGGGTGAGCTGACGGGAACTGGCAATTTCATCGTAATCTCGGAGTTATCGTTATATCGAAGATCATAATAAACGGGCTCCACTGTATGACTTGTGTCAACAAGAGTCAGTTCAGTGTCCTGTAAAATTTAGCCGAAACGCGCATCTCTCTCACTCTAACTGTGCGTGCCCAATTTTGGCTGTTTCCACAGCGTCAGCTGTATAGTGGAGACTTTCCCGAGATCGCGTCGGCGGCATTCGCATGTCCGCACAAAACTCCCATCACATGTGCGCTCAGCACTGGTGGTAAGGAGGGGAATCCCGCGAGTTTACAACCGCTATCGATGGAAAGCGAGATAAACTTTCAGTGAGATGCATCTATTCTGTTAGGAGAAATCGAATTTTTTTGGTGGTAATATTTAGACAAGAAAATAAACGTCAAAATTTAGGTGACTATATGCTATAATAAACAAATACCACATAACTTTACTTTATTACAGCCCTCAACACCCTGGCGTTTGATTGATATCGAGAAGCGAATTGTGACCACTATAAAATTTTTAGGGGGTGCAAGGGGGAAAATTGACAGGGGCATTGGAAAGTAGGAAGAAAAGGGGCACAGCTGGAATGGACAACGAATATGCCACTGACTGAGTATGATATGAGTCAATCGTTGCGAAGTGTGAACCACCGAGATCTGTTATCCACCCATAGTAGAAGCAATGAATCAAGCCCCCCCATCCCGACAGTTTTTTTTCTTCTTTTTTTCAGAATACAATCGAGCCCGTTTATGACGGTATTGACGGGAACGCGAAATCCGATCGTTATAGATGAACTTTCGCGAAATCGCCGTTAGGGAACGTCAACGAAGTTGAACGGTACAAGTAGAATGCCGCTGAACATGTACGTTTTTTGAGAGTACGAAAGCTTTTTATCTGGCTCTAGATTGATGCAGCTCTGTGTCGAAAGCTTTTCCAAGGACAACACACCCGTCGATACCACGTGAGGCTCCGCAACTCTTGAGATCGACGACTTCGTCCATTGCTTGTCATTCGGTGCCTCGTCCACGGGTAATTCGTCAACACGTGTTTGATTGGCGACGCGACTCACATTTTGGAAGTCACAGCACTTCGCAACGATCCCAAGCAGCAACATGAACACTGATAAGAACACTGATAAGAACACTGATAAGAACACTGATAAGAACACTGATAAGAACACTGATAAGACACATACCGTCCACCCCTGTTGCACCCGACTTTCAGTACATTGTGCTGCTTGGGATGTTGCACCGGTACAAAATTCGTCTAGCACGTGCAACTTCAAGTCCAGCAATGTTCCTTTCCTCATCAGACGCGTCCCGGAACCGCATACACCATCGTAGCACACAGCAAATAAAAAAAAAAGAAGAAGAAGAAGAACAAAAAAAAAAAAAAAAAAACCCCAAAAAACTCGAGGACGACAGAACGACGTGGAGAGGGAGCAACCTCCTCTACTTCTCGCGAGCGTCTTTGAAGTCGCGCGCTCTGCAACACGTGCATCTAATCGCCTTCAGTTATGCGCGGCTAAATGCACCACGTTCTCACTTTAATGCTTATGGACGCTAAGGCTCTTGAAAATGCCCCAATTTGTGTTCAATGAAGAAATGGAATCTTGCTTCTCGATTTTCGCGCGTTTTACCAGCCCCGGGAGAATTCTGATAGCTCTACGCGAGAAAACGCTTTCACGACGATCGCTATATCGAAGTGTTGTTTACATGCACTTCAATGGCTGAGCTGATGAGAACCATCAATTTCATCGTAATATCAGAGTTATCGTTATATCGAAGATCGTAATAAATGGGCTCGACTGCATTGCGAATTTGCAAAAGGCATGTCGGGTGTTTCTCGGCATATTTCAGAAAATGTCGATAAACGGAAACCATACTTATGAACTTCCTGGAGCCAGTGCCCCTCTCGGAACGGCTTTGCCAAGAACGACAATAATCGCAAATACGGCCAGTGTCACTGGCACGACCTCTCACCCTGCGTGTCGGCTTGAACATGGAATCGGCAAGAATGTGGTGGAGCTGGGCATCCGCATGGTCCTTACTGCTGGGCGAGTAGTGGAGCTCGTTCATATCGAAGTTTAGCACAGTGCTTGAACGATCTAGCGGAATTTCAAGGTCGGCTCCAAGGCCTCCGCCTTTGAAGATGGGCGAATCTTCTGTTGTACTTTCTGACTTGTTCAGGTTTGTCTGGGTGTAAGTTCTGAAGAGAGATGCTAGGGAGACTCCGTGCTCGCTTGTCATGGCGGGTACCAAGCTATTGTTGGTCTTCATAAAGTTCATGACGTCAGCCAAGTTGAGCTTGGAGTAAGTCTCGATGATCTTGGGTTCCCTTATGCTGTGGTCTTTCAACAACATCGGCCGAAGAAAGCGATTGTTGTAATATTTAAACCTGGGCACAATATGAAATTTTAGTGATCTGACTGTAATGCAGTGTTCGTGTCCATCGTTAGAACCTACGTTATTCGCCAGTACACTCATCAACGTGAAGTGCCACTCCGGATTAGAGTAAAATGCTATTTCTTTTATTTCGTATTCCAAATCAACCTAGTTCAAAGATTCAGTTCGCAAAATATAAATACAATCAGTCAACATTACACGCTTACACGAATTTTCGAAAAGAACGTCCTAGTTTCGCATTCTGCAAGAGTAGACCATGCGCTCTTGCGTCTGTCTTCTAGCAACAGCGCACGCACCTTCCCATTCTTTACGGTGGAAGACTGCCAGCTATTCTGGTGAGGATACGGAAAGTGTCTCTGGAGAAACAATGTTGCCAGGCGGATGGCTGGCTGCGCATATTAGGACGTCATACTTTTCAAAACTAGAAATCTATTTTAGGCTACTTCCGCGTCTCAGTTTCACCTGACGTGAAAAAAATCGCATTAAGAAATCTACTTGTGAACACTATAGGAGGTCTTGCCATGATTTCTGAGCACGTTTACCGAATTCAATTCGCGAGAAATTGAAATTTCCCAACTGATATCCGAAATTTGCCAAGCTAACCTCACGTATTTTCCCCTCTTTTCCAACAAACAAAGCGCACGTCGGATTTACCCCATTGCATTGTAAAATACATTCCCTACTGCTTTGGTAATAGCTAAAAAAAAAAAAAAAAAACGCGAAAAACGTCGTTTCGAGGCGCGCAAATTGTCGACCAGACTCAGTTCTCCGTCAAATTAGTGGAAAGTAGGCGGAAGAAAAACAGTCACCCACTCCTTCCTATTTCCTTCTCGCTCTTCTTTCAGATAACTTTGCGTTGCAATCATACTGCTGTTATGAGCAGAATCCTGGAAAGGCCTCCTGGACATGGCCGCCTCGCAGATCCGAGCGCTGCCGGCAATTTTCGCGTCTCAAAACGACGGAGCCATTTTTCTTCCTGCTATGACCATTGTAGTAGTGAATGTATTTTGCAATAGAGTGGGGTAAATCCGGCATGCACTTTCTGTTCCTGAAAAAAAAAAAAAAAAAAAATACCCGCGAAGTTGACGTGGCGAATTTCGGAGTTCAATTAGGAAAGTTCAATTTCTCGCGAATTAAATTTGATAAAAGTGCTCAGGTGTCATGGCAAAATCTACCCCGAGAATAGCGCTGACCCCATAGTGTTCCGACAAGTAGATATTTTAATACGATTTTTATTTATTTATTATTATTATTTTTTCACGTTACGTGAAACACCATGTATAAGGGCGGAATCCAATGTGACACACGCCGATTGCAATGACATTACATCAAGTGAGATTGTGCAGACACGAGATTTATTCCGTAGTGGCACTTCAGGGCTGCAACAACAACAATAATGAAATTATGAATGATGATGGCACGGTGTGTTTCCTCGCTTAGGTTGCGGGACACTACCCCAGAGCATATGTGGGTTGATATATGATTTGATGAGTGAGGATGGCACGACCAGGGCTGCACCTTTGAGCTGCACTCTGTGTTTAACATTTTTTACACGCTACATTAATGCGTACAAATCTATATGTAAGTAACAATCAATACTGGGAAGGTGTTAAAAGCTGAAGGCAAAACACGTGTTACGATGCCTTTTACTGCAGTAGTCTTTGGTCAATGATCATCTACAAGTTATTTTGGCCCTTGATTCCACAAGAAAAGCTTTCTTCCATTCCGCGGTAACTATCAGTGAGATTCGACACGCCATTCCAAGCGTGGCGCTATTCAAAAGGCGATAAACTCAGACGCTATACTTAGAGTACAGCTTGGGACAAAAGTTTACGGAACACCGGAGTGTCGTATTTTTCCATTGGAGCGACACCCTAGCAGCAAACTGCAGCGGACACACATACTGAGAGATGAATAAAATAGCCAGTCACACATTTCTTACTTTATCTCTTCCTGATAAATAGCAGGAGGGGGCGCTCCAATGAAGAAATACGCCAGTGCCGTGTTCCGTAAACTTTCGTCCCAAGCCGTACTATACTTCGTGTAGGACGTCAAATATCGGCCTGTTGAGCCGTGTGCGCATCACAGCACGTATAAACCAGGCATACATGTTAGGGTTTCATTGAAAGAGCTAGAAAAGTAAGAAATATGAAATGGCACACGGAGCGTGCACTTCGTGAGGTTGGTCAGGAAGTGTTGCATACTGCAAGTATGCGTTGACGATGAGGTAATTTCGGTGTCCTATTATTTCGATCAGGGTAACTGCAGTAGATTTACACGTAATGTGCGTCAGTCTATTTGTGTGGCGACATGCTGCAGGTGCCGCAGGGTAGGACTGAGGATAATTTGGACCACATGGGGTTCTTTTGACGTGCTACGGAAATCTCGGACACACGGTGCGGGAAGCATTACCTTCCCCAAATTGCTACCGTCCTCGGCCGGGACTGAACAGCAAGCCACCACGTTACCAATAAAATCACAAGCATTGCCATAAACAGTCGTCTGTCACTGCCTTCTGCTGAGTCTGTCCCCACATCGCTCAGCTCACTCGCACTACAAAGCATGTACAGTCCCACCGGACGTCGCCCGGGGGGGGGGGGGGGGGTAACAAACGTGCTCACTCGACAATGCACAACTATGCCCTACCATGCCTCACGATGACTTCCACGAAGTTCATCAGGCACGTAAAAGAAATCGAGGTTGTTGGCACAAAAATTCAATTCTTGTGACACACCGTTCCTTGAATCAGTCATTAACGCCCTCGTTATTCATTTCATAATGAAAGCTAAAAGACCATTTGTTTCTCCGATTACTTCAAATGGCAACTGGATTAATTTTGTTGGTACTTGGATTGATGTGTTTGGCACATGGATTGAAACGAATGGCAAAACGAAATAAAAGGAAAGTCCATATCCAATTCTTTCTCTCCAACAAAGCGCAAAGTATCAAAGCTCTATCTTCTCATCTCTAATCTAATCACTTTTTTTTAACGATTAGCCTACCAGCATGGACTCCGCAGGAGCCTATGTGTAGCACACAGCTTTCCTCTTACATTTATGACTTGCAAATAACATTGATCGTCAGGTAGAGAGTGGTGCAACCCGGAATCATTTAGGTACCTCTAAAACCTTCGATTCTGTCGTGTGTACTTTATAAGTTGACTCAGTCTGAATCTTAGTGTATTTGCATGGATCGAAGGTCACCCGGAGTGAGCAAGTAGCACTAATCAACGATTTCCTTCCTTCCCTCCTACCTGTATCGTCTGGTGTCCCGCAAGGATCTGTAATGGGCCCTCTCCTCTTTCTTGTTTTCATAAATGACATGCCAAGTAATACCCCATCAACGATTAGGCTTTTTTCCAACGATTTGCCACTGCACCTCTTCTAAGCAGATTTTATTGCTCTCCAACAAGAATAACAATAAACGAAGGAGAAGTTACGATGACATGGGATGTTTCCCCGTGGTAGCCACAGGACTCTACCCCACTTCACAGCGGTTAATATGAGAAGATGAATTGCTCTCCAATGTGATATGGACAGCATTTATTCTTGGTGCTCCACATGACTTCTTTCACTTACTTACTCATTACTTACTTATTACTTAAATTTCTCAAGATATAAACAGAACTCTGTCCGTAGCTGCTGATTACGTTCTTCTCCTATTCCAACAACTAACCAACCCCGTATTAAAACCCCGCTCGGAAAATCCTGGATCCGGCCCTAGCCTGAACGCCATTGAGCGCGACTGTACAGCTAGCTCTCTGTACACAATGAAATAATGCAGCAAGTAATATGTATGCACTTTCTAGTTTTTTTTTTTGCTTCAAAAAGTGGATGAGTTATCACTAAGTAATCAACACAAACACCTAATGGACCATTTTCACAACGGCCTATGCGCATGCGCGTGACCTTGAGGCGCCGAAGAGGGTTATCTCCGTCTTCACTAGATGGCGCAGTATGGGGACAACAGAAGTGGGGACCAGTGGGGAGACCGCACGAACGGTGCGAGCTTGTCGGTTCTAGAGTCACTAAATAGGGAGCAGAGTAACGACACTGAGCCTCGCCGGCGAGCGAGACCGCCATCTCGGGTTCGGCGCGGTTGTGTCGCCTAGCAATGGGACGGCAACCGCCCCCTTCTCCGCCGGAGAACAGTGCGCAGGGGAGCCAGGTCGCAACAGAGGAAACCGGTTTTGGATGGAGGGGACTCAATATGACGATGCGTTCTTGGAAGGAGAAACCACGTGACACGATCGGCCCAATCGCGGACACCGAACGGCGGCTCCGGCGCGGAAAAGGAATGCGATCTGTACCCCTAATTAGCGACTCTAGTCTGTCACACGGAGGTTGTGTCAAAAAGCAATAACTTACTTATCCCTGATCTTGTAGTTCCCCATGAACTGACCAGTGATATCTTCTAAACCTGCCATCAGGTGGTCCATGAGCTGTAAAATACCATATAATCGTAAGATTCTCTTTATTGATCGTGGGACTTTGAAGCACAGACCCGCGTATGCAGCCTCTCATTCATGGACATCTGGGTTTTCACACTTCTTGGAACATTCAGAAGTCGAACCAGGGGGCCTATCGTCATGCCCTGTAAACCAAACGGCACGTTAGACGTTAACCTTATAGGAATAATGAAGTGACCAGACCTGAACGAAGACAGTAAAGTAAATGACAGCGATCGTGGTTGTGACCAACATCTTCTTAGTCGGAATGACGTCCTCGTTAACAACAAGCACCAAAGCAAAGGCCACCGCTCCACGCAGTCCTCCGTATGCCATGATAAACTGATCAACCTTGTTCAAAGTATGGACTCTGAAGTGGTTTATGGGCCAGGTCAATATCACCACACCTACGAAGCAACACAATTATCACATATACAAACTTGCAATATCCGTCGATGCCCGCAATACATTGAAAGTGTAGGAAATCTGTGCGCGGATTGCAAAAGATGGCGGACCTGGTGCGGGTACTGATCTTGTGTGCACGTATATTTTCATTGCAATTTTGAAGAAGTATAATCGAATGTGGTAAAGTTCCATAAGAGTGAGGATTTGGGCTTGTTGGTGATTCATATTTAAAGCCAGTCCTATGTACCTCCTAATATACTGACTGACCAGGAGCCACACATAATTATAATTTACGCAGCCTGAATTTGAATATTTTCACACTGCACACCCCCTCCTTTCCTGTACCTCCATCGTCGTCCCCTCCCTTTTTCACCCTCCCCTTGGTGCACCAAGCCGCCGCCCCTGAGCAGACTTGCCGCACCTTCTTCAAACATCCCCCCCCCCCTTTTATGGGGTGCACTTTGCACATGGGTCAACTTCGCCAATCATCCTTGCGGTTACCGTAGCACAGGGAGCATTCCACTGAGGGCTACTGAGGAATGCTCGCATGTTTCCTGTGGTGGGTAGTTCTGCGGGCCTCTCGGAGTCCAAGAGCAAGAGGGACTGCAAGCCCCTTCCTCTCCTCTACCACCGTCGTCTTTCCACACCCTCTTTCGCCCTTGCTTTTCCTGTCCTCTTGGTGCTCCAAGCCGCCACCGCCACTGAGCAGGATAGCCGCACCTTCCCCAAACATCACTCCCCCTCCATGGGGTTGCACTCTGCGTAACGGTTAACTTCGTCAATCATCCCGGCAGTTACCGCGGGACAAGGAGCATCCCAGTGAAGGCTACTGAGAGATGCTCGCATGTTTTCTATGGTGGGTAGTTCTGCGGGATTATCTGAATCCAAGAGCAACCCAAGTGAAAAATGTTTGCAGTTACAAGTGGTTTATGAAACAATTTCTACTTGAAACCATTTTGTACGTAAATGGTTTAAAGTGGAAATTGTTTCATAAACCACTTGCAATTGCAGACATTTTTCACATGGGTAAGAGGCACTGCACACCTCTCCCTCTCTTGTATCACCATCGTCATTCCCCCTCTCCTTGGTGCTCCGAGCCAATACCCGTGAACAGGCTAACCGTACTTCCCCCAAACATCCCCCCACGGGGTGCATTTCTTTGACCGTGGCCCACCGGGGACAACGGTTGCAGTGGACAAAGTGGCATGGGCATAGGTGCAGTGGAGCTGTGCACTAATGAATTACAGTCCCGCCTGGAAAGAGACTCCCGACGTGTTCACACCTGGACAGAAACAGGTAGGGGGCCCTACCCTTTCGGCATCCTCGAACGCGACCGTTATGGAGGTGGCGTGGACCGGGTACGTACTAGGCTCGCGAACGCTCTTCCTCGACTAAGGTACTTTAACAAGCCATCAGCACCGTGACAACATCCTTAATAATTAATAATTTGTTCACGTCGCGAGACAACTATGACCATGAGCGACGCCGCAGTGGTCGGTCTCTGTGTTAATTTTGCCCACCTCATGGTTCTTTAACGTGCGCCGAAAGCTCAGCACACGACACACCGTATTTAACGTCCCTCGCGGAAGATGGCGTTTCTAAGCTACTTGTACCCTGTCACCAAGTTCCTGGCGTCCTCGGCAAGGATCTAACCCGCAATCAGTAGACGGACACGCTACCAACTGGTCCACCGAGGCCAGTGCCTTCAGAGCATGTGCGACATTTCCAGGAGGGCACGGTCCACACTTCTTGCACATGAGCATCCACGCCGGAACTGTGCCGTGGAGCAGTACCTTGCGCATGAATCGTTTGGATTGGCCCCCACGTTCCCCGGACCTCATTTCGCAGAGCTTTGTCGGACGGGCTACCCCAGGAGTTGCTGGACAGTCCAGTCTGCAGAATGCCACCACATTGTGGCGCATGTGTTGCCGAGTGGGGGAACACACATTGAAAAATGGCAGCCGCCCTGTGCGCGTGTGCCAGAGGGGGCACGAGACGTCAGGTCCAGATAGCTAGGTTAGACAATAAAGCAACAGCCGAGATAGTTTTTGGGCTCGGAAGTGCAGATGAGCACTTTTTGTTTACTTTTTGTTTACAGAGTCTCGTGGCAGGGGGGCGGTTCACAAGCGTTTGCCGGGAGCAATGCACCTCCACCCGATTGGACGTTGTGTATGACGTCATGCTCAAACCTCATTTGAGAAAATCGCCGGCAGCGTCGTCTGCTGCATGGTCCGCTGTCTGTCTAGCTCCACGGCACGCTTGTTTGTGTGATTGGTGTGTGAATCACGTGGTTTCAGGATTGCGTCGAATTTTTGGGATGTAGGAACGGGGAAAAGGGTGCTCAAGTCGCAAAAGTCATGCAGGATTGGGAGTCATTGCGTCGCTTCGATGGGTGTAACGGGAGAGGAAGGAAGCGCTGGTGCACGAGTCAAAGTGCGAGAATAGCACACAAGACACAGTGTTGACCCACATTGTTTTCAGCTGACATCCAACGAAAATGCAGCGATTGCAAGTATAGTGTGCTGCAGTGACAGAGTGTATTTCACATTACAAAACAACATGTACGTAGGCCCCCCGAAGGGCAACCATACCGTTACCGTAAAGCTTTGCCCGAACTTGAATTAACTTTATCAATCACAATAAGGCGGAAGATTTTTTTTTGATTGCGTGTTAGCGCCGCGAAGCAACTGTGGCTATGAGCGGCGTACAGATGGAGAGAGGACAGCAGGAAGAAGTGGGAAACAGGGGGATAGGCGGAAGATATTAGCACTTGTACGTGTAACCGTTGTCTCATTCACTCACCCATTGACCTGAAGACAGTAATGAAGACGATGGTTAGGATGACAAACCAAGTATTCCACTCGTGGATATCGTTGACAGTGGTCACGCCGAGGAACATGAATATGATGGTCTCCGAGCAGTTGGCTAACATCTTCATGCCATATTTTAAGGTGGTGTGCGACTTCTGAGATATGTTCTCTTCCACGTAATTCTTCATGGTGATCCCACAGAACGTAAGGCTACGTCAGATAAAGTACCATTTATGTGATGAACGAGAAAACTGTTTTCGAGCGACAACACATCTACAAACCGCTGCGAAGGTATAGGACGAGAAGTTACGTAAGGACAAACAAACAAACAAACAAACAAACAAACAAACAAACAAAAAATATGGCCTATAGCAGTCAGAAAACGGCAAGAAATAAATCGTTTCCGGAGACGAACAGAAAACCTACAACGGAAAACACCACCGAGAAGACAAACTTTTTGAGACGCAACAGACAAAACACGAACGCTGTCAAGATTTTGTCGCGTTGAATGTACGAGGGGCGTTCAAGTCAAACCGGGACTTTCTGTATCCTGAGTGTACAAATGGCTCCCGCTACTTCTTTTTCATCATTTTCACACGCGACAGGCCTCCGCGTTCACGTAGTGGTCCAAAGTTGTGCAAAACAGAAGACACGTGCTAGACAAGATGGCCGACAACGAGGTGAGCACGCACATCGAACGGCGAATTGTCATGAAGTTTCTCGTGAATGAAGGCGTAAAGTCATCTGAAATTCACAGAAGACTTCAGGCTCAGTATGGTCACGATACACTTAGCCGCAGCAAAGCGTTTGAGTGGTGCAAACGGTTCCGAGACGGCCGTACATCAGTGCAGGACGATCCCGGCCGGGGCGGCACAGAGCCCAGTGTCAGAGTTCCTGAGAACATCCAACTTGTGGAGCGCCTGATCCTCAAGGACCGACGGATAACATGTCTCGAACTGGCTCGAAAGACGGACCTTTCTGTGGAAACGTTGAACACTATCATTCATGAACACATCCAGTTTCGGAAAGCCGGGCCTCATCACCAAAGGAGTCCTCTTCCTACAGGACTATGCACGCCCGCATACCGCGCATCTCACGACACGCACCTTACAGAAAATTGGCTGGGAGTTGCTGCCACATCCCCCTTACAGTTCAGACCTCGCCCCCAGCGATTTCCATTTCTTCGGGCCACTGAAGGCGTTCCTTGGGGGCCGCCACTTCAGCTGCGACGACGAGGTCAAGAATGCGGTCCGATCATGGCTGCTACGCGTCGGTAAGGATTTCTACGCTGCTGGCATCCGAGCCCTCGTGAAACGCTGGGACAAGTACATTAGTGCCAGCTGGAGATTACGTCGAAAAATAAAACTAATTTCTCGCCTGTAAGTTCATATTACTTTTGCAAAAAATGAAAAGTCCCGGTGTGACTTGAACGCCCCTCGTATTCTGTTGACTGGAAAACTGACTGACTAAATACAAAGGAACCGAAAAGTGCAGTGTGTTTTGTGCCAAACTGTGGCTTGTAATGTGGCAAATGATAACATACGCAGCAATAGCTGAGCAGTGAATGCACACATGAAAGCAACTTTCGAAACGCCTGTAAACTTTAAGACCGTATAGTGCTGTAAGCGTGGTGCAAAATGCCACGATGGTTGTTGCATTAAGGATTAAAATGTTGATTTTTTTTTGTTTTTGTTACAACGTTCCAAGATAGATAGATAAGTGCTTTATTTAAACATTCTATACATTACAAATTATAAGCGGGACCGCTAGGCACGCTGAGACACAAAATGCAGGATGTCAAATTTTGTGAACTGTACTTCGGACCAAGTTACGGTGATTGCAAGTAAAGGCCTGTTCCGACATATAGCAGTGCGCTAATATAGCGCTACAAAACAGCGCCCACTGTTATGGGAGGTTCACACTTGCAAAGCAGCGCTAGCGCTATAATTTAGCGGAAGTTCGTTGGTTGTTTCCGGTCTCTCCCATCATGGCACCTCCGGTGTTCGACAGCATGCGGACGAACAAGTTCGATCAACTGACTGAAAGAAAAATTACCAGACATTTTGGATGACAGACTCGCCGGTTCCAATGCGGTCGCCGTGCCGTGAAATGCGGAAGCAAAACAACTCCACCACTTCCGCGACGTCATCGCTGAAGGAGCTCCTCATTGGCCAAAACGAATGTAGTGCTAATATTAGCGCTGAAAAAGTTGACACGAGCTCAACGCAGGCAAGCGCTAATTTTTAGCGGTCGGAACAGGCCTTAAGTCGACCACATTGCTGCGATACGAATAGATGTTGAGCTGGACAAGCTGACGAAGAGTTCATAAATGGAAGCAGTGCCCATCCTGGTCAACAAATTGGAAGGAAGTCTCCCGAAATGACTCGGTAGCTAGGCCCATGGTGGCGTTTACGTAGTTACTTGTCTGCATATTGAAAGTATATTGAAGGGGTTTTACTTACGCGAGTATACCAGAGAGGTGGAAGAGCTCGGCACTAAGGTAAGAGAGGTAGCCTAGGATGAAGACGAAAAGGGGTTCTATGGCTCGTACGTGGTGTGTGAAGCGGGAGACGAAGGCGGCGACTAGACCCCAGAGGATACCCATGGCCGTTCCTCCCAGGGCCACAACGAAGAAGGACGCCACGCCAGTCACGTAGTCTGACGGGATTATGTTCGCTTGGCCCATGTCCGTGTAGCCTTCGAACATGCGGTATAGCACCTGCGCCAACAACCGACAGTTTCGGATTAACGAAATACGAGTCATTCAGCACATGGTAAAGTACATGTTACGCACCTTGCAATCGATCACGGGGTATACATTTATGCAATAAATTTCATTAGATCGACCACGTAAAAAAATAAATAGATTCAGAATAAAATCGTTCCCAACAAAGGAGACAGGATGAAAATAAACGAAACGAACAACAAATATTAGCTAAGGCAGTGGTTCTCAAATTGTGGGTCGCGACCCCCAGGGGGGGGGGGGGGGGGGGGAGGCTATACGTGCGGCTAGTCGCGGCTATACGTGTGTCTTTAGTGTATTAGTCTGTGTATTCACTCTGTCGCCTGCAAAGGATATGTACTAACCGGCCCAGTTGTTTCTTAATAATAGCCGGGAACTGCGAAAACCGTCGTTTCGAGGCTCGCAAATTTCCGGCCGCTCTCAGATCTCCGAAAGAAGGATCCAACGGGTCAAGAGATCCATCGAGTCAAGAGATCCACCGATGGATCTCTTGACTCGGAGGATCTCATGACCCCGTTGGATCTCATGACCCCGTTGGATCTCATGACCCCGTTGGATCTCATGACCCCGTTGGATCTCATGACCCCGTTGGATCTCATGACCCCGTTGGATCTCATGACCCCGTTGGATCTCTTGACTCGTCTGAGGGTTCGCCAGGCTTGGATCTTTTGACCCCTTTGTATTACGGCGTTAACTCGCTAAGCAGAAATTACTCGTAAATGCAGGTGGCAAATCAACATCTCATTTTTATTGACTTGCTTACTTACTTTGTAACACATAGCGCAGTCAAAGAAAAGCCGACAGTTCTCTTATGTCATTTCTGTTAAAAACAGGCGGTTGCATTGTAAGATCAACCTGTTTGTAACACAGAAGTTATAGAAGTGCTGTCTTTTTTTTTTTTTTTTTTTTGACAGCACTTCGTGTTGGAGATTATTTCTACAGTTAGCGTGGGCTACGTACACTCACGTTGGGTGGGCCGGCCGCTGTTTCAAACACGTTGATTATTCAAACACTTCTTGTATCACAGCAGGCTCGTAGTCGAAGAGCCAAGTCGCTGTTGTGGACAGACGTTCTACATGGCGGAATCGTCTGACCATGGACTCTCCCAGGTTACTAAAGATGGCTTCATATGCTCGAACATCTGTTTGTGTGTGTTTGTTGTGTATCAAGTTTTCCCTTAATTTTTCCCGCCGTCCACAAAAGGACAAAGACAAAGCACTTTGCGGCTGGCCCATTATTATCGGTAACAAACTTCAGTTCTGGCATAAAGTGGGGACGGCTGCTCCAATAGACACAAAAGTACAAAGACAACTCTGAGTCCAGCAGTATACCCTGCATTTTGGGGTTGAGGTCAATGAACGTGACAAGTCAATGTTGATTGGAAAGCACAGTCAGACAATATTTCCCGGACGGTCAGTAAAAGAATAGAATAACGTGATACGGTGGGGGCCAATGAAAAGAACGCGACAAGGATAAGTTTTAAGCTCTGCGGCCTACGATTCTTTGTAAGTTGAGCTCAATATTCTTGGCAACAAGCATCCGTTCTGGCATAGCGTGTTACGGCGCTAGGGGCAATGGATATAAACGTGCAAAGGCAAAAGGGGGACTCGCCACCGTAACCTGCAGCACAACCTCAGGATTTTCTCGCTTACTTTTTTGTGCGTGCGTGGTAAGAAGAGAGAAAACACCGAAAAATCTTCACTGTTACCGGGCATATTACTTACTAACTTAATACTAGGTACAGCGCAATCGTTCTGCAATTAACATGGTAAGGGATAGACTTTCTTTTTTGTCGGGAATCCTGACCAGTATGACGCTTTGACTGGTTGGATCTCTTGACTCGCCTGTCACGTGACCGGTTGGATCTCCTGACTCGATGGATCTCTTGACCGGAAGCGCGAAAGAAGCGATGCGAGGAGGCCATGTAACTGCCATTTCACTTTCCCTTTTCTAAACTTCTGCTGATAACGGCAGCATGGTTGCAACGCAAGGTTATCTGAAAGAGGAGCGAGAAAGAAACAGAAAGTGGCGGGTGATGGTTTTTTTTTTTTTTTTTTTTGTTCCGCCGCATCTTGGATTAATTTGACGGAGAACTAAGCTCAGCCGACAATTTGCGCGCCTCGAAACTACGTTTTCCGTTTTTTTTTTTCATGTATTTCCAAAGCAGTGGGGTATGTATTTTACAATGCAATGGGGTAAATCCGACGTGCGCTTTCTGTTTCTATCAAAGAAACGCGAGGTTGACTTGGCAAGTTTCGGAGATGAATTAGGAAAATTCAATTTATCGCGAATTAAATTTGATAAAAGTGCTCAGAAGCCATGGCAAGATCTCCCCCGACATAAATAGCGTTGACCCACCCCATAGTGTTCAGACAAGTAGTTTTTTTTTTTTTTTTTTCACGTTAGGTGAAATACCCGGTATAGAGTAACCCGAGTCAAGTGCTCCAAGAAGGAAAACGCACCACAGCCGTAAAAGGAGATCGAGCGCGCACGTGCGAGAGAGAGAGAGAGAGAGAGAGAGCTCAGTCTGTGTAGAGATCTATTTTGTCGTATTGTCATGTCACCGTCATGAGACCGTCACAGGAGCGAGATGGAATGCGCACTACATAGTCACACATCTAAACACAGTACATAAAAGTGATGCGTTGCGAAACTGCATACTGAATAAGTGGACGTCGCGCAGTATGAACTAATTCTGATGAGAGAACTGTTGTTCATGATACCAGACTGCGCTATGCAGTATTGTAAGCTCTGTGAAACTCATTACGTCGGCAGTCCTTGGGGAGTTTCGGTGGTCTACGTGCAGCACCTAGTAATGCGTGCCTGACATATGTCAGGCACGCATTGCACCAACGTAGTTGGTTAAGATCTTGCAGAACTCTCAATACTGTGCCGTTGTGCTGAAATTCGACACCGCAGATCTCAAGGCGCGGAAAAAGGACAAAAGAAATCCCGTCAGTCCTTCCTTTCGCCCTTAAGCACGGCCTAGCTTGCGGTTCATGTTTTTCTGCTCACGTGAAAGAAGCCACCGATTCGTGCAAATATGACACTGCCAAGGCTGCTGGATAAGAAGTCTAGCTTCCTGGCCACACGTGCGGACCATGCTATGAACCGAATTCGGTCTCGTTCCTTCCGGTACTGTACTGGTGTGTCTCGTGTTTGTGTACGAGTTCGGGTTGACCGGGGTTTCGTTCAGAAAAGTGGATGAAGAGGCAATTTGGGATACGTTGGAGGTAAGGTTGTCGCACACAACGTTGAACGTGTCAATAAGTAAAACGACGGGTTGCCTGTCCACAGTGCGACTCCGCCACAAAATCACTACAAAGGTTGTGGTATACCTGTAATATTTAGGCTATCAGGAACATGTGTACGAAATATCTCCCTCCAAAACAGCGGAGATTTTATTCAAACGAATTTATTACGAAGCGGGCGCGCCGCCTCTGTGAAGCAAGATGGTCCTGGAAGCAACACTGCTTTCACGTCTCCGGGCGCCTTTTACCGGCACTGCTTCTTTTGTCCTGCCCGTGTTTTTGAAAAAAAAAAAAAAAAAAAACGATGTTTTTCTAAAGCGTATTCGTTTCTATCCCGTTGAAATCAACAACATAATGGTCGGATCAATAATGTTGCATAAGTGGTTGCGGCAACAGATCTCGCTATACGACGGAAACGGCGACAACCGCAAGCAGACGACACCGCGGTCACGACGCGGGTGACGTAACTCACGCCAGAGCTGCTGCTCAGTTTGCTATTGTCATTAGTTACGAACTCATTCCTCCTGCAAAATGAACACTAAGGCTGTATTAGGTGTTGAGGGGGTGATTTGTGTTCGGCACGACTTTCATCTTTTTATTTTTTCGATTGTTGCAAAATCTCCCCTTAGGTCACTTCGCTGCACATACGCCGGCATACTCACCACAGTCACAGCATCGTTGAGCAAACTCTCCCCGAAGACGAGGATGTAGAGAACGTCGTTGACATGAATCTCTTCGAAGACGGCCAGTACGGCTACAGGGTCTACAGCAGAGATGATAGAGCTAAAGAGCAATGAATCCAGCAGGGGCACCGGGGTCCCATAGAGCCCCGTCAGCCCCACGGCCCACAGGCACAGGCCAATAGAAAGCGCATTCCAGACGGTGCCCAGCACAGCGTACGTCAGGATAGAGCCCAGGTTGTCGAAGAAGGAGCGATTTGGCATGTAGTAGCCCGCATCCAACACGATGGGAGGCAGCATAAACAGGAAAAAAACATCGGGGGTAAGCGGTCCCACAGATGTCAGTCCAGTGTAGAAGAGAAGGAGACCGATAATGACACCAATTACGACCAGGATACAGCTCTCGGGACAGATGAGGTGGAGCTTGGGCGTCACGTGGAATCCTGGAAGAGATGGTGCGGAATATTATATTAACTATACATACCCCAGACGTTTGTAAAAGTGACACATGACACGCACTAAACGTAGTGGTACTAGATTGGAGTCCCATAGTTGGCACATCCTGCTCTGACTGCAACGTTAACAGCAGCTGACTGCGGTTAAACTGCAATGAACTATGTTTATTTTCTGCAAAGGGCGGCCGTCACTATCCAGATCATTATTATTTTGATTCCTGAAGTGTCTTGAAACAGAAAACATTCCTCAGGAATTCCTGTGATCAGGAATTCCTGTGTGTAAAATAATAATGATCTGGATAGTGACGGCCGCCCTTTGCAGAAAATAAACATAGTTCATCGCAGTTTAACCGTATTTGTCCAACACCACCTAGAAAGACAGCCAGATCGCTGGAACGACGTGACGTCACAATTAGTCCGCAAATCATGACCGTGCTTCGGCGGCCGTAGTTACGGAGACGAGCCGCCATGAACCGCATGGGCAGCCGCTTGTAGCCACCGAAAGTTTGAAATCGTCTGCGGTGATTGGCTGACTCCCCAACTTTATAAAATATTAGATTACACATTATATGCTACGTTTCACTGCAAAATATTTCGTGTGGTGCTTGTGAGAATCATATCACAGTAGTTTCTGAGCTTGTGCTCGAGACCAGATTGTCTTTCTATAGGTGGTTGTGGTGGCGAGACTGGCTTGCCGTTGCTGGCCTCATTCACGTGGGCTTTCTAAGCGCTGCACGGAATGAGGGTTGTACCAATAAAAGGCAATAATCGCGTTCGTAATATTATCCTGCGAGGTTCAGTCCCTGGAACCGCTGAGATGAGAGAGAATATATGATAACTCTTGGCGCTGGTGGTTCCTCTAATATGGGATCTGCTTCTTCAGTGCTTTTATACAGAAGACGAGCCTCATCTGCTGAAACGCCCCAGGTCATCGTCACCGTAGCAGTTGTTGCTCTTTGATATGGAGGGATGGAGCGGTAGAGGAAGCGAGAAGGAAAGGGGAAAAAAAAGGCGCTGATGGTCAAAGAAGACGAAAAGTGCTTTTTCATTTGAGAAATCTTCTCATGGCCAGCTGGGATCTACCTATGGTTATCGGCGGATTCGGCTTAATATAGTGCGATTCGCTAGGACGCACATTGCTTGGAGAGCTTTTTCAACGGGTTAATCCCAACTACCCCTAATTTGAATCAAAATCTTCGAGGAAGGTTTTGTTCAGCTTTGCCACCCCTTCGGTGATTTTGAGCACTAGGTAATCTCATGATGAGCGGCATGATCGGAGCGCACACATGCGAGCAGACTGCTTGAGCGCCTGCGCGTGTCTGCAGAGAACAGAGTTCGTGCTTCCATTGAAGCTGGGAAATAGGTGTGTACATGGGGTCTGTGCTCCGAGGGACATGAGATGTTACCCCACAGTTCGCTGTCGCAGACCTGGCCGCCTTTGCATTTAGTAGCGTTGTGGTGTTGCGTTCACGGAGAGGGATGGCGAAAACTTTGGAGTGCTGATTATGTCTTTTTTCTTAGTGTACTTGCTTAGGATATCTGAATAGCAGTTTATACTCTGTAGTGTAGTAGTATGGGTATATCTGATGAAGCGTACTCAACTGGAACCAAAAGCTAGTTATTTAGGAAGTGGTACACGACTTAACCAAGATCCATGTGATCGCTGCCCGGAAGCAGGGCAAAGCAGCAAAGTCTGTATTGCAAAGAGCCCAATATCACCCAATGTGAACATGACAGAGCTTATGGAACTCTCCTCTAGCGCAACATCGCATCGAAGCTGTTCAGAAACGTGCACTTCACTTTGTTCACAACTTTTACCTCCGGGATATCCGTGGCTTTGAATCGTTCGACAACCCAGTCTCTTAAAATACTTTCAACTTTTCCTCCTGACATCCCGGCGTCAAATTGCTGATGCCACATGCCTTTACAACTGTGTACATTCCATTGTTGACTCCCCATTCCTGCTAGGCCGCATAAATTTCCGCCATTCCCCCGTCATTTTATGTACATAAAACCTGCCCTTATGACCCACTCATACGTTGCCAAATTTTGGTAAACACTTTTTCGTCCTCATATGATTTTTTCCCCATATGCTGAATTTAAACGTAACATTGCATCTTCCTTACCTTAACTTCAGTTGCCTTCATCAGCTTATTTGCTCTTGCTGCCTTCACTTTTATTGTTTAGTGACCTTTCCTTATCATCATTTCACTGACTCATGTATCGCTTCAAATATTGCAATTTTGGTGCCTCTTCCCCACTTATCATTTTGTTCTATTATGTCCCCCATATGTCCATCTTCCGTACGTACGTTCATTCTTTCCCACCTTCATGTGCGTTCGATTATTGCATTCTTGCCTTTTTTCTTCTTCTTTGCTTAACGTGTTGCTGCATACTATATGTATATATTACTTGTACTTTGCTGTCATCTAATAGTGCGCCAACATCAAGGCTCCTGCGGCCGTTCTTGGGCACATGCAATAAACTCATTCATTCATTCATTATTTTCCCGATTTCCTCAATTTATTTAGAAGCCGAGTGTCGTTATTAATCTCTTTCTCTTTTCCTTTTTAGCCGATCATACATCACAGTGGAATAGAGACAACAAGAGGTTTTGAGAGCGTTACACAGCACTCGTACGCATTAGGCGAAATCGATTGACTTCTTGTGATGTATTATTTACGCCGCTCTTTATCCATCGTGAGTTTATTGCCCAGCTCGGCCTTGGTGTGAGTGACCTTAGCACAGTTTTATGCAAAGCTTAAGCCAACAGGGAGCGGCCTACGTACACACATCTCTTTGACCGTGCCGTAAAAGTAGATCAAGACTTTACGACCTCTGAGGGTGGTCTCATGTGTTCGCTTAAGTGGGGCACACAGTCAATGCGTGTAGATATGTGAAATGATCTGAGCACTTTACACGTAGTCAAATAAACAACCAGGTTTCACGCATGCATGAGAGTGGCGATCGGAGTAGCCTCTCGGATGGATTCACTCGGTGGTGTTGGACCTTTACTACTGGGCCACGGCACTGATTTGCACGGCACAATGCGTAGCACCTTACAGATGATCGCTATAAATGACTCAATTTCGATTCAATTTCAACGCCCATAGGCGAGCTACCTGTCTTATCAGGTGATCAGGGGTAAAATACAAAGCTTTACTTCTGTTCGGGAACGTGCTGTGAGCATGGGCCTTGATTGATTGTTTGACTGAAAAAGAAAAATATGGAGATATGTGAGTCGGGACATGGCTACTCCAGTGCACGTTAATAGAAGAGAAAGTAGAAGAACAAAACAAATGCAACCCCAAGATGTCCATGGGACTTTAAAAAAAAAGCACGGTCAACTACTGAATGAGTCCAGTTAATGAGACAATACTTCAAAAGTCCGTAAGACCAAATACAGCAATGGCCTGTACTGCCCAACGTACCCTGCCGTTAGGACAGTAGCCGAGACACACGGGGAGTATCTTTCCTCCTTTCCTGAACACTAAATCCCTAATAAGTCATAAATGACAAATACGCAATAATAACCTAAATTTTATAATCGTAAATAATATCGTAAATTCATACGCCTTTTCAGTGGATACTGGTAACCGAACCGATTGAAAGGGCTGAGCAATGCCGATAACAGGGAAATAGAGTTTTAGTGCATCGTACGCTATCGGCTTTGCGTACGTAAGCGATAGCGTTGGTGGTTCTGTGCACGCGCAAAACAAAGAGAGCTTCGCGCATTGTGCAGAACCACCATGCTATCTCTCACGTACGCAAAGGCGATAGCGTACGATGCAATAAAACTCTCTAATAGAGAGTTTTAGTAGATCGTACGCTAACGCCTTTGCGTACGTAAGGGATAGCGTTGATTGTTCTGCGCACGCCCATAACAGAAAGAGCTTCGCGCAGTGCGCAGAACCACCAACGCTATCAGTTACGTACGCAAATGCGGTAGCGTACGATGTACTAAAACTTTCTATTGATGCTACGGATCAATAGCAGCGGTTACGTGCCTGCGACCATAGCTCGGCGTTTCGGGCCTTCGGAACTCACGATCACAATCATGTGATAAGGCGTGAGTTCTGGCCCCGCTACGACATGACGTGAAGGTCGGCATGGCGTATCGGTGTGGTCGATCATGCCGCATATTAGTGCACTCACCAGATAACATCACATTTGCTCTGTTTATCAGTGTGATATTATCCGGTGAGGGCACTAATATGCGGCATGATCGAGCTCACCGATACGCCATGTCGACCTTCACGTCAGTTCGTAACGAGGCCCGAACTCACCCCTTATCAGATGATTGTGATCGTGAGAAGGCCCCAAACGCCGAGCTGTGCCTGTGACAGAAGCATATCGTATCGAGTTATCGCACTTCCGCGCACCTATCCTGACCGGGGGATTGGTTGATATGGCCCTGTCGGAGAAGATTTGTTGCGATAAGTCGGCACGATGCGCTTTTGTCGCATTCAAGTAAGCGCAGCTAATGTTCATGTAATGAACATGTGCGCCTGATGCGTCTGACAGAAAGATGCTCTTGTTCGTACGTACGTCGGTGGCTCATGTGTAGGAACGTGTAGGGGCGTAGCCAGGGGGGTTTAGGGGGTTAACCCCCCCCCCCCCCGAAATCGTGCGTTTGGTAGTGTATTTGGGAGAGAGAAACAAGGGGGAATCCTCCTCCTCACGTAAAGTCCCCATACAACCTCCTCCCCCCCCCCCCACGCCCCCCGAAATATTCTTCTGGCTACAATACTGGGAACGTGGTTCCCACATCAAACCAGCACGATAAAAAATACCATGCAATTGGTTACAAAAGTGATATGCTGAATTTCCCATATTACGCTAAAGGGTGATTCCACGCCAAATCAGGCAGGCTACTCTGGTCGACCTCTTCAAATACTTTCTTTCCAACTTATATGGAAGGCTAGTGTTTAGGAAGTATTTGATAATTATCTACAGCATTTCTTTTATGTCAACGCTCAAAAATGAAGATTTTGAGCACTGCATTTCTCAACTTGCAGGCCTTCTGTCTTTGTGGAGCTGATTTTGTTCCTATATACGTATATATTGTCGATATTGTGGTGTATTGCCCGCTTGCTTCTTGAGGTTCTATGTTTTGCGAACGTGTAGTTAAAAAATCACAAAGTCGCACCACTTGTGAGTGAAACTTGCCTCTTTTTCTACACCCCACTGCTTTCCTCTGAATGGGCGCAATAAAACATGATTGGTAGCCCTGTGTTTGCCTCGAAACGCCCTTTCTGCTCGTACCAAGCACGTTGTTGTGGGATCTCGAACAGGGCGCTCCTATCGCGCGTTAAAAAAAAAGGGTGGTCCGGCGAAAAAGCGTAACTTTAGGGGCTCATTTAGCATATTCGCCCATTCACGGCATCGTTCATATTATTCACAGGCGTTTTCCCATGATGAGCTAAAATAGCGCACTTAAAATATTCTGTTTCAGAAAGGGACGGAGTCGAAGAGAATGTGGCACTGAAGTTGCCAATCACTCTCTCCATTCTCCAGATCTTGCCCTTCTTGTTCCGTCATTTGGAGAGACCTTCGTGAAAATGATCACTTCGTGTTCTGCTGACGGTGTTGATAAGAGTGGTCGAGCCACGTGAAAAATTCCTGGAGCGAGGATAGTAATCTATTACAAGAACTGTTGGCGATCGATGCGTTCGCTTTGAGTGAAGAAAGCAGGCTAATTCCACAGACTTTCGCCCGAAGAATACACTTGGTAAATGTTCCCCTACAGTATCAGTCAACGCTTGGACTGCAGGGGCGTGAAGACAATTCCCTCCCAAGTAATGACAGAGCGCAATGCTGCCTAGCTTGGGTGATCGGAGGAGAACATGGTACGACTGATGGTAAGGAGTAGCAAGCCAGCTTGATCTCAGCCAACCTCTCCATAACGCCATAAAAGAAGAAAGCAGTAACATAGTTCTCCATACGATGAGGTGCCTGGTTCCTGACCGCGTGTACATTCCTTACATGTGTCTAATGGCGAATGCCACTAGCTGGCTTGAGTGTGCATGCATGTTACACTGGTCCCTTCAGTGCAGCCTGTGCCGCATTTCATTGGTCGTTCCATTTACTCTTCGTTCCTTTCTACACTGACCCCACACCGGCAACTACACTGTGCTGCACAAAAACGACCAGCGGAATTTGCCGTAAGATTATGACTGCACACAGGCTGTGTCATAAAGAAGGCGAAGCATCCACCGCAACGGCGACGCTGTCTTGTTAGTCTGCCCCCTATCAATTGCCTGACTCGTTACAAATACTCTGTTTTGTTACTTTCCCTACTTCTGATGTTTGTATCTCATTTTGTACCTTGTATCACTTAGTGTCCGTCCTAAACTTACATAAAAGGGAACTACGCCAGCATGACTTGACCTGCGCCACGCAAATAAGATGTGTCTATAAAGCTCAAATGGAGTGGCTTAGTGCTATTACTCTCGGTGTTTCATTGCATATTCCTATACAACCATATAAAGCGTTTTCAGAAAGCTGGTTTCGTGTACTTCGATAGTCATCACAAGTATGTCACGTGACGTTATGGATCAAGAGAAGCGTAGAGGTAAATAAATCGATAGTAACTGTTTGCTTCGCGTTCCAAAGATACAGACCCGGTATTCCAGACGTGTGAACTATAACCACAAATCCTAGCTTCTAAGAATGGCTCCTGTGAGGAAGGACCATGACCACCTTCGAGCAAACCTCCGGACTCGCAATGGCACATTAAAGCCTTCGTCAGACTAGACGGTCTCTATAACCTCATAACACTCCCCATATTTTGCACATAATTTTATTTTACCATTCTGCAAAATTGAGAAAAGACGTTCACACTGAATAATTGGTGAAATGTATTTCCTCTATGTCAGCACACGAGTGAGCAGAACACGGCACACACTGGAAACCCTGCGTTTAGGCTAAAGAAGAATGATGACACGCAAACACGTATCATTACTCACGCTAATCGCAGGTTCGTTGCTCTCCGGGAAACTCGACATTACTTGGTGATTAGTGTCGGTAGATTTTCTTTTTGTCTGCCTGTACTCGGGAAATTTGAAATGACGTACATGCACGCGAAGAAAAAGGCCGAACCTCAATGTCTACACCTCTAATATGTGTTGGCTTATTGAGATAGTCATTAGCCCAGCTGCGCTTTTGCACCATTCCTCTTCAGCCCAACGCAGGCCCTTGAGACGACGCAATAGAGGTTCTCATCGAGAGTTACATGGTGTTGGAAAGATCATGGACACATCACAGTATTACATGCACATCTACACATACACAGGGTGTCCCAACTAAAATGCACCAAACATTAAAAATAGACGGAGCGCACTATACGGATGAAACCTTTTGAAGAAGTGTTCAGAGTCTTGTGTCCTATACTTGCCCGTATTTTTTTAAATTGTGCCCAGCTAATTAATTATTCATAATTAATTTGCTAACTCTTTCATTATTCATTTTAGGGCCGAAGTGTAGATTACAAAGTTGTAGAGCGTGCCACCCTTCCCAAGTGTTTCCAGCAACGTATGGCTCGCGTTGCCTTTTTTTTTTTTTTCCTGCAACAAACAAAACAAATTAGAGTGAAAGAGAAAGAGCGCGAATACGAAAAAGTACCAGCTTTTTGTTATGGCTGACATCTCTCATCCCCAACGAAGAAGAAGCAGGGAGGACCCTTTGCGTCGAAGCACCCTCACCTTTCATGGCAGACCAGAAGCTACCAACTGAAATTCGTACAGAGCCGAAATGGTAATAGTCTATAGGGAGTTTTCACCTACGTCATATTGTGACGTGGCAGTGACGTGGCATGCACTTAAGCTCCTCCCACTGGTAGTCACTTTTCGTGCTAGCGGCATTGAAAGATGACAAACTGCGCAATTTTTCAATGCGACAACCATAGTTTTCATAAAAGAAAACGTGAGAACGACAAGGACGAAATGTCTTCGGGATAAAAGAAGGGTACGGACGCGACCGGATTACAAGACACCATTCAAGGCTTCGTTTTCGAGCAAATGCTAGACAATCTCGGCAGCTGCGCCGAAAAAGTTACCACCACCATGGCGGCCAAACGCTTTCGTTTGACGTCATGCGAAAACATCCTATAGCATTTCAAAAGACAACGTGTCTATAGCCGGTCAACAGAAGAAAGTCTATAGACTGTCCGTTCCAAATAGCTAAAGGGAGGGAAAATAAAATAAAAAGCTCTGTCCAAATAAAGTCTATTGCCTGTTTGGACTTTTTGCTATAGAAATTCAATAGCACGTCCATACATTTTTTTCATAAAGGGAATGACCCGTTTATGCTACAAAAAGGATTACATCCCCGAAGAGTTTTACCACATTGTCGAATGGGTCAGCCCCGGTAAGCCTCGTCAATCCAGACCCTCCTCCAGAGGGCACTAGCTTCGAAAGGGCGAAATCGCCGCCATGATGTAGGTCCCTCGAAGTTTGGTTCCCGTTTTCGTTCGCTGCCTTTACGCTATTTAGATGGCTAGTAACGTCGAAAACACGGAAATTACTTGGATTATGGTACAAATAATATTCACACAGTACAATAACTTTGAAATACCAAATGTACGGCGAACGAGATGTGGGTGAAGGCCTGCACAGTCAAAACCCGAGGACAAAAATTATGGCGGCAAATCGGCTGGCGGCAGTGGCGCTCTCCTGCGGATGACGTCATGTGAATAAACCCTATAGTGACCTTTCACCACCTCCGTCATCCTTCGCCCCCGACCCCGAAAATACAGCACGGACGCCTTCTCTCCATGATCGATGGCACACCAGAAGACGACAAGCGAACGGAACTCATGGCGCTTCTCCAATCCTACAGCACCACCTTTGACTTCAACAAAGGATCCCGGGGTCACACATATGCGATTAAACATTAGATCAATACAAAGGGTAAAGGCCCGGGAGAAACCGTATCGCGTCTCCCTCACTGCATGAACGCCAGGTCATTCAGAGAGTTGAGGAAATTGCGAAAAATAATAACATTCGGCCTAAGCGAGGTGACGTAGTCACTAAGAGTCCGCCAATCACGACCGCACTTTCGGCGGTCGTAGCTATGGAGACGAGCCGACATCAGCCTCATGGGAAGCCACTGGTAGCGAAAGAAAGCGAAACTGTCTGCGGCGATTGGCTCAAGATGACGACGAGTCCATGTGGTGAAGGAGAAAGGAGTCATTGTAAGCAGGCTATCTTTATTTAAGTGGCGTGGCCTGTGACCGAAAGCACGGAGAAGAATTCGAGCAGTTCAGGGAGGGAGCTTGAAACAAAGAGCAGAATAAATCGACTGTTCTTTCACTTCCTTTGAACTCTGTCCTTTGAACCAGGGGCAGGCAATTAGGCAGGCAAACCGTTCGTCTACTCAGCGTTACCCCACTTTCCCTCCTACAATTATGGAAATAACTACTCTTTTTTGATGTTGCAATATGCAAACATTTGCGCTGAAGTGTTTGCATTATGTCCATGCCCACGTCCTCGCGTTTCTTGAACTTTGGAAGATGCTACGTTAAACCAACATTTTACTATCGGCTTCGGACCAATTCTGCTCTTGTTCAATTGGTGTAATAAACAAGCAAGTATTTCAACAATAGGCACAAAGTGGATTTTGCAAATATCAGGTTTGGGACCCAACGGGACAACCTGTTGCAAACAGAAAACGCTAAACCCAAATAACAATTGATATTAACTTTCGATTTTGAAGAGGACATAGATGTGACGCATTTGCGTCACGCTGCACGATACCACCACCACCATCGTGGGAACTGCCACAGCGAACCGCCTTGGGCAATGGGAGACTGACGCTGACTCAGTGTTGCCACACCCCTCAGAGGAGAAGTATGGAGATTTCCCTAAAAATCCGTAGACCGCGGTAATATATATATATATATATTTCTGAATTAAAATAGTTTTTATGCCAGGATGTTGTGCATTTCATCGTTTGACACTTTATATTTCGCTTCTTGCATCGAAACGACGCAAATATATGATTGTAAATGGCTTGGCTTGGCTCTCCCGGGTTCGAATCCAGGCGCCGGCTGTTGTATCTGGGTGTTTTCCCTGGGTTTCAGAACAATGTTAGCACAGCTCCCTGTGAAGTCGGCCCAGGACCCCCGACCTTCCATAGTCGTGACGTTGCCGTCCTAAGTGTGGCCGACTACTGCAAGCAGTTCGTCACCACCACCACCTGTGGGCTCAGTGTATTTGGGTGGCGTCGACTACGCACTACGACGTTCTACGAAGTTCCCTGTGAAGTCGGACCCGGACGCAGGATCCTCGCGAGCAACATGCCGGCACGCAGAGCGCTCGGAAATAGCACACCCCCACCACCACCACCACCACGTGTACGTTGTTGCCAATGCTCCGGCGACTGCGCGAGGTCTATTTGCTTCCAGTGGATGCAGCAAGAATAAATGAAAAAACAAGCATCATCATCAAACGAATCAATGCAAGCGCTATCTAACCACAGTGATTAGTAAATAGAGGAATCAATAGTCAGCAAAATATATTTACTCGTGTGATTAAGTCCGAACAACTTCCGTGCCACGAACGATACAAAATATCAAAGATTATAGTGACAGTCATTTTTTAACACGCGCACTACGAAGCAATTATGAAATTAAAAATTCGTTGTGTTTCACCCGAGAGTGGCGCATCGTGAATCGGGCTTCTCGTGACAACTTTTTTAACGATTGTCCAAAAATCTGACAAAATATCATAAATGCAGGCTAGCTGGTGTATCAAATCCATAATGAAACAAGCCTGAGCATGGAAACATACACAACAATCGTTGTGTATATTCGTGAATTTTGTGTAGCCCATGCTCAGGCATGTTTCATCATGGAGTCAAAAAATCTGTAGATCTCAGAAATAATCTGTAGATGTTGCGGAAGATCTGTAGATTTCCATACAAATGTGTACATGTGGCAACACGGCGCTGACTGGAAAGGCTGTGGTGGATGGTGGCTGTGGTAGGGTGGTAGCGTGACTGTCACGTGGCCTGGAAGAGTGTTTTCTGCTGGTATGTAGGAGAGAGGGGTAAGAAGCGAGGCAGGCGCCAACAGCCGTAGCATGACATGACTATCACGTTATCTGGGAGAGCGCTGGGGGGTGAGGAGGTGGCGGTGTTACGCACGGACACGAACGCAGCGGCACAAATTCTACAGAATATCCCCCCAAAAGAGGACACGTGTGTAACGAATACTTGGCTGTAACGATAAAAAGAGAAGAGCGTGTTGATGATGCTCTTGTAACAACAGCTTTATGTGGACTATAATCAATGAGCAGTACACCATTGTCGTCCCAAACAACTGTCGGTCATGCCGCTGGTATGGTGCAATGGATTGCACTGATGAGAACTCCATGCGATTATCTGCGTTTACTACGTTTTACGATACTGACCCTGCGGAACAAATTGTCATGGATATTACCACCCTAAAAGAGCAAGAGATAAAAAAAAAAAACTCGATGCAACGCTGTACGAAAACCTTCTCCCTCGAAATTCGAATCCTGGCGGGTTTTACGCGCCAAAAAAGAAAATGTCCTCGTAAACTGTAGTCTTATGCCCCCCCCCCCCCCAAAAAAAAAAAAGAAGCAACTTCACTGAAACTAGAACGTCGACATAAACGAGAAAGTAATGCCGAGAAGCAGGCGAAACTCAGAACATGCGCTGGCAGGACTGCCCTAGATTAGGGCTAAAACCCTCAACGCTTTCCTCGGTCGACCATTCAGCTGAAGCGTAAAACTTTTCGACAAGAAAATACGCGTTTTTTTTCTTTTTTTTTTGTCTTCTAACTCAGTTCCTCGATGACGACGAACAGGCTGATAAGCAAGGCGTTGTCCATCATTAGAGGGTGTAGAAGAAATTGCGCGAGTAATTGTCTCCTTGGAGCGAGTCTTTACACCGGTTAGATAACCCGTCCAGAAGAAAACGCCTGGCCCGAATGTCAACGCACTCGGCTCTTCCTCACAAGCATTAAGTCAGTCGGACAGTCAAGGCTGTCCCACATTTCCTACGCTCATCATGACAATATTTCCCAACGTTGTGGCTATAACGGATGCCTTTTTACGTAGTCGCACGCCCCGATGTAATGAACATTCGCAAGTTATAAGAGGACGTGCAATTGAGGGTGAAGTGTCACACGCAGTTCTACGTGTCCTCACTTTTTGACGCGGGTAACGTGACGCACGCCACCTTATTCCGGTGGTGGCGGTAATTTCATTATTACCTATCTGTTTTCATGCCGACATGGCGGTATGTCGCTCGGAAGGGGATTGTGCGTCCCGGGCCTACTTCACAAGGAACTGTGCCCACATTTCCCTTACAGTGTATGATGAAAGCCCAGGGGAAGCACCAGACAGTACAGCCGGGGCCCGGATTCGAACCGGGTCACCTCCCACTCTCACCGCAGAAGGTGCTTATCCATTATATTTCGGGACACGGAAGAAAAAAAATACGCTTGCCAATCGGAGGTGGCTGATTAAATCTCTAAAACAATTTCGACATTTCTAGAAAACAAGAGTAAAAGTATGATTCCCTACAAAGCAGTGAGAATCTCAGCGGTACAATTCCGAAAAGCAAACAAGAGGGAAGCACCGAAACCTTCATCTACTTCGTTCATATTTGCTTTTCTTTTAGACCAACGCAAAACCTTTCTGCTTTGGAAGGCAAATAAAAACGGAGGAGTTATGTAAACAGACTATTTATGTTAATCTGAAGAGTCTTGCCATAAACGTGTATTTTAAAGCCTACATATCGGTTTGGCTCCACCAAAAATAAGAGTTTTCGAACCAAGCCCTCGTTCGGGTCAATCCAATTACTAGAGGGATGATATTAGAAACAGTCCTAGGTTATCGATGTAAGATTTCACCACCTAATTCGTGGCTGGAGTAACGTAGCTTCCGGTCATCTGGTAGTAAATAAAAGCGCCAATAGAGAACGAATTCGAAGAATCGAGTCTTTATGTGTTGATGCCAACTGTGACAAGCTGAAAGGACACGGGAAGCGATGCTTCATTCTTTGCGGCAATGAAGGACGCTGCGATGCAGGTAGGTGCCATCGCATTGGGTCAAGGATAGCCGTGTTGGACTCTCTACCTGGGAACCGGCATTCAGTGACGTCGGCCAATTATCTTTTTAATGATCATTTCGAAGGCTCGTGCGAGATTATCTGTGACGAACGAGGCAGTTAATCCGGGAGTAGGCGTTAACAGTAAACTTTATAGTGAGTTTCGTGTTGTGTATTTCAGTTATGTTTCATGTAGGAATATATACTGTCTGACAGTAACACGCATTGTAGTACTCTCGAATTTAAGACGCTGATGGACATCCCCTTAGGCACCACTGACGCACAACCGCAGAATTTCCACGAACACGTGTCGCAACAGTAAACATGCCCCGTGAGAACGAGGAAATCATCCTTCCTGAAAGGACGTCTTTGCCACCTTCGCTACTCTCCCCCGGCGGCCCAAGAACAGAGACTTTGGAATTCATCATAGTCTGCAGATCGATCAGTGTCCAAAGGAAAGGCAGAGCGGAAGAATAATGTCGATCTCGAAGCCCTTATACCACGTGACACCTCATTCATGAGGGCAATTGCAGCATCAACCGTCGCTTTTAAAGCGAAACTAATGGAATCCTCACGGCACTGCCACTGCGGAAATGTCGTTCAAAATTATTCTGTCCATCTGCACAATCCGCGTCGAGTTTCAGATTTAGCTTATTTAGCGAAAGAACCGATACGTCCACGTGTTTAGCGCTTCGTCTCTAGAACGTAAGGAAACTTGTGAAATTCTACTGATACTGGTGAAATTCACCTGTATTTCAGTTTCCGAAGCTTTCTCTGGGCTGACCGGGGCTGCTGGCCCTCGTTTCAACCTGTGATGTGATGTGATGTGATAGAAAAAAAACAAAAACAAAAGAAAACAAAAACAAACAAACAAACGAGACTGCTCCTTCAGCCCACCTGACCTTATGAGATTGTAGTTCTTTTCAGTGGGATATTGTGAAAAGACCTACAAGATCGCTTGGTAAGGTTTTCTTCCACGTCTAATAAAGCGCAGATGAGACATTCGGAGTGAATTTCAATGTCCACTAACGCTGCTTTCGCAGCAAGAGAGAGAGATAAGCAAGGTGATATCGGCGTCTACACACCCATTAATTGGAGGATAATCTCCGGCTAGCATGTGCGTTTAGTATCAGAGCACTTGTACTGCGTATTCAAGGAAGCCGCTGGATCCGGGAGTGGGCAGTTATGCTACGATAATGATAATTTGCCTTACAACTAAGTCAGCAATGATAATTTGAGGCTTTGCGTCGCAAGACAACTATGATGATGACAATGACAACTATGATGATAATGAGCGAGGCCACAGTGGTCGGTCTGTGGACTAATTTTGCCCAACGGAGGGCTCTTTAACGTGCGCCGAAAGCTCAGCACACGGCACACCGTATTTGACGTCCCTCGTGGAAGATGACGTATCTAGGCAACTTGTACCCTGCCACCGAGTTGCTGCTGGCGCCCTCGGTGAGGTTCAAACCCGCAACCTCAGGATCAGTATGTGGACACGCTACCAACTCGTGCACCGAGGCCGGTGAGGCAGAGTCAAAAGCAGGCAGAGGCAATTTAGCCATAACAAATATAAAATCATGCGATAGACTGCCGCGCTGCAAATGTGCCTTTGACCACCACCAGAGGGAGCAGTTCACGCCAGCACGGCGCCTTGATGGGAAATGTCACGTGACCACCACACTTTCAACTTTCAATATAGCCGCCCCCGTGTTAGCATGCACCAGGGAGAAGCAGCGTCCTGTGATCCGGTATTTGGGTTCAGAGAGCGAAACGCCCGCGGATATTCATCGTAGAACGTGGAAGCAGTATGGAGACGCATGTGCGTCACTTCGACAGGAGCACGAGTGGCACGAAATTTCCAAACTGGAGTGTCAAGCTTGACTGACGCTGCGGCCGGGCTCCCACTTCGATGACGCCGGACACAATCTGTGGAATCGAACGGCTCATACACAGAAACGGGTGTGGCACCATCGATAAAGTGGTTGAAGAACTGAACATTGGCCACGCGACTCAGCACACCATATCATTCATGATATTGTCCAGTACCACAAAGCATCCGCCAGTTAGGTACAGTTTGGGACAAAAGTTTACGGAACACCATGGTGCCGCATGTCTGCATTGCAGTAACATCCTAGCAGCAAACAAGAGCGGACACACATACTGAGAGATGGATAGAATAGCCAGCCACCCGTTTCTTATTTTTTTTTCTTCTTACAAACAAACAAACCGATGAAAAAATGCGTAGCAAGAGCATGCGTAGAAAGAGTAGCAAGCCACTTGACTTTGGCTGACAACTCTTACCCCCTACAGAGAAGAAGACGAAGAAGAAGAAAAGCTCCAGTGCCGTGAACTTTTGTTCCAAGCTGTACCAAAACAACTTACCCCGACCTTATTGGCATAGAAATCACCCCCAAAATATTTTTTTGTTTTTCGCTGCGGCGCCTTCTGCAACGAATAAAATGAGCTCCTGCGAAAGAACGATGAGCGCAGGTGACCTACAGAGCACGCGCAAGGCTCTGTTCTGCACAAATTAAAACACCCTCTCCACGTGCAAAGAGCGCATCGGTGGACGAGAAGACGTCGTGACGTATCACGGGCTCCGGCACGTGACCAGAGACGTCCAACGGCACAGCTCAAGCATTATAAGCGGCGCGTGAGCCAAGAAGAAAAAACACGGAAAAAAGGCACTGAGCAGTTTCTACGTCACGCGAGGCTCGTGTCTCTCGTCCGCGACTGCTTTCTCCGACTGTCCTTTGTAAATTTTATTACGCAGTGACAATACACTGCAGAGCAAAAATATTTTGCATGGTCACTCCTGGTGTACAGCTTAACAAGTGAAGCAGGGTTTCGAGCCATGTTAAATGTCACTCCCATGCTCCTTTAAGGAGCGGCGTGTGGAAGGTTGCGAGACGCTACTGCGACGCTATGAAGCCGAGGGAGATGGTTTTCTTCAACGCATTACCACCGATGACGTATGCTGGATCCACTACGCCGAGCCAGAGACCAAGCGAACAAGCAAGGAGTGGCGGCACACTACATCAGCAAGACCAAGGAAGTTCCTGGCAGCTCCAAAGGTGCGCAAGCTTATGCTCTTCTTCGGGGCCCAATAGTAGAACATTGCACGGCCAACGGACTCACTGTGAACAGTGCATCATACTGTGGCCTGCAATCAGGTCAAAGCGTCGTGGTTTGCTCAGCTGTGGCGTTGCTTCAGCACGACGATGCGCACCCCCACACGGCATGTACGACAGCGGTCTACGTCTCGGATATATTCCGCATCCATCATCATCAGCGGACCTCGCACAGTGTAATCATTTTCATTTGTTCGGGACCCCCAAAGGGGTTCTCGGCGGAATGGAGTTAGTTCGATACAGTCGACGGTCAGAACGCGGCGGTGCATGCCTGGCTTCGAAGTCAGTCACAAGATTTTGTTTTCCCGGGTATCCATGCATTGGTGAAGCGTTGGCGCACCTGTGTCGAACGAGGGGGGGGGGGGACTATGTTGAAAAGCGATAAAGTGCTTTATATAATGTCTAATGTTATGGGAATAAAAATAAATTCTGGTTGCTTTTTGACTCTGCCTTTTACTTGCATCTGTGTGTTGCAGTGTTGCATAGCGTGTAATGATCACTAAGAGCTCCTACTGGTCGATTGCCATCGGTGCGCTTTATCGGCAGTCCTGCCGAGGTCATGCCCCACAAACCATTGGCCGCAAACGTGGCACCTATTAGAGGTTTAGCCCGAGTTCCCACAAAGAACCCTATCCCGAATTCCAATCGCATGAGTGACTTCAGGGCAAAAGGTTACTGAAAGCTCTTCTGCACTCCTACCGATTTCGTCAGCGTCCCTAGGGTTCAGCCATCCCATTTATAAGGTCTGTGTTCTACAAAACAGTGCGCTCTCATGCCTAGCACAGATGAAATGGACCGGAAATTTGAAACGTTACTTTAAGAAGTGCTTTGCTATTGACAGCAGTCTGGCCAACCGGCACAATAAAGTGAAGCTAAATTCGTTAGGCTAAATGATTATGCGCGATCTTATGCTGTCACGTGACATTGATGAGGAAAGAGGCATTTTCTTATCAGCATGACGAAGTATAAGTGAAATCAAGGGGGCATATGGAGACAGAGGAAGGATGGAGCCAGCCGGCAAAGTACGACGAAATACCGAGAACAACAAAATGAATTCTTCATCCACAACTTTCAATAACTGTTTTGGTTGTCTTTGGTGGGGGAGGGAGGTCATTGCATTTTTGCTCGTGTTCGCGGCCCAGAAGGTGAAGCTTACCGTTCCATCGTATACCCCTGTCACACGGGCATTTCGATCCTTCTCGAATCCGATCTGCATCGAACTTCCCGAGCACGCTCGAGTTTTGACGCTGCTACACGGCCACTTTCAATGCGCATTGAATGGTTGACCTGTGCAAATGAATAAACGGAACTCATTAATTTCGCGTTTCCTATATAACAGCGATATTAGTGGTAATTTATCGTATACCGATGTAAGCATCATTTGTAGCTTCGCGCGCATGTCCGACTTAAGTTATGACAGTTCACCGGGGTCGAGGATGCAAATGGCGGCCGTCGAGCCGTCTTGAAATTCTCAATCCTGTTATGGGAACTGTCTTGAGTCAAGCAGGATCAAAGTTCGATCCTGCTTGGAAGCGGCCGTGTAGCACCATCCGATCTGCATTGGGTTCGAGCAGGTTCGGTCGAGCAGGTTCGGTCGAGCAGGATCGAAAATGCCCGTGTGACAGGGGTGTGACAGAGGACAGCTTCAAGCTTCTATAACTGTACCACACCCTATCTTTGCCATACACTTACACTGCCGTTATAATGCGCAGAGAGCGCCAACACCATACTATCTAAGCGTCGTTTCAATCTGTTTCAGCTCGCTTATATGCGATAAAGGATAGCGAGGCTGTATGTACCGCCCCAAGTGAACCAAGTATACCCTTCTGTACTAGAAAAAGCGCACGCTGTCGGAGACGGGACTCGCTTCGCGACAAAGACTCCTTCACACCTATCTAATTGCAGCCTCTAAACCGAGCGCATTTTCGCATATAGGTACTCAGGCGACGCCTACATGAATGGCAGTTTAATAGCTCGCCGTCACTTATACTACTGTGGGTTTGCCTTTCTCTCTTGGGAGGGCGTGCGTCTGCGTCCTGCGCACGATTCTATATCTGGGCTCATGCGTCAGGATGAGCAGTTTTTTTCTTGCACAGGAACACGGGAGAATGAGAGAATAGAGTTCTACGCTGACCGAATGAGACGTTTATACAGCTAACATAAAGTTACTGGGGAGCTGTATGAAGTATGTAGACGACGGGGTCGTGCGATTTTTTAAAATGTTTATATTGATTAATAACGCCCTTATGATTACTGCAGCAAAACTGACGACGTGGTTACGATGAAATGCCTGCAAGCACATGAAGTGTATGTGCGCCGTGAATGATTTAAAGATGCTCGCACTTAGGTATTGTTTAAGGCACAGGAAGAGTTTTGCTAATGTAACGGTATACCTAATTAAAAACGATGAGCACAGAGGATGTTTTAATATTGCTCAAGAAAACTCTCGCTCTTGTTGTTTCACGCGACGAAACAAAATTTAAACATCCGCACATGACAGTATCAAATGAAAGCTACGCAGTAATTTTTTTGTAAATGTATTGCCCTATATGGCACACGCACACTGTTGGTGTAAAATTCACATCATACAAAAAAAAAAAAAAGAAAAGAAAGAAGGAGTTCCTAAGCCACCCTTTTAGATGGCGGATTTTACATGAGGCACCATTTCAAATGGCACATCCTGCACAAAGCACAATTTCAGAGAGACGTATCTGGTTTAAAACACTGTTTCAGATGGGTGTTTTGGGCACAGTGATATTACACGCCCACTGTTTGGTGATTAACTGTTATTACACGTTTCAGTCGAGCCTACGGAATCACAAAAACAAGTGTTTACTCGTAAAAACACCCCTTTTACATGCTGAAAATGACTATGGAGAAAACCTCCGAGGCACAGTGTCGCAACATTCGAAAATGGGATGTCGTCAGACTCCTTTCACTAAAATCACGTTCATTCCACTATAGAGTACGTAGGCTGGAAAGCACTATGAAAAGCATCGAAGTAGTACAGCGTCGGGAGAAGGCCAAATGGGAGCCGTCGCAGTTTGTCTTGAGGGGTGTTCGAGTTTCCTCAGGAGACACACGCGTCGCTAATTTGCAATTAACGAACGCACGCCACCGATGAGGTACGGTGACACGGACCCTAATACAGCGAATGCTCCATTCCTACGAAACAGACACAACCGAAGAAGAAAAAAAGAAAAAGAAAATAAATAAATAAAGAAGAAGAAAAAGAGCATTCCAGATCTCTTTTGGTCATTCCGGCCAAACCTACGTATGCAGAATGCAATCTACCGTACTGCATACGCCATTCGGTCGCAAAGGACAGAGCCAATACGCGTGGATTTAAATGGGCTCTTTTAAATTCCGTGTTAGCGCCGCGAAGCAACTGTGGCTCTGAGCGGCGTACAGAGGTGGACAGGTGGAGAGAGGACTGATGGAAGGAGTGGGGGACAGGAAGGTTAGTATGCGCCCTGGGCAGACTTCAGGGGGAACTGTGCCGACATTCGTCTGGAAAGTCTGCCGAAACACCCAGGAGAAACCTCTGACAGCACAGCTGGTTGTAGGATTCGAACCCACCCCCTCCCAGTCTTCAGGACGACCTCGGCTACCTCCAAGGAGGGGACCGCTTCTTCTTCTTCTGCTTCAAAAGAGGGGCGCGTAGCCCAGGGCCGGTGCTAGGGGTGTGCGGGGCCTGAGACAAAGGCACATCGCGGGGCCTGTTTCACACGATTAACTGCGTGCTTGATATTGCTTGCCCCCGTACTTGATTAAGTGCGTACTTTTTTTAAAAAAAGTAATCCCTGTTTGAGGGCTTCGTGCGCGGGGCCTATGCAAGCGCGGGGCTAAGGGCGGTCGCCCTACTCGCCCCCACCCTCCCCTATCGCCGGCCCTGGCATAGCCCACCGAGATGAGCCCGCTTTAGCCCGCTTGACCATGCCGCTGGAGGCGTGCTTTTTTCTTGTTTTTTGTTTCTTCTTTTTTTGAACGCTCGTGGTAATTTATCTGTGCGGTTAAGATGGGAACGTACTCTTGCGCTTGGTTTAGGAAATAACGCAACTGGAACGTTTTCGCATTTGTTGGGGGATGTATGAACGGACTTGCGTTTCGTGGGTTTTGAAGTGATGACGCAAGTAATAGTCTCGTGATGTCTGCAGTAAGTGATGTTCTGTACACGGGCTCAGGTCTTGTAATATTCATTTAGTCGTTCCCTCTAGTTCGGAATTCTTCATCTTGAGTTGTAATGCATTACTGCGTTCCCCATTACAACAGTGCAGCCGCATTACATCTGCTCGATAAGAGAGCCCCTGGAAACACATATTGCTTCTCCTGCGTTCATGATGGCAGTGCAGTGAAAGCACGCTTTACAGGAGATCGCCACGGATGGACGGATGGACACACGCATTGTCCGACTTCATTCCCTATATGTACAATGACTCTGCTTTGAAAATGGACCTGATACGGGTGACTCGCAGAGAATAATGGATATTGAGTTGTACTGGGGTTAGTTTAAGATCGGGGCTAACTTGCGTCAATAATGATGATTGGTGTAAGCCCGCATCCGATTTACGTGTGTGGTCAACAGCAGCAAGGCGGATACCAACGTGCTGTCCTCTCGCCAATTTCCAACTTTTCCGCGAACAGTGATCGCGTTGAGAAAACGACAAAACGAGAGAGAGAGAGAGAGAGAGAGAGAGAGAGAGAGAGAGAGAGAAAAAGAAGAGACGCTATACTTCAAACACTTTTAAGCAAGCATGCAACACGTTAACCATGTTTTATTTCCTTATCGGTCCCACCTCGAGTATCAACATGGCTGGAGCAATAGGCTCCAAATTGACGGCTCGGAATTTGAAGAAGAACGTTGAATCACGGCGAGAAACAGCTGTCGCTGACCATGTATCTGGTAACCCCACGAAATGGCACACACAGCCCCACAGAAATCTAGCGCTTGATACCTTTGGCGAATCAGCGTACGGACAAGGTGCAGCAGCATTAGATGGAAACAGACTCTCGTGAAGATGATAGTCACAGTGCCATCAAGGTTCTCACGAACACTGCATACTAATAAAGTATACAGGGTGTCCCAGAAAACATGTCATTGAATTATAATAAAAAAACTACACCTAGAGTCATGCGGTCAATAGCATTTGTTCTTTCTGGGTTTTTGCCACCTCCTGATGTGAATGTCGTGTTACGTAAGTTTAATTATGTAAATTTTTGCGAGCTTAAGTCGGAAATTTGCCTAGTAAAGGTCACTTTTTTACCCCACCAATGTGAAGAGCGTGTCTAATATACTCAAATTAATGATAATTGACAGTGATATTCAGGAGCTATCCCATCGGAAAAAATAGCCGAACATCATGCTCTACGGAGGTCGCACAGAATAGCGCACGATGAATTTTTCAGCGCAATCTTTGTCAGTCCGACGAAAGGGGGTTGGAAACCCAGCCCACCCCGGCATGGGAGAAAGAGATAACACAGGCACGGCTTCTCACGTCCGACTTTCGCTGGGATAATGCTTTCCCTATCCCAATTTTAGGAAATTCTGTTACTTTTTCTACCATCACTCTGTGGACTGGCTTCGGAACCTCCTTTCGTCAGACTGAGAGCGATCGCGCTCAAAAAGTCATCGCGCGTTATGGTCCGGTGCTCCGAAAAGCATGATATTCGGCTATTTTTTCCGATGGGATAGCTCGTGAATATCACTGTCAATTATCATGAACTATTATAGTGAATTCGGCACGCCCTTCATATTGGTGGGGTAAAAAAGTGACCTTTACTTGGCAAATTTCCGAGATCAGTTCCCAAATATTCACATAATTGAACTTGGGGTACATGACATTCACATTAGGAGGTGGCAAAAACCTAATAAGAACAAATGCCGTTGACCGTATGATTCTAGGTGGCGTAGTTTTTTTATTATTATAATTCAATGACACGTTTTCTGGGACACCCTGTACATTAAAATAATACACACGACAAATTGGTGGAACGTTTTCCTGCGATTTACTCCGTCTCGCCCTCATAACAAGACTAGAAAGAAAAATTCAGTAGATTCAGTTTACCAGCTCCCGTGGCATAGCGGTTAGGATGATCGCTTTCCACGCCGAGACTGAGAGGTGACATGGGTTCGAATCCTGTCTCCGGCTGTGCTGTCTGAGGTTTTCCCTGGGTTTTCCGAAGACTTTCCAGACGAATGTTGGCACAGTTCCCCCTGAAGTCTGCCCAGGACGCATACTAACCCCCCTGTCCCCCACTCCTTCCTGCTGTCCTCTCTCCATCTATCCACATCTGAACGCCGCTCATAGCCACAGTTACTTCGCAGCGCTAACATGGAATTTAAAAAAAAAGATTCAGTTTAACGTAGAGTACGTCTTCTTGGGGGGTATTCCTCCTTATACCCTTCCTTCTTTCACGCCCCCCTCTCCAAATCTTATCTGGCGTAATCGTGGCGAACGACGCCCATGTTTTCACTCTTATACTTAGTGTTCCGAGTTTTCGGAGTTTTCATTTTGGAAAATTCGGAGGGTGTTTGTCGGAGTTTTCAACTTTTCCGAAATTCGGAGTTTCTCGGAGGATTAAAAAGTCTGAAAAATGAACGGCGCCGATTTCGGAGCAGTCATTGCAGAGACTATGCAAGGAAAGACGTGCAAAAGTGACTGAGACCACTCGAACGCCATTCGCAAATGGCGATCTACTATCGATGATTAAGACACCAAGGCCGAACATATGAAGCTACATACAGGTACGTTCGATATCTTTTATTTCTTTTTATCGAAACTAGCGAAACATTAGATTATTTCACAAAATCATTGCGTTTTGAACGACGCCCATTATCACAAGACAAGACAAGTAAGAAGCCTATTTGGATCACACTTGGCAACATGGCGACTGGAAAAGAGGGTAGTTCTGTGAAAAAGAGTGTTAAGCCTTCCTTGCTTGATGTCAAAGCTACTAAAGTCGTGATAACATATTGCAGTACAATTTTAATTCGTGTTTAATTTCTCCTAACAGTTTATCGTTGTCGTTTTTGCTACCTCTCTACTGACGAGGGTACGCAGTCGGTGCGAGAGGAAAAAGCGAATGTGTTCCTCGAACTCCCGTTCGCTGGACGAATGCTATTCGCATGCATTGCCATTTGGTTTCACCGTGTGACATGGAACGAATGTCATTCAGTGCGAATGTCATTCGGCGGGAATGACATTCAATTTGCCGTGTGACAGGGGTATTAAATGGCCGATTGAGAATTGCGTAAAACTCAGTGAAATTACGAGTGCGTGAGATACCCAACATTCGTTGCAACGCACCGTGTTCAGTTATCGTAGCTTCATCTCACAGGACCGTCAGGAAAAATTCTTTCCATTCCATTCTCTTCTAAATTCAGAGAATGGGAAGCTCGCCTTTATAAAAGAAATGTTAGTGGTCTATATGGAGGAGGACAGAGACGATTCCGCATATTACCCTATCCAATATGGACTCGTTTAACAGATGCAGATCGCCGTTTTCGGGTCACCCATTTTTTATTATTGCAGCCAATTGAAAGAGCAGGAGGAAAAGTTTAACTATACTAAACGTTAGGTAAATATTATTTACATTAAGTGGCTAGCGGGCCACGTAATATAGCCGGTCTAATTCATATAAAGAACCAAAATAGATGGTTCCATTGTGTGCATGTCTTTTATGTTGGACTGTTGTTCGCCGCTCACCAGAGTGCGTCTCCATTAAGCGAGGGATGGCATCCCGTTAAATACATAAGAGGTCAATCACCGCATACGAAGAGCTATTCTTCATTCGTATGGCGTGGACGAACAACAATGGTTGATCCTCACCGGGCGATTATTCCCAAATTGCCGTTGAGACACGAACGGCTGGACCCATGTATAGGGTAAATCACGGGAACCAAAAACACAATGCCTAGCCATATCTACATCGATGCATTCATAAGGGTTGCGTATTATGGTGATAGCAGGAAGGATCGCGCAGTACTTGAGTTCGAATAACCTCCATTCTGCGCCTACGAGTGCATTACGGACGGTCGAGGTCAAAAAGGTTATCTGAGGGAATGAAAAAGAAAAAAAAAACTATTTTAATGATGATGATTGGGGAGTTTCATCGCCAGGGGGTGATACTCTACCCCATTGATACGAGATACGTTTTAACCAGCAGCCACTCAGCACTATGGGCCGATATGTGATATACTCGTTTCTGTTACAAAGTTTGGTATATTGCAAGCTTTTGGCTAGGGGGGTAAAGATGTATGAACAAGAGGCACAAACCACGAAAGACTTTCTGGTAAAAAAATGTCGAAAGTCTAACTGTTCTGTACGCAATCGATCAGTTCGAGGTATCTTGTGCACTGTGGGCAATGTCTGAGCAATTTCTCTCTCTGTTATGGCTGAAATTATTCCAAAGGCAGGACGCCGTTGTTTTCAGAAACTCGCGATCTCCTCAACTGAACTCACGTTTTCCACAATACATGAATGTTTGCTACGATGACTGACGCAATTTTTGTGTATCGCTCAATCGTTAATTAAGCTATTTTGCTCGTGCGAGCTTCAAATATTCCGCGTTATATATATGTATCTGTGTGACTCAGGATCATTTAGCCCTATCCGCGTCCAAGTATATGCAGCTCTTATGCTAAACAGTCTAAAAATAAACGTTCATAAAACGTCCGTGGAACAAAGACAGAAGAGCCGATTACCCCCAAGAACTTCGTCATGATACTTAATCGTGGCAGCCAGTCAATGTCACACTGCTAAAGTTTTACGGCCAAGATAAACTCTTCGCGTGTTCCAGGATGGACGTGAGAAAAAGCCGTTTAGATGAAGCGAGCGAACATTTTACTGGCGCACAGGGAAATGGGCGGAAAAACTATAGGTGGTCATGGCAAGCCTATAAAACATGTTACATTTCTGTGCCATTTTCAGAGATTAGTTACGAGAACTAATTGGACTAAACAGAACAATAAATACACTGATGATGATGAATGGGGAAATTCGCCACCTGGGTTGTGGCCCACGACCCTAATGCCGACGGGATTGCATAAGATGTAAAATGACAATGAGGGGATTAAACAGAAATTATGGTACATGTTGGAGAAACCGCTCTTCAGCGTAATACAGCAGCCGTGTGTTTTCGGCAACAATATTTTTCATAGGGAATACGTCACCTGAACTATGGCATACGCGTGGGTGCACAGCTAATTTCACCCACTATGTTTACATTAGGTGTGTAACGGAGTCACTATGTAGCGCTGATATAATCATCCCAGGGTAATTGAATATCTCCAACAATTTAATAATTGAATTAGTGTTTAGAGCACCTTCAGCAAGTTTATTTTTGGCCCAGGTAAATATCTGACTAAATTTGCAAAAGTGGCACACGCACAAGGTCACGGCATAATAGAGGACGGGTGCTCCGAGAGCAAACTTTTTTTCTTCTTAAAAAGTTGGTGGTCAGTAGAGCGAGTTTTTTTTTGTTTTTTTTTTTCCTTCATGCCATGCCGCCTAGTGATAATCGCAAACCAGCTAGTTCGTCTGTTTTGTGCAGCACCGTCAATGCCTGCACTCATTCTATATGTTCCTAACGTCTTCTAACCTGCTTGAACTCCTCTGACCTCAGAGCTGTTGCCATGAATGCGGAGATGTGATCTTCACAGCATTTCATCTCCGGTGGCCGACCGGATGAACTACTATCCCCATCAGTTACGACGCACCTGCGTGTGTGATATCTCATTTGCGTGTGTCATGCGTGTGTCATGCGTGAGTGCGAGTGTATATGCCCCATTTTTTAAATCCTCATGCACTGAGGTATATTGTACCGCAATTGTTGCGGTGAATCACCTCATTCCATCGTCATTCATGCAGTTGTTTTGTTCTTTTACAGAAGATGTGATGGCATTTCGCCGTGTTCTCGTGGCTGCCTCCACTGACGACAGTAACACGTCTTAAGCATTTCCGCGTACTGCATACACTGAGGTATCTCGTATAGAAGTACTTCTGCAGGTGCTCATGCTGACATTACGGTCTTCATTACCGTCAAGGCGGTGACCGGAAAAAGTGAACAGCGTGTGTTAGGCGCTGAAGCTTGTTGGATGACAGTTCCTGATGTTCCCTGACACTCCGCAACAGAAAGCGTAATCTAAAATGCAAATAATTTTGCAGCTATATGTGAGCAGCCGTCAAACACGCACGTTGTAAGCGCATCTTTACCCGCATCTTTAGGAGGGCATTTTCAATCCAGGTGCAAGTGACAGTCCTGTAGGGAATAACGAGTTATGAAGCTGGTCACTCTGACATACTGAACACGCTCACAAGCTGTGGAGTGCGTTTGCAAAGAACGGACTTGCCCTTTGGGCTATTTTGGAAGGCGTTGTTGCGAAACGGGCCACACAAAGAACGTCAGCGAAGCGGAGACTCAGCTGGACACGACAATGACAGATGCTCGGACAGAAATACCCCTTGTCCAAAGCTGCACATCCACGCACACAATGACTCTGTGTGCGACCGGAGAATATTTGTTATCTAGCCTACGATGGGATTGTCTTTGTATCTTTCTTGCGATGAGAAAATGCCGAGGATGGTGTACTCACTGCATGCGTTTCACGGAATACAGTTCGACCTATCGCAGATACTTAATAGGTTCGAAGCCTTCTCAGAGCTAAGTTCGTACGACGAGCATGTAACAAATTCTAAGCATAACACACAGGCAATATAACTATAGGAATATATAATTTAAGCCATTGCGTAGGGACTTCTCTGATTCCATTGTCACACCTCCGGAAATGGTTGTCTACAGCTTCCTTCGTCTCGTCCTGCCTACTTCTCCGCCCGTGTGACTGTTACTACACCTCCACAAAACTTACGGAAATGTTACCTTCCTTGTTCTTCACCCTCAACACCGCGTTACACCAGTTCGCTCGCCTTTTGCTCAGCGTCCTATCGTCGTGCGAAACATGTTGTCGTCTCTGCTCAACAATATTTTGATAAAATAATTTTACAACACCGTTACAACAAAAAAGAAGTTTCCAGCCAGTAGGCTGCCAACGTGAAATGCAAAGAAGTCGCACTTGTAAGTAGGGTTGGTTGGTTGGTTTAGAAATATATATATATATACGGAGGGGTTATGAATGCAGAGGTTATGATCCCCACAGGTAGACAGGAAGGAAACGTACATCAAATGATATGCAGGAAACAGGCATCCTATAGAAGAGGAAACCTGCACTGGTCTTCCATTTGTCTTCGTTTCTCTTTGCTTCAGCCTGTGAGAGAAATTTAACCTCTCCACATACGTAACCGAAAATGATTTCGCCTCCGCAGCACACATGAGCTGCGGCTGTGAAGGAAACAATCAAATGGCAGACTGCGCAGAAGACGTCCCTTCACCAAAGAAACATCATGCCAGAAATTAAGTATACGAGGTAGAAATGTCGAAAACATGACACATGACGATAGACCTGGGATGTCCCAAGGCCAGCCTCCCCGTGGAGCAGGATAAACGTGAAGCGTTCTTTCAGCGGAGCACATGAGCCCTAATGAGGCCCACTGAACGTAAATTTTCGACAACGGGTGGAAATTCTATCGTCTCTTGCCTTATTGCACAAACTTACTTACTTACTTTGCATTAAACATATCCCCCCCCCCCCAATTCCCGAGCCCTTCGGGTGTATACCACTGGGGAGTGGGGAAGGTGCGCGGGGCGGCTGCCCCTATGTAGAAATATTCCAGAATTCGAGTGGATTGGGCCTCTAGTTTTCAAGAGTTTCAGTAGACAGTCTAGAGTTTCAGTAAAATATGGGAATGGGCGGTTAAGCTGATTAAAATACACCAGTGAACAGTAGAAGAGTTCAAGACAAGTGGAGGTTCAGCGACTTGTTAAAACATCTCCGTCGCGTTCTCACGACTTTTTTTGTTTGTTTGCTTGTTCCTTCTGTGGTGCGGCGCAGCTGAAATATTCTGCGAGCACCGTTCCGCACTAGTGTTAACGGCGCTTTTACATGACGGTCCTCTTGATTGAGCCAATTTTCCGTCTGTGAAATGCAAGCGGAAGAAAAGTGTGGAAAATGTGGCAGTTATTACAAGGAAAGCCGGCTGCGGCACTTCGGAATCTTGGTTCCTCACCACCTGGAGACCATCTTCACTGATACACTGATAGAAAAGCGCTCTGGAATAAAAGCCATGACGGCGGTGCAGTGTTTCTACCAGCAAGTTTCGAACAATGAAAGAATCTCAATGCCAACCATCTGCGGGACAGATCACAACCGGCGAACTGACTACAACTCAGTGAAAGCGTTGTTTGCTCTTTATACCGCATGCAGTACAATGACGTCAGCGATTTTCCATGGCTGTCCGGATGGAACCGTTTTGGCTGGCCCATGCATTGAGACAGGCTAATTGCAGCACGTGTAAATCGAAAGCAACTGCGTCGATGCCACCAACACCGCGAAACTTTTTTTTTTTTGTCAAGAGAAAGCAAGTTTACTAAGATGGCTTAACCAGGCGAGATCTGAAAAGTGGAACGTAGTACGATTAGCGAAGGGACAGCAAACGTGCAGAGCTCTGATATTTTGTTGCACTAATACGCCCCTGTACCGAAAAATTGTTCCGTGACCGAAAAGGAGACGTATTTCGAAACTCCGAGTAACATCGGTTGAGGCCCAATGTTCTAGAGGATAAAAAGAAAGAAGCTTCGGAAGAACAAGAGCGCAGAGACGATGGATATTACGGAGAACATGAAATGTCGATTTCTGCTGAGAGACGTTTCTGTGGCTTCCGTGTGTTCTTTGTGGTTCTTCTCGCCTTCGATGGATACGATGTGTAGCCCTCCGGGAAAACTGTTTCAACGAAAGCTGGTTGGCACTCTGCCGCCAGCAGCAGAATCCCACGTTATCTTGCGAATAACGGCAATAAGGATACGAATAGCACTGCTAAGCGAACACTGAAATAGCCAGAGGACGAGTGCAGAGCTTCAACGAAGCTTCGTTCTGTACGTTGCATATTCAGACCGACCCTTATCTATATTGTCACCAGTTTGCGAAGGTTATATAGATAATGGGAGCAGAATCTAGTGGTTTAATGAGTTATTTCTCGACAAACACGTACGTAACTGTGTCACGTGACACTCCGTATGAGCCTAGGTAACTCATGAGCGATGTACCTTCCATTATAACACCAAATGCACTATTATAGATGCGCATCTTACGTTGACACATTTGCCTTCGTTAAAAAGCTTTTCAGCATTCTACATTTCGTGTTACAGCTGTGGCAACACTGGAAGTAGCCACTTCCCTCAATGCACTCACGTGTCTCGATTTTTTTTTAGCTTGCCGCTGCTAGTATCTGCGCAAGAACGGTATCAGGGACAATCTGACAGAGGGCATTCAGCGCGTACAGGTACGCGTCGTTACCAGGGTTCGCCGAATGGACCCAGTTTAAAAAAACCCACCCGGGTTTTTTTGGGTCCACCCGGGCTGAAAAACCCAATAAAGCCCACACGCGGGTGAAATACAGAAACGAAGGAAAAAAAAGAAAAGAAGGAAAAGGGACGACTGCTTCGGAGGTTACTTTACCGTAAATTCTACAGCGGCAAACAATTATTTCTTCCAGAAACATGAAAAATAGGCGGAGGACGGCTGTTGCGTGTCATATGCAGCAGTTCGAAAAAAAAAAAAAAAAATCCCAGCACCCGAAAAACCCACTGGGGCGGGCTTTTTTTAAAAAAAACGGGTTTTTCCAAACCCTGGTCGTTACGGGACAACAGTATCGTTCTTTTTTTAAGAAGGATATGTAGCTCAAAAAGGCGTGCTTGCGCGAAGTAGGTGCTCCGTGACACAGCAGAAAAGAATCACATACGAATAGTGCCCACTGTCTGATAATCTGCCTCGCCCTGTAATCTAGGCGGTAATCTACCCCCGCAGTTCAGCATGCGCAAGTGGCAGGCTGGGTGGCTGCTCAAGTGCGCCCCCAGAAACCCTGCCGCACGGAGAGCCGCGGAAGAATTCGGGTCGGAATCGCAATGTCACTACATATCAAAGCATGGCAATTAGAGAAAACACCTGTTCGTCAATATTGCCCATCTTTAGTCGTTGAAATCTGCGCTCCTAAAACAGAACTTCACCGCATAACATGCTCTTAGCCAACTATCATCCCGCATAACATGGAACGTTATCTCCGCTAGCTGATTTGTTGAAAACGGGAGGCATACACCTTTTGGGACACTAACGATGATAATTGTCACAAAAATCCGCGCGTCCCGCGCTTTTCACGAATCGAGAGCGACAAGAGTACCATTCTGTGCAATGGTTGGCCTTTAGGGTGCTATGTGGTGAAGTTCTGTTTTAAGTTGAATTCTCTTAGAAGTCGGCCCAGGACGCACATTCCCCCAGGGCGTCAGTCGTGACATTGCCCGACAACGGCGAGCCCTTTCACCACCACCTGTTTTAAGAATGTGTGTTCCATTAGCCTCTGTAAACTTACATCACTGCATTCCTGGTTGGCTGGCAAACCAACTACAAATGCACGCCTACACGTCATAAGGATTCCGATAAACAGAAATACACATCAGATACTTGAGATAAAATGCCGTGCTATACATAGCGAAGTTCTGTTTTTAGAGTGTGGCGACTACCGCGGGGCAGCTGCCGTGGGGGAGGTTTCGTGCTTCTAAGAACCAATCGGAATTATCAAGGTTCTCTTTCATCTGACGTCACAGCTCGAGTGAGAGCAGTCTACGTCGCAAACTGCGTCACGTCGAAAAATAATTATTTTTAAACTCTCACGCGCTGTGCAATGCATTGCACGATAAAATGGACCACACAATCCGTTTACCACTGCATATTATGGGTCTCTGTAAGTAGCATACTATCGACAGAACCATTATGGTCGCAAATGTTAATACAATTTCCCGTTAGATGTTCCTAATGCTATCGGGAGATTTGGGGACAAGAATGGCTGTAACTGCTTCCATGCCATGGTGTCATGGCCTCACTTTCCATTGCTCTCGTGCAAAACTCACTATAGAGTGGTCGAAGAAAACCCAGCTCAAGGGCAGATTGACCGCGGAACCACCGATGCGCCACAGGGGCGACACTGCAGTTGTGGTACATCTACACGAAAGTCTTTTGGACGAAGGAGAGACGTATCGCGCTCGATAATGGGGCTCATGGCGCAGAGTGTGCGCATCGTATTTTTGGATCTACTTAGGAGTAATGTGCAGTTTCGCTATACAGAAGTGGATTGAGCGCGCAGGAGTTACATAAAGCATAACGTTTCGAAATAGACAGCTATATTTGTTGCGGCTCTAAAAATGCATCGACTAACGTGCATTATGCAAGTAAAAACTGTGTGCGTTATGTTATTTGGAAAATGATGACTTTTCTTCTGGAGTTCCCAGACAACGCTTATTCTACGTCGTCTGCTGTTCAGTGTATGTTTTAAATCAAGTGCCAAACATATGCTCGGAAGGCCTATGTACACAATGGGGGAATACTCTGGTGAAGCATTTTGTGGCGAACAGGAGGAAAACACGGCAACGCAGGTTTTCAGTATCTTTGCTTAGATTCTTTTACTATCAACAGTGTTCGGACATTACAAGAAATATTGACAACTATTGAGCACGCGTGTTTTAATCACGTGAAGGTGTGGGAAATTAGGATGAGTAATGCAGATGTTTTGTGCACGCTTGGGACTTAAACACGACGCCTTTGAAACTTGAAACCAATTCCAACGCGAGCGCTCAAATGAAAATGACATATACTATAGCGTATACTATGCTATTGCCAACATGTTCAATCTTCCACACGTTACCCACGCGATGTAACATGTGAGAAGTTCTATCAGTCAACTGGTGAACTTCATGAGGACGAGGTCAAGGTCCTTCTACCGCCATGAGCGTGCACTTGATGACCTCTGTATGTACATGTACCGGGACAGCATTTTGCCGGGTCGACCATGCATTGCGGTGTTCTATTAACCAAACGACCCCCTTCCGGGCTTATACAATGTTGCCCATCTTTCGACAGTCGCTTACGAAGGTGCAGACTCCCCATCCACATTTTTCGTGCGTTCATGAATACTGGCCGGTATTGTTCCTTCCCTAGTTAAAAAAAAACAAAAAAAAAAAAAACTGTACGACATCGCACCTTGCCAAGTTCAATGCTGTGCTACACAAAATCGAATAAGAGTTGACAGCTATGTGTGAAGCGTTATTATTACATGCATTGATGATGCAATAGGCATGCAAATTTAGAATACTGCCACTGTATTGTTCCATTCTTAGGCTTAGGCAGCGTTCACACGGGGAAACTTTTCCCAGCAACTATGAGCAATTTTGGAGTTGCTTGCAGTCGGCAGACACCGGCAACCTCTAGCAACTCGAGTTGCTGGGAATCGCTCTGGGAGCTAAATTTTCAGAAGTTGCTCGTGCACTGGTGTGGTGGTGGTACGATGTTCAAAGGAAGAGGAGTGAGGTCTGCCTGCTCAGACAAGGCGGCAAGTTTCACACGTTTGTCAAAGGGGAAGGGGAGAAGGGGGAATAAAACAGAAAGGATAGAGAGGGTAAGAAATTAAAAGAAATGAAAAATTAGAAACGTAAAGAGAAAGAAAAAAGTAAGAAGGGAGAGAGAGAGAAGGTAAGCGTTCACGACACTCCACTGCAGTCGTGCACTGGCCAATCAGCAAGAGGAGCATTGCCATGCGACTCCCGATGGCGTGATGTGATTTCGTTCGTGCCGTATAACCTGGCATGGGTTCGAATTCTGCAGGCATAGCTCAGAAATAACTTTTTTTTTAAAGTAACGCCACACAAACATATCAATAGGCATTTGTTTAAGATAATGATCTTTTGGCGAAAAAAAACTGACTTAGGCTCGAATAATGGCAGTTTAAGAAAAAGCACCATGAGTTAGATTCGAACTCACACCCTCCGATTGCCGTAAGGTTGCTCGTGGATGGAACTTACGTACATACGAGGTTACATAAGTTTCTGCCTGTGGAAGGCACCGAAAACATTAGACACGGAACAACGTGAGCGTTACCGTTCTGTTCTCTCTCTCTCTCTCCTGGAAAACTTGGAAGACGAGAATAATTTGGAATTCAACTCACGCACACCACAAACGGTTAGTAGCGATGGAATCTTCCAACCAACATGATCAGATTTAACTTCATCGAATGACAAAATTGTAAAACTGATACGGAAATATAAACCTGGATTACAACATAGGAAGACCTTCACTCGAAGGAATAAAAATGGGAGTGAGACGAACCATAAAGTACCATGAAGTGTGTATTTATGCCATCAGAACAACCGGCTCGGTTATGGGCCACTGACACGAGTGCAGCGGCCTGTGCAGCGGCCCACAGCGTGTATTTTAAGAGTTAATACGCAGTAATGTAGTACCGATAGAAGAGTCGAGGTATAGATTCGAAAAGGCCACATTATCCCGTGAAGTTGGACCATTGAATTGCATTGAATCTGAAAGAAAGAAATGGAGATTTCGGTTTCACTAAGGCCAGCAACTCCACGGCACCACCGCTCCATCACTTGCACCAGTTACAATAGAGAACGATGATGATGATGATGATTAAGTTGGACCACGATCAAGGTATTGTGTATGATTTACATTAATTTTTACGGGTCGGTTTTTTACGGGTTCGTGCACGCATAATTTTTTACGATTTCTTTAAAATGGCTGTGATGCTTTGATAGATATGCTTCATTGCATCATGCAGCGCTGTACTACACGCCAGAGTATTCAGGAAAAAAAGACTTCGTGCATGGTAGTTCGCGAGGTAGAAGCTTTCGCGTCAGCAAGCTCTGACGTCAGAGGAGTGTCGGGCATTCCTATTGGTTCCTGAAAGCACGTGACCTCGCAAGCGACATCCTCACTGGAGCAGGCGCCTTCCGCGATGTCAACGCCGGATGAATTTCGATACCCGCGGTTCCGATTTTCTACGCGTATTTTCACCCCTTACCGTAAAGCCTTGAATGCAGATTCACATCGATGCCAACTATTGCGTTCTACATTTAGCCGGCATAACTGGGGCTGAAATGTCAGAACCACTTTAAGCGAATAATTTTAAAGCTGCATCGTTTATCTAGAAATCTAGAGTGCGTAATTCTTTTAGTACATTGACAACACTGCAAGATATCAATACGTCCCCCCCCCCCCCCTCAATATCTTATTTCGCCAATCTCGGTTTGATTTGATTTGGAATTTCCTGGCGCGAAGATAAAGATTAATCAAGCGCGCCGGACAACGCTGCCAGTTATGTTCTAAAGTCAGTTTTAGTCACGTACTTAGGTCGCCATTAACCATAAAATGCCTACGTTTGAGAATGTCTATACTTGTTGCCAGCGAGCGATAGTGGATTTTTATAGCATGTCGTTGCCCACATCGTTAGGACACTGGGTTGTTGCCCACTGCAGACAGTGCAGTGTGGTGGCTAATCTCGGCAAGATTCGGATAGGCTCAAGTGAAGACCTGGACGTTGAGCTCGGAGCTGTAGATGGGCTCTTCTTTCTTTTTCTTTTTTGTTTGCAGGGCTGCTGGTGGCTGGGGCGCTTCACGTCTATTCTGCCCCAGGTAGAAGCTCGCCTCGGGATCACTTTGCCTGGACGTTTACCGCTGATATACATCAGTCCCCCAAACAACGTAGGGGACTATTCGCAGCTTAACAGTTTCCACCTAGACGTTCAATATATGGTATCCTGCCATGGGCGTCTACCAATCGGCATGAAGTCTGGATGTGTGTCACAATCAGACCGGACGTGACTATAATTAATTAGAGCCACTCCCTGATCTGCGAAGGTTGTTCCGTTGTCTGATGCCATCACCACAAATGGGCCCAGTGAGTCAGACGCCCTTGTCGTAATCGAGAGACCAATCAGAGATGATTAACCGATCGCTTTTTAATTAACGTCAGGCGCTCCATTGGAGTTGACAGGCGAAGTTCAAAATCTGCTTTAATGGTCTCGAAAGTGAGAGCTCTATTTCAAAAGAAAAAAAAGAAAAGAGAAAGGCGCCGACTGTCTCTTCGGCTAAACTTGAGCAGATGACACACTCGCTTATGGCGATGGGAACGAAGACGTGCACTTGTGGACACAATATATGGGATTACTTCTGCGCAGTGCACCTGCTAACCAGTGTGCGCCACGGCCTGATGCAAAGATAATGCTCGGCAAGGTGTGCGACGATGCACGCAAACGCACAGTTGACTGGTGCGGAATCCACACCTCATCATAGTGAATATTAGCCAGATACACAAACAAACAAAGAAACAAGACTGAAAAAGATGAACAACGTCGGCTTCTGCTTTCCTGTGTATAACGTGCGCGGTATGCATTGTAAAGAGAGTCCCGAAGGCACGTAATCTACCTGTGCACGTCATATACGGCGTAACTTTTCCTGCAAGAGTGCAGTTTCTAAAGGCATGTCGTGCAGCCTTTGGCTTTGGCCTTGGTCTAGCCGTACGATAGGATTTAGTCATTTGTTGGAGTATCATCTTCAGGAAAATTGGGAAAAGTGGATGATAGACGACGAGCAAGAGTACACGAAGGGTGGGCAGGGGTAAGGTCGCAGATGGGTCGCGTGGGACGCCATCGAGTGATTTTTTTTAATTCCGTGTTAGCGCCGCGAAGCAAGTGTGGCTATGAGCGCGGCGTACAGATGTGGATAGATGGAGAGAGGACAGCAGGAAGGATTGGGGGGACAGGGGAGGTTAGTGTATCTTGGGACGCCTTCAAGAAGAACTGTGCCGATATCCGTCAGGAAAGTCTGCCGGAAAACCTAGGGAAAACCTCAGACAGCACAGCCGGTGGTTAGGATTCGAACCCAGTCTATACAGCACGACGTTGGAGTAACCACCAACGAGCTGATGCTTGTGCCCACTACGCCATGCGGCTGGTGCCGTCGAGTGATGATCAACTCATCTGAGAACGCTCGGGCGTTGTTGAAAAGATGTACGAAGCCGGCAAACAGCACAGGTAAAAAAGAAAGAGACGGAAACTGGTATCGAGACCGAACTTCACTACGACACAAACTCCGTCGAATCGGGGTTCGATAGCTTCGAGTAAACATTATAGAGCAGCAACAACGACTACTTTAATGATGATGATGATTGGGAAGTTTCGTCACCAGGGGTGATACTCTACCCCATTGCTGGCGGTAATGTGGTGAAATGGAATAATGCGAGTCGCGTCACATTGAGGTCCTACGCCGCCCGAGTCCTACGGTGTCCAAGAAGTTTAGGAGTGCTTTTAGTGTGATATAGAGGTTATACATTGTGTTGGCTATTAGCGCCGAAATTTTTGACGTGCGTAGAGCGCGTTACGCACCGGAAAATACGGTACATTTGAAACGCCAGAAAGCTGCGGAGGTTGCTCTTCCCATGAGAAAACACATATTCTTTAACAGAACCTCATTAAACCCATTCTAAGAAAGTATTACAAGACTGCTTTAATGTCAACAAGCTTCCTAATTGAGGCCACGGTGACCAGGGAAATTCTGCTTTTGTTGCATTTTTGGCCTTTCTGGTCTGTATTTTTTGGGGGGGGGGCATTGGGGGTGAGGGGGGTGCTGGGAAAATCCCTGAACGGTGAGCGATCGGAATTGGAGACCTTGGATTTTCAAACGGCGTGCAATCGAAACAGATTTCAACGTCATTCCTCATCGTATTGGATCCCTTCAGCTCGCTGCTGCAATGGCCTCATAAATACTCCTACAAACTGCCGTCAGCAACCCAACAGAAAGGTCACCAGTATTGCGCAAATCTCGCAGCACGACACTGCATTATGTAGTAGTGAAAATAATACGAAATGCTAGCATACGTGTATATATATAGAAGGTAGCCACCGGGCACACATTCGTCCTCAAGGATAGGATTGAGTGACAAACAATACGAAAATGGCGCCAGATCGTCATGCTGTCGGCCTTACTGGCAGACCTTGCAGACTGCGAGCTAGACTGCTTGGCCCGCCGGCTTCTCTGATATGCAAACGTAGTGATGCGTAACGCGGACGCAATCAGAGCAAGAAAGAAAGACTGGCGAGAAAGTTGGGCACTCTTTCTCGAACTCCCTCGGGGGATACTTTTACAAGCAAGGAATAAAGTGTCAATCTCCCGAAACCGACTAACAGTAGACTACAGCTAAGGGGGAAAAAAAAGTGTATGCTCTGATGCTCTGAGCGACCGTGCAAATTATTTAAAATTCACTGCCAATTACCTATAATTGAATTTTATAGGGGGTGCCGTGACGTCACTGTCATCATCTCCCGGTTTTTGTTTTGCCAAGCAATCAAGAACGTCTACCCCCCCAAATGAAGTCAAGAGTTCCATATAGCACTTGTTGATTACCAACATCTCAAAAGAGTTCTCAATCATCTTCGTTTAAGTCGCAGGGTCTTGTGACGTCCGCTAAGGTGCCGTTAAACCGAAACCGGGTGTTAACGTGCCGTTCATTTTTGGAGTTTTGTATCTACACGAAGGCTTACATTCGTATGAAAATTTCAATCAGTTGAAAGCTATGTCCCGTTAAGGGGACAATGGAGGGTTGACGACCTACACGGGTAAAGTAAACAAAAATTTCGAACACACTGCGTGACGTCATCTCTTGCATTCACCTTTCATCCTGAAAACTGTACTAATTTGGCGCAGGCGAGATTACAGTTGCGAAAATTTTGCATATAAAACGGAAGAATGTGAGAGGAAGCTTCAGTTTCCTGCTCTAGAGGAACTGACGACACATGTGTGTACTTTGAAGGGCATGCCCCCTTGTCCAATATCCATAGCAGAAACAAGCTCCAATTTCCATAGCACGTCAAGACGTTTGGTTCCTGGTATAAAACATGCGCATTTGCTACGTTGTCTCCGGACGAAGGGGCCATGCCCTCGTTGCTATGTGCACACACCGCTCTTGTAACGGTGGTCGTCTTTGCGCCTTTAGTGATCGGCTGGGTAAATGTCACTGTGCCGGCCATCATGTTCCGTCTCTACAACCTGCTTGACGTCTGTGACCAGGGGCCCGTGCTGAGCATTCCATGTCACAAATCAGGTAAGCATTCCCTCTAGAGTGGATTGTGCTCTTGTCCTACGCGGCTTTTCAAACACGAAAGTTTCAACATTGTGAAGCTCCGGCTAGATGTTGGTCACAGGGTTCTACAGTCGTCGCCAGACTTAACCGTAACGCAAGAGCCCATGGCCTGCGCAGACGCCAGCGCCGCCGAACGTTGGGTTTGAGACCACTCAACTGAATACACCGTTCGTTATCGTTATTAGCGAGTTTTAATATAACGTACGATGTCGCCTTTGCGTACGATATACTAAAACTCACTATTCTTTCAAGTCGGCGCGCACCAAGCGTCACGCGACGGCACGTCAAACAGTTTCCGTACGCCGGGATTTCACAGAATCCACACAATTGATAATCGCGCGGGAGCTGGTGACAAATCATAGTGAGGCGATGCATTTATCGCACGGTATGGAATGACGAAGTTGCGCAACAAATCCGTGCTCGATGCTCAACTTTTCGTTATTCCGTACCGCGTGACAAATGCATGGCTTCGCTGTGATTCGTCACGAGCTTATGCGCGACGACCAACTGTGAGTTTTAGGGCATCGTACGGTATCGCCTTTGCGTACTACGTAAAACTCTGAATGGTCACGCATCGTGAAAAAATACGCCTGTCAAACCTCATGGGGCGCAAACCCCGCGGCTGCGTGCACAGCGGGTTTGGCGCATGTGCTTTACGAAGTGTTGGAAACATTCTCCTCTGCTTCCTGTTCGGTCCTGAAATGGGAGTTTTTGTGTGCGTTCCTTCGTAATTGATTTGCATTTGTTAAAATGGACCCTCACGAGCGAAAGTTGTTGTACTTGGAGATGTCCTTCTGCAGCTTTTTCGTAAGAGCGGCCATTGCTAAAAAGGCAGTAGGATGCTGGACCGTAACCAGAAGTGACTTGCTGAGCCGTGATTGGTTGCTATGGACGCCCGTGAACTGACTGCTGCGTGAAATATCAAACCTGCTCTGATGCAGTGAATCCCGCGTTACGAGCAGCTGCGACGTACAAAATTTCGCGCTGGGCGTGAGAATTAACCTTTTACGCAAGAAAAACGCACCATGCGGGCCGGCCTTAAGACGCTGTTACGCAGCAGTAAGGTGAATCAGCCTTAACGCTCCATGGCGCTAGTATCTGTCGCGCGCTCGTGCGAGTCTCACTGCGGCTGCACATATGTGAACACCTTTCTGTGAAACCGTGATCTTCATGCGCATCACTTGGATGAAATCTCCGCTTTTCAATTGCAGAAACACTTGACAATGGAGGTATGATCTACGATTTCGACATCACTTACGACGACGTGCAGCCACTTCGTCGAGTCCATCTCGCTCTAGAAATGCCACCCCAGTGCCGAAGGCTACCCAGACAAGAACGGATCCTGGAAATCCGAACTGGGAACTCCAGCGTGCCTCTCTTCTTCCGTCGCCGCAATGCCACTTACATCTCCCCGCTACCTCACGTACTGCCCCGAAACGAAACTACTTTGAGGATCTCCGTCAAAAACACTACATCGCAACTGACGTGCCGTCTTAGCTTGGCAAAAGCTAGTCTCATCCTCAACTATGAAGAGTGTCAACCAGAGGCGAGGTTGACACAGTTACGCCGTAGGCATGTGGTACAACCCCGCGGACAACCACGACGTCGACGGCCTCACTCGACGTCGACATGGCGGCTGGCCAATCGGAAGCGACTTTCGGATACCTGCTCTCTGAAAACGTTCTACGTGGACTTCAGGGAGATACGATGGGACGAGTGGGTAATTGCTCCAGGCGGTTATTTCGCGCAACAGTGCAAAGGAGGCTGCACTTTTCCAATGGGCGATCAAAATGTGACTGCCCACTCTACCGTGCAGTCACTCCTACACTCACTATCCCCGAAAGTGCCTCCATCGTGCTGTGTGCCCGTGAACCTGGAGCCTCTCAATATGCTGTTCCTAGACCATCGTGGGAATATTGTTCTGAAGAAAATGCCAAATATGATAGCTACAGCTTGCGGGTGCCGCTAAGTGCGTGTCAAAACTTGTCACCAAATGTTGCGACTACGCGCAGCAACAAAATCTTTTGAGAGAATTTTTTGTTAACACTGAGCCTAACACGACAGCCTGCTTACCGCGGCGCACACAGCGCACTTAGGACGCGACGCTACGACTTGCATAATAGCAATAAGAAATAAAATTTCTCTCGATGCAATAAAAAGAACCCGTTGGGTGTTATAAGGCTAGCATCTAGATAAATGAGCAACAGGTATCTATCGACTGCTTTTCTTTCTCTCTCTCTCTCTCTCTTTCAAACCCAACCGATTTCTGTAAAAAAGGCTGGTGGGCAACTAGATGACTCATTCTGCGCAAACCAGATCGAAGGGATGTTAACGGCTGTATGACGCGATGACATCGTTCTGGTCGACATAGGCTTTCGACCAAGTAGGGCGGTTCGAATATCAAATAACGCGCGTATAACGCTAGTAAGATATGCGTCACAAGAAAACAGCTTCCGATATCATTCCCTTATCTCGCTGTCCCAATTCCCTGCATTTCCATATTGCCGCCTCTCAGTGCATTGGCCTTCACGCTCCGCAGGATATTTGCGATTCTCACCTCGTGCAATGTGCGCGTTTCATTGCACATGGAAGATCATCTGATCCCAGCTCCTCAAGCGGCTATCTGAAGAAACAATTTCGCCTCAAGGCTTCTGCTTTGATTTGCTATCAATACAAATTTCCTCGCCAAGGTGACTTATTTATTCGTCTATTTATTTATTGCTAGGGTATAAAGATGTTGTACGCGAAACAATCGATTCCATGTCGACCTCGAATAAACTGCAGATACTAATTCGCTGACTGTCTCGTTCATTATTCGGTACACGTGTTCACACAGACTGATTAGAATTATCGGCGATAAATACGATGGTGGTCTATATTTGATTATACATTCATAATTCGTGATAGAATGATGGCAGTTGAAGAAAAATTGAGTTTGCAGTTGAGGCTTGTGCTGTGTTTGTCCTATATGTTTAATTGCCTCATTCACTACAACGTCATGATAGAATTAAGCCTAATGACTCAAACAGAAGTCAAAGATTAATACTACGATGTTGTGGTCCACGCAAACCGACATGTCCTTGACCACTTAGCGACAGTTCTCCCCCAACCAATAACTATATGCTGAATTCCGCGATGTGCTTGTTTGGTTTGTGTAGGAAGACAAATATGGAGATATTCGCTCGTATACAACAGGAGAGAGCCGGATACTCCAAATCACGAATGAAAGTACACATGTGCGTGTATGTAAGAAGAAGGGGAAAGATAGCCATTAAAATGTTGAAGTAGCTATGCTATAATGTCCGTAAGAAATTTCACAAGGGCTCCGAACGCATGTCACCTTAGCTGAACCGACAAGTCCCAAGCAGCCTCTCAGGTCCATATGGACCTGGCTCTAGTCGGTCCAGAGCAACACGAAGATCACATCGATGAGGTGTTGTCCCTTGTGTTCCAGGTTTTTCTGCTTCGCCGCATGCACGGCAATTGGGCGAATTCACCTTTCCAAATTTCCAACCGGCGGTATATTAAAGGTTCACTTGTACGCGGCATACGGGACCAGACGCGAAAAAGATGAGGTATATATACAGGGTGTCCCAGAAAACGTGTCATTGAATTATAGTAAAAAAACTACACCGGTCAATGGCATTTGTTCTTACTGGATTTTTGCCACCTCCTCATGTGAATGTCGTGTAACGTAAGTTTAATTATGTAAACTCTTGCGAGCTTAAGTCGGAAATTTGCCTAGTAAAGGTCACTTTTTTACCCCACCAACGTGAAGAGCGCGACTAATTTAGTCAAATGAATGATAATTGACAGGGATATTCAGGAGCTATCCCATCGGAAAAAATAGCCGAACATCATGCACTACGGAGGTCGCACAGAATAGCGCACGATGAATTTTTCAGCGCAATCTTTGTCAGTCCGACGAAAGGAGGTTGGAAACCCAGCCCTCCGCGACATCGCAGAAAGAGATAAAACAGGCACGGCTTATCACGTCCGACTTTCGCTGGGATAATGCTTTCCCTATCCCAATTTTAGGAACTGTTACTTTTTCTACTATCACTCTGTGGGCTGGCTTCGGAACCTCCTTTCGTCGCACTGAGAGCGATTACGCTCAAGAAGTCATCACGCGCTATGGTCCGGTGCTCCGAAAAGCATGATATTCGGCTATTTTTTCCGATGGGATAACTCGTGAATAGCACTGTGAATTACCATGAATTTGAGTGAATTCGGCACGCTCTTCATATTGGTGGGGTAAAAAAGTGACCTTTACTTGGCAAATTTCAGAGTTCAGTTCGCAAATATTTACATAATTAAACCTGGAGTACATGACATTCACATTAGGAGGTGGCGAAAACCTAATAAGAACAAATGCTGTTGACCGCATGATTCTAGGTGGCGTAGTTTTTTTAATTCAATGACACGTTTTCTGGGACACCCTGTAGAGCCGATGCTGAGACGCGACACCGCGCCCTCCAACCACATAGTTTGCATATATCGTCACGCACTTTGCAGAGCATTCTGTTGGCGTCAGACCCCGTGGAATACATGTAGCGGACACTACCTAATTGGTGGGCTCGAAGTGCTGCTTCATCCGCAGCTTCGTTTCCGTGCATTCCAATCGTCTGCTGGGATCTGCTGTATAGGATGATGTTATGCCCTCTTGAAACTGCGGTGTTGTGTTCACATATAACGTCTTGTAACACAGACTGCGGCCAGGATGCAGAGTGAAGTGTCAGGAAACTGCCTTGGGTAAAAATTACCCACGAGAAACTAGCGGTCATGGATATTTAATACAGTAGCGCCAACAAAATACCACAGAGCTTCGTTGTTGGACAAGAAATACATTGGATAAGATGCGAGCTGTCAGTTGGATATGCTTTGCTGGCATTAGCACAAGTAGATCCTGTGCGCTTATAGTAGACCCGTCCGGTTAGAATTGCTTTCTTCCCGCTCAGCTCTCCGAGAACGGGCAAGCCTATGTTGTCGGACATCGCAAGAAGGTACGAGATTCTTGCAGGGCATGCTTGGGATTCGAACGTAAACAACAGGATACCGCAATGTCCAGGTGGACTGCATATTTGACACAGTTTGTGCTTCGGAATTTCGAGTCTGTACGCATGACAGCACCATGTATGACTGAAGACGCCTCCTGTGCGTGAAGCTGACCAAGGGGTGACGACGATGTCTGGTGAGTGTAGTGACGTAGGGATTACCGCGTCCAAAGAGCCGAAAAAAGGCGGTTGCCGTCTGGAAGTTTCACCGCCATGAAAAGACTGGCTGCGAGTACACAACGTAAGCGTGTCTCCGTGGCGAGTAGGTAAAATTTTCCGTTTTTCCAAATTTCAAATTTTGCAGGACGCGTGCAAACGCTCTAACGGATGCGCATGAAGGAAACACTTATCTCTTGACAATGTTTGCACGGGGTTTCAGCTGAAGACTTTGGATATAGTTAAGCCCACGAGTGAGGTGAAGAAACTGAGTTACGTCAGGGTACTTGTCCCGTTTCTTGTAGGATAGTTTGTGACGCTCTCTGAAGTGGCGAAGCAAACTATGCCCGCAACAAGCTGCTTCAATTACTTTCTCAGGGACCGTGTAATATTTGCGCCCGCATTTTACATGTATAACACGGACCTACACCCAAAAATGGCATGACGCCGCAATAGACCTGGCATGCAAGAACAGGACACTCATGCGAGCTACACGAAGAAACGGAATGTCATTCGCAAATGATGTCACTGTCGATAATTAAGACACCAGAGCGGAACATTTGAAGCATTATACAGGTACATTCGATATATTTTTGTTACTTTTTCTCGAAACTAGCGAAATATTGGGTTATTTCACAAAATCGTTGCTTTTTCGACGACGCCCAGTTGGTGTCTTCGACTGGTTGGTTCCGATCGCTCTCGCCCTGGAGCGACGTTCCATCTTCGACTGGTCGAAATTTAACAGAGCACTCTTACTGCATTCGATTGGTTCATTTGGAGCTCTTTCCTCCAACTCTGAGCGCTCTAGAGTGCTCTCACCAACACCGTCGGAGGGCTTGTGAAATCTGGTTGGGTTCTGGTCACGTGACAGCGCCAGCTTCCGCTGAGTAGTGTTTCTGTTCCGCCATGCCTGCATGTCTGCATTTTGCGTCGTCGTCGTTTTGACTACCAGGGAAACACGGGAAGCCACGTGAGTTAACATTCTCTCTCCGCTCTTCTGCTCGAACCTGCCGCGTTCAGCTTCTGCACGATTCCTCCGGGGGGAGGGGGGATGTATTTATTAGACCGAAGGGGAAAAAAAGGGGGAAAGGTCAGCCAAACGGGACGTCGGCTTGCTCCGGTCCTCCGGATCTGGAGTGAGATGCGGTCTGACCCGCTCCAGCTCGGAGTATCGGGAGAACCAGTCGAAGACACCATAAGTATCAAAAGTAAATGTATAGCGGAATGAGCCTATCTGTACCACACTTGGTAACTTGGCGACTGGGAACGAGGGTAGTTCTCCGAAAAACAGTGTTAAGAGGGGATCATATCTCTTTCGGTGCCATGTATTTTCTATGGGAGGAACAATCCAATTTTTCTCGGCAAATAATGGACCGATTTCAACGGGGCCGGTCTTATTTGTTAGCTTTTGAAAATATAAATAAATACTATTTACCAAAATGCGTGTATTTCTAATTGTTTTTATAAAGACGTTACTCATTCGTATGTATTGCCATTTGCTTTCACCGTGTAACACGGAACGAATGTCATTCAGCGCGAATGTCATTCGCTGGGAATGACATTCAATTTGCCGTGTGACAGGGGTATTACTTGTCTTGGGTGCTCTTTGGTCGCTTGACTATGGATGTAGCAATTCGCCCTGGCACCCCCCCCCCCCCCCCCCAGGCCTTTGGTGCTCATAGTGCCCAACGCCTCCAACACATATATGTATGAGTAATTGTGTGACTAGCCCGTTTTACACCAAGGAACAGAGCTATAATTAAGCTATGGTTCATTCGCTCATTCCTCTTCTATGTGAGAAGCCACCCCTGGCATGCAATCCAGTGTGCAACGGGCATTCCGAAACCCTGACACTGTATGCGGAAAAAGACGATGGGTTTCAAGAATCCATGCCAAACAGACCAGAAGTAGGCGTTCCGCAAAACTGCACAAACAGCTGGTCTAATTGCTGGGTCGGAAGGAATCTAAGGCACTGGGAGATTTACCCGGTTTCTGGGATTAGTCTTTCCAGGATGCGCGATACATCCCGCCACTCGAGGAACCGTTAATAACCTCTAAAATAACACAGAGTTGAGGGGTCTAAATTGCCTGGTATAGGAGATGCCTTCTGGTCCAATGAGTTAGGCGGTCGAAATGGGGGCTTTCTTCAGGAGCGCATACGAACGGGGACATAGGTGCGGTAGGAATAATAGAGAGATTTAGTACATCGTACGCTATCGCCTTTGCGTATTAAAAGCATAGCGTTGATGGTTCTGCGCACGCTATAACAGAAAGAGAGCTTCGCGCAGTGCGCAGAGCCACCAACGCTATCCGTTACGTACGCTATCGCCTTTGTGTACGATCTACTAAAACTCTCTAATGATTACAGTGTGTCGATATTACGACTTCTTGAACATTTTTCCATAATTCGTAGTAGGGTACAGGATGCTTCCATCAACGAATTGCCTTCAAGCTATATCTCTGGTGGTCATAACACATGCCTGCTATATTCAGTGAGCGCTTTTGAAGAAAGTTTTCTGTTACCTTACCGTAGAATTACAGGAATGGCGTAGACCACCCCAGCTTTCGAGGGCTTTCGGGACAACCCCACACTCACCTGAAAAGCAGAAAGACAGGAAATTGACTCGAGAACAGCTTCGCATTAGGCAGCTTAGTAGATCGGAAGCACGCTTCGGAAACGATACGATAAAGGAAAGGGTCAAATCAAAGATGAACAGCGTGACGCCATCAGTCTCAAAAGAATAAGGCGATTGACTTATCACGTTCCTCCCCCTATTGAGAGGCTCAAGCAGCACGACGTACTGCAGTAGTAGTAGTACCTCGCAGGTATCTTGTCGGTAGGGGTTCTTGTTCTCGATAATTTTTTTTTTTTGTCAGAAAAACAAGGCCCATTTCTGGTCAACATAAAACCAGCAGTTTAGGGCGACAACTCCTGCAGTAACTGTAATGGCATCCAAAAAAATAGGAAAGGGGGAACATGTTTCATCTCAGAGCCTAATGACATCATGAAATACGCAATGAAAAATAATACTCGGCTGGCTTTACGTCGCAAGACAACTATGATCATGGGTAAAAAGCCACGGTGGGTAAAGCCACGATCGCTGGATTAGTTTCGCCTACCTGAGGGTTGTTCGACGAGAGCTGTCTACAATGTCTGCGACGATAGACATTCCTACGCTGTCGTAGACTTTCAGATTCCTAGCGCCCACTATACGGCAGTCACAAAGCATATTGGCGACGCAGTAGACACGTATGCGCGGCGTTATCGTGCCGATAAAGTCCACGCTGTTTAATTTTGGCTAATTGGCGAAAGTATATTAATTGATAACGAATCCATGTTCTACAGAGATCTGCAGTAGCGAACGGCAATGCATAGGGGAGCAAAGCGTGCGTTAGTTGGAATAAAGGAGCCAAAATCATAAAAAAACAACCGTAAGCACGTCGCACTGTCCCCGTTTACAGACACAAAAATACATTCTAAGTACAACAAGTTTGTCAGACATGGCCAGAGCACTGCCCAATGTAGTTTTTTTTTTTTTTGTTGTTGTTGTTGTTTATTCACATGGAAGCTCGCAATAGGCCTAGCGCAACAATGCTTGCGCCAATTTTGATAAGAAGATCTGGCTAGTGACACTGCTGGATTTTTTAAAAGCCTGGTTGACAGTGTACCTATACCACGGTAAATCTGAATTCTGATAGATGTTGAAAACACTGTAAACACACGGTAAAACCAGAAGCTTGAACATTTGCGATTTTTGGTATCATTCCATACAATGCAAAAAAAAAAAAAAAAAATCTGGCTAGGCTAGGCTAGTGGCGTTCATGAATCTCTGTCGACTGAGCACGAACATTTCTTACCAAGTTTCAAATACAGGCAAAACGATCAATTCTGTCAGAGGTGTGACTATCAGAAGATCTACCAGACGACGCGTTGTTGTTTACGTAGCTCCCTGATTTGCCAGCATGCTGCTCAGGGGAGATCATGCATTCTGGGGCCTAATTTTATGGCGAACTGTGCCGACATCTGCCTTACTGCGTCTGAGAGAAAACATCCAGACAGCACAACCGGGATTCAAACTCGCTTATCTCTCAGTCCCGTGGCGAGTACAATGACCGGTTGTCGCAGACGACAAAGTGTGGAAATCAGTCAGTTGTTTACTTATTTATGATTCATGTATGCACCAGAAGTTCCATGGCACCCTCAGAGGGAGTAGAGCCATATTTCACACTCATGTAGGATTACTTCATAAAAGCGCGCCGTCCTGAGTACATCAACGTATTAGAGTAAAAGAAACGAAAAATTCTCGTCCGTCGGGAACCAACTTTGGGCTCCTGTTCTGCAGTCAAGTGGTTTACATCAGAGCCACAAAACCAAGGCCACTTCAAAGTGTAGTCTATTGCACTGCATATCGATTTCTGCATATCCTTTATGTTCTGTCGAATGGAGTCTGCGGGATGGCACGTACTGCTATCGCGATAAAACGTTAATCGGAGCTGCGGCTTCTGTGGTGCACCCGATGAACGCCTTTGCAGATATGTGGGCATTGTCTCGACATGAAAGCTTAGTGTTGCGGTAGTACTTTTAAATTTCACATTGTACCTTTGTGACGAATGCATATTACATAAATGTTTGTGACAGTGATATCCTACGTTAATTGCGACACGACGTCATGACAACTTCGAGGAAACAAAGAAAAAGGGCGCTGCTTAACTAATGTCCTTGATATGCCATGTACTGACAAATGGTATAGCGACCACAGCTGCGCTATTAATGAGGTTTAGTGAACCTTTTGAGTAGCGTTCCACTCCTAGAGTGGAAAACCTCCCCACTTCATCATCACAATATATATGTTGTTGTTGTTGTTTGAGTGAAAACGATACACAAAGACGCCTATTTTATGTAACAGATGCCGCTGCTACTGAAATCCCCTTTATCCCCTTTTCGGATCATCCAGGAACAGCTCCTAGGTGAGGAACCGAGTTATAACGTCGGCCGGTACGACCAGTTGGGAGAGAACAGCGGGGATTACCCCTTGGGGATTATTCCCGCGCGGCGATTCCTGACCGCTTCGAGGCGACGATGGGTTCACCTCCGATCGTTCCTCTCTCGGGGCCTCCTGAACGAAGCTAAAACATGACCGACGCGATGGATTCCATCTACTCCGCAGCAGTGAGGTTTCCGTGCCCGTGCCCAACCGGCGCTGCTCAAAATTTTGGGTAGTGGAGCTGCTAAAAAATTTGGGCTTATAGTCGTGTCATGACACGGTTCCTCACAATGTTCCGTTCCTCAAAAACGTCGCGGGGTATTAATATATCTGGTTCATCGTCACTCTGATTAAAGTTCTGGAACGCGCCGTTGAAACTATCGGAAAACACTGCAGCCGCCATTTTTAAAGCCATTCCCATGTGAGGATGCTGTGATTCAGACGGGGTCAGACTAAATGTCATTTCAATGCCTGGTGAATGCTACGGGAAATGACATTTACCGTACGCGTCTGTCGGGGGTATTAGAACTGTTCAAATGTTCTATTTCATAAATTGTAAATGTCTTATCGGTCAAATTGTTTTATTCCGTACGTTTGTTATTGTTCCGTGAAATAATCTTCACAGTACAGCGGAATAATGTCTCTTCCTTGACGAAAGAGATGAGGCCACATGTATATCGTAGCGGTTCCAATCCGGTTCCCGAAAACTTTTTCTGGCGAGGCTCCGATCGGTTCCTTTCCGCCCGACCACGCACCGACTGATCGATCGACTGTATCCATCGCACCGGTTCCCGAAGACTCTCCATAATAAATCAAAGACAAGCCCGCAAGACGATCGGCTGCCGTAACGAGTGAATTAGTCACGTCCATGAAGACTCGTCTGGAGTATCACGGGAGTCCGTCACGCCACCCTTTAACGCCCCTTTAAGTGGGGCAGAGTCAAAGATAAGCTGACCTATCACAATGACGTCTATTTCTAGGTCAGGGGTAGCGACTATGTCACTTCCACCCAATTTGTTGCAGAGAAGAATGAAGAAGAAGTCATTATCACATAGGCCGGGAGTCTGTTTCGTTAGGTGTCGTTTGATTGCTTCCAAACAAGGAGTACATCTTCGATTTTCAGAGCACGGTTTTACTTCATCATCCTGGTGATAGAATTGCTGGGCTGACAGTCGCAGACAAGTTGACATTGCACTCGTACACTTAGGAAAGGGTTAAAGCAGTGTTGCAAAAACGTGTCACAGTCTATGAGTGAAACTATAGATTGTGACCACGGTACTCTGAAAACGGCACTTCACAAGATAACGCGCTCAAGGCGACCCACTGCACAGAATGGCAACCCCTGACTTGAAGACAGAGCCTTCCTATGACCATTCACATGAGATTTTCATTCTGTGTTAGCGCCGCGAAGCAACTATGGCTATGAGCGACGTACAGATGGAGAGAGGACAGGATGAAGGAGTGGGGGACAGGGAATTAGTATGCGTCCCGGGCCGACTTCAATGGGAACTGTGCCGACATTCCTCTGGAAAGGGAAAATCCAGAAAAAAACCTCAGACAGCATAGCCGGTGGTAGGATTCGAACCAATCACCTCCCAGTCTGCAGCACGACCTTGGCTATCACCAACGAGCGGGAAGCCTTAACCCCCTCGGCCATGCCGCTGATCCACAAGATGTAAATTGTCCCAAAAAGGCGTACATCCTCCATTTTCAGCAAACCAGGAAGAAGGTCAACGTCTCTCGGGATGTTTGGTGGCTGTACAAGCTGACAACCATCGAGGCAGCAGATGGAACAAAGGCGGGTTAGATGCACAGGTAACAACATGGACAACTACCAACTTACAACTAAGGTTTATTACACACAAGGAAAGCTTTGAAATTTTGGATAGACAATATAAATGCTTTTTCTCGTAAGTTCATTCATCGACTCGCAATAAAGTTGTTGTTTGTTCAGTTGTAAGTTGGCAGTTGTCCCTGTTGTTTCTGTGTATCTAACCTGTCTTTGTTCCATCTGCTGCCTCGATGGTTGTCAAGGATTAACACCAACTACCCCGCATCATTCCGTCTTTGATGTACACGCTCAGTCTCGGATGTGCCATACACTATGCAAATAAGTCAGCTGTGTGCGCAGCACCCCAGTTTCCCCACTCTCTTTTATTCTCTGTGGGGCGACCACACTGGTGCACCTCCCAAATTAGGGAGTAAGCAACAGCAAACAGCTCGAGGTTTCAAGGCGCACGTGGTTTCGTGGAACCATGCCGATTTATTGCTGCCTTGTGAGTGGACAGACACATTGTCACGTGGTTTCTCCAAACTCTGTCCTCTCCTTTGCGCAGAGACAAACTGTCGTAGCGTATTCGCCAGGAAGTTTTCTGAAATGCTGGTTTGTTGAGAGAGAGAGAGAAATACATGATGACGATGATATGGGGATGACTTCCGCTCATTGAGCAGAATGCTACCCCATTGCTATTGGGGAAAAATGAGAGGATGGTGATGAAGATGATGCTGGTTTGTTGAAGTGATGCAGTTAGCATTGAAAAGCAATTGTGATACGTAGTTGTGACCACCCCTCACAATCTCTCGCGCTTTAGTGAACAGCGATTTTCTTCTTTCTCTTACATAAATAATAACGACAAATAACGAAGTTCACATCGGACACACGCCACGTTTTCGTGTACGCGTTGCATTAATTTTGCAGTGTTTAGCGACACATGAAGTAAGAATCGGAGAAATCTGATCGGTGCTAGTCAAAAGTTACGGATAACTCGATCTACCGACACGAACCACCCGTTGGAGAGAGAACGCTCTCTAAATACGAAGGCAATGACGAATCATCTCGTATATGCGCGTGTGGGTTTCCAAAATACGTTGAAATTATTTCAACGAAGCTTTGTCTAGTCTCCCACATAGACAACTGCTGAATGACCCGTACAGTGTTCAGCCCTTGTACAAAATGGGCTGTTTTCCCATTTCGCTACACTGCAACACTCAGACGGGACGAAGGGGGGTTAAAACAAGGAGACAAACGGATCCGCAGTACTGGAATTAGTGACATAAGGAGTACCCCTAGTACTGGAAATATAGTTGATCAACGGGAGGAAGAGAGGGAGAACTTGTTTTAACCCCACTTCGCCCCGTCTGAGTGCTGCAGTGTAGCGACATGAACTATCACCAACTCCCCTTCTTCCTCCCGTTGATCATCTGTTTTCCCAGACTGCAGCGATATTGTGGAAGAACAACAACATATATATTCTGATGAGGTGGGGAGGTTTTCCACTCTAGGAGTGGAACGCTACCCCATAGCTAGGGGGTCTAATATGAGTGGTGACGGGAATGATCGGAGCGGCGATGGCGATGCTGAACGTGATCGTGATGGTGGGAATACATACAGGGTACCCCAGAAAACGTGTCATTGAGTTATAATAAAAACCACACCAGCTAGAACCATGCGGTCAACGGCATTTGTTCTTACTTGGTTTTTGCCACCTGATGTGAATGTCATGCAACGTAAGTTTGATTATGTAGATTTTTGCGAACTGAACTCTGAAATTTGCCAAGTAAAGGTTACTTTTTTACACCACCAATGTGAAGAGCGTTCTGAATTTACTCAAATTCATGATAATTGACAGGGATATTGAGGAGCTATCCCAACGAAAAAAATAGCCGAACATCATGCTTTATGCAGCACTTGGAGCACAGGCTGCACAGCGCGTTCGTTGTCAGTACGAAATGAGGTTGGAAACCCGGCCCACACTGGGATAGTATAAAGAGATAACACAGACATGGCTTATCGCATCTGGCTTCCGCTGGGATCATACATTCCCTTTCCCAATTTTAGGAACTGTCACTTTCTATTATCGCTCTGTGGGCTAGGATTCCAACCTCCTTTCGTCGGGCTGACAGCGGTTGCGCTCAAAAAGTCGTCGCGCGCTATGCTCTGGGTGCTGCGAATGGCATGATGTTCGGCTATGTTCTCCGATGGGATAGCTCCTCAATATCCCTGTCAATTATAATGAATTTGAGTAAATTCGGCACGCTCTTCACATTGGTGGTGTAAAAAAGTGACCTTTACTTGGCAAATTTCAGGGTTCAGTTCGCAAAAATTTACATACCGAAACTTACGTTGCATGACATTCACATCAGATGGCAAAAACCTAGTAAGAACAAATGCCGTTGACCGCATGATTCTAGGTGGTGTAGTTTATTATAATTCAATGACACGTTTTCTGGGACACCCTGTATATAGATATGTAGGCACCAAGCAGATATAAGATCAAATGGCGAGGAAGCAGGCGTGTCTCCTCACACTCAGAGTTTTTTTCTTTTTTTTCTTGCATGTTCTCCTCGTGCTTTCCAAGTACGCCGACAATCGCAGCGTCCTGGAAGAGACTATTTCTCGGCCGCTACTAGTAATACCGGTCCCTTCCGTCCTTCGTTCCTTCCTCCTGCACGAGGCACTTCCAATCAGACATTCATCGGGAGACCATAGGAACAAATACGCGACGATGGCGACAGGATGTCCCACCACTGGACCAGCGGTAACCTATCCCCACTATACTTCTGATCACTTGTAATCACTACTTTAATAATTTGATCACGCATGTGATAGATACGCTCTTTCCCAACTTCCGCGCTTTACTCCCTAGATTTCATTCCCCTTAGTAAGCGGAGGGAGGCTTAAGCTTTTACATTTAGTTGTAAACTAACAGAGCAGTTTTCAGGATCCATCCCAAGAAGCACAATGTACTGAAAGTCGAGTGCAATGGGGTGGACGGGTAGGTGGAAGGCCTTGAACAGACCCGTGAAATTAAAGAACATTGATAAGACACATACCGTCACCCCTACTGCACTAGACTTTCAGTACATCGTGCTGCTTGGGATTGGGATCTTCGCGGGATAACCTTCACTCCGCGGTGCACGTCCTGTGAATATTGTACCCCTCCGCCGACGTACTCATGTTTTTAAGTATAGCTTTTTTTCCGCCAATGGAATGCTGTAGATGTTCGAATTAGGGAACTCGGTTTGAAGGTGTTTTTGCAGATTGTATGAGCGCTCCTCCGATAGCCATGATAATGGCTGCAGTACGTGTAAACAAACAAATCAGATGAGTGATGTGGGAATGAGTGTAGTTGACAAGATGGCGTATATGCAGGCCAGCTGGTGGATGAACTCCATAATGTAAAAGCCTGAGTGTGAGCACACAGAGGGACGACACGAACACAGAATCAAGTCGTGTGAGTCGTGTGTTTCGTGTCGTCCCTCTGTGTGCCCAGACTCAGGCTTTTACATTATGGAGTGTAGTAGTGAGCGTAATTTGGCTGTAATCCTTATCTCTTAGGACTATCAATTAATCATGAACACATTCGAATGAATTCATGAATTACCATTCATCGGTTTGGCCGTCGTGCACGTCTAATTTGTCGTTGCATGTCTAACCCTTCATGGCGTTTCTGGTGGGCAAACACGCTGCAAATTGAACACAACTTTCTCGGTTGTCGTCATGATTGCACTTCGCGCTGCCCTTGTCTTCTAATTATCGGCGTAAGCTACACCCAATGCGACAGAATTAAAAAGAAAGAAGGTCGCCAGCTGCTTTTGCCCTTTGATCGCACACCCACAGGCACCACACATTCAGCTCCTGCCAATACACTCCCTTCTGTGGTAACTTTTTTCTTTCTCTTTTTTTTCATCCTGTACATACTGTACTAAAGGCTCGCTCGAGTCTTATGCCGTTGCCGATGTTATGTATCTGCGCGTTCTTCAGACAGAAGAAAATATTGCATCTACCTAGAATGTTATCACTTTTGCTGGTTTTGACTGTAGAGCAGATTGATTTAATGCAATAGTAGTTTGTTTACTGTTTCTTCAATATCATCACTACAGGAGACTCATTTGGCTTAATTAAAACGATAAATATGCTATGTTCAACAGTTGGAACTTATTTTGACAGCAATCAACAGCGACAACAGCTTTGCCCCGCTAACCCTCCTCGGTCTACAACAAAGACTGCTAAACGCGATCCCGCCGCGCTCAGGAACACGCAATCAGAGCATTAATGACGTCACAGTGACGCCACATCCGACAACGACCTCAGTTCGTTGGCATCTGCCGCTGACCAAGTTTTCTTTAATGGAACAGGTAGACGGCCGCCTTTTCTTTACTTTCTTTTTCGAAGACAGTCGGGAGACGGCGGTTCAGCAAGAAGGGCGCTTTCTTGGAAACACTAGCTGAGCATGCATATGAAGATACGCCCGCCATACTCGGCTACACTGCAAGTATGCTACCAGGAGTGTCGAAATGCGGTCAAAACAGCAATGAACAAGACTGTATACGCGCCATTAGGACATTGCTTAACACGGTCTTGATGTGTCTTGATGTTGTAATTACGCACTTTGTGCCCTGCGTTAACCTACACTTCACTGCAAGACAAGCCCATGAAGTATATGACACGTGTGAATATGCAGCCGTTTATAGGAACTCTTAACCTTCTGTCGGGAAACAACAGTGACATCATCTTTCATAATTTAGTGGATATTCTGTCCGCGTAATCACAAAAGGGACGTTATTCCGGATGTTCGACAGTTTTCACTCACGCTGATCATCCGATGGATTTCGGGAGTCTGCAAGCAGCCGTGATACGTAGTGTGGTATTTTTTTTTTTTTTTTTTCAAATTGGTTATATGCCTCCAAGAACCTTCAAAAATTTCAAACGAAGTGGCCTTCAAGTTTTCCAGTTCGTCCTCCGAGATAAATACCGGCCATTAATGACACACCTCGCAAAGATAGGCTGAAAGATGTATTCAGAACGAGGACGGGGTCAGTTATTCGCGTATTAAAAAATACGGCATCGCAATACAAAACGCAACCTACCTACATATACATATTTTTCCCGTAATGGTCGAAATCCAAATGCCATAACCCAGTTCAGTTACCATACCACCTCATTAGTGGTCTTATTAAGAAACGAATAAAAAAATATAGATTCGTTTGATTCTTATATATATACATTTTTCTCCAAGTATAAAATACAATTTCTCCTAATCCCATTCCTTTCTTCTAGCGGTAACGTGAGCCCTGGGAAGAACGTAGTACTACGTTGCACAACATAAACTTCGATATCATTCGACAAATTTCTTAAGCTCATCCTCATACCATCGTCATCATGTATCTCTCTCTTCTTAAGCTATGAGCTCTGACAGAGTTTGGAACCTATTCCGTAGCATATTTACATAAAATTTTAATATATTTGTGTAGCAAGTCATTGGGAAAATTATCCTAATTATCAGTCGCAATAAATAAAACGTAAAATCGAAAGTCCGTATTACTGCTGTCAGATTTAAACTTGCAGTGTAGCACCACGACGCCATCAACGTTCCTGTATGCAGTGCAGTCGTCAGAAACGAATTATCACGAAAAGAAAACGCAATAAAGCGCCAAGCTTGCCTGCATCAGGGTGGAGCCCGTCCACGTAGTACATTGATTTTAGTAGTACAAACATAGATTATGAGTTAGATATCTCAGTAAAGAACGCCAAAGCATCGCACTTGCCCCAGGGACTGTGTGCGATCCGCAACAGGTGACCTCGCCCTCACACTTGTGACGTAGGATGCTCAAGTGACTCCGTCAAGGTCTCAGTGTCAGTGTTAGAGGAGGAAGAGAAGCGGTCAAGTACCAACACACGGAGCGTCGTGGCCAATGGGTGGTTAACGTCATATCAAGAGCCCCCCTGATGGGAGATCACTTGCTTCGTCACATAGTGTACATACACTCATGACGTATAAGCTGTACCAGAAATGGATAGTAGTACACTTATGATGCAAGGCTCTGCTCGTATTTCTTGCGTGGAAACAGTACGCGTGATCGAACTTTCCATTATAAAAAGAGCTGTCATTTTTGCCATCTTGAACTGTTCCTTAAAGTCCTGGAACGGCGTTCGGACATTATGGAGTCAGTTATGGGCAAGTAGTCTTAAGCAAATGCGAACGCATTATGAACGCAACAGGTGGAGGGAAATACGTGACTGAGGAGCTGGATTTATTCTCCGGTACAGCGTTCCTATATTGGAGCATTTTGACGAATTCAATCTATCTCTATTTTTTTCCTCAACATCAACATCATTTTGCAACCCTCGTGAGCGTTGAATGTATAGGTCGAGGGAGGAATGAAAAGAGCGCATTGTAGAACCCAAAATGTCGCGGTATGGAAGACCCCCCCTCTCCCCCAGTTTCATAAGAAAAGACAACCGTCCGACGTGCGGGCATGCGCGACTTGTTTACGTGTCTAGTACATGGGGTATCTGTTTACACTTGGCAAACATGTAGTAACGTAACAGCGCAGGGATTCCGAGCGACCTCTGGAACATCAGACGAGGTACCGCATCTTCCCTTTCTATAGTCAGGCAAACATGCAAAATCTATCATAGTGCCTATTCTTTTACACGGCTGTGTGTGTGTGTGTTACGGCAAGAAAGGCACGCAGGACTAATGATGCCGTGGAAAGTATTAAATACTTATGGCGGTAACTGTAGGGGTAATGAGACATTGCAGTGAGACTGTTGTACAGAACTGGACAAAAGTTTACGGAACACGCCCCGGCTCATTCCTTCCTCAGAGTGACAGGCTATCAGCGAATGGTACCGTACGGACTTGCAAACTGGTGACTGGGTTACCTAGGTACATATCTAAGTCCGTACAGTCCCATTCGCTGTTAGCCTGTGAGGAAGGAATGCGCCGGAGCGTGTTCCGTAAACTTTTGTTCAGCACTATGCTAATATCTTGCTACGTAAGTAATACGGATATATGCTATAGCACAGTTCGGAACACCTTAGTTCCTATTTGGCGTTAAAAATCAATAGCACAATAATATAGCACCATAATCGATGACTAAAACTGTTGTGTGAAGAGAGACCCATGCAGAATTCCTCTAGCTGCAGAGTGTACTACAGTACCTCTGAACAAGTTATCAAACTCTCGCAATAAAATAGTTTTGGGCGTAGTTTGCCGCTATACATATAAACTTTGGGGAAGTAACTGAAACGGGCGTAAGATTTTCGCGTACCTGTTCTTGCCGATCTATAACCCTACTTCACTGCCGGAGAAGAAATGAAGGTAACCCCTTTTTGAAGCATAAATTACTCGTCGCGAATCTAGGCTACTTTCGCGGAGTTCGAAAGAAAAACGCTTCGATGTTCCAGAGTGACACTTTCGTAGATGGATGGATGTATAATAAAAAATAAGAAAAAGTGCGCCGCTCCCAAGGCGTATCACACCAGAACGTTTTAAACCCTTCCATGGCATGAAGTGCCCTACATGTCACACACACACATATATATATATATAGGGTGTGCATTTGGGGAGCGACGAGGCGGGAGAGCATTTTATTTGTGCTCCCTCATTCCCGGAAACACGTGATGTCACACCTGCAAGTCGGTTCCCCCACATGCGGCCCACCAAAAGTCTTTGGTTGGATTTGGATGCGGCATTTGAGTCGATTAGTTATTGTTCATATGCGCTTTTTATGGCAGCAAAAATCAAGGGGGAAAACACTCTTAACGGCTGTTCTTAAAATCTAGTATAGAGAGCACTTAAACTGCAATTACTAATGATTTTCTGAGGACACGAGGCATTGACTAGGCTGCGATGCACGCATATTCCGGGCATTCACGTCTGGCGGCCAACTCGCTTGAATGCCATCTGAGGACAGAGCAATATTCTTTGATGAAAGCGAGGAGGGTTCCGGAGGACTTGCTCCACAGCTTATTTTGACCATGAATGAAATGCACTTTTTATTATGGGGGCAAGGCAAATCTCGGCGGGACTGCAATGAAATAGCGCTAGTGAAAGTATTGGAATGGTCGCACTCTGAAAGAGGCAAACGGTTGAGTGGCTTGGTCTTTTCTCACTTCATGGGGCTACGTTGACAGAGTTCGGCAACGCTGCTTCAAAACATCGATAATCTTCGATCCTTTCTTTTGAGAATGTGTGTGTTTATTTCCCACAGTTACACATGACAATATAACACAATTAGTAGCCTTACGAAAAAGCGGCATTTCGTGCGCTTGAGTGAATAAGGTTCCGGAATTAGATAATATTCGTCAGGTCGCCGTTCGATCCACTAAAATTTACTATTAGCTCACTAAAGTTTGTGGAAATAAAAACATCATGAGTTTAACAAAGAATATAAAACGATAACCTCAGTTATTCCCATTTACTCGGCCCGAATCGAATGTCGTCACACCAGACAACGTTTAGACGCGAACCTTAGCAATGGGGTTATCCCAAGTGGACAACAGGCACAGCAGGTTTCACGATTATGGGCAGCGACTTGTGCAAAGATGATGGGGATTCGGTGCTGGGACTTTTGGGATTATTATTCTCTAGTACTGCAGAATTGCAAAGGAAAACCGCACTCAAAAGCAGGAAATTAATCTGAGACAAAGAAAGGCGAAGAACAACGAGCAGCAAAGAAGCGGCGTCAATAAGACCAGTCGGCCGCAGTGAATCCTGTTACGTAATCATTCCAACTTCCCGGCGGTTTCCGAATATCACAAAATTGAATATTCGAGAACGTGTTATTCTACAGACACAGAATTTAAAACTGAGACTAAATGCGCCTTCGAAATCGAAAGTCAGCGACAAGATATCATTTTCGATGTATGGGCATATGTAGATAACATTCACAGTACTTTTCCGTGGGTCAGTATAGGGAGTTTTAAAATTGTGTACCCAAGCGTTTTGGGGCCCCGAAGTCGACACTATACGCGTTGCGTAAAACACTGTTTGGATTTTGGGCATGCGTAGTGACGACCCGGTTCCAAAGCGGTTGGGGCCGGTTTCACACGAACGTTTTTCTCGGCCCATTGGAACCTACGGTACCAGATTGCCCGATAACAGTTCCGAAAACATGCTAACATCACATTGCTAAGCTTGGATTTGATAACTTCATCTATCGTATCGTTTTCGTAGAGTGTTTACGATCTACTAAAACTACGGATTTTTGAAGCAAACGGACGACAAATACGGTCGTGTAAAACCGGCCTAAAGTTTTAGCAGATCGGAAGGTCTTTACGATAACGGTTCCGAGAACATGACAAGCAAATCGCTTGATTCCTTTAAAGTGGCTGATATCACATTGGTGATCTTTGATTTGACACCTTCCCTTATCGTATCGTTTGCATACAGCGCTTCCGATCTTTCAAGATCGAATTTTTTTTCATATCTGATTGCGGTCTGGGCCGTCGAACTATTCTGTTTCGCATATAGAAAACTAAATGTGCCGATATGACCAGTGCAATGACGAAGGTGAAGATCACAATTAGGCGTTGAGTTGAGGGATCCTTTTGTGGTTTTATTATAGTTTTATCCGAAGGATGGGATAGCTAGTTATCTCGTGGTGAATGCTATACTAATACAGGTAAAGCGGTCGCGTTCAATCCCTTCTTACAACTTGCACTTTAAATTTCCTTAGCTCCACCCGTAGATCTGAGAGAAAGCGGAAAGCATATTGTTCTCCCTCCAGGGGTTCTTATTGAGGCAGTCGTGGGATAGCTTCTTTGAACGTCTTGTTCCTACACATCTCTACTGACGAAGAAGTTAATTAACTACAGTGGAAGTCTTTCCGGCACAAAAGGATTCCTTTGTCGTCGCTTCGTGGTTCATAATTATGTAGTATAGCGGCGGGGCCACCTGCGTTTCTCTCTCTCCGTGAGATACGAGGCTAATTTTCGCCGCGTTCCGTTTTACCTCTGCGAATAAATGCAGTGTTTGGCGTAACAAACAGAGAACACACATACTGGAAGGGCGATGTTCTTTTATTCCTCTCACTTTGGCACGCAAAGGCTTCAAATATATACTTCTATTCTACAACGCCTATAGCAGAGCACTCGCGATTTGTTAGCAAAAATAAACAGTCGTACAGACGCGGAGCTTCCGGCAGTAAAACTGAGAGCAGTTTACCAAATAACGAAAACAAAAATGAAGAGCAAGCGCAGCGGCAGCTCAAGTCACCGTTGAGCTTGAAACTACAGTAATCTTTACTGTCTGCAACACCACTAGCAAACTATATACGTTATTGATTTCTAATGCAGCTGCTGCCGACGAGCCCGTTCTGTCCACGCACTCTAATACGGGGATGGACGTTCGTGTGCTACCAACGCAAAGTATGGATAATAGGTAGCGGTAGTTGCTCGCGTAAAAAAAGGGGGCATCTCTGCATTTTTTTTTTTTTTTTTGTCAGATGTCGAATGAGACGCACGCGATCCCAGCATGACCAATGCGTGTAAATTGCCGCGATGAAGGACAAGCAACTCCCTTGAATGACAACAAGCCAGTAGGGCATGTAGCCTTGACGTGTCCATCGCGTGTGTCGCATGACTCACATTGTGATCAGCGACCGTGTTCACTCTGTATATTCCAGAACAGGAACTTACAAATTGTGTGGTGGTGACAGGTGACAGAGACGTTGCGCTCGCCTAACAGTAAACCAAGAAAGTAGGATGGAACGAAGGGAGGGGGGAAATGAGAAGTCCGGGGGTCTTGGGCACTGTAAGTGCACACGAGGCCTATGAGTACAGCCAAGTACAGCTGGTCGATAATGATACAAAGACTCGTGGGGAATAGCTGGTGGTTGTTCTCCCTCAGAGCTCTACGCTAAAAGAGGACGGGACAATCAATTGTTAATAGTTACAGCGTTTTGAGAGAATACACTGACGAAATATATTTGTTTAGTGTTGTACCCGCAGGCCCCTCTTGGCCTTAGATCATTACGTACATGGAATCATGGGAACAAGGCATTGTTGAAAGGGCACTGCGCCCGATATAAACGCAAGATACAAGACTGTAATCTGCATCAATGTGGATCTGCATTGCAGGTTGGACTAGCCGAAAAATGGCACCACAAATACCGAAAGTCACACGGCCGTGGCATCACAGCAGGCGTCTCCATCAGTGAGACTGCCGCGGGAGAGGTCACGTGCTTACGAGAACCAATAGGATAGGAATGGCCGACGCTCTCGCTCCTCTGACGACAGAGCTTGACGCCGTAGCTTGTTCGGGGGGTTGTATCTCGCCACTATGACACGCCGAAAAATAATTATTTTTCCCTCAGTAATTTGACCAACAGTACAATGCGTCCATGATATTATGGACAAGAATAACTTTATTATCGTCACCTTGAAACAATGCTGATACAGACAAGTTGCAAACGATGCGTAAAATCATAAATGGGAGTTCACTGAGGGACACACATAGAAGGAGGACGACCATACACCAGCACGCACTAGTTATGAATGTATCACACCAACGCACTCCCAGTGCACCTCAGCCCAATCCCAGTTATATCAAAGTGTCACACTAACGCACTTTCAGTGCACTCTCAGTTATGAATGTATCACACCAACGCGCCGAATCTATTACCCTACCTAGATGCGTAGAAAACTAACATACTACGCATTCATAGGTAAACAAGAAGAAGAAATGTAGACAAAGTGTAAGAGAGTATGTTGTACATACTTTATGAATATTTTGAGTAGAGAGGATGGCAGATGCAAGTAAAAGAAAAACACAAATAAGGAAGGTTCCCAATGGAGCTGGGCTCCCCAGCCGATATGAACTGCCAGGTTTCATCACCAGAGAGCAATCAACACACGAAGCCGACAATAGAGTAAATTTATCAATTAACGACGGTTGAATGGATGTCGTTACCTATACCAAGTTTATATGCAAGACGTCGAGTTGGGCCTGTTGGTAGGACATCACGAATTAAAACCAACCTAGTTTCTATCTTCTTTTGTTATGGCTTCCACGAAAAGAAGAGTACAGGTAACGGTGTCCACATTTGAACTTCATTTACTCCGCAGAGGGTCAAGTACGATAAGGATAAAGCGGGAAACAGTCAAGCGAAGCACTGCTCTGGATCACAACGACCAGTCATGCTTATTCCGCATAAATCATTTCTCCGAGAAGCAGAAACCGCTCGAAGAATATGGAGACATTATTACGGCGCAGCCTGGGCCTACTTTTGTTTCGTTTCCCGTATTCTTTTATTTTATTTTTTTTTGTTCTTCCGACTTACTTCCTCTCTACGTAAATGAAAAAGTTGCGGGATTCAAAAAAGAAAATGCGAGCACAACTTGCTGCAAGGCCACGCTTACATTGCGGTAGGCATGTCCTTCATACAACTCACTTGCCTACTTACTCCTAGACGTATAGTCAGGCTTGTCGACCGGACGCTACGAAAATCGAGCACTGTCGACAAGTACATCGTGCGCCGAATACTTTCGTACCAAAAGAATAACAAGCGAGAAGAAGAGCAGTAAGGAACCTTAAACATGTAGGTCGTGTTGGATGCCAGCGAGTAGGTTCAGAGTTCATTTGCGGCCACTGGTTTTCTTACAGATTCCGGAATGATGGCGACCATATGTATGCTGCACCAAAAGGAGATTAGCTTGTTTCGCAAAGCAGTATGCACCCCGCAAACGCTCTCTCGGAAATTGACTCACAAGAAAAGAGACACGCAGCTGGTTGTCCAGAAAGTACGAGAAACAACAATAGCAACGAGAAGTGCAGTCTCGTGCTGATGCGATTCTATAGACGCAATTCGTGCCACTCGAGAGGTGATGGGGTCGCCATCAAACGGTTATTTCTATAGCCAGATAGGGGAAGTGCGATTCCGTGCTAGGTGAACATCCTCACTGAATTAGAACCTCCGAAAAGAAAAATGTACATTACTTCTTCAAAGATATGCAAAGTTAATCCGAATACAGCTGCATCTGGGCAGGTCCGGTATCCGAACCCCACCCAACTGGTCAATGCGTCTGCACTAATGAAACTTTGTCCTTTGCAGCAGACACTTTACGATATGAAGACTTTCAGACATTAGAGGAAGCAATGGTGTCAGAAGATTAAAAAAAAAATATATATATATATATTTTAAATAAAACGGGAGTATTTGTTGGACAGATTCAATGCAGAGACTCGCTATTTGAACCGAGTGAAGGTAGCCCACCTGAATGTTATATCATCGCAAGGAGGCAGTGTTCGATTTTCAGCCCAAAAATTTAGTGCTTACTAGTTTGTTATAGGTTCCACACACAAAAACAACAAATCACGTGACCAACAAAACAAGCGCCGTTATCATATTTCATTTGTCAGTTGTTTCTAAATGACCCGCCTTCATAACGTTACGTTAGATCTGAAGCTAGAGAATGGAGAATTTCAGAGAAACTGAGCGGGAAACTGAGCTGGAGGATCCTCGCGTCCGTGTCGTTCGCATATCACGAACGCTCCCTATTTACCAGGAACGCACACAAATGACATCTCAGGAAACATCCGTACGCTCGTGCCTCAACATTCCCGTGACGAAATGTAGTCGGCACGTAAAAAGCAGATTCGACCACGTTCTTCGTAGAGAAGCACTTCACTTCCACGAATTATACCACGAATGTGAACGTTTCGAATAGTCGGTTCGTTCTCCGCATCAACGCAATGGAAAGCGTAATAACGGCGGAAGTACAAATTGGAGGAGACTCGTGGGGGCACACAGCCGCCTGTATATGACGAGAAAGGCGGAGGAAGGAAGTGTTCCGCCACGCAAATAGGGGAGTTGAATAGAAAGCCGAAACTTCGTGAAGCAATTCAGAGGGAGACCTACGCAATGACACAAAGCACTTGTCTTCCTCACTTCCACGGAAAGGTCGCATCTGTGTAATGTTCAACGCTGCGGAAAGACAAAGGTTCTTGAGGCCGTCATTGAACGAACTCCCCCCCCAATTGAAGGCACAAATAATATAACCAAAATCTTGACTTGTTCGATTTGAACGGAAGTTTAGTTCCAATGGCAGCAGTAATTTTCGGTTCCGTTCTCCTACAAATAAGCTTACTTCCCGATTTAGGCTCTATTTGACTCCACACGTGGATAGCAATTGTGCGCAGCCAACCGATACTTTCAACTGAATTGCCCTTCTATTCGCGCATTCCCCCCTTCCCCCTTTGCTGTCTAACAGTCAGTGCACGTAAGACTGGTAGTGTAGCTTTTCTGAGCTGCAAAGAGCGCTGGCCTGAAGGCTTTCACCCCGTTGTTGTCGAAGTCGGTGTATAGGACACAGCAGGAAGTTACAACGTCACTGCTTCATAAAGGCACTTCCTTGCCGCTCAGCGGAACAAAAGTGGATAACGAATATAAAATTCAGACGACATATGGAGCAAAACATAATGCCAATGTTGATATGCACGTATATTGAGGCAGGTCAACGTAATTTCCTGCGCATAACATGTACCACTCCAAAGAAAACTATCGGAATTTTGAAAAAATTTCGACCCACCAAGGATGTACTACTAGTGCATGGGGGGGGATATGTTTATTAAGAAAAAAAGAAAGGAAAGGTTAGCCAGGCAAAGAGCCGGCTTGCTATTCCGAAAAAGAAAAGGGGGAAGGGGCAAACGAAAAAGAAAAGGAAGGAAAAAGAAAAAAAGGGGGATCGAAACAGAGGAAAGAAAGAAAAACAAAAAGCAACAGAACGAAAGGGAAGGAAAAGAAAAGAGAAACGAAAGGAAAGAAAGGAGAAACACAAAGAAAGAAAAGAGAAGCACAAAGAAAGAAAAGAGAAACAGAAAGAAAGAAAAGAGAAACAGAAAGGAAGAAAAGAGAATCAGAAAGAAAGAAAAGAGAATCAGAAAGAAAGAAAAGAGAAACAAAAAGAAAGAAGAGAATAAACACTAGCACAACGTTACAGGCAGTTCACGAGTCCTGAGACTCGGAGAAAACCGAGGAGAGCGGCAGTGACAGCCCACTGGTTGGGGTGCAAGACGGGGCCAAGAAGAGCGGCCAACGAAAAGTCGTTACAACCAATCTGGAGCAGACGGCAACGGAGGGTGTCCCTATGTTGAAGGTGCTGCTGGCAATACAGGAGTTGGTGTGGGATGTCCGCTTCCACTCCACAGACATTACAGTTTGGTGAATTTAGCCGACCCATCTTGAAGAGAAGTGAGGGTGTACGGGCAACATTGAGACGTAGGCGGTGGAGAAGGGATTCTTCTTTACGGCTGCGTTGGCAAGTGATGACGAACTCCATCAATGGGTCGATAGACCGTAGGAATGAATTGTAAGTCGTTGTTTCGGCACGGAACTGCTGAGCACATGTGGCACACCGACGGCGTATGTATAGACGGCATGTTGAGGCTGTAAGCGGCAGAGGTGCCAGGGCCGAAGTGTCATCAGACCCAGCGCGTCTCGCTACTGCGTCTGCTCGGGTATTTCCATACACGCCTACGTGGCCAGGGACCCATTGAAACGTGATGTTGTAACCAGTGGCGAAGAGTTCATTGAATTTTTGAAGCGTCATGGTATGCAAATCGCTTATTATGCTGGGGCGAGATGACGACAACATATCTAGTGATGCCTTGCTGTCTGTAAGAATGACCCACGTTCCGTGCCCGGATTCTGTAATATGCTCCAGTGCTGCCAGGATACCAAACAGTTCGGCTTCTGTCGAGGACACTGTATAGGGGAGTTTGAAACCGTGGCCCAGGTCTTCATCCGGAGTGTAGAAAGCCGCGCTCGAACTACCTTCGGTTACCGAGCCATCTGTGTATATATGGCGACTTAGTCGATGTGTTGAGGCGAGGTGCTCCAGTGTGAGCTGGTGGGCCACGACTGTGGGGACGTCTTTCTTGCGTTGGAGTCCAGGGATGTTAGTGTGAATACAGGGTCTTTCAAGAGTCCACATCGCCGGTGCATAGGATGGTGTAGACGCGGGAGATGGAATGCTCCCTTTCAGGCGGGCAATGGCACTGCCGAAAGCAGACGCCGGGCAGTCCTCATCAATGCGACAAAGAGAGTGGAGCGGGTGCCGTGTAATGTAGCGTGTATAAGCGCGGAGGGTATCACCATCCCGCAGTATGTGAACCGGCTGCTCTCGCGCCTCTGCCAAGACAGAATACGTCTCCGTTGTCCTGGGGACTCCCAAACAGACACGGAGACTACGGGCCTGGATGTTGAGCAGTTCCTGTTCTTGGGTTCGACTTAGACCATGCAGGATGGGTAAGCTGTACCGCAATGTCCCCAACACCAGGGCCTGATGGACACGATAGAGGTCAGAACATGACGGGCCCCAGGATGCACCAGCAATACGCCTGAGTACATTTACCAAACCGTTTGCCTTGGTAGCAAGGAGCTTCACGTGCTGGGACCACGTCAGGCCACGGTCAATTGTAATCCCCAGGTATCGGCAGGTCGTGACAAAGGTCAGGGGTGAGCCATCAATGAAAAGCGGGTACTTATGAAATGATCTTCGTGAGAATGCCATGGCTACTGTCTTGCTAGGCGAGACAACCAAGCCGCGGTGCAAAAGGTATCTTGAAATGATGTCTAATGAACCTTGTAGTCGGCGTTGGATCGTATCACGCCGAACGGCGGAAGTCCAGATACATACGTCGTCAGCATATATTGTAATGTGAGTGTGATTATGAAGCTGCGCAGGAAGAGAAGCCATAATGATATTGAATAATATCATGCATATTGAGTGCATGGAAAGTGCAGCGCCCTTACTGTTTACAGAGACCCCACAGTTCGTGGTCAAAAAGCACCTGTTGGACATATCACGGATGCGCTGTTGACTCGCGAAGCAATCAAACTATAGAATCCAGTAAAATAGGTGCTATAGTAGACATCAGATTGCTCGCCGCTCTCTGTTTCGCGTTGCTTGTCAACAGGGTCAGCTCTCTCAGTCAGGCATAAGATGTCCGTCTGCAGTCGTGGCCGTTGTCTACAATAGCTATCACGTTTCTCCTGAATGATTAAACACTGACAAGCGGGTAGAACAGTTCGATTTTCGTTGTGCCCAAGCGAAAGCTACCCGAGAGCTAACTTACACTGGTCAGAGGCTTTACAGTATTCCTTGGTCTTCTGGGAAGAACTTGGGCGCATAACGCGCACTGCCGCTTTTCGAGGTTACTGAGTTTTTGTGCATCGTACGAAAAGGCGATAGAGTTGTAGTGCATCGTACGCTATCGCCTTTGCGTACGTAAGGAACAGCGTTGGTGGTTCTGCGCACGCGCAAACAATAAATAGAGTTTGGCGCATTACGCAGAACCACAACGCTATACCTTACGTACGTAAAGGTGATAGCGTACGATGCACTAAAACTATTTCGACCACGTGGTAAAACTATTTTTACCACGTGCGCCTTACGCATCGGAATACATGGTAAATGTGGATGTATGACGTGACGCGGAATAGGATGCGCACAGCAGGTTTTCTTTGTATTTGTTCAATTTAGGGCTAAGAGAGTTGATGGGCCGTCTGCAAAACCGCTCCCGCTACGCTGGCAGTTAGAGGTAACGTAATTAGATCCGTGACCACTTTCGTATTGTGCTTACGTATTATTAGAAATGGTAGCTAGGCTACTGTATATGGCCGCTCGTTCACGTCGTGAAACATATCGGGCCGTGGCCCGCACACGTCAGCCAAGGGGTGCTCCGCGCAGTTGTCAAATATTTGCACGACATCCAAGCAGTCAGGAAGGTGTAAAGCCTAGTGTACTAGCGGAGTTTAGCGAACTTCGCTCGATCACCCCTTGCTTACCATCCCTTTCACTCATCTATTACTTTCTCGCTTTCCCACCTTTCATTTTTCCACACACCTGGAAACACTATCTCCATTGTGTGTCATTTCACAGTATAAGGCTCGCCGCGCAGTGACGAAAGAAGTACTTGTTGACCCATCCCACTAAAAGTGCGACGGGCATCCCCTCCTACAGTTGGCAATAGGAGGGCATCACCTTCGCTGTGTGACGCGTTTCACTTGATTTTCTGATGCACTGCTATACAGCCTCGTGACGCATGGTAAGCTGCCATTCAGGACGATGATTCGTCAATATTGTAAGATGTTGACCGTCAGCAAGTGTCGAACCCTTCCTTCTACAACCTTTTCTTCCTTCTATAACCTTTCTCCGGTTCTTTCACGTCTGTAATTCTGCATCCCCGGTACAAGGGTAAAACTATTTTAAAAAACTGAGTCCTTTATTTGCGCCAAACCATGAAATTCGTACTTCCTGCACAACTAACCATCCTACATAAAAGAACGAAGAAAAAAAAAGAAACATTGAAGGAGTCAGTCCCTCTTCCACGCTTTATCACTGAGCTGTCTGAAAGCACATTTGGCAAATGCGTGAAGCTGAAATAGCACGATACTTCCTGCAAAATGTGCATCTTGCTGTGTGCACATATACTCAGCTATACCACCGATTGTGCAACAACAAAAGATGCCCTCTGACCTGCTCCCTTCAAGGTTCTCACGCGTACAGGTATAAATACATATGGCAGAGTCATAGTCGTTTGCAAATGGCTGTCAAGTAAAGCGCGCGAATCCTGCTTTGTTTGGAGAAGGACCGTTTCAAGTTGTTGTCGCTTCTCTGACAGCATGGTCATTATTCTCACCTCGATGCTCTACTTAGCAAAAATAAATGGCACGGTGGACGCCTCACAGCGCCCTCTGGTGACCTTGGTTGTTAAAAGCTTGCAGGAAAACGTGATAGTGTCTAACGGTAAGGAAACCGAGTCGTAAGAGTTCTTGGATACCTTCTCGCGCAGCGGCATATTGCTTTGCGATTGTGCCCGTATGGAGGCTCGTTGCAAGTCGGGAAAATGACTTGTGCATATCCTTGTGCTTTCAGTCGTTCATTCTGAGTAAACAGTAGTCACACTTGTAATTCCTATAGCGGCCAAGGCCAAGAGAAGTAAGCGAAAATAATGATCAGTCTGCCAAATTATTTTCATAACCATTTTCGCTTTTGAAGGTGGTCGAACGGCCAAAGGGCCGAAGAAGACGTCAAGCGGTTTGATTGCTAGCGCGGAATTCAGCCACTTGCAGAGTTTCAGTCTGCAAAGAACACCTTCACTAACGAGAGGAAAGGATAGAGCATGCGCACATGCGGAACCTGTCAAGGTAGAGACTGTACATCGAGGATGGTACAGTGCGTCATTAGAAATATACGTTAATATAACTAAAATACAGCCCGTGTCAGGCAAACGGGTAGCACAGGTAATCTCGACCCCTGTGGCATTTTGGCATACCCAGTAGATGACGCTACATGCGCGTGGGAGAATTCTCCAAGGGTCACACACTTCCTAACACTTCCTTCCGTGTAGTGCTTCCCCTCTCACCCGTTTCTGAACGGTTCTGTTTTCCGGTGCTGCCCCGCTCCCACAACATACAAGGCAAAAAGAGAGGAGAGCTCGACGATGAAACAGAAAGGAGACTTTTTTTCTTTTCGCTTCCTCTTGAGACCTGTGTATGTGTTGCTAAGGTATGCAGGTAGATTGCCTGGCTAACCTTTCCTTTCTTTTTTTCTTAATAAACATATCCCCCCCCCCCCCCCCAGGTAGATTGCATAACCAATTCTGCGGGATTTCGCCGGGATGACGTTCGACTGATCTCTCTGTCTGAGAGGAAGTAAACAGTGTAACAGGTTTTTGCGACAAACGAAACATCGTTCGTCATTCCTTTCAATCAAATCATGCTGCGATAAATGGTACGGAGGTTCGAGATGCGCATAATAGAATTATTAACCACCGCGAACTCGCCAACCACGGGTTGGTCAATTAATCAATTTCAGCACAGTTTAAATAAATTCTGCGCTGGAGTGATTCTTCACTGCAACTCATATGCAGTGTCCAGTTAAACGCTCGTTCTCCTCGGCAAGCAGACTGCACGGAGGAGCATGACCAGAGCCAGCACCAAGAAAAACCTATCAACGGGCATCATTGTGTCATCGCTGCTTTACGTGCCAGATATGCCAATGTCACCACTTGTGAGGTATGCCATGCAGTCTGTTTTGCATCTCCTTTCCGTGTCGCATTAACCGTGTTTAAAACTGGTAGCGGCCAATGACGGCGACGATGCGCTTCAACATTTTGCGTAGAAATCAGTGCCTCTCCCTCAGCTTTTATTTAGCCTGTGTCTGACGAGAGTAAAACGAGCGCCTTGAATGTTACGTAAGCTTCGAGGCTTCCTAGCAAAATACCGCTTACGAAACGCGCTTCCTCGCCTCATGCCGTGCATGTCGTATATAGCATGGGAGATATCGGGATACATGGGAGCGGATTTATTCAAATAGTACGTGCACGCTTTGAGGTTATGATAGTCACAGAAACCGGTGTGTATTGACATCAAGTGTCGTCAATCTCACCTGGACCGCTTCACCATTTCACCTATAGTGGGCTTTCACCTCCGTCGCGACCTTCGCAGGACAGGCAATCGCCACACGGTCTCGCAGTGTGCGCTGCAAGACGGAAGAATTGGATGGATGACTTACGTCAACTCCCGACAGCCACGCACAAGAGACAAGCCCACGTGCTTAGTAACGACAGCAGTTATTTAATGCATGGATGAATTCTAATTAAAGTCGAGCAAGTGATATAGTGATAACAAGCTGTTCCGAGAATTGGGATCCAAGTCTCGGAAAAGCGAAATATCGCTGTCGGAGGAAAGGAAATTATGGTCGCTGGATTGTGAACGATGATGGTAGCAGTCAGACTGTATTCGTGGTATGGCAGTTTCCAAACGTTGACACACACTTCACTTACAATGCTTAAAAATAATAAGAATAATAATCGCAGGTGAAGGGCCCACGCCAATATGTCCGGACCATCTTCTTCCACCTTAGACACTGGCCGTTATCCACCGAGGAAGATTGGCCAGGGCTAAATTATTAGTTAAGCGTGTCTATCTTCGACTGACCGCCAACACCCTCCTCTTTTTCCTGCTCGTTCCTCGATATTGGTCCTCTTCTCCCTCTTGCGTTCCTGAATTTCGAAGGTTGAATTACTCCTTTTCTCCTGAGTTTCAGATTCAAAAATGGATATTGTGACTACTATCCTAATTAGGATTTCTTCCAGTAAGTTGCTGGGAGAAATTCTAATTAAGATGGAAGTCGCAATATCAATCTTGACGTGGAAACTCGGGGGGGGGGGGATGCGTAAATCAGCTTTTGAAGTGAATCTGAAGTGTTTGAATGGCCTCGCAGTGCATGTGCAATATGCCGCACCGCCCAGGACAAACAGAATTGGACGAGCTGGCCTACGTCAAGAGAGGTATGTTTTCGGCAGCGTCTGAACTTGTTTTGTCGTTTTCTGCCGAAACCACTCATCTCCTGGCGTAGGCCAGCACGCCCAGTTCTTTTGTTGAGAGGCGTGGCATTGCACATCGCGAGGCCGTGTAGCAATTGCTGTTGGAGCAGCGCTCAACCCACCGAAGATATCGGGAGAAGTGAAATCCCAAGCGCAAGCGGGCCCAGTGAGATTGCGCGACAATCTGCGCGAATGCGCACCGGTTTTTCAATGCCAAAAATCTGGCATCCGCGACAATGCATGGTATACCGGACACGCTTTATATAGCTGATGAACTATTACGTGCCTTGTCTGTTAGGGGTTCTGGTCCGCTTCACAAAGAGCAAGCGCAAGAAAAAGGCACTGAAGAGCAGCCTATCGCCAAATAAACATTCGTGTCACGAACCAACCAGAGCAACGCGTGTAACGAGGGAGCAGTTCACTTCCTTACGTAGTTAAGGACATAAAGTCCACCTTTCCGCATTATTTTCGTCCGATGTAATCCGATGGATCTCAAACCAGTTGTGTATTGATACAAAGTGGACGGACTGCCCAGCACATGCTATAAAAATTCCCATTTCGCTGAGATTTAACTACGCGTACAAGGGCGAGAACACCACAGTTGTTGGCGGTCTTGTGCGTATAAGGAAAGCCTGAAAAATCAAGTTATTTATACTGTGTCTGGCGCGTGTAACTGTTTGAAAAGGTTCGCGCATTATACTCCGGTTACGGTGTGACCCGTTGGGAGACTGTCCCTTGAGACAGTCCCAACAAAGTAGAAGCCATCACCCTGCCAGCCGAAGCCTTTGCCTCGTTCACTGGCGGAAACTCGCTGCCTCTCTATTGCTTCGACAATTAGGCTTCGGCTCGTATACCCACATTTCCTTCGAAAATGGAAAAGGTTACATATCACCAAATCCAATAACCAACTATCAACCCGAATGCAAACGTGCTTCTGCTCCGGTGTCAACGAACACCGGCTTCTACCCTACATTACTCGATCTTGCGTCAAAAAGTCACGAATCCGTTAAGTGTAAATGTTACTCTTTTTCAGATAGTAACGTGAATTGCAAAGGCTGGATCAACAATTAGGACGGACACAACATTTAACCTAAGCAACCATGCGATGACCGAAGGACGGTATCGTTGACGAAAAGTGCCGTCCTTGGGCAATCAGAGGTTCCATTCCCGCCACCGAGCACTCGCTAAGTTTTCGTCAACTATACCGTCCTTGGATCATTAGAAGCCCCCTCACCTCAGTTATTTAAAAAAAGTTATTTCCTCGACTCGCCTGTTTTGTGACAACAGGCTCTGCGTTCTCTCGACGATTTCCTCATTGAATACTGTTGACGATCAATCACCTCGTGGGTCGTCTTCGAACGCTTCCTGCCTCGCTTAAAGTGAGCCGTCACGTTTTACGGTTCAGAGCAAGCGGTCCTAATAACAATTTGGAGTAGATTCACGTGTGAGAGAAATCAGTGTCCGCCGTTGTTCTTATTCTTTGCTCGGGAAACAGTCCAGCGCAAGTGCCTTGACAGGCCGCCACACGTAAACAAATGGGCTGTGAAACGCAGCAGCGCCTGCTTTCGCTTAAAATAGGTGATTTTAGAGTTAATGATTTCAGCAAAGCCTCTGCGTGTAGCTGAGAACTTTTCATCCGCACTAGTAAAACCTGCCTGAGGTGTTGCTATCCACTAGCCGAACCCCAGTTAGACACATGATGAAGCTGCAGCTTTCTTAAAATTACTTGGTGTCACGCACAATAACCTGAATCTCGTAATTCATTTGAAAGATGACAAGAGTAAGTTATCTTAATTATTTTCTCAGTACATTGCTTTACAGTGTGGCCACTTTTAACGTCTTAACGTTTAACGTCTAACGTTTTAACGTCTGTGCAATACCTGCACCATCCCATGGGTGTATGTAGCACGAAGGAGCAAAACGAAAATGCGGAATGCACGAGGAAATAACGGCGAGAGGTCGCGCCTAAAAAGACGAAATCGCAGAGAGGACGAGAGGTTGCACCTAAAGGAACGGTGCCAAGCTGGTTGCGCTAGCTATGAAAGACAAACAAAATCGAATTTATATCATTAATAATAATATTATATCAATAAATAACGATTCATCGAACAACTCAGAAAAGCTTATTTGTAGCAGTGGTACCAAAAAATTAAAGATTTTGCCATTAAAGATTTTCACGAGTCACTGCGCGATGAGAAAATGCAATACTGTAGTATCACTGCAGCTGTACCAACGAGAGTGAAGCAGTTTTCTTCGTGTGGAGCCCAAGTCACTGATTTAATAGGTGCAATACTAATGTGTTCGAACTAATTAGTTACTTCTACGTTCCACCACCTTCCATGAAAGCTGCTTGTGTGGTCTATACTCTATGCGTATTATACGTATAGTACTGGCTAGTTACTCATTTTTCGATGAATTAATGGGGTGAAAATCGATATGTGTATGACACTTCCTCAATCATGGAAGCGGCTCTCAAAAGAGCCTCATTGTTTGCTCATATACAGTCCTTCAAAGCAGCTCCCTGTCTGTGCAGAACGCGTAACTGAATAGGTGTGCTCAGTGAGGCGATGAACTCGATTTGAATAGCACTCACCGATATAACCCGGAAACGCGGCAGGGGAGCCGTCAATGGGACGCGTAACCTAAAACGGGGTCGAGAATCACTGTCCAAAGACACATACAGCAGCAGGAGGAAAATGCCTCTATCCGGCTTAACCATATGAGTTGGCCCTAGAGATTTTGTGCAAGTCATCCCCACTGAGTGCTACGTTATGTCAGGATTCAAACCGCAAAGCAACAAGCAAGCGGCTTACGTGTTTGGTGTCATTTAAGGGCTACTTGGCTTATAAATACCTCGCAGCACAGCACACGCCCTTTATGTCGCCCAAATTTTTCTTGTGCATTTGCAGTCAACACTGCCATAAAATCGGTCGGGGCGACGCCTGGTGTGAGACAGACAACCTTCATTTTAGCGTGCAACACTGGTTCTCATTTATCCGTAGGCGTTATGCGCATGCAATGTCGTTTTCCCGCCATACTTGACGGGCAATCTTAGTGTCATGGAGGAAGAAAGAAAAGGAGGCGCCCTATGGGTATTCGAGAGAAGAGAAAAGCGTGGAGTAAGTGACGTATGAACTGAAGGTGAGTTTTACCTCGCTTCATGCTGAGAACACCAATGAGGATGCTCAGAGCACGCCACTTTAGGGGCCACCTCCACACGCTACTATCACACCTCTCCATGAATTCCGAAATTATGCAATACAGGCAACTGAAAAACCGAAACCGGAATACTAGCAGTGACCAGAGTGACGTCACACAGCCGGGCCCCAATTCCAGTTTTCGGTGGAACAGGGTACCTCCTCTCATTCCTTCCTCAATGGCTGGTGTCTACTTCGGCACAGCGTTGCCCGCCATTTTCAATTTGCATTTTCTAAAAAAGTGAGCGCGATTGACGGGATTTTACGAGACTGTACGGGAACTGCTTTAGCGTACCTTTAATACCGACTAATGTGCACCTTCTCATAAAACATGGGTCGTCTTCGTTGTTGCTATACAATGTTCCCGATATCAGTGAAGAAAAACCACGAAAAGGGAAGACACGAGAGAGCTGCTTTGGGCAATAATTTTCCTTTGACTCCACGCACGGACTTCTGAAGAATCTTAATATTTCTTTATTCAACGAGATTCTCGGACGAGAATAATTCCGAGATTTTATTCGACGATTCACGAGATTACTTGGGAGATTTTTTTCCAGGATTGGGGCTGACAGTCTCTAAGCAGACATTAAAAACACACTGACGATCGCATACCTTCCAACGAGACAGCAGCTTCCATAAAGCTTGCAACGCCTCTAGTAACACAATAATTTCATTAGATAAGAAAATTAATGCCCCTGGCAAAGAAGAAGAGACGAAGCAGTCTTGGAAATGTTATCACATTGAACGATTATTTCCTGCACGATGTCTATCGCAATGAGACGACGCAGATCGAAAGAAAATAGGGTAACGTGTACCTCAGAGCCTATCTTACAAGTACACATTCATATGCGCGCAGCAGGGTGCAGGAGACTGGGAAAAAGAATAAAACAAATGAAGGCGTAAAGGTTTCTTGCGCAAAATGAAGAGAAAAAACAATGTACGTCTATGAATTGCCTACGCTATGAATGTTCCTATGTACTTTTCTCTTCATTACTTTGCAGGACGAATATGCTGCTTAAAAGTCGTTTTACTGGAATCGTTTACAGCGGCGCGCTCAATTAAATTAAGACTAAATTATATATATTCGCATTTCTATAGTACGATGAACAATTAATGAAAGCTGGTTTAGGACGCAGTTGTCCTTGGTCAACGAACACCTTTACTAGTCTGAACCAGTAATCCATTTTTCGACGCTGCAGTGGTGGGTGTGTTTCTTCGTCCTCACTGTACTGCGAATCGCTAATGTTGTAAGGCCATCGCCACACCCATACTTTTGAACTTTATCCATTGCACCTGGCACTTGTCCTCAACTCAGAGTGCGGAGGTGCAGGAATGAAATGCCATATCGGATATGAAAGGTAACAGGCGCTAGCTACTTTCACTGTATATGGGGTAGATGGTAACGTGGTGGTGTAAACATATCGCAGCAATTTAACCAGGGACACAACACATTAGTCATAATGTTGTGTCCCTGGTTAAATCGTTGCAATATGTCTACATCGGCTACTTGCATATCTACAGACATTACGAAGACCGGGTAAGTCTCCTTCATGGCAAGGAGATATCCTACTTCGTATTGCCAACTGTAGGAGATATCCTACTTGCGGTGTGTAGCTGTCTCTCCTGAAGTGCAGGTATATTTCAAATAGTATTTTTCTCACACTGTTGTAAGGATGTCACGTTCTAGAGTTTTGGGTGAGTTACTTCGAACTGTACAGAGTTCAGATATTTTGAGCTTTGATTCATAGCATCGGAGATGGGCGGTGCAGGTGTTCCGCTGTACTTCTCGTACTTCCAACTTTTAACCACTTTGTAGTCATTTGGTACGCGAACAAAATAAATGTGCAGTGTTTCTGAATCCTACTCATGTTGAAAGAACACCATCGAGCTTATACACTTCGAATCATTTCACCTTTAGATTCCTTCGTTTACAGGCCAATTTTATATGGGTCGTATTGGAAGCACGTGGCTACAGAATCTGCGCGGTATACACCTTAAACGCTGAGAGAGAAGTTGAGCAGCCCATGTACACGTGTGGAAGCGAGGGGCGCCCTCATGACGAGACGCAATCAAGAGCAAGACTTTCTTCTCCGGAAGTGGCGCGTCCCGTCTCAGTGGAGCATCCCTAGTGGCCGGATTTTGTTGTTCCTCGGTCGTCAGCGGCACGAAACGCTTCCGCTTGACTAACAGCCACACGCAGGTGCTTCCCGAGACAACGACCTCTCTCACACGATGGTCACCCGATATGAGAGCGTTTTCGCTTTTCATTCTTTTCAGATACGGCTAAAGGAGCTTTTCACTCATCTCTTGAATACTGCTGGACGCTCGCGGATAGGGTATTCAAAATAGATTTTTTGTCCCGGCTATCAAGGGCAGACAGGGCGTTTACACGGTGAACACACACAGAAAATGACGAGGAAGAAAATGAGGTGAGGGATATGTTTATTGTAAAGGAACAAAGAAGGGAAAGCTTAGCCATACACACGGGTCGGCTTACTATACCTTTTAAAAAATAGTAATCTGATGCGTAATCATAATTGACACTGGAGGAAGAACTGGAGGGTAAAGGAAGCCAAGCTGAAGATAAAGGACCAGAATACAGATCCAAAATCATATTTCTCGAAATCCCAGGATCTTTTTTTTTTTTTTTTTTTTGCTAATCTCGACATTCGCAGCGTGGTCTTCGCAATCACCAGGACTTGAGCGAAGTTTTTTTTTTAAATTCCGTGTTAGCGCCGCGAAGCAACTGTGGCTATGAGCGGCGTACAGACGCGCACAGATGAAGAGAGGACAGCAGGAAGGAGTAGGAGGCAGGGGGTTAGTATGCGTCCTGGGCGACTTCAAGGGGAACTGTGCCGACATTCGTTTGCAAAATCTGCCGGAAAACCCCAGCGGGTGCGGGGATTCGAACCCGCGTCAGCTCCCAGTCTTGGCGTGGAAAGTGATCATCCTAACCACTATGCCACGAGAGCTGCACGGTTTCAGCAAAGATGCAGTTCCAGACAATTCCTTTGGGGTGTTTCGGGGTGGCGACGATAGGCAGGGCGTTCCTTCGAAAGTCCATGGGAGCACAGTTGCAAAAATAAGTGGATTTTACGATTACAACTACACATTGGTAGGGATGATTAACATATGTATCACTGTGGTGCGAAACAATGAAACAATGAACTCCACACGCGAGAACTGGACTCTGAAACCGAAAGTGAATTCTCTCGTGCCTACAGATCGTAATGACGCGCGCGTGATATTTTCGAAGACGAATGTCAGCCGAGAGGTTACACCGGGGGAATGCACGAAAGTGGGTTAGGATATACTTGGAGGGAAGGCGACCACTTCCCGTTGAGAACACTATGTAGTGTTCCTAGAGGGAAGTGGTCACAGCACCCAAAGTGCTTACACGATTAAAGTTTCATGTGAGGTCGAGCGCTTCGTTTCATGTTTGATTCACGTGGTCTCCAAAGCAGTGTGAATTTGAAATACGCTTCCTGTAATATAAGTCTTTACGAATGTCTTTTCCACACAAGACAGCTCGTCGAGTGACTACGGCGTTCCCTCCCCTGATAGCTAATAAAAAAATGTAGTATTCCATCTTCTCAACGTGTTGAAACAAATTGAGGAGAGTCCTATATTATACAGCGCCATTTTACGCTGTGTCAGAACGTGCAATTCGGTGCTTGGCTATCCGCAGGTTCCTGGTACCTCTAGGCATATAGGGTCCTGGAGGACTACAAGGCCCACAGCGCGACGAGGATCACCTTCGAGTCGTTCGTGTTACCGTGGGTGCCAGGCCGCGTATTACTGCAAATGAAGATACGGACCGTCCTCACTGCCTTTCTTGCTAAGGCGGATTCTTGCTATTGCTAAGAATCTCGAGCTGCTCCAGTTCCGCAAGCTAGCTGCCAAGCATCAGCCTAGGTACCGGATTTCTTGGCACAGACCAGTCTCGCGACGGGAGTTTTGTATCGTTTGATCACCCACTCTAATCATCATCATCATTAACCGGGCAGAGAACAACAGCCTTTCTAATATGCAGAAAACCGTGTTGAAATGATTTTCACGTCCACCGTATCAACAAATTCGAATAAATTGAGTTTGAGGAAAGACAAGACCGAACACGAAGTACGAACGTATACGTGCTTTGCCCCTTAGGCTCTCGGAAGCTCTATGCGTTGTGTCTGTCCCTATGGATGGAGCTAGCCTAGGCTCATTTCCCTATCTGTGCTTTGTCTTGTCCGCACAGGACGTGTATCAGGTTGCTTGCATTCTACTTTTATGTTTCACAAATTCAATTTACTGTCGACCTGCCATGCACCTGCTAGGTAGCTAAGGATCTTTCTAAGCACCCCAACCGACAAATTTTAAAGCATTTTGTCGCTTAATGCTGCGTGCACATTGCGACATTTTTCCTTCCCACTACACTACACAGCGCATACACTAACGCAGCTTGTTCTTCGGCTTACTTGCCGTAGAACGTAGAGTAAACACGGACTCTAAACACCTCTAACCAAGCGTGCCCCGCATCCTTGTTTGCACAAAGCACTGTCCTTTTCCACCCGCAAGCGTGACAGTAAGCTGCGTAACTCCCCTTAGTTGTTGGCAGTGGGTGATGAGATTATGTTCAGCTATAGCGTGCTTCCACAACAAGAGACGTAGCCTAGCAACAATGCACTCCTGCTGTTTTTGCGCCCTCTAGCACATCCTACGCACTAAAAGAAACGCTGTCGTTACGAAACACAGTTTTAGAACAGGGCACTCAAGCGAAGATACGTAAGACTGACCAGAATTTTTATAAAAAAAGCTATGAGAACAGCATAGATGATGTTTTTGCAGTTGAGTTCTACGGCCAGGCGGACATCCTCTGGAAGAGAGCGTGTAACTACCAGGCGATTAATTCCCTGAAATTCATGAATTAAATTGGTAATTAGGGAATTTTGGGCAAAAGCGAGATAGCAGAATCAGAGACTATCCTCGTTGAATACCATTCCACGTTTAAAAAATCCTGAAACACGCACGTGCGCTAAAATATCCATCCCCGAATTTCGATATGCAAATGAGCCGAAACCGAAAAAAGGCGCGCCTGAGGAGCGCATCACCCACACCGACGGAGGCTTATCTGGCCATTTGAGCGGCACCTACTCCCATTATCTCCACCGCTCCAAATCACGTGGCCCTCTGACATGAAATGAGCGCTGTACTCCCCCCGTTCCCGCTCACCGCGGTTTCGGTTCATTTGCATATCAAAATTCGGGGATGGATATTTTAACGCACGTGCGGGTTTCACGATTTGTTAAACATGAAATGGCTTGCAACTAGGATAGTCTCTAAATCTGCCATCTCGCACGAAATCCCCTCACTAAAAAGTTAATGAATTTTAGGTAATTAGTCATCTTGTAGTCGCACACTTTCTTCGAGAGGATGTCCGCCTGGCCGTATAAGTGAACTGCAAAAACATAATCTATGATGCTATTCTCCTAGCTTTTTTTTTTTAAATAAAAATTCTGGTCAGTCTTACGTGACGCACCCAGTATATATACTGACTCATTGTGACAAGCGAAACTTATGACATTGGTACTCAAAGAGAGGGGATAAGGAGAAAACATACAAGAGTGAAATAAACTGTTTTAAATGAGAAAAGCGCGGTCGACACAATGGTGCACGCTTTTTCACAGTGACAATTTTCTCCGCGAAGTCAATGCCCATGTATCAGGTACATGTGTCCTATACCCTTGGGTGCGGGAAGATAGCACCCATCGTAGACGATTCGAACGACTATGTATGTTACCCAGGTGAATGGGCACGCGACGGTGCGTTAAATCATATCATTTGTTACAGACCATGAACTATGCACAACACCACCCCCACATTTCCGTGACTAGATGTTTTATATTTTTATGCCCCGTGATATCACATGCAGCCTGGATGCTACTCACGGAGTCTGCGAACCCTACAGACGAGAGAGTACGAATTTAAATTGCGTGATTACGAGCTGCATAAAACAAGAACTAAGAATAGCGAGATACAGTTTGAAGGGCGCGTGTTTGTTGCATAGGCGCCTTTATCACGACGCATTGCACACTGTGCCGGCGTTACACACTCATATCACGCTTTGACTCATCCCTGCATAATTCTTATTGTCAATTTATACCTCGACAGAACATCTACGTCATGAGTGTCTCTTGCGCGTGCTGGACCAGGATACTGGACCACGTGTAGGACCAGTGCTGAATCAGGACTCGTGGTACTGACTTCAGAAATGGGGCTTTATCGTCGACACGCTGAGAAGTATTCGAAACGGTCGTCTGCAACTGACATCCGCAAGTATAGACCATGTCCATTCAACCTCAAGCGTGTAATATCTGGCCTTGACAAGAGGACGTCGTAATCTACATCATCGTTGACCAGGGCGTCAGTTGTGATCGTTATATATTGGGCTGTAATGGTGACAGAAGAGTCGCTGAAGGGTTTCAAATATACGGTCTCGTGGTGGTGGTGGTGGTGGTGGTGAAAGGGCTCTCCGTTGTCGGCCTCACAGAGGTGGGCAACGTCACGACTGACGCCCTGGGGAATGTGCGTCCTGGGCCTACTTCTAAGCGAACTGTGCCGATATGTCTGAAATGTGTCTGTGATATGTCTGCGTGCATGTGACGTGTCTGCGTATGCGTCTGCGTGTGATGTGTGTGTGTGCGTGTCTGAAAGCGTCTGAGGAAAAAATACTGGGTTCGAATCCCCGTCTCGTAGAACAAGACCAGTATACATACCGTGCAGTTCTGTGTCGTCGAATTGTCTCGCTCGAACAGGTCACGGCCATTAAATAAACTAACAACAGCGTATTATTTTACCACGAGCTGCGCTGGCTACAACAACATCCGTACGCCTCCTAACTTCAAAGAAAAAGGGGAGGACGAAGCAAAGACTACAAACAGCTGTTCGAATGCACTTCGCTTGGAGGGGTACTTAATACGTCATATTCATAGTGACGTGACTGTCTATGAGGTTTCTGGTTTTGCGCAAGTGACGTGCGTGGTTCATGTTCTCAACGGTCCGATGTCCGTGGTCATCCGTCGTTTGCTCGAACGTTACTCAGAGACAGCTGAAGAGCTGCAGTCACATAGGTATATATATCCGTCAGCGGAGAATGCAGTCTGCACATTGATAGTGGGGCACACGAGGTGGCGGCTGCCAGGTAGACGGGGAAGTCGACTCACATGTTTGCAGGACTGTCCCGAAGTATGCAATACTTTTTTCGGTAATACTCGCGAAGAATATTTCAGTCTGGTTTCGGAATCGATCAGACCGTATATGCGAGACTACCCTTTAGAAATGTCAAGTCCCGTTGCCCTCCAATCTGCGATTGCCTGTGGATACCGGGATGTCTTCATGCAAGTAACGGACGGACCGCTGTGCTCCGGAGTATGGTTTGGTTTACCGTTTAAGTGTAGGTCGATGTACATCAGTCGTGGGCAGGAAAAATGTGTTTTATTTCTTTTTTGTGAGTGGAAACTGCCATTCGTTTTCGTTCGTTCTTTTAGTCGCACGCCATTATTGACTCGATTACTCGCTCCGTAGCTGATGCTCCTGAATACGGGCCATTTCGTGCATCCTTTCAGCAAGTCCTCCTCGAAAAGGCCGACAGCGTTTTTATGCGCTTGTGGCAGTTGCTGTACACCGTGTTCCCTTCTACTTCCACCGAGATCACGCGGAGAATCACGCAGGCGTTGCAGGAGTGTCTCTTTGCCTCGGTCCACTAATTTTCACCATCTGTTTTACTCTATTTGGAAGGCCGTGTAGAAGCAGCGCGACAACCGTGTAGCCGGAAAGACGTGATTCGGCGAATTGTAGAAATTTTTCCGAGGATTTGATTTGATTATATGTTTTCTGGCGGAACAACTTTTTCCATGGAGTACGAAGGGTCCACAAACATATTTTACGGCATGGGCTCTATTCCACCTGCCTACCTGGTCGTCGCCAAACTGCAAGACGAAATTCTCTTTCAAAAGATTACCCTACCGCTTGTCGGTGCACTGCGAGAGGGAGATCGCATTTGTTGGTCGAAACCACTAGAAAAATCCTGAAATCGTCAGCTTTTGCGCCATCAGTGTGAAGCCTGGATTGCGTTCGCATGCACGTTCGCAGACTGAGCACCACGCGTCAAGCCGTCAAAATCATCGCGTCTCACTGGAATGTGAGAGGAGGACTTTCTGAGAGACGTGTTCCGGACACGGTTAGCAATATACCTCTTGTTGCTGTGCCATTTGGCCTTGCCGCTACAGGATACCAAGGACGGCGGCCACATCCGCGTTTCCGTGGGACGAAGGCGAAAGTTAATATTGCAGCGGCAGGTGAACCAAGCTTCGACTATCAATCATGGTGCTAATCTTTGCAGTTCCTTCGCCACTAACAGAAATCCTACCCAATTTCATCTCTGCACTACCACGCACTACTAAACTACAGGTTTGTGGTAGTCAAGGCCTCCTTGTCGAGGCTGTTGCGTCCCACCCGCGGATAGTTGTGCGTGTGTAAAAAAGTAAATTCTTCCGAAAATGCGACCGGCCCGTGTATATCCTTTTTATGTCTCCTCATCTGGGGTACCCCATACACTCAGCCGTTTGATTACAGTCAACACAAAAGTGAACATTTGCATCATTGTCACTGCTGGCAGCTGGGCGCAGTGTCCGCTGCAGCAACGAGGAAGCGACGCTTGATGACACACACAAAAAGGTGCATGTAAAAACAGACGTCAAAGAGGAGAGCACGTAGGGGAGCTAGCCGCTGCGGACGATACCGGGTGACACGGTGCGCTGAAAAAAAAAGAAAAAACTGCCTCACGAAGCGGCGGGAAAAGGATACCGAAGAGGCCACGGTGCATGAAAACAGGCTCACCACGTTTAGTACCACTGTGCTTATAAAAGGACGCGAGAAAACAACGCATTTCCGCACTTAATTTCCAACAAAGGCGACACTGTCGCGGAAGTGGACGCAAAATGAACGGAGTGAAAAGCTGTTTTTTTTTTTTCGCATACTTTGACGTGACCAAATATATATGTTTGAACAGAGAAAGAAACCGGTCAGATCTCGAAAGCCACGTTATGGTAACTCAGCAGAACGTCCGAGAGTTCCCATACGACGAATTCAGCATCTTCAGAAAAGGAGCGGAGCATTCTTTCCGGCGCACAACAGCTGAAACACAGTAAGCATTGTCTTCAACGTGGCACTTTGACACGACGAAGTCAAGTATAGCTCGAAATCCGGAAGTTCATTAACGAGCCCTCGACCGGTCAAGCGTATGATGTGTGGGTTTAAATTTGTGTGGGCTTAAAACTCTGACATATCCTGACGAGCTGCCACGTCTAACGAAATATATTTGATTCATTCCACATGAACTGCAAGCCATGAAGCCGCAACGACACCTCGCCCACGGTGCACACAATATAAACGTGGTATAAATGAATTTTCAGTATGAGAATACATTCTGCAAGGGAACAGGCCAGACGCTCCGAACGCCCGGTATACGGCATTATCGAGTTCAAGAAACAGATTTGCTAGGGCACTGCACGCTTCACGTCAAATGATATACTGCTTTTGTTGCCTGCTATTGTTCTTTTAGTATTATTATTATTAATGGCAGCGAGATCAACACATCTTTTCAGGAAGGTCGCAGTGCCTACTTGTATTCTGGATCCCGCTGATGTAATAAAGTACAAATAAAAAAAGAGATATTAGCTCTACGATGAGAGTTCGCACAAAAATATACCAAGTCGGCGCCTCAGGGTTTATTAAAAAGTGGTACCAAAAACTATGAAACTAACTTTCGCGACTAAAATTTATATTTCTCGTTCTAAATGAAATATACTTATTCAGTCGTAACGATCAGGAAATCATGGCGCATTATTGGACATCCTGCAAGTGCAGACGCTTGCGTGGCGGGTTGGTGCAAAATTAACCGCATGTACGGGGCGGATATGACAACTTACCATACAGGATAGCTCGCGCTAAATAAGTTTAGTTTTTTTATTAGTCTTTGGACGTCTTTGCGTTTGCTTAAGAACAACAGGTTCGCAGCAAATATGAAAAGGCACGTCGATCTAGAGGTAAAATCGACATATGAAAATATTGGAGGGCCCAGAAATAGCTAGGGCGTACGTGCCTAGCGTACACCTTGCAGACCTCTTGCCCAATGGAGAGGAAACGGGTTAGCCGCATGTGCACTGTTAGCAGTATTCAGCTCGAATCACTTCTACACCAACATGGCTTAGTCGACCATGATTTTTCTTGCTAATCATTCATGTCGTTTAATAAATTTATCCGCAACAATGCTTGAATTTTACAAAAAAATCGTTAAAAACACTACGAAACAAAAGAACATCGCAGGACAAGTAAAACTGTTAAACTTTATTTATACAATTTGCGAAGTGCACTGCAAGCGCTTCGTGTGGGAGTCAACTTCGTCTTGGATATCCAGGGTATTTTTTTTTTTTTTTACCCTTTACAGAATTTTTTATAAAAGAGTTATGAGAACAGCATATATGTCGTTTTTGCAGTTGAGTTCTACGGCCAGGTGGACATCCTCTCGGAGAAAGTATGCACTACAGGATGATTAATTACTTAAAATTCATTAATTACCTTTTTTAAGTAGAGGATTTCGGGCAAAAGCTAGATAGCAGATTGAGAGGCTATCCTAGTTGCAGGCCATTTCACGTTTAACAAATCCCGAAACACGCATGTGCGTTAAAATATCCATCCCCGAATTTTGATATGCAAATGAGCCGAAACCGCGGCGACGGGGAACACGAGGAATACAGCGCTCATTTCATGTCAGAGAGCCACGTGATTTGGAGCGATGGAAATGATTGGAGTAGGTGCCGCTCAGCTGGCCAGATAAACCGCTTTCCGGCCCAGATAAGCCTCCGTCGGCGAGCGTGGTGCGCTCCTCAGGAGAGCTTTTTCGGCTCATTTGCATATCAAAATTCGGGTATGGATATTTTAACGCACGTGCGTGTTTTTTTTTTAAACGTAGAATCTCCTTCAACGAGGATAGTTGTTCAATCAAATTCCCTAATTAGAGAGTTAACGAATTTCAGGTAATTAGTCATCTTTGAGTTACATACTCTCTTCCAGATGATATCCGCCTGGCCGTATAACTGAACTGCAAAAACGACATCTATGCTGCTCTTATAGCTTTTTTTAAATAAAAATTCTATCTACTCTAAAAGGCTAAAAAAAAGGAACAAAAGAAAAGAGAAGCAAACACCTTGTAAATCAGAGGGATAACGACAAAGCATATGCAGCCGTGAAAGAGAGTCTTAAAAGTGCCTATGTGTACTTTTCCAAATGAGAGAGTCGAAGGAAATACGTCGCAGGTGAGGTTTCATTACATTGGAAAGCACTTTACGACTCGTGAGGAGCTGCCGTATAAGAGTCACAGTTCAACTGAGTATAAGAGTCACAGAGTAACGAGCTGCGGTAGCAAACTGCCGCCCTGCTTCTGGTGGAGTGAATCAAGTCCTACCGTCCGGTTTCGAAAGCTATAGTGAAAATTGCTCGCTCGATATATTCTTATTTCAATCTGTTGATAAGGAGTACAAATCGTTGAGACCAATACCGTACTAAATGACGTTTCTTTCACAACGAATTCACATACTGTATAAGTAGTAATTTTCGGGAAATACGCGAGCGCTCTTTTCTTCGCGAATTTAAAGTTTCGCGAAATATGCGAACCAATGACAGAAAATATGCGAACGAAATATGTAAGAAATTTGACCCGAGGGTCTGCCCAACTTATGTAGGCGGTTTCTTACGCTATTACACTGCATTGCCTCACAAAATGATCAGTCCTCAGCTGCAAGTGGAGACAGTATGTCCGTCCAGCCTTCACGAATCCCGAGCGGATGTCGGCGTCCCTTGATTCCGGTTCCTCGTAAGCCTGGATCATCCAGCAACTGTGTATAGGTTTGAGCACATTGCCACGCGGATCGACATTTGTAAAAGTTGCCGCATCATTATCGAGAGCCAATCTTACCTGTTCGATGCGGTGAAAGAATGACGGGAGACAGGGTAATTCGGCAATGACCCAGACACCAGCCGAGTAAGGACCCCCTAATTGCAGCCCTCTCAGTCAGAAGGTCTCAAGACAAATGCAGCGGGTTATTACCCAGTTGTGATACCTTTTGTTAACTTCTCCCTGGACGTTCAAGGTGGAGGGCCCCTAGGACGCCCGATACCGCGATTTTAAGGTTAGTTGAGCCAAGGAGCGATAGAATGGTAAAATATGATTCGACAATACTATTTTGTACGTTGTACGTGTTTCGCTCGCTGAACAACAATGTAGGCAAGTTACACAAAAAGTACCCGCCACGCGGTGTCATGATGCAATTGTGGGCCAACGTCATAGTGCCGACATAACTATCACTCAACAACGGGTGCTGCTTTATGGGGAGGAACGCTTTTGCTCCACTGTGTCGGATAAGGATCTTGCGTAACAACGTGCCTGCTCAAAAGACGCAAACTTGGCTGTGCATGCAGGCACAAAGAAACAACTTTAAGAGACTTTGGTGCACTTTTAAGAGAGCTGATGGCCCACTTTGGTGTCCCTCGTGTTCCAAGTTCTCTCCGAATTATCATCACTTCCCTGACTCGCTAATTATATTTCAGGCGTATACGAAATAGGTGGATTTCCTGCGACGACAGAAAGATCACCGAACCGTGGCAGCACTCGAGGCGGGCACACGTGGTCAACTACTAGAGTTCCCCCGGTGGGAAATCCTACTCTCAAAAACAAGGTTTCAACAAAGTTCGAACACAAGTTGCGCGCACACTCCGGATGGGAGGCTAACGACCGCCGGATTTCCCCCGGTAAAATACCCCTCCTTGTCGGTTCGTCCACCTTCTCCACGAAGGAAAAATTACATACTTCCAATAACCTTCCCAGAATGCCCTTTGGTGTTGCTTTACTTGCGGGGCCAGAGATGACCGGTACCGTTTTATTGAACGGTATTGATCGGGCTGCCGCAGATACATGCGGCACAGCGCACGCAACACTGAACATGGCTGAAGCGACAGCCTTGAAAAGTCAGGAGGCGACAACTCACGGAAACCACTGTGGAACCAATAAAATCACGCAGAAAAACAGTATCCGCGCGAACATGGGATGAGGGTCATCGTCACATACAAAAACAGTTGCGTATTGCTCGTATCATTATACGCATGAAAAATAGGAAGAAGAAAAAAAAAAAAGAAACGTGTCTCGACACAAAGTTTGCCGCGAACCCTGATTTAGGACAGGGTGCGCAGGTCACCAACCACACTCTGAAACAGTGGCAGATCCAGGGGAGGAGGGAAAAAAAAAAAGGACGTCAAGTATCAGTTCCTCCCAAAGAGGGTCCGGATACGCGCTGCTCTGAAAGGCAGCACAGATTCCAGGAAGGCGGTCGTGGTACCCCCTACATTCTTCCAAGGACTGCACTCTGAGAAAGAAAGTGTAATCTTAGACCTTTGGGGGGGACTCGATGCATTGCCACAATCATTTGTCCCTTTCGGAATTAAATGCACGGAAGCTTTTGCGAAGTGCAAGGGCTATTTGTTGTGCTGAGGAGTAAATTTCGTGGTCGAGAGACTAAAATCTGGAATAACTGCAATCGAGGGGATTAGAAGCTGCAATTGCTCCCGAACCTACTTCATTTCTTTTTTGTCTCAGGGTGTACTATACAGATTGGTTTCGATGCAGTGTAAGAACTGGCGCTTTTCAAACTGCGAATAATCTCAGACGATGCACGGAAACTGCTTTTACCAGACAATGGACTGTTCTATGTCTTTCGTTCGTGAAAGGCGCTACAAAACGTATAGGAAATCCGTAGAGCGAAGTAGTAATTAAGAGCACGTGTCAAAAATATTTCCGTTCGGGGAGTTTTCGTAGTGCGTGCGCCAAGCAACCTGGCTACCCCAACGCGACAATTAGTGCCCCCCGGCCATCGAGGGAACCTTAAAGAATTCACCTGCATGATGTCCCGTTTTTATGACAACGACACCGCTGCGGGGAAGCAAAAATATGATAGTTTCGGGCGAACACACTCGATCAGACAAGATCCATTTTGTCTAATGATGGGCGTTCGCCCGAAACTGCCGCGGGTCTATTTTTTTCTTCTTTGTGTCCTTCAGTTGCCTTCACATGGACCAAGTAGCACAAAGTACTGCAAGAGGATGATAATTCGGGGTTTTATGGCACAAGGGCAGCTACGGCCAGAATGCGCCAAGACAAATGTTGAGTATGAACTTACAGTAAAAATATGATGATTGTATTAAAGTCAAACAAACCAAAATTGCACAGCGAGAGAGATGGGGCAGGTTACAAATTATGCAGTTAGCCGATGTCTCTATAACGAAAGATCAAGTGTGAGGGGGTGGCTGGTAGCTGTCTGGTTGCAATCGTTCATTTCGCAGAACTGTGCACGAAAGAGCAGCTTCCACACCGGTGCGTGCGTGTTGTGCTCCTTCGGTGCGGGTCAAGTGAGAAAGAACTGCAAAAGAGTAAAGATTGTGCTATTTTGGTGCGTTCACCCATAACTACAAAGTCACTCTGAAAGCTGCCCACACACTTCACTTCAGAATTACGCTCTCATAACGTACTTGCACAAACGGAATACAGTGAACACTCGTTAATATGACCCCCGATAATCTGACATACGCGCTTTATGACCATACTCCTGGGGAACAATGCAGTGAAATCTCTGCAAATCCCCGCGTTATTTTTTTTTTTTTTTTTTTTGATTGGGTGTTAGCGCCGCGAAGCAACTGTGGCTATGAGCGACGTACAGATGTGGACAGACGGAGAGAGGATAGCAGGAAGGAGTGGGGGACAGTGGGGTTAGTATGCGTCCTGGGCCGACAAATCCCCGCGTTAATATGACAATTCCGTATTATGACCAAAATGTTCGGGAACGACCATGGTCATAATAACGAGGGCTCACTGTACACGCAAATAATATCGACAACACGAAGCACGTTTTATTTCGCACCAACTGCCTGACTGCTACTTCCACAACAGGTGATGGAATAAGACAGAAAAGTGACACTTATAATCCAACGAACGTTACGCAAACGGGTAATCAATACAGCGTCTTTCGAACTGCCGTAGTGGCGCATATTGCAACACCGGAGAGAATGGGATACAAAAAGGATAAAAGAAAAAACAGGGACCCAATTGATTGAAACCGTTCGATACACGGACGTTGGCGCCGCCCTTTTCAAGGTCGCTGTTTCCGAGGCTAACAACAGTTCGGCGCTTGTCACACCAGTTGAGTTGAACCACGACCTGCACTCATGAGTCATGATATTGATGTATCAAACGGAAATATGGTGAGAGTGAAATAAGCTTTTGGAGTAAGCAACGACGTATAGATGAGACGATGTCAAACGTTGAAAAACGTCCGTTGACAGCTAGCACGTCCGACCGAAATGAACGAGTTAATGATCAGCGACATCTCCCTATCGATGACCCGTTGTATTTGGTACAAAAACACCAGCTATCTGTGCATTAGTCCTCTAGGCAACGCAAATTGGAATAAGTACTTCCGTGCGCGTTGGTAAGAGGCTGCGTTTAAGTCAAGTAACACGCATTACCGCAAGCTCCATCGTAAGTATAGAAAGACCCGTTCACGATCGAGGAGGAAACTGAGGAGAAAGTGTTGAACACGACGTCAAAAGCGAACTCAGTCTTTCAGTTGTTTCAGAACGCAGCAAACGGGAGTAAGTGTTTCGCAAACACTGGGTGCTCCCTTCTCCTTTAGCCAAATCTATCCGACAGGAAAGCCACCAAAGCAGGAGTCACTTGCCACGAATGCAAACCGCTCTCCTTGTAATAGGAAAAAAGCGGGTGTAACCCGAGCAAGGTCATATTTAAATGAACGGGGAAGCAAACCCTCCCTTCACGCTGACGAGAAAGAGGTCAGCACCAAATATGCTCCTTTGCCACAACAGGTAAACGCTAGTGGACCGCAGTTTTTCCTCACAGGTTTGCAATGCGTTCCTACCAAACCAACGGACGAAAATACCGACGAATACGTGAAAGCTAACATTTAGGTGAATTACTCTGACTGCTCTAAATATATTGAGGCACGCCGAGGTGTTTTGTGAAAGCACAATTCTACAGACTCTTGCTCCGGTGGCTCTTTTCATCATAATTTTTATTTGCAACGTTATTACTAACGCAACCGCTAACAAAATGCACATAAGGCTTCCCATTACCAATATTTACCGAAAGGTGACGACAATAAAGGGGCAACTTGTTTTTTATGCCCATAGTGAAACGACTTCAGCCGATAACGATGCTATCAAGCTCCACTTCATAAACCAGACGTGTTCATCGACGTTTTTTTTTTTCGGCCGTCCGAAGCTAAACTTTGTATGTCATCCACAAATGGCAGTGTGCACGTAGGAACACACAACGTGTGTCCGACAGACTCTTGCACTGGAAGGATTGATGTACAATCATTTTTTGAGTAGACAGCAATAAATATAACGAGACCACCGAATTTGCTTATTATTTACCCCCACCGATCTCCAAGGCACGTTACCGCGGCTCTGCGACTCGCAATGATAATGTTATCGTCCACAAAGCCCAATCGAAAGCGGCCGTTTTCGCCTTCAACCGTTTATCCAAAAAGATAATCGCAGATTGTCCTACTTCTGAGATATAATGTACAGTAGAGTGCGCGAATGAAAACGCGTTCAGCATTCACTCAAACGGTAATGTTAAAAACAGCTTAGAAAAGAAAGGTGCCGTGCTGTTTTGAGATAGGGCACGAGGGTTGCCTGAGATGCCCCTCGTGGCTTTCCCACTACGGCACCCTCAATGTGGCGAACCCACCTTTACAGATGCCCTACGGCAGATACTCCTCGCAAATCGGAAGCCGATCGACAAATTTGCTCGGAGAACGACTCTCACCAGTGTGCTTTCCTTTTCACATTACATTATCCGTTTTTAAAGTTGGGACACAGTCTTCATTGATATCATTTTTCCGACACACTGTTAGAAGGTTACAGCGCGGAGATACATTCCTATATTACGTGCGTTATGAGCTGATGAGAATCGGTTTGCTTAACATAACTGCTGTACGTTAATATAACATAACAACACTCGGTCACATTTCCTTGAATCGTCTCAGTCACAGTCACCGTAATAAGAACGATAATTTCCGGCACTACGCTGCCAGACAACTACGATAATGAACGACGCTAAAGTGGTCGGTCTGTGGATTTATTTTGCCCACTCGAGATTTCTTTCGTATCTGAGCACCAAGCCACTGGTGTCCTTGACCGGGTTCGAACTCACGACCTTGGAGCCAGGAGGCATACACGCAACCAACTGATCCACCGAGCCCGTAAGTCACCGCAATAAACTGTCGATTTACTTCATTCGTTGTGTACATTCAATACGTAACATACGCCCCAGCGTCGGCAGTCGCCACCCATATTGTAGAACGAGTAAATATAAATGAACTTTCGCGGATTTGTTTTACCCATACGTTCTTCCCACAACCTATAGGTTGTTTAATTCCACAGTGATCATGTCGCGCATGCTGCAAACGTACAACCATGCATCCACATTTTCCATTCATACCCATCACGTTTTACTAGAAAACGACGTTACCATAGTTCCTATTCATTGAGGCTCACTTTAAAAGAAACTCGCGTACACGATGATTGTCAGGTGTTCGCCGGATCGCGGAGAGCCTGGGAACGGAACTCTTACAGTGCTTCTTGGGTTTCACTTTTAAGGCGTCTATTCCTCTTTCAGGTCAGTTTCATCTCCGACGCTCTACAATATACAAAGTGACGTTGGACACGTAAAATAAACAGAATAAGAAGTCATCAAAGAAATAGAGAAGCGTCTACAGGCCGGGAACATCATGCGGGCGTGCATATGCGTTGAGCACACGCTGCACAGAGCAAGGTATACAACCGTGGCAAATCTGGGAAGTGGACGTCAGCATGTGCATATATAAACCAAGAACGGATAGGCGTTGAATTCAAAGGGTCCTTGAAGGAAACTGCACACAAGGCTACGCGGAGAAAGAAAGAAAGATGCCAGGTTGCATTGTGGTTTACATATACAGTGAAATCGGAACAGAAAGCAGCGAGACTTTGACGCGAGACTTGAGTGATAGCCGTACAGAGCTCATTGGAGGAATGTCGATATATTTTCCTCCGGTATACGTTATTTCGCCTACATCCATGAAAGCAATGGGGCAGAAGTATAATAAGAAGGTAAAATAAATGAAAAAGACAACCTGGACGCCGCAAAGCAATCCTGCACATCATCACCAAAGTATATACGTGTGATTTTAGAATATATTTTTTAGGTTACGAATCAATGCTGTACTGAGTGAGTAAGGATATAATGACACTCCGCGTGTTACAGCTCGAAAAGCTAGAAGGATGGTGCGTGTGCTTGAATTCAACGTTGCCGCCATACTGTTGTGTAAAGTGCTTGCGAGAGGCTTCCTTTTGTGCAATCTTGTCGAAGATCTGGAGGTGGGAGGGACATATTGTATGCGAGGTGCTGTAACTTAGTAACTTCCATCAGGTCTGCATGCAGAAACAATACTTAGGGTTGCAGAACTCGCTCCTTAGGGATTACGCCGATCGTTTTAATCGATGGCAATGTGACGTTTTATAAGAGTTCCTAAACTACGCCGCTTCCTTGTTTCCGCCAATCGCTTCCGTTGCGGTAGAAAAGTAATTGGCCAATTATTGCGCAGGGTCACGAATAAATTTGAGGACGACGACCGCTCGGTCGTGGTTCGAATAGCCACACTCTGTGACCAATTCCTGCAGGAGGACAGACCCGCTGAAAAATGAGGATATAACTTGAATGGTGGCCGCGAAACAAGCCTCGAGTTGGCACGCGTGGTATTTTGAGAAAAGGTGGAAGGAAGAACAGTTTCTTCCTTCGTAGGATAGGGATATGACCCAATCTCATCATCGTATCTTTATGTGTGTGTGCGTGCGTCTAGGGATATGACCACCTCCACCCTGGGAGCAAATAAACGAAATATGAAAATAACGAGCGAGCTCAACCATGACTGGAATCCCGCGACGGAGATCAGTTCTGTCGTCAGACTCAAGCTTTCAGTCATGGAAGTCTCTCGAGAAAGATGGCATTTCAAAAACCCAGGGCCAACCCACTCGGGTGCTCTTCGATTCATAACAGTTCGGTTCAACAGAACCATAGGAACAATATCCATTTCATGCACAAAAATACTCTCCTCTTCGCTACACCAGTATGTTGCTATAGTCAGTCACATTTCAACTCAGGGAAAGTCACAAAACGCGAGAATATCTAAATGCCCGCATGTACAAACAGCAGGCGGATCTGTTTGCGGGGCTCACAAAACGGAAGACACTTTAATCGGCACTAATGGCGACAAACCCCTCACAAGAGCGACACATGCCGCATCCGTGCTTCGAAACGCAATTTTGTTGACACGAAGTGCATCGCCCGATGTCCCCGTCACCGGTGCACTCCTTTTACCGAGACGACAGATTGCGCCGCGCCGGCCAACAGATCTTGTAAGGAAATGAGAAAACGTAAACAGTAATACTATAGCGGCGTGGTGTATCACGTTTCGCCAGAACACCTGTTGCTCGAAGACCGTGGTGATTTTCTTCTCAATCACATAGTTGTTTTTACCTTTCTCGTTCAGTGAACCGTCACAGAACAAAGGGAACGGTGCGGATGACCAGCACGTCTCACTCGCTTTATTCGAGTGAGAGGCGCAAATAAACGGAGGAGCATATTCAGGAGCGATTATAACTTGTAGTTCCCAGTTTAGTCCCATCACTCTGAAACTTAGACCCCAGCACAGCAAGTGCTCCTTCAACTTCGCATAACTGCCTGTGCATTTAGTCTCGAAAGAGGCTAATTGCTGTGGCAATGGATCTACTCCCCAAAATGACCAAATTATTTTTTTTTAGAGTGCGCTCCCGTCGTTATACCACTACGGAAAGAATTCAAGGTGCGCTAACGACAGCGCTGTTCAAATAGTAGTAGCTTCAATACTGACCATTATTTAATGACAGCCAAGGCTTTTCTAGACGTTCCTATACGTTGTCACGGGACACGATAAAGAAATGTGGCCCTGCGGTGGATTAACTTCGAGCAGTACAGTGACAGTGCACACGGATTATTGGGGATTCCCTCGCTATCGTCATGCCACCCATCGAAATTGGAGCATTGCACGGAAAAGCACAACTTCGCCCATGCTGAACAAAATTTTTGGTAAATGGGGAAGTTGTTTGTCTTGGCAGCCTTGCGTACCTGCTTACTTATCTGTTCAGAATAAAACTGCGAACGTGTCAAGATACTCTGAACTGATATGCTTTCATAAACTAGCACTCAAGCCAGGGCAACCGAACAAGAAACGAAAGTCAATATCACTCGATTTCACATACTGCATAGAGCGGGATTCTTTTTTTTTTTTTTTTTGCCACATTCAGACTTACCCGTAACACAACATGCTAGATACCAGTCATGTGCCTCGTACAACAATCGTTTTCCATTTTGACCTAAATCAAGAACAAGAGCTTTTAACGGCCACGATAGTTTGAGCCTTTCAGAAGAAGAGCTCAAATTAACGTAGACGTTTCGAAGAAATGTTCGCGAGAAAATAAAAGTGACCAGCTTGGCCAAAACTAGGAGAAGACATTATCGCAGGTAGCCGAGCGCAACGCGCAAGGAAAAAAGCATCCCTACCTATTTTTGCGAAGCCGGCGATGATGATCCACACGGAGATGATAAATGGTGTGGCGACGTGATGGAAGTCCACTTTCGCCACCTGGAACCTCTGAATGGCCCCATGACTTTGTCTTGAAAGAGAGCCAGACCCGTGCGTATGCACGGGTTCCACAATCACCTCGTCCGTCGTGTGATCATCCGGATCCGGCGGCACAGCCTCTTGATGTCCACGCGACGCGCTGTCCACAACCACAGCTCTAGCCTCATCTGCTGAGCAAGTCTTGACGGCTGTCAATAAAACCAAAGTCACTGTCAAGGCATGACAAGCCGATTGAAGCCTCATGTCCTCTTTTCCCGCACGTTCACAAAGTCATACGGTAGGCTCAGTAGGTAGTAGACGACATCTTGACATCATCCGACAGAGGCACCGAAAATGTGGGTCGTTGTGTTGAGGAGTATTAGGCTGTGTGCATTGGTGACTATGAAGAAAACACGCGCACCTCACTCACACAACACAGACAAACGCGCGAACCCAATCGAACCGGCTTCAGATACGCGACTGAAAAAAGCTGCGCCGACCGCTTTAAGCGGACGAATTCGCCAGCGCCACCTATTGGAGGAAAAACGTAGTGACGTCGCATGCGTTGCGACGTCATGCTGCTTTGTTATTGGCGGACCATGTGCTTCGGATGCGGAAGAGGCAATTACCGAATCTGCGAGTCGTACTTGTCATCTGGAATCGCAATGTTGTCCATTTCCACTACAGGGAAGTTTTAAGCAGTTTTTCTTTTTCTCTTTACGGGAACGCGTTGCTCTTCGGCTGCGGAAAAAAGAACCGATTGAGATAAAGGAGGTGTGTGCGAGTGGAAAGGTACAGACGACCGGCGAGCTGACCGGTACGTAACATTGACACAATTTCGCCGCCACTTTCTCTTTCGCGTCTATTTACCATATTCTTACTGGCTGAATTATTTACCCTTCATGAGGTACTAATTGAAAGTTCCAAAGCTATAAATAGGTGCGTCTCTCCCATCTTTTGGCCCAGCCTTGAGTGGAAGTTTCGCAATAAGTACATCTTGGCTCGTCGACTGCTAGCACGGTATTGCCGAGCGATCTGCCTGCTGGTGTGGCGGCATGTTGCTCTCGGGGGACAGTGCGTACTGGGCCGACTTCACAGGGAACTGTGCCGACGGTTCTCTTACAGCGTCTGAGGAAAACCTAGGTGGAAAAGGTAGACAGTACAGCCGATGCCGGGATTCGAACCCAGGTCTCCTCTCAGTCGATCAGCTTCGCCACTATGCCGCGGGAGCTGGTAAAACTTACGGCGGCATAGGAGAAATATACCTGCTCCAAGGCAATCCAATATCGAGAGTCAGGGTTGGAAGGATGATCTATGTCGAGGACGATCGCATACAACGCCTTTAGGCAGATGGTACCCCGTGGAAGTAGAGGAGTGCCTGACATCGATATGCAGTGATCATGAAGCGTAATGTCCCCACAATTGCTTTTCTTTTTCTTGCTTTCATTATTGTTTATTTCGTGGCGGGAGGAGGGGATCTCAAGCAAAAAGGAAGCCGGGAGATGTCGACAACGAGTGTGGTGTTTTAACAAAATGGAAGATAATAGAACAGCCGCAGTAGTCGCTCCGTGTATTTTTTTTTTCCCCTCGTGGTTTTGGGTTTTATTGAGGTCCGTATAGCCAGTTATCTGAAGAAAAAAATGCTGTGTTGGCAGTCGTAAAAGTTGCTTTCGAGGAGACTGTGGGCACAATACTAATATGAATATTGGATGGTGCTAATGGTACACTATATCGGATGGGAAAAATATCGGCATCAAAATAAATAAGCGGAACACATTTTTAGAGAAAAATATATCGCATTGATTGCCGAGTGATGAGCAAATGTTTATTGCAAACCGAGCGTGGCGATATCGACATGAACTTCACCCGTGGACACCCGTTACCGATACAAACGTGCTACCCTCCACTGTATTGTTCAACGGAGACACCGCGACGTCAACGAGGAAAATCGGAAGCACGATGCACTATAGTGAGATCGGATACGGCTGTGAGGGTCGTGCAGGGAAGAACAGACCAACTGGATGGGACGTCCCCTGAAATCGTTCCTTACACGGCACAATCTCTGTTGATAAGTGAGGTTGGATGGTACTTGGACAGTGATCGCAATAGAACCATGACAGCAGTAAGAGGAAAAGAAGATATTTTATTGTCGCGCTATCCTGCGTATCTTTACTATAGGTGCGTCAAGGGGGGTCAAGGATGGGTTCTTTTCGTTCACGTGAAAAAAAATAATAATCTAGAAAACTGAGAACATGTGGTCTACAAAAATGGATTTTTCCGAATTTTACAAAGGTAATAGTGCATATTCATTTGTCATAAGAAACAGCAAAAATTACAAAACTCCATTACGCAAATCGTTTCTGGTGATGAGGCGTGATGTGGTTGGTTATTTGTGCAAGTGCGCCGGAGGTTGGGTTTGAGACGCTCACGAAGATATCTGGAGAGAGCAATGCCTGCGCTATAGAAGTCGAATGCTCCGTTCTGGAAACGCTCCTTCCTCAGATCAGTCGAACTGAGGATAAAAAGAACACTGCAGAGGTTTTTTTTTTTTTTCAACTATTTCCAGGATGCCGTATCGAAATGTATCATACTATCACAAATTGCGATACAGTGCGCGATTCCTGTCATTTCCGCGGAACATTCTAGTGGAAGAAAACGTACGCACGCACGCACGCACAAAAAAAAAAAAAAAAAAAAAGAACCCACTGCCCACCGGGCTAAAGTTTCCGCCGCGTATTATATTGAGCTTTCGCAAAGTGCACAGGAATATCGACTTTGCGTTGGAATGCGTCTCTTCTTGTCTCCATTTATTGTTGTTGTTGTCCGTTACATCATCTTCATCGTCACTCATCATCTTCTCAACCTCAAGCAATGGGATAGGGTGCTGCCTCAGCGGCAAAACATTCCACTACATCATCATTACTTATTTGTTGTTCGTTACGGAATATGTTGTGGCTGCGCCCCAGCATATTTCCCGCGGTTAGTAGTGCACGAGAAGACATGACGTTCGGCACTTATATGTACTTAAGCAGCTGCTAAAAGCAATGACGTTTGTCGCATCTTCAGCTGGTGTATTCTGGGGACTGGTGCGTTCTGCTCTTCTCCCCATTACTCATCCACAGTAATCGTTGTATTCTGGTCTGGTCAATACTTTGTGTGGCCTTATGGATCGGAAGGCTCACTATTTCGTAGGAGTTTTAATGCAAGTTGAGGGCTTCTCTTGGCTATCACGGCGCGAATGCTCAATATAATACGCGGCAAAACTTTTGCCCCGTGAGCAGTTTTTTTTTCTTTTTTTTTGCGTTTTCTTCCACTATATAGAATTAGAATGTTCCGTGGGGACCACAGGAAACACGCACTGCATGGTAACTTGTGAAACCATGGATGTACAGGTGGATACAGTCCAAGCAGCACCCCGATGTGCTCCTGCCGACACCACGGACATCGACCCAACATACACTTTGCAACACCGCCCAGAGTTGGGCCGATGTCATTTCGACATGCTGCCGATATGCTGCCAACATGCTACCGGTTTGTGACCGATGTTCAGCCAACATAATTTTGTATTTTTATTCGTGTGTTGGCAATCGTAACTGCAAAAGCAACGTTAGACTGGTTATATGCGTGGAAACAACGTTTTATTTCTGCCATTGTTTCGTACTCGTTTCATTTTCTGATGGCTACCTTTGTTTCTCGTATGTCCCAGTCCCATGACGGGCAATGAGCGCGGCGTTACGAAAAGCAAGCAGAAAAAAAGTTTAAAAGCTCCTGGGACGACGAAGTGCAAGAAGCTTTAGAAAGGGAATGATATACCGGCATTCCTTTCGAAGAGAAAACATATACTATATATTTCATGCCTCAGGAGCTTCCGCAAATTCAAGAGCCCTGCTCGTCTCGGAATCAAAGTGGTGGAGGTGACGTGTCTCAGTTTAATTCGCTCACACATACAAACAAGGCTCAAGTCAGGAATTGCTTGTAATATTCAAGCGGTAACCGCATACGACGATTTCTCGACGAAAAAACGGCCAACTTCCCCACCGGCACGACAACTCGACGGAAAAACGGCGGGTTGAACCGCATGCACAGATTTCCACTGCGGTGGACGGTGGCTTTCCTAGCGGGCGTTTCGTTAGTCCGTGTTAAAGTTTGACTTCAAATTAACTGACAAATAGTTTGCTACACATAGAAAAGTTATAGTGACACACAGAATAGTTCTTGCGGACAATGCATACTCTCGAAGCAAGCGCTACAAAAGCGCCCTCAGACAGCAGCGAGCGGACGACAGCATCCTTCCCACTTTCCAGGTTAGCCATTTACGGGCATCCGAATTGCCCGCCACTGGTCCGGCACATCCGCTCGTGGAACGACAGCGCGTGGAGCGATCCTATTGGCTGCCGTCGAGCGGCCGCTTCCGCTCTTCGCCGATTTTTTCTGTCCACCGCTGTCGTCGAGAAATCGGTGAAGTTCCCATTGCTCGCGTCGGCTCACCGGAAAAACGGTGACGGTGGCCGTTTTTCCGTCGAGAATTCGTCGTATGCGGTTAGCGCTTAACTCGACAACAACGTAACGAATGTGTTTCCTACTGCTTCTGGCGCGGGACACAAGTAGGTCGATCGGAAGCCATTATCAGCGTCCTGATCGCTGGCTTCGGTCAGCATCGAGCCGACATTGCCAACTTCAGTGGGATGTTGGTCGCAAGTTGGCATTGTCGGCCTCATGTCGCTGGTTTCTGTGATCACCAAGCCGACATTATCAACCTCTGTCGGATGTCGGTCGCAAGTTGACATTGTCAGCGTCATTTCTCTGGTGTCGGTCAACACGAAGCCGACACTGCCAACTTCTGCTGGATGTCAGTCGGAAGTTGGTATTATCGGCCACATGTCGCTTGTTTCGGTCAACATCGAGCCGACATTGCCAACTTCAAAGCGATATCGGTCGCCTGTTGACAGTGTAGGCTAGATGTCGCGTTTTTCCGTCAACATCGAGCCGACATTGCCAACTTCTCTCGTATATCGGTCACAAGTTGGCAGAGTCGGCGATATGTTTGGCCGACACGCCCAACTTGCTGACGACATCAGCCCGATGTCGTGTGCTGCCTGGGATACACGACATTCCGGGGACAGTTGCAAAAAATCCCGATCCCGTCCCACGATCCCGAGATTCACATTTAGAAATCCCGAAATTGTAAAAACGTCTCGAGATTCCGAAGCCAAAGGTGAAGCTCAAAGGTGGGTTTGTGAAGGAAAAGCAGACATGCAGGTGCAGCAAGCGCCTTCTATATTTAGCATGACTGTACCGAGTGGAACGGAAGAACTTCAAGACTCCCGATTGCGTCAATAACGACACCTTGACAAGCAGATCGTCCCAAATCATATAGGCGCATCACCAACGATATCCTGGACCGCTCCATAAGACGAAGCTGTCGAAGGACACACGGGAAACAGTAGCTTGCCCTGCAACGAATGTTCTTCTTACTTCGGGTTATAGGAGGAAAACGAAGGTAACATAAATAGCACTTAAGTCCATAGCACATCAACCAACATAGTATCCACGCCGGAAAACCGAGACAAAAAGCAATGCATCTACTGCGATCCTCTCATCAGGGAGCGCATACTAATGAAAACAAGACGTCATGTAGCATACCTCTATCCACATGAACAAAAAGAGAGAAACACTAGAACGGGCTCACCACTGACTAAGCAAGTGTTCGTCAAGACTGCATTAATTCATCTGGTGCAACATACTTTGAGTTTCTTTAAATCAGCTGGACTCGGTCTCGCCCTCTCACTATGTCAAAATTGCTTGGTCCATGGGCAAATCCAGCCCAACAACATTGTGCCCTAAAAGCACTTGCAAAGTTTCTGGACACCGTAGTACTTGGGTCCTCACTGTGAGGCGACTCAATATTAATCAAATTTCACCACATTGCCGCCAGCAATGGGGTAGAGTATCGCCCCTGGCGATGAAACTTCCCACCCATCATCATTCAAATTAAGTTGTTGTTGTTGTTGTTGTTGCTAAGTGAATGCTACACAAAAAGGTTGACGTATCGGACGATGCTGCATCCAAACGAAACGATCAATACATGAAATCTGGGGTAGTTGACACTCATAGCACATCTTAATCGGCAAGAAAAGCAGTGCCCTGTGTTTCGCTTCGTCCGTGTTTGTGCGCTGCTTAAGATGTGCTATGAAATAATGAAACTCCTCGTCAATTAACGACTACAAGACTTTTAAAAAATGTAACAACAACAACAACTACTACTACATGAATGACGATGGGATGAGGTGATCCACCGCAACAATTGCGGTACCATACCTCAGTGCATGTGGGTTAACATATGATTAGGATGACGATGAAAAAGATGAGGCATACACACTCGCACACACACATGACACACGCAAATGAGATATCACACACGCGGGTGCTTCGTAACTGATGGGGGGGGGGGGGGGGGGGAGTAACGTTTGGTAGACGAGCGGTCTGCCTGCCTAGCTGGCGGCATGTTGCTCGGGGGGGGGGGGGGGGATAGTAGAAAACACGAAGATAGAAAAAAAAACGTAGAAGACAAATGAGATTCAGGAAAATAACATACGGCGTTATGTGTGCGCTTTCAGTTGACCTTTCCAAAGCGTTTCACACTATTAACAATGCGCGTTTACTTCTAAAGCTCTTTTCTATAGGTTTTAGAGGTGCGTTCTATACATGATTCAAGTTCTATCTGGAGAAAGGGTCTCAAGCGGTGTTGGTAGCCCTGGGGTAAGCTAAGTAGTACTTTACTTATTCGCTCTGTGGTTCCTCAGGGTTCCTATCTACCTCCTCTTCTTTTTAATATTCATGTCAATGACCTATATATCGACAGCGCTCATGTTTTTCAATATGCGGATGATGCACTTCTTCTCTTAACTCATGTTTCATACAGCGAAGCCTTATCTACCTTGCAAAGAAATACTTGTCGGCTTATGGATTGGTTTGTCTCGAATTCCATCTCTCTCAACCCAGCTGAGTCGAAACTTAAATTGAATATGGCAGTTGAAGTATGCAACTCGCGTCGTGAGGCTTGTGTTGTATTTGTCTTTCTATGTTTAATTGCCTCATATACTATACAACGTTACAGGAGCCGAAACTCATTTTGTTTTCGCAGTCCTCTAAAACGTCTAGTTTGTGATTTACCCTTTTATTTACAAGCCTCAACCTGTCTCAATTGCAATTGTATGCATTTTGCCTTATGTTTCTGCTCTTAAAAGGACGGTCGCATCCGTTCCAGTCGATTTCGAAACTACAGTGTCATTTAATTCCTCGCGGACTACTCACCACGGTATCGAAAATCCCACGCGAAATACTCGTGTAGTGTCACTGTTATTCGACGGAATACATGTGTGACGAATATTACAACGTGTAACAAGGTAATGGAGAATGTTGTTGACCATGCCAATCGAACTGTGACTTTTTTTTTTTTACTCTTCATGCGAGCCACGGGGACTTGTCAACCGAGTTCATGTTATTTATGGGGCGCTGCACCTGCACCCATCGTTGGAAAGTTCCCGAATGGGCCAGTGTAACCTGATACCGAAAGCAAGGTTTTCCGAGAGGCGCATCTGGTCACTGTTTCTGGTGCCTCTGTCTCTCCCTTCTTTTTGTAAATAAAATAGTCGTCCCTTTTCAAAGCTACGAAGTGTTCGTGTGTTTTCTGGTCTCTGCAAAGTTCGGGCGCCCCCGACGTTAGTTGGACGGACTTACACATGACAAGAGCAGACGCCGGATGTTGAGAGTATGCCGGAATTCCCTTTCTGGAAAAACGAGAAAACGTCACTCTGTAACCGGCCAATGATGGCGCGCCTTTAAGAAAAGGAATGCCGCGGCCGTGCGGGCGTCTCATAGAGTTACGGAGTGTCTGGACCAGGCCCCCATAGCTCCCCCACTTCGCGGCTCTAAAAAAATGTTTGCACGTCATGAACACGTGGTATTACTCCGTCAGGCATCATAGTTGATACCCATTGGCCGAAGGACATTGCGCGCTCCGCTATTGGCTGGCAAAGTTTCAAAAGCGCATTCTTTCGCGGGCTGCCTGTCTGGCGGGCGGGCAGTTACGAGAAGAGAAGCAGCAGCGGGCAGCGGCGTCTCGACGATGTCAGTTGACACCACGACACCAACGTATGATGGCATCGTTCAAAGAGAAGTCCCAGATTTGTTAGTGTGTCAGAGTGACTCAGCGCGTGTTGTGATGTTTCCCGACAGAAGTATCCTACGTACGAACAGTCTCTCGAGTTCAGAACTGGAATGCAGTGGTGAGCTGACGCGTGAGGAACACTTTTGAGCGCCGTCGCATTTTCAAATGCAGTCACAACGGAGACAGGATTCGGTGTCCGTGCGACACGCATTGCCCACTTCGTTGAAACCTTCGCACTGCAACCAACGAAAGGAGATGCTCACCGTGAAATCGCATGCACTCGTGTGAGCGTCGCTCACTTCTGGGAGTAGAGTGTGTGAGTGTTTTTCGAGTTCGAACTTGGTCAACGAACGCAGCGATTTGGACTCTGTACGCACGGTGAATATTTGTGTCAGACTGTTGAATCAGTGTGATGTTTGAAATAAATGTGTATTTTGTCAAAAATTTGCCTAGTTGTTCTGGAATACGGAATAACGAGCGTCGGGCATGAAAACCAGTAAAAGTAAAAGCCGATGGTAGCCAGTACCGGGCCGAAAGGCGAGCCAAACTGAGAGACTCCTGATTGGCTGAATGGTAGGCATCATAGTTCATTTTCATTGGTTGCATGTCCAGTGTTGCCTGAATTATCTCAAACTATGGGCTCTATGGGGAGCTGTGGGAGCCTGGTCTGGACCATATGGTCTGGACGGCGCCTTTCTTTCTCTGCGCACTCTCTTCCTCTCACTCCTCCGCTTATGGAGTGATGCCGCGTCACGGGAGCTTCTGCAGATGCGGAGCAGACTTGTGCACGTTACTCGAAAAAAGTAATTGATTACCGTTACTGTTACTTCTACGCAAAAAGTAATTGATTACCGTTACCAATTACTCGACTCCAAATGTAACTGAGTAACGAGTACAAAAGTAACGCGTTACTCCGGTCGTTACTCTGCATTCACACAAATTATACCTGTCTTTGTGTGCCGCAGGAAAGAAAGAAAGAAGAAAAAAAAGGTTCAACAGCGGAACAGCTGAAATAACACGAAAAACAAACACGCGTAGGACAGGTAGATCTGTACGTCTACTGTATTTATCGCCCGGGAAGGCGTTGATGCGATTGTGGAAGAACATTGTGTGGAACTTGCTCATGACTCACTAAACCTCCAAAGCTTCAGGTACCACCACACTGGTGTAGGAAGAGATTAGGGAGAGAAACCCTGAAATTCTATAACTTTATTACAATGACCTCCGCCTTGCTACAGTAGAACGGCCCAACAAAGGCAGAGGCACGAGGCGCTTGACTTTGGGCAGAACATCTGAAAGATAAGTTAATCTCTGACGGAAAAGTAATAAATTACTGAGTAATCGATTACTGCGAAAAGTAATTGATTACCCGAAAAAATACTCAAAAGGTAATTGATTACAAGTAACGCAATTACTAGTAACGCGTTACGCACAAGTCTGCTGCGGAGACAGCACTGGTCTTTAAAATTCGTTTGGTTAATATCTAACCACTTTTCAGAGGGGAAAAAAGCCAGGTAGACTGTTTATTGATACAGTGGTATCAGTTTCATAGGTGGGTTTCTGGATGCGACCATCCCTCTAAGTACATTGGCGTTCACTTTGACAGTGACATAAAATGGAGCATCCAGGTGTCATTCATGTTGGGAAAGTTACGTAGTGTCGCATAGAATATACGTACAATATTAAGACATTTACTCTTTACATTTACTGAACTCCTCGAAGAGCTCTAAACAGAACTCCGACCTGTCGTCGCTTCAATCTCACCATAATTCATCCTCTCATATTAACCACTGTGAAGTGGGGTAGGGTCCTGTGGCTACCACGGGGAAACGTCCCATGTCATCATCACTTCTTCATTTATTGTTGTTGTTGTACTCTCTACGCTATTCAAAAGATAAGAAAAATCTTGCCAGGAGCAGTACTGCAAGCAATACTGCCCCGCGACCGTCCGGCCGTATTCCAAGACACGGTCCACCACGCAGAAAGATGATTTTACAATCCCTAGGTCATATGGTGTCACAGTGTTCTTCATTTGTCCTCGTGTATGGAAGTCTAGGATTAACGGTGTTTTAAAGTAATCCCTAAAAAGTGTAACCTATGGCTCTTTTGAGTTGATTGTTAACCTATTTGGTCGCAGAACAACCTTCCAATGTTTGATGAGCTCTTTGTGCGCAGATTGTAATTTTAAAATACTATTGGTCGGATGCCTTTACGGAACTAAATACTTGCTCTCGGCAGCTGCGACACCCCGATTTATATCCGTTACCGCGCATCTATACAAACTAGTATATGGCAAAGGTCAGTGACAGTATTACATCCCAAAGGTATTCAACAATCTCCCGCCTGATTCGTTAAATCTTACATCCATACGTAGCGTCAAAGCCAGGTTAAACAAGGTGTCCCAGTAAACGTGTCACTGCATTATAATAAAATAAGTACGCCCCTAGAATCATGCGGTCAACGGCATTTATTCTTACTAGGCTTTTGCCACCTCATGATGTGAATGTCATGTAACGTCAGTTCAATTATGTAAATATTTCCGAACTGAACTCGGAAATTTGCAAAGCAAAGGTCACTTTTTTACCCCACCAATATGAAGAGCGTGCCGAATTTACTCAAATTCATGATAATTGACAGTGGTATTCAGGAGCTATTCCATCGGAAAAAAATCGCCGAACATCATTCTTTTCGGAGCACCCGAACATTACGCGCGACGACTTTTTGAGCGTAATCGCTGTCAAACCGACGGAAGGAGGTTGCAAACCAAGCCCACCGAGTGATCGTAGAAAAAGAGACAGTTCCTGAGAAAAGTAGAAAAAGTGACAGTTCCTGAAACTGGGAGAGGGAAGTAAAGATCCCAGCGGAAGCCGGACGCGATAAGCCATGCCTGTGTTATCTCTTTCTACGATGCCGGTGTGGGGTGGGTTTCCAACCTCCTTTCGTCGGACTGACAATGATTGTGCTGAAAAATTCGTCGCGCGGTATCCTCTGGAAGCTCCGTAGAGCATGATGTTCGGCTATTTTTTCCGATGGGATAGCTCCTCAATATCCCTATCAATTATCATTAATTTGAGTAAATTGGGCACGCTCTTCACATTGGTGGGGTAAAAAGTGACCTTTACTTGGCAAATTTCCGAGTTCAGTTCGCAAAAATTTACATAATTAAACTTACGTTACATGACATTCACATCAGGAGGGACCAGCTCCCGTGGCATAGTGATTAAGATGATCACTTTCCACGCCGAGACTGGGAGGTGACACGGGTTCGAATCCTGTCACCGGCTGTGCTGTCTGAGGTTTTCCCTGGGTTTTCCGAAGACTTTCCAGACGAATGTCGGCACAGTTCCCTCTCAATTCGGCCCAGGACTCATACTAACCCCCCTGTCCCCCACTCCTTCCTGCTGTCCTCTATCCATCTGTCCACGTCTGTATGCCGCTTATAGCCACAGTTGCTTCGCGGCGCTAACATAGAATTAAAAAAAACATCAGAAGGTGGCAAAGACCTAAAAAGAACAAACGCCGTTGACCGCATGACTCTAGGTGGTGTAATTATTTTAAATTATAATTCAATGACACGTTTTCTGGGACACCCTGTACATCAGCTTACATTCGATATGGTTACGATTAATACGTGGTCTGTCTTTTCTTGCATAGCCTATGGGTTGCTTTTCTTCTCTTTTCGTGGCAACATCACTGTTGCATAAGTCATCTCTTATTATGCGTACTTTTCGTTTGATGTTTGATGGTGAATGTTATTGTGAGTGTGTTCGCCATTGTCCTGTCTGTCCCAGACCACAATTAAGCCTTCTTGGCTTAGGCGGGCCAGTTCTAGTCTTGTTTTCCTGAGCTAGCAGTAAATCGAATCGAATTGAATTGTTGTTATTATAAAATCGAGTTTATTATAAAGCGAGTTGACCAACGCTCACTGTTGCTCGACCTTGTAAGATCCGGACAGTGATTGGTTGGGGATCTGGCTGCATACGAGCTTTCCCGGCAGATCAAGAAAAAGTGCTCCGCCGTAGAACGAGTTGATCACGTGCAGCCAAAAAAAAAAAAAAAAAGAGAGACTGTTCAGATTTCACTAGTCGAGTTCGTCATAACTGGACAGACTTTCGCTCGACCGATCGCAACAACCCAAGTTGGTGCGTGTGAAGGCAACCTTGCTGCTGTTTGCCGTCTCAGAAAGTTTTGAGGTCTCCATTAGTATGTACGCGTGACCCACAGTAATCATTGTTATTCAACTGATGTAGCAGGATACTGAACATAGACAAACAAGTAAAGTCTCTGATGACGAATGCTGACAAAGGTATAATGCTTGTGTATATACAGACAACGTGCGTCACGCACAGTGGCAATTTACAAAACGGAAGCTTTCTTACCGCTACTTGTAGAGAAAGAATGAACAACTTCTACACGCTCTTAGGAACGCAGCGTCGAAATGTGCGGCATTTTCTCCTTTTTCAGGACTCCTTATACAAATGGTGCACGAATGGAGTCAGCATCTTTTCGCACCGGATGCGCACAGAATATGCGCCAGTTGGTGACACGTGGTGACCGTTTGCTGACCGAAAAAGCTTAATGGAAACGTATGTCCGTCCGGTGTGTGGTGTTTGTTCCAGCGTCGTAAGTTCAAGGTAATGTGTACCAACTACACCAAGCATCGACATAGTTAATGAAAACGTTTCTCCTGAAGGTTTGTTACTACGAAAGGAAAATGCCAAACTAACTTTGTGTTTGTATAGTGTTATGTAGAGAAAGCATAGTTACACGACCAGCATAACTGCTAGCACAATGTACTGAAAGTACAGTGCATAGGGGTGAGAACGAGCTTGTTTTCTTCGTGGACATATCTGCGAAATGATAAGACATCTTCCAGCCACCTCCATTCAGCACTTTGTGCTGCTTGGGAGACGAAGAGTATTTTTTTTTATTTCCCGTGCGCCATCCCGCATGCACTTGCACTACCACCAGGTGGCAAGGACATGATAGCCAAGTATCAAGTAGACGCGATAGCAGACATCGGATTTAGTACAGATAATCACAGTATCTGCAAAATTATGTTTTTTACATTCAGGTTAATTTTCTGACCAGCACATGATGAGCCGCCATGTAAACGTTGAATATCATAAGATCGCGTACACCAGGGTGAAAGGCGTAGCGTCATTAGTAGCGTCACTGCAAAACAACTTGTCTTGAAACCTGTACAGGTCGATGAAACTGTCGTGCAAATTTATAAAAACAAACAAACTGACATCTTGTCCATTTGTGCGTTTTGCTTTTTTCCCCCAGACTAGCAGCTACGTTTTTCCCATGGAAGAAATGCAAAGGCGTCAACCTAGCTTTACATGCTCAAGAACCGCGAAACCGTGCATGCGCGGATATGTTCTTTTTAGGGCACCCAATTAATCTGCGTTGTGCGTGTTCCGAGCTATTTAGTGAGGAGAATTGGTCAGTGGAATGCCTCTCCTTCGAACGAAAACACCAGACGTCAACTACTGGCGAATTCGGGTGGTCATCTCATGGCAACACAGCCTAACGCTCGGAAATTGCTGGGTCGCCGCCCGCGCTGGCTCACGTGACCGTTGCCACCCGAACATGTGCCAGGAATCTAGCGGGTTTAGACGCTTGGATCACGCTAGGGGCATCGCTGTCGCTCGTCTTCGGGTTCCGTCGTCTGCTAACCCACGTGAACTTTGACGTGCGGGCCAATGAGGGCCCTCGCCCCCCTCGCGATGCTGATGTGACGACACCGGATATAGTTGGGCAACCGCTGCCCTGTCGCTTCGAAACCGGGCGAAAAAAGTGCTAGCTGGCAAATTCCTGGTGCTGTGAAGGTGCCACGCGAACATGCGAGATCAGGCAAAAACTGGCGAGAACAAGCGGGATCTGGCAAAAAAAAAAAAAAAGAAAAGGTGGCAGGAAATGACCACCCGAATTCGCTATAACAGAACCCGAAGGGAAGATGGAAGTTGATGTTCTGGAAAGACATCTTCAATGGTTGGCCTTAATAACAGAAGCGTTTGTTTTCTGCAAATCCTGCTGCAAATACGCTAATGCAAGTAGGTCAGCCTTTGGCGCAGCGCCTCAGCTTTTCCCTTTCCCCTCGCGCACGTACAACGGTCTTATTGGATCACTCTCAAATAAGGTACCACAACAACAGCACGTGAAGTCCTCCACACTCTGTGACCAGCTCGCGTGGCTTAGTGGCTTGCGTGCTGGCCATGTCACGTCGAGACTGGGAGGTACCCGGGTTCGAATCACGGTGCCGACTGTGCTGTCTGGGGTTTTTCCTGGGTTTTCCTCAGACGCTGTCAGACATATGTTCCCTGGGCACAGCTCGCTTAGATGCGACCCTTAACGGCGAGCTCTTTCATTAGTGAGTTTTTGTATATCGTACGCTGGTCACCTTTGCGTACGTAAGGGTTAGCGTGGGGGAAAGGCTCTGTTTATGTCATGAGTAAGTTTATGTCTTGCGTGTGCGCAAAACCACCAACGCTATCCATTACGTACGCAAAGATGACAGCGTACGATATACTAAAACTCCCTATCAGCACCACCACCACGTTGCTTGATCTTTTTTCACCATAGTGTCGTGGCAACACCACCTATGGATAAAGAAGGCTTGCTTATTGCCTCCTCTCCCTCCTCCGCTTACGTCGACATATAAAGTCAGAATTCGTCTGCTACACCGCGATTCGCCGTTCTGCGAAACTCGCAAATGATTGCTGCTAACTTCGCAAATTTAAACCTGTAGACTAAAAGTGCAACACGCTTTCCAGAAAATCAGTCTTGAGCAAAATATAGGACCATGTTGCGTTTTATTTTCCCATTTAGTACGGGGAACGTTTACTACTCGCAGACGACAGAGGCTGCCTATGAAGCTGACGGTGGCTCGTCTTCATGGCTACGTTACTCAACGTTACCCACCTGCGCACTACTGAAGAGGCCCAAGAAGGCCGAAACAGCTGTCCAGCGCTGGTGTGGCGACGTTTGAGACTTGTAAAGACATGTTCTACGTGCAGCCAAAGAGCCTCGGCTACTCCACCCCCCCCCCCCTTTATATACGTAAATATGAGCTCTTTTATGGAACAAGGCTATATATAGTAACGCAATTTTTTTGCCCGCAGAGTAAGAAATAGTGGTTCTTCTCGGGCAAGTTGTGTCTTATGAATGTCACAAGGTTTTATCTTACTCGATATATCACTGTTTAATTCAAAGTATTTTCATTCATGCACATGGATCATGTACCTACATACGGACTGCGAGGACCAAAAGTGAAGCACAGTCCCCACTCCGTGACATCCATTTAGCCCCATGCAGTTAGTCGGTCCTGCTAAAAATAACGGTTAGTAACTGTTTTCCGTTCAGGTTCGGGTTCGGTACGACTCTCTGTTTAAACGCAGCTTAGGTGGTGTTGGCTGTGGGCAGTCTGCGAACGTCCCCTTCTTGTTGCTTTCTGAGTGGACAGATGCTTTGTCACGTGCTTTCTCCAACCTTTTCTTTCTCTCGTGCGCAGAGACGTATACTGTCGTAGCGTATAGTACGCGAGATGCCAATGTGCCTGTATGTAGTCGTGAAGATTAATGTTGTGTCCCTTTCCACACCTAACATATGCACACCAAGCCAATCGCCAAGCCAATGTAACATGCGCAGTATAGCACTGTGTGTGTAGCGGTGAAACTGTTCGTGCCTCTCTTTAGTGCTCATACCTCATGCAAGACAAGGTGCCGCCTGCTTTAGTAATAAGGAAGATGCAGTGCGGCCCACAAACGCGCAGGGCTCACAGAGCTGTCCGAATTACACGGCCGTCGATAAACACGAGCATACTTTTTCGTCTGAGACGTTTCGTGCGTCTTGTGAGTGTCACGCATGTCGTATATGTACACGGGTAGCAAAATGGTTTTTCACTGTTCTCTAGCCTACTTTTCACGATGATCAAGAAATGGGCTCGACGTGGAGCATACTATATACAAGTCTGCATGATAGCAATGTTTGCGCTGCTAGAGATCTGTGAAAAACACGTCTCGTCTCTATAAAGGTAGAACGAGCTCACATAGGAAGAAACAAATTTTGCTGACTGAGTAATCGAAACAGTCTGAAATCGCATGCTGTAAAAGGAAGTCCTCAACACATTCTGGCGCACGGCCATGAGAGCCAATAGTGAAGCATCATTGAAAAATTACAATCTGTCAGACCTTTCTTTCTCTTTGAAAAAAGTAGAGAAGAAATTGGCCTTTCTGATTAACCGTTTATCGTCATATCCTAAACTTTCTGTATTGCAGTTCGTATAACAAATGGATACACCACAGGCAGGAATAATTATTCGTTAATTGTAGAGAACCGTGAGTTTGCGCAGCGGTACGGTGATGCTGATACTATAGAGAATATTGATATGGACCTGTAATTCGTAAGGTCCTTAATATACTACATGTATGTATAATGTCCTTGCTAATTTCCTGCTATTAACACCTGGAGGAACTTGTTCAAGCTTGTCAGGCCCAGTTTTAGTTTACCGACCTGGCTGTGACCGCAAGTTACGGTGGCCGTATATACTAACATTACAGAAGGGGACGTATTCATCCCCCATTTTCCCGTTTACGGAGTCTTTCATATCACCTTCTCTTCAGCATGACTCACTTACGAGAGCCTGGTCCTTCATCTCTCCTCTGGAAGCTCGGTCACACGCCAAGGAGGTTGGCACCACAGGGAATTCTCCGAGCCCCTGTGGGTTCAGCGTAAGGGGGGGGGGGGGGGGGGTAATGTCGAAATTGGCTCGTCGTTGTTGGCCACACGCGAGTGAGCACCGTCACGACTATAGTCGGAAAGGGATGAAAGGTGAAGGGCTGGAGGTCAGGTAAGTCCAGGATGACTGAGACCGATGCACACTGTGGATGGGGTACGTCAGAGGGGTCTAACGAAGAGCGAGCAGAACGACCAATGAAACACGGCGCACGTTGCACCGAAGCGGCCAGTGTAACATGCACACTAAAGCAAGTGCAAGCTCTTCTGCACCACAATGACCGGTGCAATTCGCCATTAGGCTTGAAGAGGTCCGTGAGCGAAAGGAAGTAACACGAAACATGGACAGCGTTACGGTGTGCAAGTGTAACGAGAATGCTCGAAAAATCTGATTTTATTGCTACTCAGACTTGATTAAAATTTTTGAGGGGCCGGCTTCCTTCTGTTCCGTGGTCAAAGGGCTTTGGGCCGTAGAACTGACTGTGGCCCGCATGCAGCACGTCTGTTTTAGACCTCTGCTCTATAACTATACTATACAGGGTGTCCCAGAAAACGTGTCATTGAATTATAATGATAATAATAAAAAAAACTACACCACCTAGAATCGTGTGGTGAACGACATTTGTTCTTACTAGGTTTTTGCCACCTCCTGATGTGAATGTCATATAACGTAATTTTTGCGAACTGAACTCGGAAATTTGCCAAGTAAACGCCACTTTTTTACCCCACCAATGTGAACAGCGTGCTGAATTTACTCAAATTCATGAAAATTGACAAATGTATTGAGGAGCTATCCTAACGGAAAAAATTGCCGAACATCATGCTTTACGGAGCACCCAAGCATAGCGCGCGATGAATTTTTCAGGGCAATCTTTGCAGTACGACGAAAAGAGGTTGGAAACACAGCCCACACCGGGATAGTAGAAAGAGATAACACAGGCATGGCTTATCGCATCCGGCCTCCGCTGGAATCATGCCTTCTCTCTCCCAATTTCAGGAACTGTCACTCTTCCTACTATCACTCTGTGGGCTGGGTTTGCGACCTCCTTTCGTCGGACTGACAGCGATTGCGCTTAAAAAGTCGTCGCACGTACGCTATGCTCGGGGTGCCCAGAAAAGCACGATGTTCGGCTGTTTTTTCTGATGGGATAGCTATTATCCCTGTCAATTATCATGAATTTGAGAAAATTGGGCACGCTCTTCACATTGGTGGGGTAAAAAAGCGACCTTTACTTGGCAAATTTCCCGAGGTCAGTTCGCAAAAATTTACATAATTAAACTTACGTTACATGACATTCACATCAGAGGGGACAAAAACCTAGTAAGAACAAATGCCGTTGACCGCATGATTCTAGGTGGCGTAGTTTTTTTATTATAATTCAATGACACGTTTTCTGTGACACCCTGTATAGGGCTCCGTGTTTTCGGATTTATACGAAAAAATGCGAAAAACATACGCCAGTAAAATTTAAAGCTATTCGGATTTATCCGAAAAACTCCGCTTTTCGGTGTTCCAGTAACCGAGATCTCAGCAAGAAACACCATGCCCTGCTGTCTATTTGAAGGGGTTAGTTTCCTTTTGTGTCGAGACTTCCTCGAATCGGAGTTTGACAGCCCCTGCGCGGCAACGAAGGGTGGCTTCTCTGGACCCAAATCCACTGTGCAACAGGCTTCCACTTAGCAATGCCCGAAGCATTCGTGTAATGCGGATCAACTCCATCCTTGTCTAGAGGCACCTCGACATTGGAGTCACGGAATAGGGCATCCTACTTAGTGACTCTACTCTATACGAGGGCATTTTGAGGTCACTCCAGCCATTTCCCAGTACTGGCATCGTCTGGGAGTTCTGCCGCACAACAGTAAGCGTTTTTTTAAAGGCAGCTGCTAATTACTTGTCTGATAATACGATTTCACAGTCGTTGTTTTCTTTTTTTCTTCGGAATGTGTGATATTAACTCAGTTGTAAAAAATAAACGCCGTAAAACTCCGAATTCTCGTAAAATAATAAACAAAACAAAAAAAACTCGGAACACACAAAAAAATAAACTGAGAAAACCGGGAACCCTACCTATAACATTCCGAGCGTGCATGCGGCTTTTTTGTGCTCCATTTCCTGTTACGTACTTCCGGGGCAAGACAGAGTTATCGTTGGGAAAGAGGAAAAAATCAATGACACAGTAAGAAGAAGAAGAAGAAGCATAACTTTGAGTGTCACGTGCTGCATTCTTTCGAGAAAGGAAACGAGACAGCAAATGGACGTTGAGCATCTTACCAGTAACAATAGGCAGCTTTAGCAAACCGTTGGTAAGATTATCGTGCCTGTCGGAACCAATCGCAGTCGTGTGTAACTCAGAATCGCAGGAGAGAGGGTAAAGTTTGGAGAAACCATGTGACGAAGTGTCTGTCCAATCACAAGGCAGCGATAGACCGGCATGGGTCCACAGAAGTAACCACGTGCGCCTCAACCTTGAAATGCTGCCCCCTTATTTGGGAGAGCGTTGGTGGGTTTCCCTCAGATGTGTAATAGGCGTATGCCGGCACAGTTCCCCTGAAGTCGGCCCATGGACGCAGCTATCCTCCCCCCCGAGCGGATTCCGCTCGGTCTTCCACTTCACCCTTTCCTCTCCTCCTCTCCACCACCTTTCCCTTCCCGAGAAACATGCCGCCTAATCAGGCAGGCAGACCTCTCGGGTTCCTCCCAACGACACTCCTCCTCCTCCTCCTCCAGAGGGACCAATGCGCTCCCTCCACGGTCCATAGGGGAGAGAGGGAAACAGGGGAGCTGCGCAGACATCTGACCTACTTGCATAGCGTATTCGGTGAAAATATGATGATTAGTCAACGCTTTCGACTGGTCATCAGGAAACATGGTGGAGCGCCGAAGAAAGCGCCTCTACAGTGAGGACCCAAGTCATACATTGCCCAAAAAGGTGAGTAGTGCTTTTAGGGCAGAGCGCTGGTGGGCTGGATTTAACCATGGACCAAGTAATCTTGTCATTGTGAAAGGGCGAGTGTCTAATTTAGAGACACTGAGGGTGTGGGTATTTCGACAGTATTGTGTCACTCGCCATCATCATCCCCTCATCCGTTGCCCATGTGCAATAGGGCAGTGGGATGTACAGGGTGTGTGCAGAAAAACGTGACCCGCATTTAGCCACATAGCTTGTTGCCTACCTAACGAACGACCTACCTACGAACGATGGCGCATTTATGCGTGCGAAATCTGCAGAAAAATTGTGGAAGCCATACTCAGCTTAAAAAATAAACGGAACAACGAAAACGTCGGCTTCCGTGCATCAGAATAGGGCAACATGGTGGACAACAGGGTGTATGTGAAAGGGCAACATGGTGGACGTAGGAGAGTTGTGTTCAAGTACCGCTAGGGGAGCTATCGGTGCATAAATCGAAACGATGTCACACATGGATGCTCATCGGGCTCCTCGGCAGTACCCCTAGCGGTGCCTGCACATAACTCTCCTGAGACCGAAATGCACTACCATGCACTTTTATGACCGCCCTATTCTGATGCATGGAAGCGCATGTTTTCGCGCTCTGTTTATTTTTTTACACTGAGTATGGCTTCCAGGATTTTTTGTAGCTTTCGCACGCATAAATACGCCGTCGTGCGCCACCGGAAGTTCCTCGGCTAAGTAGACAACGAGTTACATGTGTAGAGGAGGTGGAGTTCCTCTACATGAGCCCCGACCGGCGATGATGGTATGCCACAGAGAGGCGATGACGGTGGCCTATCTCCTTGGCCGCGCCGGTGGAACTGAGGCAGGTGCTCCAGGCGCGTGGCCATCTTCGTCGTTGTCCACGGCCCGCTACAGGGCTCCCCCCTCAGACGCGGAGCGGCGATAAGAAAGATGGAAGGTGAACTGCGTCTACACCGGAGGGAGAGAGCGAGAGCGGCCGTGGATGACGTGCACTACTGGACGAATTCGTGGGACGGCACAATACCCGTTGCGCGAAGCTCTCGATGAGCGAGGCAGATGAAGGGCGAATCGTTGGGCATCAGAGTCGTGGCCTGGGGTGCCGCAACCGGCACGGGAGCGTGAGCTCATAGGGTCCCAGGAAGTGATGCTGCGTACCCGTGAGGACTGCCGTGAAAACTGCCGAGACGCCGGCTAATGCAGGCCGTGGCGTCGGCGGCCGCGACTGCCGAAACCGGCAGGCGAGCACTTTGCTCTGTTGTCGCGGCCGGCTGCGAATGAGCGTCGAGAGGCGGAAGGGAAGTGGCGGGTAGTGAGTGTGCCGGGGTCCGTGCACAGCACAGGGCGGTCCCCGGGATCCGTCAAGCGATGGTCGGTTAGAGGATCGTAGGACCAGTGACCGGTCGGAGCGTTGCATGGTCGTCCAAATCGGTACCGTGGAGGGTGACGGTACGTGAGCGTCGGCGCGTCAGTCGACAGGAGAAGGGCAGTCGTGATGCTGTCGTCGTGAGCCGGACGGTGAAATGCTGCACGGCTGCAGAGGTGGGCGGGCCGTGCTGGACGGTGAGGCCGCAGGTGGAAAGGCGCCGGGTACGTTAACGGCGAGGTTTGCTGGCGGTGGGTCCATGTATAGCGCTGTGGTAGTGCTCGTCGAAGGCGTCGTCAGGAATTTGGGATAGTAACGAGCCGAATTGTATCCGAACATGGTGTTCGTTGTTCGGGTCACCAAATATAGAGGAGGTCGAGTTCCTCTACATGAGCCCCGACCTGCGATGATGGTACGCCACGGAGAGGCGATGACGGTGGCCTATCTCCATGGCCGCGCCGGTGGAACTGAGGCAGGTGCTTCAGGCGCGTGGCCATCTTCGTCATTGTCCACGGCCCGCTACAGTGCTCCCCTCCCCAGACACATGTAAAAATGCGGGTCACATTTTTCTGCACACACCCTGTAGTTCCGTATCGGGACCACTGGCTTTTTTAAAGAAAAAGAAGAAAAACAAAAATCAAACGCTTTTACGTGAAAGAGGAGCTAAGTAGTAACGAAATTAAACAGGAATGACCCTCGTATATTGTGTGAAACGTATAAAAATTGAATTTTATCGCCCGTTTCTGGAAGGCGATCCGCCATCTTTACTGAGGACCTTCTGATCTAACCCGAGGCACAGTCTCGACGCCCGCACCGCCTAGTGCGTGCCTGGGGTGGGGGGCGCCCCCCAGACTCCCCCCCCTCCAATCTGTAGAACCTAACCCAGACAAACCTCACTAAAGTGAGGTGATTTAGCCCAATTCAACGACCCTACCTGTTGCAAGATCGCAAGTTTCGAGTCCGTTAGGCTTAGCATTCCCGTGTTTCTCCTGCGCTAAAAGTGAATCAGATGGGGTTGTTGAAATGCATATAAAAAAGTTCTAGTCCACAAAATTTTATAATTCTTACATTTTTAGATTCAGTATCTTCTTCCACTTCTTCTTCCACTTCTATGCAATATTTACCTTCCTAACGCTTTCACTAATTTTTAAAAACGAGTGGTCCCGATACGGAACTACACCCGGACAGTGTACCGCCTCAGCAGCAGTGAATCGCCCACCTCATCATCATCCAATGTATGTAATAATTAATAATTGGGTGTTTACGTCGCGAGACAACTGAGATCATGAGCGACGCCACAGCGGTCGGTCTGTGGATTGCTTTTGCCCACCTGAGGGTTCTTTAACGTGCGATGAAAGCCACCGCGAATTCAACGTCCCTCGCGGAAGACGGCGTGTCTAAGCAACTTGTACCCTGCCACCAAGTTGCTGGCAACCTCGGCCGGGTTCGAACCCGCGATCTCGGGATCAGAAGGCGAACACGCTACCGACTGAGCCCGGTCCAATGTATGCATGTGCCCGCCCTCTGGTCTAAATGTCATGGATAACTGTGCATTGTTACAGCTAATGCTTTTTTTTCTTTTGATTGCGTGTTAGCGCCGCCAAGCAACTGTGGCTATGAGCGGCGTACAGATGTGGGCAGACGGAGAGAGGACAGCAGGAAGGAGTGGGGGACAGGGGGTTAGTATGCGTCCTGGGCCGACTTCAGGGGGAACTGTGCCGACATTAGTCTGGAAAGTCTTCGGAAAACCCAGGGAAAACCTCAGACAGCACAGCCGGCGGTAGGATTCGAACCCACCACCTCCCAGTCTACAGCACGACCTTGGTTACCACCAACGAGCGGACGCCTTAGCCCACTCGGCCATGCCGCTGGTTTTACAGCTAATGCGTCGCCTGCTATCTGTTTTCGCTTTGCAGGAATTATTCATCGCCGCTATTGTATAAAATTAATCAATCAACGCCTTTGTGTGCTTTTGCGGACAAAACTGCATAAATACAAAAGCGTTGTGTGAAGCTGAACTTCCAACGAACGTAATAGCCACGTAAATAAAGCTTATTGTGTTAAATCTCACAGTCACCATCACGAGGTAAAGTATGTTCATCGCAGCGCGTCGCCGGCGTCGTACTCCCCGAAATGAGGTCAACATCATTTCAGAGAGACAAGCTTGTTACCTTAGCATTACGTGACTCACTCTGTTTTCCCAGTTTGAAGTCTGCAGCAATTGTGTCTAGTTTCTATCCTTCACTAATCTTAGACAAGGATTCAGAGCGACTGTGCGCTGCCCGTCTATCAAATTTCGTTATTTCTGAAAGTGCGGTGTTTTCCAGCGTTATTCTTTTCAAACACGAAACCTATACATACAGGGTGTTTCACGTAACAGGTTAAAACATTGTACCAAAAATCTACTTGTCCAAGAATTATGAGGTAAACTGTACGTATTTTTCTGCGGCGAACTCTTGACCACTTTAATCAATTTTTTGCCACAACAAATTGAATTTTCTGAAATCAGCTCTGGAATTCGCCAAGTGAACGTTGCCTTTTTTTTTTTTTTTCAGAAACAGAGAGCGCATGTCGAAATTACTCGCAGCAACTCTTGATCTCCATCGCATTTGTGGGCAACGGAAAAGCGCGTTACGGGGGTGCGACAAAAATGGCCTCCAAATCCGTCGTTTTTCCGGGGACATTTCGTCGCACTATATTGGCCGATTCTTTTCCCCGAAAACGGCAACGGCATCAGCGCACCAAAAGGAACAGATGTTGTTACGGGGGCGAAGTTCTACCCTTAATGTTTCCAATGGGTACCCAGTCATACCGGCCTGTACGGAAACACCCGCGCAGACGCCTTAGCACGACGGGCACATGGGGACGTCACCTTCAGTAACTGTTCACTACCGCTTTCAGCCTCAGCATGTCGATTACGGATACGCCGAATCCGCCACAGCGGCACTCGGCCGTTTCAAGAGGGCGCTGTCTGGTTAAACGATCATCTCCGTGCCATCGACCCGTCGATGGATTTCGTTGCCACACACCACTGCTAGCGTCGAGAAGCGTCCATTCTACACTGACTACGACTTAATGTCACCAGGACGCCTCTGCTTCTCTATAAAATAGGGGCTTTATATAAAACGAGTATTCTCCACTCACCCAAATGCCCCACTTGCGACGTTGAAGCTGATATTCCACATCTTCTGCTCGACTGACGCAGATTCGACACCCTCGAGCACGCTCAGACGACGGCACGACGCCTACTCGAGCTGCGGTGCAGAGACTTTTCTCTGGCCACTCTGCTCGGCCCAGTACGACATCCCACACAGCGGTCTGCGACCAAAGAAGTTTTGACGTTCCTGAGCGACACAGGTCTTATGAACACCTGTGAACTCAAGTTTTGTCACATCATTCGTCAGTGCCTTCCTACCTCCTACCCCCATACGCATTACCCTCATCTTTTTTAAAATCATCTTTGCCTTTACTCTATCTCATCCTTCTTTCAGCTTTTGTTAGTTTATCCTTTATTTCCTAATTATTTTCTTTTTATTTATAGTATTTCCTGTTCACTTTTCTTTATTTTTATTTTATTTCTTTGTGTTTTGCGGAATAGCAAGCCGACATACCGTTTGGCTGACCTTTCCTCCGTTTTCTGTTTCTTTGTTCTAAAAAATACAGGGTGTCCCAGAAAACGTGTCATTGAATTATAATTAAAAAACTACGCCACTTAGAGTCATGCACTCAACGAGATTTGTTCTTAGGTTTTTGCCACCTCCTGATGTGAATGTCGTGTAACGTAAGTTTAATTATGTAAATTTTTGTGAACTGAACTCTGAAATTTACCAACTACAGGTCACTTTTTCACCCCATCAATGTGAAGAGCGTGCCAAATTTACTCAAAATAATGATAATTGGCAGGGTATTGAGAAGCTATCCCATCGGAAAAAATAGTCGAGCATGCTTTTCGGAGCTCCCAGAGGATAGCGCCCGACGACTTTTTGAGCGCAATCGCTGTCAGTCCGACGGGGGGGTTGCGAACCCAGCCCACAGCGTGATAGACCTGTCAGTTCTTGAAATTGGGAGAGGGAAGGCATGATCCCAGCGGAAGCCGGACGCGATAAGCCATGCTTGTGTTATCTCTTTCTACGATGCCGGTGTGGGCTGGGTTTTTAACCTCCTTTAGTCGGACTTGACAACGACTGCGCCGAAAAATTCCTCGCGCGCGTAATCTGTGGGAGCTCCGCAGAGCATGATGTTCGGCTATTTCTCCCGATGGGATAGCTTCTCAATATCCCTGTCAACTATCATTATTTTGAGTAAATTCGGCAGGCTCTTCACATTGGTGGGGTGAAAAAGTGACCTTTACTTGGTACATTTCCGAGTTCAGTTCGCAAAAATTTACATAATTAAACTTACGTTACATGACATTCATATCAGGAGGTGACAAAAACCTAGTAAGAACAAATGCCGTTGACCCCATTATTCTAGGTGGTGTAGTTTTTTTTTATTATAATTCAGTGACACGTTTTCTGGGACACCCTGTATATCCCCCTTAGTAATTAAAGTTCATTAGTGAAACCTGATGAGGGCAACGCTCGATCCAGGGGGTCGCCAGTGCGGCCGTACGGTGATCCACTTAACTAAGAATATATCGCCAATTAATGTAATCGGAAAAGAAAAAAAAACATTTCTCTGTTTGTAAAAAATTAGCGCGGACACCCTATGTATACATAAGATAAGAAATAAGATAAGAATAAGCATAAGCGAGACTTTGGCGGAAGTTTACAGTGAACTGGATTTAGTAATTGATATAAGTTAAGGGGACTGTAAGTTACGAAATTGTAATGTTATAAAACGCGGTACAAATGGAGTCAACGTTCGGCGGAAACTCCTAAGAACTGTCATGAGGAAGGTGGGGGCTCGCGCCGAAACGTAAATACGACTGTTCTACTTCACTGTAAACTTCCGCCAAAGTGTCTCTTATTTTCATTTCTATATTATTTCGTGGCTGTCTGAATTCCCCTTTCTTGACGTTATATGTCTATTATGTATAATATGCCGAACAGCTTACTGCGACGGAACCTAAACACGCTCCCAGCCGTGCCCCGATCGGCGAGCAGCTCCCTTTGTACCACTTACTACCGCCCTTTGTGCGATTTGAGTAGTCTCGGCGGAAAATCCGTTTCCTTCTGAAATTGACCTTGGAGGCACGTTTGACAAATGTCAGGCAGCAGAGCTGAGAGCTCTCCCGTGGCAACGACAGTTGACAGTCGGTCGTTGTTTGCCGCTGCGGGGACAATATTCACACGGTCATGTCAGATGCTACTTGTGTGGTAACTACTAGCAAATGACGCCTTCAAGACTGTCGGCGCTCCTTCGGCACTCAAGAAACAGAGCCGGTCAGAACCAACCGCCACACAGAATCTCTTTCCCGGTTTGTTGAAAATGGGGGGGGGGGGGGGCACTATACCCCTTTTTGTGACAATTTGGACATACGCTAATTGCCACGGAAAGGCGCACGCCCGTTCTCTTCTCAAACGAGAGGAGGTAACATAGTTACCTACCAGGATAAAGCTACTGACACAAGGACTCGAACCTCCTCCTGACTTCCGGTCAGGGATGCTACCGTTACACCATGCAAGTATCCCTGACGGAAATCAGAGGGTCTAGGTTCGAATCCTGGCATCGGCGCCTTTATCCTGGGTTATTTCGATCGTAATGATTCTTGGATGTTGCAGGTTTATGTGTGTGTGTCGTCCATGTTTGTAGCCTGCCTCGGCTAACTCTCGTTGTGAACGTCACCGAGCGGGATCCACGCAACTTCACCACAAACGCTAGCTGCGGTCACCGTAAAGTTTCAGCAGTTAGTAATGGTAATTGGTGGTTTTACGTCGCAAGACATCTGTGATCAAGAGCGACGCCGCAGTGGTCGGTCTATGGAATAAGCTCGCGCACCTGAGGGTCCCGTAACGTCACCGAAGCACCGAAGCACCGAAGCACGGAGGCACCGAAATCTCATCACATGGCACACCGTGTTTAACGTTCCTCATGGAAGACGGCGTGTCTGAGCAACTTGTACCCTGCCACCAAGATATTTGCGTCCTCGGCCGTGTTCGAACCAGCAACCTTGAGATGAGCAGGCAGACACGCTACCAACTGATCCACCGAGGCCACTTCTTCAGAATTTGGCTATGGAGAGTTGACACTATGGTCGAGTGTCTTTCCGGCTTCGGTCGATGATGTTACCCTACGTTTCTGGAAACACGCCTTAGGGGCGCCTTTCCACATATCGGGCATTCTGGACAGGTCCCGGTCACACATCATTGCAAGCATCATCATACACGTGATCATGAAAATGTTCGCGTCCATGATTGGCGGCCAAACCGTTTGTAACTTCTTTCGACCGCGGTGTTTAGTATCATCCGACATCCTCGCAGCAACACACGCAAATGCAAACGTACATATACAAATAATGCCTCGTATTGCCTGTCCACTCAAGACCAGGACAGGATGGAGATGTTGCCACAAGCGACCGCTTGACGGTAGTTACAAAAATAAATGGGTGGTGTATCCCTGTGTGTGGCGGCGGTGTCTGCGCGGAAATCGTACCCGTGGTGTCCCACTTTGAACGCTACGATCGTGCAGGCCGATGACATCCCTACATGCTGTCCCTGCCAGACCTTCTATGTTCCACCAGCTACCTTGGAGTCCTAGTTAAGACATAGCGACATAGCCTTCCACGCCGAGACTGGGAAGTGACCAGGTTGCAACCTTGTGTTGCCTTTTCCTCGGACGCTGTAAGAGCTGAAGCGTATGGCACGAAAAACTGGCCGAATTATGCCCGAACAGAAATCGGGACCGAACTCTTCCATGCTCACCGTGTGTTACCGAACTCGAAGCCGAGTTTCGGCCGAAGACTTCCGACCTTGGGGAACATCACCTTCAGCCATCCAGCACCGTGCGATAATCTCTGTATTTATACGAGAAGAAGTCGCAGACGCGGCAAAAGTCGAACCCTTTGCCACGTCATTCTTGCTAATGATGGTGCTCCTTGCGGCTGAATAGCCATTGGGTGCTTTCTACTTCTTCAGTTTAGGACACTTCCGATTTCGGAACAGAAATCTGGCCTCAGATCCGACCGAATTCGGCACGAAACTCCGGCCGCCGAAAAAAGTTCGGTCCCGATTTCGGTTCGGAAATAATTTAGCCGGCTTTCGTGTCATGCGGGTCATGCTTAAGGCAAATGTCAGCACAGTTTCCTGTGAATTCGTGCCAGGACGCACAATGTTTCCCGAGCAGCATGCCGTCATATCAGCAGGCAGATCGATCAGCAAAAAACTTGGAGGCGTCTGAGCAGTGAGGGATCTCCATATGTTTTAATTTCTGGCTGTGGCAAGAGAAGCAACAAAAGCTAGCGTGATCTGCAGCGCGTGCAAGAGAGATGTTTTTTCGTCCGAACTGAAAGCACGTAATAGAATGAGCGTGGCAAATGTCACTCCGTAGTGCACGGAAGTGCCACGATGGGAATGAGGATCGGGTGACTCGCTCGTGGCTGCTAGCTACGCTGCTCTGCTCCTTACATCACGGCACCACATCTTGTCCCGCCTCCAGGTTCATGGCGATCCATGCAAGCCTGATTTTTCAAGGGGGTTCTTGTGAACTGAATTGCGCAATGAAGACTGACAACATTCAGCAAAATGTTTTGCATGGTCCCTCCTCATAGACTAATTGTCGTTTCACTGTTCCTTTAAAGCCAACGCGGAACGATACAAATCCTAGAGAGAAAGGGAGAAATATGAGTAAGCCGCTTTCAAAGCCGAAGCGGAACCTGTGAAGAACGTATTCTACTTTCATCGGGATTTGTCAGTAAAATCGAGCTGTTTAGCTTCAGAGACAAAACAAAAAGAGCGTGTTGGTAGCGAGTAAACATACTGAACGAACGCTAACAAACACACGGGACAAGCGTTCATCCCGTGTCCCGTGTGATTCGGTCCGTCTGTTTCTTAGCGTTCGTTCGGATGTTTACGTTTCACCAACAAACTCTTTTTGTTTTGTCTCTATTTGCTTTAAATTGTGCGAGCCCATTGTGTCCGTCCCCCGCCATCACGGGCTGGTCAGCCTGATTCCTCCCAGTGGTCCCTCTTTCACCCCGAGTACTTTTCGTCCACCGGCTGAGAGTGCTCGGCTTCCATCTTCTCAAAGGGAATACTCCGCAAGTTGTGTAATCGGTCATTGGGCCCAGGTCGGTCGACTCGCAGGCCACCTACATGATCATACAAGTGGCCAGAAGAGAAGTCTCCACTCAAATTAAGATCTTGGATCGGTCTATTCCTCAGGTCATGGCAAGCTTTTCGGCTCTGACCTTCCGCTCTTCACCGGAGCACAAGTTCGTGAAGGCGAGATCTACAGCTTTGTTGGAGTCTCTGTGGCGATCATTCATCGCCTACCGCCCCGTTTTCAGAAGGCAAGTTCGGCGCAGCCAACTCACAGCAATTTATCAGGCATACAATTATCCGAAAATTGAAAGAAAAAAAAAAGTCCTGAACAAAGGTCCGAAATTTTCTCCTAGAGCACCCCTCTCAACAGTAGGCATCATCCACCGTGCCTGAGGATCACCGTCAATCATTTGTCACTTCGTGCGCAAAAAGTGGTTTGCAAGTAGTACTGTTTTGTTTCTTGAGGTGTCAGATCCCACAGTTCTGCCATAAAAGAACCTCCGCAGTAAACAGCTATGACATGCCCTTGGCGAACTTCTTGTCCCTGCTCAAGATCTATTTGGATTCCTTGGTGGTCAACGTTGGTGTGATGACCTTCGCTAACAAAAAAGGGTGTCTGCATCGGATGTTGCGTTGCCCCTGTTCTCAGTTAAATTTACCTGCACGTCGTAGACTGCGTCATACTGCAAGACCTCAGGGCCTGGTTTGACGCGAGTCGCTAACTGTTTTCAGGTACGTGGGTGTTTTGTTTCCGTGGGATCTGTGCTCCTCTATTACCGAGCGCTCTGTCTGCCGGTGTGGCGGCATACATGGATGACTATTTAGTTCTGCATCACAGGTTCATTCGGAAAGTAAATATAATCTCCTCCTTCAAGAGAAACAGCCTTGGACTATAGTTCACAACTGAAGACCCAACATCAGGAATGCTTCAATTCCTGGATCTCCAACTCTACGTCTCAGTCACAGACAAATGCTGGTCCTGCCAACAAAGGCTAAATAAAGCCCCTTCTACCTTTTGCCAGCTCCCACTCAAAAATCGTGAAGCTCCGCGTCGTACCATATATTCACGGGGTCTCGCACCGAATTAGAAAAAAAGGCTCCAAGTGCTGTGATGTTGTCTTCAGTTGCCAATTCAAGCTTTCACAGATGATGTCCCGTGTAAACAACCCCAATAATTTGACTCCTATCGGCAAAACCAACCATAGGCAGCCCTTTGTCCAATGTGTTATGAGGCAGCATCTTGGCCGTGCGCCATTGGACCTTTGTGCATCATGCAATGTGTGCGCTGACCTGCACCACCTGCTTATGGACTGCCCTAACTACCAGCGGGGGCGCGAGATCTTGCAGCACGGACTGCATGCAATCGATCACCGCCCTTTCACAATAGGCAAGGTGCTGGGCCCATGGTCCAGTACCGTTCATATGCACCAAGGTCTCCGTCACCTTTGGGATTTCCTGTCATCAACAGGCATCTCCACCCTGCTTTCATTGCCGGAATCCTCATCTCCATCACCATCTCTCATTACCTACAAATGGCACTGGGGCAGCGCCCAGCCTGCTGTCCGGCATCAGCCCCATCTCATCATCGTATCTTTATATGTGTGTGTGTGTTTTATATATTCCTTTCACTATCGTCTGGGCGACAGTATACATTGAAGCACATTGAATTCTGAGCAAATTGAAGTCTGAAGATTCCTCTCCCTCGATTAAATCAGTCTGTCTTGCACCAACAGCTCACCCCTCTTCAACGGAACGAAGGTTCTAGTTCCCGCCTGCCCGCGACATTCAACGAATACGTGACTCGCATTCATTGCGAAACCTACTGACTATTTGATTTATGAATTGTCTCAGCTTTCAGAGACTGTTAACATGTGCACAATTCGTCTCTACCTTCCAGCAAGCATTAACTTTAGTCGGACGCAAGTAGCGGTTATGCACGATTAACTGCGACTTACCTTGGAGAACAAAATGAACCCTGAAAGTTCACCTTCTTTTGAACGCGACCCAAGGTTACCCACTTAAAAGTGTATCGAGCGCAAAACAGTCGTTTTTTAAGTGTCATAAAATTGCCCAGAGCGGAACTAACGAGACAGAGGAAATTAAGGGTCATTATGGGACAACGGGCATCGCGCGATTCTTGTGGGGAGAAAATAGATGTATAGCAAGTCTCAGCGTAAAGGCACTCTACTTTAGCCTGTTGAAAGACTGGAAGAAGAAAATCGCGGGTAATCGTATTAAACGCCCTTTTCAGGTCTAGGTACACCGTGGGTCCATGGCTGTGATGACCAGCAAACAAAAGAAGTTGTGCCCATTATTGAAAAGTCCCTCCATATACCTAATGTTCGTTTATTGTGGTTATTTTCCCTCATAACACATATGTTCAATGTCGTCTTACCAGATTGTGACAGGGTTTAATTTTTTTTTAACTGAAGCAAAAGCGTCATAAACATGTCTAGAACGTCATGCGTCTTCAGCGACGATGAGCGTTCGCATACAGCGCCCCCCCCCTCCCCCCCCCCCACACACACACATATACTCCAATACTATCCAGAGTGGAATAATTTTCGGAGGCGGAACCCGGAATAGCAAGCACGGATCCTTTGTCCGACGCTCAGTTTGCATGCGATGCGATAGCCATCCTTCTCAAAAGTCTATGTTCGTTCCCTGTTACCCAAAGGCTACCCCGTAGATGCTGTTACGTTGCCGACATCCCGTTTGTGTTACTGTGGGAAAGTAGCCGGGGGCAGATCCAGACCCTCAGATTGGGGGGGGGGGGACGCTAATGTTTAAACCAATGTTTTTGTTTGTTTGTTTGTTTTTTGGGGGGAGCGTTCGTCCATCCGCCCCTGCCTGGATCCGCCAGTGCACGGAGCCCGTGCAAAAGTTTTGATGATTATGCATGGTGGCGCAAGACTGAACAAGTTGTGAGAGTGTCGCGCCTTGTTGCAATGCTCCGTTTCAAGTCCCCGCAAAGAGTCAGTCAAAATTCTTGGTGTTGCTTTTGATAGCGCTGAGGTATTTGATGCCAACTGGCCCTAAAAACTACAGACGGTGCTGCTGCGGAAGCTTAAATTGGTTAATTTGCACGCTAATATGTAGTATACATAACGTACATAAATTTCACGCACATATTATTATATATATTGTCGTAGTCGCTTGTGGTTTTCGTCCTTTGCCTCCCACTGTTATTCAACCCGCCATCACGCAATACACTTTTCGTTTCTTGTGGGGTGGGTCAGTGGATTGATGAGAAGGTCTGAAATGAAGCCTCCGTTCAGGGTGGGTAACGAGTGCTCGCCGTGCCAGTGGCGTTTCTCGCACTGCAGACGCACGCACGCGTGAGTGCATATTCGAAGTCTAGGGCAGAGGTACCTCCTCCTCATTTTGCGGCATGGGTGGGTACGGTAAGACGGGTACGACACCCTCATCCCAGACGTCGTTCTCTGGGACGCTAGCGACTTCTATGTACCCTTTTGGCAGGAACACTTGGGTACCTAACATCTTAATCCTGAGCTATACAGAGACACAAACGCAGTGGAAGCTGGCCCAAGACGTCCTTTTACATTGTGCACGCTTGCTCCATTTTCATTAAGGTCACAAACACAGCTGTCCATCTCGCTGCATGTCTCAGACGGCGGAGCACTGCTTCCTACGTTAGAATGTTCCGCCGTCCTCTCAATGTTTCAAAAGTACTTGAGCCCCGGAATCACAGTGTCAGGCACCGGGAGTTCTCCGCCGTAGTGAAATTTTTGCGGGACACTGAGGCAGACAACAAGTTTTGAGCCAATGAGTGCTTTGTGGGTCTTGCTGTTCGAGTGTTTGCGTGTTTGAGCTTTCTGTGACATCTCTCTGTGTGTGCAATTGTTTTCTGTCGGAATCACCACCACTACTAATCATCATCATCGCCACCCTCCTCCTCTTCATTGGCATCATCATTACAGGAGTTTTCCACCAAAGTAACTGGTGCAAGTGATGTGGAGTTGCGGGCCTCACACTAGTGAAGCCCAAATATCCATTTTATTTTTTCTTAAAATTGAATCAAATCAAATGTTTCGCTCTTACTATGGTGAAGGTGGTACAAATCTTTGAGCTTCCAAGAGTCGAATGGGCCGCCGCAATATTCTTGAAACCACTTCCGGTAGACGGCAACGAGCGAAGACAATTGTCATTGTTGATCGCGGAAACAAATTTTTAAACGTGAGCTTGCCGGCGCCGGCTAGCTTTCGATGGCCCTCATCACTGTGGGAGCGTAGGCTGCTTCCAGGCAGTGAGAGCCGGACTTCTCGCACACCTCTTCCGAACGCAGTCATTGTACGGGCTTGCGGAGCGCTCCCGACGCTGACTGACCTCTGCCCTTTCGTCACGACCAAGGTGAGTTGCAAACTAAGTTCCATAATCACGGTACTGTAGATAGTATTGCATGTTCAGATAGTATAGCATGTACAAAAAGAAGTTTCCCCTCGGGAACGTTGTTACAGCTTGGGGCAAAAGTTTACGGAACACGGCACTTGCGTATTTCTTTATCGGAACGGCCCCCTGCTAGCTATCAGGAAGAGATCGAATAAGAAACGGGTGACCTGCTATTATATCCATCTCTCAGTATGTGTGTCAGCTCCTGCTTGCTACTAGGGTGTCGCTCCAGTGGAGAAATGCGATACCCCGGTGTTTCCATAAACTTTTGTCCCAAGCTGTACCTGGTGTGCAATAGTTGCTGTGTAAGGGGTCTACCTTCGTAGGTAGTTCTCCTTAGCAGTGCTGTACACGTTACGCAAAAAAAGGAACTAAATACGTTACTCGTTCCTTCGAAAAAAAATAGTAACTAAGTACGTTACCCGTTACTAACAAATAAAAGGAACGCGTTTTCGTTACTTGGAGGTAACGAGTTACTTCTATACGTTACATTTGCATACAAGACAGCAGAAATACGAAAGCATCGCGTACTTTATTTTTTTCCAGCTCATCCATGATGAGTTGCACTTCAGTAGCAACTGGTACTCAAAGCTGGCTGACATGAGTTCCCAAGTAGGGGACAGGGAGACAAAGCACTAAACGCCCTGAGAGCAGTGGATACTTGAAAGGAGGAACACAAAGAACACAGTGAGTTTTCTGAAACACTGTGGACACTAGGGCAATAAGAAAGGCGTTTCTCTCTGGTATCCTTTTCTCTTCGCTGGAGATTTTTCCGCGTGCTTCAGCCTCGTCGAATGCCGCCATGTGCGCGGGAAAAACCACAACTGGCGGTCGTGGTAGGTAACAGTAAGGAACAAAAAAAAAAAAAAAAAGGAACGAGTAACTTGCAGTAACGCGTTATCAACTTTTGTAACTAAGTGCGTTATTATTTAATTTTTTTAGAAAGTAACTAAGTCGTTACTTAGCAAAAATAGTAACGCGTTACCGAGTAACGCGTTCCTTTTAACGCGTTACGTACAGCTCTCTCCTACTTGATGACAGTAGTACATACTAAATTTATTCCTAGTACAGGACTGTTGCGCTACAATTTGGAAAGGGCAATCGAAGCGCCAATCTGACCCATAGGGTCGGGACTCCCAAATCGGCCGACCTCATGTGCCTCTTCTCCTGCGATATCCACGAGCTTCCAGGAAATATTTGTGATCCCTCGGATGTTCCCAACGGTTGGATATCATGAACACTTGGTGTTTTAAGCGACGCCATTTCGCTGTCGCACTCCCGGGGAAGACAAGTTCCGTTCGAAGGCCTTCTATCATATACGTATCCGATATATGCACGTGGCGTCCAATCCTGACACATCGTAACGGTTTTTAGTCTTGAGTGTAAAAAAAAAAAAAAGAAAAAGGCTGAGGGAATACATGCTTTAATACATGAAAAAGAAAAACGAGACTAGGGAGACGACGAAAAACGGACACACACAGACGAAGTCTCAGGTCTTGGGTTTCTTGCATCATGTATATCGTTATCACCCAGCTCACTTGCTTCCTTGCTTGCTTGCTTGCTTGCTTCCAAGAAGATTTATTAACTCGATCTTGACTTGTAGCTATGGCGCTGCTTACAAAACATGACGATACCGGTACAATGGTGTGCTGAAATCAGTTTGTGACGGTAACATAACAGTCTTTAACGCCACTGTACCCTCACTCCATCGTTTACTTCGTAGTTCGTACGCAGGCGAAGCCATAGCGAAAACGTTGACTGTGTCTCGTATAACTGTTTGTGTCCTATAATATTACAAATAGCAACTTCCCAAATGGTGACTCGCATAATATTTATCCTGTGACATAACGGGGTCGTATAGGTACCAGATGCTCCAGAAGGATGAGAGCCTTTCCTGGTTGGGTGTTCCCTGCCAAGTACGCCAGCGATATGGGTTCGAAGTACTGTATTTGGAAATTTCCGTTCTGAATCCCACGCTCGACCTATAGGTCAAAGCTGCAGTCCCAGTGAACACGAACATATATATCTCGGCAACAGAACGTATGTATTCATTACATCCTTCCCTGCCAGATCAGATGGGCCATATAGCGACCAATGTTTCATCCGTCCGTCTTCGTTCGCAACTGTGTAGCTAAATTCTACTGGTCGTTCGCCTGGGGTATATGCCTCACCTTGCTCACTCAGCTGATAGAAGTCGTAATTTTCCTCTGATCTGGTCTGCCTGACCGCGGTCACGAGCTTTTGCGTGGTAGCGACATTCTCGAGGGGATATGATCCGCGCGGGACAGCACATCTGCCGCCGGTCATCTGCTGCGGCTTGAGAAGTCGTATCGCTGAGACGTTAGGTTCCAACGTGCTACCCTTCCGACGGGGTTTTTCAACTTACTTCGCAAGGAGTGAGCGCCTGGTGGTCAGCAGGATGGTAGATTTTTAACCATCCAGATACTATCGGTGGACCGTCGTTTACATGAACTCGACAGGAGCGGGTCGAGTTGACTATCGGGTTGAGTCGAACCCGACCCGACGCTGTTTACATGAACTCGCTCCAACCGGAGGCGATCGCAGCGGCGCCTAGCGAGTCTAGCCTAGACCGAGCGTGTAGAGTCGAGTCAACCTACCCCCGGCTCTGGGGTTAACTCGACGCGACGCGACGCGACGCGACGCGACGCGACGCGGGGTCAACACGACCCGGCAGCGTTTACATGAGCGAGTCGATCCAGACAACTCAACTCAACCCGTTTCTGTCGAGTTCATGTAAACGCGGCTACATGCACGTCGCCAGTAGAGTCGAGCGAGTCAACCCACCCCCAGCTGTCGGGTTAGCTCGACTCGACCCGATAGCGTTTACATGATCGAGTTGAACAACCCAGCTCGACCCGCTCCTGTAGAGCTCATGTAAACGCGGCTACCCGAGTAGAGTGATGGGGGCTGTGGCCAACTGCATCTTCCGGGGTCTGACTGTCAACCCAGTTGCTTGCATACGTCCCGGCACAACTTTCAGGTGTGAAAGGTGTTCCTGGAATGAATGCGAAGATATTACAACGCCATCCATATAGGTCACTGCGAAGTCGAATTTCGTATCGGTGAGCATCTCGCCCATCGACCACTGAAAACTACCTGGCGAATTCGACAGTCCAAAGGCGAGTCAGAGGCACTCACACAATTGTCTGTGGCAGGTTAACGCTGCTTTCTTTTTTCCCCTTTTTACGTCGTCTGGTGTTATCGGTAACAATTCCGATACAATTTCAATGCAGTGTAGCACGCAATGCTTACACTACACTAGCTTCAGCGAGCAATATTCGTCATGTACAAAGAACAAAACAACTCACAAAAAGAACGCCACTCAGGGAAGCCAGTGGCAATGCAAGGAGACACGGCCGCGGTGGACAGTGATGTAGCGCGTCGACCACCGTCGGAGGAACTCTATCTCTCCAAGCGTAACAAGCTACCTGCTTGTAGAGCGACATGAGGTGAGGTTACTGAATGCGAAGGCGCCTGCCCTGAGCTACGGATGTGCATCTGTTTTTCCACAAGACGTACCTTGCCACTACAACAAGCGGAAGAACAAACCTGTTCCTGATCCGGTACCCTGAACGATAGCGGAACGAAAAAACCCTACAAACCAGAGTCCAAAACGTTCTTGCCACAACGCGGTCGTCTAACACGTGGGACACTGATTCAATGTTGGGACAATTCGGACAAAGGGAGGTACTGGTAACACCCCACTGATTTAAACGATCCCGCGTAGGTAAAACACCCCACGCCGCCTTCCACAAAATGTCACAGACTTCGCACGGGAAGTTATCAAGCCGGATATCGCCCCACGATAGACCTAGGTTTCCCAAGTTATCCGGCCGGGGTTCATCAAAAGGGCATAGCAATTCACAAATACAGAATCGATACAGAATCGAATGTGTTAATCGAATCTATTGAGAGAAGCGGGTAGGAATCTTTCACCATGACCTCGTTCAGCTGAGGATAATCCACGCGCAGCCTTACGATTCCGTCCTTTCCCGGGACGAGCACCACCGGAAAGGCCGACAGACTGCGTGAGGTTCCCACAGCGTCCGTCTCCACCATTTTGTGCAGCGTAGAAACGAGCATCCTGCGCATGTGATAGCTAAGGGGCCCAGGGTTATACCTTCAAGCTCTGAATAGCCTCGCCTGTTTCTATCCGATGTTGAAAATCACCAATTATAGACCTGTCTTTTCCATAAATATATGGGATAATGGCAGCAAAGTTTGCTTCAACTTTTCTTGGTGCTCTCAGGTACCATCTCGTTCAAAGCAGCGGTCGCAACTACAGCTGTATGGTATTCTGCTCCGGAAGGTCCTTCTATGCAGTGATTTACCCAGACCCCTTACACCCCCCCCCCCCAAAAAAAAAAAATCTGGCAGACACTCCCCTAAAATTTTGTGAGATTATGCAATATTTCGTCGAAGAGCATAAAAGTACATGGTGGTATTCTGCATGTTGTGACGTCAGAGCCCCCTATGGAGCCTGACACTCCCAGGGACGAAATTTTGGGTAAATCATTGCTCCGATGGGCATTGATTTTCCATCACCGGGAGGTAGTCTAACGGTTCGCTGTGTCGGGTCGAGATTTTCACCTGCCGATTCCTGTTCTCGCGATTTGCAGACTGAGGGGAGGGGAGGGGGGGGGGGCATCATCACCAGTCCTGCTCTGCTTGGTTTCAGGTGCTGCATATTCCATTAGCGGATAGAAAGTGCTACAATTTGCATGCTGGCTGTCTCCGCGACGTAAACGTTCGACGGTGCCTATCCGGCGCGTGCATGGATCATTGTCGCGCCAGTCCAGGCAGGTAGACAAAGCGTTGCCTGACCCTTGGGCCATGCACGGTCAAGCGAAGGCGTACAGCGTCCCCGACTGGCACAACAGCACAAGAAGCGAGTCTTAGGTGTGTCCTGTCTATCCGGAAGGAGACATTCTGCTCGTGGCACCAATTGAGGGTAGTATCGCCAATCAGTGAAACCGCTGCTCTGCTGTTCATCAAAGCTACGACGTCGTCGCCTAGGACACGCACTACACAGCCACACACACGCACATATATATATATATGGGTTGGTGAAGCACCACACCACAATGAAGTGCTACACTTACAATAGCGTTCTTGGCCCTTGCATTAGCGCTTGACGAGGCGCGTCGCTCTTCAGTACAAAGACAGTTTTAGAACACCGTACGCACACGCTACGCAAGGCACTGTAGCTGAGAATCTGGTGAGTAAAATAAGAACCTTACGGTGTCCACGTTAGGAATAAACGATTCAGGTCTCGTGGCCTTCCACTGTGACGAGAGCAAGCGGTCCATCGTATGCACACAAAATTTTAAAAACTAGAGAGCATAAGCTGGGCGCAAAAATCACGTTGCGTACGGCGCATCCGCTGTGCCAGAGCGCTGTCTCCTTGCGTACGCAACGCTTTTGTGTATAATTGCGTACGCAGTACCAAAATCTCACACAAACGGTCCGAGGTTGCGCATGTCATCACACAGTCGGTACGCAAGTGGGACCGAATCCACCGCATTATCAGAAAATATGGCGCGGATAGATGTAAATTGTCTCTTATCGATGTTTGCTTCATACGACGATGGTGTTGTATAATATCTGATTACCGTCGCCGGCGTCCTGGGTTTCCCTGCGTTGGTTGTCTGCGGAGGTGGCCGGTGTGCTGTGCGAGCAGTCACGTCGGATATGCCCGAGCTCCTCGTAACCGTAACGACGGGATATATCCCTACGTTGTTCTCGTTGGGCCTCAGAGGGGGTGTTTCGTCGGTTCCTCAGCATTTCGCGACGCCACCGGTACCCCGTACTTGCCTATAGGCAAGGTGCTGGGCCCATGCTCCAGTAGCGGTGGTCGATTGCATGCATTCTGTGCTGCAAGATATCGCGCTCCCGCTGGTAGTCAGGGCAGTCAATAAGTACTGGCTTTACTTTGTCTACTTGAACTGCAAAAACTAATTTGTATAGTTCATTTCCACGGGGTGTCTCATCTCGCCGAGATGGTTGGGGTAAGATGAGACAATCTGCATTTTGAAAATGAAAAAATGGCTAGGAAGCAAGCGAGCTGGTGAAGATGATGCATAATTTTTGAGACTTCGTGTTGTGTCTGTCCCTTCGTGTTCCCTAGTCTCGGGGTTTTTACATTATGCATTTTGAATTTCTTGTTCTGTGTTTACCTTACACCGGCTACGTCCGTTCTGCATTTACAGGTCAGAAGCTCTAGACCCCTGAGAATGCGCCTATGGCTAGTTTTTCTTTTTTAATAGGAACAATAAAAAATTCATATTCAATTGCTAATTTCAGTCACATCTTGCCCCACCTTACCTTTCACCAATTATCTACCAGGATGTTGCGAGCCTCCTTGGTTAGATCACCGAAAGCCGGGAAGCATCTACCCGCAAGTATGATGAAGCGAGGGTGGCACTGGCGGATAACGTGAACCACCTTGTTTTTTTTATTTCGTTCGCAAGGGGGTTCACCCTCCGGCACAGTCCTTGGATTGCACGTATGTACTCCAACAAGCTCTCTTCGCAATGCCTCGTACGGGCTAACAAGGGCCTCGCATATAATATTTATCACATTGTCTAGGTGAAGGCATTCTTCTCGGAACGGCTGCTTGAAATCTGTCACAAACAGAGAATTAGGGTGAAGACCTACGCCTGGAAATTACCAAACGTGCGGAGAATCTCATAAGCAATACGACCTCGTCTGTTAGCAGGTACGATTGCTTTCGGCTGCTTGGTAAGTTTCCAAGTTCGAAAGGGAGTGTTCACTTGGGTCGCTGCAATGTTGGGACCATCAAGTTCAGCTGTATCGAAGTGTTTGAGGATGACTGGGTTGTGGGCGTGCCGCTACCGAACTGTTATGACTGCGACGGCAGCGCACAGAGGAGTGCAATCTGCCGAAGCAGGTCCTGTGCCACTGGCCCAGAGTTTTGGACCTCGTCACAGGTCAGGTTCTACGTCTGGGGAAATTTCCACCCCAAATCCCTCCGGATTACGCCTCTGCCAGCGTAGACCTAAACTCCAGAGAACACGAATACACTTTTCTCTAGCAACAGGGCATTCCTTACAATCGATGGGCATAATCTGTGGAAGAATGAAGAGTGCCCAAGGCAGCGGGTTATGCGTAGCGTGGCACAGGATAACGCGACTACCGAAACTGCGGTGTAAGTACATTATTAGCGCCTCTCAATAACGTTATTTTACAAAGTAAATGATTACTTATTCTAACAACAACAATAAGTACATGATGATGATAATGACATGGGGTGCCGAAGGTGCGCTACCCTATCCTATGTTGGAGCAAAACGAGAAAGGGGATTTATTTATTTTGGCAGGAAACGTCAGCCAGAAAGGACGGCTTGCTATTCCTCGGAAGGATTCCAAGGACGGCTTACAGACGGCTGGGCTAGTTGGGTATTCATGACGAGAAGCGAGAGAGAGATTATGAACTATGGCCATGGTGAGAGATTAGATTAGTGATACGGTAATGAAGTGGGAAATAGTGAAATAGTTTATAGAAGGAGTGAAGAGCCCTAGTTGGCTGTATACACACATATATATATATATACACACACACAAAAGAAAAGAACATACATACATACATATATATATATATATATATATATATATATATATATATATATATATATATATATATATATATATATATATATATATATACGCTACAAAATTTAGGTTCGAACGACCAGGATGTTGAATATAGATAGGGGAGAAAAGACACCAGAGACTGAAGTAGGGAGTAGGGGAAAGTTATTTATTAAGCTGGCATTTAAACTAAGGGTCTGGGGAAGTCTACGTTTCGGCGGAAGCTCCGCCTTCTTCGGGACTGGAAGGCGGAAGTCCCGAAGTCCCGACAGTCCCGAAGAAGGCGGAGCTTCCGCCGAAACGTAGACTTCCCCAGACCCTTAGTTTAAATGCCAGCTTAATAAATAACTTTCCCCTACTCCCTACTTCAGTCTCTGGTGTCTTTTCTCCCCTATATATATATATATATATCTTGAGAAGTTTGTCCGCTCTAAAGTAGGCGAACCCACTAGCCATCCGGCGGGCTGTCATCCATGTAATGGCAGGAGATGCCAGATTTGCAAGTTAATGCAGACCGCACAAACGGTCAGAAGTACGAATTCCAACTTTACCGTCAAGATCAACGCAGACGTAGACTGTAACTCATGCAACGTTATCTATCTAATCCAATGCAACACATGCCGGGCCCAATACGTGGGTCAGACAAAAACTTCTTTCCGAATTAGATTCAACAATCACCGATCGGATGTTACCAAGAAACCTAATCTTCCAGTCTCACGCCATTTCAAACAACCAGAACATTCAATCAACGAAGCCTCAGTTTTTATTCTCCAGTCGAACTTTACCTCCGACCGCTCCCGGGAACAACGGGAATCTTACCTAATTTACAAATTCCGATCGGCCATTAACGAGGACCCTGGCATGCTGTCAACAATAAGAAGGCTAACAACCTAGATAAGACCCTGTTGCCTTTTCTCGTTTCAGGCAGATCAAAATCCCCACTGACCCACAAGGACGATGACCCCACTCCTGGACCTGACACAAAAACGCTCTGGAATTTCCCCAATTGACAACCGCCAGGTGGCGGGAATTTCCCCCAACCGACCACGTCATTCTCAAGCCCCTTATCAGCCTCGTGGCCACATTTAGCTCTTTTGTCCCGAAGAAGGCGGAGCTTCCGCCGTAACGTAGACATCCTCCCTAACTTTTATGATTTTTAAGTTTTAATAAACCTTTTTTTTGTTACTTCCCCTACTTTCGTCTTCTGTCTCCCATTTATTTCAACTATATATATATATATATATGTTTGTAACTCAAACGTCGCCATGCCAGTACTGGACAGCTGTTTCGGCCTTGTTGGGCCTCATCAACAGTACGCAGGCAGGCAACGTTTGAGTGGATGGCGTCAGAAGGTCACGTAACACGTGATTCCTCCCGTCAGGGTGAGATAACTCACTCACTGAAAGCCCAGTGCAAAGCCAGTGAAGTATAAAAGGAAAAAAAAATAGCCAGAGCTCTTTGGCTGCACGTATAGCATATGTTTGTAACTCAAACGTCGCCATGCCAGTACTGGACAGCTGTTTCGGCCTTGTTGGGCCTCATCAACAGTACGCAGGCAGGCAACGTTTGAGTGGATGGCGTCAGAAGGTCACGTAACACGTGATTCCTCCCGTCAGGGTGAGATAACTCACTCACTGAAAGCCCAGTGCAAAGCCAGTGAAGTATAAAAGAAAAAAAAATAGCCAGAGCTCTTTGGCTGCACGTATAGCACATGTTTGTAACTCAAACGTCGCCATGCCAGTACTGGACAGCTGTTTCGGCCTTGTTGGGCCTTATCAATATATATATATATATATATATATATAGGAAAAATGAGAAGACGACAAAGAGCTTACAGGAAAACACAAAGGGGAGTTTATTAACACATATAGGGATAGGGGTCGACGTTTCGGCAGTCAGCGCTGCCTTCGACGGGACTGGGGTTTGGTAACAAGAACAAGCTTTATATATGGGAGAGGGTTATGTACAAGGGAAAGAGAGCAGCGCATGCGCTTTTGTCATGACTAACATAGGTTGGTGACTAAGTGAAAGGGGAATGACCGGGTCTGTGCAGCAGGACCTTGAGGAAATACCCGTGAGCCTGAAAAAGAGACAAAAGAGTGCATGTATTGTGCTGGGTTAGGAATGCAGGTTGCGAATGGTAGAAAGGATTCCTGGATCTTCGTTTATCTGACACTGGAATTTATGAATGAGATAGGACTCGCGCTGTTCCCTGAGCCGCTGGGAACGAAAGCCTGACTGCAGAATGAAAATAGATATATTGGTGATTGAGTGTCCTGGTTTACTGAAATGGCGCGACACTGGCAGATTAGGTTTCTTCGCGACGTCAGATTTGTGGTTATTGAATCGCGTTCTAAATGAAGTAGCTGTCTGTCCGATATATTGGGCGTTGCATTCATTGCATTGAAGAAGATAGACAACATTGGAAGAATTACAGTTAAAGTCGCCGTTAATGTTGACCCGATAATTAGAATTGGTACTTTCTGCAGAGTTAACGGCATGCATTGATTTACAAATTTGGCATCTAGTTGCATTACAAGGGTGGCAACCAATGTTATTTTCTGGAAGTTTGTTAATTTTGGCATTTACTAGTCTGTCTTGGATGTTCCGCGCCCGGCGATAACTTACGCGCGGTGGCTGTGAGAATATTTCCTTCATCCGATCAGATTGTGAAAGAATTGTGTAGTGGCGGTTGAGTATCCGGCTAATGTTAGGAACGCTGCCATTGAATGTGACAGTGAGATTTACTGCAGAATCTCCATTGGCTCGACGAGATCTTTGGAGCAGTTGTTGGCGATCTGTGGATCTTGCTCTGGCTATAGCGTCTTTAACTAGTTTGTCCGGGTATTCACGATCAATGAAGGTTTGTTCTAGTCGTTGGAGATGGTTGTCTAGTTCGGCATCGTTAGTGCATATTCTGCGGTAGCGCAATGCCTGACTATAAGGTATGGCTAACTTAGTATGCCTTGGATGGCAACTGCGGAACGATAAGTACTGCTGAGCATCTGTAGGCTTCCGGTATAAGTTGGTTGAGATGCCGCCGTTTTGTAACTTGACTTCCACATCCAAGAAGGTAACAGTGGAGGCGGAGTAGTGGGAGGTAAATTGAATGTTAGGATGAATTTGGTTGAACCGGTTGATGAACGTGAGAAGGTCGCTTTCAGAATGAGGCCATATGATAAAAATATCATCTAAAAATCTCTTGTACACAAGTGGTTTCAATACGGAACATTCGAGAAATGTTTCCTCCAGGGATGCCATGAAGATATTTGCATAGTTGGGGGCCATTCTCGTACCCATAGCTGTCCCGTTAACTTGCAGATAGTGCTTGTTATCAAATTCAAAGTTATTGGAGGTCAAAATAAGTGTTAGCAGTTCGGTGAGGACAGTAGGATCATACGGCTGGTCAGGTTGATTTTTGTATGCTGAAACGGCCGCTGCTATACCATCTGCGTGGGGAATATTAGTGTAAAGGGACGTGACGTCTAAAGTTGCCAAGAGACAGCTTGAGGGAACGGTTACTTGCGATACAGTTTGAAGGAAATGGTTGGTATCTTTGACGTAGGAAGGTAATTTAGGGGGGATAGATTTGAGAACGTGATCGACGAAGGACGATATATTTTCTGTAGCGGTACCGTTACTGGACACAATTGGTCTTCCGGGATTGCCTGGTTTATGTATCTTAGGGAGCATGTAAAATCGGCCTGGTTTAGGGTCTTTTGGAAGTAAGTATTCGTAGAGTGCATCGCCAATTTTCTTAGTGGTCTTTAACCGTTTTAGTGTAAGAAAGGTTAACTTAACCTTAAGTTAACCTTTCTTCTCGTGACCTTACACCCACGGAAATCTCTCTTCTGGAGAAGGGATTATCGTTTTGTCCCAATAACAGTAAAATCGATGAATATCAGCTACATCTGGATCTTGACAACTTTGCGCGGCGACTACGCCTTACGGAATACTTTTACGACAAACCGCAATCAAATCTAAATCCTTTCCGTATAAAATCCGATTTTACTCCCAACCCGAACCGAGATAAAAGTCTTGATATGTATATCAAAGCTGTTCAGAAAGATATTCTCAGTACTTATGCAAACTCAAACAATCGGAAATTCCGGCACAACCTTACGAAAGCAGAACAGCAAAGCTTGTCCGCGCTAGAAAGCAACGAAGGTATCATCATCAAACAGGCTGATAAAGGAGGTGCCATAGTCGTAATGGATAAGCAAGCTTATGTGGCGGAAGGACTCCGTCAACTTAATTGTGCAGACTTTTACAAACCTCTCGAATCCGACCCCACCAATGAAATTGCCGCAGATATATGTAAAACACTAAAACGGTTAAAGACCACTAAGAAAATTGGCGATGCACTCTACGAATACTTACTTCCAAAAGACCCTAAACCAGGCCGATTTTACATGCTCCCTAAGATACATAAACCAGGCAATCCCGGAAGACCAATTGTGTCCAGTAACGGTACCGCTACAGAAAATATATCGTCCTTCGTCGATCACGTTCTCAAATCTATCCCCCCTAAATTACCTTCCTACGTCAAAGATACCAACCATTTCCTTCAAACTGTATCGCAAGTAACCGTTCCCTCAAGCTGTCTCTTGGCAACTTTAGACGTCACGTCCCTTTACACTAATATTCCCCACGCAGATGGTATAGCAGCGGCCGTTTCAGCATACAAAAATCAACCTGACCAGCCGTATGATCCTACTGTCCTCACCGAACTGCTAACACTTATTTTGACCTCCAATAACTTTGAATTTGATAACAAGCACTATCTGCAAGTTAACGGGACAGCTATGGGTACGAGAATGGCCCCCAACTATGCAAATATCTTCATGGCATCCCTGGAGGAAACATTTCTCGAATGTTCCGTATTGAAACCACTTGTGTACAAGAGATTTTTAGATGATATTTTTATCATATGGCCTCATTCTGAAAGCGACCTTCTCACGTTCATCAACCGGTTCAACCAAATTCATCCTAACATTCAATTTACCTCCCACTACTCCGCCTCCACTGTTACCTTCTTGGATGTGGAAGTCAAGTTACAAAACGGCGGCATCTCAACCAACTTATACCGGAAGCCTACAGATGCTCAGCAGTACTTATCGTTCCGCAGTTGCCATCCAAGGCATACTAAGTTAGCCATACCTTATAGTCAGGCATTGCGCTACCGCAGAATATGCACTAACGATGCCGAACTAGACAACCATCTCCAACGACTAGAACAAACCTTCATTGATCGTGAATACCCGGACAAACTAGTTAAAGACGCTATAGCCAGAGCAAGATCCACAGATCGCCAACAACTGCTCCAAAGATCTCGTCGAGCCAATGGAGATTCTGCAGTAAATCTCACTGTCACATTCAATGGCAGCGTTCCTAACATTAGCCGGATACTCAACCGCCACTACACAATTCTTTCACAATCTGATCGGATGAAGGAAATATTCTCACAGCCACCGCGCGTAAGTTATCGCCGGGCGCGGAACATCCAAGACAGACTAGTAAATGCCAAAATTAACAAACTTCCAGAAAATAACATTGGTTGCCACCCTTGTAATGCAACTAGATGCCAAATTTGTAAATCAATGCATGCCGTTAACTCTGCAGAAAGTACCAATTCTAATTATCGGGTCAACATTAACGGCGACTTTAACTGTAATTCTTCCAATGTTGTCTATCTTCTTCAATGCAATGAATGCAACGCCCAATATATCGGACAGACAGCTACTTCATTTAGAACGCGATTCAATAACCACAAATCTGACGTCGCGAAGAAACCTAATCTGCCAGTGTCGCGCCATTTCAGTAAACCAGGACACTCAATCACCAATATATCTATTTTCATTCTGCAGTCAGGCTTTCGTTCCCAGCGGCTCAGGGAACAGCGCGAGTCCTATCTCATTCATAAATTCCAGTGTCAGATAAACGAAGATCCAGGAATCCTTTCTACCATTCGCAACCTGCATTCCTAACCCAGCACAATACATGCACTCTTTTGTCTCTTTTTCAGGCTCACGGGTATTTCCTCAAGGTCCTGCTGCACAGACCCGGTCATTCCCCTTTCACTTAGTCACCAACCTATGTTAGTCATGACAAAAGCGCATGCGCTGCTCTCTTTCCCTTGTACATAACCCTCTCCCATATATAAAGCTTGTTCTTGTTACCAAACCCCAGTCCCGTCGAAGGCAGCGCTGACTGCCGAAACGTCGACCCCTATCCCTATATGTGTTAATAAACTCCCCTTTGTGTTTTCCTGTAAGCTCTTTGTCGTCTTCTCATTTTTCCTGATTATTTCATTCTCGTGGTCAACCGCCCTCCTAAGCTTCTAATCTATATATATATATATATATATATATATATATATATATGAGCGACCCCTGGTTTGCCAATTCCTAACGATGCGCAGCTACCCAGAGCTGACGAGCCGCAAACACGGCGAAACACGTGTCCTCTGGTGCTGTCGCATCGTTCCATGAGCATCTGTTTCTGTGCGTGCAGCAATTTTGAATTTCAAACACGTCTAGTGCCATTTACTTGTTTCTTTAATGGCCTTTTTCCCTCATTATAATTCACTGGCTTGCACTGTTGCATTGAGGAGTGCTCAGTCACCCTCCCATGTGTATGTCGCTCGCTGAGCGACCCCTAGTTTGCCAATTCCGAACGATGCGCAGCTATCCAGAGCTGACGAGCCGCAAACACGGCGAAACACGTGTCCTCTGGTGCTGTCGCATCGTTCCATGAGTATCTGTTTCTCTGCGTTGCAGCCATAGAAGCCATCTTAATCTGTAATTTTGAATTTCAAACACGTCTAGTGTCATTTACTTGTTTCTTTAATGGCTTTTTCCCTCATTATATATATATATATATATTTGCTGCGTATTCTGCACAAAGTAGGGCACACTGCACATTTCGCGTTCTAAACAACAAAACGTTAACCAAGCAGATTCCTTTTCTAATTGTTGTCTCTTCTCATTTATTAGTCTGCACAACAGCTAGGGTCGACCGCGTCCAGCCGCTTCCAGAGCAGCTCAGTGAAGTCGTGTTACTTGTAATAGGAAACCCCAGCTGGTCATTCTGCGCGAGTTTTCCTGCGCTTATGCAGGAGACGTTTTTTTCCTACACGCGGAGAGTTGTGGAAACCCATTGTCTCTGATACGACAGAATATTATGCGGAACAATGAAACGGGATAATTCTTGCAACGGAAGCATGGCTACCACGAAGGGTAGCTACATAATGTCGCACGCACAACGCGACTTTGTCAAAACAGTAATGAGACCACTGGCAGTCTGTAGCTCTGAAGCTTTCCTGTCGCTTCACCAAGGCTATTTACTGAGGACTTCCCTCCCACGCGAAGTCCAATAAACACTGAAAAATACTGAAAAATTCTTCAAAATATGATACTGTAAGTACCAAGGTCAGATGGTGATGGTGATGTGATGTGATAAAGAAAAATAATATACCAAAGCCAGAATTTACGTAGAATGTGATATAGTACAAGCATAACCAGATAGGATGGCATATACACAAGCTAGCTGGTGGACGAACTCTATCATACTTGAAGCCCGAGTCTGGACAGAGCACACACACGAGGACGGTAGAGTCTGAGTCTTGAGTCTCGTGTGTGTAGGTTTGCCCTGCCCAGACTGAGGCTTCAAGTATGATGGAGAGCAATCTAATTATTAGGGTAGAGTATTAAGTACCAGACGACACCCACCCTTAAAGATGCATTGAAGACAGTATCGGCCACAACCACAGGCAAAAAGCACTTTTTTTTAGCTTGGCAGCTACACACTAATCGCTGGTAACAGCAATTGTATTTAATGGTTATATCCGAGAACCTTACACGAAATGTTGTCATTCTATTACAGTACGAGTTATACCTCTGTCAGCTGTCTGTGTTTGTCTGTTATACCCCAAACTCACTTCACTTCTCTTCGGCTGACAAAGTGTGCCTCGACGGCAGGCTTTGTGGCACAGGTAAAATTATTGAGAAAAAGTGAGGAGTCCCGACATCACAATATTTTTAAACAAGTATTTTCAACAGCGTGTCTATTTTGTTTAAGTACATTGTGAGATGGTGGCAAAAAAACGTGTGATTACTCTCGTTAATAGCCTAACTGAACTTCGCGGTCTCGGCGATCTGGCGGCGGCCATTTTTGTTGTGGCACATGTTTGAGGCCAATTAGTTTAATGTTGGAAGAAGATTAGCAGGAGGTGTTTCTAAATCAAAGAAAAACGTTCTCAGGAAGGTATTGTGGCGCACGCCTAAAAATTTTGCCAACGTTTATTCTTATCTATAGTATTTGCCATCACTGCGTAAGTGACACTTTCTTAAGTCGTGTAGCAAGCACGTAGTGAGAGTGACATTCGCTGGTTGGAGTGCACTACACGAAAATGACACTAAATCATCGCGTGTGACAGGGGTATAACACCATACGTTAGTCACCGAAGACGATAATGCCGTTTTTCGTGCCCGTGTGGCTCGGGTAACCTACCCTGAAACATTCCTGCCCTGAAAAAAAAACTGCCGAGAGGTAACCTACCCGAGCCACGCGGGCACAAAAAATGGCATTAAAGTCTCGAATGAGATTATTTACGAAGCTTATGCTACACGTCATGTTCTAATGACATTAAACGCCATGATGTCGCTGCGGCCAACTCGCTACGCTACTTCAAAAAATTAAACCTATAGTTAAACATCTTGAAAATGCACGTAATATTCTGAAATATAACAACATCAAATGGGTCTTCGTGTGGAGCAGTTCTGTTGTGTTCGTTTATTGGACTCGAGCAACTCGAGAGCCGATAGAGTGGACTCTTGCTGGGCGAAAATGCCCTGGTGCGGCTCTCGTAACGTCATCGCCCTAGCAGTGACTCCTGTTCTAAAATTCGAGGAATCAACACTAGAGGTGCTCGAGAGTCAACTCCCAGCGACTCTCTTCTCGATACGAGTCGCCGGAGTCGGTGACGTACGATGACACTCAGACGACACGACTCCGACTCGCGGGCCGCGCGAGTTGAATAAACGAACACAACCCTAATGTATTTGAATAACATGGTCCGTTAACATATTTGCGAACCGGTTCCCAATCGAAAACAAGCAACAATATGGCGGCACCTCAAATTCTTTAGCTGTTGTCGATGAAAAATTATTTGAGAAAGCTCAAATTTATCAAATCACATTGTGTTGTACAGTAGAAAGTGGTTTTTTTTTTGTTTTTACGAACTAACATTGTACACTGCGCTAACAATAGGAGCGAGAGTAGGCATTTCATGGGCGAATGAGTTGTGGCGAACTCAGTGAGCAGAAAATGGCAAATGCAAATGTCATTATAACTGTCCGTGTGGCACCGCACGAATGAAATCACAACTTAACTCAGCAAGCACTTCATTTCATTTTTCGTGCCCGTGTACAATTGTATGCAAATGTATGCACTTGTCTCAACGTGCAGGGATACCCAGGCACTTTGGAGTGCAAAACATATTTCTAGTGATGGGATTGAAAAATTGTACGTAAACGTCACGTACAAACGTGCGTACGTACGTGCACGTAAACGTCTGAACAAACTAAAATGGTAATATGGGGAGCGACGAGTGCTCTCGGTCGCTCATCGATGCCAATATAATGCTCACGTGACCACTTTTCCGAGGCACAGAGGAAGGGGGGGGGGGGCAACACCCCACACCGTTAGCCGAAAATGTGTTTTAAAAATGGTAAAAGACACATACACGTACATCTTCATCTTGTACTCTTTTCGCGTTGGATTTACTCCTGAGGAACAGAGAAAAGGTGGTGCTTTATCCCAGGGCCAGCGAAAGCGGGGGAGGTGCAGCCGGGGATGGCGCCCTGGGACCCGCAAGACCCAAGACCCGTCGTAATCATATATAGAAGAAATACTTAGACTATGTTATCGAGAGGTGTGGAGGGGCATTGCCCATCCCCGGGGCCCGTAATTGGTCTCGCTGGCCCTGCTTTATCCGTTCGCAAAAGGTAAATGCTGTTAGCCCCATATTTATCAGACAAATAGATACACGATTTTTCGTTACATTTTGTGACGCACCCTTTATAGTTTACTCGCCTCTATGCGCGTATTCGAATATTTGGATGGCTTCCTTACTTACCTGACACTTCCTTTACGTGGTATTGTTGCTCGAAAACTATAGTGACACAAATAGAGCGTTGATTAAGATGTGTAATATGTTACGCACAGATGTAAGATAGTATATGTCGTTCGCGTGTCCACACGCCTACATATATGCTCAATTATATACAAAGTTTATCCCTGCATTATTGCGAGGCTGAAAAGGTGGAAGAAGCATGGAAATAGTCACTACGCATGAAAGCATGCATTAGGTTATGCAAGGGTCCGTTTCCCATGGCGGCAGCGACGCGTTTCAACTCCCGTGCGTGACGTTCAGCATTTCCGATACTTCTTACGGTACCGTTGTTACGTGACACTAGGCGCGTGTCGACCTACCAACGTGAAATTTCTCCCAACATAGCCAAGCGCATAATGTCATTGTGTGTTCCACATCTCGTGACACACAACCGTATGATTATACTTCCAAGGGGAAATAAAAACACATTTTACGCTCTACGGAACGGAATATTTTTCTCTTATTTGTACGATGTACTAACGACGGCCGCGGAGAAACCGGAGATCATTTTTATGCGTTATCGCAGCCAAGATATTTAATACAACGTGGTACAACTTGTAATGCGTTCTTACTTCCAAGTTTGCTTACGCAGCAACCTGTCTACGTCATCCGCTGTCTAAATATGCCCCTCGACCATCCAATTACACCACATCCTCCTCTACGTCATTCCGCGTAATATAACGTTCCGTGAAACAACTATCGCTGTAAACACACAACTCGACTGCATAGTACGCTCTTCCATCATTCCCGATTATGGTTGGCAGCCCAAGCAGCACAATATACTGAAAGTCGAGTGCAATAGGGGTGGACGGTATGTGTCTTATCAATGTTCTCTAGGTTCAAGAGTCTGTTCAAGGTCTTCCACCTACCCGTCCACCCCTATTGCACTGGACTTTCAGTACATTGTGCTGCTTGGGAGGCCTCTTCTCAATCTGTTTAAAAATGGGAGGCATACGACTTTACACTCCCCAAGATGCGTACGTTAACGGTATCATCCTGTGACCTTGAGTGTGTTATGTGGTGAAGTTGTACCAACTCCGGCAGGCGAACACATCACCCCCTCCTCCGTACCTCCTCTGTTTTACCTAGGGATCGGAACCGCAGCTGAACCCGAACTGAAAACCGCTAAAACCCGTTATTTTGCACTTTACTGAGCCGAAATTATTATTTTTTTTATTCCGTGTTAGCGCCGCGAAGCAATTGTGGCTATAAGCGGCGTACAGATGGGGACAGGTGCAGAGAGGACAGCATGAAGGAGTGGGTGACAGGGGGGTGAGTATGCGTCCTGGGCCGACTTCAGGGGGAACTGTGCCGACATTGGTCTGGAACATCTTCGGGAAACCTGAGACAGCACAGCCGGTGGTAGGATTCGAACCCACCACCTCCCAGTCTTCAGCACGACCTTGACTACCACCAACGAGCGGGACGCCTTAACCCGAAATTATTTATTCTATCGCTGAACCGAACCGAAACTGAACCGAAATAAATCTGAAGCGGTTACCGCTTCGGCGAAACAGTTAAGGTGGGATGTTCGCTTCAGCAAGCCAGTCCCACAGTGTTTCTCTTGCAAAGCATATAGCGAAGTTTCAATGGTTCCTCTATGTTTTGAAAATCTTATTTCGATAAAAATCAAGCGCATTCATTCGACAAATTCGCGAGCCGAAACGCGCGTGAACGAGGGTTCAATGTGGTAATGATTTCCTTTCGTTGTACCAAGTTTCCTGGGGCTGTTTGAAGCTGCAGGCTAGAGATGGCAGTTTATAAACTGCCATCTGCAGTTTTTGCTTTTCTGGGACACCTTCTGTGAGGCTCTTGCCCTTCATCACCGAATATATGAATCTAGCACAAAGTACTGTCTCATTCAGGAGCAGAGCTCATTCGCGGCTGTGTATAGTTCCTCAGAAAGTTAACAAAGAAACACATAGCAACTTGCTTGATTCATTCTGAATTTAACTGTCCCGCATTTATTTATTTATTTAGTTGTCAAGAGATGTTGTCGTAAATGTAGTGTTTCGGGCAATCGCAAAATCGCTTCTGGGCTTTCTTCCAAGCAAACACAACGTTCCATTCCGCCAGGTATTACAATCTACACTTTCACTGTGACCCATTAACTTATATGCCGGGGTTATCTACAACCCACTGATAGCTTCTGACGCTGTACTACACTTGCCAGCCAAATTTCTTATTGCAGAGTGCTACTTCGGTGAGAGAAATTTATATTTTGTGTACTTAACACGGCCTAAGTCATGTTTGAATTGTAATATCAGTCAATTAAAATTTTTAGCTTCGGTGAACCGTTTCAAATCGGTTCGAACCTATATATTCTCTCTGCTCTACACACGACCCTGTACCGAACCGATATGACTGAACCCGTACCGAACCCCCCAAAATAACGGTTTTACCATCATCGAAACTTTCTGAACTAAGATTTGTTCTTTGATTTCACAAAGAATTTGCAGGTAAAGCAAGGTATTTATTCCTGCACGCCCGTATTACTTCAAATTAATCCAGTGGTTTTGAACGTTATGACAAGGCTAGCATACGTAGTTTTGCACACTGGTGTATGTTGACAACCAGGTGATATGCACGAGTAGCACTGAACAAAGGAGCAAGCGAGTCGGCGTAATGGACTTGTAGGTACATATTCCTAGTATATTACTAGTATGAGGAGAAAAGCGGACACAGCACGAAAGGACGAGACTCAAACCAGCAATTGAGACACGAATGGCACGTGCGTTACATCGAAATCGTTCATATTCTCCGATACGCCTGTTTAGAGAGAGAACGCGAGAAAAGTCCTTTAATATGGGACTTTCTCGCCACAAATAAATACCTATTCGAACAGAATGAAAACTAGACTTGCTCTAGCTCGCCAGTTAACATCTGGAGGCCAACCACTATATGACAGCGTTATCACTTCTGATTTGAGGATAGCCTTTTTTTTTTTTTTGTGACCCGAACGTGCTATATTCCGTATTCGGAGCGTACAGCACAGAGCAGGTTAAACTGAGACCATGCACGAATCGTTTATCACCATCCTTCAGTGTCATTCAGTGTAATTCAGTGTATACCCATTCAGCAGATGGTGCGGGCGGTAAACGTATATATATTCCCACTGCCTTCGGGGTCACATGTTCGAGGCAGACTGGATGAAATTTGAGTCTTTCACGAACGACACAAAATTTCTTGAGATTTAACTGTTTCTACGTGTACAGAGCTAATGAAAGCCACACATTCTCTCACATGTGCATGACGTATGAGTAGCTAATGCGTTACCTTTTGCACCCATTAGTGTATAGTATCTCTGTTGTAATATACGCTATTTTACGATACAATAACATAAAAAATTGCGAGTATTGCGCACGTTCCATTTCGTGGCGGTATCAGGTTACTTTCTGAAACTCGTAGCAGCGTTAGTACATATTTATTTATTTATTGCTATTTTTATGGTGCCCATGGACAGCAGTTGCCTAGGTGATGGTGCACCACAAATTGAAACACAACAAATAACGTAATAGTGGCACATCTAGAACATAGGAGATACTCAAGTACTGAAATACAGAGTCTTAAATAGTGGTAAGTGAGCAATCAGAACATATTAAAGTCAAGAGAAAATCATACTAGAGTCGTAATAGTAGAGAAAAAAAATCTAAAGTTCGCAAAAATTTCCAAATCGCACTTACGAGAGATATTAAAATTAGCCATAACACGTGACAAAGGACAGCTACCACAATGCCTATCGACATGAAACACGTATGAAATTCTTAGCATGTTAGCTGGGCGTTAAAAGGGACTAGGGAAAGAAGTGCTGGTCAATCAAATCCAGAATGAATTACATTATATAGAAAAACAAAATCGTGACACCAACGATGATGGGACAATGTACAAAGTTTAAGTTTATTAGCAAATGATAGTAGTCGTAATAAGTGCTAATCACGATGTACATATCGTAAAATATTCGAATAAAGCGCCGTTGAACATTTTTGATCATTTGCTGTCGTGAAGCGTTAACTGAATTCCTTGATGTAGAGGCAAATTCTAAGTGAGGTAATACTAGAGTGTGGTATAGGCGAAGTAAACAAGAAGGATCCGAAAATGGCTTCGTAACGCGCGCAATGAGGCCGAGCTTTCTCGTAGCAACAGATGCTATCTTTTCCACGTGTAGATTAAAAGACAAAGATTAATCCAAAAAGACGCCGAGGTCGCGAACGACGCTTTCTCGCCTTATTCCCAAAGGCTGAAGGGTGTACGTGTAATCACACCCCTTAGCTTTTTTTTTTTTTTTGTAAAAGATATCATAATTGTTTTAGCTGCATTCACCGTAAGCAAGTTGTCTGAGGGCCACTGGTGTACAGCAGTATAATGTCGTCTTGGAGGAGATAACAACCATTTGTACGGGAGATCTCACCGGAAACTTTCAGATCATCTGCATATTGGAGAAGGTGTGAGTGCTTAATACAGGCGGATAGGTTGTTCACAAAAATGTTAAACAACAAAGGACCGAGATTTGAGTCCTGCGGCACTCCTGTCAAAGATCTGTATGGATTAGAATAGTAACAGCCTATACGCACATAGTTTACACATATTACGCTACTTTGGAATGAACTAGCGGGTACCGGCATTCCGTTACTCATGATGCCCATCATAGACCATGGGTTGCCAAGATCACGGATGTCCATTATAAATCATAGAAAATCATTCGGGATGCACATCAAGGACCATATGTAGGCAAAATGTTGAGTAAAAAGGAGTGGGCCCGGAAAGAGAGCTGCAATGCAGTCACTAACGGCTCGCCCTCATGTTTTTCAGGTTGGTACGTACCTCTCTTTTCTAAAAGAAGCAATAATGTTATGCTGCTCCTCTTTCCGAGCCCATGGACATGTTTTGCAATTGCCTGTGACTGCTTCTCTGTTGTTAGAATGCTCTTACTGTGTGCGGGAGACGTTGAGGCAAATCCGGGTCCCATGACAAAAGAACAAGATTTCAATTTAGTGCAATGATGATCTTACTCGAAAAGCTTAACGCCGGTCAGGAAACGTTGCTCAAAGAAGTAAAAGCTATCCAGAAAGATCAACAAGAATTTCGAGCTTCTGTAACTAACCTTACTACGCGCGTTGGTAAAATAGAGTCCAGTGTAGCCTCAATGCAATGTAACTTATCGGAAGTTATCAGCACACAGGGTATGCTCTTGTAGAGGAGGTGGTGTCCCTCTACATGAGTCCCGACCGGCGATGATGGTATGCCACGGAGAGGCGATGACTGTGGCCTATCTCCATGGCAGAGGTGGGGAGTAATGCATTACAAAGTAATGCATTACCGGTAATGCATTACTTTTGAGTAATGAGTAATGGTAATGAATTACATTTTGCCAGCAAGTAATGAGTAATGGTAATGAATTACATTTTGCCAGCAAGTAATGAGTAATGGTAATGCATTACATTTCGACTGAGTAATGCAGGGTGGCATTACTCATTACTTTTGTCGAATGTTCATTGCACCACGTGAAGATTGGGAACACATCCAGGATTTTTCAACCCGCCTTTAACAATGAGCTCAGGGCAACAAAGAAATAGAAGGGCCCAGTTCAACAGTCGGCGGTGTGTGTCACGGTATCACCGATTTTCTCCTGTACGCATTTGGAGTAAAGGATAATCAACGAAATAGAAACATAGCCTCTATTAGGGTAACAAGTGACAATTGCTAGTGATTCACTAGTGATTCGCTGTTTTTGGTATGGTACCGTGTTAGTTTCTCTTGTGCTGTCAGAGGTCGTTTTTCTGCAAGGACAGAATTTTAGCGCTGGGCATAGCGAAAAGGCATCGTGGAGCCTGCGGGTAAAGACTTGTCGAATTTAGTGCGTATATCGAGCCAGTTAGTTGCGATGGGAGACATTTTACGGTTCGGTGCAAGCTATAAGAATCGCAGCCTATAGAATCGCTAGATGGGTTCCCGAAAATGAAGAGACTGTTCGTGCAGTGCAACACAGAAATTCAGTCATTCGCTTCCGCTGAACGAGTGTTCAGTACGGCAAAAAATGTCCTGTCGCCGAAGCGGGCAAGGCTAGCGGATGACAACTTTGAGCGTTAACTCCTACTATGCTGCAATAAATCTTATCAATAGTTTTTGCCTATCAGCCTCGCTTCTGTCGGGATTTAGTAGCACCGATTTGGGGGATACTCGGGTGGCTATTGCCTATAACAAAAAAAGCGAGGAGGAAAACTTATGCATAGCATCTTTGAGGCTTATGCCCTAAAATGTAAATGTAATGCCAGAGTAATGCCATTACTTCGTTGAAGTAATGGCATTACTAATGCATTACTAACATCGAAAAAGTAATGAGTAGTGTAATGCATTAGTTTTTTATACAAGTAATGAGTAATGGTAATGCATTACAAAATAAAAGTAATTTCCCCATCTCTGCTCCATGGCCGCGCCGGTGGAACTGAGAAGCGGGTGCTCAAGGCGCGTGTCCATCTTCGTCATTGTCCACCGGCCGCTACACTCTCAGCCATCCCATCAGACATGGCTTCGCTTAGATCACGCATTGATAACCTCGAGAGCAGGTCCAGAAGGGACAATCTGGTGTTCTATGGTATTGAAGACGCTAGTAATGAAACATGGGCGGAATCAGAGGAAAAAATTAGAAAGCTGTGCCAAGATAGCCTGGATGTTGTGGTCTCAGCTGAGCATGTCGATAGAGCCCATCGCCTAGGACGTTTTCAGGAGGCAAGGACACGTCCAATAATCGTGAAGTTTGCTAACTTTAAGGTTAAGGATACCATTCTAAGAAACTCTTATAAGCTAAAGGACACTTGTAAAGCCGTGTCTGAGGATTTCACTCCCGCTGTCCGGACTGCCAGAAAGAACCTGATTGCCTTCGGACGCTCGCAGGGCTAACCTTTTCGCCTCCGTTTCAATAAGCTGCTGGTTGGTAGCAAGTGTTATATGTACGACGAGGAAACACAACTTGTTCGAGAGGTCCCAAATATGGAACCACGGAGCTTGCTGTCTCGGGAAACGAACCCAGTTTCAGCCGCAACGACTAGCATTAGCAATCACTGAATGTCACTAGTTCCTTGTCTCGTCACTGTAGTTTGTCACTTATCTTTTCAAATATTAGAAGCATTGTACCCAAGCGTGAAGACCTGTTATCTCTTATGGGAACAACGGGAGCTGCTATTGTTGTTCTGACCGAGACATGGTTAACACCTAACGTGCATGATGCTGAAATACTGCCGGGTTTTAGAGTATACTGTTATGACCGTGTTGAAAGGCGTGGTGGTGGGGTGTTGCTTGGCATCAAAAATGAAATACCATCTCGCCCCATTGACGTCCCTGGGAACATTGAGATGGTATGGTCTTTACTTGGTCACTCCCACAACAAGATACTTATTGGAGTTTGTTACTGCCCGCCTGATGATGTTTGTCTTGTCGCTGAGCTTCATAAAGCCCTTGCCTTTCTGAAAAGCAGTTTTCCATCTCACAAAATAATGCTTTTCGGTGACTTCAATTTCCCCGATATCGACTGGAATGACGTCTATAAGCCAAAAGCCTCCGTGATTTTGTCTTCCGATTTCTGTGATCTATGCGTGTTATTTGGTCTGCAGCAGTTGGTCACCGAGCCTACGCGCATTTCTGTAACCTGTCAGAGCATCCTTCATTTAGTGCTTACCACGTCGCCAGAGCTATTTTCTCCAGTAGTAATTTTTGGTGGCCTCAGCGACCACAGATTCATACACACCTCCATAAAAGTACCCTATACTGAACGTAAGAATATTAAATTCGATATAGTGGACTACAACAAAGCGAATTATGACGCCATAAACAGAGAGCTAGGTACGTTTTTCGATGAGTTTGTCCGCCTGTTTCCAATGCGATCTGTTGAGGATAATTGGTGTGCCTTCAAAGCTGCTCTTAGCAATCTAACTGAGAAGTACATACCCAAAATTACAATTCGGTCATCCCAGAACGCTCCCTGGTACGACCGCTCGTTGAATCGCTTGGCCAACAAAAAGAAGCGTGCGTACCGCAAAGCGAAGACACGCAAAAGTGACTCTGCCTGGAAAACGTACAGGGTAGCCGCAAAAGAGTATACCCTTGCCGTTAAAAAATGCGAAGCGCACGTTTTTCAGCGTGACCTTACCTTCTCTCTTAAATAATAACCCTAGAAAGTTCTGGAAAATTAACAACCCAAGTACGGACTCCCATATACAATTAAAAGGTAGCTCTGGTGACGTGCTGCCCTTAGAGCAAAGTGCCGCCTTACTAAACAACTATTTTTCTTCTGTGTTTGTTACTGAGAGAACTTTTGATGCTTCAGGTTTACACATGCTAGGCACTGTTATAATGCCCAGTATCACCATTGACCATCTTGGTGTAGCTAAGCTTATCAACTGCACCCGTTCTTCATCATCACCCGGTTTGGACAACATTAGCCCCAAAGTACTCAAGAATACGTCACCAACATCTAGTCGGATTTTGTCTCTCATCTTCAATCAGTCCCTTCTAACCGGTCAGTTTCCGAACTATTGGTGTGTCGCCAAGGTTATCCTTATATTCAAAAGTGGTGATACCTTCGCCCCCTCGAACTACAGGCCAATCTCGTTAACTAGCATTCCCTGTAAGTTGATGGAACATATCATATACTCGAACGTCGCCCGGCATCTCACTTCAATTAACTACTTCTAGTTCCAACATGGGTTTAGGAAGGGCTACTCATACGAGACGCAGCTAGTTGAGTTCATACATGACATCAAAAGTTGTCTCGATTCAAGGGAATGCATGGACGTCATCTTCCTTGTTTTTCAAAAGCATTCGACACTGTGCCTCATTCTCGTCTCTTGGCTAAGCTCTCAACACTAAACCCCGACCCCTTTGTTTTATCCTGGATGAGAGCCCTCTTGGCGGACCGGAAACAGGCAGTTTTCACTAACAACACTCTATCGAACTTCACTTCCGTAACATCAGGTGTACCTCAGGGATCCGTTCTTGGCCCTTTATTGTATCTTGTTTATATAAATGACTTACCTAGTGTCTTAGTAGTATCGTTCGACTTTTTGCGGATGACTGTGACTTATATAGGAAGATGGCGTCTAGTGCAGACCATGATCTTAGGAGGATTTGCTCGCGGTGGGGGGGGGGGGGGGGTCCCGATGGTGTAACACTTTGTCCATATCTCTCAACATCACAAAGTGCAAGGTCATGTCCTTCTCACTTTCCCCTTCACATGTCTCTTCATCTTATCAGCTACACGGCTCCCAGCTGTTATGCGTTCCCACGTATAAATACCTAGCCCTGCATTATAGTTTCAACAATGCGTTGGTCCCTGCATATTGATAAGATTGTGTCTGAGGCAAACAGGACCCTGGGATATCTTCGCCGCCATCTTGCACTTGCTCCGCCTCACATCAAATTCCTATCTTATCGAGCGTTCGTACTACCCAAATTAGAATACGCCTCTGCTGTTTGTGATCCACCAGGAGTATTTGATACATGCCCTGGAATCAGTTCAGAACAGGGCCGCACGCTTCATCACCTCCAATTATTCATCGGATTGTAGCGTCTCGGGACTAAAACAAGACCTTGGCATTGACCATCTCACATTCAGACGAACGGTCTCCCGTCTGTGTCTTTTCCATAAGTTATTCTATAACAGAAAAACTCGTGATCGTCTCCCCCCCCCCCCCCCCCCCCTGCGGAATACGTCTCTTCACGTCACGACCACGCTCACAAGATCAGAACCCCACAATGTCATAATAATTCTTTCATGTAGTCCTTCATTCCTAAAACAATTCGGGACTGGAATCACCTGCCGGAGTTGCTCATTTTCATGCAAGACCCTGCCCGCTTTAAGGCTGCCATCACCCAACACTACAAAACATAGTCTATGTCTCATGATCGCTCCTGCGTCACTTTCCACCACCTCTTTTTTTCTTTTATTTTCTCACCTCGACCGTCTTTTCCTTTTGTATTCATCCAGTGTCATTTCGAAGTGAGTACTGCGCATCTATTCTGTTGTATATTGGTTGTATATCTGTTGAAATATTTTTTGCTGTTTGTTTTTCCTTTTTTTGCATGCTTGGCTTGCTTGTCTTTCTCCTTGTTTATCTCTTGCCCCTCCGTTGTGTAATACCCCCTTGGGGGTCCTCAACGTATGGAAATAAATACATAAATCATGGTGAGGATGGCATAGACGCAGGCCAGCTGGTGGACGAGATCCACGGAGAACACAGCCTGAGCTTGGGCAGCAAACAAATAAGGATAGCACAGACGTCGGCACTCATGGTGCCCATCGTAAACATCATTCCATTCACCATCTTATGATGGTGAATAACGTGATGTTGACTGACGGACTGTGTTCTGGTACGTTGAATGACGGGCAATGGTACGATAAGTCACGATGCTGATGTTCGGTGACGAGATATGATGGGCTATGATGTTGACTGGTTATGATATTGAATAACGCCATGATGTTAATCGGTTCTGATGTTGATGTGATGCGAATGGCCGTGGCCAAGACAAGGCAGCGAAAAAAAAGGGGGGGGGTCACCTCAGTGCTCCTTTAATGCTGCAATCTCTGTATGTGCGGACGCTATACAACGTACGTTACGGAAAAACCACGTATCGGACGGCGTGCTTTTTCCGTTTGGCACTGATACCACAGAAGGAGGATGTAAATGACAAAAGGTAAATGAAAGCTTTACGCTTGCATCTTTTCGCTTCCATATTTTGGTGTTGAGCGGATCAGTGAAGTACTGTTTGTTATCGGGCAACCTACATCCATCCAAATACCACCAAAAATCTAGACAAGTGCATGGCACGATAACATCTCGCTGACGATGCCGACATAGCGTCGATATATTACTCGTTCTATGTCCTTTCCACTAGCTAACCGCTAACTAGATGTCTCTAACGAGAACTGTATTAGGAACGAAAGGCACGCGACCGCTCTTTCTCCGCTTTGAAATGAAGAGGGCGGACGCATTCGGCGATTAAACTGGTGCGTTACGAAATAAGCGATTGTTCCCACTGTATAATGAAATGCAGTCGAACGTTGAGGCGACCTTCGCGCGCAAGTCCGGCAGCCGTGTACTCCCCCTTCCACGAAGTTTGTTCGAACGCGCCAGCCTTGAAGGGAGGATGGATACCCCAATGAGACGATCGTGCAACATTCACTTAAGAGGGAACCTGTTTCTCTATCACAAGACAGAACACGTGCACCACCACCACGAGGCCACACGTTAACGCCTAGTTTAAAGATGATGATCAATGTTCATCCATCCAGCTGAAATTGGCAGTTCATTTTGACGGTCGATGCTGCATACAAGGTAAACGCGTATCGTTCTACACCCAGAATGCGATCTAGCACAATCCCAAGCGTGCACCTCCAGTCTGGCGCATGTGAGGGTAAGGCCACGTAAGCCTCATTTCAGTTGACAATCGAACCCGTAGGACGATTCCGTCCGCAGGATAAGTTTGGGACCAAACGCATAGTAAGAAGAGGATAGACCGCGCGTAAGTTCTGTTTGTGGTCCAGCGTTCGTGTCGGCACGATAGACCCCCAAAACACATGCAGTGCATTATTTGACGGGTGTGTTTTGTCTGCTAAGAGTAAAAAAAGCGTTAAAAGCTGGGCTGGTTGGTCAAACATATACATATCAGTGAAACTTATACACCACAGTGCAGGGCAGATGAGTTTGAGGGCAGATGCATGAGGGCAGATCTCATCTGCCCTGCTCAGTGCCCAGCGCTGTAGTGCACTACAGTGCCTGGGCACTGCTGGCCTTTCATGTGCCCTACGCTGGGGAGTATCAATTCTACTGATTTGAAGAGTAAAAAGTACTTCGTGATGCGAACATAATCGTTTAACATGCAGCATGAAGCCGTGTTGGTTAAGTTGTGAGGCAAAGCCTATACCAAAAGGTTCTCCCGTTGTCCCCTACACTCCAAAACAGACCGCACGACACGATCCTAGCGAGCGTGTTTTGCGGTGAAGCTCTGTGTTTAGAGTATACATATACCTACTTTCTGGGATTCACCCTATCTTGCTTCTTGAACAATGAAACAAGAGAAGCATCCTTTGTACCTGAGCTTGTATAGATGAGCGCGGGTGCGGGTATACCTGCGATTATACCCACAGATACCCGCGCAGTTTTGCGATTTGCGGGTAGAAATTCAGTGTCGCTGCGGGTTAAATGCCGGTGTACCCGTAATGTACTCGCGGGTAGTATGGGTATACCCGCATCAGACACCGCGGGCACGGGTGTGCTGTGTGTACGAATTTATTTACCCGCGCTCATCTCGCCACAATGTCACAAGTGTCGCCATAATCAACACGTCCTCTGCAATGGCGAGTGTGTTAATGGTAACGGCATTGTTATGGGTCTACTAAAAAAATAAGCAGTAGTGCCCACGACCAACCGGCCGATTGCACGAGGCGCGCACAACCGGTTCCCCCAAACTTCCCAGAGATCCCATGGGCCGACTTCCTAAGCGAAACAGGCAATTGGCTCCGAACCATTATCGTTCGAAGTGAGCGCGAGTGCGTGTATACCCGCGGTTACCCGCACAATGTTGGATTTGCGGGTAGAAATTCAGTGTCTCTGCGGGTTAAATGCGGGTGTACCAGCAATGCGTCCGCGAAAACCCGCGTTACCCGCACCCAGTGCCTCTTACCACCCTGACTTACTCATAATTTTGGCATTTTTCCAGTTTTCATCGAGAAAGATACCTGCCACAATAAACGTTTTCGCATATCCCATGGCCCTTTGACCTTTCACCGAAGCACCTTTGACCTGTTTTTATCTAAACAAAGCTCGACATCCAACATTAAGCGAAACAGCCCGACCTCTTCGAAATTCCTGTCGTTTCTTTCGGCTCAACTATATCCGGTAACACATAAGCTGATCACCTCACAATATCGCGGTCAGATTGGACCTCTTACCACGTCAGTCGTTTTCCCACGCATACTCTCGAAACAGAACTTGACACGCTCAGAACTAACCGTCATTATGGATGGTATCAGTTTGGTTTCTGATTCGTTTCGCAGTTTTGCTGCTTGCGAGTAGGTATTCGTCCCATCAGACCACGTAGGGAAGTTCGGCTGCCCCCTCTGGTTTTGATAATACAAACATACGCAGAGCATTGTAATTTCTAACAGGGATACCGAAGTGGCGAATCACGGGCCGTTGACAGAGCGATCATGTTTATGGCACTGAATCGATTAAACGCATCGTTGGTGCTGTTGCATGCGATATGCTGACAGAATGAAACAACCAAATGTGCGCTCAACCTGCGCATCGACCAGGGGATTTTGCGAAAGGAATGGTACCAGTGTGACAGCACAAAATATATGCCCTCCAACGATGCATACTCTCGAGGATTGTGGCAACACAAACCGCAACAAATAGTTTAACATGCACCTCGAAGCGTTAACTCCGGCAACCGCCATTTCATTTTCGGTTCAGGCACGGTTCAATTTCCAAATGGCGGATACGATAATTAGAGCTGAGAGTGGGTAAGTAAATTCGCACGCGCACCACACCCGCAACCCGCGGTGTGTGATGCGGTATACCCGAACTACCCGCGGACCCAGTGCGAGTACAGCCGCAGCGTCACAGTAAATAAGGGTGAGGTATAAGTACTGGATGGCCTGCAATAATAGGGAACTGTATTTCGACCTGTGATTGGCTACATACCTCAAGTAGTGGTTGGATCCTGAGGTATATGCAGGTCCCATTAATGGCCAGGCTCCCTTTTAATACACGGCTCTGGGGGGATGTAAACATTGCTTCCAGCACCGTGTGTCGGAGATTTCCGGCACACGTCAAAAGTACCCCAGGTGGTTGAAATCATGATTATTACGCGACTAATTCTGTCGAATCTGTATGAACATAAAGCGGAATACAAAGCAACGCCAAGGTGAACGCCAAGAATAAAAGGCCAAGGATGCCGAAGCTGGCCAAGGATTTCATTTTTCAAACGATCCTCCTCTCCTAGCGCGATAGTTGCAGGCAGCGCCACAGAACTTCACTTCTGTCGACAATGACGGGTACGTTAATGAGACAACGGCCTACATATATCCATAGTATGGAATTGAACGGGAGAAATGATGCTTTGCTTCTCAGCAGTCTAGCAAACCCTCTCGTACATACATCCCCCGGTGAAGGCAAAGTGGGGCTGTCACATCGAGTGTGAAACAATTTATAGTACACACCACATACTCAAAGGGAAAGCAATCTTGAAAATTCCTCAAGGACCATTTACGCGTATAGAAGGCGGTAATCATTTACTGTGACACCCGACAGATAGACTGACTTCCTCCACATCGTCATACTCACATCCATACTCATCAAGGTAATTTTGGACAAAATTACGGTCTTCGAAATTACGAGAAGAAAAGATGAAATTCGTTACATCTGAAAAAACTGGACTGCAATATACTAGGCTGCGAAAGTAAATTTTGCACTTGCTGCACATATCATCTGTTACAGATCAAAGCATTAAGAGCCTGAAAGTTCGTATGCTGGCAACGATTTATAGACTGCGTGGCGCACATCGCTGTCGCTTCGTCGTTCGTTCATTAGGTGTGGCAGGTATATCAGGTGCCTCGATATTGACTCTGCTCGGCAGATTTACATAGGTCGACAAGTATGGGAATCGATCACGCTCCTGTACTGCTCTTGTGCGATTTTGTCGGGCACCTCGCACATGGAGGCTCACGCACTTGGTCATATGTGTCCTTTTTGTGTCTGTGCCTCTCCGTTTCTTTTTGTCATGTATCAGTACCGGCTTGCCTGCAGAATCCTCTCCTTTCACTAGCGACTATTCGCTTCGCTACTGAAAGAGGCTGTGTCTGAGGTACAGAATCTAGACATGTTGAGCGCTGAGCACCTCACGTCACCAGCTAATACGATGCCACTGCCATCAAGTTTCAGATATCAAGCATTAAAACAGAACACGATGTGACGACGTGCTGAACTACGATTGCGAAAGCCAGGACTGCACGATGACTATACAGGAGGTCTGTAGACTCCGCCGCTTCATATACGCCAGCACCAACAACGTCTTGCATGGCGGATCGGGTGGGCGGTAATTCTGTTCAACTTTGTCCCTGTACATTGTGGTGAAACGCCTCTCTTCTCTGTTGTTCAGCAACCCCTTCCGCGCTATGTCGTTGTGCCAAGAGATAGAATAACCTGCTATGGGAGATGATTTCTGAACGGTGCTTTCAAAGCAATATATTCAGCAGCTTCTACCGAACTATACAGTAGGCATGCAGCCCATCACGTCAATAGCAACTCCGTGGTCTCCGTCAACTCTATGATGTGAGGTACTAGGGTATGATGGTGCATGGCTGATTGTGAGGTACCGCAGGACTGGAAGATAGCTAAGGTTATAACTATCCATAAGTCTGGCGATACAGATATTGTGAGTAACGACCGCCCCAGCATATAGCTGACTAGTCAATCCTGCAAAATGCTCGAGCACGTACATTATAAGCTACCTCATGGATTACCTTAAAAGTCGAAGCTTCTTTTTTAGTAACCAGCACTGCATTCGGAGGGGTGTATCCACAACAACCCAACTTCTTGGAACAGTTTATGACCTCACTATAGAATGTTGAACCAGTGCCAGCAGATTGATGTCGCGTGTTTAGATTTTCGTATAGCCTTCTACACCATAACTCACAGCAAGCTATTAATTAAACTATCCGCTACAGGTATAAATGCGAGCATAATTCACTGGATCGCTTCCTACCTATGAAACCGAACCCAGTACCTAATACTGTATTCAAGAATCAAGAGTCAGGGTGTATTCCTGTTACTTCCGGAGTTCCCCAGGGATCCGTTCTGGGTCCTTTGCTATTCTTAATCTTCATCAATGACATAGCTTCTATTGTGTGCCCTCCTGTTACTATTAGACTGTTCGCAGACGATTGTTTAGTGTATAGCTCTGTTGGAAAATGTGAAGATCGGGTATGTCTCTCAACTTGCCTGTATTTTATTTCTAGGTGGTGTTCTGACTGGGGCATGACAATTAACTGAATTAACTATGACAAAATAGTATTCTGTCGCATTACTAATAAAAAGTCATTCCATGAATATGATTATGCTATACAAGGACGAGAGTGACTAATTTCAAATACCTCTGAATCATAATTGATACTCAATTAAAGTGAGATAAACACATAACTGAGATTTGTAATAAAGCCAGGAAAAGACTGTGGATATTAAAGGAAAAAACACAACGCTGTACAACAGGAACTAAGCTTATTACACATTTATCCACCCACTGTTAGAATATCCCAGTGTTGTATGGGATCCCCCACACAACATATAAAGAGGAACAAATTCAAAGAATGGCGGCAAGGTTCATTATGTCTAACTACAAAGGCACTGTATCTGTTACAACCATGCTATACCAACTACAATTAGGGCGATTATCAAAACGTCGCCAGACAGCTAGACGTGCATCTTCTTTTCCATGGTAAACTCAACATTGACAGCAACAAATGCATCCCACGTCCAGATTCATACAGTCAAAGAACCAACCATAATAGGTGCATCAAGACGTATAACGCGCCTCTTGAGGTTTTCAATAGGGAGGTTTAGGATAACGTAGAAGTTTCAAGATAAAGTTTCCCAAAACATGATAAGCCAATCGTCTCATTCCTTTGGAGTGGCTGACATCACGTTGCTGATATCTGATTGACTGACAAAGATACGGAATCGGAGGGCGTTTACGATTTGCTAAAACACCCTATTCACTCGTTTTTTGTTAACGCCATTGAATTTTGGAATAGGCTGCCTCAGTCAGTCATTGACCTTGAGGATAAAAGTAGTTTTATCGAGGCCCTACCTTATTTTTCTGTGATTATATGTACGTGCTTATTAGTTAATATCTTGCATTGCTGTTTTCGTTCGTTTCTGTTTCCCATATGTATCTCTCCCATGCATCCCCCTTGTAACAGCTCTTCAAAGGCTAACAGTATTGTAAATAAATCAATACATAAAATAAATGAATTATTACGAGAAAAGCAAAATTAGACTCGTGGACAGTTCCCGATTTCTTTTAAACACATTTTCGAAGATATGCTGAAGAAATTCGAACTTTCCGCATCATAAAGCGACGTTCTAGGACAGCGTCTCCCAAAGTTCTCGTTGTGTCGGACCCCCAAAATCACTAAATCCATTCGAGGACCCCTGTTAAGTACGAGTCTTGTTGACATAAATAAAGGACGTGAAGAAAGAAAGGGAAAAACAAACAAACAAGACACCGTCATGCAGGAAACGAGAAGGTAGTATATTTCTGCCTTCTTTAGTATCATATATCGTCCCCATCAGAGATTACGTGACTAGCACTCGCCAAAACGGTCTTCGGGCTGTCTTCGATCGTCGCGGACCCCCACGAACACTCTCGGGGACCCCCGGGAGTCCGCGGACCACACTTTGGGAACCACTGTGGTATGATTTGATGTCCATTGCCCTGATACAAGCAAAGTCAAGGTGAAACAGCGCGATAATGACATGCAGTCACGATTTGCACAGATCCTTACAAGACATCAGTACCCTACGAGAGCAGACGGAATATCATTGTTTGACAAAAGCACAATGCTCTTGTAAAAAGGAGTTCACGAGGGACTGCTAATATGCACAGCTATGCCAAGCATTTTAGAAGCTTGTTGTATGGCAGCACAGACTACAAGAGCATCTACTTTTTGGGACATCGTCTTGTATGCCTTGGGAGACGGCGAGCTCTATGGACTCGCATCTTCCGTTCTTCCTTGCCCTCGTCTTCCTCTTTCAGCTTCCACTGCCTCAGGTTGTTTCTTCTTTGTCTCTTCCTGTTGTTTAACGTCAAACAAGTGGCGCTGCTCAGCTCCGAGTGAAGTGTCAAAAATTTAGGAATATACGATTTTTACAACGATGCGCGCTCCACCAAGCGCGCGGCGCAAAGCGGCATGGGAGCTTTGAAGGACACTGCTCCGTCCTCTGCTTCGGTTATGATTTACGGCGCACACCGGGAATGTTGTTGTTCTTCTTCTTCTACCCCCGTCTCTAGCCGGGCTCGGGAAAGGCGCAGGTGCTCTTTGTTCTTGAGCGATTAACTCTTCCTTCCTTCCTTTACTCTGTGTGGCAGGTCTTCCGCTCTGATGCCAATACAGATTCCTTCCTTTGGTAATTCGGACTACCTCCATAGGTAGCTCTCCTGCTTGATGACAATACACACCTTCGGTAATTCGGTCGACGGGGCAGTACCGCTTGCGCTGCTGTTCCGGGAAAGAATTTTATTCTTTCGGTAATTCGGTATCCTCTGGTCTCCCTTGAAATCCGCGTATTGATCTTTCGCATTTGGGGCCAGATCTTTCGCGGTGGAGGGATGCGAAAGGGAGCCGGTCCTTCATATATGGAGAAGCTTAGGGCCCCTTGATAATGCGGTCCGCCCCTGGGTGGGCCGTGTCTTTGACTGGTAAGGCCGATAAAAAGGTCGACGGGGCAGTACCGCTTGCGGTGCTGTTCCGGGAAAGAATTTTATTCTTTCGGTAATTCTCAAAGTTCTTTGTAGGGAGCGTGCGGTGCTTGGAGCAGTTGAGTTTCACCGTCGCTGGATGACCTCTGACATCCTTTTCAGGGTGGACAATAGCAAGTTCCATGTCAACCTATGAGCTACCAACTTGCAGCTTTCCAGTGGCATGGACTGTTGCATGGCGAAACGGACACGTATAGCTATCTCTGAACAGCCTTAGTCGCTGGGCGAGAGTTGGTATTCAGAATGTTGTTCGAGTCTGTTTGAGATGCTACAGGAAGCCTGCCCCTGTGGCCGGCCTTCCATTTGATGCCAATACACTCTCTTCAGTTGGTGTTCAGAATGTTGCTGGAGTTTGATGCCAATACACTCTCCCTTCAGGTGTGGATTTCTTGCTGCATTGCAGCACAGGGTGGCCGCATCCGTAGTGTAGCAGAAGTGCTAAATCTTGTTCGAGCAGGGGTTCGTCGCGCTCTTCATAGAGAAAGAGCTGAGGTACGTATGTGCTTCACTTTTAGGTGGCCAAGTAGAGTGTGCCGTTGTCACGTTCGCAACTTTCCGCGAGTATTCGTTCGTTGCATGGTGACGTCCAGCACATATATTAATCTAGAGATCATATTGCTCCAGAGTTGGCATCTATGTAGCTTTAGTTTAGTCCGTGTGAAACGTTAGAGGGAGCCAGTCTGTGTGGCTTGTCTTCCGCTCCGATGCCAATACATGCGAAGACCTGGCACTTGGACGATGGGCACCCAATCCACGGATACCCTTCTTGAGCACAGACGGACTACGCCCGGTTCTGCGTGTCTCTTTTCTTGCTCCTTTTGCAGAGCAACCATGACGGAAAGTGTGGTGACGAAGGCCTCTGTTACATTGGAAGACCCTTGAAGACGCTGTGCCGATGAGAGCCAACAAGCTCGAAACATCCGTCTCCCTTAGGCGTTCTAATGATAGCCGTGGAGGGAGACAACGTAGTGCATGCCTGCTCTTCGTTTTTAGGGCGAGTGCAGTACTATTTTTGAAATGTGATGTGGACAAGCTTGCGCTTGTCCCATCCTGCAGCTGGCAACACAAGACCCTTCCTGCTTTGATTGTGGTCTAGCTCTTGGTACCCCATCCTTGGAGCCTTTGGAGTGCTACGTTTTGCCTTGCTTTTGGTGTAGCTGCTCTTTGCGGGAGGCACACTGCCAATGACAAGGCGTGGGGTCCCAGGTAATGTTGTCTGGAGTAGCACAGTGTCAAGGTAGAGTGCACGGTACCGAAGCGGAGTCTTGTGATGAAATTCGTCAACAACCTGAGCCATGCTTTTGTACGGTGTTGATCGTGGACATCCTTTTGCTGGAGGCTGAAAATTTCCTGATTGCACTACCCCTTTTGAAGGTGCCCTAGTGCAGCGTTTCCCAAACTTCTCGTTTTGTCGGACCCCCAAAACCACTGAATCCATTCGGGGACCGCAGTTAAGTACGATTCATGTTGAGATAAATAAGGGACGTGAAGAAAGAAAATGAAAACAAACAAACAAACAAACAGGGCACCGCCATGCAGGAAACGAGAAGGTAGTATATTTCTGCCTTCTTTAGTATCATACATCAATATCGTCCCCCTCAGAGATGATGTGACCAGCACTCGCCAAAACGGTCTTCGGGCTGTCTTCGATCGTCGCGGACACCCACGAACACTCTGGGGGACCCCGAGGGTCAGCGGACCACACTTTGGGAACCACTGTTCTAGGACATGCTGGTCTGCCTTATGAGGCCTGCACTAAGCATAGACACAACCCGCAATATTTTGGTGATTCAAAAAAGTATCCGGTTTCAACGCTTATAAGCTCATCTGTAAGTGTCAACTGTAGAATGCTGTACTGGAAATCACTCACGTACCTTGCCATTCGTGAACTCGTATTGGAAAATGAAACTATAAATGATTAAAATCGGTAAAAACCATAAAACCGCCAGTACTGGGCAAAAGAAAAAACACACATATAGCACTATAAAGTCACGGTCACGTAAACAATTCCCCAGCAGACCCGCATGTTTGCGATCACCCCATTATCTGGCGTTTCCCGAGTCACGTGATTAAGGTAGGTCTCTAATTTATCATTAGGATACTTTTTAATGTCCTTCATTAACCGTTTAAGGTCACTCGCACAATATCCTCGTATTTCTGATGACTACCTACCGTTCGTGACCAACTAATCGGGAAATATGTTGACAGGAATTTGACGGGCACCGGGAACTGGACAGTGTAGAGGGCCATGAGACGTCGCTCAGCGCACTACTAGTGTCTCGCCAACGTGCTGAACGCCGTCTATCACACATCAGTATAGATGTGAGAGAAAACGGCGACGCGCCTGTAAGGTCCTCGTTTGTCGATCAAAATCTTCCATCGTGAAGACAGTGTCCAAAATAAAACTAGGAACACACACACACACATATAAATAAAAACAAAATGCCGTTGACATTTTCACAGTTGTTAACATAGATCAGATGATTGAAGTCAGTGACGACGGAGGGCTGGTCATAATTAATCGAAATGGAGTGCCCACAGAAAACACGGACTTGTCGTGTCTTCGTTGATGGTGTTAAGTGTTTTGCTGCCCTCAGTCTGATGTGTGCTCCACTTCACTGGCTACCAAACTTTGCGAATGAATAATGGCAGTTGAAGAAAAGGCACCAGAAGTGGGATTCGGACCGACACCCTCTGATTGCCGGTCAGAGATGCTACCTATTACACAGCATGCTAGCTGCCCACTCTTCAACGTACCAAGCTACTGCTGGTGCCTTTTCTTCAACCGCCATCATTCAATTGAAGTATGCAACTGGTCGTTGTGTTTGTGCTTCTCTGTTTAACTGCCTCATCCACTGTTGCGGGGAACAGAGCAAAATTTGTGTTTGTGCTTCTCTGTTTAACTGCCCCATCACCCTAAGTTGCGGGGAACAGAGCCAAAATTGCCCGATGCTGCGCATGCGCTCTCAGCATGCTGATAATGTCGTTTAAAATTGATGCTAATGTATTCGTATCATTGCTTACTTATCACTATATGACGACATTCAAAAGTTGGTGTGGAGCTTAGGAACGTTAGCACGAGCATTCAGGGGTTCTCATGCTCGGAGGATTTGAACAGCTTACAGTGCAGTGATTTTGTTTCCAGGAACAGGAACCATATTTCAGATATTTTAATAGAGCACTTTTCATCGTTTAATAGGATATACTAATGAGAAAACCGATGATCTTGTAGGGTACAGGGATGACATTCTTGGGCATCTCCTATACTCGAGTAACAGGTGATATTATTTCAATGACAAAGCACGCGTTATTTACCTATGGAAGACGCATATTTGCGTCTCCAATGCTTCAGCGACACCGTCAAGTCATTATGCGAAATTTTCCATCGAATTTAACTTTCTACAGCGCGTGGAATTTTCTTTCGTACCATCTAGTCTAGCTGAATGTGTTACGCACTTACATCATGAAGCCCAGTAATCGCAGCAATCTGGCAAAAAGGTTTAAAAGAAATCTACTATAACAGCCTTAACGGACTTCACTGCATCCAGGTCTAGCCACGATTAATGAAGCAGCGAAAAAGGCACGCACAAGCCACGTTGATCGGATCGGAAAGTAGAGCAAATGGAGTGGGGGGGGGGGGGGGGGGAGTCGAGTCCCATGAACCCGTTAAATGTCTTCCCACTGTAGATGAAACAGTATCAGAGCTGTGCCATTTCTTGCGAACATGACAATTAAAACCGTGATGATGCCAGAGCCCGCACAGTTGTGTTCCCTCCTTTTCACAGTGCGACTAATCGACGGACGTCACACATTGTACCTAATGAATACGGTCACTGCAAGCACTGATACCAGCGGTTCCTGCTGTGCCCACCACTGTTTCTACAGGTATATAATGTTCGTATATTATTAAGACCTTGATTGCGCTCGCTTACCTTCAGATTTCAATATAAACACGACGCTCCCAACGAGAATGCAGGGTAGCAACGACGCTTCAAGGTTTCCCGGTGCGCTGCCCGATTCTGGTGTATCGGTCCAACCCGCCCATTAAAGCCGTCCATTTTCACAATTTGCCCGTTTCGACCCTACGTCTCTTCAAACCCGAGGATGCGAGCATTATCTGTTTATTATCCCCGGTATTGTCATTGCCGTGCCAATTCTTCAACTACTTCATTCTGCTTGTATAGCTGTAGATAATCATTTTTATTAGCACGTCGCATAGGCTCGATAATGTCGAAAAGAACCCTGCGATCCGGTGGACGCATAGACTGAAGCAAAGGCCTTCTCTCGACCAGAGGCTTTATAGGTTCAATCATGTGAATGGCAAGGTTCTGCACGTTCTTTTTTTTTTTATCTATAATATGCCTTTCTTGCAGTGAATTGCATTCTAGGATTTGTCAGAACATTTCCTTGGATGCACGCCTCGAATTTCTCGTGGACAACGACGACAGGAATAGGAGCAACACAGCAAATAACCAGCTTGACTAGTTTTCACGTCAGCTGGAGATGCGGCAAGAGCAACGTCGGGAGGAACCCCGAGTATGTACTTATGCATCACACGGGGGAATCTTCACGGAGAGGAAACTGAAGTCACCGAAGGAATCTGCTTTACATTATAGATGAGGCCTCACTCGTGCCATGCCTTTCCCCAGGATTTAAGGGCCGACTACGAGTATCTAAAAGTTATTTTGTTCAAGTGTAGTCTTACGGATTTAATCCCGTACGGGTGCAGTAAAGCCCCGAGCCAGAGTTACGAAGTCTAAGTCGACATAGACCACATCGCTGCAGTGCGTCTGCTTCCTCCTTAAAGGGTGACTGCAAATACATCATTTGATTTTGAGACAGTTTCGCAATTGAAATGAGATAAGCAATATTTTCCACATCATTACATCATTTGCGAAGTCAGAAAAAGTTCTAAAAGCCTCATTACACTTCTGGAGAGAAGGAAATTAAGCATATACAGGTCGGAGACTACGAGACTTGTGTAAGATACCCAACAAAAAATGTAAGCTAAGTTACTGAGTACCAAGCAAAAAAGTAACTTGGTAAAGTACGACATACTCAACCTTGAAAAGTATTTCAGTACACAGTACTAAATACTCATCAAAGCCCAACTCGTTACTTTCATGATACTGTCACGTTACAATATGTCTCTTCGGGTACTCTCCCACGATATCTTCTTAGTCCATGCTCCTCCTCGCTTTCCTTCGCGGACATCTGGGCCGAGAATGTCGCTCGTGCAGATATTAGGGATGCAAAAATATCGAAATTGTCGATATCGATAGATATAAACGTAGTAAAAAAATCATAAAATCGATTAAAATATCGATATTTTATCGATATATCAGTATTTTAAAAAGAAATATCGATGTTTGAAAAGCGGTCACTCAATTACTTGGAGAACTGAAAAAAGTTGCCCTTGTTTTATTATCTTCCATGCGTATTACCGTTGAGGCACGTGATGAAGACGGCGACTAACAATGTGCATTACCAGGACCAATGAGGGTCCTCAATTATCGTGACAGAGATTGGGGAATAATTAGTGCAAGAATTTAGGTGAGTGCAGAGGATGCCATCCTCTTCGGATCCGCACCTGTTTGCCTGCCTCCTTGTTCCTCGAGGAATGGATGTTTGCAAATACGGAGCCACGCCAGCAACAAAAAATCCTCGGTTTCGACCGCCGTGTACGTTGCGCGCTCGGTGAACTCGTTCTGAACATTCCAATACGTCATTCGCCATGAAACGCAGCCCCAGACGATCCATGCAGTTTTAGAAACTAACAAACTTTTCCCCTAACGTGCATCACATCTTTACAGGAAATATCTGCATCGTGTTGCCAAACCAAATCAAGATGGAGAGAGGGAAAAAAGTCGTCAAGTTTTGCTTAATAAACTCGTTGACCCGCTCCTTCCATATCCTGTCCGCGCGAAGCCGCCGAATTACTGTCATTTCTATCAGCATGCATAATGATATCTATATTGATGCAATATCGATATTTTAAAATCATCGATAATATCGCAGCCAAAATATCGATATCGTTCGATCCCTAGCAGATACCCGATGCCGTGCTCGGAGAAGGAACAGCCAGACAAAACGAACGTAAGCAAGCAAGTCACCTTAAACTGCACTCTATTGTTTCAACCAAAAGCTCGTTTCAATTATTATCATTTGGAGCCATCCTCGCTCGGTATGATTCTATGAGACACCGGTCCTCTCTCTTGGCTTCTACAGACACCGAACATTCACACACACGCCCTTCTGGCCAACACAACATGAGGTCGCGTCTGCAGACTATGCCCCTTTCCGCAGATGGACGGGGGTAGCCCGGAATATCTTAGATCAAGTGGCATAGTGCACAGCCGAAACGCACACAATATTGTGTTAAAAACACACGACGTTCAACTTTGTCTCGACCTTCCTGGTTCAGAAAAAAATGAAAGGAAGTATTTAAGTTAGATAATGAATGGTGATGTTTAAAAATATTTGTAAGATACCAAAGTAATAAAGATGGAGTACCTTTAGTAATAGTATTTATGTTATGTACAAGTCTGGGATCTTTCGTGTTTTCGACAGGCCGTGCTGACCAAAAACACACAAACCCGAAAGTATGCCGAACCATGTCCCCGGAGGAGTGTGATAGGAGGAAGCATGGGCAATCCCCGGCGGCTCCCTGGGCTTTCCCTTCACATGGAAGAATAATCTGAAGGTTAAACCCAGCATCCGGTGTCACGCCACGCGTGACCGTGACCGATGTCGCAAGCGCCGTTCACAGGTGCCTCAGACAACTGATCAACTCCCGTGTAGCGAACGCGGAGCGATTGCTCATAACCACCGTGTCATTAGAGGCGTCTTTCAGATATGGGTGAGAGACGAGAAATACCCATCACTTCGTGTAGACATGAGCGTTACTCGAGAAGTATACCGCTGTTTCGTATACTGTTCTCTCTACTAGAGCACTAAAAAACGCACTAAAAGAAGCCCAAAAAGGCAAGAATTTTCTCGGAATAGGCAAGGTCAATATTGCACTACCAGCAGTACGAGTGAAGCCGTTGGTTGTCAGCATCCCCAACAACACTGAATATCCACTGGACGTACGATTAATGTCCTAACGTCCGTGGTCGGATTCGTCTGTCTGGTGGATATCCCTCTGATATCCAGCTTGGATGAAAAAAATAAAGCGCGGAAATGATATCGTCAGGATATCCATAAACGGACTTACACGGTCGTCTATGCCTTAACAACACATGGCAGTCCTAAGGATATCCGATGTACATCTATAGCTGGATGTTGGAATATCCTGGGGATAACGACTTTCGTCCAATATATATGTCCGCTCACAGGTCCAAGTAGAGAAAGGAGCACTCTGGGACGTCCGAGAGACATCCAGTGTTCTACGCTGTTCGCCACTGACATCGTTTTTCTTTTCTCTCTCTCTTTTTCTTTTTTTCAGTCTGTGTGATTCTAGCGCTTAAAAAGTGACAGTCCGGTCGAAAACATAGGCCTTATGATTTCTAATACTCCTCACAACAACTGTGCAAAATATTTCAGAAGAAATCGTATCGCACGATTTATAATCGACATTTTTCTATGCCGCAGTTGGTCCCGAGTAAAGGCCGCAGCGAGCTCTCGCGTGACGTGCATAAGAGCAATGCCGCACATGACTTGCGCATGCCTGTTTGCGCGATAGTTGATTGTTGCGTGCTAGCATTTGTCCATTATGATGTTTTTGAGTAGCAATCACGCGTTATGTAGACTAAAATGCAGAGTAGCGTCAATATAAACACAGGTATCACGACGTAGCCTTCTGTTCAGTACACTCATAGACAAAAACACCTCTCTGCATTCCCAGCAACGGCGCAGTCCTCCGCTCCACTTTGTCCATTGGGGACGTCATACTCACGTGACGGCTTTGATCATAAAATAACTGAGAACAATTTCAAAATTCAGGGCCCCACATGTTACAGATCTTGTCGTCCCCTTTCGAGTAAGACCAATTGCACTAAAATAAGCTTCAAATATGCGCCATACAGAATGCATGTGGGGAGAGGGAGCTGCCATCTTAACCATATTAATTTAATGTAGTCCAACAATTTTGTCTGATTACTTAAATTATTCACATTAGTGATACAGCGTGTGTGCTTTATAATTAGGAATATATTATGCCTAGTTTATTAGGAGCATTAGGTGGAAGAAATGTCCACAAAACGTCCCTTCCGCTTAACGTCCCTATGGATATCTGTCGGACGTCCCAGAGGACTCCCTCTTTCTCTCGACTGGACATGTGACCGTACATATAATGGCCGAAACTCGTTATCCCCAGGATGTCCCAACATCCAGCTTCAGACGTATATCGGATATCCCTAGGACAGCCGTTTGTTGTTGGGGTGGATGTCTGTCGGACGTCAAAAAGGAGTCCTTCTTTCTCTCACTCGGACCTGTGAGCGTACATATATCGGACGAAACTCGTTATCCCCAGGTTATCCCAACATCCAGCTCCTGACGTACATCGGATATCCATAGGACAGCCTTGTGTTGTTGGGGATTGGTTGCTTTACGGTAACATTACCAATCTATCGCGTGCACTTCTGTGACAATTACCGCTCAGAAATTATACGCCCGTATTATAACTTCTGAAGTCATTATTCGGTTGCCAGAGCAAAGGTTCCACACAGTCAGCGAGAGAGAGAGAAATAGAAATAGTATGGAGATTTAGGCGTCCACAAAACCGTTTTGATTGCATAGCAATCTTTCTTTTCGAATTCAACTACAAGCACCGTGCACACGTCTTCTTATTGAAAGCATGAAGATGGTAGAAAACAAGCATCATTTCAATGTGTTCCGGCGTGAATTTTGTCGCCTGTCACTACGAATTGTCCTACATGCCGAGAACGACATCGCGACGTCGACCGATTTGATTGCGCGTGCCTGTATACGAACACTGGTACTCGCGAGGAATATCGTCGGGAGAAGGATAGTCACCACCAGAGCTGTAAAGTAACTAATTAGAAGTAATGAGTTACTGTAAGCAATTACTTTTGTGTAAACTAATTACACTCTCTAAAACGTGTATCTGTAACAGTAATTTAATACTTTTTCCGAGTAACTTGTACTCTGAAGAAAGGTACTTCTTCAACCGAATTTCCATGCGAGTGTTATAGCGCGTGGTAACACTCGTGATAACACTCTCATAACACGCTGTGATGTAGCGCGGCGAAACGTGTCCTTCACTGTTACAAACTTTTTTTGTTTGCGTTGCAAAAACTGAAATATACACGAAATAGCAAGTAAAGCACCCGTTTAGGCACTTAACGGCACCCTTTTTTTTCTAAAAAAAAGGCACTAATCGCGAGAGAGAGAGAGAGAGAGGAAAAAAAAAGGCAAAAAGGGCTCTAACATAGGGCGCTAATGGGTCCCCTTGACCTGATTCGTGCTTCGAAATCGAAAGGCAGCATCTGCACGTCTCCCGATGAAATATGCCTGGAAATCCGCTCTCTCGACTAACTATTAAGGGCGGGGGCATATTTTCAAAAACGAACGGAATACGAAAGTGGACAAAATATCGGATGTGATTGTTTCTTTTAACCTGATACTTGATGCAATAAAAGCATCAAAACACTTATTCCTGCTTATTCGCTTATATTCGCTTTATGCTATATTAAAGCGAAAAGCTTATTCCTAGCTGTAATGGAAATAAATTCAAAAGCTTAATTAGCACCTACAAGCTATCGTGTTCCATAAAAACTGCTCGGCAGATGTAAGATATGGATGCCAAGATTTAGACTATTGCCGATAATCTCAGAGAACCTTTCGATCTCTTCTGTAGTGTAAAAGTATAATGCAGTAAACTACATATTGCTCTGCGAGAGCAAAATACAACTGTTGCAAACGGCGAAAATATGCAAGATATTGCCTCGCGACAAAGAATTCCTGACAAGATAGCGAATACTTAGCCACCTGAGCAATATATCGCCTCAAGTAGTAACTACCAGAGATGTGCTCTAACTACGCTTTTTAGTAATTGAACTATAACTACTAACTACTGCGTCAAATCGTAGTTTAATTACAAGCACATCACTGCCGCACTAGTTAAAACTACTTTGCAACTCCTAGGATGTTTTTAGTTAGTAGTTATAGTTCAATTACTAAAAACTTGTAGCTGTAACTGTAGATGTAGCTGTTTAACTACATTTGTAACTACTCTGATATTTTGTGCGCGTCGTTATGTCTATGGTCACTTAGGCGTAGAAATAACGCGTGGTGCATGGGGAGCGAGAGGACAGTGAGCTCCCACACTCGGAACAATCATAGCACAGCACGCGCCCCTCCATACAATACTGACGTAGTGATATGTCATGCAATGATACAGACATGACCTCCAATCTGACGACGGAGGGGACGTAAGCCTTTTGAATGTAATGTCCCAGTAAACCATTAATATCCCCAGGACATCCCTACATGGTCGCTAACGTCCTGAATATCCGGATATCCATGCGATACTCATGGGACGTCCCAGAACGACATTCGCGTTTCGGTTTTACTCGGTAAATATCTCATGTCGCAGATACGGCTGCAAGATATCGCGCTTTGGATGTTTGGAAGGAAGTAGCCTGCAGATCTCAGACATATCCATGGATTGGACGTCACAGGAACGTCGCTAGGACGTCGTTTGGAGATATACGGATAAATTTGTGACGTTTGTGACATGTTCCGACAGCAACTTTTTTCTTGTGTTGAGAGCAAGATAAAACTAGACATGGAGGACTAGTAAAATCGTTATGTATTTCTATCGTCGGCGTGCTGCTGCCCTTTCAAAACACTTGTCTGTGTGCAACACTAGTCATATAACACAGGAATTCGATCACTTTTACAGCTCCACAAAGCAGATAATCACATTATAGACAATAGTTTGAATTGAAAACACGGTATTTGACATGAAGGCATGTTAGAAACGCTATTGGGTATACCTTGACACTGCAGATAGACATGTTATTTGCAAACTCGCACCCCCTCACCGTTGCAAATGTTTCACGCCCCAATACACTTAACGAACATGCCATCAACATCTTGTATTTCAGTATATGCTCTATACATTTGCTCTGGTCTTCCTTCAGATCTCCCTGGTCTCTGGTCTCTGCTCTCTGGTCTCCCTTCAAATCCGCGTATTGATCTTTCGCCTTTGGGCAAGGATCTTTCGTGGTGGAGGGAGGCGAAAGGGAGCCGGTCCTTCGTATTTGGAGAAGGGCCCCTTGATAACGCGGTCCGCCCCTGGGTGGGCCGTGTCTTTGAACGCGCGGCCGATAACAAGGTCGTCGGGGCAGTACCGCTTGCGGTGCTGTTCCGGGAAGATCTTTTCCTGATCCTTCAGATGAGGTCAAAAGGGAGCCTACTGTACTAGGGTGAGAGCACCTTGGTTAACGCGGTCTGCTTTGGTTGACCGTGTTGCGGTTGCGGGGCAGTACTGCTTGCAGTACTGTTCCTGGAAAGGTTTGTCTTGATGTATTGTGGGATATTCAATTGGTTTCCGCCCCGGTTACCCTACTGCCCAATTAGGGGGTGGGGTATGGCACCGTTCCGTACAGAGCTCATCAAACCTTGACACAAGCTCAGGGATTTAACCACATCTTGGGAATATCCAAATATCCTGTGGTGTCGTCTGTGCGACGTTACTGGGATGTGGAGAACCGTAAGACAAATTAAGTCTCCTGGACGTACATGTGACGTCTACAGGCTCTCTGAAATAAGCACTGGGATATCCAAATATCTTTTTCAAGATATTGCACGGACATCGCCGAGATGTTTGTGGTTTACTGGGGTCTGTGTCGATCGTTATGTCTTCTGATTAACACAAAAGACGTACTTTCTGCTCATGTGCATTTGAAACAGAAAATGATGTCAGTGCGTGCTGTGCTAAGGCCCTGAAGCACACGGAAGGGTAAGTGAAAATGCGAAGTAGTTGTAGCCCGCTGTAACCTAACTGCTGTAGTTAACTAAAAAAATAAGTTTAACTAGTAGTTGTAACTATCATTTTTGCAAGTAGTTTCTAACTACTTTTAACTAACATGCACTAGTTTTACTACAAGTAGTTAACTACTGCGCATCCCTGGTAACTACAAAATAATTAATCTCGTTCACTTATATTCACTACTTCAATACACTTAGTCCGAATTGTGACATTAATCTTGATCCGACGAGTTACAAATAAAGTGCTCATACTGAACGACAAATATGATTTACGATAAAGCGGCAGACGAACTTTTCTGCATCACTAGACAGTCCGCGCTACATCTGTAGTGTTTTCAGAATAATAGGAAAAAATGTGTCTCATATCCATAAATAGAAATGGACAGTTTGGTAGAGATCAAAGGAAGAGCAGCCACGCAAAGTGAAAACAGTGAAGGACCGAAACCCGTGATCCCGAGGGAACGCCAACAGTTACTGGTAAAGGTACATGAATGGTAATATACATAGCGCGGGATGAGAGATAACTTTGGAAAAATGGAAGCTGTGGCTCGGTCTCCCACTCGGTACGCCTATGCTAAGAGCAAGAACTACTGACGCAGTTGACACCCCGCTTCGAAAACCATGCTATATGCCTTACTATGTACATTATATTTCTTAGAGGAAAACTGAAGACATAGAGGAAGACTGCTGAGACTTTTTTGGACAACCGTATTTACAACACTAGGTACCGATAATATCGATCTACAATTTTCCATCTTTTCTTTATCTGCCTTTCTATAGGCACGGCCATGGAGAACATCATAATGAAGGGAACAAGGACAGGTCCACTTGACACAAACACCTTTAACAAGTGAATGTATTTCCTGCTACGTCAATCTTTGTAACTACGCTGTATTCCTGTTGTCGCGGATTCTGTCACGAGCCTCCAAAATTGCGTTTCCCTTTTCGTAAAGTCTATAGGTGGGGAGCTGACACATCCAACACCGCTTTCCTTGATGTGACTTGCTTCTATGTTCCATTCTATTGCTTCTCAGTATGACCAAACCAACTAGCTCGCATCAGTGCACTCACGGCTGTTGGAATGTTTGATCATTAGAACGAAATGTCTGCCCGTGCTTGATTGTGGAAGGTAAACAACGCCGCCACAGCGGCCAATTCGTTAGGACCGGTGTGGTGTCTCTGGCCCAGAACGAAGAAACGATGGGACTTACGGACATAGCCTTTTCCGCCGTCATCTGCTTGTCTTGAGGTGATGAACCACACGACCTCCATGCACAACAGAAAAAACACGCAGCACAGAAATGAACACTGCTGCTAGATTCAGTTGAACGTAAAAGAACAGATCTTTTCTGGGGAACTTTCAAAATGCACGCACGCGTTTTCGCCATTTCAAAACAATAGCGGAAGGTTGCTCCGGACGACGTTCCGCAAGCGCTCTAAATTCAGCGACATCAAAGATTGCGCGTACTCATTGTCTAAAGAAGATGCTCGTGAATGTGACAACAGACGCAGCAATGAATTGCATTCCATGAAATCAAGTATTTTCACGGTATGTTTTTCTTTTTTAATACTGAGCGTAGTGAGGAATAAACGTTGTTTTGGTTTCCTTGAGTCATACTCATTCTGAAAGTATTCGCCATCCGTAAAAGTGGGGGATGTTGCTTCACTGAGCCAAAAAGGACGGGACAACGGGATTGAACGCCTCTCAGACGGGGCTGTCCCGGCCTTGCTGGAGCACGTGAACAGCCACGAACAAAACCTGAGGAAAGTTGCTTGTTGCCCTACTGAAGCGAAATGTCAATTAAAACTGTCACACAATGCTTTTATTATTCTTGAAACCTTGGGAAGTATACTTTTCTGCTTCGCTGATTTAATAATAGAATTAAGCCCACATCTCACGTGGGTATTGCTGACATCGTGAATAGGCCTGTGCGAACAGTCATTTTAAAACCGAAGCTAATAGGAAGAGGATAGATAAGTAACCAAAACAAACACGAAGCGAATAGCTACACAGGGTGTTTTTGGCTGCGCCAGATTTATATATATATATATATATATATATACACTTCAAAAAACTATGAGAGTAGCAAACACGCCGTTTTAACAGACGAGATATACGCCCAGGCGGACATTCTCCCGAAGAGAATATGTAACTGCTAGATGAATATTTACCGAAAATAAATTCATTAATTAGCTCTTTAATACGCTATGCAAGTGCGTCCCTGCGCATGAGAGGACGAAAAGGCTGGAGAAAGCATGTGACAAAGCGCCTGTATACCGGGCGTTTATGTTTATTCGATCGGAGGCGCTCCGAGCCGTGTATTCGCTATGAGTCCGAGCACCCCCGAGCGAATAAACATAAACGCCCTCAGAAAGCAGCAATAACGGGACATTCGCAGAGGAGCCACAACATGCACTATGGTGAAAAAGATGAAGCCAAGTGGTGGATCTGCTTGCCGTAGTCGGCCACGCTCAGGTGGGCAACGTCACGACTAACGCAGCGCAGTGGGATAGTGTATCCTGGGACTGTGACAGCACAGCTGTCGCCCGGATTCCAACCCGAGTCACCTCCCAGTCTCGAAGTGGAATGCCGTCATCTTAATCACTAAGCCACGAGCGCTAGTCCACGTGGACCTCACGTGTAGTTGTTTTGGTACTTTATTTGGGAGCGATTCAGTGAGTCCGTTCCAACCTGCACAGGGCTAAAGGGAAAAGCTGAGGGGCTGCGCGAAAGTCTGTCCTACTTGCATGGCGTATTGAGGGCTTTCGGACAAAAGTAAGATAGCAGAATTGGGGACAGTACTCGTCGAAAGCCATTCGATTTTTTAAAATCCTGAAACGAGCACGTACGTTGAAATATCCATTGCCGAATTTTGCTATGCAAATGAGCCAAAAACGAAAAGCGGGGACCAAAAGTGCAGAAAGGACAGCGCTCGTTACCCGTCTGGGGGTCACGTGCTTTGGAACGATTGAGATAACTGCAGTAGGTGCTGATCTGCTGGCCAGATGAACCGCTTTGCGGCCAGAGGTGGAGAGTAATGCATTACCAGTAATGCATTGTGTTTGAGCAATGGCGATGGATTACATTTTGCCAGCAAGTAATGAGTAATGGTAATGCATTACATTTTGACTGAGTAATGCAGGGTGGCATTACTCATTACTTTCGTCGAATGTTCACGGCGCTACGTGAAGGTTGTGAAAATACAGGATTTTCCAACCCGTCTTTAACAATCACAGGGCAACAAAGACGGAGAAGGGCCTAGCCTGGGGAATTCTGCAAGAGGTCAACAGTTGGCCGTGTGTGTCATCGTAGACCTCGGATGTTTAGGCACTAAAAAAGGCTGTTTTTGGTGCCTATTATAGGCAGAAAAAGTACCGATTTAGGCAATAAAAGTTCCATTTTAGGCCCAATAAAATTGAGTATATCGCCCTTCGTCTCAATGGTCACGTGAATAAGGTTCCCGCTAATTGTACTCAAGTGAATATTACGCAAAGTTCGATTTCGGTACGCTGCGCGAATGTTTCTGGTATATTTACCGACGAAAAAGTAACTTGGGCGAATTGCGGTAGGACCGTAAGCGATTGGTATATTGTGAAATGTAAATTAAGAGTATCATTTGTCTTGCAAAAATGCCCGGTGGGCATACCTGCACATACTACTGGAGCAGCTGTATGCAACTGCAAGGAATGCAGTGCGTCTTCAATTCACTCCGGTGAAGATTCGCATATTTCTAGGGCAGGTGTGAAAATTACAGTGAACCTGGGACAAATCCACTTGCCAGCAAAGTGGGACTACCTTATCCACTTCGCACTCTGGAACTAGATGGTAGGCACGTCCAGTTCAACTGGAGCCTAGGTTAAACCACTTGGAAACCACTTGGCAGTGAAGTGGAACCAGATGGAAGCACATCCAGTTCAACTGGAGCCGATGCAAAACCAGTTGGAGACCACTTGGCAGTCAAGTGGAACCAGGTGGTAGGCACATCCAGTTCAGCTGGTAACCGGGTGAAGTCAGTTAGAAACCACTTTGCAATCAAGTGGAACCACTTCACTCTGAACCAGAAACAGTTTGTTCCACTTTAAACCACTTTGACATGCAAATGGATCCACTTCGGATTCCAGTTCAGATTTTCACCTTGTACGGCAGCCACTGACAGCAAAGTTTTAAATCACAGGTTTCTGTCAAGTACATACTGTAGTTTTTGCGCAACTCTATCATTGACAGGACCTACTGGCACGGTGTCGATTCGCCTTTGTGCGTCAGACACTATAGCAAGAGCATCGCACAAAGCTTGGCCGGATGCCTCCAGACGCGTGATGCTGCCGGCGATGAAAGCGTAGCTAGCTGAAATGTACGCAAGCTCAGCAGGAATCGTGGTCAATTGTAAGATGTCTTGGGCGCGTTTCAGGCTATCGATACTCTTCCCTCGAGAAGTGCTGTATAACCGCGCAAAGTCCGTCAAAGTTCGTGTGGAGGTACTCAACCGCTCTCAGCATTATGCCCCAACGCGTCAAAATCGGTTCGGGGGCAAGCGGGGTGTCAGGCAGTCTGTCTTCGAAGGCCTTCACCCTTGCAGGGGCCTTCAGAAACACCTTCTTTACGGATGAAATCAGTTTATTCACGTCTGTGAAACTGTTCCTAATTTCGTCTGCAACACGATGCAAAGCGTGCGCGAGACAGGTGACGTGAATCACTCTGTGATAGAATCTTTTAGCAATGTTGCGGCGCGGTGCAGGTATGCTGCAGCATCAGTGTAGAGAAGCAACACTTTGTCATCCTTAACTCCAGATGGATGCACAACTTTCATGAAAGCGTTGACAAAGTAAGCCACCGTGTCGCCGTTTGTCTTTTCAAGTGGCTTGCAGGATATGGGCGGCTGCTTTGATCTGGATTTAACTATTGGCCACCATCCGTCGTCTCGTCCACCCCAATCCAGATGCAGGACTCTCCTATTTCAGACCGAATGGCACCCAGTACTCCTTCGTAAGTGCAGCCCAAATAATTTTTTCGCAGCGTCGACTCGGACGGAATTTTCGTCTTGCAGTTCTTCTCCAAGAAGGCCTTGAAGACGGTGTTCTCGAGCTTCGCCCACGGTATGTTTGCTGCAAGAAGTGCCGTACACAAATCGGCCTGCAGTTCACTCTTCCTTCCGTCCTGAGCACAATCCCTAAGAAAGCTCTGGCGGGACGTCGACGGAAAGTCCTTTGTGTAATTGAACTTGTGCGTGGCTGTAGCAGCATGGCTCTAGGTGAGAATTTTTCTCGCATGGACCCTGCAAATCGCAGACCGATTTTTACGCTAGACAGAGGAATATCTTACGGAACTGAACTGCCGAATGTGAGCCCGCGGAAGCAAACTCTGTACTTACTTGCTTTCCGCACGACGGACAGAGAACCACAACTCCGTCAGTGGTGTAGCAGTTAAGACTCTCAATGCACGAATTAACCAGACTTTGCCTGGTCGCCTTTATTTTCGGCATTGTGTAATGCCTGCGACCGTCCGCGGAGCCCACGTTGCACTGTGTTGTGCTGCGTTCACGTGCCAGGACGACCGACGTCAATGGAACGCGTCGTTCTCGCTATAGTTTTGTTTTGTTCCGCGCCACTGCGGTGGCTAGAATCTGTGGTACACCTACCGTAGAATACTCTAGCTTCCATAGTGCCACTTCTCCCACTAGGTCTGCATGTTTTGCTGGGTGGCGCGTTGTGGGAGAGGTTTATGAATGTACTTTTCTGTTATTGGTTATACACGGGTGTTACAATTGTCCCCTGCATCTTTTCTGTGTAGATGTGTATGGACAATATGTAAAAGCTGTACGCCCTTCCATTCATTGTTGCATTGCCCTTACAACTCCGCTTCTGCTGAAGATAAGGGCCATCGATATCGAAAATATGAGAGGACAACTGTAAAACCTGTGTCTGACCAACAATAGGAAAATACAAGCATCCAGGTCGACTTGGGGACCGCATCATTTCATCATTAATTTCTTAGGCATTTTGAGGCTTTGTATGTATTTGTCCTTTCTATGTGTTCCAGCCTCAGAACATCAATTTCTCATGGACTACATCCGACGGCCCCCATGTACAGCGAGCGTGAAGTTGGAGCCTCAGGTTAGTGAACTGTTTGAAGCGTTTATATGGCGCTTTATTTTATTGGTACGAATACAGAAGGTAACGTGCCATTTTGCTTACAGCTCTGTAATACTTCCTTTTATAAAAAAAAAACGCGAGTACTATTTATCCATCGTATCTGCCAGAAATACGCACACGATAGCAGGACATTGGAGAACCGAGGCAAGGGGGCTACGATCTAAGTTAGCGGACCTCAAATTGTTTCTACTCAAGCATCCGATTCCTGTTTTGACTATCAGTGAAGCATATGTGCAACCTGACTTCCGCGCAACCCCAACCCAGCCCAGCGCATCAGCTACGAGCTCTTCAAGCCCTCATCACCTTTTTAGCAGCACCAGGGCTCCTGCGTGAACTCTGAACATTCATCGTCATTCACGATCATCTTCCCCTCAAGCAATGGAATAGGGTGCCGCCTCAGCGGCGAAACATCCAACTACATCGTCATCACTTATTTGTTGTTGTTGGAGAAGCGCCTCATAACCTTGTCGCGTTGTCTGTACTCCACTGAATAAAAATGGAGAGATAGTGGAACAGAAGGAACAGACCGCAAACCGCTCAATACAACCAATGCAGCGAATGATATCCCTTTTATGAATGGCGTGCAGCTTTTATTGTCCATTAACATCAGTGTTAATAAATACAAAAAAAAACGTTCGTGTCCTAATGTCAACAAATCAGGAGGGCGAATGATATCACTTGGTCGGCTATGATCCGTTTCATCCGCTATCCACAGCTCCTGTATTTTCGTGCGCACGGAACCCCGCGGGACCATTATTTCCGCCTACGCAACCAGGGACCATTTTTTCCGGGATCATTTTTTCTAGAACCCCAGAAGACGACAGTCATGTTCTCAGTTTATGGACCTTTTTCCTGTACTCTACTGCCACAGCTACAGGATTAGTCAGGATTAAAGAAATGGTCGAGGCCTAGCTTTAGTCATGTTAACTTTTGCTCCCTAGATCCTGTGGAGATGAGTACAAGAAGTTTTTACATCAAGTGTCGCTCACCTGGGTGCTAACCCTTTGGCAGTTTGCCATAGACTTCCCCAGCGCCATCCTTGGTTGACACCACAGTTTAGCATTGCGGGAGTTGTGCTGGCCTTCCGCATGGCTGGTCGTCCTCAGGTCATCCGTATCCACATAGTAGTTCCACAGCGAGGTCTGGCAGCTGCTGAAAAGTCACAGTTGCTCAAAATAGGCCTTGAGCTGGGAAATGCCAGCATCCAAGCTCAGGATATTTGTGACTGGACTCTGGTATTCGGGCAGTCGTTTCTCTGCACCAACCCCAGCTTCGGTGGCAGGAGAGCAAGGCCAACTACCTTACGCACCCACTGCTTGACTGCTGGGTTCCCTTCATCCCTGTACAAAGTCTGCAGAAAAAAGGTGTAGGAAAAGTTGAGGTCACAAAATCTAGTGCTATCCAGAACAAACAATAGCTTAAGCATTTCAGACCTGCTGAACACTTGCGCCTTCTGCACGGAGCATGCTTTAGATCAAGGAAAGCACTCCGGCACAGGAGGCCAAATCGCATAGTATCCAAGTTTGCACAAATGATCCACATTTTGAGACCTCTTTGTGTTAACAACAAACAACTTTGCGTTGTTCTCTTTTGTACTACTGATAGTTATAGCAGCGTGCTCTTGTTATTGTATAATTGTTTTCCGATTCTGTTTGAAAAGTGCCATTACAAATGACATTCATTATGCCAGAGCTGCTTGCATTTGGGCTTAGTGCTTTCATCGTTCCCGTTCCATCGTTTCCCGTTTCATCAATTCCCGTTGTTTAGTGCCTTCATCGTAACCTTTCACATGTAGCCATATATTTCCTTCAGTTTGTTTGTTTGTTTCTTTGTTTGTTTGTACGAAAAAATAGAAATTGAAATTGAATTTCCTTCAGTCTTTCTGCTCAACAGCAACATTTGTCGCAGCTTGTGTTGTAGGTGTCAACACAAATCAGGAAGAAGGTTTCAAAATTATGCAACTGAACTGCCGTGACATATTTCAGTGTTCGAACCTGACCTAAACATTTTAAACACCAGCAATCATGCATATTATTGAACAATTATTATAACGAATATACAGTCAACCCTCGATTTATGAACCTTCGATTTATGAATTTCCTCGTTTTATGAACACGAGCACGGGGAACCAAACTTTTTCCATTCATTTTTCCCTCGTTTTATGAACCTCGATATTCGAATAATGAACAGAATTCCTGGGAACCAACCAGGAGTTGCCCAGCGTTTTTGCCCTCAATTTATGAACGGATCGTTCCGAGGTCAACAGAAACCTTCAAAGGAATAATTCCGTGGTCTTATGAATGACGCCTGAACGGACAAAACGTTATCCAGGTATTGCACCCTCGGTTCTTAACCCCTCGAAATCGGAACAACAAACGGGTTTTCCGGGGTCGTACAAGGTGCGACCAACGGTTCCTGACCTCAGTTGATGAATAAGGTTGTCGCTGTCACCCGGAGATTAATAAACGGAGGCTTAAAATCCCGGAGGAAATCCGAGACCAGTCCAGTGCGAATGTGGTGACATCTCTCCTTTCCAAGATTGACACAGCGGAAGGCATGGTCCAAAGCAAAATAAACAATTTAGTATTGCAAAATAAACAGAGTGTGAATGCGCTAACGTCTGTTCTTTGTAAGATTGATACAGCAGAAGGCATGATCAAAAGCAAAATTACACAATATATGGCATTATAAACACGATCCCAAATCGGAAATACTGTTCCATTTGCTCGATAGTACTCAGTTAACTGAATTTTCGATTTATGAATCCCTCGATTTATGAACGATTTTTCGAGGAACCGAGGGTGTTCATAAATCGAGGGTTGACTGTATTATGAAGTTCTATCGAAGTTTTCCTCAGACCTCTCCTCTGCTTTCCTTCTTTTCCACATTTGACAAAGGTTATTTTCATTCTAAATGCAAAAATAATATGTTATAAAGTACTTCAGCGCCGTCTATAGAAGTTTTTTCCCGGACCTCTCCTCTGCTTTCCTTCTTTTCCACTTTTCCTCCTGTTCCACTTTTGACAAAGGTTATTTTCATTTTAGATGCGAAAAGAATATACAGTCAACCCTCGTTTTATGAACCCTCGATTTACGAATTCCCTCGGTTTATGAACGGCGTCACAAGGAACGAAACTTTTTCCATGTATTTCTCCATCGGTTTATGAACCCTCGATATCCGAATTGTGAACGAATTTTCAGGGAACGAACCGCAAAAACACATGTGTTATGACCTCGATTTATGAACGGGGTTGTTGACAAAGGGGCTGTACTGGGATCGCGTCAATAAAGATGAACAAATAATGAAGCATGATGTAAAACCCCGAGACTAGGGAACACGAAGTGACAGACACAAACACGAAGTGTTCGTGTTCCCTAGTCTCGGGGTTTTACATCATGCATCATCTTCACCAGCTCGCTTGCTTCCTAGCCATTTTTTTCATTGTCAAATAATGAAGATCAAGCAGCCGTGCAGTGTCCCGCAGACACAAGGATTACCAGAGGTGACTCACCTGGTTTGTGAGTGGAAAAACTTTACTACCCGGATGACCTATCACGGCCGAGCGGCCTTCAGTTTCAATCCTACCTAGAAGATTGAAACACTTCGTGGCTCCAAGCGAAAGCGATCAGTTGTAACAGCCGGCGACAAGCGAGACATCTGCCGTTGGAAACAGTCTCACCCCTCGGTTAATATGAATGCCGTCCCTGATTGGATTCACCGTGAATGTGGAAATAAACGTAATCTAGTTCATTTCCTGTCGTGTTTCAGCCCATTTCTCTTCTGCGCCCCTTGTACCTCGATTTATGAACCATTTTTCGAGAAACGAAGGGTGTTCATAAATCGAGGGTTGACTGTAATATAAAGTTGTACTTCAGCGCCAACTATAGAAGTTTTTCCCGGATCTCTCCTCCGCTTTCTTAATTTTCCACTTTTATCCTGTTCCACTTTTGACTCTGGTTATTTACATTTTTAATGCAAAAAGAATATATTATAAAGAGGAACCAGAGGAAATTCACAAGGAACCAGTCCCCAGACCAACTTCGCAGAGGCACTTCGCAGAGGAAATTCGAAGAGGAACCAGTCTCCAGAGGAACTTCGGAGAGTAATTTCGCAGAGGAACTTCTAAGAGGAACCAGTCTCCACAGGAACTTCGAAGAGGAACTTTGCAGAGGAACCTGTCTCCAGAGGAACTTCGCAGACGAACTTCAAAGAGGAACTTCCAAGAGGAACTTTGCAGAGGCACTTCGCAGACGAGCCGGTCTCCAGAGGAACTTCGCGGAGGAACCAGTTTCCAAAGGAACTTTGGAGAACTTCAAAGAGGAAAGTTCGCAGAAGAACCAGTCTCCAGATGAACTTAAAGAGGAACTTAGAAGAGGAACCTCACAAAGGAACTTCGCAGAGGACCCATTCTCTAGAGCAGTGTTTCCCAAAGTGTGGTCCGCGGACCCCTGGGGGTCCGCGAGAGTGTCCGTGGGGGTCCGCGACCGTCTCTCACATTTCAGTGAGGATTTTCGTCCCCACAGACACGCGCTCGTACATGCTGCCCGATTTCCAAACACCCAGAACTTCCAAAATTGCTACAAGCATGCTTCAACGGCTAGCTTCTAATTTCGGATAGAAAAGTCCTGCAATGCACGTTTGTCCGCATCATAGACATACAAACAAGAAGAAGAAACCAGTCCGGAATCGTTTCTGAAGCTGTACCGAAAGCACGCAGCAGCTGACGAGGTTGCTGGTTATGCACTGGCTGTGACGGTGTGTGTGTGGGGGGGGGAGTGGGGGGGGGTCCGTGAATTGGCTCTCATCGCTTCCGGGGGTCCGTCACCACCAAAAGTTTGGAAACACTGCTCTAGAGGAACGTCAAAGAGGAACCAGTCTCCACAGGAACTTCGAAGAGGAACTTTGCAGTGGAACCATTCTTCAGAGGGACTTCGCATGCGAACTTGGAAGAGGAACCTCGCTGAGGAACCAGTCTCCAGGGGAACTTCACAGAGGAGCTTTGAAGGGGAACATCGCTGAGGAACCAGTATCGAGAGAAACTTTGCTGAGGAACCAGTATCGAGAGAAACTTTGCTGAGGAACTTCTAAGAGGAACCAGTCTCGACAGGAACTTCGTAAAGGAACTCTGCAGTGGAACCAGTCTTCAGAGGTACTTCGGAGACGACCTTCGAAGAGGAACTTTGAAGAGGACTTTTGAGGAGGAGGAACCAGTGTCCCGAGGAACTACGCAAAGCAACTTCACAGGGAACCAGTCTCCAGTGAAACTTCACAGAGGAATTTCAAAGGGGAACTTTGCTGAGGAACCAGTCTCCAAGGAACTTCACAGAGGAACCAGGCTTCAGAGGAATTTCGAAGAGGAACTTTGAAGCGGAACCAGTCTCCAAGGAACTTCACAAAGGAACCAGTCTTAAGAGGAACTTCGCAGAGGAACTTTGAAGAGGAACATTGCTGAAGAACCAGCCTCCAGAGGACCTTCGCAGCGGAAATTCGAAGAGGAACCAGTCCTCAAAGGAACTTCGAAGGGGAACTTTGAAGAGGACGTTTGAAAAGGAACTTGGCTGAGGAACTTTGAAGAGAACGTCGCACAGGAAACAGTCCCCAGGGGAACTTCGAAGAAGAACTTCTCAGTGAACCTCCGTAGAGGGATTTCGAAGAGGAACTTGGCACAGGCACTACACAGAGAAATCTGTCTCCAGAGGAACTTCGAGGAGGAACTTCACAAAGGAACTTTGAAGAGGAACTTCGAAGTGACACTTTGAAGAGGAACTTCATAGAGAAACCAGTCCCCAGAGGAATTTCGCAGAGGAACTTCGAAGACGAACATCACAGAAGAATTTCGCAAAGCAGCCAGTTCCCAGAGGAACTTTGTGGGGGAACCAGTCACCAGATGAATTTTGAAGAGGATTTTTGAGGAGGAACTTCGAAGAGGAATCAGTCTTTAGAGGAACTACGAAGAGGAGCTTGCCGAGGAACCAGTCTACAGAAGAACTTCTCAGATGAACTTTGGAGAGAAACTGTGCAGAGGAACTTCGAAGAGCAACGTCACAGAGGAACCAGTCTCGAGAGGAACTTCGCAGAGGAACGTCAAAGACGAACTTCGCAGTGGAACTTCGCAGAGGAACCAGTCTCCGGAGAAACTTCGCAAAGGAACTTCAAAGGGGAACTTCGCAGAGGTGCTTCGAAAAGGAACTTCAAAGAGGAATTTTCCAAAGGAACCAGTTTCCAGAGGATCTTCAAAGAGGAACTTCGAGGAGGAACTTCACAGACGAACTTTGCAGAGGAACTTCAAAGAGGAACGTTGCAAAGACACTTCGCAGAGGAGCCAGTCTCCACAGTAACTTTGCGGAGGAACTTCGCTGAGGAACCAGTCTCCAGGGGAAGTTCACAGAAGAACTTTGAAGGGGAACTTCGCTGAGGAACCAGTCTCCCGAGGAACGTCGCAGAAAAACTTTGAAGAGGAACGTCGCAGAGGAACCAGTCTCCGGAGTAACTTTGCAGACGAACTTCGAAGAGAATTTTCGCAGAGGAACCAGTCTCCAGAGGAACTTTACTGATGAACTTTGAAGAAGAACATTGCTAAGGGACCAGTCTCCAGAGGAACTTTGCAGAGGAACTTTGAATAGGACTTTTGAAGACGAACTTCGCAGAGGAACCAGTCTCCAGATGAACTTTTCAGAGACAACTTCACAAAAAAACCTTGGAAGAGTAACTTCGCAGAGGAACTTTGAATAGCAACTTCGCAGGGTAGAAGAACCAGTCCCCAGAGGAACTTCGAAAAGGAACTTTGCAGAGGAACCCCTCTCTGAAAGAACTTCATAGAGGAACTTCGCAGATGAACGTCGAAGTGGAACTTCGCAGTGGGACCAGTCTCCAGAGGAACTTCCAAGAGGAACTTTGGTAAGGAACCTGTCTCCAGGGGAACTTTACAGATGAAAATTGAAGAGGAACTTCTCAGAGTGACCAGTCTCCAGAGGAACGTCGAAGACGAACTTCGCCGAGGAACCACTCTCCAGAGGAACTTCGAAGAGGAACTTCTCAGTGTGACCAGTCTCCAGAGGAACGTCGAAGACGAACTTCGCCGAGGAACCACTCTCCAGAGGAACTTCGAAGGCGGACCAGTCTCCAGAGGAATTTCGCTGAGGAATTTCGCTGAGGAACTTCGCAGAGGAACCAGTCTCCAGAGGACCTTTGAAGAGGAACCAGTCTCTGAAGGAACTTCCCAGAGGAACTTCGCAGAAGAATTTCGAAGAGGAAAGAGTCTCCAGAGGGTCTTCGAAGAGGAACCACTCTCCAGAGGAACCTCGCAGAGGAACTTCGAGGAGCGACCAGTCTCCAGAGGATTTTCGCTGAGGAACTTCGGAGAGGAACCAGTCTCCAGAGGTGAAAAATACGGAAAAGCCAAAGAACTTTAAAAAGCTTCGAAGAGGAACTTTGCAGGGGAAAAAGGCTTCAGGGGAACTTCGAAGTGGAACCAGTTTCCAGAGGAACTTCGAGGGGAAACCAGTCTCCAGAGAACATCGAAGAGGAACATCGAAGAGGAACATAGAAGAGTAACATTGCAGAGGAACCAGTCTCCAGAAGAACTTTGCAGAGGACCCAGTCGCCAGAGGAACTTCGCAAAGGAACTTCGAAGAGAAACCACTCTCCAGAGGAGCTTCGAAGAGGGACCAGTATCCAGAGGAACTTCACAGAGGAATCAGTCTCCAGAGGAACCTCGAAGAGGAACTTTTGCAGAGGAAAGTCTTCAGAGGAACTCCGCAGAGAAACATCGGAGAGGAACCAATCTCCAGGGGAACTTTGCTGTGGAACCAGTCTCCTGAGGAACTTTGCAGAGGAACTTCGAAGTGGAACTTCGCAGTGGGACCAGTCTCCAGAGGAACTTGCAAGAGGAACTTTGGAGAGGAACTTCGCTTAGGACCAGTCTCCCGAGGAACTTCGCAAAGGGGCCAGTCTCCAGAGGGACTTTGAAGAGGAACTTCGAAGAGGAACCAGTTTCCAGAGGTACTTCGAAGAAAGAAGAACTCTGTCGAGGAACCAGTCCCCAGCAGCACTTCAAAGAGGAAGCAGTCTCCAGATGAACTTCCCCAAGGAACTTCACAGGGGAACGAGTCTGTAGAGGAACTTCGCAGAGGAATTCCGAAGAGGAACATTACTGAGGAACCAGTCTCCAGAGGAACTTTGCATGGGAGCTTCGATGAGGAATCAGTCTCCAGAGATACTTCGCAGAGGAACTTCACAGAGGAGCCAGTCTCCAGAGGAACTTGGAAGAGGAACTTTCCAGAGGAAAGTCTTCAGAGGAACTTCGCAGAGAAACTTCGGAGAGGAACGAGTCTCCAGAAGAACTTCAAAGAGGAAAGTTCGCAGAAGAACCAGTCTCCAGAGGAACTTCGAAGAGGAACTTCGAATAGGAACTTTGCAGAGGAAAACGTCTTCAGGGAAACTTCAAAGTGGAACCATTCTCCAGAGGAACTTCGAAGAAGAACCATTCTCCAGAGGAACGTCGAAGAGTAACATTGCAGAGGAACCAGTCTCCAGAAGGACTTTGCAGAGGAACCAGTTGCCAAGGGACTTTCCAGAGGAACTTCGAAGAGAAACCACTCTACTGAGGAACTTTGCAGAGGAACAGATAGGTTCGTATCGTTGTTGAAGTGGTCCGCAGGGTTGTACGGTTGCGGATCCGACGCTACACCGACACGTTGCAAATGACGTCCACGGAGACTTGATGTGGAACACCGACTATATACATTTATTTACAAGTACATCTTAGTTACAAACGCTAGCCTGAGTGGCAGCGAAACCATCAGCAATCAACCCCAAGGATACTCGGGCGTGGCATTTTAACGGAAATGCCACCCTTTCTAAGCCAATCAGAAATTCACAAACTGACGTCAAGGGATGCACGTGCACAGCAGCTGATATGGAAACTTTCACTTTCAACAAGCTTTCTCCGAAAAGGGTAACAAAAGATCACCGGTCCGGTGACCCGCTTTCCACGACTGCCAGCCGGACGTCCCAAGGGTTTGAATGGGGTACAGGTTCCGAGCGACCTAGAAAGCGCTCTAATCCGCATTGAAAGGTCCAACAGCGAAGGTCGTCCCTCTAAGGTGCTTCCCTCGTGGCAGTCAACAGACAACAGTAAAAGTTAATTAACTGAAACACTTATGAGATTGCTCGGCTATTCGGCTAACACCTCCGCCACAACTGTGATGCATGTACTTCAACGTCATGCATCACATAACCAAAAGCAATACCGAGCAAGCATCAGGCTGAACGGGGCGATACGCGGTCAAATATTAGCCGAGTTCTTAGCGCAGTGCACTCTTAGAAAAGTTCATGTCTTATACATATGTCCCGGGTTTTGGCCACAATTGGCAAAGTTCTTGCAAAGTTCTTCTGGTCGACACCTCCGCCACAAGATTGATCATGGCACCAGGAATACACAACAGTCACCAGAAGATGATTACACAGTATACAGACAGAGTGTCTCCTTTCGTCACGCACCCGCCAACACCATGACCGGATTTTCACCATACACAGCAACCTGACATTTAGCTAACCAGAGAGTGCTCATCAGCAGTGGTCAATCTCGAAAGGGCGTCAGCGTTACAATTCAGAGATCCCTTTTTATGTACAATGGTAATGTTGAATCGTTGCAACGCGAGGGCCCACCGCGTCAGTCTGGCACTATGTGGGGTGGTCAAGGTTAGGTACTTGAGTGGGTTGTGGTCCGTCACAACCTTGATAGTGGCACCAAAGAGCCAAGTTTCGAGTCGTTGCAATGACCATATGATAGCAAACGCTTCGCGCTCGATAGTTGCCCATCGTGTTTGAGCAGGCGTGAGCTTCCTACTTAGGAACGCTACAGGGCATTCCCTGCCGTTTTCATGTTCCTGTGCGAGACAAGCGCCAACTGCGGACCCTGACGCGTCAGTGGCTAAAATGTAATCTCTCGACGGGTCCGGAGCAAAAAGAGAGGGAGCGTTTGCTAAGGCTTCCTTAATTTCTTGAAAGGATCTGGTTGCCTCCTCACTCCACGGGAGCCTCTGTGGAGTGCGACGGTTCGTCATATTAGTGAGCGGAAGGACAATTTCCGAATAACGCGGCACATAATCACGGTAATAATTGCATATCCCGAGGAAGCTTCGAAGTTGGCTCTTGGTCTCGGGGCGGGCGATATTTTCAACTGCCTTGATCCGTTCAGGATCCGGGGCGTGCGTACCAGATCCTACAATGTGCCCTAGGTAATGAACCCTGTTTTGTGCGAACTTACATTTCTTCAAGTTTACTGTCAAGCCCGCTGCTGCTACTGATCCCAACACTCTTGCCAGGTGTTCTAAGTGGTCCTCCCATGTAGCTGAATATATCGCAACGTCATCAATGTACGCACATGCGTATTCACTATGTGGTGCCATAATTTCGTTGATCGTTCTCTGAAAGGTCGATGCCGAATTTCTGAGGCCGTAAGGCATCACCTTCCAGGCGTACTGGCCATGGTGAGTGATAAACGATGTACACTGTTGCGACTCCTCATCCAACCTGATCTGCCAGTACCCTCTGAGCATATCGATTACTGTGATGTATCTCGCACGAGCTACCTGGTACAGAATTTCTGTGCTCTGACTCATCGGAAACGCGTCAGGCTCCGTGATCGCGTTAAGCTTGCGATAGTCTACACAGAGGCGCATGCCTCCATCTTTCTTGCTCACGCACACAATGGGATGCGCAAACTTGCTTTCTGTGGGGTAAATCAGTCCCCATTCCAATAATTCACTGATCTGTCGCTCTACTTCTTTGCGATAGGCCATTGGAATTTTGTAGGGATACACTCGTTGTGGTGCCTCGCCCGGTTTTATCCTTATCACATGTTTGCCCACCTTACATTCACCAGGCGTGTCCCTGAACACTTGCGGCATCGTTTTGATCAATGACAACAATTGTCCTCTCTGGCCAGGGCTTAGATGGTCCGCCTCCACTGAATTTATGAAGTTCCGCTCTCTCTTCTTCGTAGGTATCATCTCAACCTGTCCAAAATCTACATCATCCTCGAAAATTACTCCTACGGAGCTCACTCGGGCGTGATATGGTCTGAGCTTATTCGCGTGCACCGTCCTAAAGTTCTTGTCACTCAACCTGACCTGATAGGTGTACGGTCTTAGGCGTCGAATAACTGTAACTGGCCCTATCCACCTTGACATCAACTTCCTGGTGCCATCCCGTTCTAGAATAAGAACCTGGTCGTCTTCCTGAAACTGTTTCTCCCGCGATCTTAGGTTGTAGCGATTACAGTAGTTCTCTTGATTTGCACTGCCTGTTTCTCTCGCCCGTTCTCCCGCTTCGCAAAGTCTTTTCCTCAGGTCGCTCAGATATTCTACAGCAGACGTGCTTAGCCCATCAGGCACTGTCCATTCTCCTGACCACATTTTCTGCAAGATTGTTAGCGGTCCAGTGGGCACTCTCCCATACATCATTTCGAAGGGTGTCTCCCCCGTAGTCGCATTTGGGACTTCGCGATATGCCCAGAGTAAGAAAGGAACATGTTTATCCCAGTTCCGCCCATGTTTTTCGACTGTGTGGTATAACATTGACTTGAAGGTACCATTCCACCTCTCCACTAATCCATTACTCTGGGGGTGATCGGGTGTGGAGAAACGCGGCGTCGCGCCCATTCGTGCCAGAAATTCCCTAGTCAAATGAGAGGTAAAGTTCGTCCCTTGATCCGAGCATATGGTCTCCGGTACACCGAGACGCGAGAATATGTCTAACAGGGCTTCGCAGGTAGCCTTTGCCGTAAGGGCTCGCAAGCACACGACCTCAGTCCATCTCGTACATAAGTCAACCACACACAGCGCGTAGCGATGTCCACGGGCTGATGGAGGATTAACGGGACCTATACAGTCCATGTTAATAACTTGGAAGGGGGTACGTGCTCTAGCTATCGGTGCAATCGGTACTCTGTCTGTCATTCTTGTTGGCGCTTTAATTTGGCACTGGTGGCAACTCTGGCAATAGCGCTTCACGTCGGTGGTGATACCTGGCCAGTAAAATGAGCTCTTTATACGCTGCAGCGTCTTTCGCTCGCCTAGGTGCCCTGCCCAGTCCGAATCATGTGCCAGTCGTAGAACCTCACTACGTCTTTCTTTTGGGAGGACTAACTGCCTGCATTCGCGCCCATTTACGTAGTCACTATGAGATAACAGGCCGTCAACAACTATCATCCCGTGTTTTCCTGCTCTCGCTTGCTCCCATGCCTCTCTAAGACTCCCATCCTCACTCTGGCTATTCATAAAAATCTGCCGCGGGGAGTTGTTATCGCCTGCAGCAGGATCACATCCCTTATCGTGCCCTACACCTAACACAGTCGTTGACTCACAATGGTCCTCATTGTCAGCGTGCTCCTGAGCGTTCTGCGCTTCCTCCGGAGCGTCACCCTCATCTACCATTACTTTTGCACTTGCGTCAGACAACCCCTTGTACACATCTGGAGTGATTAGCGCATTCACTCTCTTAGCCATGCGGTCCACTAACGCGCACAAGAACACTGGGTCAGAGGGCTGTTCGGAAACATAGGGCGAGCTATCTGTCAATTTCAACGGAACGTACGCCAATTCCGCGACCACCTCATCTCCGAAGGCACTGACGAGCTTCATTGTTGATCCTGTTTTTACGTAGTTCGCAAGCACCGTCTTGCGGATAACTGTGATCTCGGCTCCTGAGTCTACGTACGCTTGAAAAGTAGCTTCACCATTTTTTACAGACACCTCATGCATATCCTGTAATTTAACTCTTACATCCCTTGGCATCTCTTGAGTGCTACTCTCTTCTAAGGGCAGCAGTACCCTAGCGACAATAACGACATTCTCGCTTTCACTCTCGCTGCTGCTTTCTTCAGATACAAGGCTCACTGCATTAATGCGCGCCGCGGAATATCCAGCCTTCTTAGTACAGTGTTTGGCAATGTGGTCGAGCGATGAGCAGTTGTAACTACCTCTCCTCTTAGGCTTTGCACCCCCGTTCTCTATAACGCGAGTCTTTGCCTGGCCTTTTGGGAAGTTCCGTTCCACTGTGCTTTCTGTCCCGGTTACAGCTGCTGCTGCCGCCTTGCATCTAACGCTTTCGCGGAAGTTCTCTGCTAGTCTTGCTAGTTCATTGGGCTGAAGGAACTTCTCCTTTTCATTCAACGCGACGTAAGCCTTTGCGTCCGGCGATAGGCATTCCTTCATTCTGTCCGTGATCATCAATTGGATTAAGTCCTCAAAAGTAGTTACTTTACAACTATTCAAATAGTAGCGCAAGTAATTTTCTAGCCTTACTGCAAACTGCTCCCAGGTCTCCCTTTTGTCCGGTTTGGAGTTGACAAAAAGTCGTTTGTATTCCGCGGTAGACAGTCTTAGTCCTTCGAGGATTTTTGTCTTGAGCACTTTGTAGTCCGCACGGTCAGCTGAATTAAGTCTCACCAGCAATGCTCTCGCCTTTTCGCTAAGCAATGGAAGTATCAGACCTGCTCGCCACGCACTAGGCACCTTATACGAGTCTAGCGTTGCTTCCACATCTTCAAACCAACCAGGGATAAGTGATTCCTGTGTCGGCATCGGCGACAACACGCCTTTTAGGAGGGAGGCAAATTTTAACATCCTATCCTCTTCCCCCATCACATATGTACCGGCCTCCGTAGGGGTCCCCGAGTTACTTGCACTTCGCAACCTTTGCGTTTCTAGCTCGATTTCTGCTAATCTGACTCTAAGCTCCAACCGCCTATATTCGGCGATAGACACAGACATTTCTGAATTGCTTTCACTACCATCCCTTTGTGGGGCCACTGCCAATGTGTCATCCCCCTCATCCTCACGATTCCCTGCGTCTCCCCTATCTCTTAATTTATACCCTCCGGTCATAGTGATAGGCAAAATACGCAACTGAAAAGACACTCACCGTTCACTGTGCTTTTCGGAACCTTGATGACGGGCGAAGATCACCTCCACACAGGACGTAGACTTTCTCGCTCAGAGTACTTGTCTTCGTCGCCGGGATGATTGACTTGATGCCTCGACGACGTTAACGCACTGCCACTCCTCCACAGGCATCAAACGCTAGCTGCCACTGTACTTGCCGTTGCCGTGTCTTGTTCTTCATTCGCAGAAAGTTGGCGTAGCATCCTGTCGACTGCGCCAGATAGGTTCGTATCGTTGTTGAAGTGGTCCGCAGGGTTGTACGGTTGCGGATCCGACGCTACACCGACACGTTGCAAATGACGTCCACGGAGACTTGATGTGGAATACCGACTATATACATTTATTTACAAGTATATCTTAGTTACAAACGCTAGCCTGAGTGGCAGCGAAACCATCAGCAATCAACCCCAAGGATACTCGGGCGTGGCATTTTAACGGAAATGCCACCCTTTCTAAGCCAATCAGAAATTCACAAACTGACGTCAAGGGATGCACGTGCACAGCAGCTGATATGGAAACTTTCACTTTCAACAAGCTTTCTCCGAAAAGGGTAACAAAAGATCACCGGTCCGGTGACCCGCTTTCCACGACTGCCAGCCGGACGTCCCAAGGGTTTGAATGGGGTACAGGTTCCGAGCGACCTAGAAAGCGCTCTAATCCGCATTGAAAGGTCCAACAGCGAAGGTCGTCCCTCTAAGGTGCTTCCCTCGTGGCAGTCAACAGACAACAGTAAAAGTTAATTAACTGAAACACTTATGAGATTGCTCGGCTATTCGGCTAACAGGAACTTCCAAGAAGGACCAGTCTTCAGAGGAATTCCGCTGAGGAACTTTGCTGAGGAACCAGCCTTCAAGAAACTTCGCAGAGGAACCAGTCTTCAGAGGAACTTCGAAGAGAAATCAGTCCCAGAGGAACTTCGAAGAGGAAGTTTGCAGAGGAACGAGTCTCCAGAGGAACTTCGCTAGGAAACCAGTCTCCAGAGTAACTTTGAAGACGAACATTTGATGACGAACATTTGAAGACGAACTTCGCAGAGGAACCAGTCCCCAGATGAACTTTTCAGAGGCAACTTCACAAAAAAAACCTTGGAAGAGTAACTTCGCAGAGGAACTTTGAATAGCAACTTCGCAGGGTAGAGGAACCAATCCCCAGAGGAACTTCGAAAAGGAGCTTTGCAGAGGAACCCCTCTCTGGAAGAACTTCATAGAGGAACTTCGCAGATGAACGTCGAAGTGGAACTTCGCAGTGGGACCAGTCTCCAGAGGAACTTCCAAGAGGAACTTTGGTAAGGAACCTGTCTCCAGGGGAACTTTGCAGATGAAAATTGAAGAGGAACTTCTCAGAGTGACCAGTCTCCAGAGGAACGTCGAAGACGAACTTCGCCGAGGAACCACTCTCCAGAGGAACTTCGAAGAGGAACTTCTCAGTGTGACCAGTCTCCAGAGGAACGTCGAAGACGAACTTCGCCGAGGAACCACTCTCCAGAGGAATTTCGAAGAGGAACTTTGTAGAGGAAAAAGTCTTCGGGGAACTTCGAAGCGTAGCCAGTCTCCAGATGAACTTTGCAGAGGAACCACTGTCCAGAGGAACTTCGAAGGCGGACCAGTCTCCAGAGGAATTTCGCTGAGGAACTTCGCAGAGGATCCAGTCTCCAGAGGACCTTTGAAGAGGAACCAGTCTCTGAAGGAACTTCCCAGAGGAACTTCGCAGAAGAATTTCGAAGAGGTACTTTGCTGAGGAACCAGTCTTCAAGGAACTTCACAGAGGAACCAGTCTCTAGAGGAACTTCGCTGACGAAGTGTGCTAAGGAATCAGTCCCCAGAGGAACTTTACAGGGGAACCAGTCTCCAGAGGAACTTTGCAGAGGAATCATTCTCCAGAGGAACTTCGCAGATGATCCAGTCTCCAGATGAACTTCCAAGAGGAATTTCGCCGAGAACCTTCGTAGAGGAATTTCGAAAAGGAGCTTTGCAGAGGAACCCCTCTCTAGAAGAACTTCATAGAGGAACTTTGCAGAGGAAAGTATTCAGGGGAACTTCGAAGTGGAAGAAGTCTCCAGAGGAACTTTGCAGAGGAAAGTATTCAGGGGAACTTCGAAGTGGAAGAAGTCTCCAGAGGAACTTTGCAGAGGAATTTCGAAGAGGAAAGAGTCTCCAGAGGGTCTTCGAAGAGGAACCACTCTCCAGAGGAACCTCGCAGAGGAACTTCGAGGAGCGACCAGTCTCCAGAGGATTTTCGCTGAGGAACTTCGGAGAGGAACCAGTCTCCAGAGGTGAAAAATACGGAAAAGCCAAAGAACTTTAAAAAGCTTCGAAGAGGAACTTTGCAGGGGAAAAAGTCTTCAGGGGAACTTCGAAGTGGAACCAGTTTCCAGAGGAACTTCGAGGGGAAACCAGTCTCCAGAGAACATCGAAGAGGAACATCGAAGAGTAACACTGCAGAGGAACCAGTCTCCAGAAGAACTTTGCAGAGGAACCAGTCGCCAGAGGAACTTCGAAGAGGAACCAGTCCTCAAAGGAACTTTGCAGAGGAACCAGTCGCCAGAGGAACTTCGCAAAGGAACTTCGAAGAGAAACCAGTCTCCAGAGGAGCTTCGAAGAGGGACCAGTATCCAGAGGAACTTTACAGAGGAATCAGTCTCCAGAGGAACCTCGAAGAGGATTTGCAGAGGAAAGTCTTCACAGGAACTCCGCAGAGAAACATCGGAGAGGAACCAGTCTCCAGGGGAACTTTGCTGTGGAACCAGTCTCCTGAGGAACTTCGCAGAGGAACTTCGAAGTGGAACTTCGCAGTGGGACCAGTCTCCCGAGGAACTTCGCAAAGGGGCCAGTCTCCAGAGGGACTTTGAAGAGGAACTTCGAAGAGGAACCAGTTTCCAGAGGTACTTCGAAGAAAGAAGAACTTTGTCGAGGAACCAGTCTCCAGCAGCACTTCAAAGAGGAAGCAGTCTCCAGATGAACTTCCCCAAGGAACTTCACAGGGGAACGAGTCTGTAGAGGAATTTCGCAGAGGAATTTCGAAGAGGAACATTACTGAGGAACCAGTCTCCAGAGGAACTTTGCATGGGAGCTTCGATGAGGAATCAGTCTCCAGAGATACTTCGCAGAGGAACTTCACAGAGGAGCCAGTCTCCAGAGGAACTTGGAAGAGGAACTTTGCAGAGGAAAGTCTTCAGAGGAACTTCGCAGAGAAACTTCTGAGGGGAACGAGTCTCCAGAAGAACTTCAAAGAGGAAAGTTCGCAGAAGAACCAGTCTCCAGAGGAACTTCGAAGAGGAACTTCGAATAGGAACTTTGCAGAGGAAAACGTCTTCAGGGAGACTTCAAAGTGGAACCATTCTCCAGAGGAACTTCGAAGAAGAACCATTCTCCAGAGGAACGTCGAAGAGTAACATTGCACAGGAACCAGTCTCCAGAAGGACTTTGCAGAGGAACCAGTTGCCAGAGGGACTTCCCAGAGGAACTTCGAAGAGAAACCACTCTCCTGAGGAACTTTGCAGAGGAACTTCCAAGAAGGACCAGTCTTCAGAGGAATTTCGCTGAGGAACTTTGCTGAGGAACCAGCCTTCAAGAAACTTCGCAGAGGAACCAGTCTTCAGAGGAACTTCGAAGAGAAATCAGTCCCAGAGGAACTTCGAAGAGGAAGTTTGCAGAGGAACGAGTCTCCAGAGGAACTTCGCTGGGGAACCAGTCTCCAGAGTAACTTTGAAGAGGACTTTTGTAGAGGAACTTCGCAGAGGAACCAGTCTCCAGAGGAACTTCGGAGACGAATTTTGCCGAGAACCTTTGTAGAGGAATTTCATAGACCAACTTTGCAGTCTCCAGAGGAACATCGAAGAGAAACTTAGAAGAGTAACATTGTAAAGGAACCAGTCTCCAGAGGAACTTTGCAGAGGAACTTTTGAAGACGAACTTCGCAGAGGAACCAGTCTCCAGATGAACTTTTCAGAGGCAACTTCACAAAAAAACCTTGGAAGAGTAACTTCGCAGAGGAACTTTGAATAGCAACTTCGCAGGGTAGAGGAACCAATCCCCAGAGGAACTTCGAAAAGGAGCTTTGCAGAGGAACCCCTCTCTGGAAGAACTTCATAGAGGAACTTCGCAGATGAACGTCGAAGTGGAACTTCGCAGTGGGACCAGTCTCCAGAGGAACTTCCAAGAGGAACTTTGGTAAGGAACCTGTCTCCGGGGGAACTTTGCAGATGAAAATTGAAGAGGAACTTCTCAGAGTGACCAGTCTCCAGAGGAACGTCGAAGACGAACTTCGCCGAGGAACCACTCTCCAGAGGAACTTCGAAGAGGAACTTCTCAGTGTGACCAGTCTCCAGAGGAACGTCGAAGACGAACTTCGCCGAGGAACCACTCTCCAGAGGAACTTCGAAGAGGAACTTTGCAGAGGAAAAAGTCTTCGGGGAACTTCGAAGCGCAGCCAGTCTCCAGATGAACTTTGCAGAGGAACCACTGTCCAGAGGAACTTCGAAGGCGGACCAGTCTCCAGAGGAATTTCGCTGAGGAACTTCGCAGAGGATCCAGTCTCCAGAGGACCTTTGAAGAGGAACCAGTCTCTCAAGGAACTTCCCAGAGGAACTTCGCAGAAGAATTTCGAAGAGGTACTTTGCTGAGGAACCAGTCTTCAAGGAACTTCACAGAGGAGCCAGTCTCTAGAGGAACTTCGCTGACGAAGTGTGCTAAGGAATCAGTCCCCAGAGGAACTTTACAGGGGAACCAGTCTCCAGAGGAACTTTGCAGAGGAATCATTCTCCAGAGGAACTTCGCAGATGATCCAGTCTCCAGATGAACTTCCAAGAGGAATTTCGCCGAGAACCTTCGTAGAGGAATTTCGAAAAGGAGCTTTGCAGAGGAACCCCTCTCTAGAAGAACTTCATAGAGGAACTTTGCAGAGGAAAGTATTCAGGGGAACTTCGAAGTGGAAGAAGTCTCCAGAGGAACTTTGCAGAGGAAAGTATTCAGGGGAACTTCGAAGTGGAAGAAGTCTCCAGAGGAACTTTGCAGAGGAATTTCGAAGAGGAAAGAGTCTCCAGAGGGTCTTCGAAGAGGAACCACTCTCCAGAGGAACCTCGCAGAGGAACTTCGAGGAGCGACCAGTCTCCAGAGGATTTTCGCTGAGGAACTTCGGAGAGGAACCAGTCTCCAGAGGTGAAAAATACGGAAAAGCCAAAGAACTTTAAAAAGCTTCGAAGAGGAACTTTGCAGGGGAAAAAGTCTTCAGGGGAACTTCGAAGTGGAACCAGTTTCCAGAGGAACTTCGAGGGGAAACCAGTCTCCAGAGAACATCGAAGAGGAACATCGAAGAGTAACACTGCAGAGGAACCAGTCTCCAGAAGAACTTTGCAGAGGAACCAGTCGCCAGAGGAACTTCGAAGAGGAACCAGTCCTCAAAGGAACTTTGCAGAGGAACCAGTCGCCAGAGGAACTTCGCAAAGGAACTTCGAAGAGAAACCAGTCTCCAGAGGAGCTTCGAAGAGGGACCAGTATCCAGAGGAACTTTACAGAGGAATCAGTCTCCAGAGGAACCTCGAAGAGGATTTGCAGAGGAAAGTCTTCACAGGAACTCCGCAGAGAAACATCGGAGAGGAACCAGTCTCCAGGGGAACTTTGCTGTGGAACCAGTCTCCTGAGGAACTTCGCAGAGGAACTTCGAAGTGGAACTTCGCAGTGGGACCAGTCTCCCGAGGAACTTCGCAAAGGGGCCAGTCTCCAGAGGGACTTTGAAGAGGAACTTCGAAGAGGAACCAGTTTCCAGAGGTACTTCGAAGAAAGAAGAACTTTGTCGAGGAACCAGTCTCCAGCAGCACTTCAAAGAGGAAGCAGTCTCCAGATGAACTTCCCCAAGGAACTTCACAGGGGAACGAGTCTGTAGAGGAATTTCGCAGAGGAATTTCGAAGAGGAACATTACTGAGGAACCAGTCTCCAGAGGAACTTTGCATGGGAGCTTCGATGAGGAATCAGTCTCCAGAGATACTTCGCAGAGGAACTTCACAGAGGAGCCAGTCTCCAGAGGAACTTGGAAGAGGAACTTTGCAGAGGAAAGTCTTCAGAGGAACTTCGCAGAGAAACTTCTGAGGGGAACGAGTCTCCAGAAGAACTTCAAAGAGGAAAGTTTGCAGAAGAACCAGTCTCCAGAGGAACTTCGAAGAGGAACTTCGAATAGGAACTTTGCAGAGGAAAACGTCTTCAGGGAGACTTCAAAGTGGAACCATTCTCCAGAGGAACTTCGAAGAAGAACCATTCTCCAGAGGAACGTCGAAGAGTAACATTGCACAGGAACCAGTCTCCAGAAGGACTTTGCAGAGGAACCAGTTGCCAGAGGGACTTCCCAGAGGAACTTCGAAGAGAAACCACTCTCCTGAGGAACTTTGCAGAGGAACTTCCAAGAAGGACCAGTCTTCAGAGGAATTTCGCTGAGGAACTTTGCTGAGGAACCAGCCTTCAAGAAACTTCGCAGAGGAACCAGTCTTCAGAGGAACTTCGAAGAGAAATCAGTCCCAGAGGAACTTCGAAGAGGAAGTTTGCAGAGGAACGAGTCTCCAGAGGAACTTCGCTGGGGAACCAGTCTCCAGAGTAACTTTGAAGAGGACTTTTGTAGAGGAACTTCGCAGAGGAACCAGTCTCCAGAGGAACTTCGGAGACGAATTTTGCCGAGAACTTTGTAGAGGAATTTCATAGACCAACTTTGCAGTCTCCAGAGGAACATCGAAGAGAAACTTAGAAGAGTAACATTGTAAAGGAACCAGTCTCCAGAGGAACTTTGCAGAGGAACTTTTGAAGACGAACTTCGCAGAGGAACCAGTCTCCAGATGAACTTTTCAGAGGCAACTTCACAAAAAAAACCTTGGAAGAGTAACTTCGCAGAGGAACTTTGAATAGCAACTTCGCAGGGTAGAGGAACCAATCCCCAGAGGAACTTCGAAAAGGAGCTTTGCAGAGGAACCCCTCTCTGGAAGAACTTCATAGAGGAACTTCGCAGATGAACGTCGAAGTGGAACTTCGCAGTGGGACCAGTCTCCAGAGGAACTTCCAAGAGGAACTTTGGTAAGGAACCTGTCTCCGGGGGAACTTTGCAGATGAAAATTGAAGAGGAACTTCTCAGAGTGACCAGTCTCCAGAGGAACGTCGAAGACGAACTTCGCCGAGGAACCACTCTCCAGATGAACTTTTCAGAGGCAACTTCACAAAAAAACCTTGGAAGAGTAACTTCGCAGAGGAACTTTGAATAGCAACTCCGCAGGGTAGAGGAACCAATCCCCAGAGGAACTTCGAAAAGGAGCTTTGCAGAGGAACCCCTCTCTGGAAGAACTTCATAGAGGAACTTCGCAGATGAACGTCGAAGTGGAACTTCGCAGTGGGACCAGTCTCCAGAGGAACTCCCAAGAGGAACTTTGGTAAGGAACCTGTCTCCAGGGGAACTTTGCAGATGAAAATTGAAGAGGAACTTCTCAGAGTGACCAGTCTCCAGAGGAACGTCGAAGACGAACTTCGCCGAGGAACCACTCTCCAGAGGAACTTCTCAGTGTGACCAGTCTCCAGAGGAACGTCAAAGACGAACTTCGCCGATGAACCACTCTCCAGAGGAACTTCGAAGAAGAACTTTGCAGAGGAAAAAGTCTTCCGGGGAACTTCGAAGCGCAGCCAGTCTCCAGAGGAATTTCGCTGAGGAACTTCGCAGAGGATCCAGTCTCCAGAGGACCTTTGAAGAGGAACCAGTCTCTGAAGGAACTTCCCAGTGGAACTTCGCAGAAGAATTTCGAAGAGGTACTTTGCTGAGGAACCAGTCTTCAAGGAACTTCACAGAGGAACCAGTCTCTAGAGGAACTTCGCTGATGAAGTGTGCTAAGGAATCAGTCCCCAGAGGAACTTTACAGGGGAACCAGTCTCCAGAGGAACTTTGCAGAGGAATCATTCTCCAGAGGAACTTCGCAGATGAACCAGTCTCCAAATGAACTTCCAAGAGGAATTTCGCCGAGAACCTTCGTAGAGGAATTTCGAAGAGGAACTTTGCAGAGGCACTTCGCAGAGGAACCTGTATCCAGTAGGAACTTCGAAAAGGAGCTTTGCAGAGGAACCCCTCTCTAGAAGAACTTCATAGAGGAACTTTGCAGAGGAAAGTATTCAGGGGAACTTCGAAGTGGAAGAAGTCTCCAGAGGAACTTTGCAGAGGAACTTCGAGGAGCGACCAGTCTCCAGAGAATTTTCGCTGAGGAACTTCGGAGAGGAACCAGTCTCCAGAGGTGAAAAATACGGAAAACCCAAAAAACTTTAAAACGCTTAGAAGAGGAACTTTGCAGGGGAAAAAGTCTTCAGGGGAACTTCGAAGTGGAACCAGTTTCCAGAGGAACTTCGAGGAGAAACCAGTCTCCAGAGAACATCGAAGAAGAACATAGAAGAGTAACATTGCAGAGGAACCAGTCTCCAGAGGAACTTCGTAGAGGAACTTCGAAGAGGAACCAGTCCTCAAAGGAACTTTGCAGGGGAACTTCGAAGAGAAACCACTCTCCAGAGGAGCTTCGAAGAGGGACCAGTATCCAGAGGAACTTCACAGAGGAATCAGTCTCCACAGGAACTTCGAAGAGGAACTTTGCAGAGGAAAGTCTTCAGGGGAACTCCGCAGAGAAACTCGGAGAGGAACCAGTCTCCTGAGGAACTTCGAAGTGGAACTTCGCAGTGAAACCAGTCTCCAGAGGAACTTGCAAGAGGAACTTTGGAGAGGAACTTCGCTTAGGACCAGTCTCCCGAGGAACTTCGCAAAGGGGCCAGTCTCCAGAGGGACTTTGAAGAGGAACTTCGAAGAGGAACCAGTTTCCAGAGGTACTTCGAAGAAGAACTTTGTCGAGGAACCAGTCTCCAGCAGCACTTCAAAGGAAGCGGATGAGGAAAGCCTTCAGAGGAACTTTGCAGAGGAAAGCCTTCAGAGGAACTTTGCAGAGGAAAGCCTTCAGAGGAACTTCGCAGAGAAACTTCGGAGAGGAACGAGTCTCCAGAAGAACTTCGAAGAGGAACTTCGAAGAGGAACCATTCTCCAGAGGAACGTCGAAGAGTAACACTGCAGAGGAACCAGTCTCCAGAAGGACTTTGCAGAGGAAACAGTTGCCATAGGGTCTTCCCAGAGGAACTTCGAAGAGAAACCACTCTCCTGAGGAACTTTGCAGAGGAACTTCCAAGAAGGACCAGTCTTCAGAGGAATTTCGCTGAGGAACTTTGCTGAGGAACCAGCCTTCAAGAAACTTCGCAGAGGCACCAGTCTTCAGAGGAACTTCGAAGAGAAATCAGTCCCAGAGGAACTTCGAAGAGGAAGTTTGTAGAGGAACGAGTCTCCAGAGGAACTTCGCTGGGGAACCAGTCTCCAGAGTAACTTTGAAGAGGACTTTTGTAGAGGAACTTCGCAGAGGAACCAGTCTCCAGAGGAACTTCCGAGACGAATTTTGCCGAGAACCTTCGTAGAGGAATTTCATAGACCAACTTTGCAGAGTCTCCAGAGGAACATCGAAGAGAAACTTAGAAGAGTAACATTGCAGAGGAACCAGTTTCCAGAAGAAATTTGCAGAGGAACCAGTCGCCAGGGAAACTTCGCAGAGGAACTTCGAAGACAAAACACTCTCCAGAGGAATTTCGTGGAGGAACTTCGCAGGGTCTTCAGAGGAACTTCACTGGGGAACCTGTCACCAGCAGAACTCTAAAGAGGAACCAGTCTCCAGAGGAACTTCCCCAAGAAACTTCGCGGAGGAACTTCACAAAGGAATTTCAAAGAGGAACTTCGCAGAGGAACCAGTCTTCGGAGGAACTTAGAAGAGAAATCAGTCCCAGAGGAACTTTGAAGAGGAACTTCCAAGAGGGACCAGTCTCCAGAGGAATATCGTGGAGGAACTCTGCAAGGTCTTCACAGAAAATTTACTGGGGAACCAGTCACCAGCGGAACTTCGAAGAAGTATTTTGCCGAGAACCTTTGTAGAGGAATTTCATAGACCAACTTTGCAGAGTCTCCAGAGGAACATCGACACATTGCAGAGGAACCAGTCGCCAGGAGAACTTCGCAGACGAACTTCGAAGAGAAAACACTCTCCAGAGGAGCTTCGCAGAGGAACTTCCTCTGCGCAGAGGAAGGAGGTGTAGCGGCCGCAGGTCGGCGCCACCGGAAGATACGCGCCAAAAATAAACGCTGACGCGCGCTCATGGGCTCGAGTTCTTAGCGAGCCGGGTGCAGCCCGATTCTGTTGCCTCCTAAGCTGTCTGCCTGTCTGCTTCTCTCCGCGACAAGCCACAACAAGGGACCAGTCTACAGAGGAATGTCGTGGAGGAACTTCGCAGGGTCTTCAGAGGAACTTTACCGGGGAACCAGTCACCAGCATAACTTCAAAGAGGAACTAGTCTCCAGAGGAACTTCCCCGAGGAACTTCGCGGAGGAACTTCACAGGGGAACCAGTCTCCATAGGAACTTCGCAAAGGAACCAGTCTCCAGAGGAACTTTGCAGAGGACTGTTCTTCTTCTGAAGAGGAACTTCGCAGGGGAATCAGTCTTCAGAGGAACGTCGAAGATCAACTTAGAAGAGTAACACTGTGAAGGAACCAGTCTCCAGAAGAACTTCGCAGAGTAACTACACAGAGGAACTACTCTCCAGACGAACTTCGAAGAGGAACCACTCTCCGGAGGAACTTTGCAGTGGAATTTCGAAAAGGAACCATTCTCCAGAAGAACATTGTAGTGGCACTTCAAAGAGAAACCACTATCCAGAGGAACTTCGAAGAGGAACTACGCTGAGGAACCAGTCTCCAGAGGAACTACGCTGAGGAACCAGTCTCCGGAGGAACTTCGCTGAGGAACCAGTCTCCAGAGGAACTTCATAGAGGAACCTCGCCGATGAACTTTTTAGAGGAATGTGGAAAGGGAACCAGTCTCCATAGGAACTCCTCAGAGGAACGTCGAAGACGAACTTTCAAGAGCAAGCAGTCTCCAGAGGAACTTCGAAGATAAACCAGTCTCAAGAGAAAGTGAAGAGGAACTTCGAAGAGGAACCAGTCTGCAGAGGAACCTCGAAAAGGAATTCGCAGAGCAACCAGTCTCTAGGGGAACTTCACTAAGGAACTTTGCAGAGAAACTTTACAGAGAAACCAGTCTCCAGAGGAACTTCGAAGAGGAACCACTCTCCAGAGGAACTTTGAAGAGGAACTTTGCAGAGGAACCAGTCTCCACAGGAACTACTTCGCAGAGAAACCAGTCTCCAGAGGAACTTGAAGATGAAACTCGCAGAGGAACTTCACAGAGAAACCAGTCTCAACAGGAAGTTCAAAGAGGGACTTCGCAGAGGAATCAATCTGCAGAGGAACTCTGCAGAGGAACTTTGACGAAGAACTTCGCTAAGGAACCAGTCTCCCGAGGAACTTCGGAGAGGAACTTTGTAGAGGAGCTTCAAAGAGGAAGTTCGGAGAGGAACTTCGCAGAGTAACTTCGAAGATAAACCAGTCTCCAGAGGAAGTGAAGTGATAAACTAGTCTCCAGAAGAACTTTGCAGAGGAACCAGTCGCTAGAGGGATTTCGCAGAGGAACCTGGAAGATGAACCAATCTCTCAAGGAAATTTGCAGGGGAACCAGTCTCTAGAGGAAGTTTCCAGAGGAACTTTGAAGAGGAACTTCGCAGAGGAATCAGTCTCCAGAGGAACTTCGAAGAGGTGCTTTGAAGTGGAACCTCGAAGAGGAACTTGTCAGATAACATTCGTAGAGGGATTCCGAAGAGGAACTTTGCAGAGGCACTTTGTAGAGGAACATGACTTCAGAGGAACTTCGAGGAGGAACGTCACAAAGGAACTTCGAAGAGGAACTTTGCAGAGAAACTTTACAGAGAAACCAGTCTCCAGAGGAACTTCGAAGAGGAACTTTACAGAGGAACTAGTCTCTAGAGCAACAAGAGGAACCAGCCTCCAAAGGAACTTCACTGAGGCACCTCGCAGATGAACATCGAAGAGGAACTTTCTAGAAGAACGAGTCTCCACAGCAACTTCGCAGAAAAACGAGTCTCCTGTGGAACTTCGCAGAGGAACCAGTCTCTACAGGAACTTCATAGAGAAACCAGTCCCCCAGAGGAAGCTCGAACAGGAACTTCGTGGAGGAATCAGTCTCCAGAGGAACTTTGCAAAGGAACCAGTCTACAGAGGAACTTCGCAGGGGAAACGGTCTCCAAAGGAACTTCACAGAGCAACCTCATAAAGGAGCTTCGAAGAGGGGCTTCGCACCAGAGAAGATTTGCAGAGGAACTTTGAAGAGAAACGTTGCAGAGGAACTTCGCTAAGGAGCCAATCTCCCAAGGAATTTCGCCGGGGAACCAGTCTTTAGAGGAACTTCGCAGAGGAACATCGAAGAAGAACCAGACCCCAGAACTTTGAAGAGGAACTTCGCAGAGGAAGCAGTCTCCCAAGGAACTTTGCAGGGGAATCAGTCTCCACAGGAACTTTACAGAGGAACGTTGAAGAGGACTTTTCAAGAGGAACTTCGCAGAGGAACCAGTCTCTAGAGGAACTTCAAAGAGGAACTTGGCAGAAAACATTCGTAGAGGAATTCCGAAGAGGACATTTGCAGAGGAACTTCCAGAGGAACTTCGAATAAAAACTTCGTAGAGGAACCAGTCTCCAGAGGAACTTCAGAGAGGAACTTCAAAGCAGAACATCGCAGAGGAGTTTCGATGAGGAGCTTCGCTAGGGAACCAGTCTCGAAAGGAACTTCGAAGAGGAACTTCGCCGATGAACTAGTCTCCAAAGGAACTTCGAAGAGGAGCTTCGCCGGAAACCAGTCTCTCAAGGAACTTGAAGAGGAACTTCGAAGAGGAACAAGTCTCCAGAGGAACTTCGCAGAGGAACTTCAAGGCGGAACCAGTCTCCAGAGGAACGCAAAGGAATCAATCTTTGGAGGAAACTTTGAAGAGGTTCGAGGTTCAGAGGAAACTTCGAATAGGGTCTTTGCAGATGAACCAGTCTTCTGAGGAACTTCGCAGAGGAAGTTTGAAGAGGAACCAGTCTCCAGAAGAACCTCGCAGAGGAACTTTGAAGAGGAACTTTGCAGAGAAACTTCAAGAGAGAAGAGCAACTTCGCAGACGAACCATACTCCAAAGGAACTTCGCAGAGGAGCGTCAAAGAAGTAACCAGTTACCAGATGAACTCCACAGAAGAACCAGTCTCCGCAGGAAATTCGCAGAGGAACTTTAAAGAGGAATTTCACACTGGGACCAGTCTCAGAGGAACTTTGCAGAGGAACCAGTCTCCAGATGAACTTCGAAAAGGAACTTAGAGGAGTAACATTGCAGAGGAACCAGCCGCCAGAGGAACTTCGCAGAGGAACTGCAAAGAGAAACCACTCTCCAGAGGAACTTCGAAGAGGGACCAGTCTCCAGAGGAACTTCGCAGAGAACCAGACCCATTCTCTAGAGGAACTTTGCAGGGGAACTTCGAAGTGGAACCAGTCTCCAGAGGAGCTCCACAGAGGAACCAGTATTCAGCACAACTTCGCAGAGGAACCAGTCTCCAGAGGAACTTCACAATGAAACCAGTCTCCAAAGGAACTTCGCTGAGCAACTTCGAAGAGGAACTTTCTAGGGGAACCAGTCTCCAGAGGAACTTCACAGAGGAACCAGCCTCATCAGGAACTTTCTAGGGGAACCATTCTCCAGAGGAACTTCACAGAGGAACCAGCCTCATCAGGAACTTTCTAGGGGAACCAGTCTCCAGAGGAACTTCACAGAGGAACCAACCTCCTCAGGAACTTCGCAGTGGAACTTCGACGAGGAGCTTCGCCGGGGATCCAGTCTCCAGGAGAATTTTGAAGAGTAACTCTCATGAGGAATTTGAATTCCTCTGCAGAGGAACTCGAGGAGTTCGAGAAACTTCAAAGAGGAACTCTGATGAAGAATTTCGCAGAGGAACCAGTCTCCAGAGGAACTTCAAGGCTGGGCCTGTCTCCAGAGGAAATTCAAATAGGAACCACTCTCCAGAGGAACTTCGAAGAGGGACCAGTCTCCAGAGGAACTTCGCAGAGAACCAGAACCATTCTCCAGAGGAACTTTGCAGGGAAACTTCGAAGTGGAACCAGTCTCCAGAGGAGCTTCACAGAGGAACCAGTATTCAGCGCAACTTCGCAGAGGAACCAGTCTCCAGAGGAACTTCACAATGAAACCAGTCCCCAAAGGAACTTCGCTGAGCAACTTCGAAGAGGAACTTTCTAGGGGAACCAGTCTCCAGAGGAACTTCACAGAGGAACCAGCCTCATCAGGAACTTTCTAGGGGAACCAGTCTTCTGAGGAACTTCACAGAGGAACCAGCCTCCTCAGGAACTTCGCAGTGGAACTTCGACGAGGAGCTTCGCCGGGGATCCAGTCTCCAGGGGAACTTTGAAGAGTAACTCTCATGAGGAATTTGAATTCCTCTGCAGAGGAACTCGAGGAGTTCGAGAAACTTCAAAGAGGAACTCTGATGAAGAATTTCGCAGAGGAACCAGTCTCCAGAGGAACTTCAAGGCTGGGCCAGTCTCCAGACGAAATTCAAATAGGAACCAGTCTCCAGAGGAACTCTGCAGAGGGACTTCGCAGAAAAACCTGTCGCCAGAGGAACTTCGAAGAACAACTTTGCAGAGGAACCAGTCTCCAGAGGAAATTCAAAGAGCAACGAGCCTCCAGAGGAACTTCGCAGAGGAAGTTTGAAGAGGAACTTTGCAGAGGAACGTCAAAGACGAACTTCGCTGTGAAACTTCACAGAACAACCAGTCTCCAGAGGAACTTCAAAGAGCAACTTCAAAGAGGAACTTCGCAGTTGAACTTCCAGTCTCGAAGAGGAACTTTGCTGAGGACCAGTCTTCAAGGAACTTCACAGAGGAACCACTCTCGAGAGTAACTTCGAAGAGAAACTACGAAGAGGAACTTCGCAGAAGAACCAGTCTCCAGATGAACTTCGCAGAGGAACTTCAAAGACGAACTTCTTAGAGGAACTTCGAAGATGAACTTTGCAGTGTGATAGTCTCCAGAGGAACTTCGAAGAGGAACCAGTCTACAGAGAAACTTCGCAGTTGAACTTTGCAGAGGAACGAGTCTCCAGAGGAACTTCGAAAAGCAACCAGTCTCCAAAGGAACTTCACAGAGGAACCTCGCAGTGGAACTACGAAAACGAATCACTCTCCAGAGGAACTTGGAAGAGGAACTTCTCAGAGGAACCAGTCTGCAGAGGAACTTCGCAGAGGAACTTCAAAGAGGAACCAATTTCCAGTGGAACTGCGCAGAGTAACTTTGCAGAGGAACCAGACTCCTGAGGAACTTTGGAGAGGAACCACTCTCGAGAGTAACTTCGCAGAGGAACTTCGAAGTGGAACCTTGCAGAAGAACCAGTCTGCAGATGAGCTTCGCAGAGGAACTTCGAAAAGGAACTTTGCAGAGTTACCAGTCTCTGGAACAACTTCGAAGAGGAACTTCGCAGAGGAAGCAGTCTACGGATGAACTTCGAAGATGAACTAGTCTCCAGAGGAACTTCACAGAGGAACCTCGCAGAGGAACTTCGAAGAGGAATCACTCTCCGGAGGAACTTTGAAGAGGAATTTAGCAGAGGAACTTCAAAGGGGAGCTAGTCTCCAGAGGAACTTTAAAGAGAAACCAGTCTCCAGAGGAACTTCACAGAGGAACCAGTCTCCTGAGGAACTCTGCAGAGGAACTTTTCAGAAGAACTTCTCAGAGGAATCGGACTCTAGAGGAACTGAAGAATTACTTCGAAGAGGAACTTCGAGGAGTAACTTTGCAGAGGAACAAACAATCTTCAGGGGAACTTTGCAGAGGAACTTGGAGAAGGATGCATAATGTAAAACCACGAGACTAGGGAACGCGAATTGACAGACACAACACGAAGCTTCAAAGTCTTCATCAGCTCGCTTAATTGCTTCCTAGCCATTTTTTCATTGGAAAAGGAGCTTTGCAGAGGAACCAGTTTCCAGAGGAACTTCGCAGTGGAACTCTGATGAGGAATTTCGCAGAGGAACCAGTCTCCAGAGGAACTTCAAGGCGGAACCAGTCTGCATAGGAACTTCAGAGAGGAGCCAGTCTCCAGAGGAACTGCGCAGGGGAATCAGTCTCTAGAGGAACTTTGAACAGCAACTTTGAAGAGGAACCAGTCTCCAGAGGAACTTCGCAGAGGAACTTTGAAGAGGATTTTTCAAGAGGAACTTCGCAGAGGAATCAGTCTCTAGAGGAACTTCAAATAGGAACTTGGCAGAAAACATTCGTAGAGGAATTCCGAAGAGGACCTTTGCAGAGGAACTTCCAGAGGAACTTCGAATAGGAACTTCGCAGAGGAACCAGTCTCCAGAGGAACTTCAGAGAGGAACTTCAAAGCGGAACATCGCAGAGGAGTTTCGATGAGGAACTTCGAAGGGTAACTTCGCTGAGGAACCAGTCTCCAAAAGAACTTCGAAGAGGAGCTTCGCCGGGAACCAGTCTCCCGAGGAACTTTGAAGAGGAACAAGTCTCCAGAGAAACTTCGCAGAGGAACTTCAAGGCGGAACCAGTCTTCAGAGGAACTTCGAAGAGGAACTACAGAGAGGATCCAGTCTCCAGAGGAACTTCGAAGAGGAGTTTGCTGAGGAACCAGTCTCCAGAAGAACCTTGTAGAGGAACTTTGAAGAGGAACTTTGCAGAGAAACTTCAAAGAGCAACTTCGCAGACGAACCAACTCTAAAGGAACTTCGCAGAGGAGCGTCAAGGACGAACTTCGCAGTGGAACTTTGCAGAGGAACCAGTTACCAGATGAACTCCACAGAAGAACCAGTCTCCGCAGGAAATTCGCAGATGAACTTCAAAGAGGAATTTCACTGGGACCAGTCTCCAGAGGAACTTTGCAGAGGAACCAGTCTCCAGATGAACTTCGAAAAGAAACTTAGAGGAGTAACATTGCAGAGGAACCAGCCGCCAGAGGAACTTCGCAGAGGAACTGCGAAGAGAAACCATTCTCCAGAGGAACTTCGAAAAGGGACCAGTCTCCAGAGGAACTTCGCAGAGATCCAGAACCACTCTCCAGAGGAACTTCGAAGAGGGACCAGTCTCCAGAGGAACTTCGCAGAGAACCAGAACCACTCTACAGATGAACTTTGCAGGGGAACTTCGAAGCGGAACCAGTCTCCAGAGGAGCTTCGCAGTGGAACCTCGAAGAGCAACCAGTATTCATAGGAACTTCGCAGAGGAATCAGTATTCAGCGCAACTTCGCAGAGGAACCAGTCTCCAAAGGAACTTGGAACAGGAGCTTCGCCGGGGAAAATGTCTCCAAAGGAACTTCGAAGAGGAACTTCGCCGAGGAACCAGTTTCCAGAGGAACTTCACAATGAAACCAGTCTCCGAAGGAACTTCGCTGAACAACTTCGAAGAGGAACTTTCTAGAGGAACAAGTCTCCAGAGGAACTTCACAGAGGAAGCAGCCTCCTCAGGAACTTCGCAGTGGAACTTCGAAGAGGTGCTTCGCCGGGGATCCAGTCTTCAGAGGAACTTTGAAGAGTGACTCTCATGAGAAATTTGAATTCTTCTGCAGAGGAACTCGGAGGAGTTCGAGAAACTTCAAGGAGGAACTCTGATGAAGAATTTCGCAGAGGAACCAGTCTCCAGAGGAAATTCAAATAGGAACCAGTCTCCAGAGGAACTCTGCGGATGGACTTCGCAGAGAAACCTGTCGCCAGAGGAACTTCGAAGAACAACTTTGCAGAGGAACCAGTCTCCAGAGGAAATTCAAAGAGCAACGAGCCTCCAGAGGAACTTCGCAAAGGAAGTTTGAAGAGGCACTTTGCAGAGAAACTTCGAAGAGCAACTTCGCAGAGGAACGAGACTCCAGAGGAACTTCGAAGAGCAACTTCAAAGAGGAACTTCGAAGCGGAACCAGTCTACAGAGAAACTTCGCAGTTGAACTTCCAGTCTCGAAGAGGAACTTTGCTGAGGACCAGTCTTCAAGGAACTTCACAGAGGAACCAGTCTTCAAGGAACTTCACAAAGGAACCACTCTCGTGAGTAACTTCGCAGAGGAACTTCGCAGAAGAACCAGTCTACAGATGAACTTCGCAGAGGAACTGCGAAGAGAAACCATTCTCCAGAGGAACTTCGAAAAGGGACCAGTCTCCAGAGGAACTTCGCAGAGATCCAGAACCACTCTCCAGAGGAACTTCGAAGAGGGACCAGTCTCCAGAGGAACTTCGCAGAGAACCAGAACCACTCTACAGATGAACTTTGCAGGGGAACTTCGAAGCGGAACCAGTCTCCAGAGGAGCTTCGCAGTGGAACCTCGAAGAGCAACCAGTATTCATAGGAACTTCGCAGAGGAATCAGTATTCAGCGCAACTTCGCAGAGGAACCAGTCTCCAAAGGAACTTGGAACAGGAGCTTCGCCGGGGAACCTGTCTCCAAAGGAACTTCGAAGAGGAACTTCGCCGAGGAACCAGTTTCCAGAGGAACTTCACAAAGAAACCAGTCTCCGAAGGAACTTCGCTGAACAACTTCGAAGAGGAACTTTCTAGAGGAACAAGTCTCCAGAGGAACTTCACAGAGGAAGCAGCCTCCTCAGGAACTTCGCAGTGGAACTTCGAAGAGGAGCTTCGCCGGGGATCCAGTCTTCAGAGGAACTTTGAAGAGTGACTCTCATGAGAAATTTGAATTCTTCTGCAGAGGAACTCGAGGAGTTCGAGAAACTTCAAGGAGGAACTCTGATGAAGAATTTCGCAGAGGAACCAGTCTCCAGAGGAAATTCAAATAGGAACCAGTCTCCAGAGGAACTCTGCGGATGGACTTCGCAGAGAAACCTGTCGCCAGAGGAACTTCGAAGAACAACTTTGCAGAGGAACCAGTCTCCAGAGGAAATTCAAAGAGCAACGAGCCTCCAGAGGAACTTGGCAGAGGAAGTTTGAAGAGGAACTTTGCAGAGAAACTTTGAAGAGCAACTTCGCAGAGGAACGAGACTCCAGAGGAACTTCGAAGAGCAACTTCAAAGAGGAACTTCGAAGCGGAACCAGTCTACAGAGAAACTTCGCAGTTGAACTTCCAGTCTCGAAGAGGAACTTTGCTGAGGACCAGTCTTCAAGGAACTTCACAGAGGAACCACTCTCGAGAGTAACTTCGAAGAGAAACTACGAAGAGGAACTTCGCAGAAGAACCAGTCTCCAGATGAACTTCGCAGAGGAACTTCAAAGACGAACTTCTTAGAGGAACTTCGAAGATGAACTTTGCAGTGTGATAGTCTCCAGAGGAACTTCGAAGAGGAACCAATCTACAGAGAAACTTCGCAGTTGAACTTTGCAGAGGAACGAGTCTCCAGAGGAACTTCGAAAGGCAACCAGTCTCCAAAGGAACTTCACAGAGGAACCTCGCAGTGGAACTACGAAGACGAATCACTCTCCAGAGGAACTTGGAAGAGGAACTTCTCAGAGGAACCAGTCTGCAGAGGAACTTCGCAGAGGAACTTCAAAGAGGAACCAATCTCCAGTGGAACTGCGCAGAGTAACTTTGCAGAGGAACCAGACTCCTGAGGATCTTTGCAGAGAAACCAGTCTCTAGCAGTAGTTCGAAGAGAAACTTCACAGAGGAACCAGTCTCCAGAGGAACTTTGGAGAGGAACCACTCTCGAGAGTAACTTCGCAGAGGAACTTCGAAGTGGAACCTTGCAGAAGAACCAGTCTGCAGATGAGCTTCGCAGAGGAACTTCGAAAAGGAACTTTGCAGAGTTACCAGTCTCTGGAACAACTTCGAAGAGGAACTTCGCAGAGGAAGCAGTCTACGGATGAACTTCGAAGATGAACTAGTCTCCAGAGGAACTTCACAGAGGAACCTCGCAGAGGAACTTCGAAGAGGAATCACTCTCCGGAGGAACTTTGAAGAGGAATTTAGCAGAGGAACTTCAAAGGGGAGCTAGTCTCCAGAGGAACTTTAAAGAGAAACCAGTCTCCAGAGGAACTTCACAGAGGAACCAGTCTCCTGAGGAACTCTGCAGAGGAACTTTGCAGAAGAACTTCTCAGAGGAATCGGACTCTAGAGGAACTGAAGAATTACTTCGAAGAGGAACTTCGAGGAGTAACTTTGCAGAGGAACAAACAATCTTCAGGGGAACTTTGCAGAGGAACTTGGAGAAGGATGCATAATGTAAAACCACGAGACTAGGGAACGCGAATTGACAGACACAACACGAAGCTTAAAAGTCTTCATCAGCTCGCTTAATTGCTTCCTAGCCATTTTTTCATTGGAAAAGGAGCTTTGCAGAGGAACCAGTTTCCAGAGGAACTTCGCAGTGGAACTCTGATGAGGAATTTCGCAGAGGAACCAGTCTCCAGAGGAACTTCAAGGCGGAACCAGTCTGCATAGGAACTTCAGAGAGGAACCAGTCTCCAGTGGAACTTTGCAGAGGGACTATGCAGAGAAACCAGTCACCAGAGGAAGTTTAAGAAGAACTTTGCAGAGGAGCCAGTCTCCAGAGGAACTGCGCAGGGGAATCAGTCTCTAGAGGAACTTTGAACAGCAACTTTGAAGAGGAACCAGTTTCCGGAGGAACTTCGCAGAGGAACTTTGAAGAGGACTTTTCAAGAGGAACTTCGCAGAGGAATCAGTCTCTAGAGGAACTTCAAATAGGAACTTGGCAGAAAACATTCGTAGAGGAATTCCGAAGAGGACCTTTGCAGAGGAACTTCTAGAGGAACTTCGAATAGGAACTTCGCAGAGGAACCAGTCTCCAGAGGAACTTCAGAGAGGAACTTCAAAGCGGAACATCACAGAGGAGTTTCGATGAGGAACTTCGAAGGGTACCTTCGCTGAGGAACCAGTCTCCAAAAGAACTTCGAAGAGGAGCTTCGCCGGGAACCCGTCTCCCGAGGAACTTTGAAGAGGAACAAGTCTCCAGAGAAACTTCGCAGAGGAACTTCAAGGCGGAACCAGTCTTCAGAGGAACTTCGAAGAGGAACTACAGAGAGGATCCAGTCTCCAGAGGAACTTCGAAGAGGAGTTTGCTGAGGAACCAGTCTCCAGAAGAACCTTGTAGAGGAACTTTGAAGAGGAACTTTGCAGAGAAACTTCAAAGAGCAACTTCGCAGACGAACCAACTCTAAAGGAACTTCGCAGAGGAGCGTCAAAGACGAACTTCGCAGTGGAACTTTGCAGAGGAACCAGTTACCAGATGAACTCCACAGAAGAACCAGTCTCCGCAGGAAATTCGCAGATGAACTTCAAAGAGGAATTTCACTGGGACCAGTCTCCAGAGGAACTTTGCAGAGGAACCAGTCTCCAGATGAACTTCGAAAAGAAACTTAGAGGAGTAACATTGCAGAGGAACCAGCCGCCAGAGGAACTTCGCAGAGGAACTGCGAAGAGAAACCATTCTCCAGAGGAACTTCGAAAAGGGACCAGTCTCCAGAGGAACTTCGCAGAGATCCAGAACCACTCTCCAGAGGAACTTCGAAGAGGGACCAGTCTCCAGAGGAACTTCGCAGAGAACCAGAACCACTCTACAGATGAACTTTGCAGGGGAACTTCGAAGCGGAACCAGTCTCCAGAGGAGCTTCGCAGTGGAACCTCGAAGAGCAACCAGTATTCATAGGAACTTCGCAGAGGAATCAGTATTCAGCGCAACTTCGCAGAGGAACCAGTCTCCAAAGGAACTTGGAACAGGAGCTTCGCCGGGGAACCTGTCTCCAAAGGAACTTCGAAGAGGAACTTCGCCGAGGAACCAGTTTCCAGAGGAACTTCACAATGAAACCAGTCTCCGAAGGAACTTCGCTGAACAACTTCGAAGAGGAACTTTCTAGAGGAACAAGTCTCCAGAGGAACTTCACAGAGGAAGCAGCCTCCTCAGGAACTTCGCAGTGGAACTTCGAAGAGGAGCTTCGCCGGGGATCCAGTCTTCAGAGGAACTTTGAAGAGTGACTCTCATGAGAAATTTGAATTCTTCTGCAGAGGAACTCGGAGGAGTTCGAGAAACTTCAAGGAGGAACTCTGATGAAGAATTTCGCAGAGGAACCAGTCTCCAGAGGAAATTCAAATAGGAACCAGTCTCCAGAGGAACTCTGCGGATGGACTTCGCAGAGAAACCTGTCGCCAGAGGAACTTCGAAGAACAACTTTGCAGAGGAACCAGTCTCCAGAGGAACTTCGCAGAGGAAGTTTGAAGAGGAACTTTGCAGAGAAACTTCGAAGAGCAACTTCGCAGAGGAACGAGACTCCAGAGGAACTTCGAAGAGCAACTTCAAAGAGGAACTTCGAAGCGGAACCAGTCTACAGAGAAACTTCGCAGTTGAACTTCCAGTCTCGAAGAGGAACTTTGCTGAGGACCAGTCTTCAAGGAACTTCACAGAGGAACCAGTCTTCAAGGAACTTCACAAAGGAACCACTCTCGTGAGTAACTTCGCAGAGGAACTTCGCAGAAGAACCAGTCTACAGATGAACTTCGCAGAGGAACTTCAAAGACGAACTTCTTAGAGGAACTTCGAAGATGAACTTTTGCAGAGTGATAGTCTCCAGAGGAACTTCGAAGAGGAACGAGTCTCCAGAGGAACTTCGAAAAGCAACCAGTCTCGAGAGTAACTTCGCAGAGGAACTTCGAAGAGGAAATTTGCAGAAGAATCAGTCTGCAGATGAACTTCGAAAAGGAACTTTGCAGAGTTACCAGTCTCCGGAACAACTTCGCAGAGGAACTTCGAAAAGGAACTTTGCAGAGTTACCAGTCTCCGGAACAACTTCGAAGAGGAACTTCGCAGAGGAAGCAGTCTACGGAGGAACTTCTCAGATGAACTTTGCAGAGGAATGAGTCTACAGAGGAAAGTCGGAGAGGAACCAGTCTCCAAAGGAACTTTACAAAGGAACTTCGAAGAGGAACTTTGCAGAGGAGCTTCGCCGGGGAACCAGTCTCCAGAGGAAGTTCGAAGAGAAACTTCACAGAGGAACCAGTCTACAGAGGAACTTTGAAGATGAACTTTGCAGAGAAACCAGTTTCCAGAGGAACTCTGCAGAGGAACTTCGCAGAGAAAATTCGAAGAAGAACCAGTCTCCAGAGGAACTTCGAAGATGAACCAGTCTCCAAAGGAACTTCGAAGAGGAATCACTCTCCGGAGGAACTTCGAAGAGGAACTTTGCAGAGGAACTTTCAAGAGGAATTTAGCAGAGGAACTTCAAAGGGGAGCTAGTCTCCAGATGAACTTTAAAGAGAAACCAGTCTCCAGAGGAACTTTGAAGAGGAACTTCGCAGAGGAACCAGTCTCCTGAGGAACTCTGCAGAGGAACTTTGCAGAAGAACTTCTCAGAGGAATCAGACTCTAGAGGAACTTTGAAGAATTACTTCGAAGAGGAACTTCGAGGAGTAACTTTGCAGAGGAACAAACAATCTTCAGGGGAACTTTGCAGAGGAACTTGGAGAAGGATGCATAATGTAAAATCCCGAGACTAGGGAACGCGAAGGGACAGACACAACACGAAGTTTCAAAGTCTGCATCAGCTCGCTTAATTGCTTCCTAGCCATTTTTTCATTGGAAAAGGAGCTTTGCAGAGGAATCAGTTTCCAGAGGAACTTCGCAGTGGAACTCTGATGAGGAATTTCGCAGAGGAACCAGTCTCCAGAGGAACTTCGCAGAGGAACTTCAAGGCGGAACCAGTCTGCATAGAAACTTCAGAGAGCAACCAGTCTCCAGTGGAACTTTTCAGAGGGACTTCTCAGAGAAACCAGTCGCCAGAGGAAGTTTAAGAAGAATTTTGCAGAGGAGCCAGTCTCCAGAGGAACTGCGCAGAGGAATCAATCTCTAGAGGAACTTTGAACATGAACTTCGAAGAGGAACTTTGCACAGGAACCAGTCTCCGGAGGAACTTCGCAGGGGCACTTCGCAGACGAACTTATTAGAGGGACCAGTCTTCGGAGGAACTTTGCAGATGAACTTCGAATAGTAATTTTGGAGAGGAACTTTGCAGAGGAACCTGTTTCCAGAGGAACTTCGCAGAGGAACCAGTCTCTGTAACCATACGTAGAAGCAAGATAAGGGTTTCTGTTCTCGGAAGCTTGGGCGTTGCTTATCGCACGTGTTGTTGTGTTGTTACGTTCTGCGTAATAAAAGGGCATGCGCAGCGGCAACTCCTATTCAGTCGTGTGGCTGCAGGCTGCCTGTCAAATGAGCATATGTCTGCGTCGTTTATGTCCCACACTTCATATTGCAGCTCCAGTGCCACAGGGCTGTACCTTAGGGGCTACCTTAAATTCGTTGCTTACGCTGACGACACTAAACTGCTTTTGCAGGGCAAATCGGTAAAGATGAAATAGGAAAAATGAACAATTTTTAACTATCTTACACAATTGTCTTACACAACTACGTATTTAGTAATCAATGCCTCGAAATCCAAGACGGTTTTCCATTCATTAGGTACAACTATAACACACTCAGAGCCCATTGTTTTTGGAACCAGTACGATTGGCATTGCTAGTGAAGTTAATACTTTAAAAGCGATAAAAAACCCCGTGCCGGGAAACAAATAAAAGGACGACACAACACACAGCCCAGACTGACGAACAAGGCCTTGTTCGTCAGTCTGTGCTGTGTGTTGTATCGGTTTTTTGTTTCCCGGCACGGGGGTTTTTATCGCTTTTGAAGTATGAAATATCCCTATTAAAAAAAAGAGGTATGTGGTCCAAAAAGATCCACTCGTATGTGATTATTGAAATGGGCCCAATTCATAGAAATCTTATTAGACCCCATTCAAGGGGTCTTATTGGGCCCCGGTACCTTACCTGTGTGATCTCATTTGTTGAAGTCTCATAAAATGCAATTAGGTGTACTCAATGTAGCCTAATGTGGTCTCACATTTTCCCACTTGGCGCCATTATTTAATATATATATATATATTTAATATATATATATATATATTGGCGTGGAGCCAATGTTGCCTTCTGCCGGAACCTACGTTCCAAGACCGAAGGCTACATCAGATCACGTTGAAGCAACTGATTCAACGTAAATTGCTGCACGGAGAAGCACAGAAAGTTGAAATATGCCAGCAAATTAACAAGTGACAATCAGCAATAAATTGAAATATTTATTGTATGAGCGTGAGACAGTCTGACTGCAAACGAAGACACTGTCTATGCAAACTCGTCTTACAGCAACGAAGGAAGATGTAGAAAGAAGGTATAGCTAAAACAATGAAAGTACCCCTCTGCTTCATTAATTTCTAATGCACACTAATACCCATAACAGGTATGATAACAGATGTATGCTACATATATTTAGTTTACATGCGGTAACAGTGACAACACTGAGAAAATAATGTGATATCACACAATTTAATGCAACGTCTGGTGATACATGCATGAGCGAAATGAGAAAAGTCACTTATCAGTCGCTCTTTCTCATTTGTCCGACAAAGTAAGTCCATGCAGTACAAGCGTGACGGTGACACGTCATAAAAGCAGTTAAGATAACTATAAATAAATATCGGGTCACTACTACATTTCTTGGTTCAGATTTGAGACTTGAGGATGTTCAAAACCGTCATATACCCACGCCGCTTACCCTTTGTCGTAATAAAGCTCTTGCACGTATTCAGGAACAAAATGCATAACGGAGCACTTCACTACACAAATGCAGAGACATTCACATTTTTATACTGTCGGAGGAGATGAAAGACAGGAGGAAACAACTAATTTACCAAGGTGCGTCTCAGACGCCGACACGCCAACAGAAATTTCAACTAATTTCGGCATTGTTTGCTTTATATAAGCCCAGGTTAACTTCACAGCCAGGAATCTCGCCCAATCCAACGTACTCGCTGGAGCATCCCATTTCCAGCTCTGCTCCAGCAAGGTACCATCCTGGTTTTCGAATGCAAGTTGGATGGTTCCAGAATGGAAATTAAAACTGCAGTAGACCCAGCATGGAAATAGCCTTGGCCAGCCCAGATCTAGCCTGGGATCGCTTTTCCAGGCTGGTTCCACAGTTGGTCCATGCTGTATTTTTTTTATTAGGGATATCAAAATGCGTGAGTGCGAAAACCCATTACACTTGTCTTGTGTGTCCCGTGTGGCCGTCAACGGCCATAGCCAGTGCAAACTGTCATTTTTTTTACACGTACGCATCACGCTTTTCGAGCGCAGTCAACCTGTGCTTGTACACGAGAAATGTGTTCTGTATAAAACTACCTCCAATGACATTGGCAGTCGGCTGCTACTTTGCTACCAATGTTCGACAGCACTTTTAAGCTGAAAAGTTAACGCAACGGATGGAAAGCACATTTTTAAGAGAAATTTTACTTGTGTGTTTTCTGGAGGTAGAGCATCAGAGTTGAAAAACAATTATAGTGAGACACGAATGCCAGAAAGTGATAGTTAAACGAGTCGCCCCGTGAAAATTCTGCTAGCACTTGCTACTTTTCTGGGGTCTGCTAAATATAGTTTTGAAGGTGCCTCACAGAACGTAATGTGATGCAGTTGGCTTCTTTGAGGTGACTCTTCAATGGGGTTCAGACTTGTGGGGTTCACCTATGGCACTTCAACGATACCCTATAAGCCTCCAAGATGCACGGGGTAGGGAGAAATTGGATCTACTTGAGGTCACATACAAACCCCTTGCCTTGCCCTAATGGGTTGCATAAAACACCTTTCGGGTCTTAGGTGGCCCACCAGAAACACATTAAGCCTTATTCGATGATCTAATGGGATTCTAAAAGATTTTTTGATAGGGACCGAACAGCCCAATTTTAACCATTTTAGTGTAGTTAAATCACTGGGTGTCGTGCTTACACACACAATGTCATGGGATAAGCATATGTGAGTTATATTACTAACAAAATGTCAGGAGTAATATAGGTATATTCGGTCGTTCTAGATACATATTGCCTTGTAAGGCGAAGTTGGTGGCGTATTGTCACCTAGTATGGGGAACCACAATACTAACAAATCTCAACAAACTGTTCATTTGCCAGAAGATAGTCGTTCGTCACATTGCAGGTGTCCCCTTCTTATACACTCCACACAGTTTCTCTTTCGGATCAACTAATAATTAAAACAACTAACTTCTACAATTATCGTTTGACAGCTACTTACAGTGCATTAATCAAAACAACTATATTTTTCTCAAGTTAGCTCAACTCACAACTAGGCCGATTTCGTGCTGTCTACGTAGGAATGAACATTATAATATTCGGTATTCAAGGACGAACTATGGTCTATACAGCTAAAAGCGATAAAACCCCAGTGCAGGGGACACAGAAAGACAAAACAGACGAAGCACTGGACATCGCTTTTAGAATGTACCACCAAACAGCACGGTTTTTATCGCTTTTTATCTATACAGCTGCCTTCACACGAAGTAACACTTCTTAATAATGCACATTTACAAAATAACATTTTTATTGAATCACTTTCACCTCAGTTTATAAGGTAATTTTATTGTCTGAGGTATGTGTGTATTTCATCATGTACAGTTCTGTATTTCATTGTGCTTATTACTGTTTCATTTGTCTCGTACTTCAGTGTCTTAAAGTCAATTAGTTAACTGTAATCTTAATGTATATGCTACCGTTCGGGACAAATTGAAGTGTGCTAAATTTTTCATTTGTAATTTCATAGTTGATGTATTATAACTGAACATAATCCTTCGCTGCATGTGAACTTTGACGGGGCCAGGCCCCGCCAAGCTGCGGTTTTTGTCCTGTCCCTCCTGGCAAACCCTTGGTAAAAATAAACATTATTATTATTAATACGACGACCTGCTTTATGTGTGTTTTTCTTTTTGTTGTTTTTTACCGAGTCATATACATGTTATATTCTATACTGACACTTGTAAAAGCAACCTGAAATTGAAAATTCGGCAATGGTACCGGCGTCGAGACTACATAAAACCGAAAACTGGCACAACAGAGTCCCCTATGCGCTCCATCAGAACGAGGGAGTTATGACGCGACGTTCATTCCACCCTTTGGGCTTAATATTCACTTTCGTGAGATTGTTGTGTAGTGTATTCGACTGGCACTTAGTGTACGAAGCACTTTCAAGCCAGCAGTGGAAGTACACTCTTAAAAGCCCCCTGTCCCCCACTCCTTCCTGTTGTCCTCTCTCCATCTGTCGATGTCTGTACGCTGCTCATAGACACAGTTGCTTCGCGGCGCTAACGCGGAATTAATAAAACACTATTAAAAGAGAATTTGACCACATAACACGCTGAAGGTCAACCTACCAGTGCACAGAGTTGTCACAGCATTATCCCTCCTGATTCGTGAAAAGTACAGATCGTACGCCTTTTTGTGACAACTAACTGCATAAGTGTCAATGAGGGCCCTCGCGGGCCAATGAGGGTCCTCGCCACCCTCGCTAATGCGGATGTGACGACTCCTGATATAGTTGAGCAATCCGCTGTCCGGTCGCTTCGAGGCCTGGCGGAAAAAGTGTGCTGGCAAATTCCTGGCGTTTGGAAAGTGTCACGCGAACAAGCAAGATCTGGCAAAACTGGCGAGATCTCGCAAAAAAAGTTGCCACGAAATGACCACCCGAATTCGCCATAAAACTCCCTGATGAATAAAGGGAGAGAACGATATGTCACCGGGATTATGGTTCGTTAGGAGAGTGTTATGCGGCCAAGTTCTGTTGTCCCTCTACCCCGGTGGATCTTATGCCGAACGTTCCGCTAAAGCAAGGAACCTTGTTCTCTTTCTGCAGGAGGCGGGTCTTTCCCGACGACCCCTCTAACCCTTTGCACTCCCCGACAGACTCACGCACCCTCTCCGCATCCCCACCCTTCATCCTCCGTCCGTTTTTTTCTTCTTTTGCTATAGTCGTGACGATGGCCACTTCTGTGCGGCCAACAACGGCGATTCAGTCATTACCCCACCCCCTCTGTTTTAAAAGTGTAGTCCCCCAAACCTCTTTGCTTTTTACGAAGATGGGTCATCCACACTGTTAAAACAGGACACGCCCCTTTTGCCAACTATCCAAGTTCGGCGTTTCTCAATCATGTACTTGTTATTGTCAACATGATGGAAAGTATCGTTCTGAGGCTGAACCACACACAACAGGCGAACACAACACAAGCCTCAAGGTGCCTAAGCATATAAACAATTGAAATATGGCAGTCGTAAAAAAAGCCAGACAGCGGCGGAAATCAAACCACACACCTCTCGATTGCCGGTCGAGTGCGCTAACCAATTACAAGAAGAAATGTATAGAAGAGAATGTGAAGAGTGCGTGTGCGTCCGTTAGTTGAGTTCAGCATCTTGGTAAGTCGTCGGATGACAGGTGCCCGTGTAGCGTAAGTGATTAGCGCACTCGACCGGCAATCGAGAGGTGCTTGTTTCGATTCATGCCGCTCTTTGGCTTTTTCAACGACTGTTATATTTCAATTGTTCTTGTCCTTGTCGCCGCTACACCTATTGCATGTTCTTTTCTATCCCTTCATGTTTCTGTGTGCTAAAAAAAGCGTAGCCGTAAAACATTATATCCTACCTTATCGCTAGAAATGGTTCACTAACCCTGTCAGTAACAACACATTCCGACAGCAATGCCCTTCATGTACTTCCTTGCGTTCACTATAGTATTCGCGATACAGTATTCGCATAGGATGAGCAATAGCGCTAAATTTGGAATCTCGTTTAAATAAGTCGATAACTTTACTTCGTCGTCCATTATCTTCTCTTTCTTCCTTTTTCTTTTTTTTTTCTTTTTGCGACAGCGGTAACGCTAAATTGGGTTGGTTACAAAACATAAACATTTTCGGGACACTGCGACAATTCCATCTCGTCGTTTGCGTCATAAATCAGCAACCACACCTGAAATTACATCCGGTTTTGGCTTTTTTGGGGGCGCTTTTTACCTAATTGACTTTAGGACACTAAAGTATAAGCAAATGAAATAGTAATAAACACAATGAGATACAGAAATGTACATAATGAAATCCACATAGATGTCAGTCAACGTAAAATGACCTTATTAATCAGTGTGAAAGTGATTCAATAGAAATGTTATTTTGTAAATGTGTATTATTAAGAAGTGGTAGTTTGTGTGAAAGCAGCTGTATAGACCATGTGGTTCTTGAACGCGGAATATTGTAAAGTTCGTTCCTACGTAGAGAATACGGAATCGGCCTGGTTGTGAGTTGAGCTAAATTGAGAAAAATATACGAGGGGTGTTCAAGTCAAACCGGGCCTTTCTGTCTCCCGAGTGTACAGATGGCTCGCGCTACTTCTTTTTCGTCATTTTCACACGCGACAGGCCTCCACGTTCACCACGTAGTGGTCCAAAGTTTGTGCAAAACAGAAGACACAAAACGAAGCTGAAACCGCAGTGCGCGAGATATTTCGTATTTCCTCCTTCGTATTTCGTATGGTAGGCTAAATTAGCTCAGGCTAAAAACTGACTAAACCGAGGTTTGTTATATTATTTCTACAAGAAAAAAAAGGAAAGAAAAACAAGCGAAACGCCCATGGAGGCGGCACCTTGCGCACTTCCGAAATATATGGGTCAGAAAGGACAAGAAGCACCATTGGTCGTGTTTTATTTTTATTTTTTCTCTTCTTCCTTCTGGCAGTTCTAGGCTTTCTTGCACGCGATTTTTTGTCGTCCAGCAACCCCAAGTTTTGTTTTCATTTCGGACTGAAAATAACGGCCAGTCCCTGAGCAGGATGTCACAGGGTGTATACGATGAGAGAACTGAGTACAGTATGCTAACGTAGCGTTGCAACTGAAACGCACATCTGTAACACGCAGTGTTACTGTGAACCAATGCTGGGTCGGCAACAACAACAAACGTATACATTTGTGTTATTTGAGAATCGTAAGGGTGTGCATGCTTTTATCCGATAACAATGTGCTCAAAATACACTTTCCTGAACCGGTTCGAACCGGTTTAAACCGGTACAAACCAATATTTTGCGCTGCTGCGGAGCTGAACCCGAACCGAACCAATATGCCCGAACTTGAACCCAAACCAAACCGAAAAAACTAACGGTTCCGATCCCTGGTAAAAAGGGGACACCTGCAATGTGACGAACCACTTTCTTGCTTCGGAAGCAAAGTGCAAGTGTTCTGTAACCACGGGCTATCCGTGACATGTAAGAAAATGCGCTACTGGTGGTTTCCATTTATAAGAAATATTACAACACTTACGTAAGCTGACGAAGTCAGTTACATTCAGGTAGAAGTGACAGTGCCCCGAGACAGTGTCTGCAAATTTTATTTTAAGATACTTTTGAATGCCGTGATGTGAGACAAAGGAAGAGCAGCAGTTCCATCACCACCTCCACCAACGAAGACTAGAGCAATAAGCTTCTCGCGGCTAACCTATGCCTACTGTATCAACGCACTGGTCTACTGTGTCGTGGCGTCTACCTTTCCTTTTGCTCTTGATTACTCCCCCTCTGTCCTTCTTGAAGTATGCACATCGCGGTTTCTTTCCACAAGCAGACGACAAATGTTACGCATGCGCAAGCTCCATCCCGCCTGACAGATGGCAGGTGGCGACACTCGTCTCTGCAATGCACGCTGGGACCGTTTACCTAACATGGCCGCCGAATTGTGAAGCTTTAGCATGGCGCGAGTAGTTGAAATCCTCCGTCCACAAACAATGCCGCTTCTTCCAATATTACGGCGCCGTGTGGTACTTCCAAGGACCTACAAAGACGAGAACCAAGTCGCTGCGCGCTCACTGTAAGCCCCATGTAGCCATGACACTGTCCGGACGGATGGACTCCCTTGTGCGCACAGTGACAATGAGAACCTCAATTATGCGTCCGTCATAAGGGCAAAGCAAAATCTTCGTGCGGCATGTCGTCGGCGTACGGAGTCCGAGTCAAAGAAGAACCCGGTCTTGCGGTATGTTACGTGTGTGGCGGGCCCGGGGCTGAGTATCCACTCCACTCTCGAGCAAATAGAGGACCTTACTTCCCCTTCCTAGAATCGCACCTGCCACCAGCAGGGGCTGAGCGTGCTACAGGACCCGATGGCGTTGTGTTGGCATGTCCTCTTTGTTATTCATTCCTAACGCAACAGTGGGAAGCTCACGAGCAAAGCGGCACTCCGAGGCACAAGCGCATGTACTGGCTCAAGAGAACGGACAATGGACCGTTTGCCGGCATGGAGTCTGGTTCTCCACCGGCCGCGGCGTTAGACCTCAGTCTTCCGGACCCTGCAGCCTGTGTCTGTGGTTCTGGGCCTCCACTAGTGCAGGTCGGTGTCTGGTTGATAGGGCGAGCAATTGGTGGCTTTACGATAATGATTGTGCTTTCCGCGCCACTACTGCATTGAGTTGCTGCTAGTTGGTGATCACCTCATGAGGTATAATAGAGGTTTTAGAGTAGACATAGGTAATGTGTCGTATGAATTCGCATTGCTTGTTAGAGATTACGGATATCCTTCGAGACAGGGGAATATGGTGGAGAACGCAATAAAAAACAGGGATGGGCAAACAGCGCCGTGTTTTGTTCATCCATGATCGTTGCGTTCTCAACCATAACGTTACTTAAATTTTATAAACTTTGACATGCGAGGTTTTGTATTATCGACAGGATGCGGATGTGAAGTAGTCACGTAAGTTGTTCCATTTCCGTTCATATCTGGAGTGTCATTGTTTTCCTGCAGTATTTCATGTTTAGGAGCATGACATCAGCTCTGCATGATCCCACAGTGCACCTCAAACTGTGATTCAGTAAAGCTAATGTCACTGCTGCTCTGACTGCCCTGTAGGCAAAAAAATTAGAGAGTACCGGTGCTCTTTCAACTGCCCATGTTAAATATACATTTTTATCAGGACACAGCTATACACATCATCGTAAATCCGTGTCAGGAAAGAAACATTTACGTAGAAATAGCATCCTTCACGTGTTGAATGTGTTTGAACACAGCTTGTATGTGCAACAGCAAAAAGGCAAGTACTGTAGACAGTAGAAAAGTGAGATAACGTAATAGCCCTGTCACAAGGGAGCAGTCTTCAATGAGAATTGAAACCAATGGATGATGATGTAAACCAATAGATGTTCACTGGAACCAATGAACATGCATGTTGCACCACCAAGTGTGTAAAGCGTCAGCCTACTGGGGAACATTGGATCCAATGCCCTATGAGAAGTTCAGGTTGTGCTTTCCCCTTTGTAGCCGGGCAGGTTACCCTCATGGGTATTCACTGGCACAAAATTAGATAAAGTTGATACGTGACACACTTGGTGGCACTACGTGCATGTTCAGTTACCATTTGTTTCACTTATCTTTGAAAGCTGCCTGTATGACGGGGGTATAATGTTCAGTGAACTTGTTGTTTAATGCTGTACTGTATTCCAGCATAAAACGGGTAAGTTATTAAACTAGAAACAATTTTGGTACACTTTGGGAACAAACGTGGTAACGTCAAGGAAAAATACGCAAAAACGGTAACATTGAGCAGAGAAAATTACTCATCAACAGTGCATGCATCCTTGGGTGTATCCCATCCCCCCTCCCTCCCTCCCATGGAGCTTCCTTTATCTTTGCTGCTATTTTGATGCTTTCTTTATTCATAGCCCATTGAATGCAGTCCTTTTCTTTAGTACATTGACAAAAATATTTTTGTACATTTTTGAAATTTCAGGCTACTTCATGTCTTGGATAGCTATTTTATGACAGTTTAAACGACTCTTGAATTGATCCAGAATCCGAAAGGGGCATTTCCAAAGCAAATTTTGTTTGAGTGTTGTACCTGTGGCTGTATGCGCAGCAACAGTTGTTTGTAGAGCTACCAGGCTGCACATTGGCACACATTTTATAGTCATGAAGCTTCCTTCATAAATAAGCCTTTCTTTAGGGCAATAACATTGCATTGCTGTGTTGCACTGATTTGTGGGCACCAGTGTTGGATTTCAAATATACTAGTCGTTATTCTTCTCTCATACTGCACGTTTAGCAGCATGACATCAGTGGTATGTCACCCCGTAGTGTGCCTCAGGCTGCGGTTTGGCAAGACTTATGTCATATTGCTAACTTAAAAGAAGTACTACAGGTAACTAATCGTTGGGTGAGTACTGAGAAACTGTCTTGCTCAATGACTAGCTTAACTGCACCATGGACTTGTGTAGCAAACTGTAATATTAACTTGTAGTTTTGTAAAATTCATGTGTCATTTGTGATTCTCAAGATTCATTGAAATTTATTGTGTCATCACTTTTTTCCACCGAGCTTCAGAGTTAGCAGTCCATTGACAGTTGTGCACAATTCTGCGTTACTATTCATCACACAGTTCAGCTGAGCTTGCATCACACTACTATCCTGGATGCAGTTCAGAATAGTTACAAACCACATTAAAGCAGGAGAGAGAGGCCCCATCCCAAACTTGTTTTGTAAAACGAGATATCGTCTTATCATCAAGCTACGTTACATACCAAAAGACTGTGGTTTCAGTATACACGTAAGCACAATTTGCTATCACAGGTGTTGTGGGCCCTCGTCTCACTTGTAGAGGAGCCCTGGCAAGGGGAATCGTGGTGTAGCGACACACATCTAATGAAGACTTGACTCTTCATATAAGAGCCGCCAGCTCAAAACTGCTTCCTAACTCTGGTCATTGGTTATACTCGGAAAACATAGGAGGATCACGTCGAGGTGAATTACCACAAAGGCATGCCAAGTTTATTTGTCATGCATGTGATATACAACTGTGATGGTAGTCAAAACAACATTCAAAATAAGTTCAAAGTCCTATTCATTGGCACCCTTGCTGAAAGGCTGTCATATGTGATCTACCTGTCTTGGTCATTAGTTCACTTCCACTTGTTTGCTGCTCTCAGTGATTCTTTGGTCACCTTTCACTCCCAATTACGAACCTGTGGTGCTTTTAACTGATGTACTACTAACTCGCTGACCTCCTTCGACCATTCCACAACATTGCTTCCATTGTGTGGTATTATGTGAGATACATGGTACAGTGGCAGTATGCCAGAGGGTCGTGGATCTGCCACTGTTTCATGCATTGCATTTTTTTCTTACGAGTCTTGCAGCTTTTGCGGGAACTATGCCTTGTTTTGAAACGATATTCGCATAATCTAGCCCATTCAGTAACAGTACACACCAATGGTAGTACATAGCTTTTTGTGTTATCAATGGTCAGTACATACTTTTGCCCAAGTTTTGCCCGGTGATTCCCTGAATGAGATAGGTGATTGTGCTGATATTTACATTACCGTGCATTGTCCTTATGTGCTTCTTTTAAGTCTTCCAAAGTTATTGTATAGTTACCTTGAGCTTGTTAGTTCCAGATGTATTGGTTAGCTGGTTTATGGTGAGAGTTTCTGGTGTGTGGCAGTTCTTGAAATTTGTTGGCTAAAGAAGTAGTTCGTTTTCTGCCAGGTTGAGAAATACCAACAGTACCCAGCCTTGCATGGTAGACCTAAGCCAGAAAGCTGTATCGGAAGTTTCGATAGATTAACCCTTTAGTGCCCGCCCTCCTTTCCAATAAGTCTACAACAACCGGGCTTTGAAGAAACGTTTATTATGTGGAGACACGTATACGCAAATATAAATTTGCAAGGCAATCCATATCTGGGCAACCCATATATTGCATCCATATATTGCAATCCATATCTGGGCAACGGCTGCATATTGCAGCCGTTGCCCAGATATGGATTGTTCCCAAATGGGAACAATGGGCTCTCGCAACATCAAAACATTCTAACAGCAAGTCTCACTCCTGGAGAAGTTTTGCGCACTGAATGTACAGATGCACTTGACAGACTTTGTATATGGTGCTCCATTCTTCTCAGCACTGTCTGCAGCCGCGATATTTTCCTTCGGAGGCTAATAATGCCCTTGTCCTGCTCTTGGTATAGAACAGGGTTTGCCAAGTGGACCTCTTCTTCTGAACGGACCATCACAAGCTGCGAATAATCCCTCCACAACAATTCTCATGCAGCGTAGCTGGTCATGTCTAGGTCGACATCCTAGATCTAGGTGAAGTGTCCAGGCTGCGATGCGGGGTTTTTGCTGGATGTGTCTGAGCAGTTGCCTTTCCATTTCTTGCTAGTAACGACAGGACTGTAGCAGGACTGTAGTTATTGACAAACCTACCGAAAAATCGAATACAGTCATGAAGCTGAACTCTCAACTTGCAGGAGAGATCGTGTCACCCTATATATATTACTGACTAACTATAATGGACTAGCCCAGCGCGCAGATGTGCATAGCCTCACGCTAGGACGGCGGTTGAACTGATTGACTTGAGCAATGGCGTGCAGTAGTTGTGTCTCATTGCCGCCGTCCACGGGCCAACACAAACTGTTCTTCTTTGTATCAGTACCGTCTTGCACTCTCTGCGGTGCAAGCGCAAGGAAGGGTAACCGGATACACCACACGGAAGCCCAAAGCTCATTTTTGACGAGCCCATTTCTCAGACTCTGACACTAGAAGGCAGCTAAACTCATGATTCAAAAAATGTTTTGAGCAGTGTAAAGGGCGAGAAACCACCAAGGGGGGGAAACTGTTTCAGGCTGACTCGTGGCCTGCCAGGATAGTGCAACCTTTCCATTTCACCCATTTTGCACCGGCCGTGCCCCTGTTCCTCTTTCTTAGGGGTTCATGACGTGTACTCTATACGTGTGGCGGGCCACAGCAATTTCCGCTTCTTCCTTCCACATGCCCGCTACATCACCTGGCAGAGTGGCTGTGCTATGGCTTCTTGGTCTTCATAGGTCATGTTTCTGTCACATTTGGTTGTGCATACCCCAACACTATTATTCTCGTGTCCACCGCTGATTCCTAGAACTACTTCCAAGGCTTCTACTAATGTCCGAGAACTTTTTTTGAAGATATCTGCAGAGATTCAGAAGCGTCAAGCCGTTCAATACAGAAAAGTATGTACTTCAACCCATTGTTCCCAAATGGGAACAACTGAGGAAATCTTTGCCTCACATTGGAATATTTGGCTAGCGAACTTTTATAACCACACATATATGTTTATTTGTCTCCCTGCACTCTCCACTGACAGTTACATAAACAACGGGTAGGCGACGCCCCTGCAGCACGTGATAGAAACTCAATTGCCAGCAAAAATTGCAACTTTGGTAAATGCGGCAGACGAATCCCCCTGTCAACTGAAAACGTAAACTCCTAAGCGCGATTTCGGGTCATACTTTTGAGTATTGATATCTTAGCATACAATGAAAGCTGATTTGGACATCATATCGGCGTTAATAAAGTTGCGGGATCGCTTAGACTAAGGTAATGTTTTTGTTCCCAAATGGGAACAATGGTATCAAATGGGTTAATTTGTAACGAAGAAAAGAGTTGCTAGCAAGAAAAAAAAAAAGGCATCTTATTAGGTGTGTTGTCCGTAATTGTTTTTACTGAGGAATGAATGTATTTCCAATCTAAATATGTGATGCTATTGATTTGCAATGGTTGTTCTACAGGCTGAACTTATTTCATCATCTACTCTCACATGCATGGCCTTATGTGTAGTAGCTTTATTTTGGGCCATTTTTCCAATCGAACAGATTGAGGAAAGGAAATACACCTTTAAAGTGGCTGTGCGACAGCCTTGGAAAATGTCAACATCTGTGTACTGATGTTCTACACTGCATTGTTCTTCTGACAGGTGACGCTTGACAGGGGCTGTGTTCTGCCTTATTACCATTTCACTAGTCCATTCCTACTGTTTGTACAGACTTGGCACCACATGTGGTTTCCTGTAGAACGTTTCATGCACCTTCTTTTTTCATACAACAGGTTTCTGAATGGTGCTTGTGGGTGGTTTTCATAATCTCACGGAACCAGAAATCCTATCTTGTAATGTACAAGTAGCAGGACTAGTAGTGTAGATGGCTGGACTTGTGCATAAAACACTTGCTTTCTAAGTTTTATTTTAACTCAGTGGTTAACTCAGTGTCAGTGGTGATATGTGCATCCATCATTTCATTTGACTAGTCCCAGATTAACTTAGGAGGGAATTGAGCTGCTAACTTCACATGATCGTGTTCAGTTCAGTGTTCAGTTTTTACTTGGTGCATTACATTTTGTGCAGTTTTTACTTTTCTTGGTGCATTACATTTGGCTACAATACATCATTTCTGTGTGAATCCACATTGCTACCGAGTTTTAACTGCAGACTTTGGAGTTCTGCTGGAAAATGATGGTTAAAAAAGCTCCAGTGAAACTCCTTTCCACTCTGCAAGTCAAGAAGCTGAGTTGAATTCCAATTCCAGAATGCCAGCTCTTGGCATTCTGTGCTGCTCCACAAGCTGCACTGTACACACCACTGACTGAACTTGACTGGACAAGGCTCTGAGCCTCATCCTGTAAAGTTCTTGTGTCTGTGTCCACCTCAAGTTCAAGGTGATGTTATCCACAACTTCCATACAGCCGCTCTCTTGTTTCCTCCTCCTTGGTTTGACTAATTTGTGTTCACTTAAATTGTGTGAGTGAGAAAGCCATAAACAAAGGTGCGCAGAATTCCATCAGCATAACAGACAGCTCGACAACACACAACACTGACTTGGGGGTTGCCATTTAAATCATACGAAATAATAACCGGAAGAAGCAAAAGCATGGTTCTAAAACATAGTTCCGTTTTATATATTGTGAGCTGCTGATAAGACAAATATGAGAGTACTAAGCTTGTGTAAGTTGGACTGGCCCCTCTGGTGCTCCACATGCTACAACTCCAGCTATCAGGTGAATAGTATCTCAACCTCGTTTTGTGATCTAATCTCTTATGCCAGCACAGCACTGCATTACTTCCGTTGACGTAAGTCTATTTTGTTTCAGGTGTACGTCCGCCCCATTGGCAACTGCCCTTTCTTTCCTAGCTTGGGTGCAGATGCCATTGACCCCCAAGGGAGGGTACACGTGTGTGAACCATGTCACCGCGTCCTTCTAGATCAGTGGGATCGTTTTCAACGTCTTGCTGTGCCCCACTCTGAGAGGCATTACCATCTTTCTTCACGTCATGCTCCACAACGTGCCTCGCCACACACTGCTCAGCATCCCTCGCAGCATGTTCCTCAACATGCTTCTCAACATGTTCCTCAGCATCCTTCTCAGCATGCTCCACAGCATGCTCCACAGCATACTCCACAACATACTCCACAACATGTTCTGCAGCATGTTCAACAGTCTCCAGTGCAGCATGTTCCACAGCAGGTTTCGCAGCACATGACAAGCAGGTGAGTTTTGATCTAATGGCATGCAGTAACACGCATAAGTAGTTCAATACTCATCAGTTTTATAAAACTCAAAAATGTGAGATTGTCTTCTCAGATTACATATTTAAATTGCGAAAATAACTGCGAGCAAAATCAGATTTTTTTGGCATTGGCTTAAATTGGCACCCTGTTGCTCTGCATCGGAGTGCAAAAAAAATAAGAAGAAAAAGCTGCAGAAGGTTGTACATACATGGTGCCATAGTGCGACATTCTTACTCTGTTGTAACAGCACGGATACGACTTAAAAGTCGAGACTTTCCCATGTTCATTATTGAACTCTTAAATGTACCAAATGTAACGATTTTTGCATGGATCAGCACATTATGGATTTACCCACCACTACAAAATGTGCTCCAGTGCAATGATAGCAGCTACAGAAAATGTGCAGAAACGGGTACTTAGAAGCATAATTGCTCAGCTGTGCTCAGTTCTCTGTCAAGAAGCGTTGTGCAAAGGACATGGACCTGCCAGTTCAGTTTGCTTTCCAATACCCAGTTAATATCTGTAACAACTGTGAGAGTCAAACATGAAGAGGCGAGCCACCATTTTCTTCTGCTGCTTCTTGAATTAGCTGAATTGCTCTGATGTATGAGGAACTTGAGGATCATATGTACAAAATAAAACACTTTCGCCTACTTCCTTGTATCTCCAGTTCCGTTATCTCCAGTTTCACTCTTGTACACTACTGCAGGCCCAGCACTCCTCCTGCAGCCTCGCCTGGAGACTCTGAAGCATTTACATGCTTTGCTTGTGGCCTTGAGTTTCAACCAAGTGCCCAGCGCACAGTTGCTACGTCAGGCTCAAACGGCCCATCATTCCCTTTCTTGCGAGGAGTGGCGCCCCCACCAGGGGCCCGGCCCTTGAGCCCCAATGCGGGGCATGCTGTCGTGTGTTCCATGTGCTATAAGAGCCTTCTGCGACAGCTACACGTGTTTGAGATTGCTGGCACGGCGGAGCCACAGCGTAGCTACAAGATTCTTAGAGAGACTTCGAGTGCCCCACAAGGTAATGCAAAAGTTCCCATTCTCTCTGTGTACAAAGAAAAGACGTGTTTCTCAGGGAGGATCCCCCACTGTCTGAGAAACACGGGGAATTTCTTGGTATAGGGCATGCCTCCTGGCTTTGTGTTTCAACATTGTATCCATTGTATTGTTGCCTGCTTCACTGACCTATGATAATGTTTAGCTGTGATCTGTGAAGGATGCATTTCTTCTACAGTATGTCACATTATTTTTTTATTCGTTTTCCTGATTTGTTGCATGTAGCAAAGTCTGTGGATGTATGTGTGTGTGTGTGGAAGTGTTACTCACTGAAACATGTCACTACATCAAAGCAGGCCATAGCCTTGGCTACTTGCAGCTAAGCAACGTTACTTTAGCCACAAAGATGTCCTTTTGTACAGCTGTTATGTTTGATGCAGTTAATCATAATGGGTTATATTTCATGGCTACCTTCTAGATGTCCCATGAGAGAGTTCTACGACTCACTTTGAAGCAACTGTACGTTCTAGCTAAAAAATTGTGTCAAAACTGCTAGTCTCGCATACAGCATAGTAATAGTTCATTGGCAAAATGCTAGGCATACTTCAATCTTATCCCTCTATTTCCCCGCCTGCAATAAAGTGCATTCGTTACACAAATGAACCAAGTTTGAATAGTAAAAACTTGTGCTACTGCTTGAAAATCTCTTGTAGTTACCACCATCCCACTCCAAATGCTCTCTCAATGTCATCTGGCTTGGCAAACTTTCTGGATGGGGCTTTAGTGCTTAGTGGTAGATGGCGAAGAAACTGGGACATTGACAGGGTGTCTTTTCTTCCTTCCATGTAGCTGCCCCTCGCAAGACCTCCTACCTGGGCTGCTATCTTTGTGAGAAGATTGGACCATCAGATGCAATGCTGCCTTGTGACACACGCCCCGGTGCCAGTCCCTTCTTTCCTTTCGTTGAAGATCTTCCCCGCCCCATCGCGGCCCGGCCAATGGACCCTCAAGGAAGAGTCCTGTTGTGTGCTGAGTGCCATACGGAACTGTGGCGTCAGTGGGACGCTCTCGAGTGGGCAGGAGCAGGGCCTCCCGGCCACCGCCGCTACGCGTTGCCCCCCGTGACTGGTGGAACTGCATGTCCCACGTGTGGTGAAGTGTGCCCTGATGCTCCTCTTCCTCTGAGCAGCAGACCTGTTGGAGGAGATACCCCATCGGAGGTTACCCCGTTCTTTCCGCTTTTGGACACTTGTGTCTCAGGGGATGGTGTAGCATTGGTTTGCCCATTCTGTTTCCATTCACTGGTGGCGCAGTGGGCAGCATATGAGAGCTCACCTGTTCCAGAGGATGCACTGCGCGCACGAAGAAGGTTAGTCTAGTTTTTTTATACCTGAGCAAAATTCTTGTGAGCAAAAAAGCATTGTGACTATGCTGACTGCCTTTACTTACAATTATTTAAAATCACATTAAGCGGGTGCTTCTTATTGTGGAAGATATATTCCATTGCAAAATTGCTTATGCTGTATTATTTTGGGGGATGGCTTTTCTGTATTTCTAAATGAATTATATGGAGTCGTTTTGCCTATGAAGTGAGTCAGACTATCTGGAGTGATGTGCAGAGCCCAGCAGCTCCGGTAGAGCCTATAGTTTGGGTACACACAACACTGGGCCAATGACCAATGAGATGTTGTAACAGCTTGCCTTTGTTGGCCTCACAGCTGTGGACAGTAACTGTAGCTGAAGAGGATAAGAAGATGAGGGCATGAAGTAGGTAGGCTCAGTGGTGTAGTGCATCTTCCAATTGGAAACCTGAGTTGGGTCGGAGTCATTATAGAAGCCACACCAAGACAGCCTCGTTGCACAAAGAAAGCTCCCTAATTCTGGGCCCTCGTGTCTCGCGGAGAGGGTGCTGCTGAGGTGCAAAATGGCTTGCAGGGTATCGTTCTTGCAGTCCGCAGGAAATTTGACGTGCCCCTTCGTATGTGCAGTAGTCCTCTTGGATGTGATGATTTCAAGCTTATGACAGTGCCTGCTGTTTGCATCATCCATGGTGCCAATGTTGAGAAGCTACGAGTTAGTAAGCGCTTTCCTGGTTCGGAGCCTATGGATTGTTGTTCGAAGTTTCCGTGGGATTCCTGTCATTAGTAGTTTGGAGCAGTGATTTACCATAACGTCACGGATTTCAGGTTGGGCTACGTGTAGGTCTGTGATGGGCATATGTCATTCGCTGTCATCAGATATTGGCAGATATGGGTTGCGGCAGACATGGGCTCCAGATGCCAGTCTGTCAACATGTTCGTTGCTGCTGATCCCAACATGGGATGAGAGAAATCTCAGTGCCACACGATGGTAGCTGAGCACAAAGTCTTCAGGCGCGGTGTTCCAGGATATTGTCACATGCAGGGTTCCTAAATTTTTGAATAGAGTTGCTGGTGTCAGTGAGGATGATTGCCTTGTTAATGACACTGACGTGGATGGCAGCAGCTGCATGTAGAGTTGCAAGGAGATCTGCAGTCATAGGATATTAGGTACCACAGAGATTTTCCTTTCCAGGACATGTTGAGGCTTGGAACGTAGTAGGTGCAGGTAGCACTTTTGGTGTGGTGGCCAACAATGGAGCCATCGCTGAATACCAGCGTGTACTGGGAGTACACGTCGCTAATAAGGTCCTCTGCAGCAACTTTGGCTTTGAGTGGGCTGTATTGTTCCTTGTGATTGTAGTACATGACCAATGAAAATGCAAAGTTTTGCCTACTATTCGTCCAATGAGGAGCCTTCCCGTTCGGCTCGCTGTTCGACAGGTACTGGCTACCATCGACTTCTAGTTCCATGCGTGACGCCCAGTTATTCGGTATTCCGATATAACTAAGGCAACTTTTTGCTCAACTAGACATTTATTTGATCCATTATATCGATTCAAAGATCTGGCATGTATGTATGTTCACTGTTAATACAAAGCCCACCGCATTGCGTTTGTTGACACACTGTAACCAAGTTTGAACATGTGAAAGAAACACACTGCCTATACTGCGCTACGACAGTACGTCTCTGCGCATGAGAGAAAGAAAAAGTTGGAGAAAGCACGTGACAAAGCGTCTGTCGATTCAGGAGGCGGCAATAAGGGGGCATTCGCAGACGGGCCACAACACTGTGGTGAAAACGATGAAGCAACGTGGACCTCACGTGCAGTTGTTGTGGTACCTTATTTGAAAGTGATCCAATGAGACCGTTCTGCGTGCACGAGGGGAAAGGGAAAAGCTGAGGGGCTGTGCAAAACATTGACCTAGTTTCATAGCGTATTCCTAATAACGAAAGAGTCTCGTGTGTGTGCAATTTCATGATGAGTATCTTCTTTCGCTGCTTGCAGAGCATCATACATTACAGCGAAATAGAAAGCGCTTGTGTTGCACGAAATCCTGACGTCATTGACGCTGTATTCGAAATATGGCAGTGCTCAAACATGTTCCTGGCGCTTTAACTCATGACAGGTTTGCAGGATGATACCTGTGTCGAGAGGCAGTACAGCACGCATAGAAACATCTGAACATACAAATAAGCCTGCGAACACGCTCCTCTTTCAACAGATAGTAAATAGTACTTTCAGCCGACACCACGTTACATTCTGCACCCCTTCATCTTCCCCTTCAGAAGTAGTAACCTATATTCCCACGTACTTGAAAAAGATTTGTATTGAGAAGAGAACTGCAAAATTACAGTTAGAAATTAATTTCTGTATGTAATATTGAGTCAGTAAAAGCGGAAGTATCTCTGACATGTGTGAAGTAGACATATTTCTGTGCTTTTGGTTCTTCATTTTTTGTACCTGAGCACATTACTGTATCTGTCCTGATCTCGTCGACGAACCTGATGTAGTGATCCTTTCAATCACTACAAGGAACTTTCCTTTTTATAAATCTGTATTGCAGAGGTGCATTGAAACAACAGAAGTGTCACTTTCAATTACTACATTTTATATTAACTGAGTAATTTGTAAGGGTAACAATTTAACTGTCTGCTTTGAGACAATGAGATTGAATCTTCTTCAGGGCTTTGTGTGTAGACAATTGCCAAGCAGGGCATGCCAGCACGAGTAGTCTTTTATAAGGTGCCACCTTTTATCTTTGTTATAATTTTCCTCAATGTGTATGCCAAGAGTCTTTTACTAGTAGACGCTATTGACCCCATACCAGAGATTCTTTGTTGTTGTTTTGCTTTTGAGAAATGAAATCAATATATCTCTATTGCACTCTTTCCGGTTCAGGTACAATGTGCATCACTACGTCTGTTACATCTGTGGTATCACAACATACCGCAAGCGTGTGCGCCCATTGACAGTTCGCGACTTCCCGTTCCTACGTGAACACCCACGTCCACCAGGTGCTGTGGCCCTCCCAGGAGCAGTGGTGTCATGTCTCACTTGCTGGGAATCGCTGCAAAGCCAGTGGAAGGACTACGAGCGCATGCGCGTCCCGGTTGAAATGCGAAAGTACAACTGGATGGTGCTGCCCCCTCCACCTGAGAATGCTGAACAAGAAGGTGAGTGTCTGTTGACTGCCTGTCCCTCTTGCACAGTGCACAGCTATACACCAACTTGTTAAACTGGGATGTAGCTTGCCGTTGCATATTAAATGCGCTGAAAGTTGTACCTGATCTTATGCATGAGGGAGATGGAGTCTGTAACAGTTCCACACATCAAATGAAATCGGGAGACCGTGGTTCATGATTTATTGCAGTTCGTACCTGCTCCGCAGTATTTCGGGGCAACAAACTATTCTGAAGTATCCTACTGCAATGTGGTGTGTAAAGTTCGAAATTAACTGAATTTTACATGCAACACAATGTGTAGCAAAATATGCATACCTGCCAAGTCTCCCGATTCATCCGGGAGACTCCCGGATTCAGACCGTTTTGTACGATTGTACGATCGAGAAGGAAATCTCCAGGAAAATGCAGTTTCCCCCTCTATATCTAGAACGTTTGCGTTTTGTCCGGCCACACAGACGTAAACGTCAATCCCATACCAGCCCGACTGCCATCGGTATTGCTGTCGCTTTCTATTCTAATTCTGCGCTCCTAGTTTCCGCGCATTTCGTCCGTGTTTTAGGGCGACAAGGGTGCCTTTGCCGTGTTTCTGCATCGCATTTTGCAGACCACAGCTCCGTGTAAGCAAAACAAGTATCTGCACGTGTTTCTGAAGCAATAGACAACTGAATTGGGACGCGTGATCGCGTCCAGGAAAAGGCACAATGTGTTCTGCACAGTTTATGACTTCAACATCAACATTCCGTGTGCAGGGTAGCCCGTCACTGTTGTTACCCACGTTACGTCAGGGGAGCACAAGAACCACGTTAAGTGCAAAGACATAGTGTACTAGCTACATCAGTTTTTCCGAAATCGAGACAAGGACCGGACAACGATATTATCCATGATAAGCGCGTGTACGGAAAGTGTTTGCAGTCGCTATTCACGTAACTGACGACAGCGATGTACAGCTGTAACAATGGTTGTGATGCATTATGCAAACTACTTTTTTAATGACTTGTTAACTGTTCAACAACTACTATGTAGCTCTCCTGGGAAGTCCAGATGGGCTTCTGAAGTTCAGCCACGTTACTGAGGCAGTGCTGAATGAGTAGTGTTGATTGTGAGGGCAGTTCAGCATCGCGAAGAGAACAGAGACATGGTCTTCACATTTTTTTGAGAAAGTGGCGTGGCCTCGTCACAGCCAGAGACCCAGATAGTTCCTTGGAGATGGGAAAGTCCCCTGCTGCAAAAATTGTGCCTGATGAGTCTGCTGGAGTCAAGCGTGCCTGTTACATATGCACATGAAAGCCTCCCAACATCGGCTTTCTCCTATATCGCATAGCAAGATCATTTGCCAAAAAACGTACCTACCCCCCCCCCCCCCCCCCCCCCGCTTTTGAAATCTCCCTCATTCGGATGCCCCCAAGTTGGCAGGTATGAATATGGGAATCACTCATTGCTACTAAGAAGGATAGGCACGAAGTAAATCAGTGCCACTCTTCTGGTGCAACTTCAGGTGGTCCAGGCCAAAGGGTGTAAGATGCAACGTGAAGGTGTGTGCTGTAAAGTGATTTGTGATCTTTTTCATGTGTGACTTTCATGGTTTTCCAGCTTCTGTACGCTAAATAGGGACGTATGCGAAAGATAATCTGGCATGGTTAGTGCTGATGGATCTAATTGTTATACGTCTCCATTTGGAAGGTACTCAACCAATCCTTTTAAAGTTGCTTCAACTGGAAAATCCTGACCAGAATGTCACCTTATCTATCCCTTCCTCCTGCTTCTACCAAACTTTAACTACAGAAGTATTTTATGAGATCCAAAGCGTACCCATACTAACAAAATATACAACCCACAGTTGTAGAACCACCATCTCCATATTTTTCTTCTTTCTTCATTCCATAAAACCCAAGGCATCATTTGCAAAATACAAACATTTCATGTTTTGTATATTGCATTGCAATACAGTCATGTCCTGCTTATCCATAGCAAAGTTAACCGCTTCACTTTACCAGGAACGGACTTGCTATCATTTGTTTTTTATTTGATGACAATTGTGCCTCATTAATATGGACAACTCGAATTATGTATAGACTATTTTTGTGAGGACCACATTTTTTCAATGCATTTTCGTCTCGTTACTATGGAAACTTGCTTTTCGGACAATGGACGGTCCAGCAGGATACAAACCATATGTAGTCCATGTATTTTTGTCTCATTATTATGTAAGCCTCTCCCCACATTCTACCGGAGAACTTTTGAAAGTAGGACATTCCGTTGTGTAATGAGCTATGCCCTCTCATTTGCAACCGTCCGCAAGAACTACGGTATAAGAGGAAAGTGGGTTGTTTGTGGACATGAAGAGCCTGGAAAATCCTATATGATGTCATGACCGTTCTGAACACATCCACGGGTAATTGACCCTCGTGCAAGGAGTTGTGCTTTTAGTTAAACATGGTGCAGTCGCTTGGCAGCTTACGAGAACAGAGGAGGCACAGTTGTCAAGGCAAGTTGTCAGGCTCTGGCGTCGATGACTACAGCAACGCCGAGCCAACGTTTCATGTCTGCTATGGCTCAAGCGGGACTACAGACTGCTCTTCAGTTCTTTGAGGACAATGAGCAGCAGGCTCTACATGTTGCCAATGTTTTACTAATCTGCAAATAAGTATACCTTCAAGCCGGCACTAATTCGGGATTTGCTCCAATAAACCTTCATCATTGTTTTTGTTATTTCCTTGGTATTCGATAACATGAACGATTCGCTTTATGAACGATTTTGGTCAGGGATGAAAGTGTCCACGTAAACGAGGCACGACTGTATACAAAATTTGCTATCCATATTCATACATGAAGTACTGGCCAGTTTTCCGGAACCAGCCTCATTCTCACCAGCTTATCCGGAAGCATGCCATTGGACCTTGTTTTTGGCATTTGGTGGCATTTGCACTGTCCTCAAATAATGTAATCTCTCGTGGACGTCTTCTGTTTGCCCATGATGAGGAGAGCAAGCAAAACAACACACAACTGCACAACATTGTGGTTGTGTGCTGTTTTGCTAGCTCTCCTCATCATGGACCTGTACCAACTAGCCTGTATTGATATGTTTAGTAAGTTTATCTTCTGTCTGCCTTTTTACTTTTCTTTGCCCCAATGCCAGTCGATGACAGTCTGTGTTGATGGTTCCCGAGAAGCGAAAGAGGTGTTTCGTATTTCCTAGGCACAAAAAGTCAATGTACGAGCATTGGTTTTCCAGCCTGCAGGCCTGGGCCAAATAAGCGCTGATCATTGATATCAGCAAGTCTGCCATTTATATACATGTATGACATTCTGCGGGAGAAGTGACTTTCCAGTCATTTGCGTTTCCAATATTTTGCGTGGCCTTAACATTAGGAGTGCCCCAGATCATGAGCTACCGATATTTTGATTGTGGGTTGTTTTTCTACCTCTAACCCCATTCAAAGGAGTATAAAATATACTATCTGAAGTGCCAAATTTCAAGCATTGTAAGAAGGAACTTCATAATTCTTTACTCAAGCTTATGCACACAGTGGAATGTAAGAAAAAACAAGGAAGCCGGTAAACAGTTACTGGTAGTTGTCTGTAGATAGAGAACAAGAAGCCTTATGAAAAAATGGCTAGGAAGCAAGCGAGCTGGTGAAGATGATGCATCGGGGTTTTTTACATTATGCAAGAAGCCTTACCACTTCATAGGAGGGGTAGTTTCATGTGGTCTTCCTCAAGCAATCCTAATACCTTTACATCGTCACTCTTTGTGTAAATATTAAAGATATTTGGATATCATACAGTCTGAAAAGCACGTTATTAAAAATAATATTCGTGTAGCTTTAATATTTGCACTTTGGTAACAACACAAAACGAGGGGAGAAGTATCAGTCAGAGCTCCATTGAAGATTGGTTGAGTAGAAGAAAAAGGGCGTATAGTGTACACGGAAAGAATATAGTCAGCAAATAAGTTTGCTACTAACAAAGGATTTGATATGTGTTGCATCACATGTTTGCATTATAAAAACATCATAGTATATCTCAAACCAATTCAGAACATGGAAAACATACATTAAAGGGGTTGGGACACTTTCATGCATGTTGTTATTTACATCATGAACGCATTGTTCTGCATGCCACAATACTGAGGAAAAAAGAATTATTCTTCTACGTGTCGTACTTAGCGAGATACAAGCCCTCAAACACCCCCCCGAGCGAAGCGCAGACGTCACAGAGCTCATGGGTTGCGCCCATTCCCATTGGTAGCTGTAAGCATGTGACTTCTCATGCGCTGCCTCACTGGCGGCGGCGAGGACTGTGATGTCAAAGCCGCGTGAGTTTCGGTATTCGCGGTGCCCATTTTCTCCACTTCTGTTACCATCTTCGCTGTGAAAATTTCAATGCAGGTTCACAACGCTGCAAGGAACCATCTTCTATGTTTATCTGAGATAACCTGGGATGACCTGTCTCAACCCCTTCAAAGGAGCATGGAAGTCACCCCCAAAATATTTTTTTGTTTTTCGCCGCGACGTCTTCTGCAACGAATAAAATGAGCTCCTGCGAAAGAACGATGAGTGCAGGTGACCTACAGAGCATAAGCAAGGCTCTGATTCGCGCACCTTTAAAAAACCCTCTCCACGTGCAAAGAGCGCCTCGGTGAACGAGAAGACGTTGTGATGTATCACGGGCTCCGGCACAGTTCAAGCATGTATAAGCGGCGTGTGAGCCGGGAAGGAAAAAACAAAGAAAAAAGGCACAGAGGAGTTTCTACGTCACGCGGGGCTCGTGTCTCTCGTCTCTGACTGCTTTCTCCAGCTGTCTTTTGTAAATTTTATTGCGTAGTGACAATACACCGCAGAGCGAAAATATTTTTCCTGGTGAACAGGTTCACAGATGAAGCATCGTTTGGAGCCATGTTAAATGTCACTTCCATGCTCCTTTAAGACACCAAACAAGGTGACCAAACAAATGCTCTAGTTGCCATTTTCTACTTGCTCAGTGCTAAAAAGCAAGAAGGAAAAGATTTGGAGGGTAGTTTTCAGCCAAAAATGTCATAGAACATCCTTGCTCATATCTGATTGCTGGTCATTGCACGGTTGCTGACCAGTGGAACCTAATTATATTAGTGCTGGAGGTTTACAGGTCCCATGCATGGTGTCCAATTGAGTGAGGAAGAAACTCAGTGTAGTTTAAATCTTGAGCTTGACACTCAGATGGGACTCATAATGTATTGTTGATGATGGAAGAAGAAAAAGAACGAGACAGAGAACACGCAACATAAGACAACAAATGTTCCTCTGTCCCAGGGTTTTTCTTCCATCATGTATAACCAGCTAGCCTGCGTCTTGTGTCTTCTTCATAATTTAGAATTGAGACAGTGTTGGAGTTAATCTGTGCAGCACTTCTCAAGCATTTTATAATAATGAGAATATAAAATATGGCACACATTCCATATTCCCTGCATTTCTTGGCCTGCCATAATACTCTAGGTAGCCCAGCTTCCCGGTTTCTAAAAGTTGGTCTTTGCAAACATTCGATAAAGTTCGAGGGCTAAAGTATGAGATTAGCACTGGCATTTATAGATATGGGTGGGGTTCTTATTTCATGTCGAATTCTACCATATTTATTGTTTTTTGTCTTTTGAACCACTGCCTGTGTCTGCGTGTCCTGATGGGTCGCCTTTCTGCCAGCCCAGTGTAACTGCTCTTGGGTAACAAGAGCGCCCATCAATGTATTCTAATGCCTACTGTGTCCGCAGGACATCACGGAGAACCACAGTTGCCGACCGAGTTTTTGGACTTGAAGGAGCCACAAAATCAGTCTGAATTTTGTAGGCAAAGGCTTAAATATGCAATGTTTAAAAAACTTTATTTGAGCACTCACCCTGGCTTGAAATAACTGTCGACAAGAGTTTGCTTCGCCGCATGGACACGGGATAACACATCACAGCGAATTTCTGCTAGTGTAGCCTTGTTGTGATACACTTCCATGAGCAAGTAACAATTCTAAGATCTCCACAGTTGACTGGGGCACAACGGCAACCTCGTCGTCACTGCCACTGTCATCAGCTATCCTCATGGCTATCCTGAAGTTTTGGAATGCATCTGAAACGGAGAGGCAACGCGTGCATGAGCTGAACTTCTACACATGCGCCGGGTTGGCGCGCTTCCCTTTGTGGCACAGTCCAAAATATCAAGTCCCAAAATGCACTGTAATGCGTCTGTTTTGACTCTTGGAAGATGAAAAGTCTGGAAAAAAAATAGGCATGCTCGGTGTGAAATGTGTACAAAAAAGCGCGCAGTCCATCCGAAACACAGTCCAAAATATCGGAAGCGGAAATACATTGGCTCTATGGTGTGTTTGATGGTGCCAAGATTTTTGTCCGAAAATTGGAAAGTCCGAATTTTTAGAGACCAAAATATCGGTCGGCGACTGTAGTCACAGGAAAACTGGGCACAGATATTGGACTTGTCAATACTCCATAACAGACAAAAAGACATAACTTCATGATGAAGTGACAAAAGACAGTAGGACGCAGCAGACACAGAAATAGTCGCACTTTCAACCACTTTGACATGAATGATGACAAAACCCGGAACACTACTCTTAAAAACCAGTTCCCGCGGCCTAGTGATTAGGATGATCACTTTCCACGCCGAGATTGGAAGATGACACGGGTTCGAATCCTGTCACCGGCTGTGCTGTCTGAGATTTTTCCTGGGCTTTCCGAAGACTTTCCAGGCGAATGTCGGCAGTTCCCCCTGAAGTCGGCCCAGGACGCATAGACGCATACTAACCCCCCCTGTCCCCCAATCCTTCCTGCTGTGTTCTCTCCATCTGTCCACGTCTGTACACCACTCATAGCCACAGTTGCTTTGTGGCGCTAACCCGGAATTTAAAAAAAAAGAAAACTCTTAAAAGCCTTTTGATAAGCCGATAGGAAGGCTTTTAAGAGTGGTGTCCAGATTTTGTTGTCATTCATGTCAAAGTAGAAGTGGTTGAGAGTGAGACTGTTTCCATGTTTTCTCCGTCCTAGTGTCCTTTGTCACTTCATCATCGATATTCACCAACTGGCGGAATTGTTACTTCAGACATAACTTCCCCCTTGATTTGCCACTAGCTCTGTGTGAAGGCCAGTCACAATGTTTATTTGGAATCCTGGCCTACCGATACTGTTTCCAAATGCAATAAGGAGAGCCCTAAGCTCAAGAGAGCATGACATTTGGCGTGTGCCAACTGAAAAAGTAACATAGAAGACTGGGCTCGTTGGCTGACATATTGTATCCGAAAGCACCCTGATTGAACAAATTCTTGGGCATGGGGCGAAATGTTGTGCTTCCACTGCATAAACTCAGTTTTGAACTCTTGTGTGGTGTTATCCATCGGCCAAACAATAAATAAAATTGACACGGTTCTCATTGAGTAGCTCCAACTTCTCCAGCAAGCACAGGGGTCCTTCTGAAATGGAGTCTGTATTATCAGAACCCCTTTTGCACTAACATTGGACATGTCTAACTTTTCAGGATTTATTTTCCAAGCTGTACTCCCAAAATAACGATTTCTTCACCTTCGAGAAATCTTCATTAGTCTGTCTGACAGAATTGAAACCTCAAATGTCCTGTGCATTGTAATTGTACATTTCTTTGGGTGTTGCTTCCATGGTTACCCAGTGTAACTGTCATCTTTAGTGGTCTCTCTGCTGCACAGCTTTCTCCTGTGCTAGCTTCCGTGGCATAGTGGTTAGACTGACTGCCTTCCACGCCAAGACTGGGAGGTGACACGGGTTCGAATCCCCGCACCAGCTGTGCTGTCTGTGATTTTCCCTGGGTTTTCTGGCAGACTTCCCAGATGAATGTCGACACAGTTCGCCTTGAAGTCGGCCTGGGACGCATACTAACCCCCCTGTCTCCCCTTCCTTCCTGCTGTCCTCTCTCCATATGTTCACATCTGTACGCCGCTCACAGCCGCAGTTGCTTCACGGCGCTAACACAGAACTTTTTAAAAAAGCTTTCTCCTGAATTTCACTTTATAAGATGACTGACCAACCTCATCATAAACTACACCAATGCATTCATGGATTTTTTTGCCATATATCCTTCCTTGGTGGGAAATTTTGTCACCAAACTGTGTTCCAAATCGAGTAATTTCTGAGTAGAGTCAGACAATGATTCACTTTACATGTTGTCGCTTTGAATGTTAGAATAGCGCTAAACTGAAGGCCGGCTCTTGCATACAGCACTTTGTTACGTACACAGTTATGTTATCTTGAATATGATCTGGAACATGAGGTTGTGATTTCATCAAGAGGAAGATAACCCTTGACTTTTCTGCAGTCAGATTCCTAAAAAAAATTGCTCGCTAAAAAAACCGCGATGCTAAAAAAAACGCGCCGATCGGGAGCGCAGGGAGGACAGCGCTCATACCATATCAGAGGCTACGTGCTTTGGAGCGATGCAGATGATTGGAGTAGGTACTGATATGCTGGCGAGGTCAACCGCTTTGCGCTCCAGGGCGTTTATGAGCGCCTCCGAGCGAATAAACATAAACGCCCCCAGATAAGCCTCCGTCGACGAAGGTGATGCGCTCTTGAGGCGCGCTGTTTTGGTTTCGGCTCATTTGCGTAGCGAAGTTCGGCGATGGATATTTAACGGTATGCGATAGCTTTAGGGTTTATAAAACATACAATAGCTTTCAACAAGGACTGTCTCCATCCTGCTATCTCACTTTTGCCCGAAATTGCCCCGAGTTTGTCAATAAATATTAAGTAATTACTCATCTTGTAGTTACATACTCTTTTCGAAATGATGTCCGCCGTAGAACAAACCTGCAAAAACGGCATCTCTGTAGCTTTCATAGCTTTTTTATAAAAAAAAAATAAAAAATCTGTAGCGGATGAAAATGAACACCTTCAAAAAATTTTAAGCCTCTAAAATTAGAGCAGTATTCCGAAACGCCCTTCCTCTTTTGTGATCACAGTTGGACTGTTGTATGGTATAGTCGAACACCAACAAAATGTTCATTTCCCCCATCCTGTTCTTTTTTCCCCTTTCTCTCATGTCCCACCTCAGCTACTTCACGACAGCTCATTTGCGGTTTCGATCTTCTGTCGTTTTGTATGTGTGGTTTTAGTATTCTTCGCAAGCACTTTCTCCGAAAGGTCAGCACTGCTTTTACTGCCAGCAGGTGCGCTGCGGTTGCGCACACACCACGGTGTGGAGACTCGCTGTGGTTCATCAGCTCTGCGCGCGTACCGAGCCATCGTCGGCTGAGCCAGCTGAGCTTTCCCGTGTGGTAGTAGGCCGATGGCGGTGAATCCTTACGTGTGCTGTCCGGCTCTGCTGTATGCTCGACCCTGTGATGGCCTCTTCTGGCCAGGTGCGTGATCTCAGTTGACGAACGTTTCGCCTTTGCAAAAACTGCGCTTTCTGTTTGCATTCCCTGATGCTTTCTACCGCTACGCCGCTGCGTATCGATCGGCTGCCGTCGCTTGCACGCCTGCTTGTTTGCCATCGCAGTTAATGATACCTGAAAACAAGAAATTTCCCTCGGACGAAACTGGGCATAAAATTTGACGCAGTGATACGTACTATAAACTGATTGTAATTGGACTGCACTAAAGGCAACCACAAAGTGTTTTTGAGGACGCGCGCGGTGTACAGGATTTGTGCTGCCGCGACCTCAGTGTTTGCCCAATGATTCCTTGGTGCCGTATTTTAATTGCTTCATATTTGCGATACGCTTATCATATTTCGCTTTGGTTTAGTCGCACTGTGCATCTGACATGTAGATCGTCGCTGTACGGGTGCTGTCATGGAGTATAGATCTTCGTTGATCGTATGCGCTTTATTCAAAAATTATTGATTGCGATCGCAGAGGCCCTTGTCTTTTTGTCTGGCTTACCGACCTTGAGGTTGAGCTTTGCACGAAGGCAGGTGTATTGTCCTGCGTATTTTCATTAGGTTCCGCACGTTTTGGAAATGGTTGACCATATTCTTTCCTGTGCTTTTTTGCTGATAACATTCCAGCTGGAGTGATGTTATTGTGTTGCCAGCAGGAAATGTCACTAGAGCGGCGAGGAAAATTTTAAAAAATGCTCCGATGCGAATCACTGATGGATTTCAGTGCACCACCAATGCACATGCTAGGTGTTGTAGGCGATTAACAAAATAAATTAAAGGATAGCTCTGTGAGCTTTTCTGTCTTGCAAGTGTGCACAGACTTTGCCTTTTTTTCTAATTCTTCCTTTTTTATGTTTGTGGTCGCAGCATGATGTAATTATCGTTGTGTAAAACAATTCTTCGGGCTACATTGCTCACAGCTGCCTATATTTTTAGCTGAGTTTAAGCACAGGTGTCTTGTGTTAACAGTCACATTTGACATGCCACAATTACCGTATTTTCACGTGTATTAGCCGCACCGCAGATAAGCCGCGGGTAATACGACGCGACCGCTTTGTGCGCTAAACCAGTGATGCACAAACAAAATCAATAGAGGCTCTCAACGCTCGTCGACGCCGTACTTCCTGCAGGCTGCCCTGCAGCCTGCGTACTGGGCCTGTACTGGTCCGCGACGTGGACGACTTTTAGTTTGAAGCCGCTGTCGTAGCTGTGCCTCCGCGATGGAGCCATGCCTTACCTATAACTGCCGTGTCCACGAATGCTGCTTCTCAGGTCAAATGAGAACTGACGCTTAGCTGACCACGTTTTATCCCGATGTCAGGTGTATTGAACCCTTCCTGTGGGTCTGCCGACAAAGGAGACCGTAGGGAAGGCCATAAACCCTGTGGTCCACATTCCGGTATCGGCATGATGTATAACAAAGGAGGTCACTTCCAGTGTTCTACTAAGATCGGATTGTGCCCTTGTTGCGTGTTTTTTAGGGATTGACGAGTTAGGGGTGTTCCAGGAGACATTAATCACTGTCACCCCTTTTGTTAAAGCTGCATGGGGGAACGCATTCGGAAGGCCAGTCCACTCGAACGTAGACCCGCCCCTGTTCGGTATTGTTCGTGAACTGGCAGGGCGGTCCTGTTCCGAAAAACATGAGGCACTGTCGGCCCTTTCGTTTAATCCGGGGTATGGGGAAAATACCAGGGAAAAATAGCCATCAGATGAGCCGCACCTGTGGATAAGCCGCAGAGCGTCCACGAAAAAAAAAATTCGCGCATAAGCCGCGGCTAATACGCGTGAAAATACGGTACAATTTTACATCAGATGAAGCAGGAGTCCTATTGACCTTGTTGAGTTTGAGTAACTTAAAGTAGCACAGAAGTCATTTTTAACACCCTGTTTTCTTCCTATAAAACTGTTAAGTAGGTCAGTAAGATGCACCATGAGAAGTAATTCACACCACAGAGTCATAATTATTGCAGAAATTGAATTTAATGTACGCCGCAAAAAGCGACCGTGCGCAACGGCGGTGGAGAGCAGTACCAGCCTGTGATCTGCCTGGGACTTCGCGCTGACGTTAGAGGGGCCACGCTCGCTGATTGGTCCAGAGGAATGTTGTCTGCTAGTCGGCTGTTCGGGATTCTGAAAAAGCATTGTCCCTGGCTCGGTCATGATTCGGCCGCTCCTTCTATCCCCAGTTCTCAGGGGGAACTGGCAAAACTGGTTTACAGCGGCAAAGGGACAAGGCGCTGACCCCCACTGACCAGCGAACCAGAGCGAGTTGCCCCTGTAACGTCATCAGTGACGTGGTATCATACTTTCTCCTCTTCGTTATACCCGGGGTGGCGAGTTAAGGGTGAATGCGCAGAGCTATGTTTATGTGATTTTTTTTTCTGAGAAACAAATTGCACACATCAAAACCTTTTGTGCTATTCAGTAAAATGACACACACACTTTCATCAGACTTGTTATTTTGAAATTTTTTTGGATGGCCCTCTGTACTCCTTTAAAGGAGCTGTGAAGTAAATGGCAAACCTGTAGAAACCATATGGTTTTTAAGGCTTGTAACTTGGACGCTTCAGATACGCAATAGTTCTGCTGTATATTGAGCATTTTTTCAGCAATCGAATCTCAAAGATTGCTACTCAAAGCAAGCTAGCGTACTCCAGAAGCGCTCCAACCCTGAGCAGTACCATGTATTAAAAGGGAATCTGGTCATTAGGAGGAGCCTAAAAAAGAGGCTCAACCTGTCAATCAAACTTGGGCGCATTTCATTGGTTGCTGTTTTCCATGGGGACCGTCATGACACCAAAATTTCTCAAAAATGGAGGATGATGCTTGGAACGGCCAAGCGGAGATTTCGTGACAAAAAATTTTCACAGTCTGCTTTAATCTCATACTGTGAGCATATGTCGTCATGTACGTATCTGCAAAATCAGCTTCAACTTTCGCTCCGCCATCATTATTTACGTGAAAATGAGATGTTTCATCGCTAACGTTAGGCCTAGCTAAGACCGCAACTCCAAGAAAATAGCAAGAAGGGCGCCCCTGATACGTAAGATTTTGCATTACTATATCATTGAATTTTAATTATAAATACATCTTTGTGCATTTTTATTCAGTCTGCTTACGTTATGTGACTTAAAAGTTCGTACTGGCAGCCGTCTGCTATGAAGAAGCAGTTCTATCACTCTCCTGGCCAATCACTTCTGCCAGCAACCATTTCCACAATTCTGAGTCTTCCCAACATGCATCTCACATATCTCAACAGTAACTCATGCAAAGCTGTTTTGTCGATTTGGTCATCAACCCCATTGTAAAATTTGATGCTGGAGTGCATTGAGAACATGTAAAAAGCTTGGGCAAATGCATTTGCATATAGTCTGTTCTAACTTCAATACATAATTTCTCTGGCTGTATTTTGTCGTAGGAATTACAGTTACATATTGGTATTGACAAACAGCACTGTATATAACACGTGTGATGTGTCTATTTTCTTCTGCAAACAAAAGTGAACTATGTACATTTGCCATGCATACTGGCGATGCCGCAACACACATTCGCACTTGCCAGCATGGATGTGTGTTTCTCTTGGAGTAAACATGATTCCGTTTTAGTAATATGTTGTAATACCAAGCAACAGTGATGAAGCAGCTAAATTCAAAGCACTATGCATCTTCTGTTTTACAATAATGCATAGCTTTACAGTGCGTTTTAAAAAAATTCAGTCTGACAACCTTCAAGATGGTGTCGGCTTTTGTTCCCCACACTTTTTTAACTTCCAAACTATGATGCAGATCAAGCTTGAGGGTTTCTTGCACCCCTAATGGATACTGAGATATGAATAAGTGACTTTTGAGCCGTGTTCTAACTTCTGGTTGTGATGAAATACCTGCTGCAAGGGTGACGCATCTGAAATGTTTTCGTAATGGGTGAAAAGCTCAAGATAGCAATGGAAGCATTGCTACTTCACGTCAGTGCCTCTTATTCTCTCAGGTCTTGGTTTCAAGTGTGTCTCATTAGGGCAGTGCTGTTTTTGTGGATAGATAATGTGGTACCTCACATTGTGACAATTTGGAAAATGACTTGCACCGTACTAGAGTCAGTATGGGTTGACTAAAAACCAATACCCAATGCACAGGGTGTCTTTTTTAAATGTTACTTTTTCTTAATGAAAAAGCTATGAGCCGAAATGAAAAAGCGCCGATGCTGGTTTTGCGTTTGAGTCCTTGGTTATACGGCCAGGCGAACATTAGCTCAGAGAGAGTGTGCAACTACTAGACGACTAATTACCTAAAATTCGTTAATTAACTTTTAATTACATGCTTTCAAGAAATTGTCAGATAGCAGAATTGGAGCCAGTCATTATTTAAAGCCACCTTCTTTTTGCAAAATCCTGAAGCATGCATACACTTTAAGATGTCCATTGCCAAATTTTGCTATGCAAATGAGCCGAAACCAGGCGTGCCACGAGCACAGGAAGGAAAGCGTCCATTCCGCACTGGAGGGCTCGCTTTGTGGCCTAGATGAGATGCCAACAATGAAGGTCATCTCCTTTCTGCCAAAATCAAGATCTCCCATCTTCCAAAATCAAAAGTACACGGGCGCGTTAAGTAGCGGCTCCAGAGCGCAGGAAGCGCACTCCTTTTTACTAAACAGTGTCACTTCTTTTCCGGATCATGGCGCTCTTGATGAACTCTCACACTCCAGCTTGCAGGTCGGAGCGTGTAAGTGCTGCCCTGGCTCCGTGACGTATGAAGAAAGGGGACGTCGGATCACCAATGAGCTGGCTTTGAAACTTCGCTAGGGCGCATATCGTGCTCGTGGCTCTGAGAGACCGTTTAGTAGAGGCACCGGAGTACGAGAGACGTAGTACACTACGCATGTTGGGTAGGCCGCTACTTAACACGCCCCATGCTTCAGGAGCGCGCAGTTTAGATTTCGTCTCATTTGTGTAGCAGAATTTGACAATGGATATCTCAAAGTGCATGTGCATTTCAGGGTTTTTCAAAAATTTAATTGAAAAGATAATTGTGAATTTTAAGTAATTAGTCATCTTGTGGTGACACACTCTCTCAGACAGAATGTTTGCATGGCCGTATAACTCACCTGCTAAAACTGCATGTGTGCTGTCGTCATAGCTTTTTATAAAAAGTCTGTAATGCTTAAAAAAACACCCTGTATGTCGACAAGATCTGTCAGGGTATAATGCTCAGGTGCTTTTTATCACAGGAGGCATTTGGAAAGTCCTGTTCTAACAGGCATACATATGTATGTATTGAGAAAAAAAAAGTGTTGTGCAAAGACATTAAAATGAGTCTTGTGAATCTACTGCGTAGGTGTTTTTGACGTTGTTTGAAAGACGATAAGTTTTGAACGGTGAAGCTGTCAGTAATATGTGCTCTGCATCGGTACCACAAAATACCTAAAAATTTACTTAATGCAAAGTACCAAGTACCTGGCACCGTTTGTACTTAAAGAGTATATAGTGCAAAGCACCACATTGGAAGCGTGCTTACGGTAAAATGCAAAGCACTCCACATCTCACTGTTAGAGACAAAACATGAGAAAGAAATTATGCTTTTTGTTGGCATTTTTAGAAAGTGCAAGGCATGGTCTATTTATTGCTTATTCGTGAATGTAAAATGAAACATATGAAATAATTTGCATTAGAAATGCACTCGAGCAATCGGCTGTGATAATACAAAGTGTAACATATTTCCCAAATTATCCATGTTCCCATTGCACAGCGCTGTGTGGTAATTTCCAAGTATAATATGAACCAAGAAGGCACTCTTTATACAAAACAAGAAAGAAGCCAATAGAACGAGCTTGTACATTTCATGACATATCACCGGCTTTCTAAAAGCGAATGAAAAAAAAGCATACACGAATAGGAAACTCAGTGCAATGCATCCTGTCTTTTGTGTCTTTGTTGTTCGCAACAAAACCCTCTATGTCAGCAATAAAAAAAGCAAAACGTAAAAATTTGAAATGAAGTATGTGCACCTTCTAGTCTCTCCCTTTTTCATTCACCATTCATTCGTTGTGAACTGGCATGATCATTGCATTGAAAACTGAAAGGAATAATGTAACACAGCAATAAAACCAGGTCTTCTGAACACGAAAGAGATTGAAACAAAAATTACTGTGCTGTCTGTCGCTGTGCATAATGTGTGAACTTTGAACCTGCATTTTGATGTTCCATTTCAGTTTCATTTCAAGCTTTGCTTAATGTTTTTTTCCTGACTGGTCAAAAATGGCCCTAAAAGACACAAAAGAAACTATTTACTGGTATGTTCCCCCCCTTTTTTTTTTCATTACCAGCTGGGTACTTGATGGAAAGTACTTAAATAGTATAGCACAAAGTATACAATTTGAAATCTACTTGAAGTAAAGTACAAGGACTCAGAAATGTACTTAAAGTAGTACTTTGTACTTCAGGTACTCCCCATTACTGCTCCGCATCATTAGCACCCAAGACGAGCCTCTTTTGGACACTTCTGCATAGCCTGAGGTGCCCTCGCACCTGTGGTTGTACCACGTAATGATGTTATAATGCAGAATGTTCTAATGCTTTAGCATGATCAGAAATTTATTTTCAGTTTATTTACCAATTACGTGAGTTTAAGTGATGTATCTGAGAAATGAATTTGCTGCATGACAGCTGGGGATATTATTTTGTCTGTATCAGCTGAACTAGATCACGACACTCCTCTAGGGCTTGGAGACCATTTACTGGCAGGCCTTCAATAGCTTTCACAATGCAAGTGGTTCTCAAACTTGCAGGCCGTTTCAACATGTGAAGAGCACTAGTGGAACACAGATGCCTCCACTTTGATGCACATGATCAATCCAAACAATACCCATCAGTTTGATAGACTGCAGTCAGTTAAGGCTTGTAGTGAAACTCATTCCATTGGAATGAGCTCTTGGTGTTTGAAAGAAGAAAAAAAAGCCGAATGACACAAAGCTGAAAGATCAGAACAATTCCGTTTTGACTACTCTGAAATAACTGTTGGTGACTGAAAATTGTGGACTCCTGCCTTGCCACATGAAGGAGACATCAGCTGTGGTGGATGAGACAGCTTTGATATTTGTATTTTTGGTTACATTGGCTGTGTGCATCAGCCACTGGAAAGTACACTGCATTTATTTAATGTGCAGTGGATTGATCGGCCGAGTGGTCCACTCACCATTGACCTCAAGCAGCCTCATATCCACTTTTGATATGTGAACCGTGCTGTGAGAACCAGTGCCCTGCACTTCAAAAATCCATGTGGCTGCAACTGCACATAGCAATTGTCATGTCTCCCTTTACACAAACAAACATAAAAAGAGGAATTGATGTTTTCAGGATTTGGAGTAGCTGGAGTTAGTAAGGGGCCACTTGCTCCCCCTGTGCCAAGAGCTGCCACTTCCCAGGGAAACACAAGGTCATCGGGGTTTGCTGCTGCGCTTCGCCGTTTGGCCAAGCAGGCTCTCGAGCCTGGTCAGACAGCAGGTAATTAAGTTAGCCTTGTCTATTACTGAGCAGTTAGAGGTGACTGGTATCATCCTCTGGAAACAAAACAACTAGATTCTTCGTTTTGAAAAAACAAAAACAAAAAAACATGATAATATTGATTTTGAAAAGATACGGTTTATTCTTAGAAATTGACTCTTGTCCAGCATGGTAAGAAACCAAGTTCATTCAGCATCTTTTTTGGGTTATCATTACCCATTTTTTCTGCTCTATTTGAATTTACTGCTGCGTATATTAAAATGTCTGCTAGAAGCCTTTATCTGAAGCAACACATCAGTGTGTTGCTTGAAAATTTTATCAGCTTCTCAGTAATTGACTAGCAGGGCTGGAGCAGTGTTCTAAAGCCTGAAGGGAACTGAAGCGAAATTCATGCAGAAATGCAAGATGATTTACGAGTAGGAAATTATTTACTATGGCAGTAGCACTTGTTTGCTGTGGCTTATGTAACAAACAGTGCATACAATTACATACATACATTGTGGATCATGTGGTGAGTACATTATAAAACGCTCGTCTTTTGTCGATTTGGAAAAGCTACTTAAGATGGTGACGCTTTGCGTTTTCTTGGTGCAAAGAGAATGATGGCTATGACGGACCAGCTATGGTCGTGTTCATCCTAAGAACGGCATCTTGGGTGATGAAGGAGAACTTCATAATAGCGTAATTTTCTTACATTTAACTGGGAAAGTAACTTTTGTCAAAAACGTAGGTATCACCCAAAGAAATTCTGTGTACAATGTTTCAAACACTATATTGTCTTCTGGTGGTTAATGCATTGTGAACGTCTTGCCTTTTTGCATTTAGATGGGGCGGAGGAAACTGTTAAGAGAAATAATAGCACCCCTCCTTCGGGCTTCATTTCGGGGTCTCCATCAGTTGGTGCTCCCATGTCCCCAGGTGGCCAAACTATGGACGCCCAAGATATCCCACAGGCAAGATATATTTCCGTTTCTTTTCATATCATAAACACTATAGTAAAGCAGTATTATTATAATACAATATTCTTGTTAAATTTGTCAGGTCCAGTTTGTCTCTTTGTCACTCTGCTGTGTGAAATTCATGTAATAGGTCTTTGTGCAGGGCCCTATGATGATGTCTACTCAAAGGGATGCCATAGATTTCCACTCTTCTAGGCATCAACCCAGTCCAAGGTGAGGTTTTGTGTAGTGGGAATTATTCTTGAAAATATCAGCTGTTATCCCTGCTAGCATTATTGCATAGTTTCTTGTGATCCATAGTGAAAAGGATTCTGTCAGTAATTTCATTTTCTTCACCTCACATTAGATATTAACGTTCTGCTGACTGTAGTCCTGTGGAGATTAGTGCTGCCACAATAACTTCAAAACATGTTCACTGGTCTCCTCATTAGGCTGCAGAGAGATTTGATTAACATCTTGAATACAGAGAAAAAATATGCTCTATAAAGGGTTTTGACACTTTGATATGTGTGGTTCATTACATCATGCACACATTGTACTGCACGCCAGAGTATTGAGGGAAAAAAATACTATTTTTTTACTTGGTGTAGCCGGTGTGGTTACAAACCGCCAAAAAAACTTTGTCGTCTAGCTCTGACATTGGAGAAGCAAGGCCATTGGCTATTGCTATTGGTTCTCTTAAGCATGTAACCTTTCGTGAGCCACTTTACTGGCGAAGATGCCTACGGTGATGCCACAACTTGACAAGTTTCTGTATCCACAATGCTGATTTTTAGTGCAACTATTGCTTCCTTTACTGTTAAACCTGGAATGCTGGTTCACATCACTGCAAGTGACCGTCTTCTACATTTCACCAGCATCGCTCATAGTGAAGTGTCGCAACCCCGTTTAAGTATTTTGAGGCAAACCTTGCGTTGAAAATGAGGAATTTGTGTGCTGCACTTGGGGCTATTGACTCCTATGCAATTTCCACTTACAATTTTGCTTGGACAGGTTTTACTATCCAACAGTTTTTCTTTTCATCATTGCCTCATTGTTGTTGCTTGTGGTTTCAAGGTCTGTTTCTGTTACTATAATTCTCTGCTGCATCAGTGGACAGCAATCAATAAACATTTGACTTTGTTGCTGTGCCAGAATGCGAAGCAGTGCTGAGGAACCTAGAGGATTCCAACCTTACCGTACTGTGGAGAGTGGATCTGCACGAGTAGTGCGTGGCCCCCCAATGACAACTTACGACCCATTTCACCCCTTTATGTCTCACCTAGCACCACAGCTTCACCATACAGCCTACGGGTGAGGGTTCATGCTTATTTTTGTGGTCTGAGTGCCGCTGTGCAGATATTTAAATTTGGAACGAATGCTTTGTTGCTACTATACAGGGTGCTTATTTTTATTCATTACAGAATTTTTATTAAAAAACTAGCAGAGCAAAATAGTTGACGTTTTTGCAGTTGTTCTACGGCCAGGCTGACATCCCCTCGAAGAAAGTATGCAACTACAAGATGACTAATTACCTAAAATGCATTAATTAATAAATAAATTATTAAAACGGGGACACATGTTGCAACTATGTGTCAGAAAGCCCTATCAGTTTACAAATGGCTAGTCGGTGCTTGCGTGCATTTGGATTATGTATTTGCTGATTATTTTTTCTTGGTCTACTGCTCATCTGAAGTGCCCATTCAAGCAAAATGGCATTTGAGCTATAATTTGAGTGAAATGGCTATAACTTTGACGTTTGGACGGTATTGTCTGATACCTACATAAGAAAATGCCTTCATAGAGTTTTCAGCAATTAATGTTGATATTGCTTACTGACTTTGTGCAGGATGGAAGAAAGTGGTGGTGGGTTTCCCTTTGGACTCCTGCGTGCTCCTTCTCTACCTCCTCCTCCACACCTGTTCCGTTACCCAGTGCCTGCAGAAGAGCATAATGGCCGGCTACCCAAGCTAGTCACGCCAGCAGTGCCAAATACCGGTGCTCCCACTACAACTGCAATTTGTACCACTGCAACTGTCACAACCACTAGTCAGTACCTTTCTAGCCATTCGTTTGTTATATTCTCACATACAAGCCTCAACTCAACGCCAGTTAGTTGATCACGTTGCCTTTTTTTTTTTTTCCCTGACATATCTTAGTTGTTTTTTGTGCAGAGAGGCTTCGGTTTGTATGAGGATAGCAGTCCGTATAGCTTTAGTTGAATCTAAGGGCTACTCATATTAAAAGGTACTGTAAAGCACTAGAGCTGCAATCTCTGAAAATGTGTCTAATTTGATAACCGGAGCCCTGAGTACTCTTGCATTACAATTTTCGTGCTAATTGCGCCCATAGTTTTTTTAGAAAATTCAAATGGAAAATTACGGGCAACACTGCGTTGAAGTCGCCACCAATTGCGCATTGCTCGTCATGTACGGTGTCAAAACTACATTGTGTGCGCATAACACTGTGTCTGAAACAAAACAAGTCTGCTACACAGCCGTCAGGAGCAGCAAGCCAGTCAGGAACATAGATCACTATTGCATGACAACTTGGGGATTACCTATTTCTCACCAGACGTCGTCCAGAGCCGTTTTACCGCGATTTTACTAGCAAATTCAAACTATCTAACATTCCCTGTCACATGTATAACTTATTTTGTGCCGGGTTTACAAGCAACAAGCTGTTAAACTATGCTGGCATCATAACCTGTCTATCTGCTGCTTTACGGTAATTTTAAGGGCCACCCTTTGATTTGGCCACCCCTCTCACATTGGAAAACCTAACGTTGAAAAAAGGGGGCCCTTAGTACAGTCAACCGCCGCTTATTCAGGTCTTCACCTATCTGGAGCCCGAGCTATCCGGAAAACAGGCGTGGACAGATATTCAGTCTATGCAATTGGTCTTCATTTATTCAGGCTTCAGTTTCTGGGTCTGGACAAGAATTTGAAGAAACGGTATAGAAAAACACGCGACAACCGCCTGCTCTTATCCGGTGTTGCGCCAGACTCAGTGTGCGACCTACATTTCATCAATCGGGGGAGACAACCTAGGGTAGCTTTTCCCTTTGTGCCCACGCAGCGCACATTGTCCGGTTCAGTTCGCGGTTCAGTCGCAGGCAAGTCGCCAAGCTCTCATAAGAGGAGCGAGGAATTTGAGTCAATGCTGGGGAGTTCTTCTTGCGGGGGCGCCACTTGATGGCTCTGGCTTGTGTTGGCCGCCCGCTCTGTTTGGCCGGTTTCAGTTTCGAGATGAGGTCTGGCAGCCGTCTCGTGGAGCGCCCTTGATTTGATTTGGGGGGCCTTTTCCCACTTGAGAAGGACTTTCTTCGTGTCATTGATCTGGAGTTGGGAGTTCTGCGATGCCTCGAAGCCCACCATGGTGGTGATAGGGACTGGTGTCTTGGGCACTCCGTCTTCGTGATGTGTCTGTCCTCTTCTTCTCCGGTGTTACATAAGGTACATGCTGGGTTTGCGTTTCCAAATAGTCCACAGAGTCGGTTCTGTGTTGGGAGGGAGCCTGTACGGGCTCGAAACAAGAGACCACTTGCTCTGTCTCTGTTGTAGAAGGTTTCGGGTGCCGGAGTTGTCTTGTTTTCGGAGTAGATGGTCATGCTTCTTTTCTTCGCTGTCTCTGAATGCCACCTCTTCTCTTCTGTCCAGGTTAGTTCCCTCTTGGTTGTATTGTTCCACTCGCGTTCTTTCCTCGCTTTGTGTCTGGTGGTGTCCTTGCTACATATGCAGTCAATTTGGTTGATTTTTTTTATCCAGTGCATTCGGGTGCTCCTGTAACGGAGGTGGCGGAAGTCTCGTGTTATTAGCGTGTCGTTTGGTCTTTGGTCGTTTAGTCTTTGGACGACACACCCAACAGCTCAAACCAGCAAAATGATTTATTCACCAAAACACACAAGTTAATACAGCCCACAACCATACGCAAAAGTCATAGCTCGAAAAAAGGCATGAAAGGAAAAGTTCCTACAAAAGCATGCGAGAAATAGTTCAACTCGGGTCCACCAGACACTTCAAGGACGGATGAACCTAAACAGAAGGCAGGCTTACACAATGCCCACAAGAAAGAATGGCGAGCACTCCCCTCAGAAATTGTTTTCGTGTGACCGGTTGTCGGGGCAAATTTGAAGTTTATTTCCAGAGTGGTTCACAATTTTTACATAACGGTAGATTCGCTGCAAAGTTACTAGAATCTGGGTTGTTTTTGTGCTGGCCCAATCTTTCTTTAATACACTGTGAAGTTTGGCCAATGTAGACAAAGCTGCATTTCAAGGGAATTGAATGTACTACATTCCTAGCACAGGGGTGATATCTTTTTGTGCATTTTTACCTCTTGAAAGCATGATACTTAACTGTAGAAATAATATGTATTATTCAGTATCATCACCAAATGGCTTGTTCTGGTGGAATCATAAAATTGTGAAAGTTTAAAAATAGCATATGATTGGGCTGCTTTATGCCACACATTAAATGATGAAGCACCAATACATTGTTGGCAGCTGGTGGATGCGCACTGCTGCGCTCCAGTGGAGGTTCTGGCAATGCATCTTCGGATAGTGGGTCTCACTTGGAACTGGCTGCAGAACCTTCCCGACCTAGCAGTAGTCCCCATTGCACGACACAGCCTCTGCCAAAGGTTGGTATAAAAATGTGTTAGCAACACTGCAGATTCACTACTCTAGTCTTGGTTTATTCAAAATCACACTTCTCGAGAAACATTTAACAGCTTCTTCTAATGTGCTTGTCTCGATCTCTAGTTCACAAGAAACGGTTTCTTCATGCCGGGGTCTATAAATGAATGTCCATCTCCTGTGAGCCAGTTAGATCTGTGGGCAGCCTGCAGGGATGGTGGTGGCTCTTCAGCTGAAGAAGATGATGATGAAGAAGAGGAACCCAGCAAAACAAAGCCAATTGTCTGGTCAGGCCCCCCTCTAGCCCTGGATGTCCGGCCACAGGTGAGTGTTTGGTCACCTTTTGTCCAGTCACTAATTAGTTTTTCACACATCTAGAAGCTTCATAACCTTACAGTAAGAAAATCATGTGAAAGATTATTATCAGGAAATTAACTACATTTCCTGTCTTATTTAGGCTTAGGCAACATGTGGGTCTGTATGCACTTCATTGTTATGAAGCTAGTCTGGAAGTCACGGATTAAAAATGCTAAAGCCAAAGATGAGAAGACGAACAACACACAGGTAGCGCGCTAACAACAAATTTATTAAACACGAACAACACGCTTAAAAGGCCTGAGAGATTCCATCTCGCTACCCTCCCCGAACCTCCCGGAACCTCCCCTTTATCTTAGAATCACCCAGCAAGATATCACGGCAACAATGAGAAACATGTTCAGATAACACATACCATAACACATGTTCAGATAAACACATTGTACCAATGTTCACGTGATCTTGTGTTAGCACAGGAACCAGTCTGTCCCAGATAAACACAGTTGCAAGACAAGGGGACCTCATACACACAATCAGTACAACATTCTACAAACTTATCCTTGTGCTTTGTGATGCACTTCCCTTCTGCCTAATTCCCTTCTTGCTGTCCTTAACTCTGAGGTTTTCACCCCTCCTGATAAGTGTTTACCCCTCCACAAAGATAAGTTTGTAGGATGTTGTACTGATTGTGTGTATGAAACCCCCTTGTCTTGGGGCTGTGTTTATCTGGGGCAGACAAGTTGTTGTGTGGACACAAGATTATGTGAACATTGGTACAAAGTGTCTGCAAGGTTTGGAACTTTATCTAGACATGTTTCTCCATATGGCCGTGATATCTTGCTGGGTGATTCTAAGATAAAGGGGAGGTCCCAGGTGGGTAGGGAGAGATAAATTTGGGAAACTTCTCATTTTTTTTTATCTCAGAAAGGGGGAGGGGGCTCTGTTAGAAGAAGGAATTTCTCAGGCCTTTTAAGGTTGTTCTTCGTGTTTTATAAATTTGTTATTAGTGCACTACCTGCGTGTGTTGTTCGTCTTGTTGTCTTTGGTTTTGTTTATTTTTTCAAAATTCATTTCAGAATACTGTTTCGTCCCTTCTGGGACCGTAACAAGAATGGGGCACACAAAAAGCAACAATAACAAAAAGAAAAAAAAAATTACAAGTATAAATACACAAAGACAATAAAACAAAAGTGCACAATAACTCACTGGAGTGATAACAACTCAACAAAAGTCTACAACGAAGATGTCGAGATGATGTCGAACGGCTATGCGTTCCAATCATGGATCGTGCCAGGGAAAAATGAAAACTTAAAACAGTCCATCTTACACTGAGGCTCTTGTAGCTTCATAGAATGGGAAAATGGTGTTGGCCTGGCAGATGATGAAGAAAGATATCTATCCTGTTCAATACAAACAAGGTTATGCTTAATCTGATAGAGAAGTTTGAGGCAGTGCACCTTTCCTCTGACCTGTAATGGAGGTAATCCGAGCCCAGCATTAGGAGCAGGCGGTGAGTCAGTGGGTCGGTACTTGTTACAAATGGAACGTACAGCTTTTCTTTGGAAACGCTAGAGTTTTTCAGTGCAGTGCTTGGTGTGCGGATCCCTGATAATGTCACAGTATTCAAGAATGGGAAGAATTAGATATTTGTATGCAGTTAATTTGACACTGAAAGAAGTTTGAGTGCAGGAAACGTCTCAACGAGCACGTTTTAGTGCTTTTAATTTGCGATGTCCTAACAACAGGCCCTACTTGACATCTTACGTTGTCTGAAGGTTTCTGGCATGGGTTATCAGCCAGCTTGTCTGAATTTCTGAAGAAATTAAATCTGTTGGGTCCGGGGTTTCCGGTCTGAAAAATCTATGGTTATTTCACTCTCCACGAACTAGCGATATTAAGCAATAACATTTTAAACATGAAGACACTCTGTGGAGAAACGAAACTGGCATTTTCTATGCCTACAGTGAACACAACACATTACTTACATTATTTGTTGCTGGAATCTGAATGTGCAATAAATAACCCGGTACATGTAAGCGGTTCAGGTGGCATTGCATACTGCTCCTTTCGTTGTAGCGATGTTAAGTCTTTGTTATCCCCGTGCCAGCAAATTTCAGATCAGCCAATCAATCAAACAATATTAAGTTTGAAAATGGTACTTGAGAGCACTTTTTGAAGCCTAACATTGGGATGTGAGGTTGTGTGGGAGTAAGGACTGTCCACTCTCAAGCTGCTGTTGAACCTTGTTATTTTTTTAATTTTTATTTTTTTCCCGCTACCTGATTGAGACGCGATGACATTTCTCACTCCTAAACCAATAAAATTAATGTGAATAATATGTGTGCCCCTTGCGTCTTTGGTCAGGGGAATAAATAGAATGTCCCTGAAGAAGTACCGAGTTTGTCGGAAGATAAAATTTTCACTTGAGTATATCATGAAAACCCACTAAATGCATGCCTGGTACATCCAGAACTGCTTCTCCTATGTTGCTAGGAATAAGCCCTCAAAGTGTTACCAAGTGGTGAATGTTTTGAAAATGTTTTTTGTTCTGCTCATTATACAGAAGCTGCAGTTCCTGCAAAATGTGGGCCTGACTAGTCATCATCGGAGGCAAAGTACGTCCAGAAAAATTTGCTAACATTTAGAGGACTGTGTTTGAAGTAATGGTATTGCTGTTGAAGGTTAACCTTGGTGAACTGGTGGTTAAGGCTTGGAGTGTTGCCTTTTGCACAAGGTTTTTTCACTCCCTATACTGCATTATGCCTATTGTCTCCTGCATGCAGAGCTGGAGCTTGCGCGGTACATGCGCCACTGGAGTCGTCTTCATAGCAGGGACCAACATGTGCCCCTCCCTTCACCCCCAAAAGAGTGCAGTTCACCACCCCTATTACCTCGTAAGACGAACTGGCTGAGTCCCCCAGTCGAACACCAGGAAAAATTCCTTCAAGTTCTTGGGCTCTCTCCTTCTTCCCAAGGTGAGTGTTCCACAGTATAGAGGTTTGAACGTGAACATATTCGGCACAACTGTGCCTGGTTGGGTAAGACATAAGAAGATGAACGTGGCTCCAACCAAGGTTAGCTCAGAACAGAGGGTCCCGATGTTTCGGAGCCAACTTGGCTCCTTCTTCAGGGGTGACGGTGGCCAGGGTGCAGCAGGCTTTATACCCGACGGTTCATTGTTTTGGAGTTCACGTGACGTAGTGCGTTGACATATATGCTTGGTAAAGTCCCCAAGGACCGGTTCAGTATAGAGGTTTGCTGTGAGTAGCACACTTATTACTAGAGCTGTGTGAATAGCGATTTTCAAGTTTGAGTCGGAGACAAATTGAATATGTCGGGCTACCAAATCACATAGAAATACTTTCGAATTGAATACGAATTCTGATTGGATAACCCAGCAGACCTCAGACACAATTAATTTTAATAAATTGATATGCAATTTTTAGTGAAGAAAACAAAGTACACTGGAGTTCTTTTTGAGCAGTCACTGCCTATTTCCATACAAAAACACTAGTTAACGTGCTCTGGAGACAGGTGACTGTGATGATTTGTGACAGTGTTGCTGCAAACCGAAAACAGTCATTCACTCACAACTTGAGTCACTATATTAGAAAGATATTTTTGTGCTTTACTCAGGTACTCGGGCTTGGGTACTTCTGTTGCCCAGTTGTAGTTCACTGAGTACGAGGGTTGTCTTGTCGAGGTAGCAGTGATGATTACAAGTACTCCTCAACCTGGTGACTTGCGGATGTATCAGTTGAAGACTCTGTCTTTCTTATGCCATGTCTCCAAAAATTCCCCACACAGTTGAGTTGTCTGCTCCTGTTACATTTGGCTGTGAAGTATTTTCTTTTGGGGACTCAGTAGCTTTACAAAATTATTTTTCAAGATTTGTACGTGACAGAGCCTTGATATTGTTTTTTTTCCGTTCCAGTCTGAAAGCAGACCTCGTTAAATCTAGGATGAATGGAAGTCATCTTGTAGTCAGGGAATCTTGTTTTCGAAGGTTCTAGCATGTTCCTGACAATTGCTCTGCTTTCGTTTTCTGAGCTATCTAATGCTTCTCAAAAAGTGTAGGGTATGTTGCAGAACAGGCAAATGTGATTATTTACTGGCTTCAAAACAGATGCATTGCATAAGCTGTACACCTCTGAGTGGCTGTGAGTGTGTTAGCAGCAACAGCAACAACGTGCAATAGCAGCAAGGCAAGGACAGGTTGAATTTCCATAAGATGTGACACCATTACGAACTTGCTGCTCCATCTTGTGGGAACATCCTGAATGACTTCAAGTCCTTTGACACTCATGGTCTCCTGTAACTCATGAAGCTATGCTCTAGCGTGGGAACTTCGCTTTTAATACCCTATGATCGACGTTGCTTTTGTGCATAGGTAGGTTCTGAAATCCTGGAGTGGCTGTTTTCGAGTTAAGCACGCTGAGCTGCTACATATAGGCAAAGCATGCTACATTTGTCCAGTTAGTGGGAGAGCCGCTACGAAATTGTGTGCATGATCAGTAACTACATACAGTAGAACCTGTTTATAGCGAAGTTTTAGTTTTAGTTATTGTGAAGTATAGTATTTTAAAACATGGGACCACAGGTTTACCTCACTACGTTCATATCTTCACTAAATGGAGCTTCTACTGTGCCTGGGGTGTGATACAGGAATGTGCCATTCCTACTTCACTCCCCAGGATAGGACTTTACTGGACAATATCGGCAAAGAGTGTGCCACTCTTCGGTGACGTTCTCCAGTAGGGTCCTTGAGTTCTTTGCAGAATGCAGTCCTTGATATGATGACACGCAGTCACAAATTCCGTAGCACAAATTCATAGTCTAGTCCATGAAGAGCTGGCGAAATATAACTGCGATGAGCTTATGAGCTGGTTGGTGTGATGCTATAACTATACAGAGACTTCTGGAAGCAGAATGCAGTTCACGATCCATGCACTTTTTCAGACCTTTTGAGTAGAACGGACCTCGAAAAGGTAATGCGCACCAGCACATCTTGTTCGGGAGCGACATAGACGCATTCACTTGTGTACTGCTTTCATTCAGTTTGTGTGTGTCAAATGCAAATGGCAACTTCGAGTGGCACAGATGAAGCGCGCAGGAGTCTCATTTGGGAGTTCTTCAAGTGATGTGATGGAAGAAGTGCATCGAAGTGCTTAATGTACGTTTCTCTGTTAAAGACGCCAACTGGAACTACTACACCACTGGCAAATCAGTTACGACGACATCTGCGATCTTTCAAAGCTTAAAAAGCCAAGAGACAGCGCGTAAAGAAACTGGCCTGAAGAACAAACAACAGCTTTATTTTGACTTTGGAGAGTGGGGAGGTTCATCGCCAGAGGCGATACTCTACCCCACGCCGCAACGCCTCGTGACACCCCTGGCTTCCCGCCAATGGACAACCGACATTCTCAGTCTCTGTTGAGCAGAGTTGATCCAACGCTTGCTTTCCGCATACCACGAAACACCTCTCGTTAAGATGCTGCATTAATCCACCGAATGCTCCTCAATGTGGCCTTTACAGCTCAGTGGTGTTACCGCTTGAGCCAAGTTGACTCTCCCACCTGCTGCCACTGTGGTGCTCTTGAGGATCTGAAGCATATTCTTCTTCATTGCCCCCACTATCAACCTTCCCGAACCGCACTCTTCGAGTCTCTTCGTCAGCTGTTCAGCGTCTCGCCAGTTCTCCCTACCGAAATTGCTTGGTCCCTGGCCCAATCCAGTCCAGCAATGCTCTGCACTCAAAGCTCTTTTGACATTTCTGGACCCCATCGGACTTCGATCGTTATTGTGAAGGGGCTCGTTCTTTTATTCCATACATTCTCACCAGCAATGGCCTGAAGAAATGACATGTGTGGAAATAGATACCTTGTCTTTCAGTTGCTTTAAGGCGAAACTACTGCCGGATTCTTCGCGGGCGAAAGCGATAACAGAGACTATTGCAAGGTTCATTGTTGGTGGCATGCATTCTTACAGTATTGTGAATGAACCAGGCTTTCGGGCCCTTCTGAACTACGACGTTCCTGAATACGATGTGCCGGTGCGCACTACGTTTTCGTCTCGGTCTCGTCTTTAAGAACTCTGACCTGTTATTGCAGCACACCTTGCTAGTACTAATGCTCATGACACCGTAACAGCAACTGAGTAGCGCAGACTGTCTGCTTATGTGCCTGTTCTAAAGCATGTGAGTGAGGCAACAACCTTTGCCTGTTCTGCTCTACACCCTACTCTTTCTGAAGTCATTCCCCTTTTGCATTGCCTGCAAACTTTGCTCGAAAAAGCATTGGATAGCTTGGATTGGATTGGAAGCGGTGTCGTTTTGTAATCGGAATCTTATTTTTAGAGATTTCAAAAGTCTTCACTAAACTGACTTTGTGTAACCCCAGATTCAGTCTTTTTTCTTCTGCTTCTTCTTCTTCTTCTTCTTCAAAATGTAACAGAACAGAACCATGCCTAAAGCCCTTAACTTTCTGCGGTGGAAAATTGACTTTTCCGCGAGATGTGATTTACATTTCCACGGGGCTCTGCGGACAAGAGAAAACATGCGAAAAAATGTGCAGCATCCTCCCATTATTGCATACCAACTCATCCTGCACGCTTTTCCAGCCTTTCGTAACTTTTCAGTGTGCAAAGAAAGCTAGACTCAACTCTGTCAATATCTCTCCGGGTGTTGCTGTCATGAAATTTCCTTTCAGTGTGGCACGTTCAGCTGTTTAAGTGCCAGCATTATCAGTGGTGTCATGTATTGCAGTCTTAATGGATGGGGTTTAACCCATGGAAATGTCGCAGATCGATTGAAATCCGTACATAATTCTGGAAGATATCAAATATTTCACGAAAAATGGACGATTCTGGGGAAACAGCAAATTCCGCAAGACAGGGCCAATTCCGCGAAATTTTGCAGATTCACGGAAAGCCACGGGTTCTAGCCATGCCAAGGTTCTGTTATGCACAAGCATTGAGGGGGAATTTCGGGAAGCTTCTTATCCTCCCAAGGAATCTACTCTGCTAACAAGTAAACTGTGTGGGGAGCCTTTCAAGGGCTGGCTGCTAAAAAGGCAGTACCTATCACCTCAGACAGTTGGCCAGCAAAAGTACCCCAGGCTGGGTAAAGCAACCCAAAAGAATCTTTCTATGCCAGCAACCCAGGTTACAAGTGAACGACTCTTTTCAGTGTGCAGTCATACGGTTACAAATCATCACACTAACCACTCTCTCGAACATGTAGAACAATTAGTGTTTCTACATGGGAATACAGTTACAGTTCTAAAAAAATTTGTGTGTATTTCATTTTGTTTATTAGACATCAAAGACAAATCAGGTTTTGTTTATATCTGTTCCATTATTCGTATTCGATTCGGTGGCTGTCTATATTCGATTCGTATTCGATTCGAACTTCAAAATGACTATTCACACAGCCCTACAACCCAATCAAATTTATGACTATTGTATTCAATATTCAAAACTTCTGAATATTCGCACAGCCCTACCTACTTTCTACATATTGAAGGGGAAAAAAAACATCTTCCACTTTCGGCTGCTCGTTTCGGTCCAGTTTGACCTCAGCTGTATGAACCGGAGCGGGCATTAACCGAGAGTTTGATGTTTTTATTTTTCGTTTCTACAATACCCTCTACATTGAAGCAAGTAAGACGTACACAGTGCAGCATTATGCTGTCCCATAAAATGAGGATTTGTTAAAACTGTTGTCGAAAGTGAATGTGACTGGAACACATGGACATGATGTTTGTGTGCAAACATTTCACTGATGCCCTTTGTGTGTGGTAAAGAAAGTGCCATCCCAAATTTGCAACAAAATGAAGCAGGTCCTATGGTGTACCATTCCAGCATACCTCCCCAAATGGTTGCATTTGTTAACCATTTTCCACGTTTACTAACCACATAAGCGTCGGACTACTGCTTGCAACAGCTAGCAGTGCACAAATATTTCAGTTGCAGAATTCAAATGCAAAAACAAATGCACGAATAATTACCATTTCAATATTCAAAGTGCTTGAATTTCAAAATATTTTGTAGAATTACTTTTAGGGCTTTGTGGTGGCAGGCTCCAACTTAGGTTTGAATACTGATATTTGACCAGTTGAATATGCATGCTGTCAGATAATTAGCAATTACCAATAGAATAATGAAACTTAACATTGTGGATCGTTCTTGTGTGGATTACAGTGCAATCCCTTGAATCAGAATCTCTTAATTATTAACTAAAAATTAATTTTAACTGACACTCCGGTCCCATCCAAGTCATGTGTATTTCAAGGGCGAAAACGCCTGGTAATTCGAACATATAAACGTGCGCAACAGTTTGTTCGAACGAGATTGCCCCGTCGCGCCCACCTGATTGGCCCTCCCGTCAGGACTGTGAATGTCACGAAGTTACATCGACTTCCCTTGTTCACTTAAACGTTCTTTGTAGAAGTGGAGATGGTGTACAGGTCAAAGGCCTCTTGCACATGCTACAGGTCAGCTGTGCTCATCGTTCCTTTGCAAGACTCACGTTTTTTGTTGCACAACATGCTGCAACCAAGAACTAAAAGATTTATGGAGGGGCATTTCACTGCTCCTTTAAATGTTTCAAGTTTTTCCTTGTATAAATAATGCAGCCCCTGTATGGCCCTGCATTTTTGGGTAAAAAGAAGAACATCTTAATTGTGTGAGTAAATACAATGGTGTATTTATTTCTTCTTCCTAGCGTTGACTCTAGGAATTTTCTCTCTTGAGCAGCTTTGACATCCAACAATTCTTGTAATCGCTTATATGCAGGTGGTGCAGTGCCAAGTGGAACAAAGCCATGTGGCGTGCCTAATGGCCTTCTCGGAAATGAGGCTGCACATGTGTCAGGTTTGGACATGCTTTCATAGACATGCATTTATAGACTGCACTACTGCCACGATTTGTCTATCATACAGTCATGCGTTGTTTGTCCAGACAACTTTGTGTCTTCTCAAAAGCGTTTAGGTTACGAGAATGGGCAAATAACATGGGTGCTGGAAGCCTGCATTCCAGTAACAAGACATTCAGTTCAGACAAATGGAACATGACCATGCTACAACTGAACCTCCCTGTACAACATCAAATATGATTATGTTTGGTTTCATTAAATCAGACATGCCGAGAGTCACTAAGTCTATAATATAAATCTGAATATGAGGGATGACGGTGTAGTGTATATGCCTTATCAAATGAGCAGTAATGGATCCATTTAGTTCTGAAAGTATATCATGTGCCAATGCAGTGTTTAGTTTAAGTGTATTCTTCATGCTTTTGGCATGAGGAATCAACCTGCTGATGAAGATGGCACCACGTTACTTCGTCCATTCTCTCACCACGCGTTTGGAAACCCATTCTGTAGCACAGTTGTTGTTGTTTGCTTCCGCGAATAGTATCGCTTCGCTTGAACGATGCCGGGAAAGGAACATCGCACCTTACCCATCATGCAGGTACAAGACTCACATTTTGCAGTTTCGCTTTGCAGTCATGTGTGGTCACATGAACACGTCTCGTGCCGTCAGTCTTTCCGGCAGTCCCTGCACCCTCCTGCCTCCAAGCAGGCAATTAGGGAATGGCAGGAACGCACTGCCAAGCTGTGTGGTTGCACTGATCCGATTGGAAGTCGACCCTCCTCTTTTGAATTGTCGGTTCGGGGAAGGGGTCAGCTTACATTTGGGTAAATACGGTAATTCAGTTGTGATTGGAGCAGAGCTTGTTGTGCACCATTCAACCTTTCTCAAGCACATCAGTGCCTTGAATTTGTTTCAAAGTACTTAATGGGGGTACTGCATCAACTGACCAAAAAAATTCAGTGGCGATTTAGCGCTAAATGCGAGAGAAATGCGTTAGCATTAAGCGCCTTGTCCGCTCCATACTTGACTTCCGGGTATCCACTTCTTCCGGTCTAACTCGACTTCCGGTTCTTCACTTCCGGTCTAACCTGACTTCCAGTTGTCCACCTCCGGTCTACACTTGACTTTCGGTTCAACACTTTCAATTACTATATGCAAGTCAATTTAATTAACCTTTAATTAGCCTCAATTACTTTCAATTACCTGGAAAAACTCCTTTAATTACCAAAGGCACCCGCAGGTTACCTGAGGTAATCTTGGATTTCATTTACTTCCCTTTACTTGCTTTAATTACTCTCAATTCCCATTTAATTGATGTTAATTATATTTAATTACCTGCAGTTGCCTTTGGTAATCCTTAATTTCATTTAATCTTTCTTTTATTTACATATATATTATATTCATTGTATACATACACATATACACATTGTATACGTTACATATATAGTAAATCTCGGTTATAACGAACTCGACGGTCGCGCGCAACCCGTTCATTATATCCAAAGTTCGCTATAAATGCAATGGACAAAAAATTTGATCCAAAAGGCCAGCAGTGTAAGAAACATGCGTCATGTATGCCGTTCATTGAAAATACATCGTTAATGGCGCCTGTTTATACACAGTTGCGGAGATCACGGCGTTTTTCAAGTCATAAAGGTGGTCCAGGTGGGCCGCGGCGAGCGCCTTCGCGTACACAAAATCGCGGAGCGAAGCAACGTACTTGAGTGCCTCCGCTGTAGTTAAAATGTAAGGAGGGGAAGACGCTGTGTCATCATCATCGTAATCGGAAAGTTCGTTTGGCGGCGGGTGCACGTCGGCAATGATGTCCGAATCACTGAAGTCCGCGACGGCCTGTGTGTCGTCATCTGCTGTCGCGAACTCCTCGAAAGACTGACAGCCGTCAGTCAGATTCGCAGCCGTTGCTCTGTCCCAAAGTTCTGTGTCGGTATCACGCACACCAAAGTCCACTTCACGATCGGCATCTGTAGCCAGTGCCTGATGAACAAATCCAGCTTTTCTGAAGCAGTTTCGCAAAGTTTCCCGCTTCACCTGCATCCGCCGCTGCCAAACGGGTGCACGTGCAGCGCGCGCTGATGGTGACAGCGCATTGGCTGCAAAGCGAGGTCACGTGCAAGAGGCGCCTGACAAATCCGCAGGCGTCTGACGTCGCGCGCTCGCCTTCTCCAGTGGTCGAGGGAGCTCTTTCGGTCGCAGTAACCGAAGGCTCCCCGGCAATTAGTTCATAATAGGCGGGGGCAATTTCCATAGACTCAATACAAATTTTGACGGTCGTTCGTGAGGCATTCGTTATAACCGAAGATTCGTTATAGGTGGGGCTGTTATAACCGAGATTTACTGTATATCATATATTCCCTTAAACTCAACTTTCTTGCTTTACTTGCCTTTAATTACCTCTAATTACCTTCAATTACTCTTACCTATTACTCTTAATTACCTTCAACTACTTCAATTTCAAATGATTTACCTCCACTTACATTTGCCCTCTTATATCCCCTTTACATGTCCACTTATACCTCTGCTTCGGTGAGGCTTCACCATCTCGTACACACACACACACACACACACACACACACACACACACGTATACATACATACAGCATTTTCCATTTTGACACTCCTAATGCTAACGCATAAAAAAATTGTAACATGTTCGGGTGTGCTCATCTGTTGTCGTGTGTAATGATGTCGACCGGTTTTTGGGCCACCTTATTACGGGGAACAAAAAGTGGATTCGCTATGACAATTCAATGCACAAAAGTGTGTGCTGCATGCCTGGATTATCTGCCCCAGCTGTCCCAAATCTAGAACTCCATCAGAGGAAAGTAATGTTGACAATTTGATGGGATACAAAAGGCCCATTGCACTACGAACTGCTGGGGAACCACAAAACAACCTCTTATGAAGAATACTGCTGCGAGCATCAGAACTTAAGCAATGCAATAAAAGAAACGTGACCAATACTGATAAACAGAAAGTACATTGCCTTCCACCATGACAACACTCTGCCGCACTCCAGAACGATCATGTATCAAAAATAAATAGCCTCGGTTGGCAGATTCTGAGTCTGCCCCTGTACCCACACAGACCTTGCCCCCTCAGATTACTCTTTGTTCCGGTCCATGCAAAATTATTTGCAGGACAAGTGCTTCGCATCTCACAGCTACATCTCCACAGATCTCGATGATTATATGTCTTTCTAAGGACGAGAACGTCTGCAGAGATGACATCGAAAAAGTGCCTGGAAGATGTGAGCGAGTAGTGGGTAGCAAGGAAAACTATATCCAGGATTAGGTGTACTGAAACTAAAAATGTGGCCTGATAATATCTGTTTTTTAAAAATGACACTACTTTCCCACAGAAACAATAGTTATTTTTTAGCCATTTATCTGTAGGTAACTGAGGCCGTAGTTTTAGTTGCTTTACTTTGTCTATACACTCATGTCCATCATAAAGTTGGTTCCTGTGAAACAGACTTAAGTATTCTTTATGTACATTTAAAGATGCATAGAATATTGCATAAAAATAATTCAGGAACCACATGGGGGCTATGCACAAAACTGTAAATCTTTTTGAAAATTTCCACACAATCTTAGCACATATGGTTACTTGTACGATATGTGACATGTGGTATACACTCACGTGGTAGCTATACCAGCACAAGCTTTGCACAAGAATAGTGCTTCAGGAAGAAAAGATTCTTCGTGAGCTTCAAATGTAACATATTTCCTTGACCTATTCTGTTCTTCTGCAGCTGCCCTGATGCCACTGGAGAATGGTGATAAGTCAGCCGAATGCCACCGGTTACTACACAGTAAGCTGTTTTAGTCTTTTTCTTTTTTTTATTTCTCTACTGTCTTTATTGATTTGTCTTAAAATAGGTGTTGTAAATAACATCTGTCTTCACTGAATTACAGAACGCAGAGGGCCATCCATTCTGCTTGGAAACAAAATGCAAATGGTAACAGCCAGCAGCACGGTAAACTCTTTGAGCAACTCTGTGAGCAATGACAGCAGTGTAACACCACTCTGGCCTGGTGTGGAAGCACTCATGGAGGCATATGCGCACTATCACCAAGGTCAGTTTCTCTCAAGTGGTCGTGCCTGAATGTTGAATTTTTGAATCAGTTGAGGGAGGAATATTGGACTACATACACTAGACTTTCGTTAATTTGACTTTGGATAATTCTATTTTTGCGATCAATTGTTTCTGGTGAGCACCCATGCATTTCAATGGATACAAAAGTTTGCTAATTTGAACATAGACTCAGTCTGTGTCGTGGATGGGCACGTAAAATGGAACAAGGGCTCCAAAGGAAATAAAATAAGATGAAGTTGGATGTGAAAAGTACCAAAGTAGTAATTTGTGTGTTGCTGTTGCATATGCATGCTGCACAAGCTAGAGAGATGAGGAAAGCTGTGTGGTGGAACGTGTGTTTAGTCGCGTGGTCCGTCCATGTCTTGCAGGCTCCTTAGTAACGATGAAAGCTGGGCATGGGGCTCTCTTTGCACACAGTGGGTGATCTACATATGTAACTGTCTGTCTCATCTCATAGAAGTTTTGCAGCAGTGCTTTTCAAACAATGGAGCTATACTTTTCATGTGAGGAGAAAACAAAAGGGCATTATAACAAACTGATACCTTCTGGAACATGCTTTGGGATGCACATTCTAAGCACAATTGTAGCAAGATATATTGCTCTGAGTACTATGACTACTTTGGCAAATGAAAGTGGCCTTGAGTTGGACAGTTTTCCTGCGGGTTTTCTGTAATTCAATCTTCGCACAGTTTGAACTAATTTCGTTGTCATACGAAGGTTTAATTAACGAGAGCATTATTCGGCACGCAGTCAGCAAAGCGGACGGACCTGTCTGGTTCTCAAGAATGTATACGCTTCTGTCCGTTTCGAGTCGCTTATATTGAAGATCTTGTAGTGTCTTGTCTAGAGTCTGACACCATGTCCTGCCTGACTGCTTGAGGCCATAAATAGATTTCTGCAGTCTGCAGACCCTTTCCGACGCCATACTGCTGCCAGGTGACTGCTCCATATAGACTTCCTCGTCGAGGACGAGGCAGATATGCAGACGATGCAGATATGCAGTTTTCACGTCCAGTTGACGCATAACCATGTTTTCTTCGTTCGCCAAGGCTAGTAGCATCCGAAAGGCTTGTCAACTTAACCACCGGAGAAAAGGTCTCATAATAGTCGATGCCTTGTACAGTCGCCGACCGATTTTTCGGACCCCGATTTTTCGGACATGCTCGATTATTTGGACTCGTTCGCGGAACGGCCGCGGGTCTCATAGAGTTGATGTATAAGAACGTCCAAAATTTCAGACGCCGCGCAGCTCCGTGACTCGATATTTCGGACTCTCTTTGCCCAACCCTGAGTTGTCTCGCGACGTAAACCCCCAATTATCAATTACTATCATGTTTGCCCAACCTGCGAATTCCTCTCTTGGGGTGACGGAAAATATTGGTATCATTCGAAATTCGTATCAAAAGAAATCAACCAACTAAAATATTGAGGAAAAAAAATAGGCAGCGATGATTGTTCATTTTCCATTCGTCTGAGTAGAAGAGGTCTACCCAGCATGTGCTGTCTGCCCGCGAGTCGCGCGACAGCGCTGTAAAGCGAGCTTCACCTAAAGCACGCATGCGTTAGGTGAAGCCGACTTGCGGACTTGATGACGGCGGTGCTTCTGACAGTGTACATTGACGAAATGTCGCTTCGGGAAATAGAAGCTGATGTTATCAGGCAGGGCTGGAAGCGCGTTAGGAAAGCATCGACAAATTTTTCCAGCCTACTAGGGCTCAGTAAAGTTTATTTTGAAGCGAAATTCGTTTTTTCGGACTGCTCGATTATTCGGATTTTGCGCGATCCCCGCCGAGTCCGAAAAATCGGACGGCGACTGTACTTGACTGGCTCCTACGGCGACAAGACGAGCTTTATATTTCTGTATTTCTCCTTTATCATTCCTCTTGATTCGGTAAACCCATTTAGATTAGATAACTTTCATTCTGGGCTGCCTATCTACCAGTACTGTTGAGACATGGCTGCCATCTTTTCATGCTACTTGGCACCAAACCACGAGGGAGGCCCGTGCAGTTCCAAGAACAGATTTGGGTCAGCCGTGGATAAGAGCCCTTTCATCCCGCTGACCAAACCGTGCATCGCTGGCCGAGTCAATAGGCAGTGCGCCCTAGTTCCCAGACTGTGGGATGGATTTGTGGAACGGATCTGACTGTTGTATATAATGCTTAGAGGTGACGTCCTTCCGTTTATGTTTCCTATTTAAGCGCAGGGCCCCAATTCTTGAGTTGTCTGTCTGTCTTCAGTCGTCACCATGCTGCAATAAATGCTTGTTATGTTACGAACACCGGACCCCTGATCCTCTACCTCCATCACGCTACCACTCGGAGACTTGGTTCCCAACAGTACCCAGGTCTGGGCTTCGTGGAGCGAACGTAGTTCTTCGTCCATTGTGTCTTGCCACTTCTGGCATTCGGGAGATGTCTTCGTTTCTGCGTAAGAAGAAGGCTCTTCTCATTCCGTCCTCGCAAGTTCTGTTGCTCCTTGCATAGTTTCATGCTCACAGTAGCTTTTTTTCGTTGGGTCAACTTGCAATCGCTGGGGTGATCGTGTGATCCTGGTAGAGTGACGTAACCTTTGACTGTCGTCTCCGTCTTCAGTGCTATCACCCGATTGAGAGGCACTTGTAACGGAAGAGGAGCCTTCCATTGAAAATGGAACTGCAATAGGAACATGTCTGACATCTCTGTCATAGAAAATGGCGGTATTTGATGTGCCACCTCCTTCATTGGCTCTGTATTTTAAAAGGTCTGAACCCTTTCTGTGTTCCATAAAACGCGGACTACTCCTTGCGGACGCCAAATTACCCGACGATTTCTGGGCGGAAGCAGTATGGCGTCGGAAAGGGTCTGCAGACTGCAGAAATCTATTTATGGTCTCAAGCAGTCAGGCAGGACATGGTATCAGACTCTAGACAAGACACTATACAAGATCTTCAATATAAGCGACTCGAAACGGACATATGCGTATACATTCTTCAGAACCAGAGTGAGACAGTCATACTATGCGTCTACGTCGACAATCTGCTGGTGATAGCGAATAATCACCATGTAATGAAGAGAGCAATCGAGGCGCTGGGTAAGGAAATCGACCTGAAAGACGTGGGTGAGCCCAAATACATTCTGGGCATAGAAGTCAACCATGATAAGCGTACCCGCCAAATAACCATCAACCTAGAAAAGGTATATCAACGAAGCCTGGGCAAAGTTCGGTATGGAAAGTTGCAAGCCAGTCAACACGCCAATAGAAAGAGGACAATGCATGAAGCAAGGACATAATACAGATGACGCTTGTAAGAGTGATAATGACAGCAAGATCGATGGACCGAGGGATGTTCCTTATCAACACCTCATCGGCAGCTTAGTGTATCTGGTACAAGCCTCTAGACCAGACATAGCTTTTGCTACGAACCACTAAAGCCAATCCAACAACTGCTACAATCAGTTCCACTGGAAAATGGCGAAAAGAGTACTATGGCACGCAGTCAGCAACGCGGACAGACCTGTCTGGTTCTTTTTCTAACATTAGTTTCTTCAATACTGTAGCCATTTTCAAGGTCATAGTGTTTGGAAATATGTAGATATAATGTGATGTCAAAGTGGAACATGCATTTTCATATTATTTTTGCTTTTTTTTAAATACAGCGTAAACTGTGTATAGTAAACTTGCAGGGTTTTGTGAAAAACTTCACCATATGTATGTGCTGATTCATCTCCATTAGCAATAACCCCAAATAAAGATTGGATAGTACATTCTCAGAACCAATGAAAGCATAAATAATTTAAAAACAAGGGGTAAAAATCTGTGAAAGACCATTTTATCGATAAAAATAATTTGTGACCAATGTGTATGTAGTGCTACCATTCTTCAAGTGGGCTTCACATAAAGCACCAATACACCAGGAGAAGTGTGCCTCAGTTAGCAAAATTAATTATAAATAATGTAGTAGGGCCTGACTTTTTCGGGTTTTATTTTTGGCCAAATTCGGGGGGTAAATATCGGGTGATATTTTTCATTCGAAAATTCGGGTGTATTCGGGTTATATCCCGTTACGGCATATTCTGTCGTCAGGAATTCGGGTGTATTCGGGTGATTTTTTTCTTTAAATAAAAATTTGTCTTAACATGGAACTAATGTTTAGCAATGTTATCAAACTTTATTTTAACACACGCTTATGAGTGTGCCACGCGACCCGGATGTTTTCGGGTAGATTCGGGTTAAACCCGAATTTTACAGATTTCGTTCGGGGGGTAAATATCGGGCGGATACGGGTTTAACCCTAAAAAGTCAGGCCCTATGTATGGGCAGTACCAAGCTTGCTATCTTTAAAATGGTTCAGTCAAATATCTGAACCAAAGGGAATTGGAGCAAACAGTGAAAGGCAGTTTTGGGGACGTGGCACTTGGTGTTGCAGTCTTAGTATGTCATACGTTTCAAAGGGACGCTGTGGAGCTGCCAACTGATTTTCAGATGAGAGTTGTATTCAGCCAGGGGTATTACTGCAGTATATTTTTGTATTAGTATTACGTATTATAATATACATTTTCTAAAAGTATTGGTATTAGTATTATAATATGCCAAAATATGTATTACTTGTTGAGACAGTAATACTTTTTGCCTTCCCAGTGGCCACTGGCCATTACCCCTGTATGACTCAGCCATAGGACGCGCTGATTACAAGGGCCCATGCTCCGGGAAAACAGGTTCATGTCATTGCACCTTTGCACTGTTTCATTTCCCCCTCTGTCTGTCGCAAATTGGCACACTAGGTGACAGCGAGGTAACAAAGTATCTCGTCAGTCTCGCTTCCATTCTTTGTGAACGTTTCAAACTTGCCATGGATGACCTGCTCAGGGAGGTGGAATACCTCATACTTGCTGTCACTTCCACCATGGGAAGTTGCACCATTCTGAATGGTAAATCAGGGTGTCTACCAACCGGGAATTTCGATGCGACTGGAAAAGTCGGAATTGTCAGGGAAACTGAAAAAAAAAGTTGTGAAAGTGGAAAACGTCTTGACAAGGAGGGCACCATGGCATAGTGAAGAAAGCCGCTTATGCGGATTCGTGCGGTTCATCTGCCATACCGCTGCGTTGTTGGCAAGAGCAGTTGCGAAGCTTGAAACAAGGGCCGGACGAAGGCAAGGCACCTCTCGGTCTTTTTTGCAGGAAAGGGGGATTGTCTCGTGGGTAGCATGTGGTTTTGCGCACGCCTCTCCAGGGGGCAGCGAACGCGTTGTTGTGAGTCATGTCAATCGGGTGCCAGTTATATGTGTACTGTGCATTCTGTTTTGAGTTTAAGCATTGTGGGAGTGACAATGGCTCAAAGAAGGAAGTGTACTTTCAATACGGACTGGACGAATCCAGCCATGTCCGAGTTCACCAGCTGGATTCAACGTGTGTCAAACGACACATACAGTGCCCTCTGCACCACGTGCAGGAAGAATTTCTCCTTGAGCAACATGGGGAAATCAGCAGTATCTAGTCATTCTGTGAACAAAAGGCATCTGTCTGCGGCGAAAGCAGTTGGGGCTGCTTCCCAGGCAAGCCTCGTGCCGCAGCAATGAACGCAACCTCAACAAGTGCGTCAATCAGCCTTTGTTTGATGTCTGAAGCTGCCACACCGGTCATAAGAAACACCCTAGGTGGCTTCTTGCTGAAAAAAGAAGTCACAAAAGCTTAGATTATTTGGTGCATGACTGCCATAATGACGCACACCTCTTTCGCTCTGCCGCGGCCTTGGCTCTGCGATTTCCGTCATGTGAAACTGCCGCAAATATGAAATTGAGAAAGGACAAAGTCGGCTACACAGTTTGCTATGCAATCGCTCCATACTTCCAAAAGCAGTTGCCATCAAGCCTCCTTCGTGCACCATTCTTGGTAGCTTCATTTGATGAGTCATTGAACAAAGTGGCGGAGAAAGAACAGATGGACGTGCATGTCAAGTACTGGGACACAGACAACTCCACGGTGAGGGCACAATACCTCACATCATGTTTCCTTGGCCATACATGTGCAGATGACTTGGCTTTCGCTTTCAAGGAGGCCACCGAAAGCGTGAAAGAGAAAAGGATACTCCAGATATCAATGGATGGATCCAATGTCAACATCAAGTTTCTAAGGTCCATCAGCAGAGAGATCAGAGAGTCTGGGGAAGGCCTCATTGATTGAGGGGAAAATTGATGCCCTCAAAAAATAGCACTTATATTGGGGGAGTATTAAAGAAATGTTGATTTCACGTGGAGTGTCCCCATCCCCAACCTGTTTTGGGCTCTGCTTTCTTTCAATGAATGTGCCTTTTTTCTATCGTGAACAACTTTTACATCACGTTTTACGTACAGAGTAATCAAGGCAGGAATGCATGAACCAGTTTTAACAACCACTTATCGTTGCATGCACTCAGCATTTGTCGGTCCGAGATACTGCGTCTTCTTTCGACGCACGTGTCAAGTCGAAACTTGTCCACTACAGATGCGTGCCCCGTACATGTTGTGCGGAATGACCTTACCTTATCATTCTGGCCGTTGCATGGAACTCTTTAGTTCATGCTTGACAATGCAGCTAGTCTTAATTACTTGATAGCAATTACCGATAGACAGAAACCTTTGCTATGGTCGGGAATCCACCATGTTTAGTCAGGGAAAACCTGGAAAAGTCAGGGAATTTGGAAAGTATTATTTGGTAGACATCCTGTAAATTTTTCGTGGTGGTTCAGGAGGCACCGAGGCCCGACATGCAGGGCCGAATGTCAAATATGCCACAAAATGTTCTCGAACACTCGAAGATCCGATGTTTGAGAAAATGTTATTATTAAAGGGACGGTCGCATCCTCCCCAGTCAATTTCGAAACTTAGTGTCATTTTATTCCTCGTGGACCACTGACCACGGTATCGAAGATCCCACGCGAAATAGCATCGTAGTTTGACTGTTATTCGACGGAATACGTGACAAGAGCAGACGCCGGATGTTGAGAGTATGCCGGAATTCCCTCTCTGGAAAAACGAGAAAACGTCACTCCCTCAGAACCAATGATGGCCCGACCTTGTGAAAAAGAATGCTGTACCCGTGCGGGCATCACATAGAGTTACGGGGCGGCTGGATGGTGCCTTTCTCCTCTGAGCGCTGCGCCCTCACTCCTCTGCTTAGGGAGTGATATCACGCCGCCGGAGCCTCTGCAGCTGCGGAAGCCTCTGCAGCCGCGGAAGCCGCGCCAATCTTTAAAATTTGTTTATTTAATATCAAATCACTTTTTGGATGAAAAAAACAGCCGAGTAGATTCTGGGACCGATCATAGTGGTTATGGTTTCATAGATGGGTTTCCGGATGTGGCTATCCCTTTAAAGTCAAATAGCCTGTGAAGCATCGACTGTTTCATACAACAGGCATTGTAAATTGTGAAATAAATGTTGTGCACGTCCTGGGCTTTTCCAAAAACCTATGTATTCCTTGTATTACCATAATCTATTATAATTAGGGCCCTGTGTTTTAGAGTTAAACCCAGTAAAACCTGTTTTTACCCTCCAGTTTGCATCATCGTCACTTGCAGTAAAACCCGAAACCCCCTGAAAACTAGCTCGGCGACGTGCTATCCCTGCCACCGATACGCACTGGAGAATGCTAAGCATTGCACATTTAGCACATCTGTTCTGCGTTTCGCGTTCATCTAAAATGCGAGAACTGCACTTTTCTTATTTTCCACCCTAAAATGTGCTTTTCCAAGTGATTTTACCCCCCCCCCCCCCCTCCACCCCCCGATTTTCGAAAAACATAAAACCCGAAAACACAGCGCCCTAATTATAACTAAACTGTTTCAGAAGTATCATTGTATTAGTATTATAATATGTGTTTTTGTGCACTATTATGTATTAGTACATATACAAGAAAATAGCATTACTGCCCACCCCTGTATTCAACTATAAGTTATGTATAGATACCATATTCAGTTTCATGTAACAGAGTGTCTTGGTTTTTTAGATTAAAAGGGGAAACAAATAGTGTATTCACATCTGCATATGGTTTTATGGTGATGTAAGCATGAGCAGCCTCTCCTTGGTAGAACTCACAAGGATGTCTGACCTTAGGTAAGATTGGGGAGTGTTTTGAAACATGATGAAACAAATCTGTGGCTTGATTGCCTTGCACAACAAAATGTGCAAGCCACTGACAGTGATGTCACGACAACAAGAGTGCTAGCTGTAAACTTAAATGTGTAAATAGTCTGCTGCAAATTTTATTGAAATATTTTGCGCAGTGACTTTATGAATCATGAGAAAGCATGTGACAGCATTAGTTTAGCTTTGATTTTGTCCAGACTGTTGCTGTAATTCAATGCTGTTGTGTTCACTCTTGTAAAAAGAATCGCTCTGTGTGGTCTTACCTCGGCAAACATCACTCATGCTCAGAGTGGCAAATGAGCTGAGCATGATTGTAGTATCTTGCAGTATGGAGGAAAACCACCGTATGAACTGTCTGCATTGTATTTTGAACGCTTGAAAAGAACTCAGTCTCAATGTTTTAGTTAAAATGAATATAGATGTCAAAAATGTTTCCATCGTACTCAGAATTTTGAATGCCCACAAGCTCTTTAAACGACAGTCCTGACAAACAAAGCCAGACAAAAGCTGCCACATGCTTTCTTATGATGCTCAGGGTTGCCATGCAAAATATTTCCATTAAATTTGCAGCCAATTATACAGGGTGTTTTTTTTTTATTCATTACCAGAATTTTTATTTAAAAAAACTAGCAGAGCAAAATAGATGCTGTTTTAGCAATTGGGTTATACGGCCGGGCGAACATCTTGTATGACAGCCTATGAAACTACTGGACTAAAATTAATTCATTAACTTATTAATTAAATGTTTTCTGGGAAATGCGAGATAGGAGAATTGGAGCCAGTCATTATTCAAATCCACAGTCCTTATAAAACGCCCTGTGAAGCGAACGTATATAAATTGACAAATTTCGCTATGCAAGTGGAACTGAAACTAGAGCTACGGTACCTGCCTTTTGAGCGCAGAAACGACGTGGCCTTCACCTTATCTGAGTCGGATAGTGGTCTATTTGGCCAACAGGTTAGCACCTACTCCAATCAGCTCCATCGCTCCAAAGCACGTGGCCGTCTCACATGGATTGCCTGTCGCTCTTTCTGCGCTCAAATGGTGCGTAGTTCTGGTTTCGGGTCATATACGAGGGTGGTTCCATAAGTTTCCGGCCCGACCAACTTTTAATAGTCATAGAGACGAAACAAGTGTATCACTTTTCGACATAGTCACCCTTAACTTCGATGCACTTTTGACACCTTTCAACCAGCATTCTTGTACCCTTGGAAAAATAGTCCGAAGTTTTGTCCGCAAAATGCTGGAAAACTGCCTCTTGCATCTCACTATCGTTTTGAAATCTCTGTCCTCTGAGATCCCTCTTCAAGTTTGAGAACAGGAAGTAGTCACTCGGTGCCAAGTCTGGACTGTAGGGTGGGTGGTGGATTTCTTCGAAGCCGCACTCCTTCAGTGCAGCCTTGGCAACAGAAGCCATGTGGACAGGGGCATTGTCCTGGAGCAACCGGACACCTCGACTCAACCTGCCATGCCTCTTTTCCTTGATGGCGTCTCGCAGTCGGTGCAGGAGTGAAGCATAATAAGTCGCATTCACTGTGGTGTTCCTCTCTTTGAAGTCGATGAGGAGGATCCCGTGACAATCCCAAAATATTGTTGCCATGATCTTCTTTGTGGATTGTGTGACCTTGGCTATTCTGGGAGGTGCTTCTCCTGGTTTGCGCCATTCCATCGACTCCTTTTTTGAAAGGGGATCATAGTAGAGCACCATAGTCTTATCCCCTGTGACAATTGACTTCAATATTTCTTCTTCGTTCTCTTGACAGAGCTCCAAAAGCTCTTTGGCACAGACGATACGCTGTTGCTTTTGAACTGACGAGAGAAGTCGTGGCACCCATCTCGCACTGACCTTTTTCATGTGAACGCTCTCGCCGATGATGCGAAAAACGGTTGTTTTGGAAAACCCCAGTCTTTCTGAGATTTCCTTCACCTTCAGACGCCTGTCGCTCAGCACTTCCTCCTCGACAAGAGACAAATTTTCTTGTGTCACCACTTCCACTGGACGACCATCGCGTGGATCATTTTCAATGGACTTTCACCCCAGTCGAAACTGCTTAGCCCAGTCTTTTACCGTTGTGTACGACGGAGAGGCTTCCCTGTACACGTTGTCCAGTCACGCTTTAATTTCTTTAGACGAAAGTCCCTCTTTTGTCAAGAATTTTATCACAGCGCGGTACTCGATTTTTTCCATTTTAAGTGAAGAGTGCACCCTGGCTGTTTGAAATGCCGTTCTCCAACCGACAAAAGCATGGAGAGGGTTGAGGGTGGTGCACCGGCCCTCCAACCGATGGCGCCACGCGTCCTTAATCGCATTTTAAAATTTGCGCGCATTTTCTACTTCGGGCTGGAAACTTATGGAACCACCCTCGTACATAGCAAAATTTGGCAAGTCATATCTCGAAGTACGTTCGCTTCTCGGGGCGTTTAATAAGGACGATGGATTTTAATAATGACTGGCTCCAATTCTGCTATCTCACATTTCCCAGGAAACATCTTATTAATAAGTTAAGTAATGAATTTAACTAACTGGTCGTCCAGTAGTTGCATACGCTGTCCTACAGGATGTTCACCTAACCATATAACCCACCTGCTAAAACAGCGTCTATTTTGCTCTGCTAGTTTTTAAATAAAAATTCTGTAATGATTTCTAAAACAAAACTGTATATAATTGATTTTTATAGCATACACTTTTGCTGCCACGACATTACTGTCAGTTACTCAGTCGCACACCCTTGTGACGTCTGCCAAGGTGCGACAGCTTCTACTTACGTCACCGCGAAACCGAAGGATGTGAGCGTACCTTTTGTTCTTCTTTATCTCAAAAACAACAATGTTCTGGTGGATGAAATTCTGCGTGTGGCATTTGCATGTAGCTTGCAGTAAAATACAACTCTAATCTCAAAATCAGTGGACAGCTTCAAATTGTCCCTTCGATATCAAGATGCCAACATATGGCAAATGTTGGAAATGAAGCAAGGTGTACAAGCGCAATGTTGTTTGCATGTAGAACGTTTGCTGGAGTGCAGAGTCTTGCAAGAGCGTGAAGTTGCCCTGGCACAGAGGCAGCAGCAACTGCAGGAGCAAGCACAAGAGCTTCGAAACCACATGGCTGTGAGTAATACTGATGTGAGATGTTACCCGATGGCCGTACTTTGACTGTACGGGCAGTTGACCTCGAGGTTTTGAGTGTAGAACCCACACGTACCTGAGAATGCTACACAAAACTTTAAAAATTCCCTTTCCTGGTGCTCTCCTTTCCTTTATAGACAGACTTCCGTACTTCGAATACTATAACAAAAATTCAGTGAGCTTTAAAAATTTGGGTTCTAACATAGTAGTCTAAGTCTCTGGTTTATATTATGTCACACCCATTGTGTTTGCTCAGTCATTGGCTTCGTTTTTTTAATGTAATTTATTGCACTAATAGACCAAGCCATACTTAGCTTATCCATCTCTTCAGTAGGAAACTCTCACCACTGTAGCTAGTAAATGAAGTAAGTCGTAATCGTGCGAAGTAAGATATTCCTTAGAAAAACAGTAGCTGCAGTAATCAAAATTAATTCAAATGCACATGCAAATCCTATAAAAATATTCCACATAAGAGAGAATATAAGACACCTTGTCTGATCTCTATGCATGAAAGGGGGGTAGACGAGGCCCCCACAACCTGGAGCCAAAGGGGCACGGTCTCCCCCTTGCGTTTCGATGTCTCTGGGTGCAGTACCATATCAGGTGCGGTTAAAATCTGTTGAGGAACATTTTGGTACTGATCGCCACAGAATTTTTAATCGGTGACAAATTTCATTGTTCATGGTCGTGTGGAAGCTCAATGTGTTTGTGTCGTCCATAGATGGAGCTTGCTTCAGCTGTGCGTCTTTCCTTGTGAAAACTCTCTCATTTATGCGCTGGATTTGGGATTGTGTTTTAAAAGCAAAAAATACAGGTTAACCTGTTTTAGAATAAATATGGAATTTGTTCGAGAATGAAGTTGTCTTTAAGCATTAGTCTGCCACTGTCTAGGTGAAGACCCGAATGAAACTATTTAAGATACCATTGTATTCTGGTCACTGTAGCTTTAGGATATATTCAGTGTACTAAACCAAATTTCTTCAAATGTTGACCATTTTTCTCATGTACTGATTGATAAACATCTCTACAGGAGCTATTGCAAAGCAAGCAGAAACTAGATGAAGAGCGTCAACAGCTGGAAGCATCTTTGGAACAGCTGCGCAGCTGCATCCCCACTGCTACTAGCTGACCTTTCTTCCTTGCTCATCACTAAAGCCTCCTTGTGAATACTCTTGCACAGTTATGGCAAATGCATCTGGCATAAACATGACTCCAAATGTGGGCCAAATGTTGCTGTAGAATGTTAAAAGCCCAGTCAGCCATTGGTAGAAGTTATGTCTCGTTTTTTCGAGGGACATAACAGGTAGCATAACTGAAATATCTGAAACCTCGGCTGATATGTAGCATAAAAGGAATTTAAAGTGTATACTCCTTTTGTAGAACCCCGTCCTACTATTTTCTCTCTGCAGCACATTTAACAAAACGTTGAACAAGGTGCCAGTTCCAGGCAGCATGTCCTGTAAACTGGGCAAAGCTGATGCCGCACTGCTGAGTTTTAAAACATCTAACGTCTTCTGGTTGTCGAGATTTTAACTAATTTTTAGAAATTGTTTTCTATTTCACAACTTTTTCTGTATCCTGCTGATAAGTTAGTTTAATTGGATTATATTTTTGGGCACACGAAAATGGTAAACTAAATATTTTCATGTCAAGCGCATTACTGCTTAATTAGCTCTGCATGCGACGGAGGAAGGGTCCACGTACACTTAAGTGTTTTGGTAGAATGCAATGAGCCATAAGATATTTAAGCACAGTTGAACCTCTTTACAGGAAATTCACAGTGATGAAAAGCATGTTGTTGAGGTAGTGACCTTTTCTGTTGCTCGGATCTGAAGAAAACGATTTTTTGCTATAGGGCATTTTTGTCAATGTCAAAGCAAGATAGCTAACTAGGTAAGACAGTATTAAAACTGCCTGAATCTTAAACACTGTGAACAAAACTAAACCAGAAATCTAAAGATGTTATTTATGAAAGTTGTGCATATTGAAATGGGTGAGTGTTTAAAGTACATACCATTATTTATGAATGTATCTTTGTTGCAGCAATTTTGATTAATGTTGCCCACAAGCAGTGGTCTGTAGTTTTTAATGCTCCTTCACTAGTAACGAGAAATAGAAATACAAATGGGCATTGCTAGCTGGCTGCAGTTTCAACTAAGCACGTATGATTTCAGACTTTACTAGTACATGATTGTCCCTTTTCTGCGCTTGCTTAAAGGACTCATTTTTATAAAATCAAATGCATGAACACTATGTACATATGCGTTTCTACTATACTGTTTACTTGCTTCCGGTGGAGCTCTGTATAGGGTCCAAAAGCTGTAGTTCCTCCGTTGAAGTTTCCATTTACTTATAATACATGCAAGAACAGACATCACTTATAGTATCACTTTTATGAGGCATTATGCAAGCAGTTGCATCCTATTTTGCGTGGAGCAAGACATTCACCTAATAAGAATAATGCATCCTTATGCGATGTGCGGTTACTGAAGGAGCGAAAGATGTAAGGCCCAGTCTTTCTTTTATGCATGTACAAATGTGATCAGTGGTGACAAGCCTACATCTTTTTCACAAGTTTTATCACTTTTCAACCCGTAGAAAATGCTGTTTTATCTACTTCACTGTCAGAGCATGTACATGATATGTGCAAGTTGTCATGTGAGCAACATGTTCCATAACAGTTCATGTTCGTGGACAGTTTTTTAATTTTACTGAAGTTGTGCATTCTCTAAACGTGTCTGCTGTGAAAATAACAACTGTGGGGTTTCATCAATTCAGAAAATTTCGCAGTGCATTGAGTTAAATGAAACATAAGCGTTCTGCAAAAAATAATTTAGCTTGCCTGAAACTTCCCAGGTGTGCTTTGTAACAGCAGTTACAGAAGGTTGAAGTTTGTTTTAGTTTCTTCCTCATTTTTGTCAGGTACTTGGGGGGTGTGCCAATATGAAATTTTCAAATATGAATTATAAAACATGACCTTTGAATACTCAGTTTTATTAAACATGGTGTACAGAGCTGTGTAACACATGGTTCTGCACTTACACAAAACCTGACCAAAGCAATATGGTTACCTTACTGTACAAAAATTCAGGAATACTAAATTTACGTTTGAATGGATCAGACACTTACTCAAAATCGTGCTACTGTAATCGTGATGAAAAATATAGATTTGTAGAAAGTAGGCCAAAGATTATTGCAACAATGCATATATTTATACATAATTTTGTACTATAATGTAGCATGTCACTAATAAATGCAACGAAGTCATGGAAATGTTACCGTAAATGACCGTTCCCAACAAAAACGTAATGTATTTAAAAAGAGTGAGAAACATGGGTGACAAATTCAAGGACAAGAGACAACCAAAACCCCTTTCTGTTATTGAGGAGGGCACTTTATTTATACCTGCCTCATGCATTGCAGGGCACCATCAATGACAGGCCCAAAATTAGCCTAATAGGTGGTTTGTTTTCATAAACTATTGCTTCATCTCCACAGAGGCCACCTTATGTACTTTGTTTCAGGCTCCATCTTTATATCTGTGTGAAATATTTAGACTCATGTCAACATTGTGTGTACCATGGGTTCTGTGAGACCAGAGATTCCAATTCGAAACAAAAGAAAAACACACTCAGAAGTGCAAAAAAATAGCCTATTTTATTCCCCGATAAATTCATAGAAGCACTGCAACGAAGGGTGAAATTCAAGTATAGTCTAAAATCATTAAAACTGCCAGTTGGCAAAAGCTGCTTAAATTGGCAAGCCCACAAGCCAACAGTCATAGGACATCTATAAAATGGAGCGTTGAAAGCCTTATATATGGATTGAGGATATCATTTCATCCAGCCCACTTCATTACTGCCCTAGACGTTATTGACCGAATACCTAAACCAATGGGGACGGTAAAAAACTGTTGGACCCCGCTTGGAGAAATTTCACCTTAATATCTGAGATTCTGTTTATCTGTACTAAGCGCAGTAGATTGTTCACTCTGTGTTGCATGTAAGCACTCAGGTCTATATGGATGGGGCTTTTCCTGTGAAAAATATTACAGTGTCTTATGTTTTCCTGTATACAGGTTTACTATAACAGGTTCCCATGCAAGACGGCAAAATTACAAGAGTTCAATCGAGTGGAACAAAAGTATCATACACATATTGAAAACTTGAAATATTTGCACACCCCCTGGAAGAATCTTAATCTAAACAAAAATAGCGAATTTCAGAAGGAGTTGAAAGCTATGTGCATGTTGCAACAGTTTGTTATTAGAGAAAACTAGATACAGTTTGATCCTGTTGACAAGTGCTTTGTGACATAACAACGACCTGAAAATATTGCATTTTTAATGCATAAGCTTATTTCCCCACTTAGCAAAATGATGTAGGAAAGAGTGACGTGCATGTTCAGTTGCAATCGTCAAGGTACCTTGTACACCACATGTACGCAGTACCACAAATGTTTGTTGTGCTGACAGAGGCACACATAAGTTATTGTTATCATGTCCAGTTTATTGTCCCATTGAACTTCAGTTTTCCAGGATGTGATGACGTTGCTATTATATTGAGGTTGACAAATCACCATATTCACCAGACAATGCAATGCTCTTTTATGTGGCTGTTCATGACTACTCTGCTGGGCTCAGTGAGATGCTCTACATTTGAACTGCGGCGGTATTGTCAAGTGAGACTACAGACAGTGTTGTGGTGCACCATAAACTGCAATTCTACCACGATTGCATCTCATTCCTAGTCTCGTGACCTAAGAGAAGTGTGTGTTTGGAAATGTATGTGTGAAACGAATTCTCACTGCCAGCTGTACTATAAGGGGTTGTCATGTACATATCTACATCACATCGCACATGCAATGTTTGTCTCTTGTCGGCTGGTAGCATACATTTGTTTCGTTAAGAACTGCATGTAAAGTGAGGATTTTGCTTGTGACACTATTCAAAGTATGTATTTGTTTGTTGACAGCACCAGTTTCCTTCTCCTACTTTTTTTTATTTGTACCTAGAGGAAAGTTGTGACGAACAAAGTGTGCCTTTTATTTTCTTGCTTTTCATGGCATTGAACGAACTATGTTATCTTATCTGTTTAGGCATGTGAACTGCAAGATATGTGGCTTTTCAGGAAACGAAGAAAGGCTTTGCAAGTGCATCATAATGAACCTTGTACTGCGTAGCGGTGCTCGTAACAAGAGATGCACACTTTTTCATTAAAGATCTTGACTTTTCTATTCTGGCCTGTGTACTACACTTCTTCCACAGGTGAAGTCGATGGAGCATCGCATCTAGTCCAGTGATATAGTTAGTATTCTCAAAGGAGTAAGGAAGTGGCATTTAGCATTGCTTGAAACCCCGCTTCGTTCGTCAAGCAGTCTATTAGGAGCCATCGTACGGTATCTTGTCACTGTGCCACTAAATTTACAAAAACACCCTGAAAAAGAAGCCATGTGCGGTGCAGTGTGACCTTGGAGGCCCACCTCGATCGCCCGATGTGGCATAATCAGGTCAGTGTGATGTAATATCAGCGTGGGATAGGGTGCATTTTCTTATACCATCTGGCTAATTCGATAACCTGTGCTTCAGGTGAAGTCGAAGGTAGCGGAAATGACGTCGTAACCCACCACTCTTGTCACCCAACGGTTGTGGAGTGTACGTACTTTTAGAGCCGGTAAATAGCTACTCTCCACAACCCAGATCGACAGATGGGTAGGAGAGGTTTGTGACGTTATGCGTACTGGAGTTAATGGGGTCATCTACAGCTACTTGGTGACTGGACTAGGATGTGCTCGACATCCTCCACACACACAGCAGTTGGGGGCGGAAGCTTTCATGATTTAGTGCAGTAACCACTAACCAGCCCTGCGGGGAACATTAAACTAGGAGCGATGGAACTGTGTCTTCATAGACCTGGAGAGTGCTGAAGGTGCCACTAATGTAATGACTGGATCCATCCTATAAAGCATCGACCTGCTTGCTGGTCTGCTAAACCAGAGTTCTCTGCATTTGCTCTTGGTCACAGCATCAAGCATTAACCACATGTCGAAGCACATGAAGTACGCCCGACATTTTTGGTTGCAGCGGTGCATTTGGAACACAGCTGCTGTGCCTTGCATCATATATTTCTACTTTCTTACTTGCTAGGTATATCTGTCATGTCTCAAATTCGGGTCTAAGCAAATGCCAGGTGAAAAGTGCAAGTTCCAGACTGCATGGCTCGAACATACAGTATAAGATAGGGGTATTATTTCCTTGAGTCTGAGGGCGAACGATGAAAACACTGAAGACATTTGGGTCTCTTGTCATCCTCTGGTAGTGTTGCTTTCAGTACTTTTGTCGCCCTGCCTTAGGCTCAAAGAAAGTATTTTGTTCAACATAAACAGTATTACTGGGTGGGACAAGACAATCTCTACCGGGCATGATATGACCAAAGACTATCGAAGTCACCACAATGGGCAAATCCGCATTCAAAAGTAATCTAGCAAGCTTCAAGCCATTATCCTGAGCAGTGATAGGTGAAAGCAGCTTTCCCATCACTGGTTACATCCTTGTCAGCAGGAAACAACGTTGGGAATGTATGGACATCCACGTGAAGATGTGCTGACTTCCTGTAGGAAGCATGACCTCATTACAGATGCTGACTTTATGCACAGTTTAAACACTTGTGACTTTCGCTCACTCACTCAGGTATTAGCAAGCATGCTCATGAGCGAGTTTTGCAGAGGTATGCATACAGCTGTTCCACAAATGTGTGCTCACGCTACTCAACAAATGTTCCTGGATAGCAAAATCAGCAGGAGCTTCACTTGCAGCGATAAAAAGTGTGTACGCATTGCATGCCCTGGTCTGTGGGTATTTTTTGCTTCCCAAGTCCAAGACATGGCGGAGAAATCTGAACACTACTTCATGGTGCTATTTGATGGAACAATGAATGAATGAATGCCTGCAGCAAAAGCAATGGAATGTCCATGTCTGGCTATAGGATAACTGAAGTGACCACCAGATACCTTATGTAGTCATTCTTGGGTTGCGTGTGCTTTCTGATTGTACCATTGATTTTTATCTGGGTCAAAGTTTTGGGAATGTGATGCTTTGCCCAATCTGGTGGAATAATCTTTGCTTCTGCTGCGTTCTTGGGATTCGTGAACCGACATTGACTTTCAGGCTTAATTTCAGTGGCAGAGAATGAGTGTGAATTGATAAAATTATGTTGGAATTTTGCGTGGTGAAAATGCCCAGTAGTGAAAATGTTTCCAAAGTATTTTAACGTGTGGTAAAATAGTGAGGTAAGTTGCACTCATTGGGTCACTTCGAAGTTGTGAACCTCATTTGTTGCAAATACCAATGCTCACATCTTTCTGTCATTGTTACTATCCTTTTGCATGATTTTATCTTTACGGAAAGGTGATCACAAAATTTCAACATATTGCTACTCTTACAATGCTGCGTATGACTTTATTATTTCATCTTGTTGTTTCCGAGGTATCTCCAGAAAAACTCTGCAATTCCTGAGGCTTCACAGTCCACCCAGGGAGGGTTTCGGTAAAGTTCTTCCAACGTGCCTGATGGTGGACACTTGCTTTCTTGTAATCCAAATAGGTCCGCAAGTTTCCACTACATGGGATTAACACAGAAGTTAAATAAGGTTGTGGGCACACATTATGTGACAGATGTGCATTAAGCATACTTTAATGGCATTTAAACATTTACAAAAGTTATTTACAACCCCACCCCAGATATAATTCACCGACTTTCAGCACATTTAAGAGAGTGTAACACTGAACTCTGGTCTACGTGACAGTAGAGAGCCTTGCACATTATAAATAAAGTTACTCTACAGTATATACTGGAGCTGTGCGAATAGCAAAATTTCCACTGTGAATGAATCCAAATAATTTCTTTAGGTGATGAATCGAATTCGAATAATTTTGAATGTCTCATGGTGAAATATTTTGTGGTGGTATGCTCATTAGATGATTTCTTTCTATTAGATGATGAATTTTTGCTCCAAACATGTGAGCCTTTTCACCCAGATTAACATATGGTGAGGGAAGGGTCCCTCTGTGTTGTGTATGGTAGACTGCGTTAGCGGGATGAACTGCATTGAGAGTTATTCAACATGTTCCATGCAGCCTGCTTTGTGTGCATCTCCTCATTTCTGTATTTACATTGTGAATTTCCTGTATCTTTATTGAGAAACTGCACATATTTCCATCTGTTACCGAACATAACTCTCAAAGTTGGGAGTACGTTTACTGTAGACTTTAGTGACAGAATATTGTAAACAGTGCAAAGGAGGCTTCACCAAACGCTCGACTGTTATGAGGTGAAGCCGACTTGCAGAATGGAGCTGCACACCAAAAGAACTGTGGAGGTGGTGGTGTCCCTCTACATGAGCCCTGACCGGCGACGATGGAATGTCCCAGCGGGCAGATGGTCGTGGCCTCACGCTGGGACGGTGCCGGGAGTACTGGCTGGCAGGCGCAGTGGCGCGCGCCAGCACAGGCACGTCTTCAGGGCGCCACAGAACAATGGCACGTGAAGTGGGCTTCACCTAACTATTGGGTGTAATGAGACGAAGCCGACTTGCGGAACGGCGATAGCGATACCTCGCTTGAGAGACCGTGGTACTACTAAAAAAATATTCCAAAAATATTCGAAAATATCAAATATTGAAAATAGGTTGAGAATAGCATCAGATATTCGTTTCATGTTCGAAATTTCGGATATTCGCACAGCTCTAGTATATACCTTTATCCAAATTTATCCCCCTTCGTAGCAATATCTATGTCTGGATCTGTAGAGGGTAGAACATTCACAGGTGAGGTAAGGGTGTAACACTGTCCCCTTGCAACATCACAACTATTCTCACCATAACTGAATTACAAAACCCAAACTGTAAGCTACTGCACCCGTGAAACATACCCGCACAAGCCACTTGAACAAAAGTTCATGGAGAAGCTTAGAGGGGTGGGGTTACCCTTGTCTTTATATCTGCCTGGCAATACCTACACCAGGGGCATAAGGCAACATTTCATTCTATTTTGCTCTTGTGTGGATGCTCCTTGGGGTTCACTCAAAAAGAGTTTGGTTTATATCTGTCTTTAAAAATTCAAATAACCGAGGAGCAAGTCTTGTACACTAATTATCACGTGCTGTTGTGCAGGCACTTTCTATTACAATTTTGTTTCATTTCAGGCAGAGCCGTAGCGACGGGGGTGCAAGAGGGGCAGCTGCCCCGGGCGCCGAACGGCAGGCCCTGGCAGGGTGGTTGGACAGTATAAAGCGGGAATGAAGAGAATCTGAATTCACGATCTCGGCAGTGCAAATAAGCGTTTTCTTTTCTTTGTTTACAGGGTTTCTGACGGCAACGGGAGAGGGGGGCTTCAGATTTGCTCTGCCCTGGGCGCAAACTCGCCTCGCGACTGCTCTGACTTCAGGACTGACGTAGGATTATTCATGCAAGCAATTGTGTTATTGGCCAGAAACATGAACCTAGCACATTGTCTTCAGGCTATCGTGATTGTGAGTTAAAGACCTGCGAAGATCACTTTGCCTGTGATTTAAGCAGTCCTCCTTCAAAGGCATTTTGAGGCACTGCAACACAGGGAAATAGATACAAATGCAAAAGAATATTGGTGGTCATTTCCCTATTCAAATTGCTACAGCTCTAATACCATTGGTGTAACAAGCAGAACCAATTGTCAAATGCATTACCTATGTTTATGGGGAGGCAACTGACAGTAGGGTGAATCACTATGGTCATTTTGACCTTATTCTTGTGCAGGTCTTTTAATTTCTGCAATGAGTGGTGCTTAGTGATGTTGCTTTTACTTAGTCGCTAATCGCCTGACTAATAATTTCAGAATTGTGCTAACAGGAGTACTCGGCATATTACAAAACCTCTGGACAGAATGGTACCAAGTTAATACTGCGCTTTGACCATACGAACCTTGTAAGTGTTGATGGAAGTTTAATGGCTGTAGCCTCTCGTTGTAATTGCAGGAACAGATTAAATAATTCCTTCCTACATGTAGGCAATCTAGAGGGAAAGCACATTGTGTTGAGTATGCATTGTCATTTGAAGAGTCATGAAATGTAGTGCGGGGATTTAGAATTTCTGCTTCGTTACATGCAACCTTAACATTCCAAAATGAAATGTCACAATGTGAATGTGATACCTTGCAACAGGATTGCCCAGATTCTTTTTAGTAACCCCTTGGCGATACCCATTCACTCCAACAGAAAAGGGCTGCTCAGCAACATCACTCCACAGAATGCCTACATAGGAAAGGACATCAGTCCTGAACATCGCACATGCCAAAAATCTTGGCACTGCGCTGCAAAAATACAGTCATCACACATGAGGGAGTGTTCAAACATTCTTGGCCCGACCCATTTCCAGTAGGCAGAAAGAGTGTTCTACGTATTATATTCTTAAGTTCCAAAGTTTGTAACACGAAGCATACATTTATTTATTTATTTATTTAGGACGAGGATGGTGTATTTCTCATTGGTTGTAACCTCATTGGTTGTAACTGCCTCACACCTTACAATGACAGGCGCATGTAAGAGCCAAGTACTCGTTCAATTGAGTCAGGCTATTAAATAAAAGTGCTGGAGTAAACTGAGCTGGAAATTCGGCTGCTCCATGACAACTTCCAAAATGCACATTCCATTTTGCACAATCACAGTGATGTAGCTTTAAAATTGCCAATCACCCTCTGCTTTCTCCAGACTTTGCCCCCCAGTGACTTTTTCCTGTTCTGTCATTTGAATCACTTAGAAGGATACTGGTTTCATGACGATGAGCTGAAGGAAGCTAGAGTTCTTTTTTTTTTTTTTTCAGGGGTGTGACAAAACATTTTTCTCTTCAGGGATCGGAGAGATAAGTGCATTGATGTAAGTGGGAACTTGGCTGAAAAATGAAGGTATGTTCTTGTTCCTGTAATAATTACTTGTGTGTAAGGCTTAAAGCTCAATAAGCCCACCTCATGTGTTACTGATGGTTTGTAAGAGGCATGCAAAAGAAAATAATAATAAAACAAGAAATACGAGTACAGTGCATAAACAAGCCATCTTACTGGAATTGCAGCAATGAGCCTGAGTACTGTCTACATTGAGACGAGAATGTACAAAGATGACTTTGCTTTGGTAGAAGGTCAAGGGATGTTGTTCCGAGTTAACTGGAAGTCGTTCACTTAACGCTCTTCTCATTGCTTGCTCAGAGTATGGACACCTGCGCACACAAAAAGACAAAAGTATTCAGTAAGTGTAATGTAAGCTGCCCCTATCTGAAGCCTATCAGTACCATTTTAAACATTTTGCACCAAACTACCTCACTAAGTCTGGTTAAAACAAGAGAAACCACATCAAGGCACAGCAGAGCATCGTTACAGTAAGCCCTGATAAACACAATATGGAAGTCATAACATAAGGGTGAACCTTGAGCAAGTGCCCATTGTAAGCTTTACTAGAAACAGTAATAAAATAGGGACCAAGTCGTTGCCTTAAAAAAATTGCAAAATTCAATAATGCTGTAAAAGCGATAAAAACCCCCGTGCCGGGGAACAAGTCAACAGACGACACAACACACAGGCACAGACTCTCTGTTGTGTCGTCTGTTGACTTGTTCCCCGGCACGGGGGTTTTTATCGCTTTTAAAGTATGCTGTACCGAACAGCCCAATTTTTAACCATTTTCAATAATGCTGCTCATGGTGTTCAACTGGAAAAGTTTTGGCAACGCTCAAGGTGATGGCATGAAATGTTTGTCATATACAATATACAACAAGTCCCTCGGTATCTCAATGTGATCAAAAAACAAGTTGGGAAATCCTCCTGCAAAGGAAATTTCGCAAACAGTTTTGGTGCCAGCACATGGCAAGAGCTCAGACCACTGTTGATTAAAAGTCTCATTAAAATGGGGATGAGCACTTGCTTCGGATTTTACAGGACCAGATTTTTTCTGAAATGCCACTGAAGTACTCATATGTAAATCATGTTTTTGCTCCCAAAGTAATTTTTTTTATTTGGAAGGAAAGAGCAGCCCTATTTTTAGTAACGGGCTAAAAATAGGACTGCTTTTTCCTGCAATGTCACAAATTGTTGTATTAAACCTAGTACATATAGCAGTTTGTAAACATGAACTCATACAGGCTTGATGAAATGATGATGGAGATAAGGAGCAAAGCAATGCTCAGCAAAGGGCGAGCAACTCACCCTCCAACAACAATAGACGTAAAACGTAAAGGCTGTGCTATGAAATGAGACAAGAGGGCACCCTGGAGGCCACAATGTTGCCATCGAGCAATTTTGTCGCTACACGACATTGAGAGGGAGACAGAACCTCGTCCAGGCTTTGTCCTCAAGACACCTAAAACGTGGTATTCTTCTCCAGGGCCTTTGACATCCTGTGGACCATCCTGTACACACTTGGCTCCAGTTCTGCAGACACAGATTAGATTTTCAGGAATAAGTAAATTACTGTATGAGTGGTTATAATTTCACAGTCCTAATAATTTGCATGGCAGGACGTTTGGAGTCTATTGTGTGAGACCTTAATTTTGCAATGCATATTTATTTTGTGCGCCATGGAGCTTATCTGGGTCAGAGGCTAGAGGTCTGAAACTTCAAGGATACTGGAGAATTGTCTGTACTTCCACGACATCCTCGTGGCATCAAACCCTTCCTTCATCAACGTCGACAATTCCAATTTTCCTATACTTTCCCAGTCACTGTGAACAACATTTCTTGGGACTTTAAATTTGAGGGGGAAACATGATCACGAAATTCACATAAATTACCTTCTCGCAACAATTACTACATTTACGTATACAGGGTGTTTCACCTAACATGTTATTCCCCTAAAAAAATCTACATGTCCGAAAATCATGCGGTTAATGGTATTTATCTTCTGGGAACTTTTGCCACGACTTGCGTCGGTTTTAATTGGCTTTTTTTTGCGGGAAGTTTAATTTTCGTTATTGAACTCCAAATTTTACCAAGTGAAGGCAACTTTTTCTGCCAGAATTAGACAGCTCAACCCGTTCAAAGACATGTTCCCTGTTCCACTTGTCGTTCAGAGACGTGCAAAGTGCCGTCCACCCTCATTTTACAGCCATGAAGCGCTGTGAGAGGGAGCCTTGCCCCACCCCTACAGCTCTCTTCCGAGTGTCACACTAGCCGTTGCCGCTGACAGCATCCCTATGTCACCACATATTGTTTCTCTTATCTGTATTTCTTCTGTCTCTCTCCGCAATTCCTTTGTGTTTGCATGGTGTGACATTCGTGGATGAAACCCTCAGCCTGCCACCTTCTGTGCCCTTTACCTTCAGTAATTGGGCTATTATCAGCGCTTATCCCTCTCACAGTGCTTCATGACAGAGAAATGAGGGTGACTGGCACTTTGTGCATCTCAGAACAATGATTTTCAAATATTCCTTCAGCTCTTGCCAGTGGAACAGGGAACGTGTCTTTGAACGGTTTGGGATGTTTCCTACGTGGGCTGTCTATTTCTTGCAAAAAAAATGTTACCTTCATTTGGCAAAATTTCGAGTTCAATTCAGGAAATTACACTCAACTTAAGGGGAAAAAAAAGCTCATTAAAACCGATGCAAGCTGTGGCAAAAGTTCCCAGAAGACAAAAGACGTTGACCACATCTATTAGATTTTTCTTACAGGAATTAGTAACGCATTAGGAAACACCCTGTATACGACACAAGCATGATGCAACAACACAAAAATATACCTCTAGGAAGAGGTCGAAGCAACCAATATAATGCACAAGTAACACAAACTTTTTTTTCCATGATCACATTAAAGAAACAGACGGAGACCTGAAATTGGTTTCTTACTGCCCTCCATGGACAAAGACTTTCATCACAAGGTTTCAGGTCATGGAAATGAGATCATATGGGTAATAGCAATGTGCACGCATGTGCCATGCATGTACTAGGTACCCATATTCCTCTCTTGATAATATTAATACAGCTTAACAGCATGGGTACCTCATTGCATTCTTCTGCCACAACGATATAAAAAGCTAATTTACGTTTCTCTATCAACTTCACTGGGAACATATAACAATTTCAGAGAGAATACACTTAGTACTTGGCTCATCCTTGCCATGTGTAACATTTTTACATACAGATGAAATGCCTAAATAAGAATGTGTTTTGATTATCTTAATCAAACCTGCAAGCCATAAAATTCACATCTTTGTTTTGCACTTTATCTTATTTGAACTGTCCTCACACAACAGCGAGTTCATAACACTGGCCCTGTGTCTACCAATTTACTAGTTAAACAACAAAAGAAAAGGTGCTAGATAGCTTGTTTCTGCTGATGGCTACATGTGTAATAGGCAAAGGAACAAACTATACCCATAACACCGATTTGAGCAAAAACTTGAGGTGAGGCCTGCACATATCACCTGTAGATATCACTGTTGCATGGGACATTCTCTTCCCTGTAGTTGTCTAGTTTCCTTCTCTTCGGGCTAGGACCTTCGTTTTCGGAGCATTCACTTTCCGAGCCTAACCGACTGTCTCCAGCCTTTGGAAAAATGGAAGCATCTCCACCTATGTGTGACACTTGAATTGTAGCATAACTTAATTCCTACAGTGCAAAAAGGCTCAGTCTTCACACTACAGCTTGCATGAGATGGAAAATAATGAAGGAAGGAGAGCTACAACCACATTTCTCAACTTGCTTGCATGGGAGGTGCAGAAGTTGTTACAGTAGTGACACTTTGTTGTTTTGCTATCATAGTACACTAGAATGTCTATGTTGTGAACATGCATATGGTGAAGATATAGATGTAGTGAAGTAAACATGCGGTCCCATGTGTTAAAGCCCCAGCCATGAACTATGTACTGGTAGGTCCGACCAACTTCACCGTAAAGAGGTTCTATTGTATTCTCAAATTGAGCATACTTTGTATGTATAGCTCTATAAGCCACTGTACTAAAGAAACACAATTCTAATGCCATAAGCAAGTTGAAGAAAGATGCATCATTGCTGACACATGTAATTGCTATAGTGTGTTGTCATCACCAAAACAAAAATTGGCTGAACCTCTCTCTGGTCATTGTGCCAAATGCATTTAAATATGGTAGCCATCACTAGTTGTAAATGTTTGGTAAAATCTTTTTACATGTAAAATTTTCTTTTTGTTTTGTTCTTTTTCCTTGTTACTGTGATGGCTACACAATTTCAGCGTACTGCAAACAGAGTCTGCTGATAACGTAGTGTCATGTGGCCTACAAAGCTATTGCTTTAAAACATGATGCAACCTCAGTTATTTTACACGTTGTCATAGGAGTATCTTTACAAATGCACTTGCCATATATCCACTATACAGGGTGTCCCACCAAAAAAGGGCCAGGGGCTAAAGAAAAAACTGAGTGCTCTACACAAATGGAACCAGCTTGGCAGTTGTGTGGTCTACCTAAAAATATTTTTTTCATCGCCCCTTGTCATTAATTAGCGGTAATTAATTTTCTAACTTTTTAATTATCGGTTTTAGCTCTCAGATGTCAATGAGGAAGTTGTAGTACATGTCGAAAAAGACACAACTGAAGTGGTTCGAGGTCGCTATGGCTTGTGGTTTCGTTTTTTCCCGGGTTTAAAAGTTGATTTCAGATGCCGGGCGGACCGCAGATCGCCGCCCACAATCCGGCACCCGCGCGCGACGATTCCAGCGCCCTCCGACATACAATGACCTTGAGATTAGCGCTTGGACACAATCCCTGGGCCAGGTCACACAAGAGGAAGATATTTCACCTGTTTCACGGCACACCTATCAGAGTGCACTGCAATCGTTGCACACGGGCGCCAAATTATGGGGAGCGCTCTGTGGTGCGCGTGGCTTCTGAAACCAATTTTTAGACCCGGGAAAAAACGAAACCACAAGCCATAGCAACCTCGAACCACTTCAGTTGCATCTTTTTCGACATGTACTACAACTTCCTCATTGACATCTGAGAGCTAAAACTGATAATTAAAAAGTTAGAATATGAATTACCACTAATTAATTGACAAGGGGCAATGAAAAAAAAAATTTTTGGATAGACCACACAACTGCCAAGCACGTACAGTTGGTTCCATTTGAGTACAGCACTCAGTTTTTTCTTTAGGCCCTGGCCCTTTTTCGGTGGGACACCCTGTATAGGCAAATAAACTGCACCACCACCAATACAGAAACGATAGTACAACAGTACGCTGTACGTACAAGGTGTGTGACTTGTGAAAAGATGAAGTCGAATTTCTGGCCTCAACTTGGCCATGAACTCGTTAGAATCCTCCCGTAGAAATGTGACCGACTGCTGTCCCTTTGCCAACTTCAGAAGTTCCTGGTAAATATACCTAAGAGCACCCTCTTTGCCATCTTTATCTACCAAATGAGGAAAAACAATTACTGCATACCTTAGGAAACACCTTCTGGTTAACACCTCAGCATGGCTATCTGCTACTTGATCTCCTATTGAAGAAGCAGAGAAAGATTTATACATGTATTTACTTACAAGCACTACAACTACAAATTTGCATTTCTGTAGGTACCAGCATGGATTCAACATCCAACATTCAGTTCAATTCAAAGAGCTTGTCCGTGTCATTTACTGGTTTTGTGCTCTTCCGCTTTTTGGAATATGAGGTACTGCTCAATGTAAACAAAGGAAGACAAATACAGAAAGAAAAAAATAGAAGTATATCTGCCAATCACTAAATGGATTTAGTGTAGAATACAGGGAAATGCATGACCATAATCTTGCTGTTGTATACTTAGTCAAATAACCAAGAAACCACAGAGACTATATACAGGGTGTTTGCTCTAACGTGTCCAGAAATTTTATTTAAAGCGAGCGATAAAAGAGAAATGAGTGCTACTTTTCAGCTACTTGACTAAGAAACAGGTGCTACTAGTGAAGCAGTGCCCGTTTCCTACTCAAGTAGCAGAAAAGTACCACTTGCTTTTCTTTTATCGCTCGCTTTAAATATAATTTTTGGACACATTAGAGCAAACACCCTGTATAATGCCAGCAACACAACACAGGGTAATTTTTTTATCCGGACGGGGAGTGCTGTATTGGCTGAGCTGAGTGTGGTACAGCTCGAAGCAGAGTTAACTGGAACGCCGCTTCGACCGGCGGAGCAAGAGGGGAGCCACCCTGGCGGCCTTTAGGAGAAATAAAGGGAGAGGGCGTTTCGACATTTCCATTTCAGTCGGAGGAGTGTTCGCTATGGTGTGCAGCACAGTGCCCAATCAAGCTGGCGTTATCAACCCTGCGCCTGTTTGTGTTTTGGCGATCGTGTCTCAGATAATGCGGAGAATCGATGTCATGGCACGTGACTGGAAACAGGTTGGCGCATGGGCACGCGTCATCCGAAACGCTCATTGTGTGATCGAATGAAATGAATAACAACTTGTCTCTTCCGGAAAATTTACTGTGCTCGGAATAGAGGATGCGAAGAGGCTTGAAATAACTAACGATGGTAATCGCGAAACCATCGTAATGAGTTTTTAAATAATAACAAAACAATGCTTTCATGGTGCAGCATATCGCGTTTCTCGGGAGTTTCTCGGAAGAACACCCAATTAGTACACACAAAAATTTTTCGTGTGCATGCTGGCACGCAGTGCAGGGCGTCACCGTGAAGGTTTTCTATTATTGGTGTAGTGAATGATGATCAGAGCTAGACAAATTCACCATGACCTTTGTCCTCACTTCAATTTTCGTCAGCAGAGGTTCGCCCCCCTACCTCGACTGCATGTTCCCCAAATTTGCCTCTCCCACCTTTCGTAAATCGCTTGATTTCTTTGATTTGATTTCTTTTTTTTTTGCCACACATCAATCCTTTTTCTGAAAATTTTCCTCATCTGGATCACTTCACCTTAATTTTAATTTTGGAAGTTTGGGAGAGGTGAGAGACGACTGGTTCGCACATGCTAACCTGTCGCGCGCCATCGGGATATCATCGATTATTCGCAATCCCTCAGTTCGCATCCCTTCGCATTCGCAATCCCTCGCGTTCCCTCAAACGAGCGCAGCGTTGATAACGCCAGCCTGATTGCGCACTCTTCGGCACGCCACAGCGAACACCCCTCTGACTAGAATGGAAATGTCAAAACCTCCTCGCCCTTTATTTCTACTAGACGCCGCCAGGGTGGCTCCCCCCTTGCTCCGCTGGTCGACGCAGCGTTCCAGTTAACTCTGCTTCGAGCTGTACATGGTGTACATGTATGAACTACCCTGGTATGAGTTGGGGTAACTGCACATCACCATCTCCCTCGATAGCCTTTTCTAGAGCAGCTTATTTGACTCTTCTCTGCAATCTTAGGGTTTTAATTACAACTGTTTGATTTTTCACTTTTAACTGGCCTTGTGTTATTTTTGACATTTTTCTAATAGGGTGGGTGCTATAAAAGGTCAGTCAGTTTCACACGTGACGCCATACCTACTTGACAGACAGACTTCTACTGCCACACAGTGAATAATTTATGCCAGAGAAACCTATGAAAAAATCGTGGTTACCAGCCACTGCGTAACAAAATAAATACGGCCACGCAAATTTTCGTCGTCATGTATTTCCTATGCGCTATACCGATGGATGGAGACGAAAGTTTGCGTGGTCGTATTTATTTTGTTACACAATGCTTGGTAACCACTATTTTTTCGTAGGTTTCTCTGGCATAAATTCTTTACGCTGAGGCAGAGGCAGTCTGTGCGTCAAGGAGGTATCACGTCTTGCACGAAAATGTGACTGACCTTTTAGAGCACCCACTCTATGTAACAGGCTAGCTGAATCAATTTATGTGGACTTGAGTATGCAGACACCTCAAATATGTACCTATGTGAACACATACCTTGCGAGTTCAGCAGCATCGTCGGGAGGCACTTGGTGCCGGTAGCCAGCGATGCGACATGGATGCTCTCTGAAATCCAACACAACATACCTCAAAAAACCAAAATATATGGGTTGAAACTTTTGATCGTACTCACTAGTTGAAAGATCTTCAACAATTACACCAGACAACAATGTCCATTCTTTTTTACTGTTTGGTTTCCCACTCTTGGGCAAAGTTTGGTACCTCGCGTAGCAAATACGCGCAATTTCGTCGGCAAAACACATGTCAGTCAAAGCCATGTGAGCACGTGAAAAATTGCATGGATATGAAAGCACGTGTCTGTTTTCCGGTTCGGCATGGCCGCGCGGCCACGCCGCTGGCATAACGAGGGCGGCATTGCCAGGAGAATGAACGTGTAGTATAATTCTATTGTTGGGAAAAACTCACGTGACCTCAAGCCTTGGGCCAATCGTTGGGCGTCGGTTGAGTAGCTTTTTGCTTTGCTTTTTTTTTTGTCTCCCTGGGTGACCTGTGACGCTGCGAGGCTTTCCCTTTCCCATCTGTTCTCTCCCTCTCCCCCGCTTTGGCGGTTCGGGGCAGTTCTGGGTGGTTGTGGATCTCCGTTCGCGTCGAGTGAAATAAATAACAAAATGTGGAAGCGTTGGCTGTTTCTGTTACACACAAAGTGCTTTATTTTCCGGGATTGGTATTTCCAAAGCACAAATATGAAGTCTGCTGTAGCTGTGCACAACACGAACATGATATGAACATTGTTTCTGAAGTTCGAATGAAATGCCGAAGCAACTTTGCATTCACTGATAGCTGATGTCTCACGTGGAAGATTTCACAGTAGAACAACAGTATATTGGCTGCACAGGCACACATATTCAGAGGTCCGGCATGACAGAGAACATGTCCATATTGCTGCTTGTGTAGGCGCCTGGTTGATCCGTCACAAAGGAAATTGTGAAGCTGCTATGCCGAAAGATGATGATCCAACCACTCTGAGTGTCATATCCATTCTACTGTATCCATGCAGATGCCATTCTGAAGCAGATATGAGTTGAGTGCTTATACCTGAACAAGAAAGATAGGGATCAGAAGCGTGAAAACCAAAAATTCTACCTGCCAAAATGCTGCGTAGATGCCACAGGTGCGGCGCTATGTTATGCTAAGCGGCAAAATAGAATAGGAACTGACTTGCCTGTCATCGAGTGAGTAGCGGAAAAACACAGTATTCGTCCTTCTTGAATCGTTGTCGCACCAAGCAAGCGAAGCAGACCTGCCTTCCACTTATCTACCACTCAATTGACTTGCAGAAGTATCCATGAGGCTCCGAGTTTTTCAGAGTTGGCATCGACAACATGTTAGGGAAGGACACTAAAAACCATCCAAAGCGGTACCGGCGTAGATGCTTTGCTTGCGTCCCTGCTGCACCCAACACATTTCGAAACTTTGCGGCGAGTTGCTGGAGTTGCTCCGGCACCGCCGACCCGCCGACACGGTCGCCGGCTTGAGCTCGCCAAGGGAAGTTCATAATTTCAAACCAACCAATGAGCGCTCGCATACCGGGGGAGCGGCCTCAGGAGCCAATGGGCTCGTGACGGTTGAGAACTCGCGCTTCGACGTAAAAATTCTGACGTTTCATGACGTTTGATGACGCGAAAAGCTCGCAGCGCCTCACTTTAGTCCGCAAGTGAACTCGCGAGTTTCATCCCCTTGGCATTGCTATTTCCATATTCGCGTCGCCCCTGGCGACGGAATGTCGAACGTCGTGTCTTTCCCCCAATAATGGTGACGCGCTTTTCGGACTGGCACATTGCGTGGGAAAGTAGCAAGAGAAGGTTGGAAGAAGAATGCGGAAAGAGTGAAAGCGCATTGTACTCGTTACCAGACCTCAAACGTCCGCGTAACCTTGAAACCGATTATGTCCCCACAATGAACATGACAGTCTCCCGCAGGTGGGTCGATAGCGATGTTTTCCACTCAAAGATGGCGGACTCACGGGCTGGGCATGCGCATACGCGTTGTCGGAAATAGTCCATTACGCAAGCAGCATGAGCCACGACATCGCAGAAACACTGAATCCAACCATAGATCCAACGTCCCTTCTATGTTGTTTCAGCCTCAGAACATCAGTTGTTTCATATCCAACTAAATCAGAAATAAGTCGTATAAGTTTCGGCTTCAGGGTCTGACAACGTTGTGTCGTCAAATATTGTTTGGAATACATTTGAATATATCATTTCCTCTTTCCTAGCAGCACCCGTCGGGAATCAGGCGCACCATTACAGCAGTTTCATCAGCTGCAACACAGATGATGCGTTCCTATCCCCATATCTCAAAGAAACGCAGTAGGATAACACGTAACTGTGGGTGTGCGTGAAGTTCGACTACGAGAGAGCCAAAAGAAAGTACATTTGCTTGTTTGGGACTGCCGATTCTGTTCTGTGCAAGTGGAGACTTTTGTGTGTGTGTGTGTGTGTCTTCGAACTTTGATCTACCGACAGACTGTGAATCTTCATATCGTTTTCTTGAGAGCAAAGAAACTGTTACGAGGTGTCACAGTGTCGGTGTCACTCTGTGGTTAAGAATGGGTGACCTCAGCGTCGGTACGCAAGATGTCAAACTATGCCTGCTTGGGGTAAGATTAAATTCTGATATGAAAACTATTGTAACTCATTACGAAAAACCCGACATATCCACCATGACAAGAATAGTGTTGTTCTTATCTTCCCTAGACTTTTGGGTTTTGTTCTTTCGTTATGGTTCTATGCAATTAGCTGGCTTGCTTCCGAACAATTCTTTTTCTTCTTTGACGAAGTTTCAGCAGCACACAGGAAGTAGAAGTAGTGAACAGACGAGATGCACGATGACAGGGCTAATAACAATGGAGCAACAAGGAAACATTTTGGTTCCTGCTCTTCGGCGTTTCCATGTCATTTCATATTTACTTTGGTTCTGTGGTTAAACTCTTTATGAATGACACATATGTTGTTGCTACACATAGAACTGTGCCTTCCTGTATAGTTCTATTTCTGCATTTGCGTGTGTGGAGAGGAAGGTTTTTCCCCTTTAGTGTTTTGTTTTCCTTTCTTTGTCCTTCATCTGTGTTTATTTGTGCAAAGCTGACCACAGCAGAGTAGTTTTATTTCTGCAGCCTTGTAAACATTTGCTCAGTTTCGCTCATCTTACATCTTGGTACATTACAACGTTGCGTCAAAAGTATGGGAAGTGACATCCACCTTATACAATACGCATTGACATGCACTAGCTCCAACATGATGTACTGCATTGAATGCGGGGATTGCTCAATGCAATACATCAGGGAAACTGGACAACAGGTGAATAATCACCTTACCAGGCACGGAAAAGAACACAGTCAACAAATGCCTCAAAGCAGTTTCTGGACATTTTAACATTCCTGGCCTTATGTATAACCAGTAGCATTGCCAAAATTTTGGGGTGATGGTGATGATGATGATTGGAGTTTTAATGGTGCATTGACAACACAGGTCATAATGATTAAAATTAGACTAGTAAAAAGTAGGTGCAATACTTAAAAAGGGAGGAGTAACATCTAAAATACAAGACTAACGCTACACAAGACTTACGATTCCAATGTCTCTTAAAAAATTAAAAATTCTACTGAAAGGGATAATAGCCTCATCGCCAAGCAAGAGTGCTGGATGAAGAGGCAAAAAATACGTATAAAACTCTGTGAAATGATGTTGACGATGGATTTCGTGGTGTAAATTTTGGGGTGAGTTCTATGGGAACTTTACATGGGGACGAGGATTTCACCCCTATTTTCCTTTTACCAAAAGCACTACCAAAGGAACGAGTCCGGGGATAGGTTGAACCGTCTTCCACCTTCCGGGCTATGCCACTGTGTTTAACCATATTGAGTTACACATGCTAGTAACCATATTCAGGTCCCTACATGACATGCACAATAGGGGATCATTTCTCATACATAAGTTCAACACAATCCACCCATCTGGTATTAATAAGTCACAAGAAACCCTAGAAACACTTCGTAAGTAAATTTAGTAAATAATAAAGTAAATTTCCCTCTAATTCTTTATTAAAACTTTTTTGCATGTTCATTATTTCACTATCTATTGCCTCCCAAGCCCTCACTAACCAAACTAAAAGAAAAAGCTACTTGAGCAAGCTAGGTCATGTAGATCTACTTCCAACAAAAGGTTATTTGACACAATGCACACGAGTATACAGGGTGTTTGCTCTAGCGTGTCCAGAAATTATATTTAAAGCAAGCGATAAAAGAAAAGCAAGTGGTACTTTTCTGCTACTTGAGTAAGAAACAATTACTGCTTCACTAGTAGCAGCTGTTTCTTAGTCAAGTAGCTGAAAAGTAACGCTTGTTTCTCTTTTATCGCTCGCTTTAAATAAAATTTCTGGACACGTTAGAGCAAACACCCTGTATACAGGGTGTCCCAGAAAACGTGTCATCAAATTATAATAAAAAACTACGCCACCTAGAATCATGCGGTCAACGGCATTTGTTCTTATTAGGTTTTTGCCACCTCCTAATGTGAATGTCATGTAATCCATGTTTAATTAGGTAAATATTTGCGAACTGAACTCGGAAATTTGCCAAGTAAAGGTCACTTTTTTACCCCACCAATATGAAGAGCGTGCCGAATTCACTCAAATTCATGATAATTCACAGTGATATTCAAGAGCTATCCCATCGGAAAAAATAGCCGAATATCATGCTTTTTCGGAGCACCGGACCGTAGCGCGCGATGACTTTTTGAGCGCAATCGCTCTCAGTGCGACGAAAGGAGGTTCCGAAGCCAGCCCGCAGAGTGATAGTAGAAAAAGTAACAGTTCCTAAAATTGGGAGAGTGAAAGCATTATCCCAGCGAAAGTTGAACGCGATAAGCCGTGCCTGTTTTATCTCTTTCTGCGATGTCGTGGAGGGCTGGGTTTCCAACCTCCTTTCGTCGGACTGACAAAGATTGCGCTGAAAAATTCATCGTGCGCTATTCTGTGCGACCTCCGTAGAGCATGATGTTCGGCTATTTTTTCCGATGGGACAGCTCCTGAATATGCCTGGCAATTATCATTAATTTGACTAAATTAGACACGCTCTTCACATTGGTGGGGTAAAAAAGTGACCTTTACTAGGCAAATTTTCGACTTAAACTCGCAAAAATTTACATAATTAAACTTACGTTACACGACATTCACATGAGGAGGTGGCAAAAACCCAGTAAGAACAAATGCCATTGACCGCATGACTCTAGGTGGTGTAGTTTTTTTATTATAATTCAATGACACGTTTTCTGGGACACCCTGTATAACCCTAGATTGACAACACATGCACTGACATATGTGAAGACCTAGGATAGGCTAGTTCTTTATCACATTAGGTATTCGCATATATCAGTGCATGACTGATCAAGCAAGGGTTATTTATATACTCATTTGTATTGTGTTAAATAAAATTTTGTTGGAAATAGTGCTTGTCGCTCTCTCCATCTGTTCTAGCATTTCTGTGCTGCAACAAGCTGCCCATATCTTGAAACTCACAATACAACTCTTAGCTTTCTATTCTTTTAAAGGCGCAACATTGAAGCTTCAATTGTTCAGCTTTTTAGACTTGACTTTCTGTGACTCTGCCTGAGTACCTGCATTTTGTTTCCATTCTTTCTAATCCACTTTGATGAAAGCATGCATTTGGCGCTAATCAACTTTTCCAGCCTAACAAAGCGTCCCAAGGACGAAGGTTGTTCCTTTGTCCCAGGGGACAGTGGTTGGATTATTCTTTCAATGCAAAAGTTGACTCACAATGCTCCACACTTCCAGCTCCTAACCCCCCCCCAACCCCTTCAATACAATACCAATTAAAACGGGTTAAAATTGGGTGGTTTGGTGCTTCATACTTAAAAAATTATATATAGCAACTGTTTGTCAATCAGTGCAGTGTGTTATGTAGTCCTTTTGTCTCCCCGATACTGGGGTTTTATCGTTTTTAAGTACAATGACAATGATGACAGTGCCCAGTAGAGGAGTCCCTGTTTGAAATATTGGCAACTGTAGAAGCTCTTGCTTCAATCTTATTACATTGTTAGTTGTGCCACTGATGTGGCAAGTGACATGTAGATGTTGGTAGTCAACACCTTTTTAAAAGAGCATGAAAAAGTATATGTCGGGAGGAGTAGAAATTAGGACTACAATCCCTGTGACACTTATCCGCACAAAAAGTGCAAGTGCACGGCGCAAGAGAGCTTTTAATCTTGCGGGTCAGGAAAGCTCTTTCCTTCGGCTGCCAGTCTGCGACGTGATGCCATTCGCCCCCATAGTGAGGTGCATGCCTCCTTTTCTTTCTTTTTGTGGTTGTATTTGGCACTGCCCCCACGTCAGAAGATCAAGTGAGCGGTTGACTGCCACCTTGCCCCAGGTCCGTAGCAGATGATTCTCGGCAGCCAATACAAACTACTCGGATGGTTTGACGTCACAACACGCCAGAAGGAGCTGGAGGAGATCACTCCCGCTCCGCACACTCTTGTAAGCTAATTTTCTCGGGAGAGATGCACCTTCAAAACGTAATATTTTGAATGACAATTTACATTCATATCCCGTGGTTTAAAAAATCTGTGTTTGAGGTTCCTCCATGATCCTTTACATGTGTTTTGAGGATATCGCCCGAGATGTTAGTGTGCTGAACTAGTGGTAATCCGCTGAATTCCACCAAGACAGTTTATGGTATATCGCAACAGAAGCTGCAGAATCGTAGAAATTGTAAGAGAGATATGTTTGTGGTGCCTTCTGTGCTCCTCTAATGATGGAACTACACTGGTGTAGGACACCTTCTTCTATTTTATACAGGGTGTCCGAGAAAACGTGTCATTGAATTACAATAAAACAACTACACCACCTAGGGTCATGCGGCATTTGTCCTTACTAGGTTTTTGCCACATTTTGACGTGAATGTCGTGTAACGTAAGTTTAATTATGTAAATGTTTGCGAGCTTAAGTCGGAAATTTGCCAAGTAAAGGTCACTTTTTTACCCCACCAATGTGAAGAGTGTGTCTAATTTACTCAAATTAATGATAATTGACAGGGATATTCAGGAGCTATCCCATCGGAAAAAATAGCCGAACATCATGCTCTACGGGGCTCCCACAGGATAGCACGCAATGAATTTTTCAGCGCAATCTTTGTCAGTCCGACGAAAGGAGGTTGGAAACCCAGCCCACCCCGGCATTGCAGAAAGAGATAACACAGGCATGGCTTATCGCGTCCGACTTTCGCTGGGATAATGCTTTCCCTCTCTCAATTTTAGGAACTGTTACTTTTTTTACTATCACTCGTGGGCTGGCTTTGAAACCTCCTTTCGTTGGACTGAGTGCGATTGCGCTCAAAAAGTCATCGCACGTTATGGTCCGCTGCTCCGAAAAGCATGATGTTCGGCTATTTTTTCCGATGGCATAACTTGTGAATATCACTGTCAATTATCAGGAATTTGAGTGAATTCGGCACACTCTTCATATTGGTGGGGTAAAAAAGTGACCTTTACTTGGCAAATTTCCGAGTTCAGTTCACAAATATTTACATAAATAAACTTACGATACATGACATTCACATCAGGAGGTGGCAAAAACCTAATAAGAACAAATGCCGTTGACCGCATGATTCTAGGTGACGTAGTTTTTTTATTGTAATTCAATGACATGTTTTCTGGGACACCCTGTATGTCAACCAAATGTGAGTTGTTATGAAAGTACATGTGTCGACACAGTATGACTAAAAAAGGTGAGAGTATGCATCTTTATATGCTTCATTTTCACATGTCTTCCAGAACTCTGGTGTGGGAAAATCGAGCATTGTGCAACGCTTTGTGTACAACACTTTTAATCCTGCAGCAGAAAGCACCATTGGGTAAGCAATAATAGTTCTCACAGTAAAGCAACAAACTATACAGTCAGTCTTTGCTACAGAATGGATCATTGACACTGTAGTTTGCTACAGTAGAACCCTGTTATTGCAACTCTGGTTTTAGTCAAAATCCAGTTCTTATAAAAAGAAGCACCGGCCTTGATTGAATTGCTATACCTTCCGTGACTTAACCTTCTGATATAGTAAACCGTGAACACTTAAAATACCAGCTGGTGTAAAAATTATTTAGCAATCGTAATGGGCATGTTGACGACGCAGAAGAGGTCGCAGCTACTCAAGAAATTGAAGAACCACCAGAAGAAGAAGATGACAGATATATGGGTCTGGCTGATACGTAGCTGGCATATAGCAACCAGGAACAAAGGACAGAGATGGGACGAGGCTTTCAGTCTTTACTGTGCAATTGCAGAGACGCAAATACACAAATGCTGGGTCGCGTTATCACGGAAAATTTGGTGTGTTTGCCGTGATGGGGGGTTCACCATAGGTGTGTTTATCTATTCTATTTGCTTCGCTGCAAAAGCACAGTAAAGGTTGAAAGTGCGACTCGTCCCGTCACTGTCCTTTGTTCCTTGTCGCTATATGCCAGAAGAAGAGGAACCTGAACCATACAAGGCATGGACTTTTGTCAGTCTTGGGCACAGTCAGGAGAGTGCTCAATGCTGAAGATGCCAATGAGCAACATTATGCACAGATATAGCACAAATCACACTTACGTGCAATGCGCGAGCTGTGGCCTCTGACAGCATTCAAGCACCTAGTGGCAAGATATGAAGCTGGTTGAACAAGCCATTATCTGTTTGCGGGGAGGACGCACACGGGAGCGATTGACGTTTCAGTGCGACAGCAACACAGAGCATGCTCATGAGTGAGTTTTACCAAGTAAGCAGCTGGGACATATTCGTCCAGAATGCCACATTCCCCTTGTAGCGGCACTGGGCACTTTGGCCATGAGACCGTCCTTCTTTTATGGTCTTATGCTGCCATTATAACTGTTCGAGATATCGAGAAAGACTATTGTGATGGGAGAATGATAGTGGGAATACATAATAAGAATAATGATGCTGTGATGTTACACGTAAGGTTTGTCTGCCTATAGCATGGCGACATGTTGCATGTGCCGCGGGTTAGGATTGCCTATGATTTTGACCACCTGAAGTTCTTTTGATGGGCGCCAAAAATCTCCGGCACTCGGTGCTGGAAGCAATGTTTGCCTCTCGCACATCGCTACCATCCTCGGCCGGGTTTGAACCCACGATCTTGAGCTTAGCAGGCCAACATGTTACCGACTGAGCTACCGAGTAGGGCTGATAGTGGGAGGTGATCCACTTAGTGGCCCTCGTCTGGCTCGTCTGCATAGTGCCTGAAATAAACCGGAGTTTCATCGCTGCTCACCTTAGCTTTCCATTTGCTCACTCATGCTTAGCTCGTTCGTCATATTGAGCATGGGTGAGCATACTCGTGATAGAAGATATAGCTTAGATACTCATGCCTTGATGGTGCATTGATACAAAATATAACTGTCACCTGACCTAATCTTTTTTTTTTTTTTTAACTATCCGCTGAGCGACTGACTCCAGAATCTCTGCCAGTTGTACCTTCTCAGCAGAGTTTGTCAATGAGACTGATGAAATGATGCCCATGCCAGACATTTTTGGGACAGCACTGCTTGTGGGCATTTGTGTCCTAATTATTGCAGTGCATTTGTTCTGTGTTGCTGAGTTTAAATTAAACTTGTGTTCTTGAGTATTCCGGACAGGTAGACATACTGTTCCTCGACTTCAGTAAGGCTTTTGACAAGGTACTACATAGGAAGCTATTGTATAAACTGGAATGCATCGGACCACCTGTATCCCCCTCTCTAGGACCACCTGTATTTGTTATTAGTTGGATACGTGCGTACCTGAAAGACAAACGTCAATTTGTAGATATTAAGAATTGGTATGTAGTCAAAAATGGGTTTCGTTAGTTCTGGTGTTCCGTAGGGAAGTGTTTTGGGGCCGTTGTTTCTAATTTATATTAATGACTTGGTTGCTGGAATTACGGAGGGTGTATCAACAAGATTGTTTGCAAATCATTTTGTCATTTACAAAGAAAAATAGACTGAATTGTATCACTTCCTATTGCAGAGATCTGTTGAAGCTATTTCCGACTGGTGCAGACGATGGGGAATAGAAATTAATTCACAAAAAACTGTCCTAATGGGCATGACGAGGAAAAAGATGCCTAGTTTGTTCTCATACTCACTTGATAACAGTGAAATTTCACTAGTTATCGGTATTTAGGACTGTTACTTTCAAGCAAATTATCTTGGTCGGAACACATATCTGGCATTTGTAAGCCAGCACTACGAAAACTGTACTTTATTGAAAGCAAAACTTAAAAACGTGCCAACCAGAACAGAAAATTTGGCTTATAGCGCTCTTGTGAGATCAAAACTGGAATGCGCTGCAATAGTATGGGACCCATATTTTAAGGATATAGCTCAAACTGACCATGTACAGAGGAAAGCTGTTTGTTTTATTTACGGTAGGTACGGAAGAAACAACACCCCTTCCCTCCTAATGCGGCTGAACATCTCGACGTTACAAGCTCATCATTAATTATGTAACCTAACTTTTCTTCTCAGTGTAATTACCAGTAAGATTATGTTAAAACTTCCACCTTGTGTAAGACCTTCCATAGTATGAACACGACACGGTCGACAGGACCATTTGTTAATGCAAAATTTTTCAAGAACAGGTGCTTTTACATACAGTTAATACAGTTAATTTTGTCATTGAATTGCAGTGCCTTATTTGCTCATTTTCTTCTTTCTTTTTTATGTATTGTATTATTGTGTTGCCATTGTCATTGTAATATGCTGTAGACCTAGAGTTTTTGTTTTGTTTTGTTTTTCCTATATAAAGGTACCCCTGCATGGTCCAGAACACTGGCCTGCAGTATCTGTAAATAAAAATAATAATAAAGAAAAATTACTGCATTGTATGAAACATGACACTTGCATTAATGGACCCCATCATGGCAAACCAGCAAGCCAGGCATAGTGGTTAGGATGATCGCTTTCCACACCAAGACTGGAAGGTGATACAGGTTCGAAGCCTCGCACTGGCTGTGCTGTCTGAGGTTTCCCCTGAGCTTTCCGGCAGACTTTCCAGATGAATGTTGGCACAGTTCCCCCTGAAGTTGGCCCAGGACACATACTAACCCCCCCCCCCCCCCTTTCTCCCCCTCCCTCCTGCTATTCTCTCTCCATCTGACTACGTCTGTGCGCCACTTATAGCCGCAGTTGCTTCGTAGCACTAACATGGAATTGAAAAGAAAAATCATGGCAAACTGCTGTCAAGTTCTATCCTGCCTCAAGTTCTATAATTGTGATGTCACCACAAATTTTTCATCTTGCAGGGCATCATTTATGATGAAGACCTTGATGCTAGGTGATGCAGTCTTCAAATTTAACATATGGGATACAGCTGGACAAGAAAGGGTATGTAAAGACTGTCTGTCTGCAGGTCCATTCTAACTTTCTTCCGTTGTTTTGGACTTTCAGAGTCATGAATTATAACCTGAATTGCCTTAGGGCTTTGCTCTACAACTTTCCAATTTAAACCACCAACCATTTTTATTAATCCAGGAAATTAATTGTGCAAACTCATGAAGAAAAAATGAATAATTAATTTAGAAAAAATTTGGCCCGCTTCTCGAGAAGCGCCCTGTAAGTGTCATTGCTTGTGCATGTGGTGATAAACCAAATTCATTCTTCTTCATTCATGCTTCTAGAAAAGCACCCTGTATATTTCCTCTACAATGGTAAAGATGGCTTAGTTTCAGGGTTTGTTACTGGAAATGGTAACAGAGGTGAGAAATGTCAACTATTGTAAGTCTGCAAGGAAACAAAACTAGAAACAGACATTAAAATATTTTTGTTTTTGTTACCAGAAACAAAAACGGCTACAAAGTCCAAGGGCTGTAATGATAACAGATTCATGAATTCGTGTCTCACTGAATTTATCCTGGTGGATGTCGTCACACTTTTGATGGCTAGTACTTGCTGCGGGTTTACTTTATCTAGCCAAACCACATGATTCAGCGCAAGGAACTTGTGTGATAGATGAGCAGTTGTGGATTACAAATAGTGGTCCACAAATAATAAATAATAAAATAAATAATAAATAAATAATAAAATTAAAACTACACGACTACGGCTCCCAAAAATCCACGTGAGATGTATCCAGAATATGCTGTGGCAGCGAAAATGGCATACTCCTGCTTGGCTCTTTTATTTATTTTAGCGTTTTTTTGTGTAGTTTTGCGTAGTTTTGGAAACAACATGTGCGAACATAAACACTGACATTTTTTCTAGTTGCAGAGCTTCTTAAGTCTTGGATGCCACTTACGTGGACTACTAAGCGATCCAATAAAATCTGCACGGATCTGCAGCTGTTGAGCACACGTCACAACCAGTATCGAAAATAGCTCAGAATCGATAACAAAAAGGAAATATTGCTTCAGAATTGGAAACTGATACCGAAAGTGGCTTGGAAAAAAGAAATGGAGACAAAAAGTTCATGTACCAGAAACCGAAACACTATTATTTTTGTAACAAACCCTGCTTAGTAGTATAAGGTGGTGTTTATTAGAAACCTCACTGCAAATCTGCAGGAACTTTTGGAAATCAGTGGAATTTAGTGATAGCATTGTGCTTAGTGTTGTTAAACATGTAAATTTTAAAAAGTTGCCCATTTAGTCTAAATTCTTGTGTGTTCTTTAATTGTAACTAAGATGTCCGACACACGTTTCTACTTTTTCCTTCCATCACACTGTGCATGTTTGCAGTGGTTGCAGCGTCAATCGACAACCAGAAGGAAAAGTACTTGAAAGCATTTTTCCTGCTGGTTTCTGTTGCATAGTGTTTTATGAATGACCCCTTCTGTTGCTGCCAATATGTCTATGCATTTGTCCCTCTTACTGTGAATGGTTGCATTCCAGTACCGCGCTCTTGCTCCCATGTACTATCGTGGTGCAGCTGCAGCAATTATTGTGTATGACATTACATCTATGGTAAGTACATTTTTGCTTCATCTCCTTGCATGTCACAAAACTTGATAAAATGAAGGCTTGCAACATGAATGGGGAAAGAACAATGACAAGGAAGCTGTTCCTCTCCTATTCGTGTTCTTCGTTTTGTTTGTCCCCTTTTTTCTGTGTCCTTTGTCTCGGGGGTTTCTTTTACTGTTTGTATCATTTATTATTTTAAAGGGACCATGGAATCACTTCTTCTTGCTTTTATTTGACAGAATAAATGTTTCTGAGCCCATAAGCAAAGTTTTACCTTTGGCAAGTGAACGGCTGTCCCACTAGAGAATCTAAACGCAATAGCAAAAAAATACATCCGACACCGTGCCACGGCAGGCAGTGGTAGGAGAGTCATGTGGAGAAACTTGCCACTGTCTGGTTATGTCACCTATGATGTCACCGTGCCTGTGTCAGCAACACCAGCGACAAAGAGAAGCGTAAACGCTTCATACTCATTCTCTATCAGTATGACGCTCTTTCCTGTGAGCCCTGTGCAGACCCAGTGTAAGGACCACGCGTCAAGTAGTAGTCAAGAAGTGAGAGGAACAACATGGATGAGAGGTCCAAAGCCAATTTCAGCCGCGCGTGGTTAAAAAGTGCAACATTTTGATCAGGAAAACTTTCTGGTGTGCAATTTTCTGGATAGGAAGAGCCATTTTCAACAAAAAATTCATTGGGTATTTGCAAAATTTCATAGCCCTGATTGCTGTATTGTTGCACATTTCTGGTGGATATTGTGGTAGTCTTTTTTTTTTTTATCCCAATTATACTTCCCAGGTGCAGCTTGGACAAATAAGATGTCTTGTTACTTCTTTAGGAGAGCTTCAACGCAGTAAAGACATGGGTAAAGGAGCTACAGACACATGGAGATTATAATGTTGCCCTGGGCATAGCTGGAAACAAGTGTGACCTGGAACATCGGAGAGAGGTTCCGAGATCTGGTGAGTCTTCAGCTGAATGAGTGAGGGAGAAAGATGTAAGAGAGAATGGGAAGATATCCGTCCCCCTTGTACTTGAGGCATGTATAACTCAGGAGAGAGCCATGCTGGTGTGATGTATCGGTAGCATCCCTGACCGGAAATCGAGAGAGTCTAGGTTTGAGTCCTGGCGTCAGCACCTTTTTCGTGGGTTATTTGAGTCTTCTTCGTATGTAACATGCAAGTTCAGTGTAGACTGTTTCTAGTAGTCCTGCATACAAGGGAATAGCAGATATATTGAATTTCCTGATGGGAATGGGCCCACGTCTGTTATACCCTGTTAAATATCTGTGCTGTATAGAGAAAACACTCCACACACACAGCACAGTTATTGTGGATCTTCAACACTCCACAGTGATAACAACGAAAATTCATGGAAAGCTATTCCTTGAAGTCTGGGTGCAGTCATCAAAGCCAAAAGATTCAGCACACTTTAATTATCACCTTGAAATTAAAGGCTGTGTGTTGTGAGCAAGTGTTCAGATACTTTCGGTATTGTAGAGGATTGTGATTACATAAAATGTCACTGATGAGTACTTCACACACTCTCAGGTATCACAAACAAACAGCTGTAATTGTGACCAGTCAACAGAATACAAAGTTTGATAGAGCAAAGTGAAAAAAAAAAGTGTGCTGCCCACTTGAAATAAAGTCAAGTATCGTGTGCCTCTACAGATAGTTATGAGAGGCCCTGTCTCCTATCGCATGTACTTTGGGGCTCCCCTTATGTCAGTCACAGAGTATTCTGGATTGTAGTGACCCAGACAATGTTGGACAAGGGTTTCCATTTGGATGCTGTTGATTGATTCCAGCACAGTGCCACAGGGTCAGACCACAGGTACGTTGAGCTGGTTCACCATCGATGATCCCTGCCTGTTTCATTAACTTTGCTCCCAACAATGCACCCATCACTTCCAATAGGTGTAGTGTCGTTTAATAGGAGCCTCACCTAGCTAAGAAGTTCATACTTTCGACTTTGTCTTCCTCTTTTGACGGCTTCCTTCGCAATGGATCATACATGGTTGTGGCATGGCAACATTTGCACCAATGATTTTATGACAGTCCTTTGATCAATGGCCTCTGAATGTGCACATAAAACATAGCATATCTCATGACAGCCAGTTCCTTTTTTCTTCTCCAAGCGCAATATTGCCCTGCTGCTGAACATGCAGATATTGCATATTCCTTTTCAGTTTTCTCTCTGGGAAGCAGAGATTCTTTTTTTTTTCATTGATCTTATCTGTCTCACTGTTGCTAGCCTGTAGTCTTTTCATGAAACTGGAGAGCTCTTCTACAGTGACATCAGCTTTCTCAAGAGTGGAGCTCGCCTTGTTAGTAGGTGTGTGCGAATATTCGAGTTCTCGAATTCAAATAGAATATCAATCACTTGAAGTATTCAATTCGCGAATCGAATATCCAATATTTGTTTTTCCGAATATTCGGCTATTCCCTGAATATGGACACCACTACCCCAACAGTGGGCTTCACGTGATGCTTCCCTGCATGAGGTGAAGCCTGCTTTATGAAATTGCCAGTGCTGCAGGACCAACATAGGTGGATCTGTGTCTAGTATAAGATAATGTTAGCCCAAATTAATTGTGTATACTTCACCTGAAGAAGGGGTGGCGTCCCTCTCACATGCACTTTAGTGGTGCTGGCGGGGGATTTGGACTTGATGTCTGGGAAGTTGCCTTTAGAAAGTTAAGACTCTTGAATAATGCCTGCAGCCAAGGAACAAAAAGGGGTGTCTTAAAGGCATCCCTGAAGTTCAAAATATCAGCAACGCAACTTTTCCAGGCGAGACATACGCACTGCAGCAAATAAACTAAAGGACATTCATGGCAAAGCTGAGGCTTACGAGCCTCAGGCGGGATGAGCTCAGGCTGAGGCGGGATGCCAATTGGTTTGTTTCAAAAGTTACCTTTGGATGTTCAGAAACAGCCTCATCTGTGTAGCATGCTACTGCCTGACATCATATTTTGAAACCTAGATAATTACCCCAGTAAGTGTAGAAAACCAGGAAACACTATCATGCAAAATTATAGAGTAGGGACTTTCCACAGAAGAATTGCGTGTCTTGTGACTGTTGCACACGCCAGAAAAATTTCACTTAATTAAAAACTTCACTTACCTACAAATTGCAAACTTTTAGTGCAAAAGGCACATACTATAAAATTCATGTCGTAACTGCAGCACAGAGACGAGACTAGAGGGAATTAGAACAGACAGAGACATCCCATTGGTGTACTGTAAAATTTATGCAAATATTCCATATTCGATTCAGTATTCAGCAATTTTTTCCCCCCCCATTCGATTTAATATTCAATTTGACTTCAAATATTCGGATTCACACACCCCTACTTGTTAGTGATTTTGGTGTTCCACACTCGCTGTGCAGTACACTCAGCTTCAGCCTCCCCAGGGCCATGCCTTCGGATGATGCACTCATTATTCTTCAGTGGAGTATTCAGCCTGTGGTCACTCATAGATTGGTCCTCATCACTTAGTCCTGTGTTTTGGTGCCAAATAGGTTGTTAAGGATTGTCACACCATAAAATATTGCTGACATATAATTTGTACTACTCTTAGGTGTCACAAACAAACGATTATAATTGTGAACAGTTAACAGAATGCGGAACTTGATAGAGCAAACTGAAAAAACAGAGCATGCTGTTCGCTCGAAAGAAAGTCTTGTCTCGACTGCCCTTCCAGACAGTTACAAGAGCCTCTTTCTCCCATCTCGTGCACCTTGGAGCTCTCCGTAAGTCAGTCACCAGGCTACCTCTCCCATCTGTGGTTTAGCACCACGGGGCCATAACCATAACAGGTGTCGAGTTAGTGTAGCCCAAAATTGGTGGCTGTTCGTCTTATCTGTATGTAATTCCTATATCCGTTCATCTTTTCTTAAACAGGTATAACAGTGTGTATCCACTTTAATTATGCACACTTATGAGCAGGGATCCTAGCTTTGCATGGCAAAAATATCCAAATTCCATGCTATAATATTTTTCGTTTTTCCACGACAAAGATTATACGAGTACTACTTTCACACCAGCATAATGATCCCGCCCTGTTGCAAATCTCCATGTGAACAGTAACATTGAAACATGGCAAAGATGTTTCTTGCACGCAAAAATTCTGTCCCCAGTCTGGTCAGTACTGTTGTTTTCTTGTCAGATTTGTCTTGGCTCCTACGATCGACCGGGTACTGTAGTGTAGGTATGATCTCAGATTTATGGCGAAGTATGTGGCACTGTTTACTTCTGCAAGGAGAAAAAAAAGTAATGTCTTTGACCTGCCAGAAAATAAAGTTTGTGTTCCACTTCAAAATGCCAGATCTGCGTTTTTCTATGACCAAACTCAGAACGCGCATTCTCCGCGTTTTTCCGCGACGAACAGAATCCAAGGACTCGCGGTTATGAGTATGATTTGAAAAAAATTAAAACAGGCATCCTCTGAAGTTCTGTTCCACGGTCCGTTAATCCTCAGAAACCTGCATGCAACTGTCCTTCAGGTGGGATTGTTCTTTGCAACGGCAGTAGGTCACTCTGGATTTGGAGCTCCGGTGGGGCACTTGTTTCCTCAATATCAATAAACGTGTACATGCTGTTTAACCACTTTCATGTTTGTCTTCTTCGCTGCTTCCTTCTCGAGCAGTCTTGGAGTCAGTAACCTTCTCTGCATTCAAAGAGAAAATCCTGTTGTCGTTTCATTCTAAATGCATAGCTAGGTGCAAATAAAAAGTATTACACTTGCGTGGTGAGGTTGAGAATAACACAGCAATGTGCAACATGTTGATGGTCGTGTCTAGGTTCCCTTTTCAGATGATTAATTCTAGGCTACTATGTGATTGAAATAAATTCTCATGACGTTGCATTCATCTATTCTATTATAATTAGCAGAAAGAGTTACCAAGATAACTTTCTTAAATCTAGAGATTTCTGTCACACAAGCATATGAGGTTAAATGGAAGTGTATTCTGAGGATCATTCAGGAGATTCACAATATTCACACATAGATCTTCAGACATTCTGATCATTCCTTGGGCATTGGTGAGGGTGCTGTGTTTGTCTTAATTGTTAAATCAGCCTCTGCAATTTACGTTGCGCCGTTCCTTCGCATTATATTTGACATGGTAAAAGAACACACAAGGACAAAGCACACACGGACAGCATTTAATTAGCAACCGAGGTTTGTTCAGAAACAGTTGTTGCCTGTGACTTTGCAGACTAGTTCTCGTAATGTTCCTGGATTAACCTCAGTTGAGAGTTGAATGCTGACCGTGTGTGTGTGTGTCCTTGTGCATTGTGTGTTTTACCACGACGAATTTCAACCATCACACTCTTCACGTTCCGGCACTCCTGCATTATATTGACTTAGAGCAAGCTAGTTGTCGTGGACCAGGAAAACTTCTCTGTGGTGGCTGTGACCACTGTTTCCCTGCAGAAGCTTTTGCATTCCTCATTTTTGAATCCTGGTTGCAGGAGTGAGACTGCTCCCATATACAGTAGAGGTATTCTGTCACAGCTGGTGTCATCATTTGTTGTAGAAAGTGTGTTACACTCATTAGTATACCTTTGATTACATTGTCTTATGATGTTCATTTCAGTGGGGTCATCGTATGCAGAACAGATACATGCTGCTTTTGTAGAAACAAGTGCAATGAAGTCTACAAATATTCAGGAACTATTTACAGGAATTGGTGAGTGCATCAACATTTAGGATACGTGTAGCATTACTAATAGTTATCGTATAAACAAAAAGACCGGTTATTTTTTTTTAAGTGGGTGTGAAAAAGGAACCTTACATTATAAGCAACTACAAGGGCAAATCAGAAACAACCAGACTTGATTTATATTTCAAAAATTTAAATATTTACAGATTTGAAACCTAATCACCATTGAGGTAGTTTTGTGGTTGCAGTTTTGGTGTGAAGCCATGCACATAGCCCAGTGCTGTTTCCACTGACAGGAACATTTTTCATTTTTCGGAGTCATTTTTCAAGTCTTTTTTTTTTGAACCAGCAGAGAGCTGCCTCATTACTAGAGAGCTGATTTTAAGGCGCTAAAAACATGAGTTTTAGGCGCGCCTAAAGAGGCACTAAAAAAGGCCAGAAAAGGCATAAATTTTCTTAGAATAGGCACGATCAATATTGCACTACCAGCACTACGAGTGATGCTGCCAGCATTGGTTGTTTTACGGTGACATACCACTCTATCGCGTGCACTTCGGTGACAGTTGCTGCTCAGAAAAAGTATGTTTCTATTATAAATTCTGATGTCATTCTTCGGTTGCACTGCAAAGATTCCACAGAGCCAGCGAAAGAAATAGGAAGAAAAAAATCATGGTCGATCCATCGGTGGATCAGCTGGAAATGCGTTAGCATTAAAACTTGAAAACCATTTGGGAACTCGCCTTCACAATGCTACACATCCCTTCAACGACCCTTCACAAACGTTACACAACCCTTCACACGACCCTACACAACGCTAATGCAGGACAGCATTTCCAGCCAAACGAGTCTTTCTGGCTTACTCCGTTTCAGCTTGGCGACGCCGTCTCGCAGCCTTCTTTCACCGCCGCTCCTTTGCGCAGCGTTCCTAACGCATGGCGCGTCCACGCAGACACATCTCAACCTGTGAACCACCACAGTTGCACGCTACACTGCAGAGTGCCGACGCCGTGGCCGCGTCCGACACTCCACGCGCCCTCGCCTTCCCTCTCCACTCACCGTGCCATGCGGACAGTGAGACCATGCCGCAATTCCTGCGTAGCAAGGACTGTAATGCTAATGCATTAAAGGGGTGTTCAAGTCAAACCGGGACTTTTCATTTTTCGCAAAAGTAAAATGAACTTACAGGCAAGAAATTAGTTTTATTTTTCAACGTAATCTCCAGCTGCACTAATGCACTTGTCCCAGCGTTTCACGAGGGCTTGGATGCCAGCAGCATAGAAATCCTTACCGACGCGTAGCAGCCATGATCGGACCGCATTCTTGACCTCGTCGTTGCAGCTGAAGTGGCGGCCCCCAAGGAACGCCTTCAGTGGCCCGAAGAGATGGAAATCGCTGGGGGCGTGGTCTGGACTGTAAGGGGGATGTGGCAGCAACTCCCAGCCAAGTTCCTGTAAGGTGCGTGTCGTGAGATGCGCGGTATGCGGCCGTGCATTGTCCTGGAGGAGGAGGACTCCTTTGGTGATGAGGCCCGGCCGCTTTTGCTTCAGTGCCTTATGCACATCCCTGAGAACCTGGCAGTAATATGCACTATTGATGGTGGTACCACTGGGCAGAAAATCAATATGAACAATGCCAGCCTTGTCCCAGAAAACCATGGCCATGACCTTACCCGCAGACGGGGTGCTTCGGAACTTCTTGGGAGCTGGCGAGCCCGGATGCTTCCACTGTTTTGATGCAGGTTTAGACTCAGGAGTGAAATGGTGCACCCACGTTTCATCGCATGTGATGATCCGATCAAGGAATGACTGTCCTTCAGTGTCGAAAACGGTACCTTAGCTCTTGGGAGATTTCCAGTCTTCTCTGCTGGTCAAACACGGAGAGCTGCCTTGGGACCCAACGGGCACTAACTTTCCAAAACTGGAGGGGTTCATGAATGATAGTGTTCAACGTTCCCACAGAAGGGTCCATCTTTCGAGCCAGTTCGAGACATGTTATCCGTCGGTCCTTGAGGATCAGGCGCTCCACAAGTTGGATGTTCTCAGGAACTCTGACACTGGGCTCTGAGCCGCCCCGGCCGGGATCGTCCTGCACTGATGTACGGCCGTCTCGGAACTGTTTGCACCACTCAAACGCTTTGCTGCGGCTAAGTGTATCGTGGCCATACTGAGCCTCAAGCCTTCTGTGAATTTCAGATGACTTTACGGCTTCATTCACGAGAAACTTTATGACAGTTTGCTGTTCGATGTGCGCGCTCACCTCGTTGTCGGCCATCTTGTCCAGCACGTGTCTTCTGTTTTGCACAAACTTTGGACCACCACGTGGTGAACGCGGAGGCCTGTCGCGTGTGAAAATGACGAAAAAGAAGTAGCGCGAGCCATTTGTACACTCAGGAGACAGAAAGTCCTGGTTTGGCTTGAATACCCCTCGTACTATGGAGATTTTGGGGTCCACAAAACCGCTCTGATCACATGGCAATCTTTATTTTGAAATTGAACTCAAAGCACCGTGCACGCATCTTCTTATTGAAAGTGTGAAGACAGTAGAAAACAAGCACCATTTCAATGTGCTCCGCTGTGAAATTCTGTTGCCTGTCACTAATTGTCCTACGTGCCAAAAACGACCTCATGACGTCGACCGATTTGACAATGCATGCCGGTACCAACACAGGTACTTGTGAGGGATATCGTTGGGAACAGAAGGAGCGTTACCACCAGAGCTCTAAAGTAACTCATTAAAGGTAATTGAGTTACTGTAAGCAATTACTTTTTGTGTTACTAATTAGTGTAACCCACTACTTTCTGAAACGTGTATCCATAACTGTATTATTACTTTTTCGAGTAACTTGTACTCTGAGGAAAGTTATTTGCTCAATCGAATTTCCATGCAAGTGTTAGGTCCTGGGGTGGAACGTTAGAGTGATTCCGATGACAGCTTTCAAAAAATGTCCTGGTGTTAAGAACAAATTTATCAGCATTATCAGCTTGACTGCCAAGAACGTTCTGGGTTGTTTCAGAAGTTTGATTTCAACAAGTATTACATATGACACTGTTGTGTCAAAGTTTGACATGTGCAACCTTGAAAATGAGTAACTGGAAGTAACTGAGAAGTAACTCAATAACATTTCACGAGTAACTGTAACTAACTGAGGGGTGTTTCTGTCTAAGTAACTTTTCCTGTAGCTTCGTTACTTTTATAGTGATGTAGCTGTAAGTTAATTACACTTTGTGAGTAGCTTATACAGCCATGGTCACCACTAAGCACAGCTGCGAGGGCAGACGTGGTGTTACACCGGGTACAAGAAATACAGGCCAAAAATAATATACTTTCTGTCACAGGGGGAGACACTTGCATTCTGTGAGGTAGCGTAGCGAAGCGTGTCCTCGTTTTTCGTTGCAAAAACTATGAAATAAACATGAACTTGCAAGAATTGCCCCTTTAGGCACTTACCAGCACCTATTTAAAAAAAAGGCAAAAAAGGCATTAACATTAGGGTACTAATAGGTCTCCTTCGACCTGATTTGTGCTTAGAACATAAAAAGGCATCATCTGTACCACTCCCAACGAAAAGGCATGTGCCTGGAAATCCACTCTCTACTCATTACATTCGTCTGAATCTCCGGAATGTCCTGAAATTGTTTCCTTTCAACTGCATTTTGATTTTTGGAAAAGGGAAAATTTCCAGAAGGTCGCAAAAGAAGTGACAGAAGAAGCACTGATAAAAATTGTACAAAAGCAAAATGCAGTTGAAAGGAAAAGTTAAGAATGTTCGGGAGATTCAAGCGAATGTGACGGGACACCTCTTTGGTCTTTACAAAGAAGAGTCTAAAAAATGTTCTGGCCAGTGGAAACAGTACTGTGCTAGGTGTATGGTTTCCAAAGAGGACTGCTTCGATGGTGACGAAGAGTCAAATTTGTAGGTATTTTGTGCACTTTGAAGCATAAATCTAGCCTTGATACTGTTTGACCAGGGCCTCATATTTGTTAGTCGCCAAACATTGAGGTTGCTGTCTGGCAACATGTAGCATGTCACATGTACGAGGGGAAAGAGCATGTGCAAGCAGGTTTTTGCTTCAATGCATGCATGTTTCTTTAGAACCTTGAAATTTACTTTTATTCCACTTGGCACCCCTACTTTCTAGCATCCCGGGTCAACAGACAAGCTGGTCCTTCCAAGCCACAGCTGAAGATCCAGCTGAATGAAAATGCGAAACCTAAAGCGAAGTGCTGCTAACGTTGTGAAAGCACCCACGTCTACTGTGCTTTAAACTCGGACTGCATTTACTACAAGCTGAATAGGCTGTGTGGTTCATGGCATGGTCACTGACAGGTTGTGATGTGCGCACATGTTCGAACCTGATGCTGTCCTGCAATTTTTTTATTATTATTTCTAGTGATATCCAACTGACTGCTCTACTTCAGAGTGTAAAAGGTCAATATATTTTAAATTTTTAGTAGTTTCGCATGTCTGCATTCTGTTTTTGGCAGTTTGGTGCTGCATCCTTTTAACATCAAACAAGCAAAAGTAAAAAAGCAAAAGGTAGGCCAAATTAAGGAGTGCTATTAACAGATGTACATATTTAACTGTGTGATGCCGATGCTTGTCATACCTGTTTCAGTTCTTGTTATCTTCACTGTTTATATAGTAAAGGTTTACAATTTTTCTTGAAACATGATGAGGCAACGGAGACACTGACAGAGGACGCACATGGACACTGGACATGGACACATGGACGTTACGCTAGCAACCGAGTTTATTAGAACAAAACGGCAACGACTAACCTGGCAAGTCCCTCGCCACAAAAGGAGTCTCCGTAGGAGATTACGGATTGCTGGCTCACATTATTCTGGAAGAGGGCAATGAGAGTCGCTTCAACTATTTCCTGCCCACGCCGAGAAGGGTGCCTTCTCCAAGAATAATGTGACCCAGCGATCTGTAATCCTATCTCCTACGGAGACTGCTTTTGTGGCGAGGGACTTGCCGGGTTACTCGCTGCCGTTTTGTTCTAGTCAACTTGGTTGCTAGTGTAATGCTGTCCGCGTGCGTCCTCTGTCTGTGTGTCTCTGTCGCGTTGCTTCATCATATTTCAATGTACCAACCAACAAGCTCTACACCTTCTCGCACTTGTACAATTTTTAGATAGCACTATGATTGAATACAGCATTTTCAGACTACTATAAAGATTTCAAAGTACTCAAGTATGAGCTTTATGATTCTATCCCTGTTATATCATATTATAAAACACCAATGTGCATAATTCGTTTGATCCAGCAGATGACAAAGCACACTCAGTAGCAGCGAAACTAAACCATCCAATATACTGTGCCTTTCTGCTCATAATCACGCTGCACCACTGTCCTTTGCGCTGTTAGAAGAACAGTGATGTATACTGTGCAGCTGTATGTCTGCACCCCTGAAGATAAATTTTGAATGCCTGTATGCTATATGTGAAACTTGCAAAGTGCCAAGGGAAACAGTATTTTCCAAATATATGTCTGATTAGTACTACTGGTACGTGTGGTATGTTGATTATATATCTTGTTTGATTTAGCTAGTCATATTTACTGCAGAAGTAAGTGTGAAGAGAAAGGTGCGCATGTGATAATACATGTGACGTCCATAGCAATTTGTACATAAGGACATGCAACACAAAAATCTTGTCTGTATGTACTCTATTTTGTATATTTTACAGTTTGATGGAAATGAAATGTAGTATGATAGGGAACGAAGTTTCGCACAAATGTTATGCTTTTTTTGCATGTTTTCAGTCTTTGTAATTGGGTCAGTTGAAAGATAATGAATAGTAGGGTCACATTGATGGTGTTAAGGCAGTCCCTCCTATTGCTCGGCTGGCATTAGTATGTTTGGGATGTGAAAGGCAGACTAGGCACATAGGAGCAGATTTCATGTAACAGCCTCTCTTGTAACCCAGGAGCTAGGAGCATTGTTTGTTTGGCTGTTTTAGGGGTAGCTTGACCACACAGGTACACAAAAGCATAAATTAGCTGATTCCTGTGCATATCTATATGTGCACACTGCACAGCTGTTTCAGCTTTATTGGGATATCATCAGCAGCGTGCACATAGGCAGAGTTCGAGTGGCTGGCATGGTGTTCTAAAAACTGCAAGCTTAGTGGAAAGCAAATAAACTATGCGACAGAGAAAATCCAAAGCTCAATAGCTTCACCATAGTAAATTAGTCTAATATATAAACATCACCATACCAGCACTAGACAGCTGTTTCTGGATTATTGATAATGCTGCCGTTCAGCTGCACAACTGTGTACCACTAAAAATTATGCACACTTATAAAATCTTCACAGTTCGAAGCCAGGCGACAGGAACAGAAGTTTTTGAAGGCTACTGAAGAATGAAGGCTATTGAGGGATGCTCCCTGTACCACAGTAACAGCCAGAATGACTGACGAAGTTACCCTGTCCAACATTTGATCAGTGATGATGATGTTTGGGGAAAGATGCAGTTAGCCTGCTCTGGGTTACGGCTTGTTGCACCAAGGGAGGGGGAAAACGGAGGGAGGGGAAGGACGATACTGATACAGCAGAGAAATGGTGCGGGGCGGGAATGATGTTGGGGGCAGTCACCCTGCTCAGGGGTGGCGGCTCGGTGCGCCCAAAGAAAATGTGCTGGGGGAAGGTTCTGGTCAGCCTGCTCAGGGTAGCAGCACGGTGCACCCAGGGAGGGTGAAAGAGGGAGGGGAGAGATGATGGTGACACAGGAGAGAGGGGGGGGTGCAGTCCCTCATGCTCTGGGATTTGGGTAGCCCAAGAGAAGTACCCACCAGAGACAACATGCGAGCATTCCTCAATAGCCTTCATTGGGGTGCTCCCCGTACCACGGTAACCGCCAGGGTGTTTGGCGAAGTTTCCCCGTGAAGAAAGGTGCGGGAGGGGGATTTTGGGAGAAGATTCTGTCTGCCTGCTCGAAGGTGGCAGCTCTGTGCACCCAGGGAGGGAAAAGAGGGGAGGGTGAAAGAGGGAAGGGAGAAATGATGGTGGCACAGGAGAGGGAGGGTGTGCAGTACCTCTTGCTCTGGGATTTGGGTAGCCCAAGAGAAGTACCCACCAGAGACAACATGCGAGCATTCCTCAATAGCCTTCATTGGGGTGCTCCCCGTACCACGGTAACCGCCAGGGTGTTTGGCGAAGTTTCCCCGTGAAGAAAGGTGCGGGAGGGGGATTTTGGGAGAAGATTCTGTCTGCCTGCTCGAAGGTGGCAGCTCTGTGCACCCAGGGAGGGAAAAGAGGGGAGGGTGAAAGAGGGAAGGGAGAAATGATGGTGGCACAGGAGAGGGAGGGTGTGCAGTACCTCTTGCTCTGGGATTTGGGTAGCCCAAGAGAAGTACCCACCAGAGACAACATGCGAGCATTCCTCAATAGCCTTCATTGGGGTGCTCCCCGTACCACGGTAACCGCCAGGGTGTTTGGCGAAGTTTCCCCGTGAAGAAAGGTGCGGGAGGGGGATTTTGGGAGAAGATTCTGTCTGCCTGCTCGAAGGTGGCAGCTCTGTGCACCCAGGGAGGGAAAAGAGGGGAGGGTGAAAGAGGGAAGGGAGAAATGATGGTGGCACAGGAGAGGGAGGGTGTGCAGTACCTCTTGCTCTGGGATTTGGGTAGCCCAAGAGAAGTACCCACCAGAGACAACATGCGAGCATTCCTCAATAGCCTTCATTGGGGTGCTCCCCGTACCACGGTAACCGCCAGGGTGTTTGGCGAAGTTTCCCCGTGAAGAAAGGTGCGGGAGGGGGATTTTGGGAGAAGATTCTGTCTGCCTGCTCGAAGGTGGCAGCTCTGTGCACCCAGGGAGGGAAAAGAGGGGAGGGTGAAAGAGGGAAGGGAGAAATGATGGTGGCACAGGAGAGGGAGGGTGTGCAGTACCTCTTGCTCTGGGATTTGGGTAGCCCAAGAGAAGTACCCACCAGAGACAACATGCGAGCATTCCTCAATAGCCTTCATTGGGGTGCTCCCCGTACCACAGTAACCGCCAGGGTGTTTGGCGAAGTTTCCCCGTGAAGAAAGGTGCGGGAGGGGGATTTTGGGAGAAGATTCTGTCTGCCTGCTCGAAGGTGGCAGCTCTGTGCACCCAGGGAGGGAAAAGAGGGGAGGGTGAAAGAGGGAAGGGAGAAATGATGGTGGCACAGGAGAGGGAGGGTGTGCAGTACCTCTTGCTCTGGGATTTGGGTAGCCCAAGAGAAGTACCCACCAGAGACAACATGCGAGCATTCCTCAATAGCCTTCATTGGGGTGCTCCCCGTACCACGGTAACCGCCAGGGTGTTTGGCGAAGTTTCCCCGTGAAGAAAGGTGCGGGAGGGGGATTTTGGGAGAAGATTCTGTCTGCCTGCTCGAAGGTGGCAGCTCTGTGCACCCAGGGAGGGAAAAGAGGGGAGGGTGAAAGAGGGAAGGGAGAAATGATGGTGGCACAGGAGAGGGAGGGTGTGCAGTACCTCTTGCTCTGGGATTTGGGTAGCCCAAGAGAAGTACCCACCAGAGACAACATGCGAGCATTCCTCAATAGCCTTCATTTGGGTGCTCCCCGTACCACGGTAACCGCCAGGGTGTTTGGCGAAGTTTCCCCGTGAAGAAAGGTGCGGGGGGGGGGGACGTTGGGAGAAGGTTCGGTCAGCCTGCTCGGGGGTGGTAGCTCGGTGCACCCAGGGAGGGTGCAAGAGGGAGGGTACAGATGATGGTGGCACAGGAGAGGAAGGGTGTACAGTACCTCTTGCTCTGGGATTTGGGTAGCCCAAGAGAACTACCCACCAGAGACAACATGCGAGCATTCCTCAATAGCCTTCATTGGGGTGCTCCCCGTACCACGGTAACCGCCAGGGTGTTTGGCGAAATTTCCCCGTGAAGAAAGGTGCGGGGGGGGGATGTTGGGAGAAGGTTCGGTCAGCCTGCTCGGGGGTGGCAGCTCGGTGCACCCAGGGAGGGTACAGATGATGGTGGCACAGGAGAGGAAGGGTGTACAGTACCTCTTGCTCTGGGATTTGGGTAGCCCAAGAGAACTACCCACCAGAGACAACATGCGAGCATTCCTCAATAGCCTTCATTGGGGTGCTCCCCGTTCCACGGTAACCGCCAGGGTGTTTGGCGAAGTTTCCCCGTGAAGAAAGGTGCGGGAGGGGGATTTTGGGAGAAGATTCTGTCTGCCTGCTCGAAGGTGGCAGCTCTGTGCACCCAGGGAGGGAAAAGAGGGGAGGGTGAAAGAGGGAAGGGAGAAATGATGGTGGCACAGGGGAGGGAGGGTGTGCAGTACCTCTTGCTCTGGGATTTGGGTAGCCCAAGAGAACTACCCACCACAGACAACATGCGAGCATCCCTCAATAGCCTTCATTGTGATGCTTCCCGTACCACGGTAACCGCCAGGGTATTTGGCGAAGTTTCCCCGTGAACAAAGGTGCGGGGGTGATGTTGGGAGAAGGTTCGGTCAGCCTGCTCGGGGGTGGCAGCTCGGTGCACCCAGGGAGGGGAGAGATGATGGTGGCACAGGAGAGGGAGGGTGTGCAGTACCTCTTGCTCTGGGATTTGGGTAGCCCAAGAGAACTACCCACCACAGACAACGTGCGAGCATCCCTGAGTAGCCTTCATTCGGATGCTCCGTGTACCACGGTAACCGCCAGGGTGATTGGCGATGTTACCCCATGAGGAACGATGTGGGGGGATGTTGGGAGCAGGTTCAGTCAGCCTGCACGGGGGTAGCAGCTCTGTGCACCCAGGGAGGGAAAAGAGGGAAGGGAGAGATGATGGTGGCACAGTAGAGTGAGGGTGTGCTGTCCCTTTTGCTCTGGCATTTGGGTAGCCCAAGTGAACTACCCACCACAGACAATATGCGAGCATCCCTCCCTGGGCCTCATAAAGTAAAAAAGTGACATTTACTAGGCAAAGTAGCCTTCATTCGGATGCTCCCCGTACCACGGTAACCGCCAGGGTGTTTGCCGATGTTACCCCATGAGGAAAGGTGCAGGGGGATTTTGGGAGGAGGTTCAGTCAGCCTGCACGGGGGTGGCAGCTCGGTGCACCCAGGGAGGAAAAAGAGAGGAGGGTGAAAGAGGGAGGGGAGAGATGATGGTGGCACAGGAGAGGGATAGTGTGCAGTCGCTCTTGCTCTGGGATTTGGGTAGCCCAAGGGAACTACCCACCACAGACAGCACCCGAGCATCCCTCAGTAGCCTTCATTGAAAAGACAGCAATATGAGGCAAGGCCATACTGGTGAGGTGTTAGAAAGGCATAGCCGAGATGATCCAAACCTCATGACAGCAGTTGTGTACGACAACATGAGACTGGATGACAGTCGGACACAGTTTAGTAGCCGCTAGCTCTAGTTGACCCCAAGTGACTCCAGACGCTACTCCATCCCTGTGGGACATTACCGTGTGTACCGCGGTATACAGGGTGTCCCAGAAAACGTGTCATTGAATTATAATAAAAAAAACTACTACGACTACGACTACCGCAACTGGGGTGTAAGTACATTATTAGCGCCTCTCAATAACGTTATTTTACAAAGTAAATGATTACTTACTCTAACAACAACAATAAGTACATGATGATGATAATGACATCGGGTGCTGAAGGTGCGCTACCCTATCCTATGTTGGAACAAAACGAGAATGGGGATTTATTTATTTTGGCAGGAAGGCCAGGCGGGGAGTGGTTATTGTGGAAGAGTAGAAAACTTAACAAAATTATATCTTATCTTGTGGGGCATCGTGGTCAGAAAGGAAATCACAGCAGAAAATTACATCATGGCAAAAGTTGAGTAGCACAACGAAGTCCCCAAGGGTAGCACTGTGGTGTTTCGAATTATCGTTTTATTTGATCTTTATACTATCCCGGCCGAAATACATGCGTCTCGAACCGGGTTATTTATTTATTTATTATATTTCTATTATTATTATTATTTATTACACGTGTACTGCCACCCGACTCCGCTCAGAACCAAGGGTGAGCCGGCGGACGCCCGTACGGACAGCGACCTAGAATCACGAAGTCGAAACCACACTTCTCGAGTGGTCAAAAATGCCAGAGCCGCCAACCTGCCAGTCCATGCACCCGCACTGACTGCAAAAGCGCAACAACGGATGGCTCCACCCAAGGCGTGTGGCGCCCAACAAATCCCCTCGGCGAACTCAGCTTATGTATTTGCACCCAATAAAAGGGTTGCCAGGTACTAATCTAAGCTTTATTTGCTTACTTTCCATGCACTTTCGTAGCTACACTCGCTGTTTTCGTGGCACTTCCGCTTATATCGAATTCATTCCTCGGTCCCGTTTCGTTATAACGAGGGTCTACTTACTTATGATATTTTGGCCTGCCAGTTCCCTCGTTGCTTGCAAGTATTTGTCACTTGAAAATTAAACTTTTCATCAAATTTATACGCAGTGAAGTTGTCCTGAAAGGACAAACTTTATGGTAAAAGTGGTTTCGTGTAGGGAATGTTAGACACTGCAATTTGTACCCGCTACTTGCACAGTTATGATGAAGAGATTACCTTTGTGCAAACGCGTGCAACCTCTAGCTAAAGTAGGCGTAGAGAAATAAATGATTCAGTTCGCATCGTCAAGGTCCACAGTACTGGGTATTTGATATGGGAGTAGACTAATATTAGAGAGAAAGTGAGAACCCTTTTTATAAACTCTATATCTTGTTCATTGCACAGTTAAACGAAATCCATAACGCATGCAGAAGCCTTCGCCTTTTGGACTTGAAGCTTATGAAAAGAATATGCTTCGCGATAAAAGAGTGGTGAACGCACAGAGGGGTCCCACAAGCAAGCACAGAACGACGTTGACGCACCGGAGAGAGATCGTCCGCGATAGTGAGTCAAGCATCGAGTTTCTGCTTTGGTGATGCCACGCTTTTCTCTCTTTTCCGTGATTTAATCAGTGTTTACACGTTACATGTTTACGTAACTATACTTTCAAAGGCAGCCGTGCGTCGCGAGAAGCGATTTAAGAAAAATCTTTCCAGGAACAATACAGCTAGTAGTACTGCTTCGCGACCGTTAGGCCGTATTACCAAGACACAGTCCAAGGCAGACCGCGTTAACAAAGGTGCTCTCACCCTATAAAGAAGAGAATTAGTTAATAGTTACGTACTACTGCTTGCAACATTCGAAGGTACAGCAGCCCGTATTGACTTGGCCGACCCTGAACGAGCTTGTATACCATTATTGGGTTTGAGGCTGGGCAGTATGTAGTACGAGTCTATTAGTCGGAAGAAACAATCTTGCAAGTTGCAACTTCTGGAGATTCCAGGCTGTGAGAGTCACATCACACCTGCAAGTATGAATACACCCTGAAGGGAATACGTATTCTAGCCAACATATTTGATGTGCGCGCTATCTAATACGTAGTGTGCAAAGAAATAAACCGAACGAGAAAATAACGGCACAGAGTGCAGGGTAGATTAAATTTATTTTTGTATGTTGACAGGCAGTACCCCCTCCCCTCGGCTTGAACCCGGACGTCCCGGCTTGGATAGGAAAATGGTCACTTTATCTAACACTCGTCTCTGTTAAAATATAGCATTGTCGTGAACCTTTGGCGTTGTCTGTGAGGTCTCCTCCCGATAGCCTGTACTCTTTTGAACATTGAAAAGAATTCTGTCACGCCACACGTGTTATCGCTGCTTCCCAGGCGATATGCTTCTCAGGTTGCGTTTCGTTCTCTGGTGCAGGCTGTTCACAATACCAGGAACGCTGTCAGATAAAGCGTGGATGACTCGGTCTGGCATGTGAAGCAAACATCGTGTGAAGGGAAGCTCCCCCGATAAAAGGATAGTGCAGATAGCCGGAGAAAAGACTCCTCATTTGTCGACATCCGCCAAGGCGTCTAGTTTCAAGGGACACGCGATGGAAGCGAAACTGCTGCTGCTGCTCTTTGCAGCTCTTTTGTTCCTGCAGGGAACTGATGGGTTGCTCAGGTTAGTGAGCAGTATATTTGTTTAGTGCGCAACTGATTTCTGTGTCTGTGCGCTTTCATGCATGCTTATTTAATAGGAAGATTCATGCTTCATAAGCTTCTCCCGACGGCATCGTAAATCACGCAAGTCTATGGTACGGGCGATATCTGTGTGATTAAATGTACTTACGCGGAAACTATAGTTTTTAGTGAAATATCCTGTTGACAGCTAACCAATGGGCATCATGTGATCGCTATACGGTGAAACGACCATTTAGCTGATTAACACGTGAAACGGCCGGCCGTGTGGCACATTAGCATGCTTGATATGTGTGTAGCTCACTCAAACTGGTCCTGCTGACGCATTGCTCATGAGGTCCCAGCAAAGTCGGAACATCTGCACGGTTGACGTTTGAGATCTAAGCTTGTATGTGTGTATGAATGTTGTCTCCGTATGTAAATGCTACATATGTATTCGTAGGTAAACGCCATGATGAGATAAGCCTGAGTTTGGGCAACGGAAATAGCGAGTTTTAGATACCGTTGATAAGGTTATCGTGTCTATCGGAACCAATCGTAGTCGCGCGTGACTCAGAATCTTATCCACTGATTGGATCCGGTTGATACGGTTCGACGCAAGCCACGTTAACAACGGTCTGCTAAAACTCTCTAATACATCGATACAACGAAACATCCGTTGCGTCTGTACTTTCGTTGCTCTGGCTCACGCATCATGTGTAAATCCTCACTGGGATAACCAGATGCAGTTTCAATGTAAAGTTCGAGCACCGAAAACCGGATTTTTAGAAAGTATATAATAAGCACCGAAAGGGCATTGCGGATTTCCAAATAAAATTAGCCCCAAGATACGCGCAACCAAATGTAGTATTAGCGTAGCCAGAAAACACTGGAAGGGTGCTACGGGAACTTTACATTGGGGAAACGATTCCACTACCAAAGGTAAGGTTTCGGGACCCCCCTCCCTTTTTTTTTTTTTCTGGCTACGCCACTGAAATGTAGAGTGAATGAATTTATTTCCTCAAGTTAGGACAGGAGAGACTAGCGACTTCACTAGGTCGTGGCTCTGAGACCAAAGAATTGGCATGGATGGTTACTTTGTACAACAACACCACGTATAGGCGCACAGACTAGATGGATTTTTGAAAAGTATAGTGTAAGGAGAAAAGCTAGTGTGCCAGCTAGCTGCGTGCGTGACGCCCCACGGCTTTGGATGAGTCTATACTGATAAAATTTCTTCAGTATTCTAAATCAGTGTTCTAAAGCGTTTACCATAACTAGACTCTAACCATAACCAGTGCCATAACCCTTCAGAGTTTTAGCTCTGAACCGGATCGACCATAGTGCCGGTTACAGCCATGGTTGCAGCAGCTGTTTGACGACTCGAAACCTTTCCCTGAAGTCCTCTCCCCTGTGTACTTCCTGAAAAATGTTGCCTTGGCAACTCTGGTGCAGACGAAATGTGATCGCCCAGCACGAATGCTAACATCCGTTCCTCGTCTCTTTCTGCTTCATTTGTTCGGCACACTTTATACATTGCGAAGGTCCATTCCGGTTTTACGGAGGAGGTAATTGTCTACGGTTATATCGGGGCATATACCGCCTATTTAGAGTAACCGGTAAGGATTTACCATATATTTCCTTCAGGACGTGCAAAAAAAAGAGAAAAAAAAAACGATATGCACAAAACACAGTCTGTGTTACACCCACATAGCACAGTCCTTCTTTCTCTCTTTCAACTTTTTTTGGTACTGTTTTTCATAACGGTTTGAACCTGACGATTTAAATCAGCACCCAAATAGTAGTTGTTTTAATAATAATAATAATAATAATAATAAAAAAAAGAACGATGAAATTCGGAAAGAAGTTGGATATCATTTCGATTTTCGACAACGCTGAGATAAATGAATGTTACAAAAACCAAGTGTATAGGTACGTAACAACAACAACTTTATTATTTACCTACGATCAGAGGGTACAATGTCAACTACGTGAATCTACTAGTTCAGTGCACTAACAGCTTGGACCGGCTTCGGTGGGTCAGTTTGTGGCGTGTCCGCCTACTGATCTCAACCCGAGGACGCCTGTAATTTGTGGCAGGGTACAAGTTGCTAAATTAATCCACAGACCGACCATTGTGGCGTCGCTCATACTTGTCTCGCGATGTAAAGCCAGGAATTATCAAATAACAGCTCGGGAGATGTCCTCACAGCACATTTTTTATCGCGTGATATGAACATACTACCTTCTGGAACTTAGAAAGGTAGAAAATGCAACGAACAGGTGAGGAGAACCCCAGCCGATATTTCGAACATAGACTGTTCTTCTGGGCGATACCTTAAGGTACTGACCACCAGAGGTGGGCGTTTGTCCTCACTAGCCTCACCCTCACCTCAGTTTTCTGGGAGAAAAATTTTCCTCACCTCACCTCAAACAAATTTTGAAAATCCAACAAAATGCTTTGTTGGGCTAGTTGGTTGGGGGTTGTTGTTTTCGCGCTGTGTGTTCCCTGTCTAAAATTTTGAAAATTTTTCCTCACCTCAATTTTTTTAAAGCTATTTGTGTATTCGATGTGAAGATTGTGTATTCGATGCGCGTTGGCTTTGAGTGACTGCCAATGTAAATGCATATACCTCAAGCGTGAGTGCATACAGGGTGCGGCACGAAACGTGTCATTTGACCATTATAAGAAAACGGCTTAACGGAAAAATGTGGGGTAAACAACTTTCTTCTGGACATTTAGTTTGTCACCAAATACAAATAGTTTCATCAATTTGCCATTGAAATACATTTTCGAAATTGAACTCATGAAATTGCTTAGTCAATGTAACGTTCTTTTTTGCTTTTTCTTCTTGCTGGAGGATTTGGCCTACTCCATCACAGAAAATGCTTCGTGGAACGATTGTTAGACCCGTAAAAGTTGCGCTGAAATTGAAGTTCAGTTGCGGGTATGCGAATGACGCGCAAAGTCGGGCGTCAGATCAGCGGCGAGAGAGGAGGGCAGTCCCCGCCCAGATGAGAGACAGAAGCTGCGGAAAAAAGGAAAGATATCCTGTGTACGTGCGGGAAACGTTTCCATAAAGTGCGCGTTCATAAATTTTTTCTCGCCTCACCTCAAAAAAATTTTCCCATAGTTTTCCTCACCTCACCTCAAATTTTTTTAAAATGTTTCTCACCTCACCTCAAACTTTTTGAAAATTTTCCTCACCTCACCACACCTCAAATTTTTTTTTAGATTTTCCTCACCCCACCTCAAACATCACCAGAAAAATTGGCCCTCACCTCACCTCAAATATCGTGAGGTGAGGGTGAGGAAACCCTCACCCTCGCACGCCCTCGTGAGGGTGCCCACCTCTGCTGACAACTAATATATTTCCTTTCGGAAGCGCTCAGTTCCTGAGCATTTACTGTAGAAGAATGCGCGCAGCGGCACGAGCTCTCCCGGCGGCGTGTTGTGACGTCAGCGCATCTGAGTATTTTTATTGGATTCCGAGAATCGTCTGCTACAGCGCACTCGCAAGGCGACTGGTCGACTGCTCTGTAGCCAAATACCACAAAGAAAGAATGAAGGAGGCACACGCCTCACTATTGGGCGGACAAAAATGACCTGGCAGAAAGGTAGCCAAAATGGCTTTTCTGACCCGTGAGACCTTGCGCACCGGAATTGCGCGCTGCATCGTATTTTTTGTCCGAATATGTTTGTAATCCCAATCATGATTAAAACAAAATTGCTTGTTCTTCTATATTTTTTCTTATTCTTTTTCTGGAGCTGTCATTTGCCAAATGCAGGGCCGAGCCTTCGATGTACCGCCTAGAGCTCTGACATTGGAGCAATTCTGACATTGTGGAGCTCCTTGTGTTACAACAGACTTTATATTGTTCCTGGTTCAATGTAGTATTAGCCATTTGTTCCGGTTTACCAAGGGCAATTGATATTTGCTTTGTCATGCCAGCAGCGTATTTTACGCGTCTTTTCAGTTTATGACAACTAGATTTGTGGCCTCTGTTCCATCTATCTTTCATTGTTCATTTTGCAAATTTTCACGAACTTGGTGCTTGTGGTCCGAAACAAAGACAAAGCTCGATCAAAAAACAGATTTAGATTAAATAAATTGGGTTTTCCTTTCATACATTTCATCTTTCTTTTTCTTTCAACCCTGATAGTAGCACTATATAGCAGTTTACTACTGACGTGCAAAATTCGGGGATTGAGATGAGGACCACGGAGCATAGCACAACTTTCTTTTTTTACTCTTTTTTTTTTTTACTCTGGTGGCAACTGCGCGTTGTACTGAGGAGAGAGGGGTACTCAAGCTTTGAAGCCTTCGAGTTGCATCCCGTCTTGCTTGCCTGAAAATTGTATGATATATGACTAAACGTTTTGTCTTGGCATGCCTTATCTCCTCGTGACAGGATTCGTCTCCACCGAATGCAGACTATACGGCATCATCTGCTGGATGCGGGTGCGCCTGAAATCATAACTACTTACGTGAAGCACAGGCTGGTTGGACCAGTCCCAGAACCGCTATCCAACTATCTGGACGTAAGTGAACGCCTTAATCCTTTGAATAGTAGTTTAGATTATGCAGAACTCTCCCGAGCTGACGTGTTCCTGAGCTTGAGTATTCTCTCAATTTACAGGCTCAGTACTACGGTGTCGTGTCATTAGGAACACCTCCGCAGAAGTTCCGCGTTGTCTTCGACACGGGCTCTTCCAACCTCTGGGTGCCATCGGCCAAATGTCCTTTCACCAACATTGCTTGCTGTAGGTACATCGTAAACGTTCAGCCAGTATTATCACAACCATACATACGCACACACAAACGAGAGAAAAAAAAAACAGTTTGCACATGAGGATGAAATTTCTGCGCCCCCGGTGCGCCAGATACCTTTTTAGATACCTCACACCAGATACCTTTTTAGATACCTCACACCAGATACCTTTTTCGGCATTTTATCACGTGTCTATCGTTAAAAACAGAGTGAAAAGGCAAAACGGACAACTCTGAAAAATCTTCTGGGCTAATACATCATATACTAACGCATGGCCAACGAAGCACTGGTGTGGGATGGGCTCTAAGAGATGATGTCATGACTGAGGTGCACATCTGTGGAGTGTTTCTATGGCACACACGAAAGTGCAGCAGCAGGTCCTCATAGCTCCGCATATTCTCCCCCCAGATTCAGTATAAGTTTCAGATATCATGAGTTCTCTCGCAAACCAGCCACGTACAGCCACGAATTATCATTATCATGACACGGCACCCGCCACATGGGCGCAAACAACAACTTTATTTTGAGATGGAGAGTGGGGAGGTTCATCGCCAGAGGCGATACTCTACCCCATTGCTGGTGGGGAAGTTGGGAATAAAATAATGGGTCTCTTCAACATGGGCGCAAGAGTGTATTGTCGATCTGAAAATCTATAGATAGTTTCGCTTATCCGCAGTGCTTCACCGCAAGTACCACAGTGAACAATCCAGCACCTACAAGAAGAACGGTACAAGCTTCGTAATTCGCTATGGCAGTGGCAGCGTCAAAGGAGAACTGAGCACCGACGTCTTCTCGCTGGAAGACGTGCTTGTCAAAGACCAGACGTTCGCCGAAATTCTTCGGGAGTCTGGTCTGGCCTTCATTGCTGCCAAATTTGATGGTATTTTGGGTTTGGGCTACCCACAGATCTCTGTCCTTGGTGTCCCTCCAGTGTTTGACAACATGATTGCTCAGGGTGTGGTAAAAGACCCAGTGTTCTCAGTCTATCTCGATAGGTAAGATATCCGACCACACACAATTCTAATTTCCTTTTGTGGGGCCCTTATCTTCATTCGGCTTGTCGTTATGAGGTATAGTTCCACTGTCACGCACACATACAGATTTCTAATACAAAAGCGGGAGATATCCTTGCGCCAGGAAACTTCAAACTCCAAATGCGGGAGCATTGAATACGCCGGATTTGCCGACCAGGGTGGCCGGCGAGGCATGCGCTCTGTCGACGAGGATATGTATCTACTATATGACTAATTAGATACGAAGGCAAAAAAATAGGCGATGTCAAGTTGCCGGTGGTGAGTAAATCAGAGTGATATTAAACGGTAGGAGCAAGCTCCTACCGTTTAATATCACTCTTTGATATGACTAATTACCTAAAATTATTTACTTACTTTTTTAATTAGAGGTTTTCGGGGGAATGCGGAATGGGTGGGGGGGGGGAATTGGAGACAGACATTATTCAAGGTCGCTCTATTTTTAATAATCCTCAGACAAACGCATATCAGGCGCTGGCAGTACAACGCGCGCTTCGGACGGCCACATGCTTTGGAGTTATCTATGGATCTGATTGGGATAGGCCAGACTTGTACGTATCTTGAGTACGTACTCAAAATACAGTATTTTAAATACTTTTTCCGGTATTTTGGTACTCTACTCAATACTTTTTGCGACAAGTATTTTTAATGTATTTAAAATACTTTTTTCGGTATTTGCTACTCAATACTCAAAATACTTTCCTTCCTCGTCAAGCCATATCCAGCACGCTTCCCGCCGTGCCGAGATTTTCAGCTCACTGGAATTTAACCCCCTTTTTCTTCGTTTTCTTTTTTTCGGGAATTCGCGAATCTGTAATTTATCCTCTTGTACAATAGGCTGGTCCCAAGCCTGGCCTTGCTTCTCAATAGCCAACTGAGTCAGAAAACCGTCAGGGGATTAGGTACAAGATAATCCCGGCATTTATTTCCTTGGTCATCAAAGCAATAAACACGTGCCAGAAGTTGAAAGACCTGAACCGACATACAGGAGGGATTACGAAGTTTTGGGTCAGAACATATCAACAAAGTTTACTTGGGTTCACCAAAGTTCACCAAACATTACTTGACACCAAGACGTTGCAAATGAAAGATATGCATGGCTGATGAAGTTTATTCCTTTCATTTGTAAGGCCACGTTCAGAATACGCGTTTCATTAACTGCTAATACTAAGGTACTTTAAATAGTATCTTAAATACCTCTTAGAGTATTTAGTACTCTACTCAAATTACTTTCAGTTTTGAGTATTTTGTACTCTATTTTAAATACTTTTTCCGTAGAGTATTTAGTATCTTATTTTAAATACTTTTGCGCAGTATTTTGTACAAGTCTGGGATAGGCCCTGATTTGCTGGCCAGATTTACCGCTCTGCGGCTCAGATAACACGCTGAAGGCGAAGGTAGTGGCCTTTCTGTGCTCCCGATGAACTTCATCCTGGTTTTGACTCATCTGCATAGCAAAATTTGGCGACGGATACATTAGAGTAGGTGCACGTTTGGGGATTCTTAAAAAAATAGGGTGGCTTTAAATAACGGCTCGCTCGAATTCTGCTATCTCGCATTTCCTCGAAAATTCAGTCGAAAACTTAAGAAATTGTAGGTAATCAGTCATCTAGTTCGTGAAATACTCTTGTCGACCTTCTCGATTCCAATATGTTGTCTTCCTGGGCGTTCCCAGGATTCTTTTCAAGTGGGACGGGGGTGGGGGACGTGCAACGTCCTCCTTTCCTGGAGACGGACGCTGCGAACTGTGCGGGTTTTCAGAAGATCATAATATGATGACATATGACATATCTATGAATAAGAGTGCACAATTTTCATAAGTGGCCCTGCAGCTCGGGGGGGGGGGGGGGTACGCACATGTTTGTATCCGATTGAGTATTGAGTTTGCTGTTTTGCACTGAGGCGTAACATGCTTGTCACGCGGCGATGCCAAGTTGCGGCAATTCATGCAAAAAGATTCTGCAACGCCTTAAGTTGCTGCCCCAGTAGAGCTACACGACGAAACCACGCGCAGTCGAACCCACAGACGTTGGGGAACTCTTGTCCAGCACTGTGCCTCCACTCCCATAATGTAGGAAATTTTCGCGACATTTACCTGTTGCTATTGTAATGAAATGCCCCAGAGTACGTTACCCCCTTGTAAGACTTACCTACGTAAGCCCTAAGTAAGCTTAACGCGTCGTTTCCTACAGGAATACGAATGACTCTACTGGCGGCGAGGTGATCTTCGGAGGCATCGACCATTCGCACTACAAGGGTGACGTCGCCTATATCCCGGTCTCCAAGAAGGGCTACTGGCAATTCAACATGGATGGGTAATAGCTTTCTTTCATAAGCAGGCCTTCGCACGCGGGGACAATGAAGGCTGCCGAGCAACAAAATGTTTTGTATGCTATATGTTGATCATATGTCGACTGTTGCACAGAGATCCGTTGATTCACAGTGACACAAGTACACACTGCGGTGCAAGCCGACAAGAACGGCCCTGTAGAAGTGAAGCAGCGAATTGCCTCGTAGACTGATCATACAACCGGAAACTTCGTTGAAACGTCCGCTGCTCGGTCACGTGATTAATCACATGCGGACTCCTCCGAGCGCCTTTGTTTTGCGCACTTGGCAATTTCACAAAAGGACGCTATGACAGGGACAGCGGGGAAGCGTTATTTAGTATTTTTCATCATGCTAATGTTTGAGCTGGTACTCGGTACTTAGTAGAAGCACGACAGTAAAAGCTGGTGATTGGCAGCAATATTTTTTTATTTCCTTCTTCTGGAGCTGCCGATAGTATCTGCTTTTGGTAGTCCATCCTTCCCGTTGGCAGGTAAAAGCAAGAGCGCCATGATTTTGCGGTTTGGGAGTCGAGCAAAAATAAATAACGCTTTACTGCGAAAGGTGCTTCAGGAGCAAAAGTCCTGCTGCGCTTGCTTGTGCCTGATATTGAGCGCGGGAAAGCTATCGCTCGGCTTTGGTTCTGGCAGAAGAGGTGTGCCCGCGAATTCATTATTACCAGGGAGGATTTGGTTTGTCGCCGGAAAAAGCAAAAAATGCGGATTTTGAGTTTGGTCACGGAAAGACACGGATTTAGCCTTCCGAAATGGGAATTCGTGAACTTCATTGTTTTGAGTGCTGAAAGACACGAATTTCATTTCTCCTTGCCGAGGAAAATAGTGGTACATACTTCGCCACAGATCTTAGACCATTGTTTCACAGCAGTTTCTGTCTGATCGTAGCAGTCAATCGTAATCTCAAACGATAACAACATATTTTAACAACCCGTACCTCTTCGGGAAGTTTACATCCAAGAAACTCGCGCGCTCCTTCATCGGGATACCCAGGCTTCAAGTCCCAGTTTTCGAGCAAAGCGACACCCCGTTTGGCTCACCTTCCCCCCCCCCTCTCTCTCTATCTTTCGTTTTCTTTTATAATATATTACCCCCTCCCCCAGTTTCCGAGTCGGGTGAGAAGAGCGGTGACTTGGCAAATTACGAATTTTGTTTTGCTCCCAGCACCAGCGCTTCAAGAAGGAAAATGCGTTTCGCGTTTCGGTGCAAGCTGTGAGAACCGGAGAGAGCAACATTTTTCGGCTTAATACCGTACAATAGAAATACCGTATATAATCTCAAGATGTCGTCGGTAGACATAATTAGATTGTCGTCATCGACGTGGACCGACGTCTGTATGTAACGTTTCGATGTTACCGTTCGCGTGGAGAGTTGCGACAGGGCGTGACTGTAGTGTCTGTCTGGGATCAGTATTATGTGTAATTTTTGTCGCAAAAAAACTGCAGTGTTTCTAATATTTTAGCAATTTTAGAACTGAATTCGGATATTTTAACACTATTATTAATGCTACTATTACTAATATAGCGTGCATTCATAAAATGGACTCCGTGGGCATGACCTCGTCATTCCTCTTTCACCTTCATCGGCCATCAGTGCATGGACGGCACCCCACTATAATAAACAGCACGAGCACAGCAAGTGGTTACAAAGGTGCTCTAACACAAGCGGTGTGATCTGCATATGGCTCGCTGTGCGGTACCGGCGGTACCTCATGGCTGTCAAATCGTGTCGTTGCAGAGTCGAGTTAAGCAACAATGGCAGCTTCTGCCGAGGCGGTTGCCAGGCCATTGCCGATACAGGCACTTCCTTGATTGCCGGGCCTTCAGCCGAAGTGACAAAACTGAACGAGCTCATTGGAGCTGCACCCTTCACAGGAGGAGAGGTCAGTCTGGTTATTCTAAGAAGTCATGGTAGATAGTCACATTGAACTAGCATGTCGCTTAACGCACACGGGCGTCGGAAAAGGGGGGGGGGGCAGTTGCAGCCTCCGATCTCAGGGCCCCGCCCCCACTTTTCATGCACAAAGATCAGGAAGGGCGTCTGGTACTTTTAGAGGCAACTTTGCTTCCTGTAGGTAACGTCTTCTAAATGAGTAAACGAGCTCCCTCCCTTCTCTGATGATGCACTTCCGACGCTCCTGGTTGCGCAGCTGATCTCCAATATGTTGTACACGATTTCAAATGCATTTTCTGTGCAGTACATCGTAAGTTGCAAGGAGATTCCCAACCTTCCTGTCATCACATTCACTTTGGGTGGGAAGAAATTCTCACTGGAAGGAAAAGACTACGTTTTACAGGTACTTTCTGTGGCACCACCATACATGCGATGTGAACATGTGTGCGGCGCTGCAGCTACGCACTTTCTGAGAATTCGCATGAGCTGACATATATATATATATATATATATCGCGTAAATTCGCAGGTCAGTGCTTCAGGTTTCCCATTGTGTCTGAGTGGCTTCATCGGCCTGGACGTGCCTCCGCCATTAGGCCCACTCTGGATTCTGGGTGATGTTTTCATTGGCCGCTACTACACCATCTTCGACCGTGGAAACGACCGTGTCGGGTTCGCTGACGCTGTGTAATGCCGCAGATATTATTCTTCCTCAACAAACATGTGCACAATACTACTACTACTTCGAAAACGAAATGGTTTTTCAGTTTTATTATTCATGTGCATTCATTGTGTATTCACGCAATAAATATGCGGTAAATCTGTTTCTTTTCCACCGGCTGCGTCCCTTCTGTTTCAGGTTCGTTGGAGCGCGGACAATATTGACCGTACCCGCATCCGTGCTACCTGAAATAGGTATATCCGCACCTCCGCGTGGTATGGAGTACATCCGCGATAATTGCATTCGTAAGAAAAGCTGTTGGCGGTGGCTGTGCTCGGGGTTACAGCCGTTGGAGCATGACGTAGAATTGCGGAAATGTTATTTCTGATGGTTGAGGTCATTACGTCCGACGTCGATAGCTTCGGTGATGTAATGTCGCTGTTAGGCCGAGCTCCTCTTTCGTTCTTTAGACAGTTCTACAACAGTGAATGGCACCGTTACACACTGCAGCCTGCTTTTTCCTGTAGGAAAATAAAGTCAAAATCAAAGAGCTATTTTTGGTTTTACTCTTATTTTCGTCACATCCGAGGGTGGCCCTAGAAATAACATTGAAACTTCAATTGAAATTCCTAACTGTACACTCTAAGAAAAAGGAGTAATTTTACTCCTTTTGGGGACTAAATGCATTGCCACAAACAAATACTCCCTTTCGGGAGTAAATCAATGTCACAGAGTGTGGAACTTAATTTCGCGCTCTGTTCTAAGAGTCCCAGGTGCATAATTCGTGTGCATGCATGAAAATACTTTGAATCACACCATCAACCGTGATATATCGAGTGATATACAATCTTGCGACGTGCAATAGGGCACAATTCGCGAAGAAAGAAGCGCTGTTTCTTACTCTGTGTGGGTGAAAAATTTCGAAGTTGGCTGACTTATACAGCCTTATGCCATCAAATTGACCAAGAGCACATATTTAGGCTACGTAGACTGTTGCATTCGGAATACCATTTGCGCAGTTCAGTGACTATTTGCAGTCCTGGGGACTAAAACGGGGATTAATTGTAGTGTAGGGGACAAGCTGCCAATTACTCCCCATTTTACTCTTTCTTTCTTTTTTTTTCCTTAGAGCGTATGTCACACTCAATATTCTTGCTGCTGGTGGTAGCGCAGGTCTTCTACTTGCGACCGTCGCGTGGCAACTGCAGGCAGCGACAACTGATTAAAAGCAGCTGCCCCGCCTCAGATTTGCACCAGGGAGGAGCAACCGTCATCATCAGTTTCCTTATCGCGAAACCCATCGATATTCATCTCCGGATGAAGGCACAATATGGTAGCGCCTGCATAAAAAAGTGCACCAATGGGCGCGTATATGTGTGCAAGTGGCAAGACAAGCGTGCTCGACTTGCCTCGACCTGGTCGTCCGCACACCGCTGTAACGGCCCAAAACTGTTGGTGCCACACGTGATGTTAGTCAAGACAGACATATCACTACCAAAGAGCTGGCCGAGTCATTGGGTGTTGTTGGGTCAGCCTATTTCATCACACGTGAGAAGCTGCAGTATGGAAATGTGTCCGCAAGAGGGGTTCCCAGCTTAATTAGGAACGCCGTGTCGACGCACGTATAGTGCTTCTCTGACGCTGAACGGGAGGAATTTTTGAGCCATATATAGTCACTGGCGACGAAAACTTCATTGCTTTAAATCCGAGACGAAAGGAGCGAGCACAGCATGGCGCAAACAGCTCATCACCGAAACCGAGGAAGTTTCGAAGTCAAGCGAATGCGGGTAAAGTCCTCTTAACGCCTTTTTTTTATCACAAGGGTACTATATTGCTGAGCATTATATGCTTATGGGGCATACAGTGAACGTCGAAACATGTGATCTGGTAGAGGCACATCTGAAGGCCGCAAAAAAGAAGACGAAGTTTCGTTTCGTTTCGTTTTCGGAGGGGAGATCTTCATGTTTCAAATTGCCACTGAAGAAGCTGTCGATAGTCCACAGGAGTGAGACGCGGTGGTCGAGTTGGATGAGCGAAACGCGAATTCTGAACGTTTCGTTTTCGGAGGGATGATCTTCTTGTTTATATTGCCACTGAAGAAGCTGTCGATAGACCTCAAGTGTGAAACGCGATGGTCGAGTTGGATGAGCGAAATGCGAATTCGCAACGTTTCGTTTTCGCAGGGATGATCTTGTTTATATTGCCACTGAAGAAGCTGTCGATGGTCCTCAGGAGTGAAACGCGATGGTCGAGTTGGATGAGCGAGACGCGAATTCTTAACGTTTCGTTTTCGGAGGGAGAATCTCCATGTTTTAGATTGGCACTGAAGTAGTTGTCGATGGTCCTCAGGAGTAAAACGCGATGGTCGAGTTAGATGAGCGAAACGCGAATCCTGGTCGATAGTCCTCAGGAGTGACACGCGATGGTCTAGTTGGATGAGCGAAACGCGAATCCTGAACATTTCGTTTTCGGTGAGGAAGATCTCCATGTTTTAGATTGTCACTGAAGAAGCTGTCGATAGTCCTCAAGTGTGAAACGCGATGGTCGAGTTGGATGAGCGAAATGCGAATTCTGAACGTTTCGTTTTCGCAGGGATCTTGTTTATATTGCCACTGAAGAAGCTGTCGATGGTCCTCAGGAGTGAAACGCGATGGTCGAGTTGGATGAGCGAAACGAGAATTCTCAACGTTTAGTTTTCGCAGGGAAGATCTTCATGTTTTAGATTGTCAGTGAAGAAGCTGTCGATAGTCCTCAGGAGTGAAACGCGATGGTCGAGTTGGATGAGCGAAACGCGAATTCTGAACGTTTCGTTTTCGGAGGGATAATCTTCTTGTTTAAAATTGCCACTGAAGACGCTGTCGATAGCCCTCAGGAGTGAAACGCGATGGTCGAGTTGGATGAGCGAAACGCGAATTCTTAGCGTTTCGTTTGCGGAGGGATGATGATCTTGTTTATATTGCCACTGAAGAAGCTGTCGATAGTCCTCAGGAGTGAAACGCGATGGTCGAGTTGGATGAGCGAAACGCGAATCCTGAACGTTTCGTTTTCGGAAGGAAGATGTTCATGTTTTAGATTGCCACTGAAGCTGTCGATAGTCTTCAGGAGTGAAACGCGATGGTCGAGTTGGATGAGCGAAACGCGAATTCTGAACGTTTCGTTTTCGGATGAATGATCTTCTTGTTTATATTGCCACTGAAGAAGCTGTCGATGGTCCTCAGGAGTGAAACGCGGTGGTCGAGTTGGATGAGCGAAACGCGAATTCTTAACGTTTCGTTTTCGGAGGGAAAATCTTCATGTTTTCGATTGGCACTGAAGAAGCTGTCGATGTCCTCAGGAGTAAAACGCGATGGTCGAGTTGGATAAGCGAAACGCGAGTTCTGAACGTTTCATTTTTGGAGGGATGATCTTCTTGTTTATATTGCCACTGAAGAAGCTGTCGATAGTCGTCGGGAGTGAAATGCGATGGTCGAGTTGGATGAGCGAAACGCGTATTCTCAACGTTTCGTTTGCGGAGGGATGATGATCTTGTTTATATTGCCACTGAAGAAGCTGACGATAGTCCTCAGGAGTGAAACGCGATGGTCGAGTTGGATGAGCGAAACGCGAATCCTGAACGTTTCGTTTTCGGAAGGAAGATGTTCATGTTTATATTGCCACTGAAGAAGCTGTCGATGGTCCTCAGGAGTGAAACGCGATGGTCGAGTTGGATGAGCGAAACGCGAATTCTTAACGTTTCGTTTTCGGAGGGAAAATCTTCATGTTTTCGATTGGCACTGAAGAAGCTGTCGATGTCCTCAGGAGTAAAACGCGATGGTCGAGTTGGATAAGCGAAACGCGAGTTCTGAACGTTTCATTTTTGGAGGGATGATCTTCTTGTTTATATTGCCACTGAAGAAGCTGTCGATAGTCGTCAGGAGTGAAATGCGATGGTCGAGTTGGATGAGCGAAACGCAAATTCTGAACGTCTCGTTTTTGGAGGGATAATCTTCTTGTTTATATTGCCACTGAAGAAGCTGTCGATAGTCCTCAGGAGTAAAACGCGATGGTCGAGTTGGATGAGCGAAACGCGAATTCTGAACGTTTCGTTTTTGGAGGGAAGATCTTCATGTTTGAGATTGCCAGAAGAAGCTGTCGATAGTCCTCAGGAGTAAACTGCGACGGTCGAGGTGGGAGAGCGAATCGCGAATCCTGGACGTTTCGCTTTCGGATGGAAGATCTTCATGTTTTAGATTGCCACTGAAGAATCTGTCGATGATCCTCAGGAGTGAAACGCGATGGTCGAGTTAGATGAGCGAAACACGAATCCTGGTCGATATTCCGCAGGAGTGAAACGCGATGGTCGAGTAGGATGAGCGAAACGCGAATTCTGAACGTTTCGTTTTCGTAGGGAAGATCTCTATGTTTTAGATTGTCACTGAAGAAGCTGTCGATAGTCCTCAGGAGGGAAACGCGATGGTCGAGTTGGATGAGCGAAACGCGAATTCTGAACGTTTCTTCTTCTTCTTTGGAGGGAAGATCTTCATGTTTTAGATTGCCAGAAGAAGCTGTTGATAGTCCTCAGGAGTGAAACGCGATGGTCGAGTTGGATGAGCGAAACGCGAATTCTGAACGTTTCGTTTTCGGAGGGAAGATCTTCATGTTTTAGATTGCCAGAAGAAGCTGTTGATAGCCCTCAGGAGTGAAACCCGATAGTCGAGTTGGATGAGCGAAACGAGAATTCTCAACGTTTAGTTTTCGCAGGGAAGATCTTCATGTTTTAGATTCCCACTGAAGAAGCTGTCGATAGTCTTCAGGAGTGAAACGCGATGGTCTAGTTGGATGAGCGAAACGCGAATTCTGAACGTTTCTTCTTCTTCTTTGGAGGGAAGATCTTCATGTTTTAGATTGCCAGAAGAAGCTGTTGATAGTCCTCAGGAGTGAAACGCGATGGTCGAGTTGGATGAGCGAAACGCGAATTCTAAACGTTTCGTTTTCGGAGGGAAGATCTTCATGTTTTAGATTGCCAGAAGAAGCTGTTGATAGTCCTCAGCAGTGAAACCCGATAGTCGAGTTGGATTAGCAAAACGCGAATCCTGGTCGATAGTCCTCAGGAGTGAAACGCGATGGTAGAGTTGGATGAGCGAAACGCGAATTCTGAGCGTTTCGTTTTTGGAGGAATGATCTTCTTGTTTATATTGGCACTGAAGAAGGCTGTCGATGGTCCTCAGGAGTGAAACGCAATGGGCGAGTTGGATGAGCGAAACTCGAATTCTTAACGTTTCGTTTTCGGAGGGAAAATCTCCATGTTTTAGATTGGCACTGAAGAAGCTGTCGATGGTCCTCAGGAGTAAAACGCGATGGTCGAGTTGGATGAGCGAAACGCGAGTTCTGAACGTTTCGTTTATGGAGGGAAGATCTCCATGTTTTAGATTGCCGCTGAAGAAGCTATCGATGGTCCTCAGGAGTGAAACCCGATAGTCGAGTTGGATGAGCGAAACGCGAATCCTGGTCGATAGTCCTCAGGAGTTAAACGCGATGGTCGAGTTGGATGAGCGAAACATGAATTCTGAACGTTTTGTTTTCGGAGGGATGATCTTCTTGTTTATATTGCCACTGAAGAAGCTGTCGATAGTCCTCAGGAGTGAAACGCGATGGTCGAGTTGGAGAGCGAAACGCGAATTCTGAACGTTTCGTTTTTGGAGGGAAGATCTTCATGTTTTAGATTGTCACTGAAGAAGCTGTCGATAGTCCTGAGGAGTGAAACGCGATGGTCGAGTTGGATGAGCGAAACGCGAATTCTGAACGTTTCGTTTTCGGAGGGAAGATCTCCATGTTTAATATTGGCACGGAAAAAGCTGTCGATGGTCCTCAGGAGTGAAACGCGATGGTCGAGTTGGATGAGCGAAACGCGAATTCTGAACGTTTCGTTTTCGGAGGGAAGATGTTCATGTTTTAGATCGCCACTGAAGAAGCTGCCGATGGTCCTCAGGAGTGAAACGCGATGGTCGAGTTGGGTGAGCGAAACACGAATTCTGAACGTTTCGTTTTCGGAGGGATGATCTTCTTTTTTTAGAATTGCCACTGAAGAAGCTGTCGATAGTCCTCAGGAGTTAAACGCGATGGTCGAGTTGGATGAGCGAAACGCGAATTCTGAACGTTTCGTTTTCGGAGGGTTGATCTTCTTGTTTATATTGCCACTGAAGTAGCTTTCGGTACCTCAGGAGTGAAACGCGATGGTCGAGTTGGATGAGCGAAACGCGAATTCTGAACGTTTCGTTTTCGGAAGGAAGATCTCCGTGTTTTAGATTGCCATTGAAGAAGCTGACCATAGTCCTCAGGAGTGAAACGCGATGGTCGAGTTGGATGAGCGAAACGCAAATTCTGAACGTTTCGTTTTCGGAGGGAAGATGTTCATGTTTTAGATCGCCACTGAAGAAGCTGTCGATAGTCCTCAGGAGTGAAACGCGATGGTCGAGTTGGATGAGCGAAACGCGAATTCTGAACGTTTCTTCTTTAGAGGGAAGATATTCATGTTTTAGATTGCCAGAAGAAGCTGTTGATAGTCCTCACGAGTGAAACCCGATAGTCGAGTTGGATTAGCGAAACGCGAATCCTGCTCGATAGTCCCGAGGAGTGAAACGCGGTGGTCGAGTTGGATGAGCGAAACGCGAATTCTGAACGTTTCGTTTTCGGAGGGAAGATCTCCATGTTTTATATTGGCACTGAAGAAGCTCTCGATCGTCCTCAGGACTGAAACGCGATGGTCGAGTTTGATGAGCGAAACGCGAATTCTGAACGTTTCGTTTTCGGAGGGAAGATCTCTATGTTTTAGATTGTCACTGAAGAAGCTGTCGATAGTCCTCAGGAGTGAAACGCGATGGTCGAGTTGGAGAGCGAAACGAGAATCCTGAACGTTTCGTTTTCAGAACGAAGATGTTCATGTTTTAGATTGCCACTGAAGCTGTCGATAGTCTTCAGGAGTGACACGCGATGGTCGAGTTGGATGAGCGAAACGCGAATTCTGAACGTTTCGTTTTCGGATGAATGATCTTCTTGTTTATATTGCCACTGAAGAAGCTGTCGATGGTCCTCAGGAGTGAAACGCGATGGTCGAGTTGGATGAGCGAAACGCGAATTCTTAACGTTTCGTTTTCGGAGGGAAAATCTTCATGTTTTCGATTGGCACTGAAGAAGCTGTCGATGTCCTCAGGAGTAAAACGCGATGGTCGAGTTGGATAAGCGAAACGCGAGTTCTGAACGTTTCATTTTTGGAGGGATGATCTTCTTGTTTATATTGCCACTGAAGAAGCTGTCGATAGTCGTCAGGAGTGAAATGCGATGGTCGAGTTGGATGAGCGAAACCCAAATTCTGAACATCTCGTTTTTGGAGGGATAATCTTCTTGTTTATATTGCCACTGAAGAAGCTGTCGATAGTCCTCAGGAGTAAAACGCGATGGTCGAGTTGGATGAGCGAAACGCGAATTCTGAACGTTTCGTTTTTGGAGGGAAGATCTTCATGTTTTAGATTCCCACTGAAGAAGCTGTCGATAGTCTTCAGGAGTGAAACGCGATGGTCGAGTAGGATGAGCGAAACGCGAATTCTGAACGTTTCGCTTTCGGATGGAAGATCTTCATGTTTTAGATTGCCACTGAAGACTCTGTCGATGATCCTCAGGAGTGAAACGCGATGGTCGAGTTAGATGAGCGAAACACGAATTCTGAACGTTTCATTTTCGGAGGGATGATCTTCTTTTTTTAGAATTGCCACTGAAGAAGCTGTCGATAGTCCTCAGGAGTTAAACGCGATGGTCGAGTTGGATGAGCGAAACGCGAATTCTGAACGTTTCGTTTTCGGAGGGTTGATCTTCTTGTTTATATTGCCACTGAAGTAGCTTTCGGTACCTCAGGAGTGAAACGCGATGGTCGAGTTGGAGAGCGAAACGCGAATTCTGAACGTTTCGTTTTTGGAGGGAAGATCTTCATGTTTTAGATTGTCACTGAAGAAGCTGTCGATAGTCCTCAGGAGTTAAACGCGATGGTCGAGTTGGATGAGCGAAACGCGAATTCTGAACGTTTCGTTTTCGGAGGGTTGATCTTCTTGTTTATATTGCCACTGAAGTAGCTTTCGGTACCTCAGGAGTGAAACGCGATGGTCGAGTTGGATGAGCGAAACGCGAATTCTGAACGTTTCGTTTTCGGAAGGAAGATCTCCGTGTTTTAGATTGCCATTGAAGAAGCTGACCATAGTCCTCAGGAGTGAAACGCGATGGTCGAGTTGGATGAGCGAAACGCAAATTCTGAACGTTTCGTTTTCGGAGGGAAGATGTTCATGTTTTAGATCGCCACTGAAGAAGCTGTCGATAGTCCTCAGGAGTGAAACGCGATGGTCGAGTTGGATGAGCGAAACGCGAATTCTGAACGTTTCTTCTTTAGAGGGAAGATATTCATGTTTTAGATTGCCAGAAGAAGCTGTTGATAGTCCTCACGAGTGAAACCCGATAGTCGAGTTGGATTAGCGAAACGCGAATCCTGCTCGATAGTCCCGAGGAGTGAAACGCGGTGGTCGAGTTGGATGAGCGAAACGCGAATTCTGAACGTTTCGTTTTCGGAGGGAAGATCTCCATGTTTTATATTGGCACTGAAGAAGCTCTCGATCGTCCTCAGGACTGAAACGCGATGGTCGAGTTTGATGAGCGAAACGCGAATTCTGAACGTTTCGTTTTCGGAGGGAAGATCTCTATGTTTTAGATTGTCACTGAAGAAGCTGTCGATAGTCCTCAGGAGTGAAACGCGATGGTCGAGTTGGAGAGCGAAACGCGAATCCTGAACGTTTCGTTTTCAGAACGAAGATGTTCATGTTTTAGATTGCCACTGAAGCTGTCGATAGTCTTCAGGAGTGACACGCGATGGTCGAGTTGGATGAGCGAAACGCGAATTCTGAACGTTTCGTTTTCGGATGAATGATCTTCTTGTTTATATTGCCACTGAAGAAGCTGTCGATGGTCCTCAGGAGTGAAACGCGATGGTCGAGTTGGATGAGCGAAACGCGAATTCTTAACGTTTCGTTTTCGGAGGGAAAATCTTCATGTTTTCGATTGGCACTGAAGAAGCTGTCGATGTCCTCAGGAGTAAAACGCGATGGTCGAGTTGGATAAGCGAAACGCGAGTTCTGAACGTTTCATTTTTGGAGGGATGATCTTCTTGTTTATATTGCCACTGAAGAAGCTGTCGATAGTCGTCAGGAGTGAAATGCGATGGTCGAGTTGGATGAGCGAAACCCAAATTCTGAACATCTCGTTTTTGGAGGGATAATCTTCTTGTTTATATTGCCACTGAAGAAGCTGTCGATAGTCCTCAGGAGTAAAACGCGATGGTCGAGTTGGATGAGCGAAACGCGAATTCTGAACGTTTCGTTTTTGGAGGGAAGATCTTCATGTTTTAGATTCCCACTGAAGAAGCTGTCGATAGTCTTCAGGAGTGAAACGCGATGGTCGAGTAGGATGAGCGAAACGCGAATTCTGAACGTTTCGCTTTCGGATGGAAGATCTTCATGTTTTAGATTGCCACTGAAGACTCTGTCGATGATCCTCAGGAGTGAAACGCGATGGTCGAGTTAGATGAGCGAAACACGAATTCTGAACGTTTCATTTTCGGAGGGATGATCTTCTTTTTTTAGAATTGCCACTGAAGAAGCTGTCGATAGTCCTCAGGAGTTAAACGCGATGGTCGAGTTGGATGAGCGAAACGCGAATTCTGAACGTTTCGTTTTCGGAGGGTTGATCTTCTTGTTTATATTGCCACTGAAGTAGCTTTCGGTACCTCAGGAGTGAAACGCGATGGTCGAGTTGGAGAGCGAAACGCGAATTCTGAACGTTTCGTTTTTGGAGGGAAGATCTTCATGTTTTAGATTATCACTGAAGAAGCTGTCGATAGTCCTGAGGAGTGAAACGCGATGGTCGAGTTGGATGAGCGAAACGCGAATTCTGAACGTTTCGTTTTCGGAGGGAAGATCTCCATGTTTAATATTGGCACGGAAAAAGCTGTCGATGGTCCTCAGGAGTGAAACGCGATGGTCGAGTTGGATGAGCGAAACGCGAATTCTGAACGTTTCGTTTTCGGAGGGAAGATGTTCATGTTTTAGATCGCCACTGAAGAAGCTGCCGATGGTCCTCAGGAGTGAAACGCGATGGTCGAGTTGGGTGAGCGAAACACGAATTCTGAACGTTTCGTTTTCGGAGGGATGATCGTCTTTTTTTAGAATTGCCACTGAAGAAGCTGTCGATAGTCCTCAGGAGTTAAACGCGATGGTCGAGTTGGATGAGCGAAACGCGAATTCTGAACGTTTCGTTTTCGGAGGGTTGATCTTCTTGTTTATATTGCCACTGAAGTAGCTTTCGGTACCTCAGGAGTGAAACGCGATGGTCGAGTTGGATGAGCGAAACGCGAATTCTGAACGTTTCGTTTTCGGAAGGAAGATCTCCGTGTTTTAGATTGCCATTGAAGAAGCTGACCATAGTCCTCAGGAGTGAAACGCGATGGTCGAGTTGGATGAGCGAAACGCAAATTCTGAACGTTTCGTTTTCGGAGGGAAGATGTTCATGTTTTAGATCGCCACTGAAGAAGCTGTCGATAGTCCTCAGGAGTGAAATGCGATGGTCGAGTTGGATGAGCGAAACGCGAATTCTGAACGTTTCTTCTTTAGAGGGAAGATATTCATGTTTTAGATTGCCAGAAGAAGCTGTTGATAGTCCTCAGGAGTGAAACCCGATAGTCGAGTTGGATTAGCGAAACGCGAATCCTGCTCGATAGTCCTGAGGAGTGAAACGCGGTGGTCGAGTTGGATGAGCGAAACGCGAATTCTCAACGTTTCGTTTTCGGAGGGAAGATCTCCATGTTTTATATTGGCACTGAAGAACCTCTCGATCGTCCTCAGGACTGAAACGCGATGGTCGAGTTTGATGAGCGAAACGCGAATTCTGAACGTTTCGTTTTCGGAGGGAAGATCTCTATGTTTTAGATTGTCACTGAAGAAGCTGTCGATAGTCCTCAGGAGTGAAACGCGATGGTCGAGTTGGATGAGCGAAACGCAAATTCTGAACGTTTAGTTTTCGGAGGGAAGATGTTCGTGTTTTAGATCGCCACTGAAGAAGCTGTCGATAGTCCTCAGGAGTGAAACGCGATGGTCGAGTTGGATGAGCGAAACGCGAATCCTGAACGTTTGGTTTTCGGTGGGGAAGATTTCCACGTTTGACATTGTCACTGAAGAAGCTGTCGATAGTCCTCAGGAGTGAAATGCTATGGTCGAGTTGGATGAGCGAAACGCGAATTCTGAACGTTTCGTTTTTGGAGGGAAGATCTTCATGTTTGAGATTGTCACTGAAGAAGCTGTCGATAGTCCTCAGGAGTGAAACGCGATGGTCGAGTTGGATGAGCGAAACGCGAATTCTGAACGTTTCGTTTTTGGAGGGAAGATCTCCATGTTTTATATTGGCACTGAAGAAGCTCTCGATCGTCCTCAGGACTGAAACGCGTTGGTCGAGTTTGATGAGCGAAACGCGAATTCTGAACGTTTCGTTTTCGGAGGGAAGATCTCTATGTTTTAGATTGACACTGAAGAAGCTGTCGATGGTCCTCAGGAGTGAAACGCGATGGTCGAGTTGGATGAGTGAAACGCGAATTCTGAACATTTCGTTTTCGGAGGGAAAATCTTCATGTTTTCGATTGGCACTGAAGAAGCTGTCGATGTCCTCAGGAGTAAAACGCGATGGTCGAGTTGGATAAGCGAAACGCGAATTCTGAACGTTTCGTTTTCGGAGGGAAGATCTCTGTTTTATATTGGCACTGAAGAAGCTCTCGATCGTCCTCAGGACTGAAACGCGATGGTCGAGTTTGATGAGCGAAACGCGAATTCTGAACGTTTCGTTTTCGGAGGGAAGATCTCTATGTTTTAGATTGACACTGAAGAAGCTGTCGATGGTCCTCAGGAGTGAAACGCGATGGTCGAGTTAGATGAGTGAAACGCGAATTCTGAATATTTCGTTTTCGGAGGGAAAATCTTCATGTTTTCGATTGGCACTGAAGAAGCTGTCGATGTCCTCAGGAGTAAAACGCGATGGTCGAGTTTGATGAGCGAAACGCGAATTCTGAACGTTTCGTTTTCGGAGGGAAGATCTCTATGTTTTAGATTGACACTGAAGAAGCTGTCGATGGTCCTCAGGAGTGAAACGCGATGGTCGAGTTAGATGAGTGAAACGCGAATTCTGAACATTTCGTTTTCGGAGGGAAAATCTTCATGTTTTCGATTGGCACTGAAGAAGCTGTCGATGTCCTCAGGAGTAAAACGCGATGGTCGAGTTTGATGAGCGAAACGCGAATTCTGAACGTTTCATTTTTGGAGGGGTGATCTTCTTGTTTATATTGCCATTGCAGAAGCTGTCAATGGTCCTCAGGAGTGAAACGCGATGGTCGAGTTGGATGAGCGAAACGCGAATTCTTAACGTTTCGTTTGCGGAGGGATGATGATCTTGTTTATATTGCCACTGAAGAAGCTGTCGATAGTCCTCAGGACTGAAACGCGATGGTCGAGTTGGTAGAGTGAAACGCGAATTCTGAACATTTCGTTTTCGGAGGGAAAATCTTCATGTTTTCGATTGGCACTGAAGAAGCTGTCGATGTCCTCAGGAGTAAAACGCGATGGTCGAGTTTGATGAGCGAAACGCGAATTCTGAACGTTTCGTTTTCGGAGGGAAGATCTCTATGTTTTAGATTGACACTGAAGAAGCTCTCGATGGTCCTCAGGAGTGAAACGCGATGGTCGAGTTAGATGAGTGAAACGCGAATTCTGAACATTTCGTTTTCGGAGGGAAAATCTTCATGTTTTCGATTGGCACTGAAGAAGCTGTCGATGTCCTCAGGAGTAAAACGCGATGGTCGAGTTTGATGAGCGAAACGCGAATTCTGAACGTTTCGTTTTCGGAGGGAAGATCTCCATGTTTTATATTGGCACTGAAGAAGCTCTCGATCGTCCTCAGGACTGAAACGCGATGGTCGAGTTTGATGAGCGAAACGCGAATTCTGAACGTTTCGTTTTCGGAGGGAAGATCTCTATGTTTTAGATTGACACTGAAGAAGCTGTCGATGGTCCTCAGGAGTGAAACGCGATGGTCGAGTTGGATGAGTGAAACGCGAATTCTGAACATTTCGTTTTCGGAGGGAAAATCTTCATGTTTTCGATTGGCACTGAAGAAGCTGTCGATGTCCTCAGGAGTGAAACGCGATGGTCGAGTTGGATAAGCGAAACGCGAGTTCTGAACGTTTCATTTTTGGAGGGATGATCTTCTTGTTTATATTGCCATTGCAGAAGCTGTCAATGGTCCTCAGGAGTGAAACGCGATGGTCGAGTTGGATGAGCGAAACGCGAATTCTTAACGTTTCGTTTGCGGAGGGATGATGATCTTGTTTATATTGCCACTGAAGAAGCTGTCGATAGTCCTCAGGACTGAAACGCGATGGTCGAGTTGGTAGAGCGAAACCCGAATCCTGAACGTTTCATTTTCGGAGGGAAGAACTCCATGTTTTAGATTGCCACTGAAGAAGCTGTCGATAGTCCTCAGGAGTGAAACGCGATAGTCGAGTTGGATGAGCGAAACGCGAATCATGAACGTTTCGTTTTCGGAAGGAGGATGTTCATGTTTTAGATTGCCACTGAAGCTGTCGATAGTCTTCAGGAGTGAAACGCGATGGTCGAGTTGGATGAGCGAAACGCGAATTCTGAACGTTTCGTTTTCAGATGAATGATCTTCTTGTTTATATTGCCACTGAAGAAGCTGTGGATGGTCCTCAGGAGTGAAACGCGATGGTCGAGTTGGATGAGCGAAACGCGAATTCTTAACGTTTCGTTTTCGGAGGGAAAATCTTCATGTTTTCGATTGGCACTGAAGAAGCTGTCGATGTCCTCAGGAGTAAAACGCGATGGTCGAGTTGGAAAAGCGAAACGCGAGTTCTGAACGTTTCATTTTTGGAGGGATGATCTTCTTCTTTATATTGCCACTGAAGAAGCTGTCGATAGTCGTCAGGAGTGAAATGCGATGGTCGAGTTGGATGAGCGAAACGCGAATTCTGAACGTTTCGTTTTTGGAGGGATAATCTTCTTGTTTATATTGCCACTGAAGAAGCTGTGGATGGTCCTCAGGAGTGAAACGCGATGGTCGAGTTGGATGAGCGAAACGCGAATTCTTAACGTTTCGTTTTCGGAGGGAAAATCTTCATGTTTTCGATTGGCACTGAAGAAGCTGTCGATGGTCCTCAGGAGTGAAACGCGATGGTCGAGTTGGATGAGCGAAACGCGAATTCTTAACGTTTCGTTTGCTGAGGGATGATGATCTTGTTTATATTGCCACTCAAGAAGCTGTCGATAGTCCTCAGGAGTAAACTGCGACGGTCGAGGTGGGTGAGCGAATCGCGAATCCTGGACGTTTCGCTTTGGGATGGAAGATCTTCATGTTTTAGATTGCCACTGAAGAATCTGTCGATGATCCTCAGGAGTGAAACGCGATGGTCGAGTTAGATGAGCGAAACACGAATCCTGGTCGATAGTCCTCAGGAGTTAAACGCGATGGTCGAGTTGGATGAGCGAAACACGAATTCTGAACGTTTCGTTTTCGGAGGGATGATCTTCTTGTTTATATTGCCACTGAAGAAGCTGTCGATATCCTCAGGAGTGAAACGCGATGGTCGAGTTGGAGAGCGAAACGCGAATCCTGAACGTTTCGTTTTCAGAACGAAGATGTTCATGTTTTAGATTGCCACTGAAGCTGTCGATAGTCTTCAGGAGTGACACGCGATGGTCGAGTTGGATGAGCGAAACGCGAATTCTGAACGTTTCGTTTTCGGATGAATGATCTTCTTGTTTATATTGCCACTGAAGAAGCTGTCGATGGTCCTCAGGAGTGAAACGCGATGGTCGAGTTGGATGAGCGAAACGCGAATTCTTAACGTTTCGTTTTCGGAGGGAAAATCTTCATGTTTTCGATTGGCACTGAAGAAGCTGTCGATGTCCTCAGGAGTAAAACGCGATGGTCGAGTTGGATAAGCGAAACGCGAGTTCTGAACGTTTCATTTTTGGAGGGATGATCTTCTTGTTTATATTGCCACTGAAGAAGCTGTCGATAGTCGTCAGGAGTGAAATGCGATGGTCGAGTTGGATGAGCGAAACCCAAATTCTGAACATCTCGTTTTTGGAGGGATAATCTTCTTGTTTATATTGCCACTGAAGAAGCTGTCGATAGTCCTCAGGAGTAAAACGCGATGGTCGAGTTGGATGAGCGAAACGCGAATTCTGAACGTTTCGTTTTTGGAGGGAAGATCTTCATGTTTTAGATTCCCACTGAAGAATCTGTCGATGATCCTCAGGAGTGAAACGCGATGGTCGAGTTAGATGAGCGAAACACGAATCCTGGTCAATAGTCCTCAGGAGTGAAACGCGATGGTCGAGTTGGATGAGCGAAACGCGAATTCTGAACGTTTCGTTTTCGGAGGGAAGATCTCTATGTTTTAGATTGTCACTGAAGAAGCTGTCGATAGTCCTCAGGAGTGAAACGCGATGGTCGAGTTGGATGAGCGAAACGCGAATTCTGAACGTTTAGTTTTCGGAGGGAAGATCTTCATGTTTTAGATTCCCACTGAAGAAGCTGTCGATAGTCTTCAGGAGTGAAACGCGATGGTCGAGTAGGATGAGCGAAACGCGAATTCTGAACGTTTAGTTTTCGGAGGGAAGATCTTCATGTTTTAGATACCCACTGAAGAAGCTGTCGATAGTCTTCAGGAGTGAAACGCGATGGTCGAGTTGGATGAGCGAAACGCGAGTTCTGAACGTTTCGTTTTTGGAGGGATGATCTTCTTGTTTATATTGCCACTGAAGAAGCTGTCGATAGTCGTCAGGAGTGAAATGCGATGGTCGAGTTGAATGAGCGAAACGAGGATTCTGAACGTCTCGTTTTTGGAGGGATGATCTTATTTATATTGCCACTGAAGAAGCTGTCAATAGTCCTCAGGAGTGAAACCCGATGGTCGAGTTGGATGAGCGAAACGCGAATTCTGAACGTTTCGTTTTTGGAGGGAAGATCTTCATGTTTAAGATTGCCAGAAGAAGCTGTCCATAGTCCTCAGGAGTGAAACACGACGGTCGAGGTGGGTGAGCGAAACGCTAGTTCTGAACGTTTCGTTTTTGGAGGGATGATCTTCTTGTTTATATTGCCACTGAAGAAGCTGTCGATAGTCGTCAGTAGTGAAATGCGATGGTCGAGTTGAATGAGCCAAACGAGAATTCTGAACGTCTCGTTTTTGGAGGGATGATCTTCTTGTTTATATTGCCACTGAAGAAGCTGTCGATAGTCCTCAGGAGTGAAACGCGATGGTCGAGTTGGATGAGCGAAATGCGAATTCTGAACGTTTCGTTTTTGGAGGGAAGATCTTCATGTTTGAGATTGCCAGAAGAAGCTGTCGATAGTCCTCAGGAGTAAACTGCGACGGTCGAGGTGGGTGAGCTAATCGCGAATCCTTGACGTTTCGCTTTCGGATGGAAGATCTTCATGTTTTAGATTGCCACTGAAGAATCTGTCGATGATCCTCAGGAGTGAAACGCGATGGTCGAGTTAGATGAGCGAAACACGAATCCTGGTCGATAGTCCTCAGGAGTGAAACGCGATGATCGAGTAGGATGAGCGAAACGCGAATTCCGAACGTTTGGTTTTCAGAGGGAAGATCTTCATGTTTTAGATTCCCACTGAAGAAGCTGTCGATAGTCTTCAGGAGTGAAACGCGATGGTCGAGTTGGATGAGCGAAACGCGAATTCTGAACGTTTCTTCTTCTTTGGAGGGAAGATCTTCATGTTTTAGATTGCCAGAAGAAGCTGTTGATAGTCCTCAGGAGTGAAACGCGATGGTCGAGTTGGATGAGCGAAACGCGAATTCTGAACATTTCGTTTTCGGAGGGAAGATCTTCATGGTTTAGATTGTCAGAAGAAGCTGTTGATAGTCCTCAGGAGTGAAACCCGATAGTCGAGTTGGATGAGCAAAACTCGAATCCTGGTCGATAGTCCTCAGGAGTGAAACGCGATGGTAGAGTTGGATGAGCGAAACGCGAATTCTGAACGTTCGTTTTCGGAAGGAAGATCTTCATGTTTTATATTGGCACTGAAGAAGCTGTCGACGGTCCTCAGGACTGAAACGCGATGGTCGAGTTGGATGAGCGAAACGCGAATTCTGAACGTTTAGTTTTCGGATGGAAGATCTTCATGTTTTAGATTCCCACTGAAGAAGCTGTCGATAGTCTTCAGGAGTGAAACGCGATGGTCGAGTAGGATGAGCGAAACGCGAATTCTGAACGTTTCGTTTTCGGAGGGAAGATCTTCATGTTTATATTGCCACTGACGAAGCTGTCGATGGTCCTCAGGAGTGAAACGCGATGGTCGAGTTGGATGAGCGAAACGCGAATTCTTAACGTTTCGTTTTCGGAGGGAAAATCATCATGTTTTCGATTGGCACTGAAGAAGCTGTCGATGTCCTCAGGAGTAAAACGCGATGGTCGAGTTGGATAAGCGAAACGCGAGTTCTGAACGTTTCATTTTTGGAGGGATGATCTTCTTGTTTATATTGCCACTGAAGAAGCTGTCGATAGTCATCAGGAGTGAAATGCGATGGTCGAGTTGGATGAGCGAAACGCAAATTCTGAACGTCTCGTTTTTGGAGGGATAATCTTCTTGTTTATATTGCCACTGAAGAAGCTGTCGATAGTCCTCAGGAGTAAAACGCGATGGTCGAGTTGGATGAGCGAAACGCGAATTCTGAACGTTTCGTTTTTGGAGGGAAGATCTTCATGTTTTAGATTCCCACTGAAGAAGCTGTCGATAGTCTTCAGGAGTGAAACGCGATGGTCGAGTTGGATGAGCGAAACGCAAATTCTGAACGTCTCGTTTTTGGAGGGATAATCTTCTTGTTTATATTGCCACTGAAGAAGCTGTCGATAGTCCTCAGGAGTAAAACGCGATGGTCGAGTTGGATGAGCGAAACGCGAATCCTGGTCAATAGTCCTCAGGAGTGAAACGCGATGGTCGAGTAGGATGAGCAAAACGCGAATTCTGAACGTTTCGTTTTCGGAGGGAAGATCTCTATGTTTTAGATTGTCACTGAAGAAGCTGTCGATAGTCCTCAGGAGTGAAAATCGATGGTCGAGTTGGATGAGCGAAACACGAATTCTGAACGTTTAGTTTTCGGAGGGAAGATCTTCATGTTTTAGATTCCCACTGAAGAAGCTGTCGATAGTCTTCAGGAGTGAAACGCTATGGTCGAGCAGGATGAGCGAAACGCGAATTCTGAACGTTTAGTTTTCGGAGGGAAGATCTTCATGTTTTAGATACCCACTGAAGAACCTGTCGATAATCTTCAGGAGTGAAACGCGATGGTCGAGTTGGATGAGCGAAACGCGAGTTCTGAACGTTTCGTTTTTGGAGGGATGATCTTCTTGTTTATATTGCCACTGAAGAAGCTGTCGATAGTCGTCAGGAGTGAAACCCGATGGTCGAGTTGGATGAGCGAAACGCGAATTCTGAACGTTTCGTTTTTGGAGGGAAGATCTTCATTTTTAAGATTGCCAGAAGAAGCTGTCCATAGTCCTCAGGAGTGAAACACGACGGTCGAGTTGGATGGGCGAAACACGAATCCTGGACGTTTCGCTTTCGGAGGGAAGATCTTCATGTTTTACATTCGGACTGAAGAATCTGTCGATGATCCTCAGGAGTGAAACGCGATGGTCGATCTTGATGAGCGAAACGCGAATTCTGAACGTTTCGTTTTCGGAAAGAAGATCTCCATGTTTTATATTGGCACTGAAGAAGCTATCGATGGTCCTCAGGACGGAAACGCGATGGTCGAGTTGGATGAGCGAAACGCGAATTCTTAACGTTTCGTTTTCGGATGGAAAATCTTCATGTTTTCGATTGGCACTGAAGAAGCTGTCGATGTCATCAGGAGTAAAACGCGATGGTCGAGTTGGATAAGCGAAACGCGAGTTCTGAACGTTTCATTTTTGGAGGGTTGATCTTCTTGTTTATATTGCCACTGAAGAAGCTGTCGATAGTCTTCAGGAGTGAAACGCGATGCTCGAGTTGGATGAGCGAAACGCGAATTCTGAACGTTTAGTTTTCGGAGGGAAGATCTTCATGTTTTAGATTCCCACTGAAGAAGCTGTCGATAGTCTTCAGGAGTGAAACGCGATGGTCGAGTTGGATGAGCGAAACGCGAATTCTGAACGTTTCTTCTTCTTCTTTGGAGGGAAGATCTTCATGTTTTAGATTGCCAGAAGAAGCTGTTGATAGTCCTCAGGAGTGAAACGCGATGGTCGAGTTGGATGAGCGAAACGCGAATTCTGAACCTTTCGTTTTCGGAGGGAAGATCTTCATGTTTTAGATTGTCAGAAGAAGCTGTTGATAGTCGTCAGGAGTGAAACCCGATAGTCGAGTTGGATGAGCAAAACGCGAATCCTGGTCGATAGTCCTCAGGAGTGGAACGCGATGGTAGAGTTGGATGAGCGAAACGCGAATTCTGAACGTTTCGTTTTCGGAAGGAAGATCTTCATGTTTTATATTGGCACTGAAGAAGCTGTCGATGGTCCTCAGGACTGAAACGCGATGGTCGAGTTGGATGAGCGAAACGCGAATTCTGAACGTTTCGTTTTCGGAGGGAAGATCTCTATGTTTTAGATTGTCACTGAAGAAGCTGTCGATAGTCCTCAGGAGTGAAACGCGATGGCCGAGTTGGATGAGCGAAACGCGAATTCTGAACGTTTAGTTTTCGGAGGGAAGATCTTCATGTTTTAGATTCCCACTGAAGAAGCTGTCGATAGTCTTCAGGAGTGAAACGCGATGGTCGAGTAGGATTAGCGAAACGCGAATTCTGAACGTTTCGTTTTCGGAGGGAAGATCTCTATGTTTTAGATTGTCACTGAATAAGCTGTCGATAGTCCTCAGGAGTGGAACGCAATGGTCGAGTTGGATGAGTGAAACGCGAATTCTGAACGTTTAGTTTTCGGAGGGAAGATCTTCATGTTTTAGATACCCACTGAAGAAGCTGTCGATAATCTTCAGGAGTGAAACGCGATGGTCGAGTTGGATGAGCGAAACGCGAGTTCTGAACGTCTCGTTTTTGGAGGGATGATATTCTTGTTTATATTGCCACAGAAGAAGCTGTCAATAGTCCTCAGGAGTGAAACCCGATGGTCGAGTTGGATGAGCGAAACGCGAATTCTGAACGTTTCGTTTTTGGAGGGAAGATCTTCATGTTTAAGATTGCCAGAAGAAGCTGTCCATAGTCCTCAGGAGTGAAACACGACGGTCGAGTTGGATGGGCGATACACGAATCCTGGACGTTTCGCTTTCGGAGGGAAGATCTTCATGTTTTACATTCGGACTGAAGAATCTGTCGATGATCCTCAGGAGTGAAACGCGATGGTCGATCTTGATGAGCGAAACGCGAATTCTGAACGTTTCGTTTTCGGAGGGAAAATCTTCATGTTTTCGATTGGCACTGAAGAAGCTGTCGATGTCATCAGGAGTAAAACGCGATGGTCGAGTTGGATAAGCGAAACGCGAGTTCTGAACGTTTCATTTTTGGAGGGTTGATCTTCTTGTTTATATTGCCACTGAAGAAGCTGTTGATAGTCGTCAGGAGTGAAATGCGATGGTCGAGTTCGATGAGCGAAACGCAAATTCTGAACGTCTCGTTTTTGGAGGGATGATCTTCTTGTTTATATTGCCACTGAAGAAGCTGTCGATAGTCCTCAGGAGTGAAACGCGATGGTCGAGTTGGATGAGCGAAATGCGAATTCTGAACGTTTCGTTTTTGGAGGGAAGATCTTCATGTTTGAGATTGCCAGAAGAAGCTGTCGATAGTCCTCAGGAGTAAACTGCGACGGTCGAGTTCGGTGAGCGAATCGCGAATCCTGGACGTTTCGCTTTCGGATGGAAGATCTTCATGTTTTAGATTGCCACTGAAGAATCTGTCGATGATCCTCAGGAGTGAAACGCGATGGTCGAGTTAGATGAGCGAAACACGAATCCTGGTCGATAGTCCTCAGGAGTGAAACGCGATGATCGAGTAGGATGAGCGAAACGCGAATTCTGAACGTTTCGTTTTCGGAGGGAACATCTCTATGTTTTAGATTGTCACTGAAGAAGCTGTCGATAGTCCTCAGGAGTGAAACGCGATGGTCGAGTTGGATGAGCGAAACGCGAATTCTGAACGTTTCTTCTTCTTCTTTGGAGGGAAGATCTTCATGTTTTAGATTGCCAGAAGAAGCTGTTGATAGTCCTCAGGAGTGAAACGCGATGGTCGAGTTGGATGAGCGAAACGCGAATTCTGAACCTTTCGTTTTCGGAGGGAAGATCTTCATGTTTTAGATTGTCAGAAGAAGCTGTTGATAGTCCTCAGGAGTGAAACCCGATAGTCGAGTTGGATGAGCAAAACGCGAATCCTGGTCGATAGTCCTCAGGAGTGAAACGCGATGGTAGAGTTGGATGAGCGAAACGCGAATTCTGTACGTTTCGTTTTCGGAAGGAAGATCTTCATGTTTTATATTGGCACTGAAGAAGCTGTCGATGGTCCTCAGGACCGAAACGCGATGGTCGAGTTGGATGAGCGAAACGCGAATTCTGAACGTTTCGTTTTCGGAGGGAAGATCTCTATGTTTTAGATTGTCACTGAAGAAGCTGTCGATAGTCCTCAGGAGTGAAACGCGATGGTCGAGTTGGATGAGCGAAACGCGAATTCTGAACGTTTAGTTTTCGGAGGGAAGATCTTCATGTTTTAGATTCCCACTGAAGAAGCTGTCGATGTCATCAGGAGTAAAACGCGGTGGTCGAGTTGGATGAGCGAAACGCGAATTCTTAACGTTTCGTTTTCGGAGGGAAAATCTTCATGTTTTCGATTGGCACTGAAGAAGCTGTCGATAGTCCTCAGGAGTGAAACGCGATGGTCGAGTTGGATGAGCGAAATGCAAATTCTGAACGTCTCGTTTTTGGAGGGATGATCTTCTTGTTTATATTGCCACTGAAGAAGCTGTCGATAGTCCTCAGGAGTGAAACGCGATGGTCGAGTTGGATGAGCGAAATGCGAATTCTGAACGTTTCGTTTTTGGAGGGAAGATCTTCATGTTTGAGATTGCCAGAAGAAGCTGTCGATAGTCCTCAGGAGTAAACTGCGACGGTCGAGGTGGGTGTCGAATCGCGAATCCTGGACGTTTCGCTTTCGGATGGAAGATCTTCATGTTTTAGATTGCCACTGAAGAATCTGTCGATGATCCTCAGGAGTGAAACGCGATGGTCGAGTTAGATGAGCGAAACAGGAATCCTGGTCGATAGTCCTCAGGAGTGAAACGCGATGGTCGAGTTGGATGAGCGAAACGCGAGTTCTGAACGTTTCATTTTTGGAGGGTTGATCTTCTTGTTTATATTGCCACTGAAGAGGCTGTCGATAGTCCTCAGGAGTGAAACGCGATGGTCGAGTTGGATGAGCGAAACGCGAATTCTGAACGTTTAGTTTTCGGAGGGAAGATCTTCATGTTTTAGATTCCCACTGAAGAAGCTGTCGATAGTCCTCAGGAGTGAAACGCGATGGTCGAGTTGGATGAGCGAAACGCGAATTCTGAACCTTTCGTTTTCGGAGGGAAGATCTTCATGTTTTAGATTGTCAGAAGAAGCTGTTGATAGTCCTCAGGAGTGAAACCCGATAGTCGAGTTGGATGAGCAAAACGCGAATCCTGGTCGATAGTCCTCAGGAGTGAAACGCGATGGTAGAGTTGGATGAGCGAAACGCGAATTCTGAACGTTTCGTTTTCGGAAGGAAGATCTTCATGTTTTATATTGGCACTGAAGAAGCTGTCGATGGTCCTCAGGACTGAAACGCGATGGTCGAGTTGGAGGAGCGAAACGCGAATTCTGAACGTTTCGTTTTCGGAGGGAAGATCTCTACGTTTTAGATTGTCACTGAAGAAGCTGTCGAAAGTCCTCAGGAGTGAAACGCGATGGTCGAGTTGGATGAGTGAAACGCGAATTCTGAACGTTTCGTTTTCGGAGGGAAGATCTCTATGTTTTAGATTGTCACTGAAGAAGCTGTTGATAGTCCTCAGGAGTGAAACGCGATGGTCGAGTTGGATGAGCGAAACGCAAATTCTGAACGTCTCGTTTTTGGAGGGATGATCTTCTTGTTTATATTGCCACTGAAGAAGCTGTCGATAGTCCTCAGGAGTGAAACGCGATGGTCGAGTTGGATGAGCGAAATGCGAATTCTGAACGTTTCGTTTTTGGAGGGAAGATCTTCATGTTTGAGATTGCCAGAAGAAGCTGTCGATAGTCCTCAGGAGTAAACTGCGACGGTCGAGGTGGGTGAGCGAATCGCGAATCCTGGACGTTTCGCTTTCGGATGGAAGATCTTCATGTTTTAGATTGCCACTGAAGAATCTGTCGATGATCCTCAGGAGTGAAACGCGATGGTCGAATTAGATGAGCGAAACACGAATCCTGGTCGATAGTCCTCAGGAGTGAAACGCGATGATCGAGTAGGATGAGCGAAACGCGAATTCTGAACGTTTCGTTTTCGGAGGGAACATCTCTATGTTTTAGATTGTCACTGAAGAAGCTGTCGATAGTCCTCAGGAGTGAAACGCGATGGTCGAGTTGGATGAGCGAAACACGAATTCTGAACGTTTCTTCTTCTTCTTTGGAGGGAAGATCTTAATGTTTTAGATTGCCAGAAGAAGCTGTTGATAGTCCTCACGAGTGAAACGCGATGGTCGAGTTGGATGAGCGAAACGCGAATTCTGAACCTTTCGTTTTCGGAGGGAAGATCTTCATGTTTTAGATTGTCAGAAAAAGCTGTTGATAGTCCTCAGGAGTGAAATGCGATGGTCGAGTTGGATGAGCGAAACGGAAATTCTGAACGTCTCGTTTTTGGAGGGTTGATCTTCTTGTTTATATTGCCACTGAAGAAGCTGTCGATAGTCCTCAGGAGTGAAACGCGATGGTCGAGTTGGATGAGCGAAACGCGAATTCTGAACGTTTAGTTTTTGGAGGGAAGATTTTCATGTTTTAGATTCCCACTGAAGAAGCTGTCGATAGTCCTCAGGAGTGAAACGCGATGGTCGAATTGGATGAGCGAAACGCGAATTCTGAACCTTTCGTTTTCGGAGGGAAGATCTTCATGTTTTACATTGTCAGAAGAAGCTGTTGATAGTCCTCAGGAGTGAAACCCGATAGTCGAGTTGGATGAGCAAAACGCGAATCCTGGTCGATAGTCCTCAGGAGTGAAACGCGATGGTAGAGTTGGATGAGCGAAACGCGAATTCTGAACGTTTCGTTTTCGGAAGGAAGATCCTCATGTTTTATATTGTCACTGAAGAAGCTGTCGATAGTCCTCAGGAGTGAAACCCGATAGTCGAGTTGGATGAGCAAAACGCGAATCCTGGTCGATAGTCCTCAGGAGTGAAACGCGATGGTAGAGTTGGATGAGCGAAACGCGAATTCTGAACGTTTCGTTTTCGGAAGGAAGATCTTCATGTTTTATATTGGCACTGAAGAAGCTGTCGATGGTCCTCAGGACTCAAACGCGATGGTCGAGTTGGATGAGCGAAACGCGAATTCTGAACGTTTCTTCTTCTTCTTTGGAGGGAAGATCTTCATGTTTTAGATTGCCAGAAGAAGCTGTTGATAGTCCTCAGGAGTGAAACGCGATGGTCGAGTTGGATGAGCGAAACGCGAATTCTGAACCTTTCGTTTTCGGAGGGAAGATCTTCATGTTTTAGATTGTCAGAAGAAGCTGTTGATAGTCCTCAGGAGTGAAATGCGATGGTCGAGTTGGATGAGCGAAACGCAAATTCTGAACGTCTCGTTTTTGGAGGGTTGATCTTCTTGTTTATATTGCCACTGAAGAAGCTGTCGATAGTCCTCAGGAGTGAAACGCGATGGTCGAGTTGGATGAGCGAAACGCGAATTCTGAACGTTTAGTTTTCGGAGGGAAGATCTTCATGTTTTAGATTCCCACTGCAGAAGCTGTCGATTGTCCTCAGGAGTGAAACGCGATGGTCGAGTTGGATGAGCGAAACGCGAATTCTGAACCTTTCGTTTTCGGAGGGAAGATCTTCATGTTTTAGATTGTCAGAAGAAGCTGTTGATAGTCCTCAGGAGTGAAACCCGATAGTCGAGTTGGATGAGCAAAACGCGAATCCTGGTCGATAGTCCTCAGGAGTGAAACGCGATGGTAGAGTTGGATGAGCGAAACGCGAATTCTGAACGTTTCGTTTTTGGAAGGAAGATCTTCATGTTTTATATTGGCACTGAAGAAGCTGTCGATGGTCCTCAGGACTGAAACGCGATGGTCGAGTTGGATGAGCGAACCGCGAATTCTGAACGTTTCGTTTTCGGAGGGAAGATCTCTATGTTTTAGATTGTCACTGAAGAAGCTGTCGATAGTCCTCAGGAGTGAAACGCGATGGTCGAGTTGGATGAGCGAAACGCGAATTCTGAACGTTTCGTTTTCGGAGGGAAGATCTCTATGTTTTAGATTGTCACTGAAGAAGCTGTCGATAGTCTTCAGGAGTGAAACGCGATGGTCGAGTTGGATGAGCGAAACGCGAATTCTGAACGTTTCTTCTTCTTCTTTGGAGGGAAGATCTTCATGTTTTAGATTGCCAGAAGAAGCTGTTGATAGTCCTCAGGAGTGGAACGCGATGGTCGAGTTGGATGAGCGAAACGCGAATTCTGAACCTTTCGTTTTCGGAGGGAAGATCTTCATGTTTTAGATTGTCAGAAGAAGCTGTTGATAGTCCTCAGGAGTGAAATGCGATGGTCGAGTTGGATGAGCGAAACGCAAATTCTGAACGTCTCGTTTTTGGAGGGTTGATCTTCTTGTTTATATTGCCACTGAAGAAGCTGTCGATAGTCCTCAGGAGTGAAACGCGATGGTCGAGTTGGATGAGCGAAACGCGAATTCTGAACGTTTAGTTTTCGGAGGGAAGATTTTCATGTTTTAGATTCCCACTGAAGAAGCTGTCGATAGTCCTCAGGAGTGAAACGCGATGGTCGAGTTGGATGAGCGAAACGCGAATTCTGAACCTTTCGTTTTCGGAGGGAAGATCTTCATGTTTTAGATTGTCAGAAGAAGCTGTTGATAGTCCTCAGGAGTGAAACCCGATAGTCGAGTTGGATGAGCAAAACGCGAATCCTGGTCGATAGTCCTCAGGAGTGAAACGCGATGGTAGAGTTGGATGAGCGAAACGCGAATTCTGAACGTTTCGTTTTCGGAAGGAAGATCTTCATGTTTTATATTGGCACCGAAGAAGCTGTCGATGGTCCTCAGGACTGAAACGCGATGGTCGAGTTGGATGAGCGAAACGCGAATTCTGAACGTTTCGTTTTCGGAGGGAAGATCTCTATGTTTTAGATTGTCACTGAAGAAGCTGTCGATAGTCCTCAGGAGTGAAACGCGATGGTCGAGTTGGATGAGCGAAACGCGAATTCTGAACGTTTAGTTTTCGGAGGGAAGATCTTCATGTTTTAGATTCCCACTGAAGAAGCTATCGATAGTCTTCAGGAGTGAAACGCGATGGTCGAGTTGGATGAGTGAAACACGAATTCTGAACGTTTCTTCTTCTTCTTTGGAGGGAAGATCTTCATGTTTTAGATTGCCAGAAGAAGCTGTTGATAGTCCTCAGGAGTGAAACGCGATGGTCGAGTTGGATGAGCGAAACGCGAATTCTGAACCTTTCGTTTTCGGAGGGAAGATCTTCATGTTTTAGATTGTCAGAAGAAGCTGTTGATAGTCCTCAGGAGTGAAATGCGATGGTCGAATTGGATGAGCGAAACGGAAATTCTGAACGTCTCGTTTTTGGAGGGTTGATCTTCTTGTTTATATTGCCACTGAAGAAGCTGTCGATAGTCCTCAGGAGTGAAACGCGATGGTCGAGTTGGATGAGCGAAACGCGAATTCTGAACGTTTAGTTTTCGGAGGGAAGATCTTCATGTTTTAGATTCCCACTGAAGAAGCTGTCGATAGTCCTCAGGAGTGAAACGCGATGGTCGAGTTGGATGAGCGAAACGCGAATTCTGAACCTTTCGTTTTCGGAGGGAAGATCTTCACGTTTTACATTGTCAGAAGAAGCTGTTGATAGTCCTCAGGAGTGAAACCCGATAGTCGAGTTGGATGAGCAAAACGCGAATCCTGGTCGATAGTCCTCAGGAGTGAAACGCGATCGTAGAGTTGGATGAGCGAAACGCGAATTCTGAACGTTTCGTTTTCGGAAGGAAGATCTTCATGTTTTATATTGGCACTGAAGAAGCTGTCGATGGTCCTCAGGACTGAAACGCGATGGTCGAGTTGGATGAGCGAAACGCGAATTCTGAACGTTTCTTCTTCTTCTTTGGAGGGAAGATCTTTATGTTTTAGATTGCCAGAAGAAGCTGTTGATAGTCCTCAGGAGTGAAACGCGATGGTCGAGTTGGATGAGCGAAACGCGAATTCTGAACCTTTCGTTTTCGGAGGGAAGATCTTCATGTTTTAGATTGTCAGAAGAAGCTGTTGATAGTCCTCAGGAGTGAAATGCGATCGTCGAGTTGGATGAGCGAAACGCAAATTCTGAACGTCTCGTTTTTGGAGGGTTGATCTTCTTGTTTATATTGCCACTGAAGAAGCTGTCGATAGTCCTCAGGAGTGAAACGCGATGGTCGAGTTGGATGAGCGAAACGCGAATTCTGAACGTTTAGTTTTCGGAGGGAAGATCTTCATGTTTTAGATTCCCACTGAAGAAGCTGTCGATAGTCCTCAGGAGTGAAACCAGATGGTCGAGTTGGATGAGCGAAACGCGAATTCTGAACCTTTCGTTTTCGGAGGGAAGATCTTCATGTTTTAGATTGTCAGAAGAAGCTGTCGATGGTCCTCAGGACTGAAACGCGATGGTCGAGTTGGATGAGCGAAACGCGAATTCTGAACGTTTCGTTTTCGGAGGGAAGATCTCTATGTTTTAGATTGTCACTGAAGAAGCTGTCGATAGTCCTCAGGAGTGAAACGCGATGGTCGAGTTGGATGAGCGAAACGCGAATTCTGAACGTTTCGTTTTCGGAGGGAAGATCTCTATGTTTTAGATTGTCACTGAAGAAGCTGTCGATAGTCTTCAGGAGTGAAACGCGATGGTCGAGTTGGATGAGCGAAACGCGAATTCTGAACGTTTCTTCTTCTTCTTTGGAGGGAAGATCTTCATGTTTTAGATTGCCAGGAGAAGCTGTTGATAGTCCTCAGGAGTGAAACGCGATGGTCGAGTTGGATGAGCGAAACGCGAATTCTGAACCTTTCGTTTTCGGAGGGAAGATCTTCATGTTTTAGATTGTCAGAAGAAGCTGTTGATAGTCCTCAGGAGTGAAATGCGATGGTCGAGTTGGATGAGCGAAACGCAAATTCTGAACGTCTCGTTTTTGGAGGGTTGATCTTCTTATCTTCTTGTTTATATTGCCACTGAAGAAGCTGTCGATAGTCCTCAGGAGTGAAACGCGATGGTCGAGTTGGATGAGCGAAACGCGAATTCTGAACGTTTAGTTTTCGGAGGGAAGATCTTCATGTGTTAGATTCCCACTGAAGAAGCTGTCGATAGTCCTCAGGAGTGAAACGCGATGGTCGAGTTGGATGAGCGAAACGCGAATTCTGAACCTTTCGTTTTCGGAGGGAAGATCTGCATGTTTTAGATTGTCAGAAGAAGCTGTTGATAGTCCTCAGGAGTGAAACCCGATAGTCGAGTTGGATGAGCAAAACGCGAATCCTGGTCGATAGTCCTCAGGAGTGAAACGCGATGGTAGAGTTGGATGAGCGAAGCGCGAATTCTGAACGTTTCGTTTTCGGAAGGAAGATCTTCATGTTTTATATTGTCACTGAAGAAGCTGTCGATAGTCCTCAGGAGTGAAACCCGATAGTCGAGTTGGATGAGCAAAACGCGAATCCTGGTCGATAGTCCTCAGGAGTGAAACGCGATGGTAGAGTTGGATGAGCGAAACGCGAATTCTGAACGTTTCGTTTTCGGAAGGAAGATCTTCATGTTTTATATTGGCACTGAAGAAGCTGTCGATAGTCCTCAGGACTGAAACGCGATGGTCGAGTAGGATGAGCGAAACGCGAATTCTGAACGTTTCGTTTTCGGAGGGAAGATCTCTATGTTTTAGATTGTCACTGAAGAAGCTGTCGATAGTCCTCAGGAGTGAAACGCGATGGTCGAGTTGGATGAGCGAAACGCGAATTCTGAACGTTTAGTTTTCGGAGGGAAGATCTTCATGTTTTAGATTCCCACTGAAGAAGCTGTCGATAGTCTTCAGGAGTGAAACGCGATGGTCGAGTAGGATGAGCGAAACGCGAATTCTGAACGTTTCGTTTTAGGAGGGAAGATCTCTATGTTTTAGATTGTCAGTGAAGAAGCTGTCGATGTCATCAGGAGTAAAACGCGATGGTCGAGTTGGATAAGCGAAACGCGAGTTCTGAACGTTTCATTTTTGGTGGGTTGATCTTCTTGTTTATATTGCCACTGAAGAAGCTGTCGATAGTCGTCAGGAATGAAATGCGATGGTCGAGTTGGATGAGCGAAACGCAAATTCTGAACGTCTCGTTTTTGGAGGGATGATCTTCTTGTTTATATTGCCACTGAAGAAGCTGTCGATAGTCGTCAGGAGTGAAATGCGATGGTCGAGTTGGATGAGCGAAACGCAAATTCTGAACGTCTCGTTTTTGGAGGGATGATCTTCTTGTTTATATTGCCACTGAAGAAGCTGTCGATAGTCCTCAGGAGTAAACTGCGACGGTCGAGGTGGGTGAGCGAATCGCGAATCCTGGACGTTTCGCTTTCGGATGGAAGATCTTCATGTTTTAGATTGCCACTGAAGAATCTGTCGATGATCCTCAGGAGTGAAACGCGATGGTCGAGTTAGATGAGCGAAACACGAATCCTGGTCGATAGTCCTCAGGAGTGAAACGCGATGATCGAGTAGGATGAGCGAAACGCGAATTCTGAACGTTTAGTTTTCGGAGGGAAGATCTTCATGTTTTAGATTCCCACTGAAGAAGCTGTCAATAGTCTTCAGGAGTGAAACGCGATGGTCGAGTAGGATGAGCGAAACGCGAATTCTGAACGTTTCGTTTTCGGAGGGAACATCTCTTTGTTTTAGATTGTCACTGAAGAAGCTGTCGATAGTCCTCAGGAGTGAAACGCGATGGTCGAGTTGGATGAGCGAAACGCGAGTTCTGAACGTTTCATTTTTGGAGGGTTGATCATCTTGTTTATATTGCCACTGAAGAAGCTGTCGATAGTCCTCAGGAGTGAAACGCGATGGTCGAGTTGGATGAGCGAAACGCGAATTCTGAACGTTTAGTTTTCGGAGGGAAGATCTTCATGTTTTAGATTCCCACTGAAGAAGCTGTCGATAGTCCTCAGGAGTGAAACGCGATGGTCGAGTTGGATGAGCGAAACGCGAATTCTGAACCTTTCGTTTTCGGAGGGAAGATCTTCATGTTTTAGATTGTCAGAAGAAGCTGTTGATAGTCCTCAGGAGTGAAACCCGATTGTCGAGTTGGATGAGCAAAACGCGAATCCTGGTCGATAGTCCTCAGGAGTGAAACGCGATGGTAGAGTTGGTTGAACGAAACGCGAATTCTGAACGTTTCGTTTACGGAAGGAAGATCTTCATGTTTTATATTGGCACTGAAGAAGCTGTCGATGGTCCTCAGGACTGAAACGCGATGGTCGAGTTGGATGAGCGAAACGCGAATTCTGAACGTTTCGTTTTCGGAGGGAAGATCTCTATGTTTTAGATTGTCACTGAAGAAGCTGTCGATAGTCCTCAGGAGTGAAACGCGATGGTCGAGTTGGATGAGCGAAACGCGAATTCTGAACGTTTAGTTTTCGGAGGGAAGATCTTCATGTTTTAGATTCCCACTGAAGAAGCTGTCGATAGTCTTCAGGAGTGAAACGCGATGGTCGAGTAGGATGAGCGAAACGCGAATTCTGAACGTTTCGTTTTCGGAGGGAAGATCTCTATGTTTTAGATTGTCACTGAAGAAGCTGTCGATAGTCCTCAGGAGTGAAACGCGATGGTGGAGTTGGACGAGCGAAACGCGAATTCTGAACGTTTAAATTTCGGAGGGAAGATCTTCATGTTTTAGATTCCCACTGAAGAAGCTGTCGATAGTCTTCAGGAGTGAAACGCGATGGTCGAGTTGGATGAGCGAAACGCGAGTTCTGAACGTTTCGTTTTTGGAGGGATGATCTTCTTGTTTATATTGCCACTGAAGAAGCTGTCGATAGTCGTCAGGAGTGCAATGCGATGGTCGAGATGGATTAGCGAAACGCGAATTCTGAACGTTTAGATTTCGGAGGGAAGATCTTCATGTTTTAGATTCCCACTGAAGAAGCTGTCGATAGTCTTCAGGAGTGAAACGCGATGGTCGAGTTGGATGAGCGAAGCGCGAGTTCTGAACGTTTCGTTTTTAGAGGGATGATCTTCTTGTTTATATTGCCACTGAAGAAGCTGTCAATAGTCCTCAGGAGTGAAACGCGATGGTCGAGTTGGATGAGCGAAACGCGAATTCTGAACGTTTCGTTTTTGGAGGGAAGATCTTCATGTTTAAGATTGACAGAAGAAGCTGTCCATAGTCCTCAGGAGTGAAACACGACGGTCGAGTTGGATGGGCGAAACACGAATCCCTGACGTTTCGCTTTCGGAGGGAAGATCTTCATGTTTTACATTCGGACTGAAGAATCTGTCGATGATCCTCAGGAGTGAAATGCGATGGTCGATCTTGATGAGCGAAACGCGAATTCTGAACGTTTCGTTTTCAGAGAGAAGATCTCCATGTTTTATATTGGCACTGAAGAAGCTGTCGATGGTCCTCAGGACTGAAACACGATGGTCGAGTTGGATGAGCGAAACGCGAATCGAATTCTGAACGTTTCGTTTTCGGATGAATGATCTTCTTGTTTATATTGCCACTGAAGAAGCTGTCGATGGTCCTCAGGAGTGAAACGCGATGGTCGAGTTGGATGAGCGAAACGCGAATTCTTAACGTTTCGTTTTCAGAGGGAAAATCTTCATGTTTTCGATTGGCACTGAAGAAGCTGTCGATGTCATCAGGAGTAAAACGCGATGGTCGAGTTGGATAAGCGAAACGCGAGTTCTGAACGTTTCATTTTTGGAGGGTTGATCTTCTTGTTTATATTGCCACTGAAGAAGCTGTCGATAGTCCTCAGGAGTGAAACGCGATGGTCGAGTTCGATGAGCGAAACGCGAATTCTGAACGTCTCGTTTTTGGAGGGATGATCTTCTTGTTTATATTGCCACTGAAGAAGCTGTCGATAGTCCTCAGGAGTGAAACGCGATGGTCGAGTTGGATGAGCGAAATGCGAATTCTGAACGTTTCGTTTTTGGAGGGAAGATCTTCATGTTTGAGATTGCCAGAAGAAGCTGTCGATAGTCCTCAGGAGTAAACTGCGACGGTCGAGGTGGGTGAGCGAATCGCGAATCCTGGACGTTTCGCTTTCGGATGGAAGATCTTCATGTTTTAGATTGCCACTGAAGAATCTGTCTATGATCCTCAGGAGTGAAACGCGATGGTCGAGTTAGATGAGCGAAACACGAATCCTGGTCGATAGTCCTCAGGAGTGAAACGCGATGATCGAGTAGGATGAGCGAAATGCGAATTCTGAACGTTTAATTTTCGGAGGGAAGATCTTCATGTTTTAGATTCCCACTGAAGAAGCTGTCGATAGTCTTCAGGAGTGAAACGCGATGGTCGGGTTGGATGAACGAAACGCGAATTCTGAACGTTTCTTCTTCTTCTTTGGAGGGAAGATCTTCATGTTTTAGATTGCCAGAAGAAGCTGTTGATAGTCCTCAGGAGTGAAACGCGATAGTCGAGTTGGATGAGCGAAACGCGAATTCTGAACGTTTCGTTTTCGGAGGGAAGATCTTCATGTTTTAGATTCCAGAAGAAGCTGTTGATAGTCAGTAAAACCCGATAGTCGAGTTGGATGAGCAAAACGCGAATCCTGGTCGGTAGTCCTCAGGAGTGAAACGCGATGGTAGAGTTGGATGAGCGAAACGCGAATTCTGAACGTTTCGTTTTCGGAAGGAAGATCTTCATGTTTTATATTGGCACTGAAGAAGCTGTCGATGGTCCTCAGGACTGAAACCCGATGGTCGAGTTGGATGAGCGAAACGCGAATTCTTAACGTTTCGTTTTCGGAGGGAAAATCTCCATGTTTTAGATTGGCACTGAAGAAGCTGTCGATGGTCCTCAGGAGTAAAACGCGATGGTCGAGTTGGATGAGCGAAACGCGAATTCTGAACGTCTCGTTTTTGGAGGGATGATCTTATTTATATTGCGACTGAAGAAGCTGTCAATAGTCCTCAGGAGTGAAACGCGATGGTCGAAGTGGATGAGCGAAACGCGAACTCTGAACGTTTCGTTTTCGGAGGGAAGATCTCCATGTTTTAGATTGACGCTGAAGAAGCTATCGATGGTCCTCAGTTGTGAAACCCGAGTTGGATGAGCGAAACGCGAATCCTGGTCGATAGTCCTCAGGAGTTAAACGCGATGGTCGAGTTGGATGAGCGAAACACGGATTCTGAACGTTTCGTTTTCGGAGGGATGATCTTCTTGTTTATATTGCCACTGAAGAAGCTGTCGATAGTCCTCAGGAGTGAAACGCGATGGTCGAGTTGGAGAGCGAAACGCGAATTCTGAACGTTTCGTTTTTGGAGGGAAGATCTTCTTGTTTTAGATTGTCACTGAAGAAGCTGTCGATAGTCCTCAGGAGTGAAACGCGATGGTCGAGTTGGATGAGCGAAACGCGAATTCTGAACGTTTCGTTTTTTGGAGGGAAGATGTTCATGTTTTAGATCGCCACTGAAGAAGCTGTCGATAGTCCTCAGGAGTGAAACGCGATGGTCGAGTTGGATGAGCGAAACGCGAATTCTGAACGTTTCGTTTTCGGAGGGAAGATGCTCATGTTTTAGATTGCCAGAAGAAGCTGTTGATAGTCCTCAGGAGTGAAACCCGATAGTCGAGTTGGATTAGCGAAACGCGAATCCTGGTCGATAGTCCTTAGGAGTGAAACGCGGTGGTCGAGTTGGATGAGCGAAACGCGAATTCTGAACGTTTCGTTTTCGGAGGGAAGATCTCCATGTTTTATATTGGCACTGAAGAAGCTGTCGATGGTCCTCAAGACTGAAACGCGATGGTCGAGTTGGATGAGCGAAACGCGAATTCTGAACGTTTCGTTTTCGGAGGAATTATTTTCTTGTTTATATTGCCACTGAAGAAGCTGTCGATGGTCCTCAGGAGTGAAACGCGATGGTCGAGTTGGATGAGCGAAACGCGAATTCTTAACGTTTCATTTTCGAAGGGAAAATCTCCATGTTTTAGATTGGCACTAAAGAAGCTGTCGATGGTCCTCAGGAGTAAAACGCGATGGTTGAGTAGGATGAGCGAAACGCGAGTTCTGAACGTTTCGTTTTTGGAGGGATGATCTTCTTGTTTATATTGCCACCGAAGAAGCAGTCGATAGTACTCAGGAGTGAAACCCGATAGTCGAGTTGGATGAGCGAAACGCGAATCCTGGTCGATAGTCCTCAGGAGTGAAACGCGATGGTCGAGTTGGATGAGCGAAACGCGAATTCTGAACGTTTCGTTTTCGGAGGGATGATCTTCTTGTTTATATTGCCACTGAAGAAGCTGTCGATAGTCCTCAGGAGTGAAACGCGATGGTCGAGTTGGATGAGCGAAACGCGAATCCTGAACGTTTGGTTTTCGGTGGGGAAGATTTCCACGTTTTACATTGTCACTGAAGAAGCTGTCGATAGTCCTCAGGAGTGAAATGCGATGGTCGAGTTGGATGAGCGAAACGCGAATTCTGAACTTTTCGTTTTTGGAGGGAAGATCTTCATGTTTGAGATTGTCACTGAAGAAGCTGTCGATAGTCCTCAGGAGTGAAACGCGATGGTGTAGTTGGATGAGCGAAACGCTAATTCTGAACGTTTCGTTTTCGGAGGGAAGATCTCCATGTTTTATATTGGCACTGAAGAAGCTCTCAATCGTCCTCAGGACTGAAACGCGATGGTCGTGTTTATTATTATTATTATTTATTTATTCATACTACTGGCTTACAAGTAAGCCTAAGTAGGGTGGGATACATAACACTTAAGGTAAACACACAAGGTCAACAAAAAGTGATAACAGAAGACATTAATTCAGAACTGTCGCTATCAGTTTACAGAACTTCTCAACCGTGGGACTATTCATTATCGCCTGTGGTAGCTCATTCCATTCCAGGACAGTCCGCGGGAAGAAAGAAAATTTAAAACAATCACTTTTCGCGCTGAAAGGTTTAAAACGTAAACTGCGTGACTGCCTAGTTTCTCGGCCAGAGAAAGGCTGCAGGTAAAGTGTGCTGTCGATTTTAAACTTGTTGTGAATCATTTGGTAAAGGAATCTGAGCTGCTGCATTTTCCTGCGGGAACTAAGCAACTCAAGATTGATGTTCGTACTCAAGAAGTTTGATGAGCGAAACGCGAACTCTGAACGTTTCGTTTTCGGAGGGAAGATCTCTATGTTTTAGATTGACACTGAAGAAGCTGTCGATGGTCCTCAGGAGTGAAACGCGATGGTCGAGTTGGATGAGCGAAACGCGAATTCTGAACGTTTCGTTTTCTGAGGGAAGATCTCCATGTTTTATATTGGCACTGAAGAAGCTCTCGATCGTCCTCAGGACTGAAACGCGATGGTCGAGTTTGATGAGCGAAACGCGAATTCTGAACGTTTCGTTTTCGGAGGGAAGATGTTCATGTTTTAGATCGCCACTGAAGAAGCTGTCGATAGCCCTCAGGAGTGAAACGCGATGGTCGAGTTGGATGAGAGAAACACGAATTCTGAACGTTTCGTTTTCGGAGGGATGATCTTCTTGTTTATATTGCCATTGCAGAAGCTCTCGATCGTCCTCAGGACTGAAACGCGATGGTCGAGTTTGATGAGCGAAACGCGAATTCTGAGCGTTTCGTTTTCGGAGGGAAGATCTTCATGTTTTAGATTGTCAGTGAAGAAGCTGTCGATGGTCCTCAGGAGAGAAACGCGATGGTCGAGTTGGATGAGCGAAACGCGAATTCTGAACGTTTCGTTTTCGGAGGGATGATGATCTTGTTTATATTGCCACTGAAGAAGCTGTCGATAGTCCTCCGGAGTGAAACGCGATGGTCGAGTTGGATGAGCGAAACGCGAATCCTGAACGTTTCGTTTTCGGAAGGAAGATGTTCATGTTTTAGATTGCTAGTGAAGCTGTCGATAGTCTTCAGGAGTGAAACGCGATGGTCGAGTTGGATGAGCGAAACGCGAATTCTGAACGTTTCGTTTTCGGATGAATGATCTTCTTGTTTATATTGCCACTAAGGAAGCTGTCGATGGTCCTCAGGAGTGAAACGCGATGGTCGAGTTGGATGAGTGAAACGCGAATTCTTAACGTTTTGTTTTCGGAGGAAAAATCTCCATGTTTTAGATTGGCACTGAAGAAGCTGTCGATGGTCCTCCGGAGTAAAACGCGATGGTCGAGTTGGATGAGCGAAACGCGAGTTCTGAACTCGTTTTTGGACAGATGATCTTCTTGTTTATATTGCCACTGAAGAAGCTGTCGATAGTCCTCTGGAGTGAAACGCGATGGTCGAGTTGGATGAGTGAAACGCGAATCCTGAACATTTCGTTTTCGGTGGGGAAGATCTCCATGTTTGAGATTGTCACTGAAGAAGCTGTACAGCTTCTTCAGTACAGTTCCCAGTACAGCTGTACAGTAGTCGATAGTCCTCAGGAGTGAAACGCGATGGTCGAGTTGGATGAGCGGAACGCGAATTCTGAACGTTTCGTTTTCGGAGGGAAGATCTTCATGTTTTAGATTGTCACTGAATGGGCTGTCGATAGTCCTCAGGAGTGAAACGCGATGGTCGAGTTGGATTAGCAAAGCGTGAATTCTGAACGTTTCATTTTCGGAGGGAAAATCTCCATGTTTTAGATTGCCACTGAAGAAGCTATCGATGGTCCTCAGGAGTGAAACGCGATGGTCGAGTTGGATGAGCGAAACGCGAATTCTGAACGTTTCGTTTTCGGAGGGAAGATCCTCATGTTTTAGATTGCCAAAACTGCATAGTTCTCAAAAGTGAAACGCGATGGTCGAGCTGGATGAGTAGATGGAAGTAGATGGGCCCCGTCCCAAAACGTATCCGTACTCAATGACATCATAACCTTGCGCTACCCCAGTTATACGGGCAGATCGTCGAAGACCGTTGAACCCGACTGCCTTAAAAACGCGCATAGCGCCAGCAAGCGCGTATCGTGGCAACCTGTCAAGCAGCATTGGATTCAATACCCTTTTAAAGTTGACACATTACACGCTTGCTGGCGCTACGCGCGTTTTAGAAGGCAGTTGGTTTCAACGGTCGTCGAAAGCACCTCCATGAGCGACTCTCGTCTAACCGCTGGGTGGTACGGTTGTGGGTAATGACGTTACTGACGGTGTCGTCTGCTAATCTCCCACCGTTCTCTTCTGAATGTGTCAACTGTTTTCCCTTCAACTGCTTTATTTGTGAACAATAGATCAGTATGCCTTTTTGTGACAAGGCTTTTCCTTGGTTGCAGTTGCAAATTGGTGGCTGGCTAGTTCCACCGAATTTCGAACAAGCAACCTTAGGATCTCCGATTCGATTAAAAAAACTATGTTCGATAAACTTTGGTCAATGATGAAAAATCACCCAGTTTCACCTTCGGGGGCAAAGCCGTTCACGAGGAAGAGGGGGCGAAATTATTGGGGTGTATGACCAGTCGTCGCAGGCGATTTCGCAGATTGCCCTGTAGCAGCGTCGTGTCGTAGAAACAACATCAGCCACCGTCACCACACGTTTCACCACACGGTGGAGGTGGTGGTTTTTCGGTGACATCTCGCACAGAAAGCTTTCACTGGAGCACATCGTTTTTGTTTGCTTCACTGTTCTGTAACTTCACTCAACAAATGATGTGCTCCGGTCGCAAGGGATCTGTCCATGTACACTCTTAAGAAAAGGGTGTACTTTAACTCCTTTTTTGCCACATATATACCACCCTTTTGGAGAGTACAATTACTCTCAAAAAGGGAGTCTCCTCACTCCCTCAAGGGAGTAGCATAACACATTTCTCCCTACTGGAGAGTAATATTACTCTCCGGCAGGGTGAAGGTGGTGAATCGCCCTTGTTTGAAATTTGCGCCAATGGCGTCAGTAAATTGAAATAAGAATATTTTCGACAACCGCGAGTTAATGAAAGAATCGAGTACTGTATATTGCAATTTACTGAGTGCATCAACGTATGATAAGTATTATGTATACTTTAAGTACATTCCTTTCAGGTTGTGTACTTTGTACTGTAGCCAAATACATTTTTCTTGTAGTACTTTTCCGTCAAGTACTCCAAGTGCACAACTGAGACTGCAGTCAAAACTCGACGAAATGCGAAGAAATAATTTTTGTGTTTCTGAACGGTGGCGGATCCCAGGTTGGGAACCCAGACAGTTGCACGTTATGACGCTGCGATAGGTAGCAAGCTGGCTTGGCTTTGTCCCTGGAGTTCTCCCAAAACATGATTCTATGGCTCATTTTTACATGGTTAAGTATAATAACAGACTGAAAGTCACACATATAGTTTTCATTCATGCATTTCACTATTCTCAAATGGTCACATGGATTACACTTCTGCAGATAACAAAGCCAACATAAAAATGACGGTTTGAACCGTGCTTTTCATCCATGTGTATACAAACTAAATTGGCAATGTGCTTTATGAGTACTTCAAAGTATCTCATGGGTACTTGCTTAGTACTTTCCCTGGTGGAAATGTCTCCACTGAAAATGTCTCAAAAATGTAATTGAACATCATACAGACAAATCCCATTGAAAATCAAGTAACATTCCAATTCCACTTTAGATTATTTGGGACAAATATTACATTGAAAACAAGTTGATTGTAGTAAACCTTCAGCTGTTTTAGGGGGCTAGCTTATCCCGAAGAGCAAAACAAGCAGACAAACCTAACGTGTTACCCGTGCAACATTATGGCACTGTTACTATCATCTTTAAAGTAAAAAAAAAAGGGTGAAAAGAAATTAGGGCTCGTCCGGGATTTGAACCCGGGACCTCTCGCACCCTAAGCGAGAATCATACCCCTAGACCAACGAGCCACGGCGAGACGGTATTCAAAATAAAACAACTTAAAACGTATATGGCTGCACCGGCCAGAAATCCTTCCTTTATTTTCGCTGCACCCGTTCATGCACCCGTTGCACCCTTGAAGGAAAAGGACAAAATGAGGCAGCACTTTCTTGAAAATAATCTACCAAATGTTCTAGCGATCTTGTACTAGATTGCTCAAAGATTTTTTTAAACAAATAAACATTGTATTGTACTGTATTGCATTGTATTGTATGGTACCTTTTGACTGGCGTACCATTATTATTATTACTGCCACAGTGCCACATTGGTTACAATGGCAGCAACTCAGCAACTGCTTATCGTCAAAGAAAAGGCAAGCACAAACTACAGTTATATCTTCAGGAGCAGGGGAAAACTTATGTGCTTCATTCCTCGTTTGTAAAGAAAAATAACTTGTCTGTGAACAGTGCAATCAGTGTGGCAGATTACTGCGGTTTGCGTAAGGGCACAAGGGTTTGCGCACAAAGGACTTTCCTGTTTCGTGTCACTGGTGCAAAAATTTACAAAGTAAGCGCAATAGAACGCCGTCAAGGATAATAAAAAAGGTCAGGTTTCTTCTGTACCACAGTTTCGACTTCACTGAATGAACGTTTGGGAAATGCACAGGAAAGGACACACAGTACAGGCCAAATCGACATCGTCATTGACTGTCTTCTTGAAGGAACGTGTGGAAATTACGCTGAGTGTTTGTGTGAGGTCTTCCTCTCCTCTGTTGTCTTAACAAATGGTCGTATTTAGGTATTATTGAGACGTTTACAAATTGTAAGTCATGACAGCCAAACCTCCTCTACCGGTGGGACCACAGCCGGGGGTTACCTATCCGATTGAAGTCATCTACTGCGGTGAGTGCACCATGCCTCTGGAGTACTGCGAGTATTATCCCGATGCACAAAAGTGCAAAGAATGGCTCCAGAAAAACCTCCCAGAAGAATTCGAACGCCGGCTAAACGTTGCTGACGATTCCCAGCCTGGAGCAGGAGGGGATGAAGAAAAGAAGCGACAAAAGCGTGGCGGCAAAGGGATGGTGAAAGCGAAGAAGAAGGTAGAAAAGGACAAGAGGATATGCTTATCCAGGGCATCCAGGTGCGAGTTGCAACATAGAATCTGTTATAAGTGAATGACGCCTTGTTCACTTCGTCTGTGTACAGATAACCGCATACATCACGTAGAGTTCATTCATCTTACACCTTCAAGAGAATAGATGAAAAATAGTTAAAGTTCGAAATATACTATTTAGAACAGACGAAAGTGTTTCAGTGCATAGTTCGTGTTCTTTCTTTCGAAGTTAATTTATGCTAGCCGAACAGCTAAACAGAACTGTACCATCTTAATCAAAGATACCAAAAATCAAAGTTCTGTTTACTGTCCGCACTGTATCTGTATACGTAGAAAGGTAGAAAATCCACCGAACCATTAGGGAAGTCTGAAGGGAGGAGCCTCAGGATGAGAAGCACCGGTAAGAACAGAGTCTGTTCTTCAGGGTGTACCTGTATATAGGGTGTTTTCACATGACGTCCAACGAACCGGTTTGGCCGCATGGTGGTGGTCACTTTTTCGGTGCAGCTGCTGAGATTATATAGGTGGCGTGCATATGACGTCACACCATAGCTTTACCCGTGCTTTTTCCCTCTTTCTGGTGAACCGGCGCACCCTGGCTATACGCGTGCTTCTTTTCACTCTTTCTGGTGATCCAGCTTACACAAATTCACCCCACCAATAGCACTTGTTCAAAAACGAAGCCTTGAATGGTGCTTTGAAACCCGGTCGCGTCTGTACCCGTCTTTTATCCCAAAGACACTTCGTCATTGTCGTTCTCACATTTTATCAGACTTGTGCATAACGCGTTACTAGTAATTGCGTTACTTGTAATCAGTTACATTTTTGAGTAATTTTTTGAGTAATCAATTACTTTTTGGAGTAATCGATTACTCAGTAATTGATTACTTTTCCGGCAGAGATTAACTTATCCTTCAGGTGTTCTGCCCCAGGTCAATTCCCTCGTTCTGCCGGCCAGCCTTTGTTGGGCCGTTGTACTATAGCGAGCGGAGGTCATTGTAATAAAGTTCTGGAATTTCAGGGTCTCTCTCCCTAATCTCTTCCTACACCTGTGTGGTGGTACCTAGAGTCACTAAATAAGTGATTCTAGTGGAGCTTATTTAGTGACTCTAGTGGCACCTGAAGCTTTGGAAGTTTAGTGAGTCATGGGGAAGTTCCACGCAATGTTCTTCCACAATCGGGTCAACGTCTTCCCGTGCGATGAATACAGTAGACGTACAGATCTACTTGTCCTAGGCTTTTTTTTTTTTTTTTGTTATTTCAGCTGTACTGCTGGTGGGCCTTTTTTTTCTCTTTCTTTTCTTTTCTGGGGCACACAAAGATGGGTACAATTTGCGTGAATGGAGAGTAACGCGTTACTTTTCTACTCATTACTCAATTACATTTGGAGTCGAGTACTTGGTAACGGTAATCAATTCCTTTTTCCATACAAGTAACGGTAACGGTAATCAATTATTTTACTACTAATTTTATTACTACTTTTCGAGTAACGGGCACAAGTCTGCATTTTATTTTATGAAAACTATGGTTGTCGCATTAAAAAATAGCGCAGTTTGTCATTTTTCAACGGCGTTAGCACAAAAAGTGACCATCAGTGGCAGGAGCTTACGAGCATGCCACGCCACTGCCACGTCACAATGTGACGTAGGTGAAAACTCTCTATAGTAGGGAATTGCCTCTAAAATAACTTATTACCAAACCACTTGGCCTTCAATCCAGTGCAAGACAGGATACTTGTGTAGAACACCAAGTTGCTTTTCTCCTATCTTTATCTTCCTCTTTCCATAGGTTACTACTAACATTTGTTTCAGTAGCAACCCTGCAACATAGAGCCTTAGGGTAGTGCAAGGGTACTCCTGTAATTTTGTGTTATACAGAATTGGTTGCAGTCATTGGGCTTCTGAATGCTTCACATATATTTATGCAGTGAGATGTTAATTGCAGGGGCAGATCCATCAGATTGTTCTTGCTTCTGAGAACACCATTGAGGAATCTTAACATTTATGCAAGCGGGCTCCGTTGCATTCACCTTTTTCCTTAATCATCATATCAGTTGTCTTGTTGTTTTTTTTCACTGCTTAACTGCACTCAGTCCTCTGATTCATCAGAGTAACTTAAAGTAGTGCAAGTTTTTGACAAAAAATAACAAATATTCCTTCTGGTTCCTTACAGGGGCAAAAAGAAGTTTGTGACCGTTGTCACTGGGTTGAGTACATTTGACATCGACCTGAAAGATGCTTCAAAGTTTTTCTCCCACAAGTTTTCCTGTGGCTCTTCAGTGACTGGAGATGATGAGATTGTCATTCAGGGTGATGTGAAAGATGAAGTCTTTGACGTCATTACTGAGAAGTGGCCAGAAATTGATGAGGACCTAATCGAGGACCTCGGAGACCAGTCCCGTTAGGTGCATGTATATAAGAAAAATTGATCTTATGAGAGGGGAGTAAAATAAAAGTGCTTGCACCTTGATTTCATGTGTTGCATATGCATACTGCATTGTTAACTGTAGTGCGCTCTACAGAATCCTATGGCAGTATTTGCAGTAGGGTTCTGCAGTTGGGGGATGCAGGGAGCAAACAAACAGTTTGTTTGTCTCTGGAAGTCTGCTCTCTATTAACAGTACTGCATTCATTGTCAACTCTGGAATGAAACCTATTATAACATGTTGCAATTTTTGTATGGCTCCTCCCGTAATCTCTTGTAGTCTCTAGATGCATATTCGTCTAACATGCGTGAAGAATAACTATGAGCGTACAGACAAATATGTGTCATCTTACATGTTTGTATTTGCACCGATCGTGGTTTGTCAGTGCCTATTTTGGCAGGTATATTTTATGTACTGTAGCTCTGAAACTACAAAAGTGTCATTGGATGACAATAGACGATTTCAGAAAATCCCAGTGCTCCTTGCGTGCGCATTGCATCCTGGGTGCTTACTGAGCGGGGGAACGAAGAATAATCCTTCATGTTTTGCTTTCGCTGACCTTGACACGTACACGGACAATAGACAGGTAGGGGAGAAATTGAAACAGTTTGGGGGCCACCCGTTTCCTTCATATTAGTAAGCTCCCACAGTTCAAAGCGGCGCTAAGCACTTTGGGATTTTCTGAAGTCGTCCATTGAGATGGCCCTTCAGGGCAGGATGCATGAGATTGTAAAAAATACTTCCAAAAGGTAAGTAAGTTGCAATTACAACTGCCTGTCTTCCCAAGTACTTCAGTACTTCCAGTTTGCCACAATACATAGTTAGCGAAAATCTGCTTTCCTTGAAAGATGCTTTGCCGATACTGCATTGCACTTTTCATGGTTAATGTGCTGCTCCTTTTGCATGGCATGCCCACATGCATGCTAGAGACAAATACCCAAGTTTACCCAGCAGCCGCAAGTGAAGAGTTATCGCAATACGTATCATAGACTGTGTACTCACATTATTGACTGTGAGGAAGACTTGCTGTTGCGCTGACTTGCTCTTACTTGTAAAGCGTCTACACCACTTTGATATCACACAGACTCCCATTCCATATGGCAAATGGAATAGTTTCCTTGGTCAGTTGAAGCACATTTCTAGTGTCTTCATAGAACATATTCACATAAAAAAGAAAACAGATTTAATGTGCACTATGTGGTATGCATGGAATTCTGCAGTCTGGTTCCTCAAACTATGCTGTGGAAGTCTGCTGATGCGTACCATTACATTTTAGTGTTCAGACGGAGGGAGTCCTCTTGTTGTTTTTGGAAGCCAATACTATACGAGTGGCTTTTCAGTTTTCCGTTTTTCCAGATTATTTTTATGGCCTCATTCAGTCTTATCCTGATTGCGTTGACGCTTTAGAAGTAAAAATTTTCACACTGCAGTGTTTACAGTCTCTGTTCAGTAATAATTGTTCATGAAATGATTGCAAAAATTTCGGTTCAGCCTCTTGAAGTTTGTTCCAACTCTGTACCGGTATCAAGACGGTGAGCTACAAAAAGAGCAGGGTAAAAGAAAGGTCAGTAATGGAAAGCTTGCACTCCATAAGGATTATTCACATACAAATAAACAGTATTTACAGTCCCCGTGATGTCATGGCCAGCACATAGCTAGTGGTTGAAATTCCTATTCTCTTCCTGTCAGCTATCCTACCAACAGATTTTCCACCCATTTTAATCCATTGGTTGTTGAATCTAATTCAAGATCCAGCATCACCATGCAGAGCACCAAACTGAAAAATCTGCGGCAACTCTCAGGATTCGAACATATAATGACTATAAATATGACTACGGAGCTGCTCCTTACAATAATATTTTACGGTGACCTTACCGATCCCAATCATGATTCAACTTTTCGTGGCTATTAATCCTCTGCACACTATAATTGGAAGATGCATGGTTGCTCCTCAGAATGATGAAATTTACAATGATTTCCCAAATGCAGCCATGACTCGACGTTTTGTTTTTGTAACGACTGCTGTTCTGCACACAATAGTACGATGGTTTATGACTACTACTCTACATTATGATATTTCCTGACAATGCAAGTCGTGACTGAACTTTTTAAATAAATGTAATTGCACGAGGGGGAGTAAAAAATAATGCCTCCTCATTTTCTGCAACTTAACTTAAAAATTGATTAAGGCAAAACTTATATTATAGCCTGATGTCTCCTCTACAAGAAGCTACTGCTCAACAAAATCACTGTCACTTCCAATGCATTTACGCCATCGTCGAACCCAAACGTCAAATCCAGCTTGAAAAAAATCTGGAGGTTGCTTTCTGACCTACGACTTTACCGTTGATATAACTTGATCCTACTCTTGAAACAGTGAACCACATAGGCTGTCCTTCATCGGACCAAACAAGTAGAAGTCTGAGGGCACCAAATCTGAGTTGTATGGTGGATGAGGCACGGCGGACAACCCCATTTTGACAATCGCCTGGGTCGTGAATAGTGAAGTGTATGGTCATGATGAATCTGTATGGAATGGATGTTTTTATATGGTCTTTTCTTCCTAATGGCCTCTTTCAGCTCCTACAGTGTGCGGAGGTTTCGCTGTTGATTGTGTTTCTAAGGTCCGTTCAGAAAATCAACTAGAATAATGCCCTGTGGGTCCCGGCTGTTGCAGGGTTGTCGGTTATTGTCTGTCACTGATGTGGATGGACGGTCATTCCCCTGCTTATCTGCAAATTCGACTTCTCCTTGTTGAAATATCTTCACCCAACGCTGCACATTGCTAATGTCCATAAACATTATGGATTTCCTTGGGGCGCACAACCCTCTTTTGCCAAAAATTCGATGGTGGCTCTTTGTTTCTGTGTCTGATCCATGGTTGCAATCATGCAATTTGACAAGCAAAAGTGTGAGTTTGTAGGATAAGATCAACCCTATAGCACTGTACATGAACCGTTCCAGACACTGCACTACATAGGAAAGTACAGACACGGAGGTATTACTTTTGATTCCCACTCGTAAAATGCAATTATTTGCATTGATGTGAACCTGCATTTCAAGTTTTACAACAAAGGGGGTAATAGACGCATAGAAAACCGGCACTGCAAATATACTGAAACTCGTACGACGTCACGGCAGGTACCTCCGCCAGTGAGGAAGCACGAGAGAGGTTACATGCTTACGACTCTGACGTCAGAGCTTGACGAGTATGTGTGTTGAAGGGTTTACATCTCGCCAGGTATGACAAGTAGAAAAATAATTCTTTTTTCCTCAATACTCTGCGATACAATGTGTGCATGATGTAATGAACTACATCTATCAAAGTGTCACAACCCCCTTTAACATTTCATGATTATTTTCACATTCCCGGTTGTGACTCGGCTCTTTATGACTACTGCTAGCTAAAACACAGCACTAAATATGATTTATAATTGAAATTGGACATTATAATATTTCATGACTATTTTCACTATCCCTGTCATGACTCGACCTCTACTGCTGCTACAAATGCTGCAATTTATGACTACCCGACTGCGACCATGACCCAAGAAGATAGGCGTAGACCAGTCATGGCAGATCACTTCGTGACATGTCCGTTTACTGATCCCAAGGTAGCTGGTCCGACTCAGCGGAGAACACCAGCAACTCGATGGCATAGCACAAGCTGCCGAGATGTATCAACATCGTTGAATATGGGGGTGTCGTATGCTGAAATTTCAGCAGATGTCCGAAGACAGCAATAAAAAGCTGTTGCTCCCAGAAAAGTAATTTATTATATGTTAGTAAATACAGCTAGAACTGTCTTCCACCATGACAGTCTTTCCTAAAGAAGTTGAAGACTTTAGAAGCAGCAGCAGCACCAATTATTCTTGTTAGGTCGTCCAAGGTGGCTTCAGAAACTGACTTCAAATCTGAAAAAGAAATTTTAAAACAAGTGACAGCACATTCTGTGGTATAACAACTACACAGGCTAAAAAGATATGTATCAAAGTATCCTCCATGCAGTTAATGGTACTACAGGACGTAATGCAGTTTGCCATTACTTGAAGTCACACAAACCGAAACACTAAGTTTTTGATCTAATCAATTTGGGAAATCCTCAGTTTTCAGTTTCACCATTTCATCTGTTAAGGTATGGCAAGGTGCACAACAGATTGTCAACAGTGTATGGTCAGGAAAATACCACCATTTATAAGCTAGGGTATATACATAGAAAAGCACTTGAAGCACTTAACAGTACCCGGAGAAACATTTTGCTGCACAGTATTTCTTATTCAGTACTGCAGAGGTGACTGCTAAGATATGCCTTTGAGAGACTACGTGATGGGGAAGCGATTTGCATACAGTGCTGACAATCACACAAGCCACAGCAAAAAACATCCCATGGTGGAAAGACGCTGTGCGTGCATCTGCAGATTTCGATTCAACATACCTTGCATATTAGGTAACATATAACATACTTTAAAATATGGATAACAAACTGACAGTTGTGTTTCCTTCCTGACAAGCAAGCAAAAGACTATGCTAAAGACTTCCATCATGTCATCATGTGGTGGCTTCTTGAATAAGAGGTGGCACTCCAGAAATACATTGTGAGGTAATCAACCACAAGGTTCGGGAAGATCAAACACAGCGGAAACACTTCCTCCATAAATTTTTCTGTGTTTTCTGGGTACTGTATTCGTCAGATTGCTGGTAAGCCTAGATATCAGGTCTTTTTTTTTTCCTCGTGTTAGCGCCGCGAAGCAACTGTGGCTATGAGCAGCGTACAGATGTCGACAGATGGAGAGAGGACAGCAGGAAGGACAGGGGGGTTAGTATGTGTCCTGGGCCGACTTCAGGGGTAACTGTGCCGACATTCGTCTAGGTCTTTTTTTTTTTTTCCTTGGCTGACTTTGACACTATCCTTTTAACTCTCAAAAATTAGAAAACTGTGACAAAATTGGTGTGCTATATTGTTCCCATTGTGCCAACATCAACATCAGTAGCACCAAATGTTAAATCAGAGCAAATAAGTAGGGCGTATATTATTAGGGTTAAATGTTTTTTTACAAATTTGTGGCTCAAAATCAGTGGTGCTTTTCTTTTTCAATCAGCAATTGAGGTTAATCTGTGGTACTTTCAAGTGCTGCGATGTTAAGGGAAAACAAGATTTTGGTCAACAGCACTCCATGCCATACCCATATTATGCGTAAATAAGGAAATGTAATGATAAAAAGGATAGAAAGTAAGCGAGCTGGTGGCAGATATCCATAACGAAAACCGGAAAGGAAATGTATGTGCACTTTGCATACAGATTCAGTTCTTGAGCTTACAGTATTGTGGAGCTGTCGGAAACCTTGCTTCATATGCAAGAGATCTGCGTATATTCCAAGAGATGCTACCTTACAATGTTGTTGTAATCTCTTTGTAAAGCCAGATAATATTCAGTTATAAAGTCAAAGGTCAGTTGAAGTCATTTGGGGGATAGATATCAGGGAGAATCAAAAGTTAACAAAAAAAATTTGTATTTGTACCATTTTACTGCAACAAAGTCCAAGGAAAAACAGAAAAATGAGTGAACTTAAAGGAGTACAGAGGGCCACCCAAAAAATTTTCAGGTTAAGACGTCTGATGAAAGTGTGTGTGTCATTTTACCGAATACCGCAAAAGGTCTTGATGTGTGCAATTTGTTTCCCAGAAAAAACTCACATAAACATGGCTCCGCACATTAACCGTTAACTCGCCACTCCGGGTATAACGGGGAGGAGAGGGTATGATGCCACGTCACCGATGACGTTATATGGGTTCTGGTTCACCGGTCAGTGGGGGTCAGCGCCCTGTCCCTTTGCCACCGTAAACCAGTTTTGCAGGTTCCCCCGGAGAACTGGGGACAGAAGGAGCGGCCAAATCATGACCGAGCCAGGAGCAATGCTTTTTCAGAACCCCGAACAGCCGAGTAGCAGACAACAGCTGAGTACCAGACAACATTTCTCTGGACCAATCAGCGAGTGTGGCCCCTGTAACATCAGCGCGAGGTCCCAGGCAGGTCCCAGGCTGGTACAGCTCTCCACCACCGTTGCGCACGGTCGCTTTTTGCGGCGTACTTTAAATTCAATTTCTGCGATAATTATGACTCTCTGGTGCAGATTACTTCTCATGGTGCATCTTACTGGCCTACTTAATAGTTTGATAGGAAGGAAACAGGGTTAAAAATGACTAAAACTGACTTCTGTGCTACTTTAACAGATATTTTCCTGCAAAACTGTGAACAACTGTAAACCTTTGAATAGCCAATGATCCACAAATGTAGTTTCACTAAGTTGAGACCCAGTCCACAGCAAGACACATCACGTGCCACACTGATATGGCACTCTAGATTTGCTAACTCATCTTGGAATCATCCCCCCAAATGTCCACATGATGATGTGAAGGAATGACAGAAGGCATTCTTGGAACAATGCAAGCTGCAGCAGTTACTTCATGTTTGAGAGTTGGATGGTCGCACACTGATCCAGCTGCTCTGCCACATGTTGAAACCACACGACATATACTTAGGGTCTGATTTTTCGGGTTTCACCCAATTCCTCCCTCCTCAATCAGCTTAGGACCGATTCAGGTTAAATCTGATTTCTCCCTGAATTCCAATCACGCATCATGTTGCATCACACTATTTAGTGCACTATTTAATAGCAATTTATTAATAATTTGTCTCATGTAAATATTATTTGAGTGCAACCATAAACTATGTGAAGCACATTCGATGTTACAACATGTGATCCTTGTCACTATAAATGATGAGGTATATATGTTCGAGCAATATACAGAGCATTTTTTTATTTTTTACAGATTTTTAAATAAAAATGCTGCGAGAGCAGCATAGAATAGATGTCGTTTTTGCAATTGAGTTATACGGCCAGGCAGGCATCATCCCGAAGGAAGTATGCCTCTACAAGATGACTAATTACCTAAATTCATTAATTACTTCTTTAATTAGGGGATTTTTAGCAGAATCGAGATAGCAGAATGGGAGACAACCATTGTTCAAAGTCATTCCATGTTTACAAAATCCTGGAACATCCATGTGTGTTGAAATATCCATCGCCGAATTTTGATATGCATATGAACCGAAACCGTGGCGACCGGGAGCACAGCACTTATTCCACGTCAGAGGGCCACGTGCTTGGGAGCAGTGGAGATGATTGGAGTAAGTGCTGATCTGCTGGCCAAATCAACCGCTTTCTGGCCCAAGCCTCTGTCAGCGAAGGTGATGTCAACGGTAGAAGATGTTGTGATGTAGATGTAGAAGGTAGAAGTGATGTGCTCCTGAGGTGTGCCTTTTCGGTTTTGGCACGTTTGCATAGCGAAATTTGGCTATGGATATTTCACAACAAGTGTTCATTTCAAGATTTTTAAAAGATAGAATGGCTTTCACCAAGCCTGGTCTACCATTCTGCAATCTCAAATTCCCTCATAGAGTCCATTAATGAATTGTAGGTAATTACTAATTAGTCATCTTGTAGTTACATAATCTCTTTGAGATGATACCCACCTGGCCATATGAATAACTGAACTGCGGAAATGACATCATAGTTTTTTAAAATTAAAAACCTGTAAAGGATTTAAAAAAAACACCCTATATATGCATTTTACCTGCAGGTGGCTTATTGAACAGAAAGAAGAAAAAATAACTCAATAACACTGAAAAGTATCAGTGGTGCTCGATTGCACTCAAACTACAGATTTCAAAATAGCACGAAAGGATGGTACCAGAGACAAGGAGAGAGACAACATACAGAAGAAGCTGTGTAATGAGAAGAAAATTATCATTACACAGCACAAGTTTAATAGACAAGAACGGATGTTGATGCTGCTTCACAGCAGCAGACCTCAAACTATTTCATCCCCCTAGGCTTCGTATCAAGCAAGCTTGCAGGTCAGAGACAAGGTATAGCACTCTTGGCCTCTAGCTTTTAGCCATCTATCTGGTTATCTGTCATTCTGCCCCAACCTCAAAACATTCCCCGCTATGCCACTAAAACTATGCCACGTGTTGCATTGAGGGTACGACAACGCAAGCATCTCCTTAAAATGTCCAATTGGGCCAGTTTTAGTAGTAAGCACCTCCTGTAGAACATGCATATGTATTGCATTAGAACATAAGTCCTTCAATTGCCATAACTTACAGATTTAAATCTACACACAAGGTACATGTATGTTTTCTCATGTGCACATAATGTAGGTGTCGTATGCTATACTGCTGACGAAAAACAAACAAACAAAAAGATCAAAGTGCTGATTTTCCCTTTTTCTTCAAATTGTAGGATTATCAATGGTAATAAAAGAAAAACAATACTGGGGTCATACTGTCCTGTTTTCGACACTGTAGCAAAGTATATCATTTCATGACGGTGACCCAGTGGCGTCACTAGGGGGGTGCGGTCCACACCGAGTGACGCGACGAAAAGGGGTAACGTGCCCCACCAGTACCTCTCTATCTCTACAGTGATATGAGGAGCCCTCTGCGAGCACATGATTTTTTTTTTTTCTGCATGTGGTACGATATTGTTATTTATCCTGTATCGACTGATATGGAAAAGGATCCATTATTGGGGGGCGGGGGGCGTGACGCAAGGAGCTCCCGCACCAGGTGACACATACCCTAGTGACGCCACTGCAGTGACCTAGAGCTTTGCATATTTATCTCTATATACCCGTGTTCAACATAAGAACAGGACAAAGTAGAGTTGGACAACCCTAACAGAGTTGCTCCACCGTATAAATTACTGTAGAAGTGGTTTTTTCCGCGTGGAAAATATTTTCGCATTTTCGAGCAGAGCTGCTTTGAGGATTGATTCGCGAGAACTTAAATTCGCAACACAGGTTTCCGGGAGTGCTTTGCTCTTGCATATAGTGCCGCCGTCAATACTCGGGCATATTTCGGCACGTACTAAGACATCCGTTGTTCACGTGGATTGCGGCATTCTAGGTCTATTCCTTTCTTCTCCTCACAGAGATAGGAGGAAAGGTCCTGTCAAATGGCCTTTAGGGACCCTGTAGGAGGCCATAGTACTGGCCGTGTGCAAGTTAGCCAGTTTATTTTAGCAGTTCTTATTATCACTCGGGGCACTGACCAGTTCGGTTGAGATGTGGTACTATCATTCAAGCTGGTTTTGAGAATGCGGGGAAAGGCATGTTCTGGCTTCGTGGTATAGTGGTATATTGCATGTATAGTGCAAAGCGTTTATAGGAGTAACAAAAGCATGATGAATTTTCATTTCTTTTCATCTTGCCTGATGGGATAAAACAATCTTCTGCGCTTGCTTAGACAGCCTATGCTACATGGAGCAGAAAGTATCAGGTGGTCGCGGTATAGCGTCGAACGCCTAACGATTTTCGCCCTCATATGGCCAGAGTTATTCGCGGGAACTTAAATTCGCGATTTTGGAGGTGTGCGCGAAAAACGCGAAAAATAATTCCGCGCGAAAAAAAACACTTCTACAGTATACTGCAGTGCCACCAGGTGCGCCTATAGGGCTCCTACAGTTTTGGTGGTGGCGCACCACTTGTTGTGATGTGCAGTGATGGGGCTAGCTACTGCAGCCACTAGGAACAAGCGTTGGGCAGGGCTTAAAGGAATAGTTCGCTCTCCAAGCATCGATTCGTTTATTTCTGTTGCAGATGGTAGTGTATTTCGAACTTTATCAGGTCCGTGCATTAGTTTCCGGCAGCTCGAACGGTAAGCTACGACATCCACGCAAGTAGGCTTTCAGTCAGACAAACAATGTGACGACAAGAGGGCGATCCCATTTCTCTGGCAGAGATGCGGCTTCCTATCGCCAGCCCTGAAGCAACGTCACGAGACGTCACGCGAGCCGATCGCAGCCTCCCTTAATATGCTCCTCTCCCGGTGCCCGGCCGCGCTGCCGGTGCCAGCAAAATAGTGAGAGTGGGAAAAAAAAAAAAAATCACAAACTACTGAAAACTCGGAATATACATCGATTTCGAACGAAAGGGATTTATGGGAAGTTGTCCATTGTCTATTGCACGGACAGCACGTTTTTTCTAGTTTCGTTAGGAAGCGAACTATCCCTTTAAACATGGCATTCTTACGTTGAATATGACTACTGTTCTCTACGTGTGCTTGCACATATTTTTGTGTATGGTACTTTTAGGCGCTGAAGCTGCAACACTGAAGTTGATCATTTAGCTAAGCATGGAAACTCACTGTTATATTCTTTGAGGATAGCATTTACTTTCACTTCACCGATACCAGGAATTGTTTTCAGTGCTGTAGCCATGGAAGTAGATGGAGGAGGGGCTCTCCACTTCAGTAAGAAAGGATTACGTTGTTCTGAATTTGCCACATGTTCCTGCATGAACGTACACAAAGTTGACAGGCAAACATACGCAAACAATCTCACAAAATGTTACCAAGGGAATGTTACACATCTGATGAGCAAAAGTAAAAGATGACACAATTACTACCATGTCAGCCAGTAACTGTGCTGCCTCAGCTTGGCAGGCAACGGGTAAAACTGGAATATCGAGTTCCAGGACAGAAAACCTCTGGATGCTATCATAATGTGCTTTAGACATTTGCGTAAGTTCTGCAAAGACATAGGCATTCTTGGAATTGTTCTGGAAAGAAACATGAAGCTTTTACCATCTGGTGATGTCTATAAAGTGTAAACAAACCAATAGCAAATCTGCCTAACATTTCACACTGAACGCAATACAGCGCAACAACGCGTTAACTCACATTTCATATTCCTCAGGTAGCACAAAAACATGAAAGTACAAAGATGAGAGTGCTGAAGAATTTTTAATTCTAGACAAAACCGGAGTACCTTTCAATGCTTTAAAGGCATACGACTTGCATGTCGCCTTTTTTGTGTGTAAAACTTAAGTATCACCAAGTTAATCAAGGTTAATTATCAGCAGTCAAGCTGATCAGAATTGGATATCCAAGTACCATAACATTGAAGATGGTAACATCTCCATAAGTTGGAGAAAGCAACAAACACAGATGCACACAATATTGTTTGGAGTGCTTCAAGAACAAATGCGCACTTTTCCTTCTTTTTTTTAGTGTCATGCATAACAGAGATAGCTTAGAAAAAGTTTTGAGACAATAAACACGTATCTCCGAATTGCATTAGTACAGCATTCTAGCAATTTCTAATTAAAATAACATGCACCACAACAGGTGTCTACCTTTCTCAGCTTCACGATTTTTCGTTTGAGAACAGACTCATCGATCAAGTCTCCTTCAGTAGCATATAGGACGGCGCTGTTACTACTTGGATAGAAGTCAACCAGACCCAGATCATGTGATACAATGGGACGCCCCACTTCTGGAACAAAAAATAGGAAATATAGCTTCAGGAACGTGGTCTTATCCATATCGTGCCGCTTTGTATCCCTTTTGCAGCATACGATAGGCGCCATGCTGAAAACGAGCACGCTTAACGAAGCTTGAACTAATGTGTGCTGTCCGTTTCGTGTGTAACCATACCACTTGTTGTGCGTCAGTACATTTACATTTCTGAAAAACTCCTTACTCTTGAGAACTGTTAGCAGTTCTGTATTCGCCCATTTATCCGCCACCATGACGCTACCCACTGGAACGCGAACATCCTTCCGTATTACGTCCGTTGTAAGCTGTGTAACGTAACTAGTATCCATTCCTGTTTGGGATATTGTTTCAGCAATTATCTAACCAAGCGTTCCTGTAAAGATTTGCAGTACGCACTCTCGTATAACCCGCGCGAAAACAATACTATGTTGCCAACGGAAGTCAGCACTTGAAAGCAATAGAAAGAAACGACGAAGTAGCGTGCGAAAGCAAACGTTTCATGTTATTTGCTTTCACTTGGCTTGAACAGACTGTAAATGATGCAAATAATGCTCGTATTTCTATTTTCTCGAGTTCCGTATTTGCCTGTAGGGAAGCGACGCTAGTGGATTTCCCATCGCAAGTGCCGATAAAGTGCGAGTGGCAGCGAGAGGTCCATCGGATCCGATCGCGTAGGCGAGAGCAGAGAGCGGGAATGGGGTCGAGCCTCAAGATGGCTGCCACGGTGTCGTACACACGCACAGGTCTGCTAGAAGTCTACGCAAAACAGCAATGGCACAAAGTTCTTGCAAGTCTCGAGGAAGATAGCCTGTGTTTGAGCCTGGATGAGAATTATGACATTCCCGCTGCCATCAACGGTGGGCTGTCCGATAGCGAAGCAGCCGACATTCCGGATAGCATCGCCAACCAGAAGCGGGTTGTGCGCGTTGTAAAACAGGACAACAACGGGCTGGGAATCAGTATCAAAGGTGGCAAAGAAAATAAGATGCCCATCTTGATAAGTAAAATCTTCAAGGGCATGGCTGCTGACCTCACGGAGCAGTTGTACGTAGGAGATGCAATTTTATCAGTGAACGGTGAGGACTTGCGAGACGCGACACACGACGAAGCCGTCCGAGCACTCAAGCGCGCCGGAAAGGTGGTGGACTTAGAAGGTCAGTGGCTCTTTCATGTATTCCACCACGTTCACTCACCTGGTCTCATGTAGCTGAAAATGGTGGTATATTGCACGTGTGTAATGAACTATCGGGAAACAGGTGACTGCTTCCCTGAGCGCCTGCTACAGTACATGCTGTAGTACGTGTTGTTTTTATTTGCACACAACGTTATTATACTGCAGAAGCAAGTTTTCTTTGTTTTCCTTTTTGATGGAAACGAGACTGATACGCTATTTAACACTGGCCGAGCGGGTAAGAGCATCCGCTGGTAGCCAAGGTCGTGTTGAAGACTGAGAGGTGGTGGTGGGTTCGAATCCTACCTGCTCTGCTGTCTGAGGTTTTCCCTGGGTTTTCCGGCAGAGTTTCCAGACGGATGTCGGCACAGTTCCCCTTGAAGTCTGCCCAGGATACTTACTAACCCCCTGTCTCCCACTCCTTCCTGCTGTCGTCTCTACATCTGTCCACGTCTGTACGCCGCTCATAGCCACAGTTGCTTCGCGGCGCTAACACGAATAATGAAAAAATTAACACTGCATTTACTCACAAGGAGCGCAGGATGTTGAAATTGTGCCACCTCATTGCCTGATATCACTATTGACAATCACAACTTTAATGCATTGCTAAGGCAAACAGGAGAAATCATCAAAACATGAATGGAGAACAGCGTATATAGCTTTTATGTGCACGTACTTGAACGTGCAAACGTGTTACCGTTCAACTTTAGTATAACATTGGTATTGCTCCTTGTACACAGATGAACCACAATGACATAGTTCTCAATCTAAAGGCAGTGGGTAAATTGCCAGCCCAGTTTAGAGGAAAAATAACCCTGGGGTGTGGTAACGGCATCTGTCTGAAGGTATAAATGCTGAAATGTCACATTATAGTGAGCCGATGCACTTTTTGTATGCAATAGCTATCACATGTAGCTAATGCATACATGACCAAGTGCAAAACAATAGTTTCCACTTCATAGCATGAGTACCAGCACATTTTGGAGAGTGGTACAGTGCTTTCTGTGATCATATTGACTGAAGTTGCACACATTTATTGATGCAACACTTGCAATTCCACGTGCAGTTTGTTCTGATGCAACACACACAAAAGTCTTCGTCTTGCATCATTGCTGACTGTGAATGTTAGATCTGTATTGTGTTGGAAGCATGAAACATAGTGATTGAGAAAGGACATTATACGTTACTTGCTATGGCGACACGGTGCAGCTTTAATGTCGAGTGCCATTTAACATTGGAAATGGGACTGTACCGAAGGATAAAAAGTTTTCTGATTTGGACATTGCTGACGTACACAGGTAGAATGTGGCACAATGAGACACACTGATGGGTGACACTCACTGCACCATATATATCTAGTCACATATTAATTGTTCTTTCCACTTCTTACCACCTGTTGCCTTTACATTATATTGCCTTGACCGTATTACCCTTTACTGGTACTACCTGATGGCTTGGTAAGGAGAGGTGTGGGAGGATTTCCTTTTCTTATGTACACTACATAAGGTTTGTGCAGGGTTTGAGCTCCTCAAAAGCCCATTGCCTGTGCCACTGCTCTTCACATGAACTACAGCTCTTGTGTTGCCTTTGTAAGACATTTTCTGGCAAATATAAGTAACTCGTGACACTGAAAACTGTTGTTCCAAAACAGTTCCTTGTTTGTTCAACCATGCTGCAGGACAGATGGATTCTGTTACGACGCTGTTATGTGTTACGCGTTTTTACCCGTTATGTGAGTATGCTACACGTTGCACCTAAGCTTGAAACCGAAATTTAAGCGAGTCTCGTCGGCAAAGCATGGCAGACAAAAAATCGTTTAAGAGGTAGATGGCTCGACCTGGACGTCATATTGGTGGATGTATCGATTTCAGACATATTTTTGTAGCGCTTAATGACGTTAGAATACTCGTTAGAGGTGTCTTTATTTTGTGAGTGATCAAAAAAGTTAATGAAGCGGGAAATGCGCGCTGTTATCTTCCAAGCGCTGTAGAAAGGTTTCTGGGGCTCAAACCGAAAATCTAACCTCATTAAGCAGCAGCGATCACCGAAGTATACCAGCCAAGATATAGTTCACGCAAATTTAACAGTTCCCCGGGACACTATGCAATTTTTTTCAAATAAATGTACGTGGAATCCCACAGGGGTTGAAGGGTGTCGAAGGTTTCAACATGTCTTTATGTCTCGCGGACTGTGCGCACGTAATTGGACGTAAAGAGAATCCATGCGGCGCTCTTACATGCTGGACTGTTCACACATAGGTGTCCATAAAAATTCATCTGCTTCTGAACAAAAGGCCTGTGGGAAGAGTCGCGCTGCTAAATGGGGACATAAAGCACCACGTCCAAGATAAAGGCTCGTTGGAACCGAGATCCAAACGCTCTTGACATTCGGCTATCTTGCGTGTTCCCAGTTGCTCGTGTCTACACGATTTTAAAATGCACACTTGCCTGTCGGTGCTTTGAAGAATAAAGAGTGAACAGTCGTATTATTAAGAAACGCGTGATTCCATCCAAATATGCTACCTTCGAGCGTCTGTATTCAGGCGACGCCGAATTTAAAATACCATTTACTTCCGATTTTGCGAAATACCGCATAAGGATGCGCGCGATCCCGTCTTGCAACATCGTTAATTAGACCGAAACCAAGCAGAAACCCCAAAGAAATAAGGAGTGGTCACTGCGGTTTGCGCAAGACACTGTTTGGGTTTTGGGAATATGCAGTGGCGACCCTTGTTCTAAGGTCGCACTTCCGTTTCCTGTGAAAAACAGTGCCATCCTGCAATGTGAGCATCGTCGCTAGGCGTCACGCACGCGCGTGATGACGTCGACAACGCTTACGTTTCGCACATTGAGCTTCTCGGTGGCGTTGATTTCTGTTTGGGGGAAGAAGAAGAAAAGAAAATAAGCTGCACACACACACACACCTACAACTGACAGTCGCAATCCTACGCAACCGCAATTTTATGCAATCCTACGTACAGCTTTGCACGCGTGTGGTTTAAAAAATAACCTTAACAGTTTAATTGAAAATCCGAGCTTTGTCTGCGGGTGGTAGTGCGAGTCTTCTACTCTGTATGTTGTGTTTTTTTGCTACCTCCGCGTGGTACGTGTAAGCACGCGACAGCTGATTAAAAATGACTGCCTCGCTTCCGGTTTGCACCAGGGAGGAGCAACGGTCAGCCATCCGTTTACTTACGAGCAAGGCTGCAAAACCCATTGGCATCCACCGTAACCATATCACTGTAGCAGGTGCATTGCGTGAATGCTCGCGGAAACTCGCAGAAACTGCCACACGAGCTGCTTCCTGCACGAACTGTCCTTCCTCCTGCAAAGTGCCACCAAGCTATTTCTGTCAAGACAACAATGTCACAAGGGAGCTAATTCTTTGTTGAATTGGATTTTTGTTCGGGACAAGTTCACGAACTGGTACGCCACGCGTGTAAAAGCAGCGATGGACAACGGCCCTCTAACTGTAATGCAAGTGAACCACTTCATGTATGTGAGCCAAGCACGAGCTCCAGAGGGACAGTCAATGTGAGGAACTGGGACTCAGTTCACTCAGTTAGTATCGTTTGTTAATCATTACTAATACTCTATAAGTACTATGTACACGATTCTGCCCAGTGAATGCCAACTATCTGCAGAAAAGTTTACAGTCTGATCGCAGGTCGTCTTTGGCCCTTCCCGTTCAGAAAACTCGCCGTTTCAAGAAGCATGTGCGGGAATCCGTTTATTCTGCGACCCTATTGGTGGATAAAAAGTCTATATTTTAAGTATGCGTTTCAGCTGTAGCAACACAGGTCGCACTGTTGAAAGTCCTCCCGACACAACTGCCAGCCTTGTGCTGTGGCCACAGAAGGACTCGTTTATTTTTATTTATTTATTCATTTTTGACAGTCCTCCCACAAAGGGGAAACAAATCCCCATCTAAGGAGAGAGCACCCGTTGAACCAAGTAAACAAAAGCGGAAAGCAATTACGTGGGTCTGTACCTACATTGCCATCGCATAGAGCCGGGCAATAAAAAGCAATAGGATACATCAAACAACAGCAGTTTTCAAGGATACAAAGCACCAGCAACTTCAAAGAAGGGGACAAAACTACATCAACATAGCCTTCACAGGCTTTTACAGTTACAAAGGAAGAAGCTAGTGTGAGCTCTATATAGTACCGGTCATAGGCGCCGACTGCGGGGGGGGGGGGGGGGGGGGGGCGGGGGCCCTTGCCCCCCCGGAACATGAACTAGGGGAGGCGCCGCCTCCCCCAGGAAGTCCCGCTAAGAGACTGACACCAACCTTTGGGGCTCGGCGCGCCCGGGTCAAAAGAGCGAAGAGGCACCAACCCAAAAATGCATCTTGCAATTTGTAAAATATATATCCGCCCACCATACTCTTTTTCACAGTAGAAGGTGAGGCGAAGAAACACAGAGGATGACAAAACACACACACAGCCTGAATTTCGCCCAAAGCAATCAGATCAATGAAACGAAGTAGTCGAAAAGGTACCAGCAGCTGCCAGTGAGGTGTAACGGTAGGATCTTCGGAACGCATATTCGTTGGGAGCGGGTTCAACTCCCGCTGCTCCATTTCATTGACCATATTCATTATATTGCGCGCATTTCGGGTCAAACACCGAGGATTCAATACATTTTCTTCTTTTTGCACTCTGTGCTCAAAGGCGTAATGCCTTCAGTTGTGCACATGTTCACTGTTTACGTTCTCTCTGTTTTTTTCTTTTGTGTTGTTTTTTCTGTTCTTCCTTCCTCTTATTTCTATACCAGTTCTGCATACATCATAGGATCCCGCCAGAGTGTGTGATTCTTCAGCTTTAGTTTTGTGTTCTTCTTTTTTCTTTTCCTTTCCTTTCTTTTTTTTTCTTAATAAACATATCCCCCCCCCCCCCCCCCCCCCCCCCCCGGCCAGAGTACTTACTTCTTCGCGGTGCGCCCTTGCCCCCTCCGGGAAAATGAAAACTCTCCGCCTCTGGTACCGGTTGTAGTGCAATGCTACTATAGGTGTTGCATTTTTTGTCGTGCTATAGTTCGTGCACCTTCCTGTACTAAGGCATAGCCAATTATGGTAGAAAAGCTATCGTAATGTTTGATGTTAGAGCGTTACTTCCTTCAGTGCGTTTTTTTCTCTCTCTCATCTGTCTTTTTATCGTCCTTCTATCGTACCAACTATTGCTGGTGCATTATTGCGCGAATATCCCAGTCTGATAATTAGTATGCCAAGTGCGTACGTGCGACTCGGGGAGGTGCGCACAAGTCCGTAATTGTAGCGATGTGCAGCGTATAATGCCACGTACCTTCCTTAAAGCACGACCCATGCAGTATAGGTCGTGACTCGGAGACTCTCATCGATTTTTGTACAGCCTCTCGGGCGATACCCTCAGTTACTTTCCCCTAACTTGTATCTTGTCTCTGAAAATCGAAACATAGCATTGGACACCCGCTCTGCTTTTTGTGCACGGAAAATTGAGACTGTGCGCGCACATTGAAAGACCACTGAAAAAAAATTCTGGTTAGAGCGGCAATTGAAGCAGCATGAAATCAGAATTGCCAGTTTGCGGGACTAACTATAAAGAGGAGGTCACGATATATCAAAGTCCCAGTTAACTCGAAGCTGATCATCTTGTTCCGAATTAATTTCAACTAATTAAATTTCGTACACTTTCGAGGTGTGGTGTGATAAATGTGATGCGTCTCGTTCAACAAGCTGCGATGGCACGTAAAAGTTTAATTTCGTTAATTTAAATTAGTGTTAGCCTAAACTTATGGTTTTGATCAAGAGTCATGTTCAATGAAGCATATAAGTTATGTATCTTAATTTGCTGAGCCTAACTTCTGAGCTGAAGTTCTGCCTTGTATAGGTGCACTTATTACCATTGCTGACCTCTAGGCGTGCCAAAATAGTGCTGTCCTGTGTACGAATTCGACCTTTTCAGTAAGCAGAAGTTCTGCACGCGTTAACTCGCCTCATTTCTAGAGCGTTTACGACGTCACTGTTAGACGCCCTCGTTAGTCAGCAGTGGTTGAAAGGGGTGACATTTACTGAAAATATTACAGAAAAACAATATTAGCTGACACTCGCGTGCTGTAGAGTGCACCCGTTGCTTTGCTCTGTTGATCAGCACATCCAACGAGTAAATACATAGCTAAGGTAGCCGTCCGGCCTCGTGACTACGGCCACGGTCAGAATATTCATCGAAACAACACATTCAACGTACCCCGTCATAAGATCAAACGTGTCGCGGTATATCCAACCGAGGCAGAAGCCTAATCATATTCAAGTGCCCCAAATCGTGCCGGATAAACGTAAAAGACGTTGGTCGCGTCACTGTGAACCTGTATTCTACGTTTAACAGAAAACGGCACCGTGTTGGTGAATACTGAAACTTATACGTCCGCGGCATCTCGGAAGGCCGCGGGAGAGGACACGTGCTTACAAGAACCAATGGGAATGGCCGGGGTGCTTACTATGCTTCTTTTTTTTTTTTTAAAGAAATCTCGAAGATGTGAAAACTGGATATATATCAGTAGAGACCCTGCCTCGCGAAACAGCACGCAAATCCATTTCACTGGCGTCAATGAATATAGCTCCCTGTGTGTGAGCCCGTTGGATGTTGTCTCTGTCGTGGAAGCGGGCGCGCGGAACGCTATCCGTGACAGGCGTCTGTTTATTTTCCGTCCCTGCGAGATGACATAGCGAGCTTCGGGATGACGTCAAGGTCTCCTCGCATTTCTTCCCTGAAACGAATACTTCGGATGCACTACGAGGTGGAATGCGTCGGTCTCATGTTATTTCCTGGTCATCTATCGGAAACCGTCCGCGATCGGTATCGATGCAACGTGGCACAGCGTAGCAGCTTCATTCGTCCTGAGCTTTGAAAATTTGTTAAAGTAACTTGTAGTTGCCATGAATCGCTTGAACCTTGATTACCTTACGTGTAACATCACAGTACCATTACAATTATTACCTAACCTTGATTACACAATGGCAGTTGACGCAAATTTGATCGCTTGGACCACCGATGTTCTCGATGGATTTTACTGTGCAAATATTCGAATTTTTCGAATTCCGAAGCGAATAACCGTTTATTCGATTCGAATTTCGAATGGAATATACAGGGTGTCCCAGAAAACGTGTCGCTGAACCATAATAAAAAAACTACGCCATCATCTAGAATCGTGCGCTCAACGGCATTTGTTGTTACTGTGTTTTTGCCACCTCCTGATGTGAATTTCATGTAACGTAAGTTTTATTATGTAAATTTTTGCGAACTCAACTCTGAAGTTTGCCAAGTAAATGTCATTTTTTTACCCCGCCAATGTGAAGAGCGTGCCGAATTTACTCAAATTCATGATAATTGACAGGGATATTGAGGAGCTATCCCATCGGGAAAAATATTCGAACATCGTGCTTTTCGAAGCACCCAGAGCATAGCGCTCGACGACTTTTGAGTGCAATCGTTGCCAGTCCGACGAAAGGAGGTTGCAAGCCCAGCCCACAGAGGGATAGTAGAAACAATGACAGTTCTTGAAATTGGGAGAGGGAAGGCATGATCCCAGCGGAAGCCGGATGCGACAAGTAGATAGGGGATTTTTAGGCACTAACAAGGGATGCTCTTCACCGCATAGCACGCAGAATGCCAATCATCATCGCGAATGATGTCGCTCTGTCTCCCGATGTGCTGAGAAAAGGGGCGCACACCTTTTTATATATCAACTTTCCTTCCAATCGGAAGATAAAACGATACGATTCTGAAGGTTGGTTAGCCTAGAACGATTTTATGCTCTGGATTTATGCGACTCTGGATTTATGCGACGAGGAGCGCCACCTGTTAATGCCTGTGAATCCTCTCCCTATAGTGATAAGCCATGCCTATGCTATCTCTTTCTACTATACTGGTGTGGGCTGGGGTTCCGACTAGAGCCCTGCACCATCCGCGGATGGAAGCGGATATCCGCAATATACTTGCGGATTCGGATGAAAATTTAGCACTTTCTGCGGTGTGCGGATCGGATGCGGATGGCTCGAGGTTGGATGCGGATCGGATGCGGATATACCGCGTGCTGTCATTTTTTCACCCGCAATTTATTTGTATTGCGCGCCGACAGCGAGCGCATGCTCTGGTTCACCTTTGACCATGCACGGCGCCCAGACTTGTACGTATTTTGAGTATTGTATTTAAAATACTGTATTTTAAATACAATTTGCGGTATTTTGGTACTCTACTCAATACTTTTTGTTTTGTGTATTTGTACTCTATTTAAAATACATTTTATGGCATTTTCTACTCAATACTCTAATTACATATTTTGGATCTCCCTCTCAAACTTTCTGTGTCTCGTCTTTCCGTTATCTTTCTTGTTCAGTGGAAATTTCCTGAGTCCCTCGGACTTGACCCGGATAGTGACTCTAGACCCGGACGTTGGCCCTTCCTGGAAGTCTCCATTTAGAGATCTTGGCCCGTGTGTAGTAATCCTTGGCCAGTGAGGGTTCTATTATGTGTGCCCTGACGCGGTGACGCCGGATTCTGACCTGGCCGAGCAGGGACATGCTAAAAGTTTGCTTTGTTCTGGGTCACATAAACTTAGTGAAGTTATGTGGTATCTCTTTGTCATCTTTTTGGGATTTGTGTTTAGATAACCACAGCGGCGGCTAGCGCAGTGCGCGGGGTTTAGGTGACCCATGTGCCATAACGTCGACTTGCCGCATTGACCAGTGACCGGTGACTTTTTGTGTTCAAGGATGAATAGTATCTTAATCGTATTTCAAATACTTTTTGAAGTATTTTGTACTCTATCCTAATTACTTTAATTTTCATGCATTTATACTCTATCTTAATTACATTCTAACGTTAGTATTTATTATCTTATCTTAAATACATTTTTGAGTATCTTGTACATGTCTGACGGCGCCAAGACGGGAGAGGAGGCATTCAGGCGTCTCGAACCGCGCGAGCGCGGACGAGGTAGCGTTCCACGCGTTCCAGAAGTCTCTCCATATCGCATTTGTTGAAAGGTTTACCTTTGCTTGTCGTCATGACTGAGTCCTTCCGTGACAGCATGGAGGCATCCGAAATTATACCAACATGCTTCCGGCGGTCTTTACGCGTCTTTCGAAACGTGCGGATTTTTGCGGATCGGATGCGGATGGTGCGTTTTGCTCAGCGGATCGGATGCGGATGTAAACTGTTGTGTATGGTGCGGATCGGATGCGGATAACGTGTGCGCGGATGCGGATCGGATGCGGATGCCAAAAACCTCATCCGCGCAGGGCTCTAGTTCCGACCTCCTTTCGTCGAACTGACAACGATTGCGCTGAAAAATTCGTCGCGCGCTATGCTCTGAGTGCCCAGTAAAGCAAGATGTTCGGCTAGTTTTTCCAATGGCATAGCTATCCTCAATGTCAATTATCATTAATTTGAGTAACTCCGGCACTCACTTGACATTGGTGGGGTAAAAAAGTGACCTTTACTTGGCATATTGCCGAGTTCAGCTCGTAAAAATTACTTTCATAAAACTTTACGTTACATGACATTCACATCAGGAGGTGGCAAAAACATAGTAAGAACAAGTGCCGTTGACCGCACGATTCTAGGTAGCGTAGTGTTTTTATTAAAATTCGATGATATTTCTTCTGGGACACCTTGTAGATTTCATTGTTCTGATTTCGAATGTCTCTTTCAAGAAGGATTGAGGTTTGAGCTTGTTAGTATTCCGTAGTCATGTAAGCAAGAAGCGGGACGAGGCAACATCACCTATATAAGACAAGGCCCCTTCACATCCTCCTCGTCCATCATAGTTTGGTGACCTCACGCCAATCACACTGCATAGTTGGTGTGACGTGAAAACGCACGTCACACCAACTACGAAGTGTGATTGGCCAATTGGCCAATCACACTGCAGAGTGAGTATGATGAATTACGTTATCTGGCGCAAGCAGGGAGAGTGGCCTCTCTGTGTCCGGCAATCCTATCCGCGGCGCAGTAATATTTTGATAGCTGACACGACTATTGGTTGTGTTGAACGAGGACGGACAGGTACGACACAAGACAAGCGCCAGTCTGTGTCCTACTGTCCCTGTGTGTCGTCTGTGGACCCTCAGAGTACAATGCCAGTCTGTGAATCCCCCTTATTGTTGTTTTGTGAGTGGACAAGCACTTGTCACGTGGTTTCCCCAAAACTTTATCCTGTCTAATGCGTAGAGACAAACTGTCGTATTCGCTTCGCTTTTCGCACAGCTCCAGATAGATGTCCAGAGAGTACCCTATACGCTTGAAAAGCCATCCCTGGTATTACAGCATACTCAAAAGGCAGAAGGAATACAAATACAAGGGTCGTTCAAGGTTGATCGAGACTTTTGCTCGAGATAAAGTCAGCTCGGGTCATCGGCACGTGCAGCAGCGGCAGCTTTCATAGCGGCGAGCAGTGCAGCTGTGGAACAGCAATGCATAATCAAGTTGCTCGTGAAGGGGAACGTCAAACCAGATCAGAGTTTGCAAAAGATTACAGGCACAGTATAGGGGACAAACGATGTCAAGAGGAAGAGTGTACAAATGGTGCAGACAGTTTGGCGAAGGACGGGATATGGTGACGAATGAACCACATAGACACGTTCGTCCGACTGCAGTCACGCCAGTGAACGTCGCAGGCGTTGAGCAAATCCTCGAGAACCGACGAGTAACAGTTCGGGACATTGCAGCCCCGCGTAATATTAGTGTCGAAAGTGTGGAGACAATCATTCACGAGCACTTACTGTTCCGCAAAGTCTGTAACATGGGTTCCTCGACACCTCACTTGTGACCAGAAGGGAGCGCCCATGACAGTCTGTGAGCAGAGTCTCCGGGCAGCTGCTGAACCGGTTTCAATCCGAGGGGGACGAATTTTTGCAACCAGTCATCGCATGTGATGAAACCTGGATGCATCATTTCACCCCAGAGACAAAAAGCAGCAGCATAAAATGGCGATATAAAGCTTCCTCGCCGCCAAAGAAAAGCAAGATGCAGCCGTCCGCTGGGAAGCCCATGTGGACTTCTTGGAGCAAAGGGTCACGATTAATGCCCAGCACTACTCCATGTTGATAAAGGGTGCCGTGCGAAACGCATTTCGCTGGAAAAGGCCTGCATGGGATGTTGTCTGGAAGGGTCATTCTTCTTCATGACAATGTCTGGCCTCACACGACGAATTTGACAGTTAGCAACCCTGGCCGAAATGCGCGGGGAGGTTTTGCCCCATTCCCCTTACAGCCCAGATTCAGCCCCAATCGAGTACCATTTGTTTGGTCCCCTTAAAGAGCAGCTTGGAAGAAAGACGTTCCACACAGATGAAGCCCTCCAGAAAGATGTCCTGCAGTGGCTACGACAGCAGCCCGCTTCTTTCTACGCCAACGGCATCAAAGAGTTGCCACAGCGATGGCAGCGGTGTCTAGATGCACACGGTGAATACTTTGAAAAACTGACGCAGTTTGATGATTCCCGAATTTTCCATCGTATTTAGAGAAGCAAAAAGTTGACAGCTGCTGAGCGAGGATGGATCGTCTATGTTTTGTGCGTTGAAAACAATCGAGGTTATGTCAAGTTTAAAGAAGGACTGTTCATGGATGAGCGCTCAGACAGGATTCAGCGTGGGACGCGTAGGCAGCATGTGCAATACACTATAAAAATGTATTTAAAAAGCGATAGTAAACATTGAGTGGCGAACGTGACTAAGATGCAGTACAAATGCTTAGAAGAGAAAGCAATTAGAGTAGAAGGTATATTGAAAACTACCGTGTCAACCTTGAATGACCCTTGTTTTATATCAATCAAAGAGTGACACGTAAAATAAATTGCAAATTAGGGAAATCCACGATGCAAACAAGTTACTCTCCATACATTCGCAACGCTGGGTCAGTGAGAGTTGCTACCGATAAATCAGTACTGAGGTTATCTCGATTAGATTAAATGTGGAAAAGAAGGATGATGAGACATCATTACACGAATGGCTACAACATCGAAGGCGCGCTTCATTCCTCACTATACTGAATATAAACGATAAAAAGTTGTTCTACCTTTAGAGGAGAGGAACGCTGGCGGATGAAAGCGGAGGAATATCGTGAAGAACAAATTTCACTTGGCGTGCTCCCTAATTACCGCGCCGTGAAAAGCGCCCAATTGAGCACGTGTGTGGTTGTATACACCCGTAATTTGACGGTCGTGGATTTCACCTCGAAGTAGCGTGCGAGGCCCTACACGTTTCTACCCATACTATATGTGGTAATCTCTTGCGAGCACACGTTTGGAGGGCAGCGTTCAAATGACATATAGCCCCGTGCAAGCATCCGGAGCTCACGAATACTGTACTTGTGAGAATGCTCGTGCGGACTTATCGTAATCTGACGGTGCGTACAACAACAACTACATGAATGACGATGGGATGAGGTGATCCACCGCAACAATTGCGGTACCATGCCTCAGTGCATGTGGGTTAATATGTGAGTGGCATGACGATGAAAAATATGAGGCATACACACTCGCACACACACATGACACAAGCAAATGAGATATCGCACACGCGGGTACTGAACTGGGTGCGGGTGTAACTGATGGTGATAGTACTTCATCCGGTCGGCCTCCGAATATGTAGTACTGTGAAGATCACATCTCCGCATTCATGGCGAAAGCTCTGAGGTCAGAGTAGTTCAAGCAGGCTAGTAGACGTCAAGAACAGATAGAGTGAGTGCAGGCATTGACGGTGCTGCACAGGGTTAGAACAAGCACCCAAGATTGCGACAAGGCTGAGCGGCTTGTTGTTGATACGGGTCAGTTGGGACTGGAGCATTGCTCTCTCCGAACTGTATAGCGGGCAGTCGATGGGGACGTGTTGAATGCTTACCACCATGCCGCATTTGGAACACGAGCTGGTTGAAGCATACCCTAGTCTGTGTCTGAACTGCGGGGTGAAAGCCACATTGAGGCGAAGTCGATGTAGAAGGGAGGAGAGACAGCGGGGCAAACGGCCTGTGAGGGAAAACGACAAGTTGGATCTACGGCGTGCAACAAGGACCTATCTGTAATGACCCGGCGATATTGTTGGGACGCCATTGGTTGAATCATCGCCGACAAGAATGCCCTCCTCTCACCACGGGTCAACATATTCGGTATCACCGCCTGGCATTGTCTGGTAACAGCAGCCACTCTGTCAGCCTCTTCATTTCCGCTTAGTCCACAGTGACCTGGGATCCACTGAAAAGTGATGGAGTGGCCTACGTCGCAGAGACGCTGAACGTCGCTGAGGATGTCCGTGACAATTGGAGCTAATGTACCTCGTGCACCCATGCTCTCTATGCACTGCAGGGCTGCCCTGGAGTCTACCCACATGTGAGGTGTATACCACACACATTCGCGGAGCCTCGCGCAGAGCATATCGCAGGAGCGACCCGTAAAGCCCCGCAGACGTAGAGGAAGTGCAGTGTGCCAGGAGATGCCCATGAGACACCTGGACCGCTGGAATGACGAAGGCGGCCGATGAACTTACAAGTGTAGAGGACCCGTCGGTGTAGACGGCCGTTTTGAAAATGGCTGCTGCAGACTCTGTCATCTTTCGCTGGTGCCCAGTCTTTTCGTCTTATTGCAGCTATCCAACGCTTTTTCTTTCCGGGTTGCGTGAAAACTGGTGAAACGTAATCCCGCCACCTTTCTTCCACCGCGATGTGCTCCCAAAAGCTACACAGCTTTGAGGCGGTCACTTTCGCCAAGAACTTCGAAGAACGCAATTGAAAACGGTGGTTGTTTTGCCCACACCAACCCGGCGCAGGCCGACAGCAGCGCCGCCGCAAAGGCGTGACGCCACGCGGGTAAACTGGTCTATACGCTTAACATCATGTCCAATGACATTTGGCGAAGGACTGACGGTGGCACTTCCTTTTTTTCTTTCTTTTCTTTTTTTTTTCCTTTTTGCGTTGAGTTTCGTAATGCCGGGGGAGGTCGAGGGCAGTGACAGAGACCACGGGGGAGACGAAGACGCTGTTGGCTTTACTACAAACGACTTTGACTTAGGCTTTGCTTCCGCAATGATTTTTTAGAGATTGCTCTGCTTGCGTTAATAAATAAAGTTTTGCTACCAATGGGTGATGAGCTATAAGGCGTAAATAGTGACGTACAGTCTCCCTCGTCCTGAGGACTTCAATTGGTATGTCATGAGCTTCGGTTATGACCATCCGCGTTTCTGCAGCTCTGGGGACGCCAAGACAGATCCTCAGGCTGCGTGCAAGGAAGCACCGAAGCCGCTGAACATGCGTCTCAGAAATGCCGTGAAGAACAGGAAGGCTATACACAAGTGAACCACGAACAAGATCCTTATGAACAGCCAGGAGTGATTGCTCATCCATACCCCACTTGGCGCCAGCAAAATGAAGGACGGAGGTCCACCGCTGGACCTTCTTGTCAAGGTGATCGATGTATTTTTTCCAGGACAAGTTGCAGTCGAGGACGACACCCAGAAACCTGTGATGTTTCACCTGCTTGATCGGCGAGCCAGAAAGAAAAAGCTGATAGCGGTGCATATGCTTTCTTGTGAAGGCGTGAGCTGCAGATTTGTTGACGGTGCCTAAACTACCATTTTGCGCTACGAAAGAAGTGCGCATTATACATAGTCTGTTAAAAGAGGTTCATGACTTTCTTTTTTAACGAGCGACTGGCACCAGCGGCATGGCCGAACTGGTTAAGGCGGAACGCCTCATTGGTGGTGGCCAAGGTCGTGCTGAAGACTCCGAGGTGGTGGTGTTCGAATCCTATACCACCGGCTGCGCTATCTGAAGTTTTCCCTGGGTTTTCGGGCGGAATTTCCCGACGAATGTCTGCACAGTTTCCCCTGAAGCCGGCAGAGGACGCATACTAACCCCCCTGTCCCGCACTCCTTCCTGCTGTCCTCTCTCCATCTGTGTACGTCGCTCATAGCCACAGTTTCTTCGCGGCGCTAACGCGGAATAAGAAAAAAAAAACGAGCGAACTGGCGCTTAAATTGGAATTAGGTAGTACTTGAATAAGTGCCCGTCCTGTCTCGAAAGGGTTTAGGTAATAGGAGCTAACTATAACTTTTCCTGTCGTACGTAGGAAGATGCGATGTAATCTTTTAGCTTCGCTATACTCTTCTTTCTTTTTTAGGTACCTTCACGGGTCAGTTTGAGATGAATGTCATAAATGACGCCTCTGTATATACTTTTCCACGGTGTTTGAATGTATTTATGTTATGAGTCTGAAAAGCTGCTCCACAGCCAGCAGAATTCTAACAAAAAAGAAAAAGGGAGAAAAAGTGAAACGGTTCAAAACTGAATTCGAAAAAAAAAAAAATCTACTCTAAATTCTACAGCGAAAATCCTGTCGCTCTGTTACGCAACCTTGTGGGACTGAGCTTAGTGCACCAGGAGCGTGAGACATTGTCGTTTTCGGTCCATATGGTCCATCAGCGCTACCCATGCACAGTCGGCAGGCAGCACACTTCGTATAATCGGGTTTGATCTCGGTCGAGACAGTGTGAAATTTCACATAAAGCGATAATTTGAAAAAAAAAAAAAAAAAAAGCGATTTCGTTATAACGAGGGCTGTAAGCGTATAAGTCGCACAATTACTTCGTTATCAGACTCGGTTTCCTGCGTGGGATTAGTCGCGAAATTGGATAACGCGTTCTGGATTGTAATGAGCCGTTTGGGGTCACATATTTGGATGATCCTTCAAAATGCTGCATTATTGCTAGAGGGGGCGCTCACTCTAGTAATTGGGTTTTGTAGAGTCGCCACAGAAAAGGTTTTGTGTGACCATCAAAGCACATTGCCTCCCAGGTTCGATGGAAAATACGGCTAATTCATTGTCGTGGAATTAACGTGAAATAGGAATTTCCTCCTAAGGTACGCTGTACTAGCACGGCCATTGAAGTAGGTTGTCCAGCACTAGGTGACTCCAACCAGGGCATGAGACATGTTATACATTTTTTCACCAACACAAATGCGTGTGAGGGACGCCCTATGAAGAATCCTGATGTTGAATAGAGCGAGTGAACTCGGCATTCCTTGTACACAGAACCCAAAGTGGAGTGGAATTCCCCATACATTTTTCCAATCGCATGACACCGCGAGCAATTGTTAAATTTGCGTGAAATATGTCTCGGCTGGTAGATTTCAGTGATCTTTAGTGCTTAATGAGGTAGGTTCTTGGTTTGGACCTCAGAAACGTTCCTACAGTGCTTCTCGGAAGATGACAAAAAATTGCACTACTTCCTGCACGATTGTTTGTTTGCCATGGTTATCAGACGAGGCTCGCTGGGAGTTGCTTTTCAAGTTAGGTGCAAGGTACTCACATAACGGGTGCATATAACCTCGCACGTAATAGGGTTGTAACGTAATTCCCCTTTTCGAGGCTCCACGACCACCTCGAAAATGAACACTTTGTTTGAGAATGGCGCTCCCCCATAGACATAAAAATAAAACGTAGCGCCCGTGTTCAATCGGCGAGTGCAAAAGGAATGGGTCAACATTTGGACGGCGATATAGAAGCATGGCAAGACAAAAGAAAGAACGCCGGCAGCGCAATCTAAGCGCGACGTGAGCTGGCTGCCCGCCGACGGCTTTCCAAAGACCGCTTGTTGACTCTTTCGCTAACAAACGACGGCCACGGTGTTACCTATTTAAGTGCGTCTTCTGTCCGATCGCGGCAAGCTGACTCCCCCCCCCCCCCCCCAGTCGATCTTCATTCATTCGTTGGTCGATCACAACGCCCAATCAAGCATTGCTGTAAATGATCACTAGGGCTGTACGAAGCTATAGGGTTTATTCACTGACGTCACCTCGCCGCCATACTGTGGGTCCGTCGAAGTTATGTTCCCGCATACGTTCGCTGCCACATGCTTTTTGGATGATTATTGACGTCGAAAGCATGGAAATTACCTGGATATGCTACAAGTCACAAAGCACAATAACACTGAAACACCAAATATACGGTGAGTGGAATATGGGCGACTGCTTGGATAGGACCTACAATATGGCGGCCGATGGCAGCACATCTGCCTGCTAGCGACAGTGGCGGTCTCCTACGGATGACGTAATGTGAACATACCCTATAAGAATGCGAGTGAAGATGCTATGTGTCTCGCGTCATCAGAATCCCACAGGATTTATGCTATCGCAATCCACGTGTCTCGCACTGTTTTTTCCCAAAATACTCCTTCTCCGTGTGACACGGAAGTTTCATAAAATTAGTTTCTAGTTTTGAGAAGTATGACTTCATATAGGGTGCGCAATCTGCCAAGCGTCTGGCAACATTGCTCCTCGGAGGCCGATTTCCATCTCCTCACTCGCTCCAGCTGCTGCCAGTCTTCCAACGTGGGGCGGTGAGCGAAGTCCGGAAGGCGCACGCGCTGTTGCTATGAGACAAACTTTCGAGCGCGCGGTGTCGTTACCTACACTCTTGGCAAATCCGAAACTATGGAGCTTTGCATGGCTCTTTCGAAAATTCATGAAAGCGCATAATCTCCACTGGCGGCATTTGTTGTTTGAGTCTTTGAGCGAGGTTTATTTATAATACGAAATAAGATTAAATGTCTCTTTTTTAATCCGTGAGTGATGTTCCTCGACTTTCTTTTGACGTATTCAGAAACCAGAGACGTACGTTGCTCAGCGATGAGTTCCGTGTTTCTGATGTGTCAGGTGATTTTGCTGCCTCGAAAAGCCGCGGCACTATACACGATGCAAATAGGTCCGCCTTTCGCGCAGCCCCACAGCTTTTTTTTTCCTCGTGCACGTAGAACGGTCTCATTGAATCGCTTTCAAATAAGGTACCACAACAACTACACATGAACATTTTTCGCCATAGTGTTGTGTTCCGTTTGCCCCTTATTGCTGCTTTCTGAGTGGACAGACGCTTGGTCACGCGCTTTCTTCAACCTTTTCTTTCTCTTATGCGCAGAGACGTACTGTCATAGCGTATTGAGGACGATATCCGCAACGACGAGAAATTCGTTTTGCCATGCTTTCGTATTTTACCCGGGACGCAGGGCGTTAAACTTTCGCCCTCAAACGTAACTCCACATTCTCTTTTTGGTCCTCTACGGTAACTGCAGAGTGCTGTTTGCTTATCTTTCTAAGGTAAGGAGACACATTGTCACACTTCAGTAATGTGACCTCAGTGATAGGGTAGTTAATTAAGAATTAGCTTGCGGCGAATGTCTCGAACACTTCCTAGAAAAGAACGGTAGGAAAAATCGCCCTCATTTTATGGCTGCAAAGTATGAGGCCACAAAACATGGTCAGTATTCTGTTGTGCTTCGTCCGTTGATCTTTTAAAATATTACAATTTCAGTTCCTGCGTTTGATGAGGGCTGCATTCCAAGGAATTCGCTTAGCAACTAATGCGGCCACATTCTGTGACCCATGTCAGCTAATAATCATTATTTGCCAAAAGTGTTAAACGCGCTGCAATCGCTGAGGTCGCATAGTAAAATATGAGATGGCAGAGTAACAGCGCAAGTTGTTGAACCAATATCAGTGATGGAAGTGCCGTGCCATTTGCGCCAAACTGCGCCGATCACAGGGAGCTGCGCCATCCTGCGCCAATTGATGTTCTGAGGCTGGAACACATAGAAAGGACAAATCATACAAAGCCTCAAGTGCCTAAGAAATTAATGATGGAAGAATGAAGTCATGAAAAGGTTAGCCAACTGGAGGTCCTCCAGCTGGCTAACCTTTTCAGTGGCTTCCTTCTTTCATCCGTAGAGGGTGTTTTTGCTGAATTTGCGCCAAAGTGCGGAGTAGGCGACTACTTCGCAGCCCACGATAAGATCGCGCGTGTCACGTTAAAACGAAACCCGAAGTGAATGAAACGCACCGGCGTTTCACAAAATTTAGGAGCTGTCACAGCCACGACCTCCTACTATACTAGAGTAGGTCGTGGTCACAGCAACTTACTAGCCGGCTAATCGGTCGAAGCCGATGCCAGCTCTGCCTAGCCTAGCCAAGCAGTCTCGTGAAGCGCATGTGTCTTGACGAGCGTCACTTTTGACGTTCCAGTGATTGCGCGGTTCGTTTTGTGTTATCTTTTCTGTTTTCCTCAAGCTCAGGGACATGTTGCATGCGTCAAGCATACACCAACTCACTTGTGTTTTACTTTCATCGTATGCTTTTACTTGCATCAGGTGTTCATCACTATCCAAGCTGAGAGGCACGAGGTGATCTCCACACTTCAAGACCGCTTTTCGTTTCTTGAGGCGGACTCACTTCTTAAGAAAGTCTATGAGGATTTTTTGTTTGTAGCGTTCCCGTAAACCTCTCAAAATCTCTACACGAAACAAGTACAGGCGTGTTCTCCTCGAGTTTATCTAGGAAATGACACATTTTTGAAGGCCTGACGCGATCCACTGATTTTTGGCGAATCAAGGTTTGTCAAATTTTCAATACATGATACAAAATCGCTTCTCTCGTCTCGACCCACCCGCCCTTCATATTTGGGCCAAAATGATGTCATTCCCTAGAGTAGCAGACTGGGAATGGATTGCAATCAACAAATTCGACAAGCGTGCTGCGGTTTTCCAGATCCCTGCGAATTAAAATAATGGCTTTGTCGTTTTCTAGCATGTTCTGCACGCTGGTGCCGATTATATTACTTCCTTAGAGCGCTAGAGAAAAGCAAAACGAAGAAAGCACGAAGAAAAATTTTGGGATGGTGCAGCTAGCCCTCTCCGGAAGCGAACGTTAACTAGATCGCATGAGTCCGCCGCAAGGGTAACAGGGCGTGTTTCTAAAGATATGGTCTTGGCCTATTGTTGACGGTCACTATAACTTGCTACCTTTGAGGAGCGGTAGGCTCAACGAAACATGCAGTTCACGCCCGCTCTGCACTGACTCCTCCGAAGCGGCTGCGCTAGGTTGGCCTCACGGCTCCCCGATTTCGCGCCTCAAAATTGAGTGGAAAATTGCCCCAGACGCGATGAAATTGAAACTAAACGTGGAAAGCGCTCCACTTCATAAATGAGTAACCATACACGCAGGAGGCCCTTCAATGGCGGATCGCGAAGCTGCGCAAAAACTCGATTTTTCTTGCGCCAATGGCTGCGCCAGAACGCTTCGAGGCACTTCCATTCCCGGCCCGGGCGCATCGAAAAATGGCCCGACCCGACCCGGGCCCGGACCTTCATATTTTTATGCGGCCCGGCCCGGCCCGGCCCGGTGGCCCAGTGAGTAGAGCCCGGTCCGGCCCGGCCCGGCCCGGTGACTCGCTCGGTGAGTAGATCGCGGCCTAGGATTTCCAGCCGTGACGTACGCGTTTCTGGCGCTTATCAAACACATTTATAAGTAAATTTACAAGAAGAGAAGACAAGGCCACAAACATACAAGTGCTGGCGGTTTAACACCGTAACAGCACGACCCCAAATTAAATCCAGAACGCACGCGGGCATGGGCGTTATCGTTACACTATCAAGTTTTTGCGGAGGTAGAGGATGCTGTCGACAAACACCTTCTCCCAGTCCCTACCCCTCTCACCAAGCTTTGCGAACGTGATTGTGAAATACGTGAAGAGTGAGGAGCAATGTGAAGTGGCTTTGAGAACATTCTAGAGGGTCGAATCACACGCATAATGCAGTGTCATTTGCTTGTCTTTGCAAATATATGCAGAGGAATGACGCAAGCGCGGGATGATGTGAACTAATAGTCCTCCATTGTGTGGAATTAGCTGCGTGACCCGGACGAGCCTGACTCTCGGAAACATGTTTGTCGGCTCGGGCCCGGCCCGTGCAGGGCTCTAACTGCCATCACTGCAATATGTGCACAATTGTAAGTATCGTGTTACAGTGCTGTACGTCTAGCACCATAACTAGGAATAAACCAGGAAAAAGAACAATTACCCGGTGTGGCAATGAGTGTTGTGTTCAGGGACGGATCCAGGATTTTTCTGAGGAGGGGGTCATGCTAGACACGCGACCTAGAGTCAATTAAACACTATGTGAAGACAGAAATTGAGGAGGGGGTCAGGACATCCGGACCCCCCCCCCATTAGATACGCCCCTAGTTGTGTTGTCTGTTCTTATGTTGTTTTTTTTTAAATATTTTTTGTCAGTTGCCTTTTCATTCATATCTTCGACCCATGCTGTGTACTAAACTAACTTCATGCTGCATCTTTGCTATGCAGTCCAGCAAGTGGCGTCCACGAAGTCGCTTCGTATCTTGCCGGAGTGTCTTGTCTCTTACTTTTCTCCTCTCTCTCTCTCTCTCTTTTCACTCTCTTCCATCCACCCACGTTTACGCTTGAACGGAAGGCCTTGAAAGGCCTATCATCGGGACCGTCCATTTTGCGCAACCATAAACGTGGACCGTTTTTAAAAGAGTGCTCCGAGAAATTTCATCGCTGGTCTTACAGGGTCCGATATAAAGCTGTAGCTCAATCCGCAGTCGAGGCAAGGAAATGTACATTTTCACCATCGAATGAGAGAAGTCTTCGACATCGTAAAACAGATAGTGTGCTGCGCAGTGGATTCGTGGCCATTTTTACGTGCCTTTAGGGAGTGGAAGCTGCGTTTCATAGACTGACCTGCTTCACAGAGTAGGGATGTCATTGCAAGTACAGCAACGGGAAGGAATATGCGAAGAAAGACTGGTTATTGCGCACCAATGAATGTGTGGCGGGTCAATGCAAATGGTGACCAGCATGGAATGCGTCATATAACTGAGTAGATTTGATGAGCTTATTACGGACACGAAAAAAAAAATGAGGGAGAGAGAGAGAGAACTGCTGCTGGTGTGTGTGTATACAAATAAAATGAGAACCAACGTTCTTTCTACACCTCGAACGCCCGTGACACTCCACCGATATTATGTGGCGTTATCGTGCAACGCAACCTGATAAGGATGCGGCACGGGTTCACATTCTTCCTGTCGTGGATGGGACACTGACGGGGAGGCATCGTTTTCTGCCGGTCGCCTCTCATAAGAAGACTGCATGCCAGATGCCGTTACCTTGACATCAATACAAAAGGAACGGAAGTCATTCGTTGCGTCTTTAGTGATTTATGCGCGAACGAAACCACAATTTACGCTTTTCCTCTTCCTCTCCTGCTCAAGAAGGGCGACAGTGCGGAGCGGACTCTCATTGGTTTCCTCAAACGGTTTGTCCAGTCATCGCGGGAGACCGTCTGAGCACGCCAATGACAGGCCGCTCCGCTTTGCCGCCCTTCTTGAGAAGGAGGAGAAGGATAGCGTTCATTGCGGTTTCCTTCGCGCATAAATCGCGAACGCCGCTACGGATGACTCCCGTTCCTTTTGTATTGATGTCAAGGTAACGGCATCTTGCATTCCGCAAGTAGTAATTTTTGCGCTTTAATGCCCCTCCAATTGTATGACCGAATAAGCTCACGAAAAAGCAAAGGGCCCGGTGTAAGTGACGCAGGGGGGTCGTCCTTACCTTACACGGCCCTCGTCCGTGATGTCACTTTTTGCAGTTGTAGGCGTATAGTAGGCACACTTTGATGGGGCAGACAAACTTCCCTCATAACGAAGTATAGCTGTCTGGCTTCTCGCCAGTCTTACAACGACGGGCAAATACCACATTATTCTGACCTCCGTACCGTGCGTGGTTAGATCGTTTTCTCTCAGCGCGTTTGCCCAGTAGGCTGTCTGCGCTCGCGAATTCTCGTAGAGTGCGGTATATTTGAGTATCCCTCGGGAACGGCAGGCTTCCCGTTCTGTTCCCAGGTGTATCTCTGTACATATGCATGTATACGCAAAATGCAAATATCGCCGTCTGCGTTGGCAAACATTCTTCTCGATGTACTGGTGCGTAATATACTGCGCACGTTTCTATATCGTGTGAGCGAATGATGGGGGCTTTCGTCCTGGAGCTTCTGTGTTACCAGACAAAACCTCGTACTATAGACAGAAAACCGATCAATCATAACCGACGCGTGGTTTACTTTTTCCTCGTACATATACGCATAGGTCTGTGAAACTTTTCGGCTTGAAGGCGTCTATATATAGTTCCCAGCGTATAGTTTGACAGGAAGATGGACGTTTCTTGGGACAGCCATACTGCAGAAGACGGCACTGAGACTTTGTCACGGCGTAGTGAAGAGAGGAATCAGACTACTCTTCGCATGCAACCTTTTCCGCACAGAGTACATGGTAGTCTACGCATTCTTGGAATCTGGCCCGTGCATCGCGGGGTAATCGGTCGTAGGTCCATCCATCGCCTGGAGACGCGGTGCTGCAATTAATGAACACTAAAAAGGATTATATACACCAGGGGTTCTCAACCGGTGGGAGGTTCCTTCCTGGAAGGTGTGTGTGTGAGAGAGAGGGGAGGGATGACACTATGTAACACTTCCTCCGTTCGACATCTCCCCTCGACACTGACGGTACCTAGGTCCGCACGGTACTGGAAGGGCTACCTAGCGTCAAGGTTACGCGTAACAAACAATAATTTCGTGAAAGTCGAAATTATAATTAAAATGTGTACTTCTTTTGAGTCAGTATGATGGGATAACGCTTTTATAAATTGCAAAGGGGGGCAGGGAGCACAAAACTACGAGAACCACTGACATTATTACACGAACTCATCATAAGCTCACTTGACACCTCCACAACTTGTGTGGTACCTGCGGCACCCCCTCTCCCCCCTAGAGGGCATGCCAGCTTCAAAAAGACAAAAGGCGAGACTGCTGACTTGGTGTATAGGTCCGGTCAAGTCCGCTGTCCGCAAGTTTGTTCGCTGCCATATGCTATATTTAGAAGACACGCCGAAAATAGGCACGAAATTAGGCTGATACAAATAGTACACAAAAAAAAGTACAATGACTCTGACTCCGGTGAATGCGATGAGGGTCACGACGGTCAAGACCTCCAGGACCTGCATCACGGTGGCAAATCCCCTAGCGACAATGGCGTCCCCCATACGACTGACCGCGTCATGTGAAAATAAACCCTGTAACGCTTATTGCACTTTTCTTCTCTGCATCCATGAATGAGCCGTGCCGTACGCCGACTTATCGACCACGTAGCGATACATGGGAGGAAGGGGTCCAGTTTGGGGGCACGAAACCAGTGGGAAGGAGGCGTTGAAAGGGACCCAACGCGTGACTACTCTCGGCGCAATGAATACACATGGCAGCCGGTTTCCATCCTTCGTGATTTATGTTGTGGAAGGAGATCGTCTATGATGTGCACTCTGCTCATATTGGTACGAGAAACGGCCGTCTTTTGCAAACTGCACTGTAGACGTGACGTCCTGGCGTTCGATGAAGCTTCGGACAGACCATAGAATACACAATGGCTCGTATAATGTTTTTTTTTAGGGAGCGTAAAAAAATGCGTACACTCCCATGTAGTACGTGAACAGCGCACCCGTAAACAATCCTATGGATCTATCGCAAAACCGCGACGTCCTCCGTATGTGACGCTCCAGCAAACAGCCGCTCGTACGTGTTTTCGGTGCTGGATTGTAGCAACTTAACTCAATTTGTGACAAAAGAAACACACACACACACACACACACACGAACGTGCCTTTCTGCGAGACTGACTAGATTACGACTTTCACTCCTCATAAAATTGTCGCTATGATGGTTTGTCGGCAGAAAGTGACTCGTGTAGTGCGAAAATGTTCGCTTAGAAAAGTTGCAGAGTATTTTACCTCTCTGTGCACATTTTGGATTTCTTGACGCAATCTTCAGGGTAGTATTGAAAAAACAAAAACAAGAAGAAAAAAAACGTGTTTTTATAGTTCACTATGTTCTGGACAAAATGTGTTCGCTCTCAAAGCGCCCGGAACCAAACGCTGGAGAAGTGCGTCGATTCCTCGTCGTGACCTTGAATATTTTCGAGAACCGTTCTTATTGCCGGACGCGACGCAACTCGACTCTACTGCGCGCAGTTTATATTTTATAACGTTTTAAAATAGTCCCTATTTTGGAATCGCTCAACTTTTCAAACTGACATCCCGATTTACAAGACGTATGCGCGTCAAAATGTGTGGCGCATCCATCCTTTTGGAATGGTGGCCAGTCGACATTCATAATTGCTCGCATATGCTGTAACTGTACCAAATACCAATCGGAATTAGAATGCTTCAAGCAGCAGTGCGAGACCTCATCCCAAGATGGAGATGGGGGGGGGGGGTCCCTCTCCCCCTCGTATGGCGTGTCAATGTAACCTCCTTTCGACGCACTTTGCCGCTCAAACTGGAGCCGCCAAAAAAGAGCCGGAGCCAAGGACTCATTTCCGCGGGTTTTCAGCAATTTATTTCAATTCAATTCAGCAATTGTCGTTGCGTTACAGGTGCTACAGTGAGTAAAATGACCACGAGGAACCCATTCCTGCAAAGAAAACGTTAGATTGACTTGGGAAATTTCGGAGTTCAATTCAAGAAATTAAATTTCTATGAGTTGAAATGAAATAAAAATGGTACCAATATGTGGCAAATGTTCCTGGCAGAAAAAATCCCTTGTCCGCACGCCTCTCCGTTGCCTACGTACGTTATTTACTATGAATTTCTATCATAGTTGGTGTACCACCCTGTATATTTTCCGTTTACCTGCGGCGGATTGTACGATAAGTATCGTGCGTTCTTACGCAAGAACATTTCTTATTTGATTTCGTGTTATCCCCGCGAAGCAACTGTGGCTATGAGCGGTGTACAGACGTAGACAGATGGAGAGTGGGAGACGGGGGATTAGCGTGCGTCCTGGGCCGACTTCAGGGGGAACTGTGCCGGCATCCGTCTGGAAAGTCTGCCGGAAAACATGGGACAGCACAGCCGGCAGTAGGATTCGTACCCACCCCCTTCCAGTCTTCAGCACGACCTTGGAGTAGCCACCAACTAGCGGATCCGCTCGGCCATGCCACTGGTCACAAGAACAATGAGTGGAGCTTTGATCAGCACGTGCTCTAGGATCCCTCCCACTCCTTCCGAGAACCCCATCCAAGGCTAGCGTCACTCCGTGACGAGGGGGGCAATGCCAATCAGGTGGCTCACGGTGGCGTGACGTCAACAGATTCGGCCGTGTGTGGTTAGTGTCGCGCCGTGTTTTATGGTTTTTACTGGGGACCGACTTGTGTGAACCAGGGAGGCTTGAGCCCTCAGGTGACCTCCTTGTGCTCGTGAAGAATTTTTTCGAACCACAGCCCTTTGGTTTTTTGAAAACAGATTCCTTGCCACGCTGCTGTGAATGGGCTTCTTTCTTACAAATTGTTTTAATGATCAAGATACTTTGTGAATTATTCAAACATGTTGCAGAGCCACGACGCCAAATATGTATCAGTAATATGTACACGACCATTTTATAGCATGTGCACGTCTGTGCACAGCGGTATACATACGAGTACCCGGGCGCCACGTGCGCTCGATAACGTGCACCTCCGGAGCCAGCCAAAGCAAGGAGTAAGCTACAGTACTGCAACTACAGAGACTGTACTTTTACTAAACCCAGTAGAAGAACAGTCTCTCCTCCGGATATTCGGCATTTTTGAAAAACAAAACAACAGCAACGAAAAACACATCCGAATATATCGCCTGAAATCTGTGTTCCGAAAAGATCGGTAGCGATGGAAAGCGTCGGGGAACGGTTCCTTTTTTCGTCTAAAAGGGCAGGAGATAGAAATCCTCATTTTGACTTGTCACTCGCGAGGAAATGGATGATCTCTAGAAAGAGTTCTAAGAATACGTTCTCTGTCATAGTTCCCACTGGTCCCTGGAAACCTTGAGTATCCTGGCGTTTTCAAGGTCGGGAAAGCCCTGGAATTTTCCACGGTCCTTGAGTATACACTTGATTTTGCATCGGAGCTGCAGTGCAAATTCTGCTTTTCTGACAGACTCGCTCCTGACAGACTGCTGTATGAACTAAGCGAGGCTTCGAGCACTCTAATGTCCAGCGGAATATGCGCAAAACGTCATAGCTTTCTGCTGCCACGTAGAGCGCAAGCGCTCAGCATCGTGTCTTTTCTACCTCTTTTTACTATGGGGGGGGGGGGGGGGCTCAGCCACAAGATATTCCGTAGCAGACGACACCACCTCCCCTGTCGTCTGCTATACGGAATATCTTGTGACTGAGCCACGAGCCGACGACAGGGCAGGTGGTTTCGTCTGCTATATGCGCAGTACGCCATTCCCGATTTAGTGCATCGTACGCTATCGCCTTTGCGTACGTAAGGGATAGCATTGGTGGTCCTGCGCACGCGCAAAACAAGAGAGCTTCGTGCAGTGCGCAGAACCACCACGCTATTCCTTACGTACGCAAAGGCGATAGCGTAAACGTAAGGCGCGTTTGAACTTCGTCTCCGTTATCATATTTTCTCTTCTTTTTTCACTTTTTTTGCTTTTTCTTCCACTAGAATATTCCGTGGGGATATCGCTCGTGTGAACACACAGTAACTCTATCAAGAAAAGACAAGACAAAAGACAAAACTGTCTGTAACAAATGTGTGGTCAATAAAAGTCCTACGATGGTCACTTTTGTCACGCTTCTCGGCTGAAACTCCACTCACGGCCGCAACATCCGAGCATAAAAGGCTGACGGTACGCCATGGGTCAGCCGTAAAGCGGCAATTACGCCACTATCTCATAATTGTATTTTCCTTGCCACCGAAGATGAAGGTTGCAACACACACGGAATGCGTGTGGCACGAGCTGTCTCATGTTTGGTGAAACTGTTACGCGGCGCAATCGCATCCAATTTAGGGGTAGTATTGGATGAATGGTCATTCGACACAAATGGGGGTGGGGACCGCTTTGACCGCAGACAATCAGTGAGTCGAATTGGTCTCGAGGCTTTGGCTTAGACATTGTTACTCTTGTTACAGTCTCATTCTAACCGCACGAGGAAGCGTTTCATTCGTGGGAGAGTCACTAAATAAGCTTATTTAGTGACTAATTCGAGGCGGTCAGGTCATGTGACTGGGGTCGTTGATGTTATGGGAACAGTTTATTTAGTTTATGAAAGCCGCGTACATTTTGTTTTTGCCGCAGTTTTCTTCCTCCTCTTCCTCCTTCCTTTCTTTCTTTTTTGCTTCCTTTGGTGTTTGGCTCGAAATTGATGTGCGCGGAAGTGCACGCCTTGACGGCTCGGCCCTTTTCTTTTCCGTATTCTACGTCGTTCTTGCAAGGCAGACGTTCGGAGGACATTGCCAGTTGTGGGACAGGAATGACTGAGTGCGTGGAATACGTAATGTTCTGCAACGCTTCATAGCTGAGAAATAATGGGTCGGAAAACTTCATTTGTTGCGTCCGCCTGCATCTTTTCGTGTCGAACAACAGGCATCCATGTCTATTTCTTCTCTAGTGGGCAGCATGCAGAGATCCCCCCCCCCCCCACACACACACCACACACACACACACACACACCTACCAAAAAGTCTGAGAAGGCAGCCCCACGGTATTCTTCCCCCTTTTTCGAGATGAAAATCCAGCGCAAATCCCTGGCAGCAGGTGTTTTAGAAGGAGGAGAGACTGCATTTTCATTACTCGCCGACTATGTCTCGCGATTTTGAAGGTGTTGCGGTGCGAGAACGTTAATTAGTGACACTTTCCACTTCGTTGCTGCACACATACACGCATTGTATTTTGCTTTGTCCGTTAGAACTCCGGGGATGTGACACCCACCTCACCTGGCTGCTGTCGTGAATATCCACGTAAAGTATACTCATATTGGAAACGATGGCCGGGAAGGATTGTGAACACTTTTGTGTAGCGTTATGGAGGGAGGGTGGGAATCGTCACGTATCGGCTTAATTATTATTGAGGGCTTCTAGCAAGCTTCTGTTTAATCTCTGTAACAAATAGTATTTTCTTCGTTTGACTGGTGATTTATAGCAAAGGTACATTGCAGGCACCTTGCGGATGTTTCAGTGATATAACGTTAAGAGGGCAGCCACTCCAACTAACATCTCTTCGTAATGCTTAGCGAGAGACTTCGACATATCACGGTGGCCATACCGTCGCGCAGGAGGTTGACCCCTACCTTATCTACCTAGAGCAGTTCCCTTCTGCGATAAGCTGTTTTTGAACCTAATTAAACGCTCTTATTTTGTCGCTTATCGATTGACCACTTATGTTTTCAGGAAGCATATAACATTTTTGCGCTTGCTATTCAGTTCCTCTTTTGACCAAAAGGAGAACCTATCGTGACCTGCTGTTTTTGTACAAATGTAACTTTACTCACTAGTTTGTCTTTTGTCGGTGTAAATGTTTTTGTTTTATTTTATGTTATTATGGTGTGTTTTAAATTTATTGTTTATCTTCGTTTCTTTATGTGAATTGCTTGTATGGTGCACCATTAGGGAGGCGCCGTTGCTGTTCATGGGCACCTGAAAAATACAAATAAACAAATAGTAACATGTGTCATAACTGGGCGAGAGGGGCAGCCGCCTCGAGCGCCGAACGGCAGGCCCTGGCAGGTTGGTTGGACAGCATAAAGCGGGAATGACGAGAATTTGGATTTACGATCTCGGCAGTACAAGTAGCGTTGCCATTGCTTTGTTTACAGGGCTTCTGACGGCAGTGGGAGAGGGGGGCTCAGATTTACCCTGCCCTGGGCGCCAACTCGTCTCGCTACGGCTCTGGTTGGCGGTGTCGTTTAACAGTTTGCTGCTTGTAAACATAGCACAAGTTTGACAGAGCACTGATAATGTTTTTAATTTGCTCGCAAAATTGCGGTAAAAGGGCTCGGGGCGACGTCTGGTTGCAAAATAATTCTATGCACCCGAGAATGATTTGCTGTTCCTGGTGGCTACGTAGCCGACTAACTTCGTTTTAGACCCAGCGTTATGCGCACGCAACATAGTTTTGCCGCCGTACTTGACGAGTAGCGCGAACTTGGTGGCAACTTGGACGCAGTGTTGCCCGTGGTTTTCATTTTTAATTCAACTAAGTGGGACGTATGAGTGCTGAGGGCTCAGGCTGTCAAAAAGATGGATTTCCCGAGATTGCACATCAACTGTTTTGCAGTTCCTTGAACCGTGCTTGAACTAGAGCACTGCGCGGGCTTACCGGAAAACCCGGGCGTGGTACAGCTCCATGATATGCAAGCCTGAGCGATGGGCGAAGATCGGTCAGGCTTGCCTATCATGGAATTTATCCACCAGCTAGCCCGCATCTACGCCGTTCTGCGGGGTAAAGTCTTCTTTTTACGGACCTCTGGGCCGGGCCAGGTGGCCTATAAATTTCTCGGGCTCGAGCCAGGCCTGGGCCGGGAAACCTAGAAATTCTTCGGGCTTTGGCCGGGCCAGGTGTGGAGTCGTCATGCCGCGGGCCCGAGCCTAAGAATGCGGCACGTGCAGTGCATGTAGCTTGAACAACTGGAAAGCGATCCTGCGATGGAGGCGACATTCACACATTTTGGATAGAGAAGGACACGTTTGTGTTTTCGGTCGCTTGAACCTCGGTCCTCCTTGCGCTGGTTGCACGTGTCGCATTGGATCCTCGCTAGATTCGCCAGCTGAACGCATCTCGCTACCGCATAATCTGAGGGGGGATACCGTGGGACTGCTGTGGTTTGCGCAGTGAGAACACCTGTGCCATCGAGTCGTTGGGCACGGAGGTACGTTCGTTCGACGACGGGTTACTATTGCTGGAAAAGAGCATTCGATAAATCGACATTTTCCCCTTCTCTCTTTCCTTCGCGCGGCAGCTGAGTGCATTATAAATAGAGCCAATCTATGGCTGCTGCTCTTCTCAAGTAAGAGAAGCTTCGTGTGTGTATGGTGGCTCATTTTTGGGTGGTGGGTATTGGTGAATACAGAGCAGCAAAAATGGCAGGGCCGTGGCTGCCTCGATTCTCCCGTAGTTCTACCACTGTGTGTCCTTACTTCCTTGAGTGTTTTTCTCGCATGGTTCCAATCGTCAACTACAATTAATATTGTCGCTTATCCCGTCTTTTATAGAGGCAATCTATGTGACCCTCAGAACGAAGTTTGGGCTATTAGCTAGAATGCTTGGGTAGTAAGATGAATCGAGGTTAAAACCAGGACTGGTTGGTAGCACGTTATCCTTATAATTGATTTTTTTTAAATTCTGGGATAAAAGAAATATGAACGGACGACACACATACTCTTGTACTGATATAAACATACATACGAGGGTGGTTCCATAAGTTTCCGGCCCGAGGTAGAAAATGCCCGCGAATTTGAAAATGCGATTAAGGACGCGTGGCGCCATCTGTTGGAGGGCCGGAGCACCACCCTCAACCCTCTCTATGCTTTTGTCGGTTGGAGAGCGGCATTTCAAACAGCCAGGGTGCACTCTTCAGTTAAAATGGAAAAAATCGACTACCGCGCTGTGCTAAAATTCTTGACAAAAGAGAGACTTTCGCCTAACGAAATTAAAGCGCGACTGGACAACGTGTACAGTGAAGCCTCTCCGTCATACACAACGGTAAAAGACTAGGCTAAGCAGTTTCGACTGGGGCGGGAGTCCATTGAAGATGATCCACGCGATGGTCGTCCAGTGGAAGTGGTGACACAAGAAAATTTCTCTTGTCGATGAGGAAGTGCTGAGCGACAGGCGTCTGAAGGTGAAGGAAATCTCAGAAAGGCTGGGACTTTCCAAAACGACCGTTTTTCGCATCATCGGCGAGGGCCTTCACACGAAAAAGGTCAGTGCGAGATGGGTGCCACGACTTCTCTCGTCAGTTCAAAAGCAACAGCGCGTCGTCTGTGCCAAAGCGTTCTTGGAGCTCTGTTAAGAGAACGAAGAAGAAATATTGAAGTCAATTGTCACAGGGGATGAGACTATGGTGCTCTACTATGATCCCCTTTCGAAAAAGGAGTCGATGGAATGGCGCCAACCAGGAGAAGCACCCCCAAGAAAAGCCAAGGTTACACAATCCACAAAGAAGATCATGGCAACAATAATTTGGGATTGTCACGGGATCCTCCTCATCGACTTCAAAGAGAGGAACACCACAGTGAATGCGACTTATTATGCTTTACTCCTGCACCGACTGCGAGACGCCATCAAGGAAAAGAGGCGCGGCAGGTTAAGGCGAGGTGTCCGGTTGCTCCAGGACAATACCCCTGTCCACACGGCTTCTGTTGCCAAGGCTGCACTGAAGGAGTGCGGCTTCTAAGAAATCCATCACACCCTACAGTCCAGACTTGGCACCGAGTGACTACTTCCTGTTCTCAAACTTGAAGAGGGATCTCAGAGGACGGAGATTTCAAAACGATAGTGAGGTGCAAGAGGCAGTTTTCCAACATCTTGCGGACAAAACTTCGGACTATTTTTTCAAGGGTGTAAGAATGCTGGTTGAAGGTGTCAAAAGTGCATCGAAGTTAAAGGTGACTATGTCGAAAAGTTTGTTGTGTCGTCACTTGTTGTTTTTTACTTGTTTCGTCTCTGACTATTAAAGGAGCATGGAAATCATTTGGAACATATATTTTTTCGCCGCTTGATATGAACATACTACCTTCATAAACTGTTACGGAAAATATTTCCTTCGAAAAGCGCGAATTTCCTGAGAAAATTAGTTTGGAAGAATGCGCTCCGCGGCGACAGTCTCCCCCAAGCCGAGTCTGGCGTGTGGTGACGTCAGGCGTCCGAGCACTTCATTGGCTGCCGGAAGCGTCCGCTCCCCGCCAGAATCGTCTGCTAGCTCAGGAATCGTGGCAACTTACCGACTGAGACGCTGTTGCTATTTATTTGCGTTTGACATTCACTTGCGTTCTTACATGATTTGTCTCGTAAGTTTTGCATAAAACAAGACTGCGGGCAGCGTAAAAGGTGTAGCCAGGCCTCAGTGTTGCAGTGACGGCCCGGGTTGAGGTGGATCGTACGCGGTTGTGATTTCTGTTCCGATTGTGCTGAGGTGTCGTTCATTAGTGAACAGTAGTGTGCCTGTGTGTGCAGCATATATATATGTGATACGACTAAATACGTTCCTGTCAGTTGGAGATTTATTCCATGTGCCAGTGTTGTATTCTGCGTATGGCCATTCAAAAAAGAAAATGATTATTTGACCATGTATTTTGGGGTTTCCCACAGATCGCTAGCAGATGAACTTTACTAACTTTATTTTGGTATTCATGTTGTAGTGTTTGTGGAGACGTTACGCTCCTGGTATCACTAAGATATGGTAAGCGCAATGTTACACAGCTATGCGTTCATCGGTCCGCTCTTTCGCCTCAGAGATGCCAGTGTCCATGCGGTTCAGAGCCCATAGTGTTGACCACAACACGGAGAAGTCATGATGGTCGGCAACATCTTCAAGTGAAAACACTGGTCACTGCGCCGCGTCTTCATGACTATGCATTTGTAAACAAGAAGAAGCACTATATTTCAATCCGAATGTTCGTTCACACTTAGCAGCATCACTTACCAGCCTCCGGTACATTTGTGTGGCGAAATCGAAGCTCGAGGAACTTAGCCTCCAACTCCATAAAACGTTTCGTCGAGAAGAGCAGACGTGTCGCCTAAAGAGTGTTCAATTCATCACCTGTCCTTCGCACGGCGTCCGATGAGCAACAACGCTTCCTTCCCGGTCGGCTTGCCAGCGCGCGCAGGAGAAATCGCAAAAAATAAAGAAAAAGACGGCGCGGTCACATGACGTCAGCGGCTGACAGCCGAGTGAGGGGGCATTTCTGCCGCGAGATTCAAAGCTCCCTCGCGCTCCAGGATTGCGCGCTACGCTCAAACTTTTTGTGCGAATATGTATCACAAGGCTCAGAATCATAATTTCTACTTCTCCCGTCATATTTTATTCCGATCATTTCCATGCTCCTTTAAAAGTTGGTCGGGCCGTAAACTTATGGAACCTCCCTCGTACGTATGACATGTATGGATATAAACATATTTGTTGAAGGTCATTGCAAGTGTCTGTGTGTCACATTTCACACCCGTTTGTATATTAATTCCATTTTGCTTCGATATTGCGCAGCAGAGTCCGCACGCGCAGTGTGACCAATTAACATCGTTCTACTGGATTGCGGAAGCGAGAAGAGCGATACGATAAAAGGGAAGTAATAGTAATAATAATAAAAAGAGAAAGATGCTCTCCACATACAAAAAAAGTGACATATGTTGCAGCTTTTTACCTGAGTGCTTTATCGCTATCGCTTGTGGAGGCAAGCTTTCGAGGAAGAGCCGTAAAGGGGCCTCTCCAGATAACGCGAAAATTACTCGCTGGCTCGCTATTGCTGTCCGTAAGTGGGGCAATATATAAAAAGCGTGACGTCCCCTAAATGTTGTGCGCCGGTTCAAGAGAGGGGACAAATTGATGGAGCAGAAGGTGCGTTGCCACTCGCATTCATTCGGCTCACAGAGTGCTGGTGGGCAATGTTCCTCACATAGTATACGATAATGAAACAATGTGAAGTGGGCACGTACAAAGAGAGACTGCATAATTCTCTTGTCCGCCGACAAAAAAAAAAAAAAAGGAGGGGGGATTAGCTATTCCTGATCAATCCTTAACCAAATCCGTAGAGGGATTATTCGCATGACGTCACTAGCAGATGTAGGTCAGTCATGATGTAGTACTGATCGTCCCATGGATCGTCCCGACCTTTACCCTCATCTCATTCACCGCTAATACGGTGTTGTTAAGTTTTTGTACTGCACTAATTTTATCTCTACCATATCTCAGTAATTTCCAGGTTTTCAACGGCATCGAATGAAAACCGAAACCAAACTTCGCGGGGCCTACATCATGGCGGCGGTCTAGCATTTTCGAACCTAGTGCCCTCTAGAAGGGTCCTAAGCGTGTCCTGAAGTTTTTTGTGCGCTTCTTTTTTCTTTTTTTTTTAATGCAGTGCAGTTGTGTGCTGGGAATTGTAGGCGCAATTAGTATGCCAGTCCTATTGAAAGTTTTGTTGCTCATCCATGAACCATTGTCGCGGGTACTTTGGACAAGTGCATATTGTAACGCATTCTTGTCCAAAGCACATAGATGTGGGCTCACTGATCCGCCACGCCGAAGGCCGAACCAAAGGTTAAATAACAGGAAATTACATAAGTTCAAATAAGAGTAGCCATCGGGAACGAGATTGGCGGTGATGCAAACGGAAGGGTATCCTTCGCGGTGCTCCTACGCGGCGGCTATGAATGTGATTTCCTTTGGTTCGTTTGTTATACCAAGTGAGGTTAGGTTCGTGCCGCGAAGCCACGAAGTACTCCTGTGCGTCAGGTATCACTGTAATTTCCTGGTTTGCTGGTTATACCAAGTGAGGTTAGTCCAGGTTAGGTTCGTGCAGCGCAGCAACGGAGTGACGAGGCAATGATGACGTCACTTCTTGCTAATCTCGTTCCCGATGGCCAGCAGCTCTCCATCGAACCACACCTGGCTATACTAAGGACCAAAACCGGTCCGGAGTGTGACCGACGAGCTCGTGCCGTTCGTGCGGCCTCCCCACTGGTGCCCACTTCTGTCGTTCCCATACTGCGCCATCTAGTGAAGACGGAGATAACCCTGTCCGGCGCCTCAAGGTCATGCGCATAGGCCGTTGTGAAAAAGAGCAGCTTTGCCGACACATAAGGAGCAACTGTTACTGTCATTACATCACTTTTGCCACATTTTATTTCATGTTAAAATGTTCTGTACCATAAAAACATAATTACTGTTTCCTAATTACCATCTTATTGCTTTCCTTTCACAGTAAAATATCTTCGAGAAGTAACTCCATACTTCCGCAAGGCATCGCTCCTGGCAGAAATCGGCTGGGAATTCCAACATGGAGGCTTTTTGTCTGGTGCTGCAGGTGGTAGACATGGTCCCAGTGCAGGAGGAAGGTCGGATACTCGACGTGTACCTTTGCTGCTGTGCCAGTTGGCCCGTGGGCTCACAGCACCAGATTCAGAAGGCCGCACCTTGGAGCTTCACTCACCTGACAGGCGTAGTGTGTGCCTTCTGCGCTGTGCTGATGCTGCCCAGGCCGGTGCCTGGTTCAACGCCATTCACGCTGCTGCTGCCCGCGTCATGAGCCAAGCCGTTGTCGAGGCAAACCATTTGCTTTGTGACGTACTTGAGAGGGCAGAGCTCCAGCACATGGGGTGGCTGGCAGAAAAGGTTAGTCCATGACTGACATCTCGTGATGTAGACTTTTATTGTATGCTACGCATACACAACTCATTGTGTTTCGGGTGTGACCACAGAGGTAAAAAGAAAGTTAATCTATACATCGGGTCCCAATAGCCACTTTACTGAAATTTCAATGAAACCTACTCAATTCTTGTTGCACAAGTGCTTGTGCCTGAAGCTAATAGCCTGTGGTGCGACTAGGGCGTGATGTGTTGTGAAGAAAAAAATGCCAGTTTTTTTTTTAGTGAAACTTGATAATTAATTTTTCTTTCACTTTATATCTGAATTATTGATGCAGTGAATAACTGATGTTCATATGAGTTCAGTACGGCTGTATCTGAATAGATTGCCATCTCCCATATGTTCTATTCAGGCTAGAGAAGATTCCATGAATGCGCAATGGCGGCCTGTCTTCGTGGCCATCACAGATAGAGATCTTCTCTTTTATGATTTGGTTCCTTGGACTAAAGAGGCTTGGGCTGTTCCTGTACACAGTATTCCATTATTGCACACAAGGTACAGCATCTTTGTACTGGCATGCGCCTCAGAAAATGTAATACTGAAGCTCTTAGCATGGTCGACTTTCTCTTCTAATAGACTAGTGACAACAAGTTCTGGGCGGGGCAATTCGGGCCTCTCTGTCTCTGGGGCAAGTGAAGCGACAACTTTCACCCTGAGGCTGGGAACACGCCAAGGGGTGCAGTTACGTGTCATGCGTGTCGAAACACACAGAGACCTCGCTGTCTGGGCTAGGCACCTCGTGCATGGAGCACACCTTGCTGTCGCTGCTGTCAAAGAAGCACGCTTCCGTAAGTTCCTATAGTTATTTTGATAATAAAATGTGAACCGATGTGAAACTGACGGAAATGTGAATCATAATTGATATGTGTTTCACTATAATGAAAAAATATATTCTTAGAACTTGTAGTAAAGAACTATTACAGTTGGGCTACCATTATGTAAAAGCCTGAGTCTGGGCACACAAGTCTGTGTGCCCAGGACTCAGGCTTTTACATAATGGAGTTCTTCCACCAGCTTGATTGCATATATGCCATCTTGACAGTTGAGCTAGTCCACTAATATCTTCAGTGTAACAGTATCTATCAAAAGAAATAAGGTACTGTTTGCAGAATGGCTCATGGAGCTAGATCATCAAATGGCAGTGAAGAGGAGGAGAATTCTGCTTTTGCTAGACATATGTGGTTTACACAGCATTTGATGAAAATAGAGTTGCGTTTCTTGTCACTGAATTGCACTTTCAAATTGCAACCGCATGGGCAGTGGCGTCACTAGGGGTCTGCGGGGGGTGCGGTCTGCACCAGTACCTCTTTCTCTGCAGCAACATCAAAAGCCCTCTGTAAGCAGGTGATTTTTTTTTCTGCCTGATGATAATGTTATGTATCGCGTACTGTCTGGTATGGAAAGGGTGGTGGGGGGGTGATGCCAAGAGTTCCCGTACTGGGTGACGCGTACTCTAGTGACACCACTGCGCGTGGGCAACTGCATGGGCAGCTTAAGAAATGTCGAAATCTGCTACAAGTGGCCAGGAATTTTGCAATCTTGGACCAACCCATCAGTGCCGAATGCACTAGTGATAAAGACATTCTTTGCCATGATATAGGGCAGAGCATGTATACTATGTGGCATGAAGGAAAACCACAGAGAGCGCAACTGCTTTGTGAAGCAGGCAACATTTCCTTGAGTCTGAGGAGAAAATACTGTAAAACCCTTCAATTTTGCAGCCCTAAATTTTTGGAATTGAGTAATAGGGATATATTTGCGACTTCTAAATTTTGCGAACTCCTCGAGCTGCTCCTTCTCTGTTTTGAAATTTTTGTGTGCCCTTAAAGTTCGAGGATATTCTCGAAAATTAAGGGCTCGCGAAATAAAAGTGTTTTACAGTGTACGCGGGTAAAGCAACTGGCAGGGTAACACAAGTGACGAAGTGGACACAGACTCACAAACCAGCAAATGAGCACTTTAATACAGAAGGGAACAGAGAGCGTGAAGAGCTTAACAGGAGGCTAACAAGAGGCTACCAGGGTTTGTTTTTGCAAAGTAGGTCAACAGGACCCTCGGGTACAAGAATGGACGCATTGCTCATGCAACCCGGGGTGTGAGCAATTTTGCAAGATTCCAATAAAAGACGGGACATGTAATTTTTACAGAGGAATAAGGGTTTAGTTTCCTTGAAGATGGGCTCCCATTGTGAGCACCCTGGGTTGCATGAGCAATGCGTCCATTCTTGTGCCTGAGGACCTTGTTGACTTACTTTGCAAGAAGAGACCCTGGTAGCTATTGTTAGCCTCCTTTTAACCTCGTCACCCTCTCCGTTCCCCTCTGTATTCTGGATCAATGTGTTCATTTGCTGGTTTGTGAGTCTGTGTCCACTTTGTTACTTGTGTTACTGTGCCACTTGTGTTCTCCCTGTATATTTTCTCCTCAGACTCAAGGAAATGTTGTCCGCTTCACGTAACCACCAGCTTGCTTGTCTTTTGCTGCTCTGTTCATGCTTTGTGAAGGCTAGGATTCTTATTCTGGTTTAATCTCAAGCCCATATAATGACAGCTGCTTATACTGATAACTGGGACAGTATAGGAGCAATTCATAGCTGGTGAAAATGTGAGACTTCAGCAGTTCTTTTTTCTTTTGTTTGTTTGTTTGTTTGTTTGTTGTTGTTGTCAACAGCCAGTTGAACATCATTGTGCGGAGGGGTATTAGATAAAGGTGTTGTTCAGGACATACTTGGTAATGGACAGCGTAGTTCCATTAGTGACAGCAGCAATGACAGTGACAACCGAACAAATGCAGTAGATGCGGTCATCAATCTGAGGTTTGTAGCCGTATGTGGTCTCTTGTGGACAAGCTTGAAAGGAATGTGATGCAAAGCTGCTTCTAACGAAAACAAGACAAAATGGAATCTGAATTCTGTTAATCAACATGCATGTTCAGTGGCATTCTACTTGTTGCACTGTTGTGCTTCCATTGGTGATGATTCCAACTGGCAATTTAATGAAAGCTCATCCATAACGACACTTTAGAGCAGGAGCCTCACACTCAAATTGAGTCGTTGGCCGCATTGACTTTAGACCACGTCATGGAGGGCCACATAACAAAGAAATGGCGGTAATTACCATAAAGTACCCTGATATACCATAAAATAAAACGTATACACAAAAACAGGAACAGTGTAGTTATTGTGGAGTCGGGACGGTGTGTGCAGAATTCATTACTGAAAAACTCCATTTCACATACCAAGCCGCCTTTCAAATCTGGTACTGAAAACATGAAAAATGATTCGAGAACGATACGTGACGATGATGGAGAGCAGAGGTGGGCACCCTCACGAGGGCGTGCGAGGGTGAGGGTTTCCTCACCTCACGATATTTGCGGTGAGGTGAGGAAAATTTCAAAAAAAAAATTGAGGTGAGGTGAGGAAAAATTTCAAAAACATTTTGAGGCGAGGAAAAATGTATGAACGCGCACTTCATGAAAACTTTTCCCGCGCGTAAACGGGATATCTTTCCTTCTTTCCGCAGCTTCTGTCTCTCATCTGGGCGGGGACTGCCCTCCTCTCTCGCCGCCGATCTGACGCCCGACTTTGCGCGTCATTCGCATACCCGCAACAGAACCTCAAATTCCGCGCAACTTTTACGGCTATAACAATCGTTCCACGAAGCGTTTTCTGTGATTGACTGGGGCAAATCCTCCAGCAAGAAGAAGAAAAAAGAACGTTACATTGATTAAGCAATTTAATGAGTTCAATTTCGAAAATGTATTTCAATGGCAAATTGATGAAACTGTTTGTATTTGGTGACAAACTAAATGTCCAGAAGAAAGTTGTTTACCCCATATTTTTCCGTTAAGCCGTTTTCTTATAATGGTCAAATGACACGTTTCGTGCTGCACCCTGTATGCACTCACGCTTGAGGTATGTGCATTTACATTGGCAGTCACTCAAAGCCAACGCGCATCGAATACACAATCTTCACATTGAATACACAAATAGCTTTAAAAAATTGAGGTGAGGTGAGGAAAATTTTGAAAAACATTTTTGAGGTAAGGTGAGGAAAATTTTTCAACAAGAAATTGAGGTGAGGAAAAATTTTCTCCCAGAAAATTGAGGTGAGGGCGAGGCTAGTGAGGACAAACGCCCACCTCTGATGGAGAGCAAGATACGTAGTCCTTCACAACTAATTCTGACAGTGTTCAGGAGCACTGAAATTATTTCCTATTTACACACTCCATTATTGCCTTTGCCTGCAGTTTCAAGTTGGAAAAAGAAATAAAAAAATCAGAGAGAAACAGCTAGCTGACATTATTAACAATGGTTGGCTTCGGGTTTGCTACTTTAATATGACTTCTAACAATTAAAATGCAATGGCCTTTGTATATAACTGTTCCGTCTCTATTGGTTTAGTGTGTCACTATTTGACTTAGTGTGAGAATTAAGATGAGCCCATCTTAATCCTCACATTAGTTATGGTGGCAGTTTACCAAAGTGGCACGTGAAGACCATGTTGCTGTGTCCGCAACGTGGCGAGGCTCATGCGCCACAGGTGCTCACATGCGTATATTCTGCCTAACATAGACACGGACAGCAGTACGCCGGGCAAGGCTAAAAACAATGCCCACTGGTTTTATTCCTAATTCATCAGTACTTTTTTAAGAGGGCAGCTTCGTTCTCTTTGCTGGTGAAGGGCCCGCGGGCCACAAAATAGGTAATCGCGGGTCTCGTGTTTTAGACTCCTGCTTTAAAGCAACAATCAGGTTGCACATTGCCATCGTGTATTGTCGACTGAGTGTAGTTGTCATTACAGCAAAAGCAGCTGCACTTCGGTCTTGCCAGTATGTCATCCACTTAAACATTATAATGTTGAGCATGTGGAGGATTCCATTTGTGATGTACCGTTTCGATGCTGTCATAGGTGTGAACATGGAAGGAAATACAGTTAGGTTTACCTATATTATCTGTACACCTACAGTTCCAATACAGCTGCTTAAACATCAAAGGACATTTCCCATAGTGCTTTTGTACAGCTTCAGCTATTTTCACACACTGTACAATGACATATGTTGTAAGACCCTTTAACCAATAATTTTTCAAGTATGTAAAGTAAGTTATAAGTAAAGTAAGCAAAGCAAGTAAATTGTAAAGAGCAGAAAGGGTTCCTGAGCGGTCAAGGCAAGCGCATATGTTGGACAGTTTTAAGAATAGAGTCGTTGGTGAAAGGTCTCTTGGACAGCACCAACGAACTCCATTCCTTCCTTTACTTTGTGTGTGCAAGTGTGCTGAATTATATGTTTTGTCCACTACAGTCCTATGCTACTAGGCTAGCATCAGTGTCATATAATAAACAATATCAAGCTCACCATAGCTTAACAGCGAAAAATGAGAGGGAGTTTCATCCTGAAATTGACGCCACATGACGCAGTGACAAAAAGTTGTGCAGGAAACACCATCCTGTAGTTTCTCCATGAACGGACACTGGCATGCCACACAGATAAGAGCACTGGGTAGGGGAGGATCCTGTACGATGCGAGTATTCCTACAACAGACAAATTTGGGTATACATTGAAATTAGTTGTAGAGGTCTCCAACTGTGCTTTGCTGTACGCATGAACGTACCCCCAGTGTTGTTTTTTGTTGGACATAAAAGTAAGATGCAAGCAAGCTCACTGATGTTTTCCAGACACACATGAAAAGAAAAGGAAAGGTCTTGCACTCAAGAAAATTTGGTAGTATGTTCTTGTAAGCAACATGCTGTAAATCAAATTAATCTTACATGAGAGCATAGGTGGGAAAACACCATCTTGACAGATTTGTTGCGTCATTCTAATCTCTACTTTGTAGAGGCCCGTACCTAGTGACACAACACAAGTCATTTTCAGCAAGAGGTCAGCAACACAGTTTTCATTCTGAACTTTCAACGCTTAAAAGCATTTCACTGCAAAGACTACCGACACACTTGCGTGGTTTGCATGGGCACATGTTACAAGCACACTGATATGTTTTCCAGAGTTGCAGGAGAGAGTAGGCTTGCAGAATCATATCTCTTTGCAGCATGCATGTTCCATGGTCAGGAGTGTACGATGATTCTTCACTACGAAGATGGGTTTGTACTTCAAGATAACAGGAGGCACACAACACTATGGCAGTATCCCTTTGAGAAGTTACGCAACTCTGGTGATGATGGTGCGCGCCTTGCTTGGCTGGATTTTGGTGGAGAGGATGGTGACAAGGTGAGTATGCAAGCCTGTTGTGGCATACACATGTGCTTTAAAAATATTCAGAGTATGGCAACTACAATTGTCTTCACACTTTAGCGCTGTGAAGCCTCTACAAACTTTATCTGATTCTGACAGTATGGCATAGATAGAGGCCAGCCAGGTGGACAAACTCCATAGTGGCCTCTATGGCCACTATGCTGTTTTGTATACGTTAGGAATATTTGGCAGCACTGCTGCAAAAGCGGTGTTTAGGAAAACAAACTTGCATCAGAATGTAGAGTTCTCTTTTCTCTACACGGTGATGCCATTTTTGTATTAACTTGTATGCAAGTGCCACTCTGGAGAGTGGAAAGTGAGCTAATTCTGCCATGAGTGCCTAGTTTCACAATTTTTAGCAAAACAATGAAAATACACGTCACTGCTTTATGGAGCTATTTCAAAAGCGACTATGGCTGATGCCTTAGGCAAGAAAATTCGGAGAGCTAGTTCCACACGCTCATGAAAAATAAAATCTTGAAATTGCCGTGTCAGAGAATTCAATGCCGCTCGGCCGGAGGATAATTTGTTCTATGATTTTTGTTCTCAAGTACTACGGCAACCAGAGGTGAAATAGTTTCTGTTCCAATCTATGTTGCTGTTTTGCTACAACATATATTATTTAAGAAAAAATCGTTGATGGCCTCCCGACGACCTTCCCTGACATGAGATGAAATCACCCTGTAATAAACTTTCAGTGCAGTCATTAAAAACAAGACTTTGACATACAAAAGTATGCACATGCACACCATTCTTTTGTGTTCAAAGCCTGTTTATAAAGACTGCACTGGAGGTTTATTAGCCTCTTAATTATTAACAACCACGAACATGCCGATATTGTCACACTTTTTAGTTGCACGAAGGTGAACATATTTGACACATATGTGTGGTTGGGATAAACTCAAGTAGGGAAAAAAGACAAACACCAACCAAAGTTCACTCAAGAGAGGGTCCCGACGTTTCAAAGCCTACTGGCTCCTTCGTCAGGGGTGACAGGTGCAGAGCAACATTCTTTTTTTCCGTCAAAAGCAGCAATACTGGACATAGATACAAAATTTGTATGATGCAGGCTATTTTGTCTTTTGCAGCAGTGTGAAGGAACATGGGTTAGTGAACAAGTAGAGTTTGTGCATTCTTATTTGACTGATCTACAGGTGCCTGTGCATTGCATTTGATATCTTGTTTGTCATTCTTTATTTATTGCTTGAGCTGTTTTCATTTTCCTTTGATGTGTGGACATCTTTCAGGAGCTGGACATGCTGCAGTGTCCAAAGCCATTTGTCTTCACTCTACACACATTCCTCTCTGCCAAGGTCACTCGCATGGGCTTGGTCGCATGACAATTACAGGATGGCTCTGTGCAGCTCACAGAGCACTGGAGCGCCATCGAAGGCTACTAGCAAAAATGCCATTCAGCCCGCCACACTTTACATAGGACACTGAAAAAATGGTGAGCATATGCTGCTGTCAGATGTCTTCACCTCATGGACTTTGAGGAAGTGCATGGAGGGATGACAGAATGAACATGGAATTCCAATAGCCATGTGTGGAGTTGATGAATTCGGAGCAAAAGTGCCACCAGCGGGGACAAAGCCTACTCTTCCTGCAACAATGAATACAGCAGTCTTACAGTGATGTCTGATAGGACTTCCTTTTGTTGGGGCTGCCTGCATGTCAAACACATTGTATAGAAAAGTAGCAACTTTTTTCACCATTGTAAAATATGATGCAAGCAGTCTTTGGCAACCCAGTTCAATGGCTGTCCCCACTTTTGGCATCAATATTGTTGACAAAGTAGTATTGATGTTTGTCTCAGTGATGAAGTTGTAATTCTGATGCCAAATTTTTGTTTGGTACATTCGTTTTTCTGTCACACTTGGGGTACTGTGTTATCTAAATTTTCCAAAGGTTTAAAATGTGAAAATAAGGAGGTACACAGTGGGTTCTGTGGAAAAGAATTATAGGAATTCAGTGTATAGTGCTTTCTTGGTCTTCATCCTGTTGATGTACCATACCACTGTGTAGGGAAGCCTTTAACAATAAATGAAGCATGATATAGCACAATTCTATGGAGTATTTATAGTGCTATATATTATCATGCAGATTTATTTTGATAATGGCAGTGACAACGAAGTTATTCAGCTAGTGGGGAATTGAACAAAGTTCATGTGGTAAAAGCTTTTTGCCACTTTGTGATGCTTGGACCTAGTAAAATTAAGAGCAAGCTGTTGGAGAATTACGGGTGGCAAAAATACCTGCCCATGTCTAGCACCATAATCTCAATGAAGGACGAATGTTTTGTAATATCACATTATGGTAGTGTAACAAAGGGCATATCTTAAAAAGGGAACAGAACCCCATGACAAGTGTTTGTAACAGTCCTGTGTACAACAGACAGCTATTGTGCTGCTCACATAAGGACACTTGTAGCCACATTAACTAATATTGAGTTTGTATAAGGCTGTATGGTATAGTGAAATCCTCAGATATGAACAGTATACCGTAGCTCCTAAATATTTAACAAGGAACACCTACATAATTTCCTGAGGGAAAGTATGAAGCTCCGCAAAAGCATGTAATCATGTAAGTCTATGGGGGTTCACACAATTACCTCAATGCTTTTTGTGTGCACAGACCTCTACGTAGCTGTACTTAGGCATTTTGCTTACAAGGTGTGATCGTAAAGTAACCAGATTTGATTGATATTACAAAAACTTTGCCACTTAAAACTTAGCCATTCTCAAAGTGGTGCAGCCACACGTTTAGTCCAACACTGTTTCCACCGTTTAAAGCAGTTTTTAAAGCCTTCTTTGGAAATAGCGAAACTTGGTCACATGTGTTTGAATCTGCCGAATGTCGAGAAATTTATGTTCCTTTCAACTGCATTTTTATTTTTGGAAATCTGGTGAATAGAATGAATGTTGTACCTGTTGAGTGTTGTGCTAAGCGAGAAACTGCACAGGGTTCAGTGCATGGGACGGCACGTTGCCATGATGGACTTCTCATCCTGCACTCGATGCAAACCACTCGCCATGATGCCAAGCCAAAACTGGCTTCTGACTAACTGTACCCTGCAAACGTCTCCAAACTTGAGAGTATGTCTTGGAATAGAAGCGCTAAAACTAATGGACCGACACAACAAACATAAGACCGACAAACACAACAGAGCACTCACTTTCAACAAAGATTTATATTGAGGTGATGCAGCCTTTTAAGTAAAAAGATACACCCTTTGTTTGTTCGGCAATGCCCTACTTTCAGTGCTAAAGCACACGTTCCCAGCTTTTCCTATAAGATATGATTTCCAAATCTTGCGCTTGATTTGCTTTTTGAACCTGCCCCTAATCTCAGTTTGGCTGAAGATTCCTCGACACCCACAATCTCTTGTATGTAAATATAAGGTGCCTACCCTATTTTTGTCTTGTTTTTGTGCTTGTTCAGCCAGGTGTTTAAACACCGTCCTGTTTATCCAATGTACGATTTGTCACAGGCAAAGGGTATTTGGTAAACGACCCCCATAGAACACGGAACTTCAGCTTTTTCATTGCTAATATCACAGTGGGTGCTCTTTTTCTTTCCAGGATGAATTGTTACCAACAGGCCCAAAGAAATGTTTTATTGGTTTATTTGACAGTATGACTCTGGTATTGTCTAGCCTGATGGATCATACATTACTTAACTTATGAATCCAGTCTGGATACTTTTTTGTCACACCTTGTTTAAACGCATTTAATCTGGTTCAGAATGTTCCAGTGGCTAGAGCAAACTTCTAGGCTTAAAGAGCTCTGTGCATGTCTATGGTGTATCCCACAAGAGAAATGGTGCCTGCTTGGCTATTTCTTTATGTCCCTGCTAGCCATGTTGCAATAACTGTCTGTGGCTGGAAACTACTTGCAATCGGACTGAAGAGTGGACTCGAGCAGCACAGATAGACGACAAGGACATTGTCTGCCTTGGTGTGGAAGTTTGTCAGCTGTTTCATATGTGGATCACAGATTTTTCCTTCCCTTCTCATTTGTGTTCTTATATATGAAGGTAAAATATTATTGTAGGCTAAACTTTGCATAAACATTTTAGTAGGACAAACAAACTGTTGTTTGTTTCAGTCAGCAGATTTCATAGCTATTCAATCATTATTTGCTTCATTTCGTCATCCATTCTTCTTCAGTTGTTCTCCAAAAAAGTTCAAGGGTATCAGTCCGTTTTTTAATCATCTAGTAACCTTATCACTGCTTTTGGTGTTTCTGCTTAACAGCAAACCCTGTTTCTGGCAGCATGAGCCACAGAGATATAGAGAGCTCAAAGTTTATGTACCTTATGTGTAGCTGACCTTGCATTATGCATTGGTCATGTGAAATGCAGCTGGGCACCATATTTGAGGCCTTCAAGTTGTACATACAGCACAAAACATCCGGGAACTGATGTTGTCACTGGGACAAACTGCATATACAAGGTTGTGTCTTACCTGAAAAGAGAATACAAAATACTGCATATAAACTTTTAAGCTGAAGGACAATGATTCAGGATGAATGGATAAAGCTACATTTTGGGGAGCAAAAATTCGTATCGCATCTATTTAATTGCCAACTGAGATAAGCTGGCCCTTTGGAATTTTCGCACCAGTAGTTTCGTTCTTTTGGCTTCTAGAACATGCGTCATGTTGGTGGGCAGAAAGTAATATGCATCTGTGAGAATCCTGTAATTAGTATTCTTAGCATTGTAAGATGAAAACCTAACAAGACATTTTTGTTACGTTGAATTACGACATAACAATTGCAATTTTCATCTCTCGAATTCGAGAGCATGTAGAACATAATACCAACCTTGAGAGCAACCTTACTTCTCAAAGCCGACATCATGCCCCATTGGCAGGATATTTGCATTAACAACCTATGAAAACATTTATCATCTTCTCATATTTGCTTCAAGTTCTTGTTTCTTTAGGTCATTTTGCACGGCAGGTTATCATTGCACTATTTCCTACATTAAGAAGTTGCTAGAAAGTTTGAATTGTTTATTCAGTGTGTTGCTTCTTACTTTTGTTAGACATTCAGTGATGCACAAGCATTGAGATATACACTGTTCAGAGGCTTGAAATTCATTCACCACAATATTTTGCCACAGTTACTTTTATACAATTTGCAGAACTCTCTTGTGTACCCTTTTCCCTCATTCCAAACTGACAATTTGAACATGTTTTATTTGCTCCCAAAATTTAATGGACTGACCTCTAACTTTGAGTTGTTTCACAGCTGTGTATAATTCTCATACGTTATTTCTTGAATAGTGTTAGTGCAGTTATCAACAAAGAGGTTGGAAGGAATTCCTCCTCAAGAATGTCATACGCATGAATGCTCCGGTGAAGTGTAGCAGCACATCAAAGAGGACACATTAATAATGAAGTTGACAATGCTGTCTTAAATCAAATGCTGCGTTATTCTCGTTAACTAGCATTCCCTCTCCTGAGTCTCGTTCCTAATTTGGTGTCTGTCTGTATGCGGATGTGAAGTGTACCCCCAACATTCCCACAAAAGCAGCTATTTTGATGTTTCTCTTATCATGTGCGACAGAAAGGATCGATAGAGTTGTAAGAAAGGGAATTTATGTTATTTCCTTTGTCTTGTGCCATTGAATACTTCTACTGTGGCAGGTCTGTGTCTGTCATGTGAATTTGGAATAGTACAGTTCATACTAGTATGTGTATTGGCGTGACTGCTGTCTGTTCCCATTGCAAACTTATTACTAAAGAGGGAAGAACCTGAGCTATGAAAAGTTATGGTGTTGCAATTGTTGCCTACTGTTTGTAAAATGAGCTATGACCATGACATTTCGATGCAATTTTATGCCTCACAAATATTTGTAATGCCTTTCATGTGGAGTTAAGAATTAATTATTTCTATTCAATGTCTGCTGAGGTAGCAGTTACTCTCCTATGACAGCTGTAATAGCTGTTCATTTATGAGCTCAAACACGAAATCCAGCTTCAAAAGACAGCTACCCGCATAAAAGTTAAATAATATCCAGGACATTGAGTAGCCTCAAAAAGATGTGTATAAAGTTAATACAAAGTAAGATGTCCCACAGATTTTCTGAGGAAGTCAAGTCCCCCATAAGGATGTGTGTTGAAGCGTGGTATATTTCTGTAGACTTCTGCCAGGTCAGCAGAGTGTTGTCTTAAAGAAATTTACCTGGGTGACTATTGTTAATCACCTTGCTTCACTGATTTCATTCAGTGTGTTGAGGAATGTATCATAGGCATCACTAAGCAATACACAAAGGAACACATTAGCTGCATGAAGAGAGTGAGCAGCAAAGTGTTGAGTTATATTTGCCTGATTTGCATACAACGAAATAGTTAAATGTACTATAAAATGCATAAAGTGCTATACATGTGGTTGTGTAACGAACTGTAACACTAGTAAAATGTCTGTGAGACATCGGAGGATAATCATGTTTGACGATAGTAAGTAATGCCAATTGCGAACCCTTCTACCCTTTGTCAGCTTGTGTGTTGATCCACAGTTTTCCACAGAACAAAAATTATCCTGAAAATAAGTTCTTTTACTATGTTGTGGACATTTTTTTTTTTTTTTTCAGTTGGTTAACTGCCAGGAATGCATTTAACATATTATAATTCGTAACATGGATAACTATGGACACGTCGCTAAAATTGGTTTGTATTGATTAGATGGTCACATATCGTAACGAAAACTGCCCGTGCACTGGAGACTGTGCTTCATTGGTCATGTGATAGAAAGTTAACATTAACGTATATCACAGTGTTGATTTTTTTTTTTTTTTTAATTGCTGAGGGAATATCTACCATGTGTGCAATTTTGTAAATTCTAAAAGTTAATTTCGAGCCAGTCTTGGCCTACATTTGTTGATGTGCAGTTTTTGAAACATGCAGTGATGTGTGTGGTCATAAAATGCAGCAAAATCTCTTTTCTACTTGAGGGAACAGAATGATGCAGTTGTACAAAAGTGGAATTCAAAAAAGTTACTCAAGTACACTATGTTTGTTTCTGTGACTCTAGGGGTGAAATCATTACGATAGGGACCAAATTCATTGCTGCTATGTCAACCATGGAAAAACCATGTTTGTGCAAATCTCCTAATTAGCATTCAATGGCCTCTCCCTCTGGTCTGAATAGGACTGCACAGAAAAATACTACAGTCATGTCTCGTTTATTCAGGGTCCTTTGCTCTGTGGTCCACCCCTCTAGATAACTAATTTTCAGACAAGTGTGTATTACATAAACTGCATATTTGTAGTGCTCGGAGTAAGTCTGTTTGTTTCCTTGACAAAATTATGCATTTTATTCAATATACATAAGTTATTTGGCACTCCGACAAATGAGACTGTTTACTCCAAAGTTATCCAGCCTGCAAAGGCCAAGCTTCAGATGAATGGGCTGGGACAAGGTGGCTGGATAACGGGGTCAAAATAGCTAGAGAATGTCCAAAATGTTCACAATATTCTGTGTCCATATACGGATAGTGAACGCTGGGTAAGTTAGTGCAGTCCTAATGGAATTGGGACCTGTCCGGACATCGTTTCCTGCATAACAGGTTTTCCGGTTAACTGTGTTCTGAATAAACTGGATGTGACTGTACATGCGTTATCTAGATCTCACAATCTATTAGAACTCTGATTCTGCTGCAAGTAAATAATTTCCCTAAACATTTGTCATTATGTCCTTTTAGAACACCAATGTGTTGAAACACAAAAGTATGTCACTGTACAAAAAAACACATATCAAAATGTTTACTTTTGTTATCTCTAGCTACACCTTTTGTCAAAATTTCATTGTGTTCATTGTAAACAGATGTGTGTTCTGGATGTGGTAACTGTTAGGGTTCATCTTCGTACCTTTACCCAATCGTGTAAATACACAAGTGATGAGATAGGTATATGTAACCTACAATGAAATATAGGAGTTAGAGCAAAGGAAGCCAGGGAAGCTTATCATTGAACTGTGCATTACATAGGGAAGACAGCACAGCCTGCAGGCATCTGGACACTTGAGTCATTTTTGCTGCTTTGAAACTCATAATTCAGAGCATGTGTGCACCTGTATAGTGCAAGGAGTGTTGTGGAGAAAGAAAAAAAAGTCTATGTAGCGAGAATACCAGCCACCACAATAGATGCTGCCCCCCTTTCCCCCTTGCACACGCACACAAAATAAAAAAGGTACATAGAGTAGATTTGGCCAGTGGCCATACGTTGACTAGTGTGTGTCTGCAACTGTTGTGTCGATTTGTGTGATGAAGCATGCCCATATACCTACAAGTGGGTGATTCCCCTTCCAAGATGATGCAGTAGGGTAATCAGACCTGTCCAGTGACATGCTGCTCTTTGGCGATGAATGGCCATGATTACTGAACTCGTAACAGAAACAGTGTTGTTTTGGATGTAACAGGTGATTGTGCTATTGTTCCTCTGTAGTCTTGAAAGTGCTGCTTGTGAAACCGACATGCCTTTATTCATGAAATATGTCCCCTAGGTATTATGCACAAGTAGGAGACATGTATCTGCTCACTTTCTGACATTGCATGTGTTCTGCAGGACCCTGACTGTGGCTGCTGTGACTGACAGTCAATATATTATGCTAGTAATAAGCAAGCAAGATGTGTATAGTACAACACGAAATGATTGCTACAATTGAACGTTGTTATAGCTTTCTGCAGGGGCAACAGAATCTGGCCATTTAACTGCAAGGACTTGCATTCTGCAATGAGATGCAGTCACGCTGGTTGTGGACGTGTTTACCATAATGAGATATTAAGAATATTATATCATATATGCCACTTGATTTAGGTGAAGAGCAAAATGGTAGGTGCACCTTGCAGTACGCACCATGACACGGAGCAGTTTCTGTAAAAATTGCCAAAATTTCTACAGAGTCCTTACCTGCTGACACCATTTATTTCTGTTAACGCATGCTGTCAAAATGGCCACCACTGTGATGTCCCCATACTGAAATGATCATTTTGTAACACCATCACTAGGACTGTATGCTCATTGTGAGACTGCTTCTTGTAACATCAGTCTGTGATGTGACACGCTTCAAGCCCAATGAAATATTGGCATCTTTGTTATAGTCAAGAGCTAGCAAAAACTACAGGACTAGGATGGGAAAAAATAGCTGATGTTTTGATTTTGTCTCACCTATATTACACATTTAATACCAAATGATATGGGAAATTATTGAAATGAGTAGTAAAGTGACATTACTAAATAGTAATGTGCTTTCTGTACATATAACATTAGAGATCATGTTTATAAGAAGCCTTCACATGCAAAGTTGTCTCTTGTTAGTCTAGAAGTCTTGTGCTGAGTTATGCCAAGGTTTCATAGCTCGAAGGATGCCGTGGGGTTGTGGAATGTCCTTTGCATTGTATCAATATGGAAGTTACAATTTTGATGCAAGAAATACAGTGTGTGCTGTCATTGTACTAAATAGCACATATGTATAAGGCAAATATAATTTTAAGAGATTAGTGATGTTATCTGGTATTGCATTAGTAAAAGAACAAAAAAAAATATGCAGATTTGTATAAATGTAGCACATTCCACTGTGCAATTCAGTTTAATTGTGCATGAGATTCCAGCTGCCAATTTCTGCCAACACCTGTAAGAGGTATGTTTTTAGGTATTTTCTGAAAATGAATGTATCATGATGAGGGACTGCATTCAATGAAGTACACACAGGGAAAAGTGACTTTCCTATATTTTATATCAAATAAATATTGTTATCAGAAAGTAGTCATTTACCTGGCTTAACTTGCACGTGCTCTCACTGAATGTTGTAATTTGGTCACAGACAAACCAAATTACACACACACAGTTGCACACAGAAAGTGCAGCTGGATCAGACTCCTGCAGCTGCTTCATTGGAATAATGTTCAATGATGAATGAATGAATGTTGAATGATGCCTACCGTCATCTGTATATGCCCCAGTTGATGACGAGACAGAGTGATTGTTCTCATGCTTGGCACCTACAGTAGGGCAGCTGCCCACATGGGAGACAGAGTCAAAAATTGTAAATACAAGGAGGCGGGGCAGTAAGTTCCAAGTTCGAAGTGTCGACTGAGATGTGACGAGAAGATGAGAGCCCAAGGGGGCATACACACACGCTTTTATAGATGCTGCATGAGTCACTCAGCCCACATGATGTTAGGGCTTAGAATAGCCTACAAGAGATGGTGGTGTGGTTGGTACTGCTCACACTGAAAGGACAACAGTTCATGGAAAGTCAAATGCCAAACTCAAGCCCCCACCTCTGATTAACTGATCAGACGTGCTATCAATTACACCACCCTGATCTTGTGCCCTTGATACCATACAAGAGCCTTGTAAGGGTATACGCGGATATAACTCATCAGCCGGACGCACTTTAATCATTACTTGGGCTTTGGTGAGATTTTAAATGAAGAGCTGTGTTCCAAAATAAGTCATTTTTTGCCGAAATTGAGGCAGGTTGCTAGAAGGGGACCCTAGAGGCCCCTCTTGAAGTTCAAAAGGCTGGAGTACCTCAAAGGGCTCTATGTCCACCCGAAATTATGGCAGAAAAAATAAGGTTTGTGGGAAAATAGATTAAGGCATGCACGTGCAAACGTATTTTTCTTGATTCCAATAAGTGTGACTTAGCTCGTTCTGAAAATCAGCTCTTCAAAGTTGTTGAGAGCATATTCTGTTGATTTCAAATGCTCGAAAAATATTGAATGTGTAGTGCTAGAATCTAATACAAGTATTTAAATTTTATTTGATTAATATTCAAATTTTTTTATATTTGCCCACTTTGAATAAATTGACTTATTTTTTGCATTATACACTCACTTTGAACATTGTGGAAGTGCATGTATTGTTGAGTTCACTTTCACTATGTATAGTAGACGGCAATGGCCTGCTGGTAGTTGAGCTTGGTTTTGATTTGGCATAAGAACAAGGATGGAGGCGAGCTGGTACGTGATAACATGAAACAAACCTGAAATGGGAAAAGAGGGAGGTAAGTTCTCAGGCCTTAAAGGGACCATGAAGAGACTCCCAAAAATTTGAAGTTCTCAGTGGAGAATGGTTCTCAAGGATGACTTTTATCATGAGCATATGCTATTTTTGCCATACTACACTCCACGCAGGTGCAGTTCACGTGGTTAAAAATGGCAGCGAGCAGCCGCCCAACGTACCCCCTGTAAGCAGCCTGAATTCACTTGCATCATTTACTCACTCCAAGGCAGTCCACCAGTATAGAAGGTTACCCGCTTCTGACATCGCATCTAGTTTCCCTGTCGCTGGCAGCGGTCATGTCACAGCAGTTTGCCTTTTTTGGTCATGGTTTTTAATTAACTCCATTATCTTAACCAATGTTCCGTTCATACTTCGCATGCTGAATGTATTAGTTCTCAGGAATGCATTAGAGGTGCTTACAGATGTTTTGAGGATCTCTTCGTAATCCCTTTAAGAGCTTGTTTGTCTGTCCTTCCCCCCCCCCCCCCCCCCTCCCGTCTTCTCCATCTGTCCACATCTATACAGCGCTCCGTAGCCATAGTTGCTTCGCGATTGTAACACAGAATCTAAAAAGAAGAAATATGTCTGGTGTAACGTAAGAGTAGCATGTCCCATTCTACAGCACATGGTCACCTGTTGCATATCAAGGTATTTAAAGGAGCCCAGAAAGCCATCTCAAAGATTTTCTGTTTCTGATGCATAATGAAAGGATGTGACTTGACAACTATCACAAAACATTTCTCTGTGTGCATTATTTATCTTGGAGAAAAGACCTCAGACAGGGCAATGAAACACAGTCGATGACAGATCTTTATGTTATCGACTGTATACATTATTATACAATTATACAGCAACAAGGTTATAGAATACAATTGGCACCATCGAATGCCCCATAGAGCCAATGTATTTTCACTTCCAGTATTTCACACAGTTTCTAAAAGAACAGCCCTGGTTTGTATGCATTTCTGCTTGGAGCTTGCCTCATTTCCCAGACAGCACGTTTTCGAAAACCGTTTCCCCATTTACACTTTCTAGCAGCACTTTGCCAGCATTTTCACTTCCATGCTGCGCATTACCCATGGAGGAGTTTCTCAAAATGTATACTAACTAAAATCTAACTTTGGGGTAGTGCACACTGGTGATGGCAGTGAAACCCGCGTATAACGATAGTGACGGTAATCGCGAATGCCATCGTTATACGGGGTACATCGCCAAACGAGGGCTGACCTAAATAGCGCGTCCCCCGCGTGTAGCAAAAAAAAAAGAAAAGAAACGCGAAGCTGTGTGACATCGCAGTGGCTTGGGAAAACAGCGATCAGAACTCGTGGAGGGAACCAGACAACATAGCAGGACAACTTCTGGCGACACTACACGTCACCATTCCGCAAGTCGGCTTCACCTAACGCCTGCGTGCTCTAGGAGAAGTTCGCTTTAGAACACTGTCGCGCGACTCGCGGGCGGAAAGCACGTGCTAGGCCTTTTGAATCATCTCGCGAATTTGAGCAGCATTTGCCAAATACGGAGACACAAAAGCATTACCACCTACCTCTTTCACTGACAGTATTGGAAAATGAACAGTCGCTGTCTATTTTCTTGCCTCAATTTTTATTTTGGTTTAATTCTTTTGATGTGAATTTCGGATTGTACGAATTTTTTCCGCTACCCCGTGAGATTCGTAGCATCGAGACTCTACTGTATCTTATCGCGGCGAAAATCGCCGCGTGGTTAGGCGCACGGGACAGCGTCCAACATCGTTATACGAATACTCGGAACCGCGGTCTCCATCGCCATACGCAGGTCGTTTCCCCATAGAACCAATGTATATTTTGACGGTAAAATCATGAACCATCGCTTTACGAGGGATATCGTTATACGCGATATCGCTATCCGCGGGTCTTACTGTATTAGTGAAATTCCCCAAATTAGTGAAATGTAATAAATATATAATAAATGAACAAAAATATGTGATGATGTCAGTATGAAACTAAAAGGCAAGCACTGTAAAAGGAACAAAATAATAGGATACAATACAGCAAAGAACTGTCACAGTACTTCCATTCACCCCCCCCCCCCCCCCCTGTAGACTACCAAGTAAGGTTAATGTTCAGCAAATGAGCTGTATATAAGAGTTAGCTAACAAGTCCAAGTAGTAAAAAGGTTTAGTGAAGAGTAACAAAGGTACGGCCTGGGACAAAAGTTTACGGAACACCCGAGTGTCACATTTCTCCATATTGGGGCGACACCCTCGCAGGAAAAACAGGAGCCGACACAGATAGTGAGAGATGGATAGAGTAGCGGGTCACCCGTCTCTTGTTCAACCCCTTCCGGATATCTACCGTGGGGCCAATCCGATGAAGAAATACGCCAGTGCCGTGTTCGTAAACTTTTGTCCCAAGCTCTACCTACCAAGGTACATGATTGGCAGGTAAAAACGAGACATTCAGACAGCAAATGTGTTTATAAAGTTGAATAACCTCCTGGGTCATTACTGCATTTATTAATACAAAACTACCATGTGATGACCATGACTTCATACATCCACACCCTCAGAGATGTTCCATGCCTTTCCATTTACCACCTTCAGTATAGCACGCAAAGAATTCCCTGGTCCACACTCAAATGTCCTTGGGTATGCTTCTCCGTCTTCTCTGGCATAGATATTGTGCAAGAGCTGTTCCCATTTGACGGGGTGCACAACCTGTTTTTCAAGCCTACGTCGTATCTCATCTGGATCACTCCAGTATGCTTCACCATCCACATTGCTGTGTGTAGCAATGCGGGGTGAGTCAATGTGTACTGCATGTAGGGCCTTGGCTAAAGCTTTCTGAGCTGGAGCCATGAGGCTGGTATGGAATGCTCCACTCACTGAGAGCTTCTTATATTTCTTGATGCCGAGGTCACGAGCATTAACTTCAATGAACTGGAGTGCCTACGGAAGATGAAAAAATGCCACAGTTAATTTCTTTGGGCAGTTGTCACTGCTCTACCCTCAAACTATGGAATAAGCAAAGGTTCAGGCATGCGATGTAATACTACTGCACTAAATGTCACTAACACACTGTTTATGGTCCTGCAACATAACTGTAATACGTGTTTAACTAAACGTATTGCCGTACGACACATAGTCATCGTTCTATCGCAGCTTGTGTGGCTATGGTTGCTGTGGTCGTCTCTAGAGCAAGCGGAAGCTGTCAGGACTTTTGTTAATGTGCTTCATGTGCTTTCCACGGATATTGCTATTTTAATCTATTAATTAATTGCTTTTTTATTGTATCCAATCACATCTTGAGGGCTCAAGTGGAACAAAACATCGAAGAAAAACAGAAAAGAAATGATAGTAAGCATCTGTACTCCTTGAAATATGCCCCCAACTCAGTACTTACTCTCCCATTTTTAAGCTCTGCGCTTTCCCAGCTTTATCTAATGGCAATGTCTCTTCCTTGTACTTTTCTTCTAATTTATTGTTTTAGTGACTAGGTTTTGACTAGTTTGAGCGGGACGTAGCGGTAAGTGATGCCAGTGTTTTAGCCATAATAACACTGAAAAGGACGAACCTGCAAGCATGACATCTGAGTAATCATTGTAGTGTAGTAAATGGATTAGCCTTTATTTATATTAAACAGGATGGATCCATCACTCATTGCTTCATTGCACAGTCTAGGGCACTGCAGAGAGAAATCAAGCTTGTGCGTAGCAGCAGTGGGACACTGTCTTCGTCGTCCATAGAACACTGCTGTTGCTTATGGTCATAGATTGAGAAGTTCCCCATCAAAAAGAACTCGTTACAAGTTAAGTTACCGTGTGCAAAATGTAACTAAGTTAATAACGAAGTTCCTCAGCCTGAAATGTAACTCGCAGTTACTGAGTTACTTAACAAAAAGAATGAGTTACATCCAAGTTACTTCGGACACAAAATAGCCTTATGCAGGTGCAGCGCGCGGGAGCAGTTGAGTTAGACCTTGAGTTGCCTGCGGAGGAGTGCAACACGCTTGGATAGTTTTCGTTTATGTCCAACAATAGACATCTCCCTGTTTGTAAACAAATGACGTCATAGTGTTCGACAGCGCCACAAATTTGGTAGAACTGAAGTACGCTCAACACTAGAGGTGAACATGGTCACGCCCGAAAGCCACGGTCTTGAGGGGATTACGATATGGTCCCATAAAGGAACGCGACCCTCGGTCCTGCTTTTCTTTCAATGGGAGGCAGAGAACAAGTGCCCGTTCGCGGAACCCAGCCCTCTCCTTCCGATTTGTTTCGGTTTCAGTCTGTCTACCAATGCCATGATGACGTTTCTCTGGTAGAGGTCTATTCGAACGTTTTGCATCTTACTCCATGTGGGCGCACAATGGTTCAGCTTCATTTCAATGGCAGCGGTTCTTACTTCCTGAATGAAATACTGTCTTTGATTGAATATCACGTTTTATGGCAAAAAATGCCATGAAGGAACCGGAGAGAAAGCAAGAAAATATGTGGACGTGAGTGAAAAGCGAGTTAAAAGCAGGGTGTCGAACCGAACCCGAACCGAAATTTTCATGACACTGTTGAACCCGAACCGGAGCAGAACCGTAAAAAATAATAGCGGTAACCGGTTCGCAACAAAACGGTTCGGGCATAAAAGAAGTCAGCATAAGAGTTCCTCTCTATCCTCGAACGAAGACACGTTGGTATCATCATCACGCGCCTATATCATGGATTTCCGAAATTTTCACCTAGCAGTCAGACGACGACGTATAGTAAGTATACTTCCAGCGTCATTTTAACATGTTGAAGCGCAGTTGTCCTTGTGAGCGCCGCGGCTAGCGCCCCGCACGCGTTGCGGCGTCTACTCTTCAGAGACGAGGTGCCACGCCAAAGAATGAAACAGGAATGGAGTAGGCCAGTTATGTAGCTCTACAGGACGAATATGCGATCAAATAAGCGCCCAAGATTTCCCTTTACACGTGAGCGGTACAAATTAAACAAGTCAGAAACATGAGAAGTGGAGAAGGAGCGTACGCAGAACGGTGCCTGTTTGATTGGTCGTGGCTTGAAAAGTAAATGTGGTTCTGCTTATTGGTAGTGCAGTTGTGTCGTGACATATTGCCTTTATGTTGTGGATTAACTAGTACACTGCTGTGAGCTCGGACAGAGTAAGGCTGGCAGGCTTATTTTCAACATGCTTCAGTACAGTTTCAGATCGATTCACGTTGCGAAGGCAGTGTGCCGGCTAGTACTGTCGTCTATGTTACGCTGTCCATCTTATTAGGCTTCCTTTAAGTGTATCTTGCTGGCACTGTGCGTGTGAAAAAAAGATTTTGGGAACAGAAAGTAGCAGGACTACACCGCTTCAACAGCGTGGACTCTATTTGCAATAAGTGTTCATCCATTCCTCATTTCTCTCGCTAAAGGGCTACCTCACCGCTAGAGACGTCAATGCAGACAACAGCAGTAAGCTATTAGCCACGCATGTCCTGATAAAAGCAGTTTTATCGAACATATAAATGGAAGCGTTGAACCGGTTCGCGAACCGGTTCGCGAACCGGTTCGGGGCTGCGAACCGGTTTGCAAACCGGTTCGATTCTTGGCGTGGCCGAACCGGAACCGAACCGGAACGAAATCAAAACAACGCGAACCCGAACCGTACCCGTATTTTTTGCGGTTCGACACCCTGGTTAAAAGTAACTTGGAACTTAACTTATGTTACTTTGGCAAAGTTACCTGAAAAAGGAAAGAGTTCCTCTGAAAGTTGCCACGGCACAAAAGTACAGAGTTAAATTACAAGTTACCAAAAAAAGGAACTTAGTTACAGTAACGAGTTACCTCTAACTCTGCTTATGGTCAGTTAGCTGATATTGTCAACTTCTTCATGACTCCCTTGTGATTGATTATGAAGATTTCTGCTGTGTCACTGTTGCTTTACTTAGTTCACTTTCCGATAGTTTTCTTGTTGACACCAAGTGTAAATTTCTTTGCTTTTTCTGTGTATTTTGACTGTATAACCTACGTAATCGTTAAGAAGTGTATCAGTGCAGCAACTAAGTTAAATTTCATAATGGTTCCCGGCCGTGCCCATTCAGCCACAAGTATTTTTTTGTGTTTTTGTTTTGGTGACCAAATGGCGTCAGGATTGATGTTAGTTCATTCTTTACGAGAATCTCACTCAAAAGTGAACACTTTCTGGGTTTTGAGGTTGAAGCCCGAGTTCACATCCACTACCTCTCCTCATTGCACACACTGCACCGCATGTTGACAGAGCAGTGTTCCAACATTCGAGCCTATAGTGCAAGACATTTACTCATGGAGGAAATATAATGAGAACAGTCACGGAAGAAGAGAATGTGGAGGAACCTTGTTTTCTTCTTGGCTATTATACAAGGTGCCTCTTACGAAGCGGACCAAAAGGTTCCTAAATTCATGGTTCAGCTTTCCTTCAAAAATTTGGTTGCATGCATCTATTTGCAATGTGGCCTGCTTATATGTATTATTGGTTGAACAGCCATATTGTAATATTGGTGCCAGTCCTAACGAACTTTCAAAATTAATTTCCTTAATTAACAAAAATGTGTCCGCGGTTTAAGTTGGTGCGTATGGTGCACTATGAGAGATAGAAAACTGCAAAATATATAAGTTTTGTTTTAGGCGCAGATGCTTTATGTCCCCCTCCCCGCTATGTTCAATCACTCTCGATGCACTCACTGCCGTTCTGCGATGTGTGGTGTGCCCCTGCTCTGTAATTAAATGAAGTCAAAAGTAAACCTTATCTTTGTTGTTGTTCTCAGAACTTTCTATCTGTGAAGTAGCGCGAGACAACAAAGAAATAGAAAGAAGCGCATGTCAGTTTGCACCACACATTGAGGAACAGCCAGCAAGCAGACAGAGAGTGCTATTCAACAAGGGGGAGATGAAAAAACAGCCACATGTAAAACTGAACTCCGCCGGACGCACACAGATTTAGCGTTTTTGCTCCTTTCATACTGCACCACAGAAGCTCGCTGCGGTTTCCGTTTTTGCACATTAGAAACCTTGGGACTCTGCTCTACAACTTTCTAATTTCCACCAGTAACCTATTTTGATTAATTAAGAAAATTAATTTTGAAAGCTCATAAAGAGCGGCACTGGCTGTTCCAACAATATTATATCTAGGTAGGTCACATTACAAATAGGTGTACAGAGCACAATTTTCGAAGAACAGGTGAATCATGAATTTAGGTAAATCTTGGCCCACTCCTCGATAAGCACCCAGTATACGTGTGGCTACACATTATATGTGTGTGTGGTTTCCATCCTCTTCATTCTGTGTTCCCCCTTTTAAAATGCATCATCTGCTATGAATGATGCCAAGTATGGGGACGATCCTTACCTCTTCGTGCCCAGCAATAACTTTGCAGTTTGCAAAAAGATAGTTAGCCACACTGCAGACAGGGTTATCTTTGCCCTGACGGGCACACCACTCTCGAGCAAGGTGGCAGATGTAGTTTGGCTTGGCTGTAGGCAACAGGAATACCGTCATCATTCCACTCGGCTCCAACTCCGAGGCAGCTTGCATTGCTTCGCCACGAATTTTGACTAAACGCACCGCTGTTGAGCAAAGATGGACATGAATACATTTACCAATCACAGTTCACATGTTTTAGTATATCACCATCTTCAAACGAAATAGCCCTGCTGAAGACAAGAGCAGCATATTCTCCTACACTAAATCCTGCTGTTGCCACACAGTTTTCGATTGCCTGAAAGAAAAGAAGCACTGTTCAAGGATTTCCACGTGTCGCAAAAAATGCATTAGCAATTCGTATAGTAGGTATGTTGTTCACCCATGGCTGTAGCTCTTTCAACTTTTCGACTGCTGCTAAGGAGGTAACCAGAACTGCCGCTTGACAATGAACAGTCTGACTGAGCTCAAACTTTGGGCCCTCAATGCACAGCCTTTGAAGGTCATACTTAAGGATTTCGCTGGCTCTTTCATACATTTCTTTCACGTTGGGGTATTCAAGAAGTTGCACTCCCATGCCAACAAATTGCGCACCCTGAAAACAAAGAAGCATATTGAATAAATGTAGAAAAGATCGGGTCAAGGGCACACTTGCGTTACCTGTCCAGGAAATAGGAGTACACTCGTATCCTTCGGATCAATCCGTACAGGTTGTGGCTCTTTCTCTTCCTCTGGTATCTTAAATTCAACCGGATAAGTCGGTGTGGACCAAACGTCGTCTACTCGTTTTGGTGTATCGCTGTCAAAACTTGCTGACCGACGGAACAGATCGGGGACATTCTCTTTGTAAATTTTTTTTGGGGTCGTCATGTCTAGAGAATCACCATTACCGTCTTTATTGCCTTTCCCATTGCAAAGAGTACTCGTGTGTATTGATCGTGAGGATCGGCACCGTGCTAAAAGTGATGACGATGTACGAAGTTCTAGTGGAAATGCAGTAACACTTGCAAAAGCAATTCGAAAACTGCTGCGAAGGGCCATATCAAGCTGGTTCTAACAATCGTTTTATGGAAACATCACAGAGAAAAACGCAACAATTACACGTGCAGACGACGTCGCAAACAGTGAGGCGAGTATCAGCGCAGTCCAGCCGCCCAGCGGCGTGGCTTTGCAATATATACTTTGCAGCTTGCATTGCAGTTTCTAATAAATTTTGTAATTTTGCAGTTATGGTGGTATAACTTACTTATAATATTGTTATGTAATACAATAATCAACTCACTTTATTATTGCGCTTAATACGTCACAAGTCATGTGATTTAAAAGGCGGGAAATATTCCCGCCAAAGTTGTGCCGCTCTACACGAAGTGACGACTGAAGACTGTTGCTGCTATTGTGAGTATGTTCGTCGATATATCTACAAATATAGTTATAAATACTGGTGTATGAAGCGGAAGGTGTTATGCGACAGATCACGAACACTGTCGCTTTTGTGTGTTGTTTGCATATTTTCTGCTTGCACAGTTGAATAGATCCTTGAATGTGCATCTCTTTGTCAGGCCGTAAAAGTGCCCATTTGCTGGAAACAAAGATATTTCAGATACACTCACAACTTGATGTTGGCCTTGTACATGAAATGAGTACTATCTACTGTGTACACCTTTGAAGTTCCCAGCAGTTTGTTCAGTGAAGTTTATTCGTGATATTTCAGAACGCACACCAATGTCTTCTCCGGCAAGATCTACGCGGAGCACTCGCAGTTCAAGCAGGGAGCCGCGAACACGTATGGCATTAGAGATGTTTATATTAGAATTGATGAAAGCATGAGCAAGATGCGCATATGGAATATATGTTTGATATGGGCAAGACAAAGCGTGTGATTATGAAATATTATGAAAAATTTCAAAGGTAGTGTTACTTTCTGAAGGGGATATTTTCCTGTTTGTTATGCGCAATTCTTCAGTGTGGCAGTGCGAACTGTAGTGTTCATCAGGCAGTGATGGGGAGTGCTCAAAGTACCAAGTACTCGGGTAGTGCATTCTACCTCTTCACAGCTTGTATACTTTAAGAACTTCTCTTCTGTACTTTTCTGGCGATAACTCGCAGACGATAACTGGTAATACATAGTCAAAAATTTGAAATTCTAAAAAAAGAAAAGAAAAAAAAAACATCTCCCTGAAAGGGGTATTTTTGAACAGGATGCATCGTTCTGTTAAAAAAATGGCAGGGATTTTTCCCAGAACTTCAAAAACAGTCTGATGCGAATGCATTTTGCATTAATGCACATGGCAGTAGCCAGCTGATATGCCAAACAGAGTTCTAAAATCCCCTTGGACGAAAATCTTGGGTGAATCCCTGGTTGACAAAAAGGGCTTTGTGAGGTATTTGCAAGGGGGAAATTTGTCATAAAAATTTGGAGTGTAGTCACGCTTGTCTGCGCCATGGTGAAGAACACACAGGAAAACATGGACATATGCTTGCACTTTTTGTCTGCACCAGTATTCATAAAGAGGAAATGTTGCTAGTGCTACATAGATGAACGCAAAAAGTGCATGAGCCTTTACCTATGTATTCAGCCACTTTCAATGGAGCCCGTCACTGAGGGAAACCATATGTAAACATTCATTCAGTTTCTTTCCAGATCTTTTTGTTGAGGATGTTCTCAAAGATGGAAATTAATTTTATGATTTTTCTGCACCACATAGAGAAACAATATTTTGGCAGAATACAATGTCAGATACGTAGTTACAGTGGTGTAAATTTCGTTTGATTCTGAAGGCATGCAGTGCTTTACCCAGAATTTCGTGCCTGGGGGTGTGTCGGGCTCTGCAGGGGGAGTGTGATGTCACAACATGCAGGCTACTCCCACGTATTTTTATGCTTTTCAACAAAATGTTGTGTAATATCACAAAATTTAAGGGGGTGTCTCCCAGATTTTGGTGGGGTGTGGGGGGGGTCTGGATAAATCACTGCAAGTAGCCTCAAAAATTTTTTTTAAAAATAATTCATGTGGCATCACTTTTGCTGCATCTAGATATGCTAGCTTTTGCATACCCAATTGAAGCTGATATGAAACTGTTAACATTAACTGGTGAAGTGTCAAAGCAAATAAGTTACTTTGTTTCCTTTTTTTTTTTTTTTTCTTGATAGTGGTAATATTTGCCTTCGTTAATTTTCAGCATCAAGGAGAACATCAAGAAGTGCCCATAATACCCGTAAGTGCTTTTTCAACTGTCTGCCAAGAACAGACAACATTAATGTTGTCTAATGTGTCTCTATAGGCATTGGTAGCATAATCTTTCGCGACCATGAGATTAATTGTGCAACAAACATTACTGTGATGTTGTGCATATAAGTTATAAGTCAGCTTTGTTGCGAGTTTTAGGAAGTTGCGCTCTATTTGGAAAGTTCACAGGGTATAAAGTTTAATGGGGAATGTTGCTCTTAAAATTAAAATCTTTATTTCTTAAGGTATCTTTATGAAACTTTACAGTCATATGTATTTTGACATGCTGATCTCAAATCTGACTTCAGATTTTAGATATCTCCATTCACAAAAAAGGTTACATGATATTGAAGTTTAAATTAATAGGTCCTACTGCAACAGAAATTTAAGTCACAAAAACATTCTGAAAATAGGGTGTTCGTACAGCTGTAAGGTTATTGCAGGGGGTGATGCTATTTTCTTTTCTTCACATAGAAAATTTTTAGTGGCAAGAACACAACTTGCAATGGTTAAAATAGGTGACATAATTATGTCCTTATGCTAAGCACAGCAAATCACGCACTGAATTCAACAATAAAAGTAGCATCACCCCCCGGAGGATTTATTCACGAACATAACGGTACCAGTCTCATCAGAATCAGTCAAGTACAGACCGAGAAAGATGAGACATAGCGGGAGTGATTGGCTCAAAAACGCAAACTTAGAAATCTACACTCGAAGGTTACGTGCAACAGGCGCACAAAACATGACATAGCTCCGCCTACGTAGGAGCCACGACTGAAAATGTAGTGGCAAATGAAAGCTGTCGAATCACGCTTTCAGTTGCAACCAACAAGGTGGCTACGCGTTACATTGTTCGGTGCAAGAAGAGCTCAAAGTTAGTGTGTCTGGAGTGTGGTACCGTCAAGCGGACAGATAGCTTATATATATAGCTTATACATGTATTGACATTTTGGGGTCGAATTTTTGCAAAATACTTCATGAATTGATAGATCAGATAACCAACATTGCAATAAAAATGTTTTTGAAAAATTGAGTTTCTAACCATTTTAAGAGCCACATCCCCCCTTAATGTGTGATCAGGATTACTTGTCTGTTTTCATTTGAGAATTTGAGAACAATCCAAAATTTTCTGCATGACATGAGCTTTGTCTGATCCAAGAACTGCAAGGCAAAAAAAAAAAAAATTGTTCAGTATAAATCAGAAGCATCATAAGAAGATAAATGCAATCGGCGTTTGTATTCAATAATTGCAACCATTCCACCTTTGATGGTTAATGAAGGGCATTTGACTTCTTTTCTGAGACATTCTGCATGAGCAGGTAGACATGTCTCTACACGGTATCTGCCAACTATGGAGACAATTTCATGAAACAGGGAAGTTCTTTTATTTTTTTCAATTACAATAAATGGCAGTATATTCTAGGTCGAGTGGGCTATCGTATGGCTGCACTAGCAAGCTCCTGGGGTGTTGTCCTCATCAACTGGGAGTGAGGGCAAAAGCTGCCGCCTTTTCGCTTCAAAGGCATTTCGCATTTAAAGTGACGGGCCCATTCCACTGTAGTCAATTTCGAAACTATAGTGTCATTTTATTCCTCCTGGACCACGATATCGCAAATCCCACGTGAAATAGTTGCGTAGTTTGACTGTTACTCGATGGAATGCATGACAAGAGCAGACGCCGAATGTTTAGAGTGTTCTGGAGTTCCCTCTCTGGAAAAACGAGAAAACGCCACTCCCTAAGAATCAATGAGGGAGCATCCTTGAGAAAAGGAATGCTGCGGGAGTCTCGCAGAGTGGACGGTGCCTTTCCTCCTCTGAGCGCCGCCCTCTCACTCCTCAGCTTAGGGAGTGATGTCACGCCGCCGGGGCTTCTGCAGCCCTGGAGGCAGCGCTGATCTTTAAAATTTGTTTGTTTCATATCTAAGTTCTTTTCGGACGAAAAACATTAGCCGGGTGGATTGTCATCCGGTGCCGAATAGAGTGGTATTGGTTTCATAGATTGGTTTCGAGATACAACCGTCCCATTAAGGGCAAGGGGTAAAGCACGTTTCTGACGGAGTGCCAAAAATGACCTCCAAATCTGCCATGTTTGTGGGTGTCATTCCTTGAGATATATTGTCTTGATTCTTTTTCTGAAAGTGGCAATAGAGCCAGTGCACCAAGAGGAACAGATGTTGTCTTTGTGTCAAACTTTTGTTATTCATAATTAAAATGTTTATTAGTTAAAATTAATCAGGACAATGCCCCAGGGGGTTGTGTGGCTATATTTGAGATCCCACCTTGACCTAGAGTATATTGCCATTGATTGCAATTGAAAAAGGACATTTCCTTAGTTTATAAAATTGTGTCCATGGTTAGCGTGGATGCATTATATTTATATTTCTTGCGTGTGATTCACTAATGTGTGTGAATCTATATTTGCAGCTTCAAGGAGTGCACGCAACACTCGTAAGTACCACTTGAGCATATGTCAGCCATAGCAACCTGGTAGTACTGCCTGTAATTATAAAAATCTGTTACTAACACACTGCATTCATACTGCTTCATCAAAGCCTGACAAATGGCCCCAAGTCTCCACACGTGCAAGACTGGTTTTGTCAGCAATTTTTCTCATGCTGAATATAATGAGAATAGGTAGCAGTTTAGGATGGTCTAGATTTGTGAAAAAGTCAAAACAATGTTAAGTTGTTGAAGTAACCCTGTTAAGTCAGTTATTTGAACTTATAGAAATCAGTACTTCGCATGCCACACTGACATATTATATTGAGATTAGGAAGCAGGGTAGCATACTTTTCTACATTTTTGCAGGTAGCTCTATAGCTTCTTCGCATGACAGATGGTTTAAACTGAGGCAGCAGTAGTCTGCTTTATGGGGGGCAGTTCAAATGGGCTTCATGTGTTTCAGAAATAGTCGAGACTGTAGAACACAGTATTGAGATTTGATGTATAACAGCAATGATATAATGGTAGTATAAAGACGTAGTGACTGATGAATTGTTATGACCATTAGTGCACTGTAACGTAGTCAAAGTTACCAGTAGTTCATTCAGACCACTTAAACCATCCAGTGCTGGCTACAGACTGTCCTGATGTCCTTCTCCCCCTCTTCCTCTTCACCTCGGTGCCACTTCTTTCTTTTCCGCCACCTGACGGGTACGCGGCAACACACTTCCGCCACATGCACTGTTTCGGTACAGTGGAGAGTTATTCGGACTCACTTGGACACAGAGTTTGACAATTTACTTAATACATTCATGGGAGCCAGTTATGTAAAATAACACAGAAAATTTGGACTGTTCTGTGCTTATTCCAGGAAAAAATTGTTTAGCTTTTAGCATGCTTCATTTTATAAGGTCACTGACAGTGATTTGCTGGAAGCATCATTTTCGATATCTCTCAGAGGTCTGCCAACTGCTACACAACCAGAGAGTGAATGATTTGATGTTTTTGGCACAACAGTGAGAATGGCTAGTAGCATTGGCTAGCTACTCAAAGTAGAGTAACACAGTAACTGAATGCATTCATGCAATAATTGCCTGAATAACAAAATCTTGAACACAGTTGAAAGGGAAGTGGCAAGTGCCAAGTGGCAGCAAATGCCAAGAGCATGTACCAGATGATGAGAAACAAGTCATTCAGAATGATACTTGTGGGTAAATTGTGTTCTGTATCTGCCATCCAGGTATGGATAGCAAATTCCATATGATTGGATAAAAACCAAATGGTAGCAGGTCGGTTTCTGGCAGTGCAAATCTGAGGACGAGTTTTCTGGTTTAGTATGTTATGAATAAGCAGGATATGGTTGTATTTTCCCAAGTTTTGCATTCATGTTGGTATATAACTGTAAATCTATTTCTGAATGCACTCTTCTCATACAAGAAGTATGTACCTCCATTTTGCCTCTTGGCATTCCTACTTGATTGTGTACTCGTTTATTTTAGGGTGAATCCATTGATGCCTATTGTGCAATGTGCAAAAAAAAAAAGAACATGAATGATTTCTTTGTAGCAAGTTGCATTCTTATATCGATGCTCGCTGTAACAACCTTGGCAGATTTTCTGAAAACGTTAAAGTGCCCCTAGGGACTGAGTCTTCAGAATCCTACCAATTTTATGCCATCGCCATCCATATGTCTCGCACTGTATTCTCAGAGATTATTGTTTCTCTATGTGAAGCGGAAGTATCATAAAATTAATTTCTAGTTTTGAGAAGTATGACATCATAGGGTGCACAATCTGCAATGCGTCTGGCAACATTACACCCTGAAGGTCTGTTTCTGTCTCTACGTCGCAGCTGCTGGCATACTTCCAATGTGGAGATGCTCAGGCTGGGAGAGACACCACCACCTGTCAAAGAATCTGGAACCATGAAGTTTTGGGGGTTCTTTTGAAATTCGTGAAAGTGCATAGTGAGGGTATCTACCAACCTAAAAAACTGGGAATTCTTAAGGAATTGTGATGTGACTGGAAAAGTCAAGGGATTATCAGGCAAGTTGCCAAAAAGCAGCAGAAGTCAGAAAATCGCAATAAAGTGCCATGAACCGTTGTAACACAAAATGTTGGTGGAACATTGTTGCCCACAAACGTTGTCAAAACGTGGTTAATGTCTTTTTGAAGCCGCATCCTAGTAACGTTACATGCCAACATTGCCACAATGTTTAAATTAGCTTTGCAACGTTGGTGCAATGGTACTGCCACATAATGACAACATGGTTTCAACGTTGTTCCAATGTTGCTGCAATGTTACTGCCCTAAATTTTGCTGTCATCAACCAATAGCCTCTATTTGCAAACAGGATGGAGCCTATACTAAATGCGAAGTGTTGAGGGGCATGCTCATTAAGTGTAGCAGTGTGTACAACGTTTGCAACGGTGACCAGGATGCGTCCTTGAAGTTAGCCCGTGCATCCGAAAGAGTCAAGTGTACTCAACGTTTTTGACATCCCTCCCAGTCATATGCTGTGTTTTTAATTCAAGCTTTCATTTCTTATGTGATTACCTACTGTTTGGTTGTTATCCAGTGTGATGTTGCTGGAAAGTCAATACACAACGTTCAGGAAACGTAGAGCCACAATGTTCCTTCAACGTTGCTCTACAATGTTTCATGAACATTGGTGAATGCTACGTAACGTTGGTCCATTTCTGACAATGCTCCAGGAACGTTCGGCCGCAACGTTGCTCAAATGTTGACCTTCCGTGTTGCTTTAACTTTGCTGAATATCAAGTAATGTTGGTCCACTTTTGATAATGTTGCAGGAACGTTGCAAAATGTTGATAAACGTTGCCCCACATTGGACAACATTCGCAACGTTGCTGCAACGTCGAGGCCACAATATGTGCTACTGGGGAAGATGCGTTGCGAATTGCGAGTGCCGATCAGTGCGGTTGAGCGGCCACGCTGCAGCCGAGTAACGTGTCGCCGATACGACAAGCTCAGAGGTAGAAAAGTAGGGCAGCCTCACGAATAAGTGACCTTCAACTAAAAAAAGACTGTCATAGATGAGGCACAGTACGAGGTCTCCCTACTGCGGGAAAAAAAAATAAAAACAGTAAGGAGAAACTTGTTTGTATTCTGTTTGTTCAAATTTAATAAATGATCTGTTTTATGAGTAATCTGTATCAAAATGTAGGAGCAGGCACGAAGTTCCCTTTTGGTTTGGTCAGGGAATTTGCTTGAAGTAGTCAGTGAAAATCTGGAAAAGTCGGGAAATTTGAAGGCTACTATTTGGTACACACCCTGATAGTGTTCACTGGTGGCATTTAAGTTCGTCGTGGCAAAAGAAATGGTGGAAGTTGTAAACAATGTGAGGTCACCTCTGTCCCAAAATTCTTATCACTGTTACATGTGAGGGTGGGTGCACTTCATGGGTGCACTTCATGGGTGCACTTCATGGGTGCACTTCATTTAGGTCGGTGGTGGTTGAGATGACATGCACATTCTAATTTCATGATGTGGTTTATCAGCATCCAGGAGGTCCCGCGACGATGCCCGGAGTCCTAGCAGTAGACGCGGGGAGGCGTCAACATCTGAATTGGCTCCTCTGCCTTCATCACCTCTTGATGGTCCTAATGAGATTCCACCATCCAGTCCATACCCTAGAAACTTGACAGGTAGGAAACCCGCTAAGCACGTGGTAGTCCGTTTTTGTTGGCAATCACTTTCGACAAAGACTGTCAAGATTTAGTGTGTTTGTTTCATGTTTTCCAATTTTTTGCTTCATAGAACTGACAAATTGCAGCTGAAGGTACCCACTGCGTTGTTTACTTAAGAATAAAGTATTTTTACGAGGAAGTAAAGGAGAGCCTCACTTTATCTTTTTGTGATCGCCCAAAGAGGACCAAGTGTAACACCATTTGTTCCTGCATTTTTCTTCTTTTCATGTGCGTTGTTAATAGCTACTAGGTAGAACAGCTTCAAGGAAGTTAAAGGATTTGCAACATTTGGTCCTTCGTTATGCCAGAGCCAGATAAATGTAAAATACAATTATTTTCATGGATGTGAACGTGCATTTCAAGATTTGCAACAAAGGGCGTCATAGAGGCGTAGAAACTCTGCACTGCAATTACCTAAACTAATCTGGCTCTGACATCACGGCAGGAGTCTCCGCCTTTGTGGCAGCAAGCGAGAGATCACGTGTGTATGACTGCCAATGGACCTTGATGTACACGCATGTTCAATGGTTTGTTTGTATATATTTATTTATTCAAGATACCCCATAGGTCAAGAGACATTACATGGGGGAGTGGAATTACATAACCAGTTGGTAACAATTTGCAACATATGACGCATAGAAAAATGAGTAGAAGAATGATGATTCCTTGCTCAATACACTGGTGTGTAATACAATGTGTGCATGATGTCGTGAACCACACGTCTCAAAGTGTCGAAAACCCTTTAACAACCATGTTTTTCTCTTTTAGGTTGCAAAATACTCTATATTTCAATATTCTATACCTTTCCTTTTCCAGTGTTCAATGAGCTCGACCTCAGCTCTCCGCTGCATTATGGAACACCTAGCTCTGCCAACACAGGGACACCACGATCAAACATGTAAGATCTCCAGTCTTACAACACTCTATGTGATCCTAAGTGCTCCTTCACTCATTTTCACTATCGAAATGTTTTCTTCCTGTGTTTTGAAATCTAGCCCAATGAACTTCCTGAAATAATGCAATCATGAGGTGTGCGCGGGGTCGGTTATACCCGCGGATCCGCAGGGATACCCGCACTACATTGTCCAAATAGAATGTTTTGAAATCCACGTGGATAAAGTGCGAATAAAACCTCTGCGGTTCACACGGATATCCACATTTTATCCGTAAATATTTCTGACCGAAAATCAGGAGGGCCTAGGTTCGAGTCCTGGCGTCAGCACGTTTTTCATGGGTTATTTGAATTCATTGGTTCATGGGCTTATGTGTTTGTGTCGTCCATGGCTGCCTGCTTCAGCGTTCTCGTTGCAAGCAGTAGTATTTTTGTCGACGTTGCCCAGTGGAGCCACAGTTGACATCAGTAGAATCTCAAACCTCGTTAATATGACACTTGTTAATTTGACATCTTATGACACTCTATGACCATTTTGCTCCGGAACCATTCTCTCGTGTAAATCCTCCTCTTTAATATGACATTTCGCTTATCTGACAATTAGAGTTTTTTGCACAAATGGGGGGGGTGAACACGTGCATTCTTCCCTCGATGTTGTGACCACTGTCGGTTCAATGATTGGTCTTCGTTGGTTGAATGAGCAATATCATTGGAAAAACTGCAGATAGAAAATCTAACTAAGCAAACACTTTTATTGGATTTTGTTTGTAAATATGAACTGTTAGATGTCCTTCACAATGTCTCTTGTTTTGCAATAAATCATAGCACAGCCTTGTGTTATGCATAGGGCTTTCTTTTATGTGTGTGATATACTGTTCATTAACATGACAGTTTGCGTTAGGATCAATATCTGCGGTAACGGCCGTTTTCATATTAACGGTGGTCGACTGTGATCCAGAAAGGTGTCATCTTTTGCACTGCTGTGCCTTTAACAGCATTTTTCAGGACAATTATGGATGACATGATGTTCCTGAGTGGGTTGCAGGCTGAAAACTGAAAACGTTCGTATGATAACGTTTTCGTCATCCACGTGGTTGCGGATACGGGTACACCTCTGTCAACTAGTGCGGATGCGGTCGCAGATCTTACGTGCACAAGTACAGTGTGGATGTGGACACTGTCAATGTTATCCGCGCTCACCTCTAATCATGACACACTGCAAAGAGCATTGCAGCAATTGAACGAATTGAATGCTTACTTGCCTTTAGTTTATGAAGCCACTTGCTGTCATTGTTTAAAAATGTTTAAACATGGCAAAGTGGGTGCAATGCCAATTGGCATAGGATTTAAAGAGGATAAATAAAGATCTGCGTTACTATGGATGTCAACTAACAAGAGTCTTTCGAGAATTGCCTGCAGAATCGAAGTACGTATAAGTAGTAGAGCTCTACATTCTTAAGAAACACGTTTCGTAACACTTTTCACACATTAAATGGTTTCTTAAAACACGTTTAAACGTGTTCTGTTAGATATACATTTAACAGCACATATACGTATTTAAACGTTTTCCCAGGGTACGTTTAAACATTTTCGTTTGCATCAACGTACAGCGGCACGTATACGTATATAACATTTTCCTAAAAGACGTTTAATCGTTTTCTTTTAACATAATCGTTTTTAATCGTTTTCTTTCCTCCTCTAAACACTCTAGCTTACTTTCCTTGAAAGATAGTGCAGGGTATCATTAAAGTGACATGTTACTTTGTCCCGCTCATTTCTGACCGTCTTATGTTTAATAAAGAACAGTCACAGTGCAGGGCGCATTTTATTCCGTTTCTTGGTGGGTGTTATCCTTTTCTCCATCCCAATTTGTTCATAACTGGAGGTGTACGGCTCTTTGTGGGAATTCGCGTCAGCGCATCGTGTCACAAAAGTCGTCCTCATCCCTTTTTTTCCCACTCTGGCGCAAGAATGGTACCATTCGGGACAGTGATTGGTTCTTCTTCGAATTGGTTCTGGTGAACGCGTAATTGGCAGATGCTCTGGTTTTAGAGTGCAATGGTGGGAACCAGTAGGAAGGAGCAGGTTTCATGCTTCAGGCTAAAGTAGTCGCACAAGGTGACAATCTTCCGCGTTGGCCTTTTCACCAAAATACTACTTGCGTAAAGAAGATAAATATGCAATTTTTCGTATAAACTACCCAAAAGATTCAAATGTCATCACCATTACGAGCTCGACATGTTTAAAACTATAGTGAAACATGTCGGTTCATAATGAAATGAACGACGAAAATGAACACAAATAGGCGATGGATGGATGGATGGATGCAATAAAAAGAAAAACAAATAGGGTTGCTTAAAAGCGAAATATGAACTGAAGTAATAAGCTACTTATAAGACAGTGAGAAACTGGCGTAACTGATGGGAACCATGGATGCGCCAGGCATAACGGGGACAACTTCTGTCTCTGTCCCCATAATGCCTGGTGCGTCCATGTTTCCCATGAATAAAGATAAGAAGTTGTTTAAATAGCTATCCGTTTCGAAAGGCGTTGCGTTTCGTATTAACAAGGCGTTTAAACGACCTTGACATAACGTTCAACCTCTTCATCTTAACAAAGCGCTTAAACGTTTCGTATTAACGACACGTTTTAAACGAAAATCGGAAAAACGTGTTAGACCCCGAGCCCTAATAAGTAGCAATTTTTGTGAGGAACGAATTCTCTCGAAATTTGCGAGCACTCTTTTTTTCGCAAATTTGAAGTTCCACGAAATACTAGAACCAATGACGGAGCAATGCGAGAAAGAAATCTGTAATAAATAAGGCCCTAGACATTGAGGTAACTGATGTATGCATTTCATTGCACTATTGCACTACATTGCCTCATAAAGTGTTCAGTTCTTCTCTATTGCAAGTGGAGACAGTAGTCTAGCCTTCATGAATACTGCGTGGATGTCAGTGTCCTGTGATTCCAGTTCCTTGTAAGCCTGCATCATCCAGCCAGTTGGATGGGTTTAAGCATGGTGCCACTCAGAGCGGCCTTTGCAAAAGTTACAGGATCACTATCATGTGCCAATCGTACCTGCTCCATGTACCAGATACCAGCTGAGTAAGGGCCCCTTAATCGCAGCTCTGAGTCAGACTCAAACGGAAGACAAATAGAGCAGGTTACTTCCCAGTTAATATACCTTTTGTTAATTTCTTCCCGGGACTTCAACGTGGAGAGCTCCTAAGACGCCTGGTGCAGGGTTGAAAATCGCAGTACTGCAAATTATTGTCTGATCCTGGCTATTCACAAATTTGCGAATTATTGAGCCCGCAAATTTAACCACTTATAGAGTATGTCGCCAGTCGAGATTACGATTTTCAGAACTTGCAAAGGATTGGGAAGTTCTGTTTTAGGCACCACATTATGCTCAAAATCTGACTCAAGAAAGTCTTTAAAAGTTTAGCATCCAGTTGGCTGATGGAACAGCATATGTGAGCTATGACAGGAAGTGGTGGATGATACTCAAGTAAAACATAAAATATATTCTAGTAGTTATTGGACTGTACGATAGTGCTGTACCTGCCACAGAAATCTAAAGCACAATGTTTTGTCTTTTCAGTCGTGGAACTCCAATACGTCATCGGTCGGACATCCGTAATGATCGTAGAATGCGCCAGGTTACAATTGGCAACAGTGATGGGGTGCGTTGTGAGTTTGGAAACAAAGTGCTTGGTGTTTTTCAAAAATTACCTTTCTCATATATAAAAAAAAATGCAACACTTGTTGCTTTCAGGAAGTGATGGATGCAACAACAACAGCTCCTGCTGTAGGAACCAGCGATTCCGGCGCTGGACCTCAGCTAGTGATCTGGGGCACCGATGTGGTTGTCAGTCACTGCAAAGACCGCTTCAAACAGTTCCTGCGTACCTTCGTAGAATCTGATGTAGAATCAGACGAACGCATGGATGGCATTGACTTAGAGCAGCCTTTGTACTTGCAAAAGCTAGAGGAGGTAAGCAACTATTTTCTCTCTCTCTCTCCCTCTCTCTTTTTTTTCCCTCTAAAGTTAAATGTGTAAGGTCAAAGCACCACATAGGAAAAATGTTGTGCATGGTGACTTTTCATAGAGCGCTTGATGAATGAAGCAGGGTTTTGAGCAATGCTGAATGTTGCTTCTTTGCTCCTTCAAGAAAATACTCATAGGAAAATGTAAGTGCGGTAGCCTGTCTCCTACGCATACACTGCAATGCGGAGAGGTGGCTCCAGAACTTCGGCCTTCACTCATTTAGTGAGACTCTGAACCCCCATTGCGCGATGGAAGTATGATGGGGAAGGAATTCCTCTTGTCCCTCAAGGCAGCGATTCAAGGGCGCCAACCACGGAACCGGTGTCGGCCAGTCGAGCCACAAAGGACGACCGAGGTTTGGCTAGAGCCAGCGCGAGTCTGCTGGGCAGTTTTGGCTCGAAAGTCTGAGTAGATGGTCGGATTACATCCCTCATCGGTTGAGCGGACGAACCTTACTACTTCCGCAGCCTCTACTCCGACTCTTGGTAGCGCCGATATTGCCATGTCGCGTAACACATGATTTTGCCATGCGTGTACAATAAACTTGTACGTCCTTTGCTACCGAACAGGTCGTCCTCTGGTTAATGCATCCCTGCTGCGGAGAGCATGGCGCGGGAAACTGTGTGAATGGGCTGGGAAACATGGCGAGCAACTTATTACTGAAAATATAGATTATTTAAATTGTATTTGGGTACAAGTGTTGCATGTAAACACATCATATGATCACACGACCCTGGTAACTGTATTCTGTATGAGCAAAATTTTGTTAGCACTAAATGGGGGACCAAATATTAGTGGAACAGACTGTTGACCTGGCTTCTTTGTTTGTGCACATGTGTGAACATAAATATTGTGAGAGGATTGTTCTCACAACAATGTTTGAACCTCCTTCCATAATTTTTTTTTTAAAATTATTATTATTATTATTAGGTGTATACTCTGGAAGAGCCATTCCTCAACGTTAACTGCGCTCACATTCGCCACTTTGATGCTGATCTCTACCGTCAGCTGAAATGCTACCCACAGGAAGTCATCCCAACTTTTGACATGGCTGCCAACGAAATGTTTTTTGAGAAGTTCCCTGATGCCCAGTTGCCACATCAGATTCAAGTTCGACCCTTCAATGCTGAGAAGACTCAGAACATGAGATCACTGAACCCAGAGGGTAATGGTGTTTCGGGAGACGCTTTCAGCAGTAGTAGTGATATTTGAAGTATCTTTTTTCTCTTTTAAGATATCGATCAGCTGGTAACTATCTGTGGAATGGTAATCCGGACATCCAACGTAATTCCCGAGATGCGTGAGGCTTTCTTTCGCTGCTCAGTGTGCTCCTTTACCCAAACCGTGGAGATGGATCGGGGTCGGATTGCCGAGCCAGTTACTTGTCGTCACTGTTCTACAAAGCACTCATCTGCTCTTGTGCACAACCGTTCCCAATTCTCTGACAAACAAATGATGAAGCTGCAAGAGGCACCAGGTAATGGGATGACATTGCAGTTTGTTTTATATATCGCTCAATGACTTTGTGAGTCTAGCTTCATGTAAGTTGCTGCGAACAGGTGTATCTCTTCAGGAGGTTGTGTTAGTCATGTTGAACAGGAGCATGTTATAAGACCTTTACATCCAGGAGGTGTAGTAACGTGTTCGTTGCATAGCGAGATGACCTTGCACACACATGCTTGTACATAATTGTACATATTTTCAGAGGACATGCCAGCTGGTCAGACACCTCACACTGTTGTAATTTATGCTCACAATGACCTCGTTGATGCTGTACAACCTGGAGATCGGTAAGAGGTGTTAACTCTTGCATTTAACGTGCCTTCACTCTGTTTATACTCTTGTCACTCAATAGTATCACCATAACCGGAATATATCGTGCATCAGCTGTTCGAGTCAACCCACGCCAACGCAATGTTAGAGCAGTCTACAAGACTCATATTGATGCTGTTCATTTCCGTAAACTGGATACAAAGAGGCTTCATGAAGAATCGGAAGATGCGTAAGTTTGTGGGATTGTGTTAGTGTGCATAGTGGTTCTGTTATGCATTTCTAATGTGTGTGGCTGTGCAAGGGAAAATTCATATATTACCTGATCAGATTTTTTAAACTTGATATCCTGGCTGAGTGTTTCTGCTGATCTGCCTCCTTCTTTATAGTAAAGACTGTCACTTCACGCCTGAAAGGATTGAAGAGCTGAAGCGACTGTCAACATTGCCAGATATTTATGAGCGTCTGGCTCATGCTTTAGGTAATCTTTAAATGGGGAAGCCTTTCAAACTGTGATGACAGACATTGTAAAATGCTCATTACATTTACTTATGTTTGATGTAGCTCCTAGCATCTATGAGAATGAAGACATCAAGAAGGGCATCTTGCTTCAGCTATTTGGTGGCACCAGAAAAGAATTCAACAACACAGGACGGGGCAAATTTAGGTAGCTGATGGATTCATTTTGGTAGCAGTTCTGCAAGACAGATCAAGCAGATGTAAGTGTAACACAGCTAACAGAAGTGTTTTTTTTTTTTTAACTTGGCAGGGCAGAGATAAACATCCTGTTGTGTGGAGATCCTGGTACAAGCAAGTCCCAGTTACTCCAGTATGTCCACAATCTGGTTCCCAGGGGGCAGTACACCTCTGGCAAGGGCTCAAGTGCTGTTGGTCTCACAGCTTACATTACCAAGGACCCAGAGACCAGGCAACTCGTCTTGCAGACGTCAGTATATTGCTGCAATTCATTTTGGCATTCTCAGTTTTGTTTAACAGCTTCTTTAGTCGTAAAACATAATTTACTTTCACTGACCATAAGTAATTCTTAATGGTTTTTATTCTCTGCTGAATTTGTTTCTAATGGAATCATTCATGTTTCAGTGGTGCACTTGTATTGAGTGACAATGGCATCTGCTGTATTGATGAGTTTGATAAAATGAGTGACTCAACGCGTTCTATTTTGCATGAAGTCATGGTGAGCATCCAGTTTTTTATGTATAGGATATATATCTTGAGTATAAATTGTGACCACAGCTCTAAACGTATTGTCTCGCTGACAATGTCTTTTTAAATGTCTCCAGGAACAGCAAACTCTCTCGATTGCCAAGGCAGGTATTATCTGCCAGCTGAATGCTAGAACTTCCATATTAGCTGCAGCCAATCCAGTTGAGTCACAGTGGAATACCAACAAAACCATCATTGAAAACATCCAACTGCCACACACACTGCTCTCCAGATTTGATCTCATTTTCTTAATGCTCGATCCTCAAGATGAAACTTATGATCGGAGGTTGGCCCGTCATCTTGTCTCCCTGTACTACCGAAATGAGAAAGAAATGGAAGAGGAACAGCTGGTAAGAAGAGAGCACCATACAAGGTGTCCCAGCTAAATGTGAACATATTATTTAAAAATATATCTGACTTTTTCCGAGATGAAATCAATTGCAGTATAGCATGTGCTGAAGGGCACTCCCTAGGAGGGCATTAGCGGATTCCTAAGGCAATGTCTTAATTAACTTTCAATAATTAACTTTTTAATTATGAAAGCTACGAAGTTGTTCCAATGAGAACATCTGATCTCTTCGGTCACCTGATACCAAAGCTGTTTTCAGAACAAAAATTCGTTCGATAGATCGTGCGCAAAAAGTTCGTGAAGGAACACCATTTTTTTCTTTATTTTGTTCATTGCGCATCTTCGAAGACACGTCTTTCCTTCGCCCCAGTGTGAGAGAGTGAAAGAGCACAGTGCCGCCTCATGCGTCGAAGATGAGATTTAACTTGCGGAAACAAAATAAATGTATCGGGTGACTCTATCGCAACTGCCCTTATCTTGGGTTGCATTTTCTGTTTTCTTTTAATCTTTTTCCAGGACACAATAGGCAATAGTGTGCTCTTTCATCCTCTCGTATTGGGGGTGAACGAAAGACACGTCTATAGAGATGTGCAATGAACAAAATAAGAAAAAAATGGTGTTCCTCCAGGAATTTTTTTAGAACGATCTATCGAACGGATTTTTGTTCTGAAAACGGCTTTGGTATCAGGTGACCGAAGAGATCAGATGTTCTCATTGGAACAACTTTGTCGCTTTTATAATTAGAAGGTTAGAAAATTAATTGCCGCTAATTAATTGACAAGGGGCAATGAAAAAAATATTTTTGGATAGACCACACAACTGCCAAGCACGTACAGTTGGTTCCATTTGTGTAGAGTACTCCATTTTTTTCTTTAGCCCCTGGCCCTTTTTCGGTGGGACACCCTGTATATAGTTTGCACAGGTTTCCTCAACTTTTCCCTCACAAAAAATTTGTGAATAGCCATTTTCTTTTGAGCACAGTTTTTTATGAGGGTTCTCATCTGTTGTACCATTACTTATGCAGGAGTTGGGTCTGATGAAGGACTATATTGCCTATGCTAGGACATACGTGCACCCGCAAATGAACGAAGAGGCAGGGCAAGCTTTGATCCAAGCCTACGTAGATATGCGACGCATGGGCAGTGGGAAAGGACAAGTTTCTGCATTCCCACGTCAGCTAGAGTCCCTCATCCGATTGTCAGAGGCTCATGCCAAAGTTAGACTCTCCAGTGTTGTTGAGATGGTTGATGTGGAGGAAGCTAAGAGGTGAGCTATAGGTCATCACCTCCAAACGTGTAAAAATGCTGGCTATACCATATGCAAGGTGATGAAAGTATGCGAAAACCTTTTATCATATCTGGGAAAGTGTTATGATGTTGGTCTTTTCGTGAACAGCACAGGAATGTTTTGTAGAATGTTTGTTGTCTTCTTCGGTAAACCGTCTTATTGTGGGCAATGAAAAGATTAGTAGTAGTTGAGTGTTTAGTAACCACTCGCTTTACCATGAGGCGATGGCATCAACAAAGATTGGTGGCCAATTTGGAAGTCACCGCACCCCATCCGGAGATGGCACAACTTCCAGTAACAAGGTTTGCAACTAGTCATAACATTAACCCCCCGGGTTGGGGACCACTTCAGGGTGGAGTAGTAAAATGGAACTCATGTGGAACTCTGCATGCGATCCTTAATGTGCTGTCATCTGCTACACGGACATTACAACTGCTGGCCATGAAGTTGGCGTGCTGATGCCAAGCAGGACGGCCACACCGTTGTAGTGCAGTCCTGCTAGCGGGCCAAATTCCCATTGTACATCTTGTTCTTAAAAACTGCTCCTAAGGGAGCACATCCCGAGGAGGCTACAAGTAATTGGAGTGTTACACACTTACCCTTGTGTTACACTTTTGTGTGGTTTTTTGTTGTTGTTTTTTTAATTGAATGCTGTATCTTAACAATGAGGTGACACCTCATGATTGTTAAGTAACCAGCTGAGACTAATACATAAATGCACAAACAGAACACAGCCTCCAATGCCACTCAGACTTCTTGATCACTGGTCAAGTGTGCTAACCATTACATCATGCATACACGACCTGCCTCTCCCTCTCCCGTCTCTCTTAAGCATGCATGCATACACGAGGCAGGGGTCCTTTCGTGAACAAGGTGAGAAGTGATTGGCTGAGGTTGCAACGATTACCAGTATAGTTACGAATGGCTGCTAACACTTCGATACTTTTCTTTCTTTCTTTTTCTTCATTTGTGGTTATAGCTGTATGTTTTTTCTTGGTGGTTCTCTGTATTCTATGTAGATTTTTAACAAGCACATAGTACAATTGCTGTATGATTCAGTTCCTACAGTTGATTGTATAGTTTGATTGAGGCGCACCTCTGTTAACAAATTTTTATCAACACCTTTGACAGGCTTCACAGAGAAGCTCTCAAGCAGTCCGCGACAGATCCTGCATCAGGAAAGATTGATATCTCCATCCTGACAACTGGCATGAGTGCCAGTTCACGCAGGAGGAGGGCTGAAATAACGCAGGCTCTCAGAAAAATGCTAGGAGCTCGTGGAAAGGCACAGCAGAGCTTTGCCTACCAAAAGGTTTTCTCTGACCTCAAGGAGCAGTCAGATGCTGTAAGTAACTCAGTCATGACATTCAACGTCTCTATCGTCCTGGCTGTCACGCTGGAAGAATAACTGTGCTGTGTTCATACAGTATGAGCTCAAGCTAGTAATTGCTAAGTAGTTTTTTTTTTACTTGTGTGGATAATGACATCTTTAGGTAACAGAATATGAAAACAGGCATACCTTGCTTATCCAGGCATCTCAGTTCCCCCTCTTACTGTCTCAATAGACTATAGTTGTGTTCAGCCTAAGAATGGCATCTCCTGTGCTGAAGTAGAACTTTATAATATATTGTTATTACGTTTACGTTATGTTATGAAAATAACCTTTATCAAAAGTGAATATGGCCCGAAGAAATTCTACATACAACATTTCAGACACCATGCTGGCTTCTGGTGGTTAAATACAGGGAGAAAATGAGGGACCCTCAACGTTGTTCTTAGCTTGACCATGACTTAGATAACTGAATGAAGTGCAGAGAAGCAGATAGCGCTAGCAACCTGACTCATGTATCGTAGCTGGGGAGTGTTCTATGGCACTCTCTATAATGCGCCTCTCTCATGCATGCGCGCATGCACACTTTTACTTAGTCTACAGCCATGTAACGCAGTAGACCGTACGCATAATAAACAACTTGAAACAGCATGATTTTTGTATTTTTTACATGTCAGCAGCCATCCCATATGGTGATATGTATTTTGTGTTTCAAATTGAGCATCATCTGTGAAACCTATATGAAGGTTTGAAGGTAACTTTGCAGCATGCTCTTATGGTAGGCTATACAATTTTATAGAACAATAATTTGCACCCAAAAAATGTTCACCCTGAAGAAAGTCGCTGGTGTGAAAGCTTCAAATTTTGAAATTTTCAGTCTCCTTCAGGTTTTTCTTTTTTTCCACTCCAGTATATACGAGGCATAAATATGCAAGTTCTGAATTTGTTGTCCAGAAAAAGTAACCTAAAGAATTCTTTCGTTCAGGCTTTGGTTCAAAAGCTCTGTTAAATGTTGCTCAGTTTAAATGAATTGTCAGTTTTAAATATTTGCACATCTATGATGCATCTCAGAGTATTACATTAATTTACTTCCAGTGAGGTTCAGTTTGTGGTGTCATATTTGTCCCACCTATTTAGGAACGATTAGTGCTGCACATGTAGATGAGGTGGGCATTACAAAAATTAGTTCTTTGCTATGCGCTGCTGATCCATATGAGCTACAGTGAACCCGCATTAGCGTGACCCCCTTGTTAATCTGATGTGCTCGCTTTATGGCCGTTTTTCTTGGGAACCATTTTGCCGCAGTGTAAATCCACCTCGTTAGTACGACAATTGCTTATCCAACAATGACCGAGATTTCTGTCACGAGTAGGGTCAAACACGTATATGATATTATCCTCTCGTTATTATGGCCGCAGCACTTTAGCATCAGACTAGCCCCAAGGAGAGGTTACCACGTACCTAGGCAGAGGGCAACACGTGTTAAAGTAGGCCAACAAGGTTTGGGATGACTCCTGATGTTGTTGACCTTGGGATTACGCATAGCGCTTTTCGAACCGCTGAAGTGCTTAAAAGGCAGTGACCACAGGGCCAGGTCACACAGTGCTGCTGACATGCACAGTGCTTTCAGAGAGTGACACATTGGGTCTGCCCAGAGGTCGCCCGATAACGCTGTGGTTCAGTGAATGGGGTGCCTGATGGTGAGCTGAGTGGGCCGGCACATGTCACTGCGAAGGAGGCAAGCGAAGCACTAAAAGTTGCACTGTTATTCTTTGAACAATAGGACATTTATAACGAGTGCGCAGTTGATGGTGCTATTGTCCATTTACAAAACTTGATTACTGATAATTGCTCCAACTAGACATTGGTAACAGACTTTTTCAGAAAATAAATCGTCATAAATACGTCGGCTTTTATTCTGCGTAGCGGTCTGTCCGGAGGTTGTATTTCTTGTTAGTATGACAATTCGCTTTATGACCAAAATATACGTGAACGGCAGTGGTCATGTTAACGTGGGTTGGGTATATGGTGGGTATATTGGGTGGGTGTGTATTTTATAGCTTTTAGAATGTACCACCAAACAGCCCGGTTTTTATCGCTTTTTAACCTACGGGTCTATTGAGTATGAGGGTATATGGTTTCAAAACAATGGCAAAGAAATAACACTCGCTATCTCTCTTTAGATGATTACCCGAGACATGTTTGAAGATGCCCTCAAAGACCTACAAGATGACGGATTCCTTGTCATTGTTGGCAGGAGCTCCATTCGGTTGTGTTCCTAGCTGCTTCAACTTTTGCTCTGTTTGTGCACTTGCTACTGCTTTATTCCTTTGCCACCGCTACATCTTTTTTAGTACTTGTTTACTGTTGTTTCATGGAAAAAAAAATTTAATTCACTGTCGTGTCTTTGTTGAATATTGTATAAAGTATTTTTACGTTTGTCATAAATAAATCATGGTGTGGAATCATACAGTCTATATCCACTATACAACAAAAAGGCCTTGTAGTATCCGGTCTGTATTCAGAAACTACTCAAGGGGACTTTTGAGCAGTTTCTCAATATACGCATGGTACTACTAAAAATGATTGAGCCTATTTTGTATGGCGTCAAATGAACCCATGGTAGAGGACCGAGGGGACGATCAAATGAACGCAGTGAAATGTTTTTCCCGGCTGCCTTGTTGTTGCTTTTTTTTTTTTTTTTTCAAGCCTAAGGCTTGAAAAAACCTCATCAACCATGTGTGGTATCTGTGTCAGTATTCTTCAAATTAATCTGACTTGTGCCTTCCATTCACTGTGTGACTGTCAATTCACTGTGTGACTGTCAATTCACTGTGTGACTGTCACTTACATGATGGTTATACATCTTTCCCAGGTCTGCAACCTCTTTTGAAGGTGTATTGCATCATACGGTCTGATTACGGTTTTTCTTGTATAGAAATTTACAAAATAAAAAGTACTTTTCCTCTCAAATTTTCATTTCTTCCTCTCCTTTGTACACATTTGTATACATAACTGCAGGCTGAGGTATTTGGGGAAAACCCACAAAAAACAAATACATTTTGCATTTCTGAGGATGTATGTTTAGATTCCCATCCACAACCACTGATATGGTAGTAGGAATGGGAATGAAACTGATGCATCCTGTGTGGGAAGTGCTGAGCAAAGGGCCAATACTAGCACCTGCATTGCGTAGCTCCATCAATAACCAGCAGCTCATGCATATTCAGTAATTTCGTAGCCTCGGAAGAAAATAGAGGAACACCTTCACATTTCAACCATCCCCATAAACATCATTACACTTAACATGTCTCTTTGCAAGTCCTCTGAAGATGGTGGTTGTGCGACACCCCTGAAAGTAATGCTCAACAGCTTCTTTCAGCTCATCATTGGGAAATTGGTGCCCTCGTAGATGCTTCTTGAAATGGTGGGCAGGGCAAATGTTTGGAGAATGGGAAGGGTGATTGGAAACATAAGTGCTACTTTCCTGTGTAATGTGTGTGAGGCATTGTCATGAAATGGAACAGAACTTTTCGATCCAATTTACCCCAGTATTTTTCTGTAATAGTCTTGCGCAATCAAACAAGTACTTGGTTGTACTTGCAAAAATGCAGTGCAATACCTACTATCCTCATCCCAAAAGTTGTTGCCATGACATGATCTGCAGATGCTGTCTTGAACTTTTAGTGTGGTAGAAAATGTGGATGTTTTCATGCCATGCTTTCTTGCTTACCTATGGGTAAAGCACCTGGTTTTCGGCTGCGGCAAATTCAAAATTCTGCGGCACAGACTTGTAAATTCTGTGATTTTCCGCGGCAAGCAGTCAACAGCTGCTTGAAATGGGAAACCCTTTACTTTCTTGGATAATGTGGGAACAAAAAAATTTTTTTTTTAAATTAGATTCAAAGCACTGTTGTGGCTCAGCATTACATACATGATATCTAGGGCCTGACTTTTTAGGGTTAAACCCGTATCCGCCCGATATTTACCCCCCGAACGAAATCTGTAAAATTCGGGTTTAACCCGAATCTACCCGAAAACATCCGGGTCACGTGGCACACTCATAAGCGTGCATTAAAATAAAGTTTGATAACATTGCTAAACGTTAGTTCCATGTTAAGACAAATTTTTATTAAACAAAAAAAATCACCCGAATACACCCGAATTCCTGACGACAGAATATGCCGTAACAGGATTTAACCCGAATACACCCGAATTTTCAAATGAAAAATATCACCCGATATTTACCCCCCGAATTTGGCCAAAAATAAAACCCGAAAAAGTCAGGCCCTAATGATATCATGTGTTCTCCTCTGACAAAGAATGCAGTCTGTTGCCTGTAATCATTTTATACCTGCTGAAAGATCTTTCGGCATCTACAGAGTTTATAGGAACTTTATAGGAAGGAGCTTACAATACATGACCTGTGGAAGTTACATCCTTGGGACACCCTTTTTGTTTCTGGGCTGTAGGCATTACTTAAGTGTAAGGAAAACTCCAAAACATCAAATAAAAATCCCCACTGCCACCACTAAAATGCACATGGGAGGGACGCCGCCCCTTCCTCAGGTGGAGTATGCACAATAAACTTGTGATAATGTTACCTTAAGCTAAACTATAATCTCTGTGTGTGAGTCTTGCAGCAGGGACAATTTCGTAAAGCAGGCTTTACATGATGCAGGGAAGCGTCAGGTGAAGCCCACTTTCAGGAGGTGTTCATATTCCGAGAGTGGTCGGATATTCTGAAATCCGAATATTGGGTAATCGATTCGCGAATGAAACACTTCGAGTGACTGATATTTGATTCGAATTTGAGAACTCTAATATCTGTACCCCTTAAAAATAAGGGATTCCGTGAAATTCCGTGCCAAACAAAGGATTCCGCGATATTTCGCGGAAGACCCGGGGCTTTACCTATGGGTCCCAGTGCTAAATCCATGTGTCATCCCTAGCCACCAAACGCTCGTAAAAGGAATGCTTTTCAGCATTAACGTATAAAGTCTGTAGTGGTGTATACAAGTTTTTATTTATTTTTTATTTTTTCTGCAAAGCATAAACAAAGGCACTTTTCACAAAATGAAGCTGCCTAGTGTGCTGAAATAAAACTAGTATGCGACACATTACACATTTTTCAGTAGAACCAACGGACTGTGGTACAACATTTTCTGAAGAATAGAAACCTTGGACAGTTTTGGCAAAATAGGGGCTTCATGATGCCAACAAATACACAGCACAAGCTGTCATCCACAAAATAGCAGTAGGTAACAATTCCCTTGAGCTCGTGGAAGGCAGACGAGATGCACAATAACAAGATTGCCACTCCTGTTATGCCTGCTCATGTGCCTTGGTACATAGTTATATTGAAAGTGTGGTTAACAATGTATAGTGTGCAATAGCTTACACATATGAAAGCTTCTCACCACTGTTAGAGGAGGCTTCACTTGGTCCTTTCGTGTACACTACAGAGTTCACAACATTTAATTTTCTCTGTGTTAATGTCAGTTGCAGAAAGCTTCATAGAACTAGTACATCTTTGGAGTGTTGCATCATATGAAAATATTATAGTGATATATTAGTGATATTTGCATGTATATAGATAGCCCGCTTGAAACGATTCCTACTGTGAAAATCGCACATCCTTTATTCACAAACTCAAAGGGTCTGAGAAGTATTTAATTCCCATAGTGCACGTTTGTGAAATGTGTGTTGTATAATGACTATAAATGTGCCAACAATGCAACATAAAAGGAACTTTTAGTGTGTTTCTGCAAAAGCACTGTACCTTTTATGGACATTTCAGTTTTGCAAGGAGGATAAAGAATGGGTGGTCCCTCAGAGAAGAAGCTTCAGGGTTTTAGTGCCATAGCCACTTGGCTGTAGCCCAGAAGGTGGAGAGATTCTGCTAGACTCCCCACTGTGGCACTCTCGTGACATTTCTGTCTCCATAACATGAGCACGTCTCGTGCACTGCTTCTGCGGTCGCGGTGGTGACCTTGCTTGATTTCGCGAAGCTCTTCCGTTGATATTGGCTCTTCTGGAGGAAGCAGAGAAATTATGCATAGTATAAGTGCATGCAAAACAGAGAAAATGGCATGAATGTGGGAAAGCTGGTGCGTAAACTCAATATTGAGAAAAGCCTCAACGTGAGTCATGACAGACTACACAGAGAGCTCCGAAGATGAGCAGGCAATGTGTAATCTGCTTTCTGTCGCCCAAACTCGGACTTTTCTCATCACGGGAGATTGCTTATGTCCATCCATTTAATGAAGTATTTCAAGGAATCTCTACAAAGACATCTAGTCTTTGTGTCTGTTTCAAGGGTGTGCAGTGTTTCCCAGTCACCCCTGTTGTTTCCCCCTCTCAACCACGCGATAGGCACAGTTCGTGTGTTGTGTTTATCAGTTTGTGTCTTCCAGCCTCAGAATAGAAGCTATTCATCGTAATTTTTTCACATACAAACCATAAAGCAGAAACTACTAAAATGCATAAGCATGTGCTGAAAAGAAATGTAACAGAAATGCAAAGAAAACAGTGCTGTATTGACACCATTATTATTATGCATGTAGCTCCAAAGTGCACAAGTTCCAGATACTGCTATCTGGCATTGCCAAACCTAAACACAAAATAATTCGTCAATATTCATTTACAAATAGACGAGTTCAGTGCTCTGCCCAGTGCTCTTTGCACACGCATTGCATCCTGGGCGCTTGCTGAGCGAGGGAATGAAGAATAATCCTTCACATTTCGTTTTCGCTGACCTTGACACGTCGTAGACAATGGGCCGGTAGGGAAGGAATCGGGACAGTTTGGAGGCCACCCGTTTCTTTCTTTCGTACCCCCACAGTTCAAAGCGGTGCTAAGCACTTTGGGATTTTAACCAAGAAACAAACCCCAAAGAACATTGTCTGCAACTAGTCCCAATTAAAGTAAGAAAAGGTGAATAATCAATTCCATGCCATAATAATGTTTTGGGGAGAATGCAACACATTGTGTCTATGAACTAGCCTGGCTGTACCTGGCAGAAGTCTCGCCAACTCTTCCCAGTCCAGAACCTCGTTGCAGATGTAGTCTATATCAGATTTGCTTATTTTCCTTTTTGAGTCTGCAATAATACAAAATGCTATGAGTATGCCCCTCCGGCACAAAGAGTTTCAAAATAAAGATCATGCACTGAACTGAGCACATCTGCAGGAATGTCATCCAAGATGTAGCTGTCATCATTAATGCTCAACCTCAACTGGGCATGCTCCTTGTCCGTGCGCTTTCGCAGGGCACTCATTTTGGGAACAATGATGGAACTATGCTTCACAATACAAAAAACTGTAAAGAGAGAGAGAGCAAAAAGGTCATGTTCTTCAATAATGGAGGAGCTGTCAAAATGTATAGTTCCATGTGTCCTTGCTGGCACAGTTTCAAGTACTTTTTAAACGTGTTCACATGCAGATCATATAGGTGACAGTTTTGTGCACACTTTAAAAACAGAACTTCACCACATAACACACTGAAGGCCAATCACTGCACTGAAAATTACTCCCAGTTTGTGGTGTACGCTTTTCTGTAATGAACCCTCGCGAAAGACAGTGTGTCTGAACAACTTGCACCCAACCACCAAGTTGCTCGAGTCATCGGTTGGTGTCGAACCCGCAACCTACGCGCACGCTACTAACTGATCCACGGAAGGCGGTACGCCTTTTTGCGACAATAATTGACGTAGCTGCATGAGTGTTGCAAAGAGTCGTGCACCTCCCATTTTTATCAAGTCAGGGAAAGAACGATATGTCATTCGGAAACCGGAATCATCACGGGGTGCGTGTTATGTGGTGAAGTGCTCTTTTAAGGGTGGCGTATATATCAATCATGGTGTAACATGTACGTATTTCAAGACTGGGTTAATGTTATCCATTTGATCGGCTCAAGATAAATTCCTAAAAGTATATCCGTATGTCTAACAAACTGCATGTTACCGATGTTGTTGCCCCAAGGATCTGGAATGAAGCAAAATATGTTTTATTTCTATGACGACGTACGAATGTAGATGACGTAGCATTCAGTTGCGATATTGTGATATTGTCTGACAGTTCGCATAGCATTAATTGTGGCCCAAATGACCTTTGCCTCGGTATGGCTACAGCTACGACGTTCCTCTTGTTGCACGCACATATGGAATTTTGTGTGTCGTACTGCGCATCAAAACAGATAATCATAAGGTAGGTATACTGAGTATACTCCCTCAATGCTTTGCGAAATCTAGGTCTGTCTATGCGTTAAAGTTCTCACAGTACCGTATTGAAGCGATTATTGAAGCAGTCACATTATTGGCGGAGCACAAACAGAAACGGATGTAAACATACGTTGGCAACACGCTCACTTCGCTTTCGCCTCTATTGCTTTCGCTGATTTCGCGATTTCGCAAACGCGCGAGCACGACCCTGGAAACGGGGAGTGGTAACGGAATCTTTTTCGTTCCCGTTTCCGACTTCTCCGAATGGCCCATATTTGTTTCTATTGGCTTCCGGTACCGCCATTGTTGTATCCATTTCGGTTTCGGTTTTCGTACCTCTCCTCCCCCAGCTTATTGTGTTCCTTCTTTTCTTTTTCTTCCTCTGCTTCTTCTTCTCCTTTTTTTTATTTATTTTGTAAGCTTGATATTGTGACAAAACTCTTGAAATCTATTTTGAGAACTTTAGAGGAAAACGTGCACACAGCCAAAGCAGACAACTCAACGCCATGACGTAATCATGACATTGGTAGACATAGTGAAACCGAAACAGCGCGGGCGGATTACACCGCAGTTTCACAAAGCCACGTTCCTTCACGAAGGTCACGGGTGGTCGCTTTCGTATCTTCATTCGCGGTCCCAGTCCACCGCGGAAAGAAAAGAAGGCTTCATCCCAAGTTGCATCGCCTGGAAGTTAATGTCGTAATACTGTGCGGAATGTGGTTTGTTATTACGGTTAATACAACTTCGTTCGCGCTTGCTTTGTATGGAGACACCACGTCCACTCCGAGAGAAACTCGTGGGAAGGGCCCGGTATCCATCTTTAGGGCTATCGAAAAGATAGGGTTACTCGTAGAATGCAGCAGAACAAGGCCATAAAACTAATAATATGTAAAGAATTAGTACAAAAAATCTTACAATATCAGATGTCACGTAGCTTTCTTGCGACTTGTTGGTTTTTTGCTATATAGTAGCTCCAGTCTACCAAGTTATAACACTTTATTTTTTGAATAAACTAATAAAGGGGCACTGAAATGCAAAAACAAGTTGACTTCAAATTATGTTACACGCAATGTTAATTTCGCACTTGTTGTCATTATTCAAAACTTTGATTGCGAAGAACGCTGTCCGAAGGACGTGAATATAATTGTTGTCAGTGGAACATTTGTGATAACTGTTGTGGGCCACAATTCACTAAATCGGTATTAAAAAGTGCCAGCAATGCGCATCATGCCGCGCATGTACGGAACACTACGGACCCAGTGGTTTATCCAGAATCCCAAGCATGGAGGGATTTTGGAAAAAATTGGGAGGGGGGGGGTCATTATTATAGTTACGTCATTACAGCTTAACATATCATTACCGACATGTGCCTAAAGCTGAAATCGCAAGGGCACCCCCTGTAGGGGGTACACAGGTGAAAAAGTTAGGGAGTGTCACTGAACGTTTGGGGGTGTTAGGGGGTGTAGGGGGGTCTGAATAAATCACTGCTACGACCGGGGAGACTCTTTTCGGCTGTAGTTCGAGTCACACGGGCTCCGCCTCTCTGCGAACGTCGTATGTCACGTGAGAAGGTCGCTTTTGCTCGCGCGCTGACCGCTGGGGATTCTTCTAGCTGCGGAGAGATGGGCTATGTGGACATGTGCTCGTAGCTTTATAAGGTAAATGCGTTTTACGTGTAGTGCAACGCGTAGTACTGCATAGTCTTGCTGGACGGACATGAGATGAGTTTCTGTAAAAGCGACCGAGGTTCGCTACACTGAGTGAGTTCTGGTTCGCCGGTCAGTGGGGGTCAGCGCCTTGTCCCTTTGCCGCCGTTATCCAGTTTTGAAGGAGCGGCCGAATCATTACCGAGCCAGGAGAAAGGCTTTTTCAGAACCCCGAACAGCCGAGTAGCAGACGACAGAGGAGTAGCAGACAACATTTCTCTTGACCAATCAGCGAGCGTTCTCCTTATAGCGTCAGCGCGAGGTTCCAGGCAGATCACGGGCTAGTGCTCTTCACCGCCGTTGCGCACGGTCGCTTTTTGCGGCGTACTTTCAATTCAATTTCTGCGATAATTGTGACTCTGTGGTGTGAATTACTTCGCATGGTGCACCTTACTGGCCTACTTAACAGTTTTATAGGAAGAAAGCCGGGGTGTTAAAAACGACTACTGTGCTACTTTAATTGCTTCCTGGGGATCCCTTTGGTTGCTGCCAAAGACGGCTCTGTTTTCATTGCGTTTTTCTTATAAACGGTAGCGCTGTGTGAACTAATTTTGCTTGCAGTATACTAATTGAAACACGGACTTTCATTTGAGAAGTTGTTTTGCATTTTAGTGCCCCTTTAAATGTGACGCATATCCGCTTCTTCATTCTGCCAGTCAGCGCTGTTCGGTTGCGCTTCTGAGACATGGTCGATGAATGCCGTATGACTGCAGCAGGTCACTATGACCATATGACCAAGGACATCAGTCAGGATATCATAAGTCACCCCAAAAGCGGGCCCGCGTTTTGGCTGCTCAGGAGAACTGCCGGTTCAGTGACCAGTGGTCATAGTAACGAGGGTAAAGTGCACGTGTTCGCTCCTAGTTGTGCTGCAAATACTGGTCATTGTCATATAAACGAATTGCCATATTAACGAACAAGAGTTACATGTGAAGGCCATTGGGAGGTAACGGTTCCCGAGAAAAAGGGTCATAACGCGGGGATGTCGTATTAAAGGGGTTGCGACAGGTCATCCCACGTTACCCCAGACAAACGTAAAAGACAGTTGTCTGCACCGATTTGAACCTGCATTGAAAGTTTGACAGGGAAGAGGGTAATAGAAGCGGAGAAAATTGGCACCACGAATACCGAAACTCATGCGGAGCTGACATCACAGCCTAACCGCCGCCAGTGAGGCAGCGCACGAGAAGTCACGTGCTTACGGTTGCCAATGGGAATTGACGCAGTCCTGAGCTCTGTGACGTCTGCGCTTTGCTCGGGAGTGTGTTCAAGTTCATTTCGCTATCCCTTACAAAAATGGCTATTGAGATTTCATTCAAACCCTCTTGGACTTCCTCAACAAGCATTGTAAAGTTTTTATTGAAAATTCGTTTAGTTGTAATTGTCTTGGCTATTTAGAGCTAATGGAATATTGGCCGTTGTGTTTCTATTGAAATTCCATGTACCCTTTGTTGCATGATTCTGAGCTGTCTTTTTATTGAAGTACTGTTAAAGAACAATAACTTACTATCAGTGACCTTCTGTATAGATGACAGATAATTTATGGGTTAGTGCGCAATTGGTTTATTTAGAACAGAAAACACAACACAAAACATATAAGTAATGACTAATATGTTTTAGATACGAAGTCATGTTGTAAATAATTCACAAGTGGTAGCTTTTCTTTTTGAGAGGGTGCACGCGTCTTCAGTCGAATTCAGCATTTTTCTTTCTGCCGTTTTATTTCAACATAACTTCCTAAGAGAAAACAGATACTATTTATTAGTTGTCTTGCGAGCTGGTGAGTGAGTGGGGAGATGTAGGGGGAAGGTGCGGTCAGCCTTCTCTGTATGTCTTGCGAGCTTCCGCAAATTCGAGAGTCCTGCTCGCCTGTGAGACAGAATGGAGGGTGAGGTGCCTCAGCTTAATTCGATTGCGCATAAAAGCAATACCACGGACCATGACAATACTGAAGTGGGAATCGGTTAGAGTATTAACTCACCACCAAGATAACGTCTGTGTTTCTAACTGCTTTTCGTTTGAGTCATTCGGTTACGGACGTCTCGGTGCAGGACATTTCGGTGCGGACGTTTCAGTGCACGGACATTTCGCTGCACGGACATGTCCGTGCAGAGGAAATGTCCGTGCTCCGAAACGTCCGTGCACCGAGACGTCCGTGCACCGAAACGTCCGTGCACCGAAACGTCCGTGCACCGAAACGTCCGTGCTCCGAAACGTCCGTGCACCGAAACGTCCGTGCACCGAAATGTCCGTGCACCGAAACGTCCTGCACCGATATGTCCGGTTCCCCTTTCAACACAGTAGGTGAAACACAATGTATACCTACGTCCGTGCTAATACGAAAGCAAAAGGTGAGTCGATGGGCGTCCGCCACCCGGGAGTCTAAAATCAAATATAATTAAATAAATAAATAGAAAAATAAAAATTAAGTAAAAGAAGACCCTGTCCAGTTAGTCTCACTCTGCGTAAATAAAAGCTGATAGCAAAACCCCTACCTCGTCTCGGATTTTCAAGTCATGGCTGATAGCAAATTTATTGTCCTCGTGGCTGCTAAGTAACTTGGTTTGCATTTTCTATATGTTTTTGCTTTTGTTGTTTGCAATATTTATAGCACCGTGCTTTATAGAAGAACGACGGTGAAAGGCATACAAAACCACCTCAAAATCTCTAAAGTATTTTCAATCCAGGGGAACATGGTGGCATGGGTTTGCGTCAGTGCCCGTGCCCGTTACCGGAATATGGCATCACGATACCGATACTCGTTACGTGGGTAAAAAAGTAGCAAAATACCGAGCAAAGCGATACTTTACCCGATACTTTTACTGAGAATACGAAGAAGTTGCGTGAAATCTGCAACATCGAAATATCGCTTACGTGAACACTCCATTATAATAGCGAATTGGAAGAAGACAGTTTTGCAACGCAGAATATTTATCATACAGCTTACACACTTTTGGTTGACTTTAGGAATAGAGTTAGCGCTCAAAGTCTTCGTCACGTCCTGCTTTCCTGTAACCTGTAAGTGTGTCTGCACACTGTGCAGACGTTCCGCTGAAGCGCAGGGAACTGCTGTGGCTTTCTTTTTCTTTTTTTACCGGTCGGGGAACTGTCTTTGTCACTGTCCGCGCAAAGCGGACCAGTGATAATGATACCCCTCAATGATATGATACCCCTCAGGATCTAGCGTCTCCCGCTCTGTGCTATCGGGGATGGCTTTGAGGCGCCGGTTCTAAGAGCAATCACTGCACACTTCCCCTACATTCATGTGTACTATTGTGGCATATCTTTGTGAAAAAATCGTAAAGTTTATTGTGCGTTTTTCTAGAGAATTCATTCAGAAGGCGTTTTTTTTTTTTTTTTTTTTTTTTTTCATTAGTGCTTAAATTCGACAAAGCTTCTCGGTCTCTGGTCACGTTTCAGCGCTTGCAACAGCGCTTCCAAACTTTCCCATAACTTTCCCAAACTTTCCCAAACTTTCCCATGCTTGTCCTGCAACCACTTCACTTGGCTATCATTACGGGATGAAGGAACCTTCCTATTAGAAATTTTCAAGAGATTGATCATTCACTTTATTTAATGTGAATTTTCGAAATTGCCACTTGCCGTCCATGTGTCACTAGCGTGAGTGTACACAACGGGTTCCAATCTTTCGGCTACTTCCCCTAGGTCTACGTTAACAGTTCCACTTTGGAATGTTGGAGGAAGATTGAACCTGTCAATTTGGAATTTTCAAGACTATCCGTCAATTTCTTGATTTTCTATGAGTTTTCGGAATCGCCACTTGCCGTCCATGTATGGCTAGCGTGCGTGTTCACGACGGGTTCCAATCTTCCGGCTACTTCCCCTTGGTCAAGTCTCCTGGCTTCGTTGGAGAAGGGGGAGGGTGGCTGCGGGAGACTCTTTTCGGCTGTGCTGTAGTTCAAGTCACACAGGCTCCGCCTCATGACGTGCGTCATTTCAGGTTCAGGTTCGCCTAATCCCTTTTACAACAGGGCAGACATCCATAAAAAGAGTCACAGGCGAGTCTCCAAGCTCTCATAAGAGGAGCGAGGAATTTGAGTCAATGCTGGTGGGTTCATCTTGCGGAGGCGCCACTTGATGGCTCTGGCTTCGGATGGCCGTCCGCTGTGTTTGGCCGGTTTCGGTTTCGAGACGGGGTCTGCCGGCTGTCTCGTGGAGCGCCCTTGATTTTATTTTGGAGGCCTTTTCCCACTTGAGGAGGACTTTCTTCGTGTCGTTGATCTGGGGTTGGGAGCTGGGTGATGCCTCGAAGCCCAACATGATGGCGATAGGGACTGGTGTCTTGGGCACTCCGTCTTCGCGTAGGGCCGGGCAAGTTTGCAGGATGTGTTGTATGTCCTCTTCTTCTCCGGTGTTACATAGGGTACATGCTGGGTTTGCGTTTCCAAAGAGTTCGCAGAGTCGCTTTTGTGTTGGGAGGGAGCCTGTACGGGCTTGAAACAAGAGGCCACTTGCTCTGTCTCCGTTGTAGAAAGTTTCGGGTGCCGGAGTTGTCTTGTTTTCAGAGTAGATTGTCATGCTTCTTTTCTTCGCTGTTTCCGAGTGCCACCGTTCCTCTTCAGTCCGGGTTAGTTCCTTCTTGGTTGTCTTGTTCCACTCGCGTTCGTTCCTCGCTTTGTGTCTGGTGGTGTCCTTGCTATATGTGCGGTCAATTTGGCTGATTTTTTTTATCTAGTGCGTTCGGGTGCCCCTGTAACGGAGGTGTCGGAAGACTCGTGTTATTAGGGTGTCGTTTGGTCTGTGAATGAGACGTCCAAGGTAGTTTGTCTTTGCCCGGGTTTCTCGGAAAGAGTAGGTAGACCAGGCCATTTCTCCTTGAATGGCGGGATTTGGTGTGGCGAATGATCCCCCGAGAATCCATCTTCCGATCTCGCGTTGTTGCCGTTCGAGCTGGTCCGTTGCTTGCTTGCTGAGGCAAATGACGTCGTTCGCGTATGTGGCAGCAGGTACGGCGTAAGCTTTCCATATCAGTCTTCCCACATAGATCTTCCCATAGATATGTCACGTGAGGAGGGACAGAGCGAGCAAGGGAGAAGCGTGAATGGCGGGAAGAGCAAAGGCGGGGAGGTAAGATTGGTATGCGCACGGCGGCAGAACTGTTTGCAAATAGGGCAATTTATGCGATTTTTTTGGGAGTTCTAACTTCAAAAAAAGGTATTAAGAGCGGTTATATGTACGCAGCCCGTCAGACTGAGAACACAATAAACATTCCGTTAAATGTTCCGTTGAAACAGTCAGCACTCCAGCACGTCATGAAATATCATTTACGCTGTTGCCTGTGTACTGCTGTCCGAGGCGTGTTACCCCATTACGGCTTCTCGAATTCAGCATTATGTATTCGATGCACGGCGATTTTCACATTTATCTTACTTCACAAAATAGTATAGATTATCATGGCTATGTGTAACTTTTGTACGTGTAACGTGTTTACTCTCATATTAGCCTTTGTGAAGTAGGGTGGTCCTGAGGCTACCAGGGGTAAACATCGCACATCATCATAACTTCTCTATCATTTATTATTGTTGTTGTACGTGCTTCCGAATTTCGAGATATAGATATTAACAAGAACAGATACAGAGTCACAGATACAATAATCACATGTATATTGCTCTCAGTCTATTCTTTTGCTCTTTTGTTTTATTTTATGTTTCCAGCGATTTGAGCACACATTTGAATCCCACATCACACACACAACTGCTTGCTCGCACCTGTCGCACTTAGTCTAAATTGTGTTATACTGCAGTTGTCCGGGTGTTAAGGTGACGTGACAGAAGACGAAAGTTCAGGGAGTTCAGAATATAGTCCTCTGGCGATTTGTAGTTGTTGATCGCAAAAGTTTCTGAAGTTCAGCAGCAGGCACTTGTGTTGCCGTTCGGCAAACACTGATCCCTATCTTGCGTTTCCTCCCCTTTTTTATTTGGTCTAATAAATATAACCCCCCACCCATCTTGCCCGCGAAGACTAGTGAACGAGTTACTCTTCTTCTTGCAATCTGGAATGATATGCTTGGTTTAATAAACGAACAAAAGCTTTCCTTGCCGTATGAATTATTTTGAGTGACAAATACCCAGCGCTGTCACCGGTCGGCTTTCCTATATTTTTCCTGGGGAAGCGGTGAAACTTCAGACACTTCCCCGTTTCGCTCGAGAGGAAGAACCACCTGAATGCACTCACTGTAGCGAACCTCTGTCGGTTTTACACAAACTCATCTCATGTCTATCCAGCAAGGCTATGCAGTAGTGCGCGCAAAACACATTTACCTTATAAAACTACGAGCACATGTCCACATTCCACATCTCTCCGCAGCTAGAAGAATCCCCAGCGCGCGGGCAGAAGCGACAAGCGACCTTCTCACGTGACATATGACGTTCGAACTACAGCCGAACAGGTCCCCCAACGCCATGGAGGAAGGAAACCCTTCCTCCTCCATGCCCAACGCCCCCAACCCCCCAACGAAGCCGGCACTGAATCGGGAGCGTCTTTCCGGAGAACATTCCGTGAGGGAGGAGTGCGAGGAGAACTGGCAAGAGAGAAACAAAGCAAAGACGCATGCGCCGTTACCATGACGACCCTGAGACGCTCTCTGCCTAGAGACAGGAGGATCAAAGCATGGATCAAAGCCATAATGGCCATAATGGCCAGAAAAGCAACGCTTCTGCGCACGCGCCGTTGCCAAGACGACCGCCGACGCTCCCTTCATGTGGCGCGCCGTTTGACATATGGTTTCGATTTGTGGTTAGCTGTGGCTGAACCCAGTCCAGCAGGACAGAGATGGCCGAAGACGTGTCCAGGATTTCCTCCTTAGTTTCTGAAGAGGAAATCCTCAGACAGCACCTGAAAAGCCTCAAATGCGACGCTGGACAGTGGTACGGTTACTTGCCAAACGAAGACTGCCTCGGAAAACTAGAGCGGGATCTATGCAAAACCGGCGTCAGTTTTCAAACTGAGCGATCACGCTACGCCCGCCCTGCAGAGAGAAGTGAAGCTGGTAAGTTGAGCTGAATACATTTCAACTGCAGTAGATATTGATTTGGATTCTTCTGCTCAGACCGATAGACGCTTATGATTGAAAGACATGTCTTTCAATCATAAGCGTCTATCGGTCTGAGCAGAAGAATCTGAATACTTGTATATGTAGGTAGATGAGTGCGGGCATAAAAATTCGTACCCACACGGCATCCGCATGGCCCGCAACCGCAACAACATGCCACTGGTGCAATCCGCATCCGCACATCCCGACCCGCAACCGAATGCGAACACAGTTTCATTTATGCCGCATATGATCATCACAGGACGAAATTTTATTGATGCTGGGGAAACTGTCCGCACCACAAGCCGACGGGCTGGTTTTGCGCCTGCGGGTATTCCCGCGTAATCCGCGGAGGCAGTGCGGGTCGACCAGCAACCTGCTATGACACAGATGTACCCGCGAAGAACACGCTTGCGCGGGTATCCGCGGGTATAACCCCAGCCGCACTCATCTTTGTTTATAGGTACTTGTAACTTGAGGAAAATGCCAGATACATTTTCAAGAAGGTACTGTTACCTGTTACTCAGCTCCTTTTTCATTTACCTGTATCTGCTCTTCAGTTTTTTATTGTTTTTTTCTTCTACAACTTCTACAGCACTAAAGTTTGCAAACAAGGGATACACAGCAAATGACGCACACACAATGAAAAGTTTGGGTTTGGAATAGCTGCTGCATTAAACTGTGAGCACTTGCACTCACACGTTTTTTTTTTTGGGGGGGGGGGGGGTGGAGGGTGATAGCCCCCCCTCCCCCGATCCATCAGTGGGTCACAGTCAAGACTGAGCTTAGGTTTTTTGTTCTTTTGTTGTTGTGTGCCCATCCTGTTCAGCAACAGCAATTTGTAGGGAATATTGGAAAAGACCAAGAAAAGTAGGTGTGTCTAGTACTTTTTGTGAATAGCTGTAACTGTGCCTGTGTAGTTTTTCTTGTGGTATCTCTAGCTATAACTAAAACACTTTTAGCATGTACTAGCTGTAACCCAGGTACATTATAAAAGTAACTCCATCCTTATGTCGAACGCAAATATTCCAACCTTACTGAAAAGGAGAAAAATTGCTCGTTTAAAATTTTTGTTTCAGATATTTAAGGGCAATATCAGATTAGACTCAGGATCGTTTCTTCTTCCCTTGCAAGCGCGTTCCTCACGTCATCATCATCCTTACTCCTTTAAGCCGTTATTTGCTCGTACGAATATTTTTAAAAACTCGTTTTTTGTGAAAACGATACCTGAATGGAACTCGTTGTCTTTTGATGTTGCCAGCTGTACAATTAACCAATTTGAGGACGCTGTTTCCGTGTTTAGTTTTGTATATTCTTGTTATTCCCCTCCTGCTTGGGCAGTGCCCGCAGTATCATGAAATAAATAAATAAATAAAACTGACAATCCTGCTTTCAATGAACAACTACATTCGTTGAATTATATGATGATGATGACCATGTCAGCGAACTTTATATTTAATGACATGACGGCATTGCAGCTAGGCTCCTGTTCAGCACTGGGAAAGGCGAAGTCCCCATTTCACTGGATATACCCTTTCAAGTTCTATCCAATATAAAGAAGGGGTGCATCTTCGGGAAGGATCGACATGGGATTCAGGACGAAAAGGCAAGTTAATTGTTATACTCACACACAAACTCCGAGTCATTTACCTAGTTTAAACGTAGGTCAGTGGGTTTATTTTTATTTCCGCGTTTTCACTTCATACTGTTGGAAATGCATGAAGTGAAACAGATGACTTCAGAAAATCCCAGAGCTCATCACGTTGCATGGAACTATGGGACGATGATGATAAGAAAAGAATTGGTCAGACGCCAAAGGTGCAAAAAACGCTGCAAAGTGTTACAAAACGGACAGCGGAAGACAAACAGGAACGAGCGCCTTTGCCATGGAATACCAACTAGCCCAACGGTCTGTGTTATTTGGTTAGACGGTTTGGTTTCTACTTTCTTCACATACAAGGTCATCGAAAAAGAATTCGATGGGGAGAACACTTCTCTTCTTTGTGACTGACCTTCATGTAGCTTAGGCTTTCCCCTTACGGATGTGACGAACCATCAGAATGACTATGTACATACTTTCACAAAACTACTGTAGTTCTTAAACCAGCTGGTTCCTTAATGTATCCTATGGTTTCAGGCTTCGGCAGGCTCCACTTCTGACTGGGACGAGCTACCAAAAAAGAAGAAAATGAAAATACAAGCCACAAAGAAGAAGGGATGCACTGCATATATGCACATAAAGAAGATAGAAGCTTATCCAGACTTCAAGGTAAAAATTAATCATCACAAAAACATGGTTGTCTTAATTGTATGTATATACAAACGTTAATGAAAGCAGTAGTATCTACAGTGAGTGATTCATGAGAGCTATTGTAAAGGAAACTACATTGCAGACAAACATTACTTAATCACAAGTTCATTGTCCAATGTGCTTATTATTTTATAGATCTGTGCACTGAAAATGCATGAGCCTTCTCTCAGAAAAAATAAGCACAGTTCAGACCTACACGATGTAACATTTTTACAACAACTTGTACAACTTGTACAACATGCAACATTTTTAACCTATCACATGTTCCTGTGGCCTTGCTTGGGAATGAGGGAAGCAGCAGTTAACTCATCGAGGAGTGGCTTGGTTAGATTTGTATTCTTCTCTCAGCATAAACTATAGTTGTTTAGCAACAAATGGTCTCTGAGGATATGCAGTAGATATCCACCACAGCCATAGACATGAAGTTCCACAGGGGCACAGATGAAATACATAATGCTTAGTATTCAAGTTCCTTCTTTTCCCTTTCTCGTAGCCTTTCCTCCTGTTAGTTGTTGTTTGATGTATCTGAGTTCATACACACAACAAGGGAAGGCACAACCCAGTCACCCTTCAACAAGTCTACTGCTGCATCTCCAGGTTCTTCGTGAATGCCTGAGGCTTATCATACCATACTGCTCTGAGGCTCATGTGTGCACCATCCCTATATTTGTGGCCAGCCTCAGCTATTCTTTGTTTCTCAGATCAAGCTTTCATGCAGGTGCAGCACTAAAAGCTCGTTACTGTTATGTTCAGTTGGCAATGTGTTCATTCTGGCAGTATACACTAGCTTTTTTGTGAGGTATTGAGTTAAGAGTGTCACTTGTTTATCTGTCACTTTTTCTCAAGCTTTGAAATAGTTTGTTAACTGACAAAAATTAAGGAGCTACAACAGCAACAGGAGAATAAATATGAACAGCCCAGAGCATAAATGTGGTGTTTGATTCCCAGTGCTAGTGCCTTTTAGTACCTGCATTTCATGGATTGCATGGCTTACTGGGTGCTTTTGTTTTCTTTTTTTTATGTTCATTTACCTCACCATGCTACTGAGTCTCATTGTTCTGCACACCGTAGGACGAGTAAAACATTGTAGTGCATTTAATTGTACCACATGTAGACATGGAACAAATTTGCACAGTACTGAAATGAGCAAGCATTTACTGTAGTGGCAGTATGCAGAATTTCACACAGCATGCAAGAATGTTCCAATATACAACACAGTGATGCTCACATGTACATACTGTCCTGCAGGTGGATCCTTCCCTCAGTGCAACAGCACGAAGAGAAGCCAAAAGCAAGGCACTTGTCAAGCTAAGCGAGAGCATTGCAACCAACGACAGCTCCCTGCAAATTGAACAGAGGATATACGTCAGCATTTCAGGGAAAGGCATGCACACAAATCATAACTTTGGAGATGCCATTTACTATGCACAGCCAGTAAACGGCAAAGTGGCACAGGAAATTGAAAGACTTGTACATAAGGGCATAACATCCGTAAAAGAACTGCAAAAATGCATCACATACTTTGTTGAAGAGATTTTGTTTCCTGGCAAAGAGAAGCCACAAACTTCATGCAGGGCATTTTACCCTACAAAAAAGGACATCAGCAATCGTGTATGTACCGTATTGAGGAAAGATCGCTTCAGTGCCGTAGACCAGGAGAATGCTGCTGCTCTTATAAATACATTACAGGAGCAGGAACCGACTTCGAGTTTCTTTTTTCGGCCATACCGTTCCTGTGAGTCCATGGTGCAAGACGACCCAAACCCTGAAACATTTTCATGCAATGATGACACCTTGCACACTGTCTCCCGTGAGTGCTCTGAAACGCTAATATTTTGCTACCAATCTGCATTTATGAAATCTCTGATGCAGAAATATGCAGGCACTGTTGTGTGCCTAGATGCAACACATAAGACCACTGACTATGCTCTACCCTTGTTTCTCCTGGCTGTGGAGACACCAGTTGGTTACATGAACGTAGGAACATTCATAACACAGTTTGAAACAGCTGAAAGCATTTCTGAAGCTATGCAGGTTTTCAAGCAATGGTGCCCCTCTTTCAACCCCACGTTTTGGATGGTTGATTATTCACTGCCCGAGATTAATGCGATCTCCAAAGTGTTTCCGGAAGCTCATGTAGTTCTCTGTGATGTACATCGGGAGAGAGCTTGGGATCGGTGGTTGAGAAGGAAGGAGAACAAAGTGAATGACCCACAACTAGTGCTCACAGTGCTGAGAAAAATTGCCAGAGCAGTTACTGCAGAAGAGTACAGCAGCGCAATGCAAACCTTGTTGTCATCCGAAGCCTGGCTCACAAACGAGAAGTTGCAGCGTTACTTAAATGAGGTGTGGTTTTCTGTTGAGAAGATGTGGGTAAAACTACATAGGCTCGAACTTCCTATCACAACAAACAACGGTATCGAGTCACAAAACAAACTGCTTAAAGAGCATTACATAAAAAGCCACAGTGGCCGCAAAAGCCTTTCTGGGTTGATCAGTACCCTTGTGACCCAGTTCCTTCCAGAAAGGAAGCGATTGTTTCATGAAAAAAACATCAAGTTCACAACAGAGTACAGGCTGTGTCGACCTGACCTTCCTCTGTACCTTCACAACCGGCCACCAAATGTAGTGAAGCACATCATGGCACGTATCACAGCTGCTGGTGATTTCCAAAGGGAAGACATATCTGCGGATGAGCCAGGGATATTTAGCATTAAGTCGGCATCTGACAATGGCTTCTACACTGTTAACTTCAATGTACCATGCTGCACATGCAAGGATTTTGTTGCAAAACAGCTCCCATGCAAGCACTTTTGTGCCATATTTCTTCTGGTTGATTCTTGGAGCTTTGAACGTCTACCACAGAGATACCAGGATAGTCCAGCACTCACACTAGAACGCACCACGAATGCAACAGCTGAAATTGAAGCCGAGTTTCAGGATGAGAGCCATATCACATGTTTGACCTCACCAATTGAGATTTCATCACCATTGGCGGATCTAGAAAAAGTTCAAAGGAGAAAGGAAAGGCGTGCAAGAAACAATTTCATCTGTGCTTTAGAGCACTGCAGAAGTTCTGTGTATTACTGTCGGGACACCGAAAGAATAGAAAAGGCACTGGACCTGTTAAAGGAATGTGAAAAAGAACTCCAACTTGGAACTCCGAGATCATCAGGTCTTGCTGTAAGAAGTTCTCCCACAAAGGGATGCTCTGGTCAGCGGAATCAAAGGCCCAAAGGCCTTAGAGTAAGCATCCTAAAGAGGTACCAGGCACACAGACAGAAGTCACAAAATCGAGTGAAAACTGGAGACCTGAGAAAACTTTTTCATGATCCGTAGCCATATGTGATGCCTTTCTATACACTTATGCCTTTGTTTTATTTATTTTTCAGTCAAACCATTTCCAAATAAGTTTCAAATTAAAGAATTTGGGAGCGTTCTCACTATCTACTTATCTGTATCTACCTCTATCTAAAATATATATGTGCGCTGAAATTATTTTCCCAGTTTTAATGGTCACTGCGTCTTGGAAATTTGTTATGGTTGCTTACTGCTATGAAGGATGTGTTCTGTTACTAAAGTGAGACGGCGACCAAGGAAAGCATACATGCTACTATGTTGTCAGAAAGAAAAAAAAAGCGACCTAAATATGCAGATGGCAAAGCATTTCGTACAAATGTTATGTTGAATTGAGTGTCCGATACCTCCCCAGGTAGGCTATATAATTTGTGCATTCTAGCATCACGAGATATATTGAAAAACGGTCTTGTGTACCACTTCGCGGCATTGCTCTCTACGTGTGAAAACGTAAGCGGTTCGCGGTACATTAGTGGATGTAACATGCTCGAATAGATGTAAACAACTTACCATGCTGCACCGCTCTCGACCAAGCGCATGACAAATGCCTTCCTGCCATCTGCGGCAGGCTAAAAACGCCAATTTGGCAGAGTTTTCACTTAACACAAAACAAATCATTTGCTTTTACATGCGCAGAGGACAATCGTGGGACTGTTGGAGCGTCGGCAGTCGTCGTGGCAACGGCGCATGCGCAACAGCGTTTCTTTTTTTTCTTCCCTCTCCTCGCTATCCCTACATAAAGCGTCCTGGGATCGTCATGACAACGGCGCATGCGCCTGTGCTTTGCTTCTTTCTCGCCAGTTCTCCTCGCACTCCTCCAGCACGGAATGTTCTCCGGAAAGCCAGTCCCCACTGAATCGCGCCACCCAGCCAATGCAAGCCGACCAGAGACAACAAAGAAGCTACAGCTGGCTAACCTTTTCAGTGACTTTCATCTTTCATCTTTCACAACAAAGAACTATGCCACCTAGGTAACATTTCATAATTTCACATCGGTTCCCCGCAGAACCTATTGTATATATTTTTCTCTATTATTGTTTCTCTCGCCTGAGGCACCACTTGTGGAGCCCGCCCTGTTTTTAAAGGGTCTAGGCGTACCTGAACCCGAACGAGGCTCAAAGGCAAAGCGAAACAACGAGCGAGGCCTTGAGCTACGTGAAAGACGAAAGAGCCAGAAATAATGAAATATGAAAGTTCAAAAACATCAGTTCTTTCATGTTCGCCAGAAACACGAAACACTTCCGGTCGAGCTCATAATCTCGTTCTCATGGTTCTCAGGAGGAAGGGGAAGGGGTCCGATCGGTCCGATTTCGCGCTATTTCGCGATTTCGCGCTAGCACAACAGCCATTCCTAAAGGCTTGAATCGTAAAGTTGAGGAAGTCCTAAAACAGCACGTTCTTGTCTTGTTCAGATGCCTCGCGAAGAACGAACACCACTTCTTTGCGAACCTTCGCACAGTTACTCTAGTGTGTACCCATCAGGTATTATCCTTTGGATAAGCCATTTTGCAATTGTTTCTGCTCACCTTGGTAAACTAACGAATCAAGATATTTGGAAGGTTTTATGTTGTTTTAGTGATGTGAAACATTCTGTTGTGGGCTGTCCCTGCACTTTTCTGCGCATTCGATCGTACATGACGTTGTTGGTAATTAATCGCATTGAAACATCGCTGACATATCGCCGCATGGTTCACAGATTCTCACCCGTCCAGCACAAAGAGCGTGCCCCTTATTCATTAGCTCCTAGCAGTGATGGGCAAAGTACCTTAAAATTATACTTAAAGTAAAGTACCTGGCACCATTAGTACTTCAAGTACAGTGCAAAGTACCCAATTCCAAATGTACTTCAAGTAAAGTACAAAGTACTAGGCAAAGTACTCATCAAGTACTCATCAAGTACTCATCAAGTACATTGTCAATTTAATCTGTATATGACTTTACATTTCACTGTTTAGTATCTGTGTCTTGCTTTTTTGGCAAAGCTTTAGCGAGTATTCTTCACAAATGCTTTGAAGCCATAAAGTCCTAGGTTAAGTGCTAACCCGTGAATATGAGCTTAATCAGATGTCATAATTTGCAGCTACATGTAGAAAGGTAACCAGTCAGCTGTGCTGTGATTATGCAAAATAGCATTATACCAGGACTGATCCAAGATCACCCGCCTAGTGTGGTGTTCCAGTACTAATCTTCTTCTATAAGAGGCTAGGAAATTTCAAAGGAAAAAAGGTACAAGCCAACAGAGATTATATATTTCTGGGCATTCCTTGCTGCTTTTTGAAATACAACATGTTTTGAAAAAGAATATGAAGAAAGTAAAAAAAAAGGATGAAGCACAATGTAAGCCTTCATTTTTATATGACCGTGATCTGCAGCAATGTAATCCATGTGACCAATTAAAAAAACGTAAAATGTAAAAATGAAAGCATGTGTGTCTTTCAGAGTGTTCATCATGTAATGCAATCACAGATATAATGTGATATAAAGTGAATATTAATTGCCAATGAAGGAAAAATATAAAAAAGCATAGAACCCTGCATTGGGAGAACTGAAATGACAATGGACCAAGTCATTGTGCTGCCGGTTGCAGTGTCATAATGTGTGCGTTTCTTTGCATTCCATTCGTTTTACATAATCATAAAAGCGTCATTACTTTTTTCGATATTTCCAGTCTCTCAACAATAGATTTTCTTCAACAAATATGCTCTTTAAAAGCACAAATGTCCCGTTTTGGTAAAATGTCAGACTGGGACTCTTGGTACTGCATCCCACTAAAAGCGCTAAAATGACGGCAAGAAGACGAAAACTCAGAGATAGCCCTATCTGTGTGTTTTCGTCTTCTTGTTGTCATTTTAGCGCTTTTAGTAGGGTGCATTTTTGATACTTTTTTGTGATTTTTTGTGTGGAGTCAAAGTTTGGGTACTTGAGTTCTTGATAGGAAAGTACTCGGAAAAAGTACTTGAAGTACGGTACAAAGTACACGATTTAAAATGTACTTAAAGTAAAGTACAAGTACACAGAAATGTACTTCAAGTACTGCCCATCCATGGCTCCTAGGTACCCTGCAAACATGAATAAGGCAGGTGTCACACTTGTTATACATTACGCACCAACTAAGCTGCATGACACAACGTCAAAGGCACATATCACCATAAACTCACTGGCCATAAGCAGTGATGGGACAGAAACTTTAAAAAAGTAACTAAGTTACAGTTAGCTTGTAAAAAAGAGTAACTGAGTTACAGTTGCTGATTTTAAAATGTAATTAGTTGCAGCTACACCATGTTAAGGTAACAAAGTTACTTCACAGTTACTTTTTAAGAAAAAAATGATAAATGGAGCAGTGTGCTGGCCAATCGCCAACACACTTGTGTGTCTTTCTGTTCTCACAACTTTCCCTTTTCCTCTGTTTGGTATTGGGCTACAATCTTCGCTGCGCACGATGCAACCGTTGTTTTTGTCAACAAGCCTTTCAAAGTCAACATTTGACAAGTTACCTATACTGAGTAGATGGGGGAACACATTTTCACGGAGAATGGGAAGGTGAAAACTTCACTGGAAATATTTATTTCTGCCAGTGAAACCATCCCAAAGCAGAGAATTCCCCCTAAAAAGAGCACAGTGGAAGTTGGTCTTTGAGCCACACCATCCCTCTGTGTATGGCAAAATTAGTGGAATTCCTGGGTTGGAAAAGTAGGATTGGTAGTCAGTAGTCTCACGCAGCAAGTGCCAATAAAGAAAGGTTGCTTTCAGCTCAGACCAGGTCTCTCAGCATGGAATATCGAGTTCAGCTCATGTCCATACTTTTTCGCTTTGACGTTCCAAGGAACAGTGACGTGACATTAAGAGACTGACATGGGGAAAATATGGTACTACCTGAGTAATTTAAGTTATATTTTAGAGTTACCTAACTTAACCAAAAGTGGAAACTGTTAGTTACTTTTGCAGAAAAGTAACTGTACTTCAGGACAAGTCAACTCGTCATTGGCTTAAGTAGGCGCATGACGGCTCTGAGTCCGTCTGCATGCTTCATACTGTTGCATGTATATTGACCACGTCGCAAAAATGCCTGTCGGAGTGCACTGAGAGCTCATTTGCATGCTTTTGAAGCAAACTCGTAAAATATTTGCGATGACGAAATATGTGAATCGGCTCTCCCGCCACTTTATCTATGCCCCACTCTCAATGTGTGGACTATATTCTCCACTGGCAGAGGTACATGTCTGTGCCTGCAGCTCTTATGTTGTCTCGGAGTATATTTATTGGAACTAGTTACAGAAAAAAGTAACTAGTTACCGTTACAAGTTACTTGTAACTTACTTACTACCCAAGACTGGTCATAAGTCCACAGAACATTTGTCATATTAGTATGGCTGAGCTGTTGCTTGGTGTGTGTGTTTACCCCACTGCTCAAAACCTGTGTATGGAGAAGTGTTGAGCCACATGATAATACGTTTTAAACCTCGTGTTGGTGTACTTGGATAGCATTCAAAAGCAACAGATTAATAGATAGCAACATTGCATACACAACAAATGCGCTAGCTATGAGGTACTTTTGACTGGGAGATCAACAGAAAGTGCAATTTTACCCATTCCTGGTGTCGCATCTCTTCCTTCCTCAGTGATTTTGAACCTGAAGAAGTAGTCCATTGGAGTGTGCAAGGGTAAATTCAGATATATAGTGGATCTGGAAATGTAGGTCTCAAAGTTCAACAGATGAGACTTGAAAGTTATGATACAGAATCCAAGGCAGAGGAACTGACCTCATGGGGCATGATAGAACCTTAAAACACATGCTAGTTCTGTATTGTACAAACATTCTACACTGGCTTCTGTAGCAAACATTTTTGTTATCTCTTGCAGCACCTCCTGTTGACAGGGATCGTTCACCGCCACCCAATTACAATCAGGCTACAAGCCAACGACAAATCGTCATTTGTGCAGTCTGTGGATACCAAATAGATATTACCAATGTGCACAATGAGTATGAAGTGACCTGTGCAAAATGTAACGAAGAAACGGTATGTAAAAATTGTGTATTTGAAGAGTTATTGTTTTTGGTTAAGATGTGATTGCTTACCCTATACATAGCAGTGGTTCCAGGTTTATTTGGATTTATCCACAAAAATTCGAGAAACATACGCCTGTAAAATATGATGCTATTCATTTTTCCCGAAAATTCCGATTTTTGGGCGTTCCAGCAACCGAGAACTCAGCAAGAAAAGCCATGACTAGTTGAAGGGTATAGTTTCCTTTCATATCGAGGTTGCCTCGTATCTCAAGTTAACAGTCCCTGCGACAGGCTCTCTTGACCACTGTGCACCAGTGTTTCACTTAGCAATGCGCGAAGCATCCGTGTAGTGCGGGTGAACTCCATCCTTGCCTAGACGTACATTGACGTTCGACTCATTGAACAGGGTACATTATTTAATGACTCTGCTCGACATGAGGGCACTTTAAGGTTATTTCGCCATTGCCCAGGTGTGCTTGGAAAACGTCCAGCGTCTAGGGTACTCCTTTCCCTTTTTCTGTGAACCATGCTTCCCCTCCTCTTCAGAGTGGACAAGTGAGCACAGATGATGCACAAATTGTCTTTGTGAACGGTGTAGCTGATTGTTGCAATGTAGACTGTAACATGGCACACATGCGAAAGTTGTCTTGCGACTGTGTCAAGGAATATTCGTATTTTGAGATGTTCATGACACCAGGTGACTGTCGTACAGATGCCGTTGTCTGCAAGTTGTGCTAACACTATAAGCATTTCTGCAAGGCAGCTTCGCATTCTTGTTGCAAGTATGTTTGTCATGACCATCGTTTTTTTATCTGAATTAACTAATATATTTTTCTTTTTAACTATTATATTCTGTGAATTCTCAGATATAAACTGAGCTGCAAAAAGAAAAAAAATGAAAACTTTCGGAAAAAAGTAAACTCCGAAAAGCACCCTCTGAATATGCCAGAAAATAAACCCCCAAGAACCCAGAACCCTAACTATAACTAGAGGTGAACATGCACGCGCATGCAGAGCCGTAGTGACGGGGGGGGGGGGGGGGGGGGGGGGGGGGGGGGGGGGGGGGGGGGGGGGAAGAGGAGGAGAGGGGCAGCCGCCCCAGGCACTCTCGCCAGAGAGGGTGCCGAACAGCAGGCCGTGGCAGGTTGGCTGGACAGGATGAAGCGGGAACGAAGAAAATTTGAATTTACGATCTCGGCAGTGCAAATAAGCGTTTTCGTTTCTTTGTTTACAGGGCTTCTGGCGGCAGTGGGAGAGGGGGGTTAGGGGCGCTCTAGATTTACCATGCCCTGGGCGCAAACTTGCCTCGCTACGGCTCTATGCGCTTGTAAGATCTGTAACTGCAACAGCTGAAATAGGTGTCCGCATCTGTGCGGACATTGACTAAATCCACACATACAGGCGCTCACTGCACCTGTTATAAAGATGTGCATGACGAAAATGTTAGATGCTTTTTACTTTGCAGCATACAAACTTTCTCGGGAACATTATGCCATGTACAGTTGTCCGGTAATAGTAGTTACGGGAACAGCAATGCAAGGGACACTTTAACACCATTTTGTATTCACTGCATGCGTCCAATTATGGCTCCCTATAGGGGACGTCGGCAGAGGCACTAATGCTTATTTGCGGTTTAAAAAAACAACAGAAAAACACGTTATATTTCTATCCGCAAACCAGGATGTTGTGCGGATATAACTGCACCCACACACACCTCTACCTATAACCTAACGCTCGGTGGTAACCATTAGCTCCCGTTTTGCATTTCCTGTATAAGTCACTTACTAGGTGGTGGAAAAGTTTCTGTACACTATATTGTTTTACACGTAGAGATGTTATTTGATCATAATACTCATATGGTTTTACATTTTGCAGCCCATTGGCAATCCTCCACGGGGAAAGTCATATAGTCGCTGCAGTTATAATAACTGCAATAAGCTTTTGAAGTATCCAAAAACAGCCACAAGGGTGTCATGTCCACGATGGTAAGCGTGCATGTTGTCGTATATAAAGGGTGTTTTTTTGGCTGCACTAGATTTTACAAAAAGGTTATGAGAGCAGCATAGATAGTTTTTGCAGGTAGGTCATACCTGGTAATTACTTCGTGAGTGGTGCTTGCTGGGACAAACAACTACAACATCAAAGCAACGGTGTGGGCGAGTTGGTACATACTGACACAAAAAACAGCGCAGAGACAGGACGTGAGTAGACAAACGAAGCGCTGACTAACAAATGTGGTTTATTCGGAATGAATGAAAGCAAGTTGTTAGTCAGTGCTTCGTTTGTCTACTCATGTCCTGTCTCTGCGCTGTTTTTTGTGTAACTACAACATCTTAAATCTATCGCTAGGAGTCCCCTCCCTTGCAAAATTTGAAAATACACTTTGCAAAAAAGAAAAAAAGAAAGCCTTTGTGATAGTAGTGGTACCAAAAACTACTACAGTTAGTACATACTATGCACCAGAGCCATTGCAGAAACTGCCCATGTTGTGAGTGGTGTTGGGATCTGGGATGCTTCTAAATCCCAGGATCTTGGCTGTTTTCCAGGTCCCGAAATCCTGAGATTTTTTCGAACAAATCCCTGGATTTCGGAACTTGAGAATCCTGCAAACCTACTGTTCGTGCTGTCACGATGCAGAACTGTGGAACAGTAACGAGTTTTTTAATTTGGAGCACTTGCTTTGAATGACCATTCTTTATGCTGTAGTGTCTGTGCACGGGCTTCAATTGTTGACGCCTGTGGCACACATGCCATAGCTCCGTGCATTGCTTTGCTGTTTAGAGGAGTATCATCGTTGTCAAACTGCTTTATAGGGGGCATGCACATAAACAGCACAAAGAAGAAAAACAAACTATTGCTGATGATTGGAGGTTTCTGTTTAGTTTCTACAATGAGCAGACAAACAAAGTGTGTAGCAACCTCCGCAGATTATAGGCAGTTCAACCCGATTCAACCAGCTGTTTCTTCAACCAGCATATTGTTTTTGCTACGAGAGGTCTTCACAAACATCTTGTCAAAAAAGCAATGTGAACCACTTGCTTGGCAAACAAACCATCTGGGGTATTGAAAGCCTTTTTTTTTTTCAACATTACGTAGTCAGAAACATTCTCTTCTTGTTGCTTACCAGCTTTTGATACTTCAGTCATTCAGTTTTGGAAGTCAAAGCTTGGTTTCAGCTTTGGTGCCAGTCTAAAATAAATCATAAGCACTATGTGCAGGGGCTGTGAATAAAATAACTCCCGTTATTTGAGGTGAACATAACAAAAAGGTCAGTTTTTTCATAAAAAGCATCTGATATTAAAAAAGAGTGGGACACATCAAGTCATCAGGAATGTTTTGATTAACATGTAGAGACAGGGCACCGAGGAGAGAGACAGAAAACGCATGCAGGAATAATCTGAGTTACTACTCGAAGGCTGCGTATGGGTGCTGTCTCCGTTCTTATCTCAATCCTGGAATCCCGTCTTGGGATTCCCAACACTAGTTGTGACCCATGCTTGACCCATCAGCACTCTATCAACACATATTCTTCATTTTTGCATGTTATAACCGGATCATCTATCCTTGTACTGGACCAGCGTAGCCTAGATGAATCGTAGTCTTGTTCTCCTCAATTGCTGGCCATTTTACTGACTCTCTTGACCTTGGCATTGGTGCAGCTTGTATAAAGGATTTGCAAATCTTTGTGATATCGCTCAATGTCCCTATCCAACAAAGGCCACCAAAACCACGTTCTTGCCAGTGTTTTCATTGCTGGTGTTCCGTGGTGTGTTTCACAAGGCACGAAGCATGAACAATAACTTTTGTGCCTCCTGTGGAACAATCACTCAATGTCTTGTATATCACCTCATGTGCATCCAGAAGCTCCAACCTCCTGCCATAGAAGGAATGTAGACTGGTATGTGCTGCCTTCTTGGACTTGGACCTGGCAGTCCAAGTGCAATATATAGATATATGCAAAAGATACAAAATAGGCTGCTCCTATGTTGTATGTAACTTGGTCCTGGCGGTCCAAGTCCTGTAGTGCGGGGACACATGCTGGCAATTAGCTATGTGGTCCACTGATTTCCTTCGTCTGCAGTGGAAGCCAACTCAGTGCATCCGCATTGAGTAGTGTCTTGCCTGCTTTGTATTCTGCCTTGTAGCACTATCCTCCTAAAAGCGATCACCAGTGTACTACTGCCACGGCAGGTTTTGGCCAATCGGAACGAAGCAGACCTGCTAACGGTGGCTGATTGATGACTAGTGTAAATTCCATACCAAGTAGTTAGCCACGAAAATGCTCTGCCACCAAACCCCAGTTCCAGAGCTTCTCACTTTAACTGGGAGTAATTCTCAGCGTTCTCAGCCGCATTAGTACTATTCTGTTATGGAACAGAACCCAAGCGACTTGTCTTCTCCATCCGAACAGTACAGCTCCAACACTGTATGGTGAAGTGTCTCATTCCAGACGTAGATCTTTAGATGGGTTGTAGCGTATTAATATTTTGGCATGTCCCAAATGCCACAAACCTTTCTTCTGCAGTAGCTTATAAGGTTGCTAACATGATGGACATGTAAGAATCTATGTAATTGTCAGTAATATGGTATGATGCTTGAGGAGGGTGCTGTGAATGGGGGCGAAGCAAAAGTGCATAGCATAATGAATAATGAATGAATAGTTCAAGCAGTAATGAACAAGGGAGAATGGGAACATACATAACTTCAACAGCCTTAGTGACATTCAAGACCAGTGAGTGTCAAGTGTTCTGTTGTGGTGCTTGAGTTTTCAGGTACCCATAGGAACAAACTCCTTCTATCAGCTCTTCGTAAGCTGGAAGATGAGACGTAGCACAATGTGTTAAATGTAGCTTGATTTTTGCCTCCATCCTCAGTGTCGGTTTAAGAAAAATATGCTAACACTGAGCCTGTAATACCCAAACTTGACAGCCAAAATGCAAACTATATCAACTTATTGTATTGAAACAGCAAAGAAGTGGTTGACATCAACGTGGCAAATCACAGTAGAAATACACAGCAACCGGATGTCAGCATTGTGGCACCATCTTCGAGTAGGACCTCTGTGCCCAGCAGGTCTACAGAAGCCATGTACAGGTTCGTGTGTGGCTATTGCAACGTTGAAAGTGTGGTAAGTACTTGAACTTAGATCTTTAAGCTCTGGAAAATCCTAGGACTTTTTCATGCATGATCACACTGTCTGACCTTTACTACATCTTCTTTTGTAGCACTCACTCGCCTTTCTTATTGCTTGTAGTTCAACTGTGCAAATGCTACCAGCTGGACATTTTGTTTTCTTTCTTGCTTGCTTTACGAATAGCCACTGCACCCACTGTCTCTCAGTGATTATCCCTGAGTGACAGTATGCTTTTCATTTTAATTCATACCGTATTTCTGATGGCAAGTGCTAATGCCTGACGTGTACCGTCTTTCTGTAACGCATTTCAGGTGACAATTTACCTGACTACATATACAAGGTTCTTATTAGGTGAAATTCAAAAAACTTCTGTTGCTAGTGAAGAGGTTTGGAGTGCTGAAAACTAGGCTGCCACAGTATGAAACAGACAGTGCATCAATTTGAAGGATAGTCTGGTTTTTGTGTCATCCACATGATTTATGTAAAATTATTTTAAATACAGTCGAACATCGTTAATATGACCCCGATCGTTTCCGCAGATATTGGTCCTAAAGCGAGCTGTCATGTTAACGGACAGTATATGACGTTTACCAAAGAAAACCTTGTGCGTAACACAAGGCTGTGCTATTATTTACTGCAAAAAAGGAGACCTTGTTGAACATTTCATATTTCATTTGTAGAAGAAATCTGATAAAAGTGTCTGCTTAGTTACATTTTCAGTCTAATTTTTCCAATGATGCTATTAATAGAAGGATAGCACTGGCTTACATAACAAATAAAGTAACAAAATTTGTCTGGACGTTTCGACGTCGTCCGCTCGCTGGTGGTAACCAAGGTCATGCTGTAGACTGGGAGGTGGTGGGTTCGAATCCTACCGCCGGCTGTGCTGTCTGAGGTAATTACTTCAAGCATCCTTTGTAGCAGAAAATTGCAAAGACAACTTTAAAGAAGAAGCCGACGAAAAAACGAAACAAAAAGAACTTGTGTGGACTTTTATGAAAGGATCTCCCATCCTCTCATAAGAGTCCTTAGCTGTGCTACTTACAAATTCCGGGAGTCTGACCAAATTACGTTAAAGGAAAACATATCGAAGCGCTCCATTGTTAAACACCTGTCTATCCCGTCTCCGACACTTCTGCTGAATATGATGGCAAAGCATTGGCAGTACGTACATACACAGCTAAACATTCCTATATTGCATCGTAAACTAACTGTGAAATTTCTTTCATTTTACTATTTGCAGCTGGATGTTGCTCCTGGGCAACATTTTCGCTGCAGGCACTGTGGACGAAGGTATTGTATACTTGTGCTAATGCTTGTTCATGCCTCAGTACAATATGGCAAAAAGGATACTTTCCCACTTGATATGGTGTTTTGGTTGATAAAATGCTATTGATTGGATCTAATTAGTCTCCCACAGAAGCAATATATTATTAACCCACATGGTACATTTTGTGGCTCAGACATTTTGTAGGGCCATACAGAGCACCGAGATGATAGTTGTTGATAGTGATTGATATTGCCATATGTAAAGCACATAATGCAGGAAATGGGCTGTAAAACCATGTTCAGATGAGGGACATGTTCAAGTTGCTGTTGAGTGACCTCTGCATCGTCTCTAGCAGTCCCATCATGGCAGCTCTTTCACAAGTGGGGACGTAGCACATAGCAGCATGGGAATCATGGGTTAATGGAGCTGCTCTCCTGCAGCACCTGGTGATCACTATGCCTTTCAGCATAAAGGCATAGGCATTTTGAAAGCATTATTTTTGGCAAAAGATGGTTCTGGATGTCAGACATTCTAATAAAATAGTCATGTCACGCATGATTATGGAGTTCTGTAATGCCTGAGCTACTGAATTGGTGTGGCTAAACATATGAAAAAGTGCTGTCTTCAGAGATTACATCTACTGTGGGGAGGTCAGTGTGTGAATGTAAGCCTGGATATTTAACCCCATTAGTCGACAAATTTACAAGGCCGAACTTCAAAATCATAATGGTGGAAATGCCACAAAATCCAAGTATGAAAGAATAAGTTTCATCTTTCAAAATGCCTTTCTTTCCCATACTCAGTACTATAAGTGGTGCATTTCAAGTTTCAGTATTTGCCTAATTTATATGCTGATTTTGATAGTCAGTGAAACTAGCACATCCACAAAAAGTGCTTATAACATCTTTTAAATATTCAGTATGTAGAGGATAGTTAGGGTCCTCGGTTTTCCACGAGTCCGCGAAATTTCGCAGAATTCTGAATTAATCGTGCAATCCTTCGTTTGGCCCAGTATTTCACGGAATCCCTTATTTTTAGGGGTGTGCGGATGTTTGAGTCCTCGAATTCGAATCAAATATCAATCACTTGAAGCATTCGATTCGCGAATCAAATATCCAATATTCGGGTTTCCGGATATTCGACTATTAGCCGAAGGCGAACACCACCTTCCGAAAGTAGGGTTCACCTGACGCTTCCCTGCATGAGATGAAGCCTGCTCTACAAAATTGAAGCCTGCTTTACAAAATTGTCCATGCTGCAGGACAAACACAGACAGATTGTAGTTTAACTTAAGATAACGTTAGCCCAAGTTTATTGTGCATACTTCGCCTGAGGAAGGTGTGGCGTCCCTCCGGTGTGCAGTTTAGCGGTGGCAGTGGAGGATTTTGATTTGATGTCTGGGAGGCTGCCTTCAAAAAGTTAACTATTATATAATGCCTACAGCCCAAGAAAAAAAAAAGGTGTCCTAAAGATGTAGCTTCTCCAGGACATGTATTCTAAACTCCGTCCTATAAAGTTCCTATAAACTCTGTAGATGCTGAAAGATCTTTCATCAGGTATAAAATGATTGCAGGCGACAGACCGCATCAGAGGAGAACACAAGATAGCATGTATGTAATGCTGAGCCACAACAGTGCTTTGAATCTGTAATTTTATAAAATATTTTTTGTTCCCACATTATCCAAGAAAATAAAGTGTTTCCCATTTCAAGCAGCCGTTGACTGCTCGCCGCGCAAAATCGCGGAATCTACAAGTCGGTGCCGCGGAATTTTGAATTTGCCGCAGCAGAAAACTGAGGGCCTTAAGGATAGTAACACGTCTTTTAATTGAAAATCTAATTTGTTAATTCCACTAATTATACAATTAAAATATCAGTTTTATAGGTATTGATAAATGAAAATCACCATTTCGTACTGACTGAACTGACCACATAGGGAGACTGAATTTGTTTGTTGTCTGTGCATAAACTACCCCATCTGTGATACTAGTATGTTAAATGAAAGCAGACTTTTGGGAAGGTCCTCTGAGATTTATTTAAAAAACAGCACTTGCATCTGTCTATTTGGTTTGAGCCAGCTCTGACTGGGAATCTGAAGGATTCCACCCTGTAGTAGTGCTCTGCATTTTCGTCGTTTTTGGCAACAATGAAATGAAAAAGATGAGGAAGCAGAATTTCGAAATGGACCTTACTCATCCAAATGGTATTCTGCTGTTCACTTGGTGATATGCTGAATATATTCTGAGGATTGTAATTATGATTATTGTTTTAAAAATTGTCATTTGGCTTTGTTCTTTCCTGAAAAAGTCTGGTTTCCGATTTCCAACATTTGTTTATTTTCAAAAGTGTCAAAAATCACTGAGTACTGCGGACATATTTTGTAAACCCAGGAGATAAGTTTGAATTCCTGTGACCAAGAATGCATAAGAATTGAATCCCTGTAACCATGGTGAAGCAATGTTTTCTTTTTGCTGATGTTTTTCTGGAAAAAACAGTTCACTCTTGCACCACGATATCTGTAGTAATTTTCTGGTAAGCATTATCGCTTCAGAATCACTCTCCATCACTAGCGGCTATCAATGATATGTTTTCCTGTGAGAAATAGATCAATTTGAATGGGGATCAGTTGAAACAGGTGAAGTACATTGTGGCCAACCTCATCATGTTTTCTTTTATTGCTGTGACAGTTTTCTTTACCACTTTGTGTATCTACCTCTCCTTATCTCAGGTCCAGGACAAACAATACCAACCGACGTGCAATGGTCTTCATTGTGCTGGGAACTGTGATGGTCGTTCTGACCCTAGTGCTGATGGTTAGTGTCTCAAAGCTGCTAATCTTTCCATACCTTACCAATAGTGTTTCTTGATTAACTTTTAAAAAAAATTGGTTGCACTTTCTTTTTTTTTTGTTGAAGCAGAGTATCAAATGAGTATCAGGGTGAAAGTTTTTGGTGACGAATAATTATTTTCAATTACATAGGCCACTGATTGTCTTTCAGGATACACATTGATTGTGGTTGCACTAAGGGTTCACTTGTGGCACAAATGTCTGTGGGGGGTGCAGCCCTTATCAAACGAAGTAAATGAAGTTATATACATTCAAACTCCTTTATAGCGAACACCATTTAAACGAAAATACCACTACAGCAAATTTTTTTGCGGTCCCGCTGGAGCCCTATAGGTCCAATAATGGACATCCTTTTTAACGAAAATACCTTTACTGCAAATTTTTTTTGCTGTCCTCTGAGTTTCGTTGTAAAGGAGTTTGACTGTATTTGAAAACAGCAACAGTAAGAGCATACTAGATAAAGCGATAACTGGGCAGGTTCATACTAGAGCTCTATGTTAAACATTTAAACGTCAAAACGTTTTCTTAAGAAACGCGTTTTGTAACACGTTTCACAGATAAACATTTTCTTAAAACACGTTTAAACGTGTTCTGTTAGATATACGTTCAACAGCACATATATGTTTTGAAACGTTTTCCCAGGATACGTTTAAACGTTTTCGTTCGCATAAACGTACAGCGGCACGTATCCATATATATAAACGTTTTCTTAGGAGACGTTTAATCGTTTTCTTTCCTCCTCTAAACACTGCAGCTTACTTTCCTTGAAAGACAGTGCAGGGTATCATTAAAGTGGCATGTTACTTGGTCCCGCTCATTTGTGACCGTCTTATGTTTAATAAAGAACAGTCAGAGCGCAGGGCGCATTTTATTCCGTTTCTTGGTGGTTAATAGAGCGTTGCCACGACCCCGTTTGCAGTGTACACCGAACTCTGCTCCGCGTGCACTCATGGCATTGGGATCGCTGACACTCCAAAAACAGAGCTTTATCTCATCGATATCGTCCGGCACAATTACAATTCTGGGTGTTATCCTTTTCTCCATCCCAATTTGTTCATAACAGGAGGTGTACGGCTCTTTGTGGAAATTCGCGTCAACGCATCATGCCACAAAAGTCGTGCTCATCCCTTTCTTCCCGCTCTGGCGCAAGAATGATATCATTCGGGACAGTGATTGGTTCTTCACGCGTAATTGGCAAAGGTTCTGGCTTTAGAGTGCAATAGTGGGAACCAGTAGGAAAGAGCAGGTTACATGCTTCAGGATAAAGTAGTCGCTCAAGGTGACAATCTTCCGCGTTGGTCTTTTCACCAAAATAGTACTCGCGTAAAGAAGGTAAATATGGAATTTTTAGTATAGTTTAGTAATATTAGTACCCAAAAGATTCAAACGTCATCACCAACATTATGAGCTCGACATGTTTAAAACTGTAGTGAAACACGTCGGTTCATAATGAAATGTACGACGAAAATGAACACTGATAGGGCGGCTTAAAAGCCAAGCCAAATATGAACTGAAGTAATAAGCTACTTATAAGACAGTGAGAAACTGGCGTAGTTGGTAATTACTGATGGGAACCATGGGCGCGCCGGGCATAACGGGAACAACGTCTGTCTCTGTCCCCGTAGTCCCTGGCGCGTCCATGTTTCCCATTAATAAAGATAAGAATTTGCTTAAATAGCTACCTCTTTCGAAAGGCGTTGCGTTTTGTATTAACAAGACGTTTGAACGCTTCACCTTGACATAACGTTCAGCCGCTTCATTTTAACAAAATGCTTAAATGTTTCACATTAACGACACGTTTAAACGTTTTGCATTCACAAAACGTTTAAACGTTTCGCATTGAACAAAATGTTTAAACGTTTCGTAAGGAAACGTTTTCCAGACTATACGTGAATCTAAACGGCGTATAAAACGTTTAAACAGAAACGTTTTAAACGAAAGTCGGAAAAACGTGTTAGATCCCGAGCCCTAGTTTATACGGATCCATGCTGAAGCGACGAGAAGGACAGGAGACAGAATGACATATAACCAGTGTCATTGTCTCTCCTGTTCTTCTCATCACTTAGGCATGCATACTATTCTCACAAATGTTTTTGTCCTCTTAGTTTGTTGACAGAAAATCCACATGAGCTCTGTCAGTCTCTACAGTATTTGACATTTGGCATGATATTTGACAATTTTTTTTTACTGAATGCTCTATTTGAGATAACCACACATTTTCTTGAAATATATACATACTTTATAACAAACATCATGGCAGCATAGGAATTTTTCAACAAGGTGTAAGTGGGGAAGGTGGGCTGATACCACATTCTGCAGTAAGATTACTTTGAGAGGCAAAAATGTCTATACAAAGCTACTTTTTATCATTGAAGAGAACTGACTGACTGATTGGTGCCGAGCCGTGCCGTGAGCATAATTTACTACAAAAGAGCAACATGTGACTGAAATTTAGTTGCAGGCGATGTTCGTTGCCCTTTCAATTGAGTCTCCTTTTGGCACATATGGTTCACCTTAAGCATACACGCACCAGAAGCAAGCAAGCTTTGATGTGTGTTAACGTGTGGTTGACTTAGCATAGGGTCGCTTAATGAGGCTATGGGAAAAAAAAAACACTTGTCCTGTCCTGTCTTGTTTTATTTCTGTGTGCTCCCTCCATGCTGTTACTATTTTTACTATGTCCTGAGTCCAACTTGCCTGGATTTCCACCATTTCAAGGGCTATACTAGGCTACATTGGTTTTTTACAGTTACAGTTTTTTTCACTGCATTTTGTTTGCCTACTATTTTTACGAGGTCGGGATTGCTCTTGAGGGCTGACTACAACTGCACTACATGTGTAGAGCATTTACTGAATGGGATTGGTAATACATTGGATACATAGGATGGAAAAATGTTTGGTGGGAGTTTAATAAATGTTCCTAATTCAATAAAAGAGCAAACAAAACCAAAAGAGGACAGCATCATGCTGTGTTGTCCGTTATTTTATTTCTACGAAAAAAATTAATGCAAAATTAAATGCCAAATGAAATCCGGGTGCAAGTTGCTTAGGCATGCCGTCTTCCCGCGAGGGATGTTAAACATGGTGTGCAGTATTCTGAGATTTCATTGCACGTTAAAGAATCCTCTGGTGGACAAAATTAATCCACTGACCAGCCACTGTGGCATCGCTCATGATCATCGTTGTCTCGAGATGTTAAGCCATGAATTATCATTACCAAATCAAATCCCAAAATGTGGGTAGCAGGTGACCTACAGTAAAAGTGTAAATCAGTGTGGTACATCCTTTGTAAAAGAAACATGTCAACGAATCAGATAGTTGCGCTGCTGGTACCAGTGGTACGAAACGACCCCTTCATATTACAGCAACATTTTACTTCGTAATAAAAAGAAACAGGAAAGGTGCTTTGAGTTTGCTTTTTCAAGAAAGAAATGTGTGTCTTAAAAATGAATCCCCAAAAGAATGTTTAAGGTTCATTGCGAGCAAACTTGGCGCAAAATTGGACTGTCTGTAGTGTCTGACACTGAAACAATTTTTTCAAAAATTTTTACTCTGTGTTAGCGCCACAAAGCAGCTGTGGCTATGAGTGGTGTACAGATGTGGACAGATGGAGAGAGGACAGCAGAAAGGAGTGGGTGACAGGGGGGTCAGTATGCATCCTGGGCCGACTGAAACGATTTTGTGACACAGTTATAATCAATGTGGACATTCACCGTGATCATTTGTGAGACCAGAGCTTGTGCTTTTTCTTCCATGAATTGATAGTTTACTGAGGGTTTACCCTATTGCACTATAGGGTACCCATCTGTACCTTAATGAACCAAGTTGATGACAAACATTGAATATCTTTGTTTTGCAAAGGGGGGGGGGGAGGCAGTCAACGCAGCATTCTCTCATCTCACTGACGGAGCACTGTATGCACAGTTTTTCCATAGACATTTCATGTAGTATAGTAGGAACAAGAAGTTTTGCTCCTCCTACATTTATTGAGGTAATAGAGGCACAAATTGTGAGATTACGGGGTGGAAGCTCTTGCAGCAGTCCTGCAGTTGTATGAGATAGATTACATTGGATAATAGCTGCACATAAGACTGCTAGATCAGGTTACTCTCTCTTCACCACTCTCGTTCACCATTAGCAATGAGGTATCCGTACTATTAACTAGATGGTCCCTACCCACATGAAATTTGCAACCTGTAGGGTTACTAACTGAAATCTGTGTTACGGTAATGCAATTTTATCAGAGTTTGAAGATGCGCTTGGGTACCAGATATATTGCAGGTTCTTATACACACAGATTTACAACGTTGTGTTAACCTATTTTTGGGGTGAGAAATTAATTATCGATTGTTTTTCTCTTCCAGTCGTCCACCGTCATGTTGAGACACAATTCGGGCTACTGGTGGATATATATGAGTGAGTAAAGCCACGTGCAGTATGAGCGATGATGCCTGATGTCACAGTGTGTGAGAGTGTGTGAGTCTGTCAGAGAGTCTGAGAGTCTGAGTCTTCATTTTACGTAGTTGCTGCTGAGGCAATGAAATATACAAGGACGAACACTTAAGCCTCATAGCGCCCAGTTGCATACATCCTTAGTTATCTTCTGTGCATTTTGCTGCTGAAAGACAACTCTGTATTTCACCCAATACATTCTCTTGCTCCTTTCAGTCCTATATTAGTCCCTTTAAAAGCTGCACGGCAGTGCTCTACGATACTCCTGTTACAATTGATAGAATATTATTCTATATCATCGTTCTTTACTACATGTTTACCACATGTGTAGGTTACCACATTTATATTGTGGTAGCAGATATTGTGCATGGTGCTCTTCCAACATGCAACTTGGTATCCTGTGGCATTAGTTTTGGTGCATAGCATTTTTGTCTTTCTTTCCAGTCCTGCTTGCTGTGGCCACATGCTTTCATTCCTATGGACTGTGGCTTATGTGCGTCAAGAAGAGCACAGTCCAAGTTGTGCCATAGCTAGCTGCTTTCTTTTCTTTCTTCAGGAGTCAGTGAGTAAGCAGTTTAATTCAAATTACATTTGTTGTTGGCTCGTACCATGGGATAATTTTGACCTCCTATGGCAGATTTTCTGGTGCAATTAGTACTTGGGTCCATAATTATTTGCCCTGTTGTGATGACTAAGCACGCACTAAGAAGCTCTTACTGAAAAACAAGAGTGTCTAAATGAGTATCTGTTTCTCTCTTCACCTTCTTTGTATTTGATTGACAGTGAATTTCACAAATTGTAATTTCATAGTATCTTTAAAGAAACGAGTTATTTTTTGAGTATTTAATATTCTATTCAAATACTTTTCAAGGTTGAGTATTTAATACCCTTCTCAGTTACTTTCTTGCCTCAGTTATTCAGTAACTCGAATAACTTTTTTTTTCTTTTTTACTATCATTTACAAGCCTGCATGACATACATGAAAGACAACGGCTATCCTGGAGCTTGTTCATCACAGACTTGTACTGTAACTTGAGTACAGTATTTAGGTTAGGTATCTTATTTGCGAATAACTTGGTACCTTGAAAATACTTTCAAAGGTCAGTATTTGTGCTGTACTTTGTGCTGTACATATGCTTTAGCATCTAGATATTTGAAACATCCGCGTCCCTCTTGGGGAAAGGGCAGCGTGCAGCACCTGGGGTCTGGGAAAATGCACGAGGCAATATGTTGTCCTGAGGGCATGTGGGTAAACCATTGCAACCCCGTATCAGGCAGCGTAGAAGACCCTGCCAAAATCCGTAGTGAGACAGGGCACGTTGAATATTAACTCTTTATGAGGTTAGAGCAACCATAGAAATAAAAACGACAGTAGCGAACTCTGTGATTTCTGTAGAGCATTCGTTCGTATCTGTAGATCACCTGTTCAGCATTGGGGGTAATGTGTTTGAAAAAACAAACAAACTGGGCAGGCTATCTGATAGGTAATTTTGAAAACCTGCGAGCTAATGAAGCTTTTTGGTAATGCCGTTTTCAATTTCACTTTCTTCGTGTTTCTTTGATAGCTAATTCCAACTGTGACGTCAGAGTATTTTGAAAGTAAGATTACTCTATCTTAAATACTTTCAAGATCGGATATTTAGTACACTACTCAGTTACTTTTTTGCCTGGTACTCAATAACTTAACTAAAATGGTTTTTGTAAGTGTCTTGTACAAACCTAGTTCATCGTGGTTACATTCAACCAACACACACTGGATTTTCTTGCATTACTAGAAGGTTCCATCTTCAATGTTTAAGGTTTGGTTTTTTTGGACATCATATGTCATTTCGGCAATAACTGGCATGTTTTGGTGATGGATTTTGACTATTTCTCATTTACCTATCATTTTTACAGCTGGCAAAATATTTTTATACATATATTCCCAAAACTTGTTCAAAATAACACCCTTTGTCCTGTACCAGGATATTTCCAGAACACAGCTTAATAGACTAGGAACATCTCATAATCATATGTCACTGCAAGCTCTTCTTTTTGGCGATTGGTTCAGTTCAGATGTAATGCTATGTGTACACAATTATATTATTAATTATTGATTCAATTCATTACATGTATTATTAATTATTGATTCAGTTGATTACATGTATTATTAATTACTGATTCAATTCAATACGTGTATAAATAAATCTGACGACAGATCAGTTGGCAGCGTCTATCTTACTATAGTTTGTGAGAATATCACTGGCATATGTGACAGAGTAGAAGACATGCACAACAGCAACAACTTTGTAGTATTCATATATAATATGCCCATTTTCTAATTGCTGACAAAATTCTCCAAACAAATTCTGCTTGCATAATGTAAAAACCCCTGAGACGAGGGAACACGAAGGGACGACGCAAACACGAAGAACACGTCTCGGGGGGGGTTTTACATTATGCATCATCTTCACCAGCTCGCTTGCTTCTTAGCCATTTTTTCAAATTCTGCTTGATTCGTTTGAAACTCAGTCGAACATAGAAGGTTGCTATAAGGTGGATGTTTATCAATGCACTGCACAAATTCACGGAAAGAAATTATCGCACATTGTGATGCTGTGTTTGAAATTATTATATCTGGAACAGTCCACTTTCCTTACCGCTTCACTGATAGGCTTCACTAACACGCTTCAGGTTCTCCCACGTGGTAACACAACTTCGTAACACAATTTGTGGCAGGATTACCACTTCAGTGTTACAGCGATATCAATGTGAAATCTGCGTTTGAAGTCTGTCTTCTGCTTAAATAATTTGGCAGATCATTGATCAACACAAACGACGATTGTGAGTTACAAAAAGGATGGTAGTGATGAGAATTAAAAAAAGATGTCTGATTTGGCAGAGTAGTGTAACAGCATAATAGGGAACAACATGAGACAAGCGCTAAAATGCGGCATTATGCTGTTGCATTACTCTCTCAAGCATGTCAAATCAACTAGCCCAGTTAACCTCTTTGTTAGGAATTACCTAGTTTTTCATGGTTCTGCAGTCATCTTGCAACTGAATTGCTAATTTCTCTCGGCCTTTCAAAGTTGCACATTCTGATGCAGTTAAACAGGCAATAAACTAACCATGTAGCACGCCAGGCACTAGGTAGTAGCGCGCTGTCCTGTCTTCCTTGTGTTAGGTTTTCCTCATCCCTTTTCGCGCTTCCTTATCATGAATTGTATCCGACTCGCCCCACTTTTGCGTGTGCTAAAAGTTGTTCAAATGTAGAGTGCCCCATAATCACAGTTTGATGTGTACACCTTTGCAGGTGATGATCCATCACTCACAGATGAATGTGGCATCTACTCACAACTTGCAAATGACCGGGGGATGGAGGACAGCCTTTCCTTCTTCCTAATAAGGAAAGATATTGCCATTCATTCTGTTGACTTTGGGAATGTGTAGCAAGTTAAGAAACCCTAAGCCTATATTATTTGTTGTTACTGCCAGGTGCCTTTGGACAATTTGATAACTTCAGATTGTGATGGAACATAACATCGTCACTGCTATTATTGCGGAATCCTGATATTTCAGTTGAGACCTACAGGCATCTATGATGGAAAACATTCAAACTTTTTTTCAAAGTTTTAACTGTGATGTTGGGTGATATACATAGCTCTTTGTAACAAGTATGGTCTTTGCACCTACATGTACATCCCATTTAATTTCTACCTGGAATGAGGCTCTGCGAGGCCATAGTTATACCATTTTGGGTGCTAATTATCCCAGCTCGGAGATAAAGAAAATATTTTTTTTTTGCTTTTATGACATGGACCATGCATGGTAGATGTGGAAGTGCAAGATAACCTTGTGCACCTGCAGTTTGACCAAAAAAAAAGGAATATGTGTGTGGTCTCTTTTGCTGATATTGTTAACTTATTGAACAACATTTTGTCAAATGGTATAATTTTGGCCCTTCCCTGTGCTCCCTGTAGGTAGTGTGTGCGGAGGGGCATTCCAGATCGTAGCTCAGTAGGGTTGTGTGACTGGATTGTGCGGTAACTTTTGCACACTTCATCATTTTGCATTTATATCTGAAAATTTGATTTTAGTTAGTGTTTTGTTGTTTGTTATATTGTAACTCTTGGTTATGAATATTTAAGAAAATGGTGCAATGTTTCCTAAAGAAATATACCTTAACTACCCTTGTGAATTTTGTGTGATGTGACACACCCCTCAATGCCTTTTCTCATAAAAGTTTTACACACCTCTGAGTGACTGAGAACAATGTGACATTCATCAGTATCATGTACAGTCAACCCTTGACTTATGAATATCTCGATTTTCAAGTTACATTGTTTTATGAGCAGCACTTCGTGGGACAACACATCTCCTTTGTATTTCACCCTCGTTTTATGAACCCTCAATTTGCAAACAGTGAATACATTTTGGGGGAACAAATCTGGAACGCCAAATATTTTTTACCTCGATTCTCGTGGCTTTGGCTGTCAGAGGTCAACAAAGCACCACATGAAAGAAACCTTGAGGCACCTTGAGGCTTGTGTTGCACTTGTAAGTGTTGCAACCTCAGAACAGTCACTTTCCATCAAAGTACCACATGCCTGCGATGACCAAGGGCAAACTGGCTATTGCATCAGGAAGGGAGACTCAGATTTTTGGGGCTAGAACAGGTAAAGAACTGTCCTTCTGTACTTCCAAGTGGGCGCACTGAGAAGAGCAAAGCAAAGGTGATCGGCTAAGAATAAATAACACATCTGCCGAAGCACAAGCAACCTTTACCAATACCGTAGTCTGTGATGGCTTTGATTTGTCGGTGCTAGTCACGGCAAACTCGGACGTGTACAGAGACAACGATGACAGTGATAGCAACTGTACTAAATACGGGGTCCTTCACGTAAGACTGACCAAAACTTTTATAAAAAACGTACGAGAGCAGCATAGATGCTGTTTTTGCAGTTGAGTTCTACGGCCAGGCGGACATCCTCTCGAGGAGAGTATATGACTACCAGATGACTAATTACCTGAAATTCATTAATTAAATTTTTAATTAAGGAATTTCGGGCAAAAGCGAGATAGCAGATTGAGAGACTATCCTCGTTGAACACCATTCCACGTTTAAAAAATCCTGAAATCCACGTGCGCTAAAATATCCATCCCCGAATTCTTGTATGCAAATGAGCCGAAACCGAAAAAGTGCGCCTGAGAAGCGAATCACCCACGCCGACGGAGGTTTATCTGGACCGGAAAATGGTTTATCTGGCAGGCCGAGCGGCACCTACTCCAATTATCTTCACTGCTCCAAATGACGTGGCCTTCTGACGTGAAATGAGCGCTGTACTCCCCGTGTTCCCGGTCGCCGGTTTCGGTTTCGGCTCCGGCTCATTTGCATATCAAAATTCGGGGATGGATATTTTAACGCACGTGCGGGTTTCAGGATTTGTTAAGTGTGAAATGGCTTGCAACCAGGATAGTCCCTCCATCTGCCATCTCGCTTTTGTCCAAAATCCCCTAATTAAAAAGTTAATTAACGAATTTTAGTTAATTAGTCATCTCGTAGTTGCACACTTTCTTCGAGAGGATGGCCACCTGGCCGTAGAACTCAACTGCAAAAACAGCATCTATGCTGCTCTCATAGGGTTTTTATAAAAATTCTGGTCAGTCTTACGTGAAGCACTCTGTATACTGTTGTAAAGTGTCACTGATAGATCTGCATAGAACCACATCCAGGCTACAATGCATTATGTTAAAGATACATGATCCATTAGAGAGAGGAAGACAAGGGTAGAAAAATAGAAGGCAAGTCAAGAGTTAACATTTATCCAGGGCAAGACAGTTCATGTATTAAAGCTCTCTGTTCACTATAATGCTTACCACCCCTTCCATTAATTCGCAGCATTGATTTGTGAACGATTTTCGAGATATTTTGAATGTTCGATGGTTTTACGTATACTGTAGTTCATAACTTAACAACTGTGTTCCCACTGTGTGTGCACGCTGTCAATATAGTTTTGATTAGCACTACTAACAAAGCACTACTTTTTTAATATACGTATTTTTATTGCGTGGCCCGTTGCCTTCATAAGATTTATGGGCACGTAGTATTTGGCTTTTTCGGATAAATCCGGACTCTACCAGGTACTATCTAACCCTTCAAATTGGTTTTGGTTGAACGTAGAAGTGGGAGGCAAGCAAACAGGTGTAACAGGTGATGAGTATGAGGAGCAACAGAAATGACACACGTACGATGGGACAAGATGCAAACCAGCGATGAACTTTGCTCTCTCTCTCTTCCCCAAGTCTGCTGGGCCATGTCTAGTAAATACAAACGGCCCACAAAGTTGGGGAGAGAAAGTACTAAAACAAAGGAGCTAGGGTTGCAGGTGCTTAAGGGGGAATTGAGGGCCATGCAAAGAGGGAGATAAGGTGGCTGGATAATGCGGTGTGGTTTATTTCTGCGGCTTCCAAAAGGATGTGGGAGGAGTCAGGTTTTAAATAGTGAAGAACATGACAGGGGATGCATCCAGGGCAAGGGCGTATATAAATTCACTGTTTGTTTTCCTACAGTGGAGAACACTGAGGACTCGTCTAAGACAGAGAGACTAACTGAGAGACACGACTGAGACAGGTTGTCTCCTGATGTAAACCCCCAAATATTAATATTAAGGGCCATAAGCCCATGCATCCACTAAGGATAATTATAAATGAAAACAATACTTGGTAGAAAATAATCTCTTCCTACATTAACAGTGCTCTTAAATGTATTCCTGTTCTTAAGTCCCTTTTACTAAATAATTCTGATGAATTTCTAGAAACTGTCTCCCCCTTCTATGAAAAGCATGTCTCTCTTATGTCCAAAGACCTCTCTCTAGATAGCAAATTGTTCAAATCGTGCTTGACGTGCCTTATTTAGAAGGACCCTGTGTCATTCCAAACAAATGCTGGCATCCCAATACAGCCCTTCTTGGATGTTTCCATATACAATCTAAACTCGTTAATATTACCAAGTCCGTTCCCGCCGATTTTGGTCATAAAGCGAAATGGTCATATTAACGAGAAACAAACTAAATGAAGACGATTCAGTTGCTGATTTACAATTTATTTGCGAAAGAAATCCGTCAGAACTGTCTGTTTCGTAGCACTTTCAATTTGCAAGCTCTCCACTCTCTATTGCGTTACAAATAGCATGCACATTTTGAATGTCCTTCTGCTGCTTGAAGAATTGCAAAGCCATCTTGAGCGCTTGGGTGGCATCCCTTACGTTGACGAGAGCAGGTGCACATAATTCCTCTTCACTGCTTGTGTCTACAGTCGCGTCTCCGGCGTCGTCTGCTGGTGGCGGAGCAACAAGCTCCAAAATGTCGTCGCCGGAAAGGCCCTCGGCAACGTCTTCGCTGCTGTCTATATCAACGTAGGCTTGAGCAGCACTGTCACTACACGGAAAATTGCCTCTGGCACGCATTGCCTTCAGCCTTTTAAGCGCTGCTTTCGGTGCAAAACTATGACTCACTGACGAATTCTGAAGACCGGGGTGTGCTTTGTACGACATTGTCCACACATGCGTCACACGGGGCCACTGATATTCTTGGTGGATCACAAAACAGGGTCAACAGTCGGTGGTCACAACACCACCGTTTTTCCACCGTTCGTTCTCGAAACTTTGTTCATGGTCGACGAGGTCAACAGTCGGCGGTCATAACGAGGGCAGAATACACGTGTTCTCCTTGGTCCGTCCTCAAAATTTCGGTCACAGTCGGATTAACGAGTTGTCATAATAACGAGGGTGAGTTACATGGTGTTTCTATGGGGAAAAAACGGTTCCCTAGAAAACCGGTCACAGAGTGAGGATGTCGTATTTACGAGTGTCATAATAATGAGTTTAGACTGTATTTGGCCGCTATTGTAGTGCAGTTTGAAGGAAAATGAAACACTCAAAAGAAGGCTGTCTGCATTGGCTCCTGTATTGCTCCTATGTTAAGTGAAATCTATCTAACATCTCAATCAAGTCTTGTCCGATAGGTCCACAAACAACCCAAAATCCCTAGCTGGGTGCTATGTGGATGACCTCCTGATTATAACACTCATTCTAATCCAGACAATGTCTTTTCCTTTGTTTACTCTGGATGACCTGAACTCTCCTTCACATTTCAACTTCCCACTGGGAACTCACAACACTTTCTCGACGTAACCTTTTCCACAAAAGTTTGTATTTGGAATATGGTAGGTCCGACTCAAAACCTCTGTTCTCCATATTGGGTTGCCACTCAAAATCTAAAGCAGCATAACCTCAATTCTGCCTTAAAAAGCATACCCTGTCGTCGGTCCAGCGGCACATAACAAGGCTAAGGCAGTCCGGCTACAGTCTGAAAATTGCATTTACATAGTCTAATATCCCCCCAACATCCAAACCAGAACCTCACGGTAGTAGCAAGCTTGTGCTTCCTTTTTTTCACAACTAAATGTTCACTACGAAATCTAGCACCCTCCCATGGTTTCAGGGTTGCCTATTCAGTAGATCAACTTTCAAACTTTACATCTTTCATCACTCCAACTTCTAAGTGATCTTGTATTTTGAGTCATTCAAAAACTTTCATCCTATGCAAAAAGGCAGTAGTTTACAACATTCATCTAAGCTGTGGTACTTGTTATGTTGGGCTGACAAAATGGTACATCAACAAATATCTATGTGAACATTTCTCTAAAAAAAAAACATCAGAATTCTGAACTAAGCAGGCATATCGACCTGTTTCTGTGGGCCAGGTGGCACGAGCGAGCAGCAACATCAGCACCCCAAAATATGTCACACATGATAGTTAGCAGACAATGACGGCACTTTTAAATACATGGTCTCGAGTTGTTCACACTTGACAAGGTGCACCGCTTTTCTTGTGGATTTCCTACAGATTTTGTAGCTTTCCTTGGCATCATGCCGCTTGAAACACCACGCAGAACCCACTAATACAACTACCTACTGTTGGATCCGTATAATATACAGGGTGTTGATTATTTTCTGTTAGATTTTTTATAAAGAAAAAGCGATGATGCAGCACAGATGATGTTTTTTTTCGCAATTTAATCATATGGCCAGGTGGAAGCCCTCTCGAAGAGAGTATGTAACTACAGGATGACTCGTTACCTAAAATTCCTTAACTCTTTAATTAGGGGATTTCGGGCAAAAGCAAGATAGATAGAGGATTGTCTCCCATTCTGCTATCTCACTTTTGCTAGAAATCCCTTAATTGAGTATGTTTTGTGTTAATGGATTTTGCCGAATTAGAGATCTTGTAGTTACTCTCTTCGAGATGATGTCAGAGTGGCCATGGAACCCACCTGAACGACATCTATGCTACTCTCATAGCCTTTTTTATAATAAATAGCGGATAAAAATGAACACCCTGTATAAGTGCTCCAAGAAAGATTGCTCGTTAAAGTAACACCTACGTATTTATAATGATTGATTATTCCCAGAGATGAATATGGAGTGTTATAGGCATACGTATATGAGGAGAACTTTGTGAAGCAAAGGACATGCACTTAGACTTGTCACTATTTTTGCACACCTTTAATGGTTTTCATTCTACAGCGTTTTAAATTGACAGGACTGTAATCACAGTCCAAAAATGATGTTAGTGACAATCGCTCCTAGATCTTACTCTGATCCATGTTGGACTGTACAATAAGAAAATAAATAAGCAACAGTTTCCATCATGTCTGTCATTTTTGCTAATATTAATTACATTGCTTTGAAGTTATACAGTTACTTCTTTCTTCTCTTCTTTTGCCGAGAGCACGGGACCATTTGCGTGCGCAAATCACCAGACATGTGCTCTTCAACCATGGCAAACAGATGGTGTGTACTTCTCATACCTTTGAAGCTAAAAGGAAAAATGCATCAGAGGTGTCAGAGTCCACACAGAGGAATTACATTGTTACTAGAAAGAAGTGGTAACTTAGAGCGTTTCAGGCATGATTGCTGGGGACCACTCTTTGTCTTATTACAAAGGGAGCATTGGAAAGAAATTTGAGGTGAGATAATCCTTGTGCCAAATGTCAGCTTGGTATCGTGTAGTTAGTCTCAAGTATACTACCATAGAATCTGCCATTTGCAGAACTAGCTATATGAACAAACACAATAGAAGACACAATACAGGAAGAAAATCAGCAGGACTTCCTGGTATGTATGCCACTATTAAAACAATAGAGGTTCACCATACAGAAGGTATCATGGCTTCTTCCCTGGAATCAGGCAAAAGGTCATGCAGTGAGTAATGAACAAGTGGATTCACTTTCTGACTACACCCAAAGCTTTCTTTGCCAACATTTTTCTGCCAGGTCCGTATTCTAATTAGGAATTGTGTCCACTGCTAGAAGTAGAGCTTTTTTGATTACTGTAAAACAGGAAAACACCGCAATCATGGGTTAAAGGAGCATGAAAGGGCTCGTTAAAAATATCTCGGAAGTAGAAATGAGGCTTACAAGCCCTGGGGTACATGTTCGCACAAAAAGTGCAGCGCTCTATTCTGATACGGAAGAGACATTTCAATCTTGCAAGTCCGAAAACCCCCTCCCTCATCATGTCTGCGATGTCCTTTGATGCACCAAATAGTGAGGCAAACACTTTCTTTTTCTTGTGGTTTAATTTGGTACCACCAAGGTAGTTTACTGTCGACAGGTCGTATTGCTCCGAAAATGCAGAGGGCACTTCTTCGCCAGCCAATAAAGATGCTCGCATTAGCCCACGTCATGCATGCAAGAACGGAGCATGGAGAGCTCACTGTTGCAGTTCACATTTTGGCAGACATCCGGAAGGTAATATGTTCACATCACGTGGTAAAAATATACATGTTTCGAGGGTACCTTCCATGCTCCTTTAACAGCAAAGCTGCTCTGTTAACTTGCTCTCCTGCCCATAAATAAAAGTACAAAAGGTTCTGCAAGAAACACATTGCCAATTCACAATGACAGAATTAAAGTGTTTCATACTTGCGGATAAACAGAATGACATCTTTTTCAGTGACCTTTCTACTTCCACGACGCAATGCAGACTCTTCCAGTTTCTTGCACAGGAAGTCAAAGAAGGCGTCTGAGCTAGACCGGAACAGTGAGCAGACGGTGATGAATTGCAATCGTGTGACGAGATGCTGCTTGCGGTGAAAAAGAGCCCACTTTTTGCCATAGTTGCATGGACATTACGATCACTGCCCTGGATAAGCCACTGCATAACATGCACAGGTCAATTCAGTTCAGTTGTTGGGACCCCATAGAGTTAAAGGGAAAACGACTTGTTCCCTGCTAAATCTGACCACCAGGAAAAAATTTGGTTGTGATGAACTACTAAGTTCACATGTAAGGTATAACATGATCGAAACTTCACAGCTTCCATATTTCAATTGCCTTCGTGCATCAGCTACTTAAGGGGGGACGTGGGGATCAACACAAACTTTTTTGTTTCTTAATAGATTATGATGAAAATTTGCACCATCGTTGATAATGCCCTCAAAATGAATTTACCAGAAAAAATATGATATCTCAAACTTAAGTTTTTTTACAAATTTTTACAAATTACAAAATCTTCGCATTTTGTGAAAGGCCTGCAGAGTTTGAAAAATGTGATAGAAGACAGCTTGAACTTGGAGTGTATTGCCAAATGTCTGGTTGAGGTTGTGACATTCTTAGTTTTTTCAATTTCCACGATGACAATTTTTGGTTTTCATTTTTCTGCATGCGGTCGCAACTGACGCATCTAGCATAGAAACGTATGACGATAGCATCAATTATAAATTGATTTACCTGAAAAAATAAGAATGTCACGACCTCTAGGAATGTTCAGTGATTGTACGAAAACAGACCGCACCAATATAGACCGAGTCGTTACGGAGATATCAGTTTCACAAGCGGAGCAGGTAGAGCGAAAAGTTGTTTTGAGAAAATGAAGCGCAAAGTTTCACGCTCTTTTTACTGCAAATTAGAAGGCTCCAGCAGTGTAGTCTTTTGTGTCCTTTTGTGCACAGGTTCTCTTGCATTCCTGACGCTTTGTTTGATGCACTTTGACTGCTTTTGCCTTTGATCAAAAGTCTGACAAGGCAGTAAACTCGTGTCCAATGCTTTTGTTAGCTTGTTAGCTCTTGTTAGCTTCGCATAACAGATGCTCGTAGGGGTTCTGCAGTTCCTCAGGGTTGGGATCATAGGCGTACCGAGCACGGGAGAGGGGGGGCTGCAAGCTTTGTCATTTTCCAGATTTCCAGAAAATCCGTTTTTTTTTTTTGTCATTTTTCGCGAGCTGATCCCCGCGTACCCTCTTAAAGCTTGATGAGGCTTGTCTTGTTGGTGCATATTGCACAGAGAACAGACTTGGACAGAGGACAGGACTTGGAAGCACCAAAAATCCAACTAGTTTTGTCAGAGAAATTACTTCAGGAGTGTGTCTGGTGATTTTTGTTGATGCTAGAGCCACAAGGCGATGCCAAACTGTGGCGATGCGACAGAAGGAATGCTAAAAATCAATAAAACACTGCTGTTACTGGGCAACATTCTTGGAGGCAGCTCGAGATAGCACAATCTCGAGAAATGTTTTCATTATTACCACTTATTACTTAATGGAGTTAAATCCCCGACGTAGAAAAATACGTGCTGATAGAAGCCTTACTGAGGAAGGCCGTACAACATAATATGAACAGTGTTTCGATGCACTATGCCTCATATTTAGAGTTATACAAGCATAAATGTGGAAGAGAGCACATAATCGATTTTTTTTTTCCACACGAGAGAACAGCTTATCTCTCACGCCACTGGCAGTGACCAAGGCCAGATACAGGACCTTACTGAGGGAAGGTCTGACCTAGCACAGCCTGCTACATACACGGCGTAAGTCCAATTTAAGCACGTGGTGATGACAGAAATTGAGGGGTGCAAGGACATCGAAACTCCCCTGGAGCAACTGGCAGTGACATATCTGCTAATTCCTTTCTGCCATGTGGGCTGTACACTACATTATCCAGCGAAGTTTGATCAGGATGGACTGACATATTTGAAAACCAAACTGACAAAACTCACTAATGATAAACGGCATCCATGGTGTCACAGGGAACAGATGTTCCCAAAAATCTGTGCATCTGCTCATCAGCCAGATAGTCAACAGTATCTCTTCTCCTGCAAGTGTGCAACAATTTGAAAGATCAATGTAATCAACAAAATTTTGTTCTTGACAGTTCTGGTCCCTTTTTTATTTTCTATTAAAAACAGCCCTGCTACTGTGTCTATGTAAAGCCTCTCAAATATACTATGGACACATAAAGATGGGCACAGTGTAGCTTAGATATAACAAAAACAAGAAGAGATGAATGTATTTATTTTGTAGGTTACAAGCTTTCGCCCAGAGCCTGGGTGAACGCTGTGAACGTACAGGCTGCCCCAGGGAAGGGTAACGGACATATTTTTGTTACTGTTTCCATTTTCGTTACTGCTATATTTTAGTTTCCTTTATCCGTTTCTGGTACCAGCCATTCAATTTCGTTTCCGTTATGTTTCACCGAGGTTTCTGTCACTGTTTCCGGTAATGGAAAGGCTGTTACAAAGCTGCGGGAGGGCAGCCTGTTCCCCCATCCGGCTCTGTTAGCCCCCGGTTTTGTCCAAGTGCTGCTTCGGTGTCACTCGTACACACTACACAAGTAATTTTACGTTGTTGGGATGTGCACATCTTGCAAGATATATTATATATATATTCTTTTCCCTTATACACTTGACTGGCTTTGCACTGGGCTTTCAGAGGTGTCTTAGGACACCCTGACGGGAGGCATCACGTGCCACGTGACCTTCTGACGCCATCCGCTCAAACGTTGCCTGCCTGCGTACTGCTGAAGATGGCCCAACAAGGCCGAAACAGTTGTCTAGTACTGGCATGGCGACGATGTCGCCATACAAACATATGCTACATATACTTACAAACATATGATACACGTGCAACCAAAGAGCTCTTGCTAATTTTCTTTTCCCTTATACACTTGACTGGCTTTGCACTGGGCTTTCCGAGGTGTCTTAGGACACCCTGACGGGAGGCATCACGTGCCACGTGGAAATTTTGTAAAATTATATAGCACAGAGAAGAACTCACAACAGTAATTGCACCCAATCGCTTTGATGCAGGGCAGACCTCCAAGTGGCAAGACAAAAATTTAAAAAATCAGCACTATATAACACGTCCTCAACAGTTGGCATTTCTTCGAGTTCTCAAGTTGTTCCCACCTTACTAGATGCTGACGCACTCGCCTGACGTGTCGACATTTCAGCATGCCTTTAGTTAACTTCCCTATCTTTTTCGTTTTGCATGCACACTTTCCACCATTTTCTGGACTGTTCATCTTATTGACATAGACATTTTGTTTCTACGGCGGCTCTACTTGTCGCTAGAGTGTGACGTGCAACTCAATAGCGCTTCGATAACCAAACATAGATTGTCTGTTTCACTGTCTGATGAACTGAGTTTTCAAACATCTTCAAGTGTCGTGCATTTTGATCGATTAAGACTTTTACTCCAGTTGTTTGATGCTAGCTCCTTAGTTTTCTGTGTTCAAATTGCCATGACCTATGGATGTACTGACCTTCAAAGTTTCCACATATCTGGTAGGTGAAATGTTCTTTCGAAAGCTAGGTATTCTTGCAGGTGCTAAAATATGTCTCATCATCGTACACCCACCTCAGACACCGATAATATGCCATATAAAAGTATCTATTTTTTGTCATTTTTTTCTGTTCTGCCTTTCTATTCTGTCCTTTCTTTGGTTTTGGTTTCTCCCACTGCTTTGAGTAAGAGTAACTATGTAAAAAATTTCAAAAGCAAAGTGCTCTTTGAAGCAGCGTGTAATGTCAACCTTTAATCCACAACTGTTGTGAGGAACACATGTGTCATACTATACAAATGGCCCTATTGGAGAGCAAACCACTGAACCACTTTCACATCAGGGCAACAGCTGTATGATGATGACATTCTTTGAGATTGAGGGAGGAACAGGGACAAACGAGAAGTGACAGGACTTCTCGTTCGTCCCCGTTACTACCTCAATCATCATATTATCACCAGCTTGCTTGCATCCTACTCTTATGTTCAACAACTGTATCTTTGTGATAATTAATAGGATGTTTCATTGCCAGAGGCATCGAGGCAGTTTGTATGAGTGGTTACTGCAATGTGGGATTAGGACTATCACAACAACGGGTGTGAGTCTACCTTTCCAACAATTTCAGGTTTGTCTAGCATATTGTACCAGGGAAGTATATATACAGGGTGTTGCATGAGAGAGTGACCCCTAATTATTAAAAAAGCTACGCGAGATAAAAATTGGAAACCTTCTACACGACACTTGTGAAGGTTTCTGCTACCCCAAACAGGTGTTTTCTTTGAATGTTCCTCATTTATTTATTTTATTTATTTATTTATTCATGATACCCCAAAGGCCCTTACAGGCCATTCATTAATTAGTCTAATTAGCTTAATTGAACTAAAAAACTTGCCAAAGTAAGGTAACTTTTTTGGTGTAAAGTAGAAAGCCCATAGACACAACACACCATTTCAGTTACAAATACTGGATCTTTCACAATGTTTCCACAAAAATTTGACAAGGCGTGTTGGCCAAGTTGCCCCGCCTAATGTATGGGGAGCAGGAAAGGCCAACACAGAAAACAGCACAGAACATCTGATGTCGGTGATTATCAGTAACTAATGGTTGCAAACAAATAAGCTTGTGAAGGCAAAATGCGTGATTGCGCCCGGTCCCCGCCCCCCGTTTTTTTGTTTTTCTCATGCTGTTTCCACACGCAGTGGGAGTGTGTTCGGGCCGTGCTGACAGTCCCGGCACTGCGAAATCCGAAAGCGCGCTTGCAGAGATGGCAAGTTTTCGAGTGTGAAATAATTGAGGAATAACTGAAGAAACTTTAAATTATGATCGGAATAGCATGTCGTGGCCACGGACTTTCTAAATAATGCAAAAAAAACTTTACCTTTCCTTGGCAAAATTTTTAGTTCGAATAAGATAATCAGCCTAATTCATGCAAACTGCCTGCTTGGGTGGCAAAAACCTTCACAAGTGTCATGCAGGTTTCCCATTTTTGTTTCACGTAATTTTTTAAAATAATTCGGGGGTCACTTTCTCGTGCAACACCCCGTATAGTCACTTAGCAGTCAACCCAATCATGTCAAGTCACTATTTTTGCTCACTGAAGCTGAACTAAAGCTATGCTGTGAAGGGCAAAACTTTTTTAACTTTATGGTGGAGTCTGTTCAAATAAGAGCTTCAAGAAACAGCAGAGCACATGCAAAAGGTAAACTAATGTTTTACCTGACACCCTGTACTTCACTTACCGTCTAATAGCTTTGGGGATATGTGATTTTGATGGGCTTCCTTTGAACACTGCAGCTCTGGACCCTCCTTCAGAAGATTGAGTGTTCGACTCTGCCATCATACTGCCAGCAGCTGAACGCGCGCTCCCACGGAAAGGAGTACCATTATGGTTAGGAGGTGTGTGTTTTGCAGCCATGTCCACCTGTACCATTTTGGCTCTGGTTGTGTTTGGCTGCATAAATTCAGTCTGGCTATTTTCTTGACTCGATCCGGCGTCTATATCAGATATTGGGCGTAATGCAATAGCAGATGCACCACCCCTAGTGGCTACTGAATCATAACGCCCTCCTGTTATGTCACTTAACCGTTGCAGTCTAGGTTCTCTCTCACTGTGTACTATGGACTGCAGCTCTGGTGCTCCGGCACTAACATCTAGCACCAGTTTTCGCTTGATTCTTCCCAATCTCGCTCTCTCAATCCACGATGAGCCTGAACGCTGTTCAGCATCAGTACTGGCATGTGCGTCATATGGTCTTTCTGGCGAGGACTTCGTATCAGTTGTTGGAGTTCTTCCTACTGAAACTTGCACGAATAGCTTTCTTTTGGGACTGACTGATTTCTGCTGCAAATAGGGCCTGTCGCGTTTACCGAGTGACTGTGCACGCTTTTCTAATGCTGTCAAACTTACGTTCTCCTTATCGGTTCTTTTCTTGGGACTCTGGCCTTGTCTTTCAGTTTGGGGATCTTCTAGCTTCCTTTGCAAAGGTTTCTTACTCTTGCTGTGTGACCGAAGAATCCGTTCTTCCAGTGGTGCCTTTGGGGATTCTGCATCACTTCTGCTCTCTTCAAACGGGAATTCTTCATTGTGAACTTGCTTTGCAGGCCTCCGTGTTGATTCTTTTGGTTGTGAATTGGGTGATCTATGTCGCAACGACATGCGCCCCCTGCAGGATGTCTCGTGACTGGAAGTCTTTGACGATCTCTTCCGAGATACTGCACCCCTAATGTCCTCTACAGCTGAGGATCCTTCCTCACAGGTTTTCTTGGCTGGATTGTGCTTTGTTTTTTTAATTCCAGGGGTGGTTGACATATGCCGTGTTGAGGACCTGACACTTTTGTAGGGTGATCGAGATTCTTCCATGCGCTCTTTTCCACTAGGCTCTGGAGACAACTGGGAGTTTCTGTCAGTTGCAGCGCTATTCTGCCTTCTTTTTTCAGAACGTGTTGTTCGTGATGCCATTACATTCTGAGGAGTGACATCATGAGTGGACTTATGAGTGGACTTGTTGTGACTTTTGTGCTGTGACTGTATTATTTCCTTGGCACTTGGCTAGAAAGATGTATCCTCATATTAGTCAGTATAGGCTTCTAAACTAACATTATGTCATTTAGCATGAAATGAACATAGGGCATGACAATGTTGTTCTTTCAGCGCAAGAGAAAGGTTGCTGCATTGCACACTTACACTGGATCTTGAATCAGGAGTGACAGGTTTGTGTACACCCACAGTCTCAGTAACTGGGAAGGTGTTACTGCTTGGCTGTGGAGATGTGTCACCCGGAAAATCACCTTTGTGCAAAAATTAATAAAAATTGGTACTCTAAATAGAAATATACTGTGGAAATGTATTTATAGTAACATATGCAAGAGGCATTGCGATAAATGAAAAGACAATGCGCAATAGTGTCAAGCTCAGGGGCGGATTAACGGTCTGTCATTGGGGGGGGGGGGGGGGGGGGGGGGGTCTTCAGGAAATTTTGTGCTTTGCGGCACAGCATCATCCAGGAGATAGGGTTTTTACATAGGGAACACAGCCGTATGGGGGGGTCACCCCTCCCCCCCTAAAAACGCCCCTGGTCAAGCTGATGTTTTCCATGGCAGCGCTGTAACTGTATCACAAAAAGCTGATAAAGAGAAGAATGCAAAGTTGTCAGTAATAAGAAGGCCCATCCATTGAATATCAAACTTCAACAAACCACATTGGTGACTTAAAGACCAGTGTTCAAAATATTCCCCTGTACTAAAAAGCCTGCTGAACCTAACAAAGTCATTTAAAGCAGGTTCTTCTAGGGGAATTGGGATGACACGAGGGAGGTGATCTGTGAGGTCGTTTACATATATCCAGCGTGCCAGTACATATCTTGTCCTCATATATCTACCAACAAGCTGCCGAAAAATTTAGCTTGGGCAGGACCTGCATCACTTGTTTATGGAAGCAGCTGGATGCTATTTTCATCATCACTTTAAGGAAATAAGATAATTTATTTCAGAATGCTACTAGCTTCTCTTTGGAAGCCCAAGTAGGAGTGTACAGTCACAAAATAGCTCACATTTACCTAAGCAGAATACCTACATCTAACGCAAAATTGAAACAAGTTCCTCCAACTGTGGATGAATTGATTACACGTTGAACACATTGGTCCCTAGCAAGGTCGGCACCTCGAGCTCAAGCAGGATGCCGATGGCTATCGAGGACAAAGAAATAGACCAACTCTCTCACATCAATTGATGACAGTGGTGAAAATGTGAAGCAGTGAAGCCGTACATATGCATGTGTCATAATTAGAATTTGGCTTTTTAGGCACGAAAAAAACAAAAAAAAAACTGTTTTAGGCGCCTATAAAAGGTGCTAGAAATCTAGATTTAGGCACCAAAAATGGCATCATAGGTACTATATATTGTTGATTTTTTTCATCTGTAGTTTTGAAAATGCAAGAACAAAGTGAATACATCAGTTCCCTCCCCCAGAACAATACCGTAAATGGGAGTGTGGCTGCTCTTCTAATCTTTTTCTGCAAACTTATCCATCCTACTACGGTCACAAGTCTTCTAGCGACTACCACCGGTTCCATGACACTCCTCAGAACTTGTCGTGGGCAGCATACTGGCGATAAAGTAGATGGTCTTCGAGCATCGAAGGCTTTAGTCTAATGTACAAATTTCTTGGTCCTTGTACTTTTTTAGCTTTGCGTTCTAGATTTCGTTTTCGGCATTACCATAAGGCTCACAACAGCCTGCAAATATGGGGGATCCAGTCTGTTTACAATGGATATGGCGTGACTTTCGCTTGTTTACCTATGGCCCCGACTGCTCGCGAGGAGGGCAGCTTTCTCAGGTTGCCTAACTGTAGGAATTGTACCGGACCTGCACCTACCTTCGTACATCATGCCCCCGCCTCAGCATTATACTGTTTGTCAAATTTGTTATAAAAAATTAATAAATTTAAAAACTTCGGGGACTTTTCTAGATGTGAGCGAGCAGTAGTGCTGAGAGTTATAAATTGTGACAAAACCATTACTAAATGTGCCTCTATTTTATAATAATGACCACGAAACCACACAATGCTGGAAGGGAGAGAAAGAATGAGTAAGCCACTGTACCAAACAACCGATTTTCAATTCTCAGCTTTCATTCCAGCACCTTTGAGATATTGGCTTCTTTCAAGCGATGGCTGGTTTCAAAAGAAATGTGACATGACCAATGTCAATTTCACCACTGCTTTAGGGCCATTGTAGGCATTTTTCTATGTTTAATCGGAGTTTTAGCCATCTACGCCGAAATAGGCATTTATAGGCACTATCAAATCGATAGAGGAAGTTCCCCAGCACCCAGTTCGTGCTCCTGTATTGAAAAGGCACTATTAGAACCACATGAAAAAAAATGAAAAAGAGAGAAGAAAAAGGCATTTGCCTAGGATCCGGAGTCTAGTCATAATAAAGTGTCTTACCGTGTTCTGCTGACAAAAGGCTTTGTTTATTTTTTGTAATCAGTCTTGTCACCTGGAAGTCCATATGAACATGTGCTGTAATTAACACTACTCAGTGACTGACTAATGTTTGATATCAACGTGGCAAACTGAACAGCTTTCCCATTAGAGGACACCCAGACAATATATCTGCACAAATTGTATAGTTTAGTTTTCCTACAAGTCAGTATGTACTCATTTCTAATTAGGTGATGAAAAAATAAAATACCAAGGTCTTAACAGTGGTGTCCCAATCTGAACCCAAAGAAATGCTGTCAGATGATGCTTGTCCTGCAGCTGGCTCAAATTTATTTTGGTGGAAGGTTCTCGAAAAAGAGACTGACTTCTCCAGACAGCCACTAGGAACAACTCCCGACTTCCTGGTTCGTAGAGATCTCCTCGGCCTGTTAGAGCATATGCCAGCATTATGAAGTGAACAGACCGTGCTTGAGGCAGGAGAAAACAGGTAGTCCATAGAACAGCAAGCGTGCAACAACATTTTTCAGCTGAAATTCACTCAAATACTCAGTCTTTAAGACCGACAAGGCCGTCTACCTTTGTTGACAATGTCAAATTTAAGAAAACTCATACATTTCATAATGCGAAAATCCACGCATGGCAAAGGATCGGGCCCTCAGACCACACCTTCCGTCCACGATTACTCTGGTACGTTTGTTTGGAGTAAATTATCAGCTTATCAGCGATGCAGCGAGGGGGGTGCTTATTGCCCGCACCCCCCAAAATGTAGTCGACCAGTTGGCAAACGTTGAGTTGACCAGACGACGTTGTTCAAAATGTTCAACTCTGAAAAGTAAAATTCCGGGGAGGTCTGTAACTGTCATGTGGTTCAAACACCTGAATTAGAAAACAAAGGAAGAGGTAACAATTCAACGAGTTTGAGGAATACGTAAGACTAGAGTCTTGTGTGTTCCTCAAGCAAATGTTGCCTCTCTCTGCAGTAGCTGGCTTGCACTATTCTAATTTGTTCATCAATAGAAAACAAACCTTAGCGGCGGCATATGCAAAGAACGTTGCGTTCCAAAACGAACTCCAAAGTAGAGCGTAGAGCGTAGAGCCACGCTGGCCACGCCACGTGACAGAGTTGTATCGTTGTATCACGTGACCATGGGAGCAGGGGTAGGTCCTGGAACGGGCGTGAGTAGCGGGCGCGTTTTTTATTCTACCCGAGTAACCCGCGAGTAGTCTGCGTGTGTTCGTAAAGCGCTCACGCCATTGAATAAGGGGTATTTACTGCGCATTCTGAGAAACGGTAGCGCTGTACTGGTACGCAGTTAGCTCTAAAACGCGTAGAACCAGCTTTCGAATTCGACCTTCACATGCAGCGAGCTGATGTGTGTTGTACATATATGGTTCCGTGCATGGTGCTCTGCACCAGGTTGGAAAATCCGCGCTGGAATTTCCGGGCGTCCTCCATGATGCAGCCGAGACAAGCTGCAGCAAAAGCAGACGACCATAGATTTCGATGCAGACGACCCAGACGACAGCTTTGACGTCACTACTCCTAGCTACCCCCGTCTGAGGGAGTAGAGCGGTAGAGCTGCCAGTGCTGCGTTCCAGAACTCACCCGGGTCGACCTGAGAGTAGGGAGTAGCTACTCTCCGCGTTCCAGAACCTACTCGATGACGTCACGGCCCCCGTTCCAAAAGCGGGTAGCCTATTCGAGTAAGTTCTGGGACGCAGCCGAAATTTGAAGCTGGATTGGATTTAAAGCCGTGCTCGAAGCCACAGAAGTGCCACTAAAGCGTCAAGCGAAGTCATCATCGCAAGAGCATACAGATGATTAATTATCCCACATTTTGTGCTACTTCGTTTTTTAAGCTCATAAAAATCTCAAATGGTTTACGTTTTTCACATTAGCAGTAGCATAAGCTGTACGAGCAGAGCTGATGGCCCGATGGCTGATGCACTGGCTGATGTTACGCGGGCTTTTCGTGAAGCGAACGAGATTGTGCGAGATCGCGTAGCGGGTTTGTCTCGCGTTAGGCCTAACGGTAGCGGGTATTTATTTCCAAAAGTTGGCTGGTCGTTACAACGGTTTCTAAGAATACTGTGACGATACAAAATCAATATGAGTCTAAATCCAAACTACGATACTATTGGAAAAACATTTGTGCAGCAGTATTATTGTATGTTCGACGACCCGGCACAACGGCAGGGTCTTGGAAATTTCTACAATGTACGGTAATCTTTCACCATTTGGGTAACTGGACACTAGTACTCAAATAACTCGACTGGGGGAAGTGTACGTTTCTCTTGGTGTGTGCTTTGTACACTCCTCTTGTTCTAGTTGTCTGATCTAACTATTTATATGTAGTTGTAACGAACTTGAACAGTCTCTTCAAAGTTTTCGGAAGTGCCATGCTTTCTGTTTGGATACTGAAGATTCATGCGGCAGCTTAAAGCTTAATATGGTTCCAGGAAGAGAAGTCACTGATGACGTTTGAAGGCATGCAAATATTCGGCAGGACGAAAATTTTAGAAAAAATACAGGTAAGCTCAACAACTTTCGTGTAACCTTGTCGGAGAAACTCGTGTGCTGGCTTTTAACTTGACGTTTTTTTTTTTGTCTCAAGGGCTTGAGCTTCCAGAAGATAGGTCATCAAATTACAGCCATCGACTGTCAGCCCATGTTTGACGGCGGGATACTTATATCGGTTTTAGGACAGCTCAAGGTAAGCCCTTCATAAGGGTTCATGAACAGATATGCACAAATATGTACATGTATGTAGAAGGGTGAACATATAATGATTTTTACGCTCGAGTTAATGTCCCACGAAAGCACTGAATATCTTCAGTGCTCTCATGGAACTTTGATACAATGTGTATTTCTGTAACAATTGGCTTTCGTTTTGTGTTACCTTTTGTCGTTGGCATATGCACATGATGAGGAGCGTCCAACCCTTGAACATAAGCCTGTTATTCTGTTGCCCTAAATCAATTCCTTAAACCTGTACAAAGACTGAGAAAAGCTGGCGCTTACTTGCAACAAACTAAAGATGGCATGTGACATCATATACAGGGTGTGTGCAGATAAACCTAACTAGCATTTGCACACTTAGCGGTTCGGTTTATCTGCACACACACTGTACAAGCTAATTGCCAGAATAATTCGTTCCATGGTTTAGGATACAGAGGTATGTCATGACTTTTGACACCAGTGCTGTGCAGTGGTGGTACATTGGTAGTGTGCCTGACCAGGCTGATGATTAAAACATTCCTTTGTACTTGTTGGTAACGAACATCTACCATACTTAACGCGCCAAAAATTCCACACGAAGACACAGGCGAAGGCAACTGTGCTCGGTAAATGTGGTTGTCTTTCACTGTGCATTTGTGTGGAATTTTAGTGCTATCGGTGTGCTGGATGATCACATTAGGCTCACTATAAGCCTTGTGGGTCTTGTCTGCATCGGTTGTCCATGTCTGCAAGTTGAATTCACCTTTAACAGTTCCGTACAATGCACCAACGAGCCAGAAATTATGTCTTGGAGAAGGTTGATCTTATTGTTCTGGTGTACAAGTTATTTATTTCCAAATTCCACAAAGGTCCATGAGGATATTGCATGCAGGAGGTAGCAAAAAACATTTTCACAAATGATTGTGCATATTTGTGGTGCTGCTATGTTTGGTAAGTTGCTTCCACCATGACCTGTCATTGGTCAGTTCCTTCTTGATCCACTTAAGCTTCATATCCTTGTGATTTTTGCCCAGCAGCCTTTTCTTTGGCCAGTTTCTGTGTCCAGTGCCCTTGAGACCACATATTCCCTTTCTTTTATGGCCAAACCATCTTAAGCTTCCCTCTTGTATATTTCCCCTTTGTTTTTTATATTCCCTCCTTCAGTACCTATTACATTTACTGTGTGCTGAAATGTGCTCATTCCTGGCCTGACCCTTTGGCATACTGATTTTATCTGCTGTGTGTAATATTGTAAAACATACTTGTTTTTGCATGGATAATTTTTCACAAATCTTCAAATTTCCTGTTTTTAAATGCATGTGTGAGTACTTGTTTTCGCTATTGGCGGAGTCCTTTCTCTTGCAAAGTTCCTTCCGGTTATCTCTGTCAAGACTGCAATGTCACAAGGGAGCTAATTCTTTGTTGGAAATTGTTATTTGGGACCAATTCACAAAGTGTAAAATCAGCGATGGACAATGGCTATTTGACTTCCATGATCAAGGTGGACCTCCAGGTGGGGTGGCCAACATCATGCCCCTCCATGCTGCATGGTTAATTAATAGAGGCTTTTGAAGAAGACTCGAAATGCGAAGATAAGATTTGATCTGGGTATGGTCAAGCAGGGCTGGCTCCTGCTCGCAGGGCATGAGATTCAGCACATATTAAGATGTGTGTCTCAGAGGCCTAGTGCTGACTCCAGGAATCTAACCTGGACCCTCCTGATCTCCAGTCATGGAAGCTACCGTTACACCACACAAGCATGGCTCTATCCTGAGTTGTACAGTGCTTCAAGTACAAGGGGGATGGAAAACCAACTAACTCTTCCCATTCTCTCTTACACCTTTCTCACTCATTCAGCGCATGGCAGGGGGACATCTAATGTAAACAACAAGAATTAGCCGAGGCAGGCTACAAACATGGACGACACAGGCACAAAGACGTAAGTCCCCAACGCCCAAGAATCAAGTCCTGGCATCAGCAGCATTTTCTGGAGTTATTTGAATTTGATTCTTGGGCGTTGGAAGCATGTGTGTTTGTGTCGTCCATTTTTGTAGCCCACCACGGCTAGTTTTCATTGTAGCACTTCTGTTTTGGACAAATTCTGAGAGGCTAGAAAGGTGCATTTGTGATGCATTCTATACAGATGATGTATATTCCACTTTGATCACACCAGTGACAGGCAGGCAAGTGGCCTTTGTTGTCATGGTAGACATTTTATGTTGGACTAAATGTGGAGGCCTTCTGTTCTATGAGCTGCATTTTTGGGAATAACGTTCCCGATAGTCTTAGCTAAGGCCCTCAGTTTTCCGCGAAATTTCACGGAATCCTTCGTTTGGTAGAGAATTTCACAGAATCCCTTATTCTTAGGCATGTGCGGATATTCGAGTCCTCAAATTCGAATCGAATATCAATCACTTGAAGCATTCTATTCGTGAATTGAATACCTAATATTCGGGTTTCCGGATATTCGACTATTCGCCGAATACGAAGGACACCTCCCGAAAGTGGGCTTCACCTGATGCTTCCCTGCATGAGGTGAAGCCTGCTCTACAAAATTCAAGCCTGCTTTACGAAATTGTCCATGCTGCAGGACAAACGCAGACAGATTGTAGTTTAACGTTAGCCCAAGTTTATTGTGCATACTTCGCCTGAAGAAGGGGCGGCGTCCCTCCCATGTGCAGTTTAGCGGTGACAGTGGGGGATTTCGATTTGATGTCTGGGAGGTTGCCTTCAAAAAGTTAAGATTCTTAAATAATGCCTACAGCCCAAGAACAAAAAAGGGTGTCCTAAAGATGTAACTTCCCCAGGGCATGTATTGTAAACACCTTCCTATAAAGTCCCTATAAACTCTGCAGATGCTGAAAGATCTTTCACGGGCTATGAAATGATTGCAGGCGACAGACCGCATCAGAGGAGAACACAAGATATTATGTATGTAATGTTGAGCCTACCAGCTCCCGTGGCGTAGTGGTTAAGATGATTGCTTTCCACGCCGAGACTGGGAGGTGACACAGGTTCGAATCCTGTCACCGGCTGTGCTGTCTGAGGTTTTCCCTGGGTTTTCCGAAGGCTTTCCAGGCGAATTCGGCACAGTTCTCCCTCAAGTCGGCCCAGGACGCAAACTAACCCCCCTGTCCCCCCCCCCCCCCCACTCCTTCCTGCTGTCCTCTCTCCATCTATCCACGTCTGTATGCCGCTCATAGCCACAGTTGCTTCGCGGCGCTAACACGGAACTTAAAAAAAAAATACTAATGTTGAGCCACAACAGTGCTTTGAATCTGTAATTTTATAAAATATATTTTTGTTCTCACATTATCCAAGAAAAGAAAGTGTTTCCCGTTTCAAGCAGCCTTTGACTGCTCGCCGCGGAAAATCGCAGAATTTTGAATTTGCCGCAGCAGAAAACAAGGGGCCTTAGCCCACACAGTGCCGTTTGTGTGCACATAGTGTTACACGCGTACATGTGTTATTGTTGGCATTCATTACCATAAGCGGTAGCAGCAACAGTGCAGGTGTACAAGGGAAACAATATATATATCTATGAGCGTTCATTCACACACAACATCGATAAGAGTTTCCACTCTAATAATGTTTTATATCGGATACAAAGGAAGGTATAGCACTGCACTGCACAGGTATCTTGAGCAGGGTATTCCACTCCCTAAAAGTTGACGGTAAAAGGAATCAACCAGACAGGTGGACCCAAAATGATATTGCACTAAATGTTTCGACCCTTTATTACGTCTACTGTGCCTTTACATCCATTGCAAGCCATGGGATCCTTGGATAGGTGGTATGCCGTTTAAGATACTGTAAAAGCAAACATTTTTATGAATTTTGCGATCGTTGCTTCTCTGCAAATTGGAAGTCCCACAAAATATTGGTAAAAGTGATAGGAAAGTGCAGAAAAAATGGAATTTGCGAGTCATTAATGAGTTTGTCAGATTTGCCCACTGAGTGCAATTTAAAGTGCACTATTTTAGTGCACTGAGCATCGATTTCACACTCGTTCGAACCTCATTTCGTCATCTCACCCTTGTTTGGAACTTAAGAATGTATGCTTGATCCTCAACATCAAGTTAACCAAGGAAGGGTTTGGTTCCATGTGGGTGCCTCGGAAGCACAGACGATTCCTCGATATCCTGGCAAAGCCTCAGACTTCTGGCATTCTGGCACATATGAGCTGCATCTGAAGGTGGTACAACTACACAGATCACGAAATTAAGGTCCCGTGAAGTATTCCTAGCACACCCTGCCAATATGAATTCACAAATTATTAAGACCACAAAATTAAAGGAACACTGAGGTGACCCCCCAAATTTTTTTGTTTTTCGTTGCGGAGTGTTCTCCAACGAATAAAATGACTTCTTAAAAAAGAATGATGAGCACAAGTGGCCTAGAGAGCGGGCGCGTGGGCTTTGTTCTGCACACCCTTGAAAAATCCTTCTCCTCGTGAAAATAGCGCATCGCAGAACAAGAGGACGTCGTGACGTATGGTAATCCCCTCACATGGCCAGTGCTGTACAGTGGCACAGCTCAAGCATATATAAGCGGCGCGTGAGCTGCGAAGAAAAAACAAAGAAACAAGGCACGGAGTCTTCGATACGTCACACGAGAATTGTGTCGGCCGTCCGTGGCTGCTTTCTCAGACTGTTTTTTGTAAGTTTGATTGCACAGCTATAATGCACCACAGCGAAATATTTTGCATAGACCTGACAGGTGAGGCAGGACTTCGAGCAACGCTAAATGTCACCCCCGGTGCTCCTTTAAACACTTGTACAGTAAACAGTAGGTACTTCTAGGTGCTGAATTTTATTCGTCACACGATGGTAAAATATCTGCTAATTGAGAATCAGAATGGAAATACCTGTTACATAGAAAACTAATTGCGGTTCGTTGTACCAGTTCTGTTCTACTCACTTTGATGGTGGCTTCTTAGGGAAATTGCCAGACTGAACTATAAGAAGTAACTGAAAGCAGCAATGGTTTATAAGCAAATAATTTTGCTGTTGTATAATCAGTGTCCTCGAGCGACAATCCTATGACGTACATCCTACTATTAAGTTGGGCTAAAACATTCACTAGCATTCAGTTCCAATGCAGGTCACCACTGAATGTCACGCCTAGGTGCATATATTTTTGAACAGAGTGAGTGTACCTTATATTGTATAAAAATATGTTCCCCGTTGTTCCCCTCTCAGCTATCAAAGCTGTGACTTCCTTTTACGAGGAGCACAGTTAGAAATGGAGTAACACCTGTATCTTGTGGGCATATTTGGATAATAGTGGTTGGTCTACATAAGAAATGGTATACATTGCTGGTATACGTGGGTGCTGTTCCACCCAACATCCATCCAGCTCAGCTCTAAAACATAATTTGCTGAAACAAAGACTTCTTTGTCTTTGAAATGTAACTCTCTCAACTGTAACTACTCTCTACAATGAGGCCTGCAAAAGGTGTTGGGGAACCTACGAAATGGGCCAGTATGTCGAGCACTTCACTGGCCTCCTTTACAATAATGATGGAGGAGTTCACACAGCTTCTCTTCTGTATCTGTGACACCGTGCATGTTTTAGGCTGTCGGCTGTCATGTAGGCTAAATTCCTACTTGACAAGAAATATGGTCGGCCAAAGGTTACAACAATGACTGTTGAAGTACTGTGTCTGGCAGAAAGGAGAGGAGAGTCTGTCACAGTGTACACAGTGACATGTTAACAAGTCTGTCAGAGCTACACTGTGTACCACTGAAGATCAAGTGCTTTTCTTTTGACAGAGGCACTGGACATGCAAATGCTGTCAAAATCTGCATTCTTGTTGTTCATTACACCACTTGATGAGCTATGTTAAAACAAACTTCTTGACAGTCCACTGAAATATTGCTTGGTACAAATTTTTACTAAAATGATATTTCACTGTATTTCGCACCCATTTCTTTCCAAACAGACGGATGATGACCCAGCCCACACGTTCACGCAAGTGTTTGTGCTGAAACCAATTGCAGACAGCTTCTACGTTGAACATGATGTGTTCAGACTAGCACTGCACCATACAGCATGAAAGAGCTCCAGAATGGCTTTGGCCACAGCAAGTTGGATGGATCCTTTTCTTCACATGTGAGGCGTGTATGACTGGTTTGTAATAAATGTACATTGCTCCTTTTTATAAGGTCCACTCTGAGCGCTACACCAAAGTGACAGCCACACTAAAAATGTCTGCTACAATAATGTAGCTTTGAATGCAACAATATACGTTCTCAATTTGTACTTGTTTAATATCCGATGGGTATGCAACAGCAGATTTTCTCAAGTTAATTTGAGGCACCAGTGTTGTAGAAAGCTTTTGCAAAGCTTATGAAGTGAAGTACAATGGTCCTCACCATTGGGCATGGTTGGTAATGTCCTCCTTTCCTGAGGACAAGCTGTACTTAAAGCTGATGTTAGGGCCAACTTGAAAAGGTAAATTTGTACTGTTGTCAGTGAACAGCCTTTATTCAGCGGGCTTGTACTGTCGAGGTGTGTAAGTTCAGTAGACTAGTGTTTCGGTCAGTATGTTGATACTCATTACTGGGCTGTGCTGTGAGGCCTTTGTGCTGTGAGGCCTTTGTGCAGTACATTGCTTGTCGTTTGATCCACTGTTGCTAAAATTTGCTCTGACTGGCAACACTAAAAAGTGACTGCAGATTGGAGCAGCCTTTTGCAATGTGTTAGCCTCAAAACAATGTTGGGTACATCGACAGAATATTCAACTGTTCCTAGTTCTAAATCGGTTATTTTAGCTGAAGTGTCTGTTTTCATTTCAACTTTTTGTCTTGTCCCTTTTAAAATTACACTGTGTTTCAAAATATGTGATTCACCTCATGACTGGACATATGGAATAAATTGCAAGTTTCAGACTTAAATTTGTGGCGATTGGTAAGTAGTCATTTAGTTACAAGGCTCGATACGCTTGTGGAAGTTTGTGTGTAGGACCTAAAGTGAGCCATATCATTGTTTTTGCTAGCCAACTAAACTTGTCATTACTGCAAAGCAGATTAGCCTGAAGCAGAACCTTTTTAAGTCTCGCTGTCTCGCATATAGTTTGAGTCCGAGAAGAAGGAATTTTAGCAAGCAGGTTGTACGTTGTGTTCATACATTTGCCATTTTTAACTGCTCTTGTATGTCTGTTAGTGTTCTCATATCTTTCCTGTTTTTGTTTTGTGTCTCATACGATTAATTGCATGTGTTTTTTGCTGGTCACTTCTGAGGTGTTCAGAGGCTAGAGTAATTGCAAAGTACATGTTTGTTGCTAACTTTGCCAAGATATCTAAAGTTTCACCTTTTTCTACAACAACAGCTATACAAAGGTGTATTTGCAGTTTAGGAAATAAACCAGTGTTATCATTGGCAAGGTGTCAGATGTTCCTGCTGGTTAGACCAGTTAGAAAATTTGCTTTTTGTGTGGGACAAATTTTCTTCGACAGCTCGACATGACAGACATACAGTAGGCAGCACGAAGGTTGAAGGTTACTTTCGGCTCTCTTGTAGCAGCCTGGCCACTCAAAATTAGTGCTGTTGAGGTTTGGCGTACGCCATTATTCCATATTTATCTATTTAGGACAAGCAGCCCTTTCTCGCTACCACATTTGGTAGAACTGATGTGCCTCCCATCACCAAGCCAAATACAGTGTCTTGCTTAATGTCTATGCAACAGCCTCAGTTCAACATTTCATTTGTTCTTAGGTTGTTGAGGCTTTGTGTTGTTTCACTGTTCCAGCTGCAATTTGGTTACTTTCCAGCATGTCCACCAGATGTCACCTGCTTCATTTTGTGTGTGTGCGAAAAATATGAGAGAGAGAGAGAGAGAGAGGAGCCACCATGGCAAGTCACAAGGAAGTCGTACCAGTATGGTGTGATGGGTACTTGGCTGGTAATCAAAGAGCATGAGCTTGAGTCTCGCTTCTGTCTTTTTTTTTACGACTGCTTATTCAATATTGATGACACCACCAACGAACTAGTCTGTATTGAAATATTTATAGGGTTACTAAGTGATTTATGCTTTCATCCTTCATGAGCGATGAAGATAAAACTGGTATATCGTATCTTGTGCTAAAAAAGTGAAAAATGTTATTCCGTGGATAAATTTTCAGTGATCAAGGTCTTCAACATGCTGCACTTGCAGATTCAAGTCCTACTGGGAGAGAATACTAGGGACTACTATAGAGAGACCCCTACTGAGTCTCTACAAAGGTCACAATGTATCTTTGATAAACCATTTAGTACTACTGAAGTGTGTGTGATCTGTCACTGACAAATAAGATTGAACTTGTTTTTGCCACATCATTACAGAAATTTAAGCATGCACAGGGACCAAGAAAAATGGGCACTGGAACCCTCCAGTGTGAATTAAATGTGTGTGAAATTTTAATTTAACGTTTGCTGACCTTGTCTAGTTCACAATCTCGTAAACTACCATGACCCCTGCCTGTCTGAATAGATGAGTTCAGAAAATCCCAGTGCCCTTTGCGCACGCATTGCATCCTAGGCGCTTGGGGGAACGAAGAATAATCCTTCACAATTCGCTTTCGCTGACGGTCGTGGACAATGGACCGGTAGGGGAGAAATCAAACAGTTTGGATGCCACCTCTTTCTTTCGTATTAGTAAACTCCCACAGTTCAAAGCGACGCTAAGCACTCCGGGATTTTCTGAACTCATCTATTCTGTAGATTAATTATCTGATTTCCCTAACACTTTCTGCATATGAAAGGAATCTTGTATGTAATATAAATTAATATTTCTGGAAGATTGTCTTATCTGAACATAGTCATTTTCATACCGCTGAGACAGTTGTTTACATTTGCTGTACTGAAAACCTCATAGGTGATGCCACACTAGCAGCTTTCCTATACAAAATATGTGCATCTAATAGAATGTGGAGGTTATGTAAACTACATTCTGTACATGCACAGAATATGACATTTCATTGAGGCACACACAACAGGGATAATCATTCCTGAAGCATACTAATACAATACAGCGATCACTATCATCCCAAACAGCGTATCAAAATTTGTTCCGATTTTCGCTGTCTCTGGATCATGTTCCCACTTCTACTGAAGATGCTGTGATGAAAGGAGCCATTTGTAAGCCTTTGACATTGTATCTAGCAGTGACCCTCACTGATCCATATGGTGGCCCTCAAGTTAGCCACATTGTTCCATGGTTATGTTTCGAGTTCCTAGATGTCCTCAGGAATGTTGACACGTGGTACAGATATTTTAGCATAGCTTTGGGAAGATTGTAGATTGCTGGCATCTTTGGTTGGGCTTCGGTCTGTAACCTTGGGAACACTGAGGACACAGAGGTACAGAAAGCCTGGTGGTGAAAGCACAAGGCAACACTAATTTCAAAGACAGCATGTTGATTTCATGAACTGTTGCAGATGCCTCAGATTGGGAGCCACCAATATTTCAAACACTGATTAGTTGACGTAGTGATTAGACGAAAGTCCTTAGTTCCAGGGGCCAGTGGTTGGGGTTTTCTGTCAATGCAAGAGGTGACTCACGATGCCCTAAACTTCTTTAACTCTTAATCTGCCAACCCTTTAAATACACTGCCAGTGATGAGGACAGTGCTCAGTAGAAGTAGTATCTGTTTGAAATAGCGGCAGCCCCTGACCTGAGGCTTTTTCTACTTTCGTCGGATCGCTGGATTTTCCAGTTTTTGACTGCTGGTTTCACACATGGCTGCACAAATGGTTGACTGCTAAATTTCCATCGTAGAAGCTAAGCAGTTCTGACTGCTTTTCAGATGTGTTGCCTGTATGTTTTTGTTAATGTGTAATGATTGTTCTTGAAGACCCTGAAGTGTTTCCAAGCTCAGAGCCGTATTGGCAGCTTTCAATTCGTTAGCAGCCAAACCTACCTCAAAACTACCTCATTCTGTGCAATGGTTTGCCTTGAGTGTGTTATTTGGTGAAGTTTTGTTACCAAAAACAGCAATTAAACGGAAAGTAAGAGATGCAGTCACGGAGTTGAATAAGCTAGGGGGTTAGCGTGGGCTTTCAATTAGAACAGTGTACTTTATAGTCAGGTAGGCAAATGAGCTGAGGCGAGCTCTATCTGGGGACAAACGCAACACATAGAGCCTCCAGGAGCCTAAGGGAGAAAATCAGGTAATTCATGGGTTCACTCTGACTGGTAATTAGGAGAGTCCAGGTTCACACTGTGGTGCTAGCACTCGTTGGCTTTTTTGTGAATTGTTTCTTGATTTTATAATCTGGATTGAAGTGTGCACCTGAAGTCCATGTGCAAAAAGTGATTCAACTGAAATCCAAGTCCCCGTGTAGAGAAAGGATTCAATTCAAATCCACCCATTAATTGGCTGCCAATCAAATTCACAACACTGCTCCTAAGTTGGCTATTTTTCGGAAGTTCCACTCATGCGGATTCTTCCTGAACGTTTTAATTACAGGATCTCCATTACTTCCATTTCTGATTACCTCATTCTTTCTGTATAGCAACAGCTCTAGGTAACAGCTGTAGTATATCCATAGACATGCATTACACTAAATATACTGTGTGTTTCACATAATGTGTTAAAAAATCGTATTATAAAATCCACTTGTCTGAAAATTATGGGGTCAATGCTATATATCTTGAGGGAGCCTTTGCCATGACTTCCTTCCAGTGGTTTTATCAATTTTAAGTCTCAAGAAATTGAATTCCAAAATTTGCGAAGCCAACCTTGCGTTCTTTTGCCAGAAACAGAAAACGCAAGTTGGATTTACCTTATTCCATTGCAAAATACATTTCCTACTACGATGGCGATAGCTGAAAAAAAAAAAAAAAAAGTGAAAACTGCCTGCAAATTGTCGACCGAGCTCGGTTCTGCATTGAGTTTATGCAAGATGCAGCGGAAGAAAATGGTGACCCGTCTATTCCCGTAACCTCGCTGTAATTTCAGGTAACTTCACATTATAGTCAGGCTACCATTATCAGCAGAAGCATGGAAAAAGCAAACAGGGAATTTCCATGTCCTCCTCCTTTCAGAGATCTGAGTGCAGCCGACGATGTGCATGCCTTGAAATGACGGTATTTGAAAAAAAAAAAAAAAAAAAATCCTAGCTATTACCATTGTGATAAGGAATGCATTCTGTAATGGAATGGGGCAAATGTGATATACACTTTGTTTCTGGCAAAAGAATGTCAGGTTGGTTTGGTAAATTTTGGAGTTCAGCGCAACTTAAAATTTATAAAAGGGCTTGGAAGTCGTGGCAAAAGCTCCCCCCAATAGCGTTGTCCCCATGATTTTCAGAGGCGTAGACGTTTTCATACAGTTTTTTAACATGTTAGATGATACACCCTGTACATGTACTGCTTTATGGGGAGTGATGCATTTCAATTTCAAATACTGTAAACATATTTTCATTCGCGATGTATTAATTTTCACAAATTTCACGACCGCTAAAAAATCTAAAAACATTGTACTCTTAAACACAGCACGATGTTTATCCCGCGAAAGGAAACTGCCATGGAATCGCGAAATTAAATACTTGCAAATAACTTCGCAAATGACTGAATGCACGATTCACGAAAATTAATACATCGCGAATAAAAATATGTTTACAGTATATTACATAAATCTACTTGTGTTTAGAATCAAATAGTGAGCACACTTATGTGAGTTGACTATCAGGTGATAAGAATAACCTTAACAAAGCCTGCAATCATGGGTGTCCTAAGAGGGGAGCAAGGGCTGTGGGAATTGCCCATGCTTTACTCACAGGCCGTCATGGTCACATGTTGTTGATTAATCTGAATCTTATTCACCAGATCCCCTGCGTAGCAAAGGTTTCGATTGAAGTCATTATATTGTCTATTGGTTGCACACTTTGCCTCCCCTTGGAAGCTCTTTGCCCTCCCCCTGGTAAAAATACTGGCAGTAGATACCATAATACCAGAATGCGCGCTCACCACTCGTGTGAATGCACAATGCAATAGGACCACTCTTCGGCTCAAAGGAAGCTGGTGAAGTGTGGTTCTATTTCATCGTGGCACAAGAGTATATGTTAGTGCACATAAGAAAAGCTGGTGTGCTTGCAAAGGCAGCGTAGCAGTCACGAAAGTACAAAGCACTCAAAACTTTCGATACTGTGTAACCTTCAAGTAGAGCTCAACCACCACCATCTAAGCACCACCATGTGGGCAGACCATCCAATCTCCCTTCTAAAAACTTGTGAAGGGCCATCACCTGATGGATACACTGTGGAGAAAATTTCTTGCCGAATAACCTTAATTTTTAGCTGGAATACCAAGAGAAAATGCTTTGGCAATCCCAGGTGTGCATACAGCAAGTTTATTGCAAAATAGTTTACTGCAAAGCAGTGGAAAAGAACTGAACAAGCACTTAATGCAAGTTGTAGAAACCAGTTCAACTGCTTTCAGAAAGCAGTCATAAAAAAAGGCTTCAGCATTGTTACTTCTTCTGCTTCTTCTTTTCAGCCTCTTCCTCCTTCTCTTTCTCAATCTCTTCAACATACTTTTCGATTTCTTTTGTCTCCAGCATCTGCCATAGAGTAGGAATAAATTTCAGTTCCTTCTTAAAGGCGCACAAAAGACTATAGTCGTGTTCAACTTAAGAAGGAAAAGAAATCTAGTCCGTCACTTCTCAAAATATTACTACGCCGCAGATAGGATGGCAGGACACTCTGGAGAGGTCACGCTCGCTCCTGTGCCAGATAATGTAATCCATCATACTCACTATTCCGTATTGGCTGTTAAGACTGGCCACATGACACTATGCTGCGTGGTGCCGCTACAGTATTTCTCCTGGCGCGCTATCGCATCTCCTTATCTCCAATGGTGTATGTAGTTGACGGACTAGATTTCTTTTCCTTCTTAAGCTGAACACGGTATAGCTTCAGTGAGGACAAAAGCCTGGTATTCAAGTGGCAAAGATTTACTAACTTGATAAAGGGGCACTAAGATGCAAAAACTTGTTCTCAAATGAAAGTCTGTGTTTCAATTAGTATAATGCAATCAAAATTAGTTCACACGGCACTACCGTTTAGAAGAACAACACAATGAAAACAGAGCCGTCTTTAGCAGCAACGAATGAGATCCTCAGCAAGCAAGGATTGGCGGCATCCAAACCGACAGCAGGAGAAGCGTGCGCATGCCCATCGTGTGCGTGTGGATTTGGAACGGGTCCTGTCATAGCATTGTGTACATGTGCAGCATGATGCGCATTGCTGCACATTTTTAATGCCGATTTACTGAATTGTAGCCCACAACAGTAATCACAAATGTTCTAGTGACAACAATTATCTTCACATGCTTTGGACAGCGCGTTTGGTAAGTTGCACTAATATGTTTTTAGCTGGAACTACTCCATGGCGTGGCATGCACGCTTACATGCAGCATGGACTAAATGTGCCCGATGCACGAGCTGAAGCAAAGTTAAATGCGTAGTGCCAAGGGAAGACCAAGCCCGGTATAATTCTGATTGTAGCTTCGTAATGGAAGTCTTGAATTACAACAAGTGCGAAATTAACATAGCGCATAACGTAATTTGAAGTGAACTTGTGGTGGCGTTTCAGTGCTCGTTTAATATTGTTACAGAACACTGTTGTACAAGATATGGAATACATGATGGCGAATTTTGCTGGTCATTTTCATGCAGCACAGCGTAGAGTGTAGAAACGAATTGAAAAACCAGTGTAACACACACACCCAAGCTAGTATAAGCTTTTCTGCACTGCAACGACAATTGGTATAATGAGCTTAAGTATGGGCCCCTTTTCCTATTCTGTTTGTGTCTCCATTTCCGTGTATGACACCATGGGAGACGTCTTGCCAATTACTTTCTGCGACATGTACTTTGTAACAGAAGTTCGTATGGAAACTAGTATAGAATGTTATTGCTTCATGTTTGCATACATTTATGAACAATAAGCTTGAAAGAAAGGGACAACGTACCTTAAGTGCCTGGCCACGTCTCATGACTGCAACTTCGAGGTTGTGACCCTGAATAACTTCCAAAAGGGCACGAATGGCCAACTTAACAGCCGCCTCATCAGATTCCATCTTGTCAGCAGCATAGTTTTTCTCCAGGTACTCTCGCACTGTCTTTGCACTACGTCCAGTTGCATTGGCCTACCAAATATAAGACAACAAGCTTCTTCGTTATGAAATTTTCCCGTTGGGAATGATGGAACCACTACAAAAGCTATAGCACACCAGGGAATGACCCACTCAATAACTCACCTTCCATTCATGGTAAACACCTGAGGGGTCTGTCTGAAAGAGTCTAGGAGTCCCATCAAAGTCGAAACCAGCAATAAGTGCAGATATCCCAAAAGGTCTTCGGCCATTGCTTTGGGTGTACCTCTAGACATAGAATTTGTGTTGCCATAACAATGTTTGCCCAAAAGAGCTGAAAAGATTATTCGTACCTGCTTAAGTTGAGCAATGTACCGTGTGATGTACTCTAATGTCACAGGATCTTCAACTGTGAGCTTGTGGCTTTGACACTCTACTCGAGCACGATCTATTAGTATTCGTGCGTCGGCTGTTAAACCTGAAAATATGTAGGAAAGAAACGGTAAGAAGTAGTTTCCTTAGGACTGTTTCTGAAGCAGCACATTACCAGCAAAAGCCATCACTACGTGATCATCCAGCAGGCATATTTTTCGTACTGTCCTCTCATCCTGCAGTTTGGCCACCGATTTCTTCTCAACAGCCAAAACGACAATATTCTTTCCTTTGATGCCGACCTACCGCAAAAGGAAAGAACGTAGTTTGAATGTTCCCATAGAACAAAGAGGGACTGAGCACACATGCGTTTCACAGCAATGCTAATCTCGTTCCGCATGAATATGACGAACTAATGCACCGATCATTTGCCGTGTTACACTCCTTGTGACCCACAGACTCAAATATATTTTAAAACCATTCCTTTGTTGAAATTTTCGTGAAGGAGCCGGCACACTTACGGCTGTTGATCCTTTCTTGACAGCTTCTTGTGCGTACTCCACTTGAAAAAGGTGTCCATCGGGTGAGAATACTGTGATAGCTCTATCGTATCGTGCAGTGCCCATTTCGTGGTCTTAGATTTCGGTCAGTCACGCTGAACGAGGGAATGACAACACACTTTCCTTGGAGATGAATTACACACCTGACCGTGGTAGCGCTCAGACCTGTTTGCATGAATCTATTCGGAATGGCATGTGGCGCCACTAGCCATTCAAATTTGGGAACGCCGAATTCTGGGGAAATATAACGCAACTACTAGAATCACACGTTGTCACCATCACTGTCGCAGAGAAACACAGTGAAAAACTGACCTATGTGCCCCATGTGCCGATGGTAGCGTGGTAGTGGTGAAAGGGCTCGCCGTTGTCGGCCTCACAGAGGTAGGCAACGTCACGACTGACGTCCTGGGGGAATGTGCGTACTGGGCCGACTTCTAAGGGAACTGTGCCGACATATGTCTGAAAGCGTCTGAGGAAAACCCAGGAAAAACCACAGACAGCACAGCCGGCACCGGGATTCGAACCCGGGTACCTCCCAGTCTCGTCGTGACATATGGCTAGAGATGCAAATTTCCGGAAATTTTGAATCGCTCGAAAAAAACCGGTTTCTTTCGGGTTTTTTCCTGAAAAATTGGAAAAAAATGGAAACAAACGCGGGTACTGCAGAGTCGAAGCATTGCCGGCCAAGCCACAGCATACAATGAGCTAGAAACTTTAGTAGTGTTCACCCTCTAGGCATAAATGCAGAGCAGAGTATCTCATGAGCCTGCTGTCTACTCAGCGATAGGTAATTGGAACAACCCGTCCACTCCGACCAGAACTCCGACATTATGTGAACGCGACGGCAATCGCTTGGCACCCAAGGCACTATTGGCGGGTTGGAACGTATCGAAGGCACGAAAATGTACATTTTTGAATTTTGTCGCCTGGAAATTTTGTGCAATTTTTCCGGAGACGAGGAAAAAACAAAAAATAAACAGTTTTTTCCCAAAAATTTCGGGGTTTTTTCCGGGGCTTCGCATCTCTAGACATGGCCAGCCAGCCGATGGTAGCGTTAAGTCAACGTGACTACATGACAAGCAAATCGTCACATAAGTGTGTTCGTTTTGGTGTCGAATGACAATAATGCAATAATGGGACAGTGGTTTTGGTATCTAGAGAGTAGAATTTGTGGGCTATGGTCCGATGCTGCCCCCCCCCCCCCCCCATCCGGGATCCGGAAAAAATGGTCAGCAAAAAAGAGCCCCGGAAAGAAGGGTCCCGCTGGCAAAGGGCGGAAAAAATGGTCCCGCAGGCATGCAATAGCCTTGCCATCGCTTAAACACACATCTTTGGTGTGGCAGAGATGTGTATTATATTTTGTGAATGCGGTGTTTTATTTTCCTCTTTTTTATTTCTTGCTTTGAATTGCGTAGTAGTAACTACCCCGCATGATTAAAATTGCTACCCCAAAGCTGACAATAACTCGATCGGTGGGGGACAGATGACATTAGTGCACAAATACGGATTTATTCAAGAACAAAAACAGCGGACAATTACATATCACACTGCTATAGTAAGACAGGAAAAAATGGTCCCGGACCCAGGCGTTATTTTGTTTGTCCCGCACATTCTTCTGAACACTCTTAGCACATTCGTGCATACCGTGCATGAACAGTCTATGAACTAGTGCTGAAACAAGTCTTTTATTGTCACTCCCGTGTTCTTTTCTGTTTTTAAGGAATAGCAATCCGGCTTCGCACCTGGCTGACCATTCCTTGTAGTTATTATTTTTTTGAGTAAACATATCCTCCACCCCAGTGGTACAACCCCACACTTTTATTCAAGGCCCCCTCCTGACATCCTGACCACGCCTAGGCTAGAGTAGCTAGTTACACAGACAAAAGTTCACTGACATAGGTCTAAGAATTCGGGCCAAAGCCGGAAAAGAGAATGACGTCAAGTGTAAGCGCCAACCGAAGGACAGAAACCTTTTCTCCAGTACCGTCGCCGGATCTCAACCTACGAGTTCTAAACATCTACTGGTGAAACATCGGATCTCATCCATCTTCCTTAAGTCACAGCAAATATTTTTTTGCTAGTAGACGTGGATTGTGAAATTTGTAAGAAATTTTATTTTCATTTTCGTGTATATGTGCATTATGTAAGAAGTCACACTAGAAGGTGGAGACAGGACGAATAATCATGCAGAAGCCTCTCACCCCAGCGTGTGGCGAGCCATTGACGCGCTGCGGCTCGAACACTCAACGGTCGACGGGAAGGTAGGGCAGTCAACATCTGGTGTCCAAGCAACGAAAAGGATAAAGACGTCAACACTACGTCTCCAGGAACGTCTTCATCAAATCTGCGAGGAGTACGTAGGAGGCAGAAGAACCATGGAGACTTTCTTCAGGGGAATCGGATACACAATTCGCTTCGGGATGTAAGTGTGATATGTAATTGTCCTCTGTGTCTGTTCCCGAATAAATCCATGCGTATTCGAGCAGTAATGTCATCTGTCCCACACCGATCGAGTTACTGCCAACTTTGGGGTACGAATTTTAATCAAGCGGGGTAGTCAGGTCCTACAACTAGGCAATTCAAAAAAAAAAAAAAAAGAAAAGAAAAAGAGGAAATAAAACACCGTATTCACAAAACATAATACATATCTCTGTCTGAGGAGCATCATCTGTCACACTAAAGATGTGCTTTTGTGCGTGTTTAAGCGATAGCAACGCCATTGCATGCCTGCGGGACCATTTTTTTCCGCCTTTTGCCAGCGGGACCCTTCTTTCCGGAACACTCTTTTCCGGGACCGTTTTTTCCTACACCCCTCCCATCCAGGTGCAGCGTTTTCGGAACTCGGTCTTAATAAAAGCAAGGATCGGAAGCGGAACCGGAGCTGAACCCATGGGCGTACCAAGAGGGGGGCATGCCCCCCTCGAGCTTCAAGGTCACATGTGAAAATTGTGCATCATATAGGTCGTCATGACTTTTCTCAGATGTCATAAAATTCACATAGTTCGCAGCGTCCGTCTGCAGGGAAAGAGGTGAGGGGGTTGCACGTTTTGCAACCACATTTTGTTTGAACGAAATCGGGGATGATCGAGCGCAATGTCTTGCAGACTGCAAATCATCGAAGTTGGCTTACACCTGGTACGCCTAATTTTTCTTGTTGTAACGTGCTGGTTGAGATAATGCACAGAAACAGATAACAGGTTTCAGAAACGGGATTTATGTGTGGCATTCGCTCGGCTCTGTGCCCTGCTCCGGGTCGGGTGCCTGAATACTAACTCCTTCTGTGTGCAGAGGGAGCTAGTTTCTCTGTTTCAAATCAGTGGTATTTTCGAACATTTGAAGTACGCTGAATTGCGTGCAGGATACCTTCTCCTGTGGGCATCCGAAATAGACCGCAATGTCATTATCCGGTAATGGATGTCCATAGGACATCTCTGGGAGCTTCATCCCTCACCGTATACCAGCACAGTGATTTATCCAGACCCCCTACACCCCCTAACATCCCCCAAAATCTGCAGGAGACCCCCTAAAATTTTGTGAGATTGCGCAATATTTTGTCAAAAGCATGTAAACACCCCCCCCTTGCGGAGCCCCCCCCCCCCCGCCAAGGACGAAATTCTGGGCAAACCACTGTACCCGCAGGCAGACCTCGGCAAAACTCTCATGAGCGCGCTCACTCATGCTCACTCACGTTCAATTCGGCTAATGAACTGAGCGTGAGTGAGCGATCCTAGAGCTGAGTAGGCGGTGAGTGAGTCTGAGTGAGCGAGCCGAGAGATGAGCGGACCATGAGTAAACCCGAGTGAGCGAGCCGTGAATAGACGAGTTCAGAAAATCCCAGAGTGCTTAGCACCGCTTTGAACTGTGGGAGTTTACTAATACGAAAGAAACGGGTGGCCTCCAAACTGTTCCGATTTCTCCCCTATCGGTCCATTGTCCGTGACGTGTCAAGGTCAGCGAAAGCGAAATGTGAAGGATTATTCTTCGTTCCCCCGCTCAGCGAGCGCCCAGGATGCAATGCGTGCGAAAGAGCACTGGGATTTTCTGAACTCGTCTATTGAACGGGCGGTGAGTGAGCATGAGTGAGCGGGCCGAGAGCTGAGCGGGCTGTGAGTGAGCATGAGTGAGCGGACCGAGAAGTGAATGGGTAGTGACTGAGCGTGAGTGAGCGAGCCAAGAGCTGAGCGGGCAGTGAGTGAGTGAGCATGAGTGCGCACTGAGTGAACGTGAGCGCGCGATTCGAGGGTTGAGCGGCCAGTGACTGACCCCCGTATTTCCAACCAACCCTGAGGGCTCCCTATGTAACCTCTAGCCCTGAGGGAGGAGAATTTTGTTTCCCAAAGCGCCCGTATCTGCAAGGGGCGCCCCAAGGGCACGCGCCAGCCAAGTGAGCCCGCGAGCTCACTGTACGCTCCCTGAGGGACGCTCGCCTCGAAACAAACATGGATGGCATGTGCATTTGTGGATCGCGTCGTGCGATTCGAGCGTTATACCCTTACGGTAGTATTGCCGTAGTTCGACGAATTCTTGTGCTCTGTAAGCTATATCCAGGGCCTCGTCCACGGTTGGAGCTCCGGTGAGCAGGTCGTCCACGTAAAATGAATTGAGCAACGACTCAGCCAACTTTTCATCGAAGTCCAGAAACGACTTGAAGTGATGCTGCAGGGTAGCGCTTAAGACAAAGGGGCTCGCTGTCGTCCCAAATGGAACCCTCTTCATTCTCCAGCACTGTAACTGTGGGTCCTGATGGTCTGCAGTCGGAACCTCCGAAAACCACAGGAACCTCTTGACTCCGGACTTCCACTTGTAGAAAGGCTTTCTCGATGTCGGCTGTCAATGCCACTTTGTGTAGCCGGAAACGTAGCAGTACTCCAACTAAGTCGATGTTAAGCTTTGGCCATTTTTTCAAATGATCATTTAGAGACAACGTCCCCGCTGCATGTGACGAGGCGTCAAATACAACTCGTACCCTTGTTGTACTCGAGTTGTTCCGGATGACAGCTCGGTGTGGCATGTAATAGACCAAACTGGATCCCTTGTCCTCCTTGACTTCTTCGGCATGGCCATTTTTTATGTAGCTTCGGATAGCTTCATCATACTCCGAAAACGGATTCTACTGCAACCCGTCACTCTGGCACCTCTTGACTTTTCCTGAGACCAACTTCCACAGCTCGTCGCATCCGATGAGTAGTCCTATTTCGCCTTCGCTCTGTACACTAGGAAATAAGAGGTCATCGGCGATGAAGTTGCCGTGGACACGCACAGAAGACACGAATTCGTTACTGGCAGGAGGTTCTTCGAGGTCCTTACAAATGAAGTCAACGGTGGTTGCGCGAACCACATATTCCTTCGGTGCGAACTGACTTCGACGAACTTCGACAACTTTGCACTTTCGAATATTGTCCCGACTGGCATCGCCTGCGAAAGTGTTGAGCTGAAGCGTTGTTTGCCCAATTACTGGCACCTTAGGTTTGCGGGCTATGTCATCGCGTATAAATGTGTGCTGGCTTCCTCCGTCGAATATGCCTCTGAGGTAAGCGCATTCGGTGTCCGATGATGCCCAGGCACGGAACGTTTGCAGCATTACTCTTGCTCTCTCGCACCGTTGTGGATTGTTCGTTGTAGAGACGCTCGTCGTGGTAACCACTTCACTGACCGGAGCCTTTTCTACCGGATGTCTAGACGGGTCACAAACCGATTACGCATGTCGTCTTCGACATTTACTGCATTCCACTTTTAATCTGCAGTCCGATTTGACCGATAGCACCTCCTATCTTTGGCCAGTTTCTTGAATCTTTCCGCTAGGGTAATGTCTGCTTTGCAGTCATTACCCTCGCTGCTCCTCGGTGCTGTGTTCTGCGGCACTGCAGAAAACGCAGTTCCTTTTTTCGCTAGGCTGCCCAAGTCCAGCGTACAACACAGCTCCAGTCGTCATACCTCCAGTCCTTTTGCCCTTGGGGCGCTGATCGGGATACCTGTCACGGCGAATTTTAGTTGCGACCGGCTCTCGGCTCTCTATTTCTACTCGCAAGTATATAAGCAGCCTTTTCAACTCTTCCAGTTCTTTTGTCTCTGTTTCTGCGGTCGATTCTGACTTAGCTGCTCCTTGTCCATCCTAGTTAGCTTCGAAACTTTCTGAATGCATGGCGTCGTGTACAATCCTCCTTTGGTAGTCTATGACTAGGGCTTCTGGAAGCGCCGACAAAAGGATGTCCACCATCATGGAAGCATAACTTTTCTTTGTTACTCCTAACGCTCGAAGCCCTCTCACGTGAGCCTAGACATGATCGTAAAGTGCTCGAAGCCCCACGACATCTTTCGTTGACTTCACTGGTGGGAGTTTTCGTAACCTTGACAGGTGCTGACGTTCTATCTGGGTTGTATTCCCGAAACGTTGCTTCAGTATGTCTATAGCATCGTCATAGCATGCCGCTGTTGCCTGTAGACCTCGAATAGCTGATGCTGCATCTCCTTTCAACCAAGGTCCTCAAGTATTGAAATTTCTCACTCTTCGTCAACCTTGCGTTCTCATCAACTGCCGGACGATACTGCTCCCAAAAGGATATCCAGTTTGTCAACTCGCCTGAGAAAGTTTGGAGCTGCAACTTCGGGAGTTTGACTCCGCTCTGCGACTGCACAGGGTTGACTCCGCTCTGTGACTGCATAGGGTTGACTCCGCTCTGTGACTGCACAGGGTCCAGTCTCAACTCATCCAAACGTGACTGGATCTCCACTATGGCTTTTACGGTCTTTTCTTCGTAGGTGATTGCGCCCTGATACTCCTCTTCAAGCTCCTCCACTTCAAACAGAGGCTCGATTTCGTCGTTCACCGCTCCAAGAGCTACGTCAGCAGTCTGAAGTTTACCCAAGAGTGCTTTCAGCGTTACGTCCGTCACTGTTCGGTCCGCTCGGAGCTCGGCAACCTCGTTGCAGAGCTTCGTCACTTAAAGTGACAGTCCGGTCGAAAACATAGGTCTGGGAAACACCGCCTTATGATTTCTAATACTCCTCACAACAGCTGTGCAAAATATTTCAGAAGAAATCTTATCGATTTATAAGAAACGAAGAAGTTTTATAATCGACATTTTTCTATGCCGCAGTTGGTCCCGAGTAAAGGCCGCAGCGAGCTCTCGCGTGACGTGCATAAGAGCAATGCCGCACGTGACTTGCGCATGCCTGTTTGCGCGATAGTTGATTGTTGCGTGCTAGCATTTGTCCATTATGATGTTTTTGAGTAGCAATCACGCGTTATGTAGACTAAAATGCAGAGTAGCGTCAATGTAAACATAGGTATCACGACGTAGCCTTCTGCTCAGTACACTCATAGACAAAAACACCTCTCTGCATTCCCAGCAACGGCGCAGTCCTTCGCTCCACTTTGTCCATTGGGGACGTCATGCTCACGTGACGGCTGACGTACATAGAGGATCCTTGGGGCAAGGAGTATGCGAGGGAGAAAAACGAAACCGGATGTCTTCAGAGGAGTATTTCGTATTCGATATCTCGAAAACCACGCCGTTTTGTGAGCTGAAACTTTCCACCCAGCATGTAAGCTTCCGTGACAGTTGGAAAAAATCAACTTCCGGTTTTCCCGGTCTGTCCCTTTAAGCCCTTCTGGCCGCTCTCTTGCACTTGACCCGTTCCATTGTTGATGGACAGAAATCCGGATGGAAATTGCAGTGAGGTCAGGTTCCCGGGTTTCGGCACCATTAAATGAAGATCCCTCTTTGTGGAAGAAATGAAGCTGAAGCCTCGCAGCTTCTTCTTCTTCTTCATCCTCGGGGAAATGGCCGTTATCCGCCTCGCAGCTCTTAGAAAATCCAGCAACCTTTTAATCCGTCCACCTCGTCCTTACAGAATCGAACATACAGAACGTGCAACAAGTCAGTTGACAAAAAAAAAAAAAAAAAAAAAGAAACCATCATCCCAAAACTACAAACTCCGTCGTCTTTTACGTAACATATTCAACAATGCAGTGTCCGTTGCTTGTTTTGGAAATATCTGCACAGGAATAACGCAAGCACGTGATGATACGAACTAATAGTCCTCGAAAGAAGTGACAGGGCGCTGACAAGCTGGTGCATGATGAGAGAGGCTATTTGAACGTTCTCGACAACACGATTCGGTCTTTCATCTCCCGTTTTGATGATGGTGTGTTATTTGTCCGAAGATACGTAGATGACATCATTGTTCTTTTTGATCCCAGTGTCTATTCAGCGGAGAGTTTGGTCACCACCCTTACTTCCTTTGCCCCCGAGCTTAAATTCTCTGTTGAGTACCCCTCAGACAGTAAGCTGAAGTTTCTTGATTTAACAATTTTTTCTCTGTCAGGCATTTGTTGGTGTTACGGTAAGGATGGTGCCAAGCCTCTTCTGCCTCGTTCTAGCTCACACTCTAAGATTGTCAAATCCGGTATTATATCATCTTTGTTGAACGCTTCTGTGACAAAAAGTTGCTTCCATCATGTCAATTTCAGTTTGTTGCGCCAATGCTCCAGATTATGTTCTGCTGGGTATGGTTATGATGTCATTTCTGCTCGGGCTCTTATGTTGTTTCGAAAGCTATTTTATCACAACACTTGTTCTTCAGATGTCCCCCAATCTCACTCTGGTCAAATTGCTGTCATCCCGTACCATCACTCTGTGTCGCACAACATTTATGCAGTCGCCAAGGATTTCGGCATAAAGATCGTTTTTTCAAATGCTTTGAAGCTAAGCAAGTTAACACCATTTTCTTCTGTTTTTAAGGGATGCAATGTCAAGCACCGTGACCCGCTTGTGCCCTGTAACCGCTCTGTTGTCTATTCTATCCCCCTTGAATGCGGCTTTTGCTATGTAGGGCAAACGGGACGCTGCCTCAATGACCGTTTACGGGAACACTCGCGCAACAATGAACGGAGCTTTGTGTCGAGCGAACTCGTGCAGCATCTCCGTGAATGCAGAGGCTGTAAGCCGGTTTTCCCCGAGACCCAAGTTTTGTGCAAAGAACAGAACACTTGGCGTAGGTTGCTCAGGGAGACTTGTGAGATTAGTACACGTGGCAACTGCGTAAGCAAGCCTTCCCTCCTTCCTCTTCCTCCTCTCCGGAGGTTTTTGAATATATAGAGCTCTGGTAAATAAAATTTTTTGCTGTGTTCGAGAATTCTTGTTGTGTCGTCTCTCTCCTTCCCCGTCTCGGGTTCCGCCTCTCTCATAATAGTCCTCCATTGTTTGGGATTAGCTGCGTGACCCGGCGGAGCCAGACTCTCCGAAGCACATTTGTCGTCCCGGGCTCGGCCCGGAGCACACAGCCAATAACAAGCCCTGCACGGGCCCCCGACCCGGCCCGCGGGCCGAGCCGAGCCGAGCCTAGACTGAAGTGCCGGTTAATGTTGTTCGCTCTTTGGACGATGCCGAATGCAGTGACGGGAAGGTTCCCAGCGGAATTTCTCCTGGGCCAGAGACCGAAGACACTGCTCGATCGGGGATGTAGTTCCGTATCGGGACCACTGGCTTTTTTTAAAAGAAAAACGAATAAAAACAAAAATCTAACGCTTTTACGTGAAAGAGGAAGTAATAAGTAACGAAACTCAACAGGAATGTCCCTCGTATATTGCGTAAAACGTATAAAAATTAAATTTTATCGCCGGTTTCATGATGGCGATCCGCCATCTTGGCTGAGAACCTTACTGACCTAACCCGAGGCACAGTCTCGACGCCCGCACCGCCTAGTGCGTGCCTGGGGGGGGGGGGGGGGGCGCCCCCCCCAGACCCTCCCCAATCTGTAGAACCTAACTTAACCTAACCTCACTAAAGTGAGGTGATTTAGCCCATTTCAACGACCCTACCTTTCGCAAGACGACAAGTTTCGAATCCGTTAGGCTTAGCATTCCCGTGTTTCTCCTGCGCTAAAAGTGAATCAGATGGGGTTGTTTAAATGCATATAAAAAAACTTCTAGTCCACAGAATTTTATAATTCTTACATTTTTAGATTCAGTATATGATCTTCTTCCACTTTTATGCAATATTTACTTTCCTAACCGTTTCAGTAATTTTTAAAAACGAGTGGTCCCGATACGGAACTACACCCTCGATCGGATACAACCAAGCGCTCTTCAGCATCAGGAAAAGCAGCCGAAGTGGGGAGAAATGAAATGGGTCCGTCGTTGAGAGCAACTGCATCTACGAATCCAAGCGCACTGACGGTGTGGTGCAAAGAGTGCACACGAATCAAATTCGCAAGCACATGCAGAAGCCTGCTTCGGAATCTTCAGGCGACTGTTAGTTACCGGCACCAGGAGTGTCAGCTGACGAGCAACAATAAGCACCAGCCAAACGTTCTGGTACTTTGCCAGCGTGGGAATTGCAGGAACTACCACTACCACCACAGGCTTGCATCAATCGGAGGGTCGACGTCGGTCTCAACGAAAGAGGGCGCCTGATTTCTGCGGAACTCCAGTGCTGTACTAACTCGGAGGGGGGGGGGGGGGGGGCAAGAGTCTGTCGTGCCTCCCTGCGTATATACAGTCATACTCTCATCGTGCTTCTTGACGGATGCCACGTGTGTTCTTTGTCAACGTTTTGTCTGCTTTTCTCAACGTTTGCTTTTGTCGACTTTTGTTTGGACGAGCACAAGGCCCACATCGTGTACGAGTTGGGAAGAAGGCCTTAGAAGTCGTCCCAGGACGCACTTCCCCAGGGCGTTAGTCGTGACGTTGCCCACATCTGTGAGGCCGACAACGGCGAGCGCTTTCATCATCACCACCATCACCACCACCGAGCAAGAACCTCGGTCTCCTCGTACTATTCAGATATAGGATTTTGGACATATACGTAAGAGCGTAAAACGTACATTCATCGAACATTGGGTGTCATTGTGGGATGAACCGAAACCGCGCGCCTGAGGAACGCATGACTTTCTTCGTCGTCGGCTTATCCGGGCCGCAAACCGGCACACCGGGGCGAATTTTCTTATTCAACTCTGGCAACTCGGAGTTACTCTTAGCGGGCGAAAAATAGCCAAAGTAGCGGAAATGAGGTCATAACTCTGCGGCGAAAAAGAGCCAGGGTTAACCCTGGCAACAATTATTCTCTGCTCCGCTCCTAAGCGTGCGGCTTTGAGCCCTTTTCTGCTCGGTCTTGATGGATCTGCCGACTACAGATATCCGCGCGCGTCTGGGCGCGTTTTCCGAGGAGTGGACAGAACGATGGCCGCCGTGTGGTAGACAAAGTTACGTATGAGTAGCTCGCACACATTTTTGGGACACCATCCACCACACGTAATTTACTTCTACATTTCAACGATATCTGGAAATGAATGAACGCAGAAACCGTAGGAAACAATAACATCGGCACATGCTAACAGACATTTGTCGTCGACGTGGGTATACAGGGTGTTTCACCTAAAGTGATAAAAAATTCTACTGGCGACGTACTCGCCGGAGGATTGTATGGCTTTCGGCAATTACCTTCTGGGAACGTTTGCCGCCATTTAGGAAGGCTTTGGACAATTTTTAATTGAGGGAAATCTATTTTTTTCAATTGAACTTTGAAAATTGCTAAGCGAACCTTACTTTTTGTAACAGAAATATGAAGTCCTCCACGGATAACCACAGACCCAACAATATCGCGACAGAAATAGTCTAAAAATTTAGTAAAAATTCCGCTTTAGCACCGCCTGCTTGATTGTCGCAAAGAAGAGCGCACGGAAGGTGTGGGGAGAGGAGGAAGTGTTCCCGCCTCTTGTTTTACCTTTCTGTCCCCTGCTTTGACCTTGATGCTGGTGCAACCGTCTTATCACAAACAAGGCAAAGCAAATGAAGGCGGGGACACTTCCTCCTCTAGACGCACATTTCGCGCGCGCTTGTTTGCGAAAATCAAGCAGGCGGGGCTATTTGTTATATATATATATAACTTTATTTATTATATATATATATATATATATATATAAGTTGAAATAAACGAATGCGGTTGACCACGAAAAATAAAGGTATTCAATAAAGATCAGAAGTGGAGACGGTGCTTCTACAGGACAAGGAATAAAAGGGGAACTTTATTAAAAACTAAGAGGGAGTATTCGACGTTTCGACAGCAGCGCTGTCTTCAACAGGAATGGGATATTATGGTGACGCAAGACAATTGCAAAGAATGAGAGGGGAATATGTACAAGGGGAGAGGGCAGCACACGTGCTTTGTCAAACAAAGGTAAAAAGGTACAATGAATCACAGGCAGTCATATTCTTCGCCGGAGGGCAATGATTTCATGGGGTGACCAACCGGGGAGTCTGAAAGAGATACAAAAGAGTGTATGTATTTTGAGAGAATTAGGAATTTAGGTTGCGAACTGTTGAGAGGACGCCGGGGTCCTCGTTAATCTGGCTTTTAAATTTATAGATCAGGAACGATTCTCTTTGTTCTCTAAGGCGTTGGGATGGAAAACCCGATTGCAGAACGAAAATGGCTATGTCGTTATTTGAGTGGCCGGGTTTACTAAAATGTCGAGACACTGGCAGATTAGGTTTCTTTGATACGTCGGACCTGTGGTTGTTGAATCGGATTCTGAAGGATGTAGCTGTTTGACCGATATATTGGGCCTTGCACTCATTGCATTGAAGGAGATAAAGGACGTTAGAAGAGTTACAGTTAAATGGACCATTAATTTTTGTGCGATAGCTGGAATTTGTGCTTTCTACTCTGGTAGCAGTTTGCATTAATTTACAGATCTGGCATCTGCGTCCGTTGCATGGTTGACAACCGTTGTGTTCCGACGGCTTGTTTAACTTGGCGTTCACACGTCTGTCTTGGATGTTCCTTGCTCGACGATAAGTAACGCGGGGTGGTTCCGGGAACACCTGACTCATACGGTCAGATTGGGTGAGGATTGCATAGTGCCGTTTAAGTATGCGGTTTACGTCCGGGGCATAACCGTTGAAGCTAATAGTGAGGTTTACCGAAGAATTCTTATCGGCTCGGGGCTGTGTTTGGAATAGGTTCTCTCGATCGGTTGATCTAGCTCTGGCTATGGCATCTTTTACGACCTGATTAGGATATTTTCTATCTGCGAAAATTTCTTCAAGGCTCTCAAGATGATTGTCTAGTTCATCATCGGTAGAACATATTCTCCGGTAACGCAGCGCCTGACTATAAGGGATAGCTAGCTTAGTGTGTCTGGGATGGCAACTCTGGAACGATAGATACTGTTGGGAGTCGGTAGGCTTTCGATACAGACTGGTGGTTATGATTCCATTATGTAGTTTAACTTCCACATCCAGAAAATTAACAGCTGAGGAGGAGTAATTGAATGTAAATTTAATACTGGGATGTACTTGGTTAAAGTAGTTAACAAACAACTGAAGGTCGCATTCGGAGTGGGGCCAAATAATGAATATATCATCTAGGAATCGCTTATATAGGAGTGGCTTCAGTGCACAATTGCTGAGGAACGGTTCTTCCAAGGATGCCATGAAGATATTTGCATAGTTAGGAGCCATTTTTGTTCCCATTGCTGTACCATTGACCTGTATGTAGTGTTTGTCGTCGAATTCAAAGTTATTGCATGTTAGGATCAGATTCAGGAGTTCAGTGAGGACGGACGTATCATAACCCTGATCGGGTTGATTCTTAAATGCACATTCTGCTGCTGCTATTCCATCTGAGTGAGGAATGTTAGTATACAGGGAAGTGACATCTAGGGTTGCTAACAGACAGTTAGGGGGAACGTTTATTTTACGTATATCTTGAAGGAAATGGTTGGTATCCTTAACGTATGAGTCGAATTTAGAATAAAGAATAAAGTTCCCCTTTTATTCCTTGTCCTGTAGAAGCACCGTCTCCACTTCTGATCTTTATTGAATACCTATATATATATAATAATATATATATAATATTTATTATTTGTTCCGACTATTTCTGTTGCGATACTGTGCATAGTGTTTGTTGGGTCTGCGGTTATCCGTGGAGGATTTCATATTTCTGTAAAACAAAGTGAGGTTCGCTAGGCAATTTTCAAAGTTTCAAAGTTCAATTGAAAAATAAAAATTTCCCCAAATTAAAAATTGTCCAAAGCCTTCATAAATGGCGGCAAACGTTTCCAGAAGGTAATTGCCAAAAGTCTCACAATCCTCCGGCGAGTACGTCGCCAGTTAGAATATTTTTTGTCACTTTAGGTGAAACAACCTGTATACAGGGTAGGAAGGGAGTTGCCTCGGGACAGAAGCCGCCGATATTTCGAACAGAGACTGTTCTTCTTCTGGGGGGCACCGTCCTCATCATTGGCATGGTATTGAAAGGGTTAGGTGTGACGCGTTTAAAGGTTCATGCGAATTGTGGGTCAACAGCCCGAAGGGAAGAAAGGTTCCGTACGGGCTTCTACGGCCGGAGTGAATGGCTGCTTTGTTAGAGTGTGGAGGGGATTATGTGAACGTTGTGATCTAGGCTACAGACCGGTTACAGAAAAATGGAAGGTTCACGAACACGTTTAAATACCATGCCAATGATGAGGACGGTGCCCAGAAGAAGAACAGTCTCTGTTCGAAATATCGGCGGCTTCTGTCCTGAGGCAACTCCCTTCCTACATTCTACCGGTTCGCTGGATTTCTACCCATCTACTGTATACAGGGTGTTTCACGAAAATCCCCCGGTCGAATAATTTCGAAAACGGCGCCACCTATCGGGAAACTTTTTTCCGGTTAGCATCCTTGATGCGCCGGCCACAAACTGGCCGCTCAGTTTCTCATTTGCATGCGCTCGTTAATTAAATAAACATCCTGACTTTTTTGTTTTACTTCGCAGGGCTTTGGTACCTGTGCCGTAGCAATGGTCACCCTGAGACAGTGCCAAACCAGTAAAAAGATAGCTTCGACTTTTAGTGATTTCTTTCGAGTAATTAACTGGTTTCGGTTTACAAATTTCTTGCGCGGAGCAGTACAGGAATGCGCTCTTTCGCTCAACTATCCTGCGCTCAAATTCGTGTTCATCCGCTTGCATTGGTGGCGGGGGAGCCGCAAGATAAGGAACAGCCGCGAGCGAGGGTTTGATATGGCTTCTCGTTTTCTACTAAACTCGTAAACAGCATTGCGGTCGTGTCATTGAATGGGCCAGACAGTGCGCCTTTATCGCCATAATGACAATTAATCACTTGCCAATTTCTTTCTCACACTGCATTCTCTTAAAGTATTCTTTCTCTATGTGAAGGGGAAGTACAGTCAAACTCCTTTACAACGAAACTCAGGGGACAGCAAAAAAAATTCGCAGTAAAGGTATTTTCGTTAAAAAGGATGCCCATTATTGGACCTATAGGGCTCCAGCGGGACCGCAAAAAAATTTGCTGTAGTGGTATTTTCGTTAAAAAGGTGTTCGCTATAAAGGAGTTTGACTGTATCATAAGATTAATTTCTAATTTTGAGAAGCATGACGTCATAAGGGTGCTCAATCTGCAATGCGTCTGGCATCATTGTTTCCCGAATGTCGACTTCTCTCTTCGCACCGCAGTTGCTGGCAGACTTCCAACGTTCGGCGAAGAGTGGAGACGGCTAGGACTAGAGAGACGCTAGCTTTCGATGACGTCACATGCTGTTAGAGAGTCTGTATCTATGGAGCTTGGCGGCTTGTCTGGAAAATTCGTGGAACCGCGTATATTTGCCGCGCGGAGTCCTTGAACGACCTTGATTTATAGTACGAATCGTAGCGACACTTTAAGCGATTCCTCCGCGACTTGTTATGTCGTAAGAAATAGCGCGGAAGTCTGTAGGCGCTCTTGGTATTGAAAAAAAAAAAAAAAACTTTATTGACGTACGTAACAGTTAACAGACACTGCACAACATACGAGGCATGGAAAACAAACACTGGTCAGACATGAACTCGTACAGGTTCTCTGGAGGAGCGCATCCACCCATCACTGCGGCACGTTCAAAAAGGTAGAGAAACATGCACAGGAGCCATGGCTAAACGTTAGGCGATTAACGTCGCCAAAGCCATTTACTACGGAGCACGGGAATGGTCATTCCCGTGCTCAGTATAGTCCTAGTTCTCAATTACTACATAATTTGATTTTCATTCATTGATAGAGGCGTGTGAGTTGCAACACCAAAAGTAACAAGACCGCTTTTAATTCTAGCTCAAATGCAGTATCGTTCTGGCCGACTGTACCATGTGTTAGAGAAGAGCTAGCGATGGTTCTTTATTGTGTGCCTAGGATGAACATCCTGGCCAAGTCCCTGGTTTTATCGAATTCAGGTTACGATAAATTTAGCATTCAGAATTAAACTACAAAATTTGGTAAGTGACTATCACGCCAGAAAGAGGAAGCACAGGTGGGATTCCATGCTGCAGGCAGATCGCAATGAAATGCCACCCACCTATCAAGCAACAACCAAGACATGCGCTCTGATAAGATACACTGGCAAGGAAGAACCCAAGCAGCACAATGCACTGAAAGTCGAGTGCAATAGGGGTGGGCGGGTAGGTGGAAGGCCTTGAACAGACTTGTGAAACTGAAGGACATTGATAAGACACATGCCGGCCACCCCTATTGCACTCGACTTTCAGTACATTGTGCTGCTTGGGAAGCGAGTTCGCCGTCATGACTCCTAAGGCCCAGGACGCACATTCCCCCGGAGCGTTAGTAGTGACGTTGCCCACATCTGTGAGGCCGACTACGGCGAGCTCTTTCACTAGCACCACCACCACCTTCGCCGTCATCAAGTGTCGCGAAAAGGACGTGCCAGCAACGAGGTGTACTTTTAGAATTAACGTCAGGCACTTAGTCATGGCTGTCGGCGAGAGATAGGTTTGACGTCACGAAAAGAGTGAAGAAGAGAAAAGCTCTCTCATTGAAAATGTATGGCAGCTGGTCCATGTGCGTGACGTTATCGAAAGAGTGCTCAGGCAATGCCACATAGATAATAAAAGGCCTTAACACTCTTTCGATAACGTCATGCACCTGGACCGGCTGCCATACATTTTCAGTGAGGGAGCTTTTCTCTTCTTCGCTCTTTCGGTGACGTCACCTATATCTGTCCGCAACAGCGACAGCCCTGCCAAGTGCTCAGGCCTTCTGTTATCTAGGTGGTATATTGACCTGCCCCATTATCTCCCCTCTACCGGCTCCTCCTGATAGCGGCAGCGATACCCGTAACCAAACCCCGGTATAGTTTGCCGTAGCCGTTCTGCGGCTGTCATGCTGTCCTGGTAGTCATAACTGTTGCGGACTACTATGCATATTGCGTACGTTTGCTCTGTTTGCTTAGGTAAGTTCTGCATTTCGGCCTGTGTAAAACACTATTTGCAACTCTTGTATGAACGCATGCATATGACGGATTTACGAGCAACTCGAGTAGACTAGCACTGCCGACACTGCACGAGCCATAAGTGTAAATAAGGGCCATCCTTCGAAAGGGGGTATTCTAGGAAAAAGGACGGTTCGAGCGTCCCATTTTAGCACTCCACATACCGTTTGAGCTTCTATGATAGGACGGCGCCATCTTTGTCTGCTAGAGGGATAACTGGCCGAGTCACTTCGTTGGTTTTCCACTTTGTGAGAATACGTACGTATAGCTATGTTTATATATGTATATATATATATATATTTGTATGACATAGTTAACACTCTGCACACAACCACGTTCTGCGAAGAAAATAGAGTTCGTCACTGATTGTTATGCTATGGTAACTAGTACATGAACATTGTGAAAACACGGGACCAAAAGGCGGGCGTGCTCATCGAGTCGCAACTGAGAACCTTAAATCGACAAATGCGGGCTGTAGTAGGCCATGATGTCAAGTTCTGGACCTATATTACTTAATTACAAGTTACTTTGCTGGAAAAGTAATCAGTTACGTCTGCAGATTATCATTATTTCGACGTCGTTGGCCGATTGCTTCGAAGAGTACTCGCAAATTGCTTTTCAGATACTCCGCTGCACAGAAAAAAAAAAAAGAGTGAAGACACCAACAATGAAGTTCGCATTAAATATTTTGTAATATGAACTAGAGAGCGTCACAACATGGATTTCAAATGGGAGCTACTGAATCTTTGTGCTTACAGCCGTCGAACGCGCTAATGAGCATGGCAGGAAGCGTCCCTTCAATTGCGGTGCTTTATTAGAATAACGTAGCTGAAACAACGAGAAACCCTTTGGATGACACGCAACAGACACCAGGTGATATCCAAGCGCTTGTCATGAGCAATGAATTTCGTAAACACCCACACAGTGATGCCGTACGATGCAACAAAACAACGTCATCCTGCACGAGCATGCGTCGAGGAATCACTCCCCTGCAAGATTCCCTTCGGTTAATCTGGAGACCACAGATGAAAAAAACGGCGGGGACAGGGGAAAGAAAAGGAACGTCCATGAGTGGAATTGGCGAAGACTAAGGCGTCATACGCCTAAATGCGAAGGATGGAAGGGCCGCTTTTCGTTGCACATCAATAGTCTCACTAGTCTCTTCTCCCTGAAACGAGCGAGGAAATTTTCGTTAGGCGGCGAGACGAGTCACCATAGAGGCACAATAAAGGGAAAAGAAATCAGGAAGGGATGAGGAATAATGGGGGGGGGGGGGGGGGGAGTACAACGCTGTACGCTTTCCCTTCCTTTCTCAAGGGGCGCGGAGATGCCTCTGATTGGTTTCCTCAAGCGATCTCTGGCAACGATTGGACGTATCGTTTGAGGAGACAGAGACCGCTCCGCACTGTCGACCCTTAACAGTGTGTACCTTGGCTAGCCTTGCAGTCGGAGATCTTTTATCCATCTGCCAGGGGCGGTGTCACCCAACCGTACTTTTCGTGTGTCTTCACCAGGCTACGGAAGGAAGACTCGGCCAACTTCCGATTGAACTGCTTTCCAGGCCTGTTTGAGATGCGTGCCTGGCCCTTAGACAATGACGCTGCCACCTGCGAACAGTAATTCAAGATCTAAGACATACCTAATGGACAGTGCCAATATTCCGTGATAGGTCTTATGGCCGGGGATCGAAAGTTTGACCCACCTGGACTAAAACAGCTTCGACCGTGTAGGCGGAAGCCCATCCTCTGGGTGTGAGGAGCTCCATGCAGATAGCACCGCCTTCCATGACGAAGCCTTTTTCTACGTGCGGGGCCAACACACGAACGAAAGGTGGCGCGAAGGGAAAATTGTCCGGGAAGGAGACGTGGAGTTGTACGCACGATAGGCCAGCCTCTTGCATGTCCCGCCACAGTTGGCTCTCTGGGTCAACCTAGAAACGGTTCGAGAATATCATCATGTAAAGCTTGTACGGAACGTCACATTGCGGAAGAGAGAGTTACAGGTAATGCGTGATAATACGGTGATAAGAACAAGTACTGCAAGTTCCTTCTGCTTGTTTAAGCATCAGAAGCCTCCCGTTTGCCCTCAACCAACGAATTTCATCAAATTCAGCTCAAATGACAGTTCTGGAGAAAATTTTACGGATCACCGGAGCGGCACGTTTCTTCATCGAAGCGACACCCTAAGCAGAGATAGGAAGCAGGCACACTTATAGACGGGTGCCTATATGTTACCCAGTCGCTCGTCAGTAAGTATGTCCACTTCCAGCCTCTGCTAGCGTGTCGCTCCGACGAAGAAATACGCACGTAGTACCAAGTAATATACCAATGTTCCGTAAACTTTTGTCCAGAACTGTACTATCGTTTCAGGTTGGTATTCACCGTGCAAACATCGTTTGGAACTTTGGTTGAAGAGTTTGTCAGGAACAAGAAACCAAGTGTACGACTGTACCGCACACGCATATCCGTAATGGGCGAATACGCGATGAAGGAATAAAAGGTTTCCATGTTCTCGCGTCAATAAATGGGCAGCCTGCGCTCTAATATTATTCAATCAGATGAGCGAGTCACTGCGTACCGAGAATACTTATCTAAATGCATGTTTACTGGCTATGATGCAAACTCCCCAGTTGCCATGGACGATTCCCTGTTCGTAATTACCGTCACGATTGAACACATTGCAACGCTCAGCGTAGTGCTTCATTATCCACACGGTGCCGTCATATTCGCTGACGGCTGCCAGGGAGAAACAGTTGTGACCATTATTATACTTCGGTCGAGTAGATTTGGGCGCTGATCGTTTCATACGCTACCCCTGTGGCCGAGCAGCGGCGCAACGTCTCCATTCCTATGGGATCATCCCATCTACACCCGAAGACAAGTACAACTGGAACGTAGGTCGATGTTTCCTGGGCGTTCGGGTTGTCTTCCCTCAAAGGAACGGAAATCTTTTCCAATCGATTTCAAAACTATAGTGTCATTTTATTCCTCCTGGACCACTGACCACCGTATCCGAAATCCCACGCGATATCGAGGCTTAGTTCGACTGTTATTCGACGGAATACATGACAAGAGCACGTGCCGGGTGTTGAAAGTATGCCGGAATTCCCTCTCTTGAAAAACGATAAAACGTCACTCCCTAAGAACCAATGAGGGCGCGACCTTGAGAAAAGGACTGCCGCGGCTGTGCGGGCGTTAGAGTTATGGGGAGTCTGGACGGGCGTCTGGCGGAAGCAACGCTGATCTTTAAAACGGAAAAATTTAGCCGAGTAGATTGTCGTCCTACGCTGAACATAGTGGTATAGGCATGGTTGTTAAGTAACTAAGTAAAAGTATCTGTGTACGTGTACTTGGATACTTTTTGTGTAGCTTGAGGAAATATTAGGTACATTTTCAAACACGCACTTCTAACTGTAACTTAATTACTTTTTTCAGTAACTTGTATCTGTCTTTTTGAGTACTTTTTGAGTAAAAATCACGAAACACCGTCGCCGATCAGGAGGCGTAGCGAAGGGCGCACCGACACTGGGGATCCTCCATGCGCATGAGAAGCTGCAGCAACCCGTCGAGGCTCCCTAGCCGACACCAGGCACAAGCTCCACTCCCCTTCACCCTTGCTGCACGTGCTCACGCCCTCACAATCTCACGTGACATTTCTTGTTCCTCGCCACTCTCTTGGCGGCATTGGCCGTAGTGACAGTAAGAGAATGGCCGAATTTGAAGGCGTCGACGCCTCCTCACCTCTATTAACTTCAGTGGTCTGTTGTGTTTGCAGAGCGTAGATAGTGCTGTGCTGCACATTTTTTGCTTGTGTGATATACTGTATTCATTGTATACATTTTGTATAATTTACCCACCAGAATTGCAGTATCGCAGAGAAATAGTCGGGGCATAAGACCATGGATCTGATGGCCATGCGAAACTCGGTGAGATTTTTTGGAAATTAAAATTTTGTTGCTCAGTGAGCCAATTTTTGTCCCTGTCTCGGTTACCCCCAGTTTAGGCGTTGCTTTCAATGTTTTGCTGCAATTACGTACGATTACCCAAGAAGGGATGTCTCTGTGGCACCTATTATGAGCCAAAGGCGAAAGATATGGTCTGCGTACAGAATTGCAAAGAGTAGCTCCACCCTTACTCGGATACTTTTCTAAGGTATTTGTAACTGTATCTCAGTATTTTTTCCTGTCAGTAACTCTAACTGTAACTTAATTACTTTTGAAGCTGAGTTACTGTAACTGTAACTTAGTTAGGTACATTTGAAAAGTAACTTTATCAACCCTGGGTATAGGTTCCATAGATGGGTTTCTGGATGCGACCAACAACGGGCTACAAAATTATATTTAATTTAATTCGTATTATAAATCAACCTCGCTCAAAGACACGGTACACAAAATATAAATGGCGTCAGTGAACAGTGCGCGCTTCCACGAAGTTTTGAAAGAACCCGCGTAACTCCATAGATTCGGATTCTCCAAGAGCAGGTGCCGTCATCGAGAGTTGGCATCTCTCTGCTGGCAACAGCGGACGCGTTTCCCAACGTTGGAAGTGTGCCAGCAGCTGTGGAGAGGAGACGGAAATCGACCTTCGATGAGCAATGTTGCCAGACGCATTGCAGATTGCGCTACCACATGACGTCATCCTTCTCCAACTAGAAATTAATTTTATCGTACTTCCCGGCATTCACATAGAGAAGCAATAGTTTGGGAGCATACAGTGGGAGATACGTGGACCGCAGTGGCATCAGATTCTGAAGACACGAGGGTTTAGTCCGTACGTAGAATGCGTTCTTGGGTTCACTTCGCCTGAGCTAGGTTTCATCGTGCGTGCGTAACGTTCGCGTTTGTACCTGCATATACACAACGGCATATATACCCCAAATGCGATACACTGCCATTTCGGGCCTGTTGCTTGGTGTGAGCCCGCGAAACGTGGTTGCATTGATTGGAAATAGCCCCGCATATTTGGCCTCCGTCGATATATTTCGGTTACGCCACGTCGCTTTATGTTAACATCCACATAATCTTTGGCGTCCCGCGGGTCACAACCACGGGAATAGTCTCGAACGATAGGCAATTTATTCCTCTATTAAAAGTATCAACCGTGCTTTTTCCTGACAGAATCAGGTGGATATGCTTCTCGTTAATTAGGCGGACGAGCTGTTGCGGTCACTACGACACCACTGTTTACGTTGAACATCAAAGTAAGATGCAGGCGAGCTGGTGGCGGCATTCCTTGAGATTGAGGGACGACAATGGACGAACATGAAGCAACTTGAAGAGACTTATCATGTTGCTTCACGTTCGTCCGTTGTCGTCCCGCAGTCTCAAGGAATGTCACCGTGTACAGCACTGTTTACGTCTCGATATCCAAATCTCCGTTTTTTCCTACATCAATGCAGACGTCACTCTGTCGGCAGCGCATTGAAGTGGAAAAAGTTTCTATGTACATTTTACACACATCACGGAACACATCGCGCTTATGCAGCAACATAGTTACCATGTAAAGGCGCACGTGCCACTCGAAGAGGTTATCATCCACAAGGTCGACGGTGAAGGTAGGCGGCCGCATCTCAGCTGCTGCCCTCAGCTGTTGTCGGCTGATCTCTCGGTACTCCCGCATCAGTCTCCGCGTGCGCACAGCTAGAGCGTTGTTGGCTGCCCCCGCTGCTCCTACTGGTGGGTTGTTCTCTGCAGGCGCTACGCGATGACTGGGGCTACGCGTGCTTCCCATCATCAAGGAGGAACCCTTGCTGGCTGAGGCCCCCGTAGCGCTCTCGCGGGCAGGGACAACCGGTGGTGTACCGTCGGGTTCCACATCGCGGCTCCTACCTGAGGAAGAAGTAAATGCGGATGTTATACATTCCATTTCCCCCGACACCAAATATGAATCGACAAAAAAAAAGGGGGGGGGGAGGCAAACTGTTCGCCGACCTCAAGTTTATAGTGTAACTCATTTATCGCGTAGAATATGCAATTACTGAGCGAATGGTGCTCAAAAGCATTTAGCTTACGGAGAAAATCGTAACTAGCTTTTGTTACATTCTCATTTATAACTGCGTGCAGTGACACTTGGAAGCAAACGGTAAATTGTGGCGTGAAATGGCGGCTATTGTCAGTCAGTATGCTGCCTCAGCGTGGACAGAAAGGTTAGGAAATGAGCTTTCCTAACTACAATATATTCTTAATGTCCTGCACAAGGGTTAACGTTCAATTGCGACATGCCTTTCATCGAACACAGATGCCTTGGACCAGTGCTTCTCAACCGGGATTCCGCGAACATGAGATTGCCGAGCTCCCGCGAATGAAACTTGACTGACAAAGTTCTGACAAGTTCTGGCCAAGGGTGAGCTTGGTGAGCAAACCGAAACGTTTTCATGTACACCTGGAGCACCATACAGCATGATACCGTGTTTATTTTACCGGTGAATTCTAAAATGAAGGCGGTAAAAAAATATCAACGCAGTGAAAATCGCGTCTTTTGCATGTCCTATTTGAGGGTGAGAGGGAAACCTATTTTGCATGAGGTGCATAGGGTAGAGTGTCGCATCTCCCAATGACATAAAAATCGCATTTGGAATGTTTGAGAATGAAGCACCAAACAATTACTGTAAGGTACTGTAATGTAAGGTGCACTTTTCTCATTCGCCGCAATCTTTCGAGCACTCTCAAATATTGAAGAAAACATATTTTGAGACCTTCGAAACTACACTCTTCCCTCAAAGTCCTCTACCTGCACATTAAAAAAAATTAAAAAAGAGAAAGATATCGGTGATGGTCGGGCGGCATGTTTGGATCATTTGGCGTGGAATGGCCCTGCTGCTAAGTGGAAGACATGGACAGTACGCGTGTGGCGGGTCTTGAGGTTCCTACAGAACCTGTCTCTCACGCTGGGTACCGAAAATGCGTGAAATGAAGAGGAGTCGAGTTGAGTGTTGCCATGAAATGTTAGCCATGCTGATGGGTGCTCCCTTTACTGGACTTTGGTGACATGGCACGCAATACCGCTTGGTTTCTTAGAGCAAGCAGGAAAGCATGGCACGCAAACATGACGATTCTCATGAAAGCACTGGAACATTAAACCTCGGAGAATAAGATAACATCTGCAAGTATGGTCAGAGTTTCTACTGTCCATAGCTATATCCTTCAACAACTTACAGTTGTCGTGACACAAAGCTGTTGGAGTGAGCATATCTCGTTATTAACAAACATGAAAAATAACAAAAGAAAACAGAAGGTTTGCCAAATTGTTTCTGAATTAACTTCGTTGCTATCCGTGAAAGAATGACGAATTCCACTGGTCGTTGTAGTGCAGAAAATCTTACACTGGCTTGAGTGCATATTGCAATATGGTCGGTTCAGTGCGTCGCGTTTCATTGGTCGTTCCGTTCGCTCTCCGTTCGTGTCTTCGCTGAACCCACACCGGCACACCACACTGCACTGCATGAAAACAACCAGAGGAATTCGCCAAAGTGATGTGTTTTCCTTTCGTTATTTTTGTGGTTATGGAGATCTACTGGCGGTACGACGCTTCTAACATGGGAGAGCCACACTTATGCCATTTTCCCTGCAGAAGTAAAGGCGTAAAAGACAGCTAACCTTTAGGGCCATTTGAATTTCCGCTGCAGAGGCTGAAAAATCTGCGACTTCGGTTCCGTTCTTCGGCGCAGTTTTTCTTGGCCGACGCATCGTTGCTGCTAATCCGGTGTCGGTCCGGCCGGAAGAGCTTCCTCAGCGCCGCTGCGGCCATCACTGAGATCTTCCGTTCGACAGGTAGGCTCGTGCCAAGAGACAGTAAAGCTAGGCTACTTTTGTTTGGTCGAGTCTCATCGGCCACTCAAACAGAAGTGGAGTGATCGGTACCGTCACCATGGCATCATCTGCAAAAAAGGAGGCATGCATTACGTCAGAGTGAATATGGAACAGCCTCTTACTAGCGTCGTCTCGAAACTCGGAGTTATTCCAGTGCAGAAGAAGTTGAAATGCTAGCAGCAGCATACGTCGGTGTACCTTTATTTATTGTTGACCCGAGTCGGCTAGATAACCCCCACATCCACACTTCATTTCAAAATCTCGTTACATCCCAAGCGTAATGTCTAAACTGAGGGGGACGCACGCCTTTAATAGACAACTGGAACTTACGTCAATTGGAGAGCTTCCGCAATGCCCCAAAAATTGCGTTCGAATATGGCCACGTGTTTCACATACGCAGTGTGCTGTCTTGCCTGCTGACACCCGGCGTCAATTATTCAAAGCTATTCTTCTTCTTTGTTTTCGTCAAGTAATGTGGAATATGTCCTTCTTCCTCTTCCTTACACTCGCTATCCTGTTTGATGTCGCACCTACGAGCTTGTGTTTATTTCCTGGCCGCACTATTGCGCTTCAGTACGACCGTCCGTCAGCGTCTCTGTGTGACCGACGCATGGGTTTCCAATTCACGTCCGCACTTATGCGACGCTGCTTTACGAGAAATGGCTTACAGCCGATTCCGTGAAGTGAAGTAAAAGAAGATAAAGCAGCAACCGCGGCAACGACCGGCATTTCTTGCGTCGCTCCGTCCAAAAATTGAACTCTGCGAACCTATGCGTCCGTCGCTTTCGAAGGGGCTTGCGTCGATTCGTGGATGGACGCAACACTGACGGACGCATTGAAACGCAATAGTGCGGACCAGGCTTTACGCTTTGTCTATGTCCGTGTCTGAGCGCGTGATTTGCAACCGCAAAATGTTTTACCTTATGTTTACTTTTTGGCATTGCACTATAAAATCTGCTCAGCACGCCAATGTGCCTTTGTTACTTTGTTGTCTCCGCTGTTTTATTCGATTGAATACGAACGACTACTTGCCAGAGTGCGGTGTGACCTGTGATATTGTGTATGGCTACCAGGGTTGCGGAATGAGGTAACCCATTCCACTCCAATTCCATTTCGAGGAATGGAGATTGGTGATAATTCCATTCCTTTTGGTTCCTCGGAGTGGAAAGGTGTGGTCAATTCCCACTCCTGGGATGGCTCGGCGACCCCATTCCATTCCTTGAATTCCATCAATAAAAAGAAGAAGAAAAGGGAAGAAGCAGGACCGGTAACAGCCCAGCAGTGTTAGAAGACTTTGGCATTACCCGACACAGAAAAAGCACAAAGACAAGGTGCGGAGAGGTTCCTAACGTCACAACAACATCGGTACACTGCTATTTGTGATGATATTTTTTTTTTAAATTCGGAGATGTGAGGAGTCTTGCTGATATCGTGTGTTCCGGTACACAAACATGAGGTGCTCGAAAGAGGTGCCTGATAACCAACTTCGCTGTGTTGTCACAATATGCGAAGCTGTGGAAAATATTCGTTCCACGTCTGCTGAAGCTGCGCGGAGTTCTGGGTGACCGCGGAGAGCTTCCCTGTATTATTATTTTCGAAATGAAGGAGAAAGGAAGCCCCGTTTGTACATGCCGAATATTCAACAATGTTATTTCGCTTTTGCCCGTGTGCAGGTGCGGTGGGTGTGTGCAAAGGGCGCGCGAGGGCAGAAACCAGTGGGATGAAATCAAAACTACCACCGGAGCACCCAGACCATTCAATTCCAATAGGCCATTTGAAAAAGTTCCAGCATGAGTTCCAGGGAGCAGCGCGCGCTCTGGCAGGGCGTGCCGGGAAATCGTCGTCGTCGTCGTACTGGCGCATGCGCCGTCGCTGTCGGTTTGCACAGCATTTCCCGGCATGCGCGCTTCTCCCTGGAACTTTTGCAAATGGCCTATTCCATTCCTGCGAAAAAAGGCCTAATTCCATTTCCGCCATTCCATTCAAATTCATTTCCATGCTCTGTTAAATCTGGAATTGTTCCGGAATCATGCCAACTGCGGAGTGGCAACTCTGTGTCGTTTCGCTTTTCATCTATCTATCTTTGTACAACTACGCTGAGCGACATACAGGGTGTATTTTCGTTGTTCGTTACAGATTTTTTATAAAGAAGCTATGAGATCGGCAGCGATGCCGTTTTTGTAGTTGTGCCAGGCAGGCATCCTACCGCAGACAGTATGTAAATTCTAGATGACTCGTGAACTAAAATTCGCTAGTTAACTTTTTAATGACGGGACTTTGGGCAAAAGCGAGCGTTCAGTGTGAGAGACAATCCTCGATGAAAGCCATTTTATCTTCTAAAAACTCTGAAGCGAGCGCGTTCGTTAAAATATCCATCGCCGAACACTGCTATGCAAATGAGCCGAAAACGAAACTGCTCGCCTGAGAAGTTCGTGCCCTTGACCCATTGCAGCCTTATCTGGGCCGCAAAGCGGTTGATCTCGTCAGCTGACCTAATCTTCTCCATCGCTCTAAAGCACGTGGTCCTTTGACGTGATTGAACCCTCCTTCCACTTGCATCTGGTTTGCGCGCTTTCGTTTTCGCCTCATTTGCATAGCAATATTCGGCAATGGATATTTCAACGCACGCGCTCGCTTCAGGGTTTTTAGAAGGTGGAATGACTTTCATCGAGGATTGTCTCTCACTCTGAACGCTCGCTTTTACCCTAAGCCTCCTAATTAAAGAGTTAATTAGAGTATTTCAGGTAATTAATCGTTTAGTAGGTACATACTGTATTCGAGAGGACGTCTGCCTTGACGTGTAACTCAATTGCAAAAACGGCATTTGTGCCGATCTCATAGCCTTTTTATAAAAAAATATAACGAATATGATCGCAATTATCTCGCGACGTATAAAACCTCGAATTATTATGTAACGAATATAAAAGACACACACCCTGTATGTAGAGAAAGCCATTCCGGGTGGTTGGGTACCTTACTTAACTACAGCATGCCTTGCCGTAGCATTGGATACGGTGGTGGCGTTCGTCGTTCGGTTACCGACCGAACGTTCTTGCCTGCCTGTGCACATATTGCTACGATGCGCGTAATTCACCTTTGTAAATTCTTTGTACTAATCGGCTGTTGGGCGCATATGACACATACTAGGGAGTAGAAAACGGAGATGATGCCCCTTGAGGGGTGACGCTACTCTTTGTATTCTCAATGCATGTGCTCCTTTGACGAGCAGTTGGTTCGAGGAATGGCTGGATATAGTCATTGACGTCATAAAGACAGCTTTCTCGGCGGCGGTAGGAAACACGGAAAACATGGCAGCCACCGTAAATCGTGTTTTGTTTGCGTTCGGATCGCTACGCTGGATGAATGAAATAGAGTATGCGCATGTGTAGGGAGTTTGATTTGTTTACAATGTGTTTTGATTGCGAGAAGTAATACCAGTACTTTATTGTGTCACAGCCTTCACGTTGGTGCACAGTGAGAACAAAGAGACACACACAAACATTGTGAAGACTATATTTTTCTTTATTCCGAACACTATTTACAGGTACAGCCTCCATCAAACGAGAGCGATGAAACGACTGTAAGGTTTGAACCTCAATTTTTCCAGTTGTGCATTCCTCATGTATGCGTACTCTACGAACTACGTTATTGTTCTACTTGTCCTGTTCTTCGCACTGTAGATATATGGGTCAGTTGGCAACGTGAGGGTGTATAGACATAGCGCAGCAAATTAGGAACAGGGACACAACACAGAAGAAGACGAGACAAGATCAGAGTTGTGCCTAACGCGTTACAAGTAACTCGTTACTTGGTAACGGTTACTTTTTTTGGTAACGAAGTAACGATTCAGTTACTTTTTAAAAAATTGTAATAGTAACGGAATCAGTTACAAAAATTGGTAACTCGTTACTGACGTTACTCGTTCCTTTTCTTGAGCACTGGGAGCACATTTCGGCATTCCGTGTGGCGCAATGCCTGCAGATTTGACCTGCGTGACGTGTGACTCAAAGTATTATTGCAGTCCCTCACTGGATGTGTTGTTGTCCTTTCTCTTGTTTCCGTAATCTCTGACCATCACTCCTTCCCAAGAATGGCCACCAATTGTGCTATGGCTACAAAAAAACGTGTTTCGACTTTTCTTATCTTTGCTAAGCTTCTGAGCGCTCTAAATTATGACACAGCCCCTCGTCTGTTTTGGGGAACCGTTGGTGATCTGTGGCACGAAAACCAGTGTTTTTTTCTTGTTTTTTCGTAATCTCCGATCACCCCCACTTCGGAAACAAGGGAGAAGGTCCAGGCAAACTGATATAGATTCATGGTAACGGGCCGAGAGACACGGAACACGAAGGACGGACGACAAATTTCGAGTGTCAGCTCCTCCTGAAGTGCAATTCCTCATTAATAAAGAGTTGAAGGCAAGTGACGGCGTGTTTGTTGGCTCCTTTAAATATGCTGCGGTAACGTAAAAGTAACTCGTTACCTGTGAGTAACGAGAACTCGTTACTTTTGTATGTTGGTAACGAGTAACGTATTTAGTTACTTTTTTCTGAAGTAACGGGTAACGGTATTTAGTTCCTTTTTTTCGGTAACGGGCACAAGTCTGGACAAGATGCAGTCATCGTGTCTTGTCTTCTTCTCTGTTGTGTCCTTGTCCCCCGTCCTGTTCTTCGCTGTTTCTTCATCCAAATTGTCCTTATCCTCAACTCCTCAAACTCAGGGAGATGCTATACCGTCGCAGACTTGTGCCCGTTACCGAAAAAAAGGAACTAAATACCGTTACCCGTTACTTCAGAAAAAAGTAACTAAATACGTTACTCGTTACCAACATACAAAAGTAACGAGTTCTCGTTACTCACAGGTAACGAGTTACTTTTACGTTACCGCTGCATAGTTAAAGAAGCCAACAAACACGCCGTCACTTGCCTTCAACTCTTTATTAATGAGGAATTGCACTTCAGGAGAAGCTGATAATCGAAATTTGTCGTCCGTCCATCGTGTTCCGTGTCTCTCGGCCCGTTACCATGAATCTATATCAGTTTGCCTGAACCTTCTCCCTTGTTTCCGAAGTGGGGGTGATCGGAGATTACGAAAACACAAGAAAAAACACTGGTTTTCGTGCCACAGATCACCAACGGTTTCCCAAAACAGACGAGGGGCTGCGTCATAATTTAGAGCGCTCAGAAGCTTAGCAAAGATAAGTCGAAACGCGTTTTTTGTAGCCATAGCACAATTGGTGTCCATTCTTGGGAAGGACTGATGGTCGGAGATTACGGAAACAAGAGAAAGGACAACAACACACAGTGAGGGACTGCAATAATACCTTGAGTCACAAGTCACGCAGGTCAAATCTGCAGCCATTGCACCACACGGAATGCCGAAATGTGCTCCCTGTGCTCAAAAAAAGGAACGAGTAACGCCAGTAACGCGTTACCAATTTTTGTAACTGATTCCGTTACTATTACAATTTTTTAAAAAGTAACTGAATCGTTACTTCGTTACCAAAAAAAGTAACCGTTACCAGGTAACGAGTTACTTGTAACGAGTTAGGCACAACTCTGTACCGTCGTCACATATTCACTCAACACTGCGACTCTCTGTGGCCGCAGCGCTTAGAAGCAAGAAACGCAAGTGTTCCTACAATTCGAGCATTACTTCTCGTCATCTAAACACACAGTAGACAAATCAAACTCTTTACAGGTGGGTATATAATCCATTTCTCCGAACGTAAACACAACACGGTTTACGGTGGCGGCTGCCATGCACACGCATATTTTCCCTGTTTCCTGCCGCTGCCGAGAAAGCCGTGATTGATGACTGCATTGACCAGAACCGACCACTGGGACTGTGCGACTGTATCCAGCCATTCCTCGGAGCAGCTGCGTGTCTTCCAAAAATACCTCGACGTTGGACGTTATGGCACTGATTTTCATGCGCGTGATAATCTGGTAATTAATTATTATCTAAAGAGAGGTTCGTCGTCTCTAACGCTCTCGACAGTTCGCAACTTTTCGACTGAACTCGTGATCTTGTCAGCAGATTTTGAGTAACCTATATACGGACGAGAACCGTGGTATTCAGCGTGGTATGGCCGATAGCCATACTGTGATGCGGTTTCCAATTCTGACACCGGTCGGGTGTTTTTCTTGGGTTTTCATCAAACGATAGAAGGCAATGTCAGCATTGTTCCCTATAAAGTTGGCCCAAGACTCACATTCCCCTCCCACACTCCGAGCAGCGTGCTTGTCACATCGGAAGGCAAACAGCTCGGTAAGTAACAACATTACCACCACCATCAAGGAAGGTGCTACTACTCTAATGCTACACAACGACATGCGCACCCATGCAGAAGTGTGTAAAGTGAACTGGACACCATCATGTTCGCATAAGCCCTAGATTTTGCGGAGTCCTGTTTGAGAATATACTGCGCAGCGCTATGCAGTCAAGAATATTATCGTGGCATCCGATGACACGACTGCAGAGTCCGAGAGACCGAATCATTCTCACAGAGAATTGAGATGCTGGGAAGCCCAACAAGGGTTCCAAGCATTGCACGCTCTTGTGCGGCGTATAAGGACACCACCGGATATCATATGACACCTGCATGCGCATATGGATTAGATTAAACAGTTTCGCAGATACAAGCGAGAACTTTACACTTTTTTTATGCACGCGCTATCACCTGAGCACGAATTATAATGAGCATACATTGTCTTTGTAGGTGAATTTATTTGTTTTGTTTTGTCGATAAGCTGTCGACATTGAGCTTTACTGTATGTTATTAGGGGTTGCATCACAGTACTGTATACCTTGCAGGCTTCATTGTAAACTGCTTATTTTTGGTGTGTAAATAAAGAAGCAAATTACCTGTATCATAGTGCAATTTAAATGTGTTTTTTTTTTCGTATGTTTGGTACAGGACTAGTAGGGTCCGTAATACGAATCTCTCTCACCCCTCTCCTCTTTTAACCCCCATGTGAAAACTCTCCATAGAAAACATAAGCTAAACTTCCTTCAGCACTTGAGCTACATTTACTGTCTCGATAAGGACTTCCAAGTAGGTAGTTGGGTCCGTCAACGTTACGACCCTTCATTACTCCTTTCCGTTAGATAAAGTGAATACACACAATCTGGCCCCAATAAATCATACGGTGCCCATAGTGTTGTTCTTTTAGTCTGTGGTTATTGAAGTCGTCCATCTTTCGCTATACCCCGCATAAGCAGAGCTGTCAATGTGATGTGGTCAAAGTGTGATCGCCCTTTCCACATTATTTCGTCCTTCCGCTGCTTGCTATGCCTTTCAAGCAGACAGTTCCTTTTGTGTGTATTTCGCTGCAGACCAAAGGCAATCAGTCTCTCGCGCTGTCGTCGGCTGAAATGTGTTGACTGCGATTGTCTTTTGCAGTGGTGGGATATATAGTAGGATCTCACTGTGTGCACGCAACGGAGCTGCGACGAGGTTCGCCCGAAAGGTTGAAGGTTTCCTCTGCCGTCTGGGCATCCAAGCCGGCGGTGGTCTCCAGTCCTGACAAAGTTCAAGGTAGAACGCGCGTAAATCTGTTCTATCCAGACTTGTACGTAACGGGTAACGGGTAATTGTGTTACTAGTAATCAATTACTTTTCTGAGTAATTTGTAACGTAACCGATTACTTTTGGGGCCCAGTAATTTTTTGAGTAATTCAATTACAATTTTCAGTAATCAATTACCAAGTAATCGATTACTTGGAAACTAAAGAATCCACATTGTTCGGGACGACGCACACACACACATATGGGATGATTCACCGCCGCGAGAACACAAAACCAACTGCCCTCTGCAAGTTCGGTGCAAGGCAGCTGTCTTATCTCTAGGACTTTTCCCGAGGACCCCGAGATCAATTGCCACAGTGTTCCGACACGTGTAGTGTATTTTTGAGTCCACTGTCCTCTCCCCATTCATGTGTACTATCTATCCGTAACCCGGCCTGTATGCAGTACCGTAAGTTGGACTGTAGGTTGTACCGTGAACCTGATGAGTCATTTGTGGGAGTTCCAGTTGGGACTCCTTTTCACAAAACTCTCAACCTCTGTTGAAGGTGTTCCTACGGGACAACACTGCAGTTCCTTCAAGCGCGATGGTGGAGAGAGTGTTCAGTGTGGCTGCGGACGTTCTGACAAGAAAACGCGGAAAATTAACGGACGAAAACTTCGAGAAGCAGCTGCTACTAAAGTTGAACACTGCTCTTATGAAATAAATTCTGTTTCAATGCTGACTTCGTTTCGCTTCGTTTTTGGTGTTTCCTTTTTTTTTTTGTGGATATCTTTTTTTCTATATATCTTTTTATATCGTTTTCTCAGCTATCGAAAGTAATTGGCAAAGTAACGCGTTACTTTTCAAGGCGTTACTTCATTACTTTTTCCGGCAAGTAATTTGTAACGGTAAAAAATTACTTTTTCGTACAAGGTAACGGTAACGGTAATCAATTACTTTTTTTTAGTAACGTGTACAAGTCTGGTTCTATCCCCATGTTCAATTGGTTCAAGTGGTCCCTCTATATGTGCATATTCTTAATTTATGAGCTCGTTCTGCTGCAACGCAATTGTCTACAGCTTAGGCTTAGCTCAACTTATTCGGTGTGCTCATGCATGCCAACATCGACAAGGATGTTAAAATTAAACGAGGAAGCTTGTAAGAACACTATAGCGAGCACAAGTGAGCTGGAGTAGCCGGCCTCACACTTGTGGAGCCACAATCTCCATACTACTTATAAATCCAAATCCAATCCGGCACTAAAAGGGAAAAGAAACGAGGACTTATTAGGTGTTTTACCTCTTTCTGGGGTTCCAGAGAAAATGGTCCCGGGAAAAATGGTCCCATGCCCGACGATGGTGCCTAGAGGCTGCGTTTGTCGATGTATATGAAAAGATAGATAGATCCACAAAATTCATTGCTTCGTTTTTGGGGTTCCTGTACGTTTTAGTGACAGAAGGCTCGTTCAAATGAAATTCAGTTTTTGGGACCGAAGGGCACGTTTTGGAGAACGCCGTTCTAACGAACTAAAATTCAGGTTTTGGAATCATGGGATGTACGGCGAGTCAGCAGCCCGTATGAAACGACAAAGTATATGCCTTTTCCAGCATACAACACTCTCTATTATCTGAAAAAAATTCCACGAAGAGCTGGTATTTGATAATTGTTTCAGGAGGCTGTACGACTGAACTATGGTCAGCAACTGAAAGCGCCAACGCCTTATAAATGCGCAATTTTGTTGTTGTATGAGCGTCCTGGGGTGAAATCTCAAAATATGTATTGTATACTGCAAAGGTCATTCAAGGTTGACCGAGATTTTTATTTCTTTCAATACAATGGAAAATTCGGGAAGCATCAAACTACGTTAGTTTTTCAAGGTATTCACCGTGTGCATCTAGACACCGCTGCCACCTATGTGCATCTCTTTGATGCCGTTGGCGTAGAAAGTATTGGGCTGCTGTCGTAGCCACTGTAGGACATCTTTCTGGAGGGCTTCATCTGTGTGGAACGTCTTTCCTCGAAGGTGCTCTTTAAGGGGACCAAACAAACGGCAATCGCTTGGAGCTAAATCTGGGCTGTAAGGGGCATGGGGCAAAACCTCCCAGCGCATTTCGGCCAGGGCTGCTACCGCCGAATTCGCCGTATGAGGCCGGGCATTGTCATGAGAATGACTCTTCCGCACAACATCCCAGCCCGTTTCTTGAGAATTGCGTTTCGCACGGCACCCTTTAGTACTGGGCATTAACCGTGACCCCTTGCTCCAAGAAGTCCACATGGATGACACCTCGCGTGTCCCAGAAGACAGTTCTCATGGACTTCCCTGCAGACGTCTGCATCTTACTGTTCTTTGGCGGCGGGGAATCCTTATGTCGCTATTCCGTGTTGCTTCTTTTTGTCTCTGGGGTGAAATGATGCATCCAGATTTTGATTGTAAAAATTCGTCCCCGTCGGATTGAAACGGGTTCAGCAGCTGCTTAGAGACTGGTCACAAGTGAGGTGGGAAACCGATCTTGCATCAGACTTAGCGGAACAGTAAGTGCTCGTGATTGATTGTCTCCACACTGCCGACACCTACGCTGGGCTGCTATGTCCCGAAGTTCCGAACTGTTACTCGCCGGTTCTCGTGGATTGCTTGCTCAACGCCTGCAATGTTCACTGGCGTGACTGCAGTAGGACGAACGTGTCCAAGTGGTTCATTCGTCACCATATCCCGTACGTCCTTCGCCAAACTGTCTGCATCATTCGTACACTCTTCCCCTTGGCATCGCTTGTTCCCCATACACGTGCCTGTAATCTTTGCAAGATCTCAGCTGGTTTGACGTTCTCCTTCACAAGGGACTTGATTATGCATCACTGTTCCACAGCTACAGATACACTGCTTGCCGCCATGATAGCTGCCGCTGACCCGAGAAGGATTGTACTTTGTCCTCCGGAAATTTTATTCAATTACATTTACTCACTGGTTTTTCTCGAGCAAAAGTATCAGTCAACCTTGAATGAACCTTATATTTGTATTCCCTCTGCCTTTTGAGTATACTATGATACGGGGGAAGCCTTTTCAAGCGGATATGGTACTCTTCGGACATCTATCTGAAAGGGTAGGCACCTTCTACAATCTCAGAAAAAAACAAAAAGAAGGAGTAACGGGGGAGTAACTTCCCACACTTACTCCATTTCCGCTCCCCCTGTCAGTCGCTTACCCCCTTTTCTTCTTACATTTGCGATGTAACCCCATCACTGCAAATGGGTACTCCCTCTTGCCGGCCAAATTTGAATGAACAAGTGATGTGTGACATCACCCTTCTTCTCGTACGGTCACTTTTGAGTTATAAGGGAGTTTTAGGAAATCGTAAGCCCCCTCCGATCCCGACTCCGTATCTTTGTCAGTCAATCAGATATCAGCAACGTGATATCAGCCACTCCAAAGGAATCAGGCGATTGGCTTATCACGTTTTCGGAAACGTTATCGTGAAACTTCTACGTTCACCTAAAACTCGATCCCTACAAACTCCCTATATAAAACTTGTGAACTACAGTGCAACCATCCATATGTTGCGTCATTTTTGTTATATATATTCCGTGGTTTTGCATTAAGACTCTCAGTTGGTGAAGTTCTCACCCTTACGTGAGAGCATATCCTGAAATATGTTCTTTTGACACACTAATATTACGTCGAATACTTATCCCGGAGTTTACCGTGTTCGATGGTGCTTCCCAATGAAGGTTACTGAGGGAAGCTCGGACGTTTTTTTTTTCTTTTTTTCTAGTGAGTAGTTCCCTGGGACTACTCAAACTTCTTAGATGGAGATATCACACCCCCTACCTCTTGTACACTATCATAGCACATCCCTTCCTCTTTCACGCACAACTTTTCCCATCCCCATCGAGTATGTACTACGACGAGTTGCTTATAAGCGGATACACAGATATTCCCAAGTCCGAAATTTCATACATGATTCCAAAGCAGCTGCACAGGCACTGGCATAAATCTGTTTCATGGTGTCAGTATGATGCATGTAACTGGTGTCATGGTTCCTCCTGGGAAATGGATCAAAGTAGAACTCCCTCTTGGAGGGTGTTCCACTTCACTCCAAAAGGAACTGTTCTAAGGGACAAGCCATTTACTCCTCTAAAGGAGTTGTTTTTGTTTTGTTTTTGATTCCGTGTTAGCGCCGTGAAGCAGCTGTGGCTGCGTACAGATGTGGACAGATGGAGAGAGGACAGCAGGGAGGAGTGTGCAGGAGAGTGACAGGGGGGTTAGTATGCGTCCTGGGCAGACTTCAGGCGGAACTGTGCCGACATTCGTCGTGAAAGCCTTGGGAAAACCCAGGGAAAACCTCCGACAGCACAGCCGGCGGTAGGATTCGAACCCACCATCTCCCAGTCTTCAGCACGACCTTGGCTACCACCAAGGAGCCTTAAAGGAGTTGTGACGACACCAGTTTTCCTCAGAGTGATAGAATATTATGATACATGTAGTACTTCAACCTTGTGTATTATAATACAGATAGAAATAATTTCGGATAATGGGTATGATGATACATAATACAAATACTCAAAGGTATTTCAGTAATAGTATTATAATGCAAACATGGGCGTTCCCAGGATTTTTTCCAAGGGGGCAAAGCGCTTCCAGGGGGGGGGGCAAGAGTGCAACCCCCAATCCCTACGGTACCGTGTCCTCCCAATCTGCCGAATCCCAACTCGCCGAATGCATTGAAGGCCGGGAGACAGCTGTAATCCCTTGACGTCCAAATGTGCTGGTCCGACTGGCCGAATGACTGACATGTCCCTTCCCAATTCGCCGAAATTATCTTACCACCGTGACTTAGTGGCTAAGACCATCGCCTTCCACATCGAAATTGGGAGGTGACCCGACTGCGCTGTCTCGATGGGTTCTCCTCAGATGTTGGCAAGGTTCCCTATGAACGTGGCCCAGGGGACACCGTCCTCCCAGCCGTGCCGGTGAGAGAAATCACGGACCCTGGGGATGCAAGACTACGGAGTCCTGCCCGGACCCCCCTCACGTCTCCTGATGTTGGCAACCGTCGGGCACTGGATCGGGCGGGCCCGTGAAGAGTTGTGGGGCTCCATTCCTCCCCCCCCCCCTCTCGCCGGTCCTGTCTCCCAGTGTAACTTGTCTTCCACCGCACCGGCAGGCAGAACGCTCGGTAACTAACATGTCGTCAACCAATCAATTCGATTGTTCGTGGGACGTTCTGTTCTTCCTACGTTCATCTCTCATGGGGATTTTTCATTGCCTTGACAAGCATTACGCTTTCGCTGAAATTCATCCTCATAGCTAGCCACAACGTTACTATGACAGGACCTCTCACGATAGTGACGCAGAGTTTACGGCTTCTAGGTCTTGGAACCGTGGATTGGATTGGATTGGAAAAGAAAGAACCGTAATAAAATACCTTTAAAATATTTTAATAAAAAGCACAGAAAATTTAACGGACTGAAATGCCTCGAAGAGATAGGTTTCTTAGTCTAAATGAACAAATTACTAAACAACACACATATTGTTAATGAAAGAATGTGAGCTGGTGGCAAGGATTGAATACGAAAAAACCTAGAGCATAGGAACATAGAGAGATCACACACAAGAGAAGTTTGATACAGAGATGTCCCCCTTTGTTACTCTGGCCATGGATAAATTTATCGTCTTCCTATTAAACGCTTCAGCTGTGGCCTTATCTGCATATGCTGCTACGTCCCTTAGTCGGTGGTTTTCGTCATAAATATTGCTAATGATATTGTGATTCGTGGGTGTCATCTTTCAACATCATTTCTAATCCTCCAGCCACTGTTCACTAAGGGACTCAATGATTCTCGCACGTTTCTATAGGTCATTTTCCACCATACCCAACTCGCCGAAAAGCTCCTATATCATTTCCCAGCTTGCCGAAAGGGGTTGACCTTTCCCCTCAAAGATAATCCGCTTAACTGCATTCGGTGAACTGGGATTCGGCAGATTGGGCTGTGACCTACGGTACGGAACAAGAGATCCAACGAGTCAAGAGATCCACCGAGTCAGGAGATCCAACCGGTCATGTGACAGGAGAGTCAAAAGATCCAAAGCGTCAAGAGTTCCAACCCGGTCAAGAGATCCAACGAGTCAAGAGATCCATCGAGACAGAGGATCCAACCGATCACGTGACATGCGAGTCAAGAAATCCAACCAGTCAAAGCGTCATACTGGTCAGGATTCCCGACAAAAAAGAAAGTATATCCCTTACCATGTTCATTGCAGAACGATTGCGCTGTACATAGTATTAAGTTAGGAAGTAATATGCCCGGTAACAGTGAAGGCTTTTCGGTGTTTTCTCTCTTCTTACCACACACGCACACGCACAAAAAAAAGTAAGCGAGAAAATCATGAGGTTGCGCTGTAGGTTACGGCGGCGAGTCCCCCTTTTGCCTTTGCACGTTTATGTCCATTGCCCCTAGTGCCGTAACACGCTATGCCAGAACGAATGCTTGTTACCAAGAATATTCAGCTCAACTTACAAAGAAACGTAGGCCGCAGGGCTTAAAACTTATCCTCGTCGCGTTCTCTTCATTGGCCCCCACCCTTATCACATTATTCTATTCTTCTACTGACCGTGCGGGAAAATACTGTCTGACTGTGCTTTCCAATCAACATTGACATGTCACGTTCACTAACCTCAACCCCAAAATGCAGGGTATACTGCTGGACTCAGAGTTGTCTTCGTACTTTTGTGTCTTTTGGCGCAGCCGTCCTCACGTTATGCTAGAACTGAAGTTTGTAACCAATAATAATGGGCCCAGCCGCAAAGTGCTTTGTCTTTGTCCTTTTGTGGACGGCGGGAAAAATTAAGGGAAAACTTGATACAGAAACACACACACACACACACACACACACACACACACACACACACGCACGCACGCACGCACGCGTGTGTGCATACTATATTTTAGTAGGTACATCAGTTACAAACAGCGCTTCATTCGCGGACTATAACATTATGCACATAGCAAAATCCCAACGTCTATTACGCGTTTCAGGTACATTTCGACGTCTTCATATTGAACGGGGACACACAAAAAATAGGGGCGAAATAGTTCCATCTCTTCGGCATATCGGGCGTTCCTCTGCGGATTCGTGGCGTTTGTGGCTTGGGCAGCGGTGCAGGGTCGCATAGCAGAAGCCGCAGCTGGTACTTTGCGGCGTGCTGCACCTTCTGGAAAAATGCAAGCAGTTCCGCGAGACTTGGGTGCTGGTTCGGGAGTTGGTCATGGAATTCATTGTGCCAACCCTCAACCACATTCGTCGTGCGTGCTCCAGAGTTGCCAAAGTGGTTCTATACGTCACGGACGGGAACGTATGTCAGCCAAAATTGCGGAAGTAGGATATGAAGTGCTGCAGCAGAGCGCTCTGAAGAGGTGATACTTGCTGAGGTGGATTGGAAATGAAATCCTCGCTGAACGGGAGACGGAAATGTTCGGGGAGGAAGGGCAGGTGCCTTACCACCCTGAACCACTCTCGTACTTCTTCATTGTCCTGCAGACGGTTCTCAAGCAAAGCTCGTTCCACTTTTCATTTATCGCCTTCGCATAATGAAAGGCGCAGCCACTTATTTTTATCCGCTGATTCACACGTACAGCGCTGAACACTCACTGCTGCATTCATAGCTGCAACTTCGAAGTGAAACATCCAGTGACCTGAGCTTTGTAGTGTTCCCAAGTGGCTGAAACAGTGTAGGAGTGTGTCACGAATGACACCAAGGGTTTATTCATGGGCGGCTGTGTCACGTCGCCTGGTGACCGCAAGCATCACAGGGTGACACTCTTCTCGTATCGACACATATGAAGGGTATACAACGGGATTCATGAATTCTGGTGTGTTATGCTTAAAGTTTCCGTCCCAAAACACTTACTCGGCCGACAAAAGCGCTTCCAAGTCGCTATCTCCGCACAAGACAATCATTTCGCTGCCAGGGGTGGAGTCTCTGAATCGGAGGAATTCTTCTCCGTCCAAGCAGCAACAATAGCCCGTTTCTCGGTCAACCCGTGTTTTTTCCTGGATTCAGGTGACCAGGTGTGTGCACCTTTCCAACCCAATCTGGTATTCACACCAGATGATTCACACACAGGACGCCATCCCATAGGTGAAGGAGGCCACACTCTTAGAAATGAACTTCACCACATAGCACGCTCCTAGCCAACCATCATCCCGAATGACAACGTTCTCGCCCCTGATTTGCTGAAAACGGGAGGAGGAGCCTATTTTGTGGCCATTATGCACGGCACAAAATAGGCTCCTCCTCCCGTTTTCAACAAATCAGGGGCGAGAACGTTGTCATTCGGGATGATGGTTGGCTAGGAGAGTGCTATGTGGTGAAGTTCATTTTTAAGAGTGCATTGGCAATAAAGCGCAGAACAGCGACATTCGCATTGGGACCACTCACCTATAGGCTCTCCTCCTACACTCTTAAAAATGAACTTCACCGCATAGCACGCTCCTAGCCAACCATTATCTCGAATGATATCGTTATCTGCCATGATTTGTTGAAAACGGGGGGCGTACGCTATTTCTGTGACACTTATGCTGTTCATAATTGTCACAGAAAAGGCGTACGCCCCCTGTTTTCAACAAATCAGGGCAGATAACGATATCATTCGAGATAATGGTTGGCTAGGAGCGTGCTATGCGGTGAAGTTCATTTTTAAGAGTGTAAGTTTGAAAAAAAGAACGAAGGAATTAACGACCTCAACAATTGCTGGCCACTGACGTAGGCGTGACAAAAAAGTACAGAACAGCGATGTTGGAATGAGCCGCGTTTGAGACGGTCGATGGAAGGCGCTGCGTATCAAGCACAGAACACCGACGAGAACATTGACCGAGTGTTCTGTGTCCGTGGATGTAATGGCTCGTTGGACGTACTAGTCCGATGGATGTGATGACTCGTTGGATGTACTGGCACGTTGGATGTAATGACCTGTGGATGTAGTGGCCAAAAATGGATGTAACGGCACAATTGATGTAACAGCATGTTGGATGTAACGGCTCGTTTTTGGATGTAACGGCACGTTGGATGTAGTGGCGCGGTACGGGGCCATTACATCCAACGAGCTGTTACATCCCTCGTGTCGTTACATCCATCGATGGACGTAATGGCACGTTGGACGTAACAGCTCATTGGATGTAATAGCACGGTATGGATGTAACGACGCGTTTTCCTAAACCTCGCTATTGTTTTATTGTTTTTATTGCGTTTTCTGTGACGTCCTCATGGAAATTCGTTGCAAAAATAAAAATAAAGACAAGATAAGGTGTCAGAATGCTGTCGAATGTGAGCAATTTCTCAGTGTTCTGTCTGAAGAAATGGGACGTGCACGTCTACGAACAACCGGTCTGCCACCACAAATGGTGATTTATATATGTTCAGAATGCTGTTTGAGCACGAATGATAGCACTTTTATGACAGCAGTCTCCGCATACATCTTTGCTTTTTAGCGAGGCGCGGATTTACGCACAGGGTCGTCAGATGGTCGTGCTTTTCCTGCGCGTGGTCCCAGGAGAAGATGCAGCGAGGTAAGGCACCGTTGCCCGGGCGATCGATGCGACGTTGCCGTGATTGTACGGACAGCGTTTATCAGTGCAAAGTTTCTATCAGTCCGTACGGTATCGATGCATTTTAAGTGAGTTTTAGTGCATCGTACCGTACGCTACGGCCTTTGCGTACGTAACGGACAGCGTTGGTGGTTCTGCGCACGCGCAAGACACAAGCAGAGCTTTGCGCATTGTGCAGAACCACCCCACTATCTCTTATGCACAAAAGGCGACAGCGTACGTTATACTAAAACTAACTAATAGTGAGTTTTAGTGCATCGTACGCTCTCGCGTTTGCGTGCGTGATAGCGTGGTGGTTCTGCGCACTGCGCGAAGTTCTCTTTATGGTTTGCACGTGCGCCGGCAACGCTATCCCTTACGTGCGCAAAGGCGATAGCGTACGGTACACTAAAACTCTCTAATATCCCGCCTAGAGTTACTAAATAGGCTATTTAGAAGAGATTTAGAAGGCTATTTAGTGACTCTAATCGCGCCGTTAACCGTTCGCGTTCAAGGGTGTTGCTGTTCAGATAAACATTTCACGCGTGATTTTAATACGATATCACCATAGACGACTTTCAGTTTACGAACATGTGACGTCACGAGAAGACCGGTTCGAGGTTATATTTTGCTGTGGTGGGCACGAAGCGGGAAAAACGCGTGAACTGATAAAGCTGGTAGTGCCCACAAGCATGCTTTGCGCGGTGGTGTTACGTAATCAATGACGTAGGGGCGCGGATCGTATATCGGATAACTGTGCTTATTCGTACACATGTTACTGCTGGAGCGCACCAACAAGAAGCAATGTCTTCTCAACGGTAGATCATATTTGTCACCAACATTTAAACTGATTATATCAGTGTGGTCAGTGTATACAGCGTTTTCCAGTGTATAACGATCAACACGAAATATTCAGCGGATATCAGACACCGATGGACATATCATACACCAGGGGGTTTCCGTGGCATCCTTCGCTATGCTCTTCCACAGGCAAGAGCGTAGCAAAACATTTACCACATTTAGCACGTAGTACTTTCCTAGCACGGTCCGTTCGATATTGCACGGTGATGCACCAAATGCATAGCTGGACCTCCGAAAATCTTCCAAAAATCTTCGATGGACCTTCGATGGAAGTTGCGAGTTCGATCCCGGCGCCAACTCGGTTGCATGGTACACGATGTCTTTCGCGTGAGATGTTAATCCACACAGCTCCCACTGTGGCGTGGCTCATGATCATAGTTGTCTCGCGACACAAAGCCACGAATTATCATTAGTGAGTTTTAGTATATCGTACGCTATCGCCTTTGCGTACGCAAGGGATAGCGTTGATGGTTCTGCGCACGTGCAAGACCTAGCTTTGCGCATTGCGCAGAACCACCACGCTATCCCCTACGTACGCAAAGGCGACAGCGTACGATATACTAAAACTCACTATTATCATCAACCTCCGGCAGATAACGACCTATAAATAACAAGTATTTCTCGGCTCGATTTAGCGCAACGTTTGGTGAGTGCGAGACTTTTCTTTGAGGAGACCATACTTTTTAAAAATTGGCCCAATAATCAAATAAGCGCGCTGCATCTGAGTAAGCAAAACTTAAGCCAGAGAACAGTCTGGCAACGGGTATGATGGAGACCCTGAACAATATCCGTCTTTATGGTGCTCGGTGCGTTACCATGGTCGGATTATTCTTACAACACTGGAGCCACCATTGAATGACAGTAGAAAAATGATGGCTCTATGAGCTTTCCCACCAACCAAGATATAGTAATGCATTGTACTGAGATGAAGCTCGGATTGCTTTATGTCCTGCAACTAGGTGCGCAACTTAACCCTAATAACAATGATAATGGACTGGGGGTATCATAACTATTGATGGGGCGGGAAATGATGAAGTGCTTTCGTTCCTATCCTTTCTTGTGCATGGTGCGGGTAACGGCTTTACGGGATTACCCTCGTTATGGGCTCACGTGCGAGGCTATCTTCGTCTCAAGGCTATATATATATATATCTGTCTCCTATTCGCCTCGAGATCGAACAGCGTCGCCACCATGCGGCTGCTCCGTGAACTGCCTTTAGTGGGGACGCTCGGCTTGAGCCGGTGCTTTCGCTGTGGTCATCGCGCTCGAAAACGTGCTCGAAAGGCTCAATTTCTGAACACCTGAGCTGTTAAAATCGCTTCAAAATGAGTGAAAATTACTTGGTGGAAAACTTTTTTGAACTTGTCTAGTTCTCTGCACCAGCGCACTTAGCAGGGAAGAAAACTACAGAACGTGCATATGTTCCAGTATGCGGATCCACTATTTGTCACTGCGGTTCTGTGCGTCAAACAAAATGTACCAAGAGCTAAGGTCAATGGTGTAATAGTTTTTTTATCATATGTATAAAACTATGTCACAGTTACTTATAGAATGGTTTCTGTGATAGCTGTTCTAAGTTACTTCATAATGCTCACTTAGGATATTCTGCACGCGCTAAACACAAGTTGTATCGAATGTATTAATAAATGGAATATATGAATTCATGAATATATATATTTATGACACGGGTGTTTTTAAATGTGTGAATTTCAAGCTTTCATTTCATTTCATCTGACCGTATGACAGACTAGACTTTTATCTTTCACATATACGTAATCATTGGAACGCACGCATTCAAGGTAAAATGCTATCTCCACCCCTGAACGTAATATGTAAAACACACTTGTTTTTTGGGGTATGAAGCACGTGTGCAACAGCGTGTTTCCGAACATATACCTGCCGCTGGAACCAAAAACTTAGTTTATATGTAGTTATTACTTGACCGGTAGCACCCCACACAAAGTCAAGTCCACCACACAGGAGTGGTCATCTCGTAACATATTTTAGCACTACTTAGTGAATGCCCGCCCAGGAAACAAATCAAACCTCGAACCTCTCCCGTACTCGCTCGACGCAAAGGGCTTCAATACTTACTAGGCTATTCTGCCCTTATGTTACATTCTTGCACATTTGTACATTTAGATTTATTGTTATTGTTGATTAGTACATTGTACATTTAGATCAGTGGAGACAGGAATTTTGAGTGAGTGTTCTTTTTTTAAAATCCTTGTTGTCTCGACGTAAGATAAAAAGGTACAGGGAAAGACAGCAATACACAAGCCACGAATAAATGTTCGAGCGAGAGCAGCAAAAGACTAAAACAAAATCGCGCTTGGAACAAAGGAGGTAGTGTTTCCCTTCAAAAGCACACAGGATATTTTCTTTTCACAACTTCGCGACTGGAGAGCTTCGTAGTGCAGCAATATTTGTCAGCTTTCACACCTTATCGGCGTTCTAAGTATCGCATTTCAACACATCCGCAATATGTGAGGCACTGCATGACAGCGGCATTTCATCCAGAAACACTGCAATATCTGCGTAGAAAAGCCAGAGCCTGCTGCGTCCGATCATGCCGTATCCCCAAAGGGGATCCGTCGCAGCACCACCTACAGTTCGATCTCGAGGCGAATACATTTGCACGCTTGTGCGGAAATACAACCAGTACTTTCGGTTTTCATTTCGACAAGGCATAATACGATACGAGGAATATAACCTAATGGCAGGTACTAAGATACTAAAAAAGACGACGACTAAAAGCAAAGAGCTTACTGTTGACTACATACTTCCGCAGACTACTCTTTCTATGCAGTTGAAATTCATTGATGTTTCGCTTTTCGGCCTTTTTAAAGCGCAGATTCAAAACAGAGACACAGAGAGGAACACGAAGCACATGCACTACTACCGACAGTTTAATTAAACACCGAGATAAAATATAATGACTACCCAACGACCCGCTAGATGTGCTACCTTTGCGAATGCCTCAGGTAACTTACTATCTCCTTCGTGGGATGCGCAATAGGTAGGGTACTGGCGCATCCCGCACCCTGAAGCATCGGTGTGCACAAATGCCAACCATCCGTCTTTTCCACCTTCTATACATTTCGACGGTGATCACCTAATCTTGTCCTATATCACCTCATCCCATTGTCATTCATGTAGTTGTTGTCTTATATGGAATATCTTCCAGAGGAAGGGGGGACCCTGTAAACAACGTTGTCTGCGCAATACGGCGGCTTATGTTTTTCTAGGAACAACAAGCCCAATTTTCTCCCGTGTTAAAACGCAAGTTTCCACAAATTTCCTTTTACAAAGTGATGCACCGAAATGCTATCGGAACTCGACTAAGGTCAACGATAACGGCACCTACGACACATTAGAGCGTTTTAGTGCATCGTACACTACTATCTTTGCGTACTAAGGGATAACGCGGTGGTTCTGCGCACTGCGCGAAGCTCTCTTTATGTTTTGCGCATATGCGCAGAACCACCAACGCCTCCCTTACGTACACAAAGGCGATAGCGCACGATGCACTAAAACTCTCTATTAAAGAATAGAGCTTGTTACTATAGACCTACCATAAAGTGGCTTCCGGAGTACCGTGTCTACACCACACAATCAGCAGATAAGATTCTGATCAATGCTACGGCGCCTCACTACCGTTTTTGTTTTTTCGGCAGTTTTATTTGTGCTTGGTATTTATGCATGGCGGCCTAAAACGTTCTTTGTCCAAAACCGACTGCTTTGTCCGCAAACTTCAAACCGCCGAGAAAACAGAACACTTCAGCGTGCTATACCGGGCTGACCTCGAACTTCGTTACGAAAGTACCTAAAATACGTGCGAGCCGCGTTCCAACAATTGATTTTACCGTCCATGGTGTTGAAAGAAAAGTATGACAACGATTTGTTTTCGTAACTTCATTGCACATCATATAGCGCCGTGGTCGTTACATCGTTGTTACGACACACGATCTTGGATATTTCATTCCCTAACCTGCAGTGCACCGACGCAAGCCAGTTTAGACGCTTAGCAATGCGACACCATAACAACCGTCTCATTGTTGGCAAATCATATGCGCTCTAATGAACGAGTTTGAAATACTGCGATTTCAAAACTCGTAAACTTTATAAACAGCTATGGAGCAAGTGTATCCCAGGCTTTTGTGCTGCGCTTATAGGTCTATGCTATTGGGTTCCCTGTTTCGTAGTTCTCGTATTTCGCGTTGCAGTTGTATGGGGGTGGGGTAACATTTCTTATCCTTTTCTTATTTGGGGGAGGGGGGCGAGGGGGTTTGTATGGGAGTGGGAAAATTCATCAGGTGACACGTTTAATCTATTTCCTCGCGTTACGTTTAATCTATTTATTTTTCTCAATCCAGGACAAGCCAATCCATTCCATTTTCAAATTATCCGAAAAGAGTGATGGGTCCATTTATATGTGAAGGGCATCCTCATGGCAAAGGGATCCTTTTCGATCAAGAATAAAAGGCTTGATTCCTTCTCTCAAGGACACACACAAAATACGAGAACAACAAAGCCGAATGCACTGTGCGTTAGGCTTTCCCTCATTTTATATAACTATGCGGTTTAGCCAGCTTGCCGTTTCTCTCCTCCCGATCGACGGCATGACCCTGAAAATGCGGACAACTTTCGAATCTGTACTGCCACGAGCTCCGGGTTGCAAGTCCTCCTGAGTGGAGAATATTTGATCCTTGTTGTTCACACGCTGGAACACCCTGGGCCAGTGTACGCAGCATAGACGACTCCAGAAGTGATGAATAGGTGAGGGCAGGCTCCCCGGAATTTGAGCCTAAGTATTAATTTTAAAGACGTTGTCCATTGAAGTTCCTTTTTTAGCAGGTTATAGGTACAGTGTAGGTTAGTTTTCGTAGGTTAACCAATAACACAGGATACCTAGACCACGACTGAATCAGAGGAAATTTCACATAGGATGACACCTTCTGAACATACCCACATAATACGGCAGGCACTAAAAGAAGAGAGAGAGTGAGTGAGAGAGACAAAAATAAGCAAAAGCACTACGTCTGTACTGGTTAGTGGACACCCTTTTAATGGTAATACGTATTATCTGACTTAATGTAGCACTGTCTTATGTTTCCGAGGGCCTCCACAACCACCAGAAACTCTCAAGCCCCCCAACTCACACAAGCCATACACATAGAGAGAAAACGCATTAAAGAACTGGTCATCATTACCTATCGCCCGCCTGCAACATGAACTTGTTTGCTGCATTCAAATAATGTACTTGAGAAGGACAATCCTCAAGTGGGTTGGATTGGCACTGTGAATACATATATCGCAGTAAGCACAGCTGCTCAAACAACATCGACAGCTGAAACTATGAGCGGATCTGAGTAACTCCGGAGAAAAGCTACCGAAACACGAGCCTATACTTCGTAGCAAGCACACCAAGCAGTCAGATTAAACTGCATGCCGGTTCAAATCAATAACGGTTCTCCAGTGACTATCGCAAATGTGGGGCAGAAGCCGTGTTCGCTAAGCCGAGAGGTATGATGCTTCGGTGATACGAAACCGTGCCGTGTAATTGAATGAGCTGCCGTCAGTCAGCGAACGGTCGAACGTCTGGTCGATAGAATCGGAGTTATTTTTGAAAGCTGGAATCGCACGCAAATGGCCTTGATGCATGCGGATACCTGTACTTACGCATTCGCCATGCATACAGTATGCGTGTAACCCCTACCGCACTGTTAACGCACGTCTTTCCGCGCTGGTTGTTTTCGATACTTGGCGCGACGAGGGGCGCCGCACGGAACTCCAACTTGCAGCAGATGGAGGACACCGGCTTATATGGTAGTATTTTGCAATGTCACTGTAATATCTGATGGACGAGGCAAATGAATAAGAAGCGTATAAGCAAATTTGAAGTTATTAACGACGACGACTTATTAAAAGGAAAAAAAGGTTAAAACTTGGGCGGGTTGGTAACTCATATTTAAAATCTATAAAACCCTCAGTGCGGGGACAAAGACAAGGACGTATACAAAGAAGAAGAAGAATTGCCAACCAAAGAATTGAAAACGACGATAAAAACCAGAGACACGGAACAGAAAAAGACAACACGACACGTTCTCAAAACGAATTGAAACCGGATAACCGGATAACAGACATAGACTTGAACCTACATTTCAAGTGTTATGGCAGACGGGGTGTTATACCCGTGACACACGGGCAGGCTAGAACTCATTTGAAGTAGGGGTCCTTTACAGCTTTGAAGGACCCCTTAGGGCAAGGAGTTTGCATCACTAACACACGACAATGGCGGTCTCGCATTAGTGTATCTCTTAGTGCACTCCGGAATTGCTCAATGCCTCGGCGATACGGGTGTAGACTTCACCATTGTGTTTCGGTCCACGCAGGTCATCTAAATTGTCTCCCCATAACTTTATTACAGCCCATGTATCCCTTTCTTGCACCTGTACACGCGGCTTTTTGGGCGCGAGATTATTGCATTTATTATCACCAGAAAAAGTTATGATAAGGACCCTGTAAATTTGGAAAACTATTTTAACGACTGATAAAAATGTTGAACATAGGCATTTGTGTGTTAAATAATCGGGATCTGCTAATCATCGGCGGATGCTGCTATCGAGGCTATACGCCTTTTCGGTCGGAAATGAGAGAGTCCATATCCTTTTTCGAAAAGGCCCGTTATCTAAAAGGAGAATCTCCGTTATCGTGTGTCAATGGGCGCAAAAGCCGTTCCTGTAGGTGTCCTTCTCTGGAAAGACCTTTAGAGTGTCCGTGTGTCAGGGGTGTTAGACACTTAGAAAATCGGCTCCGCGAATACCGAAATTCATCCGACGGTGACATCACTGCGGAAAAGATCACGGTGGTTACTAGATCCAATATGGTATGGCGGTGTCTCTTGCCCCTCTGACGTCAGAGCTGGATGCAAAAATTTGTTCAAGGGTTTATATCTCGCCAACAACGACACGTAAAAAAATAATACTTTATTTTACACTATACTCAGTCGCGTAGTCAAGAGTGTTCCACTCGCTATTGGCCCCGTTTGTTTTCCGCATAACGTGCTTTTGAGAGTTTTCGTTTGGCAAAAATCGAGGGGTGCCCACCGGAGTTCCCAATTTATGGGAAATCTAGACTTCACGCAGACATTATCAGTCTGACGTATCGCAGACGGGCACGCTGTGTTTCCGTTGAAACATGAATCGGTACATGATTGAGTACCGTGTTTTTCTGCTCCGGACTTGTTGGAAAACTGAGTCTATAAAGGCGTGCCCAACCTCCGATGCGAGCATGGCACCCGATCGCGTCATCTCGAAGGGCCTGTTAGCCACCGAAATCGCCTGACCTTACAACTCCTGATTTCTTCCTGTAGAGCATGTAGAGAGGTAGAGTGTACTGGAACAAAGCAAGAACTAGCGGAGTACTAGAATAAAACGTGCGCCGCGAAATTACGCTCCTGAATGCGGAACAGCTGGTACGAACCTTGGATAAGATATAAACGTCACGTTCAAGCACGTCTGCATGCCAAGGGCGGCCACTTTCAGCACTTCACTTGACATCATCATTTATCGGAACAGTGCAGGGTTAGTACACCTTTAATTTAATTTCACCATACGTTGGGATATTTCGCGCGTTATGCGAAAAAAACCGGGGCGAATAGCGAGAGGGACACCCTGCGTACAATATGGGCATTGTGTAATGAACCACACATATCAAAGTCACGACCCCTTAGGAGGGGTCTACACTGTTAAAATAGAACTTCACCACGTAGCACGCTCCTAGCCATCCATCATTCCGAATGATATCATTCTGCCTCCTTATTTGCTGAAAATGGGAGGAGGCGCCTATCTGGGACACATTATGCATGTCCCAGATCGCTCCTCCCCCTGTTTTGAACGGATCATGATCATGACTCATGATCCGTTCAAAACAGGGGGAGGAGCGATCTGGGACACGCATAATGTGTCCTAGATAGGCGCCTCCTCCCATTTTCAGCAAATAGGGAGGCAGAATGATATCATTCGGAATGATGGATGGCTAGGAGCGTGCTATGTGGTGAAGTTCTGTTTTAACAGTGTACTTGGGCGTTCAGCTATTATTTAGGACGTAAGAGTTAGAGTGGGTCCACGTATCAGTGGAAGCTCTTCCTTCGATAGCACGAAGTGACTCCGTAAACTATGGGCTATGAAGTCTACCAAGCTAGCCCGCCGACTGTGTCGGCACCAAACCGCGATTTTAACTTGTTGACTGTGACACCTTTGATGATGATGATGATTGAAAGAAAAAAATGGGGATTGTAGCCCTCATCACGAGGGCCGGCTACCCCAGATCACCTAAGGAAAGGAAAGGAATGCCAGACACATCCACCCACACCCACTGGAGATGTCGCGAAGCGGCGACGAACGCCACAGTCAGGGTCATAGCCCGTCTAACAGCTTGGTGTCCCTTAAAAACTGTGTAACTGCTCGCAAAGCTGTCAGTTGAGTGCTCGTTGGCCATGGCCCCAGCACCTTCTGCATTCCGAAGGGTCGATTGTCAACCCGGCCTAACGCGGCTACAAGTCTGTCACGACACTCAGAGTATCTTGGGCACATAACTATAATATGTTCGACGTCTTCGATAGAGCCACAGACTGAACAATTGGGAGAGTCCGCCTTCCCAAGCCTGTACAGGAGTCTTGCACTGTATGGCACACTGAGCCGGAGCCTGTGAAACAATGACGTAAGCTGCCGTGGCATGGATGTTGGGAGGACCAGGGCTAGTTCGGGGTCAACCCGGTGCAGAAGGGAAGATCCAGCCTCGCCACAAAACCATTGATCTATTGACAGCTTATGGCTCAGAGACTTTAAGGCACTCTTGGCGTCCGCCTTCGTGAAGTAAACACTGCGGACTGTACTATTTCCATGTGCTTTCCCGGCGTAGTGATCGGCTTCATCATGTCCGGTGATCCCACAGTGGCCAGGTATCCACCGGAAAATCACGTCATGGCCAGCGGTCACTGCTTTTTGGTGCGCTTCTAGTATGTCATTAAGTACAGGAGCTGAGAGGTGGTGTGTACACTGTGTCATAAGGGTCCGTAAAGCGGCTTTAGAATCACAAAAAAATAACCCATTTTCCCTGGGAAGGCGCGCACGACATATGCTCTATGGCTAGAAGAAGAGCGTGTAGCTCTGCTGCTGTCGATAAAGTTCGATGCGATAGTCGAGCACTGCGCGCAGTATTCGACGCAATTATTCGACGCAAGTATTCGGTACAACGAAGGCACAGGCGGATCCTGTAGATATTGTGGAGCCATCCGCATATACCGCCTTGCGATCATCCAGACGTTGGATCAGTTCCAAACTCAGCTGTCGCTGCATGCAAGGAAGTGAGGACTTCTTCGACGAAAGGCCTGGAACTTCTGTATTGACTCTGAGAGGGACAACACCCCACTACGGCAAAGGCGATGCTGGAATGCGTTTATATGATGATGAGATGCCTCGGTATGGCAGAATGGCCTGGCGAAAAGTGGAATTAGCTCTCTTATTAATTGCTTCAACAAGGTGGTGCCGACGATGCCGCGTTGACAGTCGGATGAAGTGACGAAGTGATTCCTGAACTCTTAGAGCTGGTACCGGAGGTTCCTTCGCTTCTGCAACTGCGAGCTGGTTAGAAGCTGACCGATGAACCCCCAAGCACACTCTTAGGCTCCTGGCAGCCACACTCTCGAGGATAGATTCTGAGGTGGGGCACAGGCCTTGTAGAAGTGGCAGGGAGTACGCCAACATCTGACGAATTAGTGAATGATGCAGACCGAGCATAGCCGTCGGAGACGCTCCCCATCGACTGCCAGCGATGTAGTGCATGACATTAACGACGGATGTTGCTTTCTCCTTTATGCGTTGAACTTCGGCTGACCAGGACAGAGATCTGTTCACGATGACCCCAAGGAACCTGTGATGTGTTACTCTTCGGAGGAGTTGTTGACCATTGACTTGAAGCTGAAAGTTGGTAAGCGTTTCCTCGTGAACGGCATCACTACTGTTTTCTCTAACGACACATCCATGCCCCGTTGAGACAAGAAGATGGTAACCTTGTCTAGTGCCTCCTGAAGACGTGTACGAAGCGCTGACCACTGTTTCCCGGAGACTTCAAACATAAGTCATCAGCATACATACTTAGACGTACACCTCGTGGTAACAGGGACGGGAGTGTCGCCAGTAGCATGGGACTGAGTACTGCCCCCTGCGGCACTCCTGCGGTCACTGAGTGCTTCTGTGTATCCCCGGTGCTGGTACGCATGAACACCGCCCGGCCACTTAAATAGTTAGCAATCCACCTCAGCGCTCGCCCCCCTATGCCGAGGGAATAGAGGCCATGCAGAACATGAGGGTGCCTTGCAGTGTCATACGCCCTTTTGATGTCAAGGAACACAGCTGCAGTCATTCGTCCACCCGATCGCTCCTGTTCAACTGTTGATACCAGGTCCAGTACGCAATCCATTGTACACCTTCCTCTTCGGAACCCCGCCATCTCTTTCGGCAGACGATTGCGATTCCAAATACCACTCAATCCGAGATAAGATAATACGTTCCATAATCTTGCACAAGCAGCTTGTCAAGCTTATTGGGCGAAACGAGTCTATTTGACTTGGTGCTTTCCCCGGCTTCAGAATAGGTATTGCTCGCGATACCTTCCAGCCCTCAGGGATAGTACCCTTTTGCCATTGGTCATTCATCAACCGAAGCAATACCTTCCGAGCCACATGGCCAAGATGCATTATCATTTGGTACGATACACCATCCGGGCCCGAGAACGACCGGCGATTGCACGCTTGAATGGCTGTTTCCAGCTCCTGAGGGGTGAAGTCAAGATCCATCGCAGGAACTTCAGCATTGTGGTTTAAGTCGACAGCGCAAAGTGCCTCTTACGTTGACACCTGGTACCCAGAAGTTAAGGACGCAGTCGATGGTTTTAGGAGTAACGCACAAAATTCTTCCCCAGCAGCTGTTTCTGACGTACCATGATGCACGGTAAGAGCGCGGAATGGAAAAAGCTGACTCACCGGTGCTCGCCTTTCTAAGCCTTTCACAATTCGTCACATGTGTCCTGTAGTGGCATGTGGGTTTAATGTTTCACAGAAAGATTTCCACTGTTTGGAGGAAAGCTTCCCCAGATGTCTGTGGATAATGACTTTAACCCTACAGGCCTCTTCGTAATCTTCGATACGGCCAGTTCTACGGAAACGGCGCTCGGCACGGCGTCGAATTGCCCATAGGCGTTGGTACTCAACGTCCACCGACTGGTGTGCTCTTGGGGCTGAAGTGAGGATTGTCACTTTGTCCACCATAGCAGATATCTGGGCCTCAAAGGCCGCGATGTTGGTAGCACGCTGGACTGTGGCATCCGCTTCTATTTCAAATAGCTTCCAATCTGTGACCCGCACTCTGTGGCTTCGAGTAGCCATTAATGAATGTAAAATAAGCACTGGTACATGATCGCTCCCCATGGACTCCAAGTTAGTCGCCCAATGTAGGTGCTGCGCTTGGTCCTCAGAGCAGAAGGTGACATCGAGACAGCTCTGGTACCTTGGGCCTCTATAGAAGGTGGGTGATCCATGGGTGGGTTAACACATACTATGGCCCTGACTTCCTCTAGGCACAGTTCGATGATCTGCCCTCGCCCGTCAGACCAGGCGCTTCCCCAGACAACGCTGTGGGCGTTGAAGTCGCCACATACGATGAAGGGTACGGGAAGGTCCCTAAAAAAAGCTCTAACCTGGTCTTCGGAGATACGGACGCTCGGGGAGATGTATACACTGGCGACAGTCAGCCGTTGGTTATTCATCAATAGTAATTCATCAATACACAACACTGTACATGTTCAAAATGCTCGTCACTGGACACTTTCAAGTTTCCTGATGGTACGTCCTTTCGGACTGCTAACATAGCCCGACTCACACCGGAAACTCGTTGGGAAGTGTACAGGACATGGTTCGACAGTCAGAACGTCATGCCAACGTTAGGTTCACTGAGCGCAAGGATCGGAAACCGATGACGATACACGAAGTTCCGGAAATCGCCCAACTTAGAGCTTAGCCCATTGCAGTTCCACTGAAAAGTTGTACTCCTTTTATGTGTAGTCCTTGTAGAGCCGCGCAGGAATGAAAGTCGAACAATGGCTCCAGAGACAGCAACCCCTGCACTTCTGGTAGATTCGCTGATGCTGAAGGCAGAGAACGCAGAATAGCTCGCACCACATATAGCACGCTGCTAGCCAACCATCATCCCCAATGACAACGTTCTCGCTCCTGATTTGTTGATAACGGGAGGCGGAGCCTATTATATATCTGTTATGTATGTACGGCATTCTGGCTACAAAATAGGCTCCGCCTCCCATTTTCAACAAATCAGATGAGAACGTTGTCGTTCGGGATGATGGTTGGATAGGAGTGTGCTATGTGGTGAAGTTCATTTTTAAGATTGTCGAGCAGAACATTATGTGTACCTCCGTGTTGGCGTCTGATTGGGTGCTACAGTTCTTCAAATGACGTAGCAATGGATAGAGGTATCTGGATGGCCGTACGTCTACTCGCCCGTATCCGAAAAAGAGTGCGCATTTGTATTAACGCTGCACACGTTATGAAGGAGAAGTATTGGACAATAAATTGTAAATAGAATTACGAAGCGTAGAAGAACAATATTACACCTATTACACCCCTAACTAAATACCTTCAGATAGGAGTTCTTATCTCCTTTATAGAGTACATATAGTTAATTAAAATAAAATTTAATGCGCGTGCACATGTGAAACGTATATTGCGGTGTAGCAACGGCTTCGTTAGGAAGAGATTATGACGCCCTACACTCTTAGAAATGAACTTCACCGCACAGCACGCACCTAGCCAACCATCATCTCGAATGATATCGTTATCTGCCCTGATTTGTTGAAAACGGGAGGCGTACGCATTCTTTTGTGACAATTATGAACAGCATAAGTGTCACAAAAAAGGCGTACGCCTGCCGTTTTCAACAAATCAGGGCAGATAACGATATCATTCGAGATGATGGTTGGCTAGGAGCGTGCTATGCGGTGAAGTTCATTTCTAAGAGTGTACGCCCCACAGAACGTCGCCACATAACACGCTGAAGGCAACCGTTAGCACTCCCGATTTGTGGCGCGGGGCGTACGCCTTTCTGTGACAATGGACCTTTGTCACAAGGGCCTATGCGCATGACCTTCATGCGCTGGAAGGGTTATCTTCATCTTCACTAGATGGAGCAATATAGGGACGACAGAAATGGGGACCAGTGGGGAGACCGCACGAACGGCGCGAGCTCGTCGGTCCCACTCCGGACCGGATTGGGTCCTTGGTGCTATCCACGTGGATATGTTTTGGCGCAGCGCCAAGCGTGGTTCGCTGGAGAGCCGCTAGGATACGGCGCGTATATGAAAAAGGTCCATTCACGTAACTGCATATGTGCCACAAAAAGACCTTCCGTTTCCATGTTTCCAACAAATCAGGGGAGAGAACGACGTCATTCGGGTTGGTGGTTGGCTAGGAGCGTGTCATGCGGTCAAGTTGTAGAGGAGATGTTCCGAGGTTTCCCCCAGAGGGTTAGTCGTGACGTTGCCCACCTATGTAAGCCCGACAACGGCGAGCTCTTTCAGAAGCACCACCACCTGTAGAGGAGATGGTGTTACTCTAACATGAGTCCTGATTTGCGATGATAGAATGTCCCGGAGTGTCGGGTGTGCTGGGGAGCTTCTCAACCCATGGCCATTCCAGGACTGCACCGATAAAAGTGAAGCTTGCGCCATGGCACACGGTTGTAGAGGCGCGTCGTCGTCGTCGTCCACTGCTCGCCACAAAGTTCTGTTTAAGGGTGCAGGGAGTCGGGACCGGATATACTTTTTGGGAATATTTGGACACAAATGCAAAGTTAAAGTGACGGTCGCGTCCGGAAACCAATCTATGGAAACTATACCACTGTGTTCAGCATTGCCCAACAGTCTACCTGGCGCGCAGAGGAGGAAGTGGCATTCCTTTTCTCAAAGGCGTGCCATCATTGGCCGGTTACAGAATGACGTTTTCTCGTTTTTCCAGAGAGGGAATTCCCGAATATTCTCAACATCCGGCGTCCTCTCTTGTCATGTATTCCGTCGCATAATACTGAAAGTACACCAGTATTTCGCGTGGGATCTTCGATACCGTGGTCAGTGGTCTGCGAGGAATTAATGAATGAGGAATGAGTTTCGAAATCGACTGGAACGGATGCGACCGCCCCTTTAAGGGACCAATCCGACCAATCTAAACGTACTTCTAGGTTTGAAAATAAATACTTTAAAAATCTCTCAGCAACAGTGATCTACGCCAGGCATCTCCGGAACTGCGTGAACTTCCTAATGGAACTGCGTTCCATTAGGATGTGTTTACAGGTCCCAAATGTCGCCACACCAGCACTGGACAGCTGTTACGGCCTTCTTGGGCCTCTTCAGCAGTGCGCAGGTGGGCAACGTCCGTTTTCTCCTGTTCCATTAGGAAGGTCGTTCAGTGCCTTCCAAAGCTTGGCTTCCCATATCTTATACATAATCTATGGGTGAATTAATTGAGACGCATTTTAGAAACTAGACCGGGTCGAAAGCTTGAATGTCCAGTAAATTTAGTGGATGGCCGTATAATATGCATGGAAGCGCATTGATGACGATAGTTAGGTACCAGTGGCAGAGTGGAAGTGCATGCTTATTTACTGAGCTGTTTGTCTACCGATTTGGCGGCATGCTGCAAGGAGAGGTGGATTCTGGTTCCTGGGCCGACATCATAGGGAACAGCACCGACATTCCCCTCGGAAAACCCATAGAAAACACACAGACAGCAGTATCAGCAAACGAGCAGCCGTGCTTTCACACGAGCGACATTTCCCAGGTTACTCCAGTGGGAGACGTGAAAAACGTCATAGCTTTCTACCATCACGTGAGCGAAAGCGCTCAACGTCATGTCTTTTCGTGCTCTTCTAACAATGGGGAATGTCATGCGGTTCAGTCACAAGACATTCCTAGCAGACGACAGGGCCAATTGGTGTCGGCTGCTATGTCTGCAGTGCGCCACTCCCGATATCCTGCCGAGCGAATGCTCAGCCCGAGCACAGTTTTTCGCTTTTGCTTCCACTATAATATTCCGTTAGGATGTCGCTCGTGTGAATACATGGTAAGAGACATTTTCTATGACACAAAGCGCGTTAGGGCAAAGAAGGCGTAAATGGAAAGGTCGAGCGAAGGAGCCATATATACAGGTTTCTACATCGCAGATTGCACATTTGTGGTGTCCCGCCCCCAGTACGCGAATCTTATTTCGTGACTATGTACAGGAACTGATTTGAATAGATTGTCGTCGAAGACCGGGTGCTACCATTGAATTATTGCAAATGGGGCGGGTAAAAACAAACGTTTCCATTCTGCCGGGGACCGTGGCTTCACATTTTGCTGCGCGTTTGTGAGGGAAAAGGTCATATCAAAATGAATGGCCTCTTGAAAATACGCGAGCAGCGGCGAAACGCGCTTACTGGATGATGTGATAAAGAGATTCTCACATCCGTAGAAGGAAGAAACTAGAACGAAAAATCGCTGAAAAAGAAACTCGGGGGCGAGCGAGCTATTCGCGGTCTCCGAGTAGAATTCGACGATTGGCACGCACTTTTATCAGCGTCATTCGCAATAAGGCTTTCATATTGAATACGGCTCGCTCGCGCGTTCTTTCTGTATTTCTATTACGTTAGATGGTGATGTGATAAAGAAAAAAAAATTACGTTACATATTTCATTTATTATGCGTATGTGGCATAGCACTCTACTACGACACTTCGATTTTTATTATTATCAGAAATCAGGGAACTGCGGCACTCTTTCAAAACAGGAGACACCCATAGCTTCTTTGAATTGTATGTGCTGGTTTCTCTCGTTTAAGAGGGCAGCTCTTCTGCTTCACGCATTTTCTATGGGACATATATTTCATGCTTGGTCGCGGGAAGCGACTAACGGCTTCACTGACACGAGGACGACGATGAGGATCAAGATGAAGCAAATCACTTCTTGAAATATTGAAACGGTTTTTACGTTTTTTTGCGGAAACGTCTTTTACTTCTGGGGACGTTTTTTCAACAGCGGTAGATATAAATTTATTTGTCTGCACTCTGTACACATGCTTGAGAAATGTTTCAAGGGTGAAGAAACATCGACCTTCACTCATTCGCACTCCAATCCATGACGTGCACAAGTGGAGGAACAGTTTACTTCCCACCGCATCACCAGCCAAGAGTCTAAGTCAGGGGTGCCGAAGTGGCGGCCCGCGGCCCGCACGGCCCCCGAGCAAAAAGAAGAAACATATTCAGCCCAAGCTTCCTGAACGGCCGTGGCGTTATCATTGGGCTCTGTACTCGTGCAGTTTACCTTGCGTTAATTAGTGATAGAAAATTGTTGCCACCGACCTGTAACAGCCGATGACTCTCTAAGAGACCAGGGAGGCAGGTTGGCACATGACAACGGCGAAGACAACAAAGGTAACACAAAGGCACCCAGGGAACGTCGAACTTTTAACATTTAATCCTAATCAACCTTTAATCATGATAAAAGGTTGAAAGTTTGACTTTCCCTGTCTGTCTCCATGTTGCTTTCGTCGTCTTCGCTGATGAGTCTCTAAACCTGTCCCTGCGTCTGATTTCTACTTGATTAATATTACTAGTAAATTCCTACCAAAAGTTTCTGAGCACACCCTATACATGGCCGATGTGTAAAGGTGCGTCCTCAGTATGCCGATCAGAAAGGCCGATCGGCTCTCCCCGCTGTGCTTTGTCTATGGCTCGCTATGCCAATCGGCCTTGCAGGCCGGCATTTTGAGGATTCACCTTAATATTGGTACCTGCAATGCCACCAGAAACGGACCGGTTCAGTCGAAGGCTTGGTGACCTCCCGAGTGAATTCGATCAAAGATTCTTTGAGTGCAGGAGACTCGAAACGGAGCTTTTTGGCTCGCCGTTTTCCGCAGTTGTTGACAACGTTCCTGATGATTAACAAATGGAACTGATTCACCTGCAGTGCGACGCACCGATAAGTTCCCTGAAGTTGGTTAGTTCGTTTTATGCTTACGTTGGGAGAGAGTATCTCACGATTCGTATGTTGTCACGGACAAACCTGTCCATGTTCGGTACTACACATACGTGTAATAATAATAATTCGTGGTTTTACGTCGCGAGACAAACGTGTCAACATACTTGTGCGAGCAGGCGTTTTCTGTGATGAACCTGAAAAGTCACACTCCGCAGCTAACAAACGAACACCTCCTCGCTTTCACGCGATGTTGTGTTGTCGACGCAATAGTTAAAAACAAGTTTTGTCAAGTTTCCTAATGACACAGCAAATAAAAAGGATTGGTAACCCTGTGATTGAGCAACGCTAATTAACACAAATGTATACGTTTTATGTCGTTTTAAGTTATATGTTGTATCATCTATATCAGAAACAGGCTACCCTAAAGCCGTGGTATGCGGCCCGCGTAGTTCCTCCATGACTCAATGCGGCCCGCGGACACGAATGAGTTCGGCACCCCTGGTCTAAGTACAACGCTGCCGTTTCTGTCCTTCCGCCATCAATCGCCATGAAAGTCAGGGACCTCTTACTCCATCGTATTGAAGATCAGCCTTACACCAAGCTCAAAGACGCAATCATGAAGCTCACTACAGCGCCCAAACGTCGTCGGTTACACGAGTTATTGACAGCCGAAGACCTCAGCGACCAAAAACTTACGCAATTACTGCATCGAATGGAACATCTGTTGCGAGATAGGTATTTAGCGATTGACGAAGCATTTCTTCGTTGACTCTTCCTCCAACGCGTTCGCAAGTCTCTGTGTGTGGTACTAGCTTCTGTTGGAGGCGTTACGTCCTGTTGTTGTTGTGCTCAAGCTCAAGTCTTCTTCGAAATGGATCTTGTCCAGCAGCTTGCGTGCGTGTATGCTATTTTATGCCATTGCATAACCTCGCTCAGACGGCGGACAACATCGTATAGGTCTTTTCTCCAGTGTTGGCTACAGTCTCCCTGGTACAGCACTCACGAATAGCGGATCTACGCGCGGAAGTTGCGCGCCTGAGGGAGTTAGCACGTGGGTACGTGGAATCCTTACTGTTTCCCGTCGCTCATTGACACCCCGGTGTCACTTCTTCCGATCACCGTATACCCGTCCAAATTCGTCTCCTGCCAACGACTCCGGCATATCCTCTTACCATCGCAAGTTTTGCAACCGTGCCTGACGCTGTACTACGCCGTGTTCCTACAACACACGGAACAGGGAAACTACACCGCCCTGCACCAATGGCGTTGTGCGCTGTAGAGGCTCATGACGACCACAGTCACCCCCGTCAGATTCCTAATCGACACCGGTGCAGAAGTTAGTGTCCTCCCAGCAACGCGAGAGGATGGTCGCACCTCTCCAACCGGACACTTACAGGCAGTAAATCACAGCCCCATATCTACTTCGGTCAAAGATCCGCAACTCTCAACCTCGACCTACGGCGTACTTTGCGGTGGATTTTTCTCCTGGCAGACACATCATACGCTTTCCTGGGAGCGGATTTCCCCTTACTTTGGCCTTCTTATTAATATGCGCCAAAACACACCGACACTGTGACTAGCCTAGCCATTCAAGGCACCACCTGCAGCACGTCATCTCTGAACCTTACATTGTCATGTACAGAGATCCAAAGTCCATACAAGAACCTTGTACAGCAGTACCCCCAGCTTGACCCGCCCAGACAATCTCCTACCTCCAGTCAAGCACAATGTGACGCAGACACAAGGGGGGGGGGGGGGGGGAGACCATGCACTGCACCCGTTTTCGACGGCTTCCACCCGAGCACCAACGCATCGCCCGTCAGGAATTTCAATTCATGTTGGAGTAGTGTACTATAATACATCCATCATCCAGTGCTTGGTCCTCGGCGCTCCACGTGGTCCCCAAACCCACACCAGGCGACAGGTGGCCGTGTGTGGATTACCGTGTTCTCACCGCATCGCAGCTTCGGATACCCTATCCCGCATACTGAAGATTTTTGCTTCGAACATATCGACGGTGTCACAATCTTCCCAAGATTGACCTCATTAAGACGTATCGTATGGAGCCGGAGGGTATACCCAAAACAGCAATCACCACCCCGTTTGGATTATTTGATTATGTACGCATGCCTTTTGGTCTCACAAACGCTGCACAGACATTTAAACGGTTCATCGATGAGATTATTCGCGGACTGTACCATTCTGTTTCGCGTACCCTGACGACATGGTAATCCCCGGTCACACCCCAGAGGAACACGTTGAACATTTCCGCCTCCTCTTCAACCACCTCGATCAGTATGGTGTGATCATCAACTCCCCAAAACGTTAATTCGGTGTTTCTACCATTAATTTCTTCGTCCACAGCGTCGACGCCCAAGGCACCCGACACTTACCAGACAAAGTTGAGACCTAATTTCTACCGCCGGTTCGTGCATCCATGTTGTAGCCCTTTCACGGCCTGCTGGGTACTACTAAGAACCACGCGACCAGCTTGACATGGAATGACGCCACGTCTGCCGCATTCGTGGTTGCCCACAAGGCTTTAGCCATTGCTACATGTTGCTCATTCACCGGCAACATTGCGGCCTTACTTCACTTGCCGTCGACGCGTGAAACCATGCAGTTGCGGCCGTTTTACAACAGTATATCAGCGACACATGGCAACTCATTTTCTCATGATGACCTTTTTTTTTTCTTGTTCCCTCCCGCCCAACCAAACAAAGAGTGGAAGCCTGTAACGACCGACGAAGAGGAGGCAGAAGAGGAGGACGAGAGCAGGCCTTTGTGAGAACGAGGACACCGAGACCGCGCCTCACTAACGATAAAAATTTGATTGACTTCAACCTTAGAGGGTGTACAAGTGTTCACGGGAGTTCTTTGGATGCGAAAGCTATGTAGTAACGGCCTGTTTCTCTTGAGCAAATGTCTTGTGTACATCCTTCAAGTCGCGTTAGCACACTGGCTAGTGAAAAAAATGAACTTGATCCTAGCTGAGCTTGTAATATAGGCATATTAGCGCGTGTGTGCTACTTTTATTTTGTGGTCCACTCACTGTGTTCTTGGTGTTCTTTCAACGGCTATGCCGCTCAACATCGGCCATTCATGGTAGTACCCACGGCTGTACCACGGCTGTATACAGCTATCGCTGCAAAACAGTGGCTGGCTCGACGTATTCAGGACGACCTGGGGATCATGGAGCACAACTGTTCTTTATCCTGGAGCACAGAGGTCAAAGTAAGAACAGAGACAATAACATCCTCTGTTGTCCTTCCTCCAGCTGGGACGCTTCCTGCTCTTTAGTGACATAGGTATACGCAGCTTATTAGTCTCGTAAGTGGTGACCTGAAGTTGCACTTCATGCTCAGGAGTCATTACGACATTACGCTCGCCCTAAAGTAATCCTGGAGTAATCATCACCTTTTGTGATAAGACAGTGATAGTACTCAAGCCACGCAGCGCACAATTTCGCAGCAAATTCATGAGATGCCAAATTACGCACTTGCACCATCAATGTCAATCAATCCAGCCTCTGTTCCATGTGTGGGGTGCGCGGTGACCTCCATCACATCCTCCTGGTCGTCTGTGGACAGTATGATCGCGAGCGCGCCCTCATGGAAACTGCTCTGCAACGCGTCGATGAACGCCAGTTTGACTTGGCCAAATTTCTCGGGCCATGGTCGAACTCCTCACATCAGATGCAAGGTCTACGAGTTGTTGCTGAGTTCCTCTCCAGTACTCGAGTAATAGACGAACTCTAAAAGATCACCTTTCTATCATCATCACTTTCTAATCCCTTCCACAAGCACAATGGGGCAGTGTACCGCCATAACGGCGGTGAATGACCCACCACATCATCATCCCATTTATGTGTGTGTGTGTGTGTGTGTCAATCAATTCAGCAACTAATTGGAGAACTTGATATCCAAGCCATTGGCCTGCAAAAAATTAACTCTCTGCTCTCATGCAATACAGTCCAGAACCCGTTGTCCCTACAGACACATTAACAAGCTTAAACAGTCACCGCTGCGCTTCTGGGACGCCAAGGTTCAATCCCCTGCCGGAGGCTCGAATCTACCATTCAACGTCTTCAACTTCAGCGTATAGCGCAGGGGTGCCGAACTCATTCGTGTGCGCGGGCCGCATTGAGCCATTGAAGAACTACGCGGGCCGCATACCACGGCTTTGGGGTAGCATGTTTCTGATATAGATGACACAACAGAGAACTTCAAACGACATAAAACGTATATATCTGGGTTACTTAGCGTTGCTCAATCACAGGGTCAGCAATCCTCTTTATTTGCTGTGTCATGACTCATGAGGAAACTTGGCACACCTTGCGTTTAACTATTGCGTCAGCATCGTGTGAAAGTGATTGCGCAATTGCATGCTCAAGGACTGCGTTGAGGTGTTCGTTTGTTAGTTGTGAGCGTAACTTTGATTTATTCAGGTTCATCACAGAAATACCCCTGCTCGCAGACGTATATGTTGGCACCATTGTCTCGCGACTTGAAGCCACGAATTATTATTATTAGACGTATGTTGTACCGAACATGGACAGATTTAAAGATAGACCAAAAGCCAGGGGACATCACGAGGGGGCATAGGGTCTTTGGGGTGACATAAAATATTATACAGTGTTTTGATGGGTTTTAAACACAGCCTTTAAACCCATCAAAACACTGTATAATATTTTATGTCACCCCAAAGACCCTGTGCCCCACATGGAAGAATCTGGTGTTGTATACAGGTTGGAATGTGAACAATGCAGTGCCTGCTACGTCGGAGAAACTGGAAGAAAGAAAGCCACAAGACTGAAAGAACATCAACAACAGATATCAAAACCACCGGCAGTGAATCACCGCACAGAACTTGTCGAGCACGTGCTAAAAACAGCTCATTCTTTTGACTTTCACAATCCAAAGACCGTGGCATACGAGCATATGGGGGGGGGGGGGGGGGTAAGAAATTTTTTGGAATCTTGGCACATTCACCGTAATGATAGCGCATGTAACAGTCACACAGGGCCGCTACCTGATTGCTACAAGGTCATGACTAAGCTATAAGTAGAACTCGGATGGCGTACTTTTTCTTGTTTCATTCTGATGATGATGCTCGAACAGGCATCGAAACGTCATATTACATTTTGTTTCATTGTTACGTCAAGCCAGTGTGTGTAAGTTTTCCTCATGGACAGATTTGTCCGCGACAGCATACGTAGCTTTAGATACTTTAGTCCAACGTAAGAATAAAACGAAGCCGCACCAACTTCAGCGAACTTGTCCTTATCGGTGCGTCGCACTGCGGGTCAATCAGTTCCATTTGTTATTCATCAGGGACGTTGACAACAACAGCGGAAAACGGCGAGCCAGAAACCTCCGTTTCAAGTATGCTGCAGTCGAAGCATCTTTGATCGAATTCACTCGGGATATCACAAAGCCTGCAACTGAACCGGTCCGTTTCTGGTGGCATTGAAGGTATCAATATTACAAATAAGCATTGTAGGGTTTGCTCGGAAGTTTGGGTAGGATTGTACTTGTAGTAATATTAATCGAGAACATGCAGGGCAGGTTTAGAGACTCATCAGCGAAGACCATGAAAGCAACGCCGAGACAGATAGGGAACGTCGAACTTTCAACCCTTTATCATATGATTCACTGTTGATTATGATTAAAGGTTGAAAGCTCGACGTTCCCTTGATGTCTTTGTGTTACTTCTGTCGTCTTCGCTGTTGTCATGTGCCGACTTGCCCCGCTCGTGTCTTAGTTAGAGAGTCAGCGGCTGTTACAGGCCTGTGGTAACAGTTTTCAAGATAAACTGCACGAGTACAGAGCACAATGATAACGCCACGCCTGTTCACGAGGGCCAATTTTTTTTTTTTTTTGCTCGGGGGCCACGCGGGCCGCCACTTCGGCACCTTTGGTATAGCTACTGGCCAATAAGGCATTCAAATCATTCTTATACCCCTGTCACACGGATAGTTTTGAATTATCATTGAAACCACCGGCCATTGAACATGCGTAGCGCCACCAAACGTGTCAACCTGTCAGGGAACATTGGATCCAATGCTCTTTGAAAAGTTGACGCGTTATACGCTCGGTGGCGCAATGCGCATGTTCAATGACTGTTCATTGCGCATATGTTCACTTCACGGGATACGGCGCCAAATGAATGTTTATCAGAGTACTATGAATGACCAGAGCACGGCTACGTGATTAACAGCGGAACTCTCCTTGCTAACCAGAAGCGGCGATACTCCGACGTACAACATCACGACTTGCGTCCTAGAAAGCCTCAGGCGACCACTTCGACTCTATGTTCTTTCGGCACTGCCTTTCTGCACAAGAAGTTGCAGATCTGTCGAACTGCCTCACGTGTGAAGGACATTGACAACGCACATGCTGCTCCACTGCGGACGATATACCACCGGTGACATCTACAACTTCATCCAGACAGAGTTGACACTCGTCTCTTTTAGACGCGCGCGAAGTGTTGGGGCTTGGCCTCCAGCCTCCAGCAGGCCTCCAGCAGGCGTCGATGTTGGCTGCGCTCCCTGCAATTACCATCTTCATCCTAGACAACCAAACGCACAAAACATTCTGGTTGAGTCACATTTTAACGCGGAATATGTCTTCCCTATGGTGGATAATCTGTAAGATTTGTTTTGTCCCGTCGTGTAATGCCTGTCATTGAAGACTGGAGGATGGGACATAGCTTCTCAGGCAGGGGCGGGTCCAGACCCTCGTTTTTTTTTTTTTGGGGGGGGGGGGCGGTTCCTTTGTCGGAGCGCGTAGTGGGGGAGGGGAGAGAGGGAAATCCAATCTATAAACTGTCGTTTTGGGGGGGCGATCGCCTCCCCCCCCCCCCCCACGCATGATCCCCGCCTTCCACACGAACAACATTCCACGACACCGGTACAGGCAGGCGCTCGGCAATAACACGCCACCAACCAACGGCGACAAAATGAAGAACAAGGAGGCTTCATTTAAAAAGAGACTCCCACGTACTCTTGTGAAGACGCCCGTTGTTACCGCAATGTAAAAACGGCATGCAACAGCTCTCTTTAATGTCAGCGCTTCCTTATTATAAAAGGTTACGCCAAAGTAAGGGAATCATCCACCGAGTTTGAATTACCGGAATAATCACCCGTGAAAAGTTCGCTCTAATTGATAGAGGTCTTGGTGCAGATGTCTAGTCGCTCGTTAATTGGACTGCATCGGCCGTTATTTTTCGGATGAATCGAACAGTAATAAAGATGAAAGGCGTCGAGAAGCTTTATTGTGTTCCATTGTATTTGATCACAAGGTAGCGCGTCATCTTTTTTCGTCACTTCCCTTCTTTGTCCGCGTTCGTAGTGCGCTCATGCATTAAGGTCGTCGAGAGCTTCATCAAACGAATAACGAGTGTGGGTGCGCGAGAGCTATGTAATTAGAAGTACGTCGGTACGCTTGAGAACGATCGACGATACTGCACTTAATGGTTATGTTATTCCGTAAATATCCGGAGTAAATAATCGGTTTTGTGCACGAAGAGGAACTATAATTCAAAATAATCGTTCCTTTATGTTGTCTTTATTTCTCCCTTTTCATAGACCCCATTTTATGCGGTAACATTTTCAGTGTGCCGCGTGGCTGCAGCTTCCCCACGCGGATGGTGTGCACGAGGAAGTCAATACACGTAGTGGCAGATCTGTCTTTTTTAAAAATGTCTTCTGCCATGCGCACATGGTGGTACCCTGACGTGACGTCTTGTGTGGTGTGGTATCTTGGAGTTACCCACACCCTACAAACATAACTTCACCGCAGAGCACGCATCCTAGCCAACCATCATCCCGAATGACATCGTTCTCTTCATTGATTTGTTGAAAATGGGAGGCGTACGTTTGTGGCCAATAAAGGCGAGCCAATTGCGACATTACCCCCCTCTGTCTTTAGAGTGCAAGACGTCCAACAGGAGACGATTTCAGAAAATCCCAGTACTCCTTGCGCACGCGTTGCATGCTGGGATATTGCTGGAATGAGGAAGGGAGAACTGTCTCACGTTACGTTTTCGCTTACCTTGACTCCGACAATCGGTCGAGAGAGGGGGAACCGAAACAGTTTGGAGACCTTCTCCTCTTTTGATATCGGCAAGTTCCCATAGTTCAAAGCGGGGCTAAGCTCTCTTGGGGGGGGGGGGGGGGATTTATTGACAGAAAAAGAAGAAAAGAAAGGGGAGAGGTCAGCCATGCAGCTCTCTGGGATTTTCTGAAGTGGTCTAGTATTTGGGGAGTCGTCTCCGGTTGTGTGATGGCATTGCGGCTTTCCGGTGTCTACACACAGTCTCGTTTTTCTTCTTTTTTGACAATTTATGGTGATTGAGGTGATCAAGTTCAGCTCCACACTCTTAAAAATGGTGGTTAATGAAAGGGCTCTTAAAAATGAACTTCACCACACAGCACGCTCCTAGCCAACCATCATCCCGAGTGACATCGTTCTTCGCATGATTTGCTGAAATCGGGGGCCGTACCCCATTTTTGTGGCATTATGCAGTTCATAATTGCCACAAAAATGACGTACGCCCCCCGTTTTCAGCAAATCAAGGAAGAGAATGTTGTCGTTTGGGATGATGGTTGTCTAGGAGCGTGCTATGCGGTGAAGCTCTGTTTTTAGAGTGCAGGAGTCGATTCCACCTGCCTGCACTCTTAAAACAGAGCTTCACCTACACAGTACGGTGAAGGCCAACCACTGCACAGAATGGTACTGTTCTTACTCCTGATCAGAGCCGTCGCGAGAAGAGTTTGCGCCCGGGACAGGGCAAATCTGAAGCGCCCCTCCCTCACTGCCGTCAGAAGCCTTGTAAAAAAATAAGAAGAAATGAAAACGCTTGTGCGTGCGGTTAGGCGCGAGCACACGCACGATAAAGTCGCGGATGCGTTCCGGCGCGGTGCGAGGCGAGAAGTAGCGCACGGCCACCACGAGTCCTGTGGGAAGCTGCACGGCACAGCTGACGCTGGAAAACTGACGTACTTTGGCTTTTATTCCGTCGATAGCGGTTGTAAACTAGCGGGATTCTCCTCCTTACTCCCAGCGCTGAGCGCACATGCGATAAGATTTTGTGCGGACATACGAATGCCGCCGACGACGACGCGATCTCGGGAAAGTCTCCGCTATACAGCTGACGCTGTAAAAGGATCACCTGAGAACGCGCCCGCGGACTTAGCGAGACTTGGCAACTATTATATATCCAAGTTGCCACAAAAAAAAAAAAAAAAAGAAAGAAAAAAAGGCGCACGCCCCACTCTATTGGAATCAGAAGCGATAACTCTATCATTCCTGGCAATGGTTGGCGCACAGCGTGCTAGGCGGTGAAGTGGTGGTGCGGAGTGTGGACTTGATGTGGAGTGGGAGAGCATCTGCATCTAAATTATCTTGTACCTGTATCTGTATGTACGTGTATCTCTGCTGCACTCAGCATCTTCTTCTTCTTCCCCCTCACTGACGACACTTGCGAAAACGCGTAATCAAATTTGAAATGCTGCTGAGAAACTACGCATTAAGAGACAATATCGGAGGCAATTTAGTCGGAGAACAAGCATATTTCTTGCTTTTTGCGCTTCGCACATACGCACTCTTAAAATAAAAAAAAGGGGGTGAATAGACTTGCCGTTGTTGGCCACACGCGAGTGGGCATCGTCAATAGCAAAAAAAAAAAATAGCAAAAAAAAAAAAGGATGAAGGAGTGAAGGTGAGCTATGTACAGGATGAATGAACCCGATGAGACCGAAGTGCACCGCATGCAGTGCAGTGCATGTAGCTAGAGGGGTCTTCACCGCATAGCACGCTCCCAGCCAACTATCATCACGAATGCCATTTTGCTCTCCCCTGATATGTTGAGAACGAGAGGCGTAAGAGGCGAGAGAGGGTATATCATTCCGTGCAATGGTTGACCTTTAGCGCGCTATGTGGTGAAGTCCTCTTTTAAGAGCGCACCCCCCTCCCCCTAAAAACACGTACACCTGAAAAAAAAAAAATATTCCAGATAATATCTTGAGAGGATTTTTGTTTTAGTCGAGCACTCAAAACACCCCAACTCTCACCAGAGAAGGGGGCCAATGGTGGTGGCGTGAACACTTTGCCGTTGTAACACAAGCCACGTCCCTCAATGCCAACAGTAAGTCACTCCATTTTCTTTATTGTTTTCATAAAAATAACGAGCGTATACTCGAGCAGTACATCAGTGGTTTCGGTTCCTTCGAGATGTTCCTTCCTACCGAAGATGTTCCTTTTGGCAGTTTCCATTGGCAGTATCCCGAATAGAAGGCGAGGGATGAAGCTTTCACTGGGCAATCAACCTCAAACTGCAGAAAGAGCACCGCGTATCGAATTGCGCTTCCTCGGGAGGATTTTCTGTGATGCTATGAGGTTGTGCATTCATCAAAGCCGTATAGAAGCCATCAGGCTTATGTGCAGACCTGCAGAAGCAAAACCTGATTCGCACGTTCCTGTGTAGAACTATTTTGACTTAGGCACGTGCGAATAATTATTTTAAAACCGAAGTCGATACCACGTCAGTAGATACATCACCGAAGCGAATAGATACATAGCCAAAGCAAACACAAAACGAATACTTGTATATCCAGACCGGGTACATATACGTATTATATTCATACGGATCAGAACATTAAGTAACGGTACGCCACTTCGTTTTATGCCTTCCCCCGTGCCGTTGTCCGCCTTACCGTTGCGCTTCTTTGTAACTATTAGAACATATTCGGTTTGGAAGAAACATTGATTCGATGGAAAATTCAAATACGATTCGGAAATCGAATATAGAATTGTTCGCTTCGGCGTTCGAAAAATTCGAATCTTCGCACGAGCCTGCATGCTTTTGACCTTTCAGCTAAGGTATAGCTCAGAGTGCACGAAATCGCGAGGAATACCGAGTTGTACAAGTCTTGTTCGTACATGACTCTGAACAATCAACCACGTGACGTACTTTCCTGTACGCGTTGCCACGCATCATGTACTTGAACGCGAACGTTTCATCCCCCCTTCGATGGCACAGGACAATGACCTTCCACGGCTAGTGAAGCCATCGCGTTTGCGCGTTGACGTTTCAGTGTAAGTGTTGTGTATACGCCTGTCTGGAAGGTTGTCGACAGCCCCAAGCAGGTTGCCCACAGCCCACGCCGGTTGGAATACACGCATGGGTGTGGCCGCTGATGATTGTCGTTCCTTTTATAGGCGCTCTTCAGCTGTTGTCGACAGACGACCGTCGGTAGCAAAGAGAGAGAGATGCAGTATAAGGTCGACCTCCGTGTTTTGGGGTATAGAACACGTTTTACCTCATATACCCCGAGAAATGCCAAAAGAATTCGTGACTTTTAAGTCGCGAGACAATGTGGTCACCACGGTGGTCCGTCCACGGAATAACCCTCCCCCCCCCTCAAAGAGCACGGCACACCGTCCCTCGCGGAGGATGTCGTGTCTGAGCAACTTGTACCATGGTACCAGGTTGCCCGAAATCCTCGGAAGATCCCCATGAAATGTTCGACCCCCAGCTACGTTTTGTCTCGTCTTACCCTGGGTCGCTCTGTTTCTAACGAAGAGTATAGATCCTGTATCCTGATCCTGTATCCTGTATAGATCCTATATTGGCAGCTTTCTAGTAAGCGCACATCAACGTTGATGAACTTGAACTTTAAAGTATATCGGTCAACCATCGGCCTTATTGGCAAATCGGATTGATCGACCTGGATGGACGTTTTCTTGCTCACCGGCGGAGCATGCGTGGTGGACCCGGAGCGGTTCGCGTGGTTCGCTTGTCGTTGTTTCAAAAACGAACTCGCTCCTCCACGGAGCGCTCTTTCCTGCTCCGGCGAGGAACCTCGGATTCGGCCGGAACTCCAACAGAGCGCTGCCATCGCTTTGGTTTGGTACATGGAAAAATCAAATCTAGATTTTGGCGCTCATGAAGAGGACCGCCTATACTCCAGTCCAGCTAGAGATTAAATCAAGTAAGTAAACTGATAATTAAGGAGTACAGGAACGAAAAAGGAAATGGCAGACATGGTCGCGTGTCACATCACAGCTAGTACATCCTCCAACTTTGTGTTCTGTATGAAAATGCCCAAACGCCAGCCGGGCTTGGAAGTGTTTTGTTGACCCTTGGTGACAGGAGGGCATTCTTGTCGGGGACGATACAACCAATGGCGGCGCAACAATATCGCCGGGACATTACAGACAGGTCCTTGTTGCACGCCGTAGACACAACTTTGTCGTTTTCCCTCCCAGGCCGTTAGCCCCGTTGTCTCTCCTCCCTTCTGCATCGACTCCGCCTCAATGTGGTTTTCACCCCGCAGGTCAGACACAGACTAGGGTATGCTTCAACCAGCTCGTGTTCCAACTGCGGCATGGCGGCAGGCATTCAACACGTCCTCGTCGACTTCCCTCTATACAGTTCGGAGAGTGCAATGCTCCAGTCCCAACGGACTCGTATAAACAACGAGCCGCTCAGCCTTGTCGCAATCTTGGGTACTTGTTCTAACCCTGTACAGTACCGTCAATGCCTTCTTGACGTCTACTAGCCTGCTTGAACTCCTCTGACCTGAGAGCTTTTGCCATCAATGCGGAGGTGTGACCTTCACAGAACTACATCTCCGGTGACCGACCGGATGAACTACTATCCCCATCAGTTACGACGCACCTGCGTGTGTGATATCTCATTTGCGTGTGTCGTGTGTGTGTGCGAGTGTGTATATGCCCCATCTTTTTCATCGTCATCTCACTCATATATTAACCCACACGCACTGAGGTATGGTACCGCAATTGTTGCGGTGAATCACGTCATCGTCATTCATGTATAGTAGTAGTTGTTGTTGGAAGTGTTTGGCCGGGGGCAAAGCCCGCAGGACCTTCATCGCTCCCAGCGCCCGTGGCTCAGTGGTTAGCGTGCTAGCCATGTCACGTCGAGACTGGGAGGTACCCGGGTTCGAATCCCGGTGCCGGCTGTGCTGTCTGGGGTTTTTCCTGGGTTTTCCTCAGACGCTTTCAGACATATGTCGGCACAGTTCCCCTAGAAGTCGGCCCAGGACGCACATTTCCCCAGGGCGTCAGTCGTGACGTTGCCCACATACGTGAGGCCGACAACGGCAAGCCCTTTCAACATCACCACCACCACCACCTTCATCGCATCAAAATGTCCGCTCTCATTTCGGGCTATAGAATTGCTTGGAGGTGGTGCCGCTGCTGCTGATATCGTCGACAGGACTCTATGGTATGTCCTGTGTCTTCTACAGACCCGCACATGTAGCTTCCTAAACGTATGTATAGTAATCGCCCACTACAGGGCACATTTAGTAGAAACCACCACGCTCTTTCGTCGCCTTGGAGCCACCACGCGTTTTTCGCTAGTGGATTCGGATGGGATTCCTCAGTACCGGATTTGATTGCTCTACAGCTGATTCGGGTGCTCGCTTCTCAGTTTGCCATCAAAGCCCCCCCACATACACTGTTAAAACGGAACTTGACCAGATAATGTGTCCAAGCTATAGGCACCTTCTCCTGTTTTCAACAAATCAGGAGACAGAACAGAGTGTTATATGCTGAAGCTATATACGCTCCTATAGACAACCATCATCTCACGTCGTTCTCTCCTTTGGTTTGTTGAGAAAGAGAGGCGAAACGCCTTTTACGTGACCATTAACGTAACGGTATAAGTGTCACAAAAAAGGTGTACGGCTCCCGTTTTCAACAAATCAGGGTAGAGAAAAATGTCATTCGAGATGATGGCTGGCTACACTCTTAAAACAGAACTTCACCGCATAGCACGCTCCTAGTCAACCGTGACAAAAAGGCGTACGCCCTGTGCTTTCCAGAAATCAGGAATGATAAAGTTATCAGTCTGTGCAACGGTTCTCCTCCAGCGTGCTATTTGGTGAAATTCTGTTTGAAGAGAGTACACTCTTAAAAATAAACTTCACCGCATAGCACGCTCCTAGCCAACCATCATCCGGAATGACAACGTTCTCGCCCCTGATTTGCTGAAAGTGGGAGGAGGAGCCTATTTTGTGTCCATTATGCACGGCACAAAATAGGCTCCCCCTCCCGTTTTCAACAAATCAGGGGCGAGAACGTTGTCATTCGGGATGGTGGTTGGCTAGGAGAGTGCTATGTGGTGAAGTTCATTTTTAAGAGTTTTGGCGTTTTTGGAGTTTTTTGGCTATAGTCGTGACGATGCCCACTTGAGTGCGGCCAACAACGGCAAGCTACCTCGACACCCCCCCCCCCCCCCCTCATTTTTAAGAGTGTAGGGTCAGTGTCAAACGGATGTGCAAAAATTAACGCCATGAGAATAGCATAATTTTTGGAATACAAGCAGTTGGAGACGCTGCCGGCTGGTTTGAAATATGCAGTGGAATATAAGCGACTTATGCCATTTCTGTATCCAAAGTTATACACACAGAGCCAACATACAAACACCACCATCACGCATCATTCCACATTGACGGTTGAGAGCGCTATTATGTGCTTCAATCTGGACTAAATATAAACAAATAAAATATACCAATGATCATACTCGGAAAACGTTCGACTGTTTTGCGAACGATGCGTGGAAAATTAAATTTCGATTTCAGTAATTCCATAGTTTCCGAAATCGATATGTATGTATGTATATCGAGCGAATATCCCTCCGAAAAAATTAGTCGCGAGAATTAAAAACGTATTTCATCTGCAACACGCAGGATCCCGAATGATTATTTCGACCGCAGTTCCGCCTATACCGGGTGTTTCAGTTAAATCCCCGGGCTAAATAATTCGCGAACGGGTGCACCAATCCACGAACTTTCTTTTTTACAAATATCTGTCTGATACCACCTACAAGCTGCACACCGTGTGAATGAGTGAGAGGCGCTCATTATTAAAATAAAAATGCAAATGAGTTTCGTAAAAAAGAGTAACTTCTAAAGCAGGGCGCTGTCGGCATTAAAATGGGTACTACCCCTTTTGGGACCTTCAGTGGAAGCCTTTTAGAGAAAAATCTGCCACCGAAGCGGGTCATTTGTTGCAGTAATTAATTGGTTTCGGTTTACGTATTTTTGTGGCGGCTGGTCGCGGCGAAGCGTAAAAGGGCGTGTTTCATTGGTGTATTTCATTGGTGTATTTCATTGGTGTAAGGACGTAATTCATTGGTGGATAAGGGAGTGAAAGAGCGTCCTTTTACGCTTCGCCGCGACCAGCCGCGACAAAAATACGTAAACCGAAACCAATTAATTACTGCAACAAATGACCCGCTTCGGTGGCAGATTTTTCTCTAAAAGGCTTCCACTGAAGGTCCCAAAGGGGGTAGTACCCATTTTAATGCCGACAGCGCCCTGCTTTAGAAGTTACGCTTTTTTATTTGCATTCGAAACTCATTTGCATTTTTATTTTAATAATGAGCGCCTCTCACTCACTCACACGATGTGCAGCTTGTAGGTGGTGTTGGACAGATACCTGTAAAAAAGAAAGTTCGTGGATTGGTGCACCCGTTCGCGAATTATTTAGCCCGGGGATTTAACTGAAACATCCGGTATAGTATAGCGGTAGCTAATATTTCAGGTTGTCGAATGATCTTCAATACCCAGCGCAACAGACGGTTTGATTTTCCTTTATGCCCGAACGTTATTCTAATTTGCATGCATAGTGCACTGCTATGCATTCGAACAACAAAATACAGCGTTATTTAGTACAGTTTGATGCTTCTCTCTATATAGCCGAGCTTAAATATTTTTCGGCCCTTTTTGCTATTAATACGCCTTTCCTTTTTCCTTTCTTTTTTTTTTTTTATATACCAGGACGATTTTTGATTATAATCGCACTCTCATTCGTGGGCGCCCGAAACGCTATACGTGGCTCATGGTTCGCATAGGATGATACGGAAACGCGCACGAAATCGGGAGAAAAGAAACTTTTACACTGAAAGGAGACCCGAAAAATCTGAAAAGATTCTTGTTATACTCTATGGGGAACAAAAAGAAAGAGGGTAAATTCAGGAGCAATTACATGTTCTAGTTCCTTATAGATTGCCATTTACTCCCCATTTTAGTCCCCAGCGCCGCAAATAATCCCCTAAACTTCGCATAAACTTGCGCGCATTTTGTCCCGAAAGGGACCACTTGTTCTGCCAATCACCCCTAAATGACTAAAATTACTTTTGCTAACGTGAAACTGACTCTTAACGTGTTAACTGAAAAGAAAATGATCTTTTAACGGTAACTAATTTCAGGAGCTAGCATCTGCCTATAGACTCCTGTATACTTCGGGGGGGGGGGGGGGGGGGGGGGATATGTTTATTAAGAAAAAAGAAAGGAAGAATACTTCGATATTGTATGCATTGGGTTCTTCTCCGCAAAGGTGACGTGGATGGTGTACGGTCACTGGAACGGGTTCGAGTTCTTTGAACGCTTCAGTTGAAGGAAGGAAAAAGAAGAGCACAGAGAATAGTATAGAATAGAAGTAGAAAGGAAAATATGGAAACGGGGGGTAGGTCGCGCTGGTGCGACCTGCTGTTCCATGACGCTTGATGTGTTAAAGTACACAGAGAGAAGTATGAGAGGTACGTATAGATTCGCCAATTGCCATTCCAACCCACCAGATGATGCAAAAAGGCAGATAAAAATCGTACGAGGCTTCGAGCACGTTTTCGCGTAGTGCTCTTCACCAGGCGAGAATAATTACATCGCCTTGTCATTTTATATTATTCAGCCCGTTTACGTTTACTATGTATGCAGACTCCCCTTCACTGATTCTGTTGCACGCACGTAAGCTATCTCATTGTACTTGTCATCGTTCTCCCACTAAAACATGATAGGTTTCCAATAAGAAATTAAAATAATTTCGAGCGATATTTTTAATTTCGTAATCGCTTTCTGGACGCGTTCCGCTTCTTTTTATTAGTCGATTTTCTCCACTTTTATATCGGTGATCGACGAAACAGCTAAAAGGACACCTCGCTCTATTTTGCTAGCCCAAGAATAATTGGAGTCTGTTGCATTTTCGTATCGACTGTATAAGCTATTCTATGTTTTTGCCATATACCGGGCGTTTCACGAAGGTCTGAATAATTCCTAAACAGGTGGCGCCATCGAAGAACTTTCTTTTTGGTAAAGATCCTTGGGACGTCCGCCATGAACTGAGTAGTAAGCGGCTCATTTGCATACGCTCACTAATTAAATAAACATCCTCACTTTTAAATTTTACTTCGCACGCTTATGCAACCTCTGTTTTACGTATCGGGACCTTCGGAGAAAAATATTCCAAGAAAAAAAAAAGCGTCGGAGTAATTAATCGGTTTCGGTTTACATATTTCTTGCGCGGAGCAGTGCACCAATATGCTCTTTGGATCAGCTGTCCGGCTGTCAATTTCGTGTTCATCCGCCTGGTTGGAACCCGGGGGTGACGGCAGAAAAGGAACAACCGCACGACCGCAGGAGACGCTTTGGTGTTCCTTCTTCTCTACACTCTTAAAAATGAACTTCACCACATAGCACGCTCCTAGCCAACCATCAGCCCGAATGACAACGTTCTCTCCATTGATTTGATGAAAATGGGAGGCGTACGCCTTTTTGTATCAATTATGACGTACATAATGGTACATAATAGGCTCCGCCTCCCGTTTCCAACAAATTAAGGGCGAGAACGTTGTTATTCGGGATTATGGTTGGCTAGAAGCGTGCTATGTGGTGAAGTTCATTTTTAAGAGTGTACCCCACTAATTCGCAGCGCTTGCAGCGCATTCGTCATCATCCACATTCTTAAAAATGAACTTCACCGCATAGCACGCTCGTAATCTCGAATGATATCGTTATCTGCCCTGATTTGTTGAAAACGGAAAGTGTGCGCCTTTTTTGTGACAATTATGAACAGCATAAGTATCACACAAAAGGCGTACGCCTCCCGTTTTTAACAAATCAGGGGAGATAACGATATCATTCGAGATGATGGTTGGCTAGGAGCGTGCTATGCGGTGAAGTTTGTTTTTAAGAGTGCGTGATAAGAGCACGCTATCTCACCTATGGAACGACAGAACCGCCAGCGCTATTTACCAGTCGCTTTGAGAAGGAATACCAAAGCGTCTCTTGCCACTGTTCCTAATCTTCCGTCGCCCCCGTGCGCGAACCAGGCGGATGAACACGAAATTGACGGCCGGATAGCTGATCCAAAGAGCGCATTGATGCACTGCTCCGCGCAAGAAATATGTAAATCGAAACCGATTAATTACTCGGAAAAATCACTAAGTGTCGACGCGTTTTTTGTTTTTTTTTCCTTGGAGTATTTTTCGCCGAAGGTCCCGATACGTAAAACAGAGGTTCCGTAAGCGTGCGAAGTAAAATTGAAAAGTGAGGATGTTTATTTAATTAGTGAGCGTATGCAAATGAGCCACTCACTACTCGGTTCATGGCCGATGTCCCAAGGATCTTTACCAAAAAGAAAGTTATTCGATGGCGCCGCCTGTTCACGAATTATTCATCCGGGGGACCTTCGTGGAACACCCCAGTATACACCTAGCGGATTGCTTGCGGTCGCTTAAATATGATATGGAACATATTGCCACGCGGAGTATATATAAGTTCTTTCTTGTGTTCGATATCATAGGAAGTGCAGCGCCCCGCATGAGCGGCGCAGTACTGCATTATTGATATGTCTGGAGAACGGCTACTATATCCTGCCGTGTACCGAGGTGATCTATCACGCCGGAACATGCGAGCCAGCATCGAAAGTTCGAGCACAACTAGTACGGTCGCTATGCACTCTAAAAAGAACGTCGATCACCGCATGACACACTCTGCGCCAATCATGCATGGCGCCGAGTGATACAGCTGTGGCTTCTGATCTAAGGAGAGCGAGGGGCGGTTGCCTATTTGTGACAATTAGCATAACTGCATAAGTGCCACAAAAAGGCGTACGCCATCCGTTTTCAACAAACCGTGTTCAGGGAGAGAACGATGTCACTCGGGGCGATGTACACTCTAAAAACAGAACTTCACCGCATTGCGCCAATCATTGCCGCGAACGATAGGATTATCGCTTTTGATTCGAGGAGAGAGGGAGGCGTACGCCTTTTTGTGGCAATTACCATATACCCAAATTGCCGCGAAAAGGCGTACGCCCCTTTTCTCTTCTCGAATCTGAAGCGATAACCCTATCATTCGTGGTAATGTTTGGCGCACAATGTGCTATGCGGCGAAGCTCTGTTTTTAGCGTGTACTGTTAACCACCATTTCAAATTATATCAGTCTGTGTCCTGAATTTGTTGAAAATGGGAAGCGGCGCATATCATGGACACAGTATGCGTGTCGAAGATAGGTGCCTACTCATTTCCAACCAACCACGAGACATGATTATACCATTCAGAATGGTGGTTGGCTATGGGCGTGTTATGCGGTCAAGTTCTGCTTTAAGGGCTACTGACGGACGTCCTCTTCCCCGAAGGTTCTTGTGCGGAACGACTTTCAAAAACTCGCGGCCTCGTGCGCTTTCTTCAAGAAACGGGCCTAGCGGAAAGACCACTCTAGTGCACCTCTCATCTACAGTGTGCCTCCGTCCCATCAGTATCGGTCATCCTACACTCTTAAAAATGAACTTCACCACATAGCACGCTCCTAGCCAACCATCATCCCGAATGACAACGTTCTGGCCCACGATTTGTTGAAAACGACAGGCGGAGCCTATTTTGTGCCGTGCATAATGGCACAAAATAGGCTCCGCCTCTCGTTTTCAACAAATCGGGGACCAGAACGTTGTCATTCGGGATGGTGGTTGGCTAGGAGCGTGCTATGTGGTGAAGTTCATTTTTAAGAGTGTACCTATGCTTCACTTTGAAGTCCTCATCCCCTCTCCCACTTTCCTTCTTTTTTTTTTTTTGTGGCTATAGTCGTGACGATGCCCACTTGAGTGCGGCCAACAACGGCAAGCTACCTCGACCCCCCCCCCTGCTTTAAGGGTCCGGTGTATTATTATCCATATACACGATACTCTGTCGAACTCATTCGTGTCCGCGGGCCGCATTGAGCCATGGAGGAACTACGCGGGTCGCTTACCACGGGTTTAGGGTAGCCTGTTTCTGATGACACAACACACAGAACTTGAAACGACATAAAACGTATACATTTGGGTTACTTAGCGTTGCTCAATCACAGGGTCAGCAATCCTTTTTATTTGCTGTGTCACGAGGAAACTTGGCACACCTTGTCTTTAACTATTGCGTCAACATCGTGTGAAAGTGATTACGCAATTGCAATCTTAAGGACTGCGTTGAGGAGTAAGTTTGTTCGTTGTGAGCGTACCTGACTTATTCAGGTTCATCACAGAAAACGCCTGCTCGCACACGTATGTCGGTACAGTTGTCGCGCGACCTGAAGCCACAAATTATTATTAGACGTATGTTGTACCGAACATGGACAGATTTGGCCGTGACAACATACGAATCGTCAGATACTCTCGCCCAACGTAAGAATAAAACGAAGCCGCACCAACTTCAGGGAACTTATCGGTGCGTCGCACTGCAGGTGAATCAGTTCGGAACGTTGTCAACAACTGCGGAAAACGGCGAGCCAAAAAGCTCCGTTTCGAGTCTCCTGCACTCAAAGAATCTTTGCTCGAATTCATTCGGGAGATAACCAAACCTGCGACTGAATCCGGTCCTTTTCTGGTGGCATTGAGGGGGGCACCAGTGTTACAAATCGGCCATGTAGGGTTTGCTCGGAAATTTTGGTGGCAATGTACTAGTAATATTAATCAAAAAAAGATCAGACGCAGGGACAGGTTTAGAGACTCATCAGCGAAGACGATGAAAGCAACATAGAGACAGACAGGGAACGTCGAACTTTCAACCTTTTATCATATGATCAGAAAGGTTGATTATGGTTAAGGGTTGAAAGTTCGACGTTCCCTGGCTCTTTTTGTGTTAATTTTGTCGTCTTCGCTGTTGTCATGTGGCAACCGGCCCCGGTCGTCTCTTACCCCCGAATTCATAGATGTGACTTGACTTGAAGCCGCATTTTGACTTGTGCAAGTCTGCGCCAATACGTATCCTCGCTCAAGACGGTTTGCGTCTTTCATGAACCCTCCCGCTGGCTTATTTCGTCAAGTCGCAGTCGCTGCGTCTGGGAGCGAGACTTTCGGTCAAGTTCGCACTCAAACTTTGCTTTGCAGTATGAAAACGCGACATGTCTTAGCGTCAGGACTTATAATATGTGTCACACCTGTCATCTGGCACCAACACTCGTGCAACATCCCTGTAAATAAATTGTTGACGCATCAGCCCATGTAAAGCCAAACCAAGGCAAAATACTGAGTGTCATGTGGCTCCCCGAAGCTGTCGTACTGGAGCGTTATCCAAGTCGGGTCCAACAAGGTAGCCCGAGCGTTGACTTGAAATTTTCACCACACGTGTCAAGTCGAGCTCGCCGCGCAAGAACGCTTCAAGCTGAGCAGGTTTCTGAGGTGTCTCAGGGTTTCGCGTCCCAAAATTTTGCAGTATGCTGTCTCACCAACTAGCTCAACTTTCTGCGCTTGTTCAGTTTCTGAGGTGCATTGACACTCTTCCAAGGCATCTGCAAGTCAAGTCGAGATCAGGTCACATCTACACGTATTCGGGGGTAGTTAGAGAGTCATCGGCTCTTACAGGTCAGTGGTAAGAGTTTTCTATCACTAATTAACGTAAGATAAACTGCACGAATACGGAGCCCAATGATAACGCCACGACCGTTCATGAAGCTTGGGCCGAATATTATTTTGTTTATTTATTTATTTTTTGTTTTCCTCGTGGGCCACGCGGGCCGCATGGCACTGCTTCATAACATTATATTATAGCTTCTGCAAGAGCGTGCAATTCTAAAAAAAAAAAAAAGAAATGGAAACCTGAGACCAAGGAATTTTCGCACTCACTTTCTGTCGGTACCTCGCTTTTCAGTACAGCATTTAACACGTACGTTTTTCAAGCTTGTTCTATGGAACCAGAAATAATGTGCACCTCGAAATGAGGTAGAATTATAGCGAATCAATACAGAAACTATACAAGATATAATTCTGAAACTGAAAAGAAATCAGCGAGAAACTTCATTGGGTAACATTACTCCTGTTTGCGCCACCGCCGCTCCAATCAGGACATTTTCACTACAGAGGCCAATGAAACTTTTGGATTTTATTTTTGCTTACTAACTAACACTGAGTTTCCAGAGAGCTCATGACATCACACTTTCCACGCACTATTTTCAAGTACCGAAGTAGTGGGCTAAATGGTGGTGCATAGTGGAGTGACTTCTTATTCCTATTGGAAAGAACAAGAAGGACACGTGATGTCCTGTGACTATTGTGTGATCTCGAACGCGATTAGTATCGGCATAAGACATCGCAGATCAGAAGCCCCTGAAACGCTACTCATCGTGTGGACGCAGAATCACGTTTTGCTAATAACGTTAAGTAAGAATGTGTTAACGTGTTCCGATATAATAGAAAACATGCGCAGTTCCAGAACAGCACTAGAAAAACACAAGAAGAACGAGAAAAAAAGAAAAAAACAAGGAGACTTTCGGCATTCAACCATGATCAGTACCGCCTGAACAGATATGATTGCACCGGAGAACCATAACAAATACATGATGTCCTCGCATGAATTATTTAGTTAGTGAACTAGTTTAGTTAGTTGAAAGTAACTGGAGGGACCATTTGCTGTCCTCTCTCACCGAGAGTTTTGCAGCCGTGGTATCCTCTTCGGAAGGCCTAAAAAATAAATGCCAGTTTAAAAAATCAGCTCCTTGAACGTTACGTGAAACACTTTCCACATGGAACGGCTCACTTATCCCGCACTTATAATACTTCTGGAAGGGAGACGGAAGTTTGGACACCCGTCATTGATGCACCAAGTGATTCCCAAGTAGTGAATGTCTTTTCCCATTGGGATGCGTACAGAGGAAAAGCATCTTTGACTGAGATGTACCGGTTCTTTTCACTTAACCTTTTCACTGTCGTTTCCTTCTTTCGATGTGTGGCGTATTTTACTGCTTCTGCAGCAGCCGTGGTAGTGCTTCGCTGCGTTATCGTCAGACGTGATATGTGTGTGTATTCCCTTGTACAAAGCCTGAACGTCCCCGTGAATGGCTGAATCCATATGAATTCAGTCTGTTTGCGACACATGTATATTGGCTGCCGCGTCGAAGGATATATCAGCATGATGGTGACCTTGACTAGGCTTATTGATAGTCACCACGAACAACAACATCACGATCAAATTGACTCGGTACATCCTGCATGTGCCTATTTGTGTTTGCATATTGACGAGCATGTTTTACGATCACTTAAAGGAATAATAGCGAGTAACGCCACCCTGTTTTCCAATCATGAGCACAATCTCATTAATACTGAACCGTCAAATTTTACTAAATTTACGAGCGACGAATGTTATTTCTTGCTTGGTTTTACTTTTAAAAAATAAGCTCAGCAGACCAAATGCAGGTTGTGATTAAGATTGCATGTACTACGTATAATGAGCTGAAGTATCGCGCCTGGCGACAGTGCAGCTCATTATATTGTCCGTTAGAAACCTGGAAGAAGTAGCAGCAAACGGCCCTTCTTCCTGAGCAGTCATTTAAAATATACTTTAAAGAGCACGAAAATTGAACGGTTCCGTAAAATCTACCAGTGTAAACAGTGATGTTTTGCAATTCGCCCCTACGATATACATTTGTTATCAAGCTCACTAGTCTACAAAATGAAAGACGTCGGTACTCACCGGTGTGAGATCCTTCTTCAAGAAAGGCGAAGGATTATCTGCCCGATGAGATGTCACGCTTTTCTCGCAGCACGCTGTTTTCCCCTTGCCGGTTTTCCGAAATAATTCCTCCAGTTTCGAACGCAAACCAACGCACAGTTTTCCGATGCGATAGACCGAAATTTATTAGCGCAATATTCTCCTACTCAAAGATCAAAAGACGCCAGGGGCATGCAGACGACCCGACTGCGCCTTCCGCAAGGCGACACTGCGATAGCGTCACGTGAGCGCTAAAGCGCTTCATGACGTCACCCTGCACGTGCACCAGCTGCGACGATCCTAGCGGCGAGCTGAAGAAGTTAAAGCGAAGGGATAAAAGGAGGGAACTATGCGGGTCGATACGGAACAAGTCGATGCTGCAGCATTCGAAGAAAGAAGGCGATCTTTTCGTAACTTGCAGTTTCTGTCGCAGTGTTGCTGGGCAGTGGGTGGCGCATTTTACGGGTAGCCTTCTTTCTGCAGGGCATGCAACAAAAGGATAAATCTCCGTCTAATATTCGCGGAGAGAAAGCACGCAATTCCTTCTCTTTCTGGTTATGTTTTCTGCAGAGGAACTCGAGTTAACAAGTCGGGATTGCTTTGTTTTGTTTTTCTATCGAATGAGTGTTAGTTCTTATTTCATTTGGCTTGGATACGCTGCTCCGCATTTGGGTAGATGATTACTGTGAAGGATACGCAGTTGAGTAGTGTGTGGACCTCAAGTAGTCGTGTGTCTGTCTCTCTGTCAATGCCGTGAATACAATAGAGAGTCCAAGAAAAGCACAATACGATTTTATTGAGCTTGCACTACACGTGACTCGACAGTGTAGCTTAGAGACATTGTGCACGGTTCTGCTACCGATGCGCTTCTTTGCTGCTGCTTTGCGCGGAGAATACTTGAAAAGAAAAAAAAAAAAACTAACTGATTGTATTTTTCCCTTCCTATGATCCCAGCATAGTTTGCTCTGTGCCGTTCACAGTGATCTTGATAGCTCCATACGCAAAGTGCACCCATATAAAGCACGTGCCCCCGATGTGGAACAGCGAACACGCGTGCAAACCCGTGCAGCGCGACGTTGCTCAATGTCAATCTCTGCGCGGGAGAGCAGTGGCCTGTCTCTATTTAAAGGGAGCAACTCTCTGGCTGATTCGCTTTTGCCAGCATCTGAAAGAGCGATGCCCAGTGATTATGAGTCATGCGGACTTGTTTTCAGGGCAGCGTGGCTTCTACGAACACAGTTACGTAGCGTGTGGGATGCTGCGTGCGTGGTAGGGGGCAATCGACGCCCCCCTGCCGGGAAGGAGAGGAGCTGAAGCCAGTTGAGGTGTAGTGTGCGATGACGGGTAGGCTGCATTCGAAGGCGAAAAATAGAAACATTGTGCATAGGATCAGGCGTCAAAAAACCAAAGTGCGCGCTGCGACCACTGGCGTTGCGGACGGGTTGTGCGTCGAGGTGCCAGCATACACTCTAAAAACAGAACTTCACCGCATAGCACACTGTGCGCCAACCATTGCCACGAATGATAGGGTTATCGCTTCTGATTGGAAGACAGAGGAAGGCGTACGCCTTTTTGTGGCAATTTTCATATATCCAAATTGTCACAAAAACGCGTACGCCCCCCTCTCTCTTCGAATCCGAAGCGATAACCCTATCATTCGTGGCAGCGGTTGGTGTACGGTGTGCTATGCGGTGAAGTTCTGTTTTTAGAGTGTAGGAGGAATAAACTGAACGAAACCAACACGAAACAGTGCCAGCCGCTGATGTAAACAGCTAACGCCATCAGCCGTCAACTAGGGGCCCTATTCTCGTCAAAGCATCCGACCTCGATTACTTTGTGTCTCGGCTGTCATTGGTTGTTACGTGAAGAAGGCGTGAAGAACAGAAATTAATGTCACGCGCCCTCAACCGATAGTCGAGCTCTTGAACCTGCAATCTTCGTGATAAAGCACACTCTAAGAACATAACTTCACCGCACAGCACGCTGGCCGCCAACCATTGCCACGAATGATAGTGTTATCGCTTCTAATTCGAAGAGACAGGGGAGCGTACGCCTTTTTGTGGCAAATTTGGACATATGGTAATTGCCACAAAAAGGCGTACCCCCCTCTCTCTCTCTCTCTCTCTCTCGCTCTTCGAATCAGAAGCGACAGCCCTATCATTTGTGGCAACGGTTGGCGGACAACGTGCTATGCGGTGAAGTTCTGTTTTTAGAGTGTACACTCTTAAAAATGAACTTCGCCGCATAGCACGCTCCTAGCCAACCATAATCTCGAATGATATCGTTATCTTCCCTGATTTGTTGAAAACGGGAGGCGTACGCCTTTTTCGTGACACTTATGCTGTTCATAATTGTCACAAAAAAGGCGTACGCACGCGTAGATAAAGCATGAAGAGTGCAGGATCAAGTGCTCGACTATTGGTTGAAGGCGTTCACCTCTGTTTTTCACGCCTTCTTCACGTAACGGGCAATGACAGGCGGGACACAAAGTAATAGAGGTCAATTGCGAATATGACGAATATTACGAGGTCTGTGCGAATATTCAGATTTTTCGAATACAGAAGCGAATATACCTGGTATATTCTAATCATCTCAAAATAAAGTTGTTGTTGTTGCTTACCTGGTAGTACGGTCACGGAACTATTCACTTCGCATTTGGTATGACTATCCACGTATTCGCTTCGGGTTTGAAATGACTATTCGCACAGGTCTACCATCTACCACTGTAGGTATTCAGAACAACATTAACGCGTTATAAATTTTGTAATCAAAATATGTGTCCCTCAGCTCGGAATAAACGATTCAAATAGGTAGTCAATTTTACCTCAAGATAAAGAAAACGTATACGCGCAAATTTACGGCTCTGTCGGTGGTTCTGGTTGTGCAAGATAGGAGAAGAGAATGTAAAGCAGCTCCTCGTCACAAGCGTGGGAGCCGAGGGAGCCATCTCTAGTAATCTCTAGCGGAGCAAGGCGACAGCTCTGCCTGCTCGCGCGGGTGAATTATGATCGTCCTGTTCTGACATGTCTCTCGCTCTCGTCTTGAGCACAAATGCAAGTTGGCAGATGCGCCAACAATTTCATGCGGCAGCATGGCAAAAGTGAAACATCCGGTTTTACATCAGAAGACGCGGCAATGTGGTCTTCTGTGGTTTCAGTGTGGTTTTCGGTTTAATGTGGTTTTCTTATACGTTTCGAAAGACCCTGTGACCCAAGAGATTGAATGACGCGAAAGTTACAGTGTGGGGACTCGCAATATTTACACCAAGGAACTGCGGCTCATCACAATGCACTTCATTTTTAAAAGAGAAGTTCGCCACATAACACGCTATAGAGGCATGGTACGGAATGGTACCCCATCACTCTTTATTTGTGGAAAGCGCGGGGCGCACGTCTTTTTGTGACAATTAACGTTACTACATTCACATGCATACGTGTCACAAAAAGGTCAACAAATCAGGGGAGAGCAAGATGACATTCGTGATAATGGTTGGCTATAGGAGCGTGCTATGCGGTGAAGTTCTGTTTTAAGAGTGTTAGAAGTTGCGTCACAATGGACGCAGACATAAAGATACAAACTCCTACTGCCATTCATCACAATGTAGTACCCTTCGAGTACCAGTGGCATACCGGGTCGATGGGCAACAAGACCGTAATATGTTGAAACACAAACATCGGAGCCAGCGTTACGCAATCCGTTTCAAGCTTATATAACGGGACACTTCGAATTTCGTTATATTTCCGCCGTAGGAAACTGCCCACATCAAATGCAGCTTTTGGGCTGATGTAACCAATAGGGCTGAGTAGAGACGCAAAATTACTGGCATTTTTTTGAACTGCTGAAAAAAAAAAATTCCGGACCCTCTCATGTTTTTTTTACTTGAAACGAAAATTTCACCTAGCACGACTTAGATGGATCAGAGAACATTAGAGAACAAATTATATTGTAATGTAAATTATAACTATAGTTTTTATTTGTTTGGCGCACAAATACGAAATATAAAAGTTTAGATCAATTGAACCATTAGCGCAAGGCTTGGGTAGAACTGGCAAACGCATAAAGTTGTTATGTGGAGATGCAAAATTCCTGGTAATTTTGATTTACTGAAATTGAAGAATGACTGCAGTTTCTCAGATTTCCTTTTGAGGAAGCGTTGAAACAATTGGAGATCGACTAACTTTTCGTTGTTCAGTGACCAAGATTCATGAGAGTAGGATCGTTCACCGTATAAGTAAAATGTGGACTCTCCTTTATTCGATCTAACTCAAAAATTCAAAATATAGGGTACAACAGACAAACTCATGTTAAAAAAGTAAGTGCAATAGTTTATTAGAATGACTAAACAGGTAATTTTCGCCTCGTGTATACATTATTTTGGTACTGGATTTTATATGGTTTATTTTATTATCTCATTTCAAAAACAAAACAAGCCGTTTTTCTTTCGCCTGTCTTTCAGTTTTTTTTGTTTGTTTTTTCTTCCTGAGTTCTTACATCGCTAGTGCTGAAGCGCACCTGTTTTAGACACACCGTTTCTTACCGGCGCACAGTATTGATTGATTGTTTTTTAAAAGAAAAAAATTGAGATGTTAATCTCGAGCCACTCGGGACTGGCTACTCCAGGACGCGTTATTAAGAAAAGAAAGGGAAATTACACAAAACTCGACGCTTTGCAACAGAATGGAAACAGAATAAATGAGAACATCACCACCTAGCTTGGCACCAAAAGCGAAATCTCAATGCACAAATACAAAGAGCGTCACAATCTGTCAGAGAGGTCCGTCGAGACGAGAAATTGCACAAGGGCGCGCATGGCAGGTATGAGCTGATTTGCTGGCCAGCACACAAGAACCTTTTCGGTGGAGTATGGCCGATTATCCAGGCGGGACAGGGACGACACAAGGGTACAACGGTGTGCACTGTACCTCGGGCAGTCTTGGAGTATATGATCCGCCATGTGGCTATATTTGTTATCTTCGTTAGGACGATGTCTCTTTGCACAGGAGTTTCTTTTTTTTTTTTTTTTTTGAGAGAGAGAGAGAGAGAGAGAGAGGGACGTCAATCTCAACAGAGTAAGAATAAGCCGTGAAAGATGCGCTCAGGAAGGAGCTGATATAAAAGTCCATCAGTTCAAATATCGGAGCATTGACTGCGTTAAACGTCTTATCACACTTCGTCAATGCACTAAGATCATCCCAGAAGGAAGGTCCGGGTTCTGATATGGAAATCAAAGCCATTTTAGCCCTGGTATAGTGACACCGCAGAACTGAGTGCCTCTTTGTTTACTTTTATGAAGCGCGCATGCTTTGTCAGTCCAATCAAAAGCACCCATAATAACCCTTCTAAAGTTCTTCATAGTGCAAGAACCTTTCTCTGAACCTTTCCTATCTTCGAGAACGAAAGAATGGCTAAGGATCTCCTGGCGTCATACTTTTGAAGAACCTTTTAAAAGTGAAAAATACGGACAAGCCGAATAACTTTAAAAAGTTATCTTTTTCGAACAGTTATTTTTCTGTGTGATAAGAATGGCAACTCGGACGCATGAAGGAGAACTTTATAACATAGTTGTTATTACATTTAACTACGAAAATAAGTTTTGTCCAACGTACGTGTCACCTGAGGAAATCACTTGCATGCACAACGTTCAAAACCCTGTCTTCTTCATACGGAGAAAAAGAGGCGACGAAGAAGTGGATTTTTTTAGAGTGGGGCTGCGTCACCGGGGAGATTGTGTATGTACATAACTGTTGCTATTTCGCAAAACCCATAACAAGTATTGCTGGAGTGGAGCAACGAATGTCGTCCTATCTTCGTCCGTCTATTTCGATCCTCCTCAAAAAATGAGATTGCACAAGTAAGTTCAACCCGCACTGCTGAACAGATATCCAAGTTGTAATAGACAGTGGGAGTAGAATTTGTATCTATGGAGTCAACCGTCGCACACTCCAACCAATTTAACCGATATTTAAAAGGGCAATGTAAACCAAAGCGTTCAATGGCAGCAGCAAATTGTTTAAAGACTGGGACACAGATTACGCTTAAACTTTCTGACGGCGAAATAAAGACTGAAGCTCCCGATGAAGACCATGAAGCTCTAGAAGAGTTCGAATACGTACTCGAAGTGAATAATTGTGTATTTGATATGAATTCTGAATCGAATATCGAACTGTATATTCGAATGTGGAATCGAAGCGATGTCTCTTCCAAACGAAATATATTCGAATAATTTCGAAGCTGCGCTCATAAGCCCAGAAGAGAGGGTACAAAAAATGAGATAAGTGCTGTGAGCGGATTCACCTTACACGTAAATCTACTCCTAATTACTATTAGAAAAAGCGAGTGCTGCTTCATGCGAATATTCATATGCATGTGTCACGTACATGTTGTGTATATCCATTTTATATGTCGTATGGTGTTCGGTTCGGGTTGTAACTATTCTGTTTGTAAGCCATGTCAATGACACCAGCTCGTGCAATCCAACAGGAATACAGGAAATGGGGCTCCTCTCACACCAAGACGCAAGAGAATGTCAATTTTGAGATGCTCATGCCATTCATCATTCTTGCCCTGCGCTCAATCTTGAAAGCGATCCCTGGAGCATCTGAACTTCCGGAGGTGCAAGCTTTGCTTTCTCTGGAGCCGATGCTCAACATGTGTACCACACTGACCAGAAATGACCGACAGGTACAAGCTTACCATGTACTTCAGTGGAATATCAATGGCATGCAATCTAAGTTAGGCGACTTTCGCAATTTTGTGTTTAGGCACAATTTTCCTATGGGGTGCTTTTGAAAGGACATGCCTAGCAGCATCTTGTGCACCTCTAACGATGGAGACTTTGTTGGGGAGTTTGTTGTCTGCAGTGTTCTGTTCCGCACGCGAAGGATTGCTGTGGCTAGTATATACATCGCCCCCTCTGTTCGCTGACCTTTCCTTTTTTCTTAATAAACATATCATCCCCCCCCCCCCCTGTTCGCTCCATATTTGCTTCGGGTACGAAACCTTTCTTTTCGTAATTCGTACATAACTATTCGTTTTGTATTAGCTTCGGGAACCTAAGTATTCGCCTCGTATCTTTTCGTTTCCTATTTGCTACGGGTACGTAACTGTTCGCTTCTTATTTGCTTCGGGCACGTAGCTATTCGCTTAGGAAACGTAACTATTCGCTTCGCATTTGCTTCGGGTGCGTAGTTTCCGTTTAGTATTGACTTCGGGTGCGTAAGTATTCACCTCGTATTTGCTTCGGGCGCGTAACTGTTCGCTTCGCTTTTGCTTCGTGTACGTAATTTTTCGTTTGGTATTTGCTTCGGGTACATAACGATTCGCATCGTAATTGCTTCGGGTACATAACGATTCGCATCGTAATCGCTTCGGGTTTGTAACAATTCGCTTCGTATTTCCTTCGATCAGGTAACTATTCGCTTGCTATTCACTTCGGGAACGTAACTCTTCGCTTCGTATTTCCTTCGGCTACGTAACTATTCGCATCGTATTCGCTTCGGCTACGTAACTATTCGCTACGTGTTTGCTTCGGGTGCGTAATTCGCTTCGTATTTGCTTCGGGCATGTAACTATTCGCTTACCGTTCGCTTTCCGGAACGTAACTGTCCGCTTCGTATTTGCTTCGGGTACATAATTATTCGCTTCGCACCTGCTTCGGGTGCGTAACTTCTCCTTTCGTATTTGCGGGTACGTAACGATTCGCTTTGTATTCTCTTCGGGCCCGTAACTATTCGGTTCGGGTACATAATGATTCGCTTCGTGTTCACTTCGGATACATAACTATTCGCTTCGCATTGCTTCGGGCATGTAAATGTCCGCTTGCTATTCGCTTCTGGAACGTAACTGTTCGCTTGTTGCATGCTTGTTCCGGCTACGTAACTATTCGGTTCGTATTTGCTTCGGGTACGTAACTATTCCCTTCCTGTTCGCTTCGGTAACGTAACTGTCCACTTCGTATTTGCTTCGGGTACATAACTATTCGCTTTGTATTCGGTTTGGGAACCTAAGTATTCGCCTCGTATCTTTTCGTTTCCTATTTGCTACGGGTACGTAACTGTTCGCTTCTTATTTGCTTCGGGTACGTAGCTATTCGCTTAGGAAACGTAACTATTCGCTTCGCATTTGCTTCGGGTGCGTAACTTTCCGTTTAGTATTGGCTTCGGGTGCGTAACTATTCACCTCGTATTTGCTTCGGGCACGTAACTGTTCGCTTCACTTTTGCTTCGTGTACGTAATTTTTCGTTTGGTATTTGCTTCGGGTACGTAACGATTCGCATCGTAATCGCTTCGGGTTCGTAACAATTCGCTTCGTATTTCCTTCGATCAGGTAACTATTCGCTTGCTATTCACTTCGGGAACGTAACTCTTCGCTTCGTATTTCCTTCGGCTACATAACTATTCGCATCGTATTCGCTTCGGCTACGTAACTATTCGCTTCGTGTTTGCTTCGGGTGCGTAATTCGCTTCGTATTTGCTTCGGGCATGCAACTATTCGCTTACCGTTCGCTTTCCGGAACATAACTGTCCGCTTCGTATTTGTTTCGGGTACATAATTATTCGCTTCGCACCTGCTTCGGGTGCGAAACTTCTCCTTTCGTTTTTGTGGGTACGTAACAATTCGCTTTGTATTCTCTTCGGGTCCGTAACTATTCGGTTCGGGTACATAATGATTCGCTTCGTGTTCACTTCGGGTACATAACTATTCGCTTCGCATTTGCTTCGGGCATGTAAATGTTCGCTTGCTATTCGCTTCTGGAACGTAACTGTTCGCTTGTTGCATGCTTGTTCTGGCTACGTAACTATTCGGTTCGTATTTGCTTCGGGTACATAACTATTCGCTTTGTATTCGGTTCGGGAACCTAACTATTCGCTTCGCATCTGCTTCGGGTGCGTAACTTTTCATTTCGTATTTGCTACGAGTACGTAACGATTCGCTTCGGATCCGTAACTATTCGGTTCGGGTACGTAATGATTCGCTTCGTGTTCGCTTCGGGTACGTAACTATTCGCCTCCTATTTCCTCGGCTACGTAACTATTCACATCGTATTTCCTTCGGCTACGTGACTATTCGCATCGTATTTGCTTCGGGCATGTAACTATTCGCTTACCGTTCGCTTTCCGGAACGTAACTGTCCGCTTCGTATTTGCTGCGGGTACATAATTATTCGGTTCGCACCTGCTTCGGGTGCGTAACTTTTCGTTTCGTATTTGCTAGGGGTACGTAACGATTCTCTTCGTATTCTCTTCGGGTACGTAATGATTCGCTTCGTGTTTACTTCGGGTACGTACCTATTCGCTTCGCATTTGCTTCGGGCATGTAAATATTCACTTGCTATTCGCTTCTGGAACTGTTCGCTTCATGCTTGTTTCGGCTACGTAACTATTCGGTCCGTATTTGATTCGGGTACGTAACTGTCCGCTTTGTATTCATTTCGGGAACCTAACTATTCGCTTCGCATCTGCTTCGGGTGCGTAACTTTTCATTCCGTGCGTGACTATTCGCTTCGTATTCGTTTCGGGTTCGTAACTGTTGGGTTCGTATTTGCTTCGGGTATGTAATGATTCCCAGCTTATTCGTTTCTGGTATGTAATGATTCACAGCTTATTTGTTTCGGGTACGTAATGATTCGCTTCGTGTTCACATCGGGGACGTGACTATTCGCTTCGTATTTCCTTCGAGCATGTAACTATTCGCTTCGCATCTGCTTCGGGTGCGTAACTTTTCATTCCGTATTTGCTAGGAGTACGTAACGATTCGCCTCATATTTCCTCCTGGTACGTAACTGTTCGCTTCGTACAGATCCCGGCAAAAGTTTACGGAACACCAGAACGACGTATTTCTTGATCGGAGCGACACACGAGCAGTGAACAGGAGAGGACACACATACTGAGAGACGCATGGAATACCCAGTCACCTGTCTGTAAGTCTATCTGCTGCCGTTTGCTGCAAGGGTGTCGCTCCGATGACGATATATACGCCACTCCGGTGTTCCGTAAACTTTTGTCGGGGCCTGTACTTACTTCGGGTGCTTAACGGTTCGCATTCGCTTCGGGTTCGTAACTATTGGGTTTGTATGTGCTTCGGGTATGTAATGATTCGCTTCGTATTCGCTTGGGGTACGTTACTATTCTCTTCGTATTCGATTGGGGTAGGTTGCTATTCGCTTCGTATTCGCTTCGTATTTTTGCTTCGTGTACGTAGTTATGTACGTGTTCGCTTCTAGTACGTAACTATTCGCTTCGTATTCGCTTCAGGTTCTTAGCTATTCGCCTCAGGTATATACCTAATGGTTCCCTTCGTGTTCGCTTCGGATGCGTAACCACTCGCTTCGTATTCGTTTCGGGTACGTAAATATTCGCTATGTATTTGCTTCGGGTTCGTAGCTATATATTCGCTTCGTATTTGCTTCTGGTATGCAGTTATTCGCTTCGTGTTCGCTTCAGGTTCGTAACTATTCGGCGTGTATTCGGCTCGAGTACGTAGTTTCGGGTTCGTAACTACTCGGTTCGTATTCGGTACGAGTACGTAATGATTCGCTTCGTGTTCGCTTCGACTACCAAGTTATTTGCCTCGTACTTGCCTCGGGTACGTCACTATTCACTTCGTATTGGCTTCGGGTACATAATTTTCGCTTCGTATTTCCTTCGGGTACATAACTATTCGCTTCATATTCGCTTCGGGAACGTAGCTGTTCGCTTTGAATTTGCTTCGGGTACATACTATTCATTTTGTATTCGCCTCGGGTACCTAAATATTCGCTTCTCATTTGCTTCACGGCGCGTAACTTTTCGTGCCTTATTTGCTGCGGGTACGTAACGATTCACTTCGTATTTGCTTCGGGTACGTAACTATTTGGTTCGTATTCGGTTCGGGTACATGATGATTCCCCCTTCGTTCTCGTTTCGGGTTCGTAACTATTCGGTTCCTATTCGCTTAAGTAATGTAACTATTCACTTCGCATTTGTTTCGGGTGCGTAACTTGTCGTTTAGTATTTGCTTCGGGTACGTAACTATTCGCTTCATATTCGCTTCGGGAACCTAACGTACTATTCGCTTCGCATTTGCTTCAGGGTGCGTAACTTTTCTTGTCATATTTGCTGCGGGTACGTAACTATTCGGTTCGTATTCGGTTCGGGTACGTAATGATTCCCTTCGTATTCGCTTCGCGTACATAACTATTAGCTACGTATTCGCTTCTGGTACCTAACTGTTCCCTTCATATTTGCTTCGAGTACGCAACTATTCGTTCGTGTTCGCTTCGGTTCGTAACTATTCGTTATTATTCGCTTCGCATTTGGTTCAGGTGCGTAACTTTTCGTTTAGTATTTGCTTCGGGTACGTAACTATTCGCCTAGTATTTGCTTCGGGTATGTAACTATTCCCTCCATATTCGCTTCGAGTATAGGTAACTATTCGCTTCACATTTGCTTCGGATGCGTAAATTTTCGTTTAGTATTTGCTTCGGGTACGTAACTGTTCGCTTCGTGCTTGCTTCTGGTACGTAACTGTTCACCTCGTACTTGCTTCGGGTGCGTAACTTTTCGTTTTGGTATTTGCTTCTGGTACGCAACGATTCGCATCGTATTCGCTTGCGGTACGTTGCTATTAGTGAGTTTTAGTATACCTTTGATAAAGTTATCATCTCTATCGGAACCAATCGCACTCGTGCGTGACTCAGAATCTTATCCACTGATTGGTTCCGGTTGATACGGTGAGACGCTAGCCACGTTATCAACGCAGAGGCGTATCTAGGGTGGGGCAGGTGGGGACACTTGCCCTGGGCGCCGTTTCATGGGGGGCGCCGATAGCGCTAACCAAGGTTGTAAAGATGGTGCGTTAGTGATCGTCTTCGCAGAGAGATGGACGAAAGATTCATGTATTTGCGTGATACTGACGTCATGTTCGGATTCCTTCTCGATATCGAGGGTTGGAGAAGTGTAGCTGCTTCGGTAGTTTTTACGACTGTGATGTTGATGGGGAGCAACTCTATGAAGAAATTTTAGATTGCAGAATGTTGCTGTGAAGTCGTTCCAGTCTGAAGATAACGAGTCCTGAGGGCCTTCTTGAATTTATTGTTCGGTACGGAGACGAGAGCGTATTCCGCAATCTTCGTATCGCGATCCAGATGATGCTAACGATAGCGGTTTCTATCGCCAGCTGTGAGAGGTCTTTCAGTAAATTAAAACTGATACTTTCATATTTGCGGGCTTCCATATGGGTCAAAGAAGGCTCTGCGATCTTGCTCTGCTGAGCATAGAGAGACATGACACTGAAAAAATGGATTTCGATGACATGAAAGACAGTCTGACAGCAGCAAAGGGTTGGAAAATTGTGTTGTAATTGTCCAATCTGACAATTGTTTTTCTTTTTATGTCGTTTTTGTGTGTATTCTGGGTTAATAAAAACACAAGCGACAAGCCAGCGGTGTTCCTTGTTTATCGCGAACAACATCATGGGGATACACAGCGACAGGGGCGCAACTGCACAGCTTGCCATGGGCGCCGTCCTCTCTACACTCTCTAGATACGCCACTGTATCAACGGTCTGCTAAAACTCTCTATTCTCTTCGTATTTACTTCGGGTTCGTAATTATTCAGTTTGTATTCGCCTCGGGTATGTAATGATTCGCTTCGTATTTGGTTCGGGTACCGTAACTGTTCTCTTCGTAGTTGCTTGGGGTACGGAACTATTCGCTTCCTGTTCACTTTGGGAATGTAACTCTCCACTTCGTATTTGCTTCGAGTACATACCTATTAGCTCTGCATTGGCTTCGGATTTGCTTCTGGTACGTAACGATTCGCTTCGTATTCGCTTGGGGTAGTGTCTATTCGGTTCGTATTCGCTTCGGGTATGTACTGATTCGCTTCGATCACGTAACTGTCCGCTTCGTATTTGCTTCAGATGCGCGCGTAACTATTCGCTTCTGTTCGCTTCGGTAACGTAATTCTGTTGGTTTCGTATTTGCTTCGGGTACATAACTCGCTTTTTATTCGCTTCGGGAACGTAACTATTCGGTTCGCATCTGCTTCGGGTGCGTAACTTTTCGTTAGATATTTACTACGGGTTCGTAACGATTCGCTTCGTATTCGCTTCGGGTTCGTAACTATTCGGTTCCTATTCGTTTCGGAATCTTACCCTGTATTCACACGAGTCAGTTTTCTGCCGGCTGACGCTCAGGCGGCAGGGAACGTCACCGCTCTCTGGTGCCACGTGACCGGCGCTCTTCGCCACGTCACCACTTTCTGATCTCCGGAGCGGCAGTCGGAGGCAGCCGGATATCTTGTCCTCCCGGCACAGATTCTGACGACCGACGGCGTCTGCTGCCGGCAGAAGTAGAATGTGACGCAACGGATACTTATCGCGCTTGCTTTTTATTTCATGAGGATTTGTGGCGGCCCGTGTGTGATGACGAAGACGTGCCTCTGCTGCCACGCGCTACGGCGCTGGCACGGCAGTTCTACCGGCACCGTCCTAGCGTGAGGCCACGTCCATCTGCCCGCTGGGACATTCCATCATCGCCGGTCAGGACTCATGTAGGGGAATACCACCTCCTCTACATTTGGTGACCCGAACGACGAACACCATGTTCGGCATAATTCGGCCAAGCACCATCCCAAATTACTGCAAGCCCACCTCCGAAGGTACGGTGCAACGTTCTACCGAGGAACCGCTAGGCGACGACGTCAATTCACCGCGGCTCCACTCGTCGCAACGCCCGACCGCGCCACACCATGGTCCTACCCACCTTACCCATCTACACAGATCACGTCGCCATGGTCTCGCACTCTGCGTCACGTCGCCACACGCTTCACGATGGCACTCCTCGGGCTACCACCAGCGGCACCTTCCCGAGCATCACGCTCCTGTACCGGTCGCGGTACGCCGCTGTCGACCGCCCCACCCGCATCTGCTACGCTTGCGGTCCAAGAACCCTGCCCGCCTCGCCTTCCCACCAGGCTTCCATACAAGACACTGGCAGCTCGTCCAGATGCGGTCAAGAGGCTCCGGGACCAACATTCCACCGGGGACACGCACGGAGGCCACAGTGAGTTTTACTCCCGGTCTCCCCGTGCTTCACGATGGTCCTCCCCGCAGTCTCCTTGGCGACAACACTACGAGCCCAGCGCTCACGAACCGGTCGCGGTTCTGTCGCCCCACTCTCTTATCACTTCGGCCTACATGCATGCTCTCCGCTTTGGCCCGCCCCTGGAACCCTCCCGGCCAGCTCTTGTCCGCACCGTTCAGCCCGCCACTCCTGCCCACTCATCACAAGACGCAAGACCAGCCGTCCCTGTACTGCGTGTCGCCCGTCTTCCTCCTCTTCCTGTATCGACGCGGAATCTCAACCGCCAGCTCTACACCGCTCCGCGTCTGAGGGGGGGAGTGATGTGGCGGCCCGTGTGTGATGACGAAGACGTGCCTCTGCTGCCACGCGCTACGGCGCTGGCACGGCAGTTCTACCGGCACCGTCCTAGCGTGAGGCCACGTCCATCTGCCCGCTGGGACATTCCATCATCGCCGGTCAGGACTCATGTAGGGGAATACCACCTCCTCTACAGATTGTTCTGTATGTGTCCCATACAACGACATTCACTGTACTATGGCCAATTCTGAATTGGAACGCCAACGATGCTTGGCTTTACCGCGAAAGTGGTGCGACGACACACCGGCGCAGCAGCTTTGGAACAATTATGCAGTGCATAGATAGATGCCTACAATGTAGTGTTGCATAGGAAGCTTTTACTCTACGTCAGACGAAACAGACACGGAATACAAAGCATGAATTTTATAAACTCGGATATTTCTTTCGCTGGACAGACGTTGACTACACATAATCGTTCGCTTGCACCTTTCCAATACATGCATAAAAACAATAATTGGAAGCTACTCGTCCTAACGAAAGGGAAATAAAAATTGATTTAATTTAATTTAATTAATTATTAACTACCTGTAGCTCGACATCACAGCTTCATCGCCAGTCCATCACTTGTCAGCACGCTGTCGCGCCTATATTGATGCTCAGCATCGAGATACGCTTCATTAGTGGAAAATAAAACCGAATGTGACAACGTCTATTATCAAAATACTCCCACAGGCGTTAGGGTCGTCCACACGGAGATTTGGGTTAATGCTGTTTTACATTTCATAGCGATTCTTCGGAACCTATTCTTTGGCCCATATCTTGTCCCGTTTCTCACGTGAATGCATCTGAATCATCCACAAGGAGCACAAGCGCAATAAGTTTTTGCTTTCATTGGTCCATCCTACGCTAGACACAGACGATATGCAAGCGCGAATACAGAAGGGATCGGAAAACTGACAGCCGCCGGGAAAATGACTCGTGTGAATACTAGAGAACGAGCGGGTGTCTTCAGACGCGTAGTGACCTCGTTTATCTCGGATATCCTCTCTCTCCTTCCCGACTTGCTGCCGGCAGAAAACTGACTCGTGTGAATACAGGTAATACAGGGTTAAAGTGCCGCTCCGGACTCGGAAAGCAGCGTTTATTTTGTTTAGTCCGTGAAAAAAAGGTGCCTCAAGAATTCTATACGAGAAATTTCAGTCCTGTTTACGAACGCTGTGCATTTCTGTCAATTTTTGAAGATCTGCTGAGCCTCCACAAGTTTCGATGACGCAGAGAGCGGGTGACGTAATCATAAGCCCATAAACTGCAATGATATCATGTTCTGGAGAGGGCACACATCTCCTAGCAACGACACCGGCGTCCAGGGAGGGTCATGTGGTGGAGAGGTCACGTGACGCTGATCGAAAGAGGAGAAAATGGGAGAGATGTCTTCTTTCTCCTTTGTGTTTCCTCCAAGGTCGGAGCAGTCGGATGATATGTCACGTGGGGCTCCGCGAACGGAGCGCAAAAAGTGAGCCCTCCGGAAGACGCGAAGGGCAGCAGCGTTGCCAGATGAGAGCCGGGCGCTCCGTCAGGGCCTAACATGACGTCACAGTTTTTTCCCGTCACGTAGAGCCACAATATTTTGAGAAGAGACGAGATTCCAGTAACCTAACTTTGGTAGGATTCTGAAGACACGAGATTTAGTCGCGCTTCGTAACCATTCGGTTCAGGTACGTAAGGATTCGCTTCGTGTATGTAACTATTCGCTTCGCATTTGCTCCTGGTGCGTAACTTTTCGTTTAGTATTTGCTTCGGCTACGTAACGATTCGCTTCGTATTCGCTTGGGGTGCGTTACCATTCGCTTCGGGAACGTAACTGCTCGCTTCGTGTTTGCTTGGGGTACATAACTGTTGGCTTCGTATTTGCCTCGAGTACGTAACAACTTCGCGTCGTAATTGCTTCGGGTACGTAACTATTCGGTAACTATACTTGACTTCCGGTTCGACACTTTCAATTAGTGTATGTAAGTGCATTTAATTAACATTTAATTAGCCTCAATTACTTTCAGTTGCCCTTTAATTACCGAAAGTAACCGCAGGTTACCTGAGGTAATCTTGAATTTTATTCAGTTCGCTTTAATTACGTTTACTTGCTTTTCCCTTTAATTGACATTAATTACCTGCGGTAATCTTTAATTTCATTTAATCTTTCTCTTAATTACATATATCATACATTCATTACCTTTAACCTCAACTTTCTTGCTTTAATTACCTCTAGTTACCTTTAATTACTCTTACCTCTTACTCTTAATTACCTTCAACTACCTCAGTTTCATATAATTTACCTTCATTTACCCTCTGATCCCCCTTTACATCTCCACTGATACCTCTTCTCGGTGAGGCTTCACCATCTCAGACGCACACACACATACAGCTTTTTCCACTTTGACACTCCTAATGCTAACGCATTAATATCAACTAATATCTCACGGCGACAGACGTTATTGCTTACACTACACTTGCACGGTTTTCGTACATTTTGAGTGTTGAAAAGTTGGGAAGAACACAACTGACAACAACGCCTTACACAAACACAACTGACGCAAAGAAACAACTGAACGCAGTGCACTTCCGATATTTGCGACAGCCATGTCGACAGTTGAAACCTTATTATTAGGAAAGCAACCGTAACTATTGTTCACTGTTTCACAATTCTAGAGAAATACCTTGAAGCTGAAACCACAGAGTCGAACCGAACCCGAACCAAAAACCGTTATTAACGGTTATTTTTCGCCGAACCGGAACTGAAGCGAACCGAAACAGTCGACGCCATCTTGGAGCTGAACCGGAACTAAACCGTTAAAAAAAATACCGGTAACCGGTTCAAATAACGGTTCATACGGGACTAAAGGCGGAACTTTGCATTTTGTGCATTAACATAAAAACTACTTTTTTTCGTCTTTTCCCCCTTTCATTACCTTCGTAGCCTTCCTCTTGCTTGCCGAAAAAGTCGTGCCCTGCAGGAATGCTCTGGATTTTCTGGAGTCGCGAAATAACAACAACAAAGATGGTAACTTGAAACTGTTATGACTACTAATGTCTAAGACATACATATGAATATACAGGGTGTTTCACGAAAATCCCCCGGCTGAATAATTCGAAAACGGCACCACCTAACGGGAAACGTTTTGTTTTTTTCGGTTAGCATCCTTGATGCGCCGGCCACAAACTGGCCGCTCAGTTTCTTATTTGCATGCGCTCGTTAATTAAATAAACATCCTGACTTTTTTGTTTTACTTCGCCGGGCTTTGGTACCTGTGTCGTAGGAATGGTCACTCTGAGACAGTGCCAAACCAGTAAAAAAATAGTTTCGACTTGATTTTTTCGAGTAATTAACTGGTTTCGGTTTAAAAATTTCTTGCGCGGAGCAATGCAGGAATGCGCTCTTTCGCTCAACTATCCTGCTCTCAAATTCGTGTTCATCCGCTTGCATCGGTGGCGGGGGAGCCGCATGAGGAACAGCCGCGAGCGAGGATTTTATATGGCTTCTCGTTTTCTACTAAACGCGTAAACAGGATTGCGGTCGTGTCATTGGATGGACCAGACTGTGCGCCTTCATTGGCATAATGACAATCACTCGCCAATGGCGATAAAGCTATTTCGTGCGGGACGAAAGTGGGCTGCCCATGCCCTCGTATCGCTGGTGCCAAAGTCATAATGACAACAGAAAACGTTTTAGACTTCACAGGGATTGCAGCAGCGGTGACCGGAAAGGTTCTCAAAAAGGCACCAGACCGCTTTAATACGATGCCCTTGTATCCCAGCCCTGCGAAGTTTAAAACGTTTTTGGTACCATTATGACTTTGGCACCAGCGATACAAGCGCATCGTATTAAAGGGGTCTGGTGCTACTTTTTGAGAATGTTTCCGGTCATCGCTGCAAACCTCTGTGAAGTTTAAAACATGCTTTGTTGTCAGTATGACTTTGGCACCAGCGATACAAGGGCACTTGTCCATATTAAAGGGGTGCGATGTTGCTTTTTGAGAATTTTGCGACCATCGCTGCTGCAATCCATATTAAAGGGGTCGGGTACTCGACCCCTTTAACATGGACCAATGCCCTCGTATATCGCTGGTTCCAGAGTCATAATGATAACAAAAACGTTTTGAACTTCACAGGGATTGCAGCACCGGTGGGCGCAGAATTATAAAAAAGCAGCACCAGACCTCTTTGATATGGACCAATGCCCTCGTATATCGCTGTTTTCAAAGTCATAATATAACAAAAACGTTTAAACCTAACAGAGATTGCAGCAGCGGTTGCTGCAAAATTCTCAAAAAGCAGCACCTTCAAAACCCGTCACACTGACTTTAACTTCAAAACCCATCACATCACAATCACATCATATCCCTTCACCTCACCTCAGACCCCTCATTCTTCATGATGTGATGGTGAGTGAGGTCGGCGAAGGCCATCATGAGTGAATTCGCCGACCTATGCCCCCCTTGTCCACATGCCAAAAACAACACAAACAACAAGAATTGGCCGAGGCAAACCACAATTAGGGAGGACACAGACACGTAAGCCTCAGCAAAAAACTGTTTTTAGCTTAGGTGGTTAAGGTTTTTTTTTTTTTTTTTTCTCTACCCTTTTTCCGCTAACGATATAATGCGGCGAGACCATGTGTCAGGATGGCCGAGTGGTCTAAGGCGCCAGACTCAAGGTATTTCCTTACCTCCTATGGAGGCTGATATGAGAGTGTTCTGGTCCACGAATGTGGGCGTGGGTTCGAATCCCACTTCTGACACACACTTTTTTCCCAATCTGAATTGTGAAAGCCGCTAAGAGAGGTGCCCACAGACAACTTTTTGCTGAGCAAATTGGAATGGATTCAAACAACTCAGGGAAAAGAAAAAATTGGAATGGTGCAAGCGAGCTCATGTACTCGAAGGAACACACAAGACGAAGAAGACATACACAAAAATAACAAAGGCCCCCTGTAACGGGGTGTGCAGGGAGGAAAGGGCTCTGGAAAGGGAGGGAGATGAAAGGGGGGGACTATGGATAAATTTGGTGACGTGCCCCTAGCCAGAGCCGTAACGAGGCAAGTTTGCGCCCAGGGCAGGGTAAATTTGAAGCGCCCCCCCCCCCTCCAATACCGTCAGAAGCCCCGTAAACAAAGAAATAAAAACGCTTATTTGCACTGCTGAGATCGTACATTCAAATTTTCTTCGTTCCCGATTTTCACCTGTCCAACCAACCTGCCAGGGCCTCCCGTTCGGCGCCCTCTCTGGCAAGGGCGCCCGGGGCGGCTGCCCCTCTCGCCCCCCCCCCCCCCCCTTTACCTTTAGAAGCTGCGGAATCGCTTCGGCTTTTTCAAAAGTCAACGGATATGCAACATTCATGGGCGCCGTGACGGGGGCCCTGTTGCCCCCCTCCCTGGCTTTCATAAACGTAGGGTTTCTGAGCCAAGACAATGTAGTTGCGGGCGCAGTTGACGCCCCCCCCCCCCCCCCCCCCCCCCCCGAAAAAAATTCTGGCGGCGCTCCTGGCAGCATTGCAGTCATATATCTGTGCCGCAATGTTTGACATCTGGATCGAAAGCTGTGCACAAGGTAACATCTCGTTCTTTCTTTTTCTTTTAAGTTCCGTATCAGCGCCGCGAAGCAGCTAAGCGGCGTACAGATGTGGACCGATGGAGAGGACAGCAGGAAGGACTGGGGGACAGGGTCTGCACGTGTTATTTTTGTTCCATGTTCTACAGACAAGATAATAAACAAGACAAATGTGCCTGACAGCATCTGAAGCATGGAGGTAAGAAACCTCCATGATCTGAAGTGCCGTTCATTCCATGCGGACAGAACGACAGAACCAAGCGACCTCAAGAACGACCAATAAAAAGAACCAAACCAACACCCAAAGTAGACCGTTTCCTATCCTGTATTCTCCGCTCTGAACGCAACGCCATCTAGGCGTCGACATGGCATATTGATATTTTAACTTTTAACCTTCTTTAGTCTAGATCTAGATGGCGTCACGTTAGCTTACCCGTTTTTCTCAGATCAGATATGTTGTTTCAGTTTCCCTCAACGTGTACATTTCGGTTCGTGCGTTGTGTTTAAATGCCAGCCATTGCAATTTTATTACGTGAAGGGATCGTAATGAGCTTATGCATCGCAGCAGACCCGAGCTTCTTATATTTTCTTATGTCGTTCTCTTCATCCTGACTTTTCTGACAAACAAGGTATCTCCAAGTTCTTCGTGCTATGGCCACATTTCTTGTAACAGCTGTCAGCGGTGAAATGAAGTATTTACTGACTTCGCGGTGGTTGCACTCGACATGTTGCTATATATAATGCAGTTTCTTATTGAACACAATTGGAAATTAACCAAGGCAGACAATTTTTGTGTCGTCTGTGCCTTCTGTCTACATCAAGCTGGTGCTCAAAAACAGTGAAACGATAATTCATATTGCCTGAAGGGTACAGCTTTTTCCTGTGTCATGTGCTCGTTCATTTGGTAGTCTGTGCTTTATTTTTATTACGTTGAAGATGATACACAAAGAGTATAACGCGGGTCGAAATATTTGCTAAAAACGCACAAAAAGGCAGTCTGTTAATCTGTAACTTTCATATGCTTTTCAGTATGTCCTGACTGTGGAAGGATTCGCATACCCAGCTGTTTTTCAGAGGTAACTTGCAATCCGGTCCCTCCATGTTTCATTGTGTGTAATAATTTATGTGGAGCACATTAATATCTGTGTTGCAGCTGGCAAGTGTTTGCAGGGTTCGTTGGGTTTCTACTAACAGTACTTTTTTCAAGATGGAAATGGCACGTTGGATGTTTTGTGTAAGTAGTTGCGCAGAATATGGTCTGTACAATACAACAGAGCTGTACGATACATTTCATTCATTACTTACTTTTCAGAACTGTCGTCCAATATACATGGAAGACCATTCCTTTCTATACTCTAAGCATCTATGCTGGCTCACGAGCACTCACAACTCTTGTTAGTGTACTTTTGTTTTGTTCATTCTAATTGTCATCATTTTTGTTTGTCATTTACGTTTTTCTGCTATTTTTGTACTGTAGCCATTGGCCATATTTTTGGGAATTCATAATTCACTTTCGTTACTCCATTGTGGAATGGACCTGGATATCACTGAGCAGGTATATGTAACAACCGCAGTATAACTTAACTATGAATAGCTTCTTAATGAATGCTTTATTACTTGTTCCAGAGCATTTTCTTCAATCCCACTTCAAAACAACTTGTTGCTTTCATATCAGTTGCTGTAAGCAGCATGATGCTAGTGATTACAGTGCCAAAAGTGAGTATTAAAAACTGAAAACTGACAATCATTGCTTTGTTATTCATTCTAAGTGGTGAATGAATTTGGCAAAAGATTAGTTGGCCGTAGATACATTCAAATCTCCATGAATGCAACACTTTTCCTTTCAGAATTTCGGAAATGCCATGTGGTGGATGTTGTTACACGTCTGCAGTACTGGTGAGTAGATACCATTGAAAATGATTGTTTCTGATTGACGTTTGTGGCACGCCTATTTTGCACTTAGTCCCAGTTTTGGAACCCACAATTTGGTGTCCCAGTCCAGAGTACCAAAGATAGTCCAGAACAAGTCCCAGAGTTTTGGGTTTAGTGATGCTTCAATAGCGTTAATTCGCATGGCATCACTCACCAGGGAGCCAAAATCGCTAGTGGATTTCCAGTGACTTTATAGTAGATTTCCCACCATAATGTATATCCTGACAGTCGTGACCACTGGCATAACCACCGGCAACCGAGTTTGTAACTTCTGACGGGCCCAGCTCACAGCTCCTCACGTCTTACCTGCATCAGCCCAGCTCACACTGCCTCAGACTTTTACAAGATACTCCAAAAAAGTATTTAAGTTACTGAGTACCAGACAAAAAAAGTAACTGATTAGAGCACCAAAATACTCAACTTTGAAAAGCATTTGAGTGAAATAAATACTACATACTCATGGAAGTAACTCGTTGCTTTCAAGATACAATTTGTACTATCAACTTACAATTTGTAAAATTTACTGTCAAACAATTATGAAGAAAGTGAAAATAAAAACGGATACTTGTTCGGATGCTCTAGTTTTACCGCTATATCCTCTTAGTACACACTCTCCTCCCTGGATATCTCGCCCATGAACGTCCCTCGCGCGGATACCCGATGCTGCACTCAGAGGAGGTGGAAGAGCCATACAAAACAAACATAACCGAGCAAGCCACGTTAAATTATACCTCTTGTTTTAATCAACTCTCCATTTATTTTCATTCGTAACATTTATGGTTGTCCTCGCTCACTATGACTCTGAGACACCGGTCTTCTCCCATGGCTTCTACAGACCCTGAGCATTGACCAACATGCCCTTCTGGCCAACACATTGTCCCCCGCTCCACTAAACCCAAGGCACTGCATGCTTCTGCAGGCTACACTGCAGAATGATGGGCGTACACTGGTATATCTTAGACGAAAATGCACACACATGTAAGAGGCGTTGAGCCCAGCAGCATAGCCAGAAAATTATTTCGGGAGGGGTTCTATGGGGGGCGATCTCAAGCAGATTCAGGCAGGGTGGTCCGATCGACCTCTCAGATTTTTTTTGTTCCAATATATATTGAAGCCTAGTGCTTAGGAAGTACATTGGCGGAGGAAATAGGTAAAAATATCTTATTGTTGTTTTTAAAAAAAATGATCTTCAAGACTGAGCATTTCGAGCACAGCACTTCCTCACAATTTTCAGGCCTCATATCTTTGTAACCATTAAGGCCATGCAGTTAATTTTTTCCACACTTATTGTCTATGGGCTGCAGTACTGTTTGCTATATGTTTGAGGTTATAGGTTCTACAGGTGTCCGGATAAAAAATTGTGAAGTCGCCTCAATTGCAAAAAAAATCGCACTTTTTCGGCACGTACCTGCGTTTCTGCAAGCACCAGAAGGTTAACCTGAGTGACATCGTTCTGTTTGTCTTTAAACGCTGTTTTCATTAATATAAAAGAGTTTGTTGGAACGCGTTTAGTGAGGGATGGTAAAGCAAAAACTCGTGCATATTTTCGATATTCACCTTCTCGTGACATGGTTTATGTTCCTCACACATGTTGTTCATAACAAGCTCACACAGCGTTGTGAAAAAATTTCACTTCAGAAATGTCTGCAGTTCATTTTCGTGCTCTCCGCGCACACCTGCCGGGGTTGGTTCGTGACGGGCGGACAGCAAAGTTTCATGCCTTCGTGGCTTCATATTACATTTGAGATAGTCAAGTTCTGGTTTATAAGGTTTATTACAAAACAAAGTTCAAACATCGATCTACAAAAACGGGAGTTACGCTCAGTATTCTGGCATGAACGTTGGCCATACGCAGAAAACACAGTTTGAAAGCAGGTACGGTGCTTAATTGATGACAAAACAGAAATGGGACAAAGTCTAACAGTGGAAGACTACTTTCCCCCATGCACTCTTCGAAGTTTTTGCTGTGTACACTTCACAAACGCCATTACCTGTTCGTCCTGCTTTCCCCACACATGTGAGGACTGTATTCCTGGAACACACTGGAAGTGTTCCCATTCTCGTTTTTTGGTTGTATGATAGTTTGCAATGCTTTGCGCCGGCAGATGAAACATCTGAATATTGGGCAGCTTCGCATTTCTGATTACCTTATTTGCTGTACATCTCAGGTTGTACAGTGTGGCATTGTGCTTAACTACGCCACCGACACCATCACATCAACTCTTCCCATGTCCCGTTGCAGTAAACACCCACTTTGCTACTAGGTAGTTTTGGCTTCGTAGTTCTTACCACTGCAATGCTTACCACCGTTGTCCGCACAGAACACACGGTCTGCGCTATGAGCTCTGTTCATTGTACGCTCTTACAAAGGAGCACTGAGGTTTTTGTGTTCTCACGCACAGCAGGAATAGAATGTGTTCTGCCTAGACAAAGAGGCATGAAGACAACAGGAGCGACGGAAAGAGGCGCATTCTCCACTTGTGTCGATAGCCTATCCAACAAGTAGTGAGAGAGCAGATTATGTTTCACTGCTTTATGACACATGGTCTCATGCATCCTGCATGAAATGCGCAACTTCTTAGTTCGCACCTTGTGTGTGACCTTCGTCAAATTACGGCGCCATAAACTGCTACTACGGCTTCGACACAGCGCCATACATGTTACTGTGATGGGGTTATACTTTTGAGTGTCCGCAACGGAATCTCGGCCATTTCTGAAGTGAAATTTTTTTCACTACGCTATGCGAGCTTGTCATGTATAACATGTGTGAGGAATATGAACGACGTCACCAGTGGCGAATATGGAAAATACGCTACCGAAGTTGCACGTTTTTGCCTTACCACCCCTCACTAAACGCGCGTCAGGAACTACGTGCTAGATTTTCCAACACACTCTTTTCTATGCCATGCTTTTGCATTACAGGCAGACCTTTCAATGCAGAGCGGATGGCATGTGAGGCATATTTACAAAGGAAATCACACACCTCTAGTAGTGTTCTCCCCCCTCGCTATCATTCTGGGAAGTTTCGCGTTCCAACAGCAGCACAGCGGGGAGCTTGAAACCTAATTTGTGCGCTTTTAACCAGGGTTGGCTACCGGAAACGAGAAGCGGTAATTACCGAAATTCAACAGGAAACGCAAATGGAAATGGAAACAAAATTGTTTTAGTTTCCACTACCATTCCACTATGATGTGCATGTATGTGCGGCAACCATGATTGATGCCACGACAATGTGATTCGTTACTCATTTGTATACTGTTCACATTGTTTTATACATAAAGATTAAATTCCATGTGGTGCATAACGTGTTATTACCTTTCAGCTGTCTGTGTAATTTTTTGGTAAGCACACAAATATGTAATCAGTTAGATAACTGTATAGCATGATCGTGGATTGCAGAATACCAGGGAAATATTTTAACATTGTTAGCCGCATTATCTTGGAGGACGTTCACATGTACATTATGACCAGTCAAAACTATACTTTGGACATGTTGGTAACTGACTGGATTCATCGTTAAAAAGTGCTAAAGAAAAGAGGTGAAGGACTCCATGACACAGAGCACTCTGTGCCGTGTTGTCGTGTTTTTCGTCCGTTTTTTAATAGCGCTTTTAAAGATGAATTCAGTACATTATGGCCACCTATTGTCCAAAAGACAAATATAGAGCTGTTCTGCAAAGCTCTAATTATGGTAAATATGCATTTAAGTGCCATATATTTAGGTAAGTGCAATAAAATATTATCATATGCACATTTCACTCAGTGCTGTCACAACAGTTTCTCTGTGCGTGACATGAGTTTAGAAAATTGCAACAGCCATGCCTTAAATTTTTTACTTTAGCGTGTATATCGTCATTATCCACTTTTTGTTTTTCACACAAAAAACATCTTTACTGTCATGTGACAAAATCTTCTTTTGTCATGATTTAACGTGCCTTCTTGAGTGATCTACATTGTCGTTTAACTCAGAGTAACATAATTGTATGCAGGGCTTCCAGAATCCTGTTAGGGAATTCCAAGGCTCCCTAGTACCCTTTCAAAAACAAGGAAAATGTAACTGGTCAAAATACACGCTCAAGTCTGCATTCAGCAGTGCTATAACATTTTCGTATGCAAGTCATTAGGAAATAGAATACTAATAGTTTCTTAAACCGGTTACATTCATGTTCCAGGGACACTGTCCACGATAAAGCATGGCACCGAAGCTTATACTCATTCTTGCGTGCACTTTCCGGCACAGTGGTGTATTAATGTGTTACCTCAACTTATCAGCTGATGAGTGAGAGGTGAAGGCATGTATCAGGTGTAGCTAGAGATTTTAATGTATCTATTGGAATGAATGTTACTAATATTAGGATGTTAGTGAGTGAACCCACTTTCTTTGAAGCATAATACTATGTACAAAATCAAAATATGTACATGTTTCTGAGTTGTCAAATTATCCAAATGAGAAAGGAAAGCAACAGTCAACTCTCACGGCGTTGAAAATAGGAATGAGAGAGCGCCTTTCCTCCACACTTCACTTTACTTCTAAGATTTTGGAAGCAAAGCAGAGCTATCCAACACAGTTCTTTTCTCTCTCTCTCTCTCACTCTCTCTCTCAGGAATTTTGGTCAGCTGTGAAGTTGGAAGTTGACACGTTTCCGTATAACTGAATCAGGATGACATTGGTTCTGGAACATTATTTCCCGTATGTCAGGTCACTTATAATGATTTCCTGATAACCGGCGGGTGAAAAACTAATGGCAGCAAGTTTGCTTCTGATCACAGAGAATGGGTAACAAGTTTTCCGGTTAACTGGGTTACAAAAAGGCTAGACATGACTGTAATGTCAGCTGCCATCATTTGCAATCTTTGTGCATGTTTGAAGGCACGCAGTGGTTACTGGGCTATGAGGAATGAACTAGAAGCCATATACTGATTACATACAAATCAGGATGGTGCACTAAAAGTTTGGTGACTTTTCTGATTTACAGGTATTGTTCTAGCCCATGAGAAGATTTTTACGTATTGCTCAAAAACAGAGTAAGCATTCTTGGCATTCAGAGGGTTCCAAGAAGTACTCTATAGTGTGTAAATATATTGATAACTTTATTCTTTCTTTGTTTTCCAGCACATTCAATAGACAAGTTATGCATTACATATCAAGGTAAGCTATGTGAATTATCAGTAAACATCATTGATACTGGCCACGTTTACAGCAGTGCTCTAATTATTAAAGCACTGCTGTAAACGGTAACTGCAGTGGTAACTATTAGAGTCTAATAGTTACCACATGATACGACACTGCAAGGGCTCAGTGAATGGTCGTGCTCTGCATGTTTTTAATGTGGTATTGTAGCTTAGGTGTGACAGTATTCAGAACCAGGACTTCAATGCTCATCACAAGAGCGCATTTACTTTTACACTAACCATTTACTGGGTACACAATTGTTGTTGACCTTGTGATATTCATAGCCTTTCACCATCCTTTCCTCTAAATCTCCTTTCATGCCATATATTTTCATCAAAGATTGCAAACTATTTAATACTGTAAAAGTGGTTAATTTCGTGGTCTTAATAATTTGCGAATTCATGTGGGAGTGCGATTCGAGAATATTTTGCGGGACCTTAATTTCACAAATTTGTGTGGAAGCGGAAATCGCGGGATACTGCCGGCAGTATCATGAAGCTTCTACATGCCGGCCGGGTTATAGAATCTTAGCGTGAACTTCAATCCTGTAACAATGACATATGTGCTGGTTTTGTGAAAGCAGGTATCTGCAATGCCAAGTGACACAGTATGCAAATAAACTAGTGATGTTAAAGTGACATTTCGATTATAGAAATGTTTGACAAGAACAAATTTGTGAGAATAAAGGTCGTGAAGTAAGTTGATTTGTCTTTGTGGAACTCATATCATCGCCAACTCCAGCGCCCATACTTTTTCATCCCACCTACCGATATTTTGCAAAACCTTAAATTCGCGAAAAAAGTTCGATCGTGAAATTCGCGAAAATTAAGTCCTCTTTCTACTTTTACAGTATGCACCTAGACATGTGCTCCGATGTCTGTCCTTCACATGGTGTTGCATTTTCCACAACCTTTCTGAATGTGCCTTCTGCACCTTCAGAACCTTTCAGCAATCTGAATGTGCCTGTTCTGCAAGAACTAGTCCTGTATGTAGTGTGCCAGCACGGATTTAATATAGCTACATTTTCAACGGATGAGGGATGTTGATATGATTATGCGATGATCACGCAGTGGTGCTTTGATTTTTAAAAAATTTGAAATCCCAGGGTACAGTCGTGTCTCCCTTAGAGTGCTGCTCCAGCAAGAGTAACGTCTTAGAAAGATGGTCCCACGCACATGTTTTTGATATAAGCTCCGGCGCATCTTCAATATTGCCAGTTTCATCTTCGTCTTCGATACCATCACACTGCACCTGAGCTAGCATGGTGTCATCTGCCATGAAGCACGGATGTCTGCTGTGTCGTCTTCTGTAACGAAGTTTCCCTCTGTGCTTTCTGGTGCCTTTAGATGCAATGTGCGGATAGCTCGTTGAAGCTCAGCTCACACACATCAAAAGAGTCTATTACCCCTGAGGAAAGGGGAGCCAAACAGTACCAAAGGACCCGGTGAGATGTGACCCATTTACGGAACATTGTGAACACAGCGCATGCCAAGAACAGAGGACGATAACAAATATCTGGATAAGCGAATCAGAATGACATAGGTTGTGGAACATTGGTCCCTGTACTTGGTGTCCGGATGCGGATAACGAATTCCAGGTAACCGAGACAAAAGTCAATGGTAGCAGGTTCTTTCCCGGTAATATAGCTCAGATAATGAGTTTTCAGGATAAGCGAGACATGACTATGCATTGATTATAGTTAGTGAAGTAATACCTGCAAAATGTTCATGTTTGCTGCGTAAGCAAAACATGTTACAAAAGCACATTTGTCCGTTTCCTAATGACATTGCAGTAGCTTAAGCCATCTCGCCTACATTGCGTGTGCTTTGTGAGGAAGTGCCGAGCCGTTTCACGTTCACGTAGAACCTAAACCCGGGAGTTCACCAGCTTCAGCCAGGACTTGCCGTGTTTCAGTTATTCTTGGAACTCCAAGGCAGCGATGAAGGCTTCGAGCAAACAGGGTCCGAAGGGTATTTAATGATGATGTTGAGATCCTGTGCAGGATGGGAAGGCTGTAAAGCACGGTTGCCCCCACCAACACCACGTGAACTGCGAGCAGGAAGCGCTGATCACAGCCCCATCCTGAGCCAGAAATATGTTGAATTGCAGGGAGCCATTGCTGCACTTTGGTTTCAAGGTGCTTAATGTGGCCCATGAGCCCAGCGCAGGTCTGAGCCGAGTACAATGCCAAGGAAGCGATGGAAACGTACAGGCTCAAGCTTATTGGCATCAACCCAAAGAGGGAAATTTGTGATAGCCTTGCGCGTGAAAGGGAGCTCGATGCACTTTTCGTGTGAAAGGTCCATCCCAAGTTGGGTGTGAGATACGTATGGACATTATTTAAAGCCAGCTGCAAGCGACGCTGATGGCTGGGCATGATTTTCCTACTGTCCAAAGGGCGATGTCATCTACATACACGGAAAACGACACTTTGCGAGGAATTACCGATTCTAGGCCGGCCATCACCACATTAAAGAGTGTTGGACTGAGAAGCTTCCTTGGAGGACGCCTTGATGAACAGGATGATTAGGGCTTTGGCCTTGGGATGTACGTACAGCGACAGTTCGGTCCATAAGGAAGTGTTGGAGCCAGAGGAAGAGTCGACCGAATACCCCAAAAAAGCGCAAGGCGTGCAGCACACAAATGTGCGAGACGGTATCATACACGCGCTTGATGTCCAGGAAACTGGTACGACGAGCCGCCGAAGAGCCAGGTAAAAACTCCGATCACAGTGACAGAAAGCTAAACTGATAACCTGATAGTATAAAGTGACCATATTCCTCCGACCCGAAGGTTGAACATCCAGATTGAAAGGGGGGTATGCTGTCAGTCAACAAACCAAACTGTTCTTGTTGCACTTACACCTTGTTCCGTTATTTTCTCCTCTTTTTTGAGTTGCATTTTATGTACTACGTGTCTAGTGTGCACATGAGATACTTTGACAAGAATGTACTGTAGAAGTGGTTAAATTCGCAGGCTCAGTAATTCGCGAATTTTTGAGGAGCCTGCACCAGGCAATTATCTGCGGAACCTTAAATTCGCGATACCGAGGTACGTCGACCCTGTATGGGCCCTTCACCTTGAAGTTAACAAAAGGTACCACAACTGGGTAAATGACCCGTCGCATCTGTCTTTCTTTTGAGCGCTTGTGATTGAGAGGGCTGCAATTAGGGGGTGCTTACTCGGCTGGTACCTGGGTCATTGCCGAATTGCCATGTCTCCCGTCATTCTTGTCGCCACATCGAGCAGGTACGATTGAGACTCGATATAGTGATGCGGCAACTTTTACAAAGGGTGATCAGCGTGGCAAAGTGGCAACGCCATACACGCTTGCTGGATGATCCAGGCTTACTGGGAGCTGGAATCACGGGACGTGGACATCCAGGCGGGATTTGTGAAGTCTGGACTACTATCTCCACTTACAACGGATAATACCTGAACATACTGCGAGGCAGTGCAGTGTAATAGCGTAAAAGAGAGGGAGAGAGAGGAGGGGAGAGAGACACGAACATAAGTTACCCCAGCGTCCTGGTCAAATTTCTTCCATATTTCGTTCGCGTATTTTTCTGTCATTGGTTCGAATATTTCGCGGAAGTTAAAATTCGCGAAGAAAAGAGCGCTCGCGAATTTCGCGAAAATTAGTTCCTCGTGAAAATTACTACTTATACAGCATTCTCTCGTCCTGAACTTTTCGTTAAACTTTTACCTCTATTGCACTGTGATCGTAAGCGGAACCAAGACAATGCTCTCGCTGAGGCAGTTTGATGAGCAAAGCATACGCAACCGAGTGTTGGTCCCAACAAAATTTTCACTATGGGGGTGGCTCGTTAGCCATCATGCTGAGCAGTTTTATTGGCTAGGTTGAGGAAAGGTGTGAGCTGAGAAGGGGCCACATAGAAATCGATAGTGCTCCTGCTGTTTTGCTCTAGTCTTTCTTCCATTCAGCATTCGTTGTGACAGGAGTAGGACAAAACGCTGTCCCACGGGCAGGCTGGTGGCACAGCGGGACAACATCTGAAAAAGTTGAACCTGTCCCGCTAAATTGTGTCATCTGGGCACTTTATGATAGTGGTTATTTCATCTGCAGAGATGCAACAGATATTCCCCATTGTATGTGTGGGGATGGCTCAGTAGGCACCTTTCATAAATGCGCCAGCGCAACAATAATAACCTAGTTTGTAGACTGTAAATCTGGAATGATTTGATCTAATGTGGTATTGTGTTTAAAAAAATACACTGCACTGTGACAGAGCAGTAATACACATGCTCACAAGTGTTCTTGCCTCATTCTCTTGTGGCCTGAACTAGAGCCCAGTATGTTTCCCAGTTTTGCTAGTTGAAACATCAAATTTGCCTAGAAATTATTGCTTTTTTATTGCGGTAGAAATTTCATTCATCCTGCACCATATTCCAAAGTGAACAGTATAGGTAGCCTTGCTGTTCATTCAGAAAAATTGCATCTGAAAATCCTGTCTGCATTGTGCAATTGCAACCGTACGCTCTGTTATGCTCTGTTATGCTCCATTATGTTCCTACTTATCCTGTCATTCTTTTGTACGTGGTACGTGTCCTATCAGATAGGCGTTTGTGAAACAGCGATCCACTTTCCTGGTTTTGCCTTTCCTCCTTCCTTTTAGCTCATAGGTTCTGTAGCTTCCAAGGAATGAGGACAGGCAATATTTTCCCTTGTGTGGACAGTGGCAATGCAATTGTTGGCCACCAGATTTTATAGTAAATGTTATGTAGCCCCACATCGTTTAAGTTGGAATGCAGGGTGGTGCCTGTGGCTTTCCCGTTCTTTCAGAACAGAAATGACTATTATAGATATATTTCAGTTAGCAAAATTAGATTAATTAATGCAGCCCTTGGTTACGAATCATGCTGGAACAAAAAGGTCAATTTCAAAATATTAGCATGATTTTGGAAATTCTTAGGTGTGCGAGGTATTTATTAAAACTCAAGATTATGCCAGGTGATATACCTCATGCCTTTGTGTATGCAGTGACTCAGCTAAAATGCCAGAAAACCATAGTACAAGAATTATTTGTTAAAAAAAAGAAATGTGGAGTCCAGGGTATTTATATCTTGCGTGCTTTTCGTAATGCTAGAAGTAATCAAAACTTAATTTGTGAGAAATTGAATTTGTAGTTGGGACTATAAAATTTGCTGAGGTAAAGTAACATGTTCGAACCAGAAGTAAATACATGATTTACCCCACAAAAACATTGTTTGAACAAGTACAGTTACTGGGACACGCTCAGTTCTTTATCTGATAACTAAAAGGAGTGCAAGTGGGATGACGTAGACGTCCATGTCCTACTTCTTTCGCATTCCTGGCACTCGTAATAGAGGCGACAAAACAGCTGTGGTAAATCTGACATGCTTAGTTTCCCCGGTGAAAAAGCTACTCTTGGAAAGGTTACATTTATGTTCAATTTTGAAAATTCAATTTCTCGCACATGAAACTTCAGAGGATAGTTTTAGCAGAAAGTTCCTAAGTACCATTAGGGTTGCCACCAGGCCGGTATTATACTGGCACAGCCGGTTATTTGCTAGCTCTGTCGGTTGCCGGTAGGAAGATGATACCGGCAGCCTTTTGCCGGTATTCGTGGCTCAATACCTTTCATAGGGGCTTTTACAGGGTTTTTCTTTCAACATTCCACTGCAGCTTGAATAAATCTGGAGCACAGACCCAACTCCGTAGTCAACAGTCTGTTTCTTAGTTATTCATTATTATTATCATTGTTGTCTTGAGCGAGTACGCTGGTTCCTTCTTTCTCTCTCTCTATGTATACTCTCCACCACTCACCCACTTTACCATTCCCGCGAACATTTCCTCCTTTCCCTCTATTCCACTTCCTCTCCCTCAGCCGGTATTTATCACTACGAAAGGTGGCAACCCTAAGTACCATTGACCTCATATTTTTGACTGTGTGTTTGTTTGTTTTTAATGAGGTACAGTATTGGTATTCACAAGCAGCCTTTATCGTTACAGTTTTGTAATTCTGTTACCTACAAGCTACATTTTAGGTGAGTCTCGAATTTTTTTTTTACCTAGTCTACTTAATTGGAGCTAGTCCACCTAGCTGATTGCAATTGATGTTCTGAGGCTGGAACACACATAGAAAGGACAAATACATACAAAGCCTCAAGTGCCTAAGAAATTCAGGATGAATTTCTAGCTATTGCAATTTCACCTAGCTATTGCAAAGCTGTGCTAAAGGGTAAGGTTAGGATCCTAGAATGATTTATTTTGCAAATGGCGTGCTAATGGCTGTAGCTATTTGTTATTCTGCTAAGCATTACTAGAAGATAATCTGGTGGTAGTGGTTTGAACTTTTGACTATGTGGGCTCAAGAACAAACAAAGAATGCATTAGTTTCTTTCATTTGAGAAAATAGTGCATGATATTTGAATATCTGATAGTAGTTGTGAATATGTAATAAAGTTTCTGCATTTGAGTGCAAAGACATCACCTTTCTTCATGCCCATAGCTGCTGGTGGTAATGTGTAAATAACTGGCATCTATTCATTAGATAATATGGCATAGATGCAAGCAAGCTGGTGAACAAACTCCATCTTGAGATAGTGTGTGTCAGCCATTGCTCAGGCTTTCTCAAGATGATCTATTCATTACATTGATAACAATTTCCTCTTTTGCTGGGAGAAAGCGTGTCCTTGGAGACAATATCAACGATTGCTTATTATCTATTTTACAAATAATGCTATGTGTAATCATTACCTTTCATTTTGTGCTAATTAATCATTACACATTTTACAATTGTGTAATCAGCCTTCTTAGCGAACTCTTGGTACTGTGTAATAATTTTTTCAGGGGACTTCCATGCTGTACAGCACTATCCTTTTCTATCCTCTCCAGCTTTCTGGTCGACATTTGTTATAAGGTTTGCACGTCGTACTTTTGTGAATGTAAACAAAGAGAGTCCTGCTACATTCTCCACTTCTAATATTTCCTCTTTCCAATCAGTGGCATCGTAGGTTGTCTGCTTGCGTTGATTCATCAAAGTGCTCTCAGGGTAGACATACCAGAGATTAACCTCGTTGGGCTTGCAAAGGTATGTGCCTTCTGATATGTGGTGGAAATTTTTTGTAAAGCCTCTCTGCCTTTCATGACATACATACTGTACTGTTTCTGTACATGCTGCACATGTGCAGGGGTAAACATGGCAGAGAAGGGAGCATTTAAAGGAGCAGTGAAGTTTTGTTGCATTCTTCCATCAAAACCACTTTTACTTAAGCATGTGACCATCATGGCATTCGGTGCAAAATATTGGTGCATGGCTAAATGGCTGTTATACTAGTGGTAACTATGTACTACTAACATTATTTATTGTCTTTAACACTGTGTGTACTATTTGGTTAGTGGTATAATCTCGTCACTTTCCAGGCACTCGTATCATTATTGTCCTTGGTATTATTCGGCTTGCCACCTGTTCCCGAGCGTTACTTATTTTGGTAAGGTCATTTTCGAGTTGCACGCATGATTCTCAGTGTTCTTACTTATGTTATTACCATCTTTAGGACTACCCTCTCTTTATTTGGAGCCATGTTCTTACCGAAGGCATCAAATCAAGACTCCAATATCTGCTCGCAAGCTAGAGCTCGATGTACTCTTGAGCATGTATAATGAGATTTGCGCTGTAGAGTCGTAGAAATCAGGTCTGAATGGTCACAGAACATCAGGATAATTTCAAGATAAGGGAGCATTGAACGTGGTTCTTAGAAGCATAATTTTTAGGGCATGGAAATTTTAGAACGTGAGCGGTATTACATATTCAAGGTAATACAGTCAGGAAGGAGGTAACATATAGGCTTGAGAATAGGTCATTGTACTCCTGAATTCTTGTTGGGCGAGTTCTGTATGGCACTCAACTGTCGTAATGGAGGTGAGCATTTTTTTTGAAGATATGTATGCATTGCAGTGACATTCGTACCTTGAGTCCATGTCCGAAAAGTGTGAAAAGCATTAAGCTTGGTGAGTGATGAAGCAGTGAGGCAAGTTAATGAAAGTTGAAAAATGATAGATTATGAAGTCAATTTTCATATTGCTGCAATGCTGGGTGTTTTTTCTTTTTTAGAACAATAGCAAAACGTGTATAACTCATGAAATAACATGTAATTCATGTTTTCCTAAAGGACCCTTGGACTTGGTTAGTTTTGTAATATACGAATGCTAAATTCTGCTTGATTACTAACTTACCAGAATAAGAGGTGCCTGATAGAAGTTGAGGTCTGTTGCTTAAGTTAGAAAGGCACATGCTCGAACAATATCATTTGCTGTGATATCCATGTTGTCATTGTTCCTCCCCCCCCCCCCCCCCCCCATAAAGCTTTTCGTGTAACCAAAAGCATATTCTGTTTTGTTTTTTTAATCATGAGTTTGTAAATCATTTTGCTCTGTCTTACCTAGTTGCAGTTTTGAGATTGCTTGCAATAATTGGTCTGACACGTGAGCAAAAAGTGATTTTAATGTCAAAAACTTGAGATGCCATACATTGTTACTGTTGCAGTCCATATGCACTAACCTTCTGCTCTGCCGTGAAATTTATTTTTCGTTTATTTATCCGTTACTCTGTGGCTGTATGTATAATCCATGTGATACTTGAGTGCCTCATGAGAAGCAAATGTTGGACTACACAGATGTCATTCTGAACACATGAGTTGAAAAATGCAACCCATCGTGAGAACTTCACGAGAATATTGCTTGAACTGTACAGCTATGGACTGCTCATAGAAGTGATCAAAAGACAATACATGCTAAAGAGTTCATTTGTTGTTAGACCTGTCAGGTAGCTCTAGCTTGTGTCAAGCTCTTTAATTGTTTTTGTTTTTATTTCATGTAAAGTTTTTACACATATGTGCTAATCATTTTGCACTTTTGTAAAAGCAGTCCTTGGGTACATTTAGAAGTCATGGAGTCATGGACTGCTGTTGTATGTGTAACCACTGTGATTACATTTAGCTTGATAGTCCATCAACTGCTACATTTTAATTGCAATTTCTACCGCTATATATTGTTAGTTTTATGAAGAGTTGAATGCTCAGTTGTGAAATTGTATGAGTAACAAAATGCGTTTAACAATCATCTTCGCACGTTTGAGTTGAATGTGAAATTGCAGCAGAGTGAGAATGCTATTGAATGTCTTTTGAATTGCCCTTTGCAAAGCAAACAGCAGCTCAAACCCTTCATGTACCTTGTGTTATCGTGCCAGATTTGATCATTAGAAATGAATGAATGGCAGTAATTTTACGTCCCTGTGGAGTTTTAAATTTACTTACATTTCCAAATGACTACGGCAGCTACAGTAACAGTTAGCATTATCATATGGCGAAAGTTTACTCTTTTCAGTGACACAGGTGACACTCTACAGTTCTGTTGAGGGGAGTTTAGCGTAGTAGAAATATCTAAGTGAAAAACTCACTTCCTTTTGATTTGCCGAACAAGTGTATCTTTGTACTGACATGCATCTTTTTTGGAATCATCATTTATGGGTATGATACTTTTTGGGAGTTAGGTATATTGACAGCTGCTGACTATGCTGCTGACATGTCTGAGAAAAGTTATTTTTTATAAATTCAACTGTTCAAAGACGTCAGGTTTCCTGTGTGCTTGAATGCCCCTCACCTTTATTTGTATTCCTTCTGTGTACCTCTACAAATATGAAATGCATGGCCTTTGAATTACAACACTTTTGCGACCAACTCCCTTCTGGCTAAGCTGGGTTTGCGCTTGCTGATGCGCACATTGATACAAGGAGTTCTGCACACCCGAAGGATTTGAACACATCTGCACATTCCCTTGGGAAATAGTGCATGCCAAAGAGATGTAATGAGCAAAAGATGTTACTATTCGATGCATTCAGCTGATGCGCACATTGATACCAGCAGTTCTGCACATTCCCTTGGGAAATAGCGCATGCGAAAGAGATGTAATGAGCAAAAGATTGTTACTACTCGATGCATATTCAGCTGATGCACACATTGATACCAGGAATTCTGCACGCCCGAAGGATTGTGCACATATCTGCACATTCCCTTGGAAAATAGTGCATGCAAAGGAGGTGTAATGAGCAAAAGATTGTTTCTACTCAGTTGATGCATTCAGCGGATGCACACATTGATACCAGGAGTTCTGCACATTCCCTTGGGAAATAGCGCATGCAAAAGAGATGTAATGAGCAAAAGATTGTTACTACTCGATGCATATTCAGCTGATGCGCACATTGATACCAGGAGTTCTGCACACCCGAAGGATTGTGCACACATCTGCACACTCCCTTGGGAAATAGCGCATGCAAAAGAGATGTAATGAGCAAAAGATTGTTACTACTCGATGCATATTCAGCTGATGCGCACATTGATACCAGGAGTTCTGCACACCCGAAGGATTGTGTACACATCTGCACATTCCCTTGGGAAATAGTGCATGCAAAAGAGATGTAATGAGCAAAAGATTGTTACTACTCGATGCATATTCAGCTGATGCGCACATTGATACCAGGAGTTCTGCACACCCGAAGGATTGTGCACACATCCGCACATTCCCTTGGGAAATAGCGCATGCAAAAGAGATGTAATGAGCAAAAGATTATTACTACTCGATGCATATTCAGCTGATGGGCACATTGATACCAGGAGTTCTGCACACCCAAAGGATTGTGCACACATCTGCACATTCCCTTGGGAAATAGGGCATGCAAAAGAGATGTAATGAGCAAAAGATTGTTACTACTCGATGCATATTCAGCTGATGCGCACATTGATACCAGGAGTTCTGCACACCCGAAGGATTGTGCACACATCTGCACATTCCCTTGGGAAATAGTGCATGCAAAAGAGATGTAATGAGCAAAAGATTGTTACTACTCGATGCATATTCAGCTGATGCGCACATTGATACCAGCAGTTCTGCACATTCCCTTGGGAAATAGGGCATGCAAAAGAGATGTAATGAGCAAAAGATTGTTACTACTCGATGCATATTCAGCTGATGCGCACATTGATACAAGGAGTTCTGCACACCCGAAGGATTTGAACACATCTGCACATTCCCTTGGGAAATAGTGCATGCCAAAGAGATGTAATGAGCAAAAGATGTTACTACTCGATGCATTCAGCTGATGCGCACATTGATACCAGCAGTTCTGCACATTCCCTTGGGAAATAGCGCATGCAAAAGAGATGTAATGAGCAAAAGATTGTTACTACTCGATGCATATTCAGCTGATGCGCACATTGATACCAGGAGTTCTGCACACCCGAAGGATTGTGCACACATCTGCACATTCCCTTGGGAAATAGCGCATGCAAAAGAGATGTAATGAGCAAAAGATTATTACTACTCGATGCATATTCAGCTGATGGGCACATTGATACCAGGAGTTCTGCACACCCAAAGGATTGTGCACACATCTGCACATTCCCTTGGGAAATAGGGCATGCAAAAGAGATGTAATGAGCAAAAGATTGTTACTACTCGATGCATATTCAGCTGATGCGCACATTGATACCAGGAGTTCTGCACACCCGAAGGATTGTGCACACATCTGCACATTCCCTTGGGAAATAGCGCATGCGAAAGAGATGTAATGAGCAAAAGATTGTTACTACTCAATGCATATTCAGCTGATGCGCACATTGATACCAGGAATTCTGCACGCCCGAAGGATTGTGCACATATCTGCACATTCCCTTGGGAAATAGCGCATGTGAAAGATGTAATGAGCAAAAGATTGTTACTACTCGATGCACTCACCTGATGCGCACATTGATACCAGGAGTTCTGCACACCCGAAGGATTGTGCACACATCTGCACATTCCCTTGGGAAATAGTGCATGCAAAAGAGATGTAATGAGCAAAAGGAATGTAGCATGTAAAAGAGCAGGACTGCATTTGGATTTAACCATCGTACATTTATTTACTGATCCATTCACTCGTAACCTTTTGGATGTTGAAGTGCTTGTCCTTTGCACAGGTACTTATGGTATAGGATGTTTTCTGATTTGCTCCGCTTTGAGTTCACGCCGTAGATATTGTCCAGCTGAAGACTTGGGAAGTTGACTCACAAATTCTAAACCTCCATGTAGTTGCTTTGGGTATTCCACTTGCTCTGAAATTCATACAGTTCTGCTGTATAGTTTGCCCATGTTGTAATTCATAGGAGCTCCGGGATGATATCGGAAGGGCATGCAAAAGCACAGATTCTTCACTTCACTTACGTGCACTGTCAATGAAGACGTTTCTGAGCATCTCTGTTACCACTTATCTTCACATTACGTTAACACATGATTTTCGCAAAATCTCGTCTACATACGTATGGGCCACCTTATGGCCGTATTCGCAATCCCATGTGTCGCTGCTCTTATGAATTTTGATAATTAACTTTGTAACCATTAAAGATAAAAGTTCAGCGCAATTATACCTCTGCTCCTTTTGGTGCGCTGATCCCGTTGCCGTTTCAGAAACAAAAGATCGAGCCAATATAACAGCGTGAAATAAATGGCACCGGAAACAAAGGCAGATACGTACGCCCAGAAACGCGCTTTCTCCTTTGCCCTTAAAAGCGAGGGAGAAAGCGGCTGATCCCTGCGGCGAGGAAAAGGTTTAACTTGCACAAACGAAAGAAAAATCAAAGTATCACGGAATCAGGGCCGGCGTCTACATTTTGGTCCTGGTGGGCACGCTCCGAGATTCCCTTCCCTTCGTACACTCTAAGAGAAAAAGGAGTAAAATGGGGAGTAATTGCAGCTTTTAGTCCCCTAGACAGCAATTACTCCCCATTTTAGCACCCCTAACCCCGACGTTTACTCCCCAGGACTGCAAATTGTCGCTGAACTTCGCGAATGGTCTTCCGAATGCAACAGTCTACGTAAATATGTGCTCTTGGTCAATTTGATGCCACAAGGCTGTATAGAACTCAGCCAACTTCGAAGTTTTCCACTCACAGAGGAAGAAACAGTTAACGCTTCTTTCTTCGCAAATTGTGCCCTATGTATCTTCGCAAGATTTTATATCACTCAATATATCGCGGTTGACGGTTTGATTCAAAGTATTTTCATGCATGCACATGAATTGCGTACATGGGACTCTTACAACAGAACGTGAAATTCAGTCTCCACTCTGTGACGTTCATTTACTCCCGTGCGTTGACTCCCGAAAGGGACTATTTTTTGTGGCAATGCATTTAGTCCCCAAAAGGAGTAAAATTCTCCTTTTTTCTTAGAGTGTACCATACAACTTCTTTGACCGTGCGTTCCGTGGGTGATCCCTAAGCACATGACGCCCCGAAACGAAACAAAAGCGTACCATACGACATCCATGCAACCTTTGATATATGATATTCTATTGCAAGGATAGGCGTGTACACAATGCGTTAATATATGCCTTGCAAAGATCACACTTGTGACCGGCTAACGACGCAGCAGAGCTTTACAGACGACAGGTTGAAAACAGTGCACTGTGTCCCTCATTGACACACGCCCCAAGTAAGACTCCCGAGGTGTCCAGATAATCGATACATGACTGTATAAGTACGGAGAAGACTGCAATGGGTGTCCCCCAAAGGGGGCAAATCTGAAGCGCCCTCCCTCACTGCTGTCAGAAGCCTTGTAAACAAAGAAAATACAACGCCCATTTACACTGCCGAGACCGTAAATTCGAATTCTCTTCATTCCTACTTTATACTGTCCAACCGACCTGCCAGGGCTTGCCGTTCGGCGCCCTCTCTGGCGGTGGCGGCTGCCCCTCTCGCACCCTCGTCGCTACGGCTCTGGTCAAAATTAATGAGACAATGCCCTGGGAGTGTGTTAGTGCGGCCATAAGGTGGTCCACTTGACTTACTATATATGGGCATCTATTGTAATTGAAAAGTCATTTCTCTCTTTTACAAATTTCTCTCCATAGTTAGCACGGACTCGTTGTATGCGCATAATAAAAATGGGGATCCAGGGATGGGGGGGTCGGATGTCTTGCCCCCCCCCCCCTCAATTGTTGTCGTCACATAGTGCTTCAATCAACCTTGGGTAGTGTATGTAGCATGCTGTCCAAGGCCGGAACCCTCCTCCCTTAAGAAAAATTCTGGATTCGCTCTTCCGTATAGTATTCATTTGCGGAGCCGAGAGCACGCTTGTCGTTGAGTTGGATGTGAAGCTCTATGTGAACAATGTAATACCCCTGTCACATGGGCAGTCCTCAATGATTATTGAAACCAATTACCATTGAACATGCACGTAGTGCCACCAAGCTTGCAACGTGTCAACCTGTCAGGGACCTTGGACCCGATGCTGTGAACCGCGATGCGGTCCTGATATAAATGATGGAAGTATGAAAGAACGCCTCCGAGCGAATAAACATAAACGCCCTTGGTTGAACTGGACGACATCGCGACTTCGTTGTTGGAAGACTTTTGACCACCGCTGTGTAACTCCCACTGTAATCAATGGTGTATGAAACGGTAGTCCCGATGACACCGTTCGCATTTCGTCTACGAAATTGAGATAGCATGTTATAAAAGGATTGTAAAAATGGTCGTTACCAGAAACATATAGCAAAAGTTCTTGGGTGAGGGAGTCCTCTACTTCAGGTGATATTGTCACAGCCGGAATGACGAATGCCTTGGGAGCTTCGCCGAATTCTAGATGAGGCACTCCGACCACGACGGCTTCCGCAACACTCGGATGCGAGAGGAGGACCTCTTCCAGCTCAGCAGGCACTACGTGCACGTCGATGCACCGGATCAAGTCCTTAATACGTTCCACGACAGTCACATTGCCGTCATCGTCGAAGTGACCGATGTCTCCTATACCAGAAAAAAACTGCAGTTAACACTCCCATTCGTGCGCAACCTTTTTAACCTGATTGATTGTTTCACAAACCTGCATTACGTTTCAACTTTCCCGCGACGAAAACCCCCAATTATGAATTATCAACGTTTTAACTTGTTAATTAGCCTTCTGTGGTTATTCATTTCAATTTAAAGCAGTTTAGTGAAGCTTTTTGAAGCAATTATTCTCGCTTCCTGTATTTTCCAAAAACCGCCGATAACCGTGCGCCGGCAACTTTTTCATGCATTCGGCGAAAACGAGCCTTATCCGCCGCGAGAAGGTTCCAGCGGCCCGGGCTCCCTGGAAGGTCTAGCTGGCTAGAGCGGGGGCGCCAAGAAAGAGGCCAGGTACGAGTTGAGTCGAACTCTGTTGCAGGAAGCTAGACTCGACAAAAGTATAATGGAAGCAGTGGCGGCAGTCCTTATTGGTGGGCTTGGTTAGATGCGAAGGAGGCTGAAACCAGATTTTGATGAAAAGGCAGTGGCTCTTTTGGAGTGCATCGGCGTGTCAGATAACACAAAATGCCGGACAGTATTCCTATGACGTTGTTCGCGACAAATGGGACTCTGAAACGGAAAGGAACCTTCAGTATAATAAGCATTGCCATTGGCTGCTTTGTGACAATCTAAGGACATTGTGTCTCGTCAGGAAATCAGGGTTAGGTAACGATGTGGAAAACAATGTGGTGCGGCGAGCCCCCCCCCCCCCCTCCCCCCGTATGTACATGACAATCTGAAACAACAGAATCAATTTCGAGGTGTGTATCGCGGTGTGAGAAAGTATAGCTGCCCCCCCCCCCATTTTTTTTCGACTATTGTCGCCATGTCAGCCATAATCCAAATTTTCGAAAATTAAAAACGTTTCTTGGTTTCCCGAAAATTCAACTTTTTCACGCCGAATTTCGAAAATATAACCGCCGAAAACGAGGGACCCTAATTATAACCCAGTAGAATTAGGAAGTTTATTTCAACTAGTTTAGTTGAAGCAGGTAGCTTCGTTCTTTCGCGGGCGCTCAGCGTATCATGGCCACAGTACGAGGGTAATTCCAATGAAAACTGCAAATGAATCTGAGTAGGGCTCAAGTATGGTGCCCTGATGATCTCAGGACAAAGTGAGCATCAGTATCCCAGCCGGCGGTCACGTCCGAAATTTCTTTAGTCACGGTGACGGGGAGTCATGCCATTCTTTGCCATTCTTCGCTTGACCGCATTGCCTGTGACGGCTAATGATGAACCCATGATGATCTCCTTCGGGCTCGTAACACCGTAGCGACTCCTCACAAGCGTCCACTCGCCGTTCTCGCAGTTTGGGTGTCACTTGGCGGGTACCCATCTTGCGGACACCTTCCGATACTTAGCTCCTCACGAATGATGAATGATGTAGGCCGAGCCAACGCTCATCTGATGCATGTTGGAGATTTCTACCACGGTAATTCGCACATATATAATCCCCTCAGTGACACAAATATTCTCCTGATTAATGATTCCGTGCACCTAGTCTGGACTGCGGACGTCCGCCGTACTACTTTAAGAAATTCTTTAACTTGTTAGCCCACTCGTACGCTGCCTCTCATGCATCATGGTGAACCGTACTGCCTTGTCATCCGACGGAAAATTTCTAGTGGTTTCATATCTTCAGCGGAGAGAAGTATTATGACAGCACGTTTCTCTTCTTTCGTGCACATTTCCAAACGAGTGACTGTTTTTAATAGTGTCGTCACACTGCTATGGGGCAGAGTGGCCAGATCTGGGTGCTCTATGAGCACCGTACCACGCTACCGCATCGCTGTGCAAAGCCTTCAATGTTTATTCGCACATATGAAGTTTTCACTCGGATCACACCGGCAGAGAAAGCACACATAAAATCGGATACTTGCACTCACCGTTTCAGTGCGACTTCACACACTAGAGCACTGCACGGGCCGTATTCTTAGGCCCAGGCCCGGCCTTCCTTTGATTTACCCGCCCGAGCACAGCCCGACGGCTCCATACCTGGCCCGGGCCCGGCCCAAGCCAGGAGAATTTCTAGGCTTCCCGGCACAGGCACAGCTCGAGCCGGAGAAATTTATAGGCTACCCAGCCCAACACAGTGCAACGGGCTGTAAAAGTCAACCGTGGTTAACTAACAGTGGGGTAAAACATGCTCCTGGGCCCTTCAATGCACGGGCCACGACCCGGCCTGAGCACATAATGGTCAAACCCAAGCCCAGCCCAGGCCAGCATAAAGAAGGGTTTACCTGATCCGCCCCCGTCCAAGCCGGGCTCGGGCTTTCGCGTAAGCCGGAGCCCGTGCAGTGCTCTACCACACACATTCGCCTCACGAAACTTACCTTTCAAGCAACTCGGTTCACTTCACCTCATACACGAAACCTTTCATTGGCTCTCGAATGTCGCCATGAGGAGCCTCTTACACCCCCACTTTCAAAGCCCTTCTTAAGCTGCCTCACTCCCAGCCCTTCAACTCATTACCTCGTAACCTCTCATGGCGTCACTGCTCCTCACATTCCTTCGACTCACAGGATGGCCTCACCGCTCCTCCTTCTCAAATGTATTCCACTCGCATCACATCCCCTCAAAGCTTCAATGCCTCTCACATTCCTTCTCCTCGCAGGATAGCCTCACTGTTCGGCACCCTCACATGTATTGGTCTCCACCACATCCTCTCAACGCTTCCGTGCCCCTCACATTCCTTCGACTCACAGGATGGCCTCACTGCTCCTCACCCTATTCGACTCGCATCAAATCACATTTCCTTCAGTGCCCCTCACTTTCCTTCTCCTCACACGATGGCCTCACTTTACATCACCCTCACATGTATTAGATTCGCATCATATCACATCCCCTCAACGCTTCTGTGCCCCTCACATTTCTTCGACTCACTGGATGGCCTCACTGCTCCTCACGCTCAAATGTATTCCCCCTGCATCATATCACGTCCCCTCAAAGCTTCAGTGCCTTTCAAATTCCTTCGACTCACAAGATGACCTCGCTGCTGTGACCCTCACATGTATTGATCTCACATCACATCCCCTCGAAGCTTCAGTGTCCCTCACATTCCTTCGACTCACAGGATGGCCTCACTCGTCACCCTCACATGTATTGGTCTCACATCACATCCCCTCAAAGCTTCAGTGCCCCTCACATTCCTTCCACTTACAATATAGCCTCGCTGCTCTTCACCTTCACATGTATTGGTCTCACACCACATTCCCTCAAAGCTTCAGTGCCCTTCACATTCCTTCGGCTCGCAGGATGGCCCCACAGCTCGTCACCCTCACATGCATTGGTCTCAGATCGCATCGACTCAAAGCTCCAGTGCCCTTAACATTCCTCCGACTCGCAGGATGGCCTCACTGCTCTTCACATTCAAAGATATGGGGCTCGCATCGTATCATATCCCCTCAAAGCTTCAGTGCCCCTCACATTCCTTCGACTTACTGCTGCTCTTCACTCTCATATTTATTGAACTCGCATCATATCACATCCCCTCAAAGCTTCAGTGTCCCTCACATTCCTTCGACCCACAGGATGGCTTCACTGCTCTTCTCCCTCATATGTATTGGTCTCACATCACATCCCCTGGAAGCTTCGGTGCCCCTCATGTTCCTTCGACTCGCAAGATGGCTTCACTGCCCTTCATCCTCAAACGTATTGGACTCGCATCATATCACGTCTTCTCAAAGCTTCAGTGTCCCCCACATTCCTTCGACTCACAGGATGGCTTCACTGCTCTTCTCCCTCACATGTATTGGTCTCACATCGCATCCCCTCACATTCCTTCCACTCACAGGATGCTCTCACTGCTCTCCACCCTCAAATGCATTGGACTCGCACCGTATCACATCCCTTCAAAGATTCAGTGTCCCTCACATTCCTTCGACCCACAGGATGGCTTCACTGCTCTTCTCCCTCATATGTATTGGTCTCACATCACATCCCCTGGAAGCTTCGGTGCCCCTCATGTTCCTTCGACTCGCAAGATGGCTTCACTGCCCTTCATCCTCAAACGTATTGGACTCGCATCATATCACGTCTTCTCAAAGCTTCAGTGTCCCCCACATTCCTTCGACTCACAGGATGGCTTCACTGCTCTTCTCCCTCACATGTATTGGTCTCACATCGCATCCCCTCACATTCCTTCCACTCACAGGATGCTCTCACTGCTCTCCACCCTCAAATGCATTGGACTCGCACCGTATCACATCCCTTCAAAGATTCAGTGTCCCTCACATTCCTTCAACTCACAGAATGGCCTCACTGCCATTCACCCTCAAATGTATTGGACTCGCATCATATCACATCCTCTCAAAGCTTCAGTGTCTCTCACATTCCTTCGACTGTTGGAATCACTGCTCATCACCCCTACAGTGAACCCTCGTTAATATGACCCCCGATAATCTGACATACGCGCTTTACGACCATACTCCTGGGGAACAATGCAGTGAAACATCTGCAATCCCCCCCGTTAATATGACAATTCCGCATTATGACCAAATTTTTCGGGAACGACCATGGTCATAATAAAGAGGGTTCACTGTACATGTATTGGTCTCACATCGCATTCCCTGGAAACTTCGGTGCCCCTCATGTTCCTTCGACTCACAGGATGGCCTCACTGCCCTTCATCCTCAACTGTATTGGACTCGCATCATATCACGACCCCTCAAAGCTTCAGTGTCCCTCACATTCGTTCGACTCACAGGATGGCTTCAGTGCTCTTCTCCCTCACATGTATTGGTCTCACATCGCATCCCCTCACATTCCTTCCACTCACAGGATGCCCTCACTGCTCTTCACCATCAAATGCATTGGACTTGCACCATATCACATCCCTTCAAAGATTCAGCGTCCCTCACATTCCTTAAACTCACAGAATGGCTCACTGCCATTCACCCTCAAATGTATTGGAGTCGCATTACATCACATCGCCTCAAATCTTCAGTGTCTCTCACATTCCTTCGACTGTTGGCATCACTACTCATTATCCTCACATGTATTGGTCTCACATCGCATTGCCTGAAAGCTTCGGTGCTCCTAACATTCCTTCGACTCACAGGGTGGCATCACTGCTCTTCAACCTGGTATGAGACTCGCATCATATCATATCCCCTCAAAGCCTCAGTGCCCCTCACATTCCTTCGACTCACAGGATGGCTTCAATGCTATACTCTTTCATATGTATTAGTCTCACATCACATCCGCTCACATTCCTTCCACTCACAGAATTATCCACTGCTCGTCACCCTCAAATGTATTGGACTCGCATCATATCACATCCTCTCAAAGCTTCAGTGTCTCTCACATTCCTTCGACTGTTGGAATCACTGCTCATCACCCCTACAGTGAACCCTCGTTAATAGGACCCCCGATAATCTGACATACGCGCTTTACGACCATACTCCTGGGGAACAATGCAGTGAAACATCTGCAATCCCCCCCGTTAATATGACAATTCCGCATTATGACCAAATTTTTCGGGAACAACCATGGTCATAATAAAGAGGGTTCACTGTACATGTATTGGTCTCACATCGCATTCCCTGGAAACTTCGGTGCCCCTCATGTTCCTTCGACTCACAGGATGGCCTCACTGCCCTTCATCCTCAACTGTATTGGACTCGCATCATATCACGACCCCTCCAAGCTTCAGTGTCCCTAACATTCGTTCGACTCACAGGATGGCTTCAGTGCTCTTCTCCCTCACATGTATTGGTCTCACATCGCATCCCCTCACATTCCTTCCACTCACAGGATGCCCTCACTACTCTTCACCATCAAATGCATTGGACTTGCACCATATCACATCCCTTCAAAGATTCAGCGTCCCTCACATTCCTTAAACTCATAGAATGGCTCACTGCCATTCACCCTCAAATGTATTGGAGTCGCATTACATCATATCGCCTCAAATCTTCAGTGTCTCTCACATTCCTTCGACTGTTGGCATCACTACTCATTATCCTCACATGTATTGGTCTCACATCGCATTGCCTGAAAGCTTCGGTGCTCCTAACATTCCTTCGACTCACAGGGTGGCATCACTCCTCTTCAACCTGGTATGAAACTCGCATCATATCATATCCCCTCAAAGCCTCAGTGCCCCTCACATTCCTGCGACTGTTAGCATCACTGCTCGTGACCCTCACATGTATTGGTCTCATCAAATTTCCTCAAAGCTTCAGTGTCCCTCACATTCCTTCGACTCACAGGATGACCTCACTGCTCGTCACCCTCACATGTATTGGTCTCACATCGCATCCCCTGTAAGCTTCAGTGCCCCTAACATTCCTTGGACTCACAGGGTGGCTTCACTGCTCTACTCCCTCACATGTATTTGTCTCACATCACATCCCCTGACATACCTTCCACTCACAATTGACCCATTGTTCGTCATCGTCACATGTACTGGACTCTCATCATATCACATCCCCAAAAAGCTTCAGTGTCCCTCACCTTCCTTCGACTCACAGGATGGCTGCACTGCTCTTCATTCTCAAATGTATTGGACTCACATCATATCACATCCCTTTAAAGCCTCGGTACCCCTCACATTCCTTCAACTCACAGAATGGCCTCACTGCTCTTCACCCTCAAATGCATTGGGCTCCCATCATATCACATCCCCTAAAAGCTTCAGTGTCCCTCACATTCCTTCCAGTCACAGGATTACCCACTGCTCGTCATCCTCACATGTATTGGAGTCGCATCATATCACATCCCCTCAAAGCTTCAGTGCCCATCGCATTCCTTCGACTCATAGGATGGCCTCACTGCTTTTCACCCTCAAAGGCATGGGACTCGCATCAAAGGTTCGGTGTCCCTCACATTCGTTCGACTGTTGGCACCACTGCTCTTCACCCTCACATGTATTGGTCTCACATAAAATTCCCTCAAAGCTTCAGCGTCCCTCACATTCCTTCGACTCACAGGATGGCTTCAATGCTCTTCTCCCTCACATGTATTGGTGTCACATCACATCCCCTCACATTCCTTCCACTCACAAGATGGCCCACTGCTCGTAACCGTCACATGTATTGGTCTCACATCACATCCCCTCAAAGCTTCAGTGCCCCTCACTTTCCTTCTCCTCACACGATGGCCTCACTGTACATCACCCTCACATGTATTAGACTCGCATCATATCACATCCCTTGAAAGCTTCGGTGCCCCTCACATTCCTTCGACTCATAGGATAGCCTCACTGCTCTTCACCCTCAAATGTATTGGACTCACATCATATCACATCCCCTCAAAGCTTCCGTGTCCTTCACATTCCTTCGACTCACAGGATGGCTTCAATGCTATACTCTTTCATATGTATTAGTCTCACATCACATCCGCTCACATTCCTTCCACTCACAGAATTATCCACTGCTCGTCACCCTCAAATGTATTGGACTCGCATCATATCACATCGCCTCAAATCTTCAGTGTCTCTCACATTCCTTCGACTGTTGGCATCACTGCTCATCACCCTCACATGTATTGGTCTCACATCGCATCGCCTGAAAGCTTCGGTGCTCCTAACATTCCTTCGACTCACAGGGTGGCCTCACTGCTCTTCAATCCGGTATGAGACGCGCATCATATCATATCCCCTCAAAGCCTCAGTGCCCCTCACATTCCTGCGACTGTTGCCATCACTGCTCGTGACTCTCACATGTATTGGTCTCATCAAATTCCTTCAAAGCTTCACTGTCCCTCACATTCCTTCGACTCGCAGGATGACCTCACTGCTCGTGACCCTCACATGTATTGGTCTCACATCGCATCCCCTCAAAGCTTCAGTGCCCCTAACGTTTCTTCCACTCACAGGATGACCCACTGCTCGTCACCCTCACATGTATTGGTCTGACATTGCATCCCCTCAAAGCTTCAGCGCCCCGGACATTCCTTCGACTGACAGGATTGCCTTACCGCTCTTCACCCTCAAAGGTATGGGACTCGCATCATATCACATCCCCTCGAAGGTTCGGTGTTCCTCACATTCCTTCAACTGTTGGCATCACTGCTCGTCACCCTCACATGTATTGGTCTCACATCACATCCCCTCACATTCCTTCCACTCACAGGATGGCCCACTGCTCGTAACCGTCACATGTATTGGTCTCGCATCACATCCCCTCAAAGCTTCAGTGCCCCTAACATTCCTTCGACTCACAGGATGGTCTCACTTTTCCTCACCCTCAGATCTATTGGACTCGTATCATATTACATTCCCTCAAAGCTTCGGTGTCCCTCACATTCCTTCTACTCACAGGATGGCTTCTGTTAGCAGAGGGCGTTATATCTGTTAGAAGAGAGCGACAACTACTGTGGGCGTGCGTGCACTTTGTCGCGTGCCTCCGTTCTTAGCTGACTTTGCGCTGCCCACCCGCACAGTAAACCTGTCTTATTCGCTGGCATTGCCTGGTTTTTGCGTTCCTTCCTACAGGTTATGATACAGGCTGCGCTCTTCACCACTAGTTGCCTCCGTCTCGTTTGCTGGGTCAAGCCATGGGAGACTCCAGTAAGTTCACAGTGGCGAAGCTGTCGGATGGCAACTACCAGGCGTGGAAGTTTAAAATGAAAATGCTGCTGATCAGAGAAGACACCTGGACATACATTGCAGATGCTGCACCCGAAAATCCTCCCAGTTCGTGGGTTGCTGGAGATCGTAAAGCCCAAAGTACCATCTGTCTCAGCATCGACGATAGCCAAATAGTGCATGTTTGCAACTGTTCGACGGCAAAGCAGATGTGGGACGAGCTCCGGAAGGTACACGAGAGGGCGAATCTCAGCAACAAGCTATACCTGCTAAGGAAACTGTACCAATCCAAACTGGACAAGGACGAAGATATGCAAGGGTACGTCAGGCGCACATTGGAATTGGTGGAGCGATTATATTCATGATAATATTTAATAATTGATATAATAGATAATAATATGTGATAATATTTGGCTCGTTCCCTGTGAGTTCTGTCTATCTTTATCCGGCTACAGTTGCCGAGATTGAGGGGATATTGTGCGGATTAGATAATTCGCTGGCTGCTGGCGTCGACGACCTTAAAGTAAAGCCAATAAAGCACATATTGCCACTTATTAGTGACAAGCTCTGCTACTTGTGTAATAATATTTTAGAAACTGGTACCTTCCCTGACGCATTAAAAATAGCCAAAGTTACACTAATTTGCAAAGGAGGAGATGGAAATGACCTCAATAACTACCGCCCAATATCCGTTTTGCCACTCTTTTCAAAAGTGGTGGAGAGAATAATAAATGACAGACTCACCAGATTCGTTTTGAAACATAACATAATAACAAACGCACAATATGGATTTCAGAAAGGGAAATCCACTGAAACCGCATTAATGACAATCAGAGACCAGATTGTGGAAAATATAGAAGATAAGCGGTATACTGTAGGCATATTCCTAGACCTAAGAAAGGCGTTTGACTCGATACAGCATGATATTTTACTGCGAAAATGTTATTCCTATGGTTTACGCGGGAAGATTCACGAATTAATAAAAAGCTATCTGTCTGAGCGCTTCCAATACGTCAAGCTTCATGGTTATGAATCTAATAAGCTTTTAATAAAGTACGGGGTACCCCAGGGATCCATTCTGGGTCCACTCTTATTCCTTCTTTACATCAATGACATCGTCTCCATTCCTAACACACCAGATATAATTTTGTATGCCGACGATACTGACATCTTTTTTTCCCACCATAGCCTGTCACACCTTGCCACGTTGATAAACAGCTATCTAGAACACCTTTCCAGATGGCTAGCAGCAAATCGATTAAGGGCAAATGTCAGCAAGGCGAAATTCATAATATTTCGATCTATCAACAAGGTCTCAGACCCGACGTTCTCGCTAAGCATTAATGCGATTCCCTTAGAACAGGTTTCTGAGATAAAATTCCTCGGCGTATGGTTTCACGAGAATTTATTATGGAATACGCATGTTGATCACCTTACAAAACAACTATCCAAGGTAATCGGTGCTATCAGTCGCATTAGAAGAGCACTGCCAAGGTGGCTCATGAGCAATATTTATTACGCACTTGTCCATTCCAAACTCTCCTACTGCCTGTTAGTATGGGGCAACACATCAGCAAATAACCTAGGCAAATTACACATTCTCCAGAGAAGAGCAATACGTTTTCTAACAAATGCCGACTTCTTTACTCCTTCTCCAGACCTCTTTTCCGACGCTCACATTCTTACTGTTAAACAAATGTTCATTTTAAAACTCGGAATTCATATTCATAAAGAAGTTAAGGAAAATCGCATAAACCTTACAACTAAAACCACGACGTATGGGCTAAGGCACTTCAGGAATTACACAACGCCATGTGTGCGAACCAACTACGGGTATCAATCCATGGCCTATCTAGTGCCTCAATTTTTAAACAAATTTGCAAATTTTGTAAAGCCTGAGTACACACAGGCACAGTTCAGAGGACTCTTCCGCTCATATTTAGATGTCAATTATAACATTAAGCTATTTTAAAATGGTAAACCTTAGTATGGTTGCGTGTGCCTTTGGCTAAAGGACACTTTGCACAGCGCTGTATTTCTTTTTTCTCTTTTGTGTGTACCATCTAGGTGAGAGATGAACATCCACGAACAGTGGAGTACTTGTACTGTACATGTAAAAAATGTTATCGATGTTACTACTGCATAATCACGTTGCAATAGACACTGTAATGGCGCACAGATATCCGCCGACTGTTTATGTTTGTCTGTATGCATTCCTGTTTGTCGGTCCAGGTACCTCGTCAGGCTCCGCCTTTTGTACCTGGACCTCATTTCTGTATTTTTGGAAATGAAATAAATAGAAATAGAAATAGATTAAGGGGCATCGGGCAGGAAACGACAGATTTTCAAGTGGCTGCCCTCCTTCTAAGCGGCCTTCAAGAGACCTATGAGACGCTCGTCACAGCCCTTGATGCGCGCCCAGATGACGACCTTACTCTGGAATATGTTAAAGGGAAGCTCGTGGATGAATTTAAACGGAAGCAGGAGTCGGCAGGTTCGACACACGACTCGGAAGCAGCGCTTCAAGCTCATGGCCAGCGGAGTTCTAAGACAGCGGCTTCGACAAGAGAGTGCTATTACTGCAAGAAGCTTGGTCACTTCAGGAAGGACTGCCCTGCCTGGAAGGCGCACGGGAAACGTCCGCAGAAACAGCGGAACAGACAACGGGCTAGGACAGCGATGTCTCAGCATTCATCGTCGTCTGAAGTTTCTTTCTTGCTGACGAGAGATTCTCCGTCGAAGAACTGGGACTGGTACGTGGACTCCAGCGCCACAAGTCACATGTGTAACGATCGGAACTTCTTCACTGAGAACTACAGGGACAGGACAGAAGTTGTCACCGTGGCAAACGGGCAATAGGTATCTTCCCAGGGAGTTGGTGACGGCATCTTGCACTGTAGAGTATCCCCATCAGCAGTGAAGAAGGTTCGTGTAAGAAATGTACTCTACGTACCCTCCTTGGACAGCAACCTTCTATCTGTTAAGAAGTTAACGGAGCTCGGCAACGTGGTGTCGTTTTGCGGAGAAGAGTGCACCGTCACAAAGGGCAAGGTTGTCATTGCTACAGGGAAGATTAACCGTGACCTGTACCGTCTCTCGACAGCTGGAAAAGAGATGGCGAACCTCACGCAATCGTCGGACCACCGGAATTGTATCCATGTGTGGCATCACCGATTAGGGCACCGGGATGCTGATGCGGTGAAGCTTTTGCATACGGATAGTCTGGCGGATGGAATCGATGTCAAAGCCTGCAACCATGTTCTCAAATGCACTAGTTGCAAAAAAGGAAAAATGAAAAAAGCATCATTTCTAAAAGCGAGCTCTTCTCGAGCTCAAGCAGTTCTGGACTTAGTGCACACTGACGTCTGCGGGCCTATGAAGGTTCTTACACCAAGTCGGAACCGGTACATTTCTTACACTCATCGACGACTTCTCCAGATACACCATTCTCTACCTCCTGAAGTCGAAGGACGAAGTTGCCTCGAAACTTGAAGAGTACCTGGCGTTCGTGAAGAACAAATTTGGAACCCGAAGGTCCTACGTGCGGACAACGGAACCGAATATACTGGCGGCAGAACACGGCAGGTTCTGCGTTGCCGTGGTGTAGAGTTACAGACCACTGTCCCGTATAGTCCCGAGCAGAACGGCGTAGCTGAACAAAAGAACAGAACTTTGTGCGAGAGCGCACGAAGTATGCTCTTTGGGGCGGACTTGCAAGAGACGTACTGGGGTGAAGCCGTCCTGACCGCTTGTTACCTTGAGAACCGTCTTCCTTGTAAGGCCGTCGACAAGACTCCGTATGAGTTGTGGCACGAAACAAAACCCAATCTAGAGCACCTGCGAATGTTTGGAAGTCGAGCATTTGTGCATGTCCCAAAAGAGAAGCGCGGAAAGTGGGATTGTCGTGCTGTCGAGGGCACTCTACTTGGGTATGGGCGAGCTCAGAAGGGATACAGGATCTTGCTCAAGGGCTCTCACAAGGTAACAGTGACTCGAAGTGTGGTCATTGACGAGAGCCCAGTCATGGAGAAGTTCTGTTCCGAGTCGTTACTGAGCAGGTCAGCGCGTCCTCGCCCCGTGGAATACCCAGGTGACCGTACGAAGTATGGCCCGAATACGCCTCGGAGAGGAAGCGTTTCTGGACAAAGCGAGATTGAATTGGAGTCGTGTTCGGGCTCACCTGAGACGCAAGACGGAGCACACCATATGTCTCTCCCACGGGGGATGAGACCGCCACAGAAGCGCCTGGACCTCGACGATCAGCAAGGAGCAACAAAGGCGTCCCTCCAAGTCGCCTCACATATGTTGCTCAAGCGACAGTTCCTGCAGACCCGGCGAGCTGGAGGGAGGTGCAGATGTTGCCTCCTGTTGAAAGGACCAAGTGGATTGACGCCGCTCATGAGGAAATCGCGTCACTCCACCAGCTGAACACATGGGTCCTTGTGGAGTTACCCCCAGGAAAACGACCTTTCGGCTGCAAATGGATTTTCAAGACTAAGCGGGATAAGGACGGTAACGTTGAGAGGTACAAGGCGAGGCTTGTTGCCCAAGGGTACTCGCAGAAGTATGGGGAGGATTATGACGCTACATTTGCCCCCGTTGCGAAGCTGACTACTCTGCGAGTACTCCTTACAATATCTGCGGCACAGAAACTAAAGGTACGCCATTTTGACGTAAAGACAGCCTTCCTGAACGGTGACATTAACGAAGATATAGATATGAAACAGCCAGAAGGATTTGTTGCCAAAGGGGAAGAACACCTCGGTTGCAAACTGCAGAAGTCTCTTTATGGGCTGAAGCAAGCCGCGAGAGCATGGAACGTAAAGGCAAATGACGTGCTCCTGCAGGAAGGGTTCAGCCGCAGTGAAGCAGACCCCTGTTTATACTCGAGAACAATAGGTGGCGGTCGCATGTATATTCTACTGTACGTAGATGACATGTTGATCTGTCACGAAGACGACCTAGTCATTACCAACGTTTGGAGAAGCTTGAATCGGCATTTCGTGCTGAAGGACCTCGGTTACGTCAGCCGCTATCTTGGAATTGAGGTCGAAAGACGGCAAGATAATTGTTTCTTTATTCACCAGAGAAGCAAGATAAACGCTTTGGTGGAAAAGTACAGTCTGGTCGACGCTAAGACAAGGCGCACTCCAATGGACGTGGAGTATGCTAACTGGGGATGAGGACTTGCTCTCCAGCAATAAACAATATCGGCAGGCTGTAGGAGAGCTTCTGTACCTTAGTACGACCACCCGTCCGGATATTTCATGCGCAATTGCGGTCCTGTGCCGCCGCATCAGTAAACCGCGGCAGCGAGACTGGGATGCCGTCAAGAAGTTGTTGCGGTACCTCAATCATACTCGAGACCTCAAGCTGAAGCTTACAGCAGACCCAGGCATGCAGCTAGTGTGCTACGTAGACGCGGATTGGGCTGGAGACTTGTCGGATCGTAAATCGACCAGTGGATACCTGATACAATTCGGAGGCAGCCCCATCTCCTGGTCAACGAGGAAGCACCTTTCCGTTGCTCTGTCTTCTACTGAAGCAGAGTACGTCGCGGCAGCGTACGCTTCACAAGAAGTCCTTTGGCTACAACACCTTTTGCCAAGTTTTGGTCACCGTCTGGCTGAGCCCACTCGCATGCTTGAAGACAATCAAGGCTACATCAAGCTTGCGCTTGGAGAAGGTCTGAGCGCGAGAACGAAACACATCGACGTTCGCCACCACCACCTCAGAGACTTGGTGCAACGCGGACACGTTGAGTTCGAATATTGTCAAACGGGCGAGATGGTTGCCGACGCGTTGACGAAGCCCCTTCCACGACAGCACTTCGAGACCACCAGAGAGCGCATGGGCCTTATTAAGCCCTAGTTGTCGAGGGGGGGGGGGTGTTAGCAGAGGGCGTTATATCTGTTAGAAGAGAGCGACAACTACAGTGGGCGTGCGTGCACTTTGTCGCGTGCCTCAGTTCTTAGCTGACTTTGCGCTGCCCACAGTAAACCTGTCTTGTTCGCTGGCATTGCCTGGTCTTTGCTTTCCTTCCTACAGCTTCACTGCTCTTCTCCCTCAAATTGGACTTTCATGATATCCCCTCACATTCCTTCTACTCACAGGATGGCCCACTGCTTGTCAACCTCACATGTATTGGTCTCACATCACATCCTCTCAAAGCATCAGTGCCCTTCACACTCCTCCTACTCACAGGATGGCCTCACTGCGCCTCACCCTCAAATCTATTGAATGAATGAGTGAACGAATGAATGAAATTTATTTTATTATTTTGCGAGCTATGATTAACGCAGTCAAAGGCCTTTGTAAGGTCTAAGAAGATACCTAAAGTAAGCTTGCGATTTTCCATATTTTTAAGTATACATTCTTTTTGACATAACAATGCATGTTCTGTAGATAAACCTTTCCGAAAGCCAAACTGTTCCCTAGCAATCAGCTTATACTTGTCAGCAAATTTTCATAATCTAACGTGTATTATTGATTCTAGAATTTTAGAGAAAACAGGACTCACATCATATCACATCCCCGCGTCTGTGTCCCTCACATTCCTTCGACTGTTGCCATCACTGTTCGTCAGCCTCACATGTATTGGTCAACACTGAATTCCCTGGAAGCTTCGGTGCCCCTCATGTTCCTTCGACTCACAGGATGGCCTCACTGCCCTTCATCCTCAACTGTATTGGACTCGCATCATATCACGACCCCTCAAAGCTTCAGTGTCCCTCACATTCGTTCGACTCACAGGATGGCTTCAGTGCTCTTCTCCCTCACATGTATTGGTCTCGCTTCACATCCCCTCAAAGCTTCAGTGCCCCTTGCATTCCTTCGACCCACAGAATAGCCTCACTGCTCGTCACCCTCACATGTATTGGTCTCACATCACATCCCCTCAAAGCTTCAGTGCCCCTCACATTCCTTCGACCCACAGGATGGCTTCACTGCTCTTCTCCCTCACATGTATTAGACTCGCACCATATCACATCCCCTCGAAGTCGCATTGCCCCTCACATTCATTTGATTCACAGGATAGCCTCACTGCTCGTCACACTTACATGTATTGGCCTCACGTCACATCCCCTCACATTCCTTCGACTCACAGGATGGCCTCACTGCTCGTCACCCTCAATGTATTGGACTAGCATTATATCACAAACCCTCAAAGCTTCAGTGCCCGTCACATTCCTTCGACTCACAGGATGACCTCACTGCTCGTAACCCTCACATGTATTGGTCTCACATGGCATCCCCTCACAGCTTCAGTGTCCCTCACATTCCTTCGACTGTTGGCATCAATGCTCTTTCCCCTCAAATGTATGGACTTGCATCATATCCCCTCACATTCCTTCGACTCACAGGATGGACTGACTGCTTGTCATCCTCACATGTATTGTTGTCACATCATATCCCTCCAAAGCTTCAGTGGCCTTCACATTACTTCTACTCGCAGGATGGCTTCACTGCTCGTTGCCCTCAATGTATTGGTCTCAGATCACATCCCCTCAAAGCTCCAGTGCCCCTCACATTCCTTCGACTGACAAGTTGGCATCACTTACCGTCACCCTCGTGTTTATTTGTTTCACATCACATCCCCTCAAAGCTTCAGTGCCCCTCATATTCCTTCGGCTCACAGGATGGCTTCACTGCTCGTCACCCTCAGATGTATTGGGCTCACATCACATCCCTTCAAAGCTTCGGTGCCCTTCACGTTCTTTCGACTCACAGGATGGCCTCACTGATCGTAACTGTTACACGCATCGCTCTCACATCATATTCCCTCAAAACTTCAGTGCCTTTCACAATCCTTCGACACACAGGATGGCACCATTGCTCTTCAGCCTCAAATGTACATATTAGATTCGCATCATATCACATCCCGCTCAAAGCTCCAGTGCCCCTCACATTCCTTCGACTGACAAGTTGGCATCACTTATCGTCACCCTCGTGTGTATTTGTTTCACATCACATCCCCTCAAAGCTTCAGTGCCCCTCATATTCCTTCGGCTCACAGGATGGCTTCACTGCTCGTCACCCTCAGATGTATTGGGCTCACATCACATCCCTTCAAAGCTTCGGTGCCCTTCACGTTCTTTCGACTCACAGGATGGCCTCACTGATCGTAACTGTCACACGCATCGCTCTCACATCATATTCCCTCAAAACTTCAGTGCCTTTCACAATCCTTCGACACACAGGATGGCACCACTGCTCTTCAGCCTCAAATGTACATATTAGATTCGCATCATATCACATCCCGCTCAAAGCTTCAGTGCCCCTCACATTCCTTCTCACAGGATGGCCTCACTGCTCGTCACGCTCACATTGGTCTCACATCACATCCCCTCACATTCCTTCGACTCACAGGATGGCATTGGCCAAGGCCATTGGACAAGGTGAAGAGCTGTGAAGTCATTCTGACTTCACAGCTCTTCACCCTTAAATGTATTGGACTCGCATCATATCACATATCCCCTCAAAGCTTCGGTGCGCCTCACATTCCTTCGACTCACAGAATGGCCTCCACTGCTCGTAACCCTCACATGTATTGTTCTCACATCACATCCCCTCAAAGCTTCAGTGGCCCTCACCTTCCTATGGCTCACAGGATGGCGCAGTGGAATCAACATTCCACTCGAAATATGAGTTCTGTCTCCTTACCTGTGTGCAGCCATCCCTCTGCATCTATCGTCTGCTCTGTTGCTTCTTTCCTGTTGAGGTAACCCTTCATCACCTGAGGCCCTCTCGCACAGATCTCTCCGTCTTCATTAGGACCGAGCGATTCCTTGGTCGCAACGTTGATTATCTACATATGGTCATAATGTTCTCACATATTTCCTGATGTGCTCCAAGGACGCACAGAATGCGCCTTTACTGGTACCTTTATTTCCGTCATAGGAAAGGGTGCTCCTATGGACTCCGGGTTTGTTGTTGGCATGGTCAAGAAGCCCGTGAGCTCTGTCATGGAGTAGCCTGCGTTGGTGTAAAAAGAAAAGCACATCAGTACGTTGCATCGGCACTACAGTGTTGCATTGTGCACGATGTGTTCTTCGCTTCTGGAAGTGGGGATTCCTTTTAGTTTTCGCAGCCAGTACATTGTTGTTAGTTAGTGCACGGCGCAGGCCACCAAAAAGCCCACTGCTACGAACACGGTTTTCATGGCTCTGATATTATCACCTGAGTAGTACTGTGTCTGGCCGAGAGAGACCGGGGGCTAGTACGTTGTATGGACCCCTGGGCCCTGCCCTGAGTCCTGCGCGTATATGTTCCCGCGCGCGGCGGATTCTCCGCGCTTACCGGCGGGGGGAGGGCTGCGCGTGCGCTTATCGTAGCGTATTTTTCAGCCTGGGCCGACTTCTTTCGTCAGTTTTGCACCTGGGCAGACTTCCCTCAGAATTTTTTTCCGGTACAACAAGTGTGCAGTGGGCGGTTTACATGCAAGTATAGACATGCAAAGGATAGCCATACACAAAAGTACAAGTGAAAATATATTTATTAAAGTCAATAGTGCAAGGAATTATGCTGTGACTGTGTTGAGGAGAAAAACCCAGCCAAAAAACCTTCACGACCTGAAATAGAATAAATAAAAACACAATACAATACATGTAACAAAGAATATACTTATTACAGGTACGATACAATAGCATTGAATAAGTATCACAGATCAAACACCATATTTCTTATTAACTGTAATCATACACACAAGTTTTCAATGAATCAGAATTAAAATGCAGTAGCACATTTAATCAAAGAAGATATTCTTAACCAATACGATTACAATCAAAATTACAAGTTTTATTATAAAAAGTCTGAGACGTAAGAACCTGATAGACGTAAGTAATTTCGAGCACAATATGGAAGCTAAGTTTAATATTCCAACATGACACAAATTTAATTAATCAATTTCTTATGAAGTGAATAGCGCAGACATAAGGAAATAATTCGAATCAACACGATCAACACATAGCATTAATATAGAACCTAACCGACATATCCTTCAACATGTAGGGAAATAATAGCTACACAATACCATATCAAAACGAGAAATGTTATTGAATTTTGATTGAAGAAATTTGATTAAATGTGCTACTGCATTTTAATTCTGATTAATTGAAAACTTGTGTGTATGATTACAGTTAATAAAAAATATTGTGTTTGATCTGTGATACTTATTTAATGCTATTGTATCGTACCTGTAATAAGTATATTCTTTGTTACATGTATTGTATTGTGTTTTTATTTATTCTATTTCAGGTCGTGAAGGTTTTTTGCCTGGGTTTTTCTCGTCAACACAGAGTCACAGCATAATTCTTCGCACTATTGACTTTAATAAATATATTTTCACTTATACTTTTGTGTATGGCTATCCTTTGCATGTCTATACTTGCATGTAAACCACCCACTGCACACTTGTTGTACTGGAAAAAAATTCTGAGGGAAGTCGGCCCAGGTGGAAAACTGACGAAAGAAGTCGGCCCAGCCTGAAAAATACGCTACGATAAGCGCACGCGCAGCCCTCCCCCCGCCGGTAAGCGCACGCGCAGCCCTCCCCTCCGCCGGTAAGCGCGCAGACAACCCTCCGCACACGCCGCGCGCATTAATTTAATTTATTCCTACACCGAATCGCACCGCCGAAACGTTACATGATTTTTTTTAAAAATAGCATAAAATGGCAAAAATATGTCAGGAGGAGTAGAAAGTTGGATTAATGCACTGGAACACAGGCTCGCACAAAAAGTAAGAGTACCACGGGCAATTGTGGTGCGCAAGATAGCTTCCGTTTCTCGCGGGTCCGAAAAGCTCCTTCCCTCAGCTGTCAGTCTGCGACGTCACATCTACCACCCAATAGTGAGGCGCGCACTTTCTTTTAGAGCGCAGCTCTTGGCGCCCGTTCCTGCGTTGAGTGGCGTCGGCGTTGTAACCGGCAGAGCGAACGAGGAGCGAAGCGAAGGATGAAAGTACGGGAGAGCGGGAGGACGAAAGCAGCGGCGAAGCGTACGGTGAGAGTGAAGAGGGCGGGAGGAGGAAAGCGAAGAAGGAGGGCACGCTTGGGATGCCGGAACGCGTCTGGTTGCAGTTCGGTGAGCTTGGCTCCAAACATGCGATGCAACCGTGGCGGCCGCAAAATCGCACGTATGAAAATGTCGTGTACTCCTCTGCCAAGAGTCATCTGCAGAAGTTGGTATATACGTGGCACTGAGTCGCGCTACAGACTTAACCGGGCTGTACCTCACCAACGTGGACAACGACTTCACGCTCTGGAGTGCTACCTGAAGTACTATGTGTGGAGGATAAAAACAGTGGAGTATAACTCAACCTCAACAGCTGCGCTCAAATTTCGCATTACCGACTATCGTAATCGCCCAGTGATTTTTTTTTCTTTCTTTCCCTCTGGCGCCGCGCGACTCGCGTGTGACGCGGAATAGTCGACCGGTCGCCTTGGTCCCGAGCTGTAGCAGACGATTCTCGTCAGCCAATGGAAGTGCTCGGGTGATCTGACGACACAACACGCCACAAGGAGCTGGGAGAGTTTGCCGCCGCTGGCGCGCATTGTTCTCAACTAATTTTCTCAGGAAATGCGCCCTTCACAAAAGAAATACGTTGTATGACAGTTCTCGAAGGTAGTATGTTTGTATGACGTGGTAAAAAGTACAATCCTATCCTATATGTTCGAGGTGCCCTCCACATCAGCGATCGGAAACACGTAAATTCTACGTCAAAAAACTAAAATGCTGCTCACGTTGAGGTTTGTATCCATATGGGTGGGAACAACATCAACAACAACAAATACGCTGAGGATGATGAATGGGGAAATTCGCCACCTTGGAAACTGTATTATATAATACTGTTTCTGTAACACTTGGGTGTATTTGCATATATTGCTCGAAGTACACCAAAGTGAAGTATTATCTGCATTAAGACATAACAGGGCTTGTAATAAAGGGCTCGAACGGCCCACCTGCGCACTTTATCTGTAATTTCGCCAGCCAATGCCCCACAAATCATAGGTCACAAACTACTATTATCGATGTTGATGGTATCATTTCCTGAGCTTGAGGCGATGGTAGGGACCGGAACACAAACCACAAGTAGACAGGACTAGACTAGAGTGTGCTAGGAGCTAGAACTTGCTAGGTGCTAGACTAGAGTCTAGACCTGTCTACTAGTACCACCACCTCAAGCTCAAGGAAATGATACCATCGACATGGTTACACCAGCTTGCTTGCGTTTTAATGCTTTGTTCATACTATTATCGGTTTACTCTAAATTCTCCCAAAGACTCCTATCCAATATCTGAACTGCATGAGCTGGACTCAGGGCGGTGTCACTAAAGGTTCTTTTGCATTCTCATTCCTGATTTGGTCAGCGTCCCTACAAAGATGAGACGTTGAGCCAGTTGCAAGGTGCGTCCAGTCACTCTTGTTGCCAGTTGGGTATAAATGGTCGTACCGTCGTTAGGACATTAATCGTATATATATATCGTATCTATCGTATCCATGGGCGTTCCAAGGATATTTCCAGGGGGGGCAGAGCTTGCAACCCCCACACGCCACTTTTCCTGGAGACGTACGCGGCGGACTGTGGGGGTGTTCAGAGCTTCATATTATGACATTTGAGAATAATCATGACGACCTATGACTAAAGAGCGCACAACTTTCACGAGTGACCTTGGAGCTCCAGGAGGGGCACGGCCCCCCTTGACCCCTTTCGCGGCACGCCCATGATCGTATCGTATATCGTGTGCTAGAGCACTGCAAGGGCTCGGGCTTACCCAAAAGCCCGGCACGATCCGGGCTTTTGACCGTTGGGCCAGGCCGGGTAATGCCTTCTTTTTGCGGGCCCTGACCGGGCTCGGGTTTCACAATATGGGCCCGCGCCCATACATTGCCGGTCCTATATGTCGGGCTCGAACCTGTGTTACCCCACTTTTTGCTAGCCACGGTCAACTTTTACAGCCCGCTTCGCTGGACCGGGCCGGGTAGCCTAGCAATTTGCTCGGGCCCGGGAAATTATTCGGGCAGAATGGCGTAGATGCAGGCTAGCTGGTGGATAAACTCCATGATAGGCAAGCCTGAGCGATGGGCGAAGACACGTAAACAAAACACAACACAATGACTCAAAACCAGCAAAGACGTTTAATGGGGGGTGGGGGGGTAGGGATTTTCAGGACAAAAGAAGGTCACAGAAGGCGTCTGAAATCCGGGCGGACAAACACCCGGGCTTAGGACAGACAGGCCTGGACAGACACACGGGAAATTATTCGGGCTTGGGCCGGGCCACGTATGGTGTCGTGGGGACGAGCCCGGCCGGCTAAATCTAAGGGAGGGCTGGACCCAAGACGGGCCTGGGCCTAAGAATCCGGCCCGTGCAGTGCTGAATCACCGAGCTAATCGGTAACCTAGATAAACCAGGACTTCCCATGCAGTTATGCTCATCAAGTTACTGGCGTTCTTGCCGTGACGTTATAATAGGATATCCTGCTGCTTACCAAAGTAGACTGTTTCCAGCTGGAATTTGCGCTTGAAGGCTTCGATAACTGCGGACGGAACAACCCCACCTCCCACTCCAGCGCTGGTCCAGGTACTCGTGTTGAACTGGCCGACGAGGTCGCTATTGTGCAGCATCATCAACCGTGTAGGCATCAGGGGCATGTGGGTGATCTATGGAACAACAACAACTACATGAATGACGATGGGATTAGGTGATTCACCGCAACAATTGCGGTACCATACCTCAGTGCATGTGGGTTACTATATTAGTGGGATGACGATGAAAAAGATGAGGCATACACACTCTCACACACACATGACTGAGATATCACACACGCGGGTGCGTCGTAACTGATGGGGACAGTAGTAGTTCATCCGGCCGGCCACCGGAGATGTAATGCTGTGAAGATAACATTTCCGCATTCATGGCAAAAGCTATGAGGTCAAAGGAGTTCAAGCAGGCTAGTAGACGTCAAGAACAGATAGAATGAGTGCAGGCATTGACGGTGCTGCACAGGGCTAGAACAAGGACCCAAGATTTCTGCAATGCTGAGCGGCGTGATCTATGGAATGTGGCATGCAGATAGCTGATTTTCCGCGATAACACTGGATATGCCCGATGCGAACATTAATGCAGTCATGTGCTGACACGCAGCGGACGCGTGAGTGCAGAGGTGCTGCACTTGGGTCCAAAGTAGGAACACTTTTGGTTCTTACTTTTCCGCCACATTTATGCGTTTTAGTGCCCTAGAAATTGATGGTTACATCCATTAGACGTCTGGATACTGAGGGCATTATGGGAGACTACATACTGGTGTAGAGCAATTCGCTCCGAGATCGAACGATGTCGGCGCGCTGCGGAGAACGGAGAACTACCGCAGTGTGGACGCGTCGTCTGCTTTTACACGTTTAGTCCGCGTTCAGTGCAGTAGGTGGAGCACTGGGGAACCGAACAGTATCGTACCATCGCGGAAAAAGTGATCTTCCGGTGAATATACACAAGAATTGCGGAAAAGAACCATTAACTCCGAACATCGGCCCACGTGTTACCCACACTAGAATGGTGACAGTGTCGCCCCCTATAGGTCGATCTCGCAGCGAATAGGGACCTGAAAGCTTTGTTACATTGCTCAATACTTTTCTTGTTGCTCTATGCTAAGTATCAATGATGTTCCTCAAGCAGTGTAATACGAGGTCCCTAGAGGACAGTTGGTGAATGTGTAATTCTACAAAGTAGTCTTGCCACGCCTGCCCGAGTTTTTTTTTTTTTTTTTTTCTTCTTTCGCAGACACTTCCCTGGGAAGCTGCCTAATTGCTTGCCATTGATTGCTTACAGGATTGTAGTTACAAATGAATTTTTGATGAACCCGCACCTTCTCTACTCCGATGACCTTGTCCTGTGCAACTTCTTGTTCCCATAACACAATGAAAGTTCGCCGATTCAATGAAATTGATGTGATTCAAGCAAGTTCGACATGACAAGTGAAGGACAGAAAGTGACTGTACCAAGAACCGACACCTGCTAACACAAAGAAATTCCCCTAGGGTCGAAAAATTTAGTCAAGAAATATCAATCAAACCAGATTTTCAGGCATTAGGTTGCATTCAAGCTCATGAACTCAGATGTAGTCTTATGGAAAGAATAACGTATATTTTTAAGTTGCTGCTCATCCTTTCAATACTTGATTTGCGAACACAGTTTACTTCTTTCTCTTGGTATGTCATGTGGGGCCTCATTTACCCACTGTCCCGCACCACAATAAGAACACTGCTACTGTTCTTATTCTTGCAGGTATGTTCTGGTTATTACAGTCATTTCTTTTCTGTGCCACTTTCCATGACATAGTTTAAAGGCAATGCGACCCACGACTCGATCTGAGACTGGAATCTGGGTTTGAGGCACCTTGTCTAGCAAGTGTTGCATGATCACTCGTAAATCTACTTAAAGAACAATCAAATCAATCCAGGAATTAAAATGATCAGTCATCGCGCATCTCATTGTTCTACCGTTGGTCACAGCTATACTTTTGTTGTTAACGTTTCGCACACTTCCAAAAACTACGAAGTAATGTGTTGCATCTTACGCCATATTTCTCGACGGCTGCTAAGATGTCTCTGGGTTTATCAGATGACAGCAACACTGTAGTGCATCCTCTGAGACAGTTGCCCAGCACTGTAACTATGCCTGAGAGATGTACAGGGGACATCCAGTCCAGGGTAATTGGCTTGGCTGTCCTGGAGTTTGGCACAGGTAGCATCATAGTCCACCTGATTAATGAGCGTACGTAGTACAGACTCGTGTGTCATCAGTTCTAGGATCATTCCCGCATTTGTACTTACGCGTCCCACATGATCTGAGTGGCTACGAAGTTGTGATGCGTGAGCATGACACCTTTTGGTGGTCCTGTCGTACCTCCGGAATATGTGATGACCATCACGGCTTCTTTGGGATCTAGAGTGACTTCTCGAAGCCGACCGTCGGTTCCGGCGACAAGGTCAGCGTACAGGGAACAGCCAGGCGATTCTCCAAACGACGCTACACCCTGTGAGTGACGAAACCGACAACCGTAATAAGCTGGTTCGAATCCGCTCCTTAGAATCCTCCCACCTTGAAATTTTCGATACCTTGGGATGCCTCTAGAATCCTTGCGCAGTATTGCGGTTCTGCAAAGACTAGGACAGGTTTGGCGTCCTGCAGTTGATACTTGAATTCGCCTGTTAAAACAACAACTGCGTTACGTCAACTGCTCTGACTTTTCTTTGGGAGTTCATTGAAGCCGTAGAAGCCAGGGTGTCGAACCGAAACGTTTTTCGTTCCGGTTTTCGTTCCGGTTACATCATAAACGATCCGGTACTGGTTCTGCTCCGGAGCAAAAAAATAACGGTTCATACCGGTTTTTAACCGGTTCCGCTTCTTCTGGGAATATTCATCCCCCCCCCCCACACACACAAAAAAAAAAAATCAATGTTACAAAATGTAAACCTGTTTATTCCGCATACACGGTATTTAATATCAATACGTGTCAATATATCTGTGAAATTGGTAGCTCCTGGTTCCTGTAGGTTACTGTCTGTTCAAATGGGCTTTCTCCTTTATTGAAGCGCATGCTACAAACGGACTTGTTTGTCGTGATGTCATACGTAAAGTACTTTCTTGCTGGGTTGGAGTGATTGCGTCCCATCCGAATGTCTGTTGCTACTGTCTAGCCAGCAAGCACCACCGCACGAGTACGACGCAAATAGAGGAACACTTTCATTCACAAACGCGCTCGACGGCTCCGTTTTATTTTCTTCGTGTCCTGTCCACAAAAGAGTTGCACGGGCTAGTCCTCGCGTATACTAAATGTATTCAACTTAGCTGCTCTCAAACAAGGGACGCGTTGCGCGACATTACCGATAAAGAAGCCGTTATGCAGCCCCTTTGGGTCGCTGTTTAGTTGAGGAGAGTTTGGGGGGATCAAATTAAAACGAACACTGAGGCGCATTGCTAGAGAGTCACATGTACCTCGAAGTCTGTGTGCGTGCGCGTACTATAAACCATTACAAAGGGAGCCTAAGGGTCATACTATACCGACATACATTCCACCGTAACCGTAACCCTCGTATAGTATCCATGACATGACTTCAGAGCACACGACGTCTGTTTCGTTCGCCGTAGTCCAAACCGGCGAAGTTTTTTCTTGTACCGAAAACCGTTAAATATATTTTTCGGTTTCCCTCCTGAGCGAAAAAAACGTATACGGTTTCGATTCCGTTCCGGTTCGCACCAAAATAGTGTTTTTTTTCGGTTTTCGGTTCCGGTTTTCGGTTCGCTCCGACACCCTGGTAGAAGCTGCGATTATTTTATTCTGACGTTAGCGATACGTTCAGTAACATCGGCGATATTTTCCTTCTCAAATAACAATCCTAATGTCGCGTCGCGAACTCGGGGCTCCTAAAACATTTTGTTGTATTTCGTGTTAGCGCCGCGAAGCAACTGTGGCTGTGAGCGGCGTACAGACGTGGACAGGTGGAGAGAGGACAGTAGGAAGGAGTGAGGGACAGAGGGATTGGTATGCGTCCTGGGCCGACTTCAAAAGGAACTGTGCCGACATTCGTCTGGAAAGTCTGCCGGAAAACCCAGGAAAACCCCAAGACAGCACAGCCGGTGCGGGGATTCGAACCCGCGTCACCTCCGAGTCTCGGCGTCGAAAGCGATCACCGACCACTATGCCACAGGAGCTGGTGCTCAGAAAGTTGTGATACCAAATGTGGTATAGCTCGCGTTATCTGTGAACCTTTTATATCTATGTTTTTTTTTAATACGAAACTAGCTACACACATGCTACCACTCGCTTCAAAGGGAAAACCCGCAGTATCCATCCATCCGTCCATCCATCCATCCACGAGACCTATTAAAGGAACTGTAAAGTGAAATATAACCACAATCATTCAAGATACCATGATGTAGAACTTGGTGGTGTGATCACACACACAAGTCATCACCTCTCAGATCTTCATATTTGTCGCACTAATTAATTTTGAACACCCTTAGAAGCTGAAAGGTGGCGACCTCTCAACGTTCGCAAGGAACAAAGTTGGAGTCGGCCCCGGATTGGCGGACAGTCATCACGTGATATTGAAGTACAAGGTAACGCATTTGAGACAAGTTACTAATTACCATTGTACTTTTTTTTTTTTTGAAGAACAACAGCAATTCTTGAGAAGTTCGGTTTAAACGGGTAACGGTAGTAACGTCCGAGTTCCGTGCCTGCGAGATGATCTGCGCTATCTGTTAGCCTTTCTCTCTTTCCGCGTCCCTGTGTCGTCTGCTCTGGGCTCGCTGTATCGCTGCTGTTTGCAAAACCTCGCATCCAAGTGACTTAAACGTGTATGGTTTGTGTTCTTGTGTTCCGGAATACTCGAACCGTGCACCTTCGCAATAAAATGCTTACTGCACTTGACTGCAGTCGCGAGGAACGCACTATCTTGTCAGATGTATTGTCTAGTTGCTTGCGTTCTCAATAGATGGCGCGCGAGTCGCCTCAGGGTTGGGGCGCTTCTGGAGTCCGCTAGTTTGCTTTGCGTAGCAATCTTTGAAATCCGATTGCTACGAAAAATAAATGGAACGGTTAGAAGCATCAATATAGTTTAATTTGACAAGCTTTCGGACGGAGTCCGTCCTTCATCGCACCGGATGAAGGATGGACTCCGTCCGAAAGCTTGTCAAATTAAACTACTATATTGATGCTTCTAACCGTTCCATTTATTTTTCGTGGCTATTCCTTCCTGAACTTGACATGGTTTTTATTTTTCATTTTTCACTTCTCTGTTCAAATTCGATTGCTGAAAAAATGCTCAATATACAGCAGAACTATTACGTCCAAGCGTCCAAGTTACAAGCTTTCATACGGTTTCTACAGGTTTGCCACTCACTTTACAGTTCCTTTAAGGTATATAGTTCGCGCCTCGCCGATTGTTTCGTCTGCCGTTTCCTCTTCCTGTAGGATTGGTTCATGTTTATCACACGAGCTCAGTAGACTCCCGGTGAGTCGTGATGTTGCCCACCTCTGTGAGGCCGACAAGGCGAGCCCTTTCACCACCATCAGACTCCCGTTCGTCTTTTACCAGTGTAGTTTTGTCCGCGTGCATCACGTTACTAACAACGGCCGTCTGTGACTTACGTGTCGTCTGCCCTTTGAGGGAGAGCACAGTGCACCCTGCTCGAATGATGGCAATGGCTGTGACCAGGTACTCCAGAATGATTCCGCACCTGACCCCCACCAGGGCTCCCGTCTGCAGTCCCATCTTCTGCAGACTGCATGCCAAACGGTAACTGGTCTCAAGCACCTCCCGGTAGGTCTGTTTTCGGCCGCTTACTGCTCCAATCTGAAAGGCATAAGGATACCTCAACATTCTCCGCGCTGCCCTCTGGATTGCAACGTACATGACCACAAGTTAAACGGAAGTGTGTGAAACAGACCTACAAGTTGCTTGCATCCTGCTGTGCTTCCAGCGCTTTACTCAGGGGTTCAGAATCGCAAGCACGCAAAATATTGTGATGGGGGAGGTCATTATTATAATTACATTGTAAGAGATTTATATATCATTGCCGACATGTGTCTAAAGTTGAAATAACACCACCACCACCCCGGGGTGCACGAGAAAGAAAGAGAGGGGGTGTCGCCAAACATTTGGGGAGAGGGTGTAGGGGGGGGGTCTGTATAGATCACTGGACTTATTTATCCAGTTTCAGCTGAGTCCCAGAAGCAGCCCACCTGAGACAATACAGAGACAGCATTTCAGGGCACAGCCCCCTTCACAGGGGGCTGTGCCGGCATTTGTCTTATAGCGTCTGAGGAAAATCCAGGGAAACACCCAGACTGCACAGCCGGCGCCTGGATTCAAACCCGGGTCACCTCCTAATCTCAGCGTGGAAGGCCATCGCCGTATAGCCACAAAGCCACGGGAGCTGGAGTAATGGAGTCACACTTGAGCTCTTGTAATACAACTTCCTCACTTTGACAATGGCAGGGTGTACCGGTCATTTGCCACTTCCTGAGTTCGAGCCCGGCCGAGGACGTTGGCAACTTGCTGACATGGTACAAGTTGCTTATAGACACGTTGTCCTGCAGTGAGGGATGTTATATATACTAGTATCGTGTCGTCTGACATTTCAAAGCACATTAAAGAACCCTCATGTGGGCAAAATTCATCGGCGGACCGACCACTGGGGCCTCGCTTATGATCATAGTTGTCTCGCGACGTAAAGCTACCAGTTATCATTATGATTTGTTTCAAGGGCGCTCTCGGGGCAGCGGGCCCAAAGACATTTGTCTCCTCTCCTGTGCAGTTGTAGTTATACCCTGCTCCTCTACAGACACTTTACGAGTGGCGTAGCCTGAAAAATGTTTCGGGAGGGCGGCTCTATGGGGATTTTATAGGAGAGAGGAGGATACCAACCACGTTTCACTCTCTAAAATGCGCTACCAAGCGTACGATTTCGAGGGTGTACCCCCCCCCCCCCCCCCCCCCCGGCTATACATCACTGGACACTGCCAAACCATGCCAAACTTAGACAAAATATCGATCCGATCAAGAGTCGGTCGCAACGCTCCAAACCAAGCAACGCGCAAATTCACGACACCTGCCTGACATGTGGCAGCTTGACGCAGTGTCAGCCTAAGGGGAAAAACAACAGGGGGGAAACAACGTCGGTAAAATGCCGGGTCGACGTATGCGTCCGACTTAAAAGTCATTGGGCTGTGCTTGGAAAAAAAGTTGGGCCAAGCTTGGGGATTGACATTGGCCTTACTCGGCCCGACTTAATACCGCCAACCTTGGGCCAATGTAGCAAACTGACCTATAAAACATGGAGCAAACACAGGGCCAGTGTAGAACCAAGTCTGGGCAGTAGGCGGCCCTTAGTCGGCTAGATTATGGCCCACCGATTAACAGCAATGATAGGCCAACTCTGGACCACTTGTAACCAGGAGCACTGCCAATGGTTATGCAGTACTCTGATCAGCAGTGCGGTACCATCCCAACGGGAAAAACAACGTTGGGAAAATGCCGGGCGGACGTGCGCTTCCGACCTAAAAATTGTTGGGCCGTCCTTGCAACAAAAATGTTGGGCCAAGCTTGCGGATTGACATTGACCTTACTCGGCCCGACTTAATACTGCTAACCTTGGGCCAATGTAGCAGGCCGACCTACACTATTAAAAATGAACTTCACCTCATAGCACGCTCCTAGCCAACCATCATCCCGAATGACAACGTTCTCGCCCCTGATTTGTTGAAAACGGGAGGAGGAGCCTATTTTGTGCCATTATGCACGGCACAAAATAGGCTCCTCCTCCCGTTTTCAACAAATCTAGGGCGAGAACGTTGTCATTCGGGATGATGGTTGGCTGAGCGTGCTATGTGGTGAAGTTCATTTTTAAGAGTGTATAAGACATGCGGCCAACACAGGGCCAGTGTAGAACCAAGTCTGGGCAATAGCCGGGCCTTTGTCGGCTAGATGGCGGCCCACCGATTAATTTCTAAAGCAGGGCGCTGTCGGTATTAAAATGGGTACTACCCCTTTTGGGACCTTCAGTGGACACCTTTCAGAGAAAAATCTGCCACCGAAGCGGGTCATTTGTTGCAGTAATTAATTGGTTTCGGTTTACGTATTTTTGTCGCAGCTGGTCGCGGCGAAGCGCAAAAGGACGTAATTCATTGGTGTAATTCATTGGTGTAAGGACGTAATTCATTGATGGATAAGGGAGTGAAAGAGCGTCTTTTTGCGCTTCGCCGCGACCAGCCGCGACAAAAATACGTAAACCGAAACCAATTAATTACTGCAACAAATGACCCGCTTCGGTGGCAGATTTTTCTCTGAAAGGTGTCCACTGAAGGTCCAAAAGGGGTAGTCCCCATTTTAATACCGACAGCGCCCTGCTTTAGAAGTTACGCTTTTTTACGCAACTCATTTGCATTTTTATTTAAATAACGAGCGCCTCCCGCTCATTCACGCGGTGCGCATCTTGTAGGCGGTATTGGACAGATACTTGTAAAAAGAAAGTTATTCGATTGGTGCGCCGGTTCGCGAATTATTTAGCCCGGGGATTTAACTGAAACACCCTGTATATGCCCAAGCAACAAAGTAGTGTAGGCCAATCTTGGCAATAGCTAGGCTGGCCTACCCGGCCTTGGTTGGTACATCATCGGCCAACAAAGCTTGTTTCTTGATACAGACCTGTATCCTGGCCAATAAGTTGCCAAGCATTGACCAGCCTGCATTGTGCCAACTTAGGCTAAAGCAGTCCTGTGGCGTCGCTCGTATTCATACTCAGTTGTCTCGCGGCGTTAGGGTATAACGGCGTAGGGGAGAATCATAAAAGCTCGCAATATGCCCGAGACCACTAGAATCAAACAGCTCACAAAGAAAAGAAACTCCTGAGGTAGAACAGATACTATACATAGGTTGTCTCGCGAGCTTCCACAAATTCGAGAGTCCTGTTCGCGTGTGAGTCAAAATGAACGGTGAGGTGTCTAAGTTTAATTCTACGTGTACACAAACAACGCTGAAGTGAGGAACAAAACCTCTACCCGACAAACGTCATCATGACGTTGGTAGACAGCCCGAAACCAAAACAGATCGGAAGGGGAAAGCTGGGTTCCACGAATGAGCAATTGTTCGCTTAAAGAAAAGTAGGACCGAAAGTCGCGTCCCTTTCAGGGACCATCGTAATCCCCTCAACACCGTGTCTTTCAGGTGCGACCTTGTTCGCCACTATAGCTTTGAACGTAGTTCAACTCTACCAAACTCGTGGCGCTGTCGAACATTATGACGTCATTTGTTTACAAACAGGTAGAGGTCTATCGATTGTCGTATTAGCTCACCATGAAGATAATATCTCAGTTTCTTACTGCTTTTGGTTTGAGACAATCACTTGGCCAATCGAAAGTCGAACTTACGCAGTGCTACACCATTCCGCGTTTCCCTCTCCCCAGGGCAACATACCGAGATTGGACCAAGCTTGGCAAGAGCTTGGCTGGCCAACCTAGCCCTGCTTGGCAAGTGTTTGGCCGACGAGCTCGTTTCTTTCTATAGATCTGCCCCCTGGCCGACGGCTTGCCCTACCTCGCTCTGCCTATCACTATGCAACATTGCGCCAACGTTGGCTGGCCGGCCGAGAGAGTCGTTGGCCACCTGTCATCCGACGTTTTGTCAACCGTCCAAGCGCCTTTTCTTCAGCTGCGTTGTTTTCGAGTTTGTTTGCAGTGCAGAGCCGACATTGGTCCGTCTTTATTATGCCAATCTCTCAATACCACGCCCGCAACGCGTCGCACAACGTTCTCGGCCCAAACGTCGTTCGCCAACCACCACTGTGAGCGACATCAGACCAACGTTGGTTCAAGGTGCAGTGGCCGACTAAGTCGCTCGCCGACCAAAAACCGACCACTGGCCGATGGTTGGCAGTCGGCAATTTGCACTTGGAAGGGGGCGCTTCAATTTGTACGGCTGTGTGCGTGCAGAAAAAGGCTGTGTGCGTGTCTGTGTGCAGCTTACGCAGTTCAACTTCCAGTACGTTGTACCGCATGGAGCGAAAGCTTTATGGGAGCTAGTGTAGACCAATAGGTTCCCAGTAAACCAGAAATGTCCCAGGTACGTCTCACAAAGGTCGCACACGTCGCATACGTCCGCCACGTCTATGCGATGTTACCTGTATCTCCACAATGTGACTTGGAAAAATGTCTTACTTTCTATACCCCTGGGACATCTGGTAGATGTAAAAAGAAAGGAGCAAACGTGCGTTATTTTTCGGAGACATCTAGGTCACGTGATCCTTAGTGGCATGACGTAAGCAAACGGGGAAAATTTGGGGGGGGGGATTTTTTGGGTTTGCTACTTTATTTACCAAGTAATCACATTCTAGACGGTGGCTTGAGCTAAAAACACGATATTTGCCAGGATGGGGTGTCGGGAACGTTCGCAGGCATACGCTGACGTCGTTTCCAAACTCACAAGTTAACTGCAAAGATGTTGTCACCGTTGCAAACGTGGTACGCGACGCTACACTTCATGAACGTACTCCAACAATTTGTATTTCAGTATATGCTCGCTCTTTTATCTCTTCAAATCCGCATATGCGGTGGAGGGGACAAAAAGGGAACCTGCGGCTCATTTAAGGGTAAAAACACATTTAATAACGCGCGGTCTGCATTTTCTTAGATTATGGCCGAAAGGTCGCTGGGCACCCCTCCCCAAGTGGGGTGTGCTGCCAAAAGCAGATGCCTTTTTGTTCAGTTAGTGTTTGCAGCATTCATTTGCTATTGCAATCAATTACTATAAATTTCAAATTGATTCAGCACAAAAACAGCATACATTATAAAATATCCCAGGAACATCCAAATGTCCAAATTAGATGTCTATGCGACGGTTCTGGGATGTGAAAACAGTAGGAATCCGGCAGTCGCATGGATGTACTTTCTACGTAAACGGGCTCACTGCGAAGCTCCCACAGATATCCTAACATCCAATTTGCGATATCATCAGGATGTACCTGGGATGTATATGGTTTGCTTACACCTGAGCTTTCCTCTGTGCACAATTTTCATAACGTGCTATCAAACGCAGGTTCTAATGCAATACATTCCTGCTGAAGTGTCTAAAAAACTAACAAAGTGCTTACCTGACACACAGAGTCTCCATGCTTGAGCAGGGCGTTCACCATAAGCTTCGTGTATGTGAGTTCCCTCGGGATTGGTACAACTGGGTATACGGAACGAAGTATCTTACTTTCAGTATCGAACGACATTTTCTTGCCTGGTAACGGTGCGAAGAAACGTGCGAGTCTTTTTCGAGACTCCTGGTCTAATAAGATTCACGCAGGTCTCGCAAATTTTGCGAAGTATTGCGCAAACGGCCGGGCAACGAATGAGCGAGATGTCTCTCCGCACGCTCACTATCACTCAAGTGCACTATAGCTGCGACATCTCCCTCCTTTCTCTTTTTGTCTTTTTGTTGTTTTGAGAAACCGTAGCCTCCAATCTCTTTTATCTCGGGCCTCTAATCGAGCTTCGAGTTAATATCAGTGTCCACGTGTTGTTGTTGTATATCGAGTCAGAAGGTCATGTTTGTGCGGGTACAGGCCGTTCTTGCGGCCAGTTCAATTTTTATTTCATGACATTAGCCGAGTGGCCCTTTAGCCAACTAGAGTTAGGGCCATTTAGGCTACCCACCAGCGTAGTTTTCTTTTTTCTATTTTTTTTTTTTTTGAAGACCTTTTGTTCTTCTATATATACCCTTTATTTAGCCGGAAAGACTTGCTCTTCTTTTCTGGCAGCAGTAGTATGAACGATAGTTTATTTTGCTTCCATCATAACGGTTGTGTCATGTTATGTAGCAGTCTCTGATGTGCTGTTACAAGACGACGAAGGGGCGTCTTGTGATGGTAGGCTCGCTATGACGTAATTGGTCGCCGTCATGCACAGGATCATAGTATAGTTGGTCATCGGTTTATCTTCTTCCTGTGACGAATGAAAAAACGACAGCCGTTAAAATGTCTGAAGCAGCCAAAAACTTTTATTCATTTTTGTGTTTATTCAGTGTTAGCGCCTCGAAGCAACTGTGGCTATGGGCGGCGTACAGACGTGGACAGATGGAGAGAGGACAGCAGGAAGACGTAGGGGACAGGGGGGGAGCCAAAAACTGTGGAGCGGCCAGTGTATCCTATATGAAGCAAAAATCAAGCTTGATTAAGGTCTGTCCAGCAGGTTCCTGGGTTTATCATGTGGCATCAGAGTGCAATACTCCCTGTATGAGGTAGGTGATCTGGCGCCACTTATAGCATCTATATATACAATGGCAGCTACTCTGTGACTTGTCAAAGCTTAGTTCTGGAAGAGACCAACGGCATGGAGTGGATAAAAGCATACGCTCGTTGGTGGTGTCTCCAAGGTCGTGCTGAAGACTGGGAGGAGGTGGGTTAGAATCCTACCACCGGCTGTGCTGTCTGAGGTTTGCCCTGGGTTTGCCGGCAGACTTTCCTGACGAATGTCGGCACTGTTCCCCTTGAAGTCTGCCCAGGATGCATACTAAACCCCCCTCCCCGTCTCCCACCATTCTTCCTGCTATACTCTCTCCGTCTTTCCATGTATGTACGCCGCTCAAGGCTACAGTTGCTCGGCGGCACTAACACCGAATAAAAAAAAGTTCTGTGAGAGGAGCCACCACGTGTGCGACGTGTCTAGTATAAGGCGCACGAGGGAATGGAAGGTCAAATTTCGGTATATCGTCGAGCGTATTACGTCGGAGTATGGCGGTGTTAAAGGGACGGTCGCATCAGTTTTAGTCGATTTCGAAATCATGCTGTCATTTTATACCTCGCGGACCACTGACCGCGGTATCAAAAATCCCACGCGTAATAGTGGCGTAATTTGACTGTTATTCCACGGAATACGTGACGAGAGCACACGTCGGATGTTGAGAGTCGGCCAGAATTTCCTCTCTGGAAAAACGAGAAGACGTCATTCCCTACACCACCAATCAGAGCAAGGCCTTGAGAAAAGACATGCCGCGGCCGCGCGAGCGTCTGGACGGCGCCTTTCTCCTCCGAACGCCGCCCTCTGACTCCTCCTGTTATGGAGTGACGTCACGCCGCCGGAGCCTCGCTCTGCAGCTGCACGCAGAAGCAGCGCTGATCTTTAAAATTCGTTTAATTAATATCTAAGCACTTTTCCGACGAAAAAAAAAGCCAAGTAAATTGTCGGCCGATGTCGAACATAGTGGTATCGGTTTCATCGATAGCTTTCCGGACGCCGACCGTCCCTTTAAAAGCCATCTTCCCGAACCTCCTGATTATCTCAAAAGGATTACTTCAGGGACAAACCTGCAGGCAATTTAACGGTGTGACGAGTTTCTGATTGCACTGACTACAGAAAAAAGACCCCTCAATCTCGGGGTTTTAAATATGGAAACCCAGTCCTACCAGCTCACCTGCTTTCTCGCCGTTCTCTCTGCTACAAAAAGGAACATCTGGAATAAGGCAACTGACAAGATGGCGTATATGCAGGCCAGCTGGTGGATGAAATCCATAATGTAAAAGCCTGAGTCTGCGCGCATAGAGGGACGACACGAACTCACGACTCAAACCAGCAAAGTTTACTTTACCAGCAGAGTAAACTTTGCTGGTTTGAGTCGTGTGTTCGTGTCGTCCCTCTGTGTGCCCAGACTCAGGCTTTTACATAATGGACCTGGAATAAGGGCCGGTTCCCCCGGACAACCACTGCGTACGCACTTCCGGCAAAATATTTTTAGCCTGTGACGTGACACGGACTTGAGACTTGTACGCTCTACAACATTTAAAATGCGCAAAACTGGCTAAAATTGCAATATCTCTCTTCATATATGGGAACCCAAACTCCTTTCCCCGGGACAGCGATTTGATCAACTCAACTATCGTGGCCTTCATTTAACTTTGACAACCCTATACGGTTGCAATGCTACCGTGTCCTGCCTATGTTAATACTTATGCTAATATGTATTCCTGCTTACCCTAACTTGCAGAACCGTTAATTGCTCCTACGAAAGACGAGAGTGGTTTAAATCACACTGGAAAGAACGCTGTAATGATTCGTTGCAGATATCACCTACAAAGTTGTTCATAACTTGTGGGGAGTGGTCACACCATTCATTCATCACTACGACCGGGTCCCTGTCCTTGAAGATGCGTTTTCCTCTTCGGTGCAAGAAATCCACGACCTAGATAACGGGACACATCTTTATTACCACAAGCTGAGCACGCATTTCTGAAGCTGTATAAAAGGTGTCAAACTCACACGCTGAACGAGTATGTCTCTGGCACACTCAAAAGCGTGCCTTTTCATCTCAAAGCTCATCTCTGAAAAAGGACATGCTGGTCACTTGGTCATCAATGACACTGTCTGGGTGGCGGAAAAGCGCCAGAGTGAGACTCTAACCAACACCCTCTGATTTCCAGTGAGAGGCTCCTGCTGCTGCTGCCTTTTCGTCAATCACCTTTCTTTATCCGAAATACGCCATCTGCGTTTCATTCACCTCAGCTACTACCAGTGATTTATCCAGACCCCCCCCCCCCTCTACACCCCTCTAACACCCCCCAAAATCTGGAGGAGACCCCCCGAAAACTTTGCGAGATTGCGTAATATTGAGTAAAAAGCATGTAAATACACCCCCTTGCAGAACCCATCACCTCCCCCAAGGACGAAATCCTGGGTAAACCACTGGGCTACTACAACGTGGCAATGCCGCGACATAGCCCCTTGTCCGGCAACCATGTTCGGAATACTGAGGTCGCTCCGCATTTTTCCGTCTGTGTTCCCCGACATGTTGTGTTAACAACGGTTGCGAACCAACTTACGAAGACATTTACGGTGTTCGAATTCTACACATACTTACGAGTGACTTCATTTTATTCTTTGGTATCATCTTGCGGACGAAGCGGGGGGGGGGGGGGGGGGCTGTGAACGGTTATTCGGATAACGTAGAGGACTACTCGGCTTCAAATTGCGAACTATGAATAGATTCCGGAAATTTTACGGAGAAGTTTCCGGTCACTATTTTATGGAGTTTTCTGTCACCACGATATTTGACTCGAGATCGTTCAGGAATACAGGCACGTACAAAAATAAAAGTTTATACCAGGAGAAGTTACACGTAAAGAACTTCAGCATAAAGATCGATCGTATACTGCATTTCAACACCCACAGCAACGACGGTACCCATGTTGACACGTTGGAGTCTCATGAGCTGTGTCTGCCTTGGGCTCAAAGTATATTTTCTCGGAGCTTCCTCTCACAGTTGTTGTGCCATCTTTCTACACGCCCCCATAAGTGAGTCTTACGGAGGATCACAATCTAAGTTAGCTCTCTAACGTCAATGACTACAAGTTAAAAACAAGGAATATCCGGCGATCCATTGCTACTGTAGCTCAGAGATACAGAGACTGCTCTTCTGCTAGGAAACAAGTCGAAGAAGAACAGCCTCAGTCTGAAATATAGGCGCCAGATCTATATGTTATCATTCTTATCAATGACTACAGTAGTAATTAATATGAACGTGGAAATAAGAGAATACTTACCACAGAAGCGGTACCATTTCTTAACCGCTCGTTCATCGGCGTAGACGACAATAGTCGCTGTGGCCACCAGGACCAGCTGTGTGAGACGCATTACGTTCTGCTGTCTTTCTACTTTTGAAGCTGCATGAAAGCTGACCCATTACGTTTTGTGCATTAATGTAGACCTCTGTTTGTTCAGGTTGTAATTGCGTCCCAATTGCCTTCAGCTGCTTACATTTCTGATGTAATTGTATCGTAACGTGATTGTCCTCGTGGTACACAGTACACGATCATGCAGAGACATGAATCTTTTCAAAGGGGAAAACGGCACGCGGAAATCCGCCTGGTGACCAGCAGATTTTCTTGATAGCGCAAACGATACTTTAGGAACAATTGAAATTGGAGACTTACGTATATATATTTTTTAGGTCCGTGTTAGCTCCGCGAGGCAACTCGTGGCTATGGACAGACGGAAAGAGAATAGCAGGAAGGAGTGGAGTGTGCGGCTTCAGGGGGAACTGTGCCGACATTTGTCTGCAAAGTCTGCAGAAAAATCCAAGGAAAACCTTAGAACCTGCATCACGTTCCAGTCTCGGCGTGGAAAGCGATCATTCTAACCACTATGCCACGGGAGCTGGTTTCACAATAGTATGACGATGCGCAATTTTCACAAGTGACCTTGAAGCTCAAACCCCTTTCATGCATGCATGGAGATTGGACAGAGCGTCTGGTATTCTCTCTTACAAGGCAAAATTTTACGGGATTTGATGCATGTCCTCTAGTATGGATTTAGCTACTACGAGTAACGTTCTTTTCTAAGTACGGAAGATATCTTCGCATCCTTTCCGTATACGATGCACTAAATTTAGTGCATCGTACGCTATCACCTTTAGCATACGAAAGGGATAACATTGATGGTTCTGCGCACACCCATAACAGAAAGAGAGCTTCGCGCAAAATCCCTTCCGTACGCAAAGGCGATAGCGTACGATGTACTAAAACTCTCTACTATCATTCACATCACTACTCGTTAGGACGCATGCTAACCCCCCTGTCCCCCACTCCTTCCTGCTGTCCTCCCTCTATCTATCCACGTCTGTACGCCGTTCATAACCACAGTTGCTTCGCGGCGCTAACACGGAATTAAAAAAAATAATATTATTATTATTATTTAGGTAAGGGTACTCCGTGGGACGATGTGAGGTCGTGGATGTGAGAAATGTCATCGCCATTACCATCAGCGGCACACGTCTGTAAAAATCCAAATCAATCCGACGCTGCTGCCACCTGATTGCGGAAGACATGCGGAGGAGTTTCTGAACGCATTCCCTGACAGATTACCTAAAAATGCTGGAAAACTTGAGAGAAAAGTTCTATAGTGTGCAGCAGGATCTTACAGAAAGGTAAAATGTTCGATTACTGAACCCATGAGTTGCTGAAGTAACACGCATGGTTCGGAAGCGAGGAATTTTACAATATGCTAGATTGTTTTACTGAATTGTTGAACTATTGAACTACTGAACTATTGTTTTACTGCTACTGTTTAGCTCAATTGGTAGAGCCCTGGACCGGCAATCCAGAAGATGTGGGTTCGACTCCTACAGCTGGCTAACCTTTTCAGTGACTTTCATCTTTCACTGACAGCCTCCTTCAGAATTTGTGCTGAAAGAGATAACTGATCAAAAATCTGTGTTGCTAACATGGGGCCTTGACTTTCTGTTGATTTCGCTTGAAATTCGCTCACCCCAAGCGACATATATCCTGTATCTGCGGTATCTATTCCGCATTTTTTTGCTAAAAGCAAAAGAATGCACAAGCTGTGTTGATAGAGTTTCCGCGTTCGAAATATTAATGCAGGACACAGAAACCGTATTTTTCTGCGTATTCTGTACATATCGATGAATATACCATTCTCTAATAGCAGAGATCGTGGTTCTTTCTGGTGCATATGTTCCAAATCGAGCTTACTGCTCATAACCAGACCCCGGATTTTTTTGCACGAATGTCTGTGAAATATGCATCAACTTTGGAACACATTTACTTTTACTTACTGTGACTTGTCCACAGGCTACTAGCCCCTCAATGCTAACACGAAATGACTAGAGGATGGAAAGAAACACATTGTCATTCCCTACTTGTGGTTCTGGTGGCGGTACACTGTCATATAGTGCTCCAATCAGTGCTCCAAGTTCTCATGGCTGAAGCTCTGAGGTTTGTCTGTTAGCTTGCAAGCTGAGCAATTGAGCTCAATATCACACACTGTTGCACACAAGAGCATACTTGAAATGTGGGAGCCATTTCGGTAACATCTGCTAAGGCAGTAAAGCAGCAGGCCAACACCACCTGGATAGAAGGACAGCGTAGCTCTGCGTGACATCATCCTACTCGGATGGGTGTTGGCCAATTACACGAAAGTGCTGTCCCGGCAAAGCAGACGACACGCGCTTCATTGGACAGAAAGCATCCGTGTAGGCTGACGTATCGCGGGGGGATATTGGAGAGGATATTTCTTCTAGGTGGTGTTGATCAGGCTCACATTTGAACACTGCACAATTTTTTTTGAACATCTGGAAATCCAGGGTGTCTCGGAGGGACTGTGCTCAGTTTGGTGGTCAGTTATTTCTTGTTCAGATCTACTCCAAGCGTTATTGCAGTAGCTGCCAAATGCTGTTCAATGGACGACACTCCATCCAAAGGTTTGAGCAGGTTTTCGCGAGCAAAGATTCAAGCGGTACCTGAGTTCTGAAGAAATGGGAATGTTCATCACAATCCATGCACAACACAATCTTACCATTCGTCCTGTACACTTTGTCACTGGTCACCACTTCTGAAGCATAGTATACTATGCCTTCTAAAGCTCTTTAAAAGTAAATTATAAAGCTATAGCTTCAGAATTTTTGACCTCAGGCTTTTCTCACTTACATTTGTGTCTGGGTTCATTGAGCATACACTTGCCATTGTGAAGCATAGGTCAATCCTCCAATCTCATGTGCATCCAATAGATTTGAGAGGAACAGATCAGGATTCGTAGAGTTACCTCCAGACAAATACGGCACAACTTGCATTGAAGCTAGTCCAGTCTGCCCTGTCTCCCTGTGTCGTTACTGTCCTCTTTCGTCATCCCTGTCTGCCTGTCGCAATGTTCTGAGCCTCAGATGCACTGCCGTGCCAACAGGCCAGACTTTATTGTAATTTGTTGGCACGTCTTGCCAGTCAAAATATGCAATATTCAAAAACGTGCAACAGAAATCCAAATATGCACTAGCCTGCAAAATATGCATTTTCATGCATTTTTAATTTCTTCCTATTGCATGTAGTCCCAAAATTGTAGTTCTCAAAATATGCAAATGAAATGTGGTTTATTGGAAGCTGGACATACCCAGGAAAACGCATGGAAAACACGAAGATCCATTGTCTGCTCATAACACCAACAACACACTGAAATAGATGATGGGCCAAAAAAAACTGTGTGGAAGAGAGGGAAAGAAAGCGTCTAAGGTTTGCCACACAATATTTTGATTGTCGTAGGAATGATTGCGGGAAATCACAGCATCTGTCAGGGGGCTAAAATCGTTGTGAGAATACTGCTGAAGCTGTTCTTTTCTGCTGTCAGCGTGAAACGTTTGTGTTGGTCCGTACTGTTGTCACTGTAGTGATAATTGGCATGCATAACGGTGGTGTACTTCTGACTGGCTGTTTGACAAATATACTAGTGGTAGGAACTTCCAGAGACTGTATGTAGCATTTGGCTCCCAGTATCCATGGCCCAAGATCAGCAGGTATCCTAAGATCCCATTTGTCATGGAAAAATGTGGAATATTCAGATTTTGAATTTGGTCATGGAAAAACACAGATTTGTCATTTCAAAATAGCAATTCACGAACTTTATTTTTTGAGTGCTGAAAGACATAAATTTTGTTTCTCCTTGTGGAAGAAAATAGCGCTACACTTGGACACAAGTTTTACACCATTGCTTCGCTACAGCTTCTGGCGGATCATAGCAGCCAATCATAATCTCACATGAGAATGTGTGCAAGACCCTTCGACAGAAGGGAACAACCCATACTTTTTCGGGCAATCATCGTTCAAACTTGCATGCTTTCACAAATTGTGATACCCGTGCTTGAAGTCCCAGTTTTCAAGTTGGCTGACATAGAGCAGAGGTTCTGTAAATTAGGAATTTGGTTCTGCTCCCAATGCCAGCGCTTCAAAGAGGAAATTGTAGCCGGGTTGTTATACTTCTGCTTTAACAATTTTGTATTGTGGAGAGGTTACGTTTCAAAATTTTTCTGCTTCATGGGGATGCGTGTTACTTGGTGGTGCAAGTAACTGGGTATGTGTAGCCCGAAAATAACAGTAGTGACAAGCTAGGAGCTCAGTTTTATTGCAGGAGATGCGTGTGTAATGTTTCAGTGTTACCATTCGCATCGTGATGTGAGACAGGGCGAGATTATTATGCTGATGTGGGACCAGTATTATGTGTAATTTTTGTCATGGAAAAATGAAAAATTTGGATATTTTTGTGCGGAAAGCTATGATCCCTGATGATCAGCAACAGTGTTCCACATACTTGAATTGTACAAGTAACCGATAGTTATATCACATATGGCTGTGTTAGATTGTCTGAAATTCAAAAGTGCCCATGGTCGAACGCCCTTCTAGGCGATCTGTCATGATGAACGCCAATGCAAAGCGTATTGGCAGCGTGAAAAGTTGGAATTAGCATCATTAGGTACCATAAAACAATCATAAGTAACACATATACCACATTTACTAATATAAAATATCTAATTTGCATTAATCGCACTGTTGTTTACTGATGCAAGTAAGTGTTCTACATATGATGACTTGTCGGGTATAACCAAAGCACTGCTCAGACTTTTTGGTTTGTTTGCTATATATGCACAAAGTTCCAGCTTTTTGCTGCCTGCAGGCAAATGGAATGCAGCACTTTGTGGCACAAGACAATTTTTCTGTTCACACTCATGCAGACACAGGAACTGTGGTGTGCATCAGTTTTAGATAGGAATGTAAATGTATGGACTAAATCAACAATTAAGGACAATGCACAATGCCCAACAACCCATCATGAACAACAATGCCTAAAACAAGTCCAGGCACCCAGCTTCGTTGCTTATACATTGGCAATGCTACAGGTGTTATGTTTGTCCTAATTTTATGTTGATTCAGGCTCAGCATTCAAGTTTCTAGGTCCTCTTTAAAATGGCACATGTTTCCATAATAATGATAGAATCAGTCTGAAGAAACAAATCAAGAGTTAGCTCTATTTCTAGCTGTATTTCTTACATTTTGCAAAAAATATCTATGAAATACACCAGATGGTAAAAGATGTTTTTTTTTTTAATTCCGCGTTAGCGCTGCGAAGCAACTGTGGTTATGAGCGGCGTACAGATGTGGACAGATGGAGAGAGGACAGCAGGAAGGAGTGGGGGACAGGGGAGGGGGGGGGGGGGTAAAAGATGTGGGTAGTTGGATATACATAGCACAATTAGATCTAGCTAACTAGTGTCTCACAGAGGAGTAACTGGTTAGCGATATTTTCAACTGTACTTGTACTTTTTTGTACTTGTTTAACTTTCATTAAAAGTTTTGCTCTGCTTTCGATAGTAACAGAGAATCACGAAAATGAAAACGAAGAAATTCCTAAACCACCAATGATACATCACCAGCTGTGTAAGACACATAACAGCAAAAAAGTAATCTTTGAATGAATCTAGAGACCAAGGTCATTCTCATTTCCCACTCTAGCACACAAGCTGTTGGTGTGCAGCACTTGCTTATTGCTATAACTGTTTTATTGCAGTCTGCGAAATTTCACGCTAGGAGAGGCCTCTGCCCAAAAGTATGTATGTCACTTGCTTGTTATGTCTTGTCTGAAAGATGCCAATGTGTTAAAAGAGAAAAAATTACCACAAAAAAATGCATCTTTTGACTGCTTAGTGCTCATCTTGAAGGTACTAATCACTATTCTGACTTTTTTTTTCTTGTCAGGCACAAGTTAGAGCATGACTATGAAAGGCGTCTCACAAATGCTGGAGCAGAGCTACTCCATTAGTAAGTTAGTTCCCATTCTAGCTTCACAGAGGGAAGCAGACATTATTTTCATATCATAAATGTTAACCTTTCAGCTACCAGTCAACTTGGGAAGAAATTCATAATGGCAACGAAGAAAACGCCAAGAAAGCAGAAGTAAGTGTCAATTGCTTCCTACCACATAGTGCACTTTTGCATTTCTGAGAATATCCGTGCCTGTCATTTTCTGGAAATTTAGGAGGTGGATACTCTCATTGACACCATGCACTGCCAGTTCCATCAGCAGTTGTCGTGGATGCAGCAACTAAATCAGCAACTAGGACAACTACCAAAACTTCAACAAAATGTGCAAGATCTGATGAAGACCATTGGTAATGAATACATTATTCATTTCCTTTAAAGTAGCATAGAAGTCATTTTCAACACCCTGTTTTCTCTCTGTAAAACAGTTAAGCAGGCTAGTAAAATGCACCATGTGAAATAATTTACCCCACGGAGTCGTAATTATCGCAGAAATAGAATTTAAAGTGAGCCACAAAAAGTGACCATGGACGACAGTGGTGGAGGGCAGCACCAGCCTTTCACCTTGCGCTGACATGAAACTGACGCAGCTCGCTGACTGGTTCAGAGAAATGTCGTCTGCTAGTCAGCTGTTGAGGGCTCTGAAGAAGCTTTGCACACAGGGAAATTCCAGCGGGACAACGAAATCCTCTGTCACGGTCACCCTTTCGTTCCCTTGGGGGGCCCCCAAGGGAACAGATTTACCGACTACAAAAGGCCGCACAGTCACTATCACAGACGCTGGCTAAGTGCATCTGGTTTACCGACAACAAGATAGAAAGAAAGGGACAGGTGCTGACCCCGATTGGCCAGAACGCGCTGGCACTATTCGTCATCAGTCATGTGCACATCATGCTTCTCCTCCTCGTTTCACCCAAGGGGCGAGTCGAGAATTCACACGCGCCGCTATTCTTGTGAGAGTTTGTTTCTGGGAAAAAATTGCACACATCAAAACCTTTCGTGCTATGGGCAAATTGGCGCACACACTTTTTCCAACCGGCTTAAACTGAAAATATTTTGGGCAGCCCTCTGTGCTCCTTTAACAGTGGTAATGAGATCAAAATGGAACGAGAAAAACATTGGAATATTATCTTATGCCCCCATTTTGCTGAAAACATCACACAGAATTATGTCTTTCACTCGAGTAAAACAGAAATAGAATACAAGTCACTTTTAATTCTGTGGAGCTGCGCAGTTATAGTGGAAAATTTTAAACAATTAGCCATTTGTTTGCAGGTGAACTAGAAGGACTTTTTGAAGAAGTAGAACTGCATCTTGTAGGATTAGAAGACATCATAGAAACACAAGCCTTGCAAGAGAGGCAGCTGGATGAAAGGTTTAAGCTGGCTCTCTACAAAGAGAAAAAGATGGCTCACTTTGAGGAACTAAGAGGTAAATTCATATCCCAAACCAATCTCACAAGTGAAGACACGATGTGTGTTCCACAGTTAGTTCATTAAACCTGTGCACATGAAAGTGTGGCCTGTGAACACTTGGTGGTTTCCAAGGCTGCGTAATTAGAGCCCTGTGCTTTAGGGCTACCCGGTAAAACCCATTGTTACCCCCGATTTGCAACATCCTCACTTTGGGTAAAACCTGAAAAAAACCACAAACTTGCCAAAGTGCAAATTTATCCACCAATATGAGCACTGGAGAATGCTAAGCACTGCACATTAAATAAAGGCACTCAGCATTTTACCTGATTTTACCCTCTTTGCAGCTTCTGAAATAAGACCCAGTAACAATAAGCAATTGTGCTAATTGTGGTCTGTTAGGTCCTTAAATGCAACATGATGGGAAGAAAGGAATATCACATACGGCAAATTTCATTGAGTAAGCAAATTTTGCCCCACGACAGGCGTGGGTCAAGCGCTTACTCCCCCAGTGTCATCTGGGCTTCCATCTCCAACGGAATGCCATCTGTGAATGTTTCGTACGATGCACGGCGCTGAAATCCAAGGCTCTTTTCTGGGATTGGATTGACCGCGCACTGTATGTAGCGACATAGCCACACCAGGATTTCTCGGAACCACGACCTACCGTACATGGTGTTTATTTTTGTGCTTTACAGATTTTTGCTACAAAAAAAACTATGAGAACAGCATAGATGTTGTTTTTGCACTTGAGTTATATGGCCAGGCAGACATCCTCTCAGAGAAAGTACGCAACTATAAGACGACTGATTACCTAAATTCATGAATTAACTCTAGTTAAGATATTTCGTGCAAAAGCGAGATAGCAGAATGAGAGACTATCCCCGTTGAAAGCCATTCCACGTTTAAAAAATACTCAAACACGCATGTGAGTTAACATATCCATCCCCGAATTTTGATATGCAAATTAACCGAAACCGTGGTGACTGAGAATACAGGTACACAGAGCTCATTTCACGTCAGAGGGCCACATGATTTGCAGCGATGGAGATGATTCGAGATGGTACTCTAATTGAAGAGTTAATTAATTTTAGGTAATTAGTCATCTTGTAATTGCATACTTGCTTCGAGAGGATGTCTGCCTGGCCGTATAACTCAACTGCAAAAACGACATCTATGCTGTTCTCGTAAATTTTTAATCTCAGTTGTCTCACGACGTAAACACCCAATTATTTATCGTAGCTTTCTTATAAAAAAATCTGTAAACAATATAAATGAACAGCCTGTATGTAATAGTGCTTTTTTGTTAGTGTGGCACTAATATTGGCACTACCAATAACACAAACCCTTGCAGATGATTCTCCATGTGAGAAAGAACAGATATTTGGGGTCTTTTGAACATCACAATAACTGTCATGATTATGAACTGCTCCTGGCTGCTGTGGAGAAAGAGGAAAATTGAGTGTGGAAATTTGGGATGGACCTTGTTACTCTTATGTTGCACATGTGGAATTTTGAATGTGACAGAAATGCACGATTGTCTTTATAATGTGGGCACAAAATCTCAGTGGTGACCTACAAAGCAATGGGCACCTCTAATCAAAAACAAAAACCAGCTCCTTAGGCAATGTCTTATTCTTTTCTGAAGCCTTGCTTGAAAAAAGAAAAAACTGATTTTGGGGGGATGAAATAAAAGACAAAGTTGTACTCCGTTTTTGTGGTACAGTTTAACAGATAAGTGCGATGCCTCTTTTGCAAAGATAAACTAGAAGAGGACCATCAGCTGAGACTTCAACAGGTGGAAGAGCATGAGCGGCACATTTTGCAGGAAAGACAGCAGACTTTTGATGAAGTGTTTCGCAATGACTTGGAGCTCTACAAAGCACAGGGGAAAATTGAACGTATGTCTCACTCTTTATTGTAACAAGACAGATTCAGATGATGATGTTAATGTCATCATTACATTTTCTCAAAATGACCGTGGACCCTGGGGTGTGGAATATTGTCCGTGGTGACGACACATTGCAAACTTTGTGTTCCAACTAAGCCACCAGTGGGTTTTGGTGACAATGTTTAAGTGTTTAGGAGGTCAGCTTGCTGCCGGGGTAATAGCACTAGGTGCTATAGAGTGCAGCCGTGGGTGGCATAGAAACATGTTGAATTTAATACAGGTTTACTCAATCCCTCTGATTGAAAACAGGTATCCCTGCAAACTCAAACAAGCAAGCAGCCCTGGAGGAAATTGATTTGGAAGGTGATGAGCAAGCCCAAGCAGCCCTCAACGAATTTCTTGAAGACACAGACCCTCCTCTTTCAGCCGGTGAGGAGTCTGATTACAGTAATAAACTACTCCATGTACAAACTACAGGTTTGGGACTAGACTGTTAGAAGTATGTATCGTGTGTATGTCGAACAGAGAAAAATTAGTTTATGCGGTCAGGAAGTCATCAAGAGACATGAATGAATCAGACTTGAGCAAAAGTTCACAAGAAAGTAATTTATCTTCATAAAGTAGTTTTATCTGAATAAGCCAAAAAGTGTGGCTAGTCACGTAATTCTAGAGGCAGAAAAGGTTTAAAAGTAGAGTTATGTTTCAGAGGAAGTTCATCCTCCAAGAGTTAAAGGAATAAAACTTTCTGTTTCTGTTCTTTTTCTCACTAGACATCACTGATGATCACGCAAAAGCCCATTTGAAAAATGTTGTCACGTGGTAGTTTATGAAAATTTAGGAGAAATTGGGTTCAGAGTCTGTTCATGGGCTGACATAATGATGTTGTCTTGTGTGCTGTCCATTGCCAATCCAAGCAGGGCCATTTTTTCTGGGAATAGATTGCATAGTAGGTATTACATAGCACCTGCTAACTTACAAAGTAATAAACTGTGCAGTTGAAGGCGATACTATGATTACGAATCATGTACATGACAACGTTGACGACGATGGTGATGTGGCCTAGTTTGTACATGTTTCACAAAGGAGTGTGGGACATGGACAGACAAGAAACAAAGACGACACAACAGTGCTCCTATCAACAAGATTTATTTCACACAAACCAGCTTCTTTTACAGAAGTTACGCAGGTTTCACAATGTTTCTGAAATGCGCTCACATGTGATACTTCAATTGTGATATACTTCACATTTCAGTACCACTCACACATGAAGAATTAGACTACATTGAGGAACATTATAAAACCTGTGTAACTCGACAACATTCGAGACAACTTTTGTAAAAGAAGCAGCCTTCCAAAAAATAAATCTTGTTGATAAGTTAGAGCCTGAAGTGTTTGGGACATATTTTTTTCCCAATTTGGGGGGTAAAAATTGGGGAAATCAACATGTGCTCTAAATTGATGCAAATTCAGGTGGAAAAACTTCCAGTATGCTAAATTTGGGGAGAAATCGGGCTCTATTACTCAAACGAACTGTACTGGTTTGGTACAAACGGTGATGTAATTGCATTTGCTGACACAGCTACACGCTAGTGTGCATTACTACAGACGTTTCAGTGAGGGCAATTTGCCGGGTAAAAATCGGGTTTCACCCTAAAGAGGCAACCTCCAATTCGGGGTGCAAATTCAGGAAAGAAACGGGTTAAGCCCTAAAACGTCAGGCTTTATTGATAGTCTGTGTGTCGTCTTTGTTCCTTGACTGTCCGTGTCCCACACTTCTTTGCTTTGTATGACAGTGTGACAGTGAAGTTGACAATGATACAGGGTCAACAATGTCTTGGCATACGAGGCTTAGTAGGGTGTTTTAAGCCATTGGAAGTGAACAGCATGGTTAAACTCTTAACTTTCACAAGTTATAGGAGAATGGCTCAACCAAATGGCAATATGTGTATGATGTATTACCTTGTAAAATGTCCTATCCAAACGGTCAAGCAAATTTTCTTCTCCAGGTGCATTAGAAATGATAATTAATGTAGTGAAAACTGGCAAGTTACAAGCTGGCCATGTACTATATGGTAAAATGATACTGATAACAAGGGCACATTTCCGAGACAGGAACAATTTCCAGTGATGAGGAATGCTCAGAAGCATGGGAAACCAAGCTGACAATTGTTACATTACACGAATACATATTCCATTAAATTCTTTCAGTCAGATACGAAACAGAAGTATAATATGTATATTGTGGAGATCATTTATAGTCATATCGCTCATAATGAACTACCTAGTACGCTGAACTTCTTTGTGTAGATTACCAGACTTCTATCGATTGCCAGATTTCCATGCTGCATATAGTCACCTACCAGAGCAAGCCTGTCCTCCTAAAACTACTGCTTGACTGTACATAAAAAAAGTAATTAAAAAATCAGGAACGGGCTCAGTCATGTCCGAGCCGCAGTGTTTTACATGAAAACGTCACAATATCAGATTCGTTTGCTCGGCTCTGGATGCACTCCATCATCTTTGTAGGTCTCTTCACGCTCGAACGAGTCAAAGTTGCCCCACTGGTAGAGGGTAAGGTCTCGCTGTGCGCCGGCAGTCGCACACTCACAAAAGGTCCTACACTCCACAAAAGGATTCACGTGTTTTACATGACACCCCAGCCCTGTTTTTGTACGCAAAGGTAAACTGGATAAAATCTGGATAACACAAGTAGAAGTTGTATTGAATTGATCCTTTATTGAAGTAAACACATAAGCACTTGATGAGAACGACTGTGATGCAAGAATGGTAGTAAAAATTTACAATTTGAATCACCACAAATTTGGAACAATTTCGTGCAAATTCTGTGGTGCAACCAGTTATCAATATCCTGCTACTGTGTATTTCTTTATCATTTATGACTAACAGCACATACCTCCTCCATACCCCTACCCATTTTACAGACATATCATTTCCTTCTGGTGACACCAGTGAAAGTGATGCAGCTGTTATTGATGAAGCTGGATGCAAACCAAAAGATACAGGACTGTGTGATACTGCTAAAGCTTAAGTCATTTCATTGCACACAAAATATTTGAAGGGAATGTGCATACAGCAAGGAGAGAAATGCTATGATATATTGCCTTCCAAGTGTCAGATGGTAATGTGAATGCTAGTTTCACTTCTTACTGACATTTGCAGTATTTTTCTTATCTCTCTATGAGAAGCCAGTGGTAGATGTTACCCTGGGAATCTCTTGCAGCCAGTCATTTTCCTAGTAAGCAACACTGGTAAACCTCATTGGGTTTGACCAGATACTGTGTATGTTGAATGAAACGGGATAAACAGCAACGGGTCAGGAGAAGAATATAGTGAGCTTCTCTGCTGTGACGTTACAGCATGCTTTTTAAAAACTAGGACTACTTCGAGATCTAGATGTCAACTGTGATAAAGCTGTGAAGGCTCAAATCAGATGCTTGCTCTACATATGTTGCTTTTGTCCCAGTACTACATTAGTTTCATAATTTCTATTTATTATGACGCCATTCCCAAGGTTATGGATGCAGGCATTGTGTTTTAGTTATTTCACACACCTGAAATATGAGTACCGTAATTTCACGCGTATTAGCCGTGGCTTATACACGTTTTTTTTTTTTTTTTATCTCACGGGCACTCTGCGGCTTTCTGCTGACTATTTTTCCCTGGTACTTTCCCTATGCGCTGGTTTTAACGAAAGGTCCAACCGTGTCTCTGGAACAGCACCGCCCTGCCAATGCACAAACAATGCGTAACAGAGGTGCATCTACGTTCGAGTAGGCTGACCTTCCTGGTGGGTTCCCCCAAGCAGCTTTAACGAAAGTGGTGACAGTGATTCATGTCTTCTGGAAGGCCACTGACCCGTCAGTCCATGAAAACACACAACAAGGGCACAATCCGATCTTGGTAGAACACTAGAACTGACCTCCATTGTTGTACACCCTGTCGACCCCAGAGTATGGACCACAGGATTTATGGCCTTCTCTATGGTCTCCTTTATCGCACAAATCAGTCGCATCGTATTGCCCGCGGCTTATCTGCCCGAACATTTTCAAAACTTTCCTAAAAACGGGTGAAATTACGGTAATGCTATAAAGTACCATTGCCTGACACTAGGTTCCAGCAACACATCGGCACGGCAGAAGATTTATGTGAGTAGGATGTGATGAATCAGGATCTAGCGAAACTGACATCACAGAGTTGCTTTGCTTTGCAGAACACCTGATTGGATATTTCCTTGTAGAAGTTTGATGTGGAGTTTTTAATGGTTTAATGGCAGTGCAATGTTACATATTTGTGTGTGGACAAGTGTAAATATGTATTGCACAAGGTAATAAAATATGCTTTGTGCTTAGTGTAAAGTATACATAGTACCGAAAATAAAAAATATGGAAAGTGTGTATACTCGCCTATGAAAAAAAGTTGTAAAATTTGTATTTTACAATGTAACGTTGCACACTAAAGCATGGACTTTGATGGGGTTTTGAAGGTTCTGGCAAACATAAATTATGTGAACAGGCACCTTAAGCCATATGGAAAAGGTTATAAAAACAACAGTATGTTGTACAAACAACCAGAAATTATTGCTCTCTGCTGTGTTTTCTATTTCCTGGCCACCTTCTTGTGGTACATGCAGCCCACAGAATGAAAATGTGCACTTAAAGTATATTTGAAACAGGGAAGTTACACCACAGAAATATGCCTTCCCCTACTTCCCTGCTACCAGGAGGCCCATGTAAGACTCCCTCCTAACCTCTACCGTTCTAGGGTACTACCCTAGATCGGGTCATCTTTCGCAAACATTTGGTTATATTGAATGTTCTTTGAGCTTCGATCCTGCTGCAGAACTTAGTATTGCTTACCTGTACGAAATGTGCAAAGCCCACAGCTCTCTACATCCCCCATAAGTATTGAAAAGGTTAGAGATTTGCTCAGGTGCTGCAAGAAAGGTGGATAGCACAGAATGCTGACAATAACAGTGTTTGTTATGCCTGTGCATCAGGCTTTTCAACTTCTTAGCTGAAATATGAATTGCTAACCATAATTTTTTTACTGCTTCATGTCCAGTTAAGCTTTAGGGTGCCACCAACACTGACAGTAAGAAGTTCTGTTTGGTTGTATCCTAAACTAGTTAAAAGTTAGTTCTGATCCCTGGTCTGACCAATTTGAGATACCATAGAATGCTACATGAAAAGCTATATTACTTCACTTTGCCAGGCAAACTTGCTACTCTCAGTATAAGCGCTGTTCTGTGTAGGTGTTCGTGATTTCAATGTAAGGCTGTTTTCACCAGTAAAGTGTGCTCAGCCAAAAGGCAGTACAACTGACACTTTTGAAGAACTCTAACTTGGGAATTAGAATTCGCTATCCTCCCAAAACCCAACAAGCGCTTTAAATTTTGCTTTGAAAGGTTGTAACAGCTTGCTCTAGGCTTTCCTGAGTAGATATACCAGACTGTTCCTCACGTTAGTGCAGAACCGTCCGAGGCCAACCTCCGTCTAGGGCAGGATGACTGTGAAGCCTTCCCCCAAGAAGTACTGTCTAACGATTGCACAATAACCAGAAAAACAATTACTTGAATGATTTACATATGTGCTTTCCATCTTTAGCTATGCATGAATAGTAATAGTATATTCTGTTCCATAAATGTTCTGCAGTTCAAAGCTGTACAGAAAAGTTCTAAATGAAACGGAGTGACTCGGATATTAAGCGAATTCGAAAAATTCTATTCTGTGTTCTGCTGTGAAAACTCTCTTGGCCCTCGCTCTATTCCCCAGCCTTATGAGCCGCAGACACCTCACCCATCCGTTTCCCCTCTGGTGAAGGGGCAATAGCATCTGCCTTTCTCGCGACCTACTTGGAACGGCTCTGCATTGATGGGAACCAGCAATCCAAGTTACACCCTTCTTACAACAGGTGCCCTATGCTCCATCTCAAATGCTCCTGGGAATGTTCAGTCAATTCACGGTCGAAATATCTGTAATATTTGACAGCATGTTCTGGAGATTTAAACAGGGCAATAGGGAAACTGTGGATTGTGACGCTTGTGTAACGGGGTGTGCCACGCTGTGCTGCATGTGACAGAGGAGCATTTCATTCTGATTACCCTGGCATGCAGAGTTAGGGGCACACCATGCTGTGTTCCACTAAGCGTAGTGTCATCACACTTATGGCACCACTGTTTCGTAATAGGTCTCTAGCACTTGGTTACTGAACACAAAACACTTCACTGAGTGTCCAATGTAAAGAAATATCACAAGTATGGCAAAGTACTGCATCCAAGCATGTTGCACAACATGCCAAAAACCTGGGCGGTAGCTTGGATGAGAGAAATGTTAAGGATTAATGTTTCTCAGTTGTGATGAAAGCAGGCATATTGTCGAGCATGGTTCTGCTTTACATTTGCGTCTGCATTTTGCTGCCATTTCCTTTTACTTGCACTTCATGCACTTCAACAATTTCTTGTACACATTTATGTTATGGTAGGCTTCTTTTTCAATTTTGGCTACAGTTAAATAACATTAAGCAACATGAGCAAATTTTAAATTTGCTCGTTAATACTCAGCAGGGGCAGACTAGGATGAAAAAAATATACCGGGAAATAATCTCTGACTGACCCACGGGGAGGAGAGACAGGCAACTCACAAGACTCCTTTCTGGGCGGCCTACGGTGCTGCCCCATCGGGAACTTTGGGAAACATTTTGATAGAAAAGCATACACAAGGCAAACCATAACATGCTTTGTCATTGTAAAGGATACAAAATTGTTTCCACTGGGTATCTAATTTTGATGTTCAGTGTGAAATCTGGTGACTTCTTTGTGCTTCTCCAGGTGCTGAATATATTCTCTAGGTTCGTAGTAACTGAAATAGAGGCGTACCACAAATGACTGCAGTGTACTATAGTTGAAAATTATACTATGATGGTGATTAGTGTTGAAAACAAGTGTTGTTACATGATAAAAGGGTGGTTGATGGCCGACAGTGCCTTTTTATTGCAACTCTGCATGTTGTGTACCGACTGCAGCGAAGCTTGTATGTCTTATTCGTCACTTGTGCCAGTAATGCATAATTCGTGCGTGGAGCATTACAGATGTTTCATTAGGTGTGCAGCAGCAGCACTGTATAATATTCCTCCTGAAGGAGGAAGTGAAACCCACCAAACTTCTGTGCAGATTACAAGCACAGTATGGTTACAAAAAGATGTCCAAGGGAATTGTCGACGATTGGCACAAGAAGACCATGAACCACATTCTCAAAAAGAGGAAGGCAAGGCTATGTGGCAAAGATGAGTGAGAGTCATTCATGAGCACTTGCAGCTCAGAAAAGTCTGTGCACATTGGTATCTAAGGCATCATCACGTGATCAGAAGTCGCTGCGCATCTTCGTGTGCACAGGGTTTCTACGCTGTTTCCAGGCAGTACGAGAAAGATTCCTGCAACACTGTGGCTTCTTAAGGGGGTTGTGTGACTAATTTTACTATGGATACCAAGTGATCCAGCCACGAATAGAGCAATAGGAGCTCCCCAGAGTTCAAAGAAACATGGCAATGCCATCACCAAGGACGGTAACTCCTACGATATTCTGTATACCAATGGATTTCTCGTGAATTTTCTTCCATGGAGAGCCAACATTGAATGTGCAATACTATGCAAGTGCCCTAAAACAGAAGTATGCACAACATCTGCACAAAAGGGCTGAGAAACCTGTCAAACCAGTCAAAGCAGGATAACAATATGACGCCATACACAGCTCAAACGAGAACGAGAGCATTGGCGTCAATGGGCTGGCGAGTAATCAGCCGTCTACCCTTTGTCCTAACTTGGCTCAGAGTGATTCTTGGGTGGTTTTTGATTTGGCTCCACCTGTTTGGGCCACTTCAGGAGGGAAGAAGGCCTGTGCAGGGTGAAGAGCTAAATCAGTTTCACCTAGAGTGGCTATCCGATCAACCTGTTCTTCCTACACGACCGAAATACAGAATCTTATAGACGGATGAGAAGTGTGTTGAGAACTGTACCCCTACTAGTTACTTTTGTACATTTTGTACAATAAAAAGTCCAGGTCATTCTTGAACCACCATTATGCACAACATCTTTGTAGTGTGTAAATGTACATTCTTGAATCAAAATTTCCCCTTACCATTCCTGCTTGAATAGTCGTGAAGTAACCTTTCACTGCTGAACCCTGATACTGTAGTGGTCTCTTCGTTAATAATCGATTTCTACAGAGCAGAATTTTCATTTTAAAAGTGTGCTGTAGCATGGCGTGTATTATTTACTTACTTTGTTGCGGTGATCATAGCCATGATAATTGAATAAATTTTGCTGTTTTAGTCTAAGGTCCCCAGTAAACATAAATTCGTCACCAGGAACACCAGAGCTATGCTGTACAAGTCCAATTCCTTCATAGGCAACTTGAGCATAGGTCTGATGAGAAAATTGGGAAGTTTCTGATGCAATAAGAGAGCCACAGCTGTATTGCAAAAAGAACAATTCTTGCACGTTGCCATTTACCTGTATGCTACAGTCAAAAAGCAGCAACAGTTTGGCAGCAAATACTTTAGTGTTCCCTGGTAACGGAACTTTGATCATTAGATGCAGTATGTCCGGCTTTCCATCAAAGTTAGCATCATCTTCTTTTTCCTGCAAGGTAGTCATGCTAGTGGTGATCTTCAGTTCACCAAGAAGTGTAGGCAAGGCAGTATGCAGGAGTGCAAAGCAAGTGGATAACAGGTGCTGCCCTTGTGCAAAGTAAACTAAAAATCTGTTCAATAGAAAACTGTAGGTACGTCGTTTCTGTGTCGCAGGTTTTGAGTGAGTTGTCTTATTGACGGTGAATGACAACGAAAATGTCGCTAGATGTATGCACGGCTGTATCCATGCCTGCATCATTGCCATGGGAAGCTTGTACCGTGAACATGTTCCTGTTTGCCCCCATTACGTGCTCTGCTATGGAGAATATGCCACTTGAAGTGAAAGCTTCTGAAACTCATCAGCAGCTTTGTCACAGCGTGTCATGGTTGTCAATGCTTGGAGTACTGACGGTGTGCATTGTCAAGAAGCAAGAGCCCCGTGCAAAAAAGAAAAAGGATTGGCGCGATTGAGGATACGCTGACACTTTGCAGATCTGTCCGCACTTGATCTTGAGCAACATGCTGCTCAACGCGCATATCTTTAGCATTAACTGCATGTGCAGTGCTTACCTCAATGTGAGGCACACGAACACCAGATACATGATCGTTTAAAAATGGGTAAGAACTCCAATATATAGGCGTTTTGTCCGTTTCCAAGATTAAGAGCATCTTCCGCTTGAATCGGACATGAGGCTGTTCTTGGTACTTATCAATTTTCTTCCAGAATCCTAATACAGAGAAGAGCTACGATGAAACAAAGCACCTTATAGTGAATATCATTGCCAGCTTACCAAACCCTTTGTACGATAATACAAAAGGAACTACCACGGTAAACAATGTGACTACAAATGCAAATACGGCAGATTTCGAGCATAGGTTTGTCCGGTACTTTTTGCGAACGCTATGTGCGAAGATTGTGCAGACGGCCATTTTTAAACAAGAATGATGGTGATAAGGTGATGTCTAGTTTTCGCGGCATGCATAATGTAGGAGGAAGATACCTGTAATTCAATGGAACACATTTTTTTCTTTTTACGGATATTTGCTTTGCGAGACACAGCTTTGAGACTTTTAGGATGCTACAAAATTTTCGTTTCGAGAACCGCCATATTTGGCCTCCGTTTCGGTTTCGATTCTTCCGGTCAACGGTAGTTTGCTGAAGCGATTTGTCTGGTTAATTCCGATAACCAACATCTGCATCCAGTAGCGTAGCCAGAAAAATACTTCGGGAGGGCTTCTATGGGGACGTGGGGACTTTACATTTTAAGGGGAGGAGGTTTTCCCCCTCTCTTCCTCTCCCAAATGCACTACCAAAGGTACGATTTCGGGGAGGAGGGTTGAACCCCCGAAACCCCCCTCTGGCTACGCCACTGTATGCATCTTTCACCCTTCGTAGAAGGGCCTTCTTCGTGATTTGGATAGGGAATTGGAATTATTCCTCCTGAATGAATACTTCCCAGTAAGCATGAGTCATCATCCCGTCGTAACTACCGATTGGATGATTTACTAAGGTAAAACACGATCGGAAAGAGTAAATAATTCAGGGCAACTACCCTCTTCAACCCTACCCTACCCTGTCCTACCATGCGGCACGTGCAACTCACGGGGCGGATTTAGGGGGGTGGGGGGCAGGGCCGTCTACTTTTTGGTCCTGGGGGCACACTCCGAGATTTGCGCCCCCTTCCCTTGCGCAGCCCGTACGGTATCCCGTCCAAGCCACGTGAAGGACACTGTAACGTTACACCTTCTTTTTCTTAGGAACTAAGAGTGGTCTGCTTCCGACACTAGTCGGACACTATAGTTTGGGCAAGGCGATTGGTGCTGTGCGTGTTGTCAGTCAGGCTGGTCCCGCACCAAGCGACGCGGTATTGGCCATCGCTAAGTACGGTAGTTTCCGCACGCGGCCGCATTGGCCAAAACATATCCTGAGCTTCGCCGTTATGAGCAGCTGCGGCACAGCCGTTTAGATCCGGCATTTCCCTTGAAGAGCGCAAACCACAGTGCATACCACACCATGGTATGTCGTAGGGGTTGTCCTTCCCGAAATAAGGTGATCATACTTGTCTCACTTATTTTCGACGCAAACTTTCCACTAATACCCACTCGAGTAAGGTGCGGAAATTCAACCTACAGACCGACCACAATGACGTCGCTCGATGGCTACACTTATCTCGCGACACAAAACCACGATTTATCACTTCTAATACTCGGAAAAATTGCATCAAAAACACCTAGTTGGATTCCAATACTAGGTTTAGAGCGGCACTAAAGTGCAAAAATTATTCCTCGCCAAATAAAAGATGTCTTTACCTTGACAGCAATACAAAAGAAAGTGGATTCATCGATTCCGTGCCACTACATCCAACGTGCCATTACATCCAACGCGCCGGTACATCCAAAAACGAGCCGTTACGTCCAACATGCTGTTACATCCAGTGTGCCGTTACATCCAACGAGACGTTACATCCATTTTTGGCCACTACATCCACGGGTCATTACATCCAACGAGCCAGTACATCCAACGAGTCATCACATCCATCGGGCCAGTACGTCCAACGAGCCATTACATCCACGGACACAGAATACTCGGTCAATGTTTTCGTCGCTGTTCTGTGCTTGTTACGCAGCGCCTTCCATCGACCATCTCAAACGCGGTTCATTCCAACATGGCTGTTCTGTACTTTTTTGTCGCACCTACGTCAGTGTCCAGGAAGTCTTGAGGTCGTTAATTCCTTAGTTGTTTTTGAAACTTAGGAAACTTAGTTGCTTTGAAACTGAGTGGTCCCAGTGCGAATGTCGCAGTTCTGCGCTTTATTGCCAATGATCTCCTTCACCTATGAGATAGCGTCCTGGGTGTGAATCACGTGGTGTGAATACCAGATAGGGTTGGGAAGGTGCACACACCTGGTCATCTGAATCCGGGAAAAACCACGGGTTGACCCAGAAACGGGTTATTGTTGCTGCCTGGACGATTACACAGACTCAACACCGGACAGCGAAATGATCGTCTTGTGCAGAGATAGCGACTTGGAAGCGCTTTTGTCGGCCGAGTAAGTGTTTTGGGACGGAAACTTTAAGCATAACTCACCAGAATTCATGAATCCCGTTGTACACCCTTCATGTCTCGATACGAGGAGAGTGTCACCCTGTGGTTTTGCTCTCACCAGACGACGTGACACAGCCGCCCATGGTGTAATTCGTGACACACTCCTACACCGTTTCAGCCACTTGGGAACACTACAAAGCTCAGGTTACTGGATGCTTCACTTCGAAGTTGCAGCTATGAATGCAGCAGTGACAGTGTTCAGCGCTGTACGTGTGAATCAGCCGATAAAAATAAGTGCCTGCGCCTTTCATTATGCGACGGCGATAAATGAAAAGCGGGACTAGCTTTGCTTGAGAACCGTCTGCAGGACAATGAAGAAGTACGAGAGTGGTTCAGGACGGTAAGGCACCTGCCCTTCCTCCCCGAACATTTCCGTCTCCCGTTCAGCGAGGATTTTATTTCCAATCCACCTCAGCAAGTATCACCTCTTCTGAGCGCTCTGCTGCGGCACTTCATATCCTACTTCCACAATTTTGGCTGAACTCCGGAGCACGCACCGCGAATGTGGTTGAGGGTTGGCACAATGGACTCCATGACCAACTCCCGAACCAGCTCCCGAGTCTCGCGGAACTTCTTGTATTTTTCCAGAAGGTGCAGCACGCCGCAAAGTACCGCTGTAGGATGGGGCAAGCTTACGCTTGTCCCATCCTACAGTTGGCAATACAAGTACCAGCTGTGGCTTCTGCTGTGCGACCCTGCAGCGCTGCCCAAGCCACAAACGTCACGAATCCGGGAGAGGAACGCCCGGCATGCCGAAGAGATGAAACTTATTTCGCCACTATTTTTTGTGTGCCCTCGTTCAATATAAAGACGTCGCAACGTATCTGAAATGCGTGATAGATGTTGGGGTTTTGCCATGTACATAATGTTACAGTCCGCGAATGAAGCGCTGTTTGTAACTGATGTACCTACTAAAATATAGAATGCACTTTGCTATTATCAATTATGGCCGCGCTGCTCAAGAAACTGTGATCTTTTGCTGTTAAGTCACTGCTATACCTTTAGTAATGGTAGCGTTGCGCAACTATATAGCGAGAGCAGCACACAGATAAGATCATTAAAGCCACGTTCATGCTTAATTCATTTTATGTATTTTATTTTCAATGTCTGCCACACGTTGTGGACGTGAGGCTGGCAGGTCAAGTTAGCGCTTGAGCAGCTTCCCGTCGTGACGGGCCATCTTATGCTTGTAAAAGCTTTATTGTGTGTGCGTGTTTCTTTTCTTTTTCTTTTTTGAGACTGTCTGCGGTTAGTTTGTACTGGTTCACGTTTCAAGTTCGTCCGGGAAAGAATGAGGTGAAAATGAAAGCCACAATGCGATAAAGTTTTCGCATCGAATTTGGATGCAGACGTCCGCGCGTCCCATGTAGCGTATGTTTATTGAAAAAAAAAAGCGAGAAAAGGTTAGTCAGGCATAGGCCGACTTGCTATTCCTTCCATATAAAGAAAACGAAGAAAAGAAAGAAAGGAAACACACACACACAGCAACCGCCTGCGGGTTGTAGTCGTCTTGACTGTTCACTCCTGTCATTCCTAGTCCGGGCTTCGCCTCCCGTCGGCCTTCTTACCTCTCATCGCCCCCATGGCGACCCAGATTTTTTGGCCGTTACGTCCATCGTGTCGTTACATCCATCGTGTCATTACATCCATCATGCTGTTACGTCCAACGCGTCGTTACATCCATACCGTGCTATTACATCCAACGAGCTGTTACATCCATCGTGCCATTACGTCCATCGATGGATGTAACGACACGATGGATGTAACAGCTCGTTGGATGTAATGGCCCCGTACCGATTCATCCATGTTCTTGTATCATATCCATGTTCAAATGTCAACAATGTTCACAAGTAGAGGGAGAGGGTAACATTTGAAGTTGTGTTTAAGCGTCCGCCGTGTTTTTTTTTTTTTTGTTTTCGTTTTTTTTCAATAAACCTGTTGGTAGTGAGTGCTTGTACCTGTCCTTAACCTTCACTGTCTGTGTTCTGCCTACGTGCACGTCCCTTTTCCGATGGATTCATCCGTCGCGTCCTTCGTGACTTCAGACCCAAGGAAACCACAATTTACGCTTTTTCTCTTTTCTCCTTCTCAAGAGGCACAATGTAAATAAACTGCAGCGGTGTCCCGATTGCTGTTGCTGTCACGGGTCTCCTAACGACAAAACTTTCCGGAGTGAACAAAAGAAATACATACTTAATTCAATTTTTTTTTTGTAGACAATGAAACACCCCTCTCATTATCATCAAAATAAAACAAAAACAACAATTCTATTTTGATTATGATGATCGGAGTGTACTCCACCCCATTGGTCGGTAATTTGGTAGAAGTGAGCCACACAGTGAGAACGAAAGTCCAGACAGGTTAGCACTACTTTTAGGGCAGAACGTTACTGGGCTGGATTTGACCGTGGACCAAGTAGAGAAACTGATGTTCTGAGGCTGGAACAAACATAGAAGGGACAGATACAAACAAAGCCCAAAATTGCCTAAGATCCCTACAGCTGGCTAACCTACCTTTTCAGTGACTTTCATCTTTCATCATGGACCAAGTACTTTTGCCATAGTATCAGAGTAGAGCAGAGCATCAAAATAAAGTTGTTGTTCTGTTTCGTTTTTGATTTTGCGAAACAATAATGCGTTGTTTGTCATAGCTAGGGTTTGTGGTTTTCGGCATTTATTTTCAACCCAATTCGGGGGTTGTTTATCGGCATTTATATTGGGACTATAAATCGGATTTTTTCGGCATCTATATTCCGCCCAAAAAATAAATGCCCGAATACGGGCATCTATTTATTTCGCATGAAGGAGAGCCTATTTTCCGGGCGAAGTAACAACGAACCGAAAAGAAGTGAATTGATTCATGGTTTCATTAACAATGTCTTTTATTGCCTGTGCCAAACCAGCAAACAATGAGACTACCTCTTGTTGTAATAGATGCAAGCGTACATCATCATGCTCGCATCTGTCATAGCGGCTCGCTCCTTGCGATTAATAACAATGGCCATGTGTTGGAACGGGTCGTCCAAAACTGAATAGGATATTATATCCACCTGAGGGGCAGAGCATGCAGCATATTCGAAAAACTCGCGCTTTATATCATCCATACGAGATTCATCAACAGAGCTGAGGTCATCCTCCTATAAGCGCTTACGCACAACGAAACAAGGGTACAGCCCAAAGATAATGCCACGCTCGAGAAATAGTCGACAAAGGGAGATTCCAAGGGGATATTCCTTTGCAGTTCCAGGAATGGCAGCTGTCAGGATACGAGAAATTCGTATTTTTTCGGAATATTCCGAATCTGAAAAAAATCATTGGGGGGGGGGGGGGTATTTTCCGGCATTTTTCGGAAAATGCCGAAAACCACGAACCCTAGTCATAGCATACTTTTGCCCCCGAATACATTCGTGAATTCATTCGCTGTTTTGAGTCGACTTTTCGTGTCTTTATGGTATAATGGACGGATGCACAACGTGCAGCTACACCTGGAGCACCGCAGCCGCGTATTTTCAGTATTTTAGCAACATGTTGATGCTGCATAGTCAGCGAGCGGGGACAAGTTTGCTGGAATAACACAGCAAGGAGTCAAACGTACGATCCTTTTGCTGTTACGAGAGACACGCACGAGTGGTTATTTTTGACGCACCACGAGCTCGTGCGGGTTGACGTTGAGAGGAAGCGTCGATAAAGAGAATTTTCGCACAATATTTCTTGCGGTGGTCATCGTCTCTGTCAGGTCCTCGTCTACAATCAGAGAGTCGTCCTTCTGCCTGATCGTGCCATACTCTTCTTCCCTCTTGTTCCTGTCTCCAACTTCGACCTCATAATTGTTTACCACCGACTATAGAGCTCCAAAGTATTTACTGTCATTAGTCGTTCGTATAGTTCAGAAAACGTTTTGCGTATTTCCTGCGAATCTTAAACTCATATTAACGAGCGTCATATTGTATATAACGGGACTGATTGAAATGGGTTGGAAAAAGAGGAGGTAGAGTTATTTAGTGCATAAATTCGAAAAACATTCACGCGTACACGCTAGGGGTGTGCATAAGTACATTTTTACGTCTTTAAATACCAATACAAAATACATTGTTTAAACTTTTTAATTGTATTTTAAACGCACCACCCATCCCTGGAACACGCATGCCTATACTTCTTGGCTTTTATGGGCATATTTATCGGTTGTGACTCTACTGACAGTTATTATGGCTGCTATGACAACTACGTTCCCTTTTTCGCAGAAACACCTGAAGCTACCTTTTATCAGGCTGTTACGCGGTTATAGGAACACATTCACAGACAATCGCCGAACCTGTCAAGGATGTCCACTTTTCTTTTTTTTGCTCTGGAACTGTTTTTACGATACTTTACGATGACTTATCCTTAGAGTAAACCGAGCCCAGAGTGCACACGCTCCGGTTCACCTATATCTAAAAATAGATCACCGAGCCGTGCCACACCCTTTCCTCATTAGAATTCCGCCAGAAACTTTGCGTATTATACGGCATCAATGAGGTTAGATACGCGGTGTATACCTTTCTGCAGCACTCACAAGATGACAAAAAATTGCATGTCATGCTGTTTCCATTTTCTCTCTCTCTCTCTGTCTCCTTTGATTACTTAGGAAACAAAACAGCAAACTGAAATTCTAACCTCATTGAACGCTAGAAAAGTATATCTAACATTGATTCATACAAATGTGATTCCAACAAATGTGAGCGCGAGTGTTTCAGACTCCACTCAAGCGACACTCGCGCACCCGGAGAGTGCGAGACTCCGAGCCCCTCCCCGCGCACCCGTTTTGAAATTGGGGCTTTGAAGCAGACGACAAGCGCCCGGGTGCTTGAGATTTTTTCGTGACGAACTTCCGTTGAGCGCCGGCAGAACGACCTTCGAAGTGTAGTCTCGGAAGCAAAATACGGACTTACTATGTTACCCGATGATCTCATTTCGGGAAACTGCAGCTGTTTTCATTGGACAACTTCTGCACGGATATTGGTGGTTATTCGCGGGAAATGCAGTGCTTTAATGTAGACATCTTTACATCATGCAGTCACCTTCACAGCAAACAGCTCCTATGGTGTCTGTTACAAATTCCCACCTTTTCCATTTCATTCGCTGTTGCAAAGAAAAGTCTTCACAGCCGCCGTCGTCTTTTCCAACGTCGCTATAGGTTCAAACTAAGCCAACGTGTCCTCCGTCTGTGCACTGCATGAGCAGACATCAGGAAGCGGCATCAGCGTGCGAGCAGTGTGGCGCTCCAAGTTGCTTTTCGCTGTTTACTGGCAGCTCCGGGTGCCTCATACTCCCGTTTTGAGTTCACCAAAAGAGGGGCGCCTACATAACGCAACCTATACCTGCTAATACACGATTATTTTTGTCAGCTATGATTAGCTGGCGCTCACTCACCAAGGTTTCGGTTTCAAGATAGGTGCAAGTCGTAACGTAGTCACAGGTACATTTCATACAGGGTGTTCCACGAGAGGATGTCACTAAATTCCTAAAAATAAGTTTTACTTCAAAAACATATAAAACTACTTGGAATAGACTCATACCGACTTTTGCTACAGATTGAGGCCGTTTGTATTCGTGCCATGTATTAATTAAGCTAATTTGCATAATTAAACTCGAAAAATTGTCAAGAAAGGCACCATTTTTCTTTCTGAATTCGGCAGCCTGTGGCCACAACACACTATTCCAATCAAAATCACGAGATTTTTCGCAATTTTTCGACAAAAATTTGACAGCCGAAAATCAGTCGCTGGGCGAAGCGCGCTCGTTGATATTTACGTTTGCGGAAGCGTTGGCTCCATCCAAATACCCTCCCTCCTGTGCAAGAAGAAAAGAAACCACGCTACAATCCCACCTTCCGCCTTTATCAACGTGTCTGTTATCAGCCGCTAGCCAGCTGATAATGACGGGCTGCGCGACGAGGCCCTCGATCGGAATAAAACTGTGTCGCTCCTTTCCACTTCGCCTCGATAAAGGCGGAGCCAAGAGTTCCGCAAACGCAAATGTCAACGGCCATGCATCGCTCACACTCACCCCCATAGCACGCTCCTACACTCTTAGAAATGAACTTCACCACATAGCACGCTCCTAGCCAACCATAATCTCGAATGATATCGCTATCTGCCTTAATTTGTTGAAAACGAGAGTGGTACGCCTTTTTCTTATTTTCCGGGGGGGGGGGGGGGGGGGGCTTTCAGTGGGCTGCCAGCTTCCCGGTATGGCACTAAAAATTTGAGGTTCTGCTTCCTGCTACATTGCCCTCTTTTCTTGCTTTTTAGTTTAACAATGCGACAGGGACCAGATCAATGTTCGACGATAGCAAAGAATCAACCCATCTCCAGTTCACGGGAACGCACATCGACAGCTCCTGCAAACTGAGTTTACAGAACACTGCACAGTTGAGAAAACATGAAAATAAAATGCTCTAACATTGTCACAGTGACCTTTTATACAAGTTTCGACAAAATGGCCGTCACCGTTTTTGAACATCGCCCACGCTATAAAGACAGCTGTACTCTCTCGAAAACGAAACGGCGCACAAAACTTCCAACGAACATAGAGGAGATTTAGTGAACAAAACCAATGTGGGAGTGAAAAATCGATCTTTTTGTCACCAATGGGACAACGCTGACAAAACACAAAAAACGAAACTATATTTTACTCTGAACCACGCAATAAGTTATAGGAAAGGATGGGGTATTTCTACAAGGTTGGTCCTTTGTTGGTTCCAAATTGTTAACGAGATCGCGAAGTGCGACCGCTTATCGTTTTACTTTCAGTTCTCCAACACAGTTCTCTCTCTCTCAGAAGAGACTAGAAACAAAAACTGTGGCTGCGTGGCCGTCTACAGACGCGCCCCTAGCGGTCGCTTACCGGTACCGGCACTCCTCTGCCAAATGGCCGCGCCGGTTGTGCAGCGATGATGGTGCATACAGCTATGATCTCTACTAATTGACTGCAAACACCATGCAACATCGTCCGGAAGTAGAGGCCCGTGACAAGTAGGTGACTTTCACTACGTTGCATCATTGCGTTATGACTGTCGCTCACGCATATGCAAACCAAATCAGTTTGCATGTCTGTTGCGCGGGCTGTTGCATATCAAAGTAACTGAAGCCCCGCATGTATCGTCTGCTGTGCAAAACTCACGGCAGAAGTTGCGGTCGCCCCCCTGTAATGCGGTCTTATTTCGCTATCAAATTTGTAGGTATAAGTGACTCGTGCGCACATTGCATCCTGTTATTCAGCACCAGTTCTTATTGCACATAAATTTGAACGGAATACGCATGATTTGCTTTTGGAGGAATACAACACTTTCGTGGTGGAAGAAACCATTGCCCGGTTAGGCTTATTGGAGCAGACGATATTTTTAGCATTCCGGCCATTTCTTTAGGACAAATTTTACACAGCGTCATGAGCGGTTGCAGCGGCTCGATCAACCTGTGTGGGTGGATAGCGCTGCTTGCATGTGTTTCAGAGTATGACACAGTGTAGTCATCCAAGGCGGGAGAAAAGAGTTCGACTCATTAGTTTGCAGGAGTACAATCCGCTGTTCAAGGCCACTTCGTGGTGAACACAGAAGAGGAAACTGCATGCGTTGCACTGCGATGCAGTAACCTGTCTTTGGTTTATCCGACCACGTTGCTTTGGAAAGTTGGAAGGATTGTGGAAGAAGGGCACACTGAAACGCTTTCATCAGATGTAAAATGCAGCCATTAAACAATGCGTCCGCGTACAATTATTACGAGGGCACCTAATGAGTATCGTGTAGGTCGGGTACATTGCAGATACGTGTTGTTTTATATTTGTCACACTTGCTGGGGTCCTTTCGTTTCTCTGTGCTGATCACTAAATCCAAAATAAAGTTTTGTCCATGCAAATTTTTCGTATGATCTTACAGAAAAGAGAGAGAGAGAGAGAAGTGGGGGGGGGGGGTATGAGATATACGAAACGATTAAAAACCAGTGAGTGTTATACTTGTCTCTTCATATCTTATCAGTTATCACGTCGCCGATGTTTTAAAGCGCCGAATTGCGAACAGTAAATTTGAATTATAACGTACACTCTTAGAAATGAACTTCACCGCATACCACGCTCTTAGCCACCCATAATCTCGAATGATATCGTTATCTGCCGTGATTAGTTGAAAACGGGTGGCGTACGCCTTTTTTGTTACAATTATGAACAGCATAAGTGTCACAAAAAAGGCGTAAGCCTCTCGTTTTCACCAAATCAGGGCAGATAACGATATCATTTGAGATGGTGGTTGGCTAGGAGCATGCTATGCGGTGAAGTTCATTTTTAAGAGTGTAGGGGCATCCTCATCACAGGAAAAACATTCCCAAGTACAGTTGGTGAGGACGTCATGACGATGTCAAAAATGGCCACCAGAAAATAGAAATAAAAATAAGTGAGAATTTGGCGCGAATTTAAAGTGAAATAGAACACCAGTTATATGAGCATGGAAGGGTTCGAAAAAAATATGTCAGGAGGATTAGAAGTGAGGACTGTAGAAGCCTTGGGATATATATTTGCACAAAAAGTATGACAGCAGCGCGCATTCCTCGTGCACAAGAGAGCTTTAAATCTCACGGGGCAGACCTCTTCCCTCGGCAGCCAGTCCGTAACGTCACGTTAGCCACCCAATAGCGCTTCGTATACCTGAGTGACCTCTAGCATTGTTTGACGTAGCATTTTTCTCACATGGGGGCATAATTCATCGGTCGTGTTTCAGGAACAGTGCACACAGTTCGTAGAAACGCATCATCCCGTACTCTCACTTTCGAAAGTGAAGTTGAAACTCAGGCTTCACAATACCAGAATCGATAATGATTTCGGCCTTACTGACCGTATGTCGATTAACTTCCTCTAGCCGCACAGCCCGGTGCCATTCCGTTTAAATCGTATTTCATATTGGGTTCCTCCGTATCCCCTCGACGGAGTCGCTGCTATGTGTTCACTGTTATCACTGGGATGCCTTTTCACAAGGAGGTGTGCGCCACGAGTGAGTGACTCAAATGGACGTTACCGCTTCAGGAGTAGAAATTTTCCAGAAAGCTATGCAACTCCAGGAGGCATGCGCGCCAAGAGACTCACGACTAGATGGAGTAAAGATCTAGATGACTGCTTCAGCAGTGTGGGCTAACTTAGCTGTTCCTCAAGAAGTGTGTCTTGGAAGACACGAGTCAAGAAGCTTGGGGGCATATTGTCCACTAAGGGGACGAAATTCTACACAAGAAGAAAGGCTAGGTGGTCGTCGTCGTCCTTTTACAGCGAAATAATATCCATGAGCTTAGAACGTTTCTTGGACGATTCCTATCCTGTCGGAGCTGAGAACTCCTAGCTGAAGTAAGACACGACACAAGACAGGAGAGTACTGAGCCACTTGATTCAGAAAGGTTTGCACAAAGAACGTAGCGACTTCTGGCGTAGCTCTAGTGGTGCTAGACCTGAGGGGTATCGCGAACAGAGTATTTATTTATTTATTGAGCGATCAAGGGCGCGAACAAGACTCCACTACCCAGACATTATCGGCTATCATTTTTGTACTCTTTGCCCTCTGTCAGTTTTCCGTTGCCAATAATAGCTAACGCAAATACAGAGTTAGTGGACGATTTATCGGGCTGAACTTGGAAACAGTGTCGATCGATAACATATTACTGGAATCCAGCACGTAATAGTGCGTCCGTGAGTCGCATGCTCCATAGACCTAAATCCACGCATTTGCGGCAATTTTTATTTATATATATATATATATACAGGGTGTTTCAGTTAAATCCCCGGGCTAAATAATTCGCGAACCGGTGCACCAATCGAATAACTTTCTTTTTTACAAGTATCTGTCCAATACCGCCTACAAGATGCGCACCGCGTGAATGAGCGGGAGGCGCTCATTATTTAAATAAAAATGCAAATGAGTTTCGTAAAAAAGCGTAACTTCTAAAGCAGGGCGCTGTCGGTATTAAAATGGTTACTACCCCTTTTGGGACCTTCAGTGGACACCTTTCAAAGAAAAATCTGCCACCGAAGCGGGTCATTTGTTGCAGTAATTAATTTGGTTTCGGTTTACGTATTTTTGTCGCGGCTCGTCGCGGCGAAGCGCAAAAAGACGTTCTTTCACTCCCTTATCCATCAATGAATTACGTCCTTACACCAATGAATTACACCAATGAATTACGTCCTTTTGCGCTTCGCCGCGACCAGCCGCGACAAAAATACGTAAACCGAAACCAATTAATTACTGCAACAAATGACCCGCTTCGGTGGCAGATTTTTCTCTGAAAGGTGTCCACTGAAGGTCCCAAAAGGGGTAGTACCCATTTCAATACCGACAGCGCCCTGCTTTAGAAGTTACGCTTTTTTACGAAACTCATTTGAATTTTTATTTAAATAATGAGCGCCTCCCGCTCATTCACGCGGTGCGCATCTTGTAGGCGGTATTGGACAGATACCTGTAAAAAAGAAAGTTATTCGATTGGTGCACCGGTCCGCGAATTATTTAGCCCGGGGATTTAACTGAAACACCCTGTATACATGTATATATTTGACGACCCATCTTTTACCAATCCAAGTTGCATCGCTTGCTGATCTGAAGCTGATATCATCCTACACTCTTAAAACAGAACTTCACCGCATAGCACGCTCCTAGCCAACCATAATCTCTAATGATACCGTTATCTGCCCTGATTTGTTGAAAACGGGAGGCGTACGCCTTTTCTGTGACACTTATGTTGTTCATAATTGTCACAAAAAAGGCGTGCGCCTCCCGTTTTCAGCAAATCACGGCAGATAACGGTATCATTAGAGATTATGGTTGGCTAGGAGCGTGCTTTGCGGTGAAGTTCATTTTTAAGAGTGTGGGTACCCCTTGTAGAATGCTAGAACGTCGAGAGGCTTTTAGCGTTTGGAAACCGTCCACTTAACCGCAGGCGTGCGTTAGTATTTAGTGCAGTGGCATTTAATACGCGTGTCGGTGGCGCGCGATTGCGTTCACTTACGCAAGTTAAACTAAATATGACTTGCCAGCTACATTCTTAAAACCACCATCCCGAATGACAACGTTCTCGCCCCTGATTTGTTGAAAACGTGAGGCGAAGCCTATTTTGGACCATTATGCACGTGCATAGGGGCACAAAATAGGCTCCGCCTCCCGTTTTCATGAAATCAGGGGTGAGAACGTTCCCATTCGGGAAGATGGTTGGCTAGGAGCGTGCTATGTTGTGAAACTCATTTTTAAGAGTGTAGGTGTGAGTGAAAAATTATGTCCATCGCGATTGCGCACGCACTACCGGCACATACACTCTTAAAAATGAGGGGGGGGGGGGGGGTGATGGCAGGATAGGCTCGCCGTTGTTGGCCACACAGAAGTGGGCGTCGTCACGACTATAGCCAAAAAAAGAAAAGGAAGACGCATAGCAAAACAAAACACAAAGGAAGGACGGACGGATGGAGGATAGAGGAGGTTGAAGGATGGGGATGCGGTGAGGTGCACTAGTTCATCGGGGAGAGTACAGTATTAGATGGGTCGATCAGCAAGGCCTGTCTTCAGCAGGAAGAGAATGAGGTTTCTTGCTTTGGCGGAACGTTCGGCAGAAGAACCACCGGGGTAGAGCATGTCTGCTAGCGAGCCCGAGGTGGAGCGAGGGAGATGTGTTTCGCGCGCAGAATGGTATGCTCGGCAGTCTCGCAGGATGTGTTCGAGTGTTTCGGGTTGTTGACAGTGGCCACAGCAGGCTCTTAAAAATGAACTTCACCGAATAGCGCGCTCCTAGCCAACCATAATCTCGAATGATATCGTTATCTGCCCTGATTTGTTGAAATCGGGAGGCGTACACCTTTTTTGTGACACATAATTGTCACAAAAAAGGCGTACGCCTCGCGTTTTCAACAAATCAGGGCAGATAACGATATCATTTGAGACGATGGTTGGCTAGGAGCGTGCTATGCGGTGAAGTATATCTTTAAGCGTGTACGTTGAATGTTGGGTGTACCTCCAGGACCTGATGCAAGTTATTTGCTCACTACTCACGTTACTCGAATAACAGTTACACTGGGTGACGTGATACATTTGCATGCCGGATTTTGTACGACAGGTGACGCACAATGTGTAGCGCTTCAATGACTCAGGTTGTGTAGCTGGCACGGCTGAGTGCTCGCAGTTCCGTGTGTGGATCCCAATCCATATTAAGCGCTCTTCCTCTGTGTGAGCGTTCACCCCCAGACAAAAGCGCGTATGTTGTTTACGCAGTTTCGTCGTTTCCTCCCGCCGACAACATGCTGTCGCTCCCAGTGACGTTATACGTGAGCCCGTTATGTATAGCGCGCTCTGTAGCGTCGTACACTCTATAGAAACCAGTGGCGTAGCAAAAAAAAAAAAAAAATTCGGGACGGGTTCTACGGAGAATTTAGATGGGGAAGGAGGATTTCATCGTTCACTCTAAAAACAGAAGTAAACCGTATAGCACGCTCTATACGCCAACCACTGCCGCGAATGATCACTTTTGATTCCAAGAAGAGGTAACTGAGGTAACTTCGCCAATAATCGACCTCGTTTCTACAGTCCAACATGCTCGTGCACATCGGCGGATCGTTGTATCAGTTTTCCTCGACATCAAGCGCGCCTATATAATACCGTCTCGCACATTTGTGTGCTGCACGCCTTGCGCTTTTTTGGAGTATCTGGTCGACTCTTCAGCTGGCTCCACGATTTGCTTACGAACCGGACTGTCGCTGTCCGCACATCCCACGGGCAAAGCCCTACGCGTCCTGTTCATCAAGGCGTACGCCAAGGAAGCATTCTAAGTCCTACACTCTTCAATGTAGTAATGGCAGACCTGAAATCGATAATTCCTCGCAAAGTAGCATTCTCTGTTTATGCCGATGACGTTGCCCTTTGGACAGTAGGCAAATCACGACCAGCCATTCAGCGCCGTTTGCAGCTAGCCTTAAATAATGTCCATCTGTACATCACGCGACTTGGGATGGACCTTTCGCCCGAAAAGTGCGTCGAGCTCCCTTTCACCCGCAAGGCTATGAGAAATTTCCTTCTTTGGGTTGGTGCAAAAAAGCTCGATCCTGTACGTTCCCATCGCTTCCTTGGTGTGGTCATGGACTCGGACCTGCGCTAGACTCGCCACATTAGGCACCTTGAAACCAAAGTGCAGCGATGGCTTCCTGCAATTCGACATGTATCTGGCTCAGGATGGGGCTGTGATCAGCGCTTCCTTCTAGCCGTTCACGCGGCTTTGGTGAGGGCGACTGTGCTTTACAGCCTTCCAATTGTAGGGTACCGGAGACATAAGCGAGGAAGAAGAGGGTAGAGGAGAAAGAGAACGGAATAAACGTGGAGAGTCACGGTTGGAAAGACTGGACATATTACATTGGCGCAGCCGCAATAGGACTTTCTTGAAGTATGTGGGTACAATTGACGCTTCGAGGGACTGTAGAGTCCCCATCCGTCGAGAAATGCTGGGTGGACGACGACGAGACCTTTGATCTGTCCCACCATGAGGACATCCGGGACCTGGTGAACTTCATAGCAGAGAAAGCCAAGACCGATGTCGCTACTCTGCTCTCTAAGGAAACGATCAAGGTAAATATGAAGATGGGTGACTTCGAAAAAGAGGATTCGGCATCCCACAACGACACGACGACCTGCGGAGACAACAGATGTGAGCTCTTCTGACGACACATCTGTTCTTAAACTTCTTCGGGATCAACAAACGCACATGGCACAACAGCAAAAAATACTCCTGGATCTGGTGTCATCGTTGAGCCGAGGAGGACATTCGTACAGGACTACCATCCAACCAAGTCTGTTTGATGGTAACTCCGAAAGTGCTGTCCATTGGCTGTCAGCATATGAGCATGCCTGCGACGATGCTGGGCGACAATGGATGGGCAACCGATGAACAGAAAATAGACAATATCGGATATTTTTTGTCTGGGACAGCGAAGAAATGGTATGAATTTCGCATACTGCAACAAGAGAAGGGGACTTGGTCTTCATGCAGGGACAGCTTTGTGTCTTCGTTCTCCGAAAATGTCGTAGAAAGGTGGACTGACGCAATTGACTTCAAGTACAGCAGCGGATCACTCGTCGAGTACTACTTCCAAAAGGTTCGTCTCTTGCGACTAGCTGAAGCACAGCTTCCCGAAAAGGCGTTTATCGCTCTCACGCTTCATGGCCTCCCGAACGACTTGCGACAGATGATTCAGATACGAGGACCGAAGCAGTGTGAAGAACTCTTACAGTGCTTGCGAGATATAGGAGCAAACAGTGGGAGATCGGGTGCTTCTGTTGAAAAAGGGACGACGACCGCAAACGATCGCCCAGCTCATTTCCAGAGCCCTGGAGCCTCTCGACACCACAACTGGCGATCCAGGACCGCAGGAACAGCTGGAGATGAAGTCCACTGTAACGATGAGGAACGAAAAAACTAATAAATGAGGGCGACGGTTTCTGCCCTGAGATCCCAAACGAAACCGTGTATCTCTGCAACACCAAGTTGCTATACGTCAAAATGCGCGTCAATGACGTCGTAGTCAACGCCCTGGTGGACAGCGGATCCTCGATAACATTTGTCAATGGCGGATTCATATCACATGAACTAATTAAGCTTGGCAAATGTGTGCGAGTCGTTGCGTTTGATGGTGCGGCTAACGTCTTCAAAGACTGGGCTTGGGTTACTTTGAAGTACGCCGAAAATATCGTCACAACGCATGCCTTGGTAATTGAGAATGTTCCGTACGATCTCCCACTCTCGCGTCCGGACATGAAACGGTTGCGACTAAACATATATTGGGATGATACCATATCAGTGGCAGACCAAGATCTCCCACCTCGGACGGTGTCGGCATATTCCGGCACATCTGTAGAAATACATGACCATGGTGACGTCGCTAAGCACTATCCGGAGCTTATATCAGTGTCCGGATATCCTTCACCCACTTCTGCAATTCAGGTCCCCTTTGAATTGACAGACACAACGGTGGTCAGGAGAAAAGCATACAACATGACGCGCGAAAAGAAAGAATGGCTCAAAAATGAGCTGCAGGCCATGCTTGACGCAGGTATCATACGACCGTCAACGTCAACGTTTGCCTCGCCTATAACTATTGCACCTAAGGCTGACGGATCGTTTAGGCTGTGCACTGACTTTCGACTCATCAACAAACAGACAGAGATCATTCCATTTCCAATACCAAACGTCGACGAGATCATCAATGACACAGGTGGCAGCCACGTGTTCTCTACAATAGACCTCTGCAAAGGTTTCTGGCAAATCCCATTAACAGAGGACACCAAGAAGTACACCGCTTTCACAACGTCATTTAATCTCTACGAGTACAATAGACTACCATTCGGATGGAAGAATTCATCATCCTGGTTCCAGAAACTTACGATCTTGGAACCGTACAATGGAAAGTTTGTGCATGTCTACATTGACGATATAATCATATATTCTAAGAACGACGAAGATCATTCATTGCATGTCACTCAAGTTCTGGATGCCTTGAGGGAGGGCAAGCTGAAGATAAATCTGAAAAAGAGTGTTTTCTTCAAGCGGAACGTGGTGTTTCTGGGCCGCATGTTTGACGGGAAAACCAAGACTACAAAAGAGGAGTCTGTCAAAAAGATTCACAGTCTTCAAAAACCTCGGGACGTTCATTCCTTAAGAGTGTTCCTTGATCTTACAGGCCACTTCCGTGCATTTATTAAGGATTATGCGAAGAGGACAAAATGCCTTACATCTTTACTGCGTAAGGGAGCAGCGTTCCTATGGACGCCCGAGTGTGAACTGGCTTAATTTGACATGGTAAACACAATATCTTCCAATCCAGTACTCACGATTTCCGACTTCAGTTTACCATTCGAACTCCACACTGATGCCTCCCAGTACGGAACGGGTGCCGTGTTATATCAACGTGATGAGTCGAAACCACCGCAGCAGCAGCTAGCCGTTATAGGTTATTACTCGTACACGTTCAGCGACACCGAGATCAACTACTGCACCACAGAGAAGGAGCTATTGGCGGTCTTACGGGTGGTCAGATACTTCTGCACATACCTAGAGGGACGACCGTTTAAACTTTTTACCGATCACAAGCCAATAGAAAGTATTCTCACTTGTGCTGAACTCAAAGGGCGACTGGCACGATGGACGTTAGAGCTACAGCACTACGACATCAAGATTCACTATAAAGAAGGAAACAGCCTTACTGACGCAGACGCCTTGTCAAGGCTCGCACTCGACGGGCTTGTCGCGGCATCACTTGAAGATCCATTAATGTGGGAAGGAACAGAACAGACAAGACGCAAATGGTCGTTATGCCGTGCCGGAAACAATGAGGTCAAAAATTCTGTTAATGTACCACGACAGCCCTGAATCGAGAGGACATGACGGCGTGTCGCGCACATATAGGAAATTGTGTCAACGTTTCACGTGGCCGAAGATGAAACAGGACGTGAAAAACTACATTCGGTCCTGCGAGGTCTGTCAAACACACAAAGTCAAATACCGCCAGAGAAGTGACATCATGGTTCTGCCCAGCCACTCTTCCACGCCATTCGAAATTGTTCATCTGGACTTCGCGGAGCTGCGAAAGAAGTCAGAAGGTGTCAAACGCACCCAGTCCTTCTTACTAGCCATCGACGACGCCACAAGGATGGTATGCACACGACCTGGAGGAGAAGACACCAGCAGTGTTATTAAACTACTCCAAAGGGACATCTTTGCGTCTACAAGAGTGATTATCTGTGACAACGGTCCCGGTTTCACGAGCAAGCGAATGCAAGCATGGGCTCAGGAAAAGGACATACGTATCAAGTTCACGGCACCTTACCATCCTGCGGCAAATGGTATGGCCGAAAGGGCCATAAGGGACATCAAACAGTACATACATATCTATCATAACTTCCCAGGCGGATGGCGTTCTTGCCTAGAGGCCGCAACACACCATCACAATCGATCGCATAACAGCGCTATCGGATGTTCTCCATACTTCGCCCAGCATGGTCCGCCACCATTCCTGAAAGCAGACCACGACTTAGGAATTGTGACGTGATTTCACAAGCAGGAGTTGGCATTGCACTAGTTCTAGTTTTAGTCCTAGCTTGTTGAGATAGTTATATGGGAGTCAGTCCTTGTGACTGGTCTTCCGCCTCGATGCCAATACACAGTAGGAATTGTTCATAATATCAGTCTCAAGGAGGAACGGAAGAGTCGTCAACAAGAAGAAAAATACAGGACATCTGTCAGGAAGTACTTTGACCGACGACACAGTCCTAACATCCCAGACATTCACGTCGGTGATCAAATCCTAGTCCGTAAAGGCCTACCTGGTGCACCGACCTCACTTCTCGGGCCGTTCTTTGGGGTGCAAACAGCCACAAAACAAGGCATATTGAAAACTGTCGGTTATCTGGACGAAGCACACCGGTTTCAACTGGCTGCCATTAGAAACGTGTACAAATACCATCCCAGGAGGGATGGACATCAGACCCCCCGGCCTATGTAGGGTACCGGAGACATAAGCGAGGAAGAAGAGGGTAGAGGAGAAAGAGAACGGAATAAACGTGGAGAGTCACGGTTGGACATATTACACCAATCTTGCACAGGATTTCCAGAACATCATTAAATACCCTTAGTACGCTCTTTGCCCGAAGCCTTCGTCGCTGCCTTTGCGTTCCAAGAATGGCTGAAACACGGCAAGTCCTGGCTGAAGCCGGTGAACTCCTTGTGGAGGTTCTCCGTGAGCGTGAAACGGTTCGACACTTTCTACGTTTGCATACACACATTCCCCGTCACCCACTCCTCAGGAAAATTCGATACTGTCCTGAAAGTGATTTCCATCGCATAGCGCAGAGGACACGCCATGCTCTCACTGGCTTCATAGCCAAGGACATCACACCGCTGGACACCCCCTGGTCTCTGCCTGTGCCACCCACCTTCGTACGTCTTCCGGACCTCCAGGAACGAAGAGATCAGGTTCCCCCTCAAGTCCTTCTAGCCCATTTTTATGTTCTGGTAGACGCGAAGTTTTCTACCTCTGCCGCAGCATACACCGTTGGCGCATCTCGAAATGGCAAGACCGCCTCGGCATTCGTCATCCCGCCCGAAAGCGTAGTGCAAGGACGTCGCCTTTCGCATGAAACTTCATCCACAGCTGCGGAACTCTATGCCATCCTTTTCTTTCTGCAGCACATCGTTGATTTTACCCCGCGGGAATGGGTCCTGTTCACTGACTCTACATCTGCGCTGCAAGCAATTGAAAATTCTGGCATCCGAGGCTCCTCCGCACCGTTGGTGTTGGATGTGTTAATGGCTTACAACCTTGTCTACGGAGCAGGGCACAGGCTTGTTCTCCAATGGGTTCCAGCCCATAGCGGTGTCGAAGGGAACGAACAGGCCGACAGCGCCGCAGAAGCAGCTCTCTCGTCTCGGAGACGGACGCGTATTGCGCTGCTGAGAGGAGATCGTCGTTCCGTACTTCGACGCCTCGTGACTCCTCTGGCTTCCCGCCAATGGACCGCTGACATTCTCCCCCCAGCCATGCTGAGCAGAGTTGATCCAGCGCTCGCTTTCCGCATGCTTCGACATACCTCTCGTCAAGATGCCGCATAAGTTCATCGAATGCGCCTCGATGGGGCTTTTACAGCGCGGTGGCGTTACCGCTTGAGGCAAGTTGACTCTCCCCAGTGCAGTCACCGCGGTGCTGTAGAAGATCTAGAGCATATTCTTCTCCATTGCCCACACTACCAACCTTCCCGATCCGTACTCTCCGGATCCCTTAACGAGCTAGACTCTCGCCCCCTATCTCACAAAACTGCTTGGTCCCTGGCCACATCCAGCCCACCATAACGCTCTGCCCTCAAAGCTCTCTTCACCTTTCTGGATACCATAGGACTTCGATCCTTATTGTGAAGGGGCTCATTATTTCATCCCCGCGTCACCACCAGCAATGGGGTAGAGTATGGCCCCTTTCGATGAAACTTCCCATTCATCATCTCCTAATAAAGTTGTTGTTGTTGTTGTTTTTCGCCAATAATCCTGGTGGTTGCCGTGGTACAGGGAGCATCCCAATGAAGACTACTGAGGGATTCTCGCATCTTGTCTATGGTGGGTAGTTGTTCACTTGGACTACCCAAATCCCAGAGCAAGATGGTTAGCACACCGCTCCATCTCCTGTGTCACCATCTCTACCCTCCCTCTTTCACCCTCCCTTCTTCTCTTCCACTGAGTAGTGGGTACACCGAGCCGCCACTCCAGAGCAGGCTGACCGCACCTTCCCCCTACACCCCAACCCACCCGCGTACGCCTTTTTGTGTCAATTTGGATGTATGATAATTGACACAAAAACGGCGTCCGCCCCACTCTCTCTTCGAATCTGGAGCGATAACACTACCAATCATTGCCTGGCTGACATCTCCTTTGTGTGAATAAACATATACCCCCCCCCCTACCAATCATGACAATGGTTGGCGCACAGCGTGCTATGCGGTGAAGTTCTGTTTTTAGAGTGTTGTTTCCCTCTCCCAAATACACTACCAAAGGTACGATTTCGGGGGGTGGGGGGTGGACCCCCCTCTGGCTTCGCCACTGATAAAAACAGAACTTCACCGCACAACACGCCAACTATAATCCCGAATGACCTCGTCCTCTCCCCTGATTTGTTGAAAACGGGAGGCGTTCGCCTTTTTTGTGGCACTGGTGCAGTTACGTTAATTGTCGCAGCTTGGGACAAAAGTTTACTGAACACTGGGGAGTCGCATTTCTCCATTGGAGCGACACCCTCGCAGTAAACAGGAGGGCGCACATATACCAAGAGATGGATAGAATAACCGGTCACCTGTTTCTTATTCGATCTCTTTGTGATATCTAGTAGAGCGCCGCTCCAACGAAGAACCACACTAGTGCCATGTTCCGTAAACTTTTGTCCCAAGCTGTCACAAAAAGACGTACGCCCTGCGTCTTCCACAAATCAGGAGTGGTAATGGTATCATTATCTGCAATGGTTGGCCTTCAGAGTGTTATGTGGCGAAACTCTGTCTATAGAGTCGCGCTTTAAAAAAAAAAAGGTCATTCGTGACTTTACGTCGCGAGAGAACTACAATCATGACTCATGCATCAGCGACGCCACAGTGCAGTAGTCGGTCTTTGGATTATTGTCTACCGGAGCTTTTTTTCCCTTCTTCTTTTTGTATGTGTGTGTGTGTGTCTGCCTGTAACGCGCGCTGAAATACTAGCATACACGGAGGACGACGCGTCTGAACAACATGTACCGTACCACCAGATTGCTGGCGTTATCAGCGGGATGGAACCCACAGCCTTGGGGTCAGTAGGCGGACACGTAATACCAACTGCTACAAAGTTACTGATAATAGACACATTCGCAAACCCGTGGATGATTTCCTTCAGTGTATAATACCCTTGTTACACGGGCAGCGCTAACCACGGTTGGCGTAGTCGCGGTTTGCCGCAGTCACACGGCCGACCAAACGGAGGTTACGCCACTAACCGCGGTTATGGGTAACCGAGCTCGGCTACCTCGGTTTCGCGAGGTAACCGAGGATATGGATGGTTGCCTTAACCGCGCTTAGCGCTGCCATGTGACATTTCCCGCAAATAATCATGTGCGTACCGTATATTTAAGGATTGTTAAGCTTTTTAATTACTATTATGCCCTTTTCTTTTCACGATATACAGCGTAATCAAAATATACCTGGTGCTTGTGTTGCAATCACGTGGTCACTGCTAACATGTCACAAACTGCCGTGTGACAACAACAAACCGTGGTTCACTATAACCGCGGTTTTGTCGGGTAACGCGGTTAAGCGTGACCGAGGTTAAGAGTGCCCGTGTGACAATGGTATAAGTCGCACTCTGTGACATTTTTTTCTCCCCTTACCTTTCCTGGCGCGACTTGAACTGGAATGAGTTCAGATTGGTACAAGTTGAGCGCGGTATGAATTATTCCTTGGTATGAGCTGTCTCTGTATGAGTTGTCCCGATAGGAGTTGTTCCGGTATGAGTTTTCTTGGTATGAGCTGGGTGGTCGCCGAGTGAGACACCCGGAACGCCATTGAATCCATTGTTCCTGAAGTGTTGAAAATCAAATAAAATTAGCTCGGTCCAGATTGAATTAGATTGGTGCGTCACAGGCACCGGATTCGAATGCGTATAGTGAGAGAACATGTTATTGAACGCTGCGCATTAAAAAAAAATATTTATAAAAAAATGTATGCAGCACAACAAACATAGCGCATTGTACATTTCGTGCGAATTGGTTAGGAAGGACAGCCTATAACCGGAACTGTCCGTGAGTCCTACACCTGTCACTGTTCCCCGCGGACAAACGTGGAATTTACCATTACGGGTGTACTGCAAAAAAAAAAAAATATTTTTCGAACAAACATGGCAAGGGAAAGGTGGTTATATAAATCTAAAACTATTTCCAAATAACCGTGCGCAGGAAGCTATATTGAATGACGATGTTTTCCAGTCGGCTACGAGCAAAAGAATATCCGATTTATATTCGAAATATGTACTATATGCGCCGTTGTCGAGTGTGACGCTGTTTTGCGCTCTGTGACTACTCTGTCCTAAATATCTTTGGGAGTAACTTGCAAATACTTTTAAAGGCAGTATTGACTATCAACTTCAACACTTCTTGGAGGCAACTTGTACTCATTTCTTAAGTTGCTCCTAAGATACTTTCTTTCATTTTTATTATGTTTTTATTTGTTTTTCTTGTTGTTGTTTTTTGAGGGGAGAGACAGGGAGGTTCGGTGAAAAAGATGAGCTTCGTGTGTTTTTGTTTGGCGCTATGCCACTTACATATGCATAAATTTCATCTCAGATATTCCGGCGCCTCATGTGTAGTAAATACGCGGAACAATGGTTGGCCGGTGAAACGGATGCTCAAAAAGAATGAGAAGTTGCCTCGCAAAAACGCTTACTGTTCTCGGCAAAGCTGAAGAAAGACGCGACATTGGACAGGAGACTACCGAGCCACTTCACTCAGAAAAGTCCGCACACAAACGTAGTCAGACTCACTCCGTGCCGGGGATATCGCAAACAGAGCAGAGTCGACCAACGGCGCGAAAACTAGGCCCCTGCAAGGCTACGCTTCCCATCAGCAGAAGTGGTACACAGCTTACACAGTCTATGCTTCGGATAACTTCTCGTTGGCAGATGACACTAGAACACAGAATAGTGCTCCTGGTGTTAGAACAGTTTACGAGAAAATTCCTACGAAAAAGTGCGACGTGGAACTAAAACAATTCCCGTGATGCAATTTAGGGATGTGTGAAGGTTCGAAAATTTCTGTACGGCATTTGACTACTACAGCGATTTTCAACGTAATCTTCCTTTGTGCAGCACATCACTCTACATATGGGGCGCGTAAAGCCACTTATTCGAAATAGAAAACTACGCAAAACGGAATTATTTACGCTTTGTCTCGTGCTTCTTGAAAAAAGAAAGAAAAAAGAAAACATAGATATCGTGAATCTTTAGCGTCCTGAGCTCAAACAAGTGCAAGACATCTTCTCCGCACGATGCCACTTCCTCGCAGGGAAGCTCGCTTTAGGGAGATCTCACCAGTCCGCGTGACCTGCTGCTGGTTTAGATTACTTTTTCACTCAAAACGTGTGACTTGTGACTTTTTCACTCAAACGTGTGACACTGCGAAACGTGTGACTTTTAGTGAAGGCACAGTAATGTTCCTCGATTCGACCGTCTGGGCGTCTCTGCAGTCCCTGTAATTTTGTAGCGCATACAATTCGTCAACGTTAATAACACCACTCACGGATCATGCTCATGTCGTTGGAGATTTATGAGTTCCACGACATACCTCTTCCTATAGGAATTGCTGTAAATCGTTAGAACACCATATCGCCCCCTGGCGATGAAACTCTCCACTCAAGTTTGCTCTTACAACACCAGGAGCATTCAACGTTCACCTTTCAACGTATAGTTTTCTGAGGCATATTCCAAGCTGTACCACATGTATCTGACAGCGATGGGGTCGGATATCTGTGTTCAGTGGGGGGAGGGGGCAACCCCCGAAATCGTATCTTTGGTAGTGCACTTGGGAGAGAGTAAGCGAGGGCCACACCCTCTCCTACATATAGAGTTCCCTTAGAACGCTTCCCAATATATTTTTGTGACTACGCTACTTATTGCTGTTTTATTATATAATTATGCGTAGATAATTATATTATATAATATATATAAATGTTTATTATCATTCATATTATTATTATTATTTATTTATTTCTCAGCTACTTATTCCTTCTCCCAAATGCACTACCAAATGTACGATTTCGGAACGGGGGAGGGGGGTTGAAACCCCCGGAACTTCCTCTCCACTGCACGCAGATATCCGACCCCATCGCTGTCAGATACATGACGTACAGCTTATACTGTATCTTAGATAACTCAGACGACATTCCCCCATATGTTTCAGATGATGCTAATGGTTGTATTGCAAATAGGAAGCCAAGACACGTTGATCTTTTCCGTAAGGCTTCCGTTATCTTTACTTGTAGTATCGTATAAACCACGAAAAAGTGCACGTCCTTTTTCTGCCTTCCTTCAGAGCCGTTTCCTTTCGGAGACGTGGGTACAGAAACCCATCCGGCAGTCAGTCGACAGTCGCTTTGTGTCGCCACCACGTGATGCTCAGTGGAAACTCCATGAAGACAGTCACGTTCGTCCGCTGCACGTGTCCCGACTCGTCCTATTGACACTGTGGGATGAAGGCATGGGCTCAACGTCCTTGATGACGTAAGCTTGACTCCACGTAAATGACAATTGATCAGGCTATCTAACTGCGCAGGATTACGAAACATATAGAAAGGGGGGGGGGGGATATGTCTAATAGAGTGAATAAAAAATAAAACGGAAATGTCAGCCAGGCTATTGCCAACTTGCTATTCCGAAAAAGAAACTGAAAAATAAACAAATAGAAGGATGAAGAAAGGAATTGAGAATAAACAAATGAAATAAAGGAAAGGAAAAGACGAAAGAAAAACAGGCACACAGTGCAGTGCAGTACAGGCACGAAGGAAAGTTCCAAGAATGTCCAGTCAAGGGGCAGACGCAAGGCTAGAGTCATTTAAGAAGCGGAGCAGGGCTGTGGTATAGAAAGGCCTCTTTATGAAATATCCACAGTGTGGGGACAGAGTGGAATTTTGACGGCATCTGTATCCTTCCGATGGTTCGGTCTTGCTGGATGTCTCTATCAGGAAACCGTAGAGGTAAATTTTCTCCTATGCTCCAAGAGAAGAATGGTCTGTGTGTCCAAAAGTCCGGGAGTTTAATATACGCTATATACAAAGCAAAACGGGCTTGCACTTGGATCAAGAACTCACAGGGGGGGATGGTAGGGTCTCGGACATTCTAGTAGACGGTGAGCCCCGCTCAAGAACTCTTAAAATTATCTGCGTCCGCTTATACATATAAGACAAAATTAGCCGCTGCCTCGAGAATACATTTCCCAATAGCAATGCTTAATAGAAAAGGAAACTAACAACTTAATTGGATAAATAATTAGGTTGGTCACGCGATAATCGCCGCCCCGTGGCGGCACAATACGCTATCGATATTTACTGACGACAACCCTGTTTCAACTGACAACCTGGGAAGACGGAGGTGCAGCAATGGCGGTCGATGATAGCGAACCTTACAGTGTAGATAAGACATCTACGAGCATCATCCTGTGAAGTTTCCTTTTTGGTGGTTGCCAAATACACACTGGCAGTAAAGTAACAGTGTTAAAACAGGTGGTGGTAGAGCCGCTTGCCCTATAGTCGGCCTCGCTCAGGCCGCGCGTCGTAGGCCAACTTCAGAGCGAACTGTGCCAACATTTGTCTTAAAACAGGGGGTATGTCTGAATCGGCTCGCCGTTGTTGGCCACACGGATCTTCACGTCTATAGCAAGAAAAAGAAAAAGGATGGAGGATGACGGCTGGAGATGCGTAGAGGGTGCGTGAGTCCGTCGGGGCCTGCAAAGGGCTAGAGGGGTGGTTGGGCAAGACCCGCCTCCTGCAAAGAGAGAACAAGGTTTCTTGCTTTAGCGGAACGTTCGGCATAAGAACCACCGGGGGGGTAGAGGATGTCCGCTAGCGTGCCAGAGCTGGACTAAGGGAGGTGGGCTTCGCGCGCAGAATAGTATATGCTCGGCATTCTCGCAGGATGTGCTCGATTTGTTCAGGTTGTTGACGGTGGCCGCAGCCGGCGTCGCCGCTATAGGGCCGATCTTGAATAGTTGAGAGTTTGTGAACGCAGATCCAGTGCGTAGCCTATGCAGCATGGTCTGTATATGGCTCGAGGGAGGTCTATCATGGGATGATGCATGATGTCCCGTATCCCACACTCTTAGAAATGAACTTCACCGCATAGCACGCTCCTAGCCAACCATGACGTCGAATGATATCGTTATCTGCCCTGATTTGTTATAAACGGGAGGCGTGCGCCTTTTTTGTGACAATTATGAACAGCGTAAGTGTCACAAAAAAGGCGTATGCCTCCCGTTTTCAACAAATCAGGGCAGATTACGCTATCATTCGAGATCATGGTTGGCTAGGGGCGTGCTATGCGGTGAAGTTCATTTTTAAGAGTGCAGGGTGGCGCAGTTCAACAAGTAGCTGAACGGCCATTTGCATGTCGGTGTCGTCTTAAAACGGGAGAGGGGGAGGGGGGGGGGTGATGCCGGAATAGCTTGCCGTTGTTGGCCGCACGCGAGTGAGCATCATCACGTCTTTAGCAAAAAGAATAAAAAAATGAAGAAGAAATGTGAAGGGTTCAAGGTGAGGTAAGGGCAAGATGACACTGATGAGACTGAAGTGCAATGTGTATGAAAGAAAACAGGTGGTGGTGGTAGTGGTGGTGGCGGTGAAAGAGCTCGCCGTTGTCGGCCTCGCAGAGCTGGGCAACGTCACGACTAACGCCCTGGGGAATGCGCATCCTGGGCCCACTTCTAAGGGAGCTGTGCCGACATAGACAGAAAACGGGGGGGGGGGGGTAATGGCAGGATCGGCTCGCCGTTTTTGGCCGTACAGAAGTGGGCGTGGACAGAATACAGAATTGACTACATAACACGCTCCTTGCTTGCAGCAGCGCAGATGTAGATGCCCCGCAGAAGACCCCGAAGAAAAGTATCTTGTCTTTGTCCTGATGTCTCCTGGGTTTTCCTCGGACGCTTTCAGACATATGTCGGCACAGTTCCCTTTTTATACCCCTCCCCTGTCACACGGGCACCTTCGAGCTGCATTGAGCCAATGCGCATCAAACTCAATGCAGATCAGGCGTAGACAAACGGGCACCGCTGAGCAGGATCGAGCTTCAATGCAGCTAAGTCGGCCCAGGACGCGCATTCTCCCAGGGCGTCAGTCGTGACGTAGCCCACCTCTGTGAAGCCGACAACGGCGAGCCCTTTGACCACCACCACCATCTGTTTTAACAGTGTAATGCTTCTGTTCTGTCTTCTGCTCATTGCAGAGTAGGTAGGGTTCTTCGTTTTCGGGTTAAACCCGATTTTTCACGATAGTTCCTCCCGAACACGTTTTCAAGAATTCCGGTAAAACCCGACATCTACCCGAAATTCTTGCGGTCCTTCAACTTGTCGTTCTCTGTAAACCGTCGGAAAGGTGACTCATAATATCAGCAAAGAGAGCTATTTGTCACAACCTATTTGTCCTCCTTTTATAATCCCCTCCTGCAGTGCTTTTGTGGAGCTCGGGCAAGTGTTTGAATACCGCGGTCATCCACTGCCCCAGTTCCGAGCAGAAAAATATAAAGATTATTGTTTCTAGCCCCAGTGTCACAGCAGTGGCTTGTTTCATATGCCTTTCGTTTCACCCGAAAATTCCCCGGTGACATATCAAACAGAGATCATAGCGCCCGATTTCTCCCCGAATTCTCGGTTGTAGGGGCGCGCGCCTGGAGTTTAGCGGAACGACGCCAGCGCCAATTTCTTCCCTGTCGACGGAAGGCGAAACTACCGTCCCGTGTATGCCGGAGTGTGCTGCTGGGCGATTCCACGCGAAATGATCCAGCTGACCTGCTCGGCCCCCACAAAACGATCCCGAATTTTTACGAAAAATTTTTTTAGCAGTCGCTAATAGTGCAAAACGACACACCACGAAACATTTCTTCCCAAATCTCAATGTGGCAGGTGCTAGACACGAGTAAAGTTCGCAGCGCTGGCGAAAACCGTGCCTGGCGTGAACGGCAGGTGCGGCTCATAGAAAGCACCTAGAACTGTGTGGTTTTCTTTTGCGGATAGAGGAAACGATGCTCTACACAGCATCCAAATCCCGGTTGTCGTGCTGTAATCGGTGCAGGGATACAAAGGCCGGAAGTTTCGCAATTTTCCTCCTACTTCGCGATTTTTTTGTGGACAATCAAACCATTAAATTTTAATGAATATTTTTTTCTTGCCAAGGCCCCAAGGAATACTTCAACAGGAAAAATCGCCAGACACGTAACTTTCACAGTCATTGCAGGAAAAAAAGAGGAAGTATGCGATTTTTCCAAAATTCGCCACAATCGAGCGTAAAACACGCAATGAAGAGGTCGGAAGAGACGCCTGAAACCAACGCAGTTTTATAGAACGAGCCTTGCTCTACAACATACTAAAAAATCTCGAGGGTGTTTTTTCGTATACAGGAGAAAATATTTTTTTGTAGTAGAGGGTATTACGACCACAGAAAGAAAAGAAAAGGGCCAACAAAAAAAGCTGTCACCAAACTTCATCCACACGGGTGACTTCCTGTCTTTCGTTCTGACAGTGAAAACCCCGGAGCGGCATAGCTTTTGTAGCGAGGACAAGTCCTCAGCGTCCTATCATCAACTCGTGCACTCCAGTCCAAAAAATGTATCCCAGGGCAGTGGATATGTCTCTAAACCCTATGGAACGTAATTTCAGTGGGGCTTTGAAACAACAGTGTTGGCACTTTCCTTTTAACCACTGAAGTCAGTAACGCACCTTTGGCTTCCATTTGAGCATCATTTATTCAGTTGTTAGAACATTGCTACAGAATAAAGCAAATGTTGATATTCAGATAATATAAGCCACAAGTTTATTCGGTCTCACTGAGCTCATTGAGGAGATATGTAAAGTAAAAATACTCTAGCTTTGGGATTAATTCTGAAAGAAACGAGTCATCCCGAGTGACTACCACAGTCTGTGTCTCCTTCGGACTGTACACAAACAAAACACCCCTGGACAGGTTGAGAACATATAACTGGACTTGGATTTGAGTGTAGTAGCAATGTTGATTCCTTAGTGATACCTGTCCAGTACACAGCTCTAGATATTCTACCAAACATCGTGCACCATCTTCAAAAATAACGCTCCTGTGAAGTATGCTTCCACGTTCTCCACCTTGCCGAATCCACAAAATAGACGCAACATTGCCATAGCTAGGAAAGCACGGCGGCACAACGCAGAAGTAGCCGTTCACTTGCTCTCGCTAGAAACAGCTGCGCCTATGGCCTGGCTGGCGCGAGACGGTAATTACTCCGCCACCGCGAGTGGCGCTGTACGCAGTGAACTTGCACGCCACCTGGCCGAGGCGTTCCCTCTGTTTAGAAACACGTGACGTCATGAGAAGACCGGTTCGAGGTTATATTTTGCTGTGGTAGGCAAGAAGTGGGAAAAACGCCTCGGCTGATAGGCTGATAAAGCTGATAGTGCCCACCAGCATGCTTGGCGCGGCGGCGTTACGTAATCAATGACGTAGGGGTGCGGGTCGTCTATTGGGAACCCAGTTACAGAATGGCGATAATGTAGTGACCGTACAAAAGTCTATCAATCTCTCTTATGATCCATATCTTTATCGGTACACTGCAGATAAGGCGTCCTACCGCGTCCCAGTATACAGGGTGTCCCAGAAAACGTGTCATTGAATTATAATAAAAAAAAAACTAGGCCACCTAGAAATATGCTGTTAACGGCATTTGTTCTTATTAGGATTTTGCCACCTCCTCATGTGATTGTCATGTATCAAGTTTAATTATGTAAATATTTGCAAACTGAACTCGTAAATTTGCTAAGTGAAGGTCACTTTTTTACCCCACCAATATGGAGAGCGAGCAGAATTCACTCAAATTCATGACAATTGACAGTGATATCCATGAGCTATCCCATCGAAAAAAATAGCCTAACATCATGCTTTTCCGAGCACCGGACCATAACGCGCGATGGATTTTTGAGCGCAATCGCTCACAGTCCGACGAAAGGAGGTTCCAAAGCCAGCCCACAGAGTGATAGTAGAAAAAGTGACAATTTCTAAAATTGGGAGAGGGCAAGCATTATCCCAACGAAAGTCGGACGTGATAAGTCGTGATTGTGTTATCTCTTGCTGCGATGCCGCGGTGGGCTGGGTTTCCAACCTCCTTTCGTCGGACCGACAAAGATTGCGCTGAAAATTTCACTTTGCGCTATCCTGTGGGAGCTACGTAAAGCATGATGTTCGGCTATTTTTTTCGATGGGATAGCCCCTGAATATCCCTGTCAATTATCATTAATCTGAGTAAATGAGACACGCTCTTCACATTGGTGGGGTAAAAAAGTGGCCTTTACTTGGCAAATTTCAGACTTAAGCTCGCAAAAATTTACATTATTAAACTTGGGTTACGTGACATGCACATCAGGAGGTGGCAAAAATCCAGTAAGAGCAAATGCCGTTGACCGCATGACTCTAGGTGGTGTAGTTTTTTTATTATAATTCAATGACACGTTTTCTGGGACACCCTGTATATTAGGGCGGCCATGAGATTATATGTCGATGAACCTTTTATCAAACTGCTGTCGTCATCCTAATTGGAATCTGGCATTCGGACTAAATGTAATGGGGAAAAGAAGTTATGAAAATCGTGAAAAGAATATTAAAGTTGTTGGCACCACGATTAAACATTATAAAACGAGAATTAAAAATTACGACATAAGGATTAAGTACGGAACATATTGTCTCCTTTTCGACCGGGTACCCCGTCTTGAACATTAATGTACTTCATCAGTGCTTACGTCCATACTCATCGTGTGATCCGCAAAAAAGTACCGGCCGACTAGAGCGTAGGTAGCAGCGGCCGTGACGTATCTATCACACGTAATTTTTTCTTTTTTTGTTTCTCCCGTAAAATACCAAGGAGACTAATGCATTATTTTTTCGCGACGCCCACACCTAATGTGCATGACGTAAGGTACGGTAGACGGCACCCCGGAATAGCGCAAGTAACGGCCAAAATAAAACCGCTTAACCACCTGGCCAGCTGCGTACTTTGTACTTCCCCGAAAGCATTTGAAAAGAAGGCAGAGAATGAAACACGACACAAGGCCCCAGCTATATGGATGAGGGGACAGCAACAAAGGCTCTTGGAGCACCGCTATACGGCCCTGGTGTGTCACCTCAGAATATGAGTCAGTGGAAAGGATCCTACAAGGAGACACGATGTTTTTCTTTCCTTTTTTCTTGGTTTTTTTTTTTTTTTATCCATATACGGGTTTCTGGCCAACTGTATGAGTCACGGTATAGCGAGGTGCAGCCACCGAGCATGCGAGTGCGTGGCGGTGGTTTGCAGCCGATGTTTGCGGTGTGTGCTACTAACAACGGAGCTTTCTTGGAATGAAATAAAAAAAGGGGAGGCCCGTTGAGGTCGAAGAACGCCGAAGACCTCGGACCCGGTGACGCGTAACGAGGCAGATGTTTTTCGTTGCATCCATACTAATAAGCTAGCTTCTTAAGATGCTGGCTGCCTGATAAGATTAGTCCCCAATGATTAATTTCGAAGGCGTGAGTTCTGTTGTCGTTTTACAGTGCTGGTCTCGCAGGGACCGGCAGAAGGCCCCGAAGAAAAGTCTATGTTTTCTGATGTTTTGTCAAAGCAGTGCAGCATTTCGCGAGCGTAGCGTCGGCTCCGTGTTCTCGGGAAATCGTTGTTTGTATCTGTGCGAATAGTAATCTTAAAACTGAAGTGAATGCGAATCGAATAATTGTGTAACTGAACCGAATACACATACATCACACGTACGTTATAAGGTGGGGAAAGATGAGACACGGGGCAAGACGCGACATTTTTTGCCGCCTCTCTCACAGACGCGTTGCACCATGCGCTTGAAACATTACTCATTGGTGGCTCTGCGTCTTCGCTTTATTGCACGTGAGCATTGTCCGGATTGGTGTATGCATTGAAGAGCAAAAAAAAAAAAAAATTGGTTACTTCTGCCTAGAATATAAAGACCCGCCAAAAAGGCGCGATTTTCTGGAGTCCTTTTTCTTGTCATCTGCGCAGCAGCGTTTCGCAGGCTTATTCTGTCAATGTAAGTTCACATCCTATTTCTTTATTAATCCATCTAGATATACGCATAATATGGGCACTCTTGGTTATCCGGTGTTGAACAGAAAAATTAATGCATCCGATTATATGCACGGGGCAAGACGCGACAATTTAATGTAACTTAAATTTAATGTAATTTAGAAACGGATAAGTCAACTATTAGGTGGCTTTATGCTTGTTCCTCAGAGATTTGTTCCTTTTTCTTTTTCCTTATTGCGTAGGATTTTCCAGCAAATTTTCCTGTTTCATAGGATATTTCCAGCAAAGCAGAAGTGCACGCTAGAGCGAGCAACCAGCGACACATCAGACTGGCGGTGCCTTGTTTATAAAGGACGGTGGAGGGAAATGGCACCGGGTTCTGTGTGGTGGTGTGGGCGGTGGGCTCGGGGGGGGGGGGGGGGGGGGGGCACAGGTCGGGGAGGACAAATAACTCCCTGTGTTCGCATGCAAGCTTTATATTGAAGGAAGACGAAGTCCAAATCCAGTCTTCGCCGACACGCCGCAAAATTAGGGGGGTCCGAGTAAAAGAGATAAATACTTTACGACATATGGCAGACACTAATTTTAGCCAAGCTCCACGATGTTCATTGGTCATTCATTGGTGTATTTCGCAACTTTTTCACGTCAGTTGCTGTGCTATAAGTCCGCATCGTCATGCTCAACTGGTCATTGACAAATATACTAAATGCAAGGAATGAGTTCTAAGTTTGAAACAACGGATTTGAGCGGCACGTTGGGTGGATTGCCGTGAAAGCGCTCTCTCAAATACGTGATCGGCGCGACGATACAGCGAGAAGGACGAAAACTTTACGGCAAGTTGCCTCTCTTTCACAGTAACTTGGTTGTCGTGGCAGATTACCACATAGAATTAGTTTCCATTTTGTCTTCTCCTTTGACTGTCTATGCAGGCAGCTTCAAATCGCTCTTTTCGAACGACGAAACTAGCACAGCACTGCTAGACGCTGCTGGCTGGTACCAGGGCATTACGCCGCGTTTCCCCTCGAGGGGCCGCTGCCGTCGATAGAAAACTCTTGCGCACGGTGCCCATAGTTCATTACCACGGCGTGTCTCATCTTTCCCCACGCGGTGTCTCATCTTGCCCCGAGGGTTGGGGCAAGATGAGACAATCTGCATTTTTGAATTTCTTGTTCTGTGTTCATTTTAGGCCGGCTACGTCCGTTCTGCATTTGCAGGTCAGAAGCTCTAGACCCCTGATAATGTGTCTATGGCTAGTTTTTTCAAAAACATGAAAAATGAAAATTTCACGTTCAATTGCAAATTTCTGTCTCATCTTGCCCCACCTTACCCTATATTTTTTCTTTCGAATTCAATTCAATTGTGTTTCTGCCGCCGCACCCGCGTTCGCACACAGAGCCAGCAGAGCCGTTAGCTATGCAATGATCTTGTTTTTCGTTTTCTATTTTTGCAGGATACGTTCAACAAACAGCGCCATCGTCGCGCGGCTACCAGGAGGAAGTGATGTAAGTTAGATTGTGTCCTTCCGGGCCCATCTCACGACAGTGCATACTTGGTGAAAGCAGTCCATTGATACTGAGACAACGGAAAAGAATAACGGGGAAGTGCAGCTTTTTAGGATGTTCCAGGATGTGCGTTATACCTTTTCACGTAGGGGAGTCACGAAATATAAATTCAAAGTACGACAAATATCAGCCAATCAGAACAGCTATAGTTAACATTTGCGAAATTTACTGAATCAGCCGTTTTCGTCCGCACGAGAGTTCGGACGTGCCGACATTCCGGTGCACGTTTGTTCGCTTGTCGTTTCATGCACAGCTATAGCAAATCACTTGCTCACCGGCGGTCAAAGCTTGTGAACTGAGCATCTCAGGTTCATTAAAGGGGCACTAAAGTGCAAACATTTCTCCTCACTGAGTGAAAAAAATGCCGTTACTTTGACATCAACACAAAGGAACGAGATTTACCCGTTGCATCGTTCGTGATTTATCATCGATAGAAAAAACGCGCTTTCCTTTCTTCTCTCCTTCTCAAGAATGGCGGCAATGCGGAGAGGACGATCTCCCGCGATGATCGGACAAATCGTTTGAGGAAACCAATGAGAAGCCCTCTCCGGATCGTCGGCCATAAATCACGAACGACGCAACTGATGAAACTCGTTCCTTTTGTGTTGATGTCAAGGTAGCAGAATCTCCCATTCCGCGAGGAGAAATTTTTGCACTTTAGTGTCCATTTAAAAATGGTGGTCAAAGTCAGTGAATTAAGTATCAGAGATTCGAAACCGACATCTACGAGTGTGCTTCTAAGCTACGAGTGCTTCTAAGAGTGTGCCTTTTGCCTTCTTTGTGATGCTAAGACGGTTGTTTTGTTTTCTTTGTGATAAGACGGTTGTCACGAGCATCAAGGTCAAAGCAGGGGAATGAAAGGTAAAACAAGAGGCGGGAACACTTGCTCCTCTTCCCGCATCTCTCCTGCGATCTTCTTTGCGACAATCGAGCAGGCGGGGCTAAAGCGGAACTTTTACTTTTTTTCTTTCGACTGTTACTGTTGCGATACTGTGCATAGTTTTTGTTGGGCCTGTGGTTATTCGTGGAGGACTTCATATTTCTGTAAAAAAAAAGTGAGGTTCGCTTGGCAATTTTAAAAGTTTAATTGAAAAAATAAATTTCCCACAATTAAAAATTGTCCAATGCCTTCCTTAATTGTGGCAAAAGTTTCCAGAAGATAATTGCCGAAAGTGCCACAATCCTCCGGCGAGTACGTCGCCAGTTAAAATTTTTTATCATGTTAGGTGAAACACCCTGTATTACTAAGAAAAATGATGCATCTGTTATGTTTCGGTGGACACACGCGGTGCAATGTATTCCACGCTGCACTGTCGCAAAATTGTTTTCTTTGCTTTGCTTTCCTCCCGCGATTTAAGGAGGTACTGTAATCGGCGTCAGCGTGCAGAACATGCTAGCAAACGAGAAAGCCATCATTTTCATTCGCAGGGATCTGGAAACCTGCAGTACGCTGGTCGAATTTGTTGATTGCAATCAATGCCCCGAATATTACTGTAGGGGATGACATCATTTTGGTCCAAATATCACGGGCTGGCGTGCAGAGAGAAGCGATTTTGTTGCATCTCCCAGAGACTCCCATGTATTGAAAATTTGACAAACTTTAATTCGCAAAAAATTGGTGGATCGTATCATACCTTCAAAAATATGTCACCCCCTAGATAAACTCGAGGGGAACACGCCTGTACCTGTTTCGTGTAGAAATTCAGTGAGGTTTACGAGAACCCTGCGAACAAAAATTCCCGATAGACTTCTTAAGAGGTCAGTCCTCTTAACATGGCGTCCTGCTATGGGTCGGGGACGAACTGTGATCAGGACATCTCTCTGAGGGTCTGCCGGTAAAGCCGTGGGAAAACTCGGACAACATATCCAGGTGACGGGAGTGGAGCCCACAACCTCTCGGAGCAGATCCCAGCCACCAGCACCCGGCCATGCCGGTGGTCGATCTTGCCACATAAGGATTTTTACGAGTGGTTGCAGCTCCTTCTGGATCACGGTCAGAAGCACTGGTGTCTTTTTTGAGGGGGGGGGGGGAGGAGGTGGAACACCTCATCCCATCGGCATTACTTGGCGTGTAAGTGGTGCATGTGGTCAGCGCATGTGGTGTTGAAGCATTACGGGCCTACTTGACGATTACTTCAGATATTACCTGGGCGCCATTTTAGCAGCAGTGTAGCAACTTGCCGAACATCAGCGGAAGGGCATCAGTTTTCAGTTGAACGAGGCGTCGCTCTCTGAGAAATGTTTAAATTTGTGACAAATTTTATTTTTACTATCGTGTTATAGGAAATACTATTTTATTTCGCAGAAGGGACCCTTTCTATCAATCAATCAGTCGGCCCATAAAAATACGGTATTTCAACCGACAATAATTTACGCTGCAACGACAGTTTAGATGGTACAGGGTTGTGCAGAACTGTCTACAAGAACTCTCTACTGTATATGAAAGTGACACAATTGTGCCATGTTCCCCCTCGAATGGCTCGCTCAACAAGTCTTGCTATCACTGTACAACGCTATAAGTTTTAAAAATAATCATAGGCACATTTTCCCACTATGTGCATTTTTGGTTCGTGACAATATAACATCGATAAATAGCGGGAGATTTTACCCCTAATTACGTGTAAAAAATAGCACCGGATTTCGCCTACTGACGAGCTTATGAAAAGTACTTACGGTAATCCAAGAAGAGTTCCCCGAACTTATGTTATATCCGCATTTCCCAGTCATATAATATACCTCACCATACTATATTATACCGGGTGTTTCAGTTAAATCCCCGGGCTAAATAATTCGCGAACCGGTGCACCAATCGAATAACTTTCTTTTTTACAAGTATCTGTCCAGTACCGCCTACAAGATGCGCACCGCGTGAACGAGCGGGAGGCGCTCATTATTTAAATAAAAATTCAAATGAGTTTCGTGAAAAAAGCTAATTTCTAAAGCAGGGCGCCGTCGGCATTAAAATGGGTACTACTCCTTTTGGGACCTTCAGTGGACACCTTTTAGAGAAAAATCTGCCACCAAAGCGGGTCATTTATTGCAGTAATTAATTGGTTTCGGTTTACGTATTTTTGTCGCGGCTGGTCGCGGCGAAGCGCAAAAGGACGTAATTCATTGGTGTAATTCATTGGTGTAAGGATGTAATTCATTGGTGGACATGGGAGTGAAAGAGTGTCCTTTTGCGCTTCACCTCGACCAGCCGCGACAAAAATATGTAAACCGAAACCAGTTAATTACTGCAACAAATGACCCGCTTCGGTTGCAGATTTTTCTCTAAAAGGTATCTACTGAAGGTCCCAGAAGGGGTAGTACCCATTTTAATGCCGACGGCGCCCTGCTTTAGAAGTTATCTTTTTTCGCGAAACTCATTTGAATTTTTATTTAAATAATGAGCGCCTCCCGCTCGTTCACGCGGTGCGCATCTTGTAGGCGGTATTGGACAGATACTTGTAAAAAAGAAAGTTATTCGCTTGGTGCACCGGTTCGCGAATTATTTAGCCCGGGGATTTAACTGAAACACCCGGTATAGGGCCGGTTTGCACAAAAACTGGGAGGACCTCGATATTCCCGGTTGCGAAATCCCAGATCACCTAATGCAACCGAAATTCACGTTCTCGAAACAAGGACCATGAAGGAGAATGCTCGATTGCTTCGTAAGATGATATGTCGCGTCGAAAAACACGAACAAAAATAACTGTATTTTGAGACATTCCCCAAGCAGCACAATGTACTGAAAGTCGAGTGCAATAGGGGTGGACGTGTAGCTGGAAGGCCTTGAACGGACTCGTGAAAGTAAAAAACATTGATAAGACACATACCGTCCACTCCTATTGCACTCGACTTTCAGTACACTGTGCTGCTTGGGTCATCAGGTTTTCAGTTGGCTGTCCAAGTCGTTTCAGCCAATGAAAGCCACATTGTAGCGGCCGTTAGTGTTAGCAGGGCGGGCTCGACGGAACAGCACGTTGGCTAGTTTATTATTAGGTTAGTCTAAGTTCGCTGTTGACAGTTTCCCGCGCGCGACTGTGCATTTTATAGTCGGATAACATTTATTTACAGTAGTTTGATTTCGATCACTTTATTTCGAGGTACACGCCAAAACTTCTGCTAGGATAAGGAAAACCCTTAGCCACAGCTTTGGCAGTGTGTTCGGCCCTGGAAGGCCTGGAAGGCCCTGGAAGGTTCCCCGCACCATTTTTATGCACAACGTTTTTTCTTATATACATGCTGTCATGGCTGTGTCTCCCAACAAACAAGTCTCTCTGGGCTACGAGGCAACCCCGGGGGTATTAGAGACAATAGATTAGTCACGGTTGGTGCAGCACAGAGGAACGCATGGCCTCATCCTCTATAGGATCCCTCCCCCAATTCAAGAGTATATATCCGACGGCCAGCCACACTAGTACGAGCAGCCGCCATGCGAGGCAGCACTGGTTGCTCAGGCAGGATTTTCGGAGGAATGTCAAATCTACCCCATCGTTTTAATGGAAATGAGTGTGTGCATCGAAGAAACTTCGCAAAATGCGGATACCACAGAAATGCTGTATTTTCTGCAGCATAACCCACCATCGCAGACAGCTTTGCTAGGCGTCTGAGACTGACATCCTAACAGTCAGCCTTGTTTCACCTAGTGGCCCTAGTTTCGACTAGCTGTTCACCCTATGCGATGCTTTTAATGCCATTTAGTTTTCGGTTTCACTCTTTCTGTAACCGACTCAAAGGATTCACCTACTGCGGGGCACCTTTTATTCTGAAACAAGTGCATCGTTTAACACTCAAGAACGCTAACACATTTTTATTCACTTAATTGGTGAAATAAAACAAAAAAATGAAATCTGTCTCTTTTTAGTTCTATTCTTCTTTAAGCGACGGCTTTGAGCAGTATCAGGCCGACACGTATAGTTTCTAATCGCTGCTACCGCATCGTCTTCGGTAGTATACGTAAGAAGCTGACGTGAAATTCCTGGAAGGATTCGGAGACCGGCGAAATAAGAGAATAGAGGGCAGCCTCCGCCGAAGGTAGCACGATAAACACCGCTCACCTGGCAACACCGCATGAACGGCACGAGATGCCGAAAAAGAAAGCAAAAAGAAGGAAAGCGAAACTCGTTTACCTTTTTCTTTTTGTGTCTTGTGCGTGTAACGCATAAATGCGCCGTCTCTTCCAGCAGGATTATGTGACCTTTCGCCTTCCCCGAGTGCCGGAATGTACGATTACGAGGAGGGGAAAAAAGTAATAAAAGAGACACTACAGGAGCGTACTACACGCCTCGAAGCAACACACACGTCTCTCGTTTTGCTTTTTCTCGTTTCGAGGAAGATACGAGCGCAAGAAGGAGGATGCATTGTAAATAAAAAGGAAGCAAGATGGCGATGGACGTTGTATGTCCTCTCGTCGGCCGTTCATAGCTCCCAGGGAAGACACCGAAAGAATTGCTATAAAGCAAGCGAGCTGGTGACTGGAATACATGACGGTACAACCCCGAGACCAGGGACCACGTCTCTGTGTCCGTTCTCGTCGTCCCTTAGTCTCGGAGTCATGGTATTCCAGGGAAGACATACCTGGCGGGAATTTCGAGCTGCGCGGAGCGCCGTTGCAGGTGTCGCCGTCGGGATTAAGAATGCGTGGGAAAAGAAAAGTCTGGAATTTTCGAGGGTCTCTAAAGGTGAGGAATAAATAATATCCGTGCGACCGGCGGGGATATCATCCGGCGATGCGGATCGGCGGTATTGTTTTTCGTTTCGGTGCGCCAGTGAGGGCTATGAGTATGAGCCACGTTGTGCATTCATTAAATACGCTCTGTAATATGTATTATACGCTGTTAAAACAGAGCTTCACCACATAACACCGCCCAGAGCCAATCGTCATTCGGAATTATGTCGTTCTGCCTTCTGACTTGTTGAAACTACAAAGCGTACGCCCCTTTACGAAACATTATGCAAACTGTAGCATAGTGAAAAAAAAAAAAAAAAAAAAAAAGCGGATCCATCCTATTTTCAACAAATCAGGAGACAGAACGATGTCATTATTGGAATTTTTGGGTACACTCTTAAAAATGAGTGCCACCGCATAGCACGCTCCTACATCTGTTTCTCTCTTTGTGTGTGTGTGTGTGTGTGTGTATGTGTGTGCGCGTTTTTCTGTATTAAGTTTTCCCCGCCGTCCACAAAAGGACAAAGACAGAGCACTTTGCGGCTGGGCCCATTATTATCGGTAACAAACTTCAATTCTGGCATAACGTGGGGACGACTGCGCCAATGAACACGAAAGTACGAAGACAACTCTGAGTCCAGCAGTATAACCTGCATTTTGGTGTTGAGGTCAATAAACGTGACAGGTCAATGTTGATTGGAAAGCACAGTCAGACAGTATTTTCCCGCAAGATCAGTAAAAGAATAGAATAACGTGATAAGGGTGGGGGCCAGTGAAAAGAACGCGACAAGGATAAGTTTTAAGCCCTGCGGCCTACGATGCCTTGTAAGTTGAGCTCAATATTCTTGGTAACAAGCATCCGTTCTGGCATAGCGTGTTACGGCGCTAGGGGCAATGAACATAAAAGTGCAAAGGCAAAAGTGGGACTCGCCGCCGTAACCTACAGCACAACCTCAGGATTTCCTCGCTTACTTTTTCTTTTTGTGCGTGTGCGTGTGGGGTAGGAAGAGAGAAAACACCGAAAAGTCTTCACTGTTACCGGGCATATTACTTCCTACTACTAATACTACTTCGGCAATGGACATGGTAAGGGGTAGACTTTCTTTTTTGTCGGGAATCCTGACCAGTATGACGCTTTGACTGGTTGGATCTCTTGACTCGCCTGTCACGTGACTGATTGGATCTCCTGACTCGATGGATCTCTTGACTGGGTTGGAACTCTTGACGCTTTGGATCTTTTGACTCGCCTGTCACGTGATCAGTTGGATCTCGTGACTCGATGGATCTCTTGACTCGTTGGATCTTTTGACCGGAAGCGGCTCCTAGCCAACCATCATCCCGAATGACAACGTTCTCGCCAACAAATCAGGGGTGAGAACGTTGTCATTCGGGATGATGGTTGGCTAGGAGCGTGCTATGTGGTGAAGTTCCATTTTTCTTTTCAATGTAGGGTTTGTAGCCGAACCTTCTCCCGAATGTTCGTGAGAGCATTGGACAATGAATCACGAACCGCGAAGTGCGGTGTATCCTATAGTGCATCGTCCAATTTGAGTTTGGCGTTTATTTAACCTGGCTTTGAAAATTCGAATTGAAAAAAATTTCGACCTATTTTTTTTCTTTCTCTCTCAGTTATGAAAGCGGAGGAGGTGGGCGTATATCTCGCATCACGTTTGATTTACTTACGTACGCTCCGAGGTGCTTTTTCAGAAGATTATAATATCTGATTACGGCCAGACTCTCATTTCCAGCCAAGTATTTCATTTCACCCAAACCTTTCATTCAGCGCATACGTCCCATCACATCCAAATGGTTTAATCATACCCGAATTCCTTCAACATGTGCTAAAGTGCTTCATTACGACAAAACTGTGACATTCTGAACATGTCATTGCCCAATCTTCCGGTCAATGAAACCCGTTTTCCAATCAGACGTTGTGCTATAGCATGCACTTGAAATCATGGTTGCCAGATTTAGGGTTGTTGGGCTGGGCCAGAGGGCGCTCCTGATTACGGCATTCAGCGCCACTTGTGGCGATAGTGCTAAGTTTTCCAAAGTAGCGGTGTTCTCTGATCACGCACATGGTATGTGCTGTGTGAAAATGGCCAAGCTGTGTTGCGACTTTTATAAGGCAAAAGAGACCGGGGATTGTTTCCTCATCAAGTCGGAAGAAGGGAAACCGTCAATAGCGGCGCGTTTTTGGCGCATGGCAGAATATCATCGGACAGGCTCGAAATACGAGTAAAATGCCAGTGCTCCCCAGGTGCCGTAGATCTACTAGCTCTGAGCGAAACCTAACTGAAGAATAAAGCATGAATGCATACAGTTGGATATCTCTGGTTTCAAATGTTTTACTCGGGTTTACGAAGGAGGTGTGAGCGCCGGTGGAGTAATGATTTATAAAATGAACGGAGCGAGCACTATGCATACTTGTCAGTAGCCAGTAGTTGGGTCTTTTTATGAGCGTTACATTCCCTCTTTTGCTTACTCGAAACCATGCTACCACTTATCACATATCCGTGACTGTTTCGAAAGATAAGAATATGGGAGTCAGATCAGAACAGTCATGAGAACAAAAATGTAAATGTCTTTTTGGCTGGGATTACTGACTTTGAGGCATTAACTTAATGAGAGACATGTCTCGAGTGCAATACAACTTTCATAATCCAATGACCAATTGCAATGACCCCCGGTGGATCCTGCACAGGCCTGATCATTTCGTGATTTACATGCGTTCGTGATATCTCATACTTCTCCTGTGCGTGCCACGCACTCGCTGCCTAGGAATTTGTTCCACCTATATCTGTAGAATATGTAATTAAGAATTTAAAAAAACATAAATGAATGCGTAATCCACATTACTCATGATTTTCACATAGTACTACGCAGCCGCAGACATAGGTCTACGCATGGGTATACGTCTACGACAGAATGGCATAGATGCAGACGAGCTGGTGGACGAAATTCATTATAAAAAAAACTGAGCGTGGAGCACGAAGCAGGTACAAAAGACCGAACAGTTCAAGTTTATAAGCTTGCAGAATCACACAGCTATCAGCTTGAGTTTGAATGCAAAAAATAACAGGAGAACAGATATGATACAGGTACGCTCTGGTGTTCTTTGTGCAGTTCGTACATTGTATAACAGTAACGTGGTCCAGGCTTTTATTTTTCCCGTTCCACGGGCTGTACATTCCCAGATATTGCACGAAGCAGGTGGAAGGTCGTGCACAGCGCATGTAATCACATTCGTCGCCCGACGAGTCCTACTTTGAAACTTAGCCTCCCCGTACCACCAGGGGAGAAACGCAGCGCTAGTGTCGCGCTGCCAAACTCCAGGCGAATGTCCCTAATGACACCGAAATTTGGGCAATGGCGACTTGGCTATCTTCTGGCTGCTTTGCTGATACGTCATATATTAGCTGTACATTTGACACTCCAGCATATCAAAATCAGGGTAGTGTTCATTGTGGCGTCACATCTAATGCCGAAGTTACGTAAATGCGTTCATTTCTCTCTCCCTTGATGATTATCGCTATGTCACTCTGAGTCGCTATGATGTCCTTCGGACAGCCTTCTGTGTGCTGAGATTTTAACATTCGTTAGGGAACCCTATAGGTGGGTTACATTAACCGGTCGATCCCCCGCTGCGGTGTCGCTTGATCATGTTCTTTTGGGACGTCAAGACACAAACTATCATAAGTGTAAAGAGCGGCTAGAAAGCAGGTGAGCTGGTTATATCTGATCTCCATAACGAACCCTGAGACTGGTGTAGAACTGGGGTATAGGCAGGGGTTTGTGTGTTTCTGCCCCAGTCTCATGGTTCGTTATGGATATCATAAACTTTCTCTTTGATTAGACAGTGGCCATTAGGTTAGTCACGTTTCGCGTGGAAGCTCAGTCATATCGATATATCCATCGGACCCTGCTTATGCCGTTCTTTCTGAACATGTCGTGTACCTCAAGAACTCGACCCGAAGATTTTGCTGCTAATTCGTCCTTGTGCATCACGTATGCTCTAGTCTAAATGACAGTTCCGCATTCATCATTGATGGCTACACACAATTGGCTACGCAGAATTGGCTACGTACAAGGGAAATTGGCTACTTTTGGCTACTTTCTCAGGGCGCGTTGGCGACTTCAGAATTTTGACCCGACAGCCCTGCTTGAAATGCTTTCCTGCAAGACATGTGCGCCGCCGCCGTCGAGTATTTGTCACGCGGCGACGACGACGCCGGTGCCCATCCGGCACGTCGATGTGTTTGCGCGTGTTCATGGTTCACGTACGGACGCATGGCAACTTTCGGTTTTGTGCTCTTGGGGAGATCACTCAGACTATCAGACACCATTGACGTCGCAAATAGAGTTCCTGCTTGTGAAAAGGGTGCGCTTGTTTTTCGTTGATAAGACTTCACATTCACATAAAACGAGCGCAGTGTAGCGTTACCTTGGCGCTCTAATTTTGCAAGGTAGGGACAAAAAGCGAAAGAAAAAAAAAACAAAAAAAAAACGCTGTGACTTGTTCTGCGAAGAGTGCCTAGCGTGGTGGAAAGGGGGGGGACAAATTCTTCCGATGCGAAAAAATAAAGTGAGTTATGGCAACTGTTTACGAGGTGCTAGAGACGCCGCTGTGCATTGGCTTATTAATTTACCACCCGGGTTCTATTTTGCATGATTTCTCATGATGAATTTTCATTATTCTTTCTGTAGTCCTTGTTCTTCTGCTGTTACATCACCGTGCAAATTGTGTACCAACTACGCCGCATCAATCCGGACTTTGATTCCCCATTACGCATGCTTAGTGTGGAGAAACACGTTTTAGGTGTGCAAAAAAAAAAAAAGAGAAAAAGCAAGAAAGAAGACGAAGAAGAAGAAAAGAGTGATCAGTTGTTGTCCCTCAACGATTATTTCAGAACTCATTCACTACCCTATTTGCTTATCACATGTGGTTAGCGTGGCTAGATAACGGGGCTTCGATAGTGCCCATGTAGTATATGCCTGATTTCGCGCAGCCATCGCCGTCGCCGGCCATAATGCCATCGGCGCGCATGTGTATTTCCTGCTTTCCTCTCTCTGTATGTGTTTTCCGAGCGTTCTGCCTGCCAAACGGTAAGTGACGTCACGAGAGCGAGACTGCTGACTTAAACAATTCAGTTTCAAATAATTGACTGTTAATTTAATTGAACCCTTGAAATAACTAGAAAAAAAAAGGAGCGTGCGTGAAGGGCTCAAAAAATATGCCAGGAGGAGTAGCAACTAGAATGACAAAACAGGCGAGCGCGATCCTGGTGCGTAAGAGAGCTTTCAGTCTCGCTGGTCGGAAGTGCCCTTTCCCTCAGCTGTCAGTCTCTGACGTCATCTCGTCCGCCCAATAGTGAGGCGCACGCCTTCTTTCTTTCCTTCCTTTTGCGCTTGCATATGGCGCGCTGGCGTCCAACGTAGAGCAGTCGTCCAGTCGCCTTGCTCCCTTGCCATAGCAGGCGCTTCTCGGCAGCCAATAAAAGTGCTCGGATTATCTGACATCACTACACGCCAGAATGTGTTGCACTGGCAAAGCATAACTTCACCACATATAGCACGCTCCTAGCCAACTGTCATTCCCAATGATATCATTCTGTGTCCTGATGGGAGGAGGCGCCTATCTGGGATACATATTATGCATGTCTCAGAGAGGCACCTCCCCCTGTTTTGAACAAATCAGGACACAGAATGATAACATTCGGAATGGTGCTATGTGGTGAAGTTCTGTAGGAGAGATCGTCGCGCCGCTCTCTTTCGCAAATGAAACATTTTGCGTGACAGTTCCTGAACGTGGTATACTCGTATCACTCGGTAAAAAAAAAAAAGAAAAAAAGTTCCTAGTGCCTTCCGTGCTCCTTTCAGGAAAAGCAGAGGGAGTATAAGGATACAGTCGACGTCCTCAAAGCTGCAGGGTGCTGATCGAGAACAAACATTCTTATTTCTTTATTACACACAAGCTTTCATTTAGGAGACTACCTTTCTTCAGGTGAAGAAGTGCACAAATGAAGTCTCCTACATGAAAGCTTGTGTGTAATAAAGAATAAGGCTTCACTGTTTGTGTTCCATCGGCACCATGATCCTTTCAGGAAAACTATATAGGTTCCCCAGAGTCTCAGCGTACACAGAAACGACACGCTGTGTCGCCCATTTATATGAAGTACCCCTCCTGCCGTACCAATGGGGGACGTCCTGTCCGAAGTGTTGCTATGGATCACGGATCGAATAACGCACGTGCGTCCACAAGCGAGACAGATTCATCATCAACACTCGTCTCGCCAGCCAAAGTTCTGGCGGGATGCACTAAATTTAGCACGCGCCCTCGCAAAAACATCGCACGCCAGATGTGAACTTCCAAACGTGATCCATTTGCACATGGGCGGAGTTTGGGATGAATTTATCTGGCTTCTTCTGTCTTGTTCATGGCCTGGTGACTGTGACAGCGGTATGTTCCAACAAAGCGTCAAGTGATATCACTTCATTATACTTGTACTGAATGAAAACACGAAAAATAGTTCGAGAAAAGCCCAACTGGACAGGTACAGCTGGACGTAAGCATAAGTCATTTCACGTAGGGTTTGCTTCCTTGCAACCAAATGTAAACGTTGTAAAGCAGAAGGGCTGGGAGCCACTGAACAAATAAACCTTATGCCGACAGACTTGCCTGAAAAGGTCAGACACTTTTTACATGTACATTTTCAATGTTTCACGGCTCCGTTACAGCGGCCGGTCTGAGGATAAATCTTGCCCATCTGTGGCCTGAACGAGCACACAACGAACACACAGCAGACGGCGCACCTAATACCCCTGTCACACGGACACTTTCGATCCGTATTGAGCCAATGCTCATCGAGCACAATGCGGATCCGGCGCTGCTACAGGGACGTGTTCGAGCAGGATCGAACTCCGATCCTGCTTAACCCGATCCAGTTCGTTAAACGGGATTGAGATTCTCGAGACGGCTCGAAGACCGCCATTGGCATCCTCGAACTCAGCGAATTTGTAGCAGTAAACAAAAATATTACATTAATTTGCGAATGTTCCTATACAAGCCCATGGAATTTCACGATTACGGTTTTAGTCTAGGTATGACGGGCGACTGCGTTTGCTAATTTGTTTAATCTCGACCACTCTCGACACCACGCCCCCCGTAAAGGCTTAGAAAATAGCACTATGCGGAAGCGGATGCGGTTTTTCTCTACTTTTTTGGAACATATTTGTCAATCCCAGCGCACTGCCACGGGGCTTGAGAAACTCGATGCGGACCGGACTCAATCCGCATTGAAGGTGCCGTATGGCAGGGGTGTAACTTGCACTCTGCCTTCGAATTGCTTGCGCCCCCAAACAACCTGAAAGTGCCACTCCGGGCTGAATTCAGAATTCTAATAGTTCTTCTTCAGTTCTTCTAATATGGTGTACCAGATAGGGTGTGCCAGTAGTCCCTTGTGCCCGGAGTGTGGTGTGTCAGCGACCGCGGACCATGTGATCATCGCATGTCCCACTTATCGGAGGGAGCGTCACTTGTTGGCAAACGACTTTGCGCGGATTGACAGCCGACCCCTTGACCTCAGACTCATTTTGGGACCATGGGACACACGAAAGCAGATGTCCGTCTTGCGACCCTTCATCACATTTCTGCAAACTACCGGCCTGATCGACTCTCTCCAAAACCCTGTCAGCGTCGTCAGCATCATCCTCATCACCATCCTCTCATTTTTCCGCAATAGCAATGGGGTAGCATTCTGCTCAATGAGCGGAAGTCATCCCCATATCATCGTCATCATGTATTTCTCTCTCTCTCTCTCTTCTAATATGTATATCATTGAATTCTACATGGTTCGAATGGCGCTTTCGCAACATATATTGTTTCCCTGCGTGAGAGGGGGGGGGGGGGTTCTATAAACGAATTTCCGACACGAGGAAGCATCACGATGTACGTGACATAGCTCCCGCCTGGCAAGTTGCACGAGCGCCACCAGCACTACAACTGCTGGCCACAGGGCTGCCCCACGCCGACACAGCGAGGTGACCCGGGTTCGATCCGGGCACCGGCTGTCCTCTCTGTGTGTTTTCCCTGGGTTTTCCTCGGACGCTTTAAGACAAATGTCGGCGGAGTTCCCTGTGAAGTCGGCTCAGGACGCACGATCCTCCAAGCAACATGCCGCCACACCGGCAGGCAGACCGCTCGGAAATAGCACATCACCCACATATCGGTCCATGGACGATAGCGTGCCAGGTGAACGCAACGCATTCTGGACAGGTCCTGGTCACATGTCATTGCAAACGTCATGCAGGTGTACCATAAACTAAAGTCACTGGATGTGACCCCTACATCCAGTGACTTTACCATAGACATGTCCGCGCCTGGGATCAGTGGCTAAACTGATTGTAAACAACGCGATTGATGTTTCTGTGCGTTGTTTTCCAATCCATGACGACGACCCTGTTCCCACGTCGATGTTTCCTTTTTTACCTCCTAATCCTTTCTTAGGTGCTTGTGACTTCGTTTCTACATGTCTGTGGGGGCCTGTATGATATATATTGCAACGTCGTTTTGTAATTTCTTTCGACCTCGGCAAGTTTATCCGATATCCTCGCAGTAAAACACCGCAAGTGAAGCCTCGTACAGCTGACCACTCCCGCAAATGTGATAACGACAACGGCGCTACGACTCACTGAACCGATGGGATGCACTCATACTTCGATGGAATAAGCTATATGGCGTAACAAGCACCCCACAGTTTCCACTGGCAAACAGGGGCGGGGGGGGGGGGGTGATTTGTGGAAATCGTGAGACGTACGCCTTTTTGTGACAATTTACATAAATGCACAAGTGGCACTAAAAAGTGTACACCTCCCGTTTTCAAAAAAAATCAGGAAAGGGAACGATGTGATTTGGGATGGTGACACTTGTCTATAGGGGCGTGTTACGGTGGTGAAGTTCTGCTTTTAGAGTGTGATGTACACTCTAAAACCAGAACTTCACCGCACAACCCGCTCGATACATGCCGTCATACACAATCAGACTCATTCCTGATCATTTTGCTGAAAATGGGAGGCGAACACCTTTTTGTGGTAATTTAAGTATAGGTTCGCCAGAAAAAAAGAAGTGAAAAAGAAGAAGAAGAAGAAAACGCTCTCTCCTCAAATCAGAAGATGCGGATGCTATTTGTATCCGGTTGACGCAGAGCATGTTATGCGGCCAAGTTACATTTCGAGCGTGTATCGTGCAACAGTCATATATCGTTATGATACGACGAAGGACTGCTGCAATATTTTGCGATAATTAAGGTACTTTATGCAAAGTGCCACAAAAAATCTACAGGTCCCGTTTTCTAAACATCAGAAGACAGTACGGCAATGGTTCCCAAACTGTGGGTCGCGACCCACAAAGTTAAAAAAAGAAATGCCACGCCGTGCCCGCTATTTTGCGTTACCAGGAAGCCCGTGGCAGGAGACCCGGAGGTTTCTCATAAATGCGCTTGCATGCGGGGTACGCGACGCTTTCGATGCATCACACAGCCTCGCTTTCACGCCTGATTTCACTTGTGCACGAAGGCCAAAATATATGTCGTGAGAACAACACTCACTCCCACTATAAAGGCCACAGCGTCTGCGTCTATCGCGGCATACACGAACGCCCCGCCTTCACGGCGCACCGCGCACTCGTGGCGCATGGCGCACAGTCGTGTGGCACAGCTCAAGTCCTCGGTTATATTAAATGACATATCTCGGTTCTCAAGCTTCAGTTTGAGAAGTACTTCCCCAAGAGCCAGTTCAAGAGACATGGCTAGATCAGGGATCCATTTGGCACGATATCTCTTCCCGATGGTTTTATATCGTACAACAGACGAAGAGCATGTTCATGAACCTGAGTTCATATTCAAGTTTGAGGTTGCGGCTTCCGCCAAAAAAACACTTCCAGAATTTGGGGTAGTTTTGGCCACGGAATACCCGAATTGACGAGAAAAGCCATTAAAATATTACTTTCGTTTGCGACAACGTATACTTATGCGAGCTTCGCTTCGCCGCTGTGGCGACACTCGAAACAAAGTACAGCAGGTCACAGCTCAAGATCGAGCCTGGACTGAGGGTTGCGGTGTCAAGCACCGTTCTGGTTTCGAGAAACTATGCTCCAAAAAACAGGCTCACTCCAACCACTAGGGAGAGGTAGCTATGCTTCCATGGCACTGCGCTCCTGCCGTTGTGCAAGGCATTTTTGGTGCAGAGAACTCACTCTGAATGTAGCTCCAATAAAATGTCATTGTATCAGTTTGGCTAACCTTTTAGTGTGTGTGTGTGGGGGGGGGGGGGGGGGGGCGACGAGGTCGCTTCTTTTTCTTCTTCTTCTTTTTTTTTTTTTTTCTATGGGCCACGGGGCGCCGAAGTTTGGGAACCACTGCAGTACGGTATCAGGTCATCTCAGGTGCCGAGGGTTCCAGGACGTACATGCACAGAGGTGGTGGTGGTGATGATGATGATGATGGAACTGAACTTCGCCGCATAGTACGCTGTGCGCCATCCAGGTTCCAGGTGTAGGGTTATCAGAGTTAACCCTATCTATCATTCATGGCAATGGTTGGTGCACAGCGTGCTATGCGGTGAAATTCTGTTTTTAGAGTGTAGTATGAGGTCTCTTGCCCGTCCGTGACAAACGGCGTCAATGAATTAGGAAATGCAGGAAATAAACGCTCTGGTGCCCTATTCTGAAACTGTCGGTCTACTTTATTGATGACTTCAGCTGCGATGGATACACTTGTCCGATCATTTGGGCACCGTGAGTTTATCGTGAAAAATTCCAATTCCAACGTTGGAAAATGTGACAACATGTGGCCCTTTCCCATTAAGTTTGTCATTTGGGGCCATTCTACCAACGGGGACAGAACTTATGTGTAGCAAAGTTGTCGAAAGTCACTGCTGTTGGCGGTTAACACACCGATTCAAGGTCGTTCAACTGGGTTCAAGGCTACGTTTCAGTCACGTGTCACGAAAGGGGCTGTGTGCCGTCGCCACACAATAGGCGATGAGGCGCCGGTCACGCCAGAATTCACGCGAATTACTGCCAATGAAAGGATGGCACGAGATGGCAACATTGAGTAACACCGCTTATGTTCAGGCTCCTTACAGCTTTGCATTGCTTGACGACACCCCATTTAAAGGGGTGCCGTCACGGTGGGTGCACGGTAACGAGTTTTTGATTCATGTTTCACTGGGGAAGTTAAAATGTTTCATTATATAAATGCTAATTGTTCAAAATGTTTAAACGTTTAATAGAACTGCGGTTTTTGCCGAAAACAAGCTGCAGTGCTTTTCACGCCTGTATTTGAATTAAAAGTATAAATATTTTGCATAAAGCACCCCCAAGCACAGCGAAAACGCATTTAAAAATTGTCTTCCCCGTCGTATGCTACCCCTGTAGTGTTGAAGCCAGTGTGGAGAAATGGGCGAAACACGGAAAATAATTTTTTTTTGCGAGATTTAGACCAAAAATGGTGCACCCACTCCCGCTCTCTAAACACAGAACTTCACCGCATAACACGCTGTGCGCCAACCATTGCCACAAATGATAAGGTTATCGCTTCTGATTCGAAGAGAAAGGGCAGTACGCCTTTTTGTGTCAATTATCGAAATACAAATTGGCACAAAAGGGCGTCTCTTCAGAAACGATAACCCCATCTTTCGTGGCAATGATTGGCGCAGAGCGTGCTATGCGGTGAAGTTCTGTTTTTAGAGTGCGGACCGTACTCCTCATTCACAACAAAATAAGGCAGTCATTACAGTAATCACACTCAGTTCAAGATGGGGAAGTGTAAGCAACAAGAAGTGTGGAGATCGTGCCTTCTGGTGGCCCTGTACGGGATAATTTTCCAACAGCTCGATCCCTTGCAATTTTCTACACTCTCAGCCCGACATGCTGAAGCAATACGTAGCTTCTTTATCAAGTAGTCAGTCAATCAGACTCTTCAGAAACTCGAAAAATACGAGAGACAATCGAGATCTCGAGACTGGTCTCCTCTCTACCCTATAATCTGCCTGCGTGCCTGTGTGCTGTGTGTGTATTTTTGTGTGCTGTGGTTTTGCCTACCGTTCTGATGTCATACTGACTCCACTGACTATCCCTATTTAGCGTCGTTCATCACCTCATCATCAGGACACATCACATCCTGCCCCATTGTGCCTTGGGGTAGTGGGCCGCACCTTAAGTGGCGAATTTCCCCATTCATTATCATTAACTTATTTGTTGTTGTTGTTCGAGTATCTCTCGTATTTTTCGAATTTTCGAAAGGACGGATTGACTGGCGACTTGATAAAGAAGCTTCAGCACGTTGAGCTGAGAGAAAGATCGACTGTTAGGGCGGGGACAGTCTCTGAAAAAAGAAGGTGGTGGAGGATTTAAAGAGAAACGCATAAACAATAACGAAGGTTTGCACATTATTGTGAGACAACTCGCAACTGATGCTCACCGGGACGGCGTTGTACGTTGTCATGCAAGAGTTGGTTGAACACTACGTTCCATCAACTAACCTCCCCTACCGCGACTACCTTTTCGTTTACCGTGCTCAGCGACGAGGCGAAAGGTCTGGTGGTTGACAGGTCTCCGCAGCTTGGTGCCTTGATGGGGTCCCACGAATTTGGTGCATTGGGATGCTAAACAGCAGGATACTCGGAATGAACTACAACGTTCTTCTCATTTTTCTGGCTCTATTTTTTCACCCAGAAACGCGTTTTGGAGTAGCCAGTTCTGACTGGGTCGGGACTAACCTCTCCATATTTTTCTTTCTTTTTCCAATCCAATCCCAAGAAGTTGATCGCCGATAGCATCTACATATTTACAGATGCGTTCACTTCACAAGAGTCGTCAACATGTGAATTCGTTGTGCCATCCTCGAGAGGGCACCGTGCGAGCCGTGTCTCCAGGTCGTCTTCAACTGCTGCAGATCTCTACGCCATTGAGGACGCTCTCCTGCAAATAGAGCCAATAGAAACTAATAGAAAAAATCAATAGAAAGAAATAGAAATGGTCTCAAATTACTGCAAGGTGCTGCGAAATCCTCTCTTGCAGCAATAATCTCCAGCGTCATTGCAGCTAACAACTCTGCAGTAAAATAACCTCATAATACAGTGGGACACTGCGGCGGAACGGATCACACTGTTAATTTTAAAAACAGATGGGTGGCGGTGGTGCTGGTGAAAGGGCTCGCCGTAACAGAAACAGAAAACAGAACTTCACAGCACGCTCTTAGTCAACCACCATCCCGAATGACATCGTTAATTCTGCTCCCTGATTGGTTAAAAACGTGAGGCGTACGCCTTTCTGTGACACTGATGCAGTTATGCTAATTGTCACAAAAAGGCGTACTCCCCGTGCTTTCCACAAATCAGGAGTGCTAACGCCATCCGTTCTGTGCAATGCACTCTAAAAACAGTACTTCGCGCCGCATATCATGCTGTGCGCCAACCATTGCCACGATTGATAGGGTTATCGCTTCTGATTCGAGGAGAGAGGGAGGCGTACGCCTTTTTGTGTCAATTATGTATCCAAATTGACACAAAAAGGTGTACGCCCCTTTTTTCGAATCAGAAGCGATAACCCTGCACTCTTAGAAATGAATTTCACCGCATAGCACGCTCGGCCAACCATCATCTCAAATGATATCGTTATATGTCCTGATTTGTTGAAAACGGGAGGCGTACGGCTTTTTTGTGACATTTATGGTGTTCATAATTGTCATAAAAGGCGTGGCGCCTCCCGTTTTCAACAAATCAGGGCAGATAATGATATCATTCGAGATGATGTTCGACTAGCGCGCTATGAGAGTGTGCGTCTCAATGCATCCAGACGCGCTGTGTGCCTTGGCGAGCTATCTCAAGCTGAATTAATGCTCTCACGTTCATATCTCTCCATCATAAAAAAAACTCACCCGGTTCACGCTATTTACCTATTCCTTCGAGTTTTGGTCTGCGTTAGAAAGTTTCGTCCCGACCTTTCCGAGAACTACGTAAAGACATTCTATGGAACTTTTTCTTAATTCCGTGTTAGCGCCGCGAAGCAACTGTGGCTATGAGCGGCGTACAGACGTTGACAGATGGAGACAGCAGGAAGGAGTGAGTGGGGAACAGGGGGGAGCTAGTAGTCGTCCTGGGCCGACTTCAGGGGAACTTGTGTCGGCATTTGTCTGGAAAGTCTGCCAGAAAACCCAGGGAAAACCCCAGACAGCACAGCCGGTGCGGGCATTCGAACCCGTGTCACCTCCCGTGTCGAACCAGTGTCACCCCGCAGCCCAATGCGTACGCATGTTTCAGTTAAGCCATATGATCGTGACAGCACGGAATGGTTTATTGATGCTGAGGACACTGTCCATTAGCGAGCCACTTTTCCCAACTGACAGACGCTGTGGCCACTGCTGACATGGTTGCCAGCTTACTGATGCGAAGCGTACCAGTCTTGGTGTCGAAAGATGTGGCAAACAACAACAACAACTTCATTTTGAGATGATGAATTGGATATGGAAGGTCGTGGAAAATATTTTGGCCCAAATGTTCGCCATGAATCGGGTCATACACCAAAATCTGACGAGTTGGTTTTGCGCCTGCGGGTATTGCGGGTATGCCCGCGTAATCCGCGGAGGTAGTGCAGGTCTACCCGCACCTTACCCGCAACCCGCGATGACACGGAAATGTGTACCCGCAAACAACAAACTTGCGCCGGTACCCGCGGGTACCCGCACCGCACTCGGCACATCTTTAAATGTGAGCCCAAATATATATTTGTATTCGCTAACTTCTGCAATGACCTTTTCGTTACCGATGCTACATTAATATTGAAATACCTCTTTGATTGATCTTAACCACGAAGACAGGACAAATGGGTTTATCTTAGCCTTTGTAGAGGGGCATGCACATTCAGTATATGTCTCCGGCAAGTCTGTGACCGCTATCCAGCGCAAAGTTCCGAAGAGAATTGTTGTGCTGAAAATAACCACTGTACGCTCGAGGGCGCTTTCCAGGAACTGCATTCCACTTTTACGCCGTGAATCGTCTGCAATGAGTGTAACTTTCTTGTCAATTGGCAGATTGGCTTGCATGTGGAGCACTTTGTTAGTTACGCCTTCCTGCGAAACTTGTGGAAGGCGCACGAAGACAGCACGAATCGCATAATCCTCCTGCCCTTAGTAAGCTTAGAAGCAGGTTCATTTGTGTCCCTGTGGGCACTATGGTCCCGAGTTCTATGGCGAGTAGGAGCGAATAAGAATTGCAAATCCGTGGAGAGATTCCCTGGTGAGCTATATCAAAAGAAAATTAGCAGCACGTACGATAAGTGCTTATATCCCGTTTTCAGTGAACGCAGGCAGTGAATCTATAGGCTTCAAATAGTGCGCGTCTCTTTTTTTTTTCTTTTTTTTTTTCTACATCTGACACAAGGAGAAGTGAAGATAAGCAGGAGCGGGGACCTATACGACCTTCTGTCACTGTCTGTTCTATACGACCTCGGTATTAAATGCATGGTGTCAAGTACATCACGAAGCGGCTACAAGCAGAAGTGTGATTCGAAGAGAACATTAAAAGTCCTCCGAGAGAAAAAGAAACGCAGTCGTGACCTCAAGCAGACGACATTAAAGCGAGCAGCCAAGCGAGGAACAATGCGACGCATCATTCTTTCACCGCACAGTGTTGTTAACCTCGCCAGTATCACCTGCACAGTTATGAAAAAAGTATCGCAACTTGTAATGAAGCAGCAACACCATCATATATACTCTGTATATTTACACCTCTCCAACGGAGCGGAACAGAACGAGTCATTTTTGTATTCCCCCTTCCCTGCGAGAGTTCCGGCCTTGAGGCGACCCCTCAAAATGCACCCCTCTGCACACCCCTCCCTTCCATAGAGGGGTATCGAAAAACGTGCGTGTTGTGTGTATTTCATTCCCTCTCGCTCTACCCCTATTTTTCTCTCGCCGGCAGTATACCCGCAGTTGTGCCTCTGTTTGTTGTCTGTGCGAGTCTGCTCTCTCTTGAGCACGTGACTGCGAGGGGACCAGTCGGATTGGTCGGGTGGCGAGTCGGCGGTACCTCCGGCGGGACCACGAGGTCGGTGTTTCACCTACCTGTCAGTGCAAAAGTGTCTCAGGTGTCTGACTATACGATGTGGCTCAAGAAGGATATGTATGACAACTGTCTGTGATTGCAATGAGTGTTGCGGTTCACTGTGTCGTGACTATTTCGTTCAGACGTTATGGAGTATTGCTTCAAAGCCTGCGGAACGACAATGTTTGAAGAGAGGAGCAAAACGACTTCGCCCGGTGCTTCTCCGTAAAGGAGGAGCACAGCGGGACCTCAATTAGTGCATCCGCCGCTGAAAGTGGATTCAGACTTTGTAAAGGCGGTTCCGAGGATGAGTGTGAACGTGGCCATGCCCTTGGCTGCGCACAGCCGCCAGACTTCTGGTAAGTACACGCATACTATGTTCAGGGAATGTGGAAGCAATTGTGCATGTCTCTTCTCCGAGCTCCTTTTGTGCTCTGGAGCAACGACTTGCACTGCTGGGATGGGCGCCACCGAACTCCATTCTATATAGTTGCGCAGACACGCGCACGATATGGTGCATTTGATTATCTCGAATCTGTACTCAACTAATAGTTCTTCACACGGTGAAAGCTTCCAAGGGTTCTCCCTGACCTCAGAGAACCCAAGGGACCTGCCATCGTTGGAAGAAACATTCGAAATTGTACCGAATTTAACTTTAGTCACTTTAGTGTTGCGCCTATAGTGAGTATGCTGTGCATTGTAGCTTCAGCTACGTACCAGGAGAGGGGTATAAGCGGTATTGAGGTGAGATCGGTCTTCTGTGGTTCCGTCAGTTCAGATAGAATCCTTCTTTATTCTCAGACCGTAGCTCAACCGACAGGCTTGAAAAGAAAATACTAGAAAATGCAACGTGCGAAGGCAACGGAATGTATTTGAACAACTGCCAACTTGCCTGGAGACGAAAAATAACTAAATGGAATACGAGGGTAAAGGCGAATGACCAGCAAAATGACAAACAAAATCAGACAGCGCCCGGTAGTTCACGCGGTCGTTACTGCAACCGTGTGTCTCTCTCACACTGAGGGACAGCAATGAGCACCATGCAAAGCGGGTGCATCGCCGTTGTCCTGGCAACAGGTTCTTGTGGTTTAGGAAAGACCCGGATAGTTTTTGTGTTTTTATTGGGTTGGCTATACGTGTCAGAAGTTACGATAGTCACGTTCAACCTATACGAACGGCATCTTGGGATCTGTAGGTGAACGCATGCGTTTTGGATTGAACTATGAAAATAATTATTGCAAGACATGAATATGAGCAGAAACTATTAATACAATGTTTCAAACATTATATTGCCCTCTGGTGCTCAAATGTAGGGAGAAAAAGATACATCGACAGCGCCACGACTATAGGTAGTCCCTGGGAAGGGAACGTACCGGGCGCTGAAGAACTTGTTTTCTCGTTTTCTCAGCCGTTTTGGTTTTGTTGTGTTTGCCTCACGGTATCAACTGTGGTTTACCAGACCGGTAGATGTTAGAGTACGCTATTGCCAAACTAAACATGGAGCAACGTTAAGTTTGCAAGGTTATAGTTAAAGCTAGGTCGTGAAAATAGTAACTGAATTCCAGTACGTTACTTTTTAAGAAACGAAATCCGAGTAAACGTAACTTCCACTACTGTGCTACCGCAATTACGTAAAAACCCCTGTCGTAGTAGTATTGTTCTTTCTCGGAGTTCTCGTCAGTATAGGTCCTATCGCTTGAGATCACTACTGTTCTGTCTGGATGTCCTTGGATTTTCCTCATGCGCTATGAGGCAAATACTGGCTCAATTCATCGTGAAGTCACCCCAGGAACACGATTCCCCCTCCAAGCATCCATGCCGCCGTAGCAAGCAAAGAGCATTGACATTGATTACACTTCGAGGTACAGCCTTATAGGGGAGCTTTTTATCCTCAACATAGAAATTATTGGTAGGCCCTTCATTCCTCATTGGCCTTGGCTACTTAAGGAGGAAAGTGCAAAAATTCCTCGCGGAATGAAATATATCTTTACCTTGACATCAATGCAAAAGGAACGGGATTCATCGGTTCTGTCGTTCGTGATTTATGAGCAACCCGCAATTTACGCTTTCCCTCTTTCTCTTTTTCTCAAGATGCGCGGCAATGCAGAGAGGGCTGTCAGACTTGTCTACTCAGAGATTGTCCCCTCAGACAACCTCCCGCGATGATTGGATGAATCGTTTGAGGAAGCCAATGACAGGCCGCTCCGCATTGCCGCCCTTCTTGAGAAGGAGAGAAGACGGAAACCTTAAATTGCGTTTTTTCTATCGATCATAAATCACGAACGACACAATGGATGAATCACGTTCATTTTGTCTCGATGTCAAGGTAACACCATCTTTCATTCCTCGGGGATAATTTTCTTCACTGTAGTGCCCCTTTAAATCCAGAAAATCCAGAAAAAGAATGTCTGATCTGGCTGATTGTACCGGCGCCCGCGGTCCACAGTCGTCCTTGAGCCACAAGATCAGCTTTGATAGCGACTGCAGACGTCGCAGTTCGAGCACTGCACGGACAAGTTCGACAAACAACATTCGAATTTGTGATGATCGGCTCGCCGACGCAACCTCTCGCCTTGCCCGAGTATCACATTTCAATGCTACTGCTGTTGGAAGAACAAGCCAGGATGATGATGATGGCGTTGTGAGTGACGATAAATGTTGATTTGCAACGATACTTCTCGTGTAGGGCTGTGCGAATATGTATTCAGATTTTCCGAATCCTGAAACCAATAATTGTGTACTCGATTCGAATTGCGTATCGAACATAAAATACTACATATTTCGAATAGTTCCGAAGCTGCACGCGTAAGCCTGTCGGCACAGTTCTCTGTAAATTCGGCCCAGGACGCACATCCCCCCCCCCCCCCCCGAGCAACATGCCACCCGGCAGGCAGGCAAACCGCTCGGAAATGGCCACACCACCATCACCCGTAAGCCTGGAAAAGGCGCACGAGAAGATATACAACTGAGTTGCTACTTCATACGAAGATCTATATGCGCATGTAGTATATCACGTATTGATGCCGCATGTTTCGGATCGGTTATATAACCATTCGGTTCGAATTCGCTTCGGTTTTACAATGATTATTCGCGCCACCCGACCAGTTTCGTCCCATTCCCTTTACAAACTGATGCACATTGGATAGCAGTGCGAGTACCGTTATCAGGTGTATCAAAGCGTAGGAGCAGTGCATTGAAATCCTCCGGTATATTAATTTGCAGAATTTATTAGCAAAACACCCAGGGAGTCCCGCCTAGGTAGCAACTGCTTCGCACTGTACAATGAACCCAATGACCGATTCCTACCTCCGTAGCAGTAGCACTACAGTGATTGATGCGGCTGCTGCAGTGTGCAGTAAGCGCGCACGCAGTTGTCATTAGCGCGATGGGCACGTTGCAACTGTCGTCGCAAAGAGCACAAGCAGCCGAGTGCATGAGGTGGAATGACACGGTATGTATGCTACATGACGAACCCGTCTGCACATGCGCGCTTTCTTACGCGCACAAACAATTCTTTGGATGAGAACTCCTGAGATATTGATCATCCCCAGATGCACTCCACTCCGGCCCGAACGCTAGAGTGACGTCAGCGTGACGCATATATTTCAAGGTCACGTGCTGAGCAGCGGGAGAGGACAACCAGAAGGAAAGGAAAAAAAAAAAAAAAAGTGTAGCAGACGGCAGGTGCCGTGCACATACTAGAGTACGCAGGATGGGGGGGTGCGAGTGGCTGTCAGAAATGGACTGCGCCAGATGTCGACTTCGGCGGCATCGCGGGGGATCGCAAGAGAGGATTTTCAGGTTTGCGCATGCGCGCTTGCTCTGAGGTAGGCACGGCAGATTTTATCGGCGATGGAGCTTTTGCGTGTCACTCGTTGCCTTCGGATGCGTGTAAAGGTGCGTGTAAAACGACCAGATAATAGTGCCGCTCCGGTATGCTTCCCAAACACTTGTACAACCGTTCAACCCCAAAAGGGAAGATCATGCGCTAACGATACCAACAGTTATTCGTCCCGTCAAAACACGGTAATAAGACTAGCGACAAGGCACCACTTACGCTTCTTTCAATATTCCGAACCCACATTGGGTCAGTTGGATTCGGCGCCTGAGAACGGAACGAATTATTCCGACATGAATACTATGATACGGGTACTCCGATATCGTGGACTTGAGTATGAAACAGCGAAGGATTTGTCGGCTTTCCCATTTTTAGACTGTACGCCAGAATAGTGATCTGTTTTTTAAGCGCGAACTCCAAATGCATACATCTAAGAATACTGTACTTTGTGAATCGAGTGATTTGTGAATATAGGTAATAACTAAAAGGATTAAGAAAACATCCCATGATGGTCAACTGCATGAGCATGTTGCACGTACAGCAGTCCTGTTGTTTTTAGCTAAGTCAGATCCATAACAACTGTGAACGATGACATTTCGTCGTATGCCTATTTCCACCGACGTCCCAAATCAACCAAAAACTCATTTCATCCGAAAAAATGTTTGGACGTTCCGGGCTTTCGGGTGATCTGGGCACGGGGGTGGCAGTGACCCATATCCCCCAAATGCTCTTTTCATCCGAGCGCCCGGAACCGCCGAAAGCCGGGTACTTGAAAGAACACGCTTCCCCCGTTTGTCAGGGAGAGGAGGAAGGGTGAGCGGTTCTTGGGTGTGCGGGAATCCAATGTACTTCCTGCAACTGACTCAGAAGTGAAGTTTGCCAAGGAAAGGTATTATTGATGTCGATCGCGTTCAAGCAGTGATCCGATCCGAATAGAGAGATATTTTCCATATGAGTGACTGGAGTCCAGGCACTGTGTAGGTCATGATAGTGGAAAACGAATAGTAACAAAGCGCCCACGGCACAGGTCCCGAAAAAGGTTACAAGAAGGACCTCCTCCTTTACTTTTATTTAATGCTTTCTGTTAATACAGTTCAGACGTTCAGAAAACGCTCTATTAACAGGCTGAAACAACCCCTAGAAAAAGCTTGCAAGCAGTATGAATGCATGAAACCAACATATCATCTAAACCGTCAATCTCCTCAGAAGGCGCTTGAGGTTTGTGTGTTTTCCGCCGTCCCGCTATATGTTCCAGTCACAGGACATACTATTCCCATCATGTTCTCCTTCCGTGCCTCATGACGCGGACCTCCATAAGCTTCCGAAGATAGTGATTCTCCCGTGAGCAACGTGCATACGAATAAAATTCATTTTCGAAATATCTCTCTGTTCAGATCACTTCTTGAACGCGATCTCATTTGTACACACCGAGTGTCGTGTCATTTCTACCCACCCAAGCTCAGGCTTCTTTAATATAGATCCCGTGCATCAGCTCTCATTTTTATATCAGTCATATCTGTTACATCTCGCGGAGATCTAGATGCTAGACCTCTAAGGAGAATTATTAAGCACGGAAACAAAAGAAGCTGTAGAAGCCAGCGGGACCGCTACATCACGTTACAGAACATTTCGAGCACCGGATGAGTAGCACTCAGGGACCCACATGATGGCTAGGGTCACGTCACCCTCTCTGGTGAGCTGCAGGAAGCACAGCTCGAGGCAGACTTAACTGGAACGCGACTTCGACCGTCGAATCGGGAAGAGAGCCACCCTAGCGACGCTTAGGAGAAATACAGGGAAATAACGTTTCCACTGTCCTACTTATGGCGAATTCGGGTGGTCATTTTATGGCAACACGGCCTAGCGCTCGGAAATTGCTAGGTCGGCTCCCGAGCTGGATCACGTGACAGTTGCCACCCGAACACGAGTGCCAGGGATCTAGCGGTTTTAGGATCAGGATCAGGCTCGCGTCATCCCTTTTGAAGCAGGGCAGAGTTCGTACACTTGGATCAAGCTAGGGGCATCGCGGTCGCCCGTCTTCGGGTTCCGTCGTCTGCTAAATTACGTGAACTTCGACGTGCGGGCCAATGAGGGCACTCGTCACCGTTGCAGTGCGGATTTGACGACACCAGATATAGTTGGGCAACCCGCTGCTCGATAGTTTCGAGACCGCGCGAAAAACATCCTAGCTGGCAAATTCTGGGCGCTCGGAAAGCGCCACGCGAACATGCGAGGTTGCTTTGCTTCGCCCAAACGAACATGACTGTTCAGGATCTGGAAAAAAAGTTGCCACGAAATGATCACCCGAATTCGCCATTATGCTGCGAGGGTGTCCGCCTTGGCATGAGATGTGGACTCGGCATTACCCTCAACTGTGGTTATCATCGCGACGTTTGTTTGGGTTTGAGGCGATTAAAGGTGCATGCTGACCGATATCACGCGGATGCGATGCTGTTATCTCATTAGCACAGAAACGTGGACACCAAATCCAATAAATTTCCCACTAGACTCCGTGCATCCTCATTTGGTTCATCACAAATCTGAAAATGCCCAACTGAGCGACCGCGACTATCTTCGCCTGTATGAATGAGATAAAGTCATCGCATCCGTGCGATATCAGCCGACATACACATTCACATAATCGCCGCAAACACAAACAAACATCGCGATGATAACCACAGCTGAGGATAATGCTGAGTCAACAGCTCATGGCAAGGCAGACGCTCCAGCAGCAACAGTGGGACAGTCGAAACACAGTTTGCCTCTATTTCTCGTAAGAGCCGCTATGGTTGCTCTCTCCCCGACATTAGCTCCGCCAGTCGAAGTGGCTTCGAGCTGTACATTGGATACCCGCACAGCTCACCCTTCCTCCTTTCCCTGTTAAACGGGGGAAGCGTGTCCTTTCAAGTATCCTGCTTTCGGTGGTTGTGGGCGCTCGGATGAAAAGAGCATTTGGGGGATATTGGTCACTGCCACCCGCGTGCCCAGATCAACCGAAAGCCCAGAAGCTCCGAATATTTTTTCGGAGGAAATGAGCTTTTTGTTGCTTTGGGACGTCGGTGGAAATGGGCGTTTGGAGGATAGGAGCTGCCACCAGAAAAAGTCCAGGACAAGATAAGTCAAAGATAACATGCATCTCCGTAGATATTTCACCTTCACGCAGGAGCAGCTGCCAGGTCTGCGTTAACGTCAACCTGACGACCGGGGGGTGCGTTTAATTTGCCTGGAACTGTTTTCTGCAATGCTCTGCAGGAAAATAGCGATAGAGAACGTGCTCTCACTACAGAACGTACGGTTTGGCAACACGAACCTTGTGTAAGCATTTATGTCCCGTTGCGCCAGAGAGAGAAGGGCGATAGGCGGAGTTAGCATAGATCGAGAAGTTACCCGTCAAAAAGAACTCGTTAAAGTTAAGTTATCGTGTGGAAAATGTAACTAAGTTAATAACGAAGTTCTTCAGCCTTAAATGTAACTCGCAGTTACGGAGTCACTTAAAAAAAAAGAACAAGTTACTTCCAAGCTACTTCGGACACAAAATAGCACTACACAGGTGCAGCGCGCGCGAGCAGTTGAGTTTGACCTTGAGTTGCCTGCGGAGGAGTGCACCGTGCTTAGATTGTTTTCGTTTATGTCCAACAGCTCGAACGCTTCGCACCTTACTCCATGTGGGCGCACAATGGTTCAGCTTCATTTCAATGGCAGCTGTTCCTACTTCCTGAATAGATACTGCCATTGATTGAATATCACGCTTTATGGCATAAAATGCCATGAAAGAACCGGAGTAAAAGCAAGAAAATATGTGGACGTGAGTGAAAAGCGAATTAAAAGTAACTTGGAACCACAAAGTTACTTTGGCAAAGTTACCTGAAAAAGGAACGAGTTCCTCTGAAAGTTACCACGGCGTAAAAGTACCGAGTTAAGTTATAAGTTACCGAAAAAAGGAACTTAGTTACAGTAACGAGCTACTTGTAACGAGTTACCTCGAACTCTGGGAGTTAGTGTCGAGCCCTGCACGGCTGTTCTTAGGCTCGGCTCTATCAGATGACGTGTCCCTCTGTAGTTGTTGCGTAGTTATTGCGCTCTTGCATTGTATTTCATCACTTTAGATTTTCTTTGCGGGGACGGACATTGCCTGGCGAGTGCCAGGTCAGTCATGTACATGTTGTTTAGTCATATGTGCTTCTAGAAAGTACTTTCTTCTAACGATTGCAGCAAGCCTCGCTGAGGAATCGCTCCAGAAACGTTATAGTGTTTCTGCGTGTAGAGCTCCGTGATGTGTGTGTGTTGTCATGGAGGACATAGACAAGGTCTCTTGGACGTGACTACACTCGCTGCAACAGTTCAGCAGTACTTTCGTATTCGTTTTTTTTTTTTTTTTTTTCATCGCTGCGCACGCCCTGTGCACTCTCCTATTAGTTTTATAAAATTCCGCGTTTTGTTTCGGACAAGTTCACGGCCAGCCTGCACTTGGTGGTAAGAGGCGCAGTAAAAGTGCAACTGGGCGTCGAGCGAACGTATGCGACTCTGCAGCGACGGCGTATGAAAGGATACCACAGCCGTCTGCAAAATGTTTGCAACATTATGAAAGACGAAAAGCGACAGGGCGAGCACAAGGAGCGATATGGTGGCGACGTCTGCGGAGTGCCTCTGTACTGCGTCTTGGAAACGACCGCGGACTCGGAGCGCTAGTGTCGAAGCTGCAATTGAAATGTGTGAACCGTCACTGCTACGCTTACGGCACATTCGCGGAACCTTCCAGAACAAGTGCAGCCAAATCGAAAACACTTGTAGAGAACATCCTACCGCATAGGTCACGCTATGAAGACGATTGCTGCCTCCCTAAGTCTGACCTCGCTCCAATAGGCGATCGACCAATCACGATCGAGAAGTTTTTGGGATACAGTACAACGTGTATTGCAACCGCATGGCGATCCTTTATGCGCGCGTAGCAGCGTGCTTTACTGCTCACCCTCAGTCCACCGTTCACATAAGAAAGAAAAGCTAGCGTTTCGGTCTTTCTCTCTACAGAGCTGCACAATACGGGACAATTTGGCGTCTTAAATTTTAACGGGGGGGGGGGGGGGAGATCGCCATCGTTCTGTGGGGACGTTTGCACCAGAATAACGTCGACTAATAAAAACGGGAAGAAAAGACGGCGCGCATCTGTTGATCACCGCCACTGGGCCGTAAAAAATGCGGCTCTACCCCTCCACGTAACCGTTTTCACATCGCCCCCACCGCCCCGCACCATTGTTGATACCGTTCTTCTCTTTTTTTAAACTCATTTTAGCTGTTACACTTCTCCGTGTGAATTATGTGACCCTCCACCTGGAATACTTAGGTATAACCTTAGAGGAGTCCGACGTCCTCTTCAATGGTCGAAAGGTACCGCGTGTCTTTTTCGCTTTCTTTCGATATCCGGGTGGCTGCACCGTTATTATAATAATGCCCCTGAAAGCAACGTGACGGTGCATCGGAGATGAGGGGTCTCTGTGTTGGTTTCAGTCGTCGCTTTTTGGTTGGCCTTTACGCACCTGCGAAGTATGTGACTCCTTTTTGTTGTTACTCTTTGACATTCCTAGGTGCCCGTATTTTCCTTTTCAGCGGGTGCTTAGACCTTCTGTGCCCGCTCCAATTTTGCAGCGATGTCCCGAACGGTTGCCCTCCTGGGTGGTGGGGTGCCTTCTTTTGTGCTCGTTTGTCGTCGAGTGTAGGGGAGGGCACGTGTATTCCAAAAATCCTGCTCAAATTACCGTATTCTAACCAGCCCGCCATAGTCAAGCCAGTAAAGCCTACCCTGTAGCGCCCAGCCTAACGCGCGAAATTTGACATGAAATATGAGTAGCACCTAGTTCTGTTCTCTCCTTCTGTCTGTCCTCGTTACCTATAGTGCTAGTCCATCATGCAAGAACGACACCAACTTGCCCAGTTTATCACCCTAATGAAACATGGAACTTTTTCCCGTTTTGAAATATTAACATTGTACGGTTTTTTTAATCTCAAAATGACATCATATCTGCTGCACTTAATAATTACGTTTTGCTAGAGTGTGCTGTCTTTTTTTTTTTTTTTTTCATTCGTTTATTTTCTCCACAACGAAAGCGGCGACACGCAAGTAGTATATTCCACACTTGTCCATCCTTTCAATATGGTTTAAAGACGATCCCCTTACTCAAATATGGGCTATACGGAAACGTAGGACAAGGAAGACAGTGTCCCCCTGAAAGGCCCTAGTCCACAATTGGGGTAAATTTTTGGCGAAAGTGTTTGTAGTTGGTTTGGCTTCGTGCATGGCAAAATGAAATGGAGCGTGTGACGCTTATGAAGAGAGCCAGCTACTCCAGTTCTGTTAAAGATGAAATAAAGTAAGTAAAATGATCATTATGGAATAAAGGAATGGGGGAAAAAAACGGCAGACAGTCGAGTGTCATACAGTGTGCAGTGCAATGTTAACTACAAATTTCCACCGTCACAAATCCCTTACGAAAATCCCATTAATGTTGATAGTCCACTGCATGCCCTCTGATAGCGGTTCAATCCCGTACCCAGGAGTCTTTGTCTTTGGCGAGAATATGGAACGTAGGAAATTGGGCTATAATGGGTATTACATCACCAGAACTCTGTGCGAATAGCAGCGTTGCCGGTGGCATCCAGCACAACGACGTCACTTACATCTGACCTACAAATAAATGTCCGCTTTCGTTACGAGCGTGAAACGTGTCTTCCTCCCTTTGAGTGTTGATGTGCAACGAAAGAAAGTTGCGTACTGTATTTTGAAATATGTGAAACGAAAACGTAACGTTTGGAAAATTTAAAACTACATTTGAACTGTGTTGAGGGTAACAGCCCAGCTCCCCTCCCCATTCCCAGGTTTGATGACACGGTGGAGTTTCTCCGCGTCGCCGTGTTTGCACCCCCTCGATGTCAGGGACCTGTTACAGAAACCCGCCACACCGTTAGACCAACCCGCTTACCTTTTACCGTATAACCACACCAGCGACGTTCCCACCGAATATTCTAGTGGAAGAAAAAAGAAAAAAGCTGCTCACGGAGCAGAAGTTACGCCGCATATTACGTTGAGCATTCGCAGGGTGCCGCAATATCGGGACTGGAGTGGCGTACTGCGCACTTAGCAGCCGACGCCCTGTGCGTCTTTTCCTGTCATCTGCTATGGAATATCTTGTGGCTGCACCGCATGATATTCACCACGGTTACAGTGCACGAAAAGATATGACGTCGAGCCCTCGCGCTTACAGGCATTACGGGGCAGCAGAAAGCTACGTGACGTTTTTCACATCTTCCGCTGGAGCATTCTCTGGAATGTCGCTCGGTTGAAAACAAGGTTACTCCTTTGTTCAAGCGGAACGCGCCGTGATGTGTCGTGCTCTCGGAGCAACACCGCACACCGATGCGCTGTATCCGCCCCATCATTTCTTTTTCTTTTCGTTTAGTTGCACAGCATTTCATATGATACTGCAAGATGTCCGCAAATCGATTCCATATACCGGTGAACGAGAAGAAGGAGATTAAACTGTCGACAGTTTTTTTTAATCCTTCACATTCAGCGTATGGCTTCGAGGAAAGCGGTCGCCTTCTAGGAAATCGCCTGCTCTGTTCTTTTGCTTTTTAAGTTTTCCGCTCTCTCCTGCTTCGATTTTCTTCCCATAGTTCTTTCGTTGCCACATAACTGCCTTTCACTCTTTTCTTTCATTTCACGTTCTCAGTGGCTTCTGCCAACACAGTGTGGTCCATTCTCGGATACACTAATGTCGAAGTCCATTGAGAGAGCAAACTTTGACCCACGGCGGGCGTGGGTCAAGTGCCTACTCCCGGTGGCAGCAAAACGGTTTGCGTCCCCAATGGAATGTTATCTGCCCTCCGCGTGTGCAAAGCGTTGCAATCCGAGTCTCTCACTCCCTCTTCTGATTGAATCGACCACGCCATGCACATAGCGACGTAGCCACTCCAGGATTCCTCGGAATTCCGACCTACTAACCAGTGTAGTACTCGTGCGTAGTACCACCGTGGTAGTACCCTATATGACATTACTGGCCCTCATTTGTTGCGCCAGTGGAACATTTCGCGTCCGACCTGGTTCTGCCAACGGAACTTTTTTTGCACCTTCCCATGGGCGTTCCGAGAAGAGGCAAGGGGTGGGGGACGCTCCCCTGGAGGTCCAAGACCTCCTGTGGAAATTGTCCGCTCTTTACTCGCAGGTCGTCATAAGAATCTGAATCTTATTCACCGGATCCTCTGCATATCAGAGCGATTGCCGTCATTCTGTCGTATAGTGTCGATTGGTTGCTAGCACCCCCCTCGCCCCGCCCCGGTAACTGGAACTCTTTGCCCTCCCCGGGAGGAAATCATGCGAACGCCCGTGCACCTCCCCGAAACAAAACTTTGATCTAGCTTGGCCAATGGAATTCGTCATGACAGGAAATCACAGCGCAAATCAATGTAGGGCCACGTGACCTCAAGTTTTATTTTTGTTCGCTAGAGGGAAGGGGGTGAGAAGGAATGAGTCAAGGCACTACATCCTCGCTGTATCGCCAGCCAAGTTCTTGCAGGTCGTGGTCCGCTTTGCGGTATTGCTGCTGGCACTCACCGAACAATGGTTGCCAACCCCCTGTGAGACGGATTCCGTTTGTAGCGTGAAAGAACGTGCGCCTCTATGAAGTAAATAAATAAAAGATAGCCTGACAGGTGGTGCACCCCGCTGCGCAAGACTGGAAATAATAGTAGAAAGAAAAAGACTGGCAAGGAGGGGGAGAATCCTCCGAAGAATTCCTTCTCAGTTTATGGGCATTGTTATCATTATTTTCCTCTGGCGGTCGATTTTGGAACTCCTTCCCCGGCCGTTTTTTCGGGAGTCTTTTACGGGTTGGAGTGGCATTTTGAGAACGTGTTTTAGACTCGGTTTAGCAGCGGGATTTATTTCGAGAGGGTCAGGGGAATTTGAAAGCATTCGTAACTATCGTTGCCCATTCCCTACGCTTTGCAATACTGTAAGTGGTGGAACTGCTGTGTGAAAGGCAAGGCCCTGTACACGCCAAGTCTCTTTTCTCTTTCGAAACTGGTTGCCTCGAACGTGGCACCCACTTACTACATATATCATAACCAGTGGCATGGCTGGTTGAGTGGGTAGAGCCGCAAGGTTGCGCTAGAGATTACTGTACACCTGCCACAGCCACAGTTGCTTCGCAGCGCTAACACGTACTTTAAAAAAATATCTCCCATTCCAAGTGGAGCCAGCGCGTACAAAGGGGTGGACCTCGATATTCCCGATCTGGAAATTCCCGTTCTCGAAACAAGGAAAATCAAGGAGAATGCCTCGTAACATGGTATGATTGATTGATTTTTCTTTTAAAATCAATCAATCATGGTATGCCGTGTTTAAAAACACCAAATTCACGGGCATTCGAAGTCTGTCCAAGTTGGTTGGTTGGTGGTTGGTAAAATAACAAGGGGAGGTCCAAGTCGTTTTAGCGAACGAAAGCCAAATTTTAGCGGCTGTTAGGCTTAGCAGGGCAGACACGACGGAACACCACGTTGGTTAGTTTATAATTAGGTTAGTTCCAGTTCGGTGTTTGCATTTTGATGTCCAGGTTAGTCTACGTTCGCTGTTGGCAGTTTCCCGCGCGCGACTGTGCATTTTATAGTCAAATAACGTTTATTTCCAGTAGTTTATTTTGCAGTGGGGATTTCGATCACCTTATTTCGAGGTACACCCGCATAAAAAAAAAAAAAAAAACATTTCGTTACTTCAATCTGTCGTGCACGTGGCTTCGGCACTGATTACCTCGCAGTTGGCACTTACTACTCAAAGCAAGTAGTTCAGCTGTCTGCGCATCCCTCCAGTTTCCCTCTTTCCCCCATTACCCGTGGAGCGACCTGATTGGTCCCTCTCCAAACAAGGGGGCAACATTTCAAGGTGAGACGCACGTGGGTTCTTCTGTGGACCCATGCCTGTCCACGAATACCGCCTTATTGCTGCCTTGTGAGTGGATAGACACGTCGTCACGTGACTTCTCCAAACTTTACCCTCTTTCCTGTCGCAGCGTATTATGAGCGCTGACGAAGCCAGCACGTGCAAAAGATAAATTTCGTTACTCCGCTGGTTTCGACACTGGCTGCCTTACACGTGACACTCGCTATTCACAGCAATACAAGTGACGTTGTAGAACCCAGCACCTGCAAGATAGCATAACTTAGCGACATTCTCAGCGTGAACCCCAGGCCCGCTAATCCCGCAAGCCAAGAAGAAGAAGAAAAAAAAAAAAAAGAAGTAGTTTGGCGGCGCCGGGGTTTATTGTTCCATGACGTCACGGATAGAGCAGCCGGCGGTGCGTCCTTGACAAGGATGTCGTTGTTGTGCCAGTCAGTTGCGATACTGGCTCTGGTTGCGGGGAGCTTGGCTAGGTTAATCTGATGGCGGACGGGAGTGTAACCAGTCACAAAAGCAAGAAACTGGTAGGTAAGGCGTACGGACATCGAGGAATGTTGGGTCGTATCGTCGCTGGTCCACGGCAGAATATATATATCGCGGGGAGGAATATTGCACGTGTTGCAAGTTTGGGATTCGGCGATGTAATGTCAAAATGTTCTGTTACATCCTGATTTCTATGTGTCGACCGAAGAACAAAGATGACAAATAATGTGCATAATTAATACGGGATTTCGGTAGGCGAACATCCTTCCTGCTTTGGAAGACCATATTTTTATCACCAATGCAAATATTTCAAAATTACTTTCTCTGCCTCTATTCTCTTCTCGAGAGATTAGATTCTCTCTTCAATAGCTCAAGACATAAAATAAAATAAAACTGGGATTATTGTGCCGCTAAATGAGTACTGTTGAAAATAATGTGAGGCAGGAAGAATATACCTCTCCAGTTGAAGTCGTAGTCCATGTCAGAGTTGTGTGATGGAAAAGGGGCCTCATATTGTAACTGTCCGTTCCACTGACACACGTGCATTTTCTGTTCCCTGTGGTCAATAAATTGCGATACGGTCCTGACTTTTCTTTGGCAAGTACAGCGGGTATTTAGATGCCATTGCAGCAAAAATACTGAAAAGAGGTTCAACTGAGGTAACAGTAATATACTTTGGAGGGTCAACATTACTTTTCACCTGGTGTACGCGATAATATTGCCGTATCTGAACCAGTAACTCTCGAGCGAAATATATTTGTGCATCTTCGTTATTTCTCAACTGCTTCGAACCACCAACTTTTCTTTCCCCTTCTCTCTTTCTTTTTGCTTGCTGTACTGTTGATTGTTTCCTATAAGTGGTGCACGATGTCTGGACCCTGGCCTTAAGAGCACTCGCAATATTTGAAATTCGACATTAATCAGCCGCTTTGAAAAGTGCCGTAGGGTTATCTGTCATTCTTAGTAGTGCTGAAAAAAAGAAAAGAAAGTTGCTTATTATTTAAGAGTAGTCAGCTAATATCCGTGCAGCCGCGAGAAATGGAGCAAACGCATTGTCAAGCTCGTCCCCAAGGAAAGGAAACACATGAGAAGGAACGTCACGCAATCAACTCATTCCTTGGCAAGTGTATCCTGCAGGGTCACCTTCAACGCTAGGAATATTACCCCTTGCGCTCTGACGCTCATTTTACAGTTTTGCGTTACTCCTCGTGTAACAAAAAGACGGCCTATGCTTATTGTCTCCCACATTGCAAGAGGCGGGGATGCAAAGTGCTGCTTGTTGCTTCATTTTTTTTCTCCCTTTGCATCAACGCGTCTGCCTGGTTTGCCTTCCTATTGTAGACCGCTGGTTCTTTCATCGCTATTCAGGTTACACAAATTTGCCAATGGCATTTCATACCTGACAGATACTCGTATTTATTGAGAAAAACAGCTTCAAGGTGATCCGGCTGTCGTTTCATTATCGAATGAACGAATAAAAAGAACGGGGGATAAGAATCATCTCAGTGGATGCCGCATTTAAGTAGCTCGCTTATCTCTGGCCTGGCAAGAGAGAGAGATAAAGAGAAAAGAAAGGCGCACATTAGAATAGGAGACCTCAATCGTTTGAATCGACTTTTGATGGAAATGTTTGAACTGCATCGTAACGGAAGTTGGTTGCACCGTGTCGCGCTCTCTGACGAGTTCCTGTAGAGGCAGTTTACAAATGATGGCTGATCTGCGAATCAACTGCATTCCCTTTTGATTGGCATTTGCTGTAAAGATGACAATCATCAACCTCGTTCAACCGTTCCCGAAACCACCTAAAACGTCATCTAGTTTTTGTGGGCTTAAAAGCCCTTTTATATAACTATCAAATCCCACGGAACTTAATGGACCAATTACGCCAAAGCCTCAATTCGTGCGTTCAATAAAAGTCGCCAGAGACTTTCCGACGTCTATCTAACTCATCAAAAAGTTGTAGCCTATACTGCGGAATCATGTTCTCGACACGCGCAAGGCGTCTTGTTGCCGTGAGAGCAGGTTTCAACGAAAGTTGAGATTTTATGCATTTTTTTTATGAATTCCTTCTGCGTTTGGTATCACCTTTATTTCCTGCGTCGCGAAAGCTAGTTATTTCAACCAACCAGACTAATTAGCTGTTTCAAAGTTTTCGCGACCTTGGCGGATTTTAATTCTCGAGTCAAGCTGCGAAAATGCATTTTGGATGGCTATACATTTGGTGGTCAACGTCATTTCGTTGTCATTTCATTTCCAACCGATTATAAGTGTGTAAATAGCGTAGTTCTGCAACCATTATTACACCACGTCCAATATAAACCCAACCGTGCTGCGACAGTGGAAGGGGTAGTGCAAAAGCCTGCAAGCGCAATTATTGATACATATTTCATTACACACGTATATTTCTAGATATGTATATACTTCACCCGAGGATATTATAACTCAAACGTTGCCATACAAGCACTGGGCAGCTGTTCCAGCCTTCATTGACACCAAGCGCGCGCACACACATACCTTTTTTTTAAGTTCCATGTTAGCGCCGCGAAGCAACTGCGGCTATGAGCGACGTACAGACGTGGAGAGAGGACAGCAGGAAGGTGTGGGGGAACAGGGGGTTAGTATGCGTCCTGGGCCGACTTCAGGGGGAACTGTGCCGACATCCGCCTGGAAAGTCTTCGCACACACACCTGATTATAGCTGTTTACTGCACGCTCTGTAGTATAGTCATGTACATGTATCTCTAATTCAGCCTTTTTGGAACCTGCAAGCAGGCGTCAGAAAGGTATACGTGCAACGTGATTCCCGTCAGGGTAAGAGCCTAACCAACTGACAGCCTCAGTGCTTTCTGTGTTGTACCCTTTACTGGAATCTTGTATCGCAATACCGATACTCGTTAATTGAGTAAGAAGTAGCGAAATACCAATATGAATACTTCTGTTTTAAGGTGACGGAGTCAAAAAAAAAGTCACCCGATACTTTTGCTGAAAATAAGAAGTTGCGTGAAATCTGCAACATCGAAATCTCGCTTACGTGAACACTCCACTTGCATGATAGCGAATTGGGAGAATACAGTTTTTGCAAAAAAAAAAAGAAAAAGCCGAATATTTCTTATGCAGCTTAGACACTTTGGTTGACTTTTAGGACAATAGCTGGCGCTCAAAGTTTTCGCCTGTCATCCGAACCGCTTCCCTGCAAGCGTGTCTGCACAGACACTGTACAGACGTTCCGCTGAAGCACTAGAGGGAACTGCTATGTTCACTTTTGTTGAAAACACAGTGAACGCTCGGAAAGCTGTCCTCGTCACTGGTCCGCGCTAGGCGGACCAGTGACAATGAATAAAAGTAAGAAGTATGACCTGTGAAGCAGTGTTGTACCCGCTACCCGAAGAAGGTAGCGCAATACCGATACGCGCTACCTGAGCAAAAAGTAACGAAATCCCGATATCGTTACACGTACCTAAAAGTAGCGGAATACCGCTACCGTTACCCGTAAAAAGTAACGCGATACTTCATGCGCTACTTTTTAGGAGATCAACAAACAGCATCGTTGATGACGTACTTCAAACGTCTTAAAATAATAAATAATCAAATAAAACAATATCTCAAAATAATAAATCGACGTCCAATGGAGGTTACACGTAGGTTGCCTGAAGGCTAAAACTTTGAAAACCGTTTTTACAGATTTACTAAAGCCCACTCGGTATCCTGCATATCTTTTTCTCTTCTTCTAAAGCAAATAAAGCACAAAGCAAGTCTACCTATAAAAGGCTCAACAGCTTTGTCACAAAAAGAACTCGGATTGCCCGGAACGAGATTTTAGTAAACATACCATGGTGTGCTTTTTCAAATTGGACGTTGACTTCCTTGGCGCACAGATAAAGCTTTCCCACCGAGGCGCACAGTAGACATCTAAACACCACGCTACTGTTTTGTACTGTAGCAGGCCATGGTCCCTCCATTGCAGCGGACAAGAAATTGCAACTGTCAAGCACCTGAGCGTACGTGGTGCAATATCATGTGGAATGTCATGACTCATAGCTAGCGAGGACGGCTCCAGAATGGAGTGACGTCAGTTTGCAGACAATTCCGACAATGCACCAAATCTTCAAGAAGGTTCATCCCAAATAGGGAACACGTGGAGGACACATCCTCTTTGCTAGGTAACGGCCTCTGTGCCCTCCTTTCGGCTATTTGCCTGGTCCCAGAATGAGTTGTGATATCGGGCAGCTTGATCGAAGGCAGGCAGAGTGGAGGTTTGATAATAGGTCCAAGTTGAGTTGTCGCGAACCCCAGCTCGGAAAGTAGCGGTAGCGCTCAAAGATTGCGCTACCGCAAATTTGTAGCGGAAGTACTTCTTTCGTTACCGGTTTAAAAAAGTAGCGCGATCTCTACTCCGCTACCGAAAAAAGTAACGGATACGGTAGCGCCGCTACTAACGGCTCTACGTACAATACTGCAGTGTGAAGAAAGGGTGGGGGCACTAAGCATCGGTGACTATACGGAGATCGCGTATAGCATAAATTTATAACTGAAACACTTTCCCGATCGTATCGCTTACGGTAACGGCGTTACGTGCAACACTGGACTGCTAATCCAACAAAGCAAAAGGCAAAGGAAGACGAAGTTCAGTAGCAGCAGCGTTATGTACGGTGTTCGCTGTGGGCCTGTGGCTCCTTCATCTTCGTTAACTCTCGCTGTTGGTTACCCGCGTTCCAGAACTGGGAGCTCGGAACGGGCTTTAGGGGGCGCTGACGTCGGGAGAGCTGAATTACATGCTGAACTTTGTGATCGGTAATAAATCGGTCAAAAATTGTCATTCTTGTCTAAAAGTGATACGTATTACCTTTTGTTGCTTCCGATTAATGATTGCAGTATAACTTATGAAAGCATGACCGTGGTTTCCTTTGTTTTGAGTGGTTTTGTCAGCTTGGATTCCCTATTTTATTTCTCTCGTACCGTGTGGGTTACAAATTGCGAGTCATCTCCGACAGTTGGAATGTGAATTGTTGCTATACGCTGTCATCTGTGTTTAGAGGCCACGGCGGAGGCCAAACCCTCGGAGGGGCAGATACGTTAACGTTGCACCAGTCTCAACAAGAGTCAATCAAAACTGGCTCAATTTCGAAACGAGACCCGGCACGGAATGCAGAGTAAGCCAACCTGTACCTTATGTATCCTATAGCCGCTGCGCACAAAGAAATATGCCGTTACATTGCAATCCCCCTCTTTTTTTGTGCAAATGTAAGACCATGGCTAGAGCATCGCCGCACTGGTATCAATGGCTCAATCGCCGGCCGAAAACATCCTCAATCTTATAACGGGATACATTAAAGGAGCACCAAGGTGCGAACATTCATTCAGCGGGATTCATCGGTTGCGTCGTTCGTGATATATGAGAGAAAGAAAAGCGCAAGTTACGCTCTCCCTCTCCAGCGCGACAATGAGGAGAGGCCTCGGATTGGTCCCCTCAAGTGATCTCCCGCGATGATTGGACCCCGTTTGAGGAGACTCCGCTCCTCATTGTCAGCCTTATTGATAATCCCCACAGATACCCTATGCAAGTAGGTCAGCTTTCTGCGCAGCTCCCTGGTTTCACTCTCTTCCCTACTGCCCGTGGAGCGACCTGATTGGTCCCAAATAAGGGCGGCCAAATAATTTCAAGGTTGAGGCGCACCTGGTTTCTTCTGTAGACCCATGCGGCTACGAATTGTTGCCTTGTGAGTGGACAGACACTTCGTCACGCGGTTTCTCCAAACTTTTTCCTCTCCCCTGCGCACAGACAAATTGTCATGGCGTATACAATACGCATTATCGTAACGCACGCCCCGCTTCATGGGAAGGTGCGAAGGTGTACTTCTTCCCATGAAAACTCCCTGCTCCTCCGCAGAAAAAAAATATCCGTTTGTCCTGTCTAAACTATGCTGTCTACCGAGCTCTGGAAAGCGTATTCTTGTAGACGTTATTACAAGGGCAGCGTGTTCCGTAGACAAGTATGACTTTGTGTGTTGAATATATGGACATACAATATTACAAACGATGCATTAAAAACATGCGGTCAGAGATGGTTTCTCAACCCCTTTAAAGTATCCCCAAGCTTGCATATCCACTGATCGACCAGTATGGTTGTTTGAAAAATAATGACCGCCTTGGAGCAAGCTGTTCCCACGCTTCCCCTAACAAAGTTCCTCTCTCTCTCTCTTACGATCCCCAGAAGACAGGCAGGATGGGGTAACTCCGCCAGGTAATCCTGGCGGTTACCGTGGTACGGGGAGCATCCCAATGAAGGCTAATGAGGGATGCTCGCATGTTGTCTGTGGTGGGTGGGTGGTTCTGCGGAAGTATCTGAATTCCAGAGCCAAAGGGACTGCACACCCTTCCCTCTTCTGTGCCACAACCATCTTCCCCCTCCCCTCTTTTCCCTCTCCAGGGTGCACCGAGCCGCCACCCCCGAGCAGCACCTTCCCCCAACATCACCCCCCCCCCTTTACGATCCCCACTGTGTGCGCAATGCATGCTCCGGGAAGGATTGGTGAGTGCCATGTACAAGCGGCATCGGAATGATTCGACTAATGTATTCACCTACTTATCTGCTGTAATCAGTAACGACAAAATCACGTCACCAAAGAACAGCCTCTTACTGGTAGTATAAGCACGGCGTCTATACTGGTGCTGCTCCCCCCTGGTGTGGTGCTGGGTGCGTGTGTCCAATATGCGTCAGCCTTTCAGTGTGCCTTGGCAAAAAGAGCGAAAGGCTGCCTGATCAAGATTCCATTCTGATTCCACGTCTTGGCTTCTGTCCCATCCCTTCATTCATTCTTTCATTCATGGCAGCAAGTCTTGTTGGTCTCGACTCCGGCGGTGTGGATATCTATTTTGGAACGAGCTCCATTGTGCTGAAGGGCGCACAGAAAACCTGCAAACCCGTTGCGCATCTGTAAATAAACACGTTCTTTTTTTTTTCTCTCTCTCCGTCTTGTCTGCGGTTTTCTGACGCAGCTGGCATGGGGCTCGTGTCGCGGTTCAAACAATGGAGGCATGGAAAGTTTGCGTTAAAAAAAAGGTGCATTGTATGCAGCACAGATGCATTGATGCAGTACACGCAAGCACACGTCTTGCGAGTGTGCCGATGCTTGTGCCTAAGCTGATTGCGTCCGAAGGTGCTCTTGGTGCAATATTTGATTGGTTTCTTGCGTGCAGGATGATAGTGTAGACGTTAACTTTGACTGCAATGAAGTCTTTGTTCTCTCGTGGAGTGTGCCATCTGCTCCAATACAATAGCCCCTTCAAAAGTAAAATCCAGATGCGGTACGTTGGTTAAGAGTAAACAGTTAAACCTAGAACGTCCATATTTTAACATTTTTCTCTCTACCCATAAAGGTACTAAAGTTTTAATTGTAATTATCTGGAGTTTACGATACATGGACTGAACATATATGAACCACAATCATGCGCAGGCATGCCGCAATAAAGCGGAGGAGACCATACACACACACACACACACACACACACACTGGGATGATGATGTGTTGGGTCATTCTCCGCCGTTGTGGCGGTACACTGCCCCATTGCGCTTGTGGAGGGGACCAGCATGTAGCAAAACATTGCATTTTGTGGAATGCTTTCGCGGCATTTGCCGAAAAAGGCCAGCGTTCAAACGTTCAAAGAACCCATACAAGGCGCTGGACTCCCTCGAATTGTACGACACGCCCAAAGTGGGGAACTACGGCACGTGTACCTCCCTAAAATTGAATTCTGTCTCCCTGATTACCTTCGCCTCCTGCGTTCGGCTTCCCGCACGAAATATTGACTTGAATCCGAAAGTGAAACTGGTCGAAGCTGACGCCCGTTCACGCTTCCCGTACACAGCTCTTCATCTGCACGTCAAGGCAATGTCCACGGCCCACCAAGAATATTTCTGTACTGTTCCATCGTATTCTATCAGCTTCCCTTCTTCATACCTCGTTCCTACAGGATATTGTCGGGGAAGTGATGCATTCCTAGCGACGGCAATCAACGTTACGGCCGCCTTGAAACGTTGAATACAGCACTTATGCAATGTGACGCCACTTGGGGCGGAATGGAACGCAATCGTGACAGCTCATGTGTTTTTGTAAGAGTCTTCTTCGATATGTGAGCTATATGGCGGGTAATTAACCTCAAGGAGGTCATCCTCACATCCAAGGCCATTGGATAGAGGGCCGGGTTCTTCGGTTCAACTCACCTCTGGGGACAATGACGGAGGTCAGTGGGAAGTCTTCTCACAGCGGGGAAAAAAGTTTTGCTTCTTCTGTCGCTCGGTAGGATGGCGCGACTCCGCCCTGAATTACGATAACGCCACGTCGAAATTCGCAACAACACCCTGAACCCCTGGGTCAGTTCCTACTTGCAGGGTGTTGCGTGTAGGATTATTTATTTTATTTATTTCGATACACTCCCAAAGGACCCTTAAAATGGGTATGTATGTAAACAAAGGTTCAGCGGCTGGGAGAATTTTATAAAAAAAAGTGAAATAAAAATGCGAACAATCTCGTGTCTATCATATACTTCGGCCTTTACAAGTCTCACTTGTGGACAACGGCCGTTTGGCGTCGAGAAAACAATAACAATAGAGGCAAGCGTGAATTTTTGCCCACGCAAAGTCTTGACACACGCCAGTGTTGCGGTTCGTCTGGAAGTCTCCAGGTAGCGTTTCCGCACGAGTAGCACGGGACTTCCTCGCCCATATTTTGAGGTTCTTCGGTTTTTGCTAAGATGCACAGCATATTGCGTTTTGAAATGAAGAACTGGACGCATGCATACGCAGCATCATAACGCAAACTAACGCTGTTAAAGATCATCAATATACTACTACATCAAATGTATTGTATTGTAATGGAGAAAACCAAAACGAAAAAAAAAAAAAAAAATACGGAGGTGTAGCCTCCAGCCTCCGTGCCCAGCCTCCTTTCAAACTCACTATCAAACGCAGTGACGATAGTATAATGCGAGAAAAGATTGACTAGTCTTTTTTTTTAACATCAACATCATCATGGTACAGCACTGATGTGAAAACGGTCTACGAGTCACAATTTATCTGGGAAATTTGATACTCTCTGAAGCAGGTGCTGGGGAAAGGGGGAATACCGAACCCAAATCTAGCTCGTGCTGTACAAGTCTTCAGGAACGCAAGAAGCAGAACGGATATTATGCATATCCTCAAACACTGAAAATGGACCGCAAGCTTCTAAAAAGAATTCTGCCGCCAATTCATAGGGTCTGTATTGCTATTCTCCGATAAAAGCCTACATGGGTGGAGCGAATCGACGTCGATTTTACGCGCAGATAGAAAGAAATCTAAACGAAAAGCCTCAAGGTATTCCTTCTTTCTTTCACCCTTCCCTCGCACACTGAGCACCTCGTGCACCTCGTACGATTTAGGCAGCCCTTGAGGCATTGCTTGTAGTTTCCGAGCATTTCCGAGCTACGCAAGGTCGAACCAAACCCTTCCATGGGTGCGTGTTGTCGTAACAGAAATGCACCGAAACATCCGTCAGAGGTTCACGTGGTAATGTTGTAGCTTGAAAGGCGTGATCGTTTATCACGAATCAAAGAAAAATAAAGCTACTCAGCGCTATTCAATGCGACCTACATTACACAAGGCCTAGTTCATAAATAATTCTTATGGCGGATTCCGCTGGCCGTTCTATAGTGAAGAAAAAGTTACACTGGTCGCGTTAAAAGGGGAGTTCCTTGGTCAGTCACGTGAAGCCAGAATGAGAATGAAGTGTGGGCAAGTGAAATTAACCGCAATGTACAATACACGCAATACAGTTCCCCGAGAACTACGCCATCGTCACGTGATCTGCCCACTGGGGGGCAAAACGAGCACGCGTGGTCATATACGCCAGTACACACGAATAGTTCCAAGGGTGGCCGGCACCCACCACTGTGACGCTTCAGTCGCTGCAATGTTTACATAACACGTGGAGCTCTATTACGTCGGCAGCCGTGAATGACACTTTTGAGCTATGACAAAAAGAAACACGTGTGATTTTCGTACAGCTTTAGTAGAGGGACATCAACTATAGTACAGTAAAGGGTCGATAGTACAGTGCTGGACAAAAGATTATGGAACACGGGAGCGTGGGCACTATTCTCTCCCTCTGCGACACCCTGGGCGGTGGACGGAAGCGGGTTGGTGCACCCTTTTATAGGGGTGGACCAGTGGAAGTCCCTGGGGGCGTTGATGACGACCTTAACTGTGTATATTCACACGAGCGACATCCTATCCAAATATTCTAACGAAAAAAAGAAAGCAAAAAAAAAAAAAAAAGAACAAGGAACTGCTCACGAGGCGGAAGCTCCGCCGCGTCTTGCGTTGAGCATTCGCACGGTGCCTGAATATCGGGGAGTGGCGCACTGCGCACATAGCAGACGACACCATCGGTACTGTCGTCTGCTTACGCCTTGTGGCTGAAGTCGCAGGATATTCCCCATGGTTAGAAGCGCACGAAAAGAGATGACGTTGAGCGCAAAAGTTATGGCGATAATGCGCATCTTCCACTGGAATATTCTGGGGAATGTTCCTCGTGTGAGTCCACGGTAACGGAACGACAGTAACCCCTGGACTGTGACCCCGGGACAAATGACGCCGTTCCGTGTTCCTTCAACTTTTGTCCAGTTCTCCGGACAGACGTGTAGAATAAAACACTTGGCATTAAAATATGTCGTTCTGACCCCGCGACTGGCAAAAACATCGGAGTTGATGGACAACAAGACAGAAATCGGGGAAATTCCCAAAATTCAATGAAGTGCGAGTAGTTTATGGCAATCCTGCTCGGCAGGCTTTGGCATTGCCCGGAATAACTTGCATTTCATCGACGGTCAGTTTCGAGCGCAAATTACTTTCTGATATAACTAGCGAAACGTGATGCCAGAGATATTAATAGGCCGTTGTTAGCTGTCATGCGGAGTGGGACTTACTGGTCCGCAAACATAATCCTCCACTGTCTATATGAATCACTCGACTGGTTTTAATTAAGGGGGGGAAATGTCAACATGGTTTTGTATACAGTAAACGTCTGCGTACGTATCCTGCGTTTAGTTGTACACGCACATCTGCGTTTCGAGAGAGGGCAATTATACTATACATGCCACTGGGCCTAACTTAAGGAGCCTAAGGAATCTTCAGTTTCGTCATTCTTGTACCGTAACTGAACTTTTGCTCAAAGAGCGAGCAATAAAGTTTGTATCGTAAGATTGATCGAAAACGTGATTTCTTTTAGTAAAGCCCTACCGTGATCCTGAAAAAAAGATAAAAACAGTTATGGCTCGCCTATAAACGATTATTCTTCTGCGTCAGAGTTTCAGTCACGTGTGACGTCACTTCTTGCCGTATTGCGCCGCAGAGAAAGAGAGATGTCCCCTACACTGGCAGTGCTCATGGATGTCGTGAAGCTGGCCTTGAAGCGGGATATAAACGTTGAAAGGAATAATGAAGCTGAAATCAGGCGACATCAGCATTCTAAGCAGCACCAGATTAACAGTATGGGGCAATTTTTTTAGTAAAGCTATATGGGCTGATATTATTTTTCGAGTGGAGGTGACACTTGGAAATTTCCGTTGGTGGACACTTTCAAACAATTCAATAAATATTGGGACGCTAAGAGCTTACTCCTTCCATCCACTTGGTTGCTTCTCAATTCCTTTCCGACATCACGAGCCATTCCGAGGTTAGCGGATTAACCCGACCTCGACGCCACCGTGCGTTCGTACAGATTTGCATGCTGCTCTTGCTCCCATAGATTTTGCACCTCCAGCTACGAAACTGCAAACGCATATTTCGCACGTGGAGTTCGGTATCCCTCGATAGGCTGGAGTGGGTTGGAAAATAATGTGAGCCGCGGCTACTCCAGAATGCAGTTGACAGAGGAAGTGACAGGAAAGTGAAATGAGCAATTCAATAAGAGAAAAAAGAGGGATATCTTATGCGTGTGCAGAATTACTATGTGCGTGACCGCTAAATCCCACTCTCTTCGTGATACCGCTATGCGTCTGTGGCGAAGTCACCAAGCTATGGACACGCGCCACCAGAAGAAGTTCTACCCGGGCACCGTCCTATATAGCGTGAGGCCACGAACATATGCCCTCTGGGACATTCCATCGCCGCCGGTCAAGACTCGTGTCGAGGAACACCATCTCCTCTACACGTCAAAACTTGATGTCCGTTTGGATGTCCCGGAAATATGTTTCAACACTCGATGTCTGGCTTGGGAGTACCACAGCCCCACGGTACTTTGAGACCACTGAAAGGCCGGTTGTCCGACTGAGTGAGGAAACGCTGCATCGAATGTCCTGTATACCAGCTCGCGTGGCATAGGCATCTTGTACATATCATCATTGCATTAAAGTTTGTTTTAAAAAATACTCACGTGGCATAGTGGTTAGGATGATCGCCTTCCACGCCGAGACTGGGAGGTGCGCGAGTTCGAATCCCGACACCGGCTGTGCTCTCTGAGGTTTTCCCTTGGTTTTCCGGCAGACTTTTCAGACGAACGTCGGCACAGTTCCCCCTGAAGTCGGCCCCGGACGCATTTAACCCGCCGTCTCCTCTCGTTCCTGCTGTCCTCTCTCCATCTGTCTACGTCTGTACACCGCTTATAGCCACAGTTGCTTCACGGCGCTGACACGGAATAAAGAAAAAGTGTACTGTATCGATAAGTCCTCAAAGGGAACAGTATTTTAATTCGCGGTTTCTTACATAAGGATCTACGTGGTCAGTTCTCGTCTTACGCAATATTTGGCTGTGACATTTAGACGTGTGACATAGGTAGCGTTATTCGCATTAACATTTATTACTGAGCGCACATATTGCACGTTGCAGTGCGGACGTTTGACCCGCGGCGAGGTTATTTTGTCTTTATCGAACATGTCCCTGCACGCAACGGTGTCCCGACAGGGCCAATTGCAAGGAATGACCAGTTTGGGCATGAACGATCGGTCTCGATTAATTTCGCGGTAACGTGACCAACTACTGGCAGCAACGTTGCGGGTTTGAACCCCGCGAAGGACGCGAGCGTACAAACTGCTCTGACGCATCACGGTCCGCGAGGGCCGATGTGTACCAGTGACCAAAGCTTATCGCGAACCACCGTTAAAGTGTACCACCGTCAAGTGACTGACGCCGCCATATTGTGATCCAGAGTTGCATGGCGGTGTTTTCCAGCGCTTATAAAAGTTTCTAACAAATAAAGACAGCATAGACACAAATAAAAGTTTCTAAAATGGGTGATTGAAGACGACGTTGAGTGGCGTGGCGTGTTTTTTACTGTGGTAGATCGTTTAAACCGTTTAAACTGATCGTGAAGCGTTGCGGCTACTTCTGGCTACGCCGGCTGCGGTTTAGATTGGACTTGGATTGGATTCGTAGGATTCGTAGCACGCTACGATCAGCTATGAGCCAACTTCGGAGCACAATGTATCCAGACAAGTTCTACTTCGACCCAGATTTGGGTGGGGTATTGCTTGGCGCAATTGCTTGATAACATTGGGTCACAATATCGCTGCCACCAGCGCTTGGCGCGCCGAATAGGAGGAAATTAGGGAGCCTCCATGGGTTGCTGCGGAAATATACGGTATACACAAGCTGCTCAGGGAGGCATCCGCGAAGCCTCTCCACCTGCTTCGAAGCAGAAGGGAAAAAATCGTATGAAATGACGCATATTTTTTTTCGGAATAAAGGACTAACAACATGGAAGAACGCGAACTTGAGATGGTAACCTACGAAGAGCCGCAGTTTGAGTTCGTGGAAGCATTATCCAGCACCTGCCCTGACGCTTTCTACTAAAATCGGGACTGACGCAAAAAGAAGTATTGCGTTCCAATTACAAATGTACGTACTGAGAATGGAGACACTAAAGATGAAAAAAAAAAAAAAAGGCAAAGGTTGCTCTCTGCAAAAGGTGCGAATCCTTCGTTGATTTCCTATTTTACAATCGTCCCACCCTTGGTCGATCTGACGCTCCCGACTAATAAATATCCACAAACATTATCTCACTGACGCCAACTTTTATTCGCGTTAGCCGGGAACGTATTGTTACACGGCAACGGGGCCCAAAGGAATGTACGAAATGGCAGAGAGCACAGCAGGAAGGGACCTGCACTTTATTCGTGCTTTCTCGTAGTTCTATACGTGGTCGTTCATTCTACTCTGTGCACGCTGTCCATTGCATTGTTCATTGCCTTGCTTGCTTTCTCCGTTTGGGTTTACCAGAAGGAGAGTAAGGTCGAGGTTTTGCTATGAATCAGAATTGCATTTCGAAGCCATTATCAGTGCATGTATGGCAGCATCGGGGCCGCAGGGGTCGAAGATCCTATTTTGCGAAAAAAGCCCCCCCACATGCGCCACGGGACCTACACCACCACCGCATGTGGTAAATGGCGAAAAAGAGCTCGCGGTCATTGACGCTTCCATGCCACGTGACCCTATCCTCCTTTCGCTTGCTGCCCCGTGACGTCACCTCCCAGGAACGGACGCCCGGGTGTTGCTGACGTCATCTGCGGGCATACGGGTTTATATTGAGCCAAAGAAATCTCTTTTTAGCCAGCTCGTCTATATGGCTTGCCGAGCGAATTCATATTTCCTGGACACGCTTTGAATTTTGACGGATGGGGACACTTGCGAAACATTCATGATTGCGATGCGGTATCGAGAAGAGTACTTTCGAGACACCTCAGGGAACCTTCGGGATGGAAGTATGCGATGTAGTTACAATTGGGGGATTTAGGTTCGGTAGGCACAATATGAAAAATGCGAGACTGCAAGTCTTCGAGACCGAAAAAAAAAAGTAGAGAACTCGACTTGGCTAATCACTTTCAGAGTCACTAAATACAGTGTACCCTTCCTGCTGAATGACCCCTGGTGGCCATTATGTTAATGTGAATTCTGTGAATGGTGAGTGAGAAAAGTTCACCTCTTCCACGGTGATACAAAGCAGTTTTTTTTTTTTTCAGCAAATGTTTCTTCCCGCAATAAGGAATTAATATGAGCGCACGTGTATTGCACGAATTGCCGTTATTTTAAAATAGCTAAATATCCAATGAACTCGTACGGCAAAACAACCGCTGCTGTCACTTACTGCGGTTAGTTGTCTCGTAACCGCTGCACAACTTTATGCACGTCACTTGTTCTTCCTACATGTTTAATACCGCGCTTACGTATAGTACTTGAACACGTGCGTTATTATGCGGATGTAGCTTTTAGAGATGTGGATCTGGGATGGCGGGGATAGGGCACGATATGCCCTTTCATTGCATGCAACACGCGCATCCATATTGATGGAGCCTACATCTTCGTGTTTTTCTTTCTTTTTCCAGTATGATGCCGTTTCTTGTTTGACGTATCCCATCCGTCCAGCAACTGTTATCACCGTCAAAATTCTGTCGAAGAGCTGTATCTCGCGTTACTTGCAGTGATCATCATTCCTTATCGCTATTTTTTATGCACTTTGATTATATTTATTTCATTTTCTTTCGTAATCAACAGTGTTCAAATGCTCAGTACGTAAAATATAGATGCCGTCAGTGAACACTACGCGATTCCACGAACTTTCCAAAGAACCCGAAGACTTCATTGTTTGAGATTCTCGGAGAGCATGCGTGCGCGTGGCGTCATCTAGTGTTCTAACGGCGCTCTCCGCCTCACGTTGGAAGACTGTCAGAGGCTGCAGAAGGAAAGCGACCTTCGAGGAGCGATATTGCCAGACGGGGGATTGCGCGTCCTATTTGACATCGCATTTCCGCGCACACGGACTGATCGCCCACAATGAATTCCTTCTCTGTACATACCCGTTGGCAGCAACATTCGAAATGCATCCGTATGCCCTTCATTTTATGAGACTGCCGCGTCACACAAAGAAACAATATTTTGAGAGAATATAGTGGGAGACGCTTGGATTGAGCTCGGTAGGATTCTGCAGACACGGCTTGTGTAGTTTGCTCTTTAAAGGGCCGCGCCGATGTCAACAATACCACAAAAACGACGTGATATACGGGGATTCCGTGCCACTACATCCAACGTGCCTTTACATCCAAAAACGAGCCGTTACGTCCAACATGCTGTTACATCCATTGTGCCGTTACATCCAACGAGACGTTACATCCATTTTTTCCACTACATCCACGGGTCAATTTACATCCAACGAGTCATCACATCCATTGTGCCAGTACGTCCAACGAGCCATTACATCCACGGACACAGAACACTCGGTCAATGTTCTCGTTGGTGTTCTGTGCTTGTTACGCAGCGCCTTCCATCGACCACCTCAAACACGGTTCATTCCAACATCGCTGTTCTGTACTTTTTTGTCGCACCTACGTCAGTCGCCAGCGAGTGTTGAGGTCGTTAATTCCTTAGTTGTTTTCAAACTTAGGAGGAGAGCCTAGGTGAGTGGTCCCCATGCGAATGTTGCTGTTCTGCGCTTTATTGCCAATGATCTCCTTCACCTATGAGATAGCGTCCTGTGTGAATACCAGAGAGTGTTGGGAAGGTGTACACACCTGGTCACCTGAATCCGAGAAAAACCACGGGTTGACCCAGAAAAGGGTTATTGTTGCTGCCTGGACGATTCGACGGAGAAGAATTCCTCCGATTCAGAGACTCCACCCAGCTCAGGGAAATGATTGTCTTGTGCGGAGATAGCGACTTGGAAGCGCTTTTGTCGGCGGAGTACGTGGTTTGGGACGGAAACCTTAAGCATAACTCACCAGAATTTATGAATCCCGTTGTATACCCTTCATATGTGTCGATACGAGAAGAGTGTCACCCTGTGGTGCTTGCGGTCACCAGGCGACGTGACACAGCCGCCCATGAATAAACCCTTGATGTAATTCGCAGTGATGGCCAGTAGTTAACTAGATGTAGTTAAACTACTAGTTAAACTACCTGATTGTAGTTATAAAGTAGTTATCAACCACTTGGAGAAATGTAGTGGCAACTACTAATTAAACTACTATTTCGAGTAGTTAACAACAGTAGTTAGGTTACTGGCAGGCGCAAACTACTTCCGATTTTGCCGCAAGCCTTACGGCACGATTGTGCTTCCGACTTTTACATTGAGCTATTTGTTTGATGAGAACGGAGGTGCAGAGCAGTTGTGCCGTGCATGTGTACTACAACTTTACTTTTGATGCATGTCTAGTGAAGCCTCATTTGCCGTGAAATAATTCTGCAACTCAGTTTATATATTTGTGCGTGGCACATTGATCTGTGACGAAGGAGCCTGAGTGTAAATCTCGTACATGGTCCGTCGTATGTTGTACGTACCTTTATAGCGGAAGCTTTCACTCCATAGAAAATATTTCCGCGAGACAGAGAGTGGAAGAGACAGGCAGTGGATATTACGACAGTATGTGCATTAAGCGACGTAGGCACAAGGGTATATTCTAAATATCATTATCACTGCTTGTGATTAGGTGTCCAAGAACACTACAAGGGATTGGTGTTGATGGACAACGTTATAGATGTTACGTTACGACAACGTTACAAGTTATAGATGTAGTTAAAATACAGTGCAGTAGTTCAAAAAGTAGTATTACTCCCCTGAAAAGTAGTTGACTACTAGTTAAACTACTCCATCGCGAAGTAGTTACTAGTTATAGTTAAACTACTGTAGAAGTAGTTAGTGGCCATCACTGGTAATTCGTGACACACCCCTACACCGTTTCAGCCACTTGGGAACACTACAAAGCTCAGTTCATTGGATGTTTCACTTCGAAGTTGCAGGTATAAATGCAGCAGTGACAGTATTCAGCGCTGTACGTGTGAATCAGCCGATAAAAATAAATGGCTGCGCCTTTCATTATGCGAAGGCGATAAATGAAGCCGTCATGGCGACCCAGATTTTTGTGCCGTTACGTCCATCGTGTTGTTACATCCATCATGCTGTTACGTCCAACGCGTCGTTACATCCATACCGCGCTATTACATCCATCGTGCCATTACGTCCATCGATGGAACGTAACGACACGATGGATTTAACAGCTCGTTGGATGTAATGGCCCCGTACCATATACGGGGTGTCCGCGGATAACTATGGACAGAATTTTATTAAATAGCAAAATAGCCTTTCTTTTCTCGATTACAATAAATGGCGATATGGGTCAAGTAGACCACCCTATGACCGCACTATAGCAATCTCTGGGGGCATTGTTAACGTTAATCTTGGCCCTTTTCAACAGTTAGGCGCCATGACAACATCTGTTCGCTTTGGTGCGCTGATGCCGTTTTCAGCAAGGGGGATGAGCCAACATAGTGGGACGATATGACCACCGGAAAGAAGAAGAAGAAAAACGGCATATTTGAAGGCACCCTTGTCGCTCCGCCAAAAATGCGCTTTCTCACTTGCCTTTAAATGCGAGAGATGAAAAAGGGGAATACACCCAGAGAGCACGGAAACAAGGAAAACGACACTAATTCATCAAACGTCTTCATGCCGGCTGCACGCTCTTTTTCAATAATCGCGAGTTTATTTACATGCTATGTACACCTCCACACACCCTCGGATACACCGCTCAGAGGCCCGTACGGCAAATAGACAGCAAGAGCTAGCTGCACATTTCTGGAGCCACCGTGACCATACTTTGCTTCCAAGCCGATCTTCACGCCAGGATCGACATAGGAATAATTTTGCATTCGTTTCTGGAGTACGTGTACAGTCTGCATGCCTTTGCACTCTCCGCGAACAAAACACCAGTCGGATTCTTCTTGCGCGAAAAACATGACTGTTGATATAGAGTATATTCATGGTAACAGAGTGACGCAACCATATCTCGCACCTGTCACTTTGTACACCGGTCTGCCGGCTTGAAATGTATCTGTCACGAAACACAATGCGTGTTGATATAGGAGGAGCGCACGAATCTGCTTCGGAGAAAACGGCTTTGAACGGCCGAGTCCTACCTCGCAGGGACGCGCTGGAAGCGTTGCTTTTCCGTGATTGCGAAGTTCCTTATTCACCGAAACACTTTAACACTGTCTCCAGAGCAGCTGAAAGCTTTGCGCCTCGTTGCAGCCAGGATGACATCGCTTTTGCAGGTCACTACAATTTCCTCACTCGTCGTCGCTACATGTATTTGTCGTCTTCGTTACAAAATTACGTGAACGAAATGGCGAAATAAACAAAAATTTAACTCTCGTTGCATAGTGCCGCACTATTATCAGTGGCGCTGTCAAATAATATCGGTAAATAATATCGATACGATGCAGTCTCTTTTACATGCATGTCACCATCCACAGTTTCCTTCTATTATTTTCCTTGTGCCTAATTTCAGCGGGAAAAGGCTAATCGCCTCTTGAACGGGAATAAATATGGTAAATATAACGCCGGGAATGTTGCTGGATGACAATATCGCGTACGGGGTTACGGTCATTCTCCGTCATCTGCATGATCGTGGTATAGCAGGACTATGAACTGGAATAGCGTGAGTTTTGATTCCATCGCACATTAGACATCGTACAACATCAACAACCGATTGAGTGTACTCCCCATTTTGTCTCACCACAGACTGGCACTTCATCGCACACAATGAATTCCTTCTCTATACACACCCGTTTGGACAGCGACATTTGGAATTAATTCCCTGGAAGTACTTTCGAGTAAACCGTGCGTTCTGAGACAGCGCTGTCAATCAACATCCATCTGCACATTGTTCTGCTAGTGTAGCCCCATACTCACAGGCTGTATGACATTGAGCGAGAGATTTGTAGGCCTGTTGGCATCCATTCTTCACTTCATGTACTTGACTGTTGCGGTGCGTGGACACTTACGTGATTGAAATACGGGTGATGTGATGAGATGTCATGTCGGTTGAAACTCACACGGTCATCGGCTGTTCCCTGAGGTGTACTTCTTTGCACGTACAGGAACATTCCCGCAACGGTAAAGTTACTCATGTTTCTGATATACGTAGATGTCTGTTTTTCTGACACAACAGAGTTTTGGCAAACCATTGGCGGCCTCACTGTCGAAGCATCACCCCCACGTAGGTACGTTACTTCAAACAGGGTGCTCTCAAAGATTTGCTAAAACTGCCTGGTGTCTCTGTAGGTATATAGTAGTTTGAAGCTATATCCACAGCTTTGTAGACTAGAAACCTCTCGTTCCTGGGATATGCTTATCGCGGACCGCACTCCGTGGACGCTCCAGACCAGAGCAGCCATTGTGGGGAATATCCTGCGGCGCAGCCACAACATATTCCGTAGCAGACGACAAGAAAAGACGCAGACGGTGTCGTCTGCTAAGTGCGCAGTACGCCACTCCCGATAATCCGCCACGGTGCGAATGCTCAGCATAACACGTGGTGGAGGTTCTGCCCCTTGAGCAGTTTTTTGCTTTTTCTTCCACTAGAATATTCCGTGGGGATGTCGCGCGTATGAATACGCGGATGGGCTCCGTTGAAACCTCATGACCGTTCTTCGGTGTTGTTGCAGTCTCGAGAAGCCAGCTGTGACACAAAAGTCGTCACACTTAAAAATCAAGACAAGAGCACCGCCAGACGGTGCAAAGGCAATGACAATCGTGGCAGGGGCGACGAAGCGCGCAGCTGATGTTCGGTCAGACATAATGACCTACCCTGCGGCACGTGCAGCATGTCGCCACACAAATAGGCTGACTCACCTTACGTGTAAATCTACTCCAAGTTCTTGTTATTATTATAATGTCCGGCTGCTATATACATGCTCACGAACTCCTATGCGAACGGTATACCTAGCGCCTTTCTTGAAATTCCGAATGGCATCCAGAATGGGAATCTCGATCGTGACCAATGAGCAGAAAAGGAACGAAATGGACAGCTTCACAAGTTACGAAACTTGCTCGTAATTCGTTGGTTTGTTGGTTTGGTGGAAGAAAAAAATTACTATTCCACTTCTCCTAATTCGAAGAGGAAAGAAGAGAAATGAAACAACGAAAAAAGAAAAGAAAAAAAAAAAGCGGTGATACGGGGACCCCACAGAACTCACAGTCACGGTCACAGTGAATGTGAGTCCACCAACTTTGTGTCTGTAACATAACGGACAAATAGCCTGCAGGACTTGGAGATGTTTGATAGCAGGATCCTCGTGACGTCAAAAGGTCCGCTGACCTGTTGGGTCAAGGCTGCGCTTGCTCGTATTACATGTGTAGTTACATCGTTTTCTTCTTATTATTCTTCTTTGTGTGTGTGTGTGTGTGGTTTCTGGAAATTTTTCTTTCCGCCATGGAGACGTATGCTGCGTTTTGACGTTTCATATTCGCTTCGTATTTAGTTACAGATCGAGCGCGTTGACAATGGGCGATACGCAATGCGCAGTGCACCTGGAAATGAAAATGTCAAATGAAACTCGCTATTTTGCAGCGCTAAGTCGATCGAAAGTGTGGGGGGACAGAAGGTCGAGCTGCCATTACGATTCCCGCATTTGTTGGCAAAACTGCTGGTGCACGATGCTTCGCGTGTTCAGTACGTGAAACGTACAGATAACCGAGCAAGCATCTCGTCTTGGAAGGATCAGAGTCCACAGTAAAAAGCGTGAATGTAGTACCATGCTTGGCTACAAAGTGTTTGACGCGATTTTTCTGAATCTCGTATCGTCTAGAACCTGACCATTTCAGAATGGCTGCCGAACGAGAAATCGAAAAGAGCGCCATTTAACGGTTCGGCTAGCTGACCCGAAATAGTAGCAGGCAGTAGTCGCAGTATGGGCGAGCAGACAACACGTGTCTGTCGTGTACTTCATAACGGCCGGGGGAGGGGAACATCACTGCGAGTCATTTTTCCCCCTTGGTGAGATGTCTTTTCCTCGCCTTATCATAAGTTTACGACGTGTTTGATCGTCTCGGTTTGGTTCCGTCGTACGCACCTTGCATTGCCCTGAATGCCTTGCGCTGAAGTCGCTTAGTGAGTACCGATTCCGTTCTGAACCAGCGGAAACCTTCTTTTAATCATATGTACATTGTGGTTCGTTGTGTTACATGCAAATGCGTTTTCTACGCCTGCGGGTTTGTTCAACAAGAAGTGCTTAGAAAAGGCACTTCTTGCTGCAGTAGGCGTCTCCACAGCTGCGCACACACTTAGGAGTTCAGCTTCAAGAACAGCTCTTGAAAAAAGAGTATTTCCGGTACCGCCTTTGTCCTTCAGCCCGGATGGGCCCTGTTGCTGCTACAAGGGCTCGATGTTTCAAGGAAGAACGTACCTCATAGAGGTCAATAATTAAAAGGTATCTCAGTGTTTAAGGCCAATAAAATTTGTTACTTGCTCGGAGCCTGAGCAGTAACTATTTGAAATTTCGAGTCTTGCTAAAGATACCGTAAAGCATCAAACTTATAAAATGAGTTCATTCAATATGTAAGTCCTCAGAGTCTCAGACCATCTCAATTTTCGTCGCACTCACACCGAGTTTTATTAAAAATCAAAATCGAAAATTTCTGGCAACACTGTACACTACCTTCGCGTAGCCTGTGAAGTACGACTGCAAAACTACATTGCATGTGCATAACACTGGATATATCGAGGCGACGTCTACAACGATCGGCGTGAAAACCGATATTCCCAACAGAATGCGGGATCCATGAGCGCCAGTATTGCCCGCTAAAGTGAGACCTCTCTCACATTAGGCGTCGCCTCGACCGCGATTTTATCACAATTTTGACAACAAATTAAAAAAGAAAACGAACTTTGGAGCGACATATCACGTATGCGATACGTTGCGAGGTATTTATAAGCAACAAGTTCTTAAATGACGCCAAACATGTGAGCTGCTTGCTTGTTGGTGTCATTTAAGAGCCTGTGGCTTATAAATACCTCGCAACGTTGCACACACGTGATATATCGCTCTAAAAAGTTTAACTTGTTGTCAAAATTGCGACAACATTGATCGGGGCGACGCCTAGTGAGAGATAACCTTCATTTTAGCGGGCAACACGGGCGCTCGTGAATGCAGCATTTTTCGTTGCGATTTTGGTTTACATGCGGAGCCCCGTAAACGTAGGGTATTTTTCGGGTTAAAACCGATTTCCCCCGATTATTCCTTCCCGAATAAGTTTAGGGCCAATTCGGGTCAAACCAGACTTCTCTCCGAATTCCAATCACATACCACCAGCAATCATATCTGATGTATACATTATTTGAGCGCAACAGCAAACAATGCTAAGCACATTTGATGTTACAGTATGTGGTGCTTGTGACTATATAACTCGCGAGAAAGTCATATATGCATTATTGAATGAAGTAATTTTATGAGATTGTGAGCTGCTTTGCTGCTTGTGCCTTTATTAAGTTGATCCGACGGCGCTGCAAGTAGTGGCGGTATTTTTTTTTTTTTTTTTTTTCTGAGGCCCAGGTTATTTCGCTTCATGCGATGCCGGAGTCGAGGAGATGCCGTACGTCAACGCAAAATATCTAACGGCGCTTTCCAACTGCCGCGACGTGGCGCGTCGTAGCAATCACGTTGGTGAAAAGAAAATAGTGCCTGTCGATTCATTTTGCGACCTTCAGAAATTCTTCATCTTGGGTGTGCTGTTCTTGGGGTGTACGGGGATGTTTTGGGGCTTATGAAAACGGAACGAAATTCGAAATATAAATAAAACGAAATAAGTAGTATAAGTATAAGTTAGTATAAGAACCGCTGCCGTAGTCATATAGGTGTCCAACGTGCTGTAGTGTAGATTATTGAAAAAAATTACTCCGCTAACATCAGTACATCGTTTCCTATCTGACACGTGAGTCAACCTGCTCACTTACGTCAGCCTTCTCAAAACGTTTTTTGACGGAAGTATGCTGCCTCTTTTGTACCTCTCAGGAGATGGTTTCCAATTCCGTAGGTTCTGAGCTGGGCCGCTGAACATTCTGTGCTACGTGGTGTAGATCATTCGTAGTATAGTAGGAATCTGCCGTAAAGGAGAGGTTTCTGGAAACGTGTTACATGAGCATTCCGACTGTTCTGCCTAACGACGGTGAGCACGTCTCGGGATACAAGCCATCCTCTTCTTCTTACTCGCATTCGATGGGATGGCGTGCTTTTGTAGGATTGTTGTCGTTTTCGTATACGTCCGTAGTGCTACTGTGAACCGGATAACGTGCAAGTAAGCAGCATGATGGAAAATATCTGCTCTGAGGCTGGAACACACAACTATGACGAACACAACACAAGCTTCAAGGTGCCTATAAGCACAAGAAAGATTGAAATGTGGCAGTCGCATTCTTCTCGCATTATATGGCTTTTTCGACGGCCGCCACATCCCTAAGTACGCAGGAATATGCGGGACATCGTTTTGCAAACACTGTCTCATAGTGTAATTGGGATAGCTTCACCCAAAGGACAGACACAAACCTCTTGCATAAGTGTGCGCGTTGTCGCCAAACAAAACGCGGAGCAACCGTGGTAGTCCACGCTTGCACGGGGAGAGGGAAGAAAGGTCACCCGACCTCCGCACGCGCGCTGTTCCGGATTGCGCGCGGCAGCCAGGCGCCGTCCGTGCCTCTCTCGTGTGGGCAGCCGCCGTGGAGAGACGTCGACTGGTTGGGCAGGTAGTACGTACCTACATACATGGAAACGTAACCTTGCTTCCCGGAGGTGGTCTCATTACTGCCGCGTGATTCAGTGGACAACAGGCTACTTGACCCCTGAATTGTCTTTTCAGTTCGACCTCTTACGCGTTTAATTACGCTTTTCCAGTTAACCGCCAATGAAATTTGGTTTAGATCGATGTGAAGTCAAACAGCCTGGACGACCGCAGGGTTTGGCTGGTCTGAAAAAGTAATGAATATTCCCAATGAGTATTAATATTGACAGAGATCGAGACCGTTGAGACTGAGACTACCGAGAATGTTTACAGAGAGACAAAGTGAGACAACTTCAACGCGCGATACTTACTCAGTTAAACAGCACCCGCCCAAGCAGCAAAATGTACTGAAAGTCGAGTGCAAGAGGGGTGGACGGGTAGGTGAAATGCCTTGAACAGACTCGTGAAACTAAAGAATGTTGATAAGACACATACCGTCCACCCCTATTGCACTCGACTTTCAGTACATTGTGCTGCTTGGGCGTTTTATGATACTCGATTGTTCGTCTGTGTAATTCTGTTGCTTGATAATGACCTTTCAAATAACACTGCGCTTCCTTTAACCTGTGGCAACCATATTGGACGGGGAGTTGATCCAGCAAAAACAGTTTGGGGGAGGGGGGGGGGGGGCAAGTTGTAATGCGTGGGCATGACCGTCTGGTCCGCGCGATTTCTGATCGTGCCTTCACGGCATCAACTCAAGCCAAAGGTAAATCAACGCAATCACGGTGCAAAATCATCCGCAATCGATTATTTTCAATTGACTTTTATGGCCAGCGCTTTCGCTAGTGGGACGTCAACGTTTGTAACTTCCGATTTCTGTTCTACCAAACAATGAAGCCACCGACTCGACCCAAAACTTGCTGATTCCGCATATCTCAAAACGGTCCTCGCTCAGCGTTATCTCGGTCGCAAACCGCCGTGTGACGTCGGCCAAGATGCCCTGGGCTTAATAGTGAGTTTTAGTGCATCGTACGCTATCCCTTACGTACGCAGAGGCGATAGCGTACGATACACTAAAAAGCGAGTTTTAGTATGAAGTACGCAGTCACCTTTGCGTACGTAACAGATAGCGTTAGTTGTTCTGCGCACGCGCAAGACACAAGCAGAGCTTTGCGCATTGCGCAGAACCACCACGCTATCCCTTACGTACGCAAAGGCGACAGCGTACGTTATACTAAAACTCACTAAACTGTCCATTGTTTACGTCACCGCGAAATCGAAACTTGATGTGTGACTTGATGTGTCACTCTTGATGTGAACCTGCGCACTATTCGTTTTTCCTGTTGATATCATGCTTTGCTGAATGAAATTTCGCATATGGCATCTGGGCAATCCTAATCTAAAAATATCAGTCGACAGCTCTGGAGTGTCCCTTTAAACGGTTGGAGGAGAACATTTTTTGAACGTTTAAAACTGAAAACCATTTTGTCCTGCTGCGCAGTTCCATATCTGGCAAAGGTATAATTCAAACTGGAGCACCGCAGTTCGGCGTCAGATTTCATCTCTCTCTCCTTTTTTTTTTTTTTCGACTACTTTCGTTGATGCCACACCGGCACGCCAAGCTCACGCAGCGTAACAAAGTATCAAGCGTATCAAAAAGAGCACACATTAAAACAATGGCGCACTATATTTCTCCGTCTGGCGCTTTTCCTACGAGTACAAAAATTCATTGAACCCTCTTCTGAGAGTCACAGCCGGGGTTGCTGCAGGTGCAGACGTTCGTATTCCAGACGAGGTTTCACTACACTCATGATTCAGTCTGCGGAACACAATGCTGCTCCATGACATTTTCGCAGATGTCAGGCCTACAATAGGCAGGGCATTTTCCGTTATAAGTGTATAGTACCGTTCAGGGATTTGCGCACGATTTTCATCTCCGGGGTGTTGGAATTCCGTGTAGGGTTGTGACACCTGTCTCTGCTGGTTTTGGGGACATTTTTGACCTGTTTTGGAGGGGGGGGGTGTTGCAAGATATAAACACACATATAAACAACGTAAATGGAAAGGGCGTTTAAAGTCGTGCAGAAAAGCTGTTTCGCACCGAAAAAGTGCGATTGTTTGCAAATTATCCGACTTTGCGATTTTTTATCTGGACACCTGCAAAACCTAGAACCTCAAAGATAGAGCAAACACTACTGCAGCAGATAGGCAATAAGTGCGGAAAAAATTAACAGCGTGGCTTTAATGGTTACGATGATACGAGGCCTGAAAATTGCAGGGAAGCGCATGCTCGAAATGGTCAGTCTTGAAGGTTTTCTGAAAAACAACTATAAGGTATTTTCACCTATTTCCTCCTCCAATGTGCTTCGAAAAATCTGAGAGGTAGATCGGACCACCCTGTCTGGCTCTGCTTGAAATCACCCTACGGTAGACCATCTTTTACGATCAATGGCCACATAATGCAGGCACGAAGTCCACAATAATATTGCAGAAAGAAGCACTAGCGTACCTATATATCTGTAGATATAACTTGTTTCTAGCATCTGCGATGAGGGACGTCCCAGATGCTGGAAACGAGTTATATCTACAGATATACTCTAGTGCTTCTTTCTGCGATATTCTTCCAAGTATTATGTATTGTCGACTTCGTGCCTGCATGGAAAACAACCGGCATAGTCTGGCCGACCTTTTGTCCCATATCTCCAGCGTCCAGCACTATCTTCGTGCTACGAAGAGCCCCGAAAAACTGCCTGAATTGGAGTCACAACGTGGAGTCAATGGCGTGACCCGCGCTTGCAGATGGCGTCGACTAGGGCTCATGGAACACACCTGTTGCGGCTGGGGACCCACCTCTAGAAATCGATGAGACGGATGCCTCTCCGCCTTCCGCTCTGAGAAACTAGGTCACCAGTTCATGAATGGAGTGCTCTTCACTGACGGAGTTCATCCTGAAATTTTCATTTAGGAAAGGGAGCGCAACAGTCACTGCTGTTCTCTGTCGTGTACTTGACAGCATTTTGTGGTGATGTCCTCGTTATAGCACATCATTTACGTAAGGCACCGTTACGTACTGAGTTTGGAGTGTGCTTCTAAGCATGCTTGTCTCATGTTGTTTCCGACGAAAAGTGAAACGTAACACGCGACAACGCAGTTCCTCGTGCGTTTGTCTCACGGAACACATAAATTGGCCTTCTTCAGTTTCAACCGAACACGAACGCTGGAGATGATCTTTCCAAAATTGCGTATCTACTAATATGATTCGTTTTAGATTATATTCGCGATTAGCACTTGTAACGGTCCAATGGTTTTTGTGCAAACGCTGAAGATTATATGAACACGCGCAAATGCCAACTCATCACTTGTAAGCGCTCATATAATCTGTGTCGTAAATGTCGGCTCATCGCTTACTGTATGACCGCATTAACTGAACTCACTCATTAGTTAGTTTTTGTTATGCCTCTTGGACATATTTGATTGCATTTGTTTCGCTTTCTCCCTTGGGTGTTTGCGTTGTTCTTCCACCTTCTCTTCTGTTTACGTGTCCTGGGGTAGCCTATCCCGACTTTATCGGGACTCCCACACCCATGTTTTCCCTTTTTCATTAAATCAATCAACTCATCACTTTCGTACCCCTATTCCAGCACACGAAGACGGAGCAATGGAAAATAATCTTCTTTACAAGCTATCGCGGCCAAGTGACCGCGCGCCAATGTGCTCTCACTGTGTTTTCCTTCGGTTTCCCTCGGACGGTTCAAATGAAATACGGTGTGATTTTTTGCTAAAAAAATACTTACAATTTGAAACTTAGTTACCATCGAGGTAGTCCCCTTCCGAAACCACACACTTAGCGCAAGCGCTGTTTCCACTGACCGAAACAGTTTATTTTTTCTGTCTTTTTTTAAAGCCTTGCTCAGAACTAACAAATCAGATTCGTCTGAATCTCGTGAACACCCTGGAATATTTATACTTTGAACTGCATTTTGACGTGTTCACAACTTCTCAGTAACAGGGGGAGTCGCCCCGTGTGACTTTTTCCTGCTGTTGAAAGGAAACGTTTCAGTGTGTTTGTTAGTTCTGAGCCAGGCTTAAAAAACTGTTTGGGCCAGTGGAAACAGCGCTGTGTGTGGTTTCGGAAGGGGGACTACTTCGATCGTAACTATAAGTTTCGAATCAGTAAGTATTTTACATTTTTAAATAAAAATCCATCCCCATTACTTTTGGTTAGTCCTCGTATATGTACGCGATCTATCGTGTCCCGCTTTCACTTAAGTCACGTGAATTTGGCACGAATTTGTACTCCGAAGTGAATATGTGCTTTGGAGGTGCGCGAAACAACACACAATGCGAGCCCAAGAAAGCTTCGTTTCTGGGTAACGATTTCACAAGTAATTCTTCTACGGTTGGCCAGGGAGTCACAACATTGCACATGCAACGTGTGTCTCGACGACTCGCGAAGTAAATAGCGCAAATCATTATTTACGTACCCTCCTTAGAATCTCATGCATAGCTTAGCGATCACCCCTTGCACTGTGGAGCGCCCAAGGGCACGATCGATATCTCCTCTCAAGTATATTGATTGAGTACCGTAACACGAACCATTTGTTCTACAGAAATCGATTGCTGTCGAATGTGCGTCATGTCAACGTTTGCGTGTCCTCTCGGTTGTTCCGTTTTCTTAATAATGCATCTGTAAGCGGGCAGGCTTACGCGAGGACTTTAATCATTCAATGAAGTGAGCTGGAAGCGATTTCAGAATCAAGTTCTGACACATCACCGCTCCGACGGTTACGTCCCATTTCGCCTATTCCCATTTCGCCTAATGCGATTTTTAGGATTAAGAGGGCGAGTGGGGTGCATCTGCGTCAGAGTCAGGCCCGCGGCGCTTGTGGCTCGACAGTCTACGAACTCTTCTTCGAACGGCACATCTGGAGATATTGTCCTTTTCACCAAGCCTTGTGAATAACACTGCAAACAATACAATACTTTTCAGTATTTTCTGACTCGGCACTTCCAATCAAAATGTCAAAATATCACTTGTCTTCCCAGTGGTGTCAACCTCTGATTGCCTTTTCGCACAACTCGGCGAAGGCTTTTCGGAGACCCGAGCGAGAATAACGCTGCATTAGTCTGGAAGTTGTGGCTGCCCCTTCTAGGTTCTTCAACTCGCAACTTGAACTCTTCCTTTCGACCGGCAAGCTGAGTGACCAAGCTGTGACAAAACTGTTCATCTTCGGTTGTATTTGCTCATAGGCATCAACGAGTGAGCAAGAAGTGTTGTTTTTGACAACGCGGCGAGAAGGCAAGCAACTTGAAGTCGGCGAACGAAGGCTGTCGGACATCTAATTCATTAACTTTTTACATTCCATGTCAGCGCCGCGAAGCAACTGTGGCTATGAGCGGCGTACAGACGTGGGAAGATGGAGAGAGAACAGCAGGAAGCAGTGGTGTACAGGGGGATAGTATGCGTCCTAGGCCGACTTCAGAGGGAACTGTGCCGACAGCACTTGAACTGAACATTGTCGTTGAACTATGCTCGTTACCCTTTAAAGATATGTTTAGTTCTTCTGGCTTCCCCCATTCACCTCCGCATTTTTTCTTCTACCCATCCCCATCACCATCATCTGGCTTCGTGCTTCGCGAGTGAAAACTTTGAATGCAAAATACAACCTCGTTCAACACGGCGAATGTGTTTTCGTGCTTGTATAGGTGAGGTTGGCACGATAGGAGTGGAGAAACAAAATTGCTTAAAATGCGATCTTCAGTGATGGTCAAGCACAGGGCGCAATGAAAAAGTAGAACCGCATTCTTTCTTCACGTGACACGCCTCAGTAGGCGAAATGGGACTGCCTGACACATACCTTAGGCGAACTGGGACCCTGTGTGGTTCCGGGGGAGGGAACATGGCGAGGAATTGGGAGATAATCCGATAAGAAGCATTAGGCGAAATGGGAATAGGCGAAGTGGGAAGACACGCCAAAAACGCCCAGTAGCTGTTGTTCCATGATCAGACAAACAACCAAGAAATTAGCCTCTTCGCTTCGTTATTTTTTCTCAACGTGTCACTATTTTCTTTTTCTGCACAGTGGCATTCTCAAACGACAGAAGTTGGCACAAAACTTGGGATTTTCTGCTTCAACGAACGATGCACAAACCTGTCGCTGTGACGCACTGAAAGAAAAAAAAGAAAAAGTGGTGTTAGTTTCTGGTCATGCTTTAACTTTCTTTTCTTTCTGCTGAATTATAATAACGGAAGTTAATTCGTGTCATTGTTAGTTAGTATTTTTTCTGCTCGGAGCGAACACGCGGATACACGTAACACGTTTCCTCTGCATACGGCTGTACGCTTCCACTCATAATTACCCCGTAAATAATGGAGTACCTCTGAAACTGGGACAAGCGCGCTCAAAGAAGCCAGACGGGAAGGTATCAGTTGTTCTCATCTTGGTTGGACAAATAAGAGCTCGAGTTGCAACTTTCCATCGAGTGTGGCTCGGCGAAAAAAAGAAAAAGGGAAAAAATACTCGTTTTTCTTTCCTTTATCTGCGCCACAAGAAAACGAAGTGCTGTATTATTATGAAGTCTCATATATGTCACCCGGAGCTTCATTTATTTTTCCGGCCTCCCTCTTTTTGCCACACATGCAAATGACTCATACACTACAGGAGTTTAAAAAGCACTGTCCTTTTGCGTGTTGTGCTTGCGGATCCCTGTCATAAGCATTGGTGCTCAAAACTTCGGGAAGTTGAGGGTTTGCGCCCTTCAAGGCAGTTTCACCAAGCTTTGTAGGTACGTCGTTTCCGCTGACACAATTTGGAGACATGCCATGAAACTGGTTGCACCGTCACGCTAAAATAATGTAACTGACGAGCGTGTGGAGTCCGCACCTGTCTTTTGCAAATATGCTTTACAGATCCCGCTGCGTGATTACTGTGGGCTGCTACAGGCTTACCCATAGCTATCTGTGGCGCAAGGCGACGTGCTCACCACGATGACATAACACCGGGTAGAGTTATTGGGGCGTCTCGAGGGACATCACAATCGAAGGTGTCGCAAACGCCAAACATTGCGGTCGGCACTGTCTCTAAACTGTAGAGACGCTTCCAATGGGAAAGAGAAGATGTCCGTCAATGCTCTGGACATGGACGTCCACGAGCAAACACGCCTCGGGAGGAGTGACTTCCCGAGCTCAACGCCATGTAAAACAAGACGAGCACAGCGGGGGACATATCCAGGTACCTGGTGGCGGCCACAGGGATCGAGGCACACCGTGTACGAAAGTTGCACGGGCATGGTCTGTATGCGTGGATGCCCATGCGGGGCGTACCCTTGACCGTGGCCCACCGAACACAGCGGTAGGAGTTGTGTAGAGTACACACGTAACGGTCACAAGGGCAATGGGGCCGTGCGGTGTTCACTAATGAATCACGGTTCAGTCTGGAAAGCGACGTGTGAACACCTGGAAGGAACCCGTAGCAGGTTCAACCCACTCGAACATCCCCGAAGTGGATCCACTTCGGGGATGTTCGAGCCTCGAAGTGTTGGTGTGATGGATATCATGTTGGGCTCACGTTCGCTGCACCACCTCTTCGTAACGGCATCCTTCAAAAACATGTGCGACTTTTCCGGGAACCATTCCGTCATATCTTCCCCGCACGTACAGATCGGGACAAAAGTTTACGGAACACCGGGGTGTAACATTTCGCCATTGGAGTGAAACACAATCAGTAAAACAGGAGTGGACATGCATACTGAGAGATGGATAGAATAGCCGGTCACCCGTTTCTTATTCGATCTCTTTCTGACAGCTTGCTGGACGCCGCTTGGTTGAAGAAACACGCCAAAGCCGTGTTCCGTAAACTTTTGTCCCAAGCTGTACATGCACCGTTAAAACAGAACGTGATCACACAACACGTTCCTAGTCAACCATCATTCCGAATGATATCGTTCTGTCTCCCGATTTCTTGAAACCTGGAGGAGGCACCTATCTTGGACATGTGTGACGCCTCCCGGCTTTGGAGAAGACGGAGCACAAAGGGATGGGAAACGCTAACGTGGGCAACCCCCCCCCCCCCCCCTGTTTCAACTGCGTGGATGACACTGCCCATCCACGCATGGCCCGCATCGTGGAGCAATGCCGCCGTTAAGAATCCACCGTTTAAAACCCCATATGTTCAGAATCCCAAACGGCGCTATAGCATATAGCGTTGCGCGCGTGCCCAGCTGTGGGAAGCCCCTCAACCTCGTGCTGAACTGTCAAAAACAACCTAAACTAACCTAACCTCTGAAAAGTAACCTAACCTAACCAAATTCTGACACTGATGTGGCCGCCATGCAAAGCCTAACGGTCGCCAAAAAAACTGGCTTTTATTCCCGACAATGACTTCTACCGACGTCAGAATCGCGCAATACTGCGAGGTTTTTCTGTAATATGTATTATTCAACACTATCATTGCGCCATTCTTCATATTAAAGCTCTTATTTAGAAATCTGGGATTTTGAACATCTGGGATTTTTAACGGTGGGATATCGTGGCATCCCCCCACGGACCTCAATCCGATCGAGCATGCGTGGGGCTCTGCAACTGCAAGGAGAGGTCAGGAGGCGCAGAGCGCAGGAGTGAGATGTGCTTGTGGGCAATATTTATTTTTATTAGCTTTTTTTTTTTTTTGGCGACACGGCACCAGATTGTGGCGCATGCGCTTCGTCTGCTCCACTTCAGTGCACTCACAGATTGCCATCCGTGTCGATACGACATGTCACTTGATGGTTCTAGATATCGTATCTATGAAAGCGTTGTTCAGCACTTGGTTTTCACACCTGGGTAATACAAAAAAAAGCTTCCGTCTTTATTATTTTTTTTTTTCTGAAACACTAATGGTGTGATTAAGTCAAAGTGCGTTATGAATTGCGCGTGTGTGGCGTAACAAAGTCATGTAACACGTTTAAGTTTGTATCATTGTTCCCCGTCCAGCAAACTCTCCTCATTGCGTTTATAACCGAGCAACATGTCATATCCGTCCGGTATGCGCGGCGGCGACACTATTAGGGGGTGATGTAAGCCTGATCATGCTGATACACTGCCAGCCTTTTATCAGCTTGGCACAATCATGTTTTGCAAGAACGCTTCCACCTGAGCAGTGTGGTAAGTAACACGTCAGTAGTAAACGAGTTCCTTTTCTTTTCTTTTTTCTAATCATAAAACCAATTTATTACTTTTAAAAGGCAACGTATTTTCGTTATAAAAATTCATTAAAAAGTAGTTCGCTCGAGTTACTTTTACGAACGGTATTGCAATGGTATGTAACGTCACAAACTGTATTTGTTTTTGATGCTATCCTCAATGCAGCACGTACATTTTCCGTGCACAGAGTAGGATGCACGATAAGAACGATTGTCTTGTGAACATTTGTTGCTTTACAGAGCGTTTGCCCTGGAACAAATACCCGCGTCCCTGTGAGCAGCACCGATCCGAAATTACAATTTCACTGGGCGAGGGAAAATCCGTTGCCATAGTTACAGCGTGGACCGCGATGAGTTGGCAGTTGGTACCCTGGGTTCCAGGGATCCAAAGAGAACATACATCCTATAGAGGCCTTTGACCTTGGTAAACGCGCTTTCCACGGGGAGTTCGACCCAAGGTTGTCGGAATCGATTCGTGGAAAGGAGGAGATCCTGAAAGTGACGTTGGCTTCTCGAGCCGTGTTGGCAAAGGGCGCCCAGGCAGGATCAGGGGCCCGAGCTCTTCAGGCGGGGGGCCTTTCTCTGTTTTAGCTTTTAAAAATTGCAAAGCTTACATGTTGCGACGGTTCGCTGAGAGCTTTTTCCGCGTTCAGGCTTTTTTGCGCGCAGGACACTTTATAGACGTTTCTTGCGCGCGCTTCTTTGTTTTGTTTTTGGTGCTAGGATTGCATTACGTGCAGTGGAAAGTTCTGCGCAGGACGTTTGAAATCGAAGTTTCGGAAGATTGCTTTTGCGAACCGCATGCAACACAAAACTGGAGTTCAGAGATAATTTCTAAGCGGCTCTGCAATAACTCATACTCTTACACAAGACCGTTGCAATCAGAAGAAACTGTGCACGAAATGCCAACACGTTCAGTGCTAGCGAAAAACCGATACATTTGATCCCCTGAACTTCCATTACGGTTGTTCACCGAACAAGGACGTCGGAGGTGGGGGCAGATCTCAGACTGCGGGGGCCTCACCCACTTTTCACGCACGCATGGTTTTCCCTCTTTTTTTATTATTAAGGAAAACCTGTAACTTCGCCAAACAGTATAACCCATAGTATGGTCACACAAAGCACCACCGTTACTCACATAGAGAAAGACAACAAAAGGACGGTGCCCGAGACAAGGACAGAAAATGATCATTTCCCTTATTCCCGTCATTCTCTTATTAACCGAATTCCGTAAGTAGACGCTTTTTGCATTCATTCTGCACTGCCTGTTGTTCTTTTGCGCCATCTGCTGGTATTGAAAAGGTTCCTTATGTATACTACATACGAATTGTTCCAACTTCAGCTGGCCCCTTCCCCGTCATGGTGAAGGAACTTCCGACGTCACCGAATGAAACGTCCCGCTGTCCTAGCGCCCTTTGAGCTGTTCCAGCATACAGGTGTTGAGTAACCAATCGATGTTACGCACTAGGCGCTTTATCGAGATGTGAGGAGAGTCTCGCGGTTTTGCGGTCGCCGGAACACGCATAGGCACGAATTTGAATGCGTTAACTTCGAATGTTTGTGTTCACTTGTCGCTGTTTGCATATCTTCTGTCACGTCGCTTTGTCGTTATGTAATGTAGTTGGACTTTTCCGAAGGTTGGCCGAGTGGATAGGATAGACGTCGTCAAAATTGGGACCTCGGCTCGAGCCCTGGCTGTGTCGCCTATCAGATGGGCACTGTTCACCATCAAGCCTGCTTAGGATGTGCGAATATCGCCAATGCAATGCCAGAAGGTGAAGGATGTTGACGAGCGTGTTCCTTGAAATTATATGTGGTCAAAGAACGCACAAGGATAAAGCACACACACACATGGGAAGCGTTCAACTAGCAACTGAGGTTTATTCAGAAGCAGCTCACGCAGTCACTTCAGCAGTCACGGGCAACAAAGGCGACCTCGGAAAGGGCCAAGGTTACCGATCCTAGCTAACGTTATCGGAAGAACCTTCAATAAAACGAGACTAAACAATCTCTCGACCCAGACGGAAGCATGTAGAACAGTGGCGTTGTCAAACAAAGGGGAACAACTGTGACAAGACTGGGTGGGCTTGTAGGGATAAGGGGATGTCACTGGAGGAAGAAAGACCTGTGCTGACGAAGTCCGGTCTAATTGTTTATCATAGGATAGGGGAAATGACTAAACAACGTTCATCGCGCAGGGATTCCAGGGAACGAACTTATTCCGGCGATTCACCACGCACGAATCGAGGGGATGGGCGCTTGACAGCGGGAACCATTGCTGCGCTTTCATGGAAAACAAGGAGAGAGCTCGCGACTAAACAAAAGGAGCAGAACGGACTCCTGTACGCACGTAACGAGGGTTCGCGAATCGATACACTGTTTTATAAGTGACCACGTGAAACAGCCCTTTGGAGCTTTGGGTATTTCGATCCGCTTGAAGTGGAGGATGACGCCGCTTCCCCGACGGCCGAAATTTAAATTACGTACTTCAAATCAATACTCTACGTCGAAATTCCAAACGTGTATTCGAACACACAGTGAGAAAGGATTGCACACCAGTGGTACACACAACGCGTGAAACAACAATGGGACAAGCTCGAGGTCAGGATAAAGTTGCCGAGGTGCAGGTGTACAGTATAGCTGTTCCTCGCTGCGGATTGCGGTAATGCTTAACTGCTCTGAAGCCATGACTGTATATCTCATACAGTCCCGTCGGTAGTGGGTTAGTGGGCCACAACTAGGGTGGGAATTTCCTCATTCATCATCATCATTATACCTGTTGTTGAAATCATGTAACCAACGCGTAGGCGATTCAACTGCTTACCGGGTAGAACAGACGGGTGTAGCACGATTCACCCGCTCTCATTTCCCCCGCCGCCGTTTCTCTTGCGTGTCAAATCCCCGTGCGCTGATTTCCCTGCGGGGTCACAGCCCAATCTGCCGAATCCCAGTTCGCCGAATGCAGTCAAGCGGAGTTGGGGGGTAAGGTCAACCTCTTCCGGCAAGCTGAGAATATGGGAGAATGAGCTAAATAGGAAAGGTTCGACAGCTGACATTATCTTACAAGATGAAGGACAGCTCAGTGGCTCATAGCTTGGAATCACTTAGTGAACCATAGCCCGATAACTATAAATGGTGTAGAAAGATGACACATGTACCTGCGACCAGCCGGCTATGGAACGGTCAACTATATCCGAAATTGACGAAAAACGACCAGGGAATGTAAAAAGAACACACACAGAAACAAGGTGTTAAACATATCTGAGAAGTCTGATACGGAGATAACCCATTTGTTGCACTTGCTGTAGATAAATTTGTCATCTTCTCGTGAAACCTTGTCTCGCGTGCTTTCTTACCATTCTTGCAGCAACAATTCCCGTCCCGTTTTGTAATTTGTTCACTTACAATAAGGAAAATTATCTTGCGGCGCCTATTTCATTTCGAGACACTTCAGTCCATGAACGTTCGTCTGATGTATCGGATGTTAGATATTTTATTACGGCTTCTATTGGTTCATACACTTACCGTAGTAGTCATCAGCTCTGCGCCAGTCATGATCGTGAGAAGCGACTGTCCCGTTGCAACGTTACGGCTGGCTATGAGGATGATTTCAGGGCCTCTATAGCCACTTATGAACAACTTACAGCGAAAGCGTATTGCTCACCACGAATAAAAGCACTCCATGAGAGGGGAACGAAAGACGCAACACAACGTCCCCCGCACAACCGAATTCGCCGGCGAATTGGTTGGTTGGTGACGCGTTATTACCAGACCTGTAAAGTAATTAATTACAAGTAATTGAATTACTGTAATTAATTACTTCCTGAATTACATTAGGTTTTATGTAATTGTAACTGTAATTTAATTACTTTTACAAGTAACGCGTAACGCATTTTGAATTACTTTCGGAATTACTTTGAACGCTATTTGGGAAGGCCCAATGTTTAAAGTTTGGGTTAGTTCCACACCGTTTTCTTTTTCATTTTTTTTTTTCACAGTAATTACCCAAAGACGTGATTCAGATCGGTACATTTTTCGGTACAGATTTTTTTACATTTGAATGTGGAAGGAGAAAAACTCTTGCGCCTTGGGAAAAGGAGTACGAATTGTGGGTATCGACCCGCACTTCAGAGTCGTTAGAGTGCTTGAAATATCTTCCTTATGTGCTCGAGGTGTTCATGAAGTACAATGTTGGGCTGCCCAGCAGTGCACCAGTGGAGCGTCTGTTTTCGGTTGGTGGTCTTGTTACGACAAGGAGACGTGGCAGCCTTACAGACAAGAACTTTGAGAATACCTTACTCTCGAAAGCCAATGGACGTTACAAGGTGCACTCATGATCCGCACTTTGTTCACATACCTGAAGAAAGAAAGCCTTTTGACTGTGGTGTTCGGTGTTTCTAGAGACTTGTCCTTGTGTAAGATTTCTCTAACTTGTTTTTCTACCACGAGCACAACTATCACCATCTTTCAGAACATGCGCAATAAATATGTACAACAAATCCTGCAGTTTGCACGTCGTTTGCCCGTTGCAGTCAACTTTGTGAATGTAATTCAGTGTAATGCAATTACTTTTTTCAGTAATTGTAATCGTAGTTGAATTACAATAGAAAATGACTAATTGTAACTGTAATTTAATTACTTTTGTGAACATGTAATTGCAATCGTAATTCAATTACTTTGGAAAAGTAATTTTTACGGGTCTGGTTATTTCCGACAGATCTGCCTGTCGATGTGACGGCATGTTGCTCGGCGAGGACCGAGCGTCCTGGGCCGACTTCATAGGAAACTGTGCCAACATTTCCCTTACAGCGTCTAAGGGAAACCTAGCGAAAAACAGACAGACAGCACAGCCGCTGCCGGGATTCGAACCAGGGTCACCTTCCAGTCTTGCCATGGAAGGCGATGATCTTGGACACTGAAACACGCGCCGGTTGGAACCTTCAATGCCTTCGGGGAATTGGGATTCGGCAGTCACGCCCGGCGATACTTCGCTCCAAAGTTAAAAGGTCATCGGGAAAGGGTCGATTGCGGTCCCTTCTTGAAAGGATTCGATGAGTGTAAGACATAAGCAAAAGAAATAGACACGACATAAAAAACAGTGAAAAAGAAAAGCTGAAAGTGGTAAACTCCTTGAATACTGTGCTTCCTACTGCGGCCGCTTCCTCACATCTGCATCCGTTGGCCGTATACAGTATAATTAGAAGTCGATTTCCACGTAAGGTGCGTCATTTGTGCGGCGACATGCTGCACTATCCCTAAACCATTCTCCCGTTCTACCATTTCTGGGTTACTCAACTGAGGCGGGGGAAACGCGGGACGGTGAAAGAGTCAGTTGCTTTGTGCCGAGGGAATCGAAACGAAAGAGTTCAAATCGGGGGATCGTGCTCCATCCGAACAAAGACTTACACTCACTTCTCTACACAACGCATCAAACATTTCAGTGGTGCATTATGTGATGCTTCATCTCTGAAAGCATAGGCTCGAGTTAAACGAAATAGTACTCGATGAAGCTCTCTGACGCTGCCCATCCGTTCATCTTAATCGCGAGAGTAAACACCACTCTAGGTGAAAGATGGAAGTCACTGAAAAGGTTAGCCACCTGTAGGACTCGAACCCACATCTTCTGGATTGCCGGTCCAGGGCTCTACCAATTGAGCTAAGCTAACATATCTAGCCGCTAGCCCCCACACCCGGCTAACACACCCAGCCTCAGAACATCAGTTCTCTCATGACCACTATAGGATTTGCTCACTTGGAACGTTGAATAAAAGAATACGCACAGAACGACCGTTTTTCAAAGCCAAATCAATCTAGCAGCGTATGGGGCAACCTACGACCGCGACATTCTTGGGATGTGACGATTGACTTTGTGCTGACTTTTGTGTCTCGTAGGTCTCAACAAACGAAACAATGACACTCCAAATAAGCTTCGATAGCGCGCATCACTTGTAGCAGTACAAAAGGTCTCGGTGACTCATCCTACGAGAATCTGTCAATGACCGACCATTCATTGTCATTAGTAAACACAGGTACGGTATCACTCATTTGCACACAGGGAAACGATAGAGAAACAACTTAACAACTCTCCTTTTCAAGACCAAGATTCATTTTCGGCTATGTGGAATGAGAGAGGAGCACAAGTGCGACACGGAAAGGTTACCACTGGTGGTCTTTGCTTTGCTTACACGTGGCTTTTTGCTCGCTTTACGGTCGTTCATCACCTTTTAGTAGCAGCGTATTCTGTGCCTTCAGAACACATCGTTGCGAGTGTTTCCAAACTACGTTGGATCTCAGGTACGCAAAGTGGAACAAGCTGTCACCCTCTATGGGATGCGTCGAGTTCAAAGGAAACGAGGCAAAGACGGAAATAAAGTGGTATTCACTGAAAGTTCGTTTCCCCAGTGTATGAGCGTATTGTCCTCAAATGATACATCGAACATGAGGTCCCATCAGACATTGGACGCGACCGTGGGCAATCACGGAGCACACATCGATCGAAGCCTGCAACGCACGCACGGCTGATATTTGTATAGAAAGGCGGCCTCGCAGACAGTGTGTGATGTCTTTTTTCCTTCCTTTGCACGCTAAGATTAGGCGTGTGTTCTACAACTTTTACCTATTTTCTCTTTTACTTCTGTTCTTGTGTCTAGTTTATTGAAGGCACAATCCATAACAGTAATATTGAACCGCTCCCGACGGATTCGGTGTCACACCGAGCCGAGTTCAGGCAAGAGATTTGACAGCTCTGCGATCCATTAGTAGTTAACCCGTTCACCCCCCCTTTTCTTTCCCCGTTTCCTTGACTAAGTACACTGAGTGCTACGTGCGCGAAAAAACCGCGCTGCATTTGCGGTATTCCTCATGGTGCAGCGCGTTGTTAAATTGCCCTACCTCGTCGTCACGAGTTCTGAGCGTACAGCTTCACATTTTGGAGAGGAAATGAGGAATATGAGTACCGCAATGAGTAGACAAACGACGCATCACTGATGTTTTTCTACTGAAAGCGTCAAGAGCAACATCGCGATATAGGAATCATCAGGCGTTGAGGAGAACGTAAAAATTACGAATGCACAGCTACACAGTTCCTCCCCACGCTTTCCGGCCGTCCTACAGAAGAGTTGGTGTCCCTGCATTGATCTACAAGAAAGTGAAATTCTCCGTATCTACAGAAAAAGTTGCTCGCAACCAGGTTACGAAGCCAGAGTATCGCGTCCCGCTTGAGCCGAGGGAATTTCCGACGCGGACAGCTAATTTCCGGTGAGATGTAGTGCGACTTCCTTTGAATCGTGGGTCGCGTCGAGCGCTTCTCTGGAAACACGGTATGTCTCCATCGAATAGTTATCTCCCGTTTGAACGAATAGAGGAAGTTCATTTTGCGAAGCATTGAGAAACAGGCCGAAATCAGTACATTTTTGTTGCACATGGCCGGTCTTGCGAGGCATTTATGCAGGGAGAACTTTCCCATGCGAACGTTGTGGCCTCTCGTGGACTACCACCAGCGTGCATAGCACGCATTCCGTGTCGAACCCCTGTGTATCTAACTGGTGGTGAAATGACCTATCATCATTGCGAAATGGAGACACAGGCGGCCGATCGAACGATCCCCTCCCGCGGCGAGCAACCCGGCCACAAACAATGATGCACCTGCCATTTCTCTCAGCAGCGGTCGCCACAAAAATCCAAAGGAACGTATTCCGGGGCTACAACGAGTGCACGTGCAACACGGCCCAGACAACAAATAAAAAGCCCACTCGGGTCGGTCCGCGTGCAAGAGCAACGTTGAAGCTCGCGCTTCTGTGCGCCCCCGAGAGCCACCTTTTCTTCTTCATTTCCACGGGAGAGGGAGAGAGAAATCCCCGGGACCGGTTCCCCCTCGCTCTCCATAGGTGTCTCTTGGAGCGGAGAAAGGGCGAGAGGTCTCCAGGCTCGCGCTTCACTCTCCGAGTGTGACCTTGAGTTTCATAGCGTGGCACGTGGGAGCATGCACAACTTTCTCCTTCCCCTCTCAATCGCTCCCGGGGGTAAAATGGAGAAGGGTGAAAGAAAGAGAGAAGGCATGAGCGAGTTACTTTTTTGACCGCGTCGATTTTGTTTTTTCGCGGCCTCGTAGCAGACGAGCCAGTCGGTTATTACGAGCATACGAGGACGCGGGTCGCGCTCGCTTGTCGTCTGCGTGTAAGTTCGTCGACGTCTGCATTGTTGTGTGCGCGTCCTTTTGGAATGGAGCGCTGATGAAGTGGAGCCGGAAAAGGCAGGCGTCTCGCAGACGATGACAGTGACTCGGCGACGCGCGCTTCTCCGTCTAGCAACCGTGGTGGTACCTCACCGGTGATTGTACAGTCGACTCATGTGGACGCTGCATCTCTTTGAACCGCATGCATCGTCGAGAGGACAAACGCCCCAAAGTGAGGTGGGTTGGCTCGCCCAACGTAAATATTTCACTGCAGTAAACATGAACGTAGGCATTGCGTTGGTGTACGACACAGCCGGATGTTGTAGCACAACTGGTATCTTAGTAGTGGTGGTAACGCTTGGGTGTGCGCTCATCCTAGCTGTTGTAAGCATAAAAGTTGCAAACGTAAGCCCCAACCAAACGTACAGCAACAAACAAACGTATGCAAAAGCAGCGGTTGGTTATCACTCTGCTGACCACTGCTCTGGTCGCTCAAATTACGTTTTATCGTGCCTGTGCTCACGATAGGATAAAGTCTATTCAAGAATATATACAGATATGCGTGGAGCTATATCGTGTGTAAAAATAAGTGCCTTATCTCTTGTCGCGAACGGGGAGCATGAATCTGTGTTAAAACATTTCCGCCAGTGGTAAAAACAGAGAAAGGAACGCGTTGTCCGCTTGGTTTCGATTAAAGAAAAAGAAAGTCGAAACCGGTACCAGCCATTATAGCAACTCCAAGTCGAGCAGAGGAGCTGGCTTTGAGGGTTGTTTGCGGTACTATAAAGACCTAAAGAACGGCTGTTGTTGTTTGCACTCGTGCAAGCAAAAAAGGAGAACCTTGCATGGGCTCGAGTAGTGCTTGCGGCACAGGGCTGTTTCGGGTGTTCACATAATGATGTGAGATGGAACCCACATCGTCGGGAGGGTAATTCGGTTGGAAAAAAGGTGAGTCTAGTAGACATTCCACTTTCGTTGTATGAAAGCAGCATGTCCATGGGTCGAGCTGCTTACATACATGCTAGTTTTCTTTCCTAAATGTCTACTTTGTATGTCGTAGTATGTGTCCATTCACGGTGCTAGTTTCTGTGTTATGCATGCAAATCTGGATATGGCAGGTGTAAAGATAGCACTTGTGCACCAAGAAGGACCTTACATGCGCTATATTTGCCCCCTATGCTCATGTGACTCAGGTTGCTGCATCTGTTGTACTGTGCTGAGCGACGTCGGGCATGAGATTGCAGAGCAGTTCCAAGCGAACCATCTGTTCTGAACCCTCTGTGAATTTACAAGAACAGTTCTCGCTGAGGGAGCGTCTGAAAACTGCTTTGTAAACTCAGCGAGAGCATATTTCTGACCCCTAAATTGCTTTGCGTCATCAGTTCGTTAATTTTTACCGACAATATCTCTTTATTTGAAGTGTCAGAAAGCCTCTTGTGCTATCAACAATCCGCCACTGAAATACAGGATATGTATTTCTGCATGCAAGTATTTCCACGATGCCTCTAGCGTAAATGTGCTTGTTGCGATGCAACAGTGGGAAAGCACGGACGAATTCGCATCACGTTGGATGTGAGAGAGCTGTTACATACTCCGGTGACTGCGTCAGATGAGTTATAGTATAACGAAGTGCAAGCCACGACGTATAAACAAGCGAACACAAAAAAATACGGCCAACTTCGGCGAGCAACACAGGAGCACATCGGACTGCGTGGGCAGGGACGGCCCCATTTTCCTGTAGTGGACAAGCGCAGCAGGTGTACGTTCGACCTTTCTACGCATTTCTTGCTGGTGTGTGACTAGTGTGAGATACTCCCCCGTCGCGTGGTTGCACCTCGCTGCGTGCACGTGCTGCTGGCACCACGTGCGTTGCACCTGTTTGCTTGCTCGTCGGGGTTGTTGCCACCACTGGAGCGTGGTGGTCGGGCGACGCGTCATAGAAGTGGGCCTGATTTCTTTCTCCGGCACTGTGAGTGGGACAGGATTTTAGTTTGGTAGCCTATGTAAAGCTTCCGTGTTTCACGCTGCTCGTTGCCGGATCCTGACGTGTTTTACCACATTTCGTATTCCTTTACTCCTCGATTAAGTTAAATGTCATTCGGCGTTCTGATCAAGTGCATATTTTGGAGAAGGAGAGCGCTGTGTAATCGACAAGGGTACGCAGGCATCTAGCTTGTGCAGAGCAGGAGGAGTGCTTCGCCACGAGCAAACGTTTTGTACCAAGCTGTACGCACATACTGAAATTTATTTGGGATCCTCATGCGAGGTTTTAGTTTCAGCCTATCGAACAACTTTGTGCAGGTTTACTAGTTAGTCGTCTGCCACCGCGTCAACTCCATGATTTCACTGGATAGTGGTAACCGAACTTATTGGCTTTCGAGATTTCGCACATTTCTTCCCCATGCATCCCGGTTTTGGGCCGTCGCGTTCTCGAATACGAAGGCATGGCCGTGCGTGCGAGATGCCTCGACAGACACTAAATGAAAGCATGAATGGGCATATCTTGTAAAGGTTTCACCCGTGGCAAGTAGAGCAAACACCACGGTGGAAGCTCCAAAGGTCAATTATTTGTATTATCTTTTATGAAACCTATAGGATCCTACATCTAAAACCCCTTATATCATGATAAATTGCTCATATGCTTGTGCTACAAACTTGCACCCCAGGTCTCGCTTATTCTTACTGCCCTCGTTGTCCTCTGAATGCCTTTTTTTTTCATATAAATGTCATATACATGGGATCATAATTTTCCTTTTAACTTTAACATTTAACTTGAAGTTCATCACGTCCAGACGACCGATGTCATGATCTGGTGTGTCTGGATACGGTGTTTGTAAGCCTCTCAGTGGCCCGTGAGATCCCTCAGCCGAACTAGCTGTCTTTTACTTTCCCCAAGTTCCTTCTGCAAGTGTGTATGGTCGGTGATACGTAGAGTTTCATTTCTGTCGCGTTTTGTATGAGCGTGATCTGTAAACACACTTTCGCTCAGGATCCTGTTGTTCTAAAATGTTCATTTTTTCATGACGAAGTGTGCGAGTCTATTTTACCGCAGTTGTTGTACAATATACAGTGGTTGAGTCCAGTGAAAGACACACTGTGTATAGCTAGTAACTGCAGAAAGGACGTTAACAGAGTGTTGTTTTGTTAAGCCCATGGCTTCCCGTCAAAGCTTCCTGTCGGTTGACATCACAATGAGTGTCCTGACGTTGACTCATCAGTCGCCTCGTTCTCCTAAAATGGGAAATCATCGTGTACGTGTCGTAACTCTACAAGGAGAGCTTTATGGAAAGCGATGCTATATGCTCAATTTTTTGCAGTTTTCAGGAAGGCCCCAGGCACCTCTTAATTTACGTACTTCCGTATATATCAAGGGGAAACAGAACCACACAAACAATGTACAGTCCAAGAAACGTTTCTTGTTCTGTACAATTTATACCAGGTTTTCCTGGATGTCTTCTCGATTTCTTATTGGGGAAGAGAAGATTTCCTGTTGAATAGTCACGAATAGTCATTAACGTAGATTTACAAATTATGAGCCACAACCAGACTTGTGCGTAACGCGTTACTAGTAATTGCGTTACTTGTAATCAGTTACTTTTATGAGTAATTTTTAGAGTAATCAGTTACTTTACTGTCAAAGTAATTTTTCGAATAATCAATTACTTTTCTGAGTAATCGATTACTCAGTAATTGTTTACTTTTCCGGTAGAGATTAACTCATCTTTCAGATGTTCTGCCCCAAGTCAAGACCCTCGTGCAGTGAGCCTTTTTTGGACCGTTCTACTATACCAAGCGGAGGTCATTGTAATAAGGTTATGGAATTTCAGGGCCTCTCTCCCTAATTTCTTACTACACCAGTGTGGTGGTACCATTGTGGTAGCTTTGGAGGTGTAGTGAGTCATGGGAAGATCCACGCAATGCTCTTCCACAATCGGGTCAACGTCTTCCCAGGCGATAAATACAGTAGACGTACAGATCTACTTGTCCTGCGCGTTTTTGTTTTTCGTGTTATTTCAGTTGTTCCGCTGTTGAACGATTTCTTTCTTTCTTTCCCCCCTCTGAGGTACACAAAGACTGGTATAATTTGCGTGAATGCAGAGTAACGACCGGAGTAACGCGTTACTTTTCTACTCGTTACTCAATTACATTTGGAGTCCAGTAATTGGTAACGGTAATCAGTTACTTTTTCCGTACAAGTAACGGTAATCAATTACTTTTTTTCGAGTAACGGGCACAAGTCTGGCCACAACGAGTTGTAAATCAAAAGACACGAACGTGATGCATTATTTCATATAACAACGTCGCCGAACCCTTATTTTGGGCTGGATTCTTCGACGATTACAACAACAAACAAACGAATGTTTTATCATATCGGAAAAGTATAAGCTGGCGAGTTATTCGGCTGAAAGAAGTCCGTTACGAAAGCTTTCCCTTGCAAGGCGGTACAGCTAAAATCATATTGCCCCGCAAAAGGTGTGGGACTGGTTGGACCGACGACTGTCCGTATAGGTAACGGTGGGTTCGTGGGAGTATAGTTCTCGTTTGGGCTCCAGAGCATTGGTGAGGGGCATCACCAGTGTTCCCGTAGATGAGCATACAACCTCCCCTGCAAGCAGTTTGTGGTTTTTATTGTCCGACCAGGTTCATATCTCTTCACCAGGTGCTCTCCGTAAGTGACCTCAGCTTGCGTGTTGCAGCAGGCATGATTTTGGCTGTGCTTTCCAGATTTTCAAACCGAAATTTGCCGCATACTGTTCAAGTAGTGTGGGCAATCGCAAAGCATTGCGTGGGGTCTTGCCGTGTGGTGCTAAAACATTCTAGGAATTCTGGTGACTCTCAGTGAAATTAATTCCCCCTTTTCCTTTCCTTGACACCTTGTCCGAGCACGCTCTTAATAATCACATGTTGCGTAACATTAAAGCTACGAAAGCGCCACAGACAAGTAGAAGCTACAAAACTGGGTCCTACAAAAGCGTCCTCTCAGTCGATGACGGTTGACCACCTATTCTTGCTTACACTCCCACCAGAAATGACCAGCGAACTTTCACTACCTCCTACGTCACGATCAACCCGCTAACAGAGTTAACTCTGCTGGATAAATTTTCCGGCACTATTTATCACAACGTAGAGTGATGCGGCTAGCTATTGCAGCTAATAGAAACAAGCATATAGGGCGGGGTTTAACGTGCCGTTCTTATGCTGAAACACGACTTTAGTCTTATTGCTGACACATTCGACTCCTCGGTAGCGACCCGAAGTGCACCCGCGCCACGGACGCTTGTCCTCTCGATACGTGTTTTTCCGAGCCATCTGCTTGCCCGGTCTTGCTGCTTGAGGGCGATCGTGTGTCCTGGGCCGACTTCACACGGACGTGCCGGCATTTGCCCGAAAGCGCCTGCGGAAAATACGAGGAAAATTTCCACCAGCACAGCCGCTGCCACATTTCAAGCACGGGTCACCTTTTTGGTCTTTAGCGCGTGCTGTCTTCCCTGAACAGAATTTCATCCGGCATAAAACGACGAAGGCGTACCATTGCACGAGCGATCACTCCTGATTTGTGGAAAGTGCTGAGCGTACGACTTACTTACCGTAACTGCTTAAGTTCACTGAAAGTCGTACACCTGCCGTTTTAAATAAATCGGGAGAGAGAAGGACGTCATTCGGGATGGAGTGTTTTATACGGTGAAGTTACGTCTCCTCTCGGCAAAAGGGAGCTCGGCCTTTGGGTAGCAAGAGCCGTTATCTGAACTTTACCAAGAAGGTGTACATAACGTGCTACTCAGTTGTGAGACCACGGAACGTTGAGGATCACATGAAATGTGGCCAGCATTAGAGCCACGTGGTTTTTTGAAATTTGCCTTTCATTCTTGCGTTTCGGCTGCCACGCTCTCTTCCGAAAGCCGGAAGTCTGCTGGTGACGCGACGCACAACGTAAGCCTTTGAAATAGTTGAAGGAAATGAAACCACGTTGCCGGAAGGGGCTCGTTATTGCTACGAACGTGTAATGCACGTAAACAACGAGAATTGGCTGAAGCTGGCCACATACAACGTGAGCCTCCAACGCCCATAAATTAATGAATTCAAGTAACTCGGGGAAAAGGTGCTGACGCAAGGAATCGAACCTGGATCTTACACCACGACACCGCGTGGTGTAGCGGTAGCATATCTGACAGGAAATCCCAAGACCGAGGTTCGATTCCTGGCGTCAGCACCTTTTCCCCCCGAGTTACTCGAATTCATGGTGCAATGCACGTCACTGTGCTGAAAACGGGCTGGTCTGAGAACCTTTAAAAAGCCCTCTGCCCTAGATACAAATCTGAGAGCCTCGTCAAGGTCAGCACGGTTTTCTGAATACCAACGACTCCTACGGCAGACTCAATTACGATGTTGGGACTGAATCCAAACGATAGAGCACGACAGCAGTGTTCGGCCTTTCGTTTCTTCCGAGAATTTTACTCCGAACGTCTGGAGGTTGCCAAGTTGTGTCAAGTCAGGTAAACTTTATCGACTGCATAAGCACTCCCTCCGACCAAGGGGGGAGTCTCGTACGCGTACGAAGCTAGACGCCTCCGGTGAGGAGCTAAATCGAGTAAGGTGCACCAACCGTCGTATGTCGTGGTGTTGCCAGAAACGCTTGAAAAAGTGCACTCCGTAGTGACTTCTTCCTCTCAGCCTGTAGGGAACGTGGGATAAACGCTCGTGTCCTGTAACGTTGTCTCGGAAATTACAAAGAAGCCAATGCATTCTAAATGCGACAATTGTGTTAGGCATGACTGCAAGGTAGCAGGAAAATTCGCCCTATCTGTCCAAAAGTGAACAGCGCGCTTTTCGACGAATATAAAACAGTTGTTCACGTTTCGTTTTCGCTGACACGTCGTGGACAATGGGCCGAGAGAGGAGAAATCGAAACAATTTGGAGACCTTCTCCTTCTTACCGATAACACAAGTTCCCACAGTTAAAAGCGGGATTTTCTGAAACGGTCTATTCCAAGGTAGTGGGTTCGAATCTAGCAGATGTCGGCACAGTTCGCCCTGCCTTCGGCCGTGACGCATACTAACCCCCATCTCCCATTCCCCTCTGTCTGTCCACCGCACCATAGTTGCTTCGCGGCGCTAACGCCCAACCTTTAATAAATGTGGCGCTTTCATTCGATCTGACCCACATTCTCAACTGCTTCGTTTTGTGTGTGACAAAGAGGGTTGGATAGATAAAAGTACGGGAAGACTGTCGGTTTAATGTACACACGATGAAAGAACTTTTATGCGTTGAACAGCCGGTAGAAAAAGCCCCCCTCAGGGTCGGTCCGGCCGGTCGCACCTCTGTGCACGTTGGCACGCTTGTGTCCTCGTCACAGCGCAAGAAGCTGTTTACGATGCTGTCTCCGTCCGAACGCCCGCGCAGACGACAACAACACGCATTCCGATGTGTCTGAGGCATCCCTCCGCAAACATTGTGGCAGGACACGCTCTTACAAGAGGTCGTTGTCCCCAAGTGGCACAAACAGCTGCTTCCACCAACGTGGGAACTCATCCGTATATGTACAACGCGGAGGAGGAAATGACGTCGCTACGCCGCCATTTCTTTTTTTTTTCCCCTGCAATTTAAGCGCTTGTCAACTTTTTTTATTATTTGAACGAAAGGGTGGGGGAACACATGGAAACGCTGTATTTGCAAACAGTGGCGCATTCCACTGTAGCGCACCAACTTTCCCCATTGAAGGCTTTCTCACTATCTTCATGGTTAAACGCATGTGTACGCCGTCTGCGGTGCACATCAGAAGAGAAGTCGTGCACTCACGATCGACAACGACATAAAATCTAATCACGATACTAAGAATCTACGGGGTTAGCCAGGATAAAGTACAGGGTTTGTAATGAAGATAAAGTGCAGCACTCGGATAGATACGTCGAATGACGTATTATGCGCTACAATTTGATGCGAAAACTGCTACTTGGTCCAGTTCTTTGCCGATAAATTGTGAAAATGAAAAGAAATGACGGGGCCCTCTTATCATTGCCAATGGCCAATGCCGCCTGCTGAGCCCCGTATGGATGCCGGCTCGCTTAGTTTCGTAGTATAGCCTAAACTTTGCTACGATAATTACTCTGCCGCTTTTTAACGAGTTCGAAGCGTAATACGCACTTTTGTCGCACCGCTTTTAGTAAGTATGCCTTCTGGAGCTAATTGCAAAGCCCCAACGACAGCTCAAGGAAATGGCGGAATAGGATAATGACCGGTCGTCAGACGTAACCTAGTTACCTTAGTTAGTACCTGTTACTGTGTGTGTTTTTGATTCCGTGACTGTGCGTACAGACGTGGACAGATGGAGAGATGACAGCAGGAAGGAGTGGGGGACAGGGGGGGTTAGTATGCGTCCTGGGCAGACTTCAGGGGGAACTGTGCCGACATCCCTCTGGAAAGTCTGCTGGTAAATCCTGAGACAGCACAACCAGTGGTAGGATTCGAACCCATCATCTCCTAATCTTCAACACGACCTTGGAGTAACCAGCGACGAGCGGATGCTTTTATCCACTCAGGTACTAGTAACCGTAACTATAATTACTTTCCTTTAAAATCTCAAGTTTTTCGCTTTCCTTTACACTTCTCTATGACTATTTCCATTTCTTCTCACTCCCTGTTGTCGACCGATTTATTTCTGTCCGCAGTTCTGAAGAAACAGCTAGATGTTTGGAATAAAGGAGCGGAGTTATCGCCACCACTATTCAGCAACAACCGTGTGGCGTGACAGTGATTACTTTGTTTTCGAAAGCCTCGATATGCGTCGGTAACTGAAGAATGTGAATGGTGGAAGTGAACCAAGCCGCGTTTACATGAATACGACACAGGCGCATCGAATCCGCCCATGTAAACGGGCCGATTCGCTGCGAGAGCGTATCGTGTATTCAATCCGCGAACCAGAGGTGGATTGAGCATTCGGATTGTGCATTTAAACTGAAGATGCGCATCGAGAGAAGAAGAGGATTATAGGAAGGCGCCCGCGTCGTCTGCTACTGCCAGTCGGATCGACAAAATGGCGACTGCAGGGAGTTCCAAGCCACGCTCCGTCTTGGATGTCAATGTTAGTCCACACTGACAGGGACAGGAGCAGCAGGACCTGCAACCGTGCAGTAGGGCTCATTCTGAAGTACGCGTGCAAACGTGGCGTAGACTCGACGTTTTCGCCATGTTCTATGCACCATATTTTCACGTTCGGCGGCCGCAACACCGGAAAGAGCAATATTTGCGGAAGTACGCTTCTAACTTTCCAATATGACATGGCGTGGCGCAATCTACGCCCCACAGTGGACTGTGGAAAGCCAGCCACAGTATCCATCCATCCATCCACCCACCCAATGCGCATCCATCACCCATACATCCATGTAAACGGTGGCGCGTCGTTTTCTTTCCGGTTTCGACTCGATTCGATACGCTAGTGTCGTATTCATGTAAACGCAGTGGTAACGTTCGAGTGATAACAAAAAAATTACCACGAAGAGATAGATAGGTAGATGATAGAACTTTTTCACCCACTTGCGCCCGGGTGGGCACTAGGAAAAAGCGTTTCTTTTTTTCCTGGGTATAATTTTGCAGCAGTTGTTCAGCGTTGTTAGGGACGTTTTTGCAATGTGGGACAAACTTACAAATACAAAACCCCCCTGACATAAAGCTTTGCGTAACAGCTATTGCTCAGGTGCATTATGTACCCGTACATACTTACATACAGGTCTGGTATTGATCATGGATAGGAAGGAGCTGTGAATTTTTCCTAATTTATCGAAACAAATCTGGAGGCTAAAAAGTTTTTGACACAATTTTTTAGCACTCCGTACGTCCTTGATCAAAGTCTCTGCGTCGGCCGTGTCATTTTTTACGCAGCGGGAGCAACACGGTGCATTATTTTGGGTAACATTGTTTTACGTCGGTATTGTACCTGTAAACTGCCCAAAACGATTCCACGGTTCATAGGATGTATACACATGTAAGGCAGCCGCCAAACTGGGCAAACTCCATCGGAAATGTGATGAGGCATCGTGATACCACAGACGCTGAATTATATCTACGCTACAATGCTGTCAAACCTTGTAAACACGTCTTGTGAGTGTCAGGAGTCGCCGAACATCTTATTAACATCTAAGTTCGTCCAATTCACGCTTCTGCGACTACATTTGCGAACTCATTCTTGCCAAAAACCATAGGCCTCTGGAATAAACTTCCAGACAATGTAGCAATGATTAGAGACAATTCACTTCTTTAGCAGTCATTAACCAAACATTTGAAAACTTTAGATAAGCACTAATCAAATATAGAACAACGTAATACCTCGTTTTATTGCGTCTTGCTTGGATGATTACCAATGTCACTGTTTGTCTACTGTTTCGTACCATTCTTATTTACTTTTATTTGTGGTTACTGTCTCCTTTTTGCCTCGTATTTGGTTGAATGACTCGTTCTATGTTCCGGCCCCCGTCCCACCTTTTCTTTAAGCGACGTCCTCTGGTCTTTGAGGGACAAATAAATGAAATGAAATTAAACACACGCAGCAAAGGACACATACAACAATTCCTGTTCGTGCACTCCTCAATGTTCTATTCACAAAAGGGCGACTTTCGGTGTGGTCGGCTAACGCGCATATATGACTACTTATAAATGAAATGCAGAAGCGAACGTGGTTTCACATTTAGAAGCGTGTCTCGGCTAACCTAAATGGTCTTTCTACTTTGAACGCGTTAGAAATGAAAGAAAAAGAGAATAGTGAAACATTGGAAGGGTGGCAATCTCATGCGTTGTTGCGACTGCATGTATAGGAGCTGGAAAATATACCCATTCCGTCTTTAAAAGGGGTGGAAGTTACCCCTTTTGCAGCTTCCTTGACTTTGTTATGAATCGGTTTACAGCATCTGTGAATCACCAGAGCGTGACCAGAGATAGCGCTTGCGTCGGGGGAACCAAGTCTGCAGTCCTCGTATCTTGTTTCGTTTATTACGAGCGTCATAATTTCATCGTCCATCGGTGGGATTGGAACCGAACGGGGCAGAGCCAAACCGAACCAACTATAGGGCAGAGGTTCTCAACCAGGGGAGGGGGTGTTCCCTGTTGATGGGAAATTTGATGCCACGTATATCATTCATTGGACATCTCCCTCACCAATATGTGTCACGACGGTCCCTGAGGCGCGCACGGTGCTCAAAGGCCCCGCGCAACGAACAATACTTTTACGAAACTCGGAGGACACAAAAGAATATTTTCAATTTGACGTGTGTATTGCTCGAGTCAGTTTTTTCCCCCCTGCGAGGGGGGGGGGCGATAACGCTTTGATAAATGGCAAAAGGGGTGCTAGGGAACAGAGGTTGAGGACCACTGTTCTGGGGGATGCGACTGTTGGCAAAAATGTCCATTTTATCGGTAGCCTTCCTTTTTTGGAACTGAGATTTGCTACCGCTGCTGGTGCTGTTAACGAGCTGCGGTATATGCTGCTTGGGAGGGATAGTGCATCCCGGGCCGACTTCATTGGAAACCGACATTTGCATTGTAGGGTACGGGAAGTACCCAGGTAAACCACCCAGAGAGCGCGCCCGGCGGGAGATTTGTTACAGAATAAGCAACGAATGTTGTCCAATCACGCAGTAAATGTACTACCAGCAGGATCCGTCTTGCATTATGCAGACATGGGAACGCGCATTGCCATATAATAACTAGGGATGTCGCGAACCTTTTTCGAACCGCGAAGTTCGATGTCGAACCTGGGGGTTCGAATGGTTCGACGAACCTTCGAACTTTTCAACAGGTTTGCGGAGGTTCGCAAAGTTTACTTTTTAATGTTCTTCTTAAAAGCAAAGCATTGGCTTTTTTGTGCTTCCTTTGTGCTCCTTACATGTATTTCATTTTACCAACGACATCAGGAATGATGTCGTTGAAAAAGTGAAATACATGTAAGGCTTCAGAAATAGTTGTATCTCAAGTGCAGACGGCTCGCCGTTCCATAGCTATCACTAGCTCTCTGGAGATGAGCAGTTTGCACAAACTCTGAGGAGGGTATAAGAAAAGTGCACTACACGAAACGGAATAAAAAGTATTCTATATACGAGCTATAGGGGCAAAATGACATGGCATGGCACGAGCCACTGAATGGCATGGCACGAGCCACTGAAGAAACACAAACGGGCAAGCAGCAGATGGTGCCACAACGATGGTAGAATAAACATTACAGTGACGTTACGTACATATAAACTGTACACTACAAGGTAGACAAGTACAGAACGATCGAGGTACGCTTCAGGACTGAGGATAGCGGCCCAGCCCTTGACGTTGATGTCAGTTGCAAACTGCAAACAGTATGCGTTGCGTACGTTTTATGTCATGTTTATGTGTGCAGTATATATGGTTCCTGAGACCAAAAACGTTTTCCTCGCGTTCCTAAAGTGATTTATAAAGAGATTTCTTCAGCCATCGAAAACTCTTCTTCGGAAGTCGCGCATGCGCAGACCTGTCGAAGTTTATTCGAACTGTTCAGCGGACTTTTTACAAAAGTTCGTTTTTTTGTTTTTTTCGAACCAGTGCGAACTCGAACCGCGGCCGGTTCGCGACATCTCTAATACAGCCAAACTCCTTTATAGCGAACACCTTTTTAACGAAAATACCACTACAGCAAATTTTTTTGCGGTCCCGCTGGAGCCCTATAGGTCCAGTAATAGACATCCTTTTTAACGAAAATACCTTTACTGCAATTTTTTTTTGCTGTCCCCTGAGTTTCGTTGTAAAGGAGTTTGACTGTAATAACCCGCGCCGCTCGGTTTTCTATCGTGTCAGTACGCCAGCATCCCCCCCCCCCCCTTCGTAAGTCACTACATTATTGCCTCATACGTGCTTGAGGCTTGCTACTGCGGGCGTCTGCGGACATCTGTGCCAATCAAAACGGTGCGTGGTGTAAACTGGTGTCCCGTTAGAATGATTTCTTGGTCCCAAGCTGAAATACACTGGACTATTCCCGAAGCAGCGACGTCAATGAATAGGAAGAAACAGGAGCCTTTGAGAAAATGGCCGTCCACAGTACCAACACCACCCAGAGACAAATCCTGTAACAATAAGAGCCCGCCAATCACCACGTTGCTTTCATCGGCCGTATAGCTATGGAAGCGAACCACCATCAGCCGCATGAGCAGCCACTGGGAGCCACAGCAAACCTGTGTTTCAAAATCGTCTGCGACGATTGGCTGACATCTTGGGTGACTGCTGCGATTGGCGGACTTTATATGTGTACGTGCGAAGGAGACATTAAGCAGGCCTTCTGTATCTAAGTGGCGTTGACTGTACTCATGTCACAGAGGCGTAGGAAATGTCGTCCTCAGAGAAAATGTTTTTGTTTTTAAATTATACAGCACAAAGAAAGCACGCTTAGTCTTCATTAAAGTTGTTTTTTAAAAAATAAAATAGAAAGAGACTGTAGGTGGTCAACGAAATTTGTGCTTTCTAGTTTCGTTTCGTTTCTGTCGTAAATGCCGATTCATGTGTCTAGATACTCCTCAAGTCTCATGAACGGCAATACAGCAACGAAAGACGTAGCATTTCACAGTACACCAATCGCAGGTTCGACCCTGGCCGAGGACGGTATAGCAATGTGGAGGAAATGTTCAGTGGTTTGCATCTCGCCAGCTATGACACTAACAAAATAATCTTCCCCCGAATGCCGTTCTGTCGCGCTTCCGGTCAAGAGATCCATCGAGTCAGGAGCTCCATCCGGTCGCGTGACAGGCGAGTCAAAAGATCCAAAGGGTCAAGAGATCCATCGAGTGAGGACATTCAACGGGTCACGTGACAGGCGAGTCATGAGATCCAACTAGTCAAAGCGTGATACTGATCAGGATCCTGACAGAGAAGAAAGTATATCCCTTACCATGTTCATTGCTGAACGATTGCGCTCTACGTAGTATTAAGTTAAGAAGTAATATGCCCTGTAACAGTGAAGACTTTTCGGTGTTTTCTCTCTCCTTATCACACACGCACACAAAAAAGTCAGCGAGAAAATCTTGAGGTTGTGCTGTAGGTTACGGCGGCGAGTCCCCCTGCAGTGCTTAAAGTTGTCTTTGCACTTTTATGTTCATTGCCCCTAGCGCCGTAACACGCTATGCCAGAACGGATGCTTGTTACCAAGAATATTGAGCTCAACTTACAAGAACCGTAGACTGCAGGGCTTAAAACTTATCCTTGTCGCGTTCTTTTCATTGGCCCCCACCCTTATCACGTTATTCTATTCTTTTACCGACAGATGTGCGGGAAAATACTGTCTGACTATGCATTCCAGTCAACACTGACTTGTCACGTTCATTGACTTCAACCCCAAAATGCAGGGTATACTGCTGGGCTTTGTCTTTGTACTTTTGCGTCCCTTATCGTGAGCCGTCCCCACGTTATGCCAGAACTGAAGCTTGCTGCCGATAATAATGGGCCCACCCGCAAAGTCATTGCCCTTTTCTGGACGGCGGGAAAAATTAAGGGAAAAGTTGATACTGAAAAAAAAAAAAAAAAAAAAGAGTTCGGGCACATGAAGCTATCTTTCGTAGTCTGCGCTTGGAGACTGGGAGGTCCGCGGTTCGAATCCGCGGGCCGGCTGTGCCGTCTGGGGTTTTTCCTGGGTTTCCCTCAGATGTGTAATAGGCGTATGCCGGCACAGTTCCCCTGAAGTCGGCCCATGGACGCAGCTATCCTCCCCCCGAGCGATTCCGCTCGGTCTTCCACTTCACCCTTTCCTCTCCTCCTCTCCACCACCTTTCCCTTCCCGAGAAACATGCCGCCTAATCAGGCAGGCAGACCTCTCGGGTTCCTCCCAACGACACTCCTCCTCCTCCCCCTCCTCCTGAGAGAGTCCATGATCAAACGGTTCGGCCATGTAGAACGTCTGTCCGCAACAGAGACTTGGCTCTTCAGCTATGAGCCTACTGTGATACGAGCCGTAATCAACGTGTTTGAAACAGCAGCCGGTCCACCCAACGTGATTATACGTAGCCCACGCTAACTGTAGAAATAATCTCTAACACAAAGCGCTGTCAAAAAAAAAAAAAAAAAAAAAAAGTGACAGCACTCCTATAAGTCTTGTGTTACAAACAGGTTGATCTTACAATGCACCGCCTGTTTTTAACACAAATGGCATAACAGAACTGTCGGCATTTCTTTGACTGCGCTATGTGTCACAAAGTAAGTAATAGGTCAATAAAAATGAGATGTTGATTTACCACCCGCATTTGTATTCTATTTATACAGCACATAAGACGAGTCTATTTAGATGCGAGCAATTTCTGCTTAGCGATATTAGAGTTGAAAGATCCAAGCCTGGCGAACCCTCAGACGAGTCAAGAGATCTCTTGACTCGGAGGATCTCTTGACGTGGAATCGTTCTGTCGTGTAGTATATTGCGCGCATGCTGTAATGAGCCATGGTTATCAAAGTGTCTCGACCGCTTTAATTTAGTGAAGCGAACGTATAGCCATTCAGGAAATGTAAAGAAAAGAGAGTGAAAATGTTCAACAACAGATACACAATGATGATGACAGGAGGTTTGTCTATCATCACGAGGTGGTTCACCTTGAAAATGTTCAGCAAAGCGTTTACGTATGTATTATTCGTATATTACGAAATCACAACTGTAGCCACAACAGGCACCGCACAGACAAAACGCGCAGTGTGTAAGAAGATTCGAATCTGTAGAACAACCAGGAAGTGCAAAACTTTCTCCTCTTGGCGGAATGGAAGTTGATGTTACCTTGACACCGATACAAAAGGAACGGGACTCATCCGTGGCGTCGTTCGTCGTTTTGCGCGAACGAAACAGCGCTTTCCTTCTCTCCTTCTCAAAAGGCGCCTCCCATTGGTCTCCGCGAGCGATCTCCCACGATGACTGGCTACCCTATCCGCACGCTGTGTCGCGCCTCTTGAGAGAAGGGGGAAAACGTCACAAAGGAGGCAAAAGACGAATCCTTTTGTATTGCTGTCAAGATAACGGCATGTTTCATTCCGAGAGCAGAACATTTTGCACTTCCGTGCCCGCAACGAGGCTGCCGGTCGCCACGCGGGCGGCATCCCTGAAGCAGGCTACGTGCTTCGTAGTACCAATACTATTTACATGAATGAGGCTCAAGATGCTGCATTAATTCATCGAATCCGACTCGATGTGGCTTTTACAGCTCAGTGGCGTTACCGCTTGAGACAAGCTGACTCTCCCAGATGCTGTCACTGCGGTGCTCTAGAAGATCTAGAGCATATTCTTCTTCATTGCCCACACCACCAACCTTCCCGAACCGCACTCTCTGGGTCTCTAATCAGCTGGACTCTCGCCCCCTCTCCCTATCAAAATTGCTTGGTCCCTGGCCAAATCCAGCCCACCAACGCTCTGCCCTCAAAGCTCTTTTGACCGTTTTGGACACCACAGGACTTGGATCCATATTGTGAACGGGCTCATTATTTCATTCCCCACATCACCACTAGCAACGGGATAGAGTATCGCCCCTAGCGATGAAACTCCCCATTCATCATCTAAAAATAAAGTTTGTTGTTGAGGCTTCTGCTGTCTCTGGTCTACCACGTTCACTACGTCTTGATCACACGCAAAACTTAGTCCCTACTAGCCCTATATACTATTTACTAAAGGAAGCAAAAAAAAAAAAAAATAGCTACCAGACATCGTCTCGAGTTTCGAAAAGGAAATCGTAACTGGAGTAATCGGAAATTGGCAACGGAACTGCTTCTATAGAAGTCGTCGCTTCTGTAGAAGCAATTCGGTTGCCATATGTATGTATATGGACGGCCATATACAGGGTGTTTTTTTTTTCGCCTTTACAGAATTTTTATAAAAAGCTATGAGAGCAGCATAGATGTTGTTTTTGCAGTTGAGTTCTACGGCCAGGCGGACATCCTCTGTAAGAGAGTATGTAACTACGACGTGACTAATTACCTAAAATTAATTAATTAGCTCCTTAATTAGGGAATTTCGGGCAAAAGTGAGATGGCAAATTGAGAGACTATCCTCGTTGAACGCCATTCCACGTTTAAAAAGATCCCGAAACGCGCACGTGTGTGAAAATATCCATCCCCGAATATTTTGATATGCAAAGAGCCGAAACCGAAAAAGCGCGCATAGGAGCGCGTCACCCTCGCCGACAAAGGCTTATCTGGACCGGAAAGCTGTTTATCTGGCCAGCTGAGCGGCACCTACTCCAATCATCTCCATCGCTCCAAATCACGTGGCTCTCTGACGTGCCAGGAGTGCTGTACTCCCCGCGTTCCCGGTCGCCGCGGTTTCGGTTTTGGCTCATTTGCATAACAAAATTCGAGGATGGATATTTTAGAGCACGTGCGTGTTTCAAGATTTGTTAAACGTGAAATGGCTTGCAATTAGGATAGTCTCTCAATCTGCTATCTCGCTTTTGCCCACAATCCCCCAATTAAAAAGTTAATTACGAATTTTAGGTATTTAGTCATCATGTAGCTGCACACTTTCTTCGAGAGTATGTCCGCCTAGCCGTAGAACTCAACTGCAAAAAACAACATCTATGCTGCTCTCATAGCTTTTTTATAAAAATTCTGTAAAGACTAAAAATACAAACAAACCTGTATATGTTGAACAAGAGAGAGATTGATGTTCTGAGGCTGGAACAACATAGAAGGGACAGATACAAACAAAGCCTCAAATTGCCTTTCCGTCGTATGAATGTGTGTATGAGTGAGCAAAAAATGTAAGAGTGAAAGGAGGGTGAGTGAGAGTGAGTGGCTGGTTTGTCGTCCCTTCAGATGACGTACCCGAAAGTCGCTGGAGAGGCGTGTTAGCTTAGCTCAATTGGTAGAGCCCTGGACCGGAAATCCAGAAGATGTGGGTTCGATCCCTACAGCTGGCTAACCTTTTCAGTGACTTTCATCTTTCATCTGTATATGTTGCCATATAGACGGTCCACCAACTGAAACAAAGAAGAACCGATTACGAAACGAACCCGTTAAAAGATTGCCGCCTGCTTGGAAGTAGTCTATACACAACAGCGACGTTCTGTCATCAGATTTCTGAAACCAGAGGAAATTTACTTTCGGATAAGAAGGCATTGGGGTTCATTATGCATCTTCCAGAGCAGTGGTTCTCCACCGGGGTTCCACTAACCTTGTACCGTGGATATGGTACTGTCGAGCTCCCTCAAGTGAAACTTGAGTGCGTACCAAGGGTCAGCCCTAGTATTCAAACGTGCCCGACGTCTCATGCATCGTTGGCATCGGGATCAACAGCTGCTTGGTCTATACTCTATAGAAACATCCACCGACGATTCAGCCTCAAAATACATAATCATATACTAAAAAAATAATTCGCTACTTGTACAGTGCTCGCAACTTCCAACTTGCAGTCTTGGGAAAAGTTACTTTGAAAAGTAACCAGTTATAGTTACAATTACCCGAGCCAAAAAGTAGTTAAGTTATAGCTACAGTTACATCGCGAAAATAGTAACTAGTTAGGTACAGTTACAGTTACAAGTTAGTTACTTTCAGAAAATTTAGTAATGAAGATGACGTATCAACTTTTATCGCAGAATTACTTTTATTACACATATTATGTGTACAGCTCGAAGCAAAGTTAACTTGAATGCGCCTCCGACCTGCGGAGCGGGAAGAGAGCCACCCTAGCGGCACTTAGGCGAAATGAAGGGAAAGAGTGTTTAGACTGTCCCACTTGTGCTGCGGGGGTGTCCGCCTTGCCATGAGTTGCTGACTCGGCATCGCATTACCCTCAGCTGTTGTTATCATCATCGCGACGTTTGTTTGGTTTTGCGGCGATTATGTGGAGGTGTATGCTGGCCGATATCGCAAGGATGCAATGGTAATGCAATGCCGAGTCAACAGCTCATGGCATGGCGGACACCCCCGCAGCACAAGTGGGCCAGTCGAAACACTCTTTCCCTTCATTTCGCCTAAGTGCCGCTAGGGTGGCTCTCTTCCCGCTCCGCAGGTCGGAGGCGCGTTCAAGTTAACTGTGCTTCGAGTTGTACATATTGCACTTAAGGAGCAGCTGCTGCTCGAAGTTCGCATCATCTGAGTCTGCCTCTCTTAATTGCGAAAATATCCCGGCCCACGCTGAAAAGCCGCTCAACTGGGGCGCTGGAGGAAATGCCGGTATTATATTTAACGAATATTCTTCTTATAATTGGGAAATCATTCAGGGCAGCTAGGGTGCTGCGGTTGCCTTCTTTTCACCTCTCGAATACCTCGGCCTCCTGTACAGTTCTTCTTTGTCCCGTCCTGTTTTTCGTTGTTTCTTTCGCGTGTAGAAACTCAAGGCGGTCATACGACACATGCTTCTTTCAGTGGCAGCCTAGGCTGTGCCACGTTTATATTCTTCAAAGATGGCAGTCCTTATTGTTTTGAGAGTAAGGAACTACAGCATAACCGCAGAGGCGGTCAAAAGGTCGTTAAAAAGAGAAAAAGAAAAAGAGAAGACAAATGAAGTGTGATGCGAGGTGTCTCCGAAATGGAAAATCTACAGCTACAGTTAAAAGTTACATTTCCCGTACCAGTAACTAAGTTACTTCCCAAGACTGCTTCCAACCAATCTCCCGTTACCATGGCCTCGTTCCGATAAGCCCGACTGGCGGCGAACATCGCAATCGGTATACCGGGTCTGATTCATGTTGTTTCGAGGGGTGGCAGGATGTTGACATGCTGTCGCCGAGCCTTCATGCTCTGGACTTCACAAATTATCGTCTCCTCACACCAAACAGCGATTTATCGCAAACTTGTACAATAATCTTAAATATATTAGTGGCAAAACAGACATGTTGCAACGTCCCGAAGATAGCCCTATTTTGTGTGTGTGTGTGTGTGTTGTCGAGTCTGTTTCCACGCGTGTTGACAACAAGCAACAGCATGTCAACATCCCGCCACCCCTCGAAAGAACATGGGTCAGACCCGGTACTGATTGGGATGTTCGCCGCCAGTCGGGCGCTTATCAAAGCGAGGCCACACGGTAACGGGAGATTGGTTGAAAGTTGCGAGCATTGTACTACATGTAGATCGGCTGAGCCACTTCTACACAGTTGTGGCGTCTACCATCGTGTGGTAGAAGGTTCCTCGGAAGTCACGGGTTCCCTCGAACAACATAAGTTGACAACCATTGTTCTATAGAGACAAGTGTACGAATTGCTGACACAAGGTTTTGGCCTCTACGTTCACAACGGAGCCCCTGGCATTAGTGGCGCAAGATGTGCTGCACCTATGATGCTGCAATCTCAAGCGGACATAGTATCAGCTAGTTTCAATGGGTCACTGTGGCATTGCCGGAAACGAGGCTGCGGATGCCGCTGGCACGCCGAGCACTACAACGCAGTCACGTCCAGCTGTGGTCCATTTACTTCACCGAAGGCGACGCAAAGAGGATAATTAGCGAACTCAGCCAACAAATGAGCAACGCTTCTTGGCTGACAGGATCTGCTCGGTCTTCTCTGCTGTACAGTGTTCACCCTGAGTTACGCTTTCCAGTACCTCTGTCCTTCCTTCGACAAACTGCGTCTCTTCTACATAAGCTACTACCGAATGTACCGTACAGCGATCGATTGCCTCCACAATGTGGTCAAGTCTTCCCCCAACTGCGGCGAGTGTGAAGTCGTGGAAGACACAGAACACATACTTTTTGTGTGCTCCACGTACGCTAGAACAAGTTTGGCTCGTCCGGATGCCCGACCCTTTGACACAGTGAAAATTCTGGGTCCTCAGCCATCTCTTCGTCAAGCATCTGGTTTGAAAGCGCTTTAAAGTTTCCTTAGAAAAACCCAGCTACTACAGGTTTCCCCGCCCGCTTTAGTCCAAGTGCCGTCTGAATTAGTCCAAGTGCCATCTGAAATAATCCACGCCCCATTCAATTTCATCCGGGCGCCATCTGAAAAAATCCAAATGCTATTCAGTTTAATCCGGGTGCCATCTGGATTAATCCATTGTGTTGTCATGCACTATAACCGTGTATTCACACGAGAGACATCCCCGTAGAATATTCTAGGGAAAGAAAAAGTAAAAAAAAAAAAACTGCTGATGGAACTGAAGTTGTGCCGTGTCTTATGTTGAACATTCGCACGACGCTGAGATATTAGGAGTTGGAGCGGGAGTATAGCAAACGACGCCACTGGTGCTGTCGTCTGCTACAGAATATCTTCTGACAGAACTGCAGGATATTCCGCACAGTTAGAAGAGCGCGAAAAGGCGTATGACTCGCATAGCAGACGACACCACTGGGGCTGTCGTCTGCTACATAATATATTGACTGAACTGCAGGATATTCCGCGCAGTTAGCAGAGTGCGAAAAGGCATGATGCTCCTAGCAGACGACACCAGTGGTCCTGTCGTCTGCGAAGGAATATCTTGTGACTCTGCCACAGGATATTCCCTGCGTTTTGAAGAGCACGGAAAGACATGCACATCCTGCAGCTTAGTCACAAGATTCCGTAGTAGACGACAGGACCAATGGTGTCGTCTGCTATGGAGTCATGCATTTCGTGCTCTTCGAACCGCGTGGAATACCCTGCAGCTCAGTCGTAAGACATTCTGCAGCAGACGACGGCACCAGTGGTGTCGTCTGCTATGTGAGTCATGCGTTTTCGCGCTCTTCTAACTCCGCGGAATATCCTGCAGATCGGTCACAAGATATTCCTTAGCAGACGACATGACCAATGGTGTTGTCTGCTATACTTCCGCTCCAACTTCCGATATTCCGGCGCCGTGCGAATGCCCAACATAAGATGTAGCAGCAGCTTTTTTCTTTTCCTTCCACTATATGTCTGTAGAATATTCTGCAGGGATGTCCCTTGTGTGAATATACGGTTATAGAGCTTAAAACACCATGGATTAATTCAAATGGCACACGGATTAAATTGAATAGCATCTGGATTTTTTCAGATGGCGCCCGGATTAAATTGAATGGCGCTTGGACTATTTCAGATGGCACTTGGACTATTTCATATGGCACTTGGACTATTTCAGATGGCACTTGGACTAAAATGGACGGGAAAACCTGTAGATATTTTGTCATGAACCCTGCTAGTCGCTGTTTATTTTTATTTTCCCTTTTCTCCTTTGTGTGTGCATTCCCCCACCTCTTTTAAAACCGTCTAGGTGTACTGGTAGCTAGCAGAACTTTGTCACGGCTTACGTCCCAATTTTTTTCTTTTCTTTTTATCATAATCTAAAATAGAACGCGAATCGTCAGAGTGCACACCTTGTACGAAGAACCGCAGCGTAGACTCACCAACAAAATATAACGCGAACTTCTACGTACTGACCCGCTATTTGTCGGAAACGCAGTCGTTCCTTAGGCAATGGTGTGTTGCTTCAGCACGACCAAGCGTGTCCTCGTTCCGCTGGTAGTTTGATGTCTCCGACACCTTGCACGTTCTCATGACTCTCCCGTCACCTCATAGTCAAAGAAACAAACGTGACAGAAAGTAACCAAGCTGTACCACACAAATAGGCAAACACAACACCAACGTAGAACGAAATAAGTAGAGGTCTGCACGGATACCCGCACTAATCTCGGATATGCGAGTAGAAAACGTGACTTCGATTCGGGTCGCCCGTGAAGCGCGGGTGCACCCGCGTTGCCGCTGCGGGTCGTGCGGGTACCCGCGCTGTACCAGCGTTCAAGCTTTCTCGCGAAATAAACGCGCAAAAGATCGGACTTCCAGTGCGTTTTACGATAATTTAATGGGCGTTCTTTCAACAATTACGTATGTATCATGCATTTTATGTACCAAATGTAAAGTGCGATGTCCGCAAACGCTTTCGCGTTTTTTTTTTTTTTTTTTTTTTGCTGCAGTACTCTATACTTATGCAATTCGGCTGCACGCCCCTGTTCTGCGGGTCCGCGGATATATCCGCACGACCCGCGGGTGCGAGTAGCTCCACCAAAACTCGTGGGGGTACAGGTGCCGATTGGGAAACCGTGTCTGCGGGTGAGGTGCGGGTGCGGGTCGAGAATTACATACCCGCACAGACCCCTAGAAATAATGCAATCGTCGAAACAGGAAAGCGGTGGGATGACTGTCGCTGACAGGCTTTTACGACGAATGCCTTATTTCGAGCTTCTACGGAAGCTTACGTGTCATAAAGTTGGAAGTAGAAGCCTCAGGACGGAAGCGGCATGTAAACGCAGATGGCCACTAAATAAAACGAACCGCCCATTAATGAGAAATTACTTTAAAAGAAAAGTTCGTCGGTTAAATAATCCGTGACTTATGTTCTCCAGGATAGCGATGCGAGCGTTGAGGAATTGCCTCGATTGCCTTTCCTTATTTCTAAACCTCGAAGCGATGCTACACTCTTGCGGGTGTACGTATTTTGACGGGAAACTTTGCAGGGGCCCCTTCAAATCATCGATAAGTTATCGGAACTATCGATGAACGACAATGTGTTCCAAAGAGAGGTCGAACCGTAAACTTTGAAAATATCGTACGCTGCAGGCATATGCAAGTGCTCTCAACTCTTTCGTGTGTGTGTTGAGAAACACTGGTTTTATTTCGTCCCCGCATGTGGACTGTTACTGGATATCCCGATGAAGCCGTCCTTTTAAATTGCGGACTGATTGGATGAGTGTGCTTTGAAACGGAAGCGTCTGTCCACTCGTATTATCTTGGCTACACCCAGTAAGCGGAGGAGGAAAGCGGAGGTTAGTCATCTTCAATGTGGGAGTAGCGAAGGCTGCGTGACCATCACGTTCAAGGTTGACGAGCTATAACGGTTTCGTGAAATCAACGTTGCCTGCCAGAAGCGCAAACACGTCCGGAACTAGTCATCTCACGGCACTCTATTATCGGGACGATATAAATATCCCGTCACCTCTTTGTTTTGCTCCCGAACACTGCAGGCATTACGAAAGCGATGGGCAGGTTGCGTCAGTTACTGGCTTCATTGACGTGGATTTGACACGTTGCATTTCAAGGGAGATAGTGTGAGAAGGTCGCTGGTCGGTGTAAACTTGGTTCGTGAGAGATCCCAAGCAACTTCCCCAGCAGATCGGTCGTCAGTGGAAGAGGTGCAGTAGGTGTAAGCATTGACGGGGAATATTATCCTTCCTTCTAGTCCCATCGTCATGGAGAGAAACGGTTACAAAGCGTTTCTGTGAACCGAAAGCGCCCATAGTACCCGCAATATTATGCGAAAGGAAAGTTCAACTACCGGTACATAATTGCGGTTTCCGAGTGTTTAGTTCTTTTTATCTCCTTTCATATGCGGCCGAATGGACGAAAATGTCTGCTCTGTCTGTTTTACATACTGATACTGCACAGCCACGTTTCATTTATTATGTACTTTCGCCGGTAGCTAAAAAATATCCAAGTGGTACCGAGCGAGGAACCCCGCCAACCCGGACAAAAGTTGAGCTGTTGCGCGATGAAAGGGGCAGATTCTTCAGAATTTCCCCATGCTGAACATTGGCGTGACAATGGAAGAGTTTTATTAGACTCTGTGTTAGAGGCATTTCGTCTGGTCCTGATGAAGTTTGTATTCAGCAAATATATCTGCGAAACACTAAATACTTGACACATAACAAGGAACCGTAGCATTGTTCTTCGATGCAATGAAATTGAGTGGACACAAATGTGAGTCCAAAGCGAGCCTCCCAGTGCCACCCCTGCGTCCGAATCGCTACGCAACTGATTCCGCTGGTGTAGTTGCAGTTGAGCTTTGAGGTGATATGCCTCGAATTCCCAATGTAATAAAGTGTGGCGGGTTTCAGGGAAACCCTAGCCAAATTTTACAGCCCAGCAAATGGAGACAATCTTTGAAACGTTTCCTTCGTGTTACTGGTGCTTGGCTGGCGAGCGCCATTTCCTGGCTGTGTAGGAAGGACCCTCCCGTGCGATTTTACAGAAGTCAAGCTGTTGAACTGTTCCAAGATAGCTAAGCTTGTGCCCTACTAATAATTCCTATTTCTGCAAAAGAACGACTGGAAGTCTTGCAATCGTGATATGCAGTTCAGTTTGACGTTATTGCTTCCTGCATTTTCGGACGGTGGTCTTAACAAAGAATATAGCATGCACGTTGATGCTACATGTAGTTAGGCGATTTCGCGCAACTGCTACGTCTGAGCAAACGTGGTGGTTTCCGCGACAGTCGCCTGACCTCATGGGAAGACTCTTTGGAAGGAAGAGCGGTTGTACATGGGGGTTGATATCAACGGAATCGAGCGTCCCCTCGAAAGTGCACGACTGACGATATTTCCGGCGGAGCTGTTGTCATGGGGTGCTGTTCTATTCTTGCTGTCCGGAACACATCATAAATGAACAAAGACTGGGCTGCAGTGGGTCTGTTTGTGTCGGCATAAATTGGGTAGACACTTTCTGTCCACGTTAGAGCATGCGCATGTCACAAACTAAATGTAGGGTGTAAGACGAACACGGTGGTGGTGGCAAGAAAAGCACGATGAGACTTGCCGCAGAGGGTTGCGCCGCACTACGGCGGTAAGTCTGTAGACTACAGTACACCGCGGGTATCACAGAGCGTTACGTCGCTGTTGACCTTACGACAACTAGGTGGAGACGAACGCAGATGCTTGTATACTAGAAGAAGCAGATCCCATTGTGTTGCAACCATCCATGGGACGTGTTATCTGAGCCCCGCGTATTCCCAAAGGTACCGAGAGATCCGTAATTTTGATCGTGATTTCTGACCTCGCCTCACAGTCTTGTGGGCTGGAGAGTCGACCTCACAGTGCTTCAGCCCATGGGCTCTCACGTGGATGAGGGAACTCACGACAGTTTGACCTCCCCTCATGAGTGGCTAGCTACACCTCACTGACCTTATGGTAGGTAGCTGGAAAAAAAATTCTAAAAAATTGTCAGTCTTGCCACTGAAAAGAAATATGACAGCGTCTTATCATACGTAACACAGCTTCCTGAAATGACAGCGTGGTATGCGAAGCGACATTACTATGAGATCTTAGAATGTCTCTCGACAATCTGAAAGTACATTACGAACGTGCGTTTACTTTTAATAAAATTAAAGCTAGATAAAAACAAAGGTTAGCTCAATCAGAAGAAGTAATGTATTGCTAGATATCGCTGCGCGTATCAATCATTTTTGAAAACGTATTTCCGCAAAAATTGAACCTGATTCGAAAAATTTGTGGCAAAAATTTCGCCACACAATACACTCATTCCTTTCCCCTGGGAGCATATCGTCGGACAACCAGAGACAATGAGTCAGACAGTCGTTAGAGCAATCGATGTCAGACAGATTGTGCGGAGATTTCATAGTGGTAATGAGGGATTTTACGCCACGAGACAGCGCCACAGTGCCGGATTAACGTTCATGGATTAATTTTGCTCACCTGGGGCTCTTCGACGTCCTCTGTCACCCAATTAATGGCGTCCTTGACCAGGTTCGAACCCGCATACTTGCTACCGCAACGGAGATTTCAGCGCACTGCAAAAATAGCCCAGCAAAACAGAGGCCAGATAAACGTTGGAATTGCTCACGATCACAGTTTGTCTTGCGCCATAAACGCCGTATTTATGGTTACAGTATTTGCTCGCACAATTGGCGCACCCCAAACTTGAACGGCCAAATTTCAGTGCTTTGTTTCACCGCTACTCTAGCAGCATTTTTTCCTGGCATAATTAACGCACCTCCTCTATGGTGTCGCGTTTACAGCTAAAGAGTGCGTTCATTATGCGAGTAATACGGTATAATTTTGAATTTTATTTTCGTTTTACGTGGCACAATAATCCAAAGGACTTTCAAGCAGAAAGCCTTGAGCCTGATGGGGATACTCAAGGAATATGTTGCCTACAAGTCTGTTACACCAGCTTGCTTGCCTCCTAATCCTGTGTTCTATACTATTTAATTAAGCACTCATCAGCGTCGCAGTATGGGCGACGGAACTACCATGAAATTGTTTGTGACGTATAAGCAGTGCTGTGATAAAACGCTCCAAGGTATATACAGGGTGTTTCTTTTTAGCGGCAACAAATTTTCATAAAAAGGGAAGTTGCCTTAGGACGCTTTTACTTTCGTCATTGGATTACTCGACGGGGCTGCTTGTTGCAGGCCTTGAGCAGGAAGCAGTATTATTAACAGATATTTTAATCAACTTTTTAATTATTGACTTTAGGGAGCACATTGCAATTGTAATAAAGCCTGATCTTCACACGATGCGCTCGAACCATTGACGAAGCACGAAAGTAATCGCAGCGCGCGCCACAGACCTAATTATTTCAGCACCGCCGTCTGTTGCGCACCTCAGGTGATCGCAAAAGAGCGACAGTGACGTTGTTGAGCGAATGTTTCACGACCTTTGTTTTGTTTTTCTTTTTTGCTTGCAAAGCGCTTTGCGCATCACCACTACTACATCAGCGCTTATCGTACTGGGGAAGGGCAAGAGCTGTGTCCGGCAGAATGAAATGACTGATACTGCAAGCGACTGCGAACACATGAAGGAACGAAAGGAAGGAAAACGCAAAACAAAACAAAGATCGTGAAACATACCGCGATAAGTGTTTGCCTGAATCGCGTATGAAGTTTTTCTGCGACGCCAATTCCGCCATACGTAGAATACGTTTTTTTTTTTCGGCCTTCGGTGTATTATTTGTTGCATTATCGTTTCTGTGAACCGGTTGAGCAACGGCCCGGTACGATCAGTTGGGAGGTGAGAGACCGACGCCTTCCCGCGTGGCGATCCTCCAGTAACCGCTTCGAAATGACGATCGGTTCGCTTCCGATCGTCTTCCTTCGGGGTCTCCCGAACGAAGCGCTCTGCAGCATGGCCGACGCCGACGCGATGGTTTCCAGAGTATCCCGCGGGTGGCGTAATAGTTCCTCATAAAGTTCCGTTCCTCGAAAACCGCGCGGAGTATTAATATTTCTGGCTCATCGTCATTCAGACCTATGGTGGATCGTGGGGTGGATGCACTCCACCCCTGGCGATACATCAGATCAAACCTTAGTTTTCGTTCGTAGGAAGTATTCGTTCGAACAGGTATATGAAACATACTACTACTACTCAATTTGCTGTGTGCATATCCTATTCTTGTATTTTTCATTTATTTTTAACTTGAAATATTGCGAGAGTTTTTTTCCACTTCCACAAAATAAAAGCGCTCTCATTACAAATACAAACTAGGTCTGCTTGACCTTTCGGAATGACACAGCCTCAGCGTAACTTTTTTTTTGTGTGTGTGGGTGTGTGTGTGTGTGTGGGGGGGGGGGGGGGGTCATGTCGAAATTGGTCGTAATGAGTGTGATGATGCTGGCTGCTGCCTGTAGCGAGATGCACTAAAAGTATAGTAATGATAGACAGTGATACTTCAGGATCTGTGGAAAAAGTACCATATTCATATGGCGCCGTGGCATAGCTTCAGGCGCACTGTTCAGCTACAAAGTAGAGCATGCGGTATTGAGCAGTATCATATTTGCTGCGCATAAATGTGGTGTTCCTAACTGATGCGCAGTCTCCTTTGTACCTTTACGCAACTCGCAGCAAGTACTGCTACGGGCACCTAACTCTATCTTAGTACACCTAGGCCATGCTCTACACATTGAATGCATTTGTTTCAGTTTCAATAAAATATTTAGCGCAATCCAAATTACACTCGAATAATATCATTATCGATATTGATATTATAATATTCTATCGCACTTAATAGTGAGTTTTAGCAAATCAGTTTGCAACGACCCGGTACGGTACACGGTATCACGATACGCGGGACTGACGGTTTTAGTACACGGTTAATTAACGCCGTAGCGCTCCCGCATGGCAAATCCCGAACCCTGAACCCTTTCGATGTTACGCTGTTGACGAGTTCTGATATTGCAATCCATTTCGTTGCATCCACGAAAGGTTTACTCGCAATCACCTTGAGCAGCATAAAACTACTACGGGAGTCCGCACCGCCATCTTGCTTCTCGCGTAGCTGGCCTAGTCTTGTAATTACTTTTCTCGCGGGGCCCCACAACCCGCGTGACATCTCCCAAAATACGAGTCAAACGCGGTACGCTACTACTCGAGGAGATCCGTACCGGCGATACGCTAGCTGAGCTCCGATTGCGTCGCGCATGCGCCATGAGATCAACGCCGTACCGGTTGTCGTATCGGAGATGCAGAAACGGTCTATCAAAACTCTGCAACCTGATGTAGGATTTCCGACTCCGTGTCGTCCAAGTGTGCATGAGAGGCGCGAAAATCCACGTTAAACCGAAAACGTCACGTAATGCGCACGAGTGAAATTAAAGCGACGCCCCGCCGGTGCAGACAGAAACCTGAGCACTCATATTTTGCTTCCGCGAAAGAACATCGAGTTACGTGCATGTCTTTCAACCTGGAAGTGATATTGGAGGAGGGTGTTGTGATCCACGCATGTCTAGCCTAAGGGCGTGTAAAGGGGCATGTACTGGCACGTCCTTCGTTTTGCATGCCGATGCGGTTGTGTAACTCGCCTGTAGTGATCTTGTTCTTGACAGACACCAATGAGCTAACAGATACAGTTGCCGTACTCCAGAATGGATAGAGCCATGGGGTGCCCAAACAAACAAAGTGCATGACGTTTCATGCTTTTGCTTATTGACCTGTGCCTCACAAACTTGTGCTATGTCAGAGGCAGACCTAGAATTTTTCTGAAAAAAAAAAGAAGGAAAGAAAGAAAAGGGAAGGGGGGGTCCTGCCTTGGACAGCATCATACTACTTCCTGAGGACAACTGAAATTCTAACAACAGAAATTGGGGGGGGGGGGGGGGGGGTCAGCACATCCAGACCCCCCAGATCTGACTCTGGCTACAGTTATAATACCCCATGGCAAAAATACACTGATAATTAGTTGCTTCCAAAAAAGTACGGTGCTTTTGCAATTCTTTATTCCATCTCCTCCAAAAGTTAATGAGATGAAAAACATTATCGGGGCACCTGATGTATTGAATAATGTGGTTATTTGCATATTGAAATTTTCTAAATATTCTACCTGGGTGACCAGTCAGAATATTATTGACAAAAGAATGACTAGATTAGGCTAGGTTTTGTCGACAAAAGAATGACTAGATGAAGAAATACACAGTAAAGTAAGCAATGAGGCACAAAACACACTAGCATCCCTTTACATGCCCTTTAAGCACCAATGAACTTCAGCTGCCAATTTACCCCACAATCCCAGTTGGCTAATAATAAGTGATGAACAAGGAGGAGCAGGCAAGCTAGCTGGTGTTGACTTGATGTTAACATTGCCTTGAGTTTGAAGGAAAACTCAAGGCAATGTTAAAGGAGCAGTCTAGAGGCCCACAACTTTTTTTCTGTTTTTGGTCAGTATGGAATGTTAGGCGGCCGAAAACAGTTTTCCCACAATTAGTGCAACCGTAGCTAAATTGGGACGCCTGCAATAGCTCCCCGAACCTCCCGCGCGCGAAACACCCTCCTTCGCCTTCACGACAGGCACGTGATGAGCGCCACCACACACGTCACTATGTGACGCAAGTGGTGAGGACGCTCCTCATTGGACTTGGGATCACATGATCGAGGGGAGCAACATCGCCCATGCCGGAGCGTCTGCTACCGCTTGGGAGACGCCATGCGTTCTCCGGCTTCGTGATGTCCGAAACGGAGGGTTTGAAGGCTGTCAACGACACAACCACGATTTTTTGGGACCGCAGGCACCGCGGGAAGAACGAGTGGTGCAGCCCGAAATTAACTGCGTTTGTACAGCAAAAACCCCGTGCTTCTCGACAGTGTGCAGCCTGTCCGGCAGTTTTCACCGCGCAGTTGTTCAGTGGCTAACTGGTGGCGCCACAATACAGCTTCGCAATAGCTTTCTGCTGCTGTGAATTCTGAGATTGCACAGAAGCCACGGATATATTACTCTTGTGATCGTAATCTTATTTTCTCAGGCTGCGTATATGCTTCTTCTTTTAAAGAAAATGTGATATAAATCATATAAATAATAGAAATCAACAAGAAGCAGCTAGCAATGTTCGTAGCAGACGGTTTTTCCTACGAACGAATGAGGGGCTCTCTACCACGAACGTCACACTAGAGTGGGTGTGGTCTGCAGTTGGAGCGCTCCGGCCTGTCACCGCGGCAGCGATTTTCCAAATTAATTGCACCGTGGTGATACAACTTTGGACAGAAATATTTTGTGGGAATGCTTTTCACATACTGCTTTACAAGATGACAGCAGTTTTGGGCCATGTTAGATACCACTTTAATGCTCCTTTAACATCAAATTCATAATAGTGGGTCAGCAATGTTTGTTTTGTTTAATCTTTGTGCCTCTACCATTAATGTCCAGAGCCTCCATATGACCCTTGCATTCATTCTCCATGTCTGCAGCTGAATGCCCCATCCCAGCATCGCAGGATATCGGGTAACTCGGGTAGTGTTTTATTGTGGAGTGGTGTGTCTGCTGATATTTGTTTTTTATTCATACACCTTAGGTGCCCTGAGGACATTTCATAAAAGGGGGGGGGGGGGTTAAAATAAGTACTGGGTTTTACATTCCTTACAAAATCGTACAACATGCTCAGAAGGTGAATTCCATTCTCGAATGGCGGTTTGCATAGGTGAATGATAACAACAGTCCGTTGAACTAAATGCAGGTTGAAGCTTAAATGCATTACAAAAAGACTGCTTGAGCAGTGCTATGCGATTTGTAAACACGGAGAACCTGAATGAAGTAATTTATACATAAGAGACAATCTGCATACTTTTCTTGTTTTCTAAAAGTGGTATGCTTCTATTTTCCTTATACTACTCAGTTATACTTAGGGTCAGACGCTCTCGGGTTAAACCCGATTTCTCCCCAGATACCATTCACATATCAGGTAGTACCATGTACGCTATTTACTAGAAACTGATACGAATGTGTGAAGTAGAAGCATATGTGATGTTACAACATGTGGTGCTGGTCGCGAGGTAGCCATGTTTGACCAATATACAGTCGACCCTCGATTTATTTCTACTATATTTACCCTATTTATTACATGTACATGTACCCTATTTATTACACCAACGGTTCCCAACAAAAATGCTCATAAATTGAGGTGTGCAGGAAAGAACAGAACTGAGGCGTGCTATAAACGAGAAAAATTTCCAGAGACGTTTATTTTTCAGAAATACTAAGTTAAGGTGCTTTGTACGTTACCTTCATTTGTGTCTACATTGCTAGGAAGGGATGTCAACTACTTCGCTCGTCGTTCTTCTCTTTGAAATATATTATAGCAGCTTCAATGTGATCCAGAGCGGATCTGCAGATTGTATTCAACTTAAGAAGGAAAAGAAATCTAGTCTGTCAGCTCTCAAAATATTACTGCACCGCGGATAGGACGGCTGGATACACTGAGGTCATGCTCCCTGCTTGCGCCAGATAATGTAATCCATCACACTCACTCTGCTTCCGTATTGGCTGCTAAGACTGGCCGCATGACACTACGCTGCGGCAGAAAGTGCGCTTCCAAATTGATCGCGCATAGTGGCGCTGCAGTATTTCTCCTGGCGCGCTATTGCTTCTCCTTATCTCCAATGGCGTATGTAGTTGACAGACTAGATTTCTTTTCCTTCGTACGTTGGACATGAGTGTAGTCACAGTAGCACTTTCTACACTTATTTTGCTCGCTATCATAGCCTTTTTTACCCCAGTGGTAAGAGCTGAGCGTTTCCGTTTCTCTGCTCCAGACATGCCGATTTCGGAATCCGAACACAAACTCATAGCTCTTAGAGGTATGCCAGTCTGTGATACCAAGGATGAGTCACGTTTCCTCATACAGTATCCTCATGTCACTCGGTGGTGGTAGCTAAGGTAGTGCTCAAGACTGGGAGGTGTTGGGTTCGTATCCTACCACTGGCTATGCTGTCTGAGGTTTTCCCTGGGTTTTCTGAAGACTTCCCAGATGAATGTCGGCACAGTTCCCCCTGAAGTCGGCCCAAGATGCACAGAACTCCCTCCCAAATCCGGTAAAGGCATTCAATCTGAAAAGGTCAGACCCTAGTTATACTATAGAATCATCATATTTTTTGTAAATGAATCGGACGGCTCTATTTTGAAGTGATTGCAGTTGATCTACAAGATATTTTTGATGGGGACTCCATATCAGTGAATAATATTCTGTCGTTCAACAAACAAGTGAGTTATAAGCCAGTGACTTAACATTGCAAAATATAATGTTATTCTTAGAAACCCTAGTGTTTGATTTGCTTTACGACATATTCTGAAATTTTGATAGTTCCATGTGAGATTACTTGTTAGATGAACGCCTAGGTACTTTATACTTTCTCTAAATTGCTATTATTGAAAAGTAATTAAATGTAAAGCACCTCATAGTTCTTGAGAATGTACACATTTGGTTATGGCTACATTGACCTTCATTTGCCATTTCTGGCAAGAATTTTAAATGACATCCAAGTCTGCCTGCAAAGCTACACATACCTTGTGTAGCCCTACACATACCATGAATTAGTTGCTCGCCATGGATTGTGCATCCTGGGCTGACTTCATAGGGAGCTCTGCCAACAGTTGTGTTAGAGAGTCTGAGGAAAACGCAGGGAGGGAAAACACCCAGACAACACAGCTAGTGCTGGCATTTGAACCCAGGCTACCTCCCAGGAAGCAGTCCATGCAGATTGCATTGCATTTGATTAGAACACATAGCTTGCCGCTGTGCCACCTGTTTTGTTGATCGTCACCTTTTTAAGTATCTAAAAAGTACTCTGAAACAGCATACGAGTTACTGAAGAAAAAAAAAAGTGATTAGCAACAGATACAGAGCACACGTATAAAAATGTATACAATATTTTCCTCAAGATACACAAAAGGTATCTAGATATAGGTACTCAGTTACTTAACAACCCTGGCACAAACCACAAATGTGAGTTATCTAGTTAACAAGTTAAGTTCATATGGCCTCTTCTTTAAACAGTAATAAGAAATGTCTTGCAGTTCTCTATGGTTCCTAAAAAAAGGCAACAAATAAAGACCAAACTGCATTAAAAGAGGATGCTAAAGTTAGAACATGTGCACAAGTTTTGAGGATGGCATTCTCTGTTGTGCAGGGTACCCAGCACAGAGCAGGTCCATGCTATCCCTCAGCCGTCCAGACTACGTAGCCCCACTGGCGCTATGCAGCAAGGAGAGGTCAAGCGAACCTTCCCCACTCAGCCCAGAGAGTCCAACTCGTCCCTGCAGTGGAGCCCACCATCCAAAGTCATCCTCTGTAATTGCTGAACCACGCCCTCCACCACTGGACGAGTCAGCCCCACGTCCTGCCTTTGGCCCATACCGTGCCTCCCTGGACACTCGTGAATGGCCCCACATGAACGTGCCACCTCCTCGGGCACCTCCTAAGATCTCTTCCGAAGCAGGAGCCACTGTAACCACCACGACTGAGTCTCCTCTCGTCTGGCTCAGTGACGTTTCCAGCGGACCACAATCTGATATCCTTTCTCCTGCCGCGAGGCTCTACCGCCAGCAAGTCATGGCAGCATCAGTGAGTGAACCCATGTTCCAGTATCCACCCCCAATGCCACCTCATCACACCATGTACCAAAGTGCAGCGAGATTTGGTGGAGGGCAGCCCTTCAGCTTTCTACCCGTTGCGCAGTATGGAACGGCAGGTTACGGTGCTTCGGCGATACCGACACGTCGACCTCCCTACATGGATCTGTCCTTGTTGAGCCGGCCAAGCCCACAGGTTCCCTTTGTGTCAATGCCTGTTCCGGTATCTCCACCGTCCCCTGCTACGCCGAGTGGAAAGACTCAAAGGCACTCCTTTTCTTCTCTGCCCAAATCACCTGAAACGCCGTCCACAAGTTTGAGAACACCAGAGCATGGTCCACTGCCGCCGAGTCCAAAGGCTTCACCTCCAGTGAGAGAACAAAGGCGTCATTCGGTGCAGTCTCCAATTCCATTTGCCATCTATGAGAAGGAGACAGAGGTGGAATCTGTGATTGCAAACAGGTCGCCTGGGCCATACCGTATGCCCTCTGGGAAAGAGGGAAGTCTCAAGCATCGCATTCTCCACCCACCACCGAGTATCAACATAACAGAGCCGCCACCAGCAGTTCTGGACAGTGCTCCCCTTTCAGCACCACCCATTAGGACGTCACGGGAGGATGCCATGCCTTCACCAAAGTTTACGCGGGTTTTGGACCCTGTTATGCCAAGACTTGCAGTGTCTGCATCGCCATCTAGCAGCAAGACAGAGATTCCTAGTAGTCACACAGCAACACCAGCACTTCACTACCCGGCATACTTTATGAAGGGTTCTATCATTCAGCTGGGTAATGGGCTTTTAAAAAAGGTGGAAGATCTCAATACTGATGACTTCATCAACAGCGCCAGTGTGAGTAGAGACCTGCGAATTGACTCAAGTCGTGTTGTCCGAATCGCAGACCTTCCTGGTTCAACCGAAGCTGGTGTGGTTGCTTTGCTCAGTTTCTCCGTAGGACAAAATCAAGTCCAAGTCACTGTTGAAGCACCTACAGAGCACCCATTCTTTGTCTTCAACCAGGGTTGGTCATCATGCTCTCCTGAACGTTCTTTGCAACGCTACAGGCTACGGTGTCACCAACTTGCTGTGGGTGATGTGTGCATCTCATTAACACATCGTAGTACATTAAAGCCACATGCAAGCCCAACACCGAAGCTACCAATGGTGCAAGAGGGATCAGTTAAGTTGGAAGCTCCTGTTGACGTGGTGGGTGAAACTTCAAGATCAGTTGTGATGTCTGCTGCCTCATCGTTGGAGCTGAGAAGAGCTACAACAGCTGTTAAGGCAGATCCTATGAACCCCTTGAGCATTGGTGAACAAGGAAATAAACGTAAGCGGCGATGGTCGGCTCCTGACCAAGTTGCCAGTGGGGAAAATATCCCGGTACCAGAGCGGACGGCTACAACGTGATGATCATGTTCATTTAGCCTGAGCTGAAGGAGAGGACAGAACAGCACTTTTTCTACTTTAACAGATCTTCGTACCAGTGTGATGGAACTTCTTTCGAATGCAGTGATGCTAATGTTTTCAAGGACACATGAACAGGGCATAGTGTAGTAACTGAGAAAAATCTCTGGGACCTGAATTTGCATGTAGTAGTGCAGACATTGACATTGGATAGTGAAGACAAATAACATGTTTAGGTGCATGGCACAGCCAAAAGCATATAGAGTATACTGGTCTATAATCACTCTCTTCATTAGACCTCTCATTTGTGCATTATCCATTTGTGGAGGTGGGCAGAGGTTTCCCTGTGCTATAGTGTATCAAGTGAATTCTCTAAACTAAGGTATTGGTGGAGAGTCACTTAACATGTGTTACAGGACATTTAGAATGCAATGTGCCAACCCGTGTGAAGATCAGTGTTAACGCAACCCTCACAGCTCACTGAATACAACCCCCCCCCCTTTTTTTTCTTCTCCCATTCAAGAGTTCCTGCACTCTTTAAAGACCAGTGTTTGAACAACCTTTATTCACTCCATTTTAATGGGACCATGCTCCTAAAAGAACTAGTCTGTTGTGCTTCCATGCATCAATGTCTCCAATGTTACATGCATTCAAAATTGTGATGTCCCAGAACATAGCAAGTCCAGCAGAAAGTGTGCCACAGCTGCACATGCCCTGAGTGACCAAACTCTTGTTTTCAGTGGCAAGGACAGCAACAATCTGTCTTTTATAATGACCATGCTGGCCATGGAATGCTTGTTGCAATCTCCAGTGATAATTGTTTCATAAGTGTTTTCAAGTGACGTTTTCTGTAGCTGTTGTTTGTTGCTGATGTTGTTTGCCCCGTCTTTCAAGCATTTGTAGCTTGTGCTGTGTTTCATGTCGAAGGTTCGGCAGAGACACAAAAAAGCAAAGTCCCCCCATGGGAAAATGTGCGCATACAGCAGCAAAGGCCCAATGCGACAGGTTTTGGTTGGTTTAGCTCTTCTTCCAGTTTTGTTTTGGGATGCAGTCATGAAAAGAGAAGTGTTTTATTGGAACAGAGACGTAAATGTAATTGGAGCAACCCGTAACAAATATACACATAAAAGCAAAGATACTGTATGCAGTAATTAAACGACAGCACAGTGATATCTTTGGTTATGTGCCGCATTTGTGGCACACTTCCAAAGCTTTGCATTACTACCTTAAGTTGCTTGTCAATTCAATTATTTTATGATTCATGTTCAAACATCAACACTGCAGTAACTACGAAAGCCCTTTTTACAGCCAGTGTTTGTGATGGACCTAGACGGCTTAGATAAAGGAAGAACAGCTCAACAAATCGTACCTGCTATTTTGATCTCCAATTTATATCTGCCATTGTAATGCTCGATGCCAAGAAGCTGAAGGTTGCGACTTCTGAATCCTGTTCTGTTTATCGGCACTTGGGCACCCTACACTGGGCCTCTGCTGGAACATTGCGACAGTGACATGTACATACACACCAACCCCACGGGAAAACTTAAGTGGACGTTATGTATTTTTATACAGATGGTTATGAAAAGTAGTTAGGCGGAGTTGTATGCCACACTTGCTCAAAAGCAATGTTGCCATTCAATCGTGGACTCAAAACATGTGTCTCAGTGTGGTTTTTGTACACTTTTTTGACGTCACTTTGCTGAGCTGCTGTTAACCGTAAGAAAGTGCTTGAACGTAGTTCCAGTACAACACAAGTTATGCAGTGAACAGGCATACAGATTTATGCTCCAGGAATGGTTTTGCTTCCCAGTTATGCTCTTGTTTCTTAAAGTGTGCAATATTTTTGTGGCCTTGCACACAGAGTATAGCTTTTGCTGTTAGAGGTCTCTCTCCAAAAGTGTAGACCTCCTTCTGGGAACAATTCACATGGTCCATGTGGCTGGTAAGAGTTGTTGGTTCACGTTCCAGACCAAGGGTACAACAATAGTATTTGTTACTACTTATGATTGTGTAAACCTGGCAAGACCAGCCCAATGGTGTTGGCATGCATGTTGATGGAGCGTGTACAACACACTAACTAGCCACCGAAGCTCACAGTTCAAGAGATTACGTCTGATTTCTTCTGTGTCCTTACACTAGAAGATAATCCACTGATGCCAATGTCGTCATGAGTAACACCATGCAGAAAAGAACAGTACCCTCAAAAGCATGTTCAGATACCATTGCTTGAAACATGTTACTTCTCTAACCGTTTGTGGGCATTATCCAAGTGAGCATTTCTGAGCAAATTTCTTGTGTCTTGGCTTCTAGACAAAACAAAGTTTGTGAAGTGTTTGCACAACATTTTTTATCAAGAATGTGCACAGTGTCGGGTCAAAAACCAGTCATGACCAAGCTACTGCTCGAATGAGCCACCAGTGTGGTTGTGTGTGTGTAGTTATAAAAATATCACTCAAGTAATGCTACTTTAAAAAAATATTTTTATGAAATCCTGTTTGAGCACACATCAAAGTCTGTCAATGAGAAATTTACCAGCACTTGTTAGTTTTGTAAACTGGGGAAGTCTTGACCAGATGTTATGAAACTCTATAGCTCCTTTGATAAATACTACTAGGCATGATATGTATGTATACACCTATACAGTTAATGTTACCGTCAGTGTTACCAGCTTATACTAGGCACCAATTAAAATCCAATGTTGAAGTCTTGTTGTATTTTGTAAAATAACATTCAGCAGCCATACATTACCTAAAGTAAATCGACAGTTGGACAACAGATGTACGTATTGCACACATGTTACTGCCAGTCACTGCTGGGCAACACACAGGGCTGTTCCTCCTGCTGCCACATAATGCTTTGAAGGTGTACCTTAGGTGCATGTCAGCTGAGCTTGGTGGATAAGTTGACAGGAACATGAGACCCTGACAAAGAAATGCGTAACAAATTACTTTCAATACAGTGGAACTGGTGGTGCAATTCTATTGCCATTGGTAAGCAGTGTCTTTTACAGTTATTTACATGGTCGAAGACATGGTCTTGCCATAACGAATCACGAAAATAATGACACAAATGAATCACCATGAATCGATAAGACTAAGAAGCATGGCTCCCAAGCACTGCCAGCTTTCCATTCTGCTCCTATAGATATTTAAGCAGAATCTTAAATACAGAGCCATATAAAATGAAGTATAACAAATTCCTCAGTGGTGTGATTGGACTTTGCCGTTTTGGAGCAGAAAGCAGAGCAAAGAAAATTCCTGTTTGGAGAAGCAAAAAGTAGTTTAAAAGCAGCTCAATAAACTGACACTGGTGCAGTGAGATGTGAAACGTTTATTAATTAGCGCATTGTTAAAGTGGCATACAACATGAAAACTCTGCTTAAAACAACAATAAATTACAGTTTTAGTAATAAAGTGACTAGGAATCTACTAGGTGACTATTTCTATTGCGCTGTGCCTTTGTTCTCTTCTAAGACTTGCAAGGGCTGCTGAAAGCTTGATTCTCCCGTGTGATAGGAGGGTGGGCCCGCTCTTTCTGTCCCCACAATTTTTTGGCTTCATACCATTTGCAACGAGATCCTCGGCATGACACAACATTCATCTAGCATTTTCAACGTCACCCTTTAGTTTTCGCTCCGTATTTTTCTTATTAGCACCAATTCATGGGAAAGAATTAGGATAACAGCAGATTTTAAAGGGGCACTAAAATGCAAAAACAACTAGTTCACTAATGAAAGTCCGTGTTTCAATTATTATAGTGGAAGCAAAATTAGTTCACAGCGCTACTGTTTAGAAGAAAAATGCATTGAAAACAGAGCCATCTTTGGCAGCAACCAAAGGGATCCTCCGGAAGCAAAGATTGGCGGCATCCAATCAGACAGCAGGAGAAGTGCACGCATGCCTATTGTGTGCATGTGGATTTGGAACAGGGCCGGTAGTAGTGTTCCATAGATGCGCAGCATGATGCGCATTGCTGCATTTTTCAATACAGATTTATTAAATTGTAGCTAATGACAGTTATCACAAACGTTCCACTGACAACAATTATCCTCACGTCCTTCGGACAGCAACACCAGATCGCTTCGTAACTCGCACTATGTTTTTCGCTGAAACTGCTCCATGGCGTGGCACACTCAGCATGGACTAAAAGTACCCGATGTATACCCGATGCACAAGCTGAAGCGCCGTTCACTGCTTAGTGACGAAGCAAGAAAGAGTCCGGTATAATTCTGATTGAAGCTTCGTAATGGAATCAAAGTTTCGAATTATGACAACAAGTACGAAACCGACTGAGAGAAGCGTGCTAGTACTCTCTCTCTAGCCGTGTTCTCGCTGTAATATCAGCTAGGAAAGTCACATTACAACAAATACATCGATGAGCTGATTACCTGTTAGTTTCGACAACGCCAAAGCCATGTAAGTTCCGCAATGTGTGTTTGAGTGCGCCAACCGATCGTGTCACCACAAGCACAACTGAAACCATGTGACCGCAACGTATGGTACACAACACACTGCAGAGTGCTCGACTTGGATTGGATCCGATAGATAGCTTAGCATGGCTTGAACTGGCTGTATAGTCTACAAAGTCAGCCATCATAAATAAGCCAGTACAAGCAGAGACTCCTTTTTCCGCACTTTTGCTGTTCAAAATTAGGGAAAAAAAATCCAAATGGGTGCACAGTGGTGCAGAGTTTAACATGCCGACTTTTTGCAGCAGAATGAGGCAGGACCTCGTGTTTGGCGCAAAAATGCGCAATCAGCGCAGCAATCACACCCTGATTCCTATTTTAATTAGAATACATGTGTAAAGAAAAATGTGTGCTTTATAAGTAAAATAAAAAATGTTATTTGTCAGGTATCAGATGCCATTGGTCATCACAAGCAGATCAGAGTAACCAAAAAACTAGCAACCATCATAAAAGGTCATCCACTTTATTGTAGGGCCCAGTATTTGGGCTGCGAGGACGGACGGAGCATATGATGTGCTGTACAGTAGTTTTTCATATCTGCATGTTGCATAAATTTCTACTGTACAACTTGCACCCATATGTGGTTAAACGTGGTATGCATAAGTACGACACCGGAATATCTCAATAATACTGGCCCCCATTATATGGACATCTTGACTTATTGATGATTGTTTGGGAACCAAGCTTTCCCTGTGTCTTTGTCACATTAACATGAAGACCTGCTTTTCCAACTATGGACAGTGAAAATTCGAGATGCTGGCCTGCCAAGCATTTTCTTTTTTGTTGTGAACACGTAAGTCAAATGCAGAGGGCTGCAGGGAATGGCATATGATAGAACATTCAAGATGAATGTGGTGGTGGATAAGGCAATAGTTCAATGGACGTATAACTGAGATTTTTGACAATGGCCCTCCAGCCGGGAGGCCCAGCAATCGGGACAACACGTGTCCCTTTCAAGGCCCCTGAGGAAAATGGAACAGCTCCACGGTGTCCACACTCCCCAAAGTCCTACTTGAACATCTATATTATGTCATAATCAGCAGCAAAACAAGTTCAATTAGTTTTATAGTCTGCATTTTGTGCAGCCAGAAAAGAAGTGACACTGAACAGTCGCTTTTGTTCAACCTGCCTACTACATATTACTACAATACTAGAATTTATCTCCATCTGTTACAGCAATGTGCAAAGTATCCAGTTTGTCATCCAGCCACATTTCCCTTACCAGGTAAGCAGCCTCTTTCCCCAGAAGGCATGTGTAATGCTCACATGGCCTAACAGTAACATATACACAAATTTCTTACCTCGAGTGCTGGTAGATTACAACAAGGCCTCTTGATTCATCTGGGTGATGGCTCCTCCACCTTCATTACGGAGCACCAACTAGTGCTTCAGTTTGTGCCTGTAGATCACCTAGCAACTCGGAACTTGCCAGAATCTGTATCTGTTGATTCTGATCCAGCTGTGCTATCTCCTCTGCTGTTGCATGAACTACTTGTATGTCGCCATGCTCAGTATGGATTATCTGTGCAAGGAATGCAACACATTTTTCCTTAGCACCTTGTGCCTGATCTCCACGCATGAAAAAGGCAGGCTACGTCCTCACAGCCCGATTTTAGGGAGGGCAGCTGCCCCCCTTGCCATCAATCCTCATCCACTTTGTTTCCAATTTCATCAACAGTGTTCACTCCTAGCTTGACCAACGTTCATTGCAAAGCAGATGAACTTTTAACCCGTATTTTCATCAAGCTTAAATCATCCTCTTTTCAACTTCATCAGTGGTGTCTGCTCTTAGCACGAAGGACACTCATTGCAAAGCGTACAAAATATGGATGTGTGTTTTCGTCACGTTTCAACCTGCACTCATCCTTTTTGCCAACCCTGTCTGTCTGTGTCTACCTGCATTTTCATCGGGTTTCAACGTCATTTCCTTCTTCCCAACAACATCGGCATTGTCTGTTTCCATGTACAGTCATGTCTCGCTTATCCGGAGTTAGGACATCCGGGAAACTCGTTATGCGGACTACATTCCCGGGAACGAACCTGCTACTACTGAATTTCGTCTCGGTTATACGGAATTCGTTATCCGTATCTGGACAACAAGTACGGGGACCAATCTTTCAGAACCTAGGTCATTCTGACTCGCTTATCTGGAAAGCGTGAACATCCTCTGTGGCTGGCATGTGCTGTGTTCGCATTGTTCCGGAAAAGGGTCACATCTAACCAGGGCATTCTGTACTGTTTGACTCCCCTTTCTTCAGAGGTCACTCCCTTTCGGTGTGTGCAGGCACACGGTAGAGATGGTAGACGATAAGCCGGAGAGGTGCCCTGTATCCAGTGGTGCAAGAAAGCCACATTTGAACGTCAATGTCCAGGCCACCCAAAGCATCGCCTGTCTTTTGGCCTATGCCAAAGACGTTTGCGCAAAGACAAAAACACGTGCGCGGGCCCAAATTTCTGGGACAGTACCCTTCTTTGAACAGCAGGGCGATGCAGGGTGTGCTGTGGCTGTGACCAAAATTCTGTCACACGCGTGCCTACTAATTTCAGGTAGCTCACTTCTCAAGAATTTTTGAAGCAACAATATTTTCCTTGTTTCCTTTTCTGGAGCTATAAAGAGGTTTCCCAATTTTTCAATGTTTCCCCGAAGGTTTGCTTGGTTCCGCTATTCGGAAATTCGTTATCCGGACGAAAAGCGACGACTCCCGAGGTGTCCGGATAATCGAGACATGACTGTACCATAAACGGCATACACTAATAAGCAGATGAAGTATGAACCTGCATTTTCATCATCATTCAATCTGGATCCACACACTTTTGCTACTTCATCAGTGGTGTCTTCTCCCAGCGCGACAGACAGTCATTGGAAAGCAGACAAACTTTTAAACTGTATTTTGAACACGCTAAAATCTGCATCTATCCTCTATCCTACCTCGGCAGTTGGCAAAAAATTTCTGAACACTGTACTAAGTTGTTCCTACCTAGTCTATTTTAAAAATTCAGTAGGAAGTTACATGAAGCACCCTGTAGAAGTGAAACAAAACTTTGAGTACTTTCTTTCAAAAAAAATCTTGATAATCAGTCCTGCGTAAAATGTTTTGAGGCCAGCACACATTGTTCTTAAATATGGTCGTATCCTGAAACCCACCTATGAAACAGATACCACTAGGTTCGGCTTCAGTCTACAATCTACTTCGCTATTTGTTTCATCCGAAAAGTGCTTATATACTTGTACCTTAAACAAATTTTAAAGATCAGTGCTGCTTCTGCAGCTGTGGAGGCTCCGGTGACAACAAGATCAGCATGATGTCACTCTAACAGGAGGAGTGAGAGGGCCTTGCTCAGAGGAGAAAGATGCCGTCCAGATGCCAGCACCGCAGCGGCATCCCTTTTCTCAAGGCCGTGCTCTGATTGGTGGTGTAGGGAATGATGTTTTTGCCTTTTTTCAGGGAGGGAATTCGGGCATATACTCAATATCCGGCGTGTGCTCTCGTCACGTATTCCGTGGAATAACAGTAAAATTACGCCACTATTACGCGTGGAGTACGCTCGTACGCTCAATATCCGTCACCTGCTCGTGTCATGTATTCCATCGAATAGCAGCCAAACTGCACAATTATTTTGCGTGGGATTTTCGATACCATGGTCAGTGGTCAGCAAGGAATAAAATAACATAATATAGTTGCAAAATCGACTGAGACTGTCCCTTTAATATCAGCAGCGTGTGACCAGAGGGTTACCCCCATCGTGCACAAGGTTTGATGTGATTTGATGTTTTCTGGTGCAACAACAGCAAAGGTGTGCACAAGGGTTCACGTGCCATCTGACATCAAAATTTAAGTTATGTGAAACCTCCTGTGACCTGAAGTAAGTAATAACCCCCATATTCTTAAATTATCCTCGACTTGACCCTCCACTCAAGCTGCTCCTCAAGACTGGCCTTGTCTTCATAAATCGACCTCGAATCAACACGCACCCCAACCCTGAGTGGAGGAAACCTTCCACGCTAACCACGGGTACCTCAAGGTAGCGCCAGGGCTTCCTTGAGCGTTCAAGTTGAGTTTCGAGGGTATTATGGCAGCTGACAAGTCATTCGCTAAGTCCGTTGACTTTGTTTATACATTGACTAACAGCATTACAACGGTGCAGAACACGTACATAAAAGAACCAACTACAGTAGAACCTCGTTAATTCGAACTCTGATAATTCAAATTCCCGGTTAATTAAACAAATTTCGAAGTTTTGTTTGACCCGCTATGTTTTCAATGCATTTGAAGCCCACTTAATTCAAACCTCAACTCCGGTTAATTCGAATTCCGTGTGAGAGGGAGAGCTGAGAGCAGAGTGTGCCTCTCGGAAGGTGCAAGTGTGGCCGGTAATTGCGTACATAGTTGCGTTTTGTCCACTCAGAACAGCGTGTTGCGTGCGTCCTCTTCGCGAGAAGTGAAACCGACGGTGTCCGCGGTGTGCTGTAACCAACGAGTCAACGAGGGCCAAGTATAAAACGCTTTCCCCGAAGGAAAGCTGGCTGCTATCGACGAAGTGGAGTCGGGATTGAAGAAGACTGTTGTCGCGACTAAGTATGGCATCGTAAAAAGTACTATAACGGCGATCATGAAGAGTTAAGACAAGATTCGAGGGAAGGCACATGGCTTTAGAGCGAACCGGAAAAGGCTTCGGGAAGCTGCGCACCTGCGTGTGGAAGAGGTACTTCTCCTGAGGCTGAAACGAGCCAGAAGTTCGAATCTACCGGTAAGCGGCCCTATCCTGCAGGCGAAAGCCAACGAACTGGCGCAGCGTCTCGGACTTGCGGATTTCAAATGTAGCAACGGTTGGATCTCAGCAGTTGTCAATTGAAAAGTACTTCATTAAGTAGGCTGCTGAGCAAACAAAAAGTTGGCTGTTTTCTGCATGTTTGAGACCACATGATGTTTACAACCACTGTTCTGTGCTAGTATGTGCCAAGACATGTTTTGTATGAGGCCTGCTTATTCTACAAGCCAGAATCTTGCATTGGAAAACAGGTTCTGATAATTCAGACTTCCTGATAATTCAAACAAAAATCTGTGGTCCCCTGAAGTTCGAATTAACGAGGTTCTACTGTATGCTCATTTTCTGTGCCATAATTGTGTTTTAAATGTAACATGTGGCATTTTCGAGGTGGCATGAAAAATGCCACCGGTGGAGATGAGATTAGGGCTGGAGTGAAGGACATTGCATGTGGAGCTCCTCGCTGGAGGAATCGCCTGAGCACATCATTGAAGCCCAATAGCTCATCAAGTGGAAAAGTGCTTTTTTCCTCCCTCCACAGGAGTCTAGGTGGGGTATCCAGTCAGGGATAATTTAGAATACGGCCGTAAATTTGCTGGACGTTATCATCTGTCATTAGCATGTGAAACGGAGAAAACCTGCACGTTGTCCTCACAGTGGAGCCTAACCCTTACCTGAGGTTCTCCTGTTGAGATTCCCTGCAGTGGTAAAACTTCACCAGATATCAATGTCACGGGCACTGGGGCAGATGCAAGATCCAGGTCATTGTCCATGGAAACATCTGACTGTGATGCACCCAGAGAACACTCTGGGGATGACGATGAGGCCTCTAATGATTGTCCTACTGCTGGTGCCTGACCAGCCACTGGTGGAAGCCTATAGAATACACACAAAGGTAATCTTTAGATACAAAAGAAACAATACACTGTCTTGTTTTTGGGTGCGTGAGTGAAATGATTTGTTAAAAACAGTGATAGTATAAGTAAGGTGCATATGTGGAGTGTGCATAGAATTTTAATAGCTTGCATTTTAACAAACTACAATGGGACACACCTGTCTCTGAAGGCTTTCACAGTGAGTGGCATTCCCCTGGTTTTCCGCCTGAAGGCAGTGCGGCACTTGGAGTCGAGATTTTGTTTAATCCTATGCCAGTCCTTCTCCCCAATGGCAAAGTGGTACACAAGGTGACCTGTAACAGCAAAAGCAGATATTTTAAAGTAGTCTTTAAAGGGACAGTCTGGAGGTGTCGAATGATTTTGAGATCAGGATTGTATTCACTTCCAAGTTACGTGTAAACGACGCACACAAAATTGAGATAAACAAGAAAAACTAACAGCATGTTCACAACTGGTTTTGGTTTCACAGTGATGTAAGCACGAGCTACCGCGCCTTGGTGGATGACTGAAGATTGTTTTGAAAAGTGGTAAAATGTAATCGGCAAGTTTTGTCCCGAATTGGTTGCTTGATTGCTTGGCACAACAGAAACCAGAAGTGGCTGACAATGACGTCACGGCTGTAAAGGTGCTCACTCTAAAGTACTACATAAATAATTGGCTGCAAATTTAATTAGAATATTTGGACTGGCAACACTGGTCTGGAAAGCATGTGACAGCAGTTGTTTAGCTTTTGTTTGCATCCTGATTGCCGCTTAATACCCCCTGTCAGACGGGCGCACTTATGGCCTTCAAGTATGAAGGCCGTAAACAAAAACTGAGATAAAGGTCAAGCCAGATGGTGACGATAAGGCCTTCGGGGGAATTTGAAAATAAGAAAGGAACTGAGTTCGCAGAACTCCGTTGTCTCCAAACTGCCTAACCTGGAACGGAAAAGGAAACTGGATACTCTCGACAGTAGGTGTTGCGCCAGCATGAAAGCTGGGTGACAACATTATGGCGACGCGTCTGCCACACGCATTTATGAGATGACCCTTGGAACAATAAAGACCTTCTGCAGCTGCTGTGTAGCAGCGTCTTTGGAATTACGGCTATTATCTAGCCACTGCCTTTTCTTACCGCCGTTACGTTTATGGCCTTCAGTTGTGCAGTCTGACGAGGGTATTAATGACATAGAAATCTCTATTCATGGCAGATTACCAATGGAAGCTTTCTAGAACATACATGCACTCTAACCAATGTTACTCCACACGATATTAGCTAGTGCAGCTATAACGGAAGATAATAAGATTCAATTACACATAGTACCAAGAGCAGTGAGAAGCAAGTGACTCGTAAGGTGAGTTGTATGCCTCGTTAAATGGATCTTTCATGTCATACTGCAAAACCCCTAACGTTTCCAAGCTCCAAGTTTTTGCGAATTGAGGAATCCGTGGATTTTAAAAGAGCAATGAAGGTCCCGGGACCTTCAAAAATTCTGGAGCAGATTATGCAACAGATAACATGTGCCCTTGCTGCTTTTAACCAGCGCGACGATCAGGACACACGCAACACACAGATGTCCCTTGCACAAAAACTATGATCCTAGCTGACCTGTAGCGTGCATGCAATATTTTTTATCTGCATATCCTCTACAAGCCCCTCCTTCAACAAGCCCGAGTGACATGGAGAGTACCTCCGTAAGTAGCACAGCACTGTGCATGCAACAAATTTTCAGTGAGAAATGAAGCCTTGCAGCTGCTTCCCACACTGATGCTACATCACATGAACCTAATTATGTTACGCCAGGAGATGAGGCCATGCCTCCAAGGTTGTGCCACATTGCTGCATGCTAAATGTCACGTCATTGCACCTCTAAGGGCACGCAAAAATTTCTAGGAAGGTTTGACGCTTCAAAAACTATGCTGGAATTAAAAATTTTATCTTCACAGTTTGTTCTGGTAAGCATTTCAACTGGATTACAGTGTGTGCAATGTCGCCATTAGCAAATGTGGTACAGGTAATCTTGGGCCAATTACAAAGTAACCCAATCAATGCACATATTTTAGCATCCGGAATTCGAGAAATTTAGTGGCCGTAGATATGAAGCTCGACTTGCAAAAAATTGGGGCCGCAAAATGCAAGGGCTTTATAGGTACCTTACTGTTTGAAGACCAATCATGTTATACATAATACACTAAATGGGCTGGTTAACAAATGGAATCATGTTAGTTTGTAGGAGCCAACACATGTGTACTGTAGCTTTCTGTGGAGGAGCAAATATGTGCAAACTTGATGGTAGAAGTGCAAGGATGCAGGCGAGCTGGTACATTGTAAGTGCATTGCTGGTGCAATGACGTGTTGTGTTGTTATTTTGCTATTCCTCGTCTCAGGTTTTATCGTCGTTTTTACAATGTGGACGTCGTTTACAGATGCGGATAACAAATTCCGGGTAGCCGAGACAAAATGCACTGGTCGCAGGTTCGTTCCCGGTAATGTAGTCCGGATAACGAGTTTTCCGGATATCTGAACTCCGGATAAGCGAGACATGACTGTACCCATAAACATATCCCCCTTCCATATCACACTTCCGATGCCGCTGGCTGCGGACGTATTGAATGTGCAAACTGGCTGTGCTCTGCTCAGTACTACACTTGCATATTTCTCTTCCCCTTTGTACACCCGAAGTAGAGCGTTCCAACCACTGACAGCTCAAACAAGCTTGAGGAAAACCAACAACTCCCAAATATTTGTGTTCATTTTGGACTCCACTGCCACCAAGATCCCAAGAAAAAAATAGCTCCCAGTGCTTCGAGCAGGGCACCGGGCTGATGGGCGTACTGAGAGGGGGCCGGGGGGAGGCATGGTCCCCCCTGGAGCTCCAAGGTCGCTTGTGAAAATAGTGCGCTCCTTAATTATACTTCGTAATGATTATTCTCAGGTGTCATAATAGGAACCTCTGAATAGCTGCACAGTCCGCAACGTCCGCCTCCATAAAAAGCGGTGGTAGGGTGGTACACGTTTGCGATTTTGCTGCATCTCCCATAGACTGCCATGTATTCGAAATCTGACAAACTTCGTAAAAAATCAGTGGTTCGCTTCAGGCCTTCAAAAATGTGTCATTCCCTAGATAAACCTGAGAGAGGGACATGCCAGTACCTGTTTTGTAAAGAAATTTTGCGTGGATTACGAGATCCCTGTGAACAAAAGTTCCCCATAGACTTTCTTAAGAGGAGAGTCCGCCTTAAAACATTTCTCTTGAGATCGATGTAAATTAGTTTACATTGTTATTGCAGACAGCCATTCAATTGTCCAATAGTTAAAGACACAGCAGTTAATAAGCAAATAATAGCAATTAAAGGCACAGCAATTCGAGCGATGGCATACTTCAACATAATATTGGATTCACTTCTAACTCTCAATTTTGGCTCCTCCAAGGGGACGTCAGCAGAGACACTAATGCTTATTTGCGGATAAAACATGGATATCCGCGGGCACCACAGGGGCATGCGGTTTTATCTGCATTTTTATCCATGTGGATTTCAAAACCTATTTCTATCTGCAAACGAGAATGTTGCACAGTTATCCTCGCAGATTTGTGGATATAACCGCACCCACCTCTATTTATGTAACCTGGTTGCAGGCATCACTAGCAACCCAAGGTTACCAAATGTCCACAGAACTATGTGGACATGCAAGACGTGACAACTGAACCAATAACAACGTACGTATCAGATCCAACAGTGGCCATTGTGGAAATGTCATGCACGTTTACAAGCTCTCCATCAGGAAAGATCTGTTGATCAGACACGTGGCTGTTGATGCTTTGCCCATCCATCACTTCCTCTCCGCAAAACAATTAGCCTTATCACTTCTAAATTGAGATGCATCTAGTATTAGAATCAGGTCATCCAGAATTTTCATACTTGCAGATGTCCAGCACTAGTCGATCACACTGGAGTCCTGCACCCGACAAACTTGAGATATTTTCCTAAACATAATAGAATTAACTGCTGCAAAGAACGATGACAAGGGTAAGAACAGGAACGACACAAGCACTGTTCTTACCCTTGTTGTCGTTGTTTGCAGCAGTTATTCTATTATGTTTATGTACCAACTACCCCAATATATTTTCCCTTTTTCTGCTTCTACTGGCACTGCACTTACACCTTATTCCGAATATCCGCATGGGGTCCAGTTGTTGCTTGCCGTGCCGCCCAGTACCCGAGATGTTTGAAGAAGCCTGCACTTCACGGTCAAAGAGATAGTCGAGAAGGGTAAGCGCCATTTTCTCCGGTGTTGTACAGCTTTTGTTCAGCATCTCCAAGTCCCTTTAAGACGAGTTTAACAACATTAATATGCAAGGTAAGAAATGTTTGGATAGTAAATTCGGTAGATCCTCGACTCAATACCTCGGTGGAAAGTTTGCGCTATCTAAAAACCTCTCACTCGTGCCCAGGGGGTCATAGCCATGTTGTGCAAGTCAGGCTATGTTAGGTACACAGAGGGAAACAAGTTCCAACATTTGGACTCCCAAGTTCGGGGTGCGTTAATTATGCGAGCATGTCAAGTACATGAGTGCACACTATATGTCTAACCAATCCATCTAGACTATAACTTTTAAATAAAATTTCAGTTTTGTTTCAGAATTCATCTGACAGGACAAGACCATCCCACCAAATCTTCACAATCTACAATAAAAGCCGTTATTCAAAAACATGTGAGGAGCGTACGTACTGCGGTCGGATGGGGCAGCGTACTCTGAGGTCAGGATTATTAGGGTCACCAAGCCAGGATCCATTTGGATAGTCCTCATCTGGAACAAAATGCTTCGTGGCTAAAGTGCTTCAATATTTTTTTTTTTGTAAGACAGACAATCTGTTTTGGAGTAACACTCTTCAGACATACACCTAAATTTGATGATAGCCCTTCATACAAAACAGAAAAAAAAGAAGCTTACAGCTGTTGGAGGACAATGATACCAGACGCACTTCCGACTTCTTACTGGTAGAGGAGTCTGAAAATGGAGTATATATGTAATTTAACCTACATTTAACATTATTTACATAAACATTTTGACATTATTTGACATTACACATTATTTACATTTGACATTTTAAAAAGTAATGTAATGATAATGCAATCTATTAAGTAAATGTGAACGGGGGCGGCACAACGTCCTGAATTCAGGGGCACCCCAGATCCCAACCGGCGCCCCCTTCCATCCCTCACCGCCACCACCAATTCATCCCCAGGTCCCAAAAAGACAAAGGAAAAGCGTTTCTGGCATTTTATTCGCATGCGGCACCTGAGATAACACTTTGGCGCCTCACCTCCATGGGAATTTTGTGCCCCCTTCCAAATTCAGAGGGTCTACAGCAACCCCTCTAGCCCCCTTCCACCACCCCTGAATGTGAAGTAATCAACACAAAGTGTCGGTTTATATGGAAGAGGGTAAGCTGGTGGGGAATAATGTTTAACCGTTGTGTGAGCAGCATCTGTGCTCTCAGGGCCAGCGTCTACGGGAGGGCAAGGGGGGGGGGGGGCAATTGCCCCCCCTGAGCCCGCCTAAAGGGTGCCCGCAAAAAGACACAGCTCAGGCAGCAAGAATGCGGGGGGAGGGGGCGCAAATTTCCCACTTGTCTCCTCGGAGGCAAGAAGTAGACGCCGGCCCTGTGTGTTCTATCTGGTTTTATGGATGTTAAGAAGTTCAAATAGCTTACCTGCAGAATTTGTCAGTAATGGGACACATACTGCAACAGTGTTCCCTCTGTAAGTTTTTGAAACACAAAGGTCTTTTAAAAAGGGCACAGTGGTGGCAAACTAATGTCTCATATTAAGAGCTCAACATTACAGTGGTCAAGAAAGCACCAACAACTGATTCTGCTTAACACACTCCTTGCTGCACTGTGGTTCACATATAGAGTGTGCAAAGTGTCATTTTTTGCCAGCAGATCCTTAACATAATAACCTTTACAACACAATACATTTTGAGGAATAGGATAGTTCCGGTAGATGTGGTGCATCAAAGCTACAGGCACAGTGGAAACCAGAAAATAAAACATGACTGGTGCACTTTATTCAGAAGCACTGAAAGCACACACACACAATCATTAGATGCAATGCTGTATCACACGTTATGCCATGATCCCTAGGACCAGTTCTAGCCCCACTAAAAAAAATTTAGGTTTCTGTTGTGCTATGTAAAATGTTATCAAATATTTCTTCATAGTTACATCCGATGGACTACTTGATGAACTAAGCTGAGGTTCCAAAAATTTCAAATTATGTGTCCCTGCTCCTTTAAGAGTGGGTGCATTGTTTCACAATTTTTTCCCAACAAAAGTCACATTTCCACGTTTCTGCAAGGTGCCAATTACAAGTAACCCAATAATTCAGGGCTGCCTTTAAGCAAATGCAGATATGATATTGCCCATTCAGAAAATGCTTCTATTATGTGGGAGGTGATACACCAAGCATAACCTAAACTTGTAATCTGACTCATGAATTAGTAAAACTGATAATAGAGTCCATGTAAAGTCCATTTGAAAAATCTGAATAGTCAATTGCAGAACGCAAGATGAAAAACCAATATAATCAGAAATTTGTTCTCATCTTTTAACATTGTGTGCCTCCGTGTGTGCCATCGTGTGCCTCCACATTTCACAATGTGGAGGCACACGAGTAATTGGTTCAAATCACTCGTCTTGTACCTCCACATCAAGGGTCACATCAACTGCTAAAAAACTGTTAGTTTCATTGGACTTTAATAGTCTAATTGCATGAATAAATTTTCAAAATGTGCGAGTTAAAAATGTTAGCACTATATTAACTGTGCAAATAAAAATTGAAATATATTGTCTACACTGCAGCCTATGTACATATTCAAGCATTTAACAGACTTCTCATGTAACTTGCTTCGGTGTACAAAAATCAATGTTTATATCATATTCATACGTTCATAGTGTTTATCAGTTCCCACCTCCCCCACACCTAGCATCTGTTACAAAACCAGATATCGAAAACAAGACTATCTCTCATGCACTGGGTACTGCACATTGGGTGTTAGGCAATGAGTAGTACATCCCGTCATGGGTGGCGATGCTTTGATGCAATCTTAATGGAGCAGTGAAATTACACTGAGGATATTGCAAAACCTTCCTTAATTACTCAAGCAGACTACCAGGAGTGGCCATGTAAAATATTTTCGCTGAACAGTGTCTGATCATTGTGCGATTCAAGTTACAAACGCTGTGAGAAAAAAAACCCGGAACAATCAGCCTTGCGTGGTTCCACTACCGTGATGTACGGACCATAGTGTGAGCAAACCACCTGAATCGCACCCCCATCAGGGCCCCCATCTACGTGACATCAACTTCACTCATTCTCATCGCACCAGGATCAAACCTTTCTCGCATGCTACAGGCCAGCTCTGTTGTTTGTTAGCTACACATTGTTTTTGCCAAAGAATGCTTGCTATTTCTTGTGAAACCTACCGCAGTTCAACACCAAGAATTTATGGACGGGTCTCTCACTGCTCCTTTAGGGCAGCCCACTGGAGTTTATGATTTATTTATGAAAATACCCCTAGGGCCCACGCGGACATTACGATTAGGGAATTTACATTATATGTGCGGAAATTTGGCATCAGATACAGTCCTGGCCAAAAGGGGTAAAAACTTCATTCTGTATACAGACCCCTTGTCCAGATTAACATAAAAAGGAAACTTGAAAAGCCCACTGATATGTTTATTAACCAATCAGCTTACTTTCCCCTGCAGGATGGTGCCAAAGCCGCACGTGGGATAAGAGCAGTTGTGCCATGGCTTGAACCTGATTGCACTTTGCTGGTTACATCCTTGAGTTTGTCCTTGAGTCCCTTGTAGCATGAGCCCACTTGGTCTAACTTCTGAGCAAGGGCATCTAGCCGAGATAAAATCTCGCTCTGCATCAGCGCAAGCTGGTCCTATGATTCAGAAATCGACATTAGGATCTTCATAGTATACCTGTACTTATATTCAAACGTAAACTGAAAGTAAACAAGTTACTGCAGGAAGCTATTTTTATTGAGCTGGACAGTACAAGAAACTTCACACTTTTCAGGAATTTTGCGCCTACAGTAGAAATTCAATGACAGGTTTTTAGTGGAAAGGCAAAAAGGTGTTTAGTCCAATCTCAGTGCAAAAACGCTACTGTGTTCAAAACTGATGCAAAAAAACAGTATTTTTGGATGGTTAGTCCAGCACAGCTGATGGTTTATCATAGCACAGATAATCCGGTTCAGCAGTGTACTTGAGCAGATTGATTGCACAAGACATCCCTTATGAAATCAAACTACCGTAATTTCACTCTGATAACGTGCACCAGCTGAGAATTAGACTTTTAAAATAATAAAAGTAGCACGTATAGGTTCATGCTTACTAAACAAGAAAGTATCACACTGAGATGAACTATCACTAGATAATAATTTGTGGCTTTACGTCACAAGATAACCGTGATCATGAGTGGCACAATTTATAGTGCGCCCAAATCTCAGCACACGGCACACCGTATTTAGCACCTGTCACGGATGACTCCGTGTCCGAGCAAGTTGTACCTTGCCACCAAGTTGCTGGCATCCCCGGCCTGGATCCAACCCACAACCTATGAATCAAAGCTTGCGGCTGCGACAGAAAACATCATGTACGCCTTCGATCCTTATTCTGAAGGGGCTCATTATTTCACTCCGCACATCACCACCACCAATGGGGCAGAGTATCGCCCCTGGCGATGAAACTCCCCATTCATCATCTCAAAATAAAGTTGTTGTCGTTCATGTACGCCTACATTGCACACTGCCGCAAAAGAGGCAGGAAGGGCCTGGAGACCAGATTTTGCCGTATGACATTCACATTATGTGGCAGAAATTGCGTTACACACCTTCACAGGTTTCTTACTTCTTTACATTTGGTTTCTTTTAGTTTTATGTTTGTTCATAGTTAATGTACTTTCTTTCCTCAGCATAACACCATAAAGGGGTTTATTGAAGCAGAAGTCTCAGGACGGGAGCCGCCGATACTTCGAACAGAGACTGTTCTAGTAGGCGCCATTCTCGTCACTGCGCTGTAGAAGAATGGTCTGTGTTGGAAATTTCAGTTCCATGCATACTACATTACTATTATGCATAAACCAGGCTCACCCTCAAAGACTCCTCAGCTTCAGCATTGCAGGAACTATTTTCTTCATCAGCACCACATTTTTCTGACGTGTCACACGTTGCTTGGGCATCAACACTTGCAGTGCTGTTTGCTTCCAGCCTTTCTGCTGTACATTCAGGCAAACCGAGGTCCTCAGAGATGTCGTGGTTTGTGCCTACTCCCATTTCAGACAGTTCTGACACCTTAGCTAGCATGAACTGCCCATCCCCCACAGAGATCAGGCGCAGAGGAGCTGAGATTAACGAGTTACCGCTCGGGCCTTCCCCAGCAGCACCCAAGATCTCTCCCAACTGATCGACAACGAGAAGATTTGGAAGCGAAGCATCTGTTGTGTCCCCTGTATATGGTAGAGAAGAATTGAATCACTATTTTGGCAAACAACACACACAGTATGAGAATAGGCTCATTGTCAGGTGTGTTCTTGCTGATACGTTGTCAGACACAATCCAGTGAAACCTGTCGCAATGCCGTCGCCGGCACATCGTGGCAGCAGACGTCCTCGCGCCATCTATCCATTGGCCGCCAAGCAATCTCATAAACCACCACAATTTATGGTCAGCTTACCAATCAACAAGCTAAACAACGAGAATTAGCAGAGGCAGGCTACAAACATAGACGACACAAACACGCCTGCTGTTTGATTTCATCTGAGCTGTCCCGGCACCTTTTGTTTGGTTACCACATGGTGACCGACAACGCCAGTTAAGTTTGCACCCACCGACATGTAAGGCGTATCACCGTACAGCCTACAGCTCATCATTCTGCATCTCTGCAGAGTCCCAATTTCCTACTCTGAAAGTGGCAACACATGTCAATATTCCGCAGGCACTTCGAAGTCCTCCATTATTCACCACTTGACAGCGAGAAAGCAACGAAAAAAAAAAAAAAAAACAGACAGCGCTGACCTCGATAGAAGCATGGTCGCCCCTTTGAGCTGTAATGACATCACTTATGACGTTTTCTCCTCATTTGACCCTGTGGAGCAAGTCGAGCGGGACCGCGCACGGTGATGTTTAAGTGTGGTTTTTTTCTATGAAAAATATCGTGTACAGAGAAAATTTGTGTGTTAATGATCAAGTTAAGTTACCTGCTTTCACAACATGCTCGGAACTGAAATTTTTTTTTAGATGTTTTTCTGTGCTCCTTTAACCATGCCACGAGCCATGGACGAACTCAGCTCGTCGACGGATTCCTGATTAAAAATGCTGAGGACAAGTGTAGCTCGTCCGCGAGTATTTCTCTCTCTATCCCTACCAGTATTTGTCGTGCTCTATACTGCCACAGACGGGTACAGCTCGTCGGACTGCTTCTGTGCTTTGAGGACACATGGCAGCACCAGTCTGTGTTTGCTCCAAGCATTTCGGCTGTGCAGCATACATTTAAAAATGGTGTCACCAAATGTGGCTGCGGCTCACATGAGTTTTAGAGATTCTGAAGAAACAGAATTGCTCGTCCAGTGAAGATGACTTTCTGGCAGAACATAGCTCTACAAGTGAAGAAGAGAAGAGAGGCAAACTCCGGTGGTGGTGCTTGTGGTGGTGATGGAACGGCTTGCCATAGTCAGACACAAATAATCCACCGTCACATCTGCCTAGTTTACCGTTTTTGGCTGCCACGGACTTTTTTTTTGTTATATAATTTTCGTTATGCCATTTTTGGTTATATATATTGTTTTGGTCATATATATGCACAAATTTGGTTTTATTGGTTTTGTTGTACATATATATATACAGTGAACCCTCGTTAATATGACCACCACTGTTCCCACAGATTTTGGTCATAAAGCGAATTGTCATACTAACGAGAAACGCACAATCCGCTGACCTCAGAGACCGCTTCGTTCTGGCCATTCTTAGGTGCACAACAGCAGCAACAGCATAGTGTGACCTGGTCTCGTGGTCACTGCTGTTTTAAACGAGTACAGAGGGCCATCCAAAAAATTTCAGATTAAGACATCTGATGAAAGTGTGTGTGTCATTATACCGAATAGCGCGAAAGGTTTTGATGTGTGCAATTTGTTTCCCAGAAAAAAACTCACATAAACATAGTTCCACGCGTTCACCCTTAACTCGCCACTCCAGCTATAACGAGGATGAGGAGGTATGATGCCACGTCACCGATGACGGTATAAGGAGAACTCGTTCTGGTTCGCCGGTCAGTGGGGGTCAGCGCCTTGTCCCTTTGCCGCCGTAAACCTGTTTTGCCAGTTCTCCCGGAGAATTGGGGATAGAAGGAGCGGCCGAAGCATTACCGAGCAAGGAGAAAGGCTTTATCAGAACCCCGAACAGCCGAGTAGCAGACAACATTTCTCTAAGCCAATCAGCGAGCGTTCTCCTTATAGCGTCAGCGCGAGGTTCCAGGCAGATCACAGGCTCGTACTGCTCTTCACCGCCGTTGCGCATGGTCGCTTTTTGCGGCGTATTGTAAATTCAATTTCTGCGATAATTATGACTCTGTGGTGTAAATTACTTCGCATGGTGCATCTTACTGACCTAATTAACAGTTTTATAGGAAGAAAACTGGGTGTTAAAAATGACTTCTGTGCTACTTTAAGCACTAGAGTGCTTTGGCAGTCCGAAAAGCGCTATGAGTAATTCCGAGGTCAACAACATCAGGAGTCATCCCAAACCTTGGCGCCCTACTTCAACACGTGTCACCCTCTGCCTGAGGTATGTGTGTAGCCTCTCCCTGGGGCTACTCTGTGGGTCATGTGACGTGGTCATAATAATGAGAAGATATCTGTGTTTGACCCTACTTGTGACAAAAATCTCAGTCATAGTTGGATAAGCAGATTGTCATACTAACAAGATGGATTTACATGGCGGCGGAACGGTTCCCAAGAAAAACGGTGATAAAGTGAGTATGTCATATTATCGGGGGTCATATTAACGAGGGTTCACTGTATATATATTTGAAATTTTGGTTATATCAGAAACCTTTGCAAACAGTCATTTTTATGTACTAGGAATCGAACTATGCAATTAAAAAATTTGGCGTTTTCAGGTTATTTTTCTGAACAATAATGTGGCACTGAAGGGGTTAAAAGGGAGTTGAAGCCACTTGGAACTTGGATGTTTTTTGCCACGTGATATGAACATACTACCTTCAAGAACTGTCATGCGAAATATTTCCTTTGGAAAGTGCGAATTTCCTGAGAAAATAAGTGCACAAGAATGCAGGTAGTGGCGGTGATCTTGCCCAAGCTACTCCTGGCATGTGGTGACATCAAGTCAGTCAGAGCTCCTCATTGGTTGGTGAGAATCGTCTGCTAGCGAGAATGGCCAGTCGATATGTGGGAGGAGTGGTGCAAAATGAGACTGCTAACAGAAAGAAAGAAGGCGGCACGATCCTCACTATTGGGCGACTGACATGGTACCCCAGACTGGCAGCCGAGGGAAGAAGTTTTCCTGACCCGCGAGATTTAAAGCCCTCTTGTGCAACAGGAATGCACACTGTTGTTATACTTTTGGTGCGAATATACATATATCCCAAGGCTGCTGGTCCTAATTTCTCATCCTCCTGACATTTTTAATGTGTTAGCATTAGAGTCCTTGCTAGGCAAGAATCGCGGCATGTTGTGTCTGTAGCCATGGAAGTGGAGAGAGGCACTCAGAGGGGAGAGGGCACGTGGATATACCCGACGCGGTGCCGGCAGTGGCAGGTGCAGCTGTGGCAGTCGACAGTTTCAGATGTGTCTGCGTGAGTTCGCCATGGACTATGAAAGCTGTGGGGAGGACCAGCGACGAAAGAAGGCTAAGGCTGCGAGACAGGGCCATCAGGCTGAATAGGAGCAAGCCCGAAAAGCTCATTTGCCTGCGGATGCTGTCTTGCATTAGCGTTGTGTAGGGTCATGTGAAGGGTTGTGTGAAGGGTTGTGTGAAGGGTTGTGTGAAGGGTTGTGTGAAGGGTTGTGTGAAGGGTTGTGTGAAGGGTTGTGTGAAGGGTTGTGTGAAGGGTTGTGTGAAGGGTTGTGTAGGGTCCTGCAAGGGTTGTGTAGTGTCGTCAAGGGGAGTTCCAAAAGGGTTTTCAAAGTCTTAATGCTAACACATTTCCGTCAGATCCACCATTTTGTTTTTTCCCTAGTCCTTCCATGCTCCTTTAAGGCTCAGCGATTATTTTGCCTGGGATGCAAAACCAATTTATGACCAGGGCTTCAATATTTCACAAAAATATAAGTTACAGGCATCACATGGAGACTGAACAGTAGTGATCCCACAAACATGATTGACAACTCCTGAATGTTGAAGATAATAGAAGATAACGTAAAATATAATAGAAAGGAAGTTTGATGAAAACAATGAAGAGCATGGCTCGTTACTCACACTTCTGGTTTCCATAACAGATTCCTATTGCGACCAGTGCTAACTCCTGTGGTTTTGAAACTACAGTTCTGAATCCAGATAGGTGGAATTTGCACTAGCAGCCCCCTGAGAATAAGGAAAGGATGAAAAATCAAGGGTTTTCAAGGAGTGTGGAAAATTGCAGGGTCCTCATAACCTTGAAAACAGCAGTTTCAAATTCCAGGGTATTCAAGGGTTCCGAGCACCAGTGGAAAATGTGGAAGATGAAAATCCTGCACAAATCCCTGCTCCGAAGTATGACTGTGTTAGAGCACCCAGTAGATTTGGTCACAGTGCCTCAAAGCATTGTGATGCCATCAAAGATGGCCGCTCATTTGGAAAAGTGTGAAAGAAGAGTGAAAGAAGAGTGGAAGAAGAGTTGTGTGAAAGAGAAGAGTCCTATAATAAAGTTGTTTGTTCTATTAGATTTCTCACCGCACATGTGAAACTGCTGGAAACTTACTATCGGATAACAATGCAGTGCAGTTCGTCATGCACGTCTCAGAAGCAAGTGTACGAGCGGGCTAACACGTTCAAAAATGGTGCGAGTTCAGCCTAGGTACACAGTCAATTCTCTAGAGACAACTTTGGTTGTCGAGGGGCTTATTGGTGCGAACTGGCACATCACCATGGCAGAAATAGCGGACACGCTTCAGAATGAGCGTAGGCTTAGCCTACCACACCACCCATGACAAGCCCGAGTATCGGAACGTGTTTGCAAGATGGGTACCCCGCCAGCTGCGAGAACAGTGAGTGGATGCTGGTCGAAAGCTGCAACAACGTTGAGACCGAAGAACAGAGCTTTTTTTTAGTTGTATCATGAATGGGGATTAGGGTTGGGTCCACCATTACCAGCCAGAGCGGTCAAGCAAAGTATGGAGGTATGCCACATCACCTAGACCAACGAAGTTTGGGACACAACTGCCAGCAAGAAAAGTGATGCGCACTTTGTTCTGGTATCCTCAGTGTCCCTTACTTAAGCACTGCTTAGAGAAAGGCTGCACAGTCACCAGTGAAGCCTCAAAACTGCAATTTGCAGAAAACGCTAAGGGTTGTTAACCAATGGCATTTTGCTTCAGCACGACAACGCACTACCTCGCTCCACTCGTAAGACGGTCACAACCATTCACAATCACTGAACTGAAATGTTTCCCACTGCCTGCTTTTCCCTCGGACATAGCACATTCAGATCTTCACATTTTTGGAGCTCTCAAAGAGCACCTTGGTTGCACAAAGTTTGAAGACGACAGTGAAGTCAAGAATGTGGTGCGTAATAGGTTGAGCACACATCCGAAAGATTTCTTTTCGCAGATTATTCATGCTTAAGTGCACTATTGGTGCACGTGCATTAACACCCATGATAGGCAAGCCTGAGCGATGGGCAGGCTTGCCTATCATGGAATTTATCCACCAGCTAGCCTGCATTTACGCCATTCTATCAGTGCATTAACACCATGTGCTGAAAGACAGATGAACATACTTTCACTCACATGTAAGATACACTTAGTGAAAATTCATTTGAGGTTTTCATTTGAATCACCCTCATAATTTGTATGCCAGACATTAATTTAATTTCATGTGTGAGCATTTCCAGTTTGCACTAATGGAACAAAAATTTAATCCATACCACTTAGTTGATTCACTGTCAAATGGATAGTTTCTGGGACTTCATCAGAGGCCATTCTGAAAGGAGCAAAATGACCAACCAATGAAATGTGCAAATGATACGCTGCACTGTAAAATAAGGGGGACATCATAAAGTACACTTATAAATGAGAATTCTGAACTTCAAGCTCGAGTAACCAAAGATTGCTCTCAGTGAGACATTTTATTTGAGAAATTTCGATTCACTGCGATACACCTGGGAACACATGGAAACAGATAACAGACCCTTCTTTATAAATGCACGATGTCACGCAGATACCGAATTGTGCACATCACTCAAGAGAAGTAACTTGCAGAAGACATGACCCTGAGTTTGGGGTAGACACACAGACGCCACACGAAGTAGACAGGACGAGTCTCATCCTGTCTACTGCTTGTGTCGTCTGCGTCTTTACCCCAAACTCAGGGTCATGTCTTCTACAAGTAACATACACCAGCTAGCTTGTGTTCTTCTACTATGTTCTACAAAAGTAACCTGTTAAAGTTACCTCAGCAAAAATGCAATGAAATTCCCAACAGATGGCTTTAGGTGATCTTCATGAGTTTAAAATTCCAACAATGGTTGGAGCACAACGCAGGGGTCTTAGTAATATCACGGTCCCTGGTAATATATTCATGCTACAGCCCTAAAACAAAAGTATCAAAATTGTTGACGGTGACAGAACATGACAAAATGTTATTTCATCAATTATTAAAAATAACACACAAGGTACAGCAGACAGGACGATATAAACACCGCCTCACTGGGCAGACAGATAGGAACACAGAGGAAATGGTTACGTGACAAACACAAAATTTAATTCTGATGTCCGCAGTGTTGCGTACGTTAGGCAGCGAGGTTCACCACACATGTTTTCGCCTGCGGATACTCTCACCCGCTATACTATTTACGAACAGCACTGAACGAAATCATATCGAGACCCAAGGTTGGGCCATGAAAGCCAGTCTAGAGATAACATTGTCGTAGCTTGGTAAACGTAACATACCACGATCTTAAATTCACTGGCACAATCTAGAGCATGTTTTATCCCTCGAAACTGCCCTCTGGATCTTCACAATTTTGTGTAGAACTCGCAAAGTCGGCTGCTCCGAAAATTGACCGCTAGCTGTCCTCGCCAGTTTTCCATGAAAGGTCCCCCGCTTTAATGGAGGGCACAGAATAGGGTACGCGGATCTGTGAGACGAATAACGGCTCTGTTGGCATGTATCACCCATTTTTCTATCTTTAATTTTACGACAGATGATGTCAAAGACGCGAAAACGGTAAGTAGCGCGGCAAAACTCTTCAATATCCCACAAATCTCAGATGAAATCACGTACCTTCTCGATACCGCGATAATGGCGTTCCTTCTCGACCAGTGCGAGACAAATTTTAGTGGGTGACGGCTGCTGGCACAAGTAACGTCACATCCGGTTACCATAGCACATCTGCTCCTTCGTGTTGCTATGGCAACGACGCGCGTCAGTTGCCGACTTCGCGATATTGGCAATGACAAAAGATGCAAGCGGTGCGAGCACTTGGTAAGAGCTATAACTACATTATTGAGAGAAACAATGTTCATCCATGCAGCTTTTATTGCAGCGAAGATATATCTAAATTTCTTCAAGAAAGACTCAATCAGACTGAATGCCACATTGGGGAATTATGCTGTCAACTGAGCCACTACAGCCGAAAAGCGGCCAGTCTAAGGAATGCTGGCGACAACCTGGCCACTGCGCTTCTGAATTATTCTCAGGAAGAAGTTCTGAATCCCTCACTTAAAACGGCGCTAGCAAACACCGCAGAGGTCGTCGCAATGGAGCAGGACTTCCGCAATACCCTGGTTTGTATTTGAGATACATACAGAGCATGACATTTACAGTGACCCACACAGTCTGAAGTCCTGGCATTTCTGCACATCGTACATATGAATAAATGTGGGCGATAGATCTGTGACCGAGGCGTATCCAGGATTTTTCTGATTTTTTTTTTTTTTTTTTTGGGGGGGGGGTCCTGCCTTGGACAACATCCTACTCACTACGTAAGGTCAATGGACACTCTGTGGAACGACAGAAATTAGCGGCGGGGTCAGGACATCCCCCCCCCCCTTTTCTGTGGCCGGTGGCATAGCCAGAAAAATATTTCGTAAGAGGCTCTATGGGGACTCCATGGGGAAAGAGGATTTCACCCTCGTTTCCCTCTCCTAAATGCACTACTAAAGGTATGATATCGGGGGAGGGGGGGTTGAGCCCCCATCTGGCTACGGCACTGTCTGTGACACAACTTGTATCACAGATATCGCTTTAATTTGTTCGTAAATCATATACTTGTGTGACACAAGTTGTTCTAATTTGTTACGGGGAAATGGGAAATCGTAGAAAATAGCATTTTTATAGAATTCACAAGTGGCACGAGTTTGGCATTGGATAAACTCAACTTTTTAAACTACTTTTCCTGTTCTGGAAGGGATAAAGCAATGCTATATGAAGGTGTGTGGAAGCTTGGAGGTGAGGGAGATCATAAACGTGTGGAGAATTTTCATTCAAAGAGTGTATGGGCTACATAACTGAGACATAATGTATATTTCAAGAATGTCCGAATATAGACGGGTGCATTTCTGCTGAATTCCTGTATTTTCAGGTACACCGTGTTCATAAGAATGTGGTTTATGAACTGTCACATTATGGAAAGATTTGCAAAGCAGCAAAGGTGAATATCATTTGTGAGCATTAGCCGATATGTTAACATACACATGCAGGGCCAATCCAGTATAAGTACACTGTAGGTGCAAGTGAAAGGTAGGTAGCATTTTCTTCAGAGTGATGAGCATGACAGACAGGACAGGACAAGACACAGGTCTGTGTACCTTGTGTTATGTGTTGTGTCTCACACCCCAGTCTCAAGTAAATGCTACATACCTCGACATTTAAGTGCATTCTTTTAACATTTTCACTTCTAGCCTCTCGCAGTGGCAGATTTCAAAAGATGCATAAAGTATGCAATCCATTCACAAGGACACTTCTGTCACCACAAAATAATATGAAAGGGGGAAGCAGTGCAAAATGGCGTTTGGTTGATATCTGGAGAATCGAAGTGATTCATGAAAGCAGTTAACCTGGGTGTGGATGTCATGCGGATGTCAATCAGTTTCCACTTACATGTAGCAATACAAAAGCAATTCAAAGTACAACAATTATTATTATTTATTACTGTTAGGTGCTGACAGCAACATTACCAACAAAAAACTATGTATCATACCAATGAGACCATAAAAATTACTTTTAAAAATCCTCAACTGATTCCCCCCCCCCCCCCACACACACACAGAATATTCAGAGTAGCAAAAATGTGCAAGTGCATAACTATCATGGCTGTAAATCAGTGTCACGTGGAAGCCATTTGTACAGCATGCTTTCATCAGCTTGTAAAGAACACTACAGGTCGCTTTGGTTTCTCGTGAAGCATAGCCGATTGTTAAGCCTCACAAGGCTCAACTTTGCCACCATAATAGGGCATTACGTTGGCAAATAATTGTCTCTCAATAGCAGTGATGGGCAAAGTACCTCAAAATTGTACTTAAAGTAAAGTACCAAGTGCCTGGTCTCATTAAAACTACAGCACAAAGTATCACGCTGCAAATGTACTTCAAGTAAAGTACAAGATAAAGTACTTTAAAGTACTCGTCAAGTACACTGCCAATTTAGTTTGTATAACTTTGACCAGTTCCCATGGCCTTGTGGTTATGGTGTCTTCCTTTCACGCCGAGACTGGGAGGTGACGCGAGTTCGAATCCCCGCACCGGCTCTGCTGTCTGGGGTTTTCCGGCAGACTTTCCAGACGAATGTCAGCACAGTTCCCCTTGAAGTCGGCCCAGGACGCATACTAACCCCTCTGTCCCCCCACTCCTTCCTGCTGTCCTCTCTCCATCTGTCCACATCTGTACGCCGCTCATAGCCACAGTTGCTCCGCAGCGCTACCACGGAATTAAAACAAAATATATATACATATATATAACTTTCAGTTCCACTGTATGGTAGTTGTTTTGATTTCTTAGTAAACTTTCGGCAAGTGCTATGAAGCCTTGCTAATTAACTGCTTACTCGTGAATATAAACTGAGTCAGATGTCATAATTTGCATTTACATGCACGCAGGCAATCAGCTATGCAGTGATGGTGCTGAACAGTGGTGGGAAAAACCCTAGAACAACATGAAAGTTCTGATAACTTGTCAACGATGGATTTTCTCCTCCAAAAAATGTCCCTTCAAGACACAGAAATAATCAAGAAAAAATAAAGTCACTGAAAAGGTTAGCAGGCGACAATCCAGAAGATGTGGGTTCCGAATCCTACAGCTGGCTAACCTTTTCAGTGACTTTCTTCTTTCTTCGTTAATTTCTTAGGCAATTTGAGGCTTTGTATGTATTTGTCCTTTCTATGTTGTTCCAGCTTCAGAACATCAGTTCTCTCTTGTTCAACAGAAATAATGTTTTCGCATTTTCCAATTTTTGTCTGGAGTCCCCAATTCTGTATTGAGTACTTGACAGGAAAGTAGTACTAGAGAAAGGCACTTGTTTTTTTTAAATTCCGTATTAGCGCCGCAAAGCAACTGTGGCTATGAGCAGCGTACAGATGTGGACAGATGGTGAGAGGACAGCAGGAACGAGTGGGAGGACAGGTGGGTTAGTATGCATCCTGGGCCAACTTCAGGGGGTACTGTGGAGACATTTGTCAGCAAAGTATTCGGGAAACCCAAGGAAAACCTCAGACAGCACAGCCGGTGGTATGATTCGAACCCACCACCTGCCAGTTTTCAGGACGACCTTGGCTACCTCCTACGAGCGGGACACCCTAACCTGCTCGGCCAATCCGCAGATCAAAGGTACTTTTACAAAGTATGTTTACGTAATTTGAAATGTACTTAAAGTAAAGTACAAGCAGGCGTGGATCTAGAGGGGGGGGGGGGGGTCTGGATGTCCCCCCACCCCACCCCCCTCTCCATTTCTGCCTTCACACACTGCTTCAATTGTACCTAGATAGTGTGTGTAGCATGCTGTGCAAGGGTGGACACCCCCCAGAAAAATCCTGGATCCACCCCTGGGTACAAGTACTCAGAAATGTACTTCAAGTGGAACTTGATTATTTAGCACTTCAAGTACTCCCCACTACTGTTGAATAATAACAATAAATATCTCTTGATAGCCACTTGGACTTGTGCTACCTCAAGCTCTATCAGACACCCAACCCCATGCAACTCATGTGCGTCGCCAATTCCCTACTTCCCAATACACATTTTGACTCCCGATATTTGTACTTGTTATTGAAGCTGTGATGTAACAATGCCCCTGAAACAAAACAAGGAGAGGAGTTCACTCCCACTTATGGCTCTGCTTCTTTTGCTGCAGCCAGCACAATTCTATGCTGCATTTCTGTTTCAATAGCTGATGCCGTCAATGTCGAATGGTATTGCTTGAGTTGATGCCACAAAGCTGCTGTTTAGGTGGGCCTTAATGCTGAACTAAGCCAACATTGGCTTGGTAGCTGTGAGTGCTGAAGTGTCACCTTCTGAGAGAAGAAGAAGGTTTTCTGCTATTATGTCTACACCGCACAAAGATGTTCAGGGTCTAGCTAATACACGTGGAAGCACCATCCCAGGGCCATCTGGGACTGCATTTGCAGATAGGAGATGAGGCCTACACACAAATACTTGTATGGGAACATGGCTTTCTGGTTCACGCTCAAAAAAATTTTATGACTAGCTTTTCCACCTTCCAGGTGCTCACACGGTACAGGTAGCACCTTAGTAGGACAAGTGGTGATTTTAAAACCGAAGCGAATACGAACTGAGTAGTTACATACCCGTAGCAAATACTAACTGAATAGTTATATATAAATGAACAAACACACATACAGCACATAAACGGATATACAGCAATGTACGTGATATATGCATACAGATCTTCTCATGAAGCAGCACTGTTTTGTGTATCCTTTCTTCTGGCATTTTTGGGTTTACGAGCACAGCTTTGAGTATATCCAGCTTGGAAGAGACATTGCTTTGCTTCGATATCAGAATATACAGGGTGTTTCACCTGAAGTGATAAAAAATTCTAACTGGCGACGTACTCGGCGGAGGATTGTGGGACTTTCGGCAATTACCTTCTGGAAACTTTTGACACCATTTAGGAAGGCTCTGGACAATTTTTAATTGAAAGAAAAGTTTTTTTTTTCAATCGAACTTTGAAAATTGCCAAGCGAACCTCACTTTTTTTTTACAGAAATATGAAGTCCTCCACGGATAACTGCAGACCCAACAAAAACTATGCACAGTATAGCAACAGAAGTGGTTGAAAAAAATTAGTGAAAGTGCTGCTTTAGCCCCGCCTGCTTGGTTGTCGCAAAAAAGCACGCGCGGAAGGCACGGCGAGAGGAGGAAGTGTTCCCGCCTCTTGTTTTACCTGTCTTTCCCCCGCTTTGACTTTGATGCTGTTGACGACCATCTTATCACAAAGAAAACAAAACAAATGAAGGCGGGGACACTTCCTCCTCTAGCAGCAGATTTCGCACGTGCTTTTTTGCGACAATAAAGCAGGCGGGGCTAGCGCAGTACTTTTACTAATTTTTTTCAACTATTTCTGTTTCTATGCCGTGCATAGTTTTTGTTGGGTCTGCGGTTATCCGTGAAGGACTTCATATTTCTGTAAAAAAAAGTGAGGTTCGCTTGGCAATTTTCAAAGTTTGATTTTTTTTTTAAATTCCTTCACGAACCACACTACAGCAATATAAGTTTGAATTGGCTTATAACATCCTATGATAACAACAGAACTTATCTTTTTCACCTATATCCACCCTACCTCATAATACTTCAGAAAATATAATACTAGCAGAAAATGAGAAACCGTATTTATAACACATGCTTTGCTACACCAAGAAGTGTCATGTGGTAAAGTCCCTTGGTATAGTCCCTGTGTAAAGTCCCTGTGGTAAATCCCTTTCAGGATGAACTGAAAAGTAATCTCGATATTCACATCAAAGAACTGACAAAAAAGGAGAAGTTAGAAAAGTTGCATGCAGAGAGTACATCTAATGTCAGAGAGACTGCCGTATCCTTTCATTCCAAGCCAAAAGCTTGAAATGCACGACACAGATAATAGTGATCTTCATTAGGCTTTCCTTTCTGATAATTTTTTTGATGTCATCATCATTGTCACATGTGATGTAACTAATGGATCAAACAGCCAATTCAGCATCAAACTTCCTTTTAGAAGACATGCAACTTGCACATTAATCCATATTGCACATGGTCATAGTAACCTGAAAAATGGGCCTTATTATTTTTCTTGGTTGAATCCAGATGTTTCATTGTGGTGGACTAAATGGACATTCAGAATGCGCGTCGAATTCATTTATGTGATAAAAGTCATTGTGCAAACAGGCATCAGTTCCACATAACTAGCATGATTACGTTCCTTGACATAGTCTAAACCAGGTGGACGAAAAACTTTTCAAGGCTACAACAGAAGAAAAAAGGTCCAGGCAGAAACTTGAAAGGCAAATGGAGACATTTGAACGCAGGAAACTGTCTGACATTAAGGTATGTCTTGACAGCTTCTGCAACCAGTGACATGGGGAGAACGGCACCAATGGCAAGCAGTGAAATTGTGCCTGGGGCCAATTCAGCCCCACAGCGTCTGGAGCCCATTAATAAGATAACGTTATCATATTATTGAAATAAGAAATAGAGTCAAGTGTATAAATAATAAATTTAACAATGTAAGTCACTCAAAACAGATTTAAACATCATTAAAAATGAATGAAGACACTATAAGAAAATTACAACTTAACCTTCTTTGTTTTCACTGCTGCAAATTGGTCTATGGTGTGATCAGAGATCTCTTTCTACACTCAAGAAAGTGCAGTTGCAAAGCCTGCCTTGATCCATGGAGGCCGTTGTTGCACTTGAAACTGAGTTAATTGCTTCCCTTTAGCATGCTTTTCAGGCTTCATAAGTCCAATGTGGTAGTGTTGAATCACTTCTTTTATGCGGGTTGAAGGCTCTTTGACAGAGTCCAGTTCACTAGGTCCAGTACTGTCAGGTTCAATCTCATGAAGTGCATCCTCTCTCCTCTCACGTTCTCGTCATCAGTGGCAGCCTCACCTTTTTAATTTCATTTCTTCACAATATATATAAGTGCACCAAAGGGCACTCACGGCAGGTGTCCCCACTTGCCACAGCTTAGATCAAATGTAACTGAACTGAATCTGCTCCTTCCTGGATTGAAAAATATAAAAAAGAGATACGACATACCTCAACACTGCAGTACACGTTATGCAAATGCACATACCTATACCACAGCTATTTGCAATCATTATGATTATGCATGGTATCACTTTTCAGAGGATACTTCTTGAATACATAACAGCAGAGATGGTGTTCCACAGCAAGGCATTAGAAGGGCTCAGTACCGCTCACCAACACATCATCAGCATCAGCGTGATGAACGATCTACAGGTAACGTGATGTCTTCAAAGAGGGGTGATGAAGGGTTTCAGTGTTTTTGAGCAATACAATATGAAGATGCTGGCATTCACAGGCTCAACATTGCTTGATCGAGTCCGCAGAGGAACACTACACAGTGTACCTTGTTAGATTACTTCTTTTATCGCTTCTTAGGCAGTGGATACTGCCTCATTTATACATACAATCACATGACCCATCTGTGACCCACCCTGGAACAGAATGTGGGAGCAAAACTGTGGTAAACGACTGCAAGTGTGGGTTTTTAAAGAACTTGAAAACTCCTATCTGTGATCCACTATTGACGTGTGTTGTTTACCAGAGATTTGAAAATACGTTATTTTTACATCTGGGACCAAAATATCATCCTCAAACGATCGTTCGGATGATGAAGGAGAATGTAAAGTGCAAGAGCATACACAATATTTTTAACCTGTTTTGTCGATATGGCTATAACAAACAAAAATATTCTAACTTTTCTACTTAGTGTTGTACGATTTTTAAATGTTGACCTGTCGTCTTGTGTTGTCTAACTCCGCTGAGTGTAGATGCAGCTAATCATACTTTCCTGATGAATGTCTCCAGAGTTTTCTTGGTGTTCTGAAGAATGGAAACCAACGTGAATTGCTCAAACTCAAAGACAGTGCTCAGGAAACAGAATACACAGAGAAGCACAGAAGGGAAATCGCGGGTTCTGTACCTGCACTTGTGACCACGACAACAAGAACCCCTAAGCCTGCTGAGCGGCTTTCAGTGTCACAGACGTGCCTGACAGATGACACTGAGTATGGCAGTCATGCATACATGCACTGTATGGACCCTGAAAGTGACAGTGATGACAGCCAGATTGACAGCAATAAAAACAGCTGTGAGGAGGAGTAGGTTGTGCATCAGAAACAGAAGTATAAAGGGAGGTAACGATCCTCAGTACTGAACATAAGTTTTGGTTGTATGATGTTGTGGAGCATTGCAGTTTTTTTTCTTCTTCTTCTTTTTTATTTTTTTTCAACAATCACTTTTGAATGCTTTGATGGTCCGGCAAGGCATGTACCCCTGCATTACATTAAAAATCTTGCCAAAACAGGACAATAATGCCCAGACTGGTTAAATATGACTTTCTATATTGTGTATTACCATAATTTTTGGTGTATAACATGCATGTTATACACGAAAAAATAGGCCATGCGTGTTACCTATGAGTGTGTGCTATACATCGATACATTTCCGCATAGGACCGCCAGTGAACTTGTACAAGACGCAGGGTGATTACACCGACATTCTCGGGGGCATACAACTGACCTTAACCCTTGAATTCTGACTGACTGATTTTACACTACTAAAGGCTGCGCCCCAACAAAATGCGACATAGATCATGAACAATCGGTGTCCTGGTACATAGAGCTGTGCTTGGTGTATTGCTGCCACTCGTGCTGACCGCTGCTCGAGACAATGCCAAAGTGTGTATGGTGTGTTTTCTGCTTCAATTATTGGATTTGTACGTGCCTAACACTGATGCCGCATGCGACACGAGCAATCTGTAGGTGCGTATTATACACCGAAACATGTTCCTCGAGGGGAAAAATCAACGGCTGCTTGTTATACATGGGTGCATGTTATACACGAAAATTACGGTACTCACCTTTTGTGGTAGCCCAAGTGGTTGTAAAGTGCTGATTGCCTTTCGGAGGACTTTCACAACATATGCCAAACAAAAAGCAAAATATGTACATACAGGGTGTTTTTGTTATCTGATAGAGAATTTTTATAAAAAGGCATAGAACAGCATATATGTCGTACTTGCATGCGGGCTGTACAGCAGGTCGGACATTCTGTTGAGGAGTAACTAATAGATGACTAACTCACCTAAACTTCCTTAATTAACACCTTAATAGAGGTTTTTTGGGAAATGTGAGATGGCAGAACTGAATTGAAGAAATGTGAACAAATGTGAACGAGCACATATTCGAGCTCCCAAAACTCGGACTTTACAATTTTTCGGACAAAACTGTTGCCACCGTCAAACGCCCACAATTCTGACCGTTCCTTGTTTGTCGTTCGTACTCATCTCGCTTCAAATCTGCATGGCTTTTGGGACTTACATCTACCGCGAGCGCCAAAATACAGCACAGCAATGTGCTCCCGCGCCGTTATTTCATACTGCCGAAACGCATGCCATTCCGACATGACGCGTGCGGGAAGGCGGAGCTTATGCGCGCGACCGAAACGAAACCAACGCTCCGCTCCGCTTCAGACACGTTGCAACATCGTAAGCTTATCGATTATCTTTCAATACGTGTGTATTCTACTATTAGAGTATCTTTGAGTGTCAGAAATACTGAAATGTCGACGTCACCTGCAAGTGAGGATGTCGATGACGTCACTGCGACAGACGTGAGGCGAAGACGCAAATTCATCGACGATCGAGGCTAACGTGACGTCGCCGTTTGACATTTCAGCAGGAGCGTTGCCATCAACGTCGTCTTCGGCACCGACAACATAGAAAAACAAAAAAGGAAGGGTATAACTGTTGAAAATCGACTGCAGCGACGATGCACCCCTGTCCACAGCGGCAGTCCTTGCTGCGGTGACTACATGATGAACGCGTACTGCACTCGCTGAAACTTAGACTTGACACTTAGTCGCGTTGTTTCTCCACTCGTGCGCGGCCAACAACGGCAAGCCACTTCGACCCCCCCCCCCCCCCCCCCCCCCCAAGCTTTACCCTCTCTCCTGCACAGAGAGAAACTGTCGTAGCGCTTTCGGACAGCCCGATAATTCAGACTGATTTCGTGGCTCCTAAGAGACCGAAAAATCGGTCAGCGAATTGTATTTAAAAAAGTGTGGCTCCAATTCTGCTATCTCACATTGCCCCAAAAAACGAAATGAATTTTAGAGAATTAGTTATCTAGTAGTTACATACACTGTTAGACAGAATGTCCGCCTGGCCGTACACCTACTTGCAAAAATGGCATCTATGCTGCTCTCGTAGCTTTTTCATTAAAAAATCTATCAAATAACAAAAAATTCTCTGGATAAAATAAGAATGTCAGCCATATGTCTACTATATCTGCTGAACACCTGTCGTGCAACTATCATCACTTATCAGCTATATAATTGCACATCCAGCAGTAACGGCATAAACTATTTTGAGGCTGTCAACCGCATGAAATACACCATGAATACAACCACTGACAAGTTCAAAATATTTATGTCTAACAACTCCAGCACAACTGTTGAGAAAACAATACATCGACATGTCCTTAGTAATATATACAACGCACTTTATGGAAAGGAATATGATCCAAATCATTTGCATGCTTGCGGCGGTAGTCCCATAAGAAGTAGTCCACTAGCACAGAGTTTATGCTGCCCAATACATCATCATCCTTGGCACGCCTGCTGAGCTCCTCACGGACGAGCTGCAATGTGTGGAAAATGTTATCTGTTATTGATACCTCGATAGTAAAACAACGTAGCAATGTTTTAATATGCAAACTGCTATGTACTTCACAGGCATGAAGCATTGCTCCTCGAATTTCCATTTCTTCTCGTTGTCCATTTTCCATGATTAGATCTGGGAAGAAACCGAAGCACCGTTTAATACATACCTTTGCTCGATCATTTTCTTTGAGGAGGAATAATGGCATCACTTCCACAAAAATCCATATAAAATTATCGAGTGGGCAGCTCGTGTGGATGGATATTTCGAGCATGCTGTCGAAATCATCTAGGTCCAACCCTGCAGATGGGTGTTATCTTTCACCGTGGTCCAACCAAATAAGTGTACAAGTATGAAGTTCAAATCGTGTGAAGCACGCCGAAGAATGGAGGCAAAAAAAAACAAGTTTTGCCAGTTTTAGCATCCGTGTTAAAGCAGAAAGAACTGCAGTTCTTTTGAAAGAGGCTCGCACGGTATTGAATACGACCCACTACAGCTGAACGGAATGCAAATGGAGAGAAGAAGAAGTTGAGTGCTAACACGCACAGCACAGCTCAGTTTCTCGCATAAGGACAGCAACGTGTTTGACCGGAGCAACACATGGCATTGCATTAAGCATATTATACTGCACTCTGCTGTTACCTTTGGCAAGCATTTCCTCCAGATGCTGCGAATACTGTAGTGCTCCAAAATATGCCAGAACTTGGGGTACCCTGTAGTCCGCGAATGCTGTGAGCGTTGCTATGTCATGGAAGCGGCCAAGGTTTTCCCCCTCGAAGCAGGACCATAAATCGGCAACAAGTATCTGAGCCCGTTTGTAGAATGACACTGTACATCAATGCTTACTATTAGAATGCAGGACAATAAACAGCAACCCACACAAGATTTTGCATACCTCTAAAGCCCTCAAAGACAGCCTCATCACGAAATGATGGGAAATGTTCTGCCAACAGATTGATGAGCTTCTGGCAGCTTTGACTGGACTGAGTAATGCAGTTGGTAAAGGATCCACCAAATGTCTGACGAGAAATAGAAAATTTGAAATATTTTAGTGTACTGTGCTGCTTCTCAACTGATCTTCGGCAGCACCTACCAAGGATCCAGAACCTTTGCAGAGAGTTCCATAGTGTTCCTCGATATGGTAAAGCAATTTACACAATGTTATTACCATTAAAAGTACTGGATACTTTTGATGCTATTATGACTCACATTCTACTGTTCTGCACTTATTAGTGTTTGGTTTTATGAAGTTGCTCCCCAAAGGCATCCATCACATAAAGCCAATAAGTTGAGCATGGCACTGGAATTCACCTAAGGCTACTTGCACCTTACTTGCAGGGTTTACTAATATTACGCAGGTTCTTCAACCTTGCAGGTGGCATGGTGAGGAGAGTGAAATCTATTATATTAGTGGACCATGCTAGAACTACCGTATTTATCCGCATGTAGTGCTAAGCTGCGTACAATGCAAAGTAGATTTTTTGCATTCCCATAGGAGAAATTTCACAACTGTGTGTGCTGGACAGACAAACCAAGGCACTGAAAGTGAACACCGTGAAATGATTTAAAGAAGCAAGGGAGGGATCGAAGAAAAATTGTCAGGAAGAGTTGAAATGATTACAAGCTGTATGATTCATATTTGCACAAAATGCACAACTGCAGCACGCAATCCTGCTAAGCAAGAGAGGTTTCAATCCCTCGGCTGCCAGTGGGGTGTTCGTTTATTCAACTCGCGCGACCCGCGAGTCGAAGTCGTGACGTATGAGAGTCATCGTACGTCATCAACTCCAGCGACCCATCATCTAAAGGAGACCCAAGTGGAAATTGCCGACTGCCAATCATTGGCCGGTGGTCGATTTTTGGTCGGCAAGCGACCTAGTCGGCCACTGGGGAACCGGAAAAAATGTTCCCGGAAGAAATGTCCCCGGAAGAAATGTTCCCGGAAGAAATGTTCCCGGAAGAAATGTCCCCTGAGAAACATCCATTTTTGGTACGCGTGGAATTGTTGCGAAATCCCCAGTTGCGATATTGCCGGTCTTGAAGTCCTCGGACTCAAAATAAATACTAAAATACCTAACAACTTATTAAGTGTTTTGACTTGGAAAGCTTGGGCCACTTTCATTTATGATTTCGCGTAGAGAATACACTGCAATCAATTGTCACGCTTGTTGATACAACGTGCACACTTGGCTGGGATATTCTTATTTTGTTTCTTTCTTCTTATACTAAGAGTATATCCTGCGTGAAGTCACACTGACTGGTGTGCAATCAGAACGCCGGGTTTTTGCGACAAACGTAAAGTGTCACAGAAAGGCGTACGCCTCCCAGTTTCAACAAACCAGGAGAGAAGATGTCATTCGGAATGGCTAGGAACATGTCAAGTTCTTTTTTAAAAGTGCGCGGATCGACGTGCAGGGTGATGTGTAAAAAGGAGAATAAAATGGGGGGGGGGGGGGAAGCAACAAAATTGACAGGCAAAAATGTGTTTCAATATGTCTAGCGGTGTCACGCGTTGCGTCCCAATTGAAATTGGCCGACGGCCGACTCTCGGCAGAAAGTCGGGGACCAGTTGGCAGCCAACTAAGTCGGCCAGCCAGTCATGTTCTAAAGTCTGGGCAACGTTAACTGCCAACTACGTCGGCCAATGACGTTGGGCCAACAGCCCGTGCCGACGGGACGCCACCGTAGCTTGCCGTCAGTCGGTTACCGAACTCATCTTCACGTAGTACCAAGGTAATTGGCCAATGATGTCTCTGTATGACGATTTCAATCAGTTCTCGGGAGTGCACATATTACCTAAGATTGATACAGTCACGTAGACTCTGTTGTAGTCGTTGAAACTGTCACAGAAGAGTCATATACGCCATATGAAAAAAGAGAAAGTGTCCTCTAATGTCCTCTATGTGTTGCATTGTGATAGGCAGAGCGAGTGTTTGGCAACCCGTCGGCCAGGACAGATCTGTAGCAAGAAAGCTCTGTACCAAGCTCGTTTGCCAAGCACGGCTGGGTTGGCCAGCCAAGCTCTTGCGAGGCTTGGTTCAATTTCAGTATGTTGCCTCGGGGAAAGGGAAACGCGGAATGGTGTAGCACTGCATAAGTTCAACTTTCGAGTGGCCAAGTGATTGTCTCAAACCAAAAGCAGTAAGAAACAGAGACGACATCTTCATGGTGAGCTAATACGACAAGCAATTCCTCATTTCAGTGTTGTTTGTGTACGCATCAAATTAAACTTACACACCTCACCCTTCATTTTGACTCACACGCGAGCAGGACTCTCGAATTTGTGGAGGCTCGCGAGACAAACCTATGTATAGTATCTGCTGTTCTACCTCAGGAAAGAAATGCAATTTCTTTTCTTTATACTGACCTGTTTGATTCTAGTGATCTCGGGCATATTGCGAGCTTTTACGATTCTCCACCTACGCCGCGAGACAATTGAGTGAGTTGGGTCATGCATTTTTTTGGAACGGGCCGTGGTTGGCCCATGCACAGGTGTTGTTCCATGGGCCATTCTTGGGCCCACGTTTATCCAATCAGTACCCAAGCTTGGTTCCTTATTGGCCAGACATCGGCCTACTCTGTCAGGTCGGCCCTCTACATTGGCCCGAGCTTGTGCCGGCTAAGTCGGCCCGAGTGAGGCCATTGTCAATCCCCCAACCTTGGCTTAAGCTTTTTTTGCAAGCTTGGCCCGACAACTTTTAGGTTGGAAGCAGACGTCGGCCCAGTCTTTCGCCAATATTGCTTTCGCCGCTGGGAGGTAGCGTTGTCATGCAAAATTTCTCACTGGGCCGTGATAGGGCCATATATGGGTCAGCGTTTGCCAGGTTGGCCAGAAAGGTTGGCCCTATGTTGGTGGCCAATGAATGGCCAGTCTCAGGCCATTGTCAATCCCCAAGCTCGGCCCAACCATGTTGTCTTACCTTGGGCCAAGGTTGGCTTAGTTGGCCAACTCCTCTCAGCCGACCTTGGGCCAAGCACGTTTTTTTCACTTGGGGTCTTGGGAGCCCCATGACTGTACAGGCCGCTTTATCGCAAGAAATAACGAAGTAAATGCACCAAAACTGACCCTATGGTCACCCACAGCGACCCCCTAGGCAAAGAAATGTTATGTGTGAATAGTCATTTTAAAACGTAATTGAATACGAATAAATTAAGCGACTCGTTGAATAACCTAATTGGATACATATACAGCAGATGTTGGAATATAAACATGTACGGTATGTATGCGTAAGTATAGCGCTCACTTTGTTTTATGCCCTCCATGTGCCAGCCTTACATGTGCAGCTTCGGGACTATTCAAATATATTCGGCTTAGAAGAAACATCAATTCGATTCGGAATTCGAACATTGAATTCCATATTTGATTCGGAAATGGAATAGGATATACGATTACTCACTTCGGTGCTCAAAAATCCAAGTATTCACACCGTCCTAGTAAAAAGCCAACGTCCGAAGTCAACCAGTCCACGCTTACCAAAAGTGAATGTTCCTCAGGGGACATTTTTTCCGGGAACAATGTTTCTGGAGGCATTTCTTCCGGGGACATTTCTTCCTGGACCCCGGCCACTACACCTTCGACCAACGTCGGTCGGATGTCGCTCACAGTGGTGGTTGGCAAACGACGTTGGCCCGAAAACGTTGTGCGACGTGTTGCAGGCGTACTATTGAGAGTTTGGCATAATAAAGGCGGGCCAATGACAGCCGTGCACTGCAAACAAACCCGAAAACAATGCAGCTACTACTCGAAACAAAAAAGAAAGAAATGCCGCTATTTGACGATTGGCAAAAAGTCGGATGACAGTTGGCCAACGACTCTTTCGGCCAGACAACGTTGGCGCAATGTTACATACTGATAGGAGAGCGAGGTTTGGCAAGCCGTCGGCCAGGGGGCAGATCACCCTTTATTTTGACTCACACGCGAACAGGACTCTCGAATTTGTGGAAGCTCGCAAGACAACCTATGTATAGTATTTGTTCTCCCTCAGGAAAGAAATGCAGTTGCTTTTCTTTGTGAGCTGTCTGATTGTAGTGGTCTTGGGAATTGTGAGCTTTTATGATTCTCCCTCTCTATTTTTTTGCACTTTGAAACGCCGTGCACATTGTCCATTAAGGGAAATTTTTGTGCTTTAAAACGCCGTGCTCACTGTCCGTTGTGGGAAATACGAGCAACAAACAAAGAATGATAAACCACTACCCTACGCCGCGAGACAATTGAGTATGAATATAGGCGACGCCACAGGACTGCTTTGGCCTAACTTGGCACAACGTAGGCTGGCCAATGCTTGGCAAGTCATTGGCCAGGGTACAAATCCGTATCAAGAAGCAAGCTTGTTGGCCGATAATACACCAACCAAGGCCAGGTAGGCCAGCCTAGCTATTGCCAAGGTTCACCCAATCTTTGTTTATTGCTTGGGCATAGTTGGCCCATGGTTGCTGTTAATCGGTGGGCCGCCATCCAGCCGACAAAGAGCCGGCTACCGCCCAGACTTGGTTCTATACTGGCCCTGTGTTGGCCCCATGTCTTATAGGTCGGTCTGCTACATTGGCCCAAGGTTGGCAGTATTAAGTCGGGCCGAGTAAGGCCAATGTCAATCCCCAAGCTTGGCCCAACCTTTTTATGCAAGGACGGCCCAACAACATTTAGGTCGGAAGCACACGTCGGCCCGACATTTTGCCGACGTTGTTTTTCCCCTTGTGCCCAAGTGGAGAGTGCCGACTACCGGCCATCAGCCAGTAGTCGGTTTTTGGGCTTCAAGCGACTTAGTCGGCCACTGTACCTTGGACCAACGTCGGTCTAATGTCGCTCACAGTGGTGACTGGCGAACGACGATGGGCCGAGAACGTTGTGCGACGGGTTGCGGGCGTGCTATTGAGAGTTATAAAGGTGGGCCATTGTCGGCCCGGCCCTGCACTGCAAACAAACTCGAAAACAATGCAGCTGCTACTGGAAACAAAAAAGAAAGACAAGACGCTATGTCTCTGTAGCTCTCCGAATGCAACGTATCTGAGTAAATTTCTTCCGCTTGCAAAATTATTTCTAGACGAGATGAAGGCTGCCTTCCGATCGCCCTCGGTAGCTCAGGTAGCCTGTGGCTTGCTCAGCACAAGATCGCGGGTTCGACCCCGGTTGGGGACAGTAGCAGTATGTGGGCCTTCAAGCACCCTGTGTCTGTGGTTTCGGTTGCACGCTAAAGAACCCCACGTGGTAGAAATTACCTGCAGCCCTACACTCTGGCGCGTAGCGTATCTAGCTACACAAGTGTCGTCTAACCCGCCTTACTTGTGAATCTACTTCCAGTGATTAGCGATAGCGACTCCTTTTGTGACAGCCAAAGAGTTTTTTTTTAAATTCTCGTGTAGCAATTGTATGCCTCTATGATTGACACTGAGGGAATGCAATAGCATGGCATCAGAAGCTGCACCGTACCGCACTGCTATAGGATCAGAGTACTGCATAACCATGCCCCTGGTTACAAGTGGTCCAGAGTTGGCCCATCATTGCTGTTAATTGGTGGGCCGCCATCTAGCCGACTAAGGGCCGGCTACTGTCCAGATTTGGTTCTACACTGACCCTGTGGTGGCCCGTCGTATAGGTCAGTCTGCTACATTGGCCCAAGGTTGGCAGTATTAAGTCGGGCCGAGTAAGGCCAATGTCAATCCCCAAGCTTGGCCCAACTTTTTTTGCAAGCCCGGCTCAACGATTTGTAGATCGGCGTCGGTCCGGCATTTTGCCGACGTTGTTTTTCCCCTTGGGGAGTCGTTGGGAGTCGACTCTCGAACACCTCTAGTGTTGAATCCTCGAATTTTCGAACGGGAGTCGCTGCTACAGGGGTTGACGTCACGAGCGTTGTTGCCCACCAAGAGTCGACTCTCGGCTCTCGAGTTGCTCGCTGATATGACGTCACAACACGCCGCACGGAACTGGGAGAGATCGCCGCCTCTCGCTCACTCTTGCCAACAAATTTCCACCTGAAATGCGCGCTTCTCAAAATAATTATTTTGCGTCACAGTTCCTGATAGGTAGTACGATCATATCGCAGTAAAATATATATACACAGAGTGTCCCAGCTAAATGCGAACATATTTAAAAAATATATATATATATATCACTTTTTCCGCTGCTGAAGGGCACTCTTTAGGAGGGCATTAGCAAACTTCTGAGGCAATGTCTTGATTAACTTTCAATAATTAACTTTTTAATTATAAAAGCTACGAAGTTGTCGCAATGACACCGGATACCTGATATCGGAGCCGATTTCAGAACAAAAATCGGTTCGATAGGTCGTCCGCAAAAAAAAAATCGTGAAGGAACACCATTTTTTTCTTTATTTTGTTGATTGCGCATCTTCGGAGACGCGTCTTTCCTTCACCCCCAATGTGAGAGGGTGAGGGTGATTCTAGGTGGCATAGTTTTTTTGTTAGAATTCAATTACACGTTTTCTGGGACACTTCTGTAAAGCAGTAGACAAGCATGATATGCCGGTGATGTGACTAGAGACTTTGTTGCTTCTAAATACCATATGCGGAACTATACGACTGACAACGAGCTATAAATATTTTTAATTTGCCATGAAAGATGCGGCGTAGCACTGCGGCGTAGCAGCTGCGTAGTGGAGCGGTGCGACGCCTGGTGTCAAACAACCCCCTGTACAGCGGGCAACACTGAAAATTGGTATTACACACTATTACATCGGAACTTCGTTATTTTAGTAACCATATTATTAGTTTTCCTGTTTACCTATGCATTCTTAAACCCCTGTTAACAGTTTAACCTGTTAACCCCTGTTTTTGCGAAGTAACCCAGCGCTGGCCGCTGTCTCTGGCACTGATCTCTATGTATAAAGGCTGGATCGCGCATGGGAGAGGGGCTCATGGGGGAGAGGCGTGCATTCGGGCCGCCATGTTGGAAGGCCCACTGGCGCCGGCTGCTGTCATAGGAAACAATAGGAAGCGATTTGATTTGGAATAGTTATTGCGGTTTAAACTGGCATGACATGCCCTTTAGTTTAAAGGTAATTTTAAAAAATACGGGCAGCCCCGCTTGAACTAAATGCAGAGGACAGAATGCGTTGGGCCCACCAATATGGCGGCCGGTGACCACGCTGTGGAGCACCCTATGCGCGGGTGGGGTGGTGGTGGTGGTGAAAGGGCTCGCCGTTGTCGGCCTCACAGAGGTGGGCTCACAGAGAGAGGCCTCACAGAGGTGGGCGCGATCCAGCCTATACTATAGAGATCAGTGATCTCTGGCCGCTGTTCGATGGAGGCCCTCCCTACTTCTCTGCTGCGCCTGCACGCTCCTTCTGTTCGCGGCCTCTTTCGAACAAACAAACTTTCTCTGTGAACCTCTGTGAACAAACAAGTCCCGACGCTGTCCGGCTTCTTGAACGTCTGACACATTTTTTTTCAACGGCTCAGCATTTCATTTCAATTCGCTTATCCGTTTATCCTCAGATGTGGATCGTTGTGTGGATTGCAGGGGCGGATTTTATGGTGGATTGTGGTGGATTTTTATGTCGGGCCCAGTGGTATACGCATGCAATGTGGTTGCCGCCGTATGTGTCAGGAGTACGGATTCATTTCGAATACCTAGTATACAGTGTTGCCCGTAATCTTTAACTGTAATTTTCTAATTAACTGCACGGTCTACTGGAATGAAACTTGCGCAGTTTTTGTCCTGGTGGCTTGGACTATCGACTAGCCACACTAAATGACATTTGATTGGTGATGCTTTACAGTACCTTTAAAAGCGTCATGCGTAAGGGTAGCGTTATGATGGGTTAGCTGCGTCGCCTATACGTGTCTTCGATATCATGCACGCTTTTACGCTGACGACGCAAAAGACGAATATCCGACACGCTGACGCCGAACACGTTGTCGCGGCAAGACACGAAAGCGTCTTTGCTACCGAGATCGGCTTTTCGAAAAATAATTGCAGAACGCGGAGCGCCAAGAGCGACTCCGCGAGGGCTTTTCGGCGATGCAGCATTTTCAGCGCTCGACGCAGCGGGCCTTCGACGAAGTCTGTCGGACCCTTTTTCACACCAGCATCGGGAGGGCTGTTCACAGTAGCGAAGGCAGAAAAATATTCCGGGAGCGGTTTTATTGGAAATTTATATGAGGGAGAAGATTTCACCATCGTTTTCCCTCTCCCAAATGCACTACAAAAGGTACGATTTCGGGGGGGGTCGAACCCCCCAAACCCCCCTCTTGCTACGCCAATGGCTGTTACTCACGACGTATTCCTGGACAGTAGTGTAGCTAGCAAAATGTCTTCGGAGGGGTTCTATGGGAACTTTACATGGCAGGATTTCACTTCCGTTTTCCCTTTCCCCTTTCCCAAATGATGGTCATGATGATTCGGGTTTTCCTGGTACACGGGCGACGAAGGCCATAATGCGCCAAGACAATGGTAAGGAAAGTACTGTATTTTCCGGTGTATAACGCGAACGTTATACAGTAAAAAAGTGCTCTGAAGATGTCCTGCACGTTATCAAACGGTGCGCGTTACACACGGTAATATTTTCCTACAGAGTTCCTTTTCTGGTCGGTGTCGTACAAATTCTAGCCTCTTCCAGGGTGTGCTGTGAGTTTCTCACAAATCTCTTAGGGTCAGTTGACAAAGCCGGCGAAAGGGCGCTGGACTTCATAAAACTTAATGATGCTGCTTAAGGATGTTATTGGGCAGTCAATAATCCTGAATTCATTTCAGAAGGCTGGTGTGATTGAGAAGGGACGCGAAACTAAATATGTTTCAAATAAAGCATACATGCATATATTATACGCCGCCTCGGTTTATTGTGCATAGTGGTGGCAGTACAGAAGCTTGTAGCAACATTGCGGTGCGCGCGTTATGCACCGGTGCGCGTTATACATTGAACTTTCTTCAAATTCGGCCCGTTTTTAGGGGTGCGCGTTATATACACCGGAAAATACGGTAGTAAAATCAAAAGTATAGGGATTCAGCTAAGATAAAGGTATACAATTAAAGCATCAAAGAAATGAAATAAAACTATAAAACTACAATGTCTTTAAAAGACCAATATCTTGGAAGAAGTTAAAAACCCGTTCAAACGGTAGAAGAGCCTCATCCCCCAGCAAAAGGGGGCCACAGTTCAAGGCTTCTACCCTTCGCCTTTCATCCCCTCGGCACGGTACGATAGCACCTTGGGACTGGGGGCTGGGGTCCATGGTGGCGCCACTCACCAAACACCAGTAAAAACACCAGCATATACTGATGCCCCCTGCGGGGCTTATGTGTGAGTGTGCCTGAACCCACTGTGCCCACTACGCCACTGTGACTGGAGGTCCCAGCTTCCGGTATACCTTGCCGTTGGAACTTCGCGCTCTGTGACACACGTCTTGGCAGCATTTTGCGTCACTATCGTTTCAAGTAGGACGTCGTTTCGAACACGAAGCAGCACTGGCAAATAAAGGTGAACGGAAAAAGGCGACCCTCTGTATGGTTTACGTGGTCTCGTGAGTTGTGACGCTGGGAGGAGAGGCGAAGTCGCTACTGCGACACCACTGCTGCCGATAAACACGGCACTGCAAGCTTGTTAAGGGAAAAGCCCCAGGACGAGAGCCACCGATATCTCTAACAGAGACAGTTCTTCCGGGCGAATTTACTTAATTTGCTATTGCATCAGACACGCTACTGAAAGGCTATTTAAAAGAAGACAGTTTTCTGACCTCGCAGAGACCTTTGCCACATTCCCTGATGATTCGATGACGCTCCTCTAGCAGTGGCATTGGCACACCAGAGTCTGAACGGAAGATTTTCTCAACTGCTTCACGTGAAATGTCCCGGCGAAATTCCGGGTTCAGCAATGGAGTCCCTTCCTATGTGTAAATAAATAAATTTCCTCGTTGGAGTACCATGTTCCTACACTCCATGCAGTAAAACGCGGATTTTACAACTACCCAACATTAAATCCCACGCATCTGATGTACGGATACATTCGAGTGTTCCACGGGCCATTGCACAAAGTTTCTTAATATTTCGCGGTAGTGACGGGTAAAAAAAAAAAGAAAAAAAAAAGGCTAGTCGGTTTGAGACTTCTCATTGTGCGTGAGAAAAGCATTAAATTTTTAACTGTTTAGATTACTTTTTTTTTTGCAGATTAACTGTCTCGTTATTTAAAGTATTGGTGCGACCAGAACTGTAGAGTTGTAGGGCACCATGGATGGGGGGGGGGGGGGGGATTTCTGAACGTATTATGCCGGCGCAAAATACTGAGTAGTACGGACCACAGCGCTGTTGGTTACTGTGCCAAGTGGCCCAAACTGTTGTGGCGGCCTGCCGGGAACTATCCTGGAATGATCTGGACAGTCAGGGATTAATATTCCTCTCTCGTGATAGAAAACATACAGTTACTACTCCACAGATGATGCTGAAACAACATTCCACGAAGTTTTAAAAAAAAAGTACCTGAAGAGCCCGGTTGACCGCTGCGCATAGCGACCAGTAGCCAGAGTACTTGTTTCCTTCAAATGTAACTTCATACCATTGGTCATCCTTAGACCAGAACGAGAAGTTGAGTGAATCGACTAAGAAGATCCACTCTGCTGCCCTGTTGTCTGCTACTTTTGGATGCAAATGGTGCTTCTTCCAGGAGTGGATGCTGAATGTTCCAGCTCGAAAACCGTCCTGGACCTGAGCCAACCAAGGTGGCATGAAAGGAAATAACAGAACATAGTGAAAGTGATCACATAAAAGAACACGTGTGCGAGTGCAACACACTCTTAGTTAACGTAAGGAAAGTTAAGCGATTCGGTGACAAGAGCGGGAGCTGCTACCGATACTCCGGCCAGAAGGATGTTCTTCCGAAGACCCAGAAGGTCAACAGGCTTCTATTCTGTTCAAAATATTGTCGGCTCCCAAAATGAGGCGTGTCTGTCCACATTATTCTCGAAGATTGCAGTGAGCACTGTTGCCCACAGAATACGGGGATGTTTTTTTCTTTTTTTCTATGGGGTGAGGGTCCGCTTCACTATCGTCACCCTCCATTGCAACAGCGCCGGCAACATTACGTCTGCTCTCTACAGACATTCGGGGAGAGCCTGAAGCAAGCGCATTTCACTTCATAGGACTCGACAGAATTTTGCTTGAAAACTGCTTACAAGATCTGCAACCTTGGAGATGCCTTCTTGGGAAATGGAAACATCCTTTGAAGATTCAGCGATGAGCCTGGCAGAATCTTTGGGGCCTAAAACTTCCATTACTGAAAAAAAAGGAAAGAAAGATCACATGCACCCATATCATATCATATTTTTTGTTATTAGTATTAATTTACACTCAAGATTTCCAAAAAATGAAATTTCCTGCTTGTACATTATACACATACTGTACATATTGTCTGTAAACAGCAGCTCGGATTTTCTTCAGGGATGCTTTTGCCGCTTTGGAGCATTGCCGCACACCAAGCCACAACAAGAGTGATGTACCACTGGCACCAAACTGGTGTGCACTTCCTTACGGATTCCCGCCATCCTTTCGATTCTTTCGGCATTACACTACGATCGCCAGCACCGCAAGAGGGTGACAGGGTTAAACATATCAGGTACCCTATTTTCCGGTGTATAACGCGCACCCCTAAAAACGGGCCTAATTTGAAAAAAAGTTCGATGTATAAAGCGCACCGGTGCATAACGTGCACCGCAATGTTGCTACAAACTTCTGTACTGCCACCAGTATACACAATAACCAAAGGCGGTGTATCATATATGCATATGCGTTATTTGAAACACATTTAGTCAAAGCTATTGAACTCCGATGCAACAGAGTCGGTGTCATAGAATACTTCAGTCTCTTCTCCGCTTTCGGTTTCTTCTCAATGAATCACGCCTTCTCAATCACGCTCAATCCTTCTCAGTCACGCGAGCCTCCTGAAATGCCTTTGAGAACGTGTTGTGTGTTCCTTTGTGCTCCTTGTCTCAGGTTTTTCGTCAGGATTTCGTCGTTTTACAATCTACCAGCTCGCCTGCACCCTAGCACTTTTACCGTTCTGAAATGAATTCAGGATTATTGACAGCTCAACAGCATCCTTTATCATGTCCAGTGCGCCGGTTTTGTGAACTGACCCTAAGAGGTTTGGGAGAAAGTCACAGCACACCTTGGAAGAGGCTAGAATTTGTACGTCACCGACCTGAAAAGGAGCTCTGCAAGAAAATATTTCCGTGTATAACGCGCACCTTAGATAACGCGCAGGACCTCTTCAGAGCACTTTTTTACTGTATAACGCGCGCGTTATACACAGGAAAATATGGTACTATTGGTACGACTGCATGTCTATAAGAATTGCTGTCACCCGTTTGGTTCTTCGGCCAGAACACAGAGGTTACCTTTACAGGGAAGAATTTTCGAAAACCTGGGAAGAAGTGCACCCTACAGGCATGGCGACAGAGGTACGAAATTCAATACTTCCCAGCTCAGTACTCTTCACCCATAGAAGAGTAATTCGCATAGAAATGGTACCAATTATATTAAACTGAACGTTATAGTCCTTCTCCAATAAAGGTGATAACAGTGCTGGACAAAAGTTTACGGAACACGCTCTGGCGCATTCCTTCCTCAGAGTGACACGCTTGCAGCGAATGGGACCGTACGGACTTACAGACATGGGCCTAGGTAACCCAGTCACCTGTTTGTAAGTCCGTACGGTGCCATTCGTTGCTAACGTGTCACTCAGAGGAAGGAATGCACCGGAGCACCACCACCAACCACCGAATGCGCCGGAGCGTGTTCCATAAACTTTCGTCCAGCACTGTACAAGAAATTATATGGTTAGTGTGGTGTTGTTGAAGAATACGAAGCGGGAAAGAAAGTCATGGATAGAACATAATAAGTTACGCCATAAGGATACTATACCCATTTTACATAGTTCCTTCCTCCTATATCACTACACACACATCACTACATATAGTTACTGATAGGGTCACATTCTACATCCCTGGCCAATTTTCCCTTCGTGGGTCACTGCCACTGCGTATGTGGGGGAAGAACATAATGGCGACTATGAAAGTAACTCAGTTCGTTGAAATCAGCTTCTTTACCAATGCCCGGGCAGCCGAATACGTCGTGGGAAAAAATGGAAGCAGCTGTTCTTTATCTTCTTGAGAGTTCTCACCGCCAAGGAAATTGGCAATCTTACTACATTGTTTGTGGGCAGAAGATAACGGATTTTTCATGCGCTAGAGTCGTCAACTGGGCCACTGGCAGCGACGCATAGTACGACTAACGTCTTGGACCAGGCAGCTTCTCTTGGATAAGAGATTGCGTTACCGCAGTGAACGTCTCACTACATGTCGTCTCACTACGCTGGCCATGTCACGTCGAGACTGGGAGGTACCCGGGTTCGAATCCCGGTGCCGGCTGTGCTGTTTGGGGTTTTCCTCAGACGCTTTCAGACATATGACGGCACTGTTCCCTTAGAAGTCAGCCCAGGACGCACATTCACCCAGAGCGTTAGTAGTGACGTTGCTCACCTCCGTGAAGCCGACAACGGCGACACCTTTCAGATGCACCACCACTATAGCGACGCCTAGATGTGACAACGAACACCAGAGTCCGGCACACAATTCATCATCCCAAATTTCACCAGACCACCTACGAACCACAGCGGAAGTCATCGCTGGAAGTACGGCGCCTTGTTCCTCCGCCGCGCGCCAATGCACCAGCTAGTCAGTTCTACCGGCGCCACGCGTTCGGAGGCTCCCCAGCACATCCGCTCGGCCCTCCGGGACGTTCCATAACCCCCGATCACCGTCGCCCAACTGATTTTTAATGAATGGTCTGGCGCGCGGTAGTGCACTGCGATATAAGCGGCGATGGTTTTTCCGGTAGAGTACCATTTGGTATACAGCCACTTGGGAGGTTACTCAGACAGACGTATTTGTAGGGTACAGAAGGACCAGCAGACAAGGCTGAATGCGAAGTGTTTAATGTGGCAGCCAGGCCAACAACTGAAAGAATCGATGGTACGCGCACTCGATAGAAATCATGCGCGATATACGCGTCGTGACGAAACGTCCGTGGCGGCGCTCGTCGTCCATTTCCGTCGGCTGCTACATATTCATGGAGTGGCAAAGCAGCTCAAGCGTTCCAGAAAGTTAAAAGTCCTTCGTGAGGAACTTATACTCCAGGGAAAAAGCGTATTACGCGTAGTTTTTCGTATTGTCAAACGCTTTGTAACAGGGGGAAAAGCCGAAGCTCTTTGGCTGCACGTAGTGCATGTGTTTGTAATTGCTCAAACGTCGCCATACCAGCACTGGACAACTGTTTCGGCCCTTTTGGGCCTCTTCAGCAGTGCGCAGGCAGCCGACGTTTGAGCGTGTGGCGTCAGAAGGTCACGTGGAACGTGATATCCTCCCGTCAGGGTGAGACTCACCACCGAAAGCCCAGTTCAAAGCCAGTGAAGTATATAGGGGACAAAAATAGCAGAAGCGCTTTGGCTGCACGTAGTGTGTGTGTTTGTAATTGCTCAAACGTCGCCATACAAGCACTGGACAGCTGTTTCGGCCTTGTTGAGTCTCTTCAGCAGTGCGCAGGCAGGCGATGTTTGAGCTTGTGCAGTCAGAAGGTCACGTGATATCCTCCTGTCAGGGTGAGAGACTCACCACTGAAAGACCAGTGCAAAGCCAATGAAGTATATACGGTTCAAAAATAGCCGAAGCTCTTTGGCTGCGCGTAGTGTATGTGTTTTTAAGTGCTCAAACGTCACACTACCAGCACTGGACAGCTGTTTCGGCCTTTTTGAGTCTCTTCAGCAGTGCGCAGGCAGGCGACGTTTGAGCCTGTGGCGTTAGAAGGTCACGTGGAACGTGATATCCTCCAGTCAGGGTGAGAGACTGACCACTCACAGCGCAGTGCAAAGCCTGTGAAGTATATACGGATAAAATAGCCGAAGCTCTTTGGCTGCACGTAGTGCATGTGTTTGTAATTGCTCAAACGTTGCCATACCAGCACTGGACAGCTGTTTCGGCCTTTTTGAGTCTCTTTAGCAGTGCGCAGGCATGCGACGTTTGGCTTGTATCGTCAGAAGGTCACGTGGAACGTGATATCCTCTCGTCAGGGTGAGAGACTCACCACTGAAAGCCCAGTGCAAAGCCAGTGAAGTATATACGAAAAAAATAGCCGAAGCTCTTTGGCTGCACGTAGTGTATGTGTTTTTAAGTACTCAAACGTCACCATACCAGCACTGGACAGCTGTTTCGGCCTTTTTGAGTCTCTTCAGCAGTGCGCAGGCAGGCGAAGTTTGAGCCTGTGACGTCAGAAGGTCACGTGGAACATGATCTCCTCTCGTCAGGGTGAGAGTCTCACCACTGACAGCGCAGTGCAAAGCCAGTGAAGTATATACGGAAAAAATAGCCGAAGCTCTTTGGCTGCACGTAGTGTATGTGTTTTTAAGTGCTCAAACGTCGACATACCAGCACTGGACAGCTGTTTAGGCCTTTTTGAGTCTCTTCAGCAGTGCGCAGGCAGGCGACGTTCGAGCTTGTGGCGTCAGAAGGTCACGTGGAACGTGATATCCTCCCGTCCGGGTGAGAGACTCACCACTGACAGCGCAGTGCAAAGCCAGTGAAGTATATACGAAAAAAAATAGCCGAAGTTATTTGGCTGCACGTAATGCATGTGTTTGTAGTAATTGCTCAAACGCCGCCATACCAGCCTGCCGTCAGGATGAAAGGAAAGCCGTCGAGTGGCTGGAAGAATGGAAGCATGCCATGGGTAGGCAACAACAGTAACTTGTAATTCCTGTGAGACATACCTAAGCTTTGGTGCAGTATGCCAACAGGACTCAGAAGGCTTTATATTGTTCTTGGAGGCGTTGGCCCTGGCGAAAGCGCGAGTAAACATTTTGTCATTCGTTTCATCTCTTTTACCACCTGGTAGCTACTTATTGATGACTCGATGAGTGGTCGCGTATGAATTATGACGGCAGTTGCGCCACTCGACCACAGGGAAAACTGATCAATCCGTCAACGGTAAGCAGCCGGAAAAGTTTGAGGTTGAGATTCGCGGACATCGCGAACAAAAATACTCTTCTTGCATAAAAACAGTCTTGTGTTCAAAACATTCTGACGGGAAAGTATTAAATGCACATATGCGCTATGTGCATTAAATTATGCCTTAAATGCGGATCATCTCAACGTCAAAATCAATGTGACATAATAAATATTGACTGTAAGTGGTGGTAACGTAAATACCGCACAGTCTTTCGACACATTCGGCAACGAGATGCCTACGGTATTGCCTAGAAAGGGGCAACAGTAGCGGAAAAGTAGAGGCATAATATTTACGTTACTTTTATTTGGTAGCGGCAGCTGTATCGCGTTACGTTTTCAAATCGACGCTAGTATTGCGCTACTTTTTTGTGGAGTAGCGCGGCTAGCGGTATTCTGTTACGTCGTTTTCGTAGCGGGTTCAACATTGGTTACCACTGATGCTTATAAATCTAAAGTTGATTTAGTCAAGGGAGAAGCTCAGAATTTCAAAGACTTTCGAAACATAAGAGAAAAGCAAAAGCGTGCTACAGAGACAGAGAGATTGCCGGTTGAGCCAACCGATAATCACGATAGCTCCATTCTTTACAAAGCGAGGCGGCCACGGGGTCTCGATCTCGATGGCAATCCCAACGATGAGATGTCGAGCACTGTCGGATACAAAAAAAGGTTGATCGAGACTATACAGAGCGGGCCCTGGTAGTTTCACTCGCGGGTGATGGACAGTATCAGTTATCATGTTCGCGAAACCCCGGTTGAGAACCACTGTTCTAGAGAACAAAAAGGCGCTAGGAAACTGCAAAATATTGCAATACCTGAGTAACGTAGTTACAGTTAGACATTACAGTTGCTTCAACCAAAAGCGGTATAGTTACCGTTACACCAGCTCGCGTGGCGTAGTGGTAAGGATGATTGCCTTCCACGCCGAGACTAGGAGGTGACACGGGATGTGCTTTCTGAGGTTTTCCCTAGGTATTTCGGCAGACTTTCCAGACGAATGTCGGCACAGTTCCCCCTGAAGTCGGCCCAGGACGCATCCTAACCCCCCTGTTCTACCTCCTTGCTGCTGTCCTCTCCATCTGTCCACGTCTGTAGGTTGCTCATAGGTACAGTTGCTTCGCGGCGCTAACAGGGAATTTCAAAAGTTAATTACGTTACTTTTGTGGAAAAGTAACTAGTTACAGTTACAAGTTACTTGTAACTTAGTTACTACCCAAGACTGCCACACAAGAAACTACGTGCGTCTCAACCTTGAAACAGCAGCCCCTTATTTGGTAGACGAACCAACGAGGCAGCCCCATAGAAAATAGGGGAGAGAGGGAAACTGGGGAGCTGCACAGACGGCAGAGCGACTTGCATATAGCGTATATACCGACAGTTGTATTACTCATGCCTCTCTATCATGAGATCTCACCGCATCAATGGCTAGCCTTCATATAACGTCCCATGGAATCTGCAAAATAATCGAATCCCTAAACCCCATCTAGTGCGCGTCCCTATGCCATCAACCCTTAGGTGATATGTAACATATGTAACACAACATCAATTTCAAGTAAAATCTTTTGCGTGTTCAGACAGTTGCCTTCAGGAGTCTGCATTACCCCGCGACTGGAAAGGTCATTCCAATCCACAAATCATGCAACACTCAGAACGTCAGCAACCCGTCCTATATCATTAATACAGTGAAACCCGCGTATAACGATATTAACGGTAATCGCGAATTCCATCGTTATACGGGATACATCGTTAAACGAGGGATGACTTAAATAGCGCGTCCGCGAAAAGCCGCGTGTCACCCCGCGTGTACCAAAGAAAAAGAAACAGATGCTAAAAAAAACGCGAAGCTGTGCGACATCGCACTGGCTTCGGAAAGCAGCGATCAGAACTCGTGGAGGGAACATAACAGGACAACTTCTGGCAACACTACACGTCACCATTCCTCAAGTCGGCTTCACCTAACACCTGTGTGCTTTAGGAGAAGCTCGCTTTAGAACACCGTCGCGCAACTCGCGGGTGGAAAGTACGTGCTAGGCCTTTTGAATCATCTCGCGAATTTGAGCAGCATTGGCCAAATACGGAGACAAAAAAAGCGTTACCACCTACCTCTTTCACTGACAGTATTGGAAAATGAACAGTCGCTGTCTATTTTCTTGCCTCAATTTTTATTTTGGTTTAATTTTTTTTATGTGAATTTCGGATTATACAAATTTTTTCCGCTGCCCCGTGAGATTAGTATAATCGAGATTCTACTGTTTCTTATCGCGGCGATTTTCGCCGCGTGGTTACGCGCACGGGACAGCGCCCAACATCGTTATACGAGTACTCGGAACCGCGGTCTCCATCGCTATACGCGGGTCGCTTCCCCATAGAAACAATATATATTTTGACGGTAAAATCATGAACAATCGTTTTACGAGGGATATCGTTATACGCGATATCACTATCCACGGGTTTTACTGTACATGTAAATTACTCGAACACACCATACATTCAAACCTGGTGAACTTCCTCGAAACAAACAACTTTTTCTATCATTTGCAACATGGTTTCTGAAAGAATTTGTCATGTGAGACACTATTTGTTTGCTTCGTCCACAACGTCTTTTCCCACGTGGATACTAACCTTCAGAGTGACGCCATATTTATTTGATCTTCGCAAAGCACTCGACATGGATACAAACCTTCTTTACAAACTGCTCGTTCTTAACCTGGACTACCGTCAGTTGTCATAATTGTTTCTCCCCCAGTGACCCATTACATAACGTGTACCTCAAGGATATGTTCTTGATCCTCTCGCTTTTTCACATTCTGCGTCCTGTATCGCAAGATATGCTCTCCTTCCTGACCAATCCGTTTTATACAAAGACCCAAGTTACATACATAAATGGTGCAAAACATGGCTAATGCCTTTAAACGTAAGTTAAGCAGATGTATCTTCAAGCTGCCCCCATATTTGAACTTCTGAACATATCTTTTTCTTGTAAGGTTTGTATAGAATATAACAGTGGTTCTCAACCGGGGTGGAGTGCATACCAAGTCTCGCCATCGGCCAGGCTTGGTATCCGACCGTGCTCGACAGTGTTGAAGTGGAAAATGAATACCGCGAGCTGTGCAGCGATATCACCCTCAAGCTGAAATTCCAAAAGGAGGGACTTTTTTGGTTGTCAGTCGAAAACCAATTTCCATACTTGTGTCGACGAGCAGTCAGTGTCGTCTAGACCTCTTCAACAGCCTACGCGGGCGAACTATTGTCCAGTATGGTGTACCTGAAAACGTAGTACAGAAATAGTTGTTGGAACATTAAGGGAAGACAGCCTTCTAGAAGAAAGGCAAGTACCCAACTGACTTCAATGATCGGGCTGCACACGGGACTCAGCTCAGCGATGAAGAGATGACGATATGGATGGCAGGATCACAACAGAGTAGCAGTCGTACGAGAAAACGAACCGCTATGCCCAGTGGACGTGGTGCGATGATGATGCTTGAGATGTGGCGCAGGATGTGAGAGCTTGTATCCGCGGGCGCGAATGCAGGAGATCTAATGGAGTATTCCATTGGGAGAGCAGAATTTTCCCCGCGCTGGGTGGGGTTTGAGTGCATGCTCCCGGCGGGGTCACACGGGTTTGCTTCGTCAATGGAATGCTAACAATCGTTCGAGGTACGAAGCACGCGCTGCGCATGAGTCCGTGCTTTCCCGGGTTAGCTTTGGTCTCGTGGCTCAAAAACTATTGCTCTTTCGAGCAAACGTTTTGCCCTTGCTCCGCCAATGAAACATTCAACGGCTGACACGATTCTGCCAATGGAACCGTTTTTGTCCCTTCCCGGGGCAAAAATTTGACCCAGCTCTGCCAATGGAATGCGCCATAAGAAAAGATCTTCCCGGAACAGCAGGAATGCAGAAGACGACTAGAAACAGGGTTGTTGTCGGTGCCACCAAGGAAGGTAGGTTTCAGGCGGCCGATGGAAACTACGTCGGGTCGGCCTGTAATATCGACGGTGAAATGTTTCGGCGAGCGCTGTGCGACACGAAAGGCGCCATTGTATGGAGGCTGAAGAGTTAGTTTCCCGCACACCATCGCATCTGACGAAGACATGGGAAGAGGTGGTGATTTCAGGGTGGGAGAACGGGGTACGGCACAATCACGGGACGTGGAGGGCGCTGGCGAAGACCGTGCATGAGTTCCCTGAGGCCTTCGGCATAGGAGGAAAAATCGGGAGAAGTGGCTGGTGGAGGTGGTAAAGTACTCTCCAGGAATTCTTAGGGTCGTTCCATAAACAATTTCCGCCTGCGTAGCTGATGCATTCCTTGACAGTGGCGCGAAGGGAAAGAAGCACAAGAGGGAAGACGTCAGTCCAACGAGTGCTGGAGTGGGCACTCAGCGCACTCTTGAGCTGCCGATGAAGCCGCGCTCGACCAGGTCATTGGCTGCGGGGTGGTAAGCAGTGGGTCGGGTGCGGTGCGAACCGAGCATACGCGTTAATTAAGTAGGCGAAGAGGACAGACTCGAACTACCGGCCACAGTCGGTTGTTATGGTGGAGGGGACGCCAAAGCAAACGACCCAGGTTTGGACGAAGGCGGTAACGACCGTGGAGGCAGTGACGTCAGGGATGGGAGTCTGGCGCAGGGAACTTAGCTGGAGGTGTCACCGTGTGACGGGAGACTTTGCATTGCTGGAAAACAAGACACGAACGGGCACCCATTGCTTGATGTCACCGTGCATGTGAGGCCAAACATAGCGGACAGAGATTAACTTCTGCGTGTCGCGTACCCCAGGATGAACCATCGAATGCCGTTGGTCAAAAATGGGACGGCGAGCAGAGAAAGAGGTCGTCGGGCGGAGGTGTCGCAGCACAGAGTGAAAGTTGCTCCAGGAAACTGGACATCTTCGATGTGTAAGGCGGTTGACGCACCCGAACGAAGTGATCGAAGTTCTTCGTCGTGATCCTGATGTCGAGCGAGTTGACAGGATCGAAGCAGAGGATGTGAGTCCAGAGATGTTAGCTCTACTGAGCGCGTCCGCAACGGGGTTGTTAAGTCCAGGAAGGTGACGAATGTCTGTTGGAAACTCTGATACAAAAGCAAGATGACGCTGCTCTCTAGTAGTGTGAGAGGAGTGGAGCGCATACAAAAGCGGTTTAGGATTCGTGAAAATAGTAAAACGACGGCCATCGATAAAATATCGGAAGTGCTCGACACTCAGGTAAATTGCAACAAGCTCTCAGCCAAACGTACTGTATCGCGGACCAGGGGAGCGGATCTTGCGGGAGAAGAAACCGATTGGCTTCTAGCGCCTCTCAGCTCCGACAGCTGTTGTGGATGCGTCTACCATTATGCAGGTCGGTGTATGGTCGGGGATGTGGCATTGGCTAATGCTCCCTTGGTCTTCTCAAAGGCGGCTGCAGCATCAGAACACCACGCAATGGGCAGAGGTGTGGACCGCGTGGTAGAGGGATTCCTCGAGGGGACGCAGGATTCCAGCAAAATGAGGAATGAAACGCCGATAAAAATTTGTAAGGCCCAGGAACCGCCGGAGTTTCCTTAGCGATGTAGGTCGAGGAAACTGCGATGTCCTTCACTTTGGCGGGGGTGGAGTAATTCTCTTAGAGGAGATCCAAGGATGGATGGCGGTCCGCGTGACTGGCGGGAATAACGCTCACCTCAGCACCTGTCGTCAACAAGGAAACGGTGGGCGGATGTTCGCTCTCGGATGTAGAATAGGCGACTGGACGAAGACCGTGGACCCTTGGTCGCCATCAATGGCCCACTGACGGGTTTTCCTGCTGCCACGTGTACGGGAAGAGGCACTGATAGGCTGAGTCACCAAATCGACGGTGGTAAACTGTGCCTCGGACTGAATAAACTGTACTGCAGGGTTGAGATCGAAGAACGGTGGAGGCTTCAGGGCTTCAGGGAGACGGCAGCCACGGCATGAGTTGGAGGTGCCGTGCGCTCTTCGTGGTCCCCCGAAACACTGAACGTTGGCGATAACCGAAAGATTGTTTCCGAAATCGCCCGAGTCACCCCAAGGGAAGACAACAGGCAACTGCCACACACCATAGGTCGGCGAATTCATTCATGATGGCCTTGACCGACCTCATTCACCATCACATCATGGGGAATGATGTGAGGTTGAATGGAGGGCTATGAGGTGAGGTGAGATTGAATGAAGGGTTATGAGGTGAGGTGAAGTTGAATGAAGGGCTATGAGGTGATGTGATGTTGAAGTTGAATGAAGGGCTATGATGTGATGTGATGTTGGGGTTGAATGAAGGGCTGTGATGGGATGTGATGTTGGGGTTGAATGAAGGGCTATGATGTGACGTGATGGGTTTTGAAGTTGAAGTCCGTGTGATGGGTTTTGAGGTTGAAGTCCGTGTGACGGGCTTTGAAGGTGAAGTGATTGTGCTACTCTGCGAATTTTGCGGCCTCCACTGCTGCAATCCCTGTGAGGTTTAAACTTTTTTTTGTTTGTTATCATCATGACTTTAGCAGTAGCGATACGAGGGCACTAGTCCATATTAAAGGGGTCTGGCACTACTTTTTGCGAATTTTGCGGCCTCCACTGCTGCAATCTCTGTGAAGTTTAAAACCTTGCTTCTTATCATTATGACATTGGCACCAGCGATATGAGGGCACTAGTCCATATTAAAGGGGTCTGGTGCACCTTTTGCGAATTTTGCGGCCTCCACTGCTCCAATACCTGCGAAGTTTAAAGCGTCTTTTTTTTTTTTTTGTTATCATCATGACTTTGGCACGAGCGATACGAGGGCACTAGTCCATATTAAAGAGGTCTTGTGCTACTTTTTGCGAATTTTGCGGCCTCCACCGCTGCAATCCCTGTGAAGTTTAAACGTTTCTTTTTTGTTTGTTTTTTTATCATCATCGTGACTTTGGCAGCAGCGATACGAGGGCACTAGTCCATATTAAAGGGGTCTGGTGCTGGTGTTTGCGAATTTTGCGGCTTCCACTGTTGCAATCCCTGTGAAGTTTGAACGTTTCTTTTTGTTTGTTTTTTATCATCATCGTGACTTTGGCAGCAGCGATACGAGGGCACTAGTCCATATTAAAGGGGTCTGGTGCTGGTGTTTGCGAACTTTGCGGCTTCCACTGTTGCAATCCCTGTGAAGTTTGAACGTTTCTTTTTGTTTGTTTTTTATCATCATCGTGACTTTGGCAGCAGCGATACGAGGGCACTAGTCCACATTAAAGGGGTCTGGTGCTGGTTTTTGCGAATTTTGCGGCCTCCACTGCTGCAATCCCTGTGAGGTTTAAACGTTTCGTTTTCTTTTTTTTTTCTTTTTTTTTATCATCATCGTGACTTTGGCAGCAGCGATACGGGGCACTAGTCCATATTAAAGGGGTCTGGTGCTGGTTTTTGCGAATTTTGCGGCCTCCACTGCTGCAATCCCTATGAAGTTTAAACGTTTCTTTTCTGTTTGTTTTTTTTATCATCATCGTGACTTTGGCAGCAGCGATACGAGGGCACTAGTCCATATTAAAGGGGTCTAGTGCTGGTTTTTGCGAATTTTGCGGCTTCCACTGTTGCAATCCCTGTGAAGTTTAAACGTTTCTTTTTGTTGTTTTTTATCATCATCGTGACCTTGGCACGAGCGATACGAGGGCACTAGTCCATATTAAAGGGGTCTGGTGCTGGTTTTTGCGAATTTTGCGGCCTCCACTGCTACAATCCCTGTGAAGTTTAAACTTTTTTTTTGTTATCATCACGACTTTGGCACCAGCGATACGAGGGCACTAGACCATATTAAGGGGGCTGGTACTGGTTTTTGCGAATTTTGCGGCCTCCACTGCTGCAGTCTCTGTGAAGTTTAAAAGGTTTTTCCCCCTTATCATTATGACATTGGCACCAGCGATATGAGGGCACTGATACATATTAAAGTGGCCCTGTGCTGCTTTTTAAGAATTTTGTGGCTACCCATGCTACAATCCCAGTGAATTTTAGAGCATTATTTAGTATCATTATGGCTTTGGAACCAGCGATACGAGCGATTGGTCCTTTAGCTGCTTATATTAGTGAATGAAATATAAAACCTAAATCACAGCACATCACCCCTTTAAAATGCACGATGACAACATGTGGGCCACGAGTACCAAAGTGGTAAATGGTAGGCAGAGAATTCTACATGGTTTACAGCACCCGCAATAGCAATATAACAAAGTCACGGAAAAGGAGTGTGGGTTCCCTTGAAAATGTGCTACTCCCCTCGTTGTAAGTCTTTCAAGAGTGACAACTAACGGATTTAATCGCGCTTCGCACCCATTGTAGTGAATGAAATATAAAACCCTAAATCACAGCACATCACCCCTTTAAAATGCACGATGACAACATGTGGGCCACCAGTACCAAAGTGATAAATGGCAGGCAGCAAATTTTATATGGTTCAACCGCAATAGCAATAGCCAAGTCACGGAAAGGAAGTACGGGTACACTTTAAAATTCTGCAACTTCCCTCATTGTAAGAGTCTCGTGAAAGGGACAACTAACGGATAATAACGCTTCGCTGTGATCGTTGCATGTGAAGTATAGAACCCTGAAGCGCAGCTCAGCACCCCTTTAAACTGAACTATAACAAAGTGTGGGCCACCACTATCAAAAGAGGCACACACACAGGACTCAGATGAGCGATGAAGAGATGACGATGTGGATGCCGCAGGATCACTACATAGTTAAGAGAAGAGCCTGAGGACGAGAGCCGCTGATACTCTTTCGAACGGGGACTGTTCTTCATCTGGGCCTAGAAGACGAAGAGTTTCTGTTAGAAATATAGGCGGCTCGCCGAATTTTAAACCTATTTAGTACAAAAATGGGCTAGACGTGAGAGCTGATATGAGGCTCTGCCCAAGTAACTACGAATCCATGGATGGATGGACACGCTGACGAAAGCCAAGCAATGCAAGTATCCACTGACATCACTGTTGTCCAGAGTCTCCCGACTGTTTAACGAAGATAAATAATTTGCTGCTTGTACGACATGCAGTTCGACTGACCCACTGCCTATTATTGCGTAGTAGTAGGTTCCTCGAAGTCGTGCTGGCACGATCACGGGTTCCCTCGAGTAACACAAGTTGAGAACCACTAGGTTAGAATATTCTTCCTCTATGTGCGACCCCTCACAAAGATATCTTACAGAAGTCATCGAGTCTATCGGAACTGAGCAATCCCCTTTCATGGCAAACTTCAACTCTTCTTCTACATCAGTGACTGCGATAAAACTTAACTTCAATCGCACTCTCTTGGAACATCCACACCGCCATTACCACATGCTCCTTCAGCGATTTTTTTTTCGCATGGTACCCACAGATCAGTGCCCTTTTTTTTTTTTTTTCGCTTTACTGTTTTCTACCCACGCCCCGATCATCCTAATAAAGTTAAGCGCTTTAAAGCTGCAATATTAACTCGTTTTCTAAATCAGTTTTTGTTCCACGGCCGTCAACTGGAATGACTGACCGCAAACAGATGACTGTGTCAGGGTTCGTACAGAACATTTGATCCAGAATTCAAGTATAACTCAAGGACCTCAAGCATTGCAAAAGGGGAAAATTCAAGGAAGGTTCAAATATTATTTTAGAGTTCCTCTGAGATTTGAACGATGCAACGCCTGACGCAGCTTGACATCAACATCCACTTGCTTTCGCTTCAAGTATGCATTCATTGTTTCATAAAATACATAGCAGGCCCAGAAGAAGAACAGTCTCTGTTCGAAATATCGGCGGCTCCTGTCCTGAGCTCCCTTCGTACTTCTCTACCGGTTCGCTGGATTTCTACCCGTGTACATAGCAGCAACAAGTGCTCTGATTTCATCACCGTGTCTTCAACATGGGAAGCAAAAAATGGCCGCAGACCATGACATGGAATGCACGCATTTTTTTTTCTCTCCACAAGTGAAGTTCCTGGTGATTTCACTATAAAAGAACATTTGTTGAAAAACATGAGCACCATTTACAGAAGAACTGTAGGAGAAGCGGGAGGGCACTACCATTCACTGTCTACAAAGTCTCAGCTCCTGTAAGCAGATCATGCTTCCTACAGTACGCTTCAAGGATTGGACACGAGAGGAACTTTGTGCGTTTTCACTCACGAGTTGAAGAACTAGTACAAAGATATGCAGTGATGGAGAGCTGCCTTCGCTTGCTGCTGCTCGGGATACGTGCTTTGAGCATCGTAACTGACTTTTCAACGCCGGTTCGCCCATTGAGGACGTTGATTGTCTTCTCATATATCGCGCACCTTGCTCGGCGGGGATTACTTGGGTTTGGTCTGACCCAGCAGCGATACTGTTTATGTCTCATCCAGGCAGTCTGGAACTAACATTTCCTACCCGAATTCGAAACATGAGACTCACTTGAAAGTTGAAGCAAGAAGCGAACCGCGACGTGCAAGCCTTCGTGTGTGCTAAACCGAGAGTGTCCAACAGGGTCCGCTCATCACAACAAACCGCCCTCCTTCGTGCAAATGCTTTACCTCTCCGCATCACCTTGCAGTGTGTTGATTTCGGTTAAATTAACAAGCTCTGCCCGAATACATGGAATCAGTTTTTTTTTATCGAGGGTAATCAAGTATTTCAAGTGCATGCTGTGTAAATTTCATAACGATATGTTCGACTCCCTCGTTATCGTTTCTTTTCTTTTCAGTGTATACGAGCCCTTTGCATAGTATCTACCCCTCGTGTATCTGCACTGGTCTGTGTTGTGCGATTTGTCACGTCGGAAATACTTTATTATGCATTCCCACGTACTCTCGATGTAATGTCCGTAAGGACCCTTGAGATATTGTGAAATATTTATAATTAGCAGATTTTGTGAAAGTTGCTGTACAATGCAAAATGCAATGAAGTTGCTGAGGTAGTGGTATTTTTTTTTTTTTTTTTGCACGCAGCAGTTTCCAAATGTGTTTTATTTTGTTTAATGCCGACATATGCAGATTAAACACTGTAAAATCTTAGAACGTTTTACAGTGAGAAAGCTCCAGCGCTCCTGGACTTGGCGGGAGCTTCCGACAATGCCTTCAAAAAACAAATATGGCCCAAGTGATGTGATGTACCTGCGGTTCGACAGTATAAGTACTAAAATTTCGTTTCCTAAAATGTAACTTCAAAGTAACTAAGTTATATAAACCGGCTACTGAAGCTGCAACTAGTTAATACACAACAGCAACTAACTCACTCTTTTCACAAGCTCACTGTAGCTGCAGCTTTTTTTAACGTTACTTACTTAACGTAACGTAACTTACTTAAAAAAGTGGAACTGGACAGCGGCAAGACTCAGGTTATGTAGCCGTGTAGTGCCTGCCAAGATACAGGGAATCCCCCCAGCAACACCAGTAATCGAGTAAGTACCGGGCTCTCCCCTTTTCGGCACGGTGGAGAGTGGAATGCGAGTGAATTCCGTCGTAGACGTGAAGTTCCCAATTTTTTAAACAGGCAATGCAAATTACACGTTCCACACTTGTAGACTTTCTTTGGAGGCTACCATAAGCTGACATCTTGCGCTCCGTCGGAAAAGTCTCTCGACGCAGGGCGATTCTTTTTTTTTTTTTTTTTTTTTTTGTGGTTCTCGTGTACTACGGCAGCTAGAGGCGAAAGATTTGCTGTTCCGTTCTCAATTAGTGCGAGGCTACGACATATTTTTTTTTCCTGAAAAGTCGGCTATGTCCAAACGACTTTGCATGTGCTGAGACATAGGCGCCGACTGCGGGGGAGGGGGGGGGGCCCTTGCCCCCCCGGAACATGAACTAGGGGGGGGGGCGCCGCCTCCCCCGGCAAGTCCCGGTAAGAGACCGACACCAACCCTTGGGGCTCGGCGCGCCCAGGCCAAAAGAGCGAAGAGGCACCAACCCAAAAATGCATCTTGCAATTTGTAAAATATGTATCCGCCCACCATACTCATTATCACAGTAGAAGGTGAGGCGAAGAAACACAGAGGATGACACAACACATAGCCTGAATTTCGTCCAAAGCATTCAGATCAATGAAACAAAGCAGTCGAAAAGGTACCAGCAGCTGCCAGTGATGTGTAACGGTAGGATCTTCGGAACGCATATTCGTTGGGAGCGGATTCAACTCCCGCTGCTCCATTTCATTGACCATATTCATTATATTGCGCGCATTTCGGGTCAAACACCGAGGATTCAATACATTTTGTTCTTTTTGCACTCAGTTTTCAAAGGCGTAATGCCTTCAGTTGTGCACATGTTCACTGTTTGCGTTCTCTCTGTTTTGTTTCTTTTTTTTTCTGTTCTTCCTTCCTCTTATTTCTATACCAGTTCTGCATACATCATAGGATCCCGCCAGAGTGTGTGATTCGTCAGCTTTAGTTTTGTATTCTTCATTTTTCTTTTCCTTTTCTTTCCTTCTTTTTGTTTTCTTATTTTCTTTGCCTTTTTTGACTTCCCACTTTTACTGTTTTTTTTAACAACAAGCCGACATCCATCTGGCTTACCTTTCCTTTCTTTTTTTCTTAATAAACATACCCCCCCGCCAGAGTACTTACTTCGCGGTGCGCCCTTGCCCCCTCCGGGAAAATGAAAACTCTCCGCCTCTGTGCTGAGATGTGATCACACAGATGAGCAGAAATACCGTGTAATACAAACGTAGAAGAACTACCGGTTGAAAGCTACAAAATAACCCCTGAGAGCGAGACAGTTGGCGTTGTTCCACATTTTCGACAGAAAACGAATAAAAACAAAATAAACTCAATTTGCGAGAGTATTACTTTTGTGCGACACGAGCTGGTTGAAGGAAACATGCTGCGCGTAAACAATGCCGATAATCAACAGAAAAACGACTGTGGACTATGGATCATTCCTCAGTCCTCGGCATTATACGGCGTTCACTTTTGCCCACAAGTTAAAAGCGCGCGCTCGTGCAGTCTCGAGCTGCGCCACAACGTGGCAAATCCTATAACTGTACGTAAAGCCCGCTGGCGATTTTTGAGCCGCCGTAACAGAATGCGGTCCGACCATGCAAAAAAAAAAAAAAAAAACACAGTGCGAAGCCTTGCGCAACGAAAACGAGTCGATCACGTGACACACGCGCGTACACTCACCTGTTCCCTCCAGTTGGGTCGCTAAGGTGAACGTCCGGTGTTCACCTGTAAACACTCTCGGTGCAAAACAAGCGCGCTATCGGGAACGTCGCCTCAAGTTCACAACCGCATCTCATGGAGTGAAATCATCCCTGTTCGCATCTGCGTGCTGTGCGCTTGTTTGTTGACGCGTCATGACTGCTACCGGCAGAGGGCATCTTCAGCGGTGCAATGCTTCAGCAGGTAGTAGTAGCCGTACGTGGCCTCAAAGGGTGTGTCGTCTTGCCCACAGGGGCCGTTGCCCCCCACAGTAAACGTTGCGATAACAGCGGCTATTCTCTCGTCCGCGAACTTCGCTGCCATGGCTCTCAACTTTTCGGCGTGCGAGGACTACACAACTTTTAAAGGTCGTCTGGGCCGCGGTTGTTCGTGGACTAGAGAAGAGACTATGCTACTTCTGGATCTGTACGAGAAAGAACGACTGGCCGAAGACAGCTCCGGTGACTTCCCGCCACGCAACACGCCGAAATACCAGAAGGTTCATCAAGCCATCTCGGGGTTCCTAGGTGCTCACGGGTACAGCAGAACGCCAATGCAGGTTAGTCAAGTCAGTGCCCACTGACAAGTGTTGTTAGCAAGCAGGAGCAACCTACACGGATCCTCTCAGATTTCCACGCGGAGAAATATTTGACATGATGGAATTCGTTTCCCAGGATGGGCTGTAGAAAGAGAGATCTCGCGCTTATGCCAGCTATATGTGGGAAGGCAGGAGGGAAGTCCTTTTCCTTCCTGCCTTTGCACATTATGAGAGAAATGCACCTCTATATGCATGTGTTTAACATTTCCCCTAGACTCGGGATAGCAGACTCGGGGCGGGCAGACATAGACGGACGAGACTCGGGGAAATAACAGCTTGCTCGTATTCTGTTACAATATTCCAGTTTGGATGTGATTGTATCCTTATTTTTACTCTTAGATCACCCTATCAATCCTGCATTTTTCAACATTTTTTTTCAGCGTCAGACTCTGGGCTTGTTTCTGTTCATTAGTTATAAAAATCCAGTTACTTTATAAACCTGTTTTTTTATACTTCAATGACAATGACTGTTCATGGTGTATCTGTTTGCTTATCAAACATGTCATTATCCTGGCTGTGAACTGCTGTGTCGCCTAAAATTGGGGCTCTTCAGCACAGTGCAGGAAGGTGACATGCGTTAAGGTTGGCACAGTGTATACACATGTTCCTTCTGTTCACAGTGTGCACACATATTTCTTTTTTACCCAAAGTAGGCAGAGCTTCCACTGCAACCTTGATATCTTCGTAGCTTTTTTTCTGTCTGTCTGTTTATTTTTTTGTGAAGTACTAAACTGTTTATTACTTTTGCTATTGTTGTTGTCCATGGCCTCCCTCAAAGACCTTTATTTACTTGCACCACTTCGTGGCCATCCGACCTTTCACTTTTTAACACATATTGAATATGTAACCAAATATGTATCAGCATCATCCTAACTTTTGCAGAAAGATAATCTGGCCAATGTAGATGGCCACTGACGCTGTAGATAGTCCTATAAGAAAAGGGAGAATAATGAAAATTAAAGCACTTATACTGTGCTGGAAAAAAAGTTGCTAGAGAGACCCCGCCATACTCAAGTGATTTACGCTATATTAGCCAATTGGAGGTGAGCATGCGCTATTTTTCCTATATGAGATCTAATAATTTGCAAACTTTCTGGTAGTATGAGCTGAACTATAAGGTGCACAATTGAAATTCCAAGTGGTTCTCACCACACAACTCTTGCTGGAATCAGAGTGTGAAAACCCAATGTGAAGAGAACGAGTGTGTGTCCCGTTAGTTGAAAAACGTGTAGGGACAGAGGTGGAGAGACTGACCAGGAGGCATGTTTCTGGTACGCTGTACGAGGCACATCATTTCTATCCCTGCCTTTGGCAGTAGGAACACATAGGACCACACTGACTTGAGGAAGCTTTTTTTGTGTGTGTGTCTGCATAAACCATTCAAGCCCAATCACATCTCACACGAACTATGTATTGTTTCATACTACATGTACGTGGGAACCTGGTTGCCCAAGACGTCTTGTCGTGGAGAAATGGCGGTTTTCGTTTTTTGTTCGGAGAGATTTGGATGTTACATTTTCAGGTGTTGGTCACAAGACAACTTAGTACAATCATTGGGTGAAATTGGAAGTTGGCGATTACGTTTGGTCACCATAAAACCCATTTTTTATGTCACATTTTATGTATGTACGTACATGGTAATAGCTGTGCCTTTCAAACTGGCTCTGGTCACACCTGTTATGTGGAGTCACACAAATCTCTGTTAACTGTCTCGTAGGTACGTGAGCGCTTGAAGAGGCTCAAGAGGGACTTTCGAGAAAACCGCCATGGGGAATTCACAGAAAGGGTTGGAGCCATCTTGGCCAAGCGGGCAGCAGCTGCCAGTGCAGAACGGTACGCGTCAGCAGTCATGGCAGCTTCTACGAACGGTACCACTACAGCACTCTCCACAACTGTGACACCGACACAGCCGAGCTCGCCGGAACAGCCAATGGAGGCCTGCTATCCTGTAGTGCTAATGAAAACTGACATGAACTGTCATGACAACTTGGAACGTGATGGCGAAGGTTTGTGATGTGTCCATTTTCTGCTCAAAGTAATCACTAGAAGTTGGTTACCTTGCATTGTACATTGCTTTTTGGTTATTACTAGCAAGGAAAAATGATCAAATTGATGAATCAAATGATGAAATTCATCAAAAACTGAAGCTGGTCTGGTTGGTAACTCATTGTGAGTGTATCAAGAACTGAATACACTCAAGACGAGTCCCCAACTTACCAACTAGCCCAGCTTCACTTTTTGACAAATCAAGATGAAGTTGATACTCTATGCTTATTGTGCATTAATCATATTCCTAAAAAAATTGTAGTAGGTTACACAGAGTGCTCGATGTGTAAAACCTGTGTTTCTTATCAGGTGAACCATGTGTTGTAGAATTGTCAAGATAGACACACTAATTAAGCTTTGTAATTAAAAGAGCTGGTCTAAATCTTCCTGGACAAACATAGCACCTTAGTGGATAGAATTGCAGTGAATGTGCAACTGTGTAGTTGAAGTAAAAACATAAGAGCTTTAAATATACACTGTGAATACGAGGACAGTATTGGGCATACAATGTTTTTCATAATTGCATACCCTACGGCAACCTTTTCTGCTCTGTACTGAGCACATGTCCTATTGTTTCAGGGGAACGAAACCATCACCCCACATCAGCTGTGGTCCCAGAAATCACTTACGACAGCCCAGATGAGCAGGATCATGGTTCGCAAACAGAAACCGACCATGACAGACACACAGAGCCTGCCACTGACACAACAGGCAATGGCAACAGCAATATCCGAATGCAACAAAAGGTCATACGCCTCCTCAGCCAGTTGGTCACAGAAAACCGGAGGCAGGCACAAGCCACCGAGGCTTTTCAACGACAAATTCTCTACCAGCTCCACCTGATTACCTGCTCACTTCAGGTGATTGCAACAAGCAGGACCCCTTCAAATCATCACGACGACGATCGACATGATCGGCACCCAACCTCTGGAGCCAGTTTTGGGACTCCGGAAAGTCAGACGTCAACGAGAGACTCGCCGATGAACAGCGTTATACATGTTAAACAGGAAGTATCTGCCGAGGACAGTAGTTGATGATGAAGGAGATATTAGCATCTTCCATGAGAATCGTGATTTTAGGGAGTGTACGAGAAAGTTGCTAACAGCTGCTTGGAGGTAAGGTAAGGGTGGCAACTGCCCATACTGTTTGATCTTGGAGATCACAGGAACAAGTTTGCATATGTTAATTGTTTCGAATGCAAGGTGTTGGCAATATTTATGAACAGAAACTACCTTGAGAACAGATTCATCGAAAATGGTTAAAAATTGGGGTTTTATCGCTTTTAAAGTAAACAGATTCAGTTATGTAGATTAGAAAAGTGCCACACTTTTCTATGTTATGTGAAGATTTTCAGCGTTCTGACTTTTTACAACTAGTGTGCACAGATAAACTAACACCATATCACTGGGCATCCTATAGTACATTCAATGGAAGTTTACAAACCCAGAAATTAGGCGAAGTTGGTGCTGAACATCTTGTGGTCGTACATACCTGCTGGAAGTGGGTACAGTACTGTTGCCTGTTAATTCAGTGCACCCAAGTGCCTGAACAATTAGAGATGATGCTGCCGTTGTGACAAACATATGTGATATTGTATTCGAGACATCATATTTTAAATATCTCACCATAGTGTTAACTATTGCTTTACAGAGAGGGCCATAAGTAGGAATTGGCAACAGTCCTCGGCTGCAAAATATACCGGTGAATTTTTTCTAATGCAGTCTACGCTGTGCAAAGAATGCATAATTTCAGTGGAATGATGTCTGGGACGATGCAGTGTGTCCTTCTATATCCACCATTCTATTGTCGCTGTTGTCCTATAGGTAAACTGGCTCACTTTCCTTGTTAGTTTTCTCACCACAAAACGTTTGCAATTGAAAGCATGTTTAGCTCTGTGATATCTTATGTGTACAGGGTGTTCTTTTAGCTGCACCAGATTTAAAAAAAAAGCTATGAGAGCAGCATAGATACTGCTTTTGCAGTTGAGTTATTCGGCCATGTTGACATCCTCTTGAAGAGAGCATGTAACTACTAGATGACAAATTACCTAGAATTCATTAATTAACTCTTTAGTTATGGGCTTTTGGGCAAAAAGTGAGATATCAGTATGGGAGACAATCCACGTTGAAAACCATGCTGTTTTTTAAGTGTCTTGAAACGAGGACATACGTTGAAATTGGTATTTTCTGGCGCAAAGATATCAAACATACGTTGAAATATCCCTCGCCGAATTTTGCTATGCAAATGAGCCAAAACCGCATAGGGAGCACAGCACTCATTCCACATCAGAGGGCCACATGCTTTGGAGCGATGGAGATAATTGGAGTGGGTGCAGACCTGCTGGCCAGATCAACCGATTTGCAGCCAAGATAAGCCAATGACGAAGGTCATATGTTCCTCAGGTGCGCGGTTTTGGTTTCTACGCGTTTGTATAGCAATATTCGGTGATGGATATTTTGAACACATATGTTCGCTTCAGGATTTCTAAAAAAACAGAATGGCTTTCAACGGGGATTGTCTCCCATTCTGCTATCGCACTTTTGCCCAAAATGGTAATTAAATTATTAAGGGCAATTCGTTGAAGAGGTAATTAGTCATCCAGTAGTTACATGCTCGCAAAAGATGTCCGCTTGGCAGTATAACTCAACTGCAAAAATGGTGTCTATGCTGCTCTCATACTTTTTTTTTAAATTGGTGCAGCTATAAAGAAAAACCTGTATATAACATATATTAAAGCACTAATTTGTACAGCCATTACATGCTGAATTATAACGAAAGGAAAGTTAGGTAGCAAGCGAGCTGGTGGTGACGATCCATGACTTGAAAACCCGAGACGAGGTAGGGACGTGTTTGTGTTTGTCTGTTATCGTCCCTACCTCGTCTCGGGTTTTCAAGTCATGGATGCTGAATTGTTATTTTGAACTGCATAATACAGCTGTGCATTTACAGCAAACCCTCATTATAAATTGCTCCTTTTTTTTATTATCGCTTTATTGGTAGTTTTATGTTGTCCCTGCTGAACCACACGTTTTGGACCGGATTATTTTAAGTGTACTGGCCTGCCGACCCCGCATAGTGCGAAAGGCCGTAGACTCTAAACACAGAACTTCACTGCATAAGAGACTTTGTGCCAACCATTTTGCCGAATAATACAATTATCACTTCTGATTGGAGGAGACAGTTGGGCGTACGCCTCCCATTTTCAACAAATCAAGAAAGAGAAAATGATATCATTCAGAATGACGACTGGTTCCGAGTCTATCGTGCGGTCGGGTTCTGTCTTTAGTGGTATATACGTAGGGCCTTGTACTTTTGTGCCCGGTAAAACGTAACATATGATGTACCTGATGAAATTTCCATGAATTTCAAGCAAGCTTTAAGGTGTTCAGTGATTTGGCATACCATACAAGTCATCGTTTTCACAACCTCTGTGGTGATAATTTATAGTCACTTGCCCGAGAAAAAGCAGGCTATCTTCCATTCTTGACACTTCACGCAGGATAGGCGTAATTGTTTCTGTGGATATGCTACATACTCTGTCATGACTTGTGTAAGCTCTCTTGTAGTATATGCCACCTTCCACAATACTCCATACCAAAAGTACGGATGTCAGCAATAATTGCCGAATGCCCTACATTTACCAAAGCATAATAATTCAGCAAATTGCACAATCATTTTACAGCTCTTAATATGCACTTGTTTTTTAGTGGAGCGCTAGCCGCAAGAAACAGAGGAATGGGACAACAAAGTGCAATAAGTTGTATGTATGTGTTCACACAAAGTGGATCAGCTGATGAAGGAATAGCTGTGAATGGGAGAGATACATGTGTGCTGGCAAAGCAGCTGAGGCAGAAAGCCTTTTGTCTGATTAGTAGACACAGGAACATCAAGACAATGCATGCTTCACGTATATCCCCCGTTGTCAAATGCTGTTTGTAAGCAGTGTTATCATGAAGCACACATAAGCATATTTTAAGGATTATTTCGCATATTTTGTACTAGTGGTGCTATGCAGCAGGGACGGCGCTGCCCCCTCCATGTCTGGCAGGTGATATGGGGGTAAGTAAGCCAAGGCAACCCTGCAACACCATTGTTACTACACATCGTGCTGATTACAAAGTGTCACAGTAGTGACATGTAGTAATTCTGGAACTGGACGTTTTTTTGTTGCATGTATACAAGGTCTGTGCACTTCAGTAGCTCTACGGTCCCGAAATATGATACTAAAACGTATGTTCTGAGCTGTGTTCTGCTTCACTAGACTACACAGGCGCGGATCTAGGGGGGGGGGGGGGGGGGGGGGTCCAGGGGTCTGAACAGACTTAAACATAGGGTTCAATGGTCCAATCCCAGCATGCACGTGGCACTTGTCCACAGCGCCCCCCCCCCCTCCCCCCCCCCCCCCTCGGGAAAATCCTAGATCCGCCCCTGAGTGGAGTGTCTGGAGCATTAAAGTGGTTGTGACACTTCACCCCATGTTGCGCTGTACAAATTCGAAAGACTGTTATCTAAATCGATCTGACCCTGCACCCCAAGTTTTACAGCAAAGGGTATAATGGATGTGTAGAAAATCTGCATCACAATTATCAAAACTCATCTGGCCTTGACATCACGGCAGGTGTCTCCACCAGTCAGGCAGTGCGGGAGAGGTCATGTGCTTACGAGAACCAATGGGAATGGCTGAAGCTCTCGCTCCTCTGATGTCAAAGCCTGATGCGGGCGTGTGTTCAGTCGGTATCTCGACAACTATGACACGTGGAAAAACAGTTCTCTTATCCTCAACATGCTGGCGTGCAGTACAATATGTGCATGATGCAATGAACCACAATACCAAAATGTCACATCCCCTTTAGTGATCTGTGAAGGCAACCATATTCCTTAATTTTCTTCTCTTCTGCGCTCCCTTTCTTATGATCATACCTGTTTGTTCGCCTGTCTCGTGGCTGCTCAGCCGTCACTGTGAGGTATTTCATGTTGCAGTGCAGATCACAAATACCATCTGGTGACTGTATTTGCTGTGCACGCGAAAGAATGAGCATATTTATGTTGCGAAATTTTAGTGCACAAAAGTTCAACCTCTGGTGATACGAGACCCTGCTGAATTGGTTGCCTATTTCTGTGCTCTATAGTGTAGGTAAGCAGTACTTCTGAGAGAGCACGAGCAAATGAGTATGTATGCATCTATATGTTCATCAGACAATACTGAGTTATGTGCTTTGATTACACATGCTGATAGGGCCAGCAGAGTGGAAAGCAGTCTAGTGACCAATGTGCCGAATAGCTGCGCTGCCCCTATATGTCAACAGAACAGGCATTTGCTATAACCACCACGGTATGCAAGCCATATTTATGAGAATTCTCAGCTGGAAGATGTTGCAAGAAAACACAGACGTTGAATACTCCCACACACCACCTTTATTATATTACACAGCACAACGTGTATCCCCTCTTCTGTAATTACTAGAGCTGGGTTTTAGTTAATCAACATTCCACGCATTTTGGTGCGGGTTGGTCCTGTTCATCCCCAACACAAGTTATACCTACACTCCTCTTTCTACAGTTTTGTCAATTTTCACTAATGGAAAGTCCACTATTCATGCTTTTCATTTTCTAGAACTTTTTGACACCGGTGTCGCTGTACATAAAGAAACATTATCTTGAACGGAAGAAAATTCACATATTTTGCTGTCTATTTATGAGATGCTTTTTATTTAGTGAGAAGTGACTAGTGGTGTGGCAGGAGACTAATGCCATGTACTTATTTATGTAACTTGGAGTTGGATGCAATACAAAGATTATATTTTTTATAATATATTATAAACAACCGCATCTTGGGAGCTGTCTGCTCTGGTTTACACAACCAAAGCTGTATTATTCACAGAGTAAAGCAAATGTATTGCTTCATAAGTGACTGTTTTCCTTCTACTTTATGCAAGATATTGCACTTTAAAATGATATGAAGTTGATTAAAAAGTCTATAATATTGAACTTCCAATGGTTTTTCCACTTGTTACATTTTTCCTACTTAACGAAGAGCACTTCTTCCAGTAACAGCACTAGATGAGTCAATACTTGGAATGGTATGAGGAGGGACCAAAAAATAACGAGATTTTTTTATAGAGACTGGAGGGACGTTACTACAGACGTTTGCGGAATCTGACAGAAGAATCTCGCATGAAACGAGTCCGTGCAAAATTTGTTCCTCGTCTGCTCGCTGAGGACCAGAGAGCTAACCACCGGGACGTCTGCCGTGATTTGAAGGATCAATTGGAAACTGATCGAGACTTTTTGTCCGAAATCATCACGGGAGACAAATCGTGCTGTTATGGGTACAACCGGAGACCAAGCATCTGTCAAGTCAGTGGAAAAGTGAATCTCATCTCAGAGATGAAGAAGGCAAGACAAGTGAAATCAAACGTGAAAACAATGTTGATCTTCTTTGACATGAAAGGGCTTGTCCATTTTGAGTTTGTACCGCAAGGTTAGACGGTTAACCAGCATTTTCACCTAGAAGTGCTCAAGCGGTTGTGTAATGCAGTTAGGAGAAAATGCCCCGATTTGTGGAACTCGGTTCAGTGGCTTGTGCATCACGACAACGCTCCCATACACACAGCACTGAGCGTGCAGCAGTTTCTCATGAAAAACGGGATGACAATGGTTCCCCAACCCCCTACTTCCCAAACCTTGCCCCCGAGATTTTTTAATTTTATTTCCTAAAGAAGAGCTAAAGAAGAAAACAACGGAGGCGCTGAAGGCTATCACCTTGCAAAAGTTCTAGAACTGTTTTGAACAATGGAAAAGCAGTGGGACAAGTGTATTGGGTCTCAGGGAGAGTACTTCGAGAGCAGGGGTGGCGAAAAAGGGTGGGGGGGGTTACAGGGGTTACTGTAGACCCCCTGAATTTGTGAAGGGGGTGCAAAATTCCCATGGAGGTGGGGTGCCAAAGTGTTATCTCAGGTGCTGCATGCGAATAAAATGTCGTAAACCCTTTTCCTGAATCGATCAAATTGCCAGCATAGTCAAGGCCATAGGTGGAGAGTTTTCAATCTGCCGGAGGGGGCCGGGGCACAACGTCCCCCCCCCCCCCCCCCTTTTCATGCACAGAGGTTGGGCAGGGTGTCGGGAATTCTGTGTTGCGACGTTGTGAGGCAAATTTTTACAGGATTTTCATGATCACTCGCATGAAACCCGCGATTCTTACGATATCCCTCAAAACTTTCATCTTGAGTGTCAGCTGGGTAGACTTCACGGAGGGAGCCTGGCCCCCCTGGGAAAGTTCCGGGCGGGGCTCATGCCCCCGAGTCCCCCCCGCAGTCGGCACCTATGGTCAAGGCTTTGTCGATTGATGCGGTAGGACTCACGAGGACATGACCCAAAAGTGTTCACGGGTTCCAGGATGTTTTACACAACTCTCAGTCTCGTGTGCCATGAGCTGTAGAATCGAAAGCTGCACCCCACAGCATGGCGCATACGATTCCAGGCTCCACAGAAAAGACAGACATAATGCAATACACATTCAATCTATACAAGACAAAAACAATAAAGCATTTGTCACTTTTTGCCATTCAGACTGCCTCGAATTTTTGGGACCCGGGCATGAGTTGGTGGTGGGGGATGGAAGGGGGCGCCGGTTGGGATCTGTGGCCCCCCTGAGCCATTGAGCCATTGACGTTATCACTGCATTACGCAAGTGTGAAAGAAGTACCCAAATACCGCGCAAACGCTGACGGTCGGGAGGCAAAATGCCGGCCCACTATACCGCTTGTGTACCGGTGAAGTACGTCGAGACGCTGCTGGAAAACGCCGGTAGTCGCACCTGACAACCGAAAGCACGCTATGCTCGCCAGGCGCGGATCTGGGGGGGGGGGGGGGGTTCCAGGGGTTCGGACCCCCCTCAATTCCACACTAGAACATAGGGTTCAGTGGACCATATCCCAGCATGCACGTGCACTTGTCCACAGCTGTACACTTGTCCTAGATCCGCCCCTGATGCTCGCCAACTTTGCCATGTTGTGCTGTATGGTTTGTCATAGCGTGTTTGTCCCGCGTTTCTTTCCGCGTTTTGTAGTTTGAGTGACAGTATCGTCCATCGCGTCATTGGACCATCACCCGAAAGTGTGCGCAACCAAACAAAAACATCGCAATAACTTCGTAGCACAGACGGTGTTGCGAAACGCGATCGCTACGATCGCTGAGACGCGCGTGCCAGATACCCACGCGCGAAATCGCGATTTTTTGTTTTCGTGTCATTTTTAGTGCTAAACTAAGGGTGCGCAAATATGCGATGGCGCAAACTATGCGAGTAAATACGGATAGACGAATTTTTGAAAAAAAATTCTTGTTATTTTTGGGTCCCCCCACCCTCGTATGTGTACAGGGTAGTGGTATATTACGTACGGTCAATTTCTAAGTAGAGTACAGAATTGAATAGTCATATCAACGTTTCTTCAAAATGAAATGTGCTCCAATGGTGTGGTTCTAACTGGTCCCAAGCAACACCAACTCATTCACAGTCAATAAATCGAACACAGGCTGAACGAATCGGTTCCTGTCAGTTGGAAAGATTTGTCCACGAGTTCAGTATGGCTATTAAACTAAGTGATACACTGGGGACACTCCACACAAACATATCTTTCTCAATAACGGTACTGATTCGGTACAATCTTTCTGCAGTCGGTGTCATGATCTACGCATCAATACGTTGCTAGCTTGCCTACTTTAGTGTATCAGCCGTGAAGTTAGACTACAATTATATGTATCTAGATTATAGCTACAATTTGCACTGTTCCTCAGTGCTGAAATTTTGAGGTTACTGACAATGCTGGTCACCAGAATATTCGTATTCAAACTTACATTACATTATGTATAAACAGTACATCCCCCTTGAGAGTTACATTCTTGGAAAAATAACTTAAGTTAAAAAAGTGACAAAGTCATAAATTATAGGTGCCTTGGGAGCAGCTGTACAATGAACTGCATGCTGTCATCTAGTATGGTAGCGTGTCCACTTCTGCCCTTCCAAAATTCGTTTCAACTGTGCAATCACACTGCAGATTGTGTGGATGTTGTGTAGCACCCCTAGCAGATGGTACTTCCATAGGAGTGGAAGATTATGACATAGTTGCAATAATCTAGTAGGGCACGGTGCAATGCTGCGACTGAGAAGATAACGAACAGGCGGCAAGGCAAGGGGTGACGATGATGACTGAGTAATTGGAGAGGACATCGTTTGTTAGATGCACTGAGTCAGTGGTGGACTTGCAGCTCCAGGTGATGATTCGTTCATCATAGCTTGTTCACTTGTTCAATTAACTCACAAGTTTAGAAAGCAATTTTTTGCTCAGGCAATATGTTTGTTTGCTTGCCTTGTAATGCAGAGCGAATGCAGTACCCTCTCTGCGACCTGGACCTGACTTTTTTTGTCAAATGTCTTCTTTCATAGTCTTTTAAGGGGATTTTATTGTGTTGTAGCACAAGTTATAGGATGCTCACATAGCTGTGCACATAAATAAGAAAAAAATTCTTCTACATATCCCTTGTGGGTTGCACCTGATGAAAAGAAGGGTTCATGAATGGTCGTGTAGAGCTCTACTGTGATACACCGACCACCTTTTGCATGTCTAAGGCGTACTTTCTACATGAATATTACCTGCTGGGCTCTGGCACTCAAGTTGGGCTGTGACATGACACCCGTATCAGCTCGTTACTGCCACATATGTTAAAATATATTTGTATCAGCAAATCTTGGAGTGTTGTGTCTTCCCAAGCAAGCAATGGTCGACGGTTGGCAAAAGGTCGGATGACAGTTGGCCAACGACTCTTTCGGCCACCCAACGTTGGCGCAGCGTTGCATAGTGATAGGCAGAGCGAGGATTGGAAAGCCGTCGGCAAGGGTACAGATCCGTATCAAGAAACGAGCTCGTTGGCCAAGCACTTGCCAAAGCTTTGACTAATCTCGCCTGGGCGAGAGGGAAACGTAGAATGGTCTAGCGCTGCATAAGTTCGACTTTCGGTGGACCAAGGGAATTTCTCAAAACTAAAGCAGTAAGAAACAGAAGCGTTACCTCCATGGCGAGTTAATAGGACAAGCAATTCATCATTTCAGTGTCGTTTGTGTACGCGTCAAATTAAACTTAGACACGCCTCACCCTTCATTTTGACACACACGCGAACAGGTCTCTCGAATTTGCGGAAGCTCGCGAGACAAGTTATGTATAGTATCTGTTTTTCCTCAGGAAACGTTGTGGGAAATACGAGCAACAAACAAACAAATAATGGTATATCGTTACCTTACGCCGCGAGACAATTGAGTCTGAAATGAGGGACGCCGCAGGAATGCTTTGGTCTGTATCTTGGCACAAGCTTGGCACAACGTAGGCTGGCCAATGCTTGGCAAATCGTTGGCCAAGGTACAGATCCGTATCAAGAAACAAGCTTGTTGGCCGATGATGTACCAAGCAAGGCCAGGTAGGCCATCCTAACTATAGCCTAGCTTGACCCAACCTTTGTTTGTTGCTTGGGTTGTGTTCACAAGAGAACTACCTGTTGATCCCGCCGATTTTCCCCAGCATTTGACGAACCCACTCTTTGATCAATGGTAGCATTTTATGTTGTTATATCGCGTGTCCGTTTCTTTGTAGAAGGGCTATAGCGTTCGGTCTGGTTGGAAAACGACCGAAAACCAGTGTGGGAAGGTCGAAACAAGACAACGGACACACAACTGTTTTATTGTAACAGAACATATACTTAGTGAACATGAAAGAACTGATGTTCTGAGGCTGGAACAACATAGAAGGGACAAATACAGTCGAACCTCGATATAACGAAACCCACGGGGACTGCAATTTCTTTCGTTGTATCGAACATTTCGTTGTACCGAATTGAAGGTCACGGATCGCGACCTTTGCGAGGGTGCGCGCTGTAGATAAGCGTCGATAACTCCCGCGACGATGCGGAAATGTTTTTCGTGAAAAATGACAACAACTACAAATACAGCGCCAAGGTGCACCTACAGCATTTTATTCTTGCGTGAAATAGCCGGTTATACGCGTCTGCGTCGTGCCTAGAAGACGCGGTGTCACGCATTGTTCGTACGCCGCCGAAGCCTCCGCAGCTTTCTCCATATCGTGTTGCGATCTCCCGCAAACCTTCTACGTCTATGACAGTGCGTTTTCCGTAAGGCTCTCCGTTGCTACGGCATGTTTGTCCACGTCAAGAAAATCATCTAGGCTGATTTTGTCATTTACGCCGCCACGCGAACGAAGCGTTTCCCACGCGCGCGATGGCGCCTTGCGTCTCGTGCTCTTTTTAGTTGGCTGCAACCGGACGGTTCAAAACAAGCGCGAAAAGGAGAAGCCTCGGAAGAAAATCCCTAACCTTCCAATGACTCAGACTTCCTTTTGTAGGCACCAGATTCCTCCCGACCATAATCGCGCGTGCCATCTTTCGCCGCGGGAACAGGACGCAGCTCGCGCCCTTTGTTTTCATGACCCTAAAGTCGGCTTTGGGGTCATAAACCTTATCTCGTTCTTTCGTTGTATCGAGGCGGGGGCTAAAAAGTGTTTCGTTGTAGCGGGAGTTAAAATACATTGATCTCTATGGCCATCTGCCGGGGAATCCAAATTATTTCGCTCTATCGCGAATTTCGTTGTATCGCGTTTCGTTGTAACGAGGTTTGACATACAAAGTCCTACAGCAGGCTAACCTTTTCAGTGACTTTCATCTTTCATCGTATACTTAGTGTGTTCTGTTCGATGTATTAACTGAAATGTACCAACTTACCGAAACAGAACCTCGGACGTGCGCACGCAAGAAGTCGGAACGCAGTGGCAGCAGTACCGAACATGTATTTTCCTATCCGACCGCCAACAATGCTCAACAGCGACTCTTTCGAGAACATGTTCGAGAACATCCAAAGGTGGCGCCACTATACTGCAGCACTTTGGTCCGTAGTCCACTGCGTCTCATGAGTGCACGAGCTTACGCCAGCCTTGTCATTCAAGAGGGGAAAAAAAAATCTGTGTTTTGGGGTATGAAGTCCTGTTGGGACAAGAGACATACTTTCAGAATTTATGCATCTCTACTCAAAATTCCTCAAAACGCGTTTAGCCTTCATGTGCAATGTCCGTCGTAGGCATCGAGTATGAAGGCGATCGGTAATTTTCCGAGGACCCCCACACTCCGAAATATCTTGAACACCTCCAAATTACCTGTCAGGAAGGCGAAAAAAGGCCGAAGATTCAGCAGGTATGGGTGCCACCCCACCCCCAGATGAAAACCCTGGGGAAATCCATTTAGCGATGGTGCTTACGCGAAATCGATGCATAGCATTGGACCTGGAACAATAAACTAGTCAAAGGCAAACGAGCAGATAAATCCGAGCCGTGGTGTAAAATGGCTTAAGAATTCAGCAAAAAGACGATACATGTGTGTCGAGGGCCGGCGAGAGAAATTAGAGGGCCCGGGGAGGGGTCATGCCCGGGCCCCCATTCTCACGTCTGGATAACATAGTCCAAGTATTTCTTCTTTGTATGATTACGATGGGCCTTGGGTCGTGCGGGCCCCTGATGAGGCCCGGGGCGTAATCCCTGCCTCCCCCCCTCGCCGGCCCTGTGTGTGACCCATTTTGTGTGTCTTTCCAGTTACCCAGTTCCACGAGCACCATGCTGAAAATCGTAACGCCTATATTAAACAGCATACCCCGTTCCTCAATCAGTTCCTACAGACCATAGGCATATACCTATAGTCATAGGCGCCGACTGTGTGGGGGCTTGGGCCTCCTTCTGAACTTTCTCATGGGGGCCAGGCCGCCTCCGAGATGTCTATGCAGCTGACACTCAAGATGAACGTTTCCAGGGATATCCTAAGAATCGCGTGTTTCATGCGAGTGAACATGAAAATCCTACAAAAATTTATTTATTTATTTATTTATTTATTTATTTATTTACAATACCCCAAAGGCTCTTGCGAGCATTGCATGGGGGAGTGGGGTCGTACAGATATTAGGTATAACAATAAATACACTTGACAAATAACAGTGCGAAAAGCAAGGAATCAATTGATTATTAGTGAATGGTTAAATGGTAGGTGATATCTTCCTATGAAACGTGGTGTGATCAGTGAGCTCCGCAATATTCAAGGGAAGATCATTCCAGTTAATAGTAGTCTTACAAAAAAAATGATTTAGCAAAGATATCAGTGTGGCAGGCGAAACGAGTTACCTTGTACAAATGGTCGAAGCGGGGAAAGATTGTGGAAGAACGAGTGATAGGGGAAATGCTAGGCGGAATGGTATGAATGAACTTGTGAAACAGAGACAACCTTGCAATGTATCGACGTTTTTCTAGGTTAGGGAGTTGAAGTTGTTGTTTAATTACCGAGACTGAAGAATGGCGTGAGTAATCACCAACGATGAAACGGGCTGCTCTATTCTGGATGGCTTCAAGAGCGGAAGATAAGTATTGTTGAGGAGGGTCTCACAAAGCTGAGGCATACTCCAGTTTTGAACGTACTAGTGATAAGTATGCTAGTTTTCTAATTTCCTGGGGTGCGAGTTTCAGGTTACGTCGAATATAGCCAAGAGTCCGGTTAGCATTGCCAGCAATGAATTCAATGTGCTTGTTCCAAGTTAGGTCTTGGGAGAGGTGAATGCCAAGATACTTGTAAGAGCTTACTTTAGTGAGAGCAATGTCGTTTAGTGAGTATGGATATGGAGAAAAACGGCTGTAATTGCGACGGGCAAAAGTAATAACATTACATTTGTTAAGGTTAAGAGGCATCTGCCAGGTTAAACACCACGAATGAACTAGTGAGAGGTCATGTTGGAGAGCAACCTGATCAGAAAAGGAAGAAATCTTGCGATAGATAACGCAGTCATCGGCAAATAGCCGTGTGGTGGAAGAAATATTATTAGGGAGGTCGTTAATATAAATAAGAAAGAGAAGGGGACCAAGCACCGATCCCTGAGGGATACCAGATGTTACAGCAAAAAAATCGGAACGATGATCATTGCATATTACGAAGGAAGAGCGATTCGTGAGGAAGTCTTGTATCCAATAATAGGTTTTACAGTCAATATTAGTAGCACGAAGTTTCTGTAAAAGGTAATTATGAGGCACTTTGTCGAAAGCCTTACGGAAATCTAGAAATACGGCGTCAGTTTGTGCAGATACGTCAGCGTTAGAAAAGAGGTCATGAAGAAAAGATGCAAGCTGAGTTTCGCAGGAACGGTCCCTACGGAAACCGTGTTGGAGTGGATAGAAGAAGTCATTCTTCTCAAGAAATCTCGCAACATGTGAATAAATAATGTGTTCTAGCAGTTTACAGCAGATACTTGTTAGTGATATGGGTCGGTAGTTATTAGCTAATTGGGTGTCGCCAGACTTAAACACTGGGATGATCTTCCCTACTTTCCAATCATATGGTAGCATTGAATTATGCAAGGACTGTGAAAAGATGTATGCCAGGATCATGCTAGAGGTTTGCCTGGTCATGATTAGTACTTTGGTATTGATATCATCTGGCCCAGAGGATGTGGATGATTTGAGTGACTCGATTAGCTTGCAGATGCCTTGGGAAGTGATACATTCCAATGGCACGCATTCTTCTTGAGGTATGTACGTAGTATGGTCCTTATGGCTTATAGTGAAGACAGAGGAAAAATGTGCAGCAAATAATGAAGCACACTCGTTCGGGGGTATTGAATTCCCACCGGAGTCTGACAGACGGATGGCTTTGTCCTTAACAGGAGATATCTCATTCCAGAATCTCCTTGGGTTGTGAATAAGGAGCGAAGGTAAATCCTGGCGGAAGTATTTGGTTTTTGCTTTTTTTAGTGCACATTTGTAGGAGCGAGCGCACTCGTGATATTCGTTCCAGTGGTCAAGAACAGTTGAGGCCTTGGCCTTCTTAAATAATCGCTTCTTTTTGTGACGAAGGACTTTTAGTTCTTTCCTAAACCAAGGAGCATTTTTGTGATTTATTATGCGTAACTTAGGGACATGCAAGTCGACAAGCCGGTTAAGGGTGTCGCGAAAAAGACACCAGTTTTCGTCAACAGATCGCTTGTGAAAACACAAAACAAACTCATCATGAAATGTTCGTAGACCGGCGTTAATCGCGTCAAAATTGGCCCGTTTATAGTCTCGAATAGGTTTGGTGACTATGTTATTATGGTGGATGGATGAGGCAGACGGTAACATGAAATGTACAATCTTGTGGTCACTCAACCCATCAAAAACAGAGAGAGAGGTAACGTCCTCTGGATGCGAGGCAAAAACAAGGTCAAGTATGGATTCGGTTAAAACAGTACTTCTAGTTGGTACAGATACAAGTTGCTCTAAATTAAAAGTTAACGAAAGGTCGATAAAAGCTCTAGCATCTGGAGATGAGGGGGCACTCAGGTTAGTCCAATCTATATGCGGGTAATTGAAATCACCAAGCAGAAGAACATGACTTTTTGGATGCTTATTGCTGACGAATGCTAAAATGTCATGCAAACATTGGACAAACAAAGCCGAGCAATTAGGTGGGCGGTAACACACACCAATGACAAAGTCAGGGTAGGTATGGGACAGCGACACCCAACATGATTCAATTTCAGTATCAACGTGAATAGAGGTAGCGGACAAGTGCTTTTTAACGGCGATCAGTACACCACCTCCTTTCTTTACTTGCCTATCACATCTAAATACATGATAGTCGCCAAAGCAAGTGTTCATCTCTATATCGTGTATATCAGGTGACAACCAGGTCTCTGTTAGGATGACGATATCCGAGGAACAGTCGTACAAAACACTACATAAAGCGTCAAGTTTTGGAATAACACTCCTAATGTTCATAAAAACCACGGAAAGCGAATACACTGATCTGCTATTCACAACAGGTGATACACTACTCACATCTTGTAGCTACGCCGTTAATTCTTTAACATGGGATTCGTCGTGGTTGTATTGGTAGCACTTCGAACCGATGAATAGTTTGTCATACCTGAGCTTAAAGGGCTGTGACTGATTTTTGCCAAATTCGACCAGTTTACGGCGGGCGAGTCGCGTGGCACTAGAGAAATCGTTCGAGATGCTTAAGTCGGTACCCTTAAGCGCTTTACTACACGTTAGAACCTGATCTTTAAGCTTGAAGGAACAGAACTTTGCGATAATCGGCCGAGTCTTATTCGTACGGAATGTGCCTATGCGGTGAACACGCTCAAAATCAGAGGGCGTACACTGCATGCCTAACTTTGTATTACATACATCAATAACCTTTGACTCAGACTGAGTCCAGGTCTCGCTGGCTATGTCAGGGATCCCATAGAAAATAATATTTGACCTACGAGAACGATCTTCAAAATCATTCATGCGAGATTCAAGGGCCCTTACGTGGGTTGCGTTGGTGGCGTTCGATAGTTTGATCTGAGATATGTCTGCTTGAATGCCGTTGAGGAAATCTGTTTGTGTGCTCTTGACGTCCGACAAGTCTTTTTCAACTGAGTTCAGTTTGGACGATAAGGCTGATAAGGCTTCATCAGTAGATTGCTGCCTGAGCTGGAGCGTTCTCACATCAGCTAGCAACGTATTAACATTCGTATCTAATCTGGACAGGATTTCCAGTGCGGTACCTAGTTGTTCTTCCTGTGCCTTAGTCATAGGGCCGGGATTTGTTTCAATGTCACCGGATAACAGAATTACTCGCAACATGTATACATACGAATGACACAAGTTACATAGGTCAGCGAATTGTGGGGGTGGCAGCAGCAGTAACAAGCAAACATCATCACTACAGTATGATGCACTGTGACTGACCTGCAATACAATGAAGAACGGGTAAGGCATCATGCTCAGACTGCTGCTGCCGTTCCCACTGAAGCTGAAGATGTGCAGACACGGTTTAAATTCGTCCTGCTGTGATGACGTAGATGCGGAGCGGAAGTAGGGGGCCTGTAGTAGCGTGCCGTCTGGGTAGACAGTAAATCCACCTGACGAGCTGCAGTAACCGTCTCCTGGCGCGGAGACAGTGCCCTCGCCGGGGACATCATAGAAAGCCGGCGACCATGTGTTGATAGGTAACGGCACGTGTGTGCCGCAAAAAGCAGAAGATAGCAGCAGCTGCAATACAATGAAGAACGGGTAAGGCATCATGCTCAGACTGCTGCTGCCGTTCCCACTGAAGCTGAAGATGTGCAGACACGGTTTAAATTCGTCCTGCTGTGATGACGTAGATGCGGAGCGGAAGTAGGGGGCCTGTAGTAGCGTGCCGTCTGGGTAGACAGTAAATCCACCTGACGAGCTGCAGTAACCGTCTCCTGGCGCGGAGACAGTGCCCTCGCCGGGGACATCATAGAAAGCCGGCGACCATGTGTTGATAGGTAACGGCACGTGTGTGCCGCAAAAAGCAGAAGATAGCAGCAGCTGCAATACAATGAAGAACGGGTAAGGCATCATGCTCAGACTGCTGCTGCCGTTCCCACTGAAGCTGAAGATGTGCAGACACGGTTTAAATTCGTCCTGCTGTGATGACGTAGATGCGGAGCGGAAGTAGGGGGCCTGTAGTAGCGTGCCGTCTGGGTAGACAGTAAATCCACCTGACGAGCTGCAGTAACCGTCTCCTGGCGCGGAGACAGTGCCCTCGCCGGGGACATCATAGAAAGCCGGCGGCCATGTGTTGATAGGTAACGGCACGTGTGTGCCGCAAAAAGCAGAAGATAGCAGCAGCTGCAATACAATGAAGAACGGGTAAGGCATCATGCTCAGACTGCTGCTGCCGTTCCCACTCTTGCCTCACAACGTCACAACACGGAAACCCCGACCTCTGTGCAGGGTCGGTGAGAGGGTGGGGCAGCCGAGGATGGCGCCCCGGGTCACTTCAGGGGTCCGCGGGACCCAAGGCCTGTCGTAATCATATAAAGAAGAAATACTTGGACTGTGTTATCGCGACGTGAGGAGGAGGCTCGAGCATGACCCATCCCCGGGTCCCGTACTGCATCCGTGTACGAAGGGGGAGCGTTGTGTCCCCTCAGGCAGATTGAAAACTTTCCGCCTATGGCTATTGTTCTTCCTCGACACGTTCCGCTGGAATGGAGTACTGACGTACTACTTCAAGTTTGCATTGCAAATTTTAAGTTCGTTGCCCTGGAAACCGTTCAAAGTGTCGCGACGTCTAGGGAAGTTCCAGGACGGTTCTATAAAAGCTACGGTTCCCTCGTCCGTCAGCAAGGGGGAGGGAGGGGGGAGAGTCTGGCAAAAGACAACAGGACAACAGTTAATGAATGCCCATAGTTCCCAAGGTTAAAGACGTCAAACTTTCGGGAATCCGTCCAGGATTCCGCCCTAGGATTCGATGCCCGACGTGTCCAATCCCCAGCCACATCTCAGGAAAATACAGGCAGAGCAACTCAAACGAAAGGCACGTTGATTCTTTTATCTACAGGGTGATTTCAGGCAGAATCAGGCAGGGTGGTCCGGTAGACCTGTCAGATTTTGTTCGTTCCAATATACGTATATTCAAGCCTAGTGCTTAGGAAGTACATTGGCGGAAGAAATAGCTGAAAATATCAGTGATGGCCACTAACTACTTCTACAGTAGTTTAACTATAACTACTAACTACTTCGCGATGGAGTAGTTTAACTAGTAGTTCAACTACTTTTCAGGGGAGTAGTTAAAACTACTTCTTTAACTGCTGCAATGTATTTTAACTACATCTATGACTACTTAACGTTGTCCATCAACACCAATCCCTTGTAGTGTTCTTGGACACCTAAATATGAATCACAAGCAGTGATAATGATATTTAAAATATACTCTTGTGCCTATACGTCGTTTAATTCACACACTGTCGTAAAATCTACTGCCTGTCTCCTGTATATTATGCGCTGACAAAAGAGCTTGCTGCGGAAATATTTTCTATGGACTGAAAGCTTCCGCTATAAAGGTACGTACAACATACGACGGACCATGTAGAGATTTACACTCAGGCTCATTCGTTACAGATCAATGCGCCACGCACAAATATATAAACTAAGTTGCAGAATTATTTCACAGCAAATGAGGTTTCACTAGACAAGCATTAAAAGTGAAGATTTAGTACACATGCACGGCACAATTGCTCTGCACCTCCGTTCTCATCAAACAAGTAACTCAAGGTAAAAGTCGGAAGCACAATCGTGCCGTAAAGTTTGCGGCAAAATCGGAGGTAGTTGGCGTAAAATAGTAGTTTAACTAGTAGTTGCCACTACATTTCTGCAAGTAGTTGATCACTACTTTATAACTACAATGAGGGAGTTTAACTACATGTAGTTAACTACTGGCCATCACTGGAAAATATATTATAGTTGTTTTTTTAAAAACTAATGTTCAAGACTGACCATTTCGAGCACTGCGCTTCCTCGCTATCTTCAGGACTCGTATCTTCGTAGCCATTAAGGCCATGCAGTTATTTTTTCCACACTTATTGCCTATGTGCAGCTGTACTGTTTGCCCTATCTTTGAGGTTCTAGGTTTTGCAGGTGTCCAGATAAAAAAAATCGCAAATTCGCCTCATTTGCAGAAGAAATGCACTTTTTCGGCGACATTCGTCTGGAAAGTCTTCGGAAAACCCAGGGAAAACTTCAGACAGCACAGCCGGTGGTAGGATTCGAACCCACCACCTCCCAGTCTTCAGCACGACCTTGGCTGCCACCAACGAGCGGCCATGCCGCTGGTATCCGCGCATAACATCTGTTGTTCTATTACATCTTTCAGTACACAGCAAGCTTATTGGTGCATCTGTCATTCGAACTTCACCTCGTGTACGAACCCGTGCTTTCTCGCAGTTTGCGTCTCGGCCGTGCGCCGTATGGTCGGTGGATTACCGCGCGTGATAATTCATCAACCGACAAAAGGGCAAGGGCGCAAGCTAGCTGGTACATAGTTGAACGAGGGGAGCCGGGAGACATTGAGAATCTGTGTTGTGTCTCCTTTAATTTCTGCCTGTGTCTCCCGGTTCCCTTCGTTCAATTCATCAACGTCACGTTAAAACATGTCGTCCCGTTCGTTTCGTGCTATAACTTTTTCACACTGTCGCTTTTCTTTCATCTTTTTTAGCACCTTGGACAATCGTCGTCAACCGATGTTCGATTTTGCAATCTCAAGGCATCTACGTATCCTTTGGTGTCATTTTGATACCTATTTGAATAGCAAGGCGCTACTGCTAGTCATTTGCTTTGTCACTGCTTGTCATGTTTTTCTCTCTCTTTCTCTGGGCCGATTGGTACATCCCTGGGAGTAAACGCGCGCGGTGGCTCTGTGGAACCTGCTGGATTTAGCGTGCCACAGGTGTAACGCAGTATATAATGCACAAAACACACTTTGGTTAGCTTTTAAGTTGCGTTGTGTAAATTGTAGTTTCCATCTTGCAACCCCCGGTGCAGAGCCGTAGCTATGGAAGGGGGGGGGGAGAGGGGCAGCCGCCCCGGGCGTCCTCGCCAGAGAGGGCGCCGAACGGCAGGCCCTGGCAGGTTTTTGTATAGTATAAAGCGGGAATGAAGAGAATTTGAATTTACAATCTCGGCAGTACGATCGAGCGTTTTCTTTTCTTTGTTTACAGAGCTTCTGAACGCATTGAGAGAGGGGGGTGAGGGGCAATTCACGTTTACCCTTCCCCGGGCGCAAGCTCCCCTCGCGACGGCTCTGCCCTGGTGCCTCTTTGGCTGCAGCAGAGAAAGTGCATGATCATGGAAAAAGTTGCATCCTGGTGGAATGCAAAATTTCGTGTAACATGGGCCTAGTGCGGCCAATGAGGCTGTCGACACTAGAGCACTGCACGGCCTCTAGGTTACTCGAAAGCCCGAGCCCGACCCGTGGGCCGGGCCGGGCCGGGTAAGGCCTTCTTTTTGCGGGCCTGGGATGGGCACGGGTTTGACCATTATGGGCCCGGGCCGGGGCCGTACATTACCGGGTCTAGGTCGGGCTCGAGCCTGTGAACCCCACACTCTAAGAAAAAAAAAAGGGTGTGAAAAGGTGGTAACTTTTATAGTTACCACCTAGGTCAACATAGCGTCTGATAAAGGGTGTAAAAGGGTGGTAAAAGAAGATGTCGTATATCCAAATTGCTACAAAAAGGCGTACGCCCCCCTCGCTCACCGAATCAGAAGCGATAAACCTATCATTCCTGGCAATGGTTGGCGGACAACCTGCTATGCGGTGATGTTCTGTTTTGAGAGTGAGGTAGCAGGTAGAACTTTGCAACCTTTTAGGCACAACATATGCGACAACTATTACTTCCTAAAAGGTGTAACTGCTCCACGTTTTTTCTAAGGGTGCACTGTCAGTTAGCAACGGTCCACTTTTACAGCCCGCTACAATGGGCCTGGCCCGGGCCGGGTAGCCTATAAATTTCTCGGACTCTGGTCAGGTCTGGGCCGAATAACTTCGAAATTCTTCGGGCTCGGGTCGAGCCCGGGCCAGGTATGGAGCCACAGGCTTTCAGTGGCTACCAGCGGCTTCCCATGCGGCTCATGGCGGCTCGTCTCCATATCTATACGGCCGCCGAAAGCACGGTCGTGCGATTGGCGGACTCTTAATGACTACGTCATGTCGTGAAGGCCAAACTCTGTTTCCGACTTCGAGTGTGGGACATCCACCGATCCTGCTTAGCTTTCCGAGAGGGGGGCAGGGGGGGGCGCAGATGGTCATAATTTAAATTCAAAAGTCGTTATCATTACCCTGTCGCATATCAGAGGTTTCGATTGTCGTTACGCTGCTATCTAGTGTCTCGTTGCTGCACGCTTGACAAACACACAAGAACAATGTGCACTAAAGTGTATGTGTAGCACTATACAAATATCTGGTTAGACCTGACCTTGAATATACATCTATTATGGAATGGAACCCTATAGGCATTCTGTATTTACTAACGAATGGAGCAAATACACAACCGAGCTACCCGTTTCATTATAAGCAACTGCCATCGAACTTCCAGTGTGACACTAATGAAGACGCCACCTATCCCTACAAACTCGACGTAAAAGTGTCATGTTTCATAAGATATATAACCATAACTTCTCATTAAAACGTGAATTTCTCTCACCAGTCCGCATTACACTCCCATGAGATCAGACCACATTCATAAAGTTTTTGTTCCTCTTGCTATATGACTATAACACATTCAATGATTCATTTGTTCCCCGTACATCACTAAGTTAGAATCGCCTTTCCCCACCAGTTTGTGGCTTTACTTCTGCAAAACATTATTAATGACGTACTAAATGATTACATTCCCTGTACGTCCTCTGTGACTGTGGATCATGAGTAAGTATTTTGTGTGCTACCAACTCCCCTCTGTAATGTGCAGCCTTGAAGGAAAATCTCTCTCCTTTGCTCAAGAGATCTAGTATCTTTCTTAGATATCTATGGTCTGTCACTTTGTTACCTGCCGCTACATGGACTACCAAGCAATGGACCCTTTACTTTGGTGTATATTTACTGAAATTAAAGAATGGCATACGAAAATATACCGGCAGTGGGATCAGAGGCGCATCCAGGATTTTTCTGGGGGGGGGGGGGGGGGGCTGCTCTGTAACGACAGATATTGAGAGGGTCAAGACAACCAGACCTCCCCTCTAGATCCGCCCCTGAGTGGGATTGGAAGTAACCCGTAAACCAGTCCCAATTCCGGTCAGACATCCAGTTACAGCACGCTAGCTACTCTCTCATTAACGTACGAGGCACGCTATAGGAAACAGCGTGGTCACGCAGTCAGCCTCAACACAGCCATTGCCGGCAATGCATGGGGTATATATGGTACCACCACCAGCAATGGGGTAGGGTATCGCCCCCCGCAATGAAACTCCCAACTCATCATTTAAATAAAGTGGTGGATGTCGCTTACATTGTTACCAGTCATATCCACACAAGCATGACGACGAACACGATTCTTCGAATATGAAAATGTCCGTTGTGAGACCCAGAGGTCGGCATTTGTGACTCCTGCTCACTCACTCCCCGCTCAGCTAGCTCTCCGGTTGCTCAACTCATTCGTCACATTGAGCACGAGTGAGCATACTCAGTCATGAGTGTGAAATTGGACAAGTATGTCAACGTTCCTCCGTGTAGCAGCTGCAGGCGCCGAGATTGCCCTTCGTCCATGGTCTTGGTACCATTGTAACTGTTCAGGATAGGCTAGTGGGATGGTGAGATTGATAGTGGGAAAGGGATACACATGGTACTCGTCCGGCTGATCTACACAGCGCCCGCGGTAATCCGGACACTTTCGTTACCGCTCACTGCCGCTCTCCGTTTCCTCAGTCATGCTCACTAACTCCCGGTCCCTGCTCAGCTCTCCATATGCACACTCAGTCTCCGCTCAACTCTCGATTTGCTCACCCATGCTCAACTCATCCGCCGCATTGAGCATGAGTAAGCATGCTCATGCGTCATGAGGTATAGTGAGGTTCGTGCAATCCTTATTCCTCCAACCACGTATATGACAGGAGGACTCTGTTACGACTATGGCGTTACGTACCTGTTATGTAATACCTTGCAGCTAGCTCGAAGCTGAAATATTAGCAGTCTTCCTTTGCTATAGCCATAGCAGAATATGGTAGAGTATTGCCCCTAACGATGAAACTCCCCATTCATCATCTTGAAATAAAGTTGCTGTTGTTAGCCATAGCAGACAAAAGATCGTGTATAGGAGGTATGGCTCAATTCTAAGCGAAATATTCTTGAATGTATTCATTTTAGAGGTATTTTTCTAGGGCTGAATGAGATTAGAATTCTCGTTTGTGGCGCCTTTATTTTGTTAAGTGCTAACAAAAGTGAATACAGCTGGAACTGCGATTTATTTATTTTTTGTCATCCCCTGAGCGCTGCAGGAAGGTTTCTATGGCACCGAAAATATAGCCTCTATGAAGTCGCCGAAATCTACCAGTCGGGACACATTTCACACACATTGGACAATTTCTTGTGGCGCTATAGGATTCTAAAAATGTATGGGGAATCCCACTGAGGGTGTCGCACCCACTTCATGTTCCGGAGCCTCAGCTGCTACTGCGACGTTATCTCTAGAACACAACGTCACAACTTTGAAGCACGTGACATACAGAGCTGTCCAGGCATGCGAAACAATTGGAGCAAGGCTTGTTTACGGGACTGAAAACAAAGCACAGACGGAACGTCTCCATCCTATAGAATCTCCGATAGAAAAAAAAAAAAAAAGAAGAAGAAAAGAAAGCAATACGTGTCACATCGACCTCCTCTACTCTTTAAAAGAAACAGGCTTTCTAACCCTTGGGCTACATTTAAAAGACATCCACAAAGAGTCACGAAGGACAAACACACAGAGGAAAAGGGGCCAATGCAAACATGTTACGTGATGGAGATTAGATGTGTCATTAATAAGCCAGCGTTAAGTGCTTTTCACCATCAGAGGTAACTGATACAATAACGTGTTTCCTATGTGTTCTTTTATGGTATGCACTGTGCTCGTTTATTTGGCCAGTCGAGATACCCTTCGACCAACATCGAACAGGGTCAGAACAACATTATGCAAAAGGAAATCTTCATTGGAATGTCTGCAGTGACGAGAAGCACGGGGCGCCTTTCTCACCAGCTCGGTCTGCCAGTCACACCATGAACAACACTGAAGCGAGGCTCGCACACTCTAAAAACAGAACTTCACCGCATAGCACGCGGTGCGCCAACCATTGCCACGAATGATAGGGTTATCGCTTCTGATTCGGAGAGAGAGAGAGAGAGAGGGGGGGGGGGAAGCGTATGCCTTTTTGTGTCGATTTGGATATATGATAATTGCCACAAAAAGGCGTACGCCTCCCTCGCTCTCAGAAGAATCAGAAGCGATAACCCTATACACGTTTAAAACAAAGCTTCACCACATAGCACGCTGAAGGCCAACTATCACTCAAGATTGATTTGTGGAAAGCGCTGGGCGTACGGCTTCTTGTGACAATTAACATTTCTGCATAAGTGTCACAAAAAGGCGTACTCCTCCCGTTTTCAACAATTCGGGGAGAGAACGATGTCACTCGGGCTGACGGTTGGCTAGGAGCATGCTATATGGTTCATTTTTGAGAGTGTATCATTCGTGGCAATGGTTGGCGCGCACTGCGTGCTATGCGGTGAAGTTCTGTTTCTAGAGTGATAGGAGAGATCGCACCGGGTGCTTACTTTGAGGAAGCCAGAAAAGGTGCCGTCGCGAGAACCTCGGCTGCAAGCTCCCACCCTTCGTAACGAGGTGAGAGATGGCCGTGCACGTCATCAGATAGTACAACGAAGGACACGTATTTCTGCGATGTAATGTTGGTTTCTACGAAGACCAACGAAGATGGAACACAAAGTAAAGAGAAACCTTAACCTTGTCATAGTGCAAGGTACTTGCAGTGAAGCATTACAAATTCCACTGCCAAACTGCCATGTAGGGACGTTACATAAAACATCTTCTCGCTCGTCTGCGTTGTTATTGTTGCTCCGGACTTCAACTCGACACTCTCACACCCTGAAGATAGTCCTTCACCGCATAACACTCTGAGCGTCAACCACTGCACAGAACTGATACTCTAAAAACAGAGCTTCACCGCAGAACACGCTATAGACCAACCATCATCCCGAACGACATCGTTCTCCCCCCTGATTTGTCGAAAACGGGAGGCGTACGCCTTTTTGTGACAATTAACGGAACTTGATAAGCGTCACAAGAGGGCATACTCCTCTCGTTTTCAACAAATCAGGGGAGAGAGCGATGTCATCCGGGATGATGGTTGGTTAGCGTGCTCCGCGGGGAGGCTCCGTTTTAAGAGTGGCAGCAATTTAATATTTCTTGCTATTCCCCGTAAGGTCGAGCAAATCGATACGGTCTGTAAAGAAACTGCCTCGTACATCGTCGGGTGTGCAGGAAAAGCCGACGAGTGAGAGCCGAGTGAGTAGAAGACTCAGAGAAGAAAGCGGTTGTCAGTAGCTGTGGACGGCCTATCGATTGGCAACGAAGAGGCGAGCGGGAGGCCAACTCTGGGCATCGCTGGAAGCTCAAAGGAATTGTTTCCTGCTTCTGGGAAGCCTGTACAACGGTCGATGATGAGGCTCGAGAGAAGAAGGCGGGCATTCAGTGGCAGAGAACCGGTCTTCAGGAGATGATAGCCGTGCCATTGCTTGCCAAGTGTTTCGAGCATGCGCCCGTCTGCAGAACAGTCGTGTCGTTGGAAATACACTCGAAGCTTCGTATATCCGGGCATCGGAGACAAAAGAATCGAGGAGGGTAACGCGCACATTATTACACTTACCTGCATTTAGTCTTATATTATGAAATCAACGAGAGACGTTCACACAAAACCTCGGACCTTCCTGCGTGACACGCGCGTTCACCTGCCCTCCAGGAAAGCCTCTCGATGACCGTTCTATCACGACGAGACAAGATGTAGCGACGCAAGAACGCGGAAAAGGTAGATATAGACAGGTGAACTGATAGGGAGATATCGCGCCTGTAGCTGCGTTTACATCAATACGACAAAAGCGCATCGTATCGACTTATCGCGAGAAATCCTCTCCGACAGGGCCACATCAACCAATCCACCGGCAGGGATAGCGAGGGGTGCGATAACGCGATACAATACGCTTGCGTCGCATTCATGTAACCGCGGCCTATGAGAACCTGCAGTACAGAAAGGAAGGAAACATTTGCTGGCCAAGAAAGCGTACGACGCCTTCCACTCGCACTTTATTCTTGTTTTTGTGATTCCAATTCATTTTAAACACAAAAAATAACTTTCTCGCCAAAATGTTTCTATCGGACTCGGAACACTTCGACGCCCTCGAGGATATTCCCACAGGAAACACGACACAAGTTGAGTAGGTCGTGTCACGTTTTCTGTGCGCCCGCGCTCTAGCTTTTATTAGCATGGACTTCACAAACAAGTACTGAATAGACAGTACAGAACAAATACTTTGATCAATGTAACGCGCACCACGGCGCTTTCCGCCGTTGTGTAAGTGTGGTACAGCGGACAGGGGTGAGCAGGGTGAAGCAGTGCACGCGAGACAGTAAACTGTCCTACCACAAAACGACAAAGAAACGCTTGAATGTGCGTTTAGACAGGAGGTGGAAGCACGGTTATAAGAATTATCTGTTCGTGTGAGAATCTGGGGGAGGTGTGGGTGTATTCTTACTCTCAGGTGTAGCTCTCTCTCTCGAAAGTGTAGCCTCAGTGGCATATGCTAGGATTCTTAAACCGAAACTGTTTCCGAGTAACTATACAACCATACGGGTTAAATGTCGATGTTTCGAGGAAGCTTTAATGCAGATATATGCTGCGTTCAGTGAGAGTTTTCGCAGGATTCTGACAACGCCAGGTCAAACTGGCCATATAGACCTTACGTGGAAAGTTTTCGGTGGGCCGCAGGTCACGGTACGACGGTACATGGTAAGTCTTGTGTGTGGCCTCCCATCAGCCGGTCGGAAATCTTTGCCCGGTAAGATTTTTCGTCCCACTTCGCCCCTGGGCCTCACCTAGTATTCTGCTTGCTTCCATTTGCTTCTTCTCCTGTTCTTTTTTTTTTTTTTTTTATCTTTGCTAATACATGTTGCTGTCCCTCTGTCTGAGATTCGGGAAACTAAGAAGCAAAATGCCGGGGAGTTATTTATGAGGAAGGTATAGCATCTCCTTGAGTGTGAGGAGTTTGGGACGAGGACAAAACAGTACGACAGGACACGACAGATTGAGTCGGTCCTGTCTTGTACACCAGCTCGGTTGCTGACTGCTTCTAGGTTATTTATGTATGACCAGGTGCGGATTTAGGGGGGAAGGGGGTTACATCCCATTTCGCCTATTCCCATTTTGCCTAATCCGGATTATCGGATTAAAGAGGCCGGAGGGGTGACAGGCGTTAGGCGAAATGGGACTCCTGCGCAATCTCATTAGGCGAAGCGGGACTGTCCACAAGTGGGCGTTACATACATGCCCCGCCTCGATAGTGACGTCTGCAAGAAATGAATGCGCTCGTCCGACGACAACCTTACGTCGTCCGAAACAGGGACCCTTTACATTTGCAAACGAAGGTGTGTGCGATACCACAAATAATAAAACGAATAGATTATTATCGAGTAAAACGTTTTCGTTGATTCATGAATGGATGGATGGATGAATGTTTAACGCAAAAAAGAGATAAGTTTCCATACAGACTGGACGCGGAAATGGACCTGCTACACTCTAAAAACTGAACTTCACCGCATAGCACGCTCTGCGCGAACCATTGCCACGTATGCTAGGGTTTTCGCTCCTGATTCGAAGACAGAGGGGAGCGCACGCCTTTTTGTGTCAATTCGGATACATGATAATTGACGCAAAAAGGCGTACGCCTCCCTCTCTCCTCGAATCAGAGGCGATAATTGTATCATTCGTCACAATGGTTGGCGCAGGACGTGCCATGCGGTAAAGTTCAGTTTTTAGAGTGTACCATTTCGCAAAATCGCTAGCAGGGCCACAGGTTTTTCGTGCGGCTGAGGGAATGCGACTTGGAATGGGGGAAAAAAAAACAAGGAGGCAGATTTTTTATTTTTGCTCACTCCAAAAAAGAAAAAAAAAGAAAGAGGGAAATATAGAAAACTCCACCTGTGAAACACGAAGGCATGGCGAAGGGTACGCCGTGATCAACCAGATGGTCGTGACATGGTCCCTGTGCACGTGACCTGTGACAGACCTCATTAGTTTAGCACACAGATACGAAATATAACAGGCAAAGTGACTTTTGGCAGCACGCTTGAATAGAACTAGCAAAGGGATAAAGTTGCTACGTGGAGATGCGTAACTAACTTTGACTTCCCGACAAAAAATAACAAATTTCTCGCATTTACTTTTCAGGAAGTAGTAAAAAATGCATTTAACGCAATTCTATGCTTGAATAAAACCAACGAGGTTCTAAAGTTATGTGAATATGCGAAAGTGACTTTTGCCAGCACGCTAGTGGACCGCCTTCTTTCATCACGTGACACGGATCAGTAGGCGAAGTGGGACTGTCTGCAGCATACATTAGGCCAAATGGGACCACCTGGAGTTGGAAGTTGGTGAACCCCCTCACGGATTGCGAGATAATCCGCTAAAAAGCATTAGGCGAAATGGGAATAGGCGAAGTGGGAAGACACGTTCCGGGTGTCCTGACACCCAGTGGCGGATCCTGGAGGCAGTTAGGTGACCCCCCCCCCCCCATCCCCCCAAATCACCAGGTTAAACATTACATTTCCCCCTCTCCCCTCGCGCGCTTCGACAAAGAACCCGCCAAAGTGAGAGTCGATCTGCATCCGCCCCTGCCTCCACCACCTCCCACCATATCTGTCGTTACCGAGTGCTTCACTTGATCTTCGGCTGTCCTATACTGCTCTCGATCCGTATCTGTGTGTGACCGTTTTCAAGACCACTTACGCGGGTGACACATCATGTTGTATCACGTACTTGTATCTCGTGAGCGATGCATTTAAGGAATGGACACATTGGTGATGGCTGCTTTTTTTCTTTTCTTTTTTCGTCGGGTGACGAATTCAATTTTGCCCCCTTTTTTTTTTGCATTCAAACTGAAACTCTCTTCTTCTTTGTCACAACTCGGAAGATCATGCCCGAGGAATTCCTGCTCGAGCCGCCACAGAATCACGCACAGCTCAACGCTTCCTTCTTTCCTGAACACATTCTCCGGACTTCTCTCACGAACTCGTATCCATCTCGATATTTCTTTCTATCCTCCTCTTTGCCTTCTTTCGGTTAAGGTGTTCTACAGTGTCGGTCAAAAGGTCTGTTAGGGCAGTAGTGAACCAGTGAAATGAATCCAGCAAAGAGGTGGCGACGTTACACAGACCCACTACTACACGGCCACTGTTCGCTAGAATCTTGCGTGTTTATTACTTTTCACCAACAAGTGCTACTTGCACTGAAAAGAATCGGGCAAAGTACACACCACACCCAAACTTGCCTGGTATTTTCCTGGACACACACTATGCCAGAGAGATCCAGTATCCTGAAACCAGATCTGAAAATTGAAGCGTGTCATTCGAGTAGGGAATACCGGGATCACCAGTCAGCAGTGTACCGAGCGAGTCTGTGAGCTGCTGTTCTTGTCTGGACTCGCTCGATAGTCGATACACTGCTCTGAATGTCGAAGGAGAAATTAAAAGCGTGCTGGTGTACTGTAGGAAGGAGAAACATTTTCTTGCGTCTGAGGAACGAAAAAAAAAAAAAGCGAAAAGCACGAAACGAAGATGACACACTACAGATCTCAAGCCAGCAATGAATCTCAGCCAGCAATGAGAAAAGAAGATAAGAAAGGAGGACAAACTCCTGCCGTTATTACGGCAAGCGTCATTTAACTGTCGGCGTCGACTGGCGTTTTGTAATACTAAGAACGAGATCAACCGGTATTTGGATTCACAGCGCCAACTGTGAAACGGTCGTACGTTCAACAGAAGCCATTCCTCCACTGGCGTCCGTTGTCTCAAGCTTTGGGCTAACACAATGTTGTGTCGCGCATTGTGGCATTCTTAGCATATAAACTCACGGCTGGCTCTAAACCTCTCTGGGGGCCGACGAGACTGCCCTAAATTGTCCGGGAGCCGTTCATTCGCATCGCTTGACAGCTGCGCCATGCGGCTGCGCAGACACTCCTGCATGGCTAAAGATGGCGGAATCCCAAGGTGCTTCTCCCTCCAGCGCGACTGGGCTACCAGACATGACTAGTCGAGCATCGCGCGCAGCTGGGACAACGCAAGGATGTCTGCGTGCCAGACTTTGGAAGGAGGGCTTCGACAGAATGATGTCAGCAAGATAGGCCACTTGGAACTCATGCGTGAGATATTGGGTGGCATGCGCGCACCGTAAGCGTGAAAGCACGCATCGCCACGTGTGATGTTAACACGAGAAAGGAAACGTAGACATGATTTACAGAAAAGATGGAGAGAAAGCAGGCGAGCTAGTGGCAACGAATATCCACAACAAAAACCCTGAGAATGAGGGACAGACAACACAACACGACACGTATATCAAGCAGATAAGAAGAGATACGCGTCGTGTTGTCTTGTCTAGCTGTGTCCCTCATTCACAGGGTTTCTTTCGTGGATACAGGATTTACTTTCGTTTGCGGTGTCCAAATAATGGTTTGCTCTTTAGTTCGCGATATTTGTTTAATGTAATGGAACAAAGGCAATTGGAAAGTCCATGATGGTCTCACTTTCATGATGATCCCACCTTGAACACCCTCTGGCTTGTCGAATATGTAACAGAAAAAGAAGGGGTGTTCGAATGCAAAACCGATAAATACATATCAAAATCAGGAATAAGTAATTTTCGAGATTTATCTCCATTGAGAACCATGACCTGCTTTGTCGACGCCCATGATTTATGAATGCTGCTCACTAGATGGAGCCAGACAACCAACGTAAACTATGGAGCTCCACATTTTGAAGTCAACGCTGCGTTGCCTTCAATGGTCCGCCAGGAATGTCGACTGAAGCTGCTTCGATGCAGAGAAAAACAGCTACAATCCATTTGGCACCTGTGCGCATTCCATCTGATAGACGGCATACGCTAACAAATTCGCTTTGGAAGACAAAAGTAGGACCATTTTACGCTGGTCACGTGCACCAGTGGGTACGCGAGATTCCTTTGCCTGTGGGTGATGTATATAGAACACCTCGGTGTAAGGCATCTCGGTTGTGGACTTTCGGATGCGCCAGAGCTGTCCCGAGGTAAATTTCCGCTTGGGGCAGGAGTGCGAATCCCCTCAAGAGCGGACTAAAAGGATTGCGCAACATAAGCCAGGGAGGATAGGCTCAGAATTCACATGCGAGCACTTGATATTTAGCAAGCAACACGTAACAGTTTACCTGCTAATAAATGTCTCGCACTATGTAAAGCAATATTCTAAATTTTGAATTCTGCTGTGTAAAAACCTGTCGTCCAGCGCCCCCTCCGGGGAAGGGGCCCGGGATGGACGCCCCTCTCGTCCCACCCACGGAACGACTTTGGGATGCACGGATGTTTCAGTACACATATATTTCTGGTAGTCGCGGACATTCCAGTGTTGGTGGTCAATTTTAGATGTTACCTCAGCGAACTTTTAGTTTGGTAACGATGATACTGGAGAAAGATATGGAGGTGTAGGCCCTACTTATAGACTTAGTGACGGAATTCTATTCTAGCTCCAGCCTCAGGGACACCTAGAGCCTAGAGCGGTCCTCTCTCCTTTCAATAGCCTTGCCTTGGCCATGCCTTGGCAGTGCACTGAACACGCGATCGCTACGCGTGCAGGAAGCGCTGTCGAGCACTTGTGCTGCAAGGGTTATTGAGAATCGCAGGCTACTAGGGCTCCTTGAGAGCGGAGCGAGAATACGCCGTATTCTCGCTCTCCTTGGAGCTCTCACCAACTGACGGATGCTGAACCGCTATGCCACGTCCTTGTTCACATCGTGTCGCATTGCTAAACGAAGACAGACGTCGAAAAATTGATATGCTGAAAATATCGGATTATTCGAAATTTGTTTAAAAAAGTGGCTCGGTTTGCAAATAAATAATCCGCGACTCTTTTTGCAGAGTCTACGCGATGCCGAAGAGTAACAGTGCGCCTGAATGTTGCTGTCATCGCCGGTCAGCGTTTTCCTAAAGCATGACGCCGCTGTGACACTGTCCCTGCGTACAATGGATTACAGCGAACAAGGCGTATACGTGGAATGGCTGCGCACCGCTGTATCGGAATGTCCGCGCTCCGAAATGTCCGACACCGCGTTGTCCCACAGGGAAATATCCACGCCCTGTAAGCGGATATTAAGCGCCTTACGGTTGGTCGATTATACCCTCCTTCGAAATAGTATAGTTCGCGCTTAAAAAAAAAAAATCATCTTTCATCGAATAACACTTGCAGAGCTGGTGCCCATTCAGGTTGGTATCGTTGCGTCCCCTGAAAAAGAAATGATAGTCATCACAAGGAAATTCGTCACTTTTTGGGACTGAACGCAAGAACTGGACTGGACAACTTTCTATGGAAACTTACCGCTAGAAATGAAATCATCTCTATAAAATAGTTTCTGGAATGTACACGAAAATTTCCAACGAAAAACGAATGTTTTTGTTGTGTTCCGCTGAGATCAAACACAGAGGAAGTTGCGCCGTCCTTATCTTGTTGGCTCCTTAACCGGTTGAGGACGTGTCCACAAGTGCGCTTACGTATGGCGAAGTGGAAGCCAGATAGTCGCTGAGGACGATGAAACCCAACATTACATGATACAATAATGAAATCTAAGCCCAGGCACACTCCACCACCTATTTGCCGTTCCCAACAATGTGATCAGATCCTTAATCATAAGAGCGCGCCTGAAATAATCACGACGGCTAGCAGCATCTGACATTGTGTATCTTATTGAAAACACTTATCGCGTTTCATTTAACGAGCCGCAAAGTGTCAGGAAAGCGCTTCGAAATCTGTCGCCCTTTTACAAACAGGACAACGGTCGTGCTGGTAAACCGCGGGATAACACCAAACTCCCCGTACGCAAAACAGCGGAACTCCTGACAAGGTGGCGTATATACAGGCAAGCTGGTGGGAGAACTCCATTATGTAAAAGCCCGAGTCTGGGCTAGAGATGCGAAGCCCCGAAAAAAAACCCAGAAATTTTGGGGAAAAAAAGTTTTTTTCGGTTTTTTTTCCTCGTCTCTGGAAAAATTGCCCAAAATTTCCAGGCGACAAAATTCAAAAATATAAATTTTCGTGCCTTCGATGCGTTCCAACCCGCTAACAGTGCCTTGGGTGCCTCTAATCCGCCAACAACCACCAACTTAGAGCTCCGTCTAGCTGCTCCAAGCGATCGCCGTCGCGTTCACATAATCTCGGAGTCCTGGTCGGAGTGGACGGGTTGTTCCAATTACTACCTATCGCTGAGTAGACAGCAGTCTCATGGGATGCTCTGCTCTGCATTTATGCCTAGAGGGTGAACACTACTAAAGTTTCTAGCTCATTGTATGCTGTGGCTTGGCCGGCAATGCTTCGACTCAGCAGTAACCGCGTTTGTTTCCATTTTTTTCAAATTTTTCGGAAAAAAAAACGTTTTTTTTTCTCGAGCGATTCCAAATTTCCGGAAATTTTGCATCTCTACTGGGCACACAGAGGGACGACTCGTCGTGTGTTCGTGTCGTCCCTCTGTGTGCCCAGACTCAGGCTTTTACATAATGGAGCGGAACTCCTACACAATCTCGAGCGCGTCCGTCCTGCGGGGGAATTGCACACGTTGATGTGATGTGATGTGATGTGAATAAAGAAAAAAATGGAAAAATGGACGTTGAAGATACGTGTTCTGGGTCTGTTTTGTGATTTCTTAAAAACTCACAATTTCAGTCACTTCATTTATTTCTCGCCGTTACACCATAAGCGATAAGGTCATTGTGTCTAGCTTTGTTCTCCAAATCACCGACTTTCTGTTGAAGATCGTAGCATTTTAAAGACAACAGCACTTCGTGTCTCTCTTTCGGGGAATTTGCTGGGACCTCAACTACATTTAACTTGCCCGTCAGGATTTTGTGATTTTGTGCTCTGGTAGAAAACAACGGGCGCAGTACGTTCGTTGCAAGACACTTATCGTCGATAAAATGCAATTACCATCAGACCCTGTAAAAGATATGTACACAGCAACGTGAAATAAGATCGTCAGGGGGAAAGTGAATACCACTTTTGTGGGGTCCATGATAATATACCGGAGTCCCCTGGCGAGTGTTATATATGAATATGCAAACCTACAGTCACTACATGCGTGCAAACCTACCCAGCTACCAAAGTGTACACGGTCACGAACATGATACCATAAGCTTCCGTCTTAAAGCACCGGAGGTAGGAATAGAAAGGGTGTCACAGGTCGGAATGAATGTGAGAGACAGCTAGATTCAGCCCCATATGGCGAACTGCTCTGAAGGAGCAAATTTTAGCCGACGACGGGCGTGGGTCAAGTGCTTACTCCCGGCGGTGTCGTTCCGTCGCTAATGGAATGCCATCTGCCATCCGCGGGAGCAAGGCGCGTCTCACACTGTTCATGGCGCTGCAATTCGAGTCTCTTTTCTGAGATTGCATGGATTGACCACGCGATGCACATAGCTATACATAGCCATGCGGCAAGATTTCTCGCAACCTAGACGTATTCGCTCCGAGATCGAACGGTGTCGGCGCGCTGCGGAGAACAGAGAACTACCGCAGTGTGGACGCGTCGTCTGCTTTTACACGCTTATTCTGCGTTCAGTGCAGTAGGTGGAGCATTGGGGAACCGAACAGTATCGTACCATCGCGGCACAAGTGATCTTCCGGTGAATATACACAAGAGTTACGGAAAAGAACCATCAACTCCGAACATCGGCCCACGTGTTATCCACACTAGAATGGTGACAGTGTCGCTCCCTATAGGTCGATCTCGCAGCTCGTTTTTGTTACACTCTAAAAACAGAACTTCACCACATAACACTCTGAAGGCCAACCATTGCACAGAATGATACCGTTATCACTCCTGATTTGCGAAAGCGCGTATCATTCGGGGTGGTGGTTGGCTAAAAGCGTGCTATGTGGTGAAGTTCTGTTTTAAGAATGCATGCGAACCCACGTAAACCGCTGGTCCAAAAAGTTTTGCCTCTTGGAGCAAATGTTTTGCTTCTGCTCCTCGAATGATGCCTGACCTGGTTCTGCCAGTGGAACAATTTTTGCACTTTCCCCGAGCAAAACTCTGATCCAGCTCTTGCCAATGGCATTCGCCAACGAACGTATGTGTAACTGTTGGGAGAAAGATAGGACACCAGGGAGTGCCACATCCACCCACCAGTTCCACCACCAGGACGGTGTCTGATAACAAAGCGCTTGATAAGGAACTACACACTGTCATGTGACTTCCAGAATACATATAGGGCAGCTCTCGTGCTGTCAAACAACGTGAAAAGCCTATCCCGTTTTATCATCCTGACAATAAACTCCCATAGAAGCGGTGCGCCCAATCTGCGCTTCATTTACGGCATCTTCCTGGTGACATATCGCACGGTGTGAGTTCCTTTACCTCGAACTCCTATATGCCGCAGCGGTAGACCTTGTAGCACGTACCCTTGACCTCGCAACCAGTCTGGATATGGCAACCTCGTAAGCGCACTGATCTCCCTGCTTGGGTAACCAGTTTGGAACTGCTGCAGGACCATCAGTGTGCTTTACGCGGCATTATAGTTGAACTGTTAACCACGGCAACTGTCGCCCATGTGAGTTATCAAACATTCGCACATAGTGCAAGTTACACGGGGACGCGCCGGTAATGTCCCCTCTTAACGAACAGTGCTTCGTGCTACTCTCCTAAGAACTGTCTTCTTCGCTGGTGTATTATTTATGTATTTACAGGTTAACACTCTCTTCCACTGACATGTGACTCATTCCGTTAAGTAATAAATGAGTTCTTCTGTGTGAGTCACCTGAAAAGAAACGCCGTCATATTAGCCTTTGACACCAAAGGAAAAAGAGAAGTAGGCTACATGGAGCTCAGGTGTTTCACAACGCGTGTTCTCTAGTCCCGAGCTCTCATTCTTTCAGTGATGCTTTGTGAGGACTTCTTCGAGATCACGACGATCGAGATCATGTCAATACTGGAGCGGCGTGCTTGGGCGTATCATGCAAATTGGACCCCCCTGCTTTCATTTTGGTAGCACCCGGCTGCAAGCTAACAACGCAGAGTATCAGGCCCTATAACTTCTCCGCATAATCTTTTTACATATCGCCACCCCCACCCCGTGATGATTTTCGCGTTATTTTCAGTAAATAAGTATTTAAAGAGATTGAAACATTTATTTTACTGAAAAACAAGCTTTCGGACGGAGTCCGTCCTTCATCAGGTCACCTGATGAAGGACGGACTCCGCCAGACTCAGACAGGTAGGATTCGAACCCACCACCTCCCAGTCTTCAGCACGACCTTGGTTGGCACCAACGAGCGGATGCTTTTACCCACTCGGCCATGCCGCTGGTTTCAGTCTTTATGTTAGCAGACTCAAAAGTCATCAAGCAATCGAATCAATCTGTGTACTATATAATATCCATTAATGCTCCCTAGTTATATTATATGCTGGCGGTGGTATATGTGTGGTGCTAGATATCTCTAATTTCGACAGCAATTGAGCAACACAGGAACTGTGGATATACGGTTTTCTTTTTCTGAGTCGTTAACATACGAAGTGCCGTCTGGCGCAACGAATATAACGTGTTATAAACAGAGTATCTGCTATTGCACGGCAATTCCTCAACTGTGTCGGTGATGATAAACATTAGTTGAGTTGACATTGACAACCATCTAGGAGCAATAATTGTAATGCTGTCTACACACACACACACTCTAACTAACAGTGTTCAACCCAACTGTATAACCAACACCATGTTTATTGCCCTCAGCTTCCTGAAAGGCGATCATCTGAAAGAAACGTGAGCATCCCCCTGAAGTCGGCCCAGGACGCATACTAACCCCCCCCCCCCCCGTCATCCAACATCAAAAAGCGTGATGTCGTCCCCTGACGTGACACTGGAAAAATCTTCTGATGCTTGCTCTGGTGTCCTGAGAGCATCCTGATGTGACATCAGACCAGAGGCGCCCATATACAGCTGAGCAGGGAGTGAGTGAGCGTTAGTGAGCGGGAGTCACAAGTGCCGACATCTGGCAAAGTATGATCGAACCAGAGCAGTCCAAACTTTATGAGAGGGCAATTAAAAAAAAAAAAACTTGCCATATTACGTCACTAAAGGTCTCCACTGAGTGAGTGAATGTAACCGAAAGTAATATGGAGAAATTGGCATCTACGTTGGATACCGGCCTCCATACTATACACTCTAAATCGTTTCACACCTTTAAAGGTGTAAAATAGGTGTATTAACAAAGATCACACCCCTTTCACACCCTACAACTTTGTTTTGGAAGTTCCTAAGGGTGTAACAATGGTGTACTACACCCTCAGGTGAAATATGGTCATTAGTGTGTCGCCTGGGTGTATAAAGGGAGTATGTTTATTTTTGATCACATGAACAAAAGTAAATATATACAACAACAGGGAACGGGAAATTACATTACAAAAGTGCATGGCGTGGATTTAAAACACGTCTACCATCAGATGATATATGCAGATTTAGAAGATCTGTTGAGATAGTGCTTAAATTTCTTAGAACACGTTGCTCCACATTTCAAGACAGAACAAATACATGACAGTGCTCATCAGATACTCAACTGCAGTTAATGTTTGTATGAGAAAAGTGGTATCAGAGTTAATAACATATATGCCTGCAATCTCAACGAACACGGGTAAGTCCTCCTCGGAAGGTTCTTTTGCAACAACACAGCCAACAGCAAATACGTTATCATTATCAACTGCACTTTTCACATAGACTATAGATTCTGCGTGAATATCACGGTCATGAATGTAACTCTGAATTGCTTCTGGGGCATGTTGAAGTAGTAGCTCCTTGGAACCATCAGTAGATGTGGCATTTCTGATGAAGGGTTGCGACCACACATACATTTGATAAAAAGTATATCTTCTTGCTAATGAAAGGGTTACGTTCTTAAAATTTCGAGTTTTTCTAGCAACATCTTTAAAATGCTAGTGTTTCCCTTCGAAACGCATACACCATAGAGCTAGGAGAGGACCAAACATCCTGATGAGTCGCGGTTAATGAACAATGTAATGCATTTTACAGGGGTTAGATATTTGTGGGTACCACACTGCAAATCCTTGAAGAAATGAATAAATGCAACGTTCTAAGTAATTAACATGCACATGGGGGAGGTGCCTGCTCATGAGGTCTACAATTTCACGAAAGGCTATATTTAGCTGCCATGCTTCATTGCCATACACAGCTGCCATGCCATACATGATTGTCTGTTTGTCGGCTGTGCATGTTAACACACATTTAATCACCTTGACGTGCATACATATATGGACCTCAATGTGATTACATGCAATATGCTGGTAATTGTGAATACACAGTTACCAGCATATTGCCACGAACCCAGCAGTTTTATTCAGCGTTACAGCCTTTACACCCCAATTACCATGAGGGTGTTAAAATACACCTTAAAAGGTGTGCGCCATGAACATTTTGATTTACACCCTTTAAGGTGTAAAACGATTTAGAGTGTATAGCCCCGTTTCCCAAACGAAGTGTGCAGCGATTGTCATGTGTCCGATTAATGGCGTCCCCCTTACGTCCCGTGTCTGCCAATTGAACGTCAACCGCTTCTAAACCGGTAGCATACGACTCTTTGTGCAAAATGCTCTCAGAGCTAATGCATTCTTGCGATCGGTTGATCCGTCGATGATCCAAGTTCTGCGAGGACGTATATCACGGAGGGAAGAATAGCTACTCCATCGACTGCGCCTCAACGCTGCGTGAACTCCGCTGCTTTTGTTTAACATGGGCCAACTGGATACCCCAATTTGCCCCACCTGCAATGTAGCAGCGGATACACTTCACCTCCTCATCAACAGCCATCGATGCGAGTCACCGTACTGTACTCCGAACGTGCCTCGTTCATCTGCAGATATCACATCTCTCTAGCGAGGGACGACATGGCGCGGAACACAGACAACACACACAACTGGCGGTTGTGTGTGTTGTGTCGTGTGTCGCGCCCTGTCGTCCCTCGACAGTATAACCAACGCTCTCTTGGACATCTCTCTGTCGACGTCACTTGGCCAACACAGTGGCCAACACAGTGACGTGACTGCAGCGCCAGTCAGGTTCCTCAGGGAAACGGAACTCAGTTGCAAGCTATATGATGACTCCACCAACAACGAACAGTGACGGAACGGTGTGAATTATGATTAGACATCAAGCCGACTCGAGTGTGGTAAACTTTCCCCTTGTTCCTTTATAATAGACATATCCCCCTCATGTGTCTTTCGGAGATCGTACCTCTGAGAAGCCCAATATCGTTCAGGGTGTACCGTTCTTGCAGTCCGCTTTTGGCGCGCGATCATACGCGCGACAGACTAAACTGGGAACAGATGACGCACTCTTTATTGTTTGTTCTGTGCAAGATTGAAGAATGCAAAGGCAGAGTCCATAGTCTCGATGGCGTACTACAGTCATACATCATCATCGTCTCTGTACATGTGTTTACACTACAGTGCAGCCAGGATGATGCAAATAGAAAGAGCAATGCGCGTACATGGGGGATGCCGTGCTTGACCATCCGCGGGCCGGCTGTGCCGTCTGGGGTTTTTCCTGGGTTTCCCTCAGATGTGTAATAGGCGTATGCCGGCACAGTTCCCCTGAAGTCGGCCCATGGACGCAGCTATCCTCCCCCCGAGCGGATTCCGCTCGGTCTTCCACTTCACCCTTTCCTCTCCTCCTCTCCACCACCTTTCCCTTCCCGAGAAACATGCCGCCTATTCAGGCAGGCAGACCTCTCGGTTCCTCCCAACGACACTCCTCCTCCTCCTCCCTCCCTCCTCCGTGCTTGACCAACGTGCTCGAGTCTGCGTGTGCTTGGGGTGGGGCCACGAAATTAAAATGGGTCTTATTACTATTGGTCTTAAACTATAATTGATCAACAAAAGTTGGTCAGAGCCTCAATAAACATTGGTAAGTCATGCTGATCACAGGGAAGCAACCGCGGATGTGTAAAGTCTTCTTCTCCCTCAACCGGGCTTCTGCCCAACCGAGGGTTCCGAACTGATCTTGTCCTGCGGGTTCGTGAACTTGATGATTTCGAGCTCAGTCTACACATTTTTGCGTAAGTCGCACGTAGAGGAACGGACTCTGTGTCTGTTGACACTGACAAACTGTCACAGTGATTGAGTTGACACTTGCCAGTCTATAAATTAGATAATAAATCAGATTTAGCCCCTCACCAGAAAGACCTGAACCGAAAACCGTTAAAAACCCGTATTTTTCGCTGAACCGGCCGGAACTGAACCGAACCAAAATATTTAAAATATAACCGAAATAAATTTAGGCGGTTAATTACCGGTTCGCGAAACGATTCAGACATAATGTGTGTTGTGAAAGATCGGATCTACATTTACACAGCGGATTGAGCCGCGTTGCCAACCAAATTAGAACAACCTAACAGAACAAAACAAAACTGAATTCAAACAACTCGGGGGAAAAAGTTTTTTTGTCATCCAGCAACTTCCCCCCCCCCCACACACACACACATACATTGGACGGTGATGGGGTGGGCGATTCACCACCGCTGAGGCTGTACACTGCCCTATTTCGCGTTGGGAGAGGATGAAGCGATGATGATGGTGGCTTTCCAAGAGCCGTCGCCAGACCGGTGGTGCACAAGTCCTCCGCCAGAAGACGAAGGCCCTGCGTCTGGTGGGCAGCGTTCGACCACGGACCGAGGATCTTCGCTAGGTTGAACGGCCGCTTGTCAATACGTTGCATAGAGACTTCCATTAGGGCACGCTCGTGGTGGTATTGCCCACAAATCAGGATGACGTGGCTGAGGTCGCCGTGTACTCCACAAGTCGGGCAGAGGGAAGGCGAGGTGGAGCCGAGCAACCCCAAGTTTTCATCTTGGGCTGTGAAAATAATGTCCAGTCCCTGAGCAGGATGTAACAGGGTGTATACGATGAGTGAACATATCGAGTACAGTATGCTACCGTAACGTTCCACCTGAAATGCAGATCTGTAACACGCAGTGTTGCTGTGAACCATTGCTGTGTCGACAACAACAAAAGTACATTTGTGTTATCTGAGAATCGTAAGGATGTGCTTACTTTTAACCCAGGGCAACGTGTTCAAAATTCACATTCCCGAACCGGTTCGAACCGATATTTTGCGCTGCTGCGGAGCTGAACATGAACCGAACCGAAAAAAATAACGGTTCCGATCCTTGCTTAGAACTGCATCTTACTTCTAACTTCTCCTTGTCTAACCATACCAATACTACGATGTTAAATGAGTCTAATCGCAAACTTGGCAACCTGAACGAAGCTTGCGCCTTGCTCCTCTCCCTGTTGAGGAACTTACCTATACGGTCTTATTACACGTCCAAAATTAGAGTGCGCCTCCGGCGTCTGAGACCCCCATGCAGTTAATCGACCCGATCTCCTTGAAGCTTTCCAAAATCGTGCTAGTCGCTTCACTGCTAATAATTATAGCTACCCTTCAGGCATCTCCGCCATTATAAGCTCCATTAAGTTACCCGATGTTTACTTACCTAGGAAACATACAATCGTCTGTATCTGTTTCACAAATTCATATACAGCCCTCATATCCGACCTCATTTCCTTACACGGTGTCTCGCGACGTAAACCCACGAATTATGAATACCATTTCGTTACACCCGCTCCACACGAGTCCCCACGACAAGATCCTTTTCAATTACAAACCATCATTCGTTATTCAGAGCAGTTTCTGCGGTCCACCTTTCTCCGTGCCATAACAGAATGGAATGATCTCCCGCCTCACCATAGTCGATCATCCACGATGAAGAAAGCCAGAGCACAAAACGGGGGACACGAAGAGCCCTTCGTGTCGTGTTGTCGTTTCATCATGAGGAGAAGAGAGGTTGCCCATGCTCAGCAGGCCTGTCCATTTTTTGTGCTCTGGCTTTCTTCATCATGGATTTCATCACCAGCTTGCCTGCGCGTATGCCGTTTTCTCTGATAGAGTCGGTCACATTAGTTTTAAACATGATATCGCACGTTACATCCTTATCCAAACTGTTAACAATCACTACCTGTTTCTGCATGAGATTTCAACTGTATTACTGCATCACCCTTGTTCTTGCCATGATTTCGACTCATGTGTAGTAAACGTTATACACTTGCGTGCAAATCTATTGTTTGTAAGTCATATCATTGTTGCGTACTATTCTTACGTATTACGTATTAGAACAAGGACATACGAAGCATATCATGAACAATGTTTCACCATGTGAGCTCATCGCTTCTATATTTAGTGAGATCTATATACGCGCAATGATGGACACGAGTATACAGTTAGCAGAATGGTGGTGGTGGTGATGCTAATGAAAGAGCTTGCCGTTGTCGGCCTCACAGAGGTGGGCAACGTCACGACTAACGCCCGAGGGGGAATGTGCGTCCTGGGCAGACTCCTAAGGGAACTGTGCCGACATATATGCATGACTGCGTCTGAAGAAATCCCAGGAAAAAACCCAGACAGCCCAGCCGGCACCGGGATTCGAACCCGGGTACCTCCCAGTCTGGACGTGACATGGCCAGCACGCTAACCACTCAGCTGGTGTGAGCAGAATGAAGATCCAGCGACCCTACAATGGCTGTGATGAGGACGGCGCCCAATAAAAGACACAGTCTCTCAGGAGGAGTTCCAGAGGAACCCACACTTCGAAGACATCAAGGAGATTGGAAAACGTATGGAGCACAGTTGTTACTTCACGACTTCGCCAGTTTTTCTTCACGGGCAGAGGCAACCCCCCAAATCTCGCATCATTTCCAGCGCACGAGGAGGGCGACGACGGCCGGAGATTGAAATCGCCTTTCGCGCTGGTTCTCAGACAAATGTATACCCCAGAAAATGGGAGCATGGTCAGCAAAAACGGGCGCTCGTACCAGTCTAGTGTGGCCACTGTACACTCTTCAAAATGAACTTCACCGCATAGCACGCTCCTAGCCAACCATAATCTCCAGTGATATCGTTATCTGCCCCGATTTGTTGAAAATGGGAGGCGTACGCCATTTTTGTGACACTTATGCTGTTCATAATTGTCACAAAAAAGGCGTACGCCTCCCGTTTTCAACAGATCAGTGAAGATAACGATATCATTCGAGATGATGGTTGGCTAGGAGCGTGCTATGCGGTGAAGTTCATTTCTAAGAGTGTATTGCCAACACATAGAAGTTGATAGAGGTGGGCAGCCTTATGAACTGCGAGTGTCGAAACCAGGGATATTCCAATCACGTAAAACAGACCACACTGCACGCTGAAGGCCAACCATCAGCCTGAGTGACATCGTTCTCTCCCCTGATTTGTTGAAAATGGGAGGCGTACGCCTTTTTGTGACAATTATCACAACTAGGTAAGTGTCACAAAAAGGCGTACATCTCTCGTTTTCAACGGGAGAGAACGATGTCATGTGGGATGACGGTTTGGCTAGGAGCGTACTATGCGGTGCACTCACTCTAAAAACTGAACTTCACGGCATAGCATGCTCAGCGCCAACCATTGCCACGAATAATAGGGTTATCGCTTCTGATTCGAAAAGAGAGGGGGGTGTACGCCTTTGTGTGTCAATTTGGATACATGATAATTGACACAAAAAGGCGTACGCCTCCCTCTCTACTCGAATCAGAAACGATAGCCCTACATATGGCGATGGTTGGCGCAGAGCGTGCTATGCGGTGAAGTTCAGTTTTTAAAGTGTGAAGTTCTGTTTTCAGAGGCAGGGTTTCAATCTCTGGGGGTGTTGGTGTCTCGTAGGTTGGGGGGGGGGGGGCTAAAAAAAGTTTAGGTCCGCTCCGAGCCCAGCCGGGGAACACTGTTTTACTTACAAAGTACACTGTTACTTTTACAAGTTTTACTTGGTAGCGGCATTACGTACACCATTTTCTTTTTTAGATTAGTAGCAGATTAGTGTAGTAGTATATAGCGGTATTCTGCGACTTTCGTTCAGATAGCGTACACAACACGGACCATGCAGTGTGAACCAGGTATGCTTCGAGGTGAACTGGAGCTTCAACGCCAGTCTATAAGGGTACTCCCAGGAGAATCATTTTTATCCCGCAAGTGACATGGATTCTAAGGGCAGTATTCGGCCCTCCCCAGTCAGGCCATTAAATGATAAAAGTCTCTAATCGCCAGTTACCCCTATGACAAAGGCCAAGTCATAAATCCGCCAACGTCTGCACCGTGCGCACTTGGCGTTTCTCCAGGTCTCAAAGTTCTGTGCACATAAGGCGCCTATATAGATCCATCTCTAACGTCACCCTTGCAACCGTAGTACCACGGTCCGGGACCGTGGTAGCACTAAGGCGGCACGAAGGGTCACGCGATCCAAAATCCGCACTTTTGGAACTAGCAGGACGCCATCTCCATTTCTTCACACGTATAGCGCAGTGCACCGTCCGAACTGCAACCTGCTTTCTGAGAAGCTCCATTCTCGTACCGTGAGGCGGATACTTCGTGCTCGGTTGAATTTTGCCGGCACGAAGTTATTCAACCTTGCTGCAATTCCTATAGGCCTTTGGGCTTTGTCAGAGCCTTGTGCAACACCGTCGAGATCTTCAAATGTTTGTCGAGTTCGTGAGGACTATCGGTTTGCTCCAGATGCTTTAGTGTTATACATGACATCCTCGGGTAAACATAAACAAGCCCCCGCCACAACTTCCGGTGCCACGAAGACTTCCGGTCCTTCCGCGACTAAGGACGCTCGGAACAGCCGCCATGCAGAATTATATCTTTCGCTTTCCTGATTTGTTGAAAACGGTAGGCGTATACGCCTTTCTGTGACAATTTGAATTGCCACAAAAGGCGTATATGACCCTTTCTCTCTTCAAATCAGAAGCGTTAACTCTACCAATCGGCACAGTGGTTGGCGCAGAGCGTGTTTGCTGTGAAACCGGATGTTGTTTTGGCACCAGACCGAAAGCGGTGAAGACGGCATGTATACTCTGTGTCCAATCGCCCTCGGTGGTATTTTTTTCTGTCCTCTTTTGGTTATGTGTAGCACAGCCAACCGAAGACACCTCAATTGTTTCGTGAACGCCTTGTGCTTAACTCATTTCACTCCATCCTGATTTGTTGTTGTTGTTCCAGTATGTGAAGCACGCCTATCCGGTCACACTCTCAAAACAGAACTTCACCCATAACTTCACCGCATAGCACGGTCCTAGCCAACCACCATCCCAAACGAGATCCTACCTTCCCCGATTTGTTGAAATCAGAAGGCGTATACGCCTTTTGTGACACTTATGAACGCAGCAACATTACTTTGAGGGGGAATCATCCCACGCTTTCCACAAATCGTACCCCGCGCCGCTGAAACGCGCATTGTGGTGGCAGAGGCCCGCGAACTGCCAGTAGAGGTCTTACGTCTCAGAGAAACTGTGCGCCATTATCTACGCCTCGTCGCGGAACACCGTCGTTACCCCTTAGTTTCGAAGCTCAAAAGGCGGAGGCAGAGCAACATTTCTCACTGCATCGCTGCTGTAAAGCCCTTGCTACCGGCTTTTGTTGGAAGATCAGTCGTCCCCAGGTCCCCTCCGTGGGTCTTTTCGATACCTTCGATCTCCACTACCATTCCTGGCCTCAAGAGCAATAAGAGGAATCACGTTGCAGCACCCGTGTTGAATCAGTATACGACATGTCCGTCAGTCATCTGTCTCACATTGCGTTAGACGGACAAACTGGCAACACTATCAAGACGCCATCAAGATTGCTTCTTCAAGTGGTGGGCTCCGAAATGAGCAGGACTTCCGTCGCGCAGTGGCTAATGCGACGCAGGAGGCTACAAGGACATTCCGGCTCCCTTTTCATTTCTCTGCAGTGGACGCCGAATACGAGCGGCTCCGTGCCCTTCGTCGCCGCGCGGAACGGCGTGCGCGACGCACCCATCTACCACACGACCGCCAAGAAGCGCGACGTGTCCAGAAGGCTGTCCACCGGCACTTGTGTAGACTCGGACGGGATCATTGGCGTCGTTTTTCGACATCTCTCTCTCCCCGTACCCCTATGTCTCGGATTTGGGGAGTGCTGAAGGGACTTTCTACTCCTGTGGTTCAACGGCACCCGTTCCGTTCCCTGTCCTTGGCCACCTCGCGTTCTGAACTGCGCATTTCGGAGGACTACTGCGTGCGCCTCACAGCGCAGCCTCCAGGCGTGCTCTCATCAGCTCAAGGTCTTCCACCCGCTTTGCAGGCTTCGAAAGACCCGGCTCTGGACCTGCCCCTTACCCTTCTAGAGCTCGACTCTGTACTACGGGACTCTCCTCTGCATACCTCCCCTGGAGCAGACCAGATTACGTACAAGGCCCTTCGGAATCTTCCCCTGTCAGGGCGAGCATCCCTCCTACGGATCTTCAACGAGAGCTGGAGCCAAGGGGAAGTCCCTAACGAGTGGAAGACCGCGATGGTGGTCCCTTTACTGAAACCAGGTCAATCACCGCATCACATCGATTCTTTCCGCCCAATAGCTCTTACAAGCTGTGTGGGGAAGACCTTGGAACGTATAATATTCAATCGCCTGAGCTGGTACCTTGAGAGCACGGGTTTTTTCCCCGAGGAGATGGCGGGTTTTCGCCCAGGACGGTCAGCAATAGACAGCGTCATAACTGTAACCAGTAGGACACAACAGGCAAGGGCCGAAGGTTTATTGACAGCCGCTGTCTTCCTTGACGTCAAGAAAGCGTACGACAGTGTCCTCCATAGCGCAATCATGGCGACCCTTTCAGAAGCTGAAGTCGGGGGCTGCGCCTGGTCATGGATTAAAGACTTCTTGACTGACCGCTCCCTGTTTGTGCGCACCGCTGACGGGGACACTGCGACGTTCCGCGTGCACCGTGGTGTCCCACAAGGGAGCGTCCTCAGCCCCTTATTATTCAATATCATTATGGCTTCTCTTCCTGCGCAGCTTCATAATCACACTCACATTACAATATATGCTGACGACGTATGTATCTGGACTTCCGCCGTTCGGCGTGATACGATCCAACGCCGACTACAAGGTTCATTAGACATCATTTCAAGATACCTTTTGCACCGCGGCTTGGTTGTCTCGCCTAGCAAGACAGTAGCCATGGCATTCTCACGAAGATCATTTCATAAGTACCCGCTTTTCATTGATGGCTCACCCCTGACCTTTGTCACGACCTGCCGATACCTGGGGATTACAATTGACCGTGGCCTGACGTGGTCCCAGCATGTGAAGCTGCTTGCTACCAAGGCAAACGGTTTGGTAAATGTACTCAGGCGTATTGCTGGTGCATCCTGGGGCCCGTCATGTTCTGACCTCTATCGTGTCCATCAGGCCCTGGTGTTGGGGACATTGCGGTACAGCTTACCCATCCTGCATGGTCTAAGTCGAACCCAAGAACAGGAACTGCTCAACATCCAGGCCCGTAGTCTCCGTGTCTGTTTGGGAGTCCCCAGGACAACGGAGACGTATTCTGTCTTGGCAGAGGCGCGAGAGCAGCCGGTTCACATACTGCGGGATGGTGATACCCTCCGCGCTTATACACGCTACATTACACGGCACCCGCTCCACTCTCTTTGTCGCATTGATGAGGACTGCCCGGCGTCTGCTTTCGGCAGTGCCATTGCCCGCCTGAAAGGGAGCATTCCATCTCCCGCGTCTACACCATCCTATGCACCGGCGATGTGGACTCTTGAAAGACCCTGTATTCACTCTAACATCCCTGGACTCCAACGCAAGAAAGACGTCCGTTTTTTGTTTCTTGTTTTCTTTCCCTTTCCTTTTGTTTCTTTTCTTTTCCTTCCCTTTCGTTCTGTTTCTTGTTTTCTTTCCCTTTCCTTTCTTTGTGTTGCTTTTTGTTTTTCTTTCTTTCCTCTGTTTCGATCCCCCTTTTTTCTTTTTCCTTCCTTTTCTTTTTCGTTTGCCCCTTCCCCTTTTTTTTTCGGAATAGCAAGCAGGCTCTTTGCCTGGCTAACCTTTCCTTACTTTTTTCTTAATAAACATATCCCCCCCCCCCGTGTTGAAACAACTTGCGCTAGACATGATGCAGTGCCGTTACCCTTCGCACACTGCAGTATTCACAGATGGGTCGACCAACTTACACTGCTCCACTGCTGCCTTTACAATCCCGACTATGTCGTCGTGCCACGCATACCGTCTCTCGCACCGCATCTCATCCACGTCTACAGAGTTGCATGCCATTTTGTTCTTCCTCAAGTACATTGCATCCGCCGCTATCAGCAGCTGGGTGATATACTGCGACTCCAAGGCAGCTCTCCAGTGTGTAGCGAACATGGGTATTCGTGGATCACTTGCGCCTGTGCCTAAGCCGTCTTGAGATCAGCGGGCACTCTATCTACTTCCAGTGGGTTCCTGCACACTGTGGCATCCGCGGCAATGAAGATGCTGACGCGGCTGCAGCAGCTGCGTATCATTCCCGATCAAGCGTGCGGATTACCCTCCCCAAAGGCGACAGGCGAACCTTCCTAAATGATGTGGTGAGGCCTCTCGCACATGCGCAATGGTCTCGGGACGTTCCATCAAGAGTTCTGATGCGTGAACCGGACCCTGACTTTGGCTTCACCATGCTTTCTCGTGTGCCTCGCCATTTTGCGTCGCTGATACACAGGCTTCGTCTTGGGGTTGCATTCACCCCCCATTTCAAGCATCTGATCGGCCGCTCTGACTCGATGCTCTGCTCTCGCTGTGCTGTTTTGGCGGATACCAAGCATGTGCTCCTCGACTGCCATCTGTACGCCTCCCAAAGAGCAGCTCTACGGTGTCGCCTGCAGTCGCTCACGGCCGCACCATTCACATTGGCAACCACTCTCGGCCCTTGGTCTAACCAGATTGACCATCGCCAAGTTCTTGAGTATTTCAAGATTTTTCTCCGGGACACTGGTCTCCTTTCTACCCTATGATCTGCCTGCGTACCTGCGTGCTGTGGTTTTGCCTACCGTTCTGATGTCTTACTGACTCCACTGACTATCGACCCTTTAGCATCGTTCATCACCTCATCATCAGGACACATCTCATCCTGCCCCATTGTGCCTTGGGGTAGTGGGCCGCACCTTACGTGGCGAATTTCCCCATTCATTATCATTAACTTATTTGTTGTTGTTTCCACAAATCATTCTGTGCAATGGTTGCCCTTCAGCATACTATGAGGTGAAGTTCTGTTTGAAGAGCGTACTTCACCCCATAACACGCTCAAGGCCAACAATTGCACAGAATGATTTGTCGAGAGCGCGGGACGTACTGTTGCGATTCCCCCTCAAAGTAATGACGATGGACCAGGTTTTACCAGAGCTCTAGACGTTCTTTAATTAAGACTGACTGACGATTATGGCTAAGCATATTCTTCAGGAGGAGAATATGGATCATCGGCCCTCGACCAACCCGGTTTTGTCCATCCGACCATGCTCGTGGGCCCACGAGAGCCATGACGATCACGGTCATAACATGAAGATGATTGCATGAAGGGGTGACGGCTTGCTGCCTTTGCTCCCGAGGGCTCCGCAGTGGCCATGGAAGTGAGGTAAAGATGGTCTGATGATGCAGATGGGGGAGGCAACTCCTGCGCGTACAAACAGAACCCAACAAACCACCAAGCCCCCAAGCAGCTCGGGCGAGTTCCAGCCCGCTTTTATTTTCACCAGGATAAATGTGTCAGCTTTGTCCTAGCCTTAAAGATCAATGAGCAGGCAAAAGCAGTATGAAATTAGAGGTGCCATGAAGGACTACTGCAAAGGGACGCAAAAGTGCAATGCAAAATAATCCTGATTAATTAGTTCTGAATACGAGAAGAACCATTGGGCTGATAAACGAAAGAAATGAGACGAAACAGAACCTTAAAGAAAAGAACTGAGAAAGAGTGTCAATGGCCACTGGCCTGTCTTCCCCGTAAAATCTCAACTCCGTCTATACGGTTCTTGCTCTTTCTACGCTTACGTACACGGTAAAGGTTTGCCGAATTGTAACCCCTTTCTTTCAAGAATTCGTCTCACAGGTTAGAAAAGAGATGCTGGCATGATATTGGCAAATTTTGTGAAATCTCGGCTTCTGTGTGGAGCTCGCCAAACGGCCCATTACTAATTGTAACTTTAGCTATAATGGAAGGCCAACGCGTCCAAACCGTCTCTTGGCTGCACGCGTTCTCCTGTGTAATCTTTGCGTTGTAAACGAGAAGGATGAATTGTGTTTACAGTTGATGCAGTATCTCTGAGAACCGTAGACGTTCTTCCATTTCCACTGTCCAACGTAAGGCTTTAGAAGGATGTCGCTATCCTTGCCCTCTTCAACAAAGGAGCAAACAACGTTTAACTTAGGACAATTTTTCGCTTTGTTTCCTACCGCGGTACAATTGTAACATCTAATCCGTCCTGTGGATTCAAAGACTTCAGATTCACAACGACTTTCCTGTACTTGTTTCGGAAGAGTCGTTTCTCTGCCTTTGTGCGGATCATATTTTTTTGAATGGGAACTTACTGAACTACACCTATTTACTGACACCTGAGGGAACGGATTATCTGCTTCTCGCGCTTTGAAACGCGAGTACCGTGCCAATGCGGTATTTCCTTTTGTTGTTACGTATTCGTCAGCTAGCTCAGAAGCTTTTTCCACTGAGTCAACGTTACGTCTATCCTGAATCCAGAACATCATGTTGCCTGGGATGCGATTAAAACATTGCTGTAAGCAAATGTGCTGTATGACTTCATCGTGGTTGCCAAAAGCTTTCACTTCCTTCAACCATACTGTTAAATTCCATTTTATATTACTATACAGTGAACCCTCGCTAATATGACCCCCGATAATCTGACATACGCGCTTTACAACCATACTCCTGGGGAACAATGCAGTGAAACCTCTGCAAATCCCCCCATTAATATGACAATTCCGCATTATGACCAAAATTTTCGGGAACGACCATGGCCATAATAACGAGGGTTCATTGTATACGAATTTGACGTACGGTTGATTTTGTTTTTTGCATTCTGACCTGATCCTTTTACGAAATGCTTCAGCGGACATGACGGGTACTTTCTCAAGAGACTTCTCTCTTCCTTATCGTAATCTTCCAAGCACTTTTTACTGAGCTTCACCGGGTAAAAGAGTGAGAAGCCTTTGTGGCTAAGAATTCTTGTAATTTTTTTTTCCTTTCGCAGGTTCGAGATAAGTTTACGAGGTAGAGACCAATGTCATCTCCTATTCTGTAGGGTTGCATAAAATTTGTCATTTTAAAGGATCCCGTTCGATCCACTTGAGGGAAAGTAGTCCCAGGAATTCCAGGTGAAGTTCCAGAATTTCTTTTTGCTGAAGAATACTCCGTCTTTCTTCTCCTTTCTCTCCTGGTACCATATGCCAACATATTTCTTTCTATTTAATCGTCATCTATGTCAGAGCTCAAAATGGCTTGAGTGATGTGAGGCTTTCCATTAAATTTTGAAACGTCAATTTCCAACTCCTCACATATTCCTAACGGGTCTTCCTTCTTGAGCTGTTCTAGCCTCATACTATATGGACAATACTTTTGCCTGTAACTGTACTACGAGGAATTTAAACGGATATCCCTCGAGAGTGACGTTAGCTACCATGATTTTGAACGCTAAGCTAAATCCTGGTTAAAACTGGTCGGCAAAGGCGTCCATGGGATCCGTCGTGAACCGCTGCCACCACTAGTTGCGCTTCCCCCTCAAAGTAATGATGATGGACCAGGTTTTACCAGAGCTCTGGACGTTTTTTTAATGACGACTGAATGATGATGATGGCCAAGCATACGCTTCAGAATAAGAACAGAACAGAATGCGGATTATCGGCTCTCGTGGTGCAGCCCGGGTCTGTCCCTTCGGACCATGCTCGTGGGCTCACAAGAGCCCACGACGATCATAACAGTACGCCTCTTTGTGAAAATTATCAGAACTGCATAAGCGTCACGAAAATGCGGTCGACCACGAAAAAAACTCTCCCGTTTTCAACAAATCAGGGGAAAGCGAACGATGTCATGTTCGGGATGATGGTTGGCTTATGCGGTGAAGTCCTGTTAAAACAGAACTTCATCCATACACTATTTCTAGTTCGGCTCGTTGGAGAGGAAATCATTTCGGTTATGGCGTTTCCCTCCAATTGGTCCATTTCGATACCACCAGTTACGTCGTGGTGGATACAGACGGCGCCGCACAGGTGGCGACACGACACGACTTATGGCAGACCCTTTTGCTAACAGCTGCTGTTGCACTAGCGGTGCATCCAGAAATAACACACACCAGAGAAAGTACCCTGCTGCACCGACCACGGCTGATCGATTGCTATAGCTAAGAATGGAGTGTCCACAAGTCATGGGCGCGGCTGTTTTCGTGCAAAGGATAGCGCATGGCCTGCAGAATTACGAACCACCCGAATGCATTGCCTTTTCTCGAGTGAGTCACTGGCGTGACGTGGCGCTTATAATAACAGCCGGGCGCAATCACTTCTATACACAGAGGCATCGCGCGCCTCATATACATTTCTGCGCCCTCTTTGGCTGTGTTCACAACGCGGCGGTCGGTCAATACAATCTGTATTTCACTTTCATCCAATCAACAGACGTCCATGCGAGTGCGCAGTTTCCAATACCTTAGAGGTCATAAGGTGAAGGGCTCGCACGACAGTGGGGGTGGTTTACATCTTGGCTCGTGAGGTGCTTGTCGCCGAATATAGAAAGTGAACCCTTAATTTAACTATTAAGTAGAGAAATGCGATATTTTGCATTAGAAAATATGAAGTGCATCATGGACACCTGCAGGATGAAAATGCAATGTGTTAAATGGCGATCCGAAAGGGCAGACTGCAAGGCAAAGCGTGCTAATTGGAAACGTACGCAGACACTCCTTTCCAACGGAAGCGGTGCCAAGTAACGTTGAGACACCGCAGGAGCTTTGGCATTCGTTTCTGCTGCAATGGAGCCAGAGGCTCATCTCCGGTGTCCAGAAAGGGAAGTTCATAGCGACTATAGGCGAAAGACCCGTTCCCTTCGGTTTTCTTTCCGCTTTTCATTTGTCATGTTCCTCGTCGAAGCCCCGCACGGAAAAACAATGAGGGATTGAATTTTATGACTCCCGAACATTCGGGAGTTCTAGGAATCAGGTTAAAACTTGTACTCGGACACGAAACACTCGAAAAATACCGAAAACACCCTGGGTAAACACAACCGTACTTTAAACTTGGGTCGACAACCGTACTTTAAAGACGGGTGTCTGTAGAGTCTATACGAACCCACTCTATTCCATCTGTCCGCACCTCATCATGTAACTAGAGACGTTTCTCGGAGCTAACGTGGAATTTTAAAAAAAGAAAGAAAAGGAGCGAGAGAGAGAGAGACAGAGAGACGGTCTTCCGATATCAGAACGACAGGAGGACTGATTGTACTTGCACGCCACTAACATGGAAGCAACTTTCCGGTGTCCTCCTCTCGTTCCACCTATAGTATAGACCTGTAGTATAGACTATGGATAGAACGCGGATTTTCATGCAAATCCGAGTATTTTTCTCGACATGGTTTCGTATCTGGACGATGCAAAAATATTTTGGTCTTCGTTTGGGGCCGATCAGAAGGGTTCTATGGTGCGGTGTACATCCCATACCCTGCATGGCTGCTCATCCTCTACTGCGTGCAGCCGATGGGCCGTACTTCACCTTTGGCACATTACCGTTACGAAGACGGGCGACGTTCGCATTTTAATCGGCATGATGCAGTGCTGAACGCAAAGCCATGACGAAACAAACCTGAGCATGGGCAACACGAAAAATACGAACATACGTGTATGTTCGGGTTTTTCATGTTGCACATGCTCAGGCTTGTTTCGTCATGGATTTCGTCCACCAGCTAGCCTGCGTTTACGCTATTTTATCAATCACGAACGGAAAACCCTCATTCTAAAAAACAGAACTTCACCGCATAGCACGCTCTGCGCCGACCATTGCTACGAATGATGTGGTTATCGATTCGAAGAGACAGGGAGGCGTAGCCTTTTTGTGTCAATCATCATATATCCAAATTGACACAAAAAGGCGTACGCCCCACTCTCTCTTTCGAGTCAGAAGCGGTAACCCTATCATTCGTGTCAATGGTTGGTGCAGAGCGTGCTATGCGGTGAAGTTATGTTTTTAGAGTGTTCAGCTCCATGATTTATATCTGTGGCGCAAGTATTCCTTGTTCCTGCAGAACGAAGGCGGCTTTATTTTACCGATTTATATATAAAAAAAGAAAATGAGCCATTTGGTGCATTCCTTTCGTACCAAGAACACTGAAAAACACTGCATATATTGAGTATTTTTACTGCATATTTCGAAGATTTTCAGTGCATAGTTGCATGCATATTTATCCGCGCCTATAGCAGGTTGCTGAATGACCTGTTAAATGTACTACGCAACTGAGCTGTGACAACCAGGACCATGCCAGGAGGCGTCCACAACGACGACTCGTGTCCTTGGACCAAAAAGATACCGGGGCTACGATTAGCACCACGCCGCAAGGCAGAAGGATGGAAAATTCTCGCCGAAAGACGACAATGGCTTACCGCATAACAGGACGTGAGCCTATATGTGATGTCAAGCACTTCCGTTGAATCTTGCCTTTCTTAAATATATTGTGCGCTGTGGGCTGTGGGTCAATTCAAAAGCGGCAACAACGGCTCCCTTGCAATGCGACAAGCGTTAACCCGCGGCCAAATTTAGTCTGTGACGAGTTCTCGATCGAGCTATTGGGTCTACGAGAAATTTAAATCATTCGCAGCTGGTGAGCGAACATATCTACGACTTACAAGAATTCCATTTACGCTTCATCGACGCAATATTGATTTTAAACGATACTAATATTAAATGTATCAAGACCATTGTACTACGTCCAGGTGTTGAGATTACAGTTAACTTTGCTAAAACTGCATAAAACTCTACTTTCATGTGAAAATGGCGTGCAATGCTACTGAAATTCTATTACGGAGCTTTTGGTCAGAGAATAGGGGACGAACGAGTGAAATGAAAAAAAAAAAAAAAAAGAAGAAAGAAAAAAGTAGGCTAGTGATCGTTAACTTTATCTACATGCAACTACAACAACTAGTACATGATGACGATGGCATGGTGCGGTTCACCGCTTCAGTTACGATACCAGCAGAGACCAAATTTCACCGCACACTGAGTCACAAAGGGTTGGACACTCATCGATACCACATAGATAAATATAAGGCCTGTGAGCTCGAATCGTGACGTCACTTCCGATGGTCGCTTTCCGAGAGCCTGAACACCTGTGTTCATGATCAGCAAATGCGCCATCATTTTCAGGAGAGATTGTGTTTTGAGATAATAATATTAGCACTTCAGGTGAACTTGCCCTACCTCCGGCACATGTACTATTAGTTATTTCCCTTTAAACTTTTACAGGTGCCATGTGCTGTTTACTACAAAGTACGCGAGGCATTGAGAGAGAGAGAGAGAGAGAGAGGGGGGGGGGGCTTGTAACGTTTAGACTATTTTTCGCTGAAAGAAGATGCGTTATGTGAAAGAAAGCGTGTGTTTTGTGGCTTTTAAACGCTTCTCTGAATGACAGAAAAATGGCATGGGATAACCAATTCTCCTACACTCTCGTTCGACTGGTGTTGAGAAATCTAAGATTTCCCGGGAGCGAGAAAAAAGAAGAGGACGTTGCATGTACAAGACGATAGCTACACCAATGTAACGATAAAGATAAAGGTGTACTGTACGCGTGTCACTGGGGTCCGTTCACACGGGCCAACTTTCTCCACCAACTATGACCGACTTTGGAGTTGGTCCGAGTCGACCGACACCACTGACCACGACCAACTCGAGTTGCTCCGAGGCGGTCGTCGATTGGAAACTCGAGAAAGTTCCCAGGCAGCACACGACATCGGGCCGATATCGGCAGTAAGTTGGGCATGGCGGCCCAACATATCCCCGACACTGCCAACTTGTGACCGATGTACGACAGAAGTTGGCAATGTCGGCTCGATGTTGAAGGAAAAACGCGACATCTAGCCAACACTGCCAACTTGCGACCGATATCACGCTGAAGTTGGCAATGTCGGCTCGGTGTTGACCGAAACAAGCGACATGTAGCCGACAATGCCAACCTGCGACCGATATCCCTTTGAAGTTGGCAATGTCGGTTCGATGTTGATGGAAAAACGCGACATCTTGCAGACACTGCCAACTTGCGACCGATATCACTCTGAAGTTGGCAATGTCGGCACAGTGTTGACCGAAATAAGCGACATGTAGCCGACAATGCCAACTTGCGACCGATATCACTTTGAAGTTGGCAATGTCGGCTTGGTGTTGATCGACACCAGCGAGATGACGCTGACAATGTCAACTTGCGGTTGACATCCCACAGAGATTGACAATGTCGGCTTGATGATTATAGAAACCAGAGACATGACGCCGACATTGCCAACTTGCGACCAACATCCCACTGAAGTTGGCAATGTCGGCTCGATGTTGACCGAAGCCAACGACATGACGCCGACACTGGCTTTCCATCGACTTCCTTGGTGTCCCGCGCCAACAGCGAGTAGGAAACACATTCGTTACGTTGATGTCGAGTTACTATTCGAAGCAATTCCTCACTTGAGCCTCGTCTGTATGCTTGAGCGAATTAAACTGAGACACGACACCTCCACCATTTTGATTCCGAGACGAGCAGGGCTCTCGAATTTGCGGAAGCTCGTAAGACATGAAATATATAGTATCTGTTTTCGCTTGAAAATGAATGCCGGTTCCTTTTGAAAGCTTCTTGCACTTCGTGGTCCTAGGAGCTTTTAAACTTTTTTCGTCTTGCTTTTTGTAACGCCGCGCTCATTGCCCGCCACGGGAAATACGAGGAAAAAAGGAAACCATCAGAAAATGAAACGAGTAAGAAACAATGGCAGAAATAAAACGTTGTTTCGTCGCAAATAACCAGTCTAACGTTTAGTTACGATCGCCAACACACGAATACAAATACAAAATTATGTTGGCACAACATCGGTCACAAATCGGTAGCATGTCGAAGTGACATCGGCAGCATGTCCAAATGATATCGGACCAATATCCTGACCCGACATCGGCCCAACTCTGGGCGGTGTTGCAAAGTGTATGTTGGGCCGATATCGGGGGTGTCGGCAGGAGCACATCGGGCCGATGTCGGCCCGACATCGGGGTGCTGCTTGGGTTGGTGGTGTATATGTTCTAGCCAATCAACGACAGGAGCATTGCCACGTGACTCCAGATGGCGTGATGTGATTTTATTCGTGCAGTACTACCAGGCAGCATCAGCCGGATTCGAACCCACACCCACCGATTGCCGTAAGGTTGTTTGTGGGTGGAGCTACCGAGTTGGTACGTATGAACGCGGATATTGCACCGTCTCGACGTTGTCATAAGACGTTGGTTCGAGGCAGTGGCGTTACGGCGTTCGAGGCAGAGAGGGGTTTGGGGGTTCAACCCCTCCCCCCTCCGAAATAGTACATTTCCTTCGGTAGCGCATTTGGGAGAGGGAAAATGAGGGCGAAATCCCCCCCCCCCACGTAAAGTTCCCGTAGAAACCCCCCCGGAACATTTTTTTTTCTCGGCTACGCAACTGCATCGAGTTGGTGCCGAAAGCTGGCCCATATGTGAACGCGGGCTGACTCTTCTGCAGTGAAGCAATGTTCCGCTATGCAATTCCGGAACCAAAGCAGATGTTCAGTTTCAAGGTCCCTTTAGTTACAATGCCGCTTTATTGGAGTACTAAGAACCATGAGCATTATTCTTAACTCGCCATTGTCTGCCCTTCACACACAGAAGGCACCCGGTGCACCCTATGGTGACTGCTACTCAAAAATCATCCAGAGCCTGACTTTGTCACACGTGTGATGCAGTGTACATTCATAATAGAATAATGCTCGCATCTCACTGCAGGTGGTCACGATGACTGTGCAAAAGACACCTTGATTTCTCGGATTTGTGTTGCGTGCCTCACGCTGTCTGTATTTCGCGGCAACAATGCACTCTTGCTACATCTGCGCGTAATAGTGATTGGTTTATCAACGTTGGCCATAAAGCGATAACAGATTGCATATGCACGGTGCGGAATGCACTGAACAGTGTGTGGCAAGTCATGTGGTTTAATAAGGCGCAGATGGACAGAAAGCTTTGTAGAACAAAACAGAAGTGTGCGAGCGGGCTGGTGTACGTTGCGTTGCCTTGATTCTGCAGGAATTCATAGTAAATATGCAGCACAGGGACGCGGACACGGAATGAGGCACTCGCAACTACCCCGTCTCCATACTCTCATTCTGCAGGAAGAACGACGAAAACACTGAAAGCAACACAACCTTGCGACGAAACAAGACTCAATGTATCTCTCGGTTTTTCTTTCTCAATCTATTCTGAATGTTTTGAGCCTCGTGTCATCCTCAGTGTTTTCGTCATCCTCCCTCAGTCTCAAGGAAGTAACACCCCTGTCCTATATGGAAAGCCTTTACTTGCACTGACAAGCAGGGCCGGCAAGACGGTGGGGCAGCCAAGGATGGCGCCCCGGTGCCCGGACCTCTTCAGGGGCCCGCACGACCCAAAGGCCCGTCGTAATCATATCAAGTAGAAATACTGAAACTATGTTATCGAGACGTGACGAGGGGGCCCGGGCATGACCCATTCCCGGGCCCGTAATTTCTCTCGCCGGCCCTGCTGGTAAGCAAATGATTAGTATCGAGTTCAAGGAAAACTATGACGTGCGATGTGTCCTTGATGCGCAAAAGTATATTAAGGAAAATTAACCCCCTTCAAACCAGGGTACGGCAGCGTATGAACTGACAGTGTAACTGCACTCTAAACTGCAACGCTGTGATCCTATTCAAGACACTAAGCAGGTTCTACTACCGCAGGTTCCAAATACGTGCTTCCTCAAAACGCCACGGCAGGTATTTCGTGACTTTCCTGCTTCTAGGTACATGCATATACTGCGATTGTGTCTACGCCGGGGATATTATCATCAGTTGAGTTCTCATCGCCTCTTTTCTCTCTCCTTTCCTCTCTCATTTCCTCTTCCCGCTTTTCTTTTCGTTAGCCTTGTATACAGAGCCAGACCCGACCTGGTCGCGTCCAACACCCCCACATTTTTCTTTTTTGAGACAATAGGAAATCAATATCCAGATGTAAGCACTACTCCAGCCTCAACTAAGAGGCTGAGCATTGCATGGCCCGCGCTATGAATCCTCGGCCCGGCCAAGGCGAAGCACGCGAGGACCTGCTCCGACCCAGCCCTCCTGTGCCCTTCTTGTTGCACATGGCTGCAGTCGGGAGGGAAGACAAAGCTTTTCTGTAGAGTCATGAGCGCAATAAGACGTCAGCCTGCAATTTTACCGTTTTCGTTTCTCTACCCAAGATTACGACGTAACGGATGATGGTAATCAATTAAGCCATTCCCTTTGGTAGCCGCGAAGGACACACTTTCGTTTCATGAAAAAAACATCACGAGAGACCCTGTGACGTCTGGTAACCTTCCTGTGCGGTTCTTTCGAGACTCCGCTAAGGCAGTTGTCTTGAATCCTACTTTTTAATGTTTCTGAATATTGCGCATAGCTATTAACATGCCCAGCGCAATACGCACGATGAAACGTTGGATGCTGATAAGGGTGCTCCATTGAAGTGCGACGAGCACATGGCACGGTGCTCTGAGGGGGAGGTTCCCAAGCAGGAATACGGTGCCCTCACCGAATATTTTTTTTTCTCCCGAAAGTTAGTCTTCTCACTAACGTTTATTGTTTCTCCTAACCACGGAGGTGCTCCTAACCTTTTACTTCACGCCCGTCCCTGTCGGCGCTTCTGCTCGGCGCTGGGTCCGCGGTTCCAATTAATACAGTTCTGGCATGCATGAGCTAAACCACGATTTACAAGCGAAAGAAGCGTTTCATACCGCGTTCTTTAACCCGTATTAAATGGCAGCGTCTATCAAACTTTGTGCTGCGAATAAACGAGGAACGCCGTTTCGCTTCGCTATGTTTTGTGTGCTGTTTCTTTAGCATCCCTAACCGGTTACGGAGGGAAATACGCAATGGCGCACTGACTACTACGTGCGCATGAAGATTACCAGGGGGTTCTTCTGCTCTCGGCACGTGCTAGGAACCTGGAGAATATGATGGGCTACCTGGAGCGCGACAGAGGGAAACACAACAACGGATACAAGGCATCAACTGCGACGATAATGACACCGGGAGAGACATCAGAATGCACAGCAGAAGCCTGACATGCCCCCCCCCCCCCACACACACACACAGTTTTGTGACTGCTACAACAGAATCAGATATACAATAAAATCAAACAACTCAGGAAAAAGGTGCTTATGCCAGGACTCGAGTCTACTCCTGACTTCCTCCTGAGTTCCGGTCAGGGATGCTACCGTACCACCACGTCAGCTGGCGTGGTGTAACGGTAGCATCCCTGACAGGAAATCAGGAGGGTCTAGGCTCGAGTCAGCACCTTTTCCCTACATCGTGTGGCATGCGATCATGCATTTAGATTTTACAAACAGAAGAAAAATAACCGTAACAAGGAATAATTGACTGTGTTGTCTGCCTCACGAACAACAGGATGTAATGTTTTCTTCTGCACTCTTACGGCGGTTCCCCACAAAACACCGATGCTTTGGAACAACGCTTCTTTGGCTCGCGCGCATGCCACCCAATATCTCACGCATGAGTTCAAACTTCCAAGTGGCCTATCTTGCTGACATCATTTTGCCGAAGTCCTCCTTCCAAAGTCTGGCGCACAGACATCCTTGCGCTGTCCCAGCTGCTCGCGATGCTCGACTAGTCATGTCTGGTTGCCCATTCGAGCTGGAGGGAGAAGCACCTCGGGAGTCCGCCATCTCTAGCCATGCAGGAGTGTCTGCGCAGCCGCATGGCGCAGCTGTCAAGCGATGCGAATGAACGGCTCCCGGACAATTTAGGGCAGCCTCGTCGGCCTCCAGAGAGGTTTATACGTTAAGAACGCCACAAGCACGCGTGTTGGGCCACACTTCTCGGGGATCAACATGCTCGAAGCAGAGTATCGACTATCGAGCGACTCGAGGCAAGAGCAGCAACTCACGAGGTCGGCCGTGAATGCGAAGGACATCCTTCAACTTAGTGTTAATTTCGGAATGCAGAGTAACTCCTGCACAGAATGCGTCCAGCAAATGCCAGACAATGTTTACATTATGCATTTGGCGTTATTCTTTCCTATACAACCAGCGTTTGTTGACGAAAAATATTTTCAAAACACGATACCGGGCGAATATTGGCCACGCTGTGGGTCTATGTAATGTCACCAGGACACAACCCAGCCCCGGTTTCTGGCATACCAGAGTCCTAAAACAGATGCCGAGAGAGTGGAATAAAAAAAAAAGACGGATGAATAACAAGAAGGATGCAGGCCAGTTGGTGAGACTGAGACAACAGAAATGAGGACACACAGGAAAGGAAGCGTTGACGATGGGGCGATTCTTTGTAAGTTCAAGCAGACCGTTCACAGAGAAGGGATTAAGATTACTACAACAATAATTAAAGGGCCAGTGACGCTTACACGATTATGTATGTATTTTGAAGAAAAGTCCACGGTGCCCATATCTGTACTCATCGCTAAACGCAGCAACTGGAATTCGTGAGTTGTAGCATCGGGGTGTATATGACAGATGCAGGCCAACTGGTGCAGGACAAACTCCATAACGAAGACTCGGGCTTTTCAAAACATTATGCAGTTTTAGTAGACCCCTGGCACCGTCACCGTGACGTTATTGTACCTTTTGGAAGCAATGGCAGCGGTTGCGACTCAGAATCACATTCGTTGATTGGGTACAGTACGGACTTCGAAGGCCACGTTATCAATGATCTGCTGACACGTGGTTATCTCGTGACCACACTTTGCTGGAAGGAGATTAATGTTACATTGTTCACGTGACTTGCCTTTGGCTATAGCACTCTCCGATTATACGAGCATCATGTTGTTGAAAGAACATCTGCTCAAGGTGGGCTGAATAAACTTTTATTCAGCTGTATTTGTACTAAACCTGTAACGCGGGTCAGTGGCTTACAGCAGACAGCGACTTGGATGTGGATGACGTGAGAAAGCCAAATACAACTATTACGCTTGAGGAATGCAGCACCTAGGGTTAGATCAATAACGAAATCGCAAGCATCAGTGAAGTGTTGTTGGATTATTAGAGAGCTTTAGTACTGCGTATACGCAATCGCTTCGCGTACACTCTTAAAAATGAACTTCACCGCATAGCACGCTCCTAGCCAACCATCATCTCGAATGATATCGTTATCTGCCCCGATTTGTTGAAAACGGGAGGCGTACGCATTTTCTGTGACAATTATGAGCAGCATAAGTGTCACAAAAAAGGCGTACGCCTCCCGTTTTCAACAAATCAGGGCAGATAACGATATCACTCGAGATGATGGTTGGCTAGGAGCGTGCTATGCGGTGAAGTTCATTTCTAAGAGTGTACGCAAGGCAATAGCGGGTGCACACCACGCATGCGCCGAACTTGGCCCTGCGTACAGCCAACTGTTGGTACAGCGCGTGCGGAGTGGGAGTACGCTATTTCCTTGGGTACGCAAGGCGACTGCGTACGCTATAACTAAAACTCTAGATTGACCATAACTTAGTATCCCGGACCACATGTTCCATCGCTGCGTCTGTAGTACCAAGCGGGAGGTCACGCCCAAGAAAGCGAGGGATTGGTTTGGTTTGAAAAAAAGACGAAACATATGGAGAAAATAAAAGACATTTTCAACAGTGTACTTCATTCTCCAAGTACGTTCCAAGCACTTTTCTTTTCCCTTGTCTACCCACAGTGACACGTAGGCACACGTACGTTTGCTGAACGCAGCAGGAGGAAGATTTTTGTTTGCAGACGCTAGTGTTGATCGTGAAAATGGCTCAGAAGTTGCCAGTGTAGCAATTTCTCAGCGACAGCGATGTAGTCCGTTTCCTCGAGACGCGCTTCGCGAGCTTGATCTTCGAAGCGTGCCGGCTTCCTCTCGGTTAGTTCAGTTTCAGTTGCTTACATGGCGGCCGCCGAATAAAGACGTTTCTCTTCCTGTCTCCGGTTAGACTTGAACCACACCAGCAACGGCAATGGTAATCCTATAATAGCCATCAAAATTAGTTGCGTGTCTCGAGGAACTGCAAGGTGCAATTAAAAGAAGGTACCAAAACAGCGAGAGAAATGTTATGGGGTATCGCAACTCCAGTGGTGAAATACCTAATCCCATCATCATTACGTATTTGATGTTGTTGTTGCAAGTGGTCTTGTCAGTCATCAATGACGCTTGACTGTGTTGGACGGACCACATGCACTTTTTGTTGCTACATCCTTTGCAGTTCCTAAAGTTTCCAAAGAACCTGGAAAATTTCAGACAATAGGTGGATGCAGTTGATGACAGCAGCCTGATAACGTTCTGATGCATTAGGCGACTTTCCATATCTACCTCAGTCACCTGGTAAGCAGGGCGCTAGAGTTTTGGAACAGCCTGGCCCGAACGCAGTGCCAGTCAGCGAGTTCTTTTTCTCCACAGAACTATCATCTGACACAATAACTTGACACATGGCGTCTACCTGGAGGACTGCTGGTGTGACTCGTGAGTGACACACGTGGTATTTTCGGCGAAATTCGTACGAAACATGTATCAGCCAAGCAAAGTACTCAACTTCCAAAACCTGACCTATGAATGATGTGACGTGCCTATGAGACGGAAGCGTTTTATTAAGGAGGTAAGAACTCCTATCTGCATGTATTTAGTTACGGGTTTAATAGATGTAATATTGTTCTTCTACGCTTCGTAATTCGATTTACCCCCAATTTATTGTTCAATTCTTCTCTTTCATAACTGGTGCAGCGTTAATACAAAAACGCACTCTCTTTCGTATTCGGGCGAGTAGACGCACCGCCGTCCAGATACCTCTATCCATCGTTACGTCATCTGAAGAATTGTAGCACCCAATCAGACGCCAACGCGGAGGTACACATAACGTTCTGCTTTACCCTCTTCAACATGAACCACACTACATGGCACGCTTCTAGTCAACCATCATCCAGAATGACAACGTTCTCGTCTCTGATTTGTTGAAAACGGGAGGCGTAGCCCATTTTGTAGCCGTGCATAATAGATACATAATAGGCTCCGTCTCTCGTTATCAACAAATCATGGGCGAGAACGTTGTCATTCGGGGAGATGGTTGGCTAGGAGCGTGCTATGTGCTGAAGATACGCACCTACCAAATTCACCTATACAAAAGCTGTTACAGACAACACGTTGACATCGCCGTTTGGAGCCGACATAGTCGGCGTGCTCGCTTGGTACAGTTCATAGCTCCTTTAAGCGTGCTCACTTCCAAAGCTTGAACCGAACGCCACAACATTTTAACCATATCCGCGGTCCAAGTTCGCTTCAACCTCCCTAATTCCAGGCGAAAAAATTGTTGACAGCACCCCCCAGTCAGCTCAGGTTAGGATACTATGTAAAATGAGGGAAAGAGAAAAAAGAAAAGACAAGATTCCAAAGGCGAAACGCGGACCTTTATCTCCGCTTGAGAGGACGTGGCGATAAAGAAGTATTTTTGGGACGACCTGCGCCCCTATGTCATTGATTACGTAACGCCATCGCGCAAAGCATGATGATGGGCACTATCAGCTTTATCAGCCTATCATCTGATGCGTTTTTCCCGAGTCTTGCCCACTACAGCAAAATAACCTCGAACCGGTCTTCTCGTGACGTCACATGTTTGTAAACTGAAAGTCGTCTTATGTGGCGTCACGAGAAGACCGGTTCGAGGTTATATTTTGCTGTGGTTGGCAAGAAGCGGGAAAAACGCTTAGACTGATAAAGCTGATAGTGCCCACCAGCATGTTTTGCGCGGTGGCGTTACGTAATCAATGACGTAGGGCTGCAGGTCGTCTATAGACGACTCTCTGATTACAAACATGTGACGTAACGAGAAGACCTGTTCGAGGTTATATTTTGCTGTGGTGGGCAAGAAGCGGGAAAAACGCTTCGGCTGATAGGCTGATAAAACTGATAGTGCTCACCAGCATGCTTTGCGCGGTGGTGTTACGTAATCAATGACGTAGGGCTGCAGGTCGTCTATAGTTTATAGCTTCTGCAGGCTTGTATATCGCCATCATTGTTAAGTGTCAACTCAAGACAGGGAGGGAGCGCTACTGTTATCGGGAACAGCACTACGGCCTGATACAGAGATCAATAAGGAAGAGCTGTCAGTTTTGCCACTGGTTCCCGTGACCCACATCATGTGGTTGCAGACTGTATATCGGTTATGTGTTTGGCCTCATCCACCATATGTCAGCACATCCACTGTTAAACATCCACTGTTCCACGCGGATGTTAAAGCGCGTTGTATGAAATAGCTGGGTGAATGAGACTAAAGTCGCTCTAGATGAGACGGCAAGGGATGGACCTCCCAGCCCTTTGTATATCCGGCACAACGTTCGCCCGCGGGGTGTACGAGGTCATCGTTCCTCGTCTGGTAATGCTAGGTGATGGTCGGATGCGCAGCTTAAATCAAGGACGATTAGCTCACATTAGAGAGTTTTAGTACATCGTACGCTGTCGCCTTTGCGTACGTAAGGGATAGCGTTGGTGGTTCTGCGCACTGCGCGAAGCTCTCTTTCTGTTATGGACGTACGCAGAACCATCAACGCTATCCCTTACGAACGCAAGGGCGATAGCGTACTATGTACTGAAACCCTCTATTATTCAGCACGGAGATTTGTGGCAAAACGAAAAGAAAGCGCGATTCGGCAGAGGAATACGACGCGTCTTCAATCAATACTGCTGGACGGACATAGCTCCTGCCGATATTGGGTGCAGGCTTGCATCGCAACGGTAGACGAGCATTTCACAGCAATCCAGTAACCCTTTGAAGGAGAGGATTAATGGTATGCATACTAATTTATACAGGAACAGATGGCAACATCTCCTCGGGCTTACCCGAAAGCCCGAGCTCGAGCCGGGTAGAGCATGCTTTTGGCGGGCCGGGGCTGGTACATTGACGGGAGTGGATTGGGCTCTGGTCTGTGGTACACCACTGTTAGTCAGCATCGGTCAGCTTTCATAGTCCGCCACTCTCTATATAGTTGACGTGGCCGGACCGGGCAGGGTATAGCTTAGAAATTTATCGGACTCGGGTCGGGCACAGGCGGGTAAATTAAAGAGGTCGGGCCCGGGACATGTCCCATGCAGTACACTCTTAAAAACGAACTTCACCGCATAGCACGCTCCTAGCCAACCGCCATTATATTTATAACGAATTATATCGTTATCTGCCCTGATTTGTTGAAAACGGGAAGCGTACGCCTTTTTTGTGACACTTATGCGGTTCATAATTGTCACAAAAAAGGCGTACGCCTCCCGTTTTCAACAAATCAGGGTAGATAACGATATCATTTGAGATTATGGTTGGCTAGGAGTCTGCTATGCGGTGAAGTTCATTTTTAAGAGTGTAGCTTCACGCAAGCTAAAACAGTTCATAGCCATTGTTAGAGGGATTCGATCTAGGATCTTCTCCCTGAAGACTTGCGGGCTTACTTTTCACCGGGGTACTCAACATCGGGTTAAAAATTCGTCTCATGAAACGAAAAGACTCGTGTGGGTTTTGTGTGCTTCGGTGTCTTGGTATTTTTGAAAGGCCCATGGTGCCTCAAAGCTCTCCTGGGAGCATAAATATAATTGCAAAAAAAAAAAAAAAAAATAGGAACAACGATAGCTAATAGAAAGGCCAGCAAGGTTACTGGCGGAACTGAAACCCACACCGCTCTGATTACCGGTCACAAAGACTCCCCTGACAACACAGTGTAATCACACCCGTGCGGAAATGCGACACGAAGGCCAAAAGCTCAGCAGACGCGTTGTCATCTTTTTATTACGCTGAGCTTACGGAAGACAATGAAGAAATCATTCCAAAACATTCCAGAGGACTACCGGTTGACGTACACTGTGTGTTGAAGAAGCAGAGGTAGCGAAGACATTTTGTACTTAATTATAGTAGTGTATAATGAAGATTATGTCGTGTATTTGGAAACCCGAATACCCACTTGCTTAAGAAGCAGCCTTTTCCTACAAGGATCCTTGAGTAGACTAACAAGGTCTCCTTTGTCCGGAGATTTCTGGCTCACGTTAAAGATACCCAGGTGATCGAAATTACTCGCAGTCCTACCCTGCGGAACGTGCAGTATGTTGCCACACGCATATTGGCTGACTCACTTTAGGTGCAAATACTGTAAACGTATTTTTATTCGCGATGTATTAATTTTCGCGAATCGCGCATTCGGTCATTCGCGAAGTTATTCGCGAGTATTTAATGTCGCCATTCCACGGCTGCTTCCTTTCGCGCGATCAACGTCAAGCTGTGTTCGCGAGTAACATTTTTCGCGATTTTTTAGCGCTCGCGAAATTCGCGAAAATTAATACATCGCGAATAAAAATACGTTTACTACAACCCAAAGTTTTATTTCGGAAGATGAAAGCAACGAAGTTATGTGGGAACTATCAAGCCAGGAAGCAGGACTGCGCGTCAATTGCTCACTCTTGATTGGGACCTTTGCCATACTGCAGTCACATGCATTAGTATTAGTACACAAGAGGGAATACTTTCTTGACACAACAATTTTATATACGGTAATTTAGAGGCCTTGCCAGCGTTACGCGTAAGTTAGTCGAGATAGGTGTGCATGTGAGGGCCTGGTTATAGGGTCAGGAAGTGGTTCTGCTGATCAGTCAATGAAAGTACACATATGTTAGCGCTGAACCTATTCTAAGTTATCATCTAATAACAACAACAACAACTTTATTTTAGATGATGAATGGGGAGTTTGATCGCCAGGGGTGATACTCTACCCAATTGCTGGTGGGGATGTGGGGAATGAAATAATGTGCCCCTTCACAATAAGGATCGAAGTCTTATGGTGTCCAAAAAGGTGTCCAGCTGATTAAGAGACCACCCGGAGAGTGCGGTTCGGTACGGTTGGTAGTGTGGGCAATGAAGAAGAATGCGTTCTATATCTTCTAGAGCACCGCAGTGACAGCATCTGGGAGAATCAACTTGTCTCAAGCGGTAACGCCACTGAGCTGTAAAAGCCACATCCAGTCGCATCCGATGAATTAATGCAGCATCTTGACAGAGGTGTTTCGTGGCATGCGGAGAGCGAGGGTTGAATAAACTCTTCTCAGCGCATAGATGGGGGAAGAAGGTCAGTTGTCCATTGGCGGCATCATCTAATAAGTACACAGTAGTAGTAGAAGGCAGGGGAGTCGAACGCGAATTTGAAACGCGAATTTGAGCTCAATGTTCAAACATACGAGAGACCAACCCATCTGTTATACGTATATACCACCACACCCGAAAATGATAAAGCATAAAGTGAAGAAAGCTTTTCGGTAATGGAGTAGCGGAGTGTTTGTACGAAACCCTCCACGGTGGGAATAAAATGCAATGGGGTTGGAAAAGAAAAATAGGGAGATGTAGGGAATAGTTCACTCTCCAAACATCGATTCGTTGATTTCTGTTGCAGACGGTATAGTGTATTTCGAACTTTATCAGTTCCAAGTATAACATCGGGCAGATTTACACGTAAGGTGTGTCAGCCTATTTGTGTGGAAACATGCTGTACGTGCCACAGGGTAGGACTGCGGATAATTTCAACCACCTGGAGTTTATCAGGTCCGTGCATCAGTTTCAGGCAGCTCGAGCGGTATGATTTATTGTAGGCAACTGAAAGCAACGAGATCCACATAACAGGCTGCCACATGTCGGCTGCTCCAGAGAACTCATAGCTAGAGCTGAGGGACGGGTGCGCCCACAATTACATGCAACAACAACAACAAATAAGTTAATGATAATGAATGGGGAAATGCAATTACATGCAGATACCCACGCAGTTTTGCGATTTGCAGGTATAGAAATTCAGTGTCGCTGTGGGCTACGGGTGAAACGTGGGTGTACCCGCAATGTGTTCGCGGGTAGTGCGGGTATAGACCAGAATGTTAGCTATACGTACCAGCGCGAACGAGACTCCTCGCTTACTCTCGACACAGCGGGCCACCTGCAGGCACGGGCGGCGTGAGGACGGCGACCGCACAGCTCATACCAAGACAGCTCAAACCTGGACAACTCATACAGGGACGCGTAACTCATGCCAGATAACTCATACCAGGACAACTCATACCAGGACAACTTATACCTGGACAAATCATACCACACTCAACTTTTTTTGCGGGAAGGGGGGCTGTCAGGGCATCGTGAAAACAACGCCTGGAGAAGCGTGCCAATGGACACCTTTCGAATGGTATTGTAATAGGCTGGAATACGGACTGAGCCCATTGACCACATATTCAAAGGATTAGTGTCTTAAGTGTCCCATGTGACGACATTAGTGTTTTTTCTTTTTTATTAATTCCCAATTTCCTATTACAATTGCAGCGCGCTTTAATTGTCATTCAGTGCGCATCGGCAAATGTCATTTGTGGGGTTCGTACATTTACTTCAGTATAAGACACATTCTGTAACACTCTGCGGGAGAGAGGAGAAAGGGAAATTCAATGTATAACCTGACGTTTTTTCGCCCCCCCCCCCTCATTGATCCGCCAGATGGGCAGGGCATGGGATGGGCAGATGTCACCAGAGTTCCCCATTGACGTTGGCCCAGGACGCACTGACCTCCCCTGTATCCCACTAATTCCTGCTGTCCTCTCCGTCTGTCCACGTCTGCACGCCGCTCATAGCCACAGTTGCTTCGCGGGCTAACACGGAATAAAAATATAATCTGCGGGAGCCGGATATACGAATTTTCTTCCCCGCGCTCACAGCTGCAAGTTTCGAACGTACATTACAGGTGGTATCAACAGGTGGTATCAACAGGTGGTATCAACAAATCACAAGGCACCCTAGAAACACTTCACAAATAAAATATGCTTTTCCCATCTACCTCCATTATCATCTGTTATGTTCTGCATGGCCACTGCTTTCTGCTCTCTTTATTGCATGCCACAAATTTGTATTACAAATATATATTTAAAAAAAATATAAAAAAAATTGCTCGTTCTGGAATTTTCCCCACGTAACCACTAACCTCCTTATCTTTCGCTATGCTTGCGAATTCTTGCCTGTTGTCCCGTTTCGTCCACGTATTCGTGAACCTTCCATTTTTCTGCAACCGGTCTGTAGCCTAGATCACTACGTTCACATAATCCCCTCCACACTCTAACAAAGCAGCCATTCACTCCCGCCGTAAAAACCCGTACGGACCTTTCTTCCCTCCGGGCTGTTGACCCACAATTCGCATGAACCTTTAAACACGTCACACCTAACCCTTTAAATACCATGCCAATGATGAGGACGGTGCCCAGAAGAAGAACAGTCTCTGTTCGAAATATCGGCGGCTTCTGTCCTGAGGCAACTCCCTTCCTACATCTCTACCGGTTCGCTGGATTTCTACCCATCTACATTACAGGTGGATGTCCCATATGTGACTCTCATGCGTAGGTACATGACAGTCTATAGCCTTTTGCGTTTGAAAGGGTGCGGTGCGAGACCCGGATCAAGCAAGGTTTCGGGTGCAACCAGTGGAGCACTTGGAGGCCGACGTGAGGTAAGGGCATCGGTGCAGGTGACTGGTCAGAAATTATTTCACAAAAACCCGCCATACTTTTTGCTCCGCTGCGAATGCATTTATATACTTACCTTCCTGGATGAGCTAATTTCGTTTTCGTTAATTAATTTCATTTCGTTTTCATTAATTTCGTTTTCGTAACGGTTACGTTTTCTTTCAGCGAAGACAAGCAAGAGGAACATGGAACCATTCCTAGATTTTCTCTTATGACAACCAATTCTCACATTGCAGCGCGACGTGAAGCATCCCCGACACTTTCTAAGGTTGCCGATTCTTTTACGTTTCTGCATCTGTAAACCAGGGAATCCTTTCGATGTTCCTAACACATACGGCAGTCATTTTCCTCAACTGAATGATGGCAGTTGAAAAGACACCAGGAGTGGGATTCGAACCAACATCCTTTGATTCCCGGTCAGAGATGCTACCAATAGACGATTTCAGAAAATCCTAGTGCTCCTTGTGTACGTGTTGCATCCAGAGAGATTACTGGAATAAACTGTCCTTCACGTTTTATTTTCGCTGATCTTGACTCCTCGTGGACAATCGGCCGAGAGAGAAGGAAGCGAAACATCCTGAAGACCTTTTCTCTTCCTTTGTTACTAGCAAGTTCCCATAGTTCAAAGCGGCGCTAAGCTCTTTGGGATTTTCTCAAGTCCATGACCCATGCTAACAACCCTCTCTTCAACGTACCAGGCCACGCTATATATAGGAAACACGGGGAGGTGTTGAGGTTGAGTGCGCGTCCCCATGTTTCCTATAGCGCGACTTAAGGTACGTTGAAGACAGGGTAGCTAGAATGGGGTGTAATTGGTAGCATCTCTGATCGGGAATCAGAGGGTGTGGGTTCGAATCCCACTCCTGGTGGCTTTTCTTCAACTGCCATCATTGAACTGGGCGTGGTGAGGCTTGTGTTGTGTTTGTCCTTCTGTGTTTAGAACTGCATCATCCACTACAACGTTCCTTTTCCTCCTTCCTGATACTCAAAAAGGCGCAGGCATTATCTTTCACAATACAATCATTAGATAATGGGTCCCGATGCACGTCACCTCTTGCTGGTCCCTTTGACCGGCCGCGATAACTGAATGGTGTATGGAATAGTGGACACGGGCGCTGACCGGTCGCTAGGATACGAGTTGGACCCCGCTGAAAGACGCATACATGGCGTATACAAGGCTATGATACAAGTTGCCCGCCGTCTCCCGTGAGGGAACGTGTGTGTCATGCCCCGAGATTTCAACGCGCGTGAAAGGCTCTTCTGGCGGACAAATTCCATCCACGGACCGACCAAGGTGGACCACACCCCTTGGGTCACTTTTTATTTTGTGACGCAATATTATTGTTTATCATAAATGATGACGATGAGTTGGGGTGTTTCACCAGTGTGGTGCGGTATACCCTGCCCCATTGCACGTGGAACATTATGTGAAGATGATGAAGGAAGGATGAAAATACAAGAACTAAAGCGTCTGTTATACAGCGTTAAGCGTTATTGTTTATCGCGATATTTGTCTACATCGGAAATACCCAATTCTGAACATTTACCAGCAATAACGATGTTCCCACAAGCACATACATTGCGCAATACCACCCAGTGCAACGACCTTCACAGGCGAAGTATGGAATCGGCTTGTTCTCAGACGTCCCTTGGATAATGACTATCATCCGTATTTCGAATTAAACTGTAAAAATCACCGTTATAAAACGTTTCCCATTCAGTGCTTTTTATCTTTTCCGTTTTTTTAGAGTGATGGTAAAGGGTAAGGCAGTTAGGAAGCAGGCGAACTGCACGATCACTGGACCACAATCAAGCATATAGCTGGCATCCTCCATGCAATCAGAAATATGTCGGCGCAGTTCCCTTAGAAGTCGACCCAGGACGCACATTCCCCCAGAGCGTTAGTCGTGACGTTGCCCACCTCTGTGAGGCCGACAACGGCAAGCTCTTTCCTTAGCACCCCCACCACCATGCAATCAGGACAAAACAGACACTTTCATCTTGTCGGGTTACTCTATTGAAGCGTGGCAGTCATGAAATATGACATATACCTTCCAAACTTTTTGTTTAAATGTTGATACTAGTCCCTTGCCTCAACTGCACGTACACTTCGTATTTCTCAGCCGTATATGCTTCAAATATGGAACCTAAAGGCGATTGAGCTCCATATAGGTTCCAATGGATCCGTTGTGGTCCTGTTAAAAACACGCCCCCCCCCCCCCCCCACCACCACCACTACACACAAAAAAGTTCCATGTTCGTTCAACCTTCATGTTCATTACTACCAGTAAATACCAAATGTCAGCACAGTTCGCCCTGAAACTGGCCCACGGCGCCCCCCCCCCCCCCCTCCGTCCCATACTCCTTCCTGTTGTCCTCTCTCCATCTGTCCACGTCTGCACGCCGCTCATAGTCACAGCTAACTCGGAATAAAAAATGAAAAAAAAATCTTGTCACGGTATCGTCGACCCGTGGCACTGTAAATGACTATACCTTGTAGCCAGTGGACTGTTCGAGGCCCGATCATTTATTTCCGGGACCGAATTTTCTGCTCGGAAACCATGAGACGCGAAATTGCGGCGAGGCGGTAGGTCGTCTAGCAACCCTGTGCGAGTACATGTGGAAAGTCGCTAGTCGTCGGTAACCTCTCTTTCTTCTTGTTTGGGAACTTCGAAACGGAGTGGTACCTGCAGTGTACGTCGTGTTTCACTATGGACGAGAGAGTTCAGCAACGTGCCTGCATCGACTTCAGTGGCTTATCCAGAATCCCAAGCACGGAGGGGTGTTAGAAAAAATGGGGGGGGGGGGTCATTATTATAGTTACGTCATTACACCTTAACATATCATTACCGACACGTGTGTAAATTGGGGGGGGGGGTGTTAGGGGGGTAGGTGGGATCTGGATAAATCACTGATCGACTTCTGCCTCCGTCTCGGAAAAACCGGCACTGAGAAGTATGAAATGTTGCAAGCAGCCTTTGGGGAGTCTTATCTAAGTAGGTCGAAGACTTTTGAATGGTATTCTCGTTTTAACAGAGGACACCGATCTTTTGAAGACCGAACCAAGACTATGTTGATTGCTTTCTTCGTCACTGACGGACGTACTGCTTTAACATGAATACGTGCCTGGAGGGCAGACAGTGAATGGGAAGTTTTACCCAACAGTCCTGCAACGCCTCCGCGACGCTCTGCACAGACATCGCCCTGAGAAGTGGCGCTCCACGACAACGACCCTGTCCACAGGTCCTTCACAACATGCGAATTTCTTGCGAAGCACAATATACCATTGCTCCCCCACCCACCCTACTCCCCTGATCTTGGTTCATGCGACGTCTTCTTGTTCCCGAAACTAAAGAAAACCCTGAAAAGCCGCCGATTTGATGCCGTTCAAGAGATTCAAGCCAACTCGACAAGAGGAATGAGGTCTATCCCGAAAAATGACTACCAGAACTGCTTCCGTGAGTGGCAAGAGCGCTGGAGCATAGCCATAGAGGCGCAAGGGAAGTAATACCTCTGTCAGACGGGCACATATACGGCCTTAACAGTCACGGCCGTAAATGCATACTGTCATTAACTTCCTGCCAGACGGTCAGCAATAAGGTCTTTGCGACAAAACTGAGGTAGAAGGGCAACGGCGTTCCCGCAAGACCGTTCACGGCGTTCCATCGAAACTGCCCAAGCCTCGTCACCAAGCATACCATAAACAGGATTTAGCACATATAATTCAATTCGAAATAAAATGCTTTTTACCCGACGTAATGTTGTCATCTTTTTTTTTTCGTCTTTTTCTGGCGTTTTTGCAATTTGCTTCACTTTTTATCCCACCTGTACAAGTGCTACGTTTGTAGTTACACCCTCGAACCACTGCACACGGCATCGCACCGTGTCGTCTGCATCCAAAAAGTCCGACGCCACTCAAAAAAATATCCAAAGCACTTAAAAGCAAATATAGTTTGCTGTTGTATTTTGAAAATACCAACAAAACGTTGTTTTCGTGTACTTTCAGTAAGAAAAAGCGTGATTTCGCTACATTACATTCAACGTTCACAGACTTGTTTATCGACTTGGACATCATCGACAAAATGCCTTCGCGGATACCGTCTGGCAGCTCCCCAGAGCTTAGGGCCGTATGTAACTTACGGCCATTCCTTAATGCCGTAACTTTAAGGGCCGTATATGTGCCCGTCTGACAGAGGTATTAGTACTTTGAGGAGACAGTGCGAAACAGCCGAGATGTGTATATATTCAGTGGCAAATAAATGAGACCCGGAATTAAATGATCAGGCCTCGTACTTGGAACCATAGACACCGCTATGGAGTTTTCTATATCCCTCGTGCTGTGGGCAGGTTATGAGCATCTTTACTGCACCAGGTTCAAGCAAAAGCCTCAGATCCGGAGCCGCCGCCGATATTTCGAACAATTAAAGGCCGACTACGTCTAAATGTTGCTACCGGCTCCACTTCGGATGTATACAAAATTAGAAAAAGTGCGAACACGGAGCATGTCCTCCTCCACTGTACTGCCCACGAACGACAGCGGTCTTGTTTGCGTTTGTTCATGGGCAAGATTACAGCAAATCTTTTGAGTTTGAAAGTCTCACTTAGTGTGAGTGCGACCTACGTTGTCCTCTAGGTGCTTTGAATTATAATCAACCCTCGATTTGTGCACCCTCGCTTTACGAGCGACACTTCCCCTTCCTCATTCCAAACCTGGATTTGTGAAAACCTCGATACATGATAGATTTTTCCTGGAATATTAACCGTTCATAAGTCGACAACTGACTGAAAACTACTCAGTATTGGAGAGTTTACGCGATACAATACGTGAAACACCATGGTCAACACTGTCTAGGCTGTTCTCCTTAGAGGAGGGTGCGGTTGTATCCGCGGATATCTACGCGACATCCTGGTGTGCGGATTGAAATAAAACATGCTGAAACCGCACGAATAAAATGTGGATAAAACCGCACGCCTCCCCTCTGTGCGCGGTATCCGGATTTCATCCGCTTAGTGTATTTCTCTACGTCGCCAGACTCGGTTCTGATTCGAAGAGGAGGGGGGCGGGGGGCGTACGCCTTTTTGTATCATCATATATCCAAACTGACACAAAAAGGCATACGCCCCACCTCTCTCTCTCTCTCTTTCGGATCAGCAACCCCACACTCTTAGAAATGAGGTGGGTGGTGGTGGTGGTGGTTGTGGTGGTGGTGACGAAAACCGGCTTGCCGTTGTTGGCCTCCCTTATGTGGGCAGCGTCACGACGACGGGAGGCGTACGCCTTTTTTGTGCCAATTATGAACATCAGCCCGAGTGACATCGTCCTCTCCCCTGATTTGTTGAAAATGGGAGGCGTACGCCTTTTTGTCACACTTATGGAGAAATGTTCATTGTCACAAAAAGGCGTACGCCCAGCGCTTTCCACAAATCACGAGTGATATACAGGTATCACTCTGTACAATGGCTGGCCTTCAGCGTGCTATGCGGTGAATGATGAAGAATGACATAACGTTCCTGAGAAAGTTTGTACGTTGAGAAGGTAAGAACGTTTGTTGAAGATTTTTTCCCCCAAATGCAATGATCGCGAATGTGCGGCTATGCTCAATATACGAGCGGATACGCCTATTTCAACTAGCGCAGTTATATGGATGCGGTCGGCGAGGATATCGTGCGGATGTAGATACTGTCCCTCTTATCCGCACTCGCCTCTATAGTTATCGTGATCGTCCACACTCCGGCAGTCTTGGGAGCTTTAACTATGCGGAGATAACGGAGTTGAGGTAATCTCCGTACGTTCTAGGAGTTTGGGAACGCATGTCTCTCGTGCCTTACAAAGAATGTACCCTCTTACGCTTGCTAACGGGCCCCACACGAGGCTGCATATTGCCGGTCCACGAGTGGCAGTTTCCGGAAACTTCCGAAACACGACACAGAAACGAGAGAGCAGGATGTGCGGGTGACGGAAATATCCGTCGGATACGTTGCAAAGGGATATGACGCCACAGATTGTCGTGGGCCGTTGATTACCCATAGCAGTATACTATACACCCTAAACACAGAACTTTGCCGCATAGCACAATTGCAATTGTAAGTAACAAGTTAAAACACTAGGCTCCTTTTCTTTCTACCTCCTGGAAAACCATTCGGCCGCGTAAATCCTGCGCACAACAAAAGCTATGAGTGCGAAAGAAGAGATGATGTGTCAAATTGCGTAAGTAAGTAAGTAAGTGCATCGGGTTTGGAGTGTGTGCTTACATATAGAAGCACAGGGAGCCACAGTGGTTCACTTCCTCTGCGGATCACGCACTTATTTTCTGTCCGTAAGGTGCTCGGCCGGAGTCGCATGAACTACACTCTAAAAAGAAGTCAGAAGCCTTCGGCCGAACTTCGGCTTCCAGTTCAGTATGCGGTGATGCGCCGAAAAAAGTTCGGTCCCGATTTCGGTTCGGGCAGAATTCGGTTAGTTTTTCGTGCCATGCGGTTCAGCCTTTATACAGAATCACACTCACAACTCTCAAGTGTCATCTGTGCTCAGTTATCCCTTGTCTCTTGTGGCTTTGTCCCCTTTGTCCTCCTTTAGGTCTGTGGCGTATTGCCATTATTTCATTTGTTGTCGAAATATAAATATTTTAGCTCTGCCTCTTTTTCTCGTCGGTTGCAAACGGCAGTGGAGAAAGAAATGGTACAAAGACCTGTCGAATGTTGCTTTTCGGCCTCATTGTCGACTTTTGCTGTATTTTCGACGATTTTCCTACAGTCTTCGAAATGGGGGGGGGGGGGGGGGGGGGTTATGGCAGGGTCGGCTCGCCGTTGTTGGACACACAGAAGTGGGCGTCGTCACGACTAGAAATGAACTTCGCCGCATAGCACGGTGAAGTTCACTGCTATGCGGTGAAGTTCATTTTCGTGAAGTTCACTGCGGAGAAGTTCATTTTTCAGAGTGTAAGCCAAACCCAGTGCAAGCCAGTATTTGGAGGCCAAACAGGGCTCTCCAGCCATCGTTAGCATGAATTTCAGGTGATACCACATATGAGATCGACGCCCCCTCTAACATCTAACGTGTGTTTTGAAAAGAAAAAAAGAGAGAGAGAAGGTGTCTCCACGATCTATATACACATCTGATTAACGAACACACTAATGTCTTGTTGTGAAACCTCGCGCTGATAATCGATTCTGAACAGGCACCTAAATTAGCCTTGCAGAACCATGGTTTCGAAGATGCACCCAGAAGCTGCTTCTTCCGTAACATTGGGTATGTTTCGCAATTGCTCTACGGCAGTCAATTATACCGCAGTAAAAAAAAAAAAAATCTGTCTAGAAGCCTTTAATTAGTTCGTGTAATCTTGTGGGCATTAAATACGAATTGAAGAACCTTAGGTGGGCAAGGTGACTGGCCACATACAGTTGTTACCACAAATGGGAAACAATTGAGGGCTTCATCAAGCCGTTAATACGGGCGCCTCTACCACGGTATCTTTCACACGGAGGCACTAGAGTCACTAAATAAGCGTAGCTTATTTAGTGACTCTAGGAGGCACGTACCATAGCTCGTCAGCATGCAAGAATTAAGACACAGCTCTGACTCGTTGTGATGCATACAGTACTTCGAAGTGGCGCCGAGGTACGGTACCACAGCGGCTTAGTAAGATTTTCTAGTAGCCCCCTACAGCATGTTGAGTCTGCGTGCTTTAGCAAAACAGCCCGATAACAACGGCCCTGAAAGATAAGATGTCATCTTTCCCTCTATACTGTATTCCAGTGCCATGCTTATTGAGCTTGGAATAACTCGTACGAACTCATTGACTTTGGTCACGTCGGCCATGGGGCCAATGGCGCCATTTCAATTCACGATAGTTCGACCAAAACGGCTTCTTTGTAGTTTTGCCAAGAAATGGTGGCCCAGTTATATTCGTGCAATTCAAAATGATTACAACGTGTTGTGCTCCGCAGCTCCCAACCTCAGTCAGAAGGTCCGATTAATGCAAGTGGGCAGCGATGAACAGATTAAAATGGTGCAAGCGAGCTGGAGTATTGTAGTAAAAGGTAACATTTCCTTGAGTATAAGGAACACGTAAGACAATGAGGACATGCTCTCCTCAAGCCATCCTCTTGTGTGCCCCTCCTACTAAAGGAAATGTTACCACTTACTGCAGGTTGCTGCTGGAAGAACCCATAACTAAGCAGACATGGACCCCCAAAAACAAAAACAAAAAACAAAAAAAAAGAAGAAACGAAATAAGAAATAAACAAAGCCTCGACGTCACAGCCATGACCACATGACTTCTCCCATCTCAAATTTCGCTATGGACCCGTTTGAGGAGGGTCCTCGTAGACGGCGGGTCTAAAATCGGGAGCTCGCGTACAATGTCTCTCGACGAAGCTTGCTGCTTGTCGTGTTCCCCCATGCAGAGAGACGGCTGCTCCAAGGCCACCCTCCTACCTCTACGCATGCGTGTGCCGCACCGAAAGAAGAACAAGAACGCCCGCGCACTGTTGCAGAAGCGAAGACAGCGTTTGGCCAGTTTGGCTGCCTCTTATAATGGCGGGGTCATAGGAACTCTGGAGGGTAGAGTAAAGCTGTTCGCGTCACTTGGCGGAGCTCAGATGTACTCGAATTTTTTTTTTAAAAGAGTAGCTCCGGCAAGGTGCTGCGGTATTGACTGTGAAACAGCTGTCCGCTTTGGAGAAATCAATGCGCTCCACGTTAGCCAAGAAGGAATTTCATCCAATGGATAGGACACTCCTTCAACAAAGCGCCTTTGCACCCAGACAAAATTGAAATTATTCTCGGGGAAGCTCTTTGGCGATGCGTATCTTCGTACGAGTAAATGTACTCTGTGTGCGCTCCTTGCGATCAATGGAACTCTTCAGAACGAGCAGCCTTTGTTTGTACTATTTTGTTTCATTACGGCCGCTATTGTTGCGCAGCTAGAAGGAGCCATCTATACTGCTGGGACATTGATAACTGGACTGACTGGGGACGACTCATTAGCATTCGGGACGTGCAAAGTACCACGACGAGCAACGGTACGAGGTTTGCGCACACAGGAAAGGTTATCGGGTTCTAAACATCATATACTCCACTGAGCCTGATGCAGTTACTATACATTGAAGAATACATTTTAAAGACGTAAAAACAGTAGTGAGACCGATATGGAGAGTTAGGATGCCTCTTTGACCGTCCGTTTGAGTCCGTGACGATATTATTGGCCGAGTCCATGATTGTCTGAGGTACCACATGTCCGACATTGTATACTAACGTGCCAACCTTGATTTGAAGATGGCATTGAGCCGAATGTACACGAATCCCTGGTTTCTGTCATTGATGTGTATGATGGCCTGACATTCGCGGTAATTGGTTGCGCCAATCGTCAAGGACGAGAGAAATAAATAAATAAACGGCTCGCCCCACGGAACAGAAGCGTGGACTTATTCCAAGCCGAATGCACTACGTCAACCTCAAGGCGCAGTGTGCGGCTTTGCCAGCAGCGTCAATGAAACTGTAAGCCCCCTTGGATTCACACACGTGTGAGATGCAGTTACAAGAAAACTTGCCGATAATTATCGCAAGAGCACGATTTTTCGCACAAATAGGTGTCTTTTTGTCAATGCGATAATCCATCCAGACTACAGAATAACATATTTGGTCGTTATTTGATGCTAACTGGGGGGCTTTTGTTCACCCCTCCAGTTTGGCACGCAAGGCAGCCACCCCGGAATGGGCGGTGACCGGAGAATGAAGGGCTCTCGAAGGAAGTGTGCGTTCCATGAGCCACGTCGTCGTTCCAGAAACGCAGCACAATAAGCGGATGGGCGGTGTGCGCACAACATCTGCGCAGGTGACGCGTCTGCATGGCTCCCTGTCTGTGCGCCATGAGGAAGCAGACGACAGCAGTCCCGATAGTATTAAATGGAGAGAGGCTGCCGTTGCTATGGCAACCGCACCGACAAGCGCACAGAAGGCCACCTGAATCCGCTGCATCGATCCATGTTGGTTGCGCCTCTTGTTAGGGTCTTTTCCTGTGTGTTGACCAGAACGTGCGAAAGAATCTGTGAGGTCTAGGATGAAGTCATATCGTCGTTGAACAAAACTAACACCAGAAACAGACGAGAGTACATCGGAGGCAGTGCCGTAAAAAAGAAAAGAAAAAGAAAAACCGCTCATAATAGTAGAGATACCCGTTGACACACACACACACACACACACCTTTCCAGCACTCACGTAATTGTTTGTCCGTGAGTACATGATCTATCACAGTCTGTGAGCTTTTCACTTGGCACAGAGCCCGATTAACTGCCGAGACGGCCATTTCCACTGCAGCAACCACGGTACCAACTTCGTGTTATTGCTGTCCACAGCCGGATTAAAGAAATGCATGGTTGCAATGGCTTCTCTAACAATGCAAAAGCCTTAGAATCATGCTTGTACTTCCATACTGGCATGCCTCCGTCACAAGACCAAGATGTCGAAGAACGCGTACTCAGATGCACACTATAACACCTGGCGTTTTTATTAGGTCAAGGGATCCCTGTCCGCCTTCGAGCCGAGCGTGCGTTGATTCTTATCGTACAGTGTGCGACAACTTGGGCTTGTTTGTAGAGGCGTGTTGAAGCGTTGGGTGTGCCGTCGCTGCTTAGTTCATGTACCATCCACAAAGGAAGCAAAAGGACAACTTTGAAATGTACGAGCAGAAAACTAATATAAAGCTACGAAATGCCTTCTGCTGCTGTCCTACTGAGCGTGTATCCATGGAAACAACTAGTGTGGGCGTAATTTCAACTTGTATGGAGCACGATTTTCTCACGAAAGGTGCAGCGCGTCAGAGCCTGAAGGGAGGGTGAACTTCGTCCCCTGTTTATCTGATGGCGCCGGCGTGTCAACGGCCCCTCACCGTGTCTCTATATCTGGAGACGAGGAAGCCACACTAGCTATGGTGATATAGCCTTGCGAATGGCTTACGAGCAATAGACCAGGGCCGGTTTGCATAAAGGTTGAATACGAGTCTCAGACTCATTCTCCATAGTGCTCAATGCAAGACTGTTTTGTAAACTGAGCTGGCAGTTAACAATAAAACTGTCCGCAAGTGTTCGTTGGGCACGAATCGTACGATATCAAAGAAATGTAGCGGCCTGCGTTATCACGCGACTGTGGTTTACAAATCGACTGGCTGCACAATGCTTTCTGTCATGAGCGCAATAGTTTTTTGTGAGCCGCAACAGAGCAGCTGGTTGGCCTGTCATCAGTTTCTCGTCAAATGGCATGGCGGCAGGTACATTGTGCGAAGTGCACGGTTCTGCAAAGATTGATCGGGGAAGAACAACCTGATGGATGGCGGTTCAAATGAACTGTTCGTGAATTGCCATTCGGTTAGACGAATGGAGCGAGTGGGCACCTTTGCAACGTCCCGTGAGCCAGGTTACATTGCGACACGGTAACGCATCATAGTTACAAAGGACAGTCTACGAAGGAGAGGGAACAGGGACGATATAGGGGATATGACGACGCGCAAAAGTGACGAGGGAAAGAGAAAGTACACGAGTTCCTGGGAGGTTCACTATGGTCCAGAGCTGTACCAAGGCCACCTCCGCGTGTGGCAGGATCATCCTTTAGTGCCCTCCTTCCTAGAAGCATTAGCTAATAAAGATTGCACAATAGCTAGAAAAAGAAAATAGGTGTAGGTCTTACATATGTGCTCTCCATTTTTAGCTGTACAGAACGATTCCAAATGAAACAAAGTGAAATGTGAATTGGAAAAATTGTTCTCTAAATTCTACAATGAAAATTCTCCCGGCTCTCGCTTTATTACCCATCTTATGAGCTTCCTTTCCGGGACCCCTGACATCTGGCGTCCCCTCTGGGGATGGCGCACCCCCCCCCCCCCCCCTGAACTCCTCTGCCTGTGGATTCTACTTGAGGATTCTCCAGCGTCTTTGAGGTTCGCAGAGAAGCTTTGGTCCCTTGGCAGGGTTTTGGTGAGTGCAGAAGGGAAGATCAGCCTAGTGCACAAGGCCTTTCCGTCCCGTAAGAAGCAGTACGTTTTTCTTAGTTTTGAGCCTCAGCATCCTATAAAAGCTCTCCATTTTGTCTCCATCGGCTTTCTTACAGAAACGCCGCGGCGACATTAAAGAAAAACCCGACTCATAGTCATACGAATATTCAATGAAAACGAAGCCGTCGTTGCTCTGCACGACGGTGTTTGTGAAGCAGAATTCGCACAGAAGTATACCTGGTATCTTGTCGGTTCCAGTGTGGGACTAACTTCTTCGTTCCTCCCACCTCCAAAAAGAAAGGAACAATACATCCCGAAATTTTACGGGGCTATTTCAGTCAGGGAGCATCGAACATGTATTGCAAGTGTAACAAATGATCGACGCTCACGCAGCTCACCTGGTCAAATTACATGATGCCACTGACTAGCAGCACCCAGCTGCCACAGAACGCACAGGTTCCTCGAAGAGTGGTAAACCACTAGTGCGGAGCTCTTAGTGAACACTCAACGAGTCTCGCCGACGGTTTAGTCCCCTGGTTCCCTATATGGTACGGTGGTCTGTTGCGTTCAACGAATGAGAGGCAATAGGAAAACAAAGAAAGAAGCACTCTGCGTGTTGGTCTGGAGCACATAATACATCCCAATACGCCCCATAGCGATTACAGAATGAACCATTTCCAAATGGCATTAGTCATAAACAAATGACACGAAAGTGTGACAACGCTCGGTCCGTCGCCAAATATGTGATACACGCGACACTCGTGCAGGCAGGCAAGCAGGCCATAAGAGATACGTGCTATCAGAGGTGGATTTAGGGTTAGGGAGGTCCGCATGCCCTGACCCCCTCAATGTCTGGCCGAGTTGATGCAGCGTTTGCTCGTTGCTGGTATAGCTGGAGAATTGGAAGTACCGTCTGAGGTCTCCCCCGCGTTTCCTGGTAGTCTTCCCAGACGGGTGTCGGCATAGTTCCCCATGAAGTCGGCCAGGGACGTATACTAACCCCACTCCCCGTTCTCCCGCACCTTCCTGTTGCCTTATCTCCATCTGTCCACGTCTGTACGCCGTTTATAGCCACGGTTGCTTCACGGAATAAAAAAAAAAAAATAGAGTGACTGAATTGATCTCGGGCAGCATCCCAAGAAGCACAACACCTTGGCCCAATACTGGCTGGATACTGGCATTAGTGGTCCAATATGGGACCAGCATTGTCAGTATCTAGCCAGTATTGTGCCTAGATGTTGCTGCTTGAGATGTGTAAAAAACGTACTCCCGGAAGACGAAACCGATGCACTTCATTGGAAACCCTATCTGATAAGATATAAGATATACTGGCGCTTTTCTACACGTTACCTGAAGGCAGAGTACCCGTGCACAAGTCTTTATTCTGTCCGTTAATCGCAATCAGAAGGCCAAATATTGCTCATCTGTTGTCCAGAGGCGTTGTCAGTTCACCTCCCGAAGGACAACAGAAGAGGAATCTCGCCTCACCAAGGTGTTTTGATGCTTTACGGCACAAGAGCGACTAAGGCGAAATAATGCCAAGACACATGATTTATTTTCCGTGCTGTGTTTGCATGTTTTGTGCTGGTTTGAGACAAGTAGGGTCTTATGTGTCATTGATATAAAAAGAGCGGTGACTGTTTTTGTGAGGAACTTTACACGTACTACAGTTGCTAAGAAAGAAGACATAGGTGCGTGCCTCACCAAGGATCAGGCTCGTGCGGCGAGTGTCCAACGCCGTCAAACCCTCAGTTACTTTCAGATGCGCAGAGTAAATTACACTGGAAATTATACGCTGTAATTTATTGTACAGCACGTACAATATATTTAGTATGGGATTCTGTTATAACGTTAATAAATCGTAGACAAATCAGTTTCTGTCCCTGGTAGGTCTTATTTTATCAGTATCGAAAATGCCGGTGGACCAATTTGTACAAAAACCATCTTCATATCTTCAAGACTCCAACTCGACGGTCTCATCGGCACGCTGTCCTGGACCCCCCCCCCCCCCCAAATCCTCGGGAACATCCTGTATCCGCCCCTGCGCGTGCAATAACCAGAATGATGACGGTGTGAAGCTCCGCCATCTCCAAGATCCCCCTCGGCATGCTCGGTACTACTTTGCACAGCGGTGATGACGATCAAATCGGATGACAGGAGCGGAGTTTCTCCCCGCTAATGTGTGCGCACGGGGTTCATCGCCAGTATCGGATTTTCCTTTGTATGTAATGCTGCAACTGCCGTATGCGGGGCTATGATTTCTTCCGCTGCATGTCGTGCGGCAAACTGCTTTCTTGTCCAGCTTCAACGCTGAAGACGATGCATTTCGCAAACGCATTTAGCCGGCTCTAGACGAGTATGAGAGCTTCATGCTCATGAATAGCGAGGAAGGAGTGCAAGCTATCTGCGTTGTAGTGCAACCTAGGACCCCGCTTTTGCCTCAATGGTCCCCATGAACGCAGCTTACAAAGGACAATATTGAAGCCACGGTCGCGCAGGTGGGGAGGTGGATGAAAGAGAACGGTGGCGAGGATCTTTTCTCGTGGCACGCCTCTCAGGCATCGTATTCAATCTACTAGAGATCCAGTACTGAAGACACTTCTCTCTCGATAGCATGGCTTCCCTGCATCATGAGCCAACATACCGATTTCAGCTCAATGCCGACCTTGGCTCTCTGCCGAGAATTTCTGCGGCGCATTCCCCAACAAGACCATTACGCCATCTTTCCATGACTTTCCGTGCAGCATATTTTTGGGTTGGTAATACCATGTGGTAATACTGTGAGCCCCGTCGGGCCATAACGGGAGAGGATAACACATACACACAAGTTCACACAAGCTTCCATCACCTCTTCTATATAGCGCTTTCATGAAAATAGGAACGTCACGTACGCAATGAAATACAAAATTATAAGGTACAGGGGTGGAACGACTTGCAGTGTCTCCCCCCCCCCTAAAAAAAATGAAGAAGAAGAAGAAAAACACGAAGACTTAATAGCGCCTTTCACCTCCGATTGAAAGGCTAAAAGTGAATTTTGATACTGCGCGCGTTGGGGTGTTGCTGTTACAGGCAGGGGCGGAGAGCATCAAATTGATGTGTATGCAGTGGCGTATCTAGAGCTACCTGCGCCCATGGCAACCAATGAGTCTGCGCCCCTGTTCAGGCACATATCGATGACACAGTTGGTCATGTTTTGTAAATACTTTAATGAAGTCCACAGAACTACTACACATGCAAATGGCCCACTATCGTCACATGATAGCCTTTCTGGCTTTTGCTGCTGCAAATTTGTCGATAATGTCACTGAAATCAATTTTTTCTGTTTCTTCTCCTTCAACACTTAATTAGGAAAGCAAGATCGGAATGCCTGTTCTGGCCCATTGATGCTCTTAAATACGAAAGTATAAGCTTGCTAAGCTTGCTTGTAAAGTATAAGCTTGCTAAGCTTGCTTGTAAAGTATAAGCTTGCAAAGCTTGCTTGTAAAGTATAAGCTTGCTAAATGACCGCTCACAGCTGGCAATTGAAACCGCGATCGTAAGCATTATCTGGACCGCAACCCGAAGGTTCGGGAAGACATTCTCATCTCCATAGTGAACAATAAATTCAAGAAGCTCTTCGGGTCTCGATATTTTGTTTTCTGTGCGCCTCGCGAGCAACATTCTGCAGTCCAAAATTTCTTCGTACAGCTCGTTGCCGTCAAGATCGGAAGTGTAAAATTTGCCGAAATCGCCCCTACACCTTTACACCTGCCCCAGCCCGGCACACGGGTTCAGGTCGACCCTCTTGTTGGTCCGCCCGATACGAACTCCTCTTTTCGTCGGGTCGATTTTCTTGCTCAGATATCTCTCTCAAAGTCCCACTGCTGCTGTCACGTCTCAAGTGGGATCTCCCTTTTGTTTAGGCTGCTTTGGTCTCGGCTGTGACAGTCGCTCACTGAGCTGGTTCGGTTTGCTCACGGTGCCCCGTTCTCGTCAAATACGTCACGTGCCCAGCTTAGCTACCTCGTGGTTAACATGATGTCCTTGGGGATGCGTTTTCGTGTGGTCCGCACTACGTTTCACACTACAACCTCTCTAATGGCGGGTGCATACATCATTTATGAATGTGCCAGGTTGAGTGCCCGACCTGGCACATTCACACCCGACCACATAATGGCGCCCCTGTTCACCTGGCGCCCATGGCACCTGTCCACACCTGCCACACCCTAGATACGCCACTGTGTGTATGCAGCATGTGTGTACGATTTATGTGTATAGCATGTATGTGTATGTAACATAGCCATACCCAAAACCTCGCCTCCACCCCACAACTGTGCCACACGAAGGGCCGCCCCTCGGTTCCAAGAAAAGGGGTAGAGGACCCCTTCAAGGAACAATTTGGGAGCGACGCGGCTGTTGTTCCAAGCAGTCCGCATGCAGCCATCGTCACAGCCAGTTCACTTCCTTGCGTTGTTCCTATCTGTTGTAAATAGTAATGTAAATAAACCTGTAGTACTCTCATCATCATCTCACCCCCTCCACCAAGCCACCGCCACGCGGGAGTTACATAGCACGCTGACCTAGACCCCGGACCCAAACCCCACCTCAGAAAAACCCTGGATCCGCACCTCGTTGCCGGTAATGTTTCGGAAAACGGTGTCTCCTCGACTCTTGGCAGATGAAAATTGCAGTATTTTTTCGCTGCAGCCCCGAACCGTAGAACAAAGGTTGTCCGTGCACATAATTACGGTCGCTTGCATCCGTGTCTGTTACCTGGTTATCAATCCGGTCCGCCGAGTCGAGCGTTCTCACTTCTGGTCACACGTGTACCGTCAAATACTTCTCAACAGCGGCATGGCGCGGAGTGGGTAAAAGTGTCCACTCATTGTTGGTAGACGCAAAGGTCGCGCTGAAGACTGGGAGGTGGTGGGTTCGAATCCTATATCACCGGCTGTGCTGTCTGAAGTTATCCCTGGCGATTTTCCGGCGGACTTTCCAGACGAATGTTGGCACGGTTCCCCTTGAAGTCGGCCCAAGAACACATACTAACCCCCTGTCTCCCGCTCCTTCCTGCTGCCATCTCCCCATCTGTCTACGTCGTAGTCACAGTTGCCTCGCTAACGCGGAATCAAACATGCACTTCCCGAAACGTGCTGTCTTCACTTGCAGGAAACGGTACACGTGATGCACATCTTCTGGTCTTCTGTTACACAGTTTTTATGCACCAGCTGCGCACTGTGTAACATACAGGGTGTACTCTATAAAAGTCTACCTTGTCGGCATGCCAGTTCGACAAGTACTCAATACAATATCCAACATTGTGTTGTCCAAAAATAAAGCTCTGGTGCAGATTCACCGCTGTATTCTCGCTCCCCCCTCGGGTATCCCTATAGAGCATATAGTGCGCTTGAAGAGAACCTTTTTTCAAGCTCTTTTCTCGCTCCGCTCTCGGACATCCCTAGAGCCTAGTGCGCTTCGAGCACTGCCACAGGGCCTTCCCCTTCCGTTCTTTGCACTCATGCAAGGGCCACCTTTTAGCAGCCCTACGAGTGTTGCGATGTGAGCTTCAAACAGAGCGGACGATTGTGGTGACATTAGTGTTGGCTTTGTGGGATATATCGTTTGGTTAAAACAACGTCAAATTTGACTTGGAGCGCACTTGGCTCCAGGGATCCTTGGAGCGAGAATAAGGCGTTTAACCCTGGTAAATTTCAAAGTAACTCAGCATCGTAGCGCAGTTATAATACGAAACGTATGAATCCCGCATTCAAAACAATCAAAATAGCGGTGTTGGGAAGGGTTGTTGAAACGCTGTACCACCAGACGGCGTCATGTTGAGCTGTTCTGCAATCACAGTCACTTCAGTGTTATGCGTCCGGGGTGCAGCGGGATTCGTACGTTTTGTATTATGACTTTGCATTACGATATTCAATCATGCACATCGAAATTTTGTCTCCAATCGCCTCCAGAACTTTATATGCATACGACACAATGTTCCACGATGCGGGTAGATTTTTATGTGGTAACACCTTGTTGATCTTCGTATGTAAACAAGGTAAAGGGTGGTAGCAACCTACCAAAGCGAAGTGGTTTCGCGATCCGTGACAGAAATATATCGCAGAGACACTGCCGTCCTCCCCATCTGAAATTAGCTCTCAACGGCGTCCGCATAGAGGACGTCTCTACTGTTGTTGTACAGTGCGAGAAATGGCACTGAGATAATGAGACGATCGCACTTGATCTAGTAGAGTTCGTTGGAGTTCCGCACTACAGTTCACGGATCAGTACTGGAAGTTGGCGACAGGGTCTCTACATGTATCGGCAAAGAGCACCTGCGAACCTTCACCGATAAGTGCTGCGCTGGTCGTGATCCAGGAAGGAAGATTGGCCAGGGCAGGGCTATATACAGAACTATATGTAGAATGAATATAATATATCCCTATGATCGAGTAACTATGTGTAGTGATACGTGTGTAATGCAATGGCGTAACCTCCAAACGTAGGGGGGGGGGGGGGCTCGATACGCCCCCCCCCCGTCCCCGCTGATCCATCCTTGGTACGCCAACACACACATACTGGTGCATGAAGCGAGATGAGAGATGAAAATCAAGGATATTGGAATGTTAAAGGGGCGATTACATATGGGCTGTCATGACCGTCGAGACAGCGTCACGAGATTGGAAGTGTAGTTTGGAAAGCTCATAATCCCAAAACTATTCAATAATGTTGCTTAGATAGACGCCAGCAACTGTAGGACATTTCGCGATCGTCACACTGAACCCCCTCCCAACATAGTTTTTCTCCTCGGATTTGCACGATTTGTGTGGGTCGACGCGAGAGGCAGGGAGGGGGGACCGAGCCCCCCCCCCCCTCCCCCCGTGGGTACGCCACTGCTGGAGTGACATAGAGGGGATGAACTATGTAAAATGAGTATATCCCAGATGGGAAGTATCTATATTCGCGTTTTGCATGCATATAAACTCCAACATGGCGGACGTATCCAGGTTGTCGCTGAGTTTCGATTTTGAGATATATGAACTGCAATGTTGATTCTTGATGCGTTGAAGGCGAACGAGTATTAAACGCGGCCCATATACTCCTGGCAGGCGTAACCGAGTTGTCCAAAGAGAAGGCTATAGTCATCGCGTATTATTTGCGAGGTTCCGGCGTGTTTGATCGACCACACTTCGTGAAGGTGAATTTCACGTTTACCGGTTGCGAGGCCGAAATAGCAAGCAGCGAGTGTACTGCGCTTCAGAGACATTCAAGCACACGACATCTGTGCTGATGCTCTCTTACAGATAAGATCTTCTAAGTATGTAGCGCGTGTACGAATGTAGATTATAATGTACAGGGTAATGGCCGCGGCACCCGTGTGTCACTGGTGCTCGTGTTTTGGGGAAACTTCAACGAAACGTCAAATTCTTTCTTTTTTTTTTTGATTGCGTGTTAGCGCCGCGAAGCAACTGTGGCTATGAGCGACGTACAGATGTGGACAGACGGAGAGAGGACAGCAGGAAGGAGTGGGGGACAGGGGGATTAGCATGCGTCCTGGGCCGACTTCAGGGGGAACTGTGCCGACATTCGTCTGGAAAGTCTTCGGAAAACCCAGGAGAAACCTCAGACAGCACAGCCGGCGGTAGGATTCGAACCCACCACCTCCCAGTCTACAGCACGACCTCGAATTCTTTCTGCATTCTTTCCCAAGTGATTCGAGCTGATTCAAATGCACAGTTACAAAACTGACTTTGTATATGTTTTCGCGCTATCCCTTGCGCTTTCTTACACGTAATGGCTACTGCAGTTTGAAACAAACTTGTTCTGTTTTGCCTAGAAAAGGTTTTGCTTCCCTTCCTGACGTGAGCTGCAAAGAAGTGTGCTCCAGAAAAGAAAAAGAAAGAACGTTCATCAGATATGTAGGTAGCACAGCTCCAAGAGCTCTGCCATACACACACAAACATTGCTGATGTAACAGGTTCGCTGATTTTGAGTCGCTCAATCCATCTCTTCCGAGGATGCGTCAAAGTAGGTGGTATTCCATGTGTGAAAAGAAGAAACCGCGGAAAGACAAACTGCTGTCCCCTCGGCGTGCAGAGTCGCATTGTATCACAGAACAAAAGTCGTTTGGCTTAGTTTGCAGGCCGTTGTTTGCACTGTTTCCTTCATTCATGATTCTAACAACAAAATACATGTGCAGCTCAGCGACCCATGCGAAAAGCAGCAACTTCTCCGCAAGTGAACGCGGGGTCGGCCGTGTGTACCTGGATCGGCTAGTCCAGAGTTTCAGCGCTGTGCGGCGTCGATTTGGCGAAAAACGTGAATACAATAAACGTATTTTTATTCGCGATTTTTCGCGAATGGCGCATTCAGTCATTCGCGAACTTATTCGCGAGTATTTAATTTCGCGATTCCAGGGCTGTTTCCTTTCGCGCGATAAACGTCAAGCTGTGTTCGGGAGTACAATTTTTCGCGATTTTCTTGCGGTCGCGAAATTCACGAAAATTAATACATCGCGAATAAAAACACGTTTACGTAGCGATATCTATACAAGGGTCGTTCCAGGTTGTCCGAGACTTTTGCTCGAGAAAAATCAGTGAGTAAATGTAATTGAATAAACCTTTCGGAGGACGAAGTGCAATCCTTCTCTTCTCGGGTCAGCGGCAAGTGCTGCAGTGTCAGCTATCATGACGGCGAGCAGTGTGTCTAGTTGTGGAACAGTGATGCATAATCAAGTCCCTTGTGAAGGAGAACGTCAAACCAGATCAGAGTTTGCAAAGATTACAGGCACGTGTATGGGGAACAAATGATGTCAAGAGTGTAAGTGTGTGAGTGGAAGTACGAATGGTGCAGACAGTTTGGCGAAGGACGGGATATGGTGACGAATGAAACACTTGGACACGTTCGTCCGACTGCAGTCACGCCAGTGACATCGCAGGCGTTGAGCGAGCCATCCTTGAGAACCGGCGAGTAACAGTTCGGCACATTGCAGGCAAGCGTAATACTGTATCAGTGTCGGCAGTAACATAATAATTCGGAGCTTTACGTCGCGAGATAACGGTGAGTCGGCAGTAAGGATCGACACAATCATTCACGAGCACTTACTGTTCCGCAAAGTCTGTGCAAGATGGGCTCCCCCACACCTCACTAAGGGAGTGCGCATGGCAGTCTCTGAGCAGTGCTGAACCGGTTTCAATCCGAGGTGGACGAATTTTTGCAACCGATCATCACCTGGATGCACCATTTTACCCCAGAGACAAAAGAGAAGCAGCATGGAATGGCGACATAAAGATTCCCCGCCGCCAAAGAAAAGCAAGACGCAACCGTCTGCTGGAAAGTCCATGAGAACTGTCTTCTGGGACATGCGGGGTGCCATCCATGTGGACTTCTCGGAGCAACGGTCACGATTAATGCCCAGCACTACTCCACGTTCATAAAGGGTGCCGTGCGAAATGCAATTCGCAACAAAAAGCCTGGGATGTTGCGTGGAAGGGTCATTCTTCTTCATGACAATGCCGGGCCTCTGTAGTATAGCCAGAAAAAGATTTCGGGAGGGATTCTATGGCGACTTAATTTACAATGCGCAGGAGGATTTCACCCTCGTCTCCCTCTTCCAAATGCACCACCAAAGGTGCGATTTCGGGGGGGGGGGGTGATACACCGAAACACCCCTCTGGCTACGCCACTGCCCGGCCTCACACGGCGAATTTGACGGTGGCAACCCTGGCCGAAATGCGCTGGGAAGTTTTGTCCCATCCCCCTACAGCTCAGATTTAGCCCAAGCGCTTACCATTACCACCTTAGGGGAAAGACGTTCCACACAAATGAAGCCCTCCAGAAAGATGTCCTGCAGCGGCTACGACAGCAGCCTAGAGCTCTGCCTCTGCACGGGCCGACTTTTTCGAGCCCGGGTCGGCCCGGACGCATCGAAAAACCGCTCGGTCCGGCCCGGGCTTTCCTGTTTTTATGCGGCCAGGCCCGGTGACCCAGCGAATAATGCCCGGCCTGGCATCTCCAGCTGTGACTTACGCATAACAGAACAAGGTTATAAAGTCCAGAACAACAAAGTCCGGAACGCACGCAGGCAAGCGCGTTATCGTTGCACTACAAGTTTTTGTGGAAGTATAGAGGATGTCGTGGACGGACTCCTACTTCCAATCGCTACCCAAGCTTTGCGAGCGAGATGGTGAATATGTGAGGGGTCATGAGCAATGCGAAGGGGCTTTGGGTAGGTTCTAGGGGGTCAAACCATGCGCATAATGTAGCGCCCTCTGTTTGTTTTTGAAAATGTATGCACAGGAACCACGCAAGACGGGATCAATAATAGTTCTGCATTGTATGGAATCAGCTGCGCGACCGGGTTCGGCTGGGCTCACGGAGACATATTTGTCGGCCCGGGCTGGGTCTGGGACCCGGGCCCGTGCAGAGCTCTACGCAGCCCACTTCTTTCTACGCCAAAGGCATCAAAGAGTTGCCAGAGCGATGGCAGCGGTGTCTAGATGCGCACGGTGAATACTTTGAAAAACTGACGTAGTTTGGTGATTCTCAAATTTTCCTCTGTATTTAAAGAAATAAAGAGATCTCGGTCAACCTTGAACGACCCTTGTATGTTGCGATATCCTTGGGGTGAGAGGAACCCCAGCCGGAAGGAATGCAAGAAATAGGTGGCAAGATGCCAGGAAAGAACAGAACTATAGCCTACACTAAACCCGATGCATGGGACTGAGAGACGAGCGCCACGGACTTACTCCACCGTCCCGCCAGATTTGCCCCAAATGAGAGAACTCAGGTTAATGAAACAGGGCCCCCTATTCTGTGCAAAGGTACAGATAAACAACACTAAACGTAGATTGCCCTATAATCGACAATGGAGCAGCAAGTGCTTCCCACTTTCTTCGCTTGAGTCTTCGCCGTCTTCTTGTCTACGTAGTTTTTTTTTTTTTTTTTTTTTGTGAGTTCAGAGCACCAGTACAGTACAAGTGTGAGCTAAATAACGCTAAACTATGCTATAGATCACCGGATCACTGGGATTTTCCAGACACAAGCATTGCTGTTGATGCTTTTCAATTTTTTCGAGTTACTACCAGTTTGAGTACTTGCACAAGATAAGTACTGTACTGTTGGGAACACGGTTAGCTAAAATCGCCTGTCAGTATTTCGCCGTCCCGTATTACCCCTGTTGCGCTTGAAATTGTTGTGCCAGTACTGTATTTCAGGATAGACCATGTGCTGCACGTGTTTGCTACTCGAAAGAAATAGTCTTGCAACACCTGGAGATTTGAGGTGAGATGAACCACGGACTGCTGATTTTAGACAACCGTGTCCCCTACAGTACAAGCGTACCCCAGGTACGGTTTCTTGGTACTTCAAGTAAAGTATCAGCACTTAAGTGTTTTGCACTCTCAAGCGCTCCCAATCACTGTTGCGAAGCCCTGCTGTAGATGGCGATCCACATTTTAGTTTCTGTTCTTTGTGGAGCGGATAGGCAGCCACATGACTCCTAGCGCATCTCTGATACCCCGAAATTAACAGCTCCCTATGTGCGCCATCACTTGACCCAGTCTTGCCTTACTTGCGCAATGAGTTGTGAAGACTTCCCCGCCCTCAGACAGTCCATGATCCATCTGGAAGGACAACGCAGAAATTTATGTGAGAATGCCGTGTGTGTCACACGCCAAGTTGGTTTAAAATACCTCACAAAACAAGAACTGAAAACAAGAAAGAAACGTTACAAAAGAAGAAAGAAAATGGGACAAAATTCATTACTGGGCCGTAGGCAAGTCTTCACAACGCAACTGGAGAACATCTTTGCCAGAAACGAAAAGAAGTCTAAAATAGCACGAATCTCAGTTGAGCTGTGTGTTACGGAGTTAATTACCTTGCTCACACGAAGAGCTCCGCCTTTGGTGCATGGCTGCCCGTATTTTTCGTATGAGGCTCACTGAAGATTATGGGAGACGTGAAATATGGGCCAAAAATTATTGTTCTAAACGCGCCACTTCTCTCTCCCGCATTCAGTGGAATGCCATCCTCAAAAAACACTGTAGGAAGCAATTCTGCCGTTGTATACTTTTCACATCAAGTTCGCCGGTGCAAGATCTGAAATATACGCCGAATGGGCGGCGTCCAAGTTACTCAGACAGGCTGCCTTCCGTAAGAGGCGTTAAATACAGTGTGATGAGATTTCGGGGCACGTTATAGCAGCAGGGGAAGAGGTCGACAACAAAAAAATGTGAGGGGGAGTAGAATCAGGATTACATCTCCTGGGACACAAATTCGCACGAAAAGTACGAGCGCAGCACGCAATCTTTGTGCGCAAGAGAGCTTGCAATCTCGCAGGTCAGAGCAGCCCTTTCCCTCGGCTGCCAGTCTGTGACGTCACATCAGACGCCCAATAATGGTTGCGTTGAGTGGCGGCCCCAGAGTCAAGAGAGTTGTAGCTCTCTCCACTAAACGGCCAAGCACACTTCCGGTGCTCGTAACTCCAGTCAAAATTTCGGACACCTTCTCAAAAGCGGAGTCAGGGGGCCAAAGAAACGGGGACGACAGCGAAGTGACGTAGATCCGCCATCTAGCAGACGTGTTTCGGTGCATGGATGCCTCGTTTGACCTGCACGAATTTGCAAAGACGAATGATGCTGAAAAGAATCGATCAAGAATCAATTGATCTATCGGTTGATCGATCCACTAAATGATAAAGGTGGGATAGTTGGTAAATACCCATTAAAGTTGTTCAGTTGAGAGTACGCAGTTCTCATGTTGTCTTCGTCCGTGTCTTTTGGGCTGCGCTACAAGTACGAGTGATCGATTCACGTCGGAAAACTAACCATCGCTGATCACATGTGTTAGCGGTGGTGTAAGAACGCAACGACTCAGCCTTTCGCAAGGTCAATTTATTCAATGCTACGCTTTTAAAAATTACGTGCCTGCAATGTCTGTCAAAACTCCAAAGCAGAAATAGGTGAAAGCGGAAGCGTGGATCCTCGCCAAGCAAGCGAGGATTTGGAGCGTTAAGCAGAGGCTCCTTGTGGGGTTAGACAGAGTCCCTTTGGAGCGCAAGAGTCGCGACTCAACGCACCCAATGATACGCGCGCCTTCTTTCTTTCTTTTTGCGGATGTATTTGGCACCGCCCGTGCGACGTCTGAAGATGGTGGAGGTGGTGCTAATGAAAGAGTTCGCCGTAGTCGGCCTCACAGAGGTGGGCAACGTCACGACTAACGCCCTAGGGGAATGTGCGTCCTGGGCCGACTTCTATGGGAACTGTGCCGACATATGTCTGACAGCGTCTGAGGAAAACCCAGGAGAAACCCCAGACAGCACAGCCGGCACCAGGATTCAAACCCGGCTACCTCCCAGTCTCGACGTGACATGGCCAGCACGCTAACCATTCAGCCACGCGAGCTGGTACGTCCGAAGCAGAGCAGCCTTCCTCCCGCGCCGTATGACGATTATCCGCAGCCAATAAAAGTAACCGACATATCTGACGTCACAAAACGCCCGAAGGAACTCAGAGAGATCGCCGCCGCTGCGCGCATTTCTTGTAAACTAATTTTTCGCAGGAAATACGCGCTTCCCAAAGGAATTATTTTGCATCGCAGTTCATGAAGGTAGTATACTCATATCACGCGGTAAAAAATATATATGTTCGAGGTGCCTTCCATGATCCGTTAAAGAACCCCCAGTTAGTCCACAGACCGACCATTGTAGCGCTGCTCATGTCCATAGTTGTCTCGTAACGTAAAACCGTTATGAATTATCCTAAGCTGATTGTGTCATCGTTTGACATTTGTCATTCCAAGAAAAGCGATTGTTTTGTTCTGAACCTCCGAGAAATTATGGTGCCCCCATAGCGATGAAATCCCATTACGAATGTGGACACGTAAAACTTGAACTAGTCTTTGAGCGAGGCTGCCTCGATGTCCCGAAGTACTGATAGGTTTTCTTCGCGTATGTTCGACTTTCTGCGACATTCGACCTTCCGGCTTCGCCAAACCTGTTGAAAGCCGCTTGCAAACAATCACGACATGAGAGCGGAGAGACGGGGAGCTGAACTGAGCCCGGAGTTCAGGAGGGAGGATGGTGCACTGTTCATTGATTACCTCCCAACTGAAAACAAACTACAATGACGAGAGACGTTCGATTGTGCAGTATCATTAAAGAGAGGCTGAACAAAGCTTTACCTTGGGCTAGTTGGTAATCCATAGATCAAAATGATTCCAAGTGCTGTAATAACTGTTACTGGGACGGGACAAAGTGGAGACGCAAGACGAACACACAGGACGTGCGCTAACTGTCAACTTACTTCTGGAAATAAACAGCTGGCAGTTAGCGGTCGTCCTGTGTGTTTGTCTTGCGTCTCCACTTTGTCCCGTCCCAGTAACAGTTATTACGGAGCTTGGAATTACTTTTGATCTAAAGAGAGCTAGGCGCCGCACGAATTGGACCGAAAAATTATGCCGCTGCATGACAACGCCCCATGCAGCAAGCCCGTCCCATCTGGTAAAGAAGCGACTCTGCGGGAATGTGGCTTTGAAGTTGCGAATCACCCACTTTATACTCCAGGCCTTTTCCCCAGTGACTTTTTCATGATGAGCAAAACAGTAAAATATAAGCGAGCTGATGTCATGGTGTAGACTGTAGAGGGTAACATTTCCTCTCCCTTTTTCCAGTGTCTCTGTGTTCACCTCCCCAACTGAACTCGAGGAAATATTAGCCTCTACGACATTTCCCTGTTCCATTCAAAACCTAGCGGCGGAGGAATCTTGCGCTTCATACTGTACGTTCAGAAAACCGCCCGAAGCATTCGAAAGATAGGCAGGATCGATGTACCAGTTCAGTCCCTGAGGGATTAGAGAAGCTCTGTCACAAAATAAATAGTCCCCGGAAAGCCTTCTCCTTGTCGAGCACACGTCGAACAGCGCAGAGGATACATTGCGCAGGATACATTGTGCAGTACATTGTGTGGACTGTGCACGTTTGCCTTTGTTCGAGGAAGCAACGCTGGCAGCTCGACGTTATGACTAACACGTGAGACAGCCATTGCTTGCGTTGCAAACTTCCTGGTAGTCTCGCATCTTTCGCGTTGGCATTCCACAACGGATGCGGATCGATATCCAAACCATCACGAAGAAAGGCGAAATGTCTCGTTGTGGCACACTTTAAAACTCCATAATGAATGTGCATGAGCAATGAGCAGAAGAGAGAGGAAACACGACACTGCCCATTGCTCAGGCACCTTCATTATGGAGTTCGTCCCCCAGCTAGCCTGTATCTACGCCATTTCATCGTTCACAATTGAAAACTTCGCTCAAGGAACTTACTTCAAGAACCTCAACATTTTAATTAATCGGTGCACAACGCTGCTGTCCAAGGCATGAGAAAGCGACGTCGAAACGAACATTTGTCGCGTCGTTCTTCAAGTTTCTCCTGTTTCCATTCTCCTGTTTGATATATGTCTTCTCTTATTCAGATAGCAACGTAAATTACAGAGGCTGAATCAGCAATCGGAACAAATATGTAGCGCAACGGAAGAGGAAGCGTGGCACTGGCGGGTTTTCCTTTTTCGCTGTTCGCAGGGATTTTACAGCACCCCCCCCCCCCCCCTCCCCACTCACCCCCAAAAGATCTTGCAACACCTCCCCTAAAATGCTTGCAAGAAGGCAAAAAAAAAAAAAAAAAGCCAGCAGATACTGGTGTCATTCCCAAGAATTCCAACCGCCCCCGAGATAAACGTCCCCCCGCGTAAATTCCTGTATGTTCGGTCAGTAAACGACTAGCACCTGTTCCACTTGCGGGACAAGGATTCATTCTCTTACAAATATACAACATTTTGAGTCTCACCAACGCCCCGGCAACGGTCCAAAGACGGCAGCCGGTGGCAGGAATCGAACCCACACTCCCCTGGATGCCGGTCAAGTGTGATACCATTACACCGCTTCTTTTTCCTTACATGTATTCTCACCTCGTAAAACCAACAACGTTACACCACGCCAACATCGTGCTCTCGTCAACATACCAAGGACTCGTTCAGAGAGAGAGTGTGTTGCTTTCTGAATCGAGGCCCTGCATGGTATGTTGACGAGAGCGCGATTTTGTTTTTCAGTCGTCACGTCGAACGCTCTATTGGACCTATCATTCTGCTTCCGCAGTACATCGGCAACGTTTTGGTCCAGGGCCGGGTGTGCTTGTGAAGGCGAGGCAAATGCCTGTGGGGGCCAAAGGGAAAGTTTCTTCTTTCTTTTGAATATATATATAATGATATAATATAATAATATTTGAATATAAGTCTGGTTGCGGGGGTTATTCGTTGCTTTTAATAACTGTGGACTGTGTCCAGAGGAGGAGACCGCTGAGCCCTATTTTCTCTCATGTCGAGATGCAATATTTTTCTGTGATGTGTCAGCTGCCGTGGGACATGCTTGTTTTACTACGTCTGTACTCGCTGTGGTGTTGCACGGCGCATTCGTTACCCCAACAATCCTCATGTCGGGTCGTGACATTTCTTTTGAAGACTGTGTGATTCCCATTTGTAAATTCCTATCGGTTCCATGTCCTTCTTTTTGCGAGTCCCCCGAATTCGTAGATCTATAGGCTTGTGAGCTGTCATAAGCAGTTATCCGCAACATGCATTGTGTTTTGCGTTACTGGTCACGTATTGTTAGTGGGACGTATCTTACGCGCGGTAGAGTGGCATGTATTATAGACATTTGTACTACTTGCGACATACACCTTGTCTGGAATGAACAGCTTGTGGTCTATCCTATTTGAAATACCCAGGTGTTGCAAGATTATTTCTCCTGGCTAACAGAATCGTGTGGCATACGGCCCACCTTCGAACACAATATTGGTACAGGCCTTTCAAAGGCGACAAAACCGACACGGGCTGTTGAACCACTGACTGAAACAAGTATGTCGCAAGAAGTACACAGCTCACCTTAAGCATTTAATGCACAGGACACACACACAGGACATCTCTTGTCCATTGCTACTCTTCCTTAGCTCACATCTACATTTGCAATTGACTTCCGTTTTGATGGTTGAGCTTATTAAACCACAGTGCTTGCTTGCACCCAGTACGTGATATTATTCTTGCTTTGGCATGTTTGCTGTTACTACTTATGTTCAAGTAAACTTTTTTTTTTTAATTCCGTGTTAGCGCCGCGAAGCAGCTGTAGCTATGAGCGGCGTACAGATGTAGACAGATGGAGAGAGGACAGCAGGAAGGAATGGGGGGACAGGGGGGTTCGTATGCGTCCTGGGCCGACTTCAGGAGGCACTGTGCTGCCATACGCCTGGAGGGTCTTCGGAAAACCTCAGACAGCACAGCCGGTGGTAGGATTCGAACCCACAACCTCCCAGTCTTCAGCACGACCTTGGCTACCACCAACGAGCCGGACGCCTTAACCCGCTCTGCCATGCCGCTGGTAAAGTAAACATACCACAGCTAATATACAGTGTATGCTCGAGCGATTCGACAAAAGCTGCTGAAGGGAAAAGCCCCAGGTCCGGAGCCGCTGATATTGTACCCGCGCGTAACACATCCGTCTTTCGGAAATAATGTTTTTTTTTTTTTTTTCTTATAGCATATGAGCTTCGAGTGTTACGCTCACTTATCTCGAACGCCATGATTTCTCATGCCCGCATGGGTCACATTGTCGCTCCAGCTGTACACAGAGTGCTGTACCACACGTTGCATTAAAAGGTCCGTGATGTCAGCCACCTGCTGAGAACCGTTCGCGTGGCCTCCGGCTACAGAAGGCTGCCACCTGCCCATGTTGCCATAGAGACGGTCACCGCTCTTCATATTACCTGCTGCGGCGAGCTCGTCGGGGATCAAACCTGGACATCGATGACATCGGCAAGGGGATCCTACGTGCTACATGTCATCTGCCTAGTGCAGTGAAAATACTAAAAACACGTACAAGACAATACAGAAAGGTAGAAAATCCAGCGAACTGGTGAGGAAACCTTAAAGGAAAACCCTCAGGACGAGAGCCGCCGATATTCTGTCTCGCGTCTGGGGCTCTTCCCTGAACATATAGGAGAGAATAGGTGCACAAAGCCGTGACGAAGACAAAGACAACGAGATTGACTGTGCACGTTAACTTAGAACGACGAGTGAGCTTATAACGTGAAAACATGTATCTGTGAAAGTCGGGCGTTTCGGGAACGTTTCCACTGTGAAAGTACTGTACAGATGAGAGTACAAGAAGTAGACCATCTATAAGACAACAACGCAAAAGCCGTAAGAGCAGTAGGGAGCACCGAACGGTACTAAGTACCAACACCCGAAGAATAACATGAATTTTACTATCATATACCAGCAGTCAGTGCGACTGGCGATCAATAGTTGCGGCAGGGCAAACCAGAACGTGCCTATATCGCATCCTGTTCTGGACAAGACTCGGCGACATCGTGGCTTACGTCACGACTCCACGTTGCGCAGAGGATGCCAATGCCCGGAGTAGTTCCGGCACCAACAGCAGTGCCAACAAACAGGAAACGAAGCGGATACGTCAGGAGTTTACCGGGGACAGCAGACTGCTTTCTCAAAGAACCCATTCTGGCAACCTTTGTTATAGCTGTGTGCCAGAATATGCTTAGAACATGTTCTTTGTCTCCTACCTTTCAGGAAAATATGCTACTTTGATCATTTCTGAACCACAAGAGAAGCACGACAAAATAATACGGATGGTTCACGGAGAATTGTGTAAAGAAATAATGTACGTATTAGCACCTTTTTGTTTCAACTGAGGCTTAACGGCAACACTTTTTTGGAGATTTCTTTCCATACACACACACACTGAAGCAAAAAGCTGGCGAAATAACAGCACATAGCATGCCTTCTCTCAGCATATTCACCGACCGCGCCGCCTCTGAGCGCTCGATACATCTCCTGCTGGCACGATTCTTTATGATGTGTTCTAAGAAATGTCCCTCCGGCCTCCGCGGAGCACCCCAGCAGAAGAGGCATCGGCTTGAATCACTTGCGTTCCAAGATAGTTACTCGTACATTCCGAAACTCTGTCGTTCGGATACTTGTGACCGGATGACCACATGTGGTGAGTACGGTGGTATACAGTAGAATTTGCTCCCTGCTTTTACCAAATTCTTCTGTATGAGAGTGCGATGTTGGTCAACGGTGACCTCTGAACCACAGTTTCCACAGACATGCCGCAAGTTCTCCACAAGCCGCTATGGAAGATGCTTTGACGAAATATATATCGCGCTTTTCGCCGTTCAGTTTTGAATACGGAACTCGACGTCATAAACACAGACTTGCACAACCTGCTATAGGGGGAAACCAGTAATGAAATAGACTCGTTTAGCTTTTCTTGTTTGCTTTACCATCCAGATGTTTTCCTGATATTATATAGTTGTCGCCACGATTTTCAAGCCTTAAAAAGAAGAAGAAAAAAAAAGCGATGCGATTTAAGCTTTAGGGGCTAATGTTTCGGAGTTTGATCAGGAATATTTGATATTAGCGGGACCTCCTCTTTTTTATCCCAGACACGCACTTCCATGTGAATGAAGGGTTGGATCTCTTCCCCGGCTGACAAGATGGTCGACCGCCCGATTTCCAGTCGGAGAAATCGATGTGATGATGAAGAGCCAACTTCCACTTGGTAATAAAGCCAGTTTTAATGAATAAACAACTTGAGAATACTGTTACATGCTGCAGAGACACAACGAAGATAATGTATGATGCATGTAACATGATGTCCTTGTGAATACACAAGGAATATGCACCGTGAATGAAAGCACTCATGAACGGACTATTCACATCGCTGAAAAGAAGAAAATACACAAGTCAACTGACCAAGGTCTCACTCTCCGTGTCTTTCTGAACGAAACCTCTGCAATGCAGGGCTGTGCGAATGGTGATTTTAAACCAGAAGCGAAAACGTTGCGAATATAGTCATGCATAACCGGGTAACGCGTAATGGCATTACTTGGGTTGAAAGTTCAGGCATTGTTTGAAGACAGGCAAGGAAAATCCCCAAGGTGGGTTTTCCCACCGTTGTCACCGACCAGATCACCAATGAGGAGAACAGAATCCAAGATGGAATCTTCAATATGAACTCTTCCTAGGCTGAATCTTATCTATGGTTGCTCATTACTGCTCTCACCTCTCCACGAATCATTCCTACGTGGCGATTTTGCAGAAACTCTAATTACTATCACCGGTATATATATATATAACGAAGTAAAAGATTAATAACGTCTCGTTATACAGGGCGTACTTCAGACACCACATAGGAATGTTTTTTAGAGACTTCCGGACAGGGGCGGATCCAGACCCTGGGTTGGGGCGCGAGGCGATTTCTTTGTTGAAGTGCGTATTGGGGGAGGGGAGAGAGGGAAATCCAATATATATAAATTGACGTTTTTGGGGAGGGGCGATCGCCCAACTGTCCCAGCCCCCCCTTTGGATCCGCCATTGCTTCCGGGTAAAATGTAATGTCATTACTTGAAAGTTTCTTTGATTGCGTGTTAGCGCCGCAAGCAACTGTGCCTATGAGCGGCGTACAGACGTGGACAGATGGAGAGAGGACAGCAGGAAGGAGTGGGGGACAGGGGGGTTAGTATGCGTCCTGGGTCGACTTCAGGGGGAACTGTGCCGACATTCGTCTGGAAAGAATGCAGGAAAACCCAGGGAAAACCTATTACTGCACAGCCGGTGCCGGGATTGGAACCCGCGTCACGAGAGGGGATCCCCACTCTCGGGCTGACCTAAATAGGTTTTTTCTGAAAAATCCAATCTTGCAAAAAAACAAACAAAAGAAAACAATGGGTGTCTATTGGATTTTGTCGAACTAAACTGGAGCGCATGGCCGTGCGCGAAACGGACGCATTCTTCATTGGCCACATATGTACGTAACGTTACATGAAATGAGGCTGGCTATCGACCACATTACGTCTTTGAGTATCAACCTCGCTTGATCGATGCCAGACCCACACCCAGTGCTGTCATCAACTTCATCCGGAACAATGTTATGGAGGCACATAACATTCTCGAGGCACATTGTTCTGACGATTTCCTCTCGTCTCCCATAGCATGTTTATTGTCCACTAGAAGCCATTCTAATCTGCACGAGAGGGACCTTTTTAAAGGCGTCTGAAACCGACATTAAGGTTTGCAATTCATCCCGTTTGCGACATGAGTTGGGCTCGAAGACTCCATATTGTACCGGTCTACCAGACACACGAAGAAGTGTGGAAGCAGAATAATGAAAAATTGAAGTATGGGAACATACGAAAAACATTACGCAAACGGGTAACTTTCTGCCTTTTGACGGGCGTGGTATCTTAAGGGGCACCCATATCCTCTAAGGCTGCAAGATCCCAAAGAAAACGCTGAAAACGTCGGTGACGCCGTATACAAAGCAGATATTCGCGTTCCGTAAGGTATAATGCAAACGAACATTAGGTTCCACCGTGTATGCTGTATGATTTCTTGAGCAGTGCGTATGCAGAAGACCACAGACGCCGACTGCGTGGGTTTGGGGGGTGGGGTGGGGTGGGGGCAGTTACCCTCCGAGAAGTCTACCCACACGTCACAACACGGAATCCCCGACACCCTGTTGGACCCCTGTGTATAAGGGGGGGGGGTTGTGCTCCGACCCCCCTCGGCAGATTGAAAACCGCCCATGCAGAAGGCACAACCTTTCGAACAGGGTGCGGTTTCTTCGCAGGTTAAATGGCACGTTCTGAACCCATGTAACATGTACTCACGTTCCACGATTCTATACCAATAAATTACATTTACCAATGTGTGACGCAGCCACTACGGTTTCTTGCGCAATGTCTATGGCGCTACCGTGTCTAATGCAACAGAACCTCACGTGCCCTGTGATGGACAGTACAAAAGGCACGATACGTGCCGGCAGATGGAGTTCACCGTTTCGTTGACGTCATCAGTTCAGGCGTCGACACCTGTTTCGCGACTACGAAGCGCTTTAGTATAGCAGATCTCAACCATTTCCTCAATATTGTATTTTCCTCGTGTATTTAACTTGGCACTCAAACGGAGCTCCATACGACAAGCGCATCAGGAAAAGCTCCCTAAGAACCAGTGGCGTTGCCAGTAATGAAACTCGTACAGAAACAGAAGTACAGGAACAGAACTCGTTATCTTTGGTAGTGCACTTGGGAAAACGGGTTGAAATCCTCCCTCCCCATGTTAAGTTTCCATAGAACCCTTCCCAAAATACTTTTTCTGGCTACGCTACTGGTGAGAATATGCGATAAACCACCAACTGAAGTTGTACCTTACAGTGTGACCTGAATGAATGCTCGCATGTTGGCATTCTTTGCATTGGTGTTCGCAAGGCGGAGGAACACTGCAACTCAGGGTTCCGTCGTTTAGGAAACTTTCATAGCCCATGCACTCTCATGCTGGCAACCGCAGAAAACCTGAGGAGGCTTGTATTCGACATATCGTCATTTTTTTCAGGTGTAGTAGCGGTACAGCGAAGCTGGTCCTGCCATTTCGAGAAGCCACACTGTACCTCATGTTTGTTCAACCCGCTTCTGATTAATATGCCAAACCTTACGCCCTCAAACATCTGTCTGGTTTACGAAACAGACTTTTTTTCATCTAAATACCAGTTTCCCTCCACATGTCTCGCCGTGGTGCAGACGTTCGATGACATTTCCACATCACCTTCATCGTTTAACTTTTTCTTACATCCCGTCGTCCTCTTCAGTACATAGTACTCTTGTACATGAACCAAGGTGCAACTCCTGAAATCGTGTTTTCTGAAGTCAGAAGTTCTCGGCAGTCATTGGCCACACGGAGGAGGGGAGGCAAGCTGATTTTGAAGTATTCGTACACTAACAGCTTTGGGTTACATAAAAAGAAATAAAGGAAAGTCTGAACATCTTCAGGTTAACGAATGTGTTTTGTATCAGAAGGGGAGTGTCGGTACTACTGGATATGTTGTAGCGAAGTTGCAGGTCTTCGCAACAACTACATAAAAGAAGAAAAAAAGAAAGAAAGAAAGGCTGCCTGCAGTACAAGCACAATTTATATGAGTGATTATGCAAAAATCTGTAGAAATCTGCGTGATAAGATTGAAGACCAGGAACCATGCATGCCCAATCTCCATGCGTTAACGGGGGAGGGGGGCTTGCCATCACCTTCCGACGCGCTTGTGCCGACTATAGCGAACACTTCAGCTAAATAGCTTAGCTAAAATGAGTCAGGATTGTTTGTTCTTTATTCCCTTGCCAGGAGACATGTGAGCAAACGGAAATTCACGTAATACCGGGGAAAGACACCATGCAGTTGCACCGACTTTGCGCCGACACTACTCCATACTGCTGTGGCTTCTAATAGCTACGTTGCTGCACATCCGCCACTGCAGAATTGTCATCATTCCCGCGCTCTAGTGAGGCTGCTTTTTCCGCAGACGTCCCGTCGGCTGCGAGTGTGGTCAGCCACAGCTAATGACCACTCGGAGGGCATCGTTCCCACTAGAGCAATACCCAATCAATAACTTTACGCCGCACTCAGATACGGGGGCCACGGAAGGAAGTGCGGAGCATCCGTCCGCCATCGTGTCACGTCGTCTGCTATGAAAGGCAACGAACACGCCTGGACGAGGCGGTACCAAGTCTGCTCGCGAGGAAGGACAGATAAAAATGCGTTAGGCTTACGAGCAGGAAACTACGCAGCGGCGCGCCAGCACAAGGTCAATTAACTCCTGGTGCTTTAGTACCTGCGTGTACATCGGTTTGGTGTATCAAGAAGGGTGGAACATTGCGTTCGAGGAGGAGGATGTGGTCCATCGAGAGGAAAAAAAGAAATATCGCACCGAGAGAAACACTCCCGTCGTTCCAAACTATTTATTGCTCTTTTGTATATGTGGGCAGAAAAAAGAAAACGAAGAGTTCATCGCTTCAATTCCGTCACTCCACTTACGTACGACCGCCAAAACAAAAAGAACTGTCAACTTACCACAATGAATCACTGCTACGCTCTCGACAATGAACCTCCCAACCACAAGTTTGACATCTTGTTCCCGACCTGTAGAGGGCGTGCTCGACATAGTATAACGATACAGAAGGACGGAAACGAATCAACAGTGGAGCAGCTGTCCCCGTATAATCTCTGGCTAAGGTATCAGCCTTGCCAATTAAATCCTACATTTCACACCAGGACACCAAGGCGGTAGCAAGGTCGCAGTGGTCCCAGAGGCAGGATTTTAACCCTTTCCCTGGCTATACCGCCATCACCAAAAAAAGACGTAGACACCAAGAGTCACCACGTGATATACTCGGGATGAGGACTCGAACCGTGTATTCATACGAGTAAAAATTCCCCAGAGCACTCCAGCGGAAGATTGGAAATATGTCATAGCTCTCACTGCCACGTAAGCACGAGCGCACAACGTATATAGTCTTTTGTGCACTGCAAACAGTGGGGAATATCCTGCAGCACAGGCACAAGGTATCCTGCAACAGATGACAGGAAAAGACGTCATATGCTAAGTACGCTACTACCGATGTTCGGGCACCATGCGGATGCTCAACGCAATGCGCGGCGGAACCTTCTGCCCCGGAAACAGTCTCTTGCTTTTTCTTCCACTAGAATATTTCGCGGAGATGTCGCTCTTGTGAATGTGTGTGCCACATTGAGGCGGGACTAGAATTTGTTCCCATCCAAGCAAGCACGGACTGGCCCACTGGACACGCCCCTGGCTGTTATGGAAAACAAGAAGGCCCTAGAATAGGTGCACCTGTACCTTTCTACCATGACGATCTGTGGTCGTCACACGCTTTTGCCAAATCTTCGGACCCAGCAACGAAAGTTCAAAACTTCCGATTTTCAACAACTTTTTGCTTTCATTATCCAGTCTGACGAGACCGCACAATACCGGACGTAACACCTGACAGCGACGGTGCGCCGTACACTAAAAATGGCAAAGCGCAGTTGGTTATCCTGCCAGCGCCAAAAGTCAACTGTTAGGCCGCTCACGCTCGACCGTTCCGAAATCAATAACCTGACCCCAAGCACAAACTTTTAGCGCGCGCACACAAATACGGACCTTTAGTACGCCCGTGCAGACGTTATCTGTGAACGACCGGCCGGCACAAATTGCTCGTATATGCTAACGCCACGTCTTTCCCGAAGAATTCTCCCAACGCCTCCCCGCTCCCCTTCCGCGGACCACAGAGGCACGACACAACGGTAGAAATCAATATATGCCGATCTCATCAGCTCCTTCCGTCATATTCTGCTCGTCGCCGCAGGTGCAGAAAGCATTCGTTGAAGATGCTCTCATCATACCCAAGGCCACACACTGATTGCGCAAGCTGCAGCACTGTCTTTTTTTCGTATGTGTAATTCTGAACCACTGTACTACGTTACCAAAGAATTGGAGTCTCGTATCTGCTCTTCTTGTATAATGTCCATTGCGTTTTCCCTTTCTGTCCTTTTAACTAAGTTTCCTGGGGCGCGCCTCCACCCTACAAGAATATGAAAGTGCAAATCTGTTCTACTTTCAGGAAAGCACGACGTGAACCCCAAATGCAGTAAAGACGAAGCACTGTGTACCTCTTACCATGCACTTCACGTGGTACATGGATGGCTACCATTTGAATATGATAATGAATATATTTAAAAAAGAGGAAAAAAAAAAAAAAACAAGGAAAAGAAAGCTGGGGCAACCGAGTGAACTACCTCTTGGAAGTATTCCACTGCGTCCGGGAACACCAGATAGGAATCAATGCCGCTTATTGCCAACGGTGACACCTGTTCCGAAACCATGTCCACAAACAAACAAACAAACAAAAACAAACGGGCACCCGACCTCCTATGATCAACTTGACCATTGGCCTAAGGAATGAGCTCCGTCAAGCACCTCAAACTCGAACCCCGGAGGAGCTATCCGTACCCCGATGAGCCAAGCCCTGCAAGAGATCACGTGATGCTCCTTCCCCTACCAGAGGAAAGCCACCAGATCGACTCTGGCTGTCGCCATACGAGGACGTCCGCCAGCAAGCTGCATCGCTCGTCGCCGATTCGGTTGCCTTGTTAGCTTTTTTAAAATTTGGATATTCCGTACAACTTGCCTCGTAAAGAACTCCAGCGAAGCCCTGCGAGTCGACCGCGAAGGGCCTAGAAGCATATGTGCGGGTGTGCCAACGGACGGCGTCCGTGCACAGTTGGCAGGGCAGGCAATATGGCGTGCAACCTTGTCCCTACTACAAAGAGGTGTCGTCTGCCCCGATTGCCGGTGTTTCAACTTCCAAGAGTCCAATGAGGTAAGAACCTTTCAGTCTTCCGATACAGGACACAAACTTTGTACGATGTGCGGCGAAGTTCACGCACTGTTTTGACGATGGAAAGTCGTGCCAGAGTACTCTTGCAGAAGACGCGAAGATATATCCATCTCTCCGGAAACCATGTTGGAGTGAGCCGACGAACGCCAATGGTAGCTGGCGCATGAAATCACAGATGGAAACAACCGGATTGCAGACCGATATGAGTTAACTTTTCATTTTACGTTTCTTCTGGTGGTTTGTAATTTGTATTTTGGACATTACACGCAGAAATGCATTCGAAACGTGCTTCGTTGTATGCGAATTTTCAAGCCGGGTAATCCGGCAACCTTGTGTTTTTTTTTGTCGTCTGCTTGATCACTCTGGTAGTTTTCTGGACCCCAAAGACCCTAACCATGTTCTCATTGACAGAGTTTTGGTAATATGGGATGTAAAATCTAGACGATACTAGGCAAGAGTAAACGACGCTCTCTGATAAGGGTTAAGGTGGCTACACGGACGGCGGTCTCACGACAGGGCTACGCCGCGTTGCGTTGTCTAGAGTGAGGCGTTTGACTTTTACAGAATTTCAACTTATTGTACATGCTTTTTAAAAGTGAGTGGATATTGAATCCTCTGTTGTCATCATGTGGGTGGTGTGCACCTTCTCTGTTTATTTAATCGCTACTCATCATGAATTATATCTGCATACGTGCTTTCCTGAAAGACTGGTAGACCTTCTTTGGTAAAGAGAGATCGAAATTTTGTTTCACTTGCGACAACGGACATACGAAGTGCAGTATTACTTGCAATAAGTAGTATTCTTATTTGCGTTTGCTACTTTTTGGTTTCCTTGTATGCGTTGCTCATGCCCGATCGTACTTGTACCCTTGCACTATGCGAGGACACCTGCGTGTATCTGTTGCGTTGCCTTGTATGTTTGAATCACGCAAAGCATTCAAATGTATACCCCACATTTCCATGTGTTATGATTTTGATCGATTTAAGGGTTCAAGTGTGACCAGAGAGCTGTTTCGTTCCAGGCTTCAATACGACTTTGTACATGCCAGAAGACTTGACGGATTTCTTAGGAAGCACTTGGCGTGCTCAACATTGGTAAGAGCCATTACCTGTTGAAAGTTTACTAAAAATCTGCTTAATTCTTGTCTAATGGCTACGTCTGGAGTTGCCAAATTTTGGTAGCATTTCAAAAGTGAAGGTGGGGCTCACTAATACACATTCTGGAATCGTGAAATCAACTTGTCATGTTATGTTTATCTATATGTATATATTTAAACAAATTTATTGGCTTTCTAAGTGCTCTAGATTTGCGGAGTTGTTCAGGTGTGAGAACATGACAAGCACACAGGGATGATCACACCGGCAGGTTTGCATGCACATGGTGTTGGGCACACTTAACAGATCCACCAGCAATGTACCTGAGAGCATCTGTGCACACTTAGGAAGATGAGCAGGCCTTCAGATGTGTTAGTCACCTTTCCCTGTGAATCAACCTGCCCATAACCGAACAGGTACGCAGTGGAGCAGTATGATGTGTTGTTTGTTTGGCAGCTTGTCTGATTTCTAATTGGTAGTTGTAATGTGGCATTTACAGATGATCAAAGGGCAAGCCAACTCCACACAGAGAGCAACTGTGTGCAGTTGGCAAGGCAACTATTAAACTTTAGACATATTTATTTTTCTTCACTTTGAGGCCCTGGTACTTTTTCTGCGGCATCCAAATTTGCCCTGCATGTACTGCATTACTGCAAGTTGTCAAAACAGCAGTAACATGCACAATATGTTATTCAGCATTCCTGTTTCCAAAGACTGGCCATTTTCGCATAGTTTTCAGGTATGCTCAGTTGGTCTAGGTAGACCTGCAAGAATGGTGTTTGTGCAGTAAGGTGTGAGACATGATTGCCTGATTTTGCAGGCTGGTAGCTTCCCAAGGTCCTGCAACATGCTGTGCTAAGCCAGTCTGCTCTATACGATCACTGTTTGTGCTCAGTTGGCAAGGCAAGGAATGAAATGTTAGATGTGTTGGTTGGTCAGACTTGCAACTTCTCAAGGTCATTTGAGCATGTTTTGCTGGACCAGTCAGCTCTGCAGAGACAGTGTCTGTGCACAGCTGCATGGGAAAGTAGTAACATGAGAAATATGTCCTGTGCCTTTTCTGGTTTCCAAGCATATAGCAGTATTTGACATTGATTCAAGGAACAAGCAATCCTGGATGAATAGTAGTGAAGCAACCTTAAAAAAATGAAGAGTTTGTCAATTTTTCTGACTTGGAGAATGGTAGCTTTGCAAGGGCCTTCAAACATGTTCTGTTGGACCAGTCAACTCTGCAGAGACAGTGCCTGTGCACAGTTGCCTGGGAAAGTAGTGACATGAGAAATATGTCCGTGCCTTTTCTGGCATATAGCAGCGTTCGCGACATTGATTCAAGGGACAAGCGATCCTGGCTCAGATAACAAATATGAATAGTACCGAAGCAACAGTAAAAATGGAACAGTTTGCCCATGTTTTTGACTTTGAGCCTGGTAGCTTCCCAAGGGCCTTCAAACATGATCTCCTGGAACAGCCACCTCTGCACAGACAGTGTTTGTGTACAGTTGGCAAGACAAGCAGAGGTGTGAGGCACGTTTGTCAATCTTCTTCGCTTCAGAGAGCGATAGCATTGCAAGAGTTTTCAGGCATGCTCTGCTGAGTAAGCGAACTCTTCAGGCAGCATTTGTGGGCATTTTGCTAACTGTGCAGCTAGATCCAAAGTATGTCTTGCATTTTTTCTCCTTTTCAGCTAGTTATTGGGTAGTGGCTTTTAGGAATGACTCAACAGATCAGCACTGACACTGTCTGTGCAAAGTTGCAGTAAGATACAATACATATTCACAAGCTTAGTTTTCAAAGCTGGTAGCTTTCCATTTGCCTTCGAATATGCTTCAGATGGTAGAATTTGGCAGGCACTTGTTCAGAGAGAGACTCTACGGCAGACCCTAGTTTCAAAGTGACTTTTGTAGCCACTTACCAGGGACAAGTACAGTGCTGGATAAAAGTTTACGAAAAACGCTCCGGCGCTTTCCTTCCTCAGAGTGACACGCATGCAATGAATGGGACCGTACATACAGTACCATACGTTGCAAGGGTGTCACTCTGAGGAAGGAATGCGCCGGAGCGTGTTCCGTAAACTTCTGTCCAGCACTGTACTATGCTGAGCAGTATACGTTGTTGGGCTAGTTGGTGCACTGCAGTAGCAGTTGCTCTTCTTTTGCTTCTTTGAACCTTTATATCTTTGGCTGATGCCAAATAAAGTTAGTTGTAAGTAAGCGCTCGTCCCGTCTACATCTTCTCAGTGGTCGTCTGTTCTTAGCTCTGTCTTCTGTACCGTGCCAAAAGTGCACGTTAGATTAAGAGCAAGATTTATGGCACCTTTGGGAGTATGCTGACCAACATATTCCTAGGGTATCCCTTGTGAGGACATTGACAGCCTCAAAACCGTGGTTCATGAAGAGTATACTAGTCCAGTTCTTTGACTGCAAACGGTGGCTATTCTCCAGAGAATTGCCCTCTGCTTACAGAGGCTCTGTCCTGGTATGAGGTTCATAAGCTTGTTGGAGCAGGAGGTGAAGCAATGGGCTCAGCATTGGGGTATCTACTGTGTGTGCCGCGCACAGCAGTGGGATTCGAGCCGGAATGATGATGGGTATTCTTGGCTCATAAGCAACTAAGGCCATAGAATGCTATGAATGAAGTGCGCTAAAGTGTTTTACACAGCACATAATCGCGACACGTTGCTTGGTTTGTGAGCTGGGGACAACTGCAATGATGCAAGTTAATGCTCCATACGTGAGGTCGAGCCTGCAGGGTGAATATTCCGACGTCTTGACCATGATGCTTTGCATTGTAGAATTTTATTCGAAATGAAAGAGTCTTAATTTAGCTGCTAATATAGGTGGTATAAATGCATCAAGGTGGTTGTGACCCATTAAAGGCACAGGAGTACCACGCACACGGGAACTCCTGAGTGTTATGCACAGTAGTCTCCACAGAAATCGATCTCTGGTGGTGGTGGTGGGGTTACCGAGCTTCCAAGTGGGAGGGGGATATGCCTATGGATACATGTTCATGGTTTTTTGTATTGGTAGTGGAGCTGTATTTGGTAATCTCTGCAATTTTTTTTTGGGGGGGGGGGTTGCAAACTACCAAGGGGGTTTGTAGGGAAATCCCTGGCTGTGTGTGACACAGTATTTACAGTGAGTCACTTTATGGCGCAAATGACTCCTTACAAGGCGGTGCTGAAAAGTTGATAAAAATTGTGACACTTTATGGCTATTAGACACATTCATCTTGAAGTTCAACACACTTGACACATTGGGTCAGAAGTTTAAACCGTTAGAAACCATGGCATCTGGTCACTGATGCACTCTTCCGCTGCTGCTATCACTACGAGTCGGCCAAAAGTCTCCTTCCTTCTCCTTCAAAAGGTTTTTTTTTTCAGGTTAGAGAACAAAAAATAGAGAGACAGAGCATGATCTGGTGAGTATTGTGGATGTTTGGTGCACTCAAGCCCCAGATTCTTCAAAACATGCAGTATCTTGCCAGCCCTGTGAGCAGGTGCATCGTTCAGCGTGGAACGAATGCCTTTGCATAGCTCTCCTTTCAGTTTTTATCTTTTATAGTCTCTTTTAATTGGCACAGCAAGCTAGAGGAGTATACTGTATTAACTGTCTTAGCCTTCTGGAAATTGTCAGTCCTTAAAACATCTTCCTCGTCCCAAAAAGAAAACTGTGACCATGACCTTCCCTGCTGATTTTCAGTCTTGAATTTCTTTGGCCTTAGAGAACCTGAGTGCTGCCATTGCAATGACTGTTGTCTGGTCTCAGGATCATAGTGATTCAATCATGTTTCATGGATCGTGACAAGTCGTTCAAGAAAATTGTTAATAGAGTGCCCAAAATGAACTTGGAGGCGCCTATTCTATGGTGTTCCTCATTGGCATTCCAACATTTGCCCAATTTCCTCAATTGCTCATGTACTGCAAACCCAACGTGTTCCTGGTTGTTCCTGTCGTCTCAGCTATTGTTTTAGCAGGCCGCTGCAATCTGCCAAAATCGGATCATGAACATTGTCAACATCAGGAGTTGGTAACCTAGCATAAAGAAAACAAGTTACACAATCAAGATGTCGGATGGTCTAAAGCCGAGAGGTCGACCTTGCGTGTGGAATGCCATCTGCATCATCATAGTTTCTATTGTAGAAGAATTACACATCTTTGGAGTGAATGAAATGTAATTTTAAATGTTCTACTAGATGCTGGGGGCACAGCATCAACATTGTCGTAAAATTACAAAAATTACATCCTAATAAACATTAATATTCGAGTTTGAAATCGCCACTGGTTAAATAAAGTGAATGCACAATTCACCAGACGTGTAAAGTAGTTCACCAGGTCAGGCAATCGCCCCAGCTCACGTACCGTGCAGCGTGCCGTGGCGAACAAAGCATGAAAATGCAAGCAAGCCGGTCTAACAATGTTGGCCGTATCATTTCCTTTAGTTTGAGGAGGTGGTAGGGACCTGTCTTGGTGCACGGAAGAGCCTCTACTCTCACATTCAGAAACGCTGCTTCCCTCGGCTGCCAGTCTGCTATGTCATGTCCAATAGTGCCCAATAGTGAAGCTCGCACCTTCTTTTTTCCTTTCTTTCTTTTTGAAGTTGTATTTGGTGCTGCCCATCTCGTGTCTGAAGCAGAGCAGTCAACCCGATGCCTTGCTTTCTTCCGCACCAGTAATAGTGCTTCGTTGGTGTGACGTCACAATACGCCAGAAGGCAAATTTGCTCAGGAAACGTGGAAATATTTTACGTGACACTTCCTGAGGGTAGTGCACTCATAATGCACGGTAAAAGAATATATGTCGGAGGTGCCATCCATGCTATTTAATACTTTCAAATGCTTCATGCATATCTTGTTCCCAGGGATTGACATTTGCAACTCCCTTTGTGGCAAGGTCAAGTTTGCTACCTTATCTGTGTAGTGATCAATATAATCCAGATAATAAAGTAAGCCTAATACCCATCGTAATCTTGTCTTCAATTCATGGTTGTTTTATCTCTCGAATAGGAGTGACATTTGTGGGGATTTACCTTCAGCCTGACCTGCTTAATCGTTTCCCACACTTCACAAAGATGCCCTGTACGTTCCTAACACAACTTCGGATACGCTGCTACATTGTCACTATATGCAACAACTTAGCACAGATGATCACTTAGTATCCGCTCCGAGATCGAACGGTGTCGGCGCGCTGTGGAGAACAGAGAACTACCACAGTGTGGACGCGTCGTCTGCTTTTACACGTTTATTCCGCGTTCAGTGCAGTAGATGGAGCATTGGGGAACAGTAGAGTACCGTACCATCGCGGCACAATTGATCTTCCCGTGAATATACGCAAGAATTACGGAAAAGAACCATCAACTCCGAACATCGGCCCACGTGTTATCCACACTAGAATGGTGACAGTGTCGCCTCCTATAGGTCGATCTCGCAGCGAATAGGGTTCATGATTCTTTGGACCATGGCAGCTGAATTCTGCAACCCAAATGGCATTATTTTTCATGCATACAAACCACGTGGTGTCGCAAATGCTGCCAGTTTTTGTGCCTCAGTATCCATCGTGGTGTGCAATTAACCATGCATAATATCCAGTGTTGTGATGAAGTGCGCCTGTGCTACACCATAGAGTCTCCCGTTAAAAAGTGACTCAAACTATCTGGCTCAGTGGTTGCATTCAATTTCCGATGTTCAACACACGTGCGCACTTGCCATGTTCCTTGACTCCGCAGGGGTGAGTGCACTTGCTCTCTACCGGGAATCCCCATTGCAGTAGTTCCACCTACTTATCTACTTCCTCGCTTAGTGCCACCAGTATTTTCTACGACTTGTCCAGCTTGGTGCCAGGCACCACCATGGTCTCGTGTGACCCAACTGTACACTTGCGATAAGCCCACGGAATATGTTGCACACATTTCCATTTCATTGGTGATTACGTACAGCGTGTCTTGACATCACTTTGAATGTTCCATTGAATCTCTCTACAGTACCATTGCTTCAAGAATGCTCGGTGTTGAGAAATGCATGTGTACCGCAGTCACATGGTAGGGGACCGAGAGACACAGAACAAGGACGGACGACAAATTCTCAGACTCAGTTGGGTCTCTGTAATAAACCTTTTGCAGAGTCTAAGAATTTGTTGTCCGTCCGTCTTGTTCCGTATCTCTCGGTCCCCTACCATGGGTCTATACCAGCTTGCCTGCACCCTCTCTCTTCTTACCCCAGTCAGTCACTAAATGCTTGTGCTAACTGTGACACAAGATTAGACCCGTGATCACAGCAGATCAACTCTGGCATTCTATAGCATAAAAAAATTTGCAACATTCCGACACGTTGCCTTTGCACAGCGGTGTTACTTCCACTCAATGTGCACAAATCCACTAAAGAAAGTGTATATTGATGCTCTCATGCCGACAATAGCTCTGGTGGACTAGTACAATCCATATATACAACCTCAAATAATGCTCTAATCCTAGTCAATGGGATCATGGGCACCTTATCCTGACGGGGAGAGAGTGTAAATATCTGGCACAATCTCCAGCTCTGACATTACTTCTTGATATCAGCTGTCACAGAGACCCAGTAAAATGCACTTGTGATCCATACCATCTTCCTTTCTGAAAGGTGACCACCTTCTGGCATGTCGTATGCGAACCGAATCACCTCCACTCGACGCATTGTTAGCAACACTCATTGCTTTACTCTCTTACCATCAATATTTTCCTCTCTTGAAACAACCTATTCTCAGTGAGCATCCCCATAAGACACTGCTCTAGCCACGTGTCCTCCGAAGTTGCAGCCTCTCTCTGCTATTGTTTGAACGACTTACTCACCCAAATCTTCCTGCCACTCATCAGTGCCCACAGCACATATACTCACCTCAGAAGCTGCTTACTCCTCTAAGGCATCCTCATCATCCTTATAGTCCCTCTTGATTGATATCAACCATATCTCCTTTCCTTTCTGTTACCAACATCATCTGCGCTTCAGTTTTCAATTCACCATCTGTTTTACAAACCTTCACATAGTGCTCTAGTCTGATCAGTGCCCCAACACCATCATCTGAAGATTGATCTGTCACAGCACACAACTGAACTTGCCACCCAGGTTCACCAGCATCGTGTCTCAAGCCGCTACACACATACAGCAATTCTGCCATAACGTATCGAAATGTCCCCTTGATTCTGATAGACCTGCTGCCTTGATCCTGGCATGCTGACCCCACTTCACTGAAATGCACTACCGTTATCTTCACCTGTGAATCTCTCCTCACAGACTCCATCGACTCATCCACAGACTCATTTTCCATCGACAGTAGCATCCACCCACCGACTACCTTCATGACCCCCTGTCCCTTCCAGGATAGTCAACGCCCGTGCCACTAACAAATTCGTTCCGTTACTTCTCTTGCCTCTAGCTCAGTACCATCTCCCTGGACAATTTTCTCTGTATCTTCTCCTTAGACATGTCTCGCTTCGGCCTGTTAGCCACCACTAGCTCCAGGGTGCCCAATCGAAGAGCAGTGTCTGTTTGAAATATTGGCAGCTCCTGACCTGATGCTGCTGCTTCAATCCACTTTCACCGGATTGCTGGATTTTCCACGTCAGTTTGTTAAAGAAGCACTGTGGTGACCCCCCAATAATTATTTTGTCTTTGGCTGCAACAAACAAAGTGAGCTCCTCTTAGAAAGAGTCTATTGGAGAATGAGGAAAGGAGGAGGGTAGTCACAGCCTGCTCCCCTGGCATGTGACTCGTGATGTAGACCAGTGCAGCTCAGGCTGGTGTAAGCAGCGCTTGGGCTAAGAAGGAAGAAACAGAATGGAGAGGTACGGGGGACTTGCCGATGTCACTTGAGGATCCTGACGGCCATCAGTGGCTACTTTCGCAGACTGTTTCTGAAATTTGGTTGCGCAGTGGCAATATACCACCCAGCAAGAATACTTTGCGTGGTGACTCCGTGCAGCTTGACGAATGGAACAGGGTTCTGAGCCATGTTAAATGTCTCCTCGTTGCTCCTTTAAGGTCTCCAGTTTTTTGAGCATTGATATACACCATATTTTGTCAGTAAATGGAACTCCTGATGAATGGAACAGATTTTTGTGGTTCCTTCCGGTTCTGTTTGTAAGGATTCCACTGTAATAAGACAAGTTAACATAGTACCAAGTCAACAGCTTAATGTAGCTTCTTAAAGCTCAGGTCATTCTTCTCTCCCTCCTGTCAGCTCGCCTCGAGCTCTCGTTGCCATTGTTCTTCCCATTGCCATCCTCAGCGCTGTAACAGGCGCTAATTATATAGTGTGACACAATGATATCCCTTCACCGATCATGCCACAAAGGGACAAAACAGTACGAGTCATGCGCATCACACTGTCAGTCTCCTCATACCTGACAAGTGATAGCCCATACCACATATCGCCTGGTTGGCTTCTCTGCATCCATGTCTAAGTTTTGAGGCAGAAACGAATGCATTGTGATTGCCAGTTTTGGTGATTTATTCTCACTCAATATTGTTCCCTTATGTTCCATAAATCTTACCTGTAATGTTTTATATCTGTCAGTCAAAAACCAGTCCAGTACTGCTACTAGTATGTGAAAGAATCTCAATTATTTGCAGGAAACCTCACATAACACGTTGTCGAAGTACTGCATCCTATAATCAAGTTTGTAGAGATGGATTATTGTGCCTACTTCATAGGACTTACTGTAATTGCAAAGGCAGCACTGTACTGATTAGAATAACATGTACATAGCATTGTTTTTGTTTGAAAAATAGTGGAGGCGTAGTTACATGCACAAAATCAGTATGCCTTGACAGGTACTCTCAGATGCAGGCAGAAAAGGATTGATGGAAGTGCAGAAGCACACTTTTCCTTTAGCTTTTAATTGGACTACATTTGCACAAAAGCTCATGCAGGTGGGGAAATAGGCTATATTGCAAATATTGATGATACTAAATTTGGCAACTCCTGTTTCATTGTAGTCTTTGTTTGAGGTTACATAGTCTGTTCAATTTATTTTCATTTCAGAATGTTGCATGTCCTTGCCTTCTCTTCTGTCCAGAGCCATCTTCTACTAACAGACGCGTGTGTAAAAAAAAATCATGTGTCCACTCTGTCTCGGCTGACTAACCGCATCCACTCTCTGCACTTCCAAGCCGTCAACAAAGATGCTCTCTGTACTCAGTTACAACTGTAAGAGCTGCACCTTTGTGGGCAAGAACCGAAAGCATCTAGCCTGCCATGTGGCTCTGAACCACAGCTCCAAGGTTTACCGTTGCACGCTATGTCCATTCGTGACACGGCACCAGGCCAACTTTTACAGGCACCGTCGCAGCATCCACCGGCTCAACAGCGCCAACGTGTGCGAGGTCTGCGGGCGCCTGTGTGATAGTCAAGATGACCTGGTGTCCCACACGTCTAGCGAACACCCAGAGCTTCTGGATGGGCTGCTGAAGAGGCTAGAAGCAAAAAAAGCAAGATACGCTCGACAAGCATCCCTGATAGCTCAGTCTGGTGAAGGCAGTTGTAGTGTAGAGAGCAGCAGTAGGATAGAGGACCTAATGCACGACTACGCTCAGCCAACACCCATGCAGAATGGTGTGCAACAAGTTGCAGACAGGGAGGAAGAAGACGACGAAGAGGAGGAGGAGGCTACTACCACTCCAGTGAAGAGGCCATTGGAAGAAGACTCTTCTTCTTCTTCAAACAAAAAGGGTAGAACAGGAAGACGGACGTACAGCTGTGTGCAATGCGGGTTAACAACCAAATGGCCAAGGGAATTTTTGGCTCACAGGAAGGATGTGCACGGAGACAGGATTACGATTCACGACTGCCCTTTCTGCGAGTATGCTTCCAAGCAACCACAAAAGCTCCAACGGCACTGTAACATAGTTCACAAAGATGAGATGCAGCGTGGGGAGGCTACAATGCGAGAAGCAACCACAGCACGTAAAACAGTGGTCGCAGGATTTGCGAGAGACACTTTTTACAAATGTGGGCAATGCTCATTCCAGGCTAAGAGCCGCTTTCTTGTTGCCGAACATGAGCGCACGTCTCACTTGAAGAAGAGGTTCTTCCGTTGCCTTCAGTGTGGTTACGTGAGTCACGATCGTGCCCGTTATGCCAGGCATTTACGACATCACAATTTGCCCAAGGTCAAGTGTCCTCATTGTGACTTCAGGACTGCATACAGATGGAACATGGATCGCCACATGAAGTATCACACCAGTGAAGGAAACTTTCAGTGCGACAAGTGCGTGTACAAGACCATGTCAAGGCAAAGCCTTACTGCACACTGTCTCCATCATCACAATGATAACCTGAAAGAGTTGTCTGATACTGAAGTAGGAGGTGCAGGACCAACTGAGGGTGATACAGATGACAACAGGCTAATGATAGATGAGCGCCCTCAAGAGAAGCAGCCGCAGCAGCAGCAGACAAGGAATCCACCACTCAAGCTGACACTGAGGAGAAGTGGGGGCATTATAGAGTCCAAACCAAGCAGTTCAAGCACCAGTGCCATCTCTATGATCAAGTGCCGCTACTGCCCACAAAAGATGATGTGGCCATCAGAAATGAAGAAGCATGATGCAACACACTTCAAGATGACAAAAAAGCATGGATGTCCCATGTGTGATGTCCGCTTCGATCGTCTGGAACACATGGAGGCTCATATCCTAAAAGATCACCGCAAAGAGGAAACACCACAGCGAGCGCACCAAGCAAATGGCACACGTCAAGGTGGCAGCCCAATTCGCACAACGAGTACCCCTATAATTATTGAGCTGGGAAAGTCTGACGATGCTAGGCGTGCCTCTTCATCTGGGAGGACTCTGGACATACCTATTAAAAGCAAGCAGGCGTTGCACCGTTGTACTACATGTGGATACACAACACGGTGGATCTCCGAGCTGAAGAAGCACGAGTTAGTACACGGGACTACAAAGCCATTCAATTGCAAGTACTGTTCGTACTCAAGTCGCTGGAAGGGAGATATCACGCGACATGTCTTCCGGATGCACAAGGATCACGTGGGAGACACGGACGAGGAGGAGGATCCAAAGTCAAGTCACGTGCTAAGGTTTCTTCTTTCCCAGCCACAGGAGTCTGGTGAACAGCAGCAGCCTGCAGCCCCAGAAGTGAAGACGCTTGTCCCCAATCAGCAACAGAAGAAATCTGTGGAAGCTTCACCGTACCAGCCAAACATAGAGTATGTCCCAAAGGCCCCTTCGGGGCAGATACCAAAGATTGTGAAAAAATTTAAATGCCCACAATGCTCCTTCTTGACAAGGACAGCTTCACGTTTCCATGTTCACATGATCCAGCATTTGAACAAGCGTCCTTTCATGTGTTCGACATGCCACTATCGTTCCAACTGGCAGTGGGATGTTAACAAGCATATCAAGAGCAAGTCTAACAATGATACGGACCACAAGAATGCTGAGCTCATAGTCATGGATGAAACCGGGTTCAAGAACTATGCAAAGTACCAAATTTATCTGGTGGATGTAGAAGAAAGTCCAAAGGGGGATCGTATCTTGGAACTGACAGAAAAGACTCAGCAAGTGCAACATGTAGACCCAACTGATGCAGAGGAAACAGAAAATATTGTTGTGACACCAGATATTGTTTACCCAGACCAAGAAGAGCAGGGCTCTTGCTCAGCATCGGAAGCACCACCTCAGGCTGCTTTCTATTGTGGACACTGTAACTTTAGTAATCTGGACAAGAGAACTGTTGTCAACCATCTTGGAACCCATGCTGGCAATCGACCATACAAGTGCCGAATCTGTGATTTTGTGTCAAAGTGGTATCACTTGGTTCTGATGCATGTGCGCCACCGTCACAGTGGCACGGTTAGAGATGTGGAAAGCAGGGTGTCTTACGTTGAGGAAGGCAACATCCTACGAATAGGAGAAGATGAACCAGAAAAACAACACTCCATTGCAAATGATGGGGATTCACGTACGTTCCGGTGCAATATCTGCCCATATCGCTGTGCAAAGTTGTGTCACATGGAATTCCATATGAAGCAACACACACAAAAAGAAGGTGCTATCTTCAAATGTGAGTATTGTCCATACTACGTGAAGTTCAAGAAGACGTTGGCAAGGCACCAGATGCTGCACAAGCAAAAAGGAGAGATGCCAATACAGAGTAACAAGAAACTTCCGGCATCATCAGTATCATTGCAGACCTCAGATACATCAAGACTTGATACACTGCACAAGAGCCCTAAGCATCCACTGGGCTCCATGTTTAGTGGCCAAGTGACAAAGAGACATATCTGTGAGCAGTGTCCATACACTTCTGACAACAAAACTCAGTACCTATACCACAAGCAATTCCACAGGCCAAACAAGCATGCTCCCTTCAAGTGCACTCACTGCTCCTACTGGTCGACACATAACCATCTTATGGCACAACACATGAAAATACACAAGCCTTCTGACCCAGTCAAGGTGCAACCAGAGATAAGCATGACTAGTTCAATTCCGACTACCATAGCAATTGTAAATGGTGCACCTAGGAAGATGTTCAAGTGCCGCTTCTGCCCTTTGATGAACAAAAGGAGGGCTAATGTTAAAGTACATGAGCGCATGCACATCGGGATGAAGAATGCACGCTTCCAGTGTGTACTTTGCAGCTACAAATGCAACAACACTGGTGTGCTTGCAAGCCACATGAAGCTTCATAAAGCCGAAAATCCAGATCTTGATGTGGCCCGCATGCGAATGTTCTGCGACAACCTCAACTCTCTCACCACTCCAGCAACCAACCGTGTGGAGACATCACCATCACCAGTCCCACAAAAGATTGCTGCAGTGAAGGAAAGTGCAAAGTCACCACATCGCAAGAAGATATTCAGCTACTTCTGTGAGAAGTGTCCTGCAATGTTCAAGAGCCACACAGACCTTGACACCCACAAGACATATCACAGCTCACCGTACCCATACCATTGCCACTTGTGTGATTACCGGGCCCGCCACAAGCCGCATCTACACAAGCACCTTTTGGTCCACACGCCAGAGTATGCGGAGAGGCAAAACGGTTTCACCCTTGCAGAGATCAGAAATCAAGACCGCCAGCAGTCTCCTGCCGAGCCGGATGATCCGTTGCCATCTGGTGCTGCGGACCAGATGCTCCTTTTAGAGGAAGCAGAAACTCGTGCCTTTGTGGATGCAAGCAGTTGTAGCACTGGACCTCCACAGAATACCCCAACAAAAGTGTACAGATGCAATCGTTGTCCAGCATCATTCCAAAAGGCAACCACATTGGAGTACCATGTTAGTTTACACGGCAGTGCTGGTGTGTACGCGTGCCACTTCTGCAATTACGCCGCAAACAGTGCTGCAAATGTCAATGCTCATTCTCAGTTGCACTACAGGGGGGCACTTAAACAGCGCCAACCTCCTAAACTGTTTCGGTGCCACAAATGCCCAGCCTCCTTTTCAAAGCAAAACCGGTACGAGAGCCATCTCACTCTGCATGGACGCAATGAACGTTTCCGCTGTAGCCACTGTGACTATGCAGTCAAGTTTGCTGCAAACTTGGTCAAGCACAGAAAGCTCCATGAAGGCATGCCCCCTGAACCTGTTGCACTCAGCAGTGTTGCATCATCATCTGCGGCAGCGTCCCCAGCAGTTATCACATTGTCATCACAATCGTCGACACCTGATCGCAGTGAGAAGGCTCCTCTCACACCAGTTACTCCAGCAGTTGTAGAAGAGAAAGTGGTGTACGGGTGTAGTCGTTGCCCATACACCTATCACAGGAGGGAAACCGTGCTAAATCACCTGAAGCATCATGGCACGACGGATGGGATCTGCTGCTCTTACTGTGACTTTTATGCAGCATCAGTGTCTGTAATGAGGGACCATGTCCGCATTCATTTCCAGCTAACACGACGCGTAAAGCCACAAGCTTTTATGGCTTCCAACAAAGTTGAGATTTTGTATGTGAGTGCGTCTGAAAAAAACATGCTGCTCTTTGGTGATGCTGGTGAAGGATGCAAAGGAGATCGTTTCTATCCTGATGACATACCTGATGAAGAAGTTGAAGAGATCCCACCGTTGGTTACCATCAAGCAAGAGGTCGTGGAAGAAGAATGCTCAGAAACACGTGACGATGAATCAACCATCGTTGATGTTGCATCACTTGAAGAGGAACGCCAGTGCGAGTCTATTGAAGAAGACTATGAGTGTGATGAGATAACTGCAGCAAGTCGACAAGCTCTCGAGGACCTCCTCACCAATGTTGTTACTCTTACAAAGAATGAAGATTCTCACGTCAGTGAACCTCGGGTAGTTGATGTTGTCATTGTTCCTGAACCACCAGTGCAAGAGGTAGATGATATGACATCTGACGAGCCAGCAATGGTCTCAAGTCCAAAGGTCGATATGCTGCAGAGCAGTGATCCTGAGCCAATCAGTGATGTTGCACAAACAACACAACTGGAGGGGGACTTGAGCCCACAGGAACAGGCGCTGACTCTAAGTCCCAAATCTGACACACAAGAGAGTGCAGAGGAGCTGCTCAACATGATATGCTATCAGAATGGAATGGACTATGAGGAAGGGCACAGTCCGCACAGCCCAACGGAAGAAGTTATTGTAGGAGAAGTGGAGTGCGAGACAGTTGATGACGATGTTGTTGATGAATGCCATGACGAGTTTATGGTGCTTGATGAAATCACAAGCTCCCATGGAACCTCAATAACAGCTGAAGAGGACAAGAACGTGAGTGACGTTGCAGAGGATTTAATTTTAGACGAGGCAGATGAAAACAAGTTTGAGGAAGAAAGATACTTGGAACATGGTAACTCCGACAAGCCACTGGTCGAGGTTGAGACAATCAACAGCGCAGCGGAAGACAGAGAAGATGTAATTGAAATAGAAGACACTGTAGTAGAAGAAAGCATTGAAGAGCATGTGGAAGAAAGCATTGAAGAGCATGTGGAAGAAAGCATTGAAGAGCATGTGGAAGAAAGCATTGAAGAGCATGTAGAAGAAAGCATTGAAGAGCATGTGGAAGAAGAGCACTGTGTTGAAGACAGCATTCTGGAAGGAGTTGATGATAAATCAAATTGTCCATCAGATGAAACCAGTGGGGATGTCCTTGTACCAGAAGATGTCTTCAAAATGCAGTCTCCTAACAAAGGCAAGCAAGCTGCATCGATAGAGAACGAAAATGACCAAGTTGCCATAGAAGTTGATATCAGTGTAAGCGTCGATGATGAGGAACAGCCTCACAATGTCAACGGCATTGATGCTTCAGACCTCGAACATACAAAACAAGATACTGAAATGTTAGAGCAAACCACCAAAGAATGTCTCCAATTTTCTGAAACAACCAAAGAAGTAGCTGAACCGGACAATATTACAGTGCAAAATTTTGTGACCACGACGTGATGTGCATACAAGGTGACTTTTATAAAGCCACTGTAGCATTGGTATACACATGACTGCTGTGACACATGGACACGGATATATGTAATGCATCGTGAATAGGAGGTGCTGTGTTGTGTAGACTGTCTATGGAATTTAAACACCATTTGTGCAGACAGTGAAAATCAAGGTTGGGAACTGCTAGAAGCACTGCCTTGGCTTTAGCATTTGTTTATGTTGGCATTCGCCGAGACAAGCAAAGGTATTCCATTTCAATGAAGTGAGATGTGTGTACTAGTTTATATTTAATTCACAATGTGATTTTACACTTTTGACTCGAGTTGTGAGCAGCAGACCTTGCTTGTGTAGCTTTGGTTTTATATGAATGAACCTTTTCACCAGTCAGGTGTTAATTTTGTTTCTGCATGATAACTTCCGAATAACAGAAGAAACTGTTCGCTGTACTCCGACATGTGAAAGATGGTAATAAAACTTTTGTTACACCAACACATCCTTCTGGTCTATCCATTTTCTTCGGAATGAGTATGCAGCAGAACTTCGCATGACATAAACCTAGATTTAACCGAAAAAGCAAGCTTAAAGGAACCTAAACTTATATGGTGATAAACTAGCGGAAAGACGCGAATACAAGGGATATTTGTTGTATTTTATTGTTGTAGTTGTGTATTTATATTTCTTACTAGCCTTTGTGAACCATTCAGTACACCACATTGGGCACCAACGCAAAAATAAATAAACAAGGGGTTGACTTTGGCATTGACGCAGGGACCCGAACCCAGCGTCTCTTCGGGCCACGCGTTACGGTTAAACGTGAGGATGTCCTTTACCAGCCATAGAAACCAGCAATACAGCAACCTGCATAGAGTTCCTTTTGTCGACTAACCTCCTCATCTCTGGGCCAGTCTGCACAAAAATTGTGCGAGGAACGTAACAGTAAGGAACTTGCTTTAGCGCAGCTTTGCCACTGCTTCAAGCACGTGCTGCAGCCTTGAACTTCGTTATCTTCTAGCTCGTGCAAAACACTGTCAAAGCTGTGGTAAAGAGTTATCCTTACGTTAGGTTCCTTGCACAATGTGCAAACGTAGCGGACGATTGTACTGAAAATGTGTGCAAAATCAACCTCATTGTCCTGAGGCATTGTGGTTGAACACAAATCCAAGATATCAGCGACATGGCCGAGCGGGTTAACCCATCCGCACGTTGGAGCCAAGGTCGTGCTGAAGACTGGGAGATGCCATTAGACTTTGGCTGACCACTCTCATCCCTTAACAAGAAAAAGAGGTGGGTTCGAATTCTACCAACCGGATGTGCTGTATGAGGTTTTCTCTGAGTTTTGTAGAAGACTTGCTAGACGAATGTCGGCACAGTTCCCCCTGAAGTCGACCCAGGACGCACACTAACCCCCCTACTCTAGCAGTTTTCCCACTCATTTTAATCGATTGGTCATTCAATTTAATCCAAAGGCTGTCTAATTTAAGGAGTCACTAAATAAGCTTCGTTACTCGTCTTTTTATGACTACTGCTAATTTAAATGTAATAGGGTTGTTCATGACCACTGTCGGTTATTATGCCTTCACGACTAAGTTGCAGGATTCGTGTCCAGTGATTTCCCCAGAAATTCACTGCTGGGGGGGGGGGGGGGGGATATGTTTGGCGCAGGTTCCACTTACGGAATTTTTCTTAGACACGGAAAGAATCGTAGCATAATGGTGACATATCTGCACAGCTTTCCCGTTTTATTTGTACATGTTATAACGTTAGAATACAGATTCATTATAAACGGCATTTCAACATTAAGATGCATAATCACACGACCGACACAGAAAAAAAGACTAGCACCTTGCCTCACGAAGCCCAATGAATACCTACGAGGGGTGTTCAAGTACAAACGGGGACTTTCTGTCTCCTGAGTGTACAAATGGCTCGCGCTACTTCTTTTTCGTCATTTTCACACGCGACAGGCCTCCACGTTCACCACGTGGTGGTCCAAAGTTTGTGCAAAACAGAAGACACGTGCTGGACAAGATGGCCGACAACGAGGTGAGCGCGCACATCGAACAGCGAATTGTTATGAAGTTTCTCGTGAATGAAGGCGTAAAGTCATCTGAAATTCACAGAAGACTTCAGGCTCAGTATGGCCACGATACTCTTAGCCGCAGCAAAGCGTTTGAGTGGTGCAAACGGTTCCGAGACGGCCGTCATCAGTGCAGGACGTTCCCGGCCGGGGCGGCTCAGAGCCCATGCAGTGTGAGAGTTCCTGAGAACATCCAACGTTTTTCCACGGTTTTCTGGGACAAGGCTGGCTTTGTTCATATTGATTTTCTGTCCAGTGGTACCACCATCAATAGTGCATATTACTGCCAGGTTCTCAGGGATGTGCATAAGGCGCTGAAGGAGAAGCGACCGGGCCTCATCACCAAAGGAGTCCTCCTCCTATAGGACAATGCACGCCCGCATACCGCGCATCTCACGACACGCACCTTACAGGAACTTAGCTGGGAGTTGCTGCTACATACCCTTACAATCCAGACATCGCCCCCAGCGATTTCCATCTCTTCGGGCCACTGAAGGCGTTCCCTGGGGGCCGCCACTTCAGTGCGACGGCGAGGTCAAGAATGCGGTCCGATCATGGCTGCTACGCGCCGGTAAGGATTTCTACGCTGCTGGCATACAAACCCTCGTGAAACGCTGGGACAAGTGCATTAGTGCAGCTGGAGATTACGTTGAAAAATAAAACAAATGTCTCGCATGTAAGTTCATTTTACTTTTGCGAAAAATGAAAAGTCCCGGTTTGACTTGAACGCCCCTCGTAGCAACCAACGGTGAAAACCTTAGACGAAAAAAGCAGAATACCTCGCTTGACTGAGTTGGGCCCAAATGGTTCTTGATGATCCACATTGAGTTTGCGTGCCCGCACGCATTTTTGCTCGTATATGCATGCAATATATGCATTGAACAATCACTTTCAAATGATTTTGGACAAAAGCATGGTACGATCATCTGCATGACTGTGGTCCTAGTCTTACAGCCCAAGTTTGACAGTACGGGATGTAATTCGCTGCGTCGGACTCACTACCAGAACGTGTTGGTGGCCGAGCTGCGTGGGGTCACCTGAGAAATTTCAGGGGGGGGGGGGGTTGCAAAAATGCAGGGGGGGTGTAGGGAAATTCCTGTTCGTGTCATAACTGGCCTTTTTGTGACTACCCCTGGTTCAAACAGTGTCATAGAGCCCTGCACGGGCCGACTTTTCCGGGCCCGACCCGGCCCGGGCGCATCAAAAAATAGCCCGGCCCGACCCGGGCCCGGATCTTCATATTTTTATGCGGCCCGGTGACCCAGTGAGTAGTCCGGCCCGGCCCGACGTCTAAGCAAATAGAGCCCGGCTCGGCTCGGCCCGGTGACTCGGCGAGTAGATCCAGGACTAGTATTTCCGGCCGTGACGTACGCGTTTCTGGCGCTTATCAAACAAATTTATAAGTAAATTTATAACGAGAGAAGACAAGGCCAACATACAAGTGATGGCGGTTTAGCACCGTAACCGCACGCGACTAAATTGAATCCAGAACGCACGCGGTCATGGGCGTTATCGTTACACTGTCAAGTTTTTGCGGAGGTAGAGGATGCTGTCGACAAACTCCTTCTCCCAGTCCTACCCCTCTCACCTAGCTTTCCCAACGTGATTGTGAAATACGAGAGGAGTGAGGAGCAATGTAAAGTGGCTTTGAGAATGTTCTAGAGGGTCGAATCATATGGTGTCCTTTGCTTGTCTTAGCAAAATATGCACAGGAATGACGCAAGCGCAGGATGATATGAACTAATAGATCTCCATTGTGTGGAATTAGCTGCGTGGCCCGGCCGGGCCTGACTCTCGAAAACATGTTTGTCAGCCCGGCCCGCGGTGCCTGCGTATTTTGTCGGCCCGGGCTCGGCCCGGCCCGGAGCACACAGCCAATAACAAGCACGGCTCGACCCGCGGGCCGGGTCGGGGGCCCGGGCCCGTGCAGGGCTCTACAGTGTCACGTGGTATTTTATGGCTACTGGTCATTAGACATTCCATGACTGTTTCCATATGTGCCATGACTCGACCTTATGTGACTACTGCTGCTTCAAACAGTATCATACAGTGTTTGATGACTACCGACGGTGATTATGACATTTCACGACTATTAATGCGTTAACATTAAAACCCCGTTTTGAAGAAAAGCCAGCGTCGTAGCGGGGTGGCTGTGGTGTTCGTGTACAGCGCGGCACGTGACGGAGAATAGCGAATGAGGCTGCGCTCCGCAACTGATTCGCTCTTCTCCTTCACGTGGAAGCGCGGGTAGCGCGGGCCTCGTCAGCTGGATCTGGATTCTGGTGCCGTCGCCGTCGTCAGTTGCGCCTCGTCTCTGGACGCGTTCAAACGTGTCTCCTGCATTCTCAGAGTTTCGCGAGCGGCTGAGTTTGTGTCTCATGTCTGTGGCAGTTTAAACTGTATCACATCTATAAAGTATATATCAAAGTATATAAAAATATAAGAAGCAGAAAAGCATAAGAAAAGCAAGACGAACGTCAATGCTAACACATTAATTACACTAATTGCCCTCAGATTTTTTCATGGATGTGCCATGGCTCGAGTTTTTGCGACTGCCGCTGCTTCAAACGGTCATTATGACATTTCATGACTATTTGCAACATATGTGCCATGAGCCCATGACTCGACTTTATGCTACTGCCGCTGCTTCAAACAGTGTCATAACAACAACTTTATTTGATGGTGATGATTGGGGAGTTTCATCGCCATCCCATTGCTGGTGGTGGTGTGATGGAATAATCTGTCGCCCCACAGTGACGACCGGAGTCCTACGGTGTCCAAAAAGGTCAGAAAAGCTTTGAGGGCAGAGCTTTAGTGGGCTGGATTCGGCCATGGACGGAGGGAGAGGACGAGAGTCCAGCTGGTTGAGAGACCCGGAAAGTGCGATTCGGGAAGGTTGCTAATGTGGGCAATGAAGAAGAATGTGCTCTAAATTACCACACTAACGCCACTGAGCTTTAAAAGCCACATTGAGTACCGATGGTCATTTATTATAACATTTCATGATACGTGCCAGTGCCATGACTCGATTTTACGCGACTGCCGCTGCTTCAGTGTCGTACAGTGTGATGTCTACCGGTGGTCATTATGACATTTCATGACTATTTTTATGATATGTGCCATGACTCGACTTTTTGCGACTACTGCTTCAAACAGTGTCATATAGTGTACCGACGGGCATTATGACATTTCATCACTATTTTCATAATACGTGCAAAGGCTCGACTTTTTGCGACTACCGCTACTTCTGGTAGTCATAAAACATTGTGTGACACTGTTTGAAGCAGTGGTAGTTGTATAAAGTCGAGTCATCACACGTTTCATGAATATAGTCATAAAATGGCGCATAAAGTCATAAAGCACGGTATGACACCGTTTGAACTAGGAGTAGTTACAGAAAGTTTAGTTGTGAGTCGTATCATGAAAATAGTCATGTCATGAAATGGGGGTCCTAATGACCAGGAGTAGTCATAAAACACCATATGACAGTTTGAACAGGGGTAGTCACAAAAAGGCCAATTATGACACGTATCATGGAAATAGTCATGAAGTCATAAAAACCCACAGTAGTTATGGATAACCCAATTGCAACATTTAAATGAGCAGTAGTCATAAAAAGACCAGTAATGACTGGAATACTGGTATTTGCATCAAGCTTACGGTCGTGACAAACTGCATTATACGGTTATGGGAGCGTTGATTAAATTCGATGGCGTTTGGAATGAATTGGTTGACCAGTGGATTAAACTGGGTAGCGCCTGAATTAAATTAAGTGACCAATGGATTAAAATGAGCGAGAAATCCTGTAGATACGAAATGGGATCTGCTACGACTACCTATACATAAAATCACACACAGGTCTTCCATGCAACTCAGAATTGTACTTTCTGCTAATGTTGTGTTGAAAAACGTTTTCTGCAGCACTCAAATGAGTCCGCAAGGCCTTTTCAAAGTATAGGAAGCATCTTGCTGCCTTTTTTTAACTATTCTATGCTTTATAGTAGTCTCTCTGGTTCAGGAGAGTCGCTTTCATCTTGTTATTCAAACTGTCGTTAACATAACGCTACATTAACATCATAACATAACGCAAGACATAACATTAATTTCTTAGGCGCTTGAGGCTTTGTATGTATTTGTCCCTTCTTTGTGTTCCAGCCTCAGAACACCAATTGCCTTCATCATCAACATAACGCACTCAGCTCGGGGTGGTAATTTTTGCGCAGGCAGTAGTCTAGTCTTGTCTTGCGTAGGCGCAGCCTTGTCAACGCGCGTTGTGCACGTTGAAGGCCGAAACGCATGGGACATTTTTCCAGCGTCAAAAAGACGTCGCGTGCACGCCGTGGCCTTGTACGCTCGGCGAAGAAACGCCCGCGAGACGACCACCTGAAACACATGGGACGCGTACAGAGCGAGTGACGCGAACCAATGTTGCCATATTCGTCGACCACAAGCGTTTTTGGAAGGTGCCGATGCTGTTGTTTTCTACGGTATCTGCGTTCATTCTGCAGAGGAGATGGTGTTCCTCTACACGAGTCCTGACTGGCGGTGATGAAATGTCCCAGCGCGCAGATGATCGTGGCCACACGCTAGGACGGTGCCGGTAGAACTGGCTGGCAGACACATTAGCGCGCGGCAACAAAGGCGCGTCGTCGTCGTCCACGGGCCGCCACATCACCCCCCCCCCCACCTTATGCGGTTCAGGTTCGCGTCGATACCACGAAGGGGAGATGAGGACGACAAGTGGACCAGGGACGGCTGGGCATACGGCTTTTGGTTATGGCAGTGGGTGAACAGCTGCATGATGGCATGGGCAAGCGCGATGTAAGCGGGGCTGGTTCCAGGAAGGGCTGAAGTGGCGTGGGCGAGAGGGCTACAGTATACCGCAACCGGTACATGAGCGGTGAGCTCGAAGGGTTGTCGCCTGGGAATTGCCGAGGAGGACCGTCGTAAAGCAGGTGGAGGTCAGGAACAGAGCTTACTGTGGTAGCCTTTTGAGCCCCCGTTGGAACAGTGGTCCCGGAGCGACTTGTCTGCCAGAAGGTGGTTGGCTGCTGATTTGTCGGAAAATTTAGGATGGTGAATGGACGAATTACGCCGAACATGGTGTTCGTTGTTCTGGTAACGAAATGTACAGTAGATGGTGCTCCTCTACATGACACCTGACCAGCGGTGATGGAATGTCCCAGCGGGCAGGTAGAACGGTAGGCAACGGTGACCGTAGAACTGGCTGGCAGGCGCAGTGGCGCGCGGCAGCAGGGGTGCGTCGTCGCCGATCGTCCAGGGGCAGCCACAGTTCGTTCCAGATATCGATGAAATATAGAGTAAATTTAGTGTGGTAGAGATTGTCTCAAAATGGGGGGGGGGGTGCGAGTTACTCATACACAACTTTATTTCCCGCACGACGGCCATCGCTCTGTCCAGTCCTCGGAAAACGCGCGCGAATATCTAGTCGACAGACTCTGGCGTATACTCTCCGCGCACGTTTTTTTTTTTTTTTTTTCGAGATATAAATCTCAAATGAGGTGATACCAGAACTACGCACTTCTCGAGCGCAGAAACGACATTACGGCATATCTGGCCCGAAAGTCTGCCACGCTCAGGCAGACGACGTCACGACTATCGCATGGATGGGGATCGTGCGTCCTGGGCCGACTTCACAGGGAACTGTGCCGACATTTGTCTTAAAGCGTCTGAGGAAAACTCAAGGACACTCAGACAGCACAGTTGGTGCCTGGATTCGGACCTGCGTCACCTTCCGAAAGGAGTCTGGTGGTGGTGGTGGTGGTGATGGAACTGCTTGCCGTCTAAAGCTGTCTATCTGGGCAACAGATCAGCGTTTATTGCAATCAGCTCGATCGCTACAAAACACGTGGCCCTCCGGCGCGAACGCCCTTTTCCTTGAATGATGACAGTTGAAGAAAAGGCACCAGGAGTGGGGTTCCAACCCACACCCTCTGATAGCCGGTCAGAGATGATACCAGTAGCACCATGCTAGCCACCCTTTCTTCAACGTACCAAGCCGCGCTTGGGAAGACGGGGACAGGCACTCACCCTCAAGACATTCTGTCTTACATTAATTGTTGCACTCAACTGCCATCATTCAATTAAGATGCTGCGTACCTTAATTGAATGATGGCAGTTGAATGCAACAATCAGTGCCGGATTCAGGGGAGGGCAGACGGGGCACTTGCCCCGGGGCCCCCACCACAAAGGGGCCCCCACCAGTAAAGGTCTTGTCCAAGGGAAATCTGTTTTGCATGCCTGAAACGCGTCCCTGAAACGGAAACTTGGTAAGAATCTGTCCTGCGTCCACGCATATCGACCCCGAATAACACATTGGATAGACATAGAATACACGAGGGAGCCCCCACAGCACAGTGCCCCGGGGCCCCCACCACTGTAAATCCGGCACTGGCAACAATTAATGTGAGACAGAATGTGTTGAGGGTGAGTGCCTGTCCCCGTGTTTCCTATAGCTCGGCTTGGTACGTTGAAGAAAGGGTGGCGAAAGAAGAAACCGGCGATCAGAGGGTGTGGGTTGGTACCCCACTGCTGGTGCCTTTTCTTCAACTGTCATCATTCAATTAAAGCATGCAACTGGGCTTTGTGATGCTTGTGTTGTGTAAATCCTGCAAGATGTGCGCATCACACTGATGGGAAATTACTTGTGTAATGTGTACGCGTGACACCGAAGCAACTATGTGGGAAAAACCTGCCACTCGGGGGTTCCAAGTAGTTCGGGGGCTCTTTGTCAATGACCCGAAGGAAGCTAGGGAAACCAAACGGGCGAGAACATAATGTGAAAGCAAAGGTGTAATACCGTTCAGGTGTCCTCACACTGCATACGATAAAGTCTGCTCAGTCCGCCCAAGTGGAATGCCGAAGCCTCATCTCAAATATGCCCAAACCGCTGGAAACAGAGCTGCTTTCTTCTTGAGGTTCAGCACCCACCGACCTAACTGACCGTTGCCGAACAGCCCCTCGGGCTCGTGCCTTCTTCCTCTTCCACACGCCCCTCGTTGCTACATCATCGTCGTTGCCACATCTTCCCCCGTACCCAAGACTAAGCAGTGGTTGGTTACAAAATGTCCGGTGGGTCCGCAGGCCGCGGACGGCGCTCACTCAGGAGGTCAGGACGCGGGCGACGAAGAGTGGCCAAGGCGGACTCCACTGACTCGATGTTGCGCAAGCTTAATGCGACGTAACGCTCATTTGAGGTGGGTATAGAACGATGGGTTTCGGGTACCACGCACGCAGGACATAGCAGCCGGCGTTTGTCATCGGAAAGTGGCGGGGGGGGGGGGGGGGGTCGACGTACGTCGAAGGTCCAAGCAGAAAACCAGTGTTGCCACATCTACAGATTTGTGTGGGGATCTACATATTTTTTGACTCCATGATGAAACAAGCCTTAGAATGGGATACACAAAATACACGAACACACACGACGATCATTACCATGCTCAGGCTTGTTTCATGGATTCCATGCACAAGCCAGCCTGCGTTTACGCTGTGTTGTCAGATCTTCGGACAATCGTTAAAAAAAGTTGTGACGAGAAGCCCGATTCACGATGCTCCACTCTCGGGTGAAAACACACACACACACACAACGAATTTTTAATTTCGTGTTTGCTTCGTGGCGTGTCAGTATTTAATCTTTAAAATAGACCAGAAGCCAGCAGTCATGTTTAATAGAAGGAGAACACTGACTTACACTCTGTATAGACGTCGAAACGTCCAAAACCTTTGTTACTCTTTGTTATGTAAGCCAGTGTTCTCCTTCTATTAAATATAATATTTAATATTTTGTAACACTCGTGGCATGGAGGCTGCTCGCACTTAATTACACGATGTAACTACCAATCATCATGGTTATATCGCTTATGTATTGATTTGTCTGATGAAGATGCTTGATCTTTCCTTATTCTTGATGCCTCCACTGGAAGCAAACAGATCTCACGCAGTCGTCGGCGCATTGGCACCGACAATCAGGTGGTGGTAGTGTACTAATAGACCTCTTCCTGTTTGTAAACAGATGACGTCATAGTATTGGACAGCGCCACCAATTTGGTAGAGTTGATCAACGCTCCAAGCTAGAAGGTCGGCGAACAAGGTCGCGCCCGAAAGGGACGCGACCTTCGGTCCTACTTTTCTTTCACTAGGAGGCAGCGAACAAGTGCCCATTCGTGGAACCCAGCCCTCTCCTTCCGATTTGTTTCGGTTTCAGTCTGTCTACCAACGTCATGATGACGTTTCTCGAGTAGAGGTCTATTCAGAGCGGTTTGTCTTGACGGCTTGTTGCTCAGTTCTTCCCAGATAGTACAGCCGGTACCAGGATTTGAACCCGGGAAAGCCAATGCATTCTGCGAAGCTCCCCAATAGCTTTTGGCACCACATATTTCCGTTGTTTCGATGCAAAAAGCGAAATAGAAAATGTCAGACGACGAAACGCACAAAATCTTGGCATAAAAACGATGTTAAAGCAAATTGTATGTTTTATTGCAATCTACAGATTTTTACGGAAATCTCCTTTTCCTCCGACGGGTGTGGCAACACTGCATGAAATGATGATGGAACTTTTGCTGCGTCAGCGCCATGGAGAGGTCTGGGCTGGCGCATCAACAGAGCCCGAGATGTCCACGAAACGGGAGTTCCAAAGGGCTGGTCGACGATCGTCCATGTACGAGGGGTGTTCAAGTCAAACCGGGACTTTCTGTCTCCTGAGTGTACAAATGGCTCGCGCTACTTCTTTTTCGTCATTTTCACACGCGACAGGCCTCCGCGTTCACCACGTGGTGGTCCAAAGTTTGTGCAAAACAGAAGACACGTGCTGGACAAGATGGCCGACAACGAGGTGAGCGCGCACATCGAACAGGGAATTGTCATGAAGTTTCTCGTGAATGAAGGCGTAAAGTCATCTGAAATTCACAGAAGACTTCAGGCTCAGCATGGCCACGATACACTTAGCCGCAGCAAAGCGTTTTAGTGGCGTAAACGGTTCCGAGACAGCCGTACATCAGTGCAGGACGATCCCGGCCGGGGCGGCTCAGAGCCCAGAGTCAGAGTTCCTGAGAACATCCAACTTGTGGTGCGCCTGATCCTCAAGGACCGACGGATAACATGTCTCGAGCTGGCTCGAAAGACGGACCTTTCTGTGGGAACGTTGAACAGTATCATTCATGAACACCTCCAGTTTCGGAAAGTTAGTGTCCGTTGGGTCCCGAGGCAGCTCTCCGTGTTTGACCGGCAGAGAAGGCTGGAAATCTCCCAAGAGCTAAGGTACCGTTTCGACACTGAACGACAGCCGTTCCTTGATCGGATCATCACGTGCGATGAAACGTGGGTGCACCATTTCACTCCTGAGTCTAAACGCGCATCAAAACAGTGGAAGCATCCGGGCTCGCCAGCTCCCATGTAGTTCCGAAGCACCCCGTCTGCGGGTAACGTCATGGCCACGGTTTTCTGGGACAAGGCTAGGCGTTGTTCATGTTGATTTTCTGCCCAGTGGTACTACCATCAATAGTGCATATTACTGCCAGGTTCTCAGGGATGTGCATAAGGCGCTGAAGCAAAAGCGGCCGGGCCTCATCACCAAAGGAGTCCTCCTCCTACAGGACAATGCACGCCCGCATACCGCGCATATCACGACACGCACATTACAGGAACTTGGCTGGGAGTTGCTGCCACATCCCCCTTACAGTCCAGACCTCGCCCCCAGCGATTTCCATCTCTTCGGGTCACTGAAGGCGTTCCTTGGGGGCCGCCACTTCAGCTGCGACGACGAGGTCAAGAATGCGGTCCGATCATGGCTGCTACGTGCCGGTAAGGATTTCTACGCTGCTGGTATCCAAGCCCTCGTGAAACGCTGGGACAAGTGCATTAGTGCAGCTGGAGATTACGTTGAAAAATAAAACTAATTTCTCGCCTGTAAGTTCATTTTACTTTTGCGAAAAATGAAAAGTCCCGGTTGGACTTGAACACCCCTCGTAGCAATGGAGGCCTTAGATAGGAGAGGAACGCCAGAATCCATGAAACCGGAGGACACGCTAGCCGCGTCTCTGGAGGTTGAAGGACGGCACTTGTACCATGTTCTGGAACATCTCATAGCCATATGACTGCACAGAGGGAAAGCATAAGAGTGTGCATGTTCAAAATGGAAGAAACACGTACCACATAGAGAGGTGTGCTTGTGCTACCGCTGAGCGCTATACAATAACGACAGAGCTAGGTAAAAAGATATTTTAACTATGTGACCGAGATCTCAGCCGGTGTAGCGGCTTTGGGTGGGCACAGTGTTCGGACTTTGCCCGTGGGTGTCGACGACGGAGGCACCACGGCAGGTGGGTCGTAGCCCTCAGACCGAGGATAAAAGGATCTTAGCTACTGGACAGAGGACGTCGTGGTGTTCCTGCAAAAGCGTTGCACCAACACCGTTGTCACTTGCGTCAGTCTGGACAACAAATGGTTTGTTCAGGTCCAGTAGGTATAAGGACGCTGCATTAGCAATAGCGTCGCGAAGAGCGGAAAAGGAATCCTGTTCTTCCGTTCCCCAGAGCCGAAGGATGACATTGCGTCCTCGACAACATCTGGGAAACGTCAAGTTCTATTTCTACGTCTAATTCTGTCTATTTCTACGTCTATTTTTATTTTCACGTCAACGTATATTGGTACATCTAACTCTGTTTCTACGTCTGTTTCCATTTTCACGTGAACGTTGTACGTAGAAATAGAAAAACAGGATTCCTTTTCCATTCTTCGCGATGCTATTCTAGTGCAGCGTCCTTATACCTACTGGACCTGAACAACTGACTGACGCAAGTGACTACGGTGTTGGTGCGCAGCTCTTTTGCAGGAACACTACGACGGACATTATCTATTTTGCGTCTATTTTATTTGTACGTCTACTTCTATTTCTACGTCAACGTTACACGTTACACGAAATTAGACGTAGAACAGACGTAGAAATAAAATTAGACGTCGAAATAGACGATAAAGACGTACAAATAGAAGTAGACGTGAAAATAAAATAGACGTAAAAATAGACAGACGTAGAAGCAGAAATTAATGTCGACGTAAAAAATAGACGTAGAAATAGAATTAGACGTTTCCCAGAGGTTGTCGAGGACGAAGGTTTATCTCTCAGCTCTGGAGAATGGATAAGAACAGAATTCCTTTTCCGCTCTTCGCGATGCTATTGCTAATGCAGCGTCCTTATACCTGCTGGACCTGAACAAACCATACTGACGCAAGTGACATACATACTGACGCAAGTGACTACGGTGTTGATGCAACGCTTTTGCAGGAACACCACGACGTCCTCTGTCCGGTAGCTAAGACCATCTTACCCACGGTCTGAGGGCGACGACCCACCTGCCATGGCGCCTCTGTCGTCCACCCCCACGGGCAACGTCCAGACTCTGAGCCGACCCAAAGCCGGTATACCGGATGAGGCCTCGGCTACATAGTTAAAATATCTTTTTACCTAGCTCTGTCGTTATTGTATAGCGCTCAGCGGTAACACAAGCACAGCTCTCTATGTGGTGTTTCTTCCATTTTGAACACGCACTTATGCTTTCCCTCTGTGCAGTCATGGCTATGAGATGGTCCAGAACATGGTACAAGAACCGTTCTTCAACCTCCAGAGACACGGCCAGCTAGCGTATCCTCCGGTTTCATGGATTCTGCCCTCCACCTATATCTAAGACCTCCATTGCTACATGGACGATCGTCGACCAGCCCTCTGGAACTCCCGTTTCGTGGGCGTCTCGAGCTCTGTGGTTGCGCGAGCCCAGACCTCTCCGTGGCAAGCAAAGTTTCTAGTATCGTTTCATGCCCGGACCTTTGATGTAACGTCACCCCGCTGTCCCCCCCCACCCCCACCCTCTGCCACTTTCCAGGGATAAACGGCGGCTGCTATGTCCTACGTGCATGGTACCCGAAATCCATCGCTCTACCTACCTAATATAGGCGTTACATCGCCGTTAGCTTGCGCAACACCGAGTCAGTAGAGTCCGCCTTGGCCACTTCATCGCCCGCGTCCTGGGCTCCTGAGTGAGAGCTGAAGACTGCGAGCCACAGAAAGTTTATATCTTTTCAAAAGATAAAATTTATTAACTGAAAAATAGCCCACCTCTTTCAGATTCCAAATATTTTGGGAACGCTCGGTTAAGAGGGGGTAACCCGACAGGGTAAAGGGGACGGGGGCAGAGTTCATCTTTAGTACGCCACGTGGTAGCTCCCGTAACTAAACAGCTCTGTCGCGGATTCCTGGTCGTGTTCTGCAAAACGCGCTGTCCTCTCGCAGCTGTGTAACAGTGCAACGTTACATTACCGGAAACAGTAACGGAAACGAAATTGAAAGGCTGATATCAGAAACGGATAACGGCAACGAAAATACGTCCGTTACCTTTCTCTGCACTAGAGGTGCTCGAGTCGACTCCGAGTGACTCTCCTCTCGATGCGGGTCGCCGGAGTCGATGTCGCACGATGGTTCTCATATGTCACGACTCCGACTCGCGGGTCGTGCGAGTTGAACATACGAACACATCCTCAATGCATCTTCACTAAACACTTTTGTTATATACGCTATGCAAGTAGGTCAGTTGTCCGCGCAGCTCCCCACTTCCCTTCTCACCTCTACTGCCCCGGGAGCGACCTCATGAGTGCCTTTCCAAAATGAAGGGGTAACATTTCAAGGTTGGGGGCGCACGTGGTTTCTCCTGTGGAACCCTGTCGGTCTACGAATACCTACTTGTTTCTGCCTTGTGAGTGGACAGACACATGGTCACGTGGTTGCTTCAAACCTTACCGTCTCCCCTGCGTGGAGCTGTCGTAGCGTATAGCCTGTAGTCGTTGTACAGTTTCATAAACATTTATTTCCCCAATTTTTGAGACCCAATATGTACCTGAACGTACATACATATACTGCTTAGTGTTCCTGTTTGTTTCGCTGATTCCACGAATACATAGCCAAAAATATACGGTTAAGGGTCTACAGCTAAAAGTCTACAGCTGGTAAGTTCAACGTGGCAGATAAATATGCGTGTAGGCTGCGCGAATGTGTCCTGTCAACATTATTTGCTGCTGTGCCCGGGCGAACACATTGAAGTACAAGGTTGTATGTCGTGCTTTTTCAGCCTATGCTGTACATTGTTGGCTATGTGCCAAGGAACCGCCTTCTTTCTTCACGTGACATGGATCATTAGGCGAAGCGGGACTGCCTGTCGCATACATTAGGGGAAATTGGACTCCGCGCTGTTCGGAGTGGATGAACATGCCAAGAGATGCAGTGCAAGCAGAGATGCAGAGACTAGTGCTTATGTGGCGCTTGATGTCATACTGAATGTTCTGGTCGTCATCTTGGAACCTGCATCTCTTGGCATGTTCACCCACTCCGAACAGCGCGGAGTCCAATTTCCCCTAATGTATGCGACAGGCAGTCCCGCTTCGCCTACTGATCCATGTCACGTGAAGAAAGAAGGCGGTTCCTTGGCACATAGCCAACAATGTACAACATAGGCTGAAAAAGCACGACATACAACGATTCCGTGCCACTACATCCAACGCGCCGTTACGTTCATCGTGCACTTACATCCAAAAAACGAGTCGTTACATCCACCCTGCTGTTACATACAAACGACCGTTACATCCAACGAGACTTTACGTCCATTTCTGGCCGATACATCCATAAGTCAGTACATACAGCGAGCCGTTCCATCCAACGGAAAACCATACACAACGAGCTGTTACGTCCATTGAGCCATTACATCCACAGACGTAGGAAAGTGTGAGACAGTGGTTCCAATGCCAGCGCAAAGAACGCAGGTGGCGCTGAATAGAGACGCCTGTGTCAAACCTAGATGCTAACGCGGTACCCCACGGGTACTTCTTTGAATAGAAAAAAACTAACTAAATAAAAAGAAGTGACCTGTAATACGGATTGACATTGATTGGTTCATAGACAGCTGCTATATTGGTACAACCACAAAACGACGGTCGTTAGGGTATGAGGCATGTTACTGAGTTCTTTATTTCTCCCTATTATTTTTTTCGTCAACATCAACATCAACTGAGTTCTAAGCAAAGCGCATGTGTGGAGCAACGCGCATATTAATAAAATGTTAGGTGTACAGCAGATGTTTTTTTGTATTGTCAACGGACGCCACTTTGAAAATAGAGAAACTCGCAACGCTGCGTCTGCATTCCGGGAAGTTATCTTTGTCGCTGCTTTGTTGTCACTTTTATCGTTCGCTGCCTTCGCGCCATTCGTTGTTGTAAAGCCGTGTTGGTGCTTTCTTACTTATGCCCAGTCCGGCCGTGCTGCCAGGAGGTTTTGCCTGAGTTTCCCCCCGACGATAGCACATGCCGGTACGGTTTCCTTGGAAGTCGGCCTAGGACGCGCGCTGTTGCGTTGGTCGTGACGAGCGGCCCGCCCTCAGTGAGGCCAACTACGTACGTCAAGCAGAATATGGCACACACGACCAGCAGCTTTTTTACCTAATGCGCAACTATATTATTTCGTGAATATTTTGAGATTTGGGGATTTCAACTTGTGGATCAACCTCGTAATTTAGAACCTGACCTAATTTATTCTCTCACGACAGCAACTCTGTCCGTTACTTGTGAACAAATCAAATCATAAAACAGCGTAATTTGACGGACTCTCACGAAAACAAAAATCATCATCTCTGTTTTTCATCATCTCATCATCTGTTCGTGTAAGAGTACTGGGGTAGCCAGTTCGAAACTCACATCCCCACTTTTTTTCTTTATCACATCACATCACGAAAACAAACAAACAAAAAGATTCCGAGGATACGCGGCGAAATATGTGTTACGGAGTGGCTGATTCCAAAACTACATCGATGCCATATTAGTTAGGACACGACCGACATATCCTGAAGCCGCTTATCCATCGAGCATTTACATCCAAAAGATCACCAAGTCCACCGTGCGGTTACATCCAACGCGTCGGTACATCCATACCGTGCCGTTACAGCCAACGAGCCGTTGCATCCAATGCGCCGTTACGTCCACCGATGGATGTAATGGCGCGTTGGATGTAACGTCTCGTTGGACGTAGCGACCCCAGACCGGTTCACGAGGGATGACCTCATATCAGCGCCAAGCGTCGAAAGACCCAAACCGGTCAAAAGATCTAACGGGTCAAAAGATCTACTGTTGGGTATTTTGACTCGTTGGATCTTTTGACGTGTTGGAGCTTTTGACGTGGAATAGAGGGCGTGGAATCAGAGCAGAGTGTGACAGCACAATTGAAAAAAAAAAAAAAAAAGAGAGAGAGAGGCAATGAAGTTACATATGTGATTGCCATTTTTAGCTACGCACATATAACTTGTAGTTTATTCTGTTGCTTTATCTTTCTGCACTTCAAAGCTCTACAGTAAGACTAACTATAAAAAAAGCGGTTCTGAAACCTACAGTGAGAATTCTCTAGGCCGTCGCTTTAATTACCCAACCTTATGAGCTTCCGGGATCGCTGTCGTCCGACGAAGGCCACCAGAGAAGGCGGCTGCCCATTTTGTAGCCCCTCGGGGACGACTCTGCATGCCAGACACGGCAGCTCGTCATTATTTTTCTCCCAAAGGTTCAGAAGATCGTTCGCTTGCGTGCATGACTTGCTAAAACGTGCGTGATATATTGCATGGATTTGATTTGTCCAACTGTACTGCGACCCTGGTTGCCATGGCGTTTCACCGTAGTTGTCATCCTCCTGAACAAGACTGACGTTACACGGTCAACTCACGTCAGACTCTCTTACATTGAACAAGGAACTCAACCTTTGAAGGACGTTTTTCTAATCATTATTATCTGCCTGTCCACGTGGCGGCATGTTGCTCTGGAGGTATTGTGCTCCCCGGGCCGACTTCAGAGGAAACTGCGCCTTTGTAGCCACACACCACAGCCGGTGGCGGGGTTCGAACCCCGGTAACATTTCAACTCCCTACACACTTTCTATGCATCGCCATTTTTAGCTCATTCGACAGTCTACTGTCATCATCATTGAGTGCCTCTAAGAGTGCATTATGTAGGTGTGCGAATTCATCCAAAAACCGCCGCTTTCGGGGGTTCCAGTAACCGAGAACCCAGCAAGAAAAGTCATGTCCTCACTGGTCGACGGGGTTCCTTTCCTTTGTGTCACGATTGCCTCGCATCGTGGGTTACCAGCCCCAGGCGACAAGGAACGGTGGACCTCTTGACCACTGTGCGGGTGAACATCACCCTTGCCTAGAAGTACCTCGACGTCAGACTGTCACTGAATGGGGAACCCTGTTCAGTGGCTCCACTCGACGCGAGGACATTTTGAGATAATTTCGGCTATTTTCCAGGTCTACTTGGAGAACGTCCAGCGCCTTTTTCTTTCTCTTTTCGCTGCGAATCATGCTTCTCCTCCTCCTCCTCAAAGTGGACGAGGGAGCACAGATGACATACAGATTGTCTTCTTGAAAAAGCAGCCAGCTGTTGCAACGCAGACGGTAACATATGGTACGCAAGCGAAAGTTGCCAAGGCATATCCGGATTTCGAGATGTTCATGCCGCCAGGTGATTTGACGCTGCAGTCTGCAAATTCTATCCCATAACAGTATAAGCGTTGCTGCAAGGGAGCTTCACATCCTTTTTCCGAGCACGTCGTTTCACGACCGTCGCTCTCTCTCCGATTTTCGGATGTTCAGTCAGATGTCAAGATACACGAAGAAAAACTCGGATTTCTCGGGAAATAATAAACTCCGAAAAAACATTCTCCGAATATGTAAAAAAATAAACTCCGAAAACCCGAAACCCTAATTATGTATCAGTACTAAGCCATTAAACGTGACTTTCACAGCGTATCTGAGCTGCTTGAGAAATTCACCAGTACGTGTGCATGGTCATCCGTTTCAACAAAGACTGGATCATTTTTTCTGGCCTAAGACGTCCCCAGCTCTTACCGGCGACGAAACAACTACGTTAGATTCGCCCTCAACTATCTCTTGAAGATCTGTAGTGGACAGTTCTTGTCGCCTGGGCTTCACACATGCTCGTCCACTACGGTTGCTCCTATGCGTTTTACTTCCACGTGTTTCGTAGCAAGGGTGAAGGGCAAGTTCAATGTTACCTGGGAAGTAAGCGTTCGTGGAATATCTTTGGATTAGCAACGTACGAGTTTTCTTCTAGATTTGTTTTGTGTCACATCGATGGATTAACGTCGCCAATCATTCTGGCGGTTAACGTGGTTAGGGAACATCCCAATGAAGGCTACTGAGGGATGCTCACATGTTTTCTATGGTGGGTAGTTCTGCGGGACCATCCGAGTCCCAAAGAAAGGGGAGGGTGCTTCAACGGAGAGTCCTTCACCAATCGCGCAATACGATCTCACACGTGCTCGACTACCAAGCAACGCCACTCAACGTTGCCTGGGAGAGGTCCATCAGCTGTTACAGAAATGTCAACTTGCGCCTCCAACTGTCCAGTCAAAGTCATCAATACAATTAACATCACGAAGGTGTAAATTATACGCCAAAAGTCCCGTGGTCCTCTCCGACAGAGGGTCACCCCCCCCCCCCCCGTCCAATGTTTTCTATACATAATTTAATTTTTGTTGGCTAAGTGAAACTGATGCGATTTTTTTATAGAAATGCACCAAGAGGCCCACGTCTCTATTTTTGTGTAGCTTGTAAGTCTACTTCCAATTATTATTGTAGGTACTATCCCTGTGCAGTCATGCCTCGTCGTCGTCATCGAGGGTCCAACCCGTTTCTCGCAACAGGGCTGTCACCAGTGATGGGCAGTACTTGAAGTACCAAGTACTCAAGTAGTACTTTAAGTACATTTCTGTGTACTTGTACTTTACTTTAAGTACATTTTAAATCGTGTACTTTGTACTGTACTTAAAGTACCTTTCCCATCAAGTACTCAAGTGCCCAAATTTGGACTCAGACAAAAAATCACAAAAGAGTATCAAAAATGCACCCTACTAAAAGCCCTAAAATGACAACACGAAGACGAAAACACACAGATAGGGCCATATATCTGAGTTTTCGTCTTCATTTTAGCGCTTCTAGTGAAATGCAGTACCAAGATTCCCAGCATGACATTTTACCAATACGGATTTTTGTGCTTTTAAAGAGCATATTTGTTGAAGCAAGACTATTGTTGCGAGGCTCGAAATGTTGAAAAAGTATCAACTCTTCTATGATTGAGTAAAATGAATGGAATGCAAAGACACGCACACATTATGACACTGCAACCGGCAGCACAATGACTTGGTCATTTGTCATTTCAGCTCTCCCAATGCAAGGTTATATGCTTTTTTTTTATATTGTTTCCTTCATTGGCAATTAATAATCAATTTATATCGCAATGTGTGATTCCATTACACGATGAACACTCTGGAAAACACACATGCTTTCATTTTTACATTTTGCATTTTTTTAATTGGTGTACATGTATTACATTGCTGCATATCACAGTCGTATAAAAATGAAGGCTTGCATCGTGTTTCATCCTCTTTAATTTGCTTCATATTCTTTTTTAAACATGTTGTATTTCAAAAAGCAGCAAGGAATGCCCAGAAATGTAAAATCTCTGTTGGCTTGTACTTTTCCCCCTTGAAATTATCTAGCCTCCTATACCCAAAGTTTAGTACCGTAACACCACACTAGGCGGGTGAACTTGGATCAGTCAGCGTATAATACTATTTTGCATAATCACAGCACAGCTGACTGATTACCTCTCTACATGTAACTGCAAATTATAACATCTGATTAGCAGTTAACCTATAGAACTTTATGGTTTCAGAGCATTCGTCAAGAATGCTCACTAAAGTTTTGCCAAAAGAGCAAGACACAGATACTAAACAGTGATATGCAAAGTGATACAAATTAAATTGGCGATGTACTTGATGAGTACTTGAAGTACTTTGCCTAGTATTTTGTACTTTACTTGAAGTCCATTTGGAATTGAGTACTTTGTACTGTACTTGAAGTACTAATGACACCAGGTACTTGGTACTTTACTTTAAGTATAATTTTGAGGTACTTTGCCCATCACTGGCTGTCACTATGGGCTCGAACCGCCCTTTGTTTCCCTCTACTTTACCTGATACTGAGTAGTATACTTCGCAGCGTGGAAGCAAAAAATAGACAGAGGCGTATAAAGATGCAAACTGCACATTAGAAACGAGAGCTGCCCCACTGGACACACTCTGATTGGCTCGCCTTAGCATAGCGGAACGGTTAAACGATTCTGCGGCAGGACCACACGTTTAATGGAAAAAGGGAGAACAATGCGAAGATCAGTCGGGACAACTAAAACAGTGGTCCATTTGACCTGACGTAACGCTCTACTCGAAGCCTCAATGTTCCCGAGCAAAGCGGAGATTGCAAGAACTGGCCGGGAAACTTTGAGAACAAGAAAGAAAAAAAAAAAAAGAAGAAGAAAAGAAAGGGGGGGGGGGGGGAAAGAGATGAAGAAACGTACGAGGCAATACTGGTCTTTTTCTTTTCCTTGCCCCTCGTGGTTGCCGTGCACCACGGTTTATTCAGCATTCTTTTTTCTCTCCGCACCTGAATCAGCCATTCGTAGCCGTCAGGAGAGGGCTGTTTCGGGGGGGAGGTATAGTTGCAGCGCACAGTGTCCCACATTAAGCCAGCCCGCGAGTGGCCCGCCGTTGTACTGCTACCGAGAGAAGTGAGAAGTATAAACTATCTGTTGCGCACATAGTGTCACTTCACTAACCCAATGGACAAGGAGCAAGAAGCTGCAATGGCTCACCTCGACTACGCTACTGGAGAGATGTCCAGAAGCGCAACTTTGACGCGCGATCTCCTGCCGCCACCGGTTAGTAACTGTACCTCTCACTTCCTTTCCTCATTTGCTATATTTTTCCTACGAAACAAATCTCTATGTTTGGGTTATTTCGCGCGTGAGATCTTTGGCATTATTTTTTTCTTGCGCAATTCATTCGTCGTTGAAGCTTACACGAAGACTTGGGGGAATGCAGCTGTACTTAGTTTATGAGCTTGGTTCGTGCCTTCTGACTTGACTGGCATATTGAACGAGGAATCGAACTGTGTTGTAGCCAACGCATTAGTTAAAGGGCACCGCATTGTCGTGACTTGTGAAGATACTGTTTTTCTCGCGTTGTTTTAGTCCGCAAAACACACAAACACCGGGACGTTCGTACGTGTATTATTGCCATATTTGACAACTATACTACGACGTTTTCCGTTACCCAGAGGCTTTTTCCAACAACCGAACAAACAAAAATGCATTATCGCTGTCCTACCATCAAATTAACAGAACGCTCTCGTACACATCTTTCTATCATAGGACACGCACGAATCCATTTTCATAAACACTGATGAACAAGAGCGCAGCTGTAAGTGCAAAACCATGCAAAAATACAACATTTACAACATCCTGAATCGGCGAGTCTCCCTTCACTAATTATGATGTGCCGAAAGAAGAAAAAGCCAGCCCTCCTTGGCAAAGCTTATTCTTCTTTGTGTCTTTGTTAACAATTGTATCGTTACAGTGTCACACGTAAGAATCAGTTTCAACGTAAATGCATGGGCTATCCCATGACTCGGAAGTGCGCCTTTTCGCTGGGGAAAATTTCGTCACCCTGTACGTCAGGGATGGGCATAAATATATTTTTTGAGTATTTAAATATAAATACAAAATACTTTGTTGACCGGGGTATTTAAATACTCTTCATAAATAGTTTTCAACATGAGTATTTAAATACCGTAACTACTACCATAAATACTGTGAGGAAGATGTCATCTGGAATTACAGAAAGAATTATGATCATAAGGACAAATCAGCAAGAAAGAACAGCATTTATTTGTTAGATTATCATGGCGATTTTAATATTAGAAATTTCTCGAAGACTGCTTCTTTTAGGCATCTTCTGTTCGGCCGTACAATCAGATTCGCAAAGGGGAACAGCATCTCCACAGGTGCCGATGAACAAATGCTTGTATTAAATTTGACGAAAATGCTTCGTACAACAATGTAATCGGGTAGTCACGACCGTTGTCCGCAGCAACAGTGAAAAACTCGCCGTCTAAAATGGTTTGTCGCATGCGCATGCTAGCGCAAACCCGGCATAATTGCGCCCCAAACTCGCCCTTCTTCCCGAAAGGTCAAATGCAGGGCAACTTTAAGATATGTGTCAGTATATTCTGTATTTAAGAGTATTTATAAAGTATTTACAAGAATAAATACCCGAAAATTGGTGTTTAAATATAATTATAAATACATTTTTCAAGTCTGTATTTAAATACAAAATATAAATACATGTATTTATAATTTAAATAGTATTTTAATTACAATGTATTTAAATACTGCCCATCCCTGCGATCCAGCAACCTGAACTGTCCTTCCAGCCAAGTCAGACCTCATTAATGCACTCATCTACACACATCGAAATACCGATAACGCACTAAATGCACAATACGACTCAGATAGCCGACAGTACCAATGAGACACGATGATGAGGAAATCGAAGCGACTTGAAGTAGGAAGTCCTGCTGAGGTTAACGGCCTGAACGCGAGGCGATGATTTGCCTTCAATCTGGTCTTTGGAGCAGAACAAAGGCATCGAACCAATGCGAGTCCAGCGAGCTCTACTGTCATTGTGAGCGACTCTCTTCAACGCACACAATGCACTTTTCATTATCTTTTTCACATCGGCTATTCTTAGCTAGGATGAACAGTTGTTTAATTTCAACGACGAGGACAAAGGGGACCAAGCTGAAAGCGGGGTATTATGGATAGGGAGTGACTTTTTCGGGTTAAACCCGATTCCGCCCGGTTATTACCCCCGAACTGACCTCCGACCAATTCGGGTTAGCCCGATTTCTCCCCGAATTCCAGTCACTATGAAATCCTCAAGTGACGTTTCTACCGAAGGCGAACAAAGGTCGCCACGTGTAACACACATACGTTCCCAGCAACACACCCATGTGTGTCAACACTGCCTTCGGGGATTACCGCTGGAAGGTCATGATCCCGCAAAAAAAAAAGAAGCAAAAAAAAAAAAAGAAAAATAGAGAGATTAGGAAAGGACTAAATAGACAAGAGGCGAAGCAAAAACACCCGAAGGCACAATTATCGCCCGATTTCTCCCCGAATTACATATTAAAAAATGGCGCCCGATTTTGACCCCCCGAATCCGAGAAAGGCATTTAACCCGAAAAAGTCACTCCCTAAATGGAGCATAGTGGAGTCCCCCTTATGTCGAGGCATCCAATGGGAAGAATATTCCAACCGCGGGTATTCGTTGGATGTTGTTTCCTCTCGAGCAGCGTCCTGCCCTCTGACTTACCGCTCGTGGCACATGTGGTGGTGAAACTGCTTACACTTGTTGGCCTCGCAAGTACAGCAAGCAGTTTCACTATATTACGACACGTACTTTGTGAGGCGCGATATATTTTATTCCGCCAAGAGAAATTTTTACACTTTAGTGCCCCCCTCCCCGTTTGCAACATTAGGGGAAGAACTGAATTGTAGTTGATGACGTTCGTAGAACCATGCGTATCGACATGTAAGAAAAAGAAATGAAAAAAAAAACTACGTTCTTCATTGTACTTTATATAAATAAAGTACACATGTCTATCATTAATACATGAAAATATAAAAGTTTGCTCCGATATCGGTAGCTGAAAGGGCGTCCTGGTGCAGTGCGTGGATGAGTTGCTGACATTGGGCAGCAACCCCTGGGTGCAGTTTTCATCCACCACATTTTGAGAAAGGAATCTCGCTAAATAACATGCTCCCACCGCACAGACTGATGAGATTGGGGAAGAGAGCGCCCCCTTTTGGACTAGATAACGATAAATGAAAAGGCGCGTACCCCGCTCTCTTGAATTTCATTGCTTCTTTTGCGTTGGAGGCTCGTGTGTTTGTGTCGTCCCTGTTTAGAGCCTCCCTGATTAAACCTCTTTGTTTACATTTGTTGCAATACTGTTTTGCTACCTCTTTTAAAATTTCAAAGCCTAACATGCACTTCTATTTCTTCGCTTCTAGCAAATATACCTTCTAGAGTTAATTTCAAAGCTTCAGCAACACCCCCGACTGCTCAAGGAAATGGCCGAATAGGGTATTGGTAGTGCATAGGAGTTAGAAACGAGCAGTTTTTATTTCATTTTTATTTTTTGTAATTTTCTCAAAATAAGTTTGGAAGCACAACAAAATTTTTGAACACTGAAATTGATCTTTGATCTCTCCATACATCATTGACGGAACCTTGCCGTACCCGCGGTATTTTTCATGGAACAGAAGAAATACAGTAGTACTTTATATTGGGGAAACCCTGTACAACGCTATAATCTGTTGCAAGTAAGCTCCCATCACAAAGGGATATCGGAGTCACGGTGAGTACCATGTACGGAAACACATGGGAATGCGAACGGCATGAAGATTACCATTGCTGGAAATTACCTGGCGTGGGTCACGTTGGCCTATTTGGCCCGAGCTGTATAGACCTCAGCCCTCGGTAGTGACTCTAGCCCTCGGGTCTGAGTTAATTGCCATTCAGAATGATATTGTTCCATCTCCTCATTTTTGACAATGTAGGGCAAGCGCCCTTTTGTGACACTATACACAGAAAAATGTCACAGTAAGATGTGCACCCCGCTTTCTTGGCACATCAACAAGAACAACTGTACCATTCGACGCCTGTTGAAACAGAACGGCACAACATGCTAAGGGCCGCCCATAATTAAGAATGACAGTATTCTGACTTCAAGGAACTGCGTTGCGCGCGGACGACATTTTGCGACGATTAGTAGCACTAGGGGCGGACCCAGTGATTTATCCAGATCCTACCACCCCTCAAAATCCGGAGGAGACCCTCACACTACAGAGGTGGTGGTGGTGGTGGTGATGGCGATAGGGCTTGCCGTTGTCGGCCTCACGTATGTGGGCAACGTCACGACTGACGCCCTGGGGGAATGTGCGTCCTACACTACAGAGAGTTTACTACATCATCCAGTTTTAACCAATCAGAAGACAGAACGATGTCATTCTAAACGGTGGCTTGCTTTGGTTCTGTGTTGGCGACTGCATAGTTGTACAGATATTTTCCACTCTACCTAAATGTGGAAACATTCGTAAATAAAAATGACGCTCCTAAAGGGTACCGCATGAGCAACGTTCATAAATGGCCATGCACTATACGAATGGGGACCGAATAGGGCCAGAACAGCTGTCTAGTCACTAACTGCGTTCAACAACCTCGAGAGAAACAATAATGAATGCAATGAAACAGACGGAGAAAGTGGCGAATTTCAACGGCTCAGAAGGCATGTGGAACACGGAAAAGCATTGCCCCCTCACGTCAGCTGCTCATTCACCGGATCGCTGCCGATCGGACAAGTGCTTCCTGATAACCACCATTCTTTCTTTGATTCAACCGAATTACTGTACTTTCGTAACTTACTTCCGTTCAGAAGACTTGAGCAACGAAGACACGCTACGCTGCCAAGGAAAATATAGTCCTTAGAAATAGGCCGCTTGCACGAATGATGTTTTCTTTCGTTTCACATGATCACAAACAGACCATACCATGCGTACTAACTATTCGGCATCTAGGTTAAACCGAATTCATGACTTCTATGCGTCATACAACAGAGGCTGTACTAATGAACTGACAATATGATAAATGAACGCATAAGCCGATGGATAATATACGATGTCAGGTATTGAGGAACGCGCGCAACCAACACAACGGACCGGAGACCATCACTTTCCCCCGACACTCTAAAAACAGAACTTGACCACATCAAGGTCCCGGAACCGAATGATACTGTTCTCTATCCTGATTTGTTCAAAACAGAACAGATCCACATATTTGTATGTTGTATAATATGTCCAGAAGGGGCGTACGCTGTCTGTTTTCAACAAGATAGGAGAGCATTCGGAATAACGGTTGTCTCCGGATGGTGTTGTATATCGCAAAGTTGTTCTTACAGTGTAGCATCGATCTTCTCTGTCACAGGAGGGCGTACGGCCCCATGTTCTCAACACAACAGAAGACAGAATTTCTAAATGTATCAGCCTCGAGCAAGTTGTAAAATCCTGTTTGTACAGTGCGTATTGCGCTTTCCTTCCGTTCATAGGCCTACAAGCGGCCCATGTCAGACAAGCTGAAAATGAGCGTGGTCCTCGCCAGCGCACTGGTCGCCATCAGCGTCGTTATCGGGATTGTAATTGTGCTCAGTGTTCACATCAGGAGCCAGAACTGTGCATGTCAAGTAAGTGTGTACTTCTGGGGGCTACAATGACAGGCAGTATTCCCGGTTGGCCTCTTGCACAACAAAACCTGGGGAACCACTGTCAATATATTCATCGTTATACTTGAATCTTTAGCGCAACACTGTGGTATCGTCGCTCCATCGTTGTTAATAAATTAGTCACAACTCACAAGTTAGTGAAGTTGTTCGGTTGTCCATAGCCTTTTTTTTCTCTCTTTTTTCACATTCATTATCTCGCTGTTCTACTGTATTCCTTGCACTCTCGCGTTCGCGCACCATTATAAAACTCTGTTGCAAAACCATTTTCTATATATCCCTCTTTGTGTAGGATGGTAACAAACTAGAAGCTGTTGACCTACCTGCTCTGGGAAGCAACACCGTTCCATCCAAGATCCCAATTCCCATGAAACTGCAAATGGACCCTTTGGCTGGGGTAAGTGTGCTGTACTTACACTGCAAGTCAGTGTAATAAATGTCAGGAAAATTGAGGGCAATGGAATGTTAAGGCCGCGATCTCAACCAAAAAACACTGTACTTCGGAAGCCAGTGCACTATATGGTATTGTTGAAACTCTCTGTTGAAACTCTCACATACTTCGCGCAACAGACGTGCCTTACAGTCGAATCTCGTAGGAGACAAGTATCGTATCTTTCAACAAATTTATTGTTATATAATGAACAAACGATTTGAACAAATAAACAAATACTTTTATCCAAAGTTTGTCCAAAGACAGGCGCGTGCTCATCACCTGACGACCCGCGAAATTTCCTGGAATTGCTTCGTGTCTCCCGGGGCCAGCACGGCCCCTCCGAAACCAACGTCCCGTTTCTCGTTAGAGCCCTTCAAAGGAATCTTGGTTAGGGGGTTCCATGCACTAACACACTCCTAGTCAACCGTAATTCCAAGTCATACCGTTCTCTCTCCTGATTTGTTGAAAAATAAATGGGAAGCGTACGGCTTTTATGGACATTTTGCACCTATGTTAATATCAAGAGAAAGGTGCACGTACCGCTTTCTCCTCAAGTCAGAAATGATAATGGCATATCATTCTGTGCAGCGATTGGCTTCAAGTCTGTTATGTGTTGAAGAGTTTTCGTTATTTTGTGTGTGTGTGTGTGTGTATGATATGACGCAACATGCCCCAATCAAGGTTTGGCGGACAGCAAACAAACGGGACAATATGTATGCATTCTTGCATTATATACAGATTACAGAGACTTCCTCATCAAAATCAAGGTTCACTATAGCAGAGGCTACGCACTTTTATAGAGACCAAACGAAGCAGGCGACAGTGGTTTGCATGGCATTTGCGTCTGCTGTCTCGTTTTCTTCTCGAGCTTGTGTGGAACTCAGACCCAACCTACCGCAGAATGCTGAAGAGAATGTTATTTTTACCGTATAAAGAATGCCTCGTTTGTGTCTTTCCCATATACCGCCCCGCCTATTTTTCTTCTTATTGTTGTTGTTACAGCAGGTTTAGTCACCATTCTGCGGGAACTTTAAATAGAGGGCGGGCTAGGTGATCAAGCGGGCCTCGAGAAGTGTGCCAAGGACATACGTGCGTGCAACGCTATTTCAGACGTCGACCACCGATAAATGCACGGCTTGGTATATAATTGTATCACGCTTATCCAAACGTCTGTAACATTGATACAGAGGTTTACTGTTTGCCCCCTAAATTTGTTATTGCTTTCATAAAATTTTTCCCTCTCTCTCTCGCTGGTAGCTTCCCTTTTGTTTGGTGCGTGTGACACCAGCAGGGCGTAGCGGTAAGCGTTGTGTATGCTGGTGTGTTGTTGCGAAAGTGTTGTTTTGTGTTGTGAAAGGGCCAACTTCTCTGACGCCATTTTAGTTCCAGACTACTTGTTTTCTTCTACTATTGAACCGCAAAGAGAATATGTTTTGAAGGCTGCATTCTGGGCTCAAAGAATAGACAAGGGGTGCTGTAATCTTATGATAATCACACGTATGAGGATGCCGTAAACGGCATGTCCCCAGACGTGATTGTGTTTCTCCCTCTGGTAGAAGAATAACGTGCTTGTTTCTTTGTTCTTCAGCAAATGCTAAGGAAGAACCAACGGGCCCAAGTGAGTTGCGTAGTTGAGAAGAAACGTGCCAGCGAAGTTATTGCACACGAACCAAAAATGGTAGGTCCTGCTGACATTTCCCATGCCTGTTTCCCATATACAGGGTGTTTCACCTAAAGTGATAACAAATTCTAACTGGCGACGTACTCGCCGGAGGATTGTGGGACTTTCGGCAATTACCTTCTGGAAACTTTTGGCGCCATTTAGGAGGGCTTTGGACAATTTTTAAATGAAGGAAATTTATTTTTTCAATTGAACTTCGAAAATTGCCAAGCGAACCTGACTTTTTTTTACAGAAATATGAATTCCTCTATGGATAGCCGCAGACCCAACAAAAACTATGTCAGTACAGCAACAGAAATAGTCGAAAAAAATTGTAAAAGTGCTGCTTTAGCCCCGCCTCCTTGATTGTCGCAAAAAAGCGCGCGCGGAAGGTGCGGCGAGAAGAGTAAGTGTTCCCGCCTCTTGTTTTACCTTTCTTTCCCCCGCTTTGACCTTGATGCTGGTGACCACCGTTTTATCACAAAAAAGCAAAACAAATGAAGGCAGGGACACTTCCTCCTCTAGCAGCAGATTTCGCGTTCAAAAAGCACGTGGCGGTTGGTATTTACGCAATAAACCTCTACCCGACAAACGTCATCATGACGTTGCTAGACAGACCAAAACCAAAACAGATCGGAAGGGGAAAGCTGGGTTCCACGAATGAGCAATTGTTCGCTGAAAGAAAGTAGCACCGAAGGTCGCGTCCCTTTCAGAGACCATCGTAATCCCCTCAAGACCGTGGCTTTCAGGAGCGACCTTGTTCGCCACTAGCTTTGAACGTAGTTCGACTCTACCAAACTCGTGGCGCTGTCCAACATTATGACATCATTTGTTTACAAACAGGTAGAGGTCTATTACAGTACGGGCATCTGTCCGTCCAGGTGATTTTCCACGTCTGAAGGCGGTCATTGTCTTCCTCTTGAAAGGAACAATGAGGTGACTTTTAACATGGCTCGAAACCTGTCTCATCAAGCTTCATCATGCTGTCCATCAGAAGCCATCATGCAAAATATTTTCGCTGTGCGGTGTATTTCCAATTTACAAAAACACACGGAGAAAGTAGCCGCGGAAGGTGGGCACGATAGGCCCGCGTGACGTCGGCAAGTCCCCGTGCATTTCTTTCTTTTCAGCGTCGGAGGAGGAGGAGGAGGAGTATCGTTGGGAGGAACCCGAGAGGTCTGCCTGCCTGATTAGGCGGCATGTTTCTCGGGAAGGGAAAGGTGGTGGAGAGGAGGAGAGGAAAGGGTGAAGTGGAAGACCGAGCGGAATCCGCTCGGGGGGAGGATAGCTGCGTCCATGGGCCGACTTCAGGGGAACTGTGCCGGCATACGCCTATTACACATCTGAGGGAAACCCAGGAAAAACCCCAGACGGCACAGCCGGCCCGCGGATTCGAACCGCGGACCTCCCAGTCTCCAAGCGCACGCGTTACCGCTGCGCAGTCGCATGGTCAGCATTGCCAGGGGAATAAGTGACGTCACGAGGTTGCTTTCCTCCTTCCCACCTTTCTCCGATACGCTCTTTCCAAGAGTGGAGGAGTTTTGAAAGGTATTTGTGGAAAGGTGTGCGGAAGACAGGCCTCCCGCGCGCGGTGTACGAGTACGTCATCTGCGCGTGCCGTTCTTTAGCAGACCTTATTTTATTTGTTGCAGAACACGCCACAGCCAAAGCCAAAGAATTACGGGGACCACCTCAGTGCTCCTTTAAAGTTGCCTCACAGGATTTCACGAGCCTCGTTTTAGAGGACTACGTTTCAGAGAAGTTACGCTAGCTACAGAAATGCTCGTTTTAACGAATAACGTTTTAGAGACAGCCGTTCTATCGAACTGAGGTTCCTGTTTTCTGTATCATGGAGGTTGGCGCGGGCCAGCAGCCCGTTTAAATCGGCAATGCATGCTGTTTCCAGTGCAGCCCACTCTCTATTATTCGAAAAAATTCTATGAGATGCAGGTAAGTATTTTGCATTTTCAACGGTGCTCCTTCTGAACCACAGCTTTGAGAGCTGGGAAGGGGAGAAGAGAAGATAACGCGGTCCTTACTAGCAGAAGTCGGCTTGCTCATGTTCACTCGCCTGCCACTCAGATCTTCGTTTGCTCATTCACTTCCAGCTCAACTCTCCCGTCTGCTCAGCTCTGTTTTGTTCATTATCTTCGGCTAAGCTCTCTGCTTGCTCCAACTGTGGCAAGCACGGCAGATACACGATATAGGTTAATTAAACACTATGTGAAGACAGAAATTGAGGAGGGGGTCAGGACATCCTGACCCCCCTCCCCCCTCTAGATCGGCCCCTGGGAATAAGTGATATTATCATGTTGCAAATCTGCTGCAAACCTCTACCCGAGAAACGTCATCATGACGTTGGTAGACAGAATGTAACCGAAATAGATCTGAAGGGGAGAGCTGGGTTCCACGAATGGGCATTTGTTCGCTGCCTCCTACTGATAGAAAAGTAGGACCGAAGGTCGCGTCCCTTTCAGAGACCATCGTAATCCCCTCAAGACCGTGGCTTTTGGGCGCGACCTTGTTCGCCACTAGCTTTGAACGTAGTTCAACTCTACCAAATCCGTGGCGCTGTCGAACACTAGCTATGACGTCATTTGTTTACAAACAGGTAGAGGTCTATGCTAATGAGTCTACAAATAAATCCAGAATCACTCAGAGACCTGCCCATTCTCAGCCAGACCACTCTACGGTCACTGGACTGACAAAAATAAAATACATGCAGTTTTCCGCTAGGTAGCAGATCATATCCTCCAAACGCCCATTTCCACCGACGTCCCAATTCAACCAAAAGCTCATTTCATCAAAAAAAATATTCGGAGGTTCTGGGCTTTCGGTTGATCTGGGCACGCGGGTGGCAGTGACCCATATCCCCCAAATGCTCTTTTCATCCGAGCGCCCAGAACCACCGAAAGCGGGATACTTCGAAGGACACGCTTGCGGTTCCCGACTATGCTGGAATCCACTGTACAGCTGGAAGCAGAGTTAAATTGAACGCCACTTCGCCACAAGCTAAAGTCGGGAAGAGAGCAACCCTAGCGGCTCTTACGAGAAATAAAGGCGAATAGTGTTTTGACTGTCTCACTGTTGCTGTGGGGGTATCCGCTTTGCCATGAGCTGTTGACTCGGCATTGCCCTTAGCTATGGTTATCATCGCGGTGTTTGTTTGTGTTTGCGGCGATTATGTGAAAGCGTATGCCGGCTGATATCGCACGGATGCGATTCCTTTATCGCACTGATACACGCGAAGGTGGTCGCGTTCGCTCAGTGGGGCGCGCATTTTCAGATTTGTGATCAATCAAATGAGGATGCACGGAGTCTAGTGGAAAATTTATTGGACTTGCTGTCCACCCTTGCGTGTATCAATGAGATAACAGCATCACATCCGCGTGATATCGGCCAGCATACACCTTTACATAATCGTCTCAAACAAAAACAAACGTCGCGATGATAACCACCGTTGATGGTAATGCCGGCTCAACAACTCATGCCAAGGCGGACACCCTCGCAGCACAATGGCGAATTTGGGTGGTCATTTCGGGACAACTTTTTTTTGCCAGATCCCGTCAAGCAATCTTGCATGTTCGTATGGCACTTTCCGAGCGCCCGGAATTTGCCAACTAGCACTCTTTTCGTCCGGTCCCGAAACGATCGAGCAGCGGGTTGCCCACTCGCATGGAAAATATCTCTCTGTTCAGACCGGATCACTGAACGCGATCGACATCAATAATACCTTTCCTTGGCAAACTTCACTTCTGAGTCAGTTGCAGGATTCGATTCCCGCATACCCAAGAACCGCTCACCCTTCCTCCACTGCCTGACAAACAGAATAATCGTGTCCTTTCAAGTATTCCGCTTTCGGTTGTTCTGGGCGCTCGGATGAAAAGAGCATTTGGGGGATATGGGTCACTGCCACCCGCGTGCCCAGATCAACCGAAAGCCCAGAACCTCCGAACATTTTTTCGGATGAAATGAGCTTTTGGTTGATTTGGGACGTCGGTGGAAATGGGCATTTGGAGGATATAGGGCCTAACCTTTCCGCTAAACCACACACACTTCAGCGAGTGGGAGCGCGACTGACAAGACGGCGGACGACAGGGAACGTTCTCGTTCTCACTCACATATCTGCTTTTGCCACCATTTAGGACGAAACATTCCGTTTCAACGCCGTATCTTTAGACGTGACCTTTGTGATATTAATTACTATACGTGATATCAGAGATCTCTTACGCAGACAGACTTTTACTCCGGCAATAAACCTTCCGGCGAGAAAACGTAAATCACACTACAACATACCTGCTAGACGACAATGCTTATCAACGTCTGCAGACCGCGTGGGAGACCGGAAGATAACACGTACATGCCATATCCGTTGGTGGTCTGATTGAGTGATAGTTTTAGTGCATCGTACGCAAAGGCGATAGCGCACGATAATAGCGAGTTTTAGTATACCGTTGATAAGGTTATCGTGCCTATCGGAACCAATCGCAGTGGTGCGTGACTCAGAATCTTATCCACTGATTGGTTCCGGTTGATACGGTTCGACGCAAGCCACGTTATCAACGGTCTGCTAAAACTCTCTAATGTGCGGTTCGATGCTAAAAATAGCGCGCTGCGCGGTCAGTATTTTCCGCTGGGCAGCACGAGTTTTATTTTTTATTACGTGTTAGCGCCGCGAAGCACTGTGGCTATGTTAGCGGCGTGGAGAGAGGACGGGAGGGGGGGATTAGTATGCGTCATGGGTCGACTTCACGTGGAACTGTGCCGGCATTCATCTGGAAAGTCTGCCGGAAAACTTATTAGAGGGAAAACCTCAGACAGCACAGTCGGTGGTAGGATTCGAACCCATCACCTCCCAGTCTTTAGCAGAATACAACCGTGACTATCACTAAGAAGCGAATGCTTTACCCACTCGGTCATGAGTTTCCCACTAACATATTCCGCATGTTGGTATAGGCAACCAAACAGGATCCGACCGACGTGCGTACTGGTACGTTCCTCGCGCGAGTCGGGCGCGTATATAGGGTGCTCCTCGACACCTCAGTCGCGGGCACGTAGCTATGCTAGGAAACATACGCCGCTTGTGTACCGGTAGCACGTAGTCCTTTATCGTGTTCGTGAGCGGCTGTAAGAGTGTGGAGAGAGCAAACATATTCCTGTAATCCATTGGCCCGGCAATGTATCGCAGTATATCCCCGAGGGAAGAACCGTACAGCGAATTAGCAGCAGCCCTCACCTTTATAGTTTGACTTGTCAGGTTCTCCTTGCCCAACAGTTTTTTTGTTTTTTTTCAAGGATGCAACCCGAGGCAGGGAATTAAACAACAGATAATTTTGAGGATTCTGAGGAAATTGTTGTCTGTTGTTTAATACCCTGCCTCGGGTTGAATCCTTGTCATCATGAACCAGCTTGTCTGCGCCCTCTCTCTGTTGTCGAGTTCTTTTTCCCTGTTTTTTTTTTTAAAGGAAAAGCAAGCCAACCTTTCTTATAGCTAAACTGTCCTCCGTCTTCATAAACACACTCCCATTACAGGTTTTGTTTGAGTTTTTGGTTAGTGTTAGTCGTTCTATAGTGAGAATCACAGAAGTATAAACGGGAGAATAAATTTTTGTACTAGGCAATGAAACCAAATGACGTTCCGCACTGTACCCTTCACGTAACACCTTTGCTAGCTTGTGTGCTGCCAATTTTCAGTTAAAATCGGATCAGGGATATTCCCAGGATTTTTGTCTCGGGGGCGGGGGGGTCCCGTAGGAGGGAGGGGGTTGACACCCACATTTGCTGGCAGGCATTTTAGGGAGTGTTACTAAATTTGAGTGGAGGGGCATGGGAGGTGTTGGGAAAATCCCTGAATAAGATACTTTCTTTTCCCTATGACCCTAGATCATGACACCTTTCGGCAATATGACGTCTGAACCCCGCATGGTGCATCTTTCTGGTGAGAGGATGATCTTTTCTTGTCTAACAGGACCTCGAGATGAGACTTCGAAAAACATTCGTGAGTAACGTTACTTTATATTTTGGTAGCCCCGAGTATTGTGCTATGTAGTCCGCTAAGCTGCCTCACCTAAAAAAAAATTATTCATTCAGATGTTTACCACCAAACTAAATTCTTGTGTGTCCAGTTACTGTGTATACCAATATGTATTTGGAAGGAAGGCTGGAGCTTTTCCCTTTGTAGCATTTGATAGCTTGTGTTGGTTAAACAGCTACATAGCCAGAAAAAAAAAAGGGGGGGGGGGTGTTCAAACGCCCCCCCCCCCCCCAAATCATACCTTTGGTAGTGCATTTGGGAGGGAAACAAGGGTGAAATCCTCCTCTCCCGTGTAAAGGCCCCATGGAACCCCTCCCAAAATATTTTTCTGGCTACGCCCCTGTGGTTAGATATAGGAGGCTCTAAAAAGGAGCCTTCACACAAATAGTGAAACTGAAAAGAAAACAGTTGCAAGTAACATGCATATGACCAGTTTCAGCCTCTGAAAGCAAAAAAGAAAAAAAGCTTCTTACAAATGCTTCTTGTTTTCGTATATTTGTCTTTTGCAGGAGGCATCAGTCGCAACAAGCGTGGTATCGCATCCGAAGAAAAAGACTGTGCATGCGACTGTAATTGTTGAATGAAGCAGATAGAAAAACAGTGGTGTCGGGAAAGGATCACGACAGATGTTGCAAATAAAAAATCAAGTAGTGTGTTACAGATAGATGTTTCATGTAAACTCTCATAGCAGGACTACAATCGATGCTTTTATTACCAGTGTAGATTAAGAATGGTAACTATATTCTCATTAAGGCACCAAACAAAATAACCTTTGGTCACATCTTGCCAGGAAAAATATGATTCATTCTGCCATAGCCACAACATAGCTTTATTTGCAGCAGTGGAATCTTGCCAAACTATCCTGTGTTTGGAACGATATTGCGGTGCTCCACTATAATAGTCTACACAATTCTGAAGTTGTGTGAAAATTCCACATAACCAATTCTCCAACTCTGTACACATGCTAATAAAGTTCAGGTTTACCAATAGCACAAATTTGCAACTGAAAAGAAGGGTGGGTGAATGCCAGAAGTGTTTTTTTGCCTAACAACAACAACAACAACAATTATGCCTTGTGTACCTAATTCAGCGGGGCAAACAGGTAGGTAGACTTGGTGGTGCTTTCAAGTGCTTGTACATCCTAGCATCTTGAACGAAAGAATCAGAGCCTGAATAGTGGACAAAAGCCCTTGCCAACACTGCTCTACGAGTGCTATTTTTGCATTGGTAAAACATCTTGACAGGAATTTGTTTTCATCATTCCAGACTGCAGGGCTACAGCAGGCTTCATCTGTGGGGAGTTCAGAGGTAAACTGTGCAATATTTTTGCAACTTCAGAATGTGCAGCCTACTATAGTTGTTACACCCTATTTATTAAGTACATCCCACTTAATAGATCTGTTTCAACAGTGTCCAGGGACCATATCACAAATAACAGGACATCACTACTTGCACGTAACAAGTGATATATAACAGCAACGGTAAAAAGGAATAAGGCGAGCATGAGGGCATTGATGTGCTCATCTGAATAAGGTGCTGAAGGACACTAAAATGTGGAAAGCATATTGGTTAATCCTACCCTTATGAAGAGTGCAAAAGGGACAAATAAGTACAGGGTCAGACAAGATAAAGTATGCTATTTCTTCGCAAAGAATACTGCTGGCATGGCAGATGCTGAAACTTTCATCTGGCATATGGAGTGCTGAAAAATCATGTAAAAAATTTTCAGATCCTAGATTTCTTCCAGTAATTTTTGAGTTTATAAATTATAGCTTTACAATTATCTCTGGAAAGCATATTTACTAAAAGTGGTATGGCAAAACTGTTCCTTATGCTTGGAAATTGTTATTAAACAGCAAACTGAATACCGTAACAAAGCTTAGGCTGCCATGAAACTACGTAAGTGTGCATACACACCGGCATAGAAGGTGGTATGGCCCATTTGAAATGTAAGGAGTGCAGCCAGTTTGTAATTTTTGCAATTTTCACACATAAAACTGGATTAGGGAATTCTTATAGAAAATTTTAGAGCATAATACATGTTTCAAAGTATAGTTTCACTCCCAAATGCTTTTTTTGTTCATTTTATCGTCATTACACATCCCATACTTCATCTTTGCTAACTCTGTACTTCTGCGGCACTCATCATTTACAAAAATACAAAAATTTAGAGTATTCAAGCTCAAAAAGTTCATGAAAATCATTTGCCTGGTTGTCTGCCAAGAACACCATTTGCATAACAGCACATAACCTTATTGTCTGTACAAGCTACAACCTGTACAAGATGACATTATATAGCTATCATCCACTAAGTAGACATACAGAATTTTATATAGCGTTGGAACAAGTATACAATTTTGTGTTGATATGTGCCTGCAAGCTGACAATAGTGACATAGAAAATTTCATTAACCATTCTGGAGCTGATGCTGTTATGACAACACACTGATACTTGCTGCTGCTTTCCTATTCTACACCATCCTGAGAGATATGGTCATGTTTTGTGGGACAAATAGGTAAGATTGATGCTAACACACTGCGATAATATTGCATATGTATAGCTGGCAGAGTTTTTCAGAGTATACGCATGTAGAACTGCACTCACATTACGCCACACATACAAAATTTTGCCAAGTTGGAATAGTCAACAACATTCTAGCAAGTAATATTCAGCTTGTGTCGGACTTTGTAAAGCTGCATGCTTTTCCTTAAACCATTTGCCTGTTGCTTATTCGGAAATTAAATGTGCAAAGGCCCAGGCATTCTTCAGGCAGTACAAACATACACTGTAGAGCAGAAAGCAAAGCAGGCCCTGCCAAGTTGTGTTGCTAAGTTAAATATTATGCCTCTCTCTGCTGGAAGTACTTTTCAAGAGCACTTTCCCATTGCACAGAAAAATGTGTATGGGAACATACTTTTGACGGGAGCTTAAAATTGTTAGAAGGGCAGGTAGAGTTATACAGTATTTCTGCGACAATGAAAAAGAAAAGGAGTTCATAAAAACATGGGTCTCTAAAATTGTAGTGATGAACGCCATCTAAACAGGCACTGCTGCTCTTTCCTCAACATAAAGAAAAATTTTAGACTGTGAGTAGAGCCTGAGTAAAGCCAGAGCCAGAGCCATGTGCACTGCATAGCAGATTTTTTATTTTATCTTACAGAAACATTATTGCTGCATTTAGTAACTCTTTCAAGCTTACCTCAAATATTGAAAGTAATGTGCTGGTTCAAGTAATTAAGGCGTTCTTTTTTTAAGTGACCCAAAGAAATAATGTAAAAGGTCACCACATAGAAAAATAAACACGCAGCACCGAATGTTGCCTTAAAGGGGCACTAAAATACCACCATTACAAATTACGCTAAAGGCTGTGTTCATTTCGTATTGGCGTTATTACTCAAAATTTTCACTCAGTTACAACATTATAATCAAAATCGTACCAAACTCTTTTGTATCTCGACACCATTCAGCGACCATCGCTTCACTTTGCACATCGGGATGTTGCACCACCGGATGTACGTGCCCCACTGTAGAGCGGTTTCGTTGAAAGAAATAGGGAGACCGGTAAAACAAAATAATGTCGGTCTCTGGCACTTGCTGGTGAGATTTACAGATAATTTGCCGCATCAGAACATGTCTCATTAATATAACCAATGGCATTTAAGCAGGTCATGTTTAAAACTCGGCAATGTGCGTTATGCGGTGTACGTGTACAAGACCGCGGATGGACAGTGTTCGAAACGCACGAATACACGACAGGATGACGAGCGCATGTTCTGCTGCCAGATTGGCTGTCGCTCGTGATCACATTTTTGGTGGATGTTTCGAGAGCATTTTCGTGACAACCGGTAGCGCTAAGTAAAATAATTTCAGCTGCATAGTCACTGCTAAAACTCAAACTTTCATCTGAGAACAGGTTGTTTTTGCATTTTGGTGCTCCTTTAATGCATAACACACACAAAAAAATTACAACTTATCATTGCAGGCATGAGCAAACAAAATTAAATTGCTACAACACACCCCAACCACATTCAAGACAACCTGCATCACGGGGTTCTCATATCACATAAAAATCTTGGAAAACCATGTCATTGGGAATTTGCATGCACTGGTTAAGCATATATTTAAGTTCACTTTTCTAAGCAAACATATCATGCATATACTACGTTATTTTGAAAGAACAATGTGCTGCAAGCGCAAAACACAATTTGGTCAGTGCAAAGCTGGTGCTGGTACCCGAGGCTGCGCCCCATGCTCTGAGACTAGGTCATGCAGAGTGCGGATTTCGCAGGATGCTCCCTACAGGTACAAGGGATGGGAAAGGTGAGAAGAAATAGAAAGGAAAAAATAAAATCAAGAATAAAGACCTCCTGTAGGTACCACATATTTGTTCAAAAGAGCAGTTAATTCACTTATTAATTGCAAATATTTTATTCCACCTCCTGCAAACTAGCAACATGTCAATGTCAATGGGCAACTTGTCTTTGAACGAAACGATTTGATATATAATTCCACGTCGAGCAGTTTGATTGTCAATATGATGTGACTGCAATTTTTCATGGGTGACATATCCTTTCAAATCAGCAGGAAAAAACTAAGCAAAATCTTCTATGTAGTATACAAAAGTCAATAAACATTCTGAGCTTAGAAATCCAGTGGCTTTTGAAAAGTGAGCGCATAAAAATTTGAGACAATTCTGATTAAACTGGTGCACTTTCTATTTCAGAGTAGAGTTCATATCACTACATAAAAGAAAAATTAGGCTCCATTCAAGTTCATACTCTTGATTGTGAAATGTCCAACTTAGTTCTTCTGTGAGGCACCTGATTAGCCATATGGAAAGGGCAATAGTGTCTTGTGGGATAATTTGGCACGTGGAAACTACTCTATCGTGGTAATAAGCCTGAAAAATTTGTTATGGTGACAGCCAGAATGTCAAGACAGTTGCTAATAGATGGTTATTCACATAGTAGCCTGAAGCTTGTTAGTGCACAAAGCAAACCTAAAGAAAGCAAAGTCAAAATGCATTAGTATTGATACTATGTTACTTTACAGTAAAGACCAAATACCTCTTTGCCATGCAAGCCAGGTCACAACACAAAATAATGTTTTAGCTCAAGCCCCGCTTTAGCCCTGAACATACACTTTTGCAATACCAAAGTAGCACACCATCCAGAACAATTCAGCATCTAAATACTGATCCAAATGCTATGCATACGAGGTGCCACCCAAAAGTTCCTTAAACTCAAATATCCCACTGAAAATTAGCCTAATACAGAACTGTGCTGCTAGATGCTGTCTCCAGTATGACTAAGGAACCAGTCCAGCGCTCAAATAATAATTTCATAATGCTGGTTTAACAACAAGCCCAATTTTCTGCCGTGATTAGCACTTAAGGCCGGCCCGCATGGTGCGTATTTCATGCGTGAAAGTTGCGTTTTTACAAACAGTGCAACATTTCGTACGTCACAGCTGCTCGTAGCGCATGATTCAGTATGTCAGAGCAGATTTTATATTTCACGCAACAGTCAGTTCACGGGCGTCCATAGCAACCAATCACAGCAGAAAGACATTTTTGCCTCCGGTCGACCGTCCTAGAAGAAGAAGAAGCGACCTACATCCTTTTCAGCAATGGCTGCTCGCACGAAAAAGCTGCAGAAGACACAGGAAAAGACAAAATAACTTCTGTGGTGCAGAAGAGACACCCATTTTGTGGGATATGCAGCGTTCTGACAACAAAAATTTACATTTGAATGTCACGCTGTGGGAAGAGGTAGCGGCAGTGGTGGATTGTTTCGGTTACTTTTGGTTGCCGTGTATTCACACGAGCGACATTCCTCAGAATACTACAGCACAAGATGCGAAAAAGGTCATAGCTTTCTGCTGTCACGTGAGCGCTCCGTCGTGTTTTCACGTACACTGCTAACCGTGGGGAATATCCCCCTGCGACACAGCCATAAGATATTCCGTAGCAGACGATAGGAAAAGACACTGATGGTGTCGTCTGCTAAGTGTGTAGTACGTCATTACACCACTCCTGACGTTTCGCACAGTGTGAATGCTCAACATAACACGGAACGGAACCTCGGCTCTCTGAGCAGTGTTTTTGCTTTTTCTTCCACTAGAATCTTCCGTGAGGATGTTGTTCCGGACCTGTTGTGTTCGCAGCTGCGGGATCTGCGCCTCGTGCGGTTTGACACGCGTATTTCGGCACGGTGCGTGGCCGGGCAGCATTTTGCGCAGCGGGCCCTTCGCTGAAATACGCAGCATATGGGTCGGCCTTTAATGTTGCCTTAGAAAACTGAAGTTGTTTACATTGTGGGCATATGAGCTAGCTTTTACGGCTTTCTGTGATTGTCGACATGATAGGCTTGAAGGAGCAAGGAGTATGTGTTAGACTGTGTTTCAAAACTGAGACTCAAGACATGCCAAATGTTGACAGAAGCTTTTGGTGATGCGTTTCAAAAGTGGTAGAACATCCACTGAAAATGAATATTCTGGGCACCCTTCACTAGGCATCATCAGTGCAAACATTGCCAGAGTTTTCGAAAAAATTAATGAATACTGTATCAGAAAACATCATGTTTGTGAAGCTTTATGTTGTGCTGTTGAGGACTAGCCAGCAGATTTTGTTGTACATTACAATACACTGGCCCACCACTCATTATGCTCCCAACCTAACCCTTTATGGATTTTTTTTTCTTATACAAAAAATGTAAATGGGGCTCAAAGGGGAAAGACTGCCAAAGAGGCCAGTAAGAAATTACTTCTGGCAGGGTTTATGAGGACTAAAAATGCGCTGGGTCAGACGCATCAATGCAGCATGCAATTACTTTGAAGGAGATATGTCCAAAGTATGTGATCTTGTGATCCTAAATAAACTTAAGGAACTTCTGCATAGCAACTTGTACTTTGTGCAGTGTCAAACGTACAAATTCTGTTGAATAAAAACAATCACTCAAAACCTTAGCATTACGCATTGCAGAGAGATATTTGGCAATAATACGCACAACATATCGATCAGCTGAGGGAATGCTCACACTCAATCCCATGCAAGCACAAATGTATGCATTTTCTTTCAACTTTCACAATTTGATAAGAATGTGAAAATGCTCTGATCATAAGATTTGAATGGAAGTGTCAGTTTCTGTCACATACAGAATGCATGAAGAGCAACAAATTTAATGCAAACATTTTGAATGGGGACAGAAAGCAGGTACATGCCATAAAAGCTCAAAGGAGATCAATATGTAGTACATGTTCTGATGCAAGGCTTTGGCACTGGGCTCTGAGACTGGCGTCAAGAAGAAGGACTCTCATATCTTGTTTGCTACCATAGTTCAAAGACAGCTAACCATATGAAGCTATTTCACTTCATGCTATTGCATTATGCATTAATAGGTAGAAGAACACATCACTGTGTTCATACATAATGTGTTATTCACAATTATCATTTCCTTTGTGTTATAATACCTCCTACCATGCTCCTGGATTACACTAAGACCTCATTACCCAAAAATGTATGTTTTACCTACTTCAGGCACAGGCTCACCCAGCATCAGAAATCAGCACAACGTGAGACACAGACTTTAGTTTGGGAGCCAAGTACATAACAAACATGTGCAAGCATGCAAACACATAGAAAGCATTCCAGAAGGTAAGGTCAGTCAAACATTGTATAGTAACACAAGTCGTAACTCCGTCGTACTGAATAGCATAGCATGGCTTCCATGAATGAAAAAAAAAAAAAAAAAGACAAAGTAAAATGTTTGGAAAGTCCAATGCTGACTGGCCTTATATTGTAGCAGTGCAACACAGATAAACTTCAAAATATAAAAATGGTGCATGGCTGCAGAAGGCAGAGTAATCACGGCACAAGCTAGCCATCAATCAGAGGATGTGGGGCTGTCCAACTCCATATACTGCACCTACAGCAAAAAGGAACAGTGAAGAAATGCAGTTTTAATCCATCCAACATTGTATATGTTGGCAATCCTAGCCTGGTGGAGAAAACTTGTAGTGTACTTCCATGAGGAACAATAACAGTCTATCGAGCATAATAAAAGTATGGCATTACCAGTTAAAGAAGCCAGTTTGGTTCAAAATGATGCTTTTCTCAAAGTAAACAGTTATTTTAAAAATGATGTACACAGTGTTTTCGAATATGTAGCACAGTACGAAGAACACAATGTGAAAGAGTGATGTAGCTGAATAGACCGTTATATATTTGGCCTGTCTTTGTGGCATTCCCACGTCTTCAAATTATCTGTAAGCTCTGAGCATGCGTCTATTTGGCAGAATGGTGCTCACTACTCCAGCTCTGCCGCGACTTTTGAGAAGCACAGTGTAATTGTAAATTGTTATTTCGTTTATTCATTCCACAACTTGTCAAAAGTTAACCTGGGACATAAAAGCTGTGGTACAGTTACAACTCACTTGTTCATCATTAGCTTTCTCTCAGTCACTTCCCCACGTCTTCATAACATGATGCTGAATGTTCTCTCGATATGTATGCCCACTGCACTATTTAAAAAATTACACTAGGAAACAGCACCCAAGTTTCAGATGAGCCAATGAAAAATGTGCCCTCACGTTGCCTTAGGACATCACCAGAGAATACCATGTTCATGTTTCCTCTCTACCTTCTATACATAAATGCCTGAGAGTAACAACGACCCACAGGTCAACGAGATTCATTGCAGATCACTGCTTCAATCTACATTACAATTCGGAAAGACTGCAACGTTAAATGAAAACAAATCAGTGTCGCACGTGCAACGTTACACGCAGATTAAAAGACGAAAGCGAGTGGGACACGACAGGACAGGTTACATCACGTGGCCAGAGTTGACAACCACCATGTGACAACATCAACTTGTTCCCAAACCTGTCTCCGAACTGCCACGTAACTTAACACAAATGAAGGTTTGTTCATGCACAGAGGGACACGCAGTCACAGTTAAAACTTATCTGGCCCATCACCATAATCAGGTATGAGTTTCTCAGCTGCTGCGATGCTGCCATTGGCCGAAGGCGTCGCTGACTCTGTCAGAGTGCACTTCTCCGGATCTGGCACGCCTACCTGGTGGGTGTTCTTCCTCTTGGCTGCTTCTTTGTCCCCACAGCAGCGCGTGTACACCTTGCGGCCAATAGCCACAAAGATTAGGGGCACCGGTGTCACCAGTGAAGCGGCCACCGGTACAACCGACGCAATGTCAGACTCTGGCTGGGGTAGAGAGAAGCCTAGTAACACGATGGCGATGCCAGTGTTCTGGACTCCCGTTTCTATAGAGACTGCTAGTACATCCTGTTGGCAGCAATGACAAGAAATTTGCAATAATTAGAATGCATCATTTGGATGCAAGAACATTTAGTGCTCTACAGTATTTAAAGTGACTATTGCATCCGGAAATGTGTCTATGAGACTGATATGGTAATACATATTCGGCACTGCCTTCACATCCACTTGGCCAAGCGTCTCTTCCGAAAACAGCTCTCATATTGAATAAACCAGTTTTAAAGATTTACACTCCTTCAGCAGCTAAGGAAGCCCCAGCGACAGTAACATAATGATGACGTGAGCCAGACACACCAATGGGAGCGCAGCGCAGGCGATTGTCTCGGAGTTCTGCTTCGCGTTCGCACTACAATATGTAAAAAGTAACAAGTACTTGGTAAATACGCAGACTTTCGCTTACCAGTGTGGGTTTCGACACAACCATATCACGTGAAACACGGTGCTACGCTCCTGGCTGTATACGAACACATCCGATGCTAACTCAGAAGTGACATTCCACAAGCTGATCGTGACCTGCAGACGCTGTCCCACCCGCCCGCTGGTCGCGAAAGGCGCTCCGACCACTCCCTGATTGGACTTGTCTGAGCCAAATGGCGCTCCCTGATTGGCCTTCTCCGAGTGACATTTTCCTCAATTTCCAGACAGGGAATTCTGGCATACTCTCAACATCTGTCACCTGCTCTTGCCACACATTACATTAAATTACACACAGACTACTCCACTTTTTTGCGTCAGATTCTCGGGGTTGTTGTCGATGATGAACAACGAGTAAAACAGCACTATAGTTTTGAAATAGACCAGCACAGATGCGACAGTCTGTTCGAAGCTCAACTTTGTCGAGTACAGATTACGGAGTACACAAAATATATTTCGATGTCTACGTCATCCAACCTTAGTTGCCTGAAGGACTTCCCCCTTATAAAATCTGCGTTCATCGGAAGTGGAACAGCTGTTCAGCATCGGAAGTATCATCATGGGGAAGAGGCAGCCTTACAGACGAGAAGTATGAGAATGTTCTTCTGAGGACCAATGGACATTACCTATCGACTCAAAACATAAGCAGGGTGTTCTGCTGGGCATTTGAGCTGATCTTTTTTGTGTATGCGAATGTTCGACACACATATATACAGTAGAATCTCGATGATAGGATCACGGATGATATGAATTATTTTCCGGTGCCGGCCGGAATGCCTATTCTTCCCATGTATTAGAGTTCGGATGATACGAACAGAGGTCGTTCCCCCGTGACGCGAGCGCGCGCTAGTCATGCTGCTCCTTCTTTCGGAAAGGGAGGCAGATCCTCACCATCCTCACCACTAACTCCCTTACATCATGTTGCACAATGCAAGCAATGACTCTCCCCTTGGTGGTGGAGATAAGAGCAAAGGGATTATACGGTCCCGACACTTATCACCACCTTATCTCTGTTTTGACCTTTTTAGCCCCCTCAACAATAAACCGGGAAGCCGTGTGAAATCGCACTGACGGAAAATAGCGACCAGAACACGTGGAGGGAACATATCGGGACAACTTCTAGCAACATTACGCGTCAACATTCTGCAAGTAGACTTCACCTAACGCCTGCGTGCTTTAGGAGAAGCTCTCTTCAGAACACTGTCGTGCAACTCGAGGGTGGAAAGCACCAGCTGGGTCTTTTGAATCATCTCGCGAATTTGGGCAGCATTGGTAAAAAAACAGACAACAGCGTTACTACCGACCTCTTTCACTGACAGTAATGGAAAATGAACAGTCACTGTCTATTTTCTTGCCTCAATTTTTATTTTGGTTTAATTCGGTTGACACGAATTTCGGATGATACGAATTTTTTCCGCTACCCCGTGAGATTCGTATCATCGAGATTCTACTGTAGTGCATTACCAGTGGTAACTGCAACTTAAGTATTTTCACAATCGTGAAACTCTAACTGATTTAATTACATTTGGTGAGTAACTTTCCCAGGTCTGCTCACTATAAATGATTGCACCAGAGCTATATATTTATTCCATGTTGGCATGACTACATGCCATTTGCAGAAGCATATATGTGAATAATTAACCAATTGTAAGCAATACTAAATGAAAATGTGTGAGCATTATAAATAAGAAACATTAAGTGAATGAGGCCTGTAACCGTATTAGAAGAATGGAGGTGAGCTGGCTGGAGGAGACCAAAATAAGCAAAGATGATACAAAGCGTGTGCAAACTACACAAACTCATAATATATGAAGCGAAACACAGGAGACAAGAAGGCAAATGCAGGTCATGGCATGTGGTTTATGTACAAGGTCTGTCCCAGTGAAAAGGTGACTGGCGCGCTCGCGAGCGTGCTTGTGGCGCTATTTTTTGTCGAGCACATGGATTACGTAGCGCAGTCCCTCAGCTATTGGCTGAAGTGAATTTCAGATGGTTGGCACTTTTTAACCGCCGGATTTGAATTTGAATTTGAGTTGGCATGACAATCCCTTTGTATATTTTTCAACGATGGAGCAGCGTGCCAATGTGAAATTTTGTTTGAACTTGGGAAAGGTTTCCTTTGAGATGATCCAAACTGCATATGGAACTGAGGCAATGAGTCGTAAAAGTGTCTTCAGGTGGATTTCGAGGTTTCGTGATGGCAGGGATGCCCTGGAAGATGATCCACGGCTGGTAGCCTCGAAGACATCCCGAAATGAAGAAAACGTGCAAAGAGTTGCGGAAGTGCTTGCTTCAGACCGATGTATCTCTGTACAACTCATCGAGGAGCTCACCGGCCTTCCCAAAACAAGCGCGCATCGCATTTTGACGGAAGACCTGCAAAAACGAAAGCTTTACGCGCGATTTGTGCCTCATGTCCCGACAAGCGACCAGAAGCGCGCCGGACTGGAGCACTGCAGAGACATGCAGGTAACCGCAGCAGAGGATACTGAATTCCTCCCAAGCATCGTAACGGGCGATTAAATGTGGTGCTTCTAGCACGAACCGTCGAAAAAACGGGAGAGCGCCGAGTGGAGATCAGCAGATGACGAGAAGCTCAGAAAGCTAAGAATGCAGAACAGTCGAGTCAAAACACTCATGACCATTTTCTTTGACTGAAAGGGAATAATTCATATTGGATACATTATACAGGGTCAGACAGTAAACGCGAAATACTACGTCGGTGTTTTATCGCGCTTGTGGGGCAAAATTCTTCGCAAAAGGCCGGAGTACCGCAAACAAGGATCACGGTCGTCGTTGCACGACAATGCCCCTGCACACAATGCGAAGGCTGTGCGCGATTTCTTGACGAAGAAAGGCGTTGTCCTCGATCATCCACCCTACTCCCCAGACCTGGCTCCAGTGGACTTCTGGCTGTTCCCAAAATTGAAGTTGGCCATGAAGGGGACATGGCATGACTCCATAGAGGACATTCAAGACGTTGCGACGAGTTCCTCAGAGCCATACCGAAGGAAGACTTCAGGCACTGCTTCAAGCACTTTGACGGGCAGTTCCAGCAGTGCATTGAGTCGGCGGGGGACTACTTTGAATGACCCATAATAAAAATTTAACATTATTGATGCCTTCCATTTTATTTGACAGCAGTCACCTTTTCACTGGGACACACCTTGTACATTCTTTTTTTACATTCTGTAAATATTCCAAATGGGCTTGGATCTGTATCAGACTATGATACTAGCAAAGTGAGACGGCCAGTAGCCCCTTGTGCTTTATTTCTAGAGCTATACAAGCAGACAATACACAGAAAAAATGCTATTCCTCCAGAACTACCACAGCATCCTTATTTTTTTCTCTCTTAGCAGCTTCAGAGATTAGTTTCTCTCAGGAGTGGGCAGTAATAGTAAACTTTGTATTATAATACTATTACTGTAATGATCTTGAGTATTTGTATTATGTATCATAATACACATAATTGAAATATTACATCTGGGTAATTCCATTCTAAATCGACCAAGGTCCGCCGATGACATTTTTTGATTTCAGTGAAAAAAATATATGTTGGAAACGACCTTCAGTGAAGACGAAAGCACGTGTCTGGAGCTTCCTACGACCAACCAGTCCACAGATGGAGAGGGGGTAAGGTGGCGCCGTGTTCGAGACATGATTTTTTCTCGCGACTTTGCAGTCTTACTGACGCCATTTCATTTGCGTCACAACCCTCATAGATGGCACACGTAAAGTCTGGGCACCCCAGTATACCTGTACGGAGTGCAAACGATCACACTTTTTAAAGCTTTATAGCTCCTCGACGGCAAGTCAGATATCTGTAAATGAAGTATGTTTTTAATGTGCAATCTTTCCTCTACCGTTCAATATGTAGAACACCACTCTACCCTGTTTCGTTGCCGAAAGAGATGTCAGTAAAGTTAGGTGAGAGCAGAAAATTGCCAATGTTTGGTATGACATACCCCAGCCGCTGCAACACTTATTCCAATAATTTTGCGGTTACTGAAAGGCCAACGAATCCCCTAAATGCAGCTGCACAAAAGGGAGCCTAGTATACCTGTACTGTTTGCACTCCGTACAGGTATACTAGGGTGCCCAGACTTTACGTGTGCCAGCTATAAGGGTTGTGACGCGACTGAAATGGCGTCAATAAGGCTGCAAAGTAGCGAGAAAAAAATCACATCGCGAAGACAGCGCCACCTTACCCCCTCTCCACCTGTGGACTGGTTGATCCTAGGAAGCTCCGGGCACCTGCATTCGTCTTCACTTAAGGTCGTTTCCAACATATATTTTTTTTCACTGAAATCAAAAAATGTCATCGGCGGACCATGGCCGATTTCAAATGGAATTACCCATCTGTTATACTCTTGAGGGCGTAATACTTTCCGACAGGTCGTCAGTCCAAACTACGGAGTGTCACCAGCACACTTTATCAGTGATTTTCCCGTGAACCACAGACCTTCAGACACAAATACGGCCCCCTACACATACCCCTGCCCCAAATTATCCCAAAGGGAATGACCTCAGGGCCAGAGGTTACTGGAAGCTTCCCTACATTCCTTTTAGTTCAGCATCTGTAAGGATGAGTCATCCCATTTACAAGGCCCCTGTCTGAAAGAGTGCATCCAATCCAGTTACTCTTATGCGTGGCTGCACCAGGACGGTCACACACTTTTGGACAGCCCATATTCTATTGCCCACACTGAATGAAATCAAGACTCTGCCACACTGAGAGCAAGGTGTCCACTGTGCTCAAAGTTGATCAGCACCACCTTGTCAAATCGGAGAGGCTATTCTCATATATATAAGACATTTGTATAAGACCGGCATGCATTAGAGGACTATCCCTTTGAGATCACGTTAAAATGTAACCACCCGAAATAACCGTGATAATCTGCGATTGGAGAATGACTATCGTGATAAACAATGCAAAAACTGTAGAGTACGCTGCCGCTTTTCCTTTCTTCAGAACCTAACCCGCCACCACCAAGTTATGTATCAATGTATTACTTGTGCAATACACACAAGTATTTGTATTATGTATTGTGGGAAAGAAGACACATCTTCACCCCAGCCCTCACTCACAGGACCAGTCGCTCGTGATGCTAGTCCTTCAGCCTCAGCTCTACACTTCTGACTTATTAAACTCCTATCCTCTTCAACAGTATTATAATACCTCGGAATTGAAATATTATGTATTAGCATTATCATTCTGATTTCTGAGAAGTATTATAATACAAAATATCAGTATTGCTGCCCACTCCAGGTTTTCAGGCAGGCATCACCTACCACTGCCAGCACCCGATAAAGATTAGGTCTCCTGTGCAGGTCTAAGGCAGTAAAGGTCTACTGTGTGTTGCGTGCATGTCCGTCCCCGTCTTTTTGGTGCTTTTAGAACTATGGTCGACTGTGCATTTTGCTTCAATGTTCTTGCCACCCCCAATTTGGACTTGGTGGAGCTACAACACCATGATACAACTGACTGAAACAGGGGGTTTTGCACCAATACACCAATGTGCATAGAAAGTTCCACGCACATATTGAGGAGAGAGAGGATTGAGAGAGACGACAGTTCATAAGCCGTTTGACAGGGAAATACTTGTGCATGCAAAGTCATCATGGGAACTTCCCATAGAGGAAGAGTCCCCTTACATGACTCCAGAGGGGCAATGATGGAATACTCTTTAGGCCAGTTGTGCTGTGAAGTTTCCGAGCCTGTGGCCTCTGGGGAAATGCAGATAGAACTGAAGCAAGCTAGGGTGTGTCAGCTGTTGTACACTCTCATCATTTACCACATGCCTCCACATTTGCTCGCGACGCTTTATCCCGTGCTAGCATATGTGCTGTACATTATTTGCTATAGTTGTTGTTTGTTGTTGTTTGGCTCGTAACAACACTGTGTTCTTGTTCGCGCATACTTATTTGTCCAAAGAGCACTTGAGAATCTTTGCTCGTGCTGTGTATAGTGTATCACTCAGATGACAACTAGCACAACAGTGGACAGGGCTGTCATGCCGTATTAAGTGGATGAACCTATTGTACAGACAGAGACACTTACCGTCCATGGAAGACCACATATTCTGGATGCCACAGCTCCCACGAGAAACCCTGACCAGACGGTGGCTGCGGCAGCTAGCATCACCCGCCAGGAAAAGAGACTGAACATGTACAAATTGGCGTATGTACCAAATGCCACTATGTACAGAATCATTGCCACGGACACCGGAGCCAGGATTCGACGGCAAAAGGAAGCCACCTGGACACCACAGAAAATTTCAATGGCCTACACTCTTTTCATATTTAAAAAATGAATTTCACATGACCAGTGGTCAAGAACATGGAAAAGCATGTATGACTGAAAGTTCTTAGCTTTTCATGATCAGTGGCTGGGGGGTAAACAAATGAATAGTCAAACACATATCATGGAACTGTAGCTGCCGTAAAAATGGTCACATATGATAACAGCTAGCTCTGAGCTAGTGAGGGCAGTATATTCTCAGCAGTAGGAGGGATTGATAGCAGTAAAAAGAAAAAAGAATCCAAAACACATATTTTAGTAAGTAATACAACCAACTAAAGGAACCTGCTAGTGAAGAATGAAGGATGGCATAGCTAGATAATTTCCCTTCTTGAGTTTGCCCCCCACAAACAATCATACTGACTGAAATGAGCAGCAAGCAAGACAAAGACAGGAGATGACGACAAGTCTTCTCAATTCTTTGTCCTGCTTGCTGCTTGTTTCACTCGGTATGAATCGTTACCAGCTACCTCGCCAACATACCTTAGTATACAAACTATGCTGAAATTTCATGCACATAAGCGAGGAGTGGCTATGGAATTCTGATAAGTGTTTAACATGCACTTTAAGTAGCTGCAGTAGTGAGCAGAGTTCGGCACTTGTGACTACCGCTGACTCATCTCCCACTCAGCTCTCTAGTTGCTCACTCATACTCACTCAAGCTCAGCTCATTCACCACATTAAGCATAAGTGAGCATGCTCATGAGCAGTGATGGGCAGTACTTGAAGTACCAAGTACTCAAGTAGTACTTTAAGTACATTTCTGTGTACTTGTACTTTACTTTAAGTACATTTTAGATTGTGTACTTTGTAGTGTACTTCAAGTACTTTTTTTCCGGGTACTCCCCATCAAGTACTCAAGTACCCAAATTTGGACTCCAGACAAAAAATCACGAAAGAGTATCAAAGATGCACACTACTAAAAACGCTAAAATGACAACAAAAAAAATGAAAACACACAGATAGCGCTATGTGTGTGTTTTCGTCTTCTTGCCGTCATTTTAGCGCTTTTAGTGGAATGCACTACCAAGAGTCCCAGTGTGACATCTTACCAAAAAGGATTTTTGTGCTGTTAAAGAACATATTTGTTTAAGCAAATTTATTGTTGAGAGGCTTGAAATGTTGAAAAAGTATCAATGCTTCTACGATTATGTAAAACGAATGGAATGCAAAGACACGCACACATTATGACACTGCAACCGGCAGCACAATGACTTAGTAAATTGTCATTTCATTTCTCCCAATGCAGGGTTCTATGCTTTTGTTTTATATTGTTTCCTTCATTGGCAATTAATAATCATTTTATATCACATTGTGTGATTGCATTACATGATGAACACTCTGAACGACACACATGCTTTCATTTTTACATTTTACGTTTTTTTTAATTGGTCGTATGGATTGCATTGCTGCAGGTCACAGTCATATAGAAATGATGGCTTATATTGTGCTTCATACGTTTTTACTTTCTTCATATTCTTTTTTTAAACATGCTGTAATTCAAAAAGCAGCATGGAATGCCGAGAAATATGTAATCTCTGTTGGCCTGTACTTTTTTCCCTTGAAATTTTCTAGCCTGTTATAGCAGGAGATTAGTACCGGAACACTACACTAGGGGGGGATCTTGGATCAGTCAGGGTAATCACAGCACAGGTGACTGATTACCTCTCTACATGTAACTGCAAATTATGTCATCTCATTAAGTTCATATTCAAGAGATAGCACTTAACGCAGGACTTTATGGCTTTAGAGCATTTGTCAAGAATGCTCGCTAAAGTTTTGCCAAAAAAGCAGGACACAGATACTAAACAGTGAAATGCAAAGTGATACAAATTAAATTCGCAATGTACTTGATGAATACTTGAAGTACTTTGCTTAGTACTTTGTACTTTACTTGAAGTACATTTGGAATTGGGTACTTTGTACTGTACTTGAAGTACTAATGATGCCAGGTACTTGGTACTTTACTTTAAGTATAATTTTGAGGTACTTTGCCCATCACTGCTCATGAGTGAGATTTGCTGAGGTAATGTATGAGTGAGTTCAGCAAGGGTGGGCAAGTTTAGCCAGGTTGAGTAAATATGCATACGTCAGCAATACAAGCACGTGCATAGAAAGGTAGTTCTCGACATACTACTTTATTTACGGGGCACTTCTCTCGTTCTTATTCTCTTGAGGCAGCAAGTTCATGGAAACACTAAGGCAAATAACGTGGCAGTAACATGCCCACCTGATCAGGTCACCTGTGCAAGCACCTTGTATTACTTGTCCTCACGTGACAAATAGTTCGTGAACTGTTTAGGCGAGAATGCCTTACACAAGATTTCTATTTTCTGCATTTAGCCATAACATTACCACTGTTTATGGCTTTCAAATCAGAGCCTATAGCACGGTATATCTCGTACACAACCATGCAGCAGTTAACACTTTGCTGTAATGCTACATTTTACCCTTCAGCAATTCTCATTCTGTTTACATACCTTAGGCCTGAAGCGTTGCAGTAAGAGACCAATTGCCAAAGGAATGGTCATAGAAATGAGAGTGGTGAATATGTTCCCGAACGGGACCCTTACTGAAGCATCCTCAAACAGGCTACGGCCCAGGGTGAACAACCACATTGGCATTGTCCCTAGAAGTTGTTATTGCAACATTGTAGTATTACACTGAATTCATTAACAGAGGGAATTCATTTACAGTGCATAACATTCATGTGTACTGCAAGTAGCAAGCATATATGAATACTGACAAAAAATAAAAAAATAAACTTGATTCTCATTATTTACCTTGGGACACACTTCAGCATGAGATATACCTATAATCCAAAGTTTTTGGGGCTCACGTGGAAGATGCTTTTTAACTCTTTTTGTATGACGTAGGCAGTGTATCCCAAAGTTTGGGGTCAAGACAAGGGGACGAACAAACAAACAACACAGGACATTGAGTTGTGTCCTGTGATGTATGTTTGTTTCTTCGTCCCTTTGTCTTAGCCCCAAACACAGGGATATGCTGCCTACGTCATGTTTACACCAGCTCACTTGCATAATCCTCTTTTTGTTCAATGTTTCTTTGTATGTTTCAGGGCACTGACGACTTGAATGAAAACAATTACTTTAAATAAATAAACAAGTGAATAAGAAGAAGAGAACCCACACACACAAGAGAGCCTGCTGTAGTCATGGAGTAAACACATATTGCCATAATAGTACCATGAAATAAAATGACCATGCAGTAATAGTCAGCTGTACACAAATCCCACTGATCCTACATCCACATGCACGATAATTACACTGGCACAACAACTTGTAATATAGTGTATCCTAGAGTTTGCAGTACTTCATCTCAAAAAGATTGGGCAGAAGTTACACCATGAGGACATTAACTGACCAAGTGCAGCAATAGTGCTGATGAAGGTCATGGCAACGCTCAGGTTCAGATTTCCACCCAGTAACACTGTCCACATGTTACTTGCTCCACCACCAGGACTACAACCGAAGGTGAACAGGCCAAGTTGAAGGTACGGTTCTTTGAAGAGGAACTTGGCCAAACCATATGCAATCTGAAAGTATTTTTTAAAGATTTAAAGACCATAGAAAAGAACAACCCAAGTGGAGGCAACACAACAGATACTGATATTTGTGCATCAGAAGGTATAGCATTATTTAGACTCTAAAACCATCTGCTGACACACAACTTACTGTTAGTTTCAGATGCGCTGAGGGGGGATACTTAGGGGGCTTCAGCTCCCCACACCACCACCAAAATGTAGTCGACCAGTAGTAAGTGTGGTGCTATTTCCTCACTGTTGGCCCAGTACTCATCAGATCAAATTATCACCGGTTATGGATAACCTAGCGACCACCAAGACAACGCACGTTTACATTTATCAATGTTTAACAGTTCTTTTTTTACTGGAGTCACAACCCCACAGTCACCCACAGGGCGTCCAAGCCACCTTCAAAGAAAATTCCTGGCCCTGCCACTGGTGCATGTATAGCTACAGACATACAGGGTGTCCCAGAAAACGTGTCATTGAATTATAATAAAAAAACTACGCCACCTAGAATCATGCGGTCAACGGCATTTGTTCTTATTAGGTTTTTGCAACCTTATAAAGTTAATGTCATGTACCCCAAGTTTAATTATGCAAATATTTGCAAACTGAACTTAGAAATTTGCCAAGGGAAGGTCACTTTTTTACCCCACCAATATGAAGAGTGTGCCGAATTCACTCAAATTCATGATAATTGACAGTGATATTCACGAGCTATCCCATCGGAAAAAATAGCCAAATATCATGCTTTTCGAAGCACCGGACCATAACGCGCAATGTCTTTTTGAGCGCAATCGCTCGCAGTCCGACGAAAGGAGGTTCCGAAGCCAGCCCACAGAGTGATAGTAGAAAAAGTAACAGTTCCTAAAATTGGGAGAAGGAAAGCATTATCCCAGCGAAAGTCGGACGTGATAAGCCATGCCTGCGTTATCTCTTTCTGCGATGCCGGGGTGGGCTGGGTTTCCAACCTCCTTTCGTCGGACTGACAAAGATTGCGCTGAAAAATTCATCGTGCGCTATTCTGTGCGACCTCCGTAGAGCACGATGTTCGGCTATTTTTTCCGATGGGATAGTCCTGAATATCCCTGTCAATTATCATTAATTTGAGTGAATTAGACATGCTCTTCACATTGGTGGGGTAAAAAAGTGACCTTTACTAGGCAAATTTCCGACTTAAGCTCGCAAAAATTTACATAATTAAACTTGCGTTACACGACATTCACATGAGGAGGTGGCAAAAACCCAGTAAGAACAAATGCCGCTGACCGCATGACTCTAGGTGGTGTAGTTGTTTAATTATAATTCAATGACACATTTTCTGGGACAACCTGTATGTATACATAATTTTTTCATTATACATATATGTGTACATACATGTAGAGACCCAAGTCTAATCTGCAGTAGCACCTGATAAGTGAACAATCTGTTCTTTGAATTATGTTAAATAAATATGTGCTGCCAATCAAAGGCATTTCACCATGAATGGCATTACCCTTTGAACAACTGTCATGTGGGTGGCACGTGAACGGAAAGCGGTTACCTGAATAGTTTTATCTCGGCATCACAGGACCAAGTGCATGGACCAAGTGCATCGCGATATCCTGTGAAGTGCTCTCTTGGAATATGTGTCATAAAAGTAATACTGAATGATATCTTATCACACAAAGCTAGTGGATTAGATAAATGATGATTAGGGGTTCTTGGCGCAGGAGCTATACCGCAGTAAACAGAAGTTGAAAAACGTGTATGTAAAATCTTCATATGACAATGACAATGTATAGTCTAACATACAAAACTAAAACATGCTGATTAACAACTCAAAGAATGGCAGTGTCCTCCGAGCAACTGTCATGACACTGGCAAGTGAAAAGGGAGCAGTTACCTTTATCATGCTGTTATCTCAGCAGAAATTAATAAATGCTACGCAGGAGGCATTAGGGAGATAATAAGAAGCTAGAAAAGAAAAATTATTCCACTGGCATAGGATTATTATTAACATTAATAGCTACATGGAAAATTTCACACACAAAAGATTTTACAACGCAGTCAACTGTGTGTGGCTCATCTAAGCAAGTAAATATGCTAACTTTAAGTGCTGGCTTTTTGATACCACCTCCTTAATATGCAAAGTGTGAAGACAGAAGGCAGAATTTAAGCCTGTGCTGCATGACCAAAATACATATGAGCACACCTGATGATATTTGCATATGTGGATTTTTCTGCACCGAATACTAAGGGCAAGCAAAAAAAGAAAAATACAGATGTGGTTCTTATCTTTGTCATTGCATAAATGAACACATGCTACACAGTTTTGATTGTTTCACTGGAGAGCTTTGCATGGACACCGAACTAGGAGGTGCCTTTACAGGTGCTGCCAATGAACTTTTGCCAGATGCTGCATTTTCTGCACATGTCACGAGTTTTTGTTACAAAATGCCACAATTATCAGAACTGCTCTGTAAGAGAATGTATTATATGATCAAGGCAAATCTGCCAGGAAATAACTGCTTAGCAACTCTGAGCACAAAATGGGGGCACAACTAGAAAGCTTGGACGACTGTCCTAATTTGTGTCTGCTAGCATACGATACTACAGGTGTGTCACGCCAACAGGTAAATTGAGGGCGAAAGCTTATGTGGGGGTCGTGCAGAAATTTGGAGTGTTTTGGTGCAAGGATATCAAGGGGTCCATGCAGGTCTTCGTGTGTTAAACATGAGCCAAAAGGTAGCACACAAGCCAGTTAGTTTCAGAAAAATATTTTAATTTGGGAGGTCTACGGGTGCTGCATCATCATCACTGATGCAGCACAGCTTCAGACTGATAGACTATTGACATCAGAGCTGTCCTAATAAATTAACTGTGTCGTTAGTTTACGTTATACACATGCTCCGCAAATAACTCCTTGTCCTGCAGAACGGAAGTATGAAACATTAGAAAAGGTGCAATAAGGAGATAATTCAACTTATTCCTCTTTTAGTTTTTTTGTTGCTATGTCATCTACATACTGGTATGTAACTGCCAACGAAAATTTAGGCTGTATTGATATTTATTGGAACGCTACAGGAGGGTAAGATATGGGAAATGCATGTGTGTCAATGGGACGGGCAATCAGACCAGGCCCCTTTTTCTCAGTTTGGGATTTTTATACTTGTCCCCTTACTACATCCACGGGTTCAATTGTTTTAGCTCTGAATCAACAGCAGCACTCTTCTCTGCCCATTTTACCTTTCAGAGAATGATTTATATCCTTTACAGATCATGCAAAGCAGCCATGAAATGTGAAAAGTGCATCACAGCTCTCTGTAAAGTTTATGCTGGCACTGACTGCAGGCTGTCAGGCACAGTTTTTATAAATTATTTGCTTAAAGTGACCTTTCAAGACGGCTTCTTCCAGTAAAAATTAAGAATTTGTAAGAGATACTGCTGACATTTATTTGCAGTGTCTAGAATTTGTCAGTGTGGTGGCTACCACACTGTAATGTTTGTACCATGTTTGTACCATGTAATGTTTGTGAGAGACACAGTATACCACAAGGGATGTGTGTTAAAACTGCTACACTGTACGATCCTGATGCAATGTAGCAGCATACTTTGCTGGAAGTCCTTACTAAAATATGAACAAACAAAATATGTAATATAAAATGTAATGTAAAATATGTCATGTAGCACATCATATTATGAAGTGAACGTTTGGTCAACATGCGAAGAAGCAGGAGTGGAAGCCTATCATAGCCTACCTACAGCAGACACTTTCAAACTGATTGAACTACAACTGTAACTAGCCTTTTTTTCTTTTCCTGTTGTGTATGCACAACAGGAAAAAAGTTGCAAAGTGCACAGTTGCTAAGTACATTTTTGTGAATATGTGGTCAGCTGCAAGATTGTGATCTAGCTGTGATATCCACAGATCAGGACTGTGCACACCATTTTCGTAGAAATAAAGTTATGAACGCTGCTGTGGAGGAAATGTAATATTATGTGACCTTAGTGGAATATGCGTGCAACAGTAAAAAGGTAAAAATATCTCCAGTCCCCACTCAGAGGAAAATCAGTGCGAGTGATGGGTAAAAGGAAAGGTCAGAGAAAGCTTTCTGTTGCACAAATGACAAACATAAGTCAAGGTCAAGCGGAATTTCCACATGACACTCGAAGTGCAGCGAGATGGTACGTAATTGAAACACGCTATGTCAACGTGTTCATCGTTAAGAAATAGGTAGTGGATGACACGATGAAGTTGAGTAATAAGATGGAGTTGAGTAATAAGATAAGGTTCAATGTCACTTTGTAATACTTCCTGGCAAGAAGAAAAAAATGCTGACGTTCGATGCCGTATAATTTGTTAGCTGACAGTCAGACGAACGCAAAGAGCAATGATTGTGACAATCACTGGTATTTACGTACGTCTTGGACCATGCGTTCAGGAACGCAGCACTACATAAGCGAACACAAGCACCTTGATTACGTGAGCGAAGCTGTGAAAAGGGGAAGCAAACCTTTCAACAGATAAGCAGGGTATCATAAACCGGATCGTCTTTCAAGATAAACTTACCAAGGGCATGGCGAGGTACTGACTGAAGAATCCAACCACAGGTCCGATGGGACGCTTCATCACACTCTTGACAGTTTCAAGGTCAAGTGCACATCCCATATTAATGTAATTCAACGAGACTAATATCGCTACCGATACCATGAACACCAATGAGAGTATGCTTTGCTTCCGAATGACACTCGTCGGCAGGAACTCCTTCGAAACTTGCGAAGTCCCATTGCCAATACGTTCTTCTAGTCGAATCCTCGTATGGCCTAAGAAGTTACCTCTCACAGTGAACGTCCCGTTGACATAACCATTCTCAGGTAGCGCACTGTAGTTCGTATGCAGATGAAGTACAGAGGCAATGTCTGGGTTCTCAGAAACAGCAGAGTAGAATCGCTCGGCGGAAAGCGATTTCGTTTGCAGCGAAAAGCCAACTTCGGTCACATCACCCTCCTTTAGTTTCTGAATACGAGCAGGGCTAAATGCAACGGACAAAGCCGCAACGACTTCAAGAAGAAACAACAGAAAACTTAGCCCAAGGGCTAGAAGAACTACAGGGCACATGGCTGTGTTATGGGACGCACTGTTGTTTACAGTGCACACGGGCGTTTGCAAGACGTGTCGCCTACCTTCAACGTTCCCGTTTACAAGCAGAACCTGTTTTGTGGTCAGTCAGAAACGGGGACAGGGGCCATGAGAAACGCACACGAGCAAAGCAGAATGAAACGACAGCGCGGCTGCAACACTTGAAGGACGGAGGGCTGATTAAAAAAAGACGTCACAGCACGAAACGCGATCACCGCGCCACAAGAGAAAGCTGTGGTGGCGATACGAACTGGGCGAGAGCAACAAGGTGTGCGCTGCTTCCAGGCGCTGTATGGGTGCGAATGAATGCTAGCTCTGCGATACAGATATTGGAATCCCTGTTTAATTGATCTCTATTGTACTGGAAACTGCAAATTGAAGTTGTGTAGGGCACTTTTCTTAAAATACATGTGTATGCACAGTAATGATGGCAACCATCCACAACTTGTAAAATTCTTGTGATGCGTTAAAAAATAGGTGAACAAAAATGTTATCGCTATCCAAACACTTGGCTTTTCTCTCTCTCTTTTTTTTTTTTTATTTGCGTGCACGGGTGGTGACTGCCAGCAACTCACGTGTTCATTTCAAGTGCCAGGCAATGTGCTTTAGAGACTGAGGTGTGAATTAGACCTGTGTTTTAGCAACGAACTGGAACGCATAGAATCTTCCAGGAAATTGAAAGGTGTCAAGCAGGATTGCGAGCCACCATGCAATGGCCTGATTGATATAGTCGTTTATTCAGAATCGCAAGCACTGGGGGGTATGGGCGCTGCCAGGATTTTTTTCCAGGGGGGGGGGGGGGGGCAGGGCAGAATGTTTGGCATTCTGGTAGAATTTTTGCGCCCGTAACTACATTGTCTTGGCTCAGGAACCCGACGTTTCTGGAAGCCAGGGAGGGGCAACGCCCCCCCACCCGCCCCTCGTGACGGGGCCCATGACTGGGGGGGGGGGGGGGGGGTTGCAAAAGATCGGGGGCAACGTTATCATAGTAACGTTCACGTTGTAACAGCTCAATTATATTAAATTATGTATCATCACCCCCTTGTTTCTTTGCCGGATTTAAGGGGGAGGGGGCAGACTGGACGCATGCCCGGGGCCCCCACCACTGCAATTGTCACTGCTTCATCTGCATCCGCTACATCTTCTGCAAACGATGCGGCTTTGGGTTCGCGCACATTCGTGCACTTGGAAAATACCCCAGTTGAAAGATATTCGTACAGTTCACTGCCATAATTCAGTTGTTCATGTTCTTAGGCACCTTGAGGCTTGTGCTGTGTGCGTCTGTCGTGTGTTTCGGCATCAGAACAGTTACTTTCCATAGTGTACGCTCCAGGGGCATAATGCTGAGGACACGTTCGAGTTTGCTCGAAGCACATGGCTAAACATCAAGGAAGGAAGGGCAGTCCTACGACAATGCTGCGTCCACGAGTGGAAAGTACAAAAGTCTTCAAGCACGAGTACGACAGAAAAAACCTCTGGCTACGTGGGTCCCTTGCTCAGCACACTCTCTGAATCTGGTGGCAAAATTAGCTGGCGAGTGCTACCCCGCTGCTGTTGCCGTCTTAGATTTCCTCGAACAAGTATACCAGTTCTTTACCGCATCCACGCATATACACAAGGTGATGAGCGATCTCATCACAACGGTGTCCGGCGACTGCTCAGCAAAGCAGCCCGTTCCATGCAGTACCGAAAACAGCCACCAGCACACGGTGGCCCTGTAAAACGGATGCTGTGAGAGCCGTCAGGGGATACTGTCTTTCTTTAAATAATCGATCGAGATGGTTGACTTGAAACGGGAATTTATGCGCCGCTTTGGGACGATATTTTAGACAGAGTGGACAAGGCCAGCAAAAAAAAAAAAAACGTTACAAGGTTAGACTTAATACCTTGTCACTGTTATGCAAAGGGACATTCTTAAAGAGCTTGATTTTACAGAGCTCATTACTGACTTTTCAATAACAACAACAACTACATGATTGACGATGAGATGAGAGTTTTCAATAAGGAGGTCAACGAAGGTTTGCGCTGGCAGCGTAATGTAGTCTTGAATAGCTTGCAAGATATAGGTACAAGATATTAGAAGATGTAAACTGTAAAAGCTAATGTGAAGTACTCTTTCTGGAAACTGCGTGGTAATAAACGAACCAACTACTGTACATTGAACTTTTTCATATACGTATATATCGCACGGAATATTCGCACCGAGGTCAGGCAAATCTATGACTATAATTTATCCCTATGAAACACCATGAAAAGTACTGACCAGGCAGAAGGGCCTCCACCATGTACGCTGCCCCGGGCCCTCACCACTGTAAATCCGGCACTGAGGGGTACACAAGAAAGAAAGAAAGGGAATGGGTGTCGCCAAACATTGGGGCATTGGGGGGGGGGGGGGGGGGTCTGGCTTAGTCACTGCCTAATACGATGCTGAATTATCGTAATAATTGTGATAATTCTGGACGAGAACTCATACGTCTGGAGGTGCTTTCTTTCGGTTCAATCTTGACCGCGGACGGTGGCAACGTGGGGTTGGGGGGGGGGGGGGGATCGCCCAACCAAGACGTCAGTTTACACACTGGATTTCCCTCTCTTCCCTCCCCCACTACGCGCTTCGACAAAGAACCGCCCCCCCCCCCAAAAAAAAAAAAGAAAACGAGGGTATGGATTCGCCCCTGCCTACAATGCCGCAAGTGCTGCACGTTGCCACAAAAATATAGGCTCACTCACCCCCAGGTGTAGATCTACTCCCAAACATTATTATTCTTTCGTCGTACTCCTTCTGCATAAATCTTCAGATATCGGCAAGAACTGACACTGGACATAGGACTTAGCCAGTCTCATATTCCCAGAACGGGTAGCTGGAGCTCATAACTTTGGATTTAAAGTGTGCGCATAAGATGCATTGGAGAGAGATTCCGTTTGTCTCAATGGGTTTCAAGAGAGATGAACAGTTCCTCTCCTGCGTCGGGGACTATAGCGATGGTCTTGTCACAAAGGCAGATGTGGGTGCTCAGTTTAGTTCAACCTGGTGGACCCCGCAGTAGGGGACTAGTACCGCTAAATATACATATTACGCAATCGCAACGCTTGGCGCACCCCACATATGTGCCAACAGGAGCGAAGATTGGACTAGCTAGTCCGTGTCTGACGGCATGTGTGAGCACGATACTGTGAAATGAGATGATGGACAATACGACTTGTTAACCAAACAAATATTTGCATCAGGAAAAATTCACTCCAAGCAATTATACAGTGCTCCTTGCGTACGCGTTGCATCCTGGTAGATTATTGTCATGGTGATGAGAGAACAATCCTTCAAAGGCTTCACGTTTCGTTTTCGCCGACCTTGACACCTCGTGGACTATACACTCTAAACAGAACTTCACCGCATAGCGCGCTGTGCGCCAACCATTGCCACGAATGACAGAGAGAGGGGGCGTACGCCCTCCTCTCCCTTCGAATCAGAAGCGATAACCCTATCATTCGTGGCAATGGTTGGCACACAGCGTGCTATGCAGTGAAGTTCTGTTTTTAGAGTGTAGGCTGAGAGAGGAGAAACCGAAACAGATTGGAGACGACCTTCTCCTCTTTTCTGATAATCAAGTTCCCATAGTTCAAAGCGGCGCCAAGCTCACTGGGATTTTCCGAAGTCGTCTATTAATCAATCACAAAGCCGTTGTGAAATCAGTTTTTTTTTAAAATTACTTCCATGATAGAATAAGAGGTAACGAGGTTCTTCGAGCGTTACGTGCTTGTCGGGATCCGGAGACAAGACATGTGCGCGCGCTGTTGGCAGGAGACAGACACCAGAGCTCTCCATGACGTCACCGACTCTTGGAAAATCCGAAACTATCAAGTAATGAGGGTTATTTCGAAAATTTGTGGAAGCGCGTAATGTTTACTGACGGCACTTTAAGGCTTTGGACTTGACTCACCCCTGCACAGCTTGTGGCACGATGGCACACACTCTAAAAACAGACCTTCACCACATAGCACACTCTTATAGCCAACCACCACGCCAAATGACATCGTTCTGGCCCCTGATTGGTTAAAAGCGGGAGGTGTACGACTTTTTGGGACATTTATGCAGTTATGTTAATTGCCTCAAAAATGCGTACGTCCCGTGCTTTCCAATAATGGTGCCGTGATGTTCCACGTAAGGTTTGCCTGCCTATAGTATGACGACATGTTGCACGTGCCGCAGGGTAGCACTACGGATAATTTGGACCACCTGGGGTTCTTTTGACGTGTGCCGGAAATCTCCGACACACGCGTGCTGGAAGCAATGTTTACCTCCCCACATTGCTACTGTCCTCGGCCGGGTTTGAACCCGCGATCTTAAGAGACGTTAAATACGGCGTGCTATGTACGCCGAGATTTCGGTGCGCGTTAAAAAACCCTCAGGTTGGCAAAATTGATCCGCAGCAAAATCAAACAGCCTAATTAAACAAATGCCGGAAGGTAAAGTTGATTAAGCATATTTCGAGTCATTCTACAGTGCCTGTAACATGCTGTAACGAGCCTCAGCTCCCCCCACTTCCCTCATACGACGAGGGACTTCCGACGCCCCTGTTTGCACGACGTCACAGAAAAGGCGTACGGCTTCAACGCTCAGAATTCAGAACGATACCCTTCTGAGTGCTGGTTAGTGCCATGAGCGGTGTTAGGTGGTGAAGCTCTCTTTTACGTCGTAATCACGGCGGATCCATGCATGCGTGTTGGCTCTTTTATCAGGTTGTTCCTCTTGGGAACAGGCTAGCGAGAGGAAAGCCACGCCTTCTGGAAGTAATCTCGCTTCGCCGGTTTCCGTTGCCGTTATCCGGCTTTTCTACACGCTTAAAACAAAACTTCACTGCATAACGTGCTCGTGGCATAACGTCATCCCACGTTATCTCCCCTGGTTTGATGAAAACAGGAGGCGTACGCCTTTTTGTAACAATTATGCATGCACTTATGTTATAATTGTCACAAAAAGGCGCAAGCAGTCGAACTCGGCAACCAGGCCAATCGTGTGCGCGCTGCCCTCTGATTCGACCTTCAAACGTACGTCACCACGGCGTTTTTGCCCCTGGAGCTTCCTCAGCTGCAGAGGCAATGCTAATTTATAAATCTCGCTTGTTTAGCATCTAAATACTTTTCAGGAGAGAAAATTGGCCAAATAGACTGTCGAACGATGTCAAACGTACTTGTTTCCTACACACATTTCTGGAGACGACTCTCCCTTTAAAAACATTGCAGTTGTGTCGTGACACCCACATAGGAATAATAAGAGAAGAAAAAGAACCCCTTCTCCGAAAATGAGTCCGCAAATCCCTGCTCAGAGTGATTTTCTCAACATTTTCCTTTTTTCAATCGATCCGAGTGATTTAAAGTGACAGCCCGTACCTAAACCGAAGCTGAACAAATACAAACGCTGTCACATGCTTTCTTATGATGCTCATATGCAGTATCACAGTGAAAAATTCGCAGCCAATTATTTCTAACCGCATTTTAAAGCCAGCGCATTCACTGTCGTGACGCTACTCTGAAGACGTGACAAACTCTCTCTCTCTCTCTCTCTAAATTTTGGTTTCTGTTTTGCCAGGTAATCGAGCCACCGATACGAGACAAAACATGTCAATTTATTTCTTTATTCAAAATACCCTCAAGGTAGGAACTTTACGGAGGGGAGTATAGATTGCATAAAACAATGAAACAAAAGAAAGAAAGAGGAATAGAATTGTATATATACATAGGACGGTATACAATGATCACAACGGTTGCAATTGTGCAGTAGACGAAAAATGTAGACGAATTGTTGAAGGAAGGTGATAACCAACTTAATGCTGTACGACGAGTAAATGAATGAGCTTATTAATTAGTTGTCGGTGAATTTCATTAGAATTAGAGTGCAACTATAATCTCGGAACCAATCGTACAGCTGCAGATTGTATCCCTTTCAGTTCAAAGGCCAACCCTCCCACGCATCCTCATCACTATTCTAATCGTGTTTACGTGGTGGTGGTGGTGGAGCAAGGGCTCGCCGTTTTCGGCCTCACAGAGGTATGCAACGTCACGACTGACGCCCTGGGGGAATGGGGGAATCGCGTTTAGAGATGATTCAAGCTGTGCTATTTCAGGTTTCAGACGAGCCTATGACAGCAACGCTCCCGTGACAATAACTTATGACGTCACATCACCGGACGCACGTGAGCTTATGAGGCAGCCGTGAGAAGGTATTTTCCATATTGCATTACGTGCGCACAAAATGTAATGTGGCGTTATCCATTCGAAAAAAGTGAATTTGGAAGAGCTTCAAAGTGAACTAATAAACTGAAGGTTATATATATATATATATATATAGTGAAATATATAGTGCAATATAAACTTATAAACATATATATATATATATATATATATATATATATATATTATAGATAGGGGAGAAAAGACACCAGAGACTGAAGTAGGGAGTAGGGGAAGTTATTTATTAAGCTGGCATTTAAACTAAGGGTCTGGGGAAGTCTACGTTTCGGCGGAACGTTTCGGCAGTCCCGAAGAAGGCGGAGCTTCCGCCGAAACGTAGACTTCCCCAGACCCTTAGTTTAAATGCCAGCTTAATAAATAACTTCCCCTACACTCTTAAAAATGAACTTCACCACATAGCACACTCCTAGCCAACCATCATCCCTAATGACAACGTTCTCGCCCCTGATTTGTTGAAAACGGGAGGAGGAGCCTATTTTGTGTCGTGCATAATGGCACAAAATAGGCTCCTCCTCCCGTTTTCAACAAATCTAGGGCGAGAACGTTGTCATTCGGGATGGTGGTTGGCTAGGAGCGTGCTATGTGGTGAAGTTCATTTTTAAGAGTGTACTCCCTACTTCAGTCTCTGGTGTCTTTTCTCCCCTATCTATATTCAACATCCTGGTCGTTCGAACCTAAATTTTTATAGCGTATATATATATTATATATATATATATATATATATATATATATATATATATATATATATATATGTGTGTGTGTGTTTATTATTATTATTATTTTCAAAGCCGCTTACAAGCTGTACTATATTGACATCCTCGAGAACGCTCCTTGGAACGCAAAATGAAAGGACGGAAAAGACATTCCACTCGTGTGAGTGGCTTCTTTGACGTAACGTGAGAAGGTGGTTCGAAATAGTCCCGTCGCTACTGTACCGGATATCAGGTGCGTGATACATGAGAACGAAGCCACAGCATTTTTGCTGCGGAAACCGATCTTGAAATTTCATTTTGCCACCTTCACGGCTTTATTGGGGAAGTTGACGAGGCGTTGAAACGTGCTGCGCACGAACAGAGGCCTCAACACTGAGTTCCCGATAAACCGTGCGAAGAAGAGAGGACTGTACTGTGGTAGTCAATTATGCAGAGGTGGCGCATTTGCTGGGCAATGCTCCACTGTATTGTCAAATAGAGTTTCGTCAGACCGAAGTCGTTCTTGGTGAGTGTTTTTGCTTGCCCACATGGTTCCCTTCAATTTTCAAATCCCTTGAAGGGAAACTAAAGTGCAAAAATTTCTCCTCACGGAATGAAAGATGCCGTTACCTTGACACAAACACAAAAGGAATTCATTTGTTGCATCGTTCCTTACTTATGAGTGAAAGAAACCGCAATTTACGCTTTCACTCTCCCTTTCCCTCTCAAGAAGGCCGACAATGCGGAGCGGGCTCTGATTGGCCTCCACAAACGATTTGTCCAATCATCGCGGGTGATCGCCTGAGGTGTGAAGCGTGGCAGAAGGTTACGTGTGAAAGGTAGAAAGACAGACTTTTCTCTAGAGATGTCCATACTCCTTTGCGTTAGATACAGGAAAAGGTTATCGATAGCATCCCGCAGTCTTCGTTGGAGTGCAGGCCACTGCTTACCGGAGGACCAAATGCAAATTTCGTCGGCGCATATGCTCGATCGTACTCCCCTCAGCAAAATGGCAGGGACACCAGCCATTACAACGTTGAAAAGGAGAGGACTCAGAACTCCTCCCTGGAAGACACCGGCTGTTAAACCATGACAGTCTGTATTGCCACTAGATGTTCGCATGAAGACTCTCCTGTTTTGTATGTACTCAAGAGCCAATGCAGGCACCGGTCGCGAATTCCTATCACATACAAGTCATGCAACAAATACCTGTGGCATACGTTTATCATAGGCGCGCTTTATGTCCAGAAATACTGCAGCTGTAAGGCGACCACCTGATTTTGAGGAGACCAATCAGAGACCTCTCCGCATTGTCGGGCTTCTTGAGAAGGAGAGGGAAAGCGTAAATCGCGGTTTCGGGATGAGGGTTGGCTAGGAACGAGTTATGTGCGGTCAAGTTCTGTTTCACGAGTGCGTACACAGTAAGGCATACGAATAATCGGGAAACGATATGTATAGCATATGAACGTAACAACAAACATACTTACATGCGTACACAGGGTGTTTCACCTAACATAAAAAAAATGCTATTAAAAATCTACTGGTCTGAACAGTATCGGGTCAACGCTGTTTATCTCGGGGGAGATTTCGCCATGACTTCTGAGCACTTTTATCGAATTTATATTCGCGGGGAATTGAATTTTCCCAATTGATTTCCGAAATTTCTCCAGTCAAGAGATTGAAACATTTAAATAATTTATTTTACTAAAGAAGAAGCTTTCGGACGGAGTCCGTCCTTCCTCAGGTGGTTCTTCAGTAAAATAAATTATGTTTCAATCTCTTTAAATACTTACCTTATTCACTTGGGAGTGCTAGATGTTTCCCATTTTTGCCTGACGTATTTTTATATAGAAACAGAAAGAGCACATCAGATTTACCCCATTGAATTGTAAAATACATTCCCTTCTGCTTTGGTAATAGCTGGGGGAAAAAATGCGAAAACTGACGTCGATCCGAGGAGCGCAAATTGTCGGCCGAGCCCAGTTTTCCATGTCATATGAATGCAGGATGGAATGGAAGAAAAAAGGTCTCCCGCCCCTTCCTGTTTCCTTCTCGCTCTTCTTTCAGGTTATGTTGCCACGCTGCCGTTATCAGTAGTAGGTGAGAAAAGGGAAAGGGAAAGGTTACGTAGATATGGCCTCCTCGCATCGCTTCTTTCGATGATCTGAGCGCAGCCCACAATTTGCGCTCCCAGAAACGACGTTTTTCACTTTTTTTTTCAGCTATTACCAAAACAGTAGTGAATGTATTTTGCAATAGAATGGGGTAAATCCGGCATGCGCTTTCTGTTTCCGTCAAAAAAGAAACCCGTGAGGTTGACTTGGCAAATTTCGAAGTTCAATTGGGAAAATTCAATTTCTCGCGAATTAAATTTGACAAAAGTGCGCAGAAGTCATGGCAAAATCTCCCCCGAGATTATAGCGTTGACCCCATAGTGCTCAGACAAGTAGATATTTTAATACGATTTATTTGTGTTTTTTTTTTTTCGCGTTAGGTGAAACATCTCGTATATGAAAGAGTTTCATGCAACATGTCAAGAAAAAAAGAGAAACGAAATCCATTTGTCCGGAAAATACATGGCGTCAACGGTAGTTACAATTGGGTAAGTTCCATCACAAACCAAAAATAACTATCAAATTTTAATTGCAACAAATTAAATTTTCAAAATTCCCAAGTTCTACGTCAAGTTATACTGTGCAGGCAGCTGTGCCACAAGGATAAAGACCCGCCCTCTTGTTTCCTACTTTCTCAACGCTCTTACTAATGAGGGCAGCAAGGTTACAGTATAGTAAATGCAACTGTAACAGTGCGAAGAAAATTTGAACAGACATTTAACTTCTAAAGATTCCGACCTGTTTGAAGAGCTCCCATTTTCGCAGCCCGCCGGTTATACACGTTTCAATCTTATATACGATGTTGCAAAACGGCGTTCCTAGAAGATATTGTAAAGTAATTGTTCTGAGGCTAGAACATACAATACACACATACAACAATAGAATATATCATACCGAACAACTTCGAGATTAAATATTTGCACGAAACTAACTTCGTTTCGGATGTCCAACAGAAAGCTTGAGGTATATGCCAAATCCACACTGCTCTCAACCTTTGCACGACACATATCCAATCTTATAGAGTTCATAAGACAACATAAAGAATAAAGTCTGGAGTGTCTTGGACTCATCATTGCAAGTGGGTGGAGAAATATATATCACTATCGGGGAAACCTCATTTGGTGCTGTTATTATACGGCAGTTTGGAAGAACGTTACGTGATCGTCACTCTTCTATCCGCTTTTTCTCCCAGGGCCGTTATTCCACCGCAGTACATGTCTAAGAGGTCCTATAGGAACCAATGCCACTGCTGTCGATTGATTGACGTCTTTACGTACCACGCCAGTCATTACTGTGCCCAAATGGTTACTTTAATGGTGACCTGCCAGTGTCGTACCGCTGGGAAGTACAGGACGAAATGTCACCATTTCCTAGCTTCGTCCCGGGTATTTACTCGCACGATATATACTTATACACCGCAATCGATGCAGTACTTGAGTATAGCTATCGTATTATTTTGGCGGAATTGCACGGAAGTATTAGAAACGTCGTGAAAAATTTGGTCCCACTTCATACCGGGCTCTCAGAATGGACTTGGAGTTGCAGAGTGAGTGTACTATAGACGCCGTGTTTGTGTTCGACTAAATTCAGAAACAACGCGGGCTCAAAAATAGAAAATCATTTGACTCAATTCGGACTTTTTCCCTCCACTCGTGTGGCGAAAGTGAGTGCATGGTGCCATGACCTATACACGTCGGAAGCAATGGATATTCATTCCTGTATGACAACTTACATAACAAATTCCATCAACTGATCACGCTGCTGGTGGACGAACGGAAATTAATTTCCGATAACAGCGCCACGTGAAAGCAATAACACGAATATGGGACCAAGGTTATAATTTCCTGCGTGAATATCCTGAGTATAGACTACGTTGACCCACAACCGATTCCTGCGGTGCAACGTATAGTGCAATTCATCATGTTATAGGCGGAAATTGCGTAAGATGTAATCAACTATCCTGCTGTCTCGTATCTCATCACACGACGTATTTCTATCGTTACATGTCTGTGCGTTTTCTTTGCACGAAAGCCTACAATAATGAATTACAACAAAATTGGGCTACCCACGCCATTTGGGCCCTCAAGCAAACAAGAGTCGTCACCGCGCACACTGTTTGGGACCTGGACGTATGATTCCTGGCGACCCCATATTCCTCTGGGGCCCGAAAGCGCTTGGGTACGCTATTCTAAAACTCCCCACCATTTATGCATATAGCTATTATAGCTATAACTCTCGTAGCTACACTCTTAAAAATGAACTTCACCGCATAACACGCTCCTAGCCAACCATAATCTCGAATGATATCGTTATCTGCCCTGATTTGTTGAAAACGGTAGGCGTACGCCTTTTTTGTGACAATTATGAACAGCATAAATGTCACAAAAAAGGCGTACGCCTCCCGTTTTCAACAAATCAGGGCAGATAACGATATCATTCGAGATTATGGTTGGCTAGGAGCGTGCTATGCGGTGAAGTTCATTTTTAAGAGTGTAGGGTATTAGCTGAAATGTCTATACCTATAAGGCGAAACAAGAATTCTCTCTCACACAGTCGGGTGAAGTCGGCATTGTTAGTAACACAGGCAATGTAGGACGGCAGATTATTCCAATCACGAGAGAGAGGGGGCGTACGCTTTTTTGTATAAATTTGGTTAGGTGATAATTGATTCAACGTGGTGGCACACTCTTAAAGGTGACGGAGGTGGTGCACTCTTAAAAATGAACTTCACCGCATAGCACGCTCTTCGCCAACCATTGTCTCGAATGATATCGTTGTCAACACTGATTTGTTGAAAACGGGAGGCATACGCCTTTTTTGTGACAATTATGAACAGCATAAGTGCCACAAAAAAAGGCGTACACCTCCCGTTTTCAATGAATAAGGGCAGATAACCATATCATTCGAGGGAATGATTGGTTAGGAGTGTGCTATGCGGTGAAGTTCATTTTTAAGAGTGTGGCGTTGAAAGGGCTCGCCGTTGTGGGCCTCACAGATGTGGGCAACGTCACGACTGTCGCCCCGGGGAATGTGCGTCCTGGGCCGACTTCTAAGGGAACTGTGCCCTTTCAGCACTATACACTCTTAAAAATGATGGTGGTGGTGATGGTGAAAGGGCTTGCCGTAAGGGCTTAAAAATGAACTTCACCACATAGCACGCTCCTAGCCAAACATCATCCCGAATGACAACGTTCTCGCCCCTGATTTGTTGAAAACTGGAGGCGGAGCCTATTTTGTGCCACAATACAATGGTACAAAATAGGCTCCGCCTCCAGTTTTCAACAAATCAGGGGCGAGAACGTTGTCATTCGGGATGATGGTTGGCTAGGAGCGTGCTACGTGGTGAAACTCATTTTTAAGAGTGTAGTGCTGAAAGGGCTCGCCGTTGACACAAAAATGCACACGGCACCCTCTCTCTTCCAATCAAAAGCGATAACCCTATCACTCGTGGCAATGGCTGGCGCACAGCGTGCTATGCGGTGAAGTTCTGTATTACATGCTATCTACAAATTAAGGGGGCGCAACCAGAGCTGTGAAGTAATTAATTATATTTAGAATAATTAATTACCGTGCCTGAATGCTCTCAGAAATGAGCAATTGTAGCTGTGCTTTAATCACATTTTACCTGTAACTTGTACTCAAGGGACAGTTACACGAGTTAGTTTTAAATTTTTTTCTGCAGTGCTTCTCTCCTGAAAGTTCATGGCTTTTCTACATACATTGTTTAGAATGTTAGGAATAGAATGCTTAGAATACATCATTTCAGAATTAATTTAAAACATAATGCAAACAAGGCGTGAAACGTGCACGTGCACGCTCATCTCACCTGACCAGCGCTGTAAACTTTTCACTCCTGCTGTGTGTTCCTCCGTCCGTCCTGTCTCGCTGTTGCCCTCATGTCATGTTGCCTCTGTCAAGATTACACCAGCTTGCTTGCATCCTGCTACTGACTTCATAAATTTACTTTTCGAAGCTATAAACTTAATAATCTACTCAAGTGCTAGTGTGCTTTCTGCTCTGCGTTCCGTTTTCCAGATATAAGTTGCATGGCTCACGAATATTCCTGTTGCTATTCCTGTATTCCTGCCTGTTATGTCGATTGAACTTCTGGTAGGCTTGTATATAAGATACTCCAAAAAGTATTTTAGTTGAGTTACTGAGTACCAGGCAAAAAGTAACTGAGCAGAGTAATAAATATTCAACTTTGCAAAGTATATGAGTAGAATATACTCACAAAAGTAACTCGTTACTTTCAAGATACTATCAAGTTACAATTTTTGAGTTGAACTGCCCAACAAATATCAAAGTGTAATAAAAACCGATACTCGTGGGGATACTCTCATTTTCCTGCGATATTTTCTTTGTGCGTGCTCTCCTCGACGGACCCCGCAAAGTAATATCGCTTGTGCGGATACACCATGCTTTGCTCCAGAGGCGGAGAGTTTTCATTTTCCCGGAGGGGGCAAGGGCGCACCGCGAAGTAAGTACTCTGGCGAGGGGGGGTATGTTTATTAAGAAAAAAAAAAGAAAGGAAAGGTAAGCCAGATGGATGTCGGCTTGCTATTAAAAAAAAGTGAAAGGGCGAAGTCAAAAGAGGCAAAGAAAATAAGAAAAACAAAAAGAAGGCAAGTAAAGCAAAAGAAAAATAAAGAACACATAAACTAAAGCTGAAGAATCACACACTCTAGCGGGGCCCTATGATGTATGCAGAAAGAAAAAACAAAAGAAAAGAAAAAACAGAGAGAACGTAAACAGTGAACATGTGCGCAACTGAAGGCATTACACCTTTGAAAACTGAGTGCAAAAATAACAAAATGTATTGAACCCTCGGTGTTTGACCCGAAATGCGCGCAATATAATGAATATGGTCAATGAAATGGAGCAGTGGGAGTTGAACCCGCTCCCAACGAATATGCGTTCCGAAGATCCTACCGTTACACCTCACTGGCAGCTGCTGGTACCTTTTCGGCTGCTTCGTTTCATTGATCTGATTGCTTTGCTCGAAATTCAGTCTATGTGTTGTGTCATCCTCTGTGTTTCTTCACCTCACCTTCTACTGTGATAATGAGTATGGTGGGCGGATACATATTTTACAAATTGCAAGATGCATTTTTGGTTTTGTGCCTCTTCGCTGTTTTGACCCGGGCGCGCCGAGCCCCAACGGTTGGTGTCAGCCTCTTAGCGGGACTTCCCGGGGGAGGCGGCGCCCCCCCTAGTTCATGTTCCGGGGGGGGAAGGGGGGGGGGCAAGGCCCCCCCCCCCCCCCCCCGCAGTCGGCGCCTATGCTTTGCTCAGAGGAGGAGGAGGAAGAGTCACACAAAACGAACGTAAGCAAGCAGCTATTGTTTTAACCTACTCAGCAACTTACTCTTCTTCAAAATCACCCGTGCATATCATCGGATGCATTAATTTTTCTGTACACTGGATAACCAAGAGTGCCCATATTTTGCATATATCTGGATGAATGAATAAAGAAATAGTACGTGGACTTACATTGACAGAATAAGCCTGCGAAACGGTGCTGCACGGATGACAAGAAAAAGGACTACAGAAAATCGCGCCTTTTGGCGGGTCTTTACATTCCAGGCAGAAGCAGAAGTAACCGATTTTTTTTCTCTTCAACCCATACACCAATCTGGACAATTCTCACGTGCAATAAAGTGGACATGCAGGGCCACCTATGAGAAAAGTTTCAAGCAAGCGCATAGCGCAACGCGTCTCCGAGACAGGCGGCGTCGAGCAAAAAATGCTGAATCTCGCCCCGTGTCTCATCTTGCCCATACCCTAAATGCGCCATCATGCGCCACCGGAAGATTTTCAGGTTGGTATATAGACAATGAGTTACGTGTGCAAATGCCACTTAGCTTTATCTGCACACACCATGTGTTGTGAATCCGGCAAACCTCAAGCCACATCTTGCGACGAAACGATATACAATTACATAAATTATAATTAAACAATCAGTTATGCAGAACAAAAATTTGCTACCTGTACGACATCTAGTCCGCCTCACCCACATGTACACAGTTGCCCTGGCGTAGTAAAGTCCTTGAGGTCTTGCTTGCACGACCAACAATAATATATTCTCCCCTCGAATATATTCCCTCGAATAACATACGTTGAGATTGAGAATCGCTGGTCTAAGATAATAATGTCTCGTTTGTTGTTTCCCATTTGGTTGTTGTTGTGTCTTCCTTTGGCGACGAAACGGATGGGCTGCGCCACGAGAGTAGGAATTGTCCCACAAACTATAACTCAGTTACTATTTTTACAATATACTGTAATTTAGTTACTTTTCAAAAGTAGCTCACCCATGACTGTCCCATGTATAGCGTGTCCCGTCCCGTCCCGTGTAAGGCGCCACTTTGCTTCGACAGGCACGCCGCACAGTGTACCCCGTAATATCGGAGAGGAAATGTACTTATATGCACATGGGGGGGGGGGGGGGGTAAGTGGCATAGCACCCAACTAAAACACACGAAGTTAATCTCTGTCTCTCTCTCTCTTTTGGATCTTCCTGTCTCCTGAAAAAAAATGATGAAAGGGAATATCATAGGAGTAACTTAAGAAATGAGTACAAGTTACTTCCAAAAAGTATTTAAGATGCTAAATACCGGCTTTTAAAATATTTGTAAGATACCAAATTACTCCCAAAAGTATTTAAGATAGAGTGACTTGAGTAGATTATTTAAGTTACGTACAAGTCTGACTTTTGGTAGGAAAAACTACTTTTCATTATTTTGTGAGAGAGTCTGTAATGTGTGGCCATGAGCGAAGTAGCTCAAAAGTAACTTAGTTACCTTTGACGAGTGAGTAACTGTAGCTCAATTACGTTTTAGTTTCGATGCCGTGTAACTGTAACCGTAGCTTAATCACATTTTTTTTAGTAACCTACACAGCTCAGGGCGCGACATCCTCTTCGGTATTCCCCGTGCATTTCTTTTTGAAATGGCATAGCGCCACGAGGAATTGTTCAATTTGCGTGAAATATGTCTTGGCTGGTAGATTTTAGTGATTTCTAGTGCTTCATGAGACCATATTTTCGGTGTGGGCCTTACAGCAATTTTCGTTCAACGCTCGGAAGATGACAAAAAATCGTGTTTCGTTCACCCAGATCTTCCCTCAGTTGGTCGTTTAGCGTAATCTATCCTTGCTCGGCGCACTTTTTTGCGTCAACCGCCGTTGCTATCTCTGCATCGTTTGTCACACGTGAGCGAAAGAGGTACTCGAACCCCCAAAGGGATAAGATAAGAAACGATGTTTTCAATACACGTGCTGTTTTCTTCGCAGTTTTGCTGCAGGGTGTCTTTATCTAGGCTGTTGACCCTCCATACAGTGCACGCATAATCATTTGAATAGATGATTGTGGACGCTTACGTATCCCATTTTGTAAACATTCGCGTTTGTTTAGTGCATGGAGGAATGCAGCATGACACTTCCTCGAGGCGGTTTTCTTTCCGTTTCTTTCCGCTCACACTCAATAATACCTGAACGTTAAGGGTAAACAACGGGAGTTAGCAGAGGCAGGCTACATTTAAGGACAAACACGAACACGTAAGCCTGAGTTGTTTGATTTCAAGTTAAGGGTCCATCTTTTCTTTCCTCCAGCAGCTCCCCCAAAAAGTATGATATAAGTACAGAAACCTAAATGGCTGGAAAAGGAAAAATGAGTTATAAAATTCGGTCCTATCTCTGTCAGCCTCTATATAACATTCTCAGGTAAACCTAAACAAGCCCCCGTCACAACCTCCGGTGCCACGAAGACTTCCGGTCCTTCCGCGACTAAGGACGCTCGGAACCAGCCGCCACGCAGAATTATATCTTTCGTTCTCCTGATTTGTTGAAAACGAGAGGCGTACGCCTTTTTGTGGCAATTTGAATTTCCACAAAAAGGGGTGTACGACCCTCTCTCTCCTCAAACTGATTGAAACCACTGTATCAATCGGCACAGTGGTTGGCGCAGAGCGTGTTTGCTGTGAAACCGGATGTCGTTTTGGCACCAAACCGGAAGCGGTGAAAACTGCATGTATAGACGGATGTGTAGAAGGATCCGCCTATGCTTTTCATTTTACGCTCTTAAAACAGAACTTTACCACAGAACACACGGAAGGCCAACCACTGGCCAACTATTGCACAGAATGACACCGCAATAACCTCGGACTTGTGGAAAGTGCGGTGCCTACGCCCTTTGCTGACATTTAACACGACTGCATAAGCGTCACAAAAAGGCGTACCGGATTTGTTTGTTGAAGTTCAACGAACAAATCCGGGGAGAGAACGATGTCATTCGGGATTAGGGTTGGCTAAACTCTAAAAACAGATGGGGTGGTGGTGGTGAGGCTTGTGAAAGAGCTCGCCGTTGTCGGCCTCACAGAGGTGGGCAACGTCACGACTAACGCTCTGGGGGAATGTGCGTCCTGGGCCGACTTCTAAAGGAACTGTGTCGACATATGTCTCAAAGTGTCTGAGGAAAACAGATGGTGGTGATGGTGGTGCTGGTGATGGTGAAAGGGCTCGCAGTTGTCGGCCTCACAGGGGTGGGCAAACGTCACGACTGACGCCCTGGAGAATGTGCGTCCTGGGCCGACTTCTAAGAGAACTGTGCTGACATATGTCTGAAAGCGTCTGAGGAAAACCCATGAAAAACCCCAGACAGCACAGCCGGCACCGGGATTCGAACCCGGGTACTTCCCGGGGAAACAGAGCTTCACGTCATAGCACGCTCCTAGCCAACCATAATATCCCGAATGGTAATGGTGATTGTGATGACAACGTTTTCTGTCTTGATTTGATAAAAAACGAGCGGCGTAGGTCATTTTCGTGGCAATTATTTATTGCATAATGCCACAAAAATGGCGTACGCCCTCCGTTTTCAGTAAATCAGGGGAAAGAGCCATGTCACTCGGGATGATGGTTTGCTAGGAGCGTGCTATGTGGTGAAGTTCTGTTTTAAGAGAGAGGCCGTGGAATACCGTGGTATAGGCAAGTGGCTTTTCGTGATTTTTTTTTCTTGCGTTTTTGGCAGGTATTTTTGGGGGTGTTGTAATATCTTTTGGGGGAGGGGGTGTTAGGAGTTTGTGGAGTGCTGGAGAAATACCTGAAGTCAAACACGGTGCTCAATGGCTAGATAGAAGTAGACCAGGGAACTAGTGGTTAGTCAGGAAGCGGAGATGAAGCTCCGCTCCGGGATGCGTTTCCGTTGTTCATTCTTGGAATACGCACCCTTACAGCTACCGCGCCTCCGATGAAGCTAAGCTTAAAGAACATGGTGTTCGAAGCAGTGTTGTGCATTTGAAATCCGGGATTTGATTTAAATTCACACGGGAGGCATGCGGATTTGATTTCAATTTGATTGGCGGCCAGTTGGTGGGTAGGGTTTGGATTTGGATTGAAATTCGCGTTTTTGAAGAGGGATTTGGATTCAATCCCTTCTGGAAATTTGGACTTGGATTGAATCATGCTTTTGCAGAGGAATTTCGGTTCAGATTGATGATGAGCGGATATAGAAATAAAAAAATGTAGACGCAGGTCGCACCGGTGCGGTGCTCGGATTGAATCCTTTTGCTGCAGATGGAATTGGGCTGGCTTGAATTGAATCACATTTTACACGTGCACTTCTCGTGGACTATAGACACGAGGAGTGTACGCCCTCGATCCGAACCACACTCTCATAATGAAAGTCCCAAGGTTCGCCCTCAGTTTACTCGACCCCAATAACCAGACAATGCATGTACAGCTGTCTGTCACGAACTGAGCTGTGACGTGATTAACTAGCTACAAGTAACTAAATTACCCTAATTAATTACGTTTTAAGTAATTAATTACTGCACTCAAACTACTTTCCAAATTGAGTAACTGTAGCTGTAATAAAATTATGATTTGCCTTGTAGCTTGTACTCGAGGGATGGTTCTGTCTGCAATGTTGTCTGTTTCGAAGATAAGATAAGATAAGTTTAACTGGATTGTGGTGTATTGGAGCTAGGTGGCTGCCCTAAGGGCGCCTGCAGCTCCAGTTCTTACGCGTTAAAATATAATAATTGGGAGTGAGGGAATTTAGAAGCGGTCTTTTATACCGCTGCCTTTTAAGAAAACGCAGAGCGCTTTCAGTGCTTTGGATTGTTGATGTCTTTCCGGAGATGTCGCAGTGAGACGGTATCCATTGGAGTGGTATATTGTGTATATTGTGTGTGCGTGTTTCGAAAAGCTGGGGATTTTCTACCACATTCTAGTTTTCCATTTTTCTAATGGCTACTGGTCTCCTCTCTACCCTATGATCTGCCTGCGTACCTGTGTGCTGTGCGTGTGTTTTTGTGTGCTGTGGTTTTGCCTACCGTTCTGATGTCTTACTGACTCCACTGACTATCGACCCTATTTAGCATCGTTCATCACCTCATCATCAAGACACATCTCATCCTGCCCCATTGTGCCTTGGGGTAGTGGGTCGCACCTTACGTGGCGAATTTCCCCATTCATTATCATTATTATTTGTTGTTGTTGGCCTGCACCGATTTACGATTCATTTGTAACATACTGCCCAGCAATTCGGGACAAAACGTTACGCAAGCTTCACCTGATAATGCTCCCATAGAAGCCATGTAGTATGAATAGAAAAGCGCGTGCAGCACGTTCCGTTGACACCGCTTTTGATTCGTTCGCTAGTGAGACATTGCCTGTGTCATAGCGAAACATTTGATCCAAGTTTCGGTGGCAAATATTGGGGTCTTCGAGGTTCCATTTTGGTTCCAAATTTCAAACTCGAAAAGGAGGCTTCACGCGATGCATTGAAGCGCTGGTTCAAGCCCCCGACCTGGTGATTTAACGTAAATACACCATGCATTCTGCAAGAAACGCGTGAGTTAACTGCTCTGTACGGCTACTCAAACTCCGTACAGGAAGACAAGTTCGCATATTTGTTGCGCATGCAAAAAACAGGTATCTTGCTGTCACGAGACTCTTCCTTCGATGCACGCAGCTTGTGAGAAAATTGGCCAGTGGCGCGCAGGCAAGGAATATCGTGACAAACAAGCGGTGGTAAACAAGCACAAAGGGCGATATTAGTTGATTTCTTTCGCCTCCTAAGAAGTTGGGACTAAATGTAAAGCATATATCACCAACCTACCGCCATGGGATGCCCGAATTGAAAATCGAAGAGCACGTGAGGCTGATTACCGATACTGCTGTTCATTGGAGAGCAGTGCGTTGTTTCTCTTATCGTGATGCTTTTAAATGCAGATTTGTGGCTGAATTTTGTGAGGTTCCTTTGAATTTCTCAGCTTTTCATCTCGACTTGCTGAGGAAGCTACACTTGGGTGCCCGAGTGTGGGGTTCCTCTATACACTTCAGCATGAACTTGGCGTACTCCAAATACCGCTTGCGTGAATTTGGAATACGAAACAGATCCAGCTGCTCCTACAACGCCACGTCCTAAATAAGCTGTGAAAATGACAAGGGAAATCAGATAGAGAGACAATATTCCGAAACTAATGGGTAACATCCCAGCCACAAACATCTGTTTCCAAGGGACCGAACGCACAGAACCGGCTCGCCACCTTTAATGTTCTCTATGATTCGTCCTTGAAACAGCTGATTTATGCAGCCATATTTGCGTATGGATGCGTCGGATCGGTTTTCCTGTGTTTGGTGGGTAACATGTATTACCCAATATTTATTTGTGTCCTTTGTCATCCATTGTCCATCCCCCCCCCCCCCGTCTTATTTTGTACAAGCCTGACATTCTGCTGCTGCACACAAAAGAAAAGAACGAAGGAAAGCATTTCAGACATAGTGTGCACAATTGGTACAACAAGCGGAAGACCAACTGTCCAGCACCGAAGCAGAAGCCGTAAAAGTGAACTCCCTTCTTTTGGGTATGTCGCTCATCGTATAGTCCAGCGCACCATTGCACTAAATTTCGTTGAAGCATTTCCCTGCATAAGGCGCATCAATATGTTTTTACAGCACCCTGCTGTGTGGGATCAAGAAGCTCCAGGAGCGTATAGAACGTGTCGTAATGGGACCACGTCATCTTTACTTCACCAGTAAGATGTCAATGAGAAAACATACAACGCCATGGTACACCCGAGCAGCACAATGTACTGAAAGTCGAGTGCAATAGGGGTGGGCGGTATGTGTCTTATCAATGTTCTTTAGCTTCACGAGTCTGTTCAAGGCCTTCCACCTACCCGTTCACCCATATTGCACTCGACTTTCAGTACATTGTGCTGCTTGGGCAGTTATCGCCTATCAGTACTTCAGAGACACGTGAGTGGGAAACAACGCTGTCATTCCAAAATCGCACAATATCTTTTTTTTTATGCTCAGGTTAATCGAACCACAGTCCGAAGCACGCAAGTCCGAAGCTCACGCAATGTAAGCCATGTGCTCACCTGCTGTACAACGCCTGCGGTCTGCGCATCAACATAGTCATAATGTTGAGTGCAGGTTTATCTGAAGCTGTAGTACGAGCGGCCGGAACCTCCGAGAAACATCCCTAGCAGCACAATGTACCGAGAGTCGAGTGCAATAGGGGTGGGCAGTATGTGTCTTATCAATGTTGTTTAGTTTCATGAGTCTGTTCAAGGCCTTCCACCTACCCGTCCGTCCCTATTGCACTCGACTTTCAGTACATTGTGCTGCTTGGGATATTACAGCACACACGATATTTTGTCTCCGGTAAATAATGTACACGGTTCACTCAGATTACTCTTAATCGGATCTGTAGTGACACATCATTGTTTACCAGCTCCCGTTGCATATAGTGGTTAGGGTGATCGCTTTCCACGCCGAGACTGGGAGGTGACACGGGTTCGAGTCCTGTCACCGGCTGTGCTGTCTGAGGTTTTCCCTGGGTTTTCCGAAGACTTTCCAGACGAATGTCGGCACAGTTCCCCCTGAAGTCGGTCCACGCATACTAACCCCTCCCCCTCCTTCCTGCTGTCCTCTCTCCACCTGTCCACGTCCGTACGCCTCTCATAGCCACAGTTGCGTCGCGGCGCTAACACGGAATTTAAAAAAAAACATCATTGTTTGCACAATTTGCTCTTCAAGCAATTTTGCATTGTCCGCGTGAAACTACAGAATTGCTTTTGTGTAAAGAGCTTCCAATCGCGCAGAACGTTCTCGCCAGAACGGTGTCTGTGCAGGACGTTGGCGACGAACGCGCTGCTTCATCATTCCAAGATATATACTCCTGCCAATAACTACGGTTCCCTCCAGGGAGGAGGGCATGAAGGGCGCTTTCATTTTTATTGTTATTTTGATTTCGTCATACTGACCCTCTCTACAGCTGTCCAATGCTGGTGTGGCGACGTTTGGGACTTATAAACATATATATATATATATATATTAATATTATTCTTTTTCTGCGTTTAGTCGTGACGTTGCCCGCTTAAAGCGTGGCTAACCTCAGCGAGCAGTTTTCACTAGAACCAGCTAACCGCCATCCTTTCAATCCTTTTCATCTTTTTGTTTTTTTTGTTTTTTTGTCTGTTTGCGCGCGCGTGTGTGTGTGCGTGTGTGTGCGCGTGTGTGCGTGCGTGTGTGTGTGTGTGCGTGTGTGCGTGCGTGCGTGCGTGCGTGCGTGTGTGTGTGTGTGTGTGTGTGTGTGTGTGTGCGTGCGTGCGTGTGTGCGTGCGTGCGTGCGTGTGTGTGTGTGTGTGTGTGTGTGTGTGTGTGTGTGTGTGTGTGTGCACGTGTGCGCGCGCGCGCGCGCGCCTTCGCCTTTATAGCTATAGTTACCTTCTGCCGGAGTGCTTGCAATCAGATATCAGATTTCGCATTGCTGGGGAACATGCTTGCTGGGGTTAGTATCCTAGCACATTCACAGCGTATGCCCATTCTCCTCCTCCTTTCATTATCGAACTCCATAACGCACAGTGAACCTCGTACGGAACTCGAGTCGAACGATGTATGGCGTCCTCGAAGGACATAGGGAAGCTGAGGCAAATGCTGCGGTGTACGTTTAGTAACTAACTTTGACCCCCCCCACACACACACACACACACACGTTGTTGCACGTTTAGACGCTGTTTTCAAGCGTTATCGGAAAATCTGTACTCGAAGATTTCAATTTGGCGATATGTATATGTAACACCCATCTGTATCCCGGAGAACAAGTCGTGATTTCATTTTTATTTTTATTTTTTTGTCCAAATGTGTCTACAACATTATAAGCGCTGACTCTGTGATTAACCTTTTGCGGTTTCATGTACTACTTCGTACCACTTCAGAGTGACCGTCTCGACGGATACAAACAGCTTTCAATATTTTCGCCAATGACATTGATATTTCATCCCTGTTTTCATTATTTTAGACAGGAGGTGCTCCAAAACCTCAGCTGATTGTTTAACGAAGGTGCACTGCTCTGCAGGCTTCCGCTGTTTGTAAGCACCATTTCCATTTCGCTTCATTGAATTATACCCTAGCCACACGGCAAACCTAATGCGTTAAACGGAATGGCATCTACTTCACCTCCTAACTAACCATCATCTCGAATGATATCGTTCTCTCCCCTGGGGACTTAATCGTTTCACACGTTCAACTTAACGGCACGAGACAGCTGAACGAGTCGTTCAGGCTAACGAGACGAGCAACTTTATCGATGCTTTGCGTGGTCACAATCTGTGCTCCTCGTGAAGCTACTTCATCGTGGTTATTTTGCACGTTGCGAGCGCTCACGTGTTGTGATGTCACCGCCCTGAGCGAAGAGCAGGTGGCGGCGGTGGTGGTGGTGTAACTGCTTGCCGTAGTCGGCCTCGCAAGGTGGGCAACGTCACGACTAACGCAGTTCCGTTAAAAACAAAACAAAACAAAACAAAAACAAAAACAAAAAAGAAAACGGAAGACAGGACTGCGAAGGACAGGCGAAGAGCAGGCTGGCAGCGAGGTTGCATCTTCTCTGACCAATAGGACTGTTTCATTTGTTCCGACGTCGAGCAATACGCAAAAAATTTTAAATTTTCCTACCCTGACGATGGTGTCGGGTGAGAATGGTCTTAAGTATGATACGAAAACTAGTGTGTGCTGAGTTCTAGGGCACGTGGGAGTCCCAGACCAGAAAGGAAAGACGTAGTGGTGGTAGTGGTACCAGAAGTATCAAAAGAAGAGGAGGAGGCTGCTCGTTCTCCTCAACGTGTACACTTATTTCATTAACTTTATGTAACTTTTCCTTCAAGCATGGAAGTACAACGCGCAGCGCAGCAGTAAGGCTTCATAAACAGTGCGAACAGCATTTTTATTTCTTCCCGGACGGAACAACTTTACAAAATCTATCGATCTGGTCCAGTTGAAAGGCATCCTGACGCCTAAAACAAAATAACTTCGCAGTGCAACAGTTTTCTAGTGAGCTTGAACAGAAAGTCAGTGAACTGTTTTAATTCCATGTTAGCACCGCGAAGCAAGAGAATGTTATGAAACTATTCAAGACAATCGACCTCAGAAAATCCACAGAATCCTTTGCTCTTCCTTTCATTGCTACATCAACACTATGTCCGCAATGTACTGTTAAAGAGAACAATTCGAACACTACTATATGCATCCAGTTCGCCTTCGTTGTTCATCACAACACCCGTACCCTTATGAAAATGATTTTCTAGTTTCTATACAAGACCTATAGAGAATCTATCTCTCCTGTCTAGTGTGAATTTTGTGCATAGGAAATAGATAGAAGCTGTATAGGGTTTTTAACTGGTAAACTCTATGCAGTTTCTATACAGGATTCAGACTCTAGAATGTATACATTTTCTATACAGTCTCTATAGAGCTAATACTATAGCTGCCCCGAAAGATCTTATTTACGAACATGTGCTACTTGTTTTCTGCTGTACATTTGAAGAACAACTAATACATGTGATGTGTGCATGTATGAACACGGATACAAATGCTAATAGCAATATTGTGACTTATCACTTCAGACAACGTGAACATTTGCCGTTTAGTACTTTTTAATGTTGCACTTGAAGAACTGCTGCCTCTACACTGTCAGGGGAAAAGGTATAAAAAGCGTATGTATAAAAAGGTAAACGAGGTCGGAAGTAATATTTTTGTACATATTTCAACTGTCTATACCATCGTTTAAACCAAGTGTAACTCACTGATCGCAGTAGCTAATCGTATAGTACGGGGCTGGCTCATTAATTTGGTGTGGAGATTGTGCTGGTCTAGTTCGAGTAATTTGAATAATAAACACAGTCCTTATTGCAGTAATATATTAACAGCTGGAGGAAATGCTTTCAGTGACTGTTATTCGCTACTGAAATAACAATCTATGCGTGCTCCCCTCGGGTGGTGACCGAAATAAACCGTGCAAAATAAATCGTTCCGAAATAAATCGTGCTGAAATAAACCGTGTCAATATAAATCCTAGTAATACTCCCACGGTGTTCAAAATCCCGCTACCGGCTAGAAAACCACCGCCAGCTATCCAGACACCGAGTGCCGGTCGCCAATAGCCACAGGAGCGGTGATGGCCCGCACCCTGTGCCGACGGGAAAAGCCGCCGGCACGCAAGCAATAAGAATGATTTTCTAGTTTCTATATAGGACCTATACATAATATATTTATCGTATCTAGTGTCAATTTTCTGCGTAGGAAATAGATAAAAGCTGTATAGGGTTTTTAACTGCTAAACTCTATACACATTCTATACAGGATTCAGGAACTAGAATGCATACATTTTCTATACAGTCTCTATAGAGCTAATACTAGGCGCCGAAAATGTCTTTTTTAGGGACATGTGTTACTTGTTTTTGCTGTACATTTGAAGAACAACTAATACACGTGATTTGTGCATGTATGGGCATAGATACAAATGCTAATAGCAATATTGTGACTTATCACTTCAGGCAACATTTACCGTTTATTACTTTTTAATGTTGCACTTGACGAACTTCTACACTGTCAGAAGAAAAGGTATAAAAAGTGCATGTGTAAACCAGGGCGGAAGTGCCATTTTTGTACTTATTTCAACTGTCTATACCATCATTTAAACCAAGTGTAACTCACTGATAGCATGTAGCTAATCGTATAGTACGGGGCTGGCTCCATGCATGCGCAACGTGCAGCACCACATTAATTTGGTGTGGAGATTGTGCTGGGTTAGTTCGAGTAATTTGAGTAACAAACACAGTCCTTAATGCAGTAATATACTAACCAGTTGGAGGAAATATTTTTTGTGGTTGTTATTCGCTACCGAAATAACAATCTATGCGTGCGCTCCTCACCCGTGTGGTTGCATCTCTAGCTAAGACGGCTCCACATGTGGCCTAGCCATTTCGTTGCGTGTTTTATTAGTATCTGTTCCTCTGCAAACACGTCACAGGCGTGAGCGTGTGCAAGCGTATTTCTTCGGTTTCGTTTTCGTTCCTTTTTTTCTTTTTTTTTTGCGGTTTTTGAGTTTTGCGCAGTGGATAGGATGTGGCGGTGAAATAAATGGTTCCTGGTTTATGAAATACAGAAGAAGATTATCGAGCTACTGCCATCGGCTTCCTCTTCAAAATTGTTTCGTAACCCGTTTCGTGACGCACCATGTATTGACAGTAAAGTCCACTTCATATAGTACTTAAATGCAGTCAGTATAGAAAAATGAGGCAACTTTGTGTCCTACATGAACACAATCTGTGTAGAAAAATGGGACAACTTTCTATCCTATGTCTAACTACTTTGTTTTCAATGTATATGTAAATGCTTTATCTATTTTCTATCCGATAGTATTCCCATTTATTCATAGAAACTCCATTCGGAGTAGATACAAGTTTTAATCTATTTCTTATGCGCTCTATCTAGGGTTTCCTATAGAAATCCTGTAGAAAATAGAATTTTTTTTTCATAAGGGTAGCTATCAAGACGGAGTGAAGTACACGGTGATAAGTCCTCACAAACGGTGCGGAGAGCGTTTCTTGGCGCACGGAAGAACTTTACAAAATATGTCTCGTCCAGCTGAAAGGCATCCTGACACCATCACGTCGATGGGGCGCAGTTAGCTGCTTGTGTGATCGCCCAAGCGAAGAATCACTCCGCCATCTTTCTTGGGCAGCTTCAACGTCAGCGAGTCGTTACGAATAACGGAACGAAGAAACTTATCGACGCCCTGCTGTGGCACAATCTCTGCTCCTCGTTTAGCTTCTTCGTTGAGGCTGTTGTGCTCGTAACGAGCCGTTACGTGTCACCGCCCTGAACGAACTACAGCTGCCAACGAGGCTGCAATCTTGTCGACCAATGAGGTTGTTTAATTTTGTTTGGATAGCTCGCATGGTTTGTCTATGGTTTGTCGTTGTCACTTCTCGGTCTTCTTTCCCGTCTTCAACTGCATCTTCTCGAGAATATCTCACAGCCCTCATGTAACCACTGGTGTAAATACGATGAAAGGGGGAGCATGTCATACACAGTCGTGGACATACACAGTCGTTCGTTTCTGCAGAAATTCCGTTTCTGCAAATCTCCAAATGAAGATGTTTCACATTCTAACGAGTGGGTAAGGCAAACGATCTAATTTGATCGTAACTGGACCGAGAGATTACGCCCCTGTCACTTTAACGAAAAGAGCGCGTCATACACCACGTACCCGAGCTCCCGAGTGCCTCGCGCCTCGTTAGATCATGAGCCATTTAGGCGAGGAAGCCTGTGAGCACGTGAACACATTCGTTAGGCAGACGACACCGTCGGTCGTTACGCGACCAAGAGATTACGCCTTTGTCCCGTTAACGAAAAAGGCGCGTCACGCGTCACGTGAAACGTGTCACGTGTTCGTGTTAACGAGAGCTCCGCCCCTCGTTGGCTCGCGAACGATGGAAGTGATTAACTGATTTGTTGAAAACAGGTGGCGTACGCCTTTTCTGTTACAATTGTGCTCTGCATAATTGTCACACAAAAAAGGCGTACGCCTCCTGTTTTCAACAAATCAGGGGGAGAGAACGATGTCATTCCAGATTATGGTTGGTTAGGAGGTGAAGTAAATGCCATTCCGTTTAATGCATTAAGTTTGCCGTGTGGCTACACTCTTAAAAATGAACTTCACCACATCGCATGCTCCTAGCCAACCATCACTCCGAATGACAACGTTCTCGCTCTAGATTTGTTGAAAACGGGAGGAGGAGCCTATTTTGTGCCGTGCATAATGGCACAAAATAGGCTCCTCCTCCCGTTTTCAACAAATCAGGGGCGAGAACGTTGTCATTCGGGATGATGGTTGGCTAGGAGCGTGCTATGTGGTGAAGTTCATTTTTAAGAGTGTAGGGTATTAGCTGAAATGTCTATACCTATAAGGCGAAACAAGAATTCTCTCTCACACAGTCGGGTGAAGTCGGCATTGTTAGTAACACAGGCAATGTAGGACGGCAGATTATTCCAATCACGTACACAACACTGTAATGGCGAATTCAGGAAATATTCAGTAGTAGAAAACGCAGCGCGCAATTTAAATTGGTGATCAACACGGCCGGAGATGAAATGGGCGGGCAGTGGCGTCTTAACTATTTTTCCACTGGGGGAGAGAAAAAAAAAATGCTACCATAAACATCATCATCATCATTTATTTTCCTTGAGGGCTCATGCAGGCGCTATACAGGGGTGGTACACAAATTGTAAACGTGCTGTGCATATTTGAACAACTTTCACTCCTTCCAGGACCCCGTAAGAAAGTGAGTGGGGTGTATGGCACATTGGCACTCCGTCACGCCGCAGACCCTGATGGGAGTGTGTAGTTGCAGCGCTACCTATAGATACGAAACCCCTGCTTAATGCCTTCTCAATCTTTAGCCACGTGGATACCACGACCTGTTATTCCGATTTATAGAATATTGGACGATTTGATACAAAACGACATATTTGCCCAATCCACGCCCTGCTCGTCTGTTCTTATGGTGTTTTGGAAAAGGGGTAGTTGCACGTGTGCATGTAGGTAAAGCTACAGTCACTAGGTAAAGCAGCTCCACGGCAAGAACAAAAAGATACAAGAAACACAAATGTTGTTGTGTCCATGAAGTCAAGGAGTTTTTCCGCTTTACGAACCTCAGCTGTGTCACTCGATCAAACCCAGTAATTTTGCCAACGCACAACGCGAAAATATCTGACGAGTCTAGTAACGATAGAATCACGCCATTGACAGGCTGGCGAGTGAAAGGGCGTGGACAAGAAAATGTGGAGACGGAAGTCGGCGAGCCATGATCCAAGCAGCACTAGAGGAGCCGGCTGACCTTCATCCAAGCGCCTGGTCACGCTCGATCGGCCTATGAAAAGGAGGACAGACAGTGTATAAGGACAATGAAGTTCCTTGCATTGCGGTCAGCTTTCACCATGGTTTCCCCGCCAGGTGGGCTTGATAATGGTGAGCTTGCTGGTGGGGTAAGCTGTTCACGAACCAAATGCCAGAATAACCGAGCTGCGCGTAATATTAAACGTGGATTGGACTAGCACAGTGTTCCGAAAAATTGTCACACAAATGACAATAATATCATATTAATTTGTAGTAGAAGCATCCATCGGTAATGGACAGCTTGAATTGCGACACAGCAGGGGCAGGGAATCCATCGCCCGCAAGAAGATCCCCATGGAGAGAGGTATCGGTCGGTGGAAAAAATGCTCACTGGAGCTATCCAAATTCCTTGTGCATGTGACTCAGACGAGAGCACGCTAACATAAGCGAACGTTCTGAGCAGATTTTTGAAGCAATGCACGGTGGTATTCCAAAAAGCGCTTTCCGAGGTTCCGAATTCCCCGGAATGAAAGGTTATGGGATTGCCCAGCATGTTAATTTCCTTCTTTTATACTCTATTCAGAAGTATGCTTAGAGATTGACCCTCCTCCTTGTACTATTCATACTTCCTACAGGGTTCGCGAGCCTTCAATAGGATTTAATGATTGTGCGAGAGTATACTCTTAAAAAAGAACTTCACCGCATAGCACGCTCCTAGCCAACCATCATCTCGAATGATAACGTTATCTGCCCTGATTTGTTGAAAACGGGAGGCGTACGCCGTTTTTGTGACAATTATGAACCGCATAAGTGTCACAAAAAGGCGTACGCCTCCCGTTTTCAACAAATCAGGAGAGGCAATGATATCATTCGAGACGATGGTTGGCTAGGAGCGTGCTATGCGGTGAAGTTCATTTTTAAGAGTGTAGTTCACTTCAGGGCTGAGTCTCTTCAAATAGCCACATCGACTTGGAAGATCTTTTTCAGATATGTTATTTTTGTGTATGTGTATGTTTTTTCTCGGACAATGGAGCAAGGCAGGTAAAAACTTACAGGTCAGTCGAGACCAAAATGTAAATAAATTAATAACAACGAAGCCCAAGTAAGCATCAATAAAATGTGCAATTACGAGCGTTGCTTGGCTCAGAAAAATGATCGGTGATTTGTAGGGGTACTGTGAAATGTGTCACGACTGCTAGGAAACAAATAACTTTGCCTAAATAAATCTCGTTCACTCAGTAATCACATAGGACGACCGACGTTGCTTCGTGAGGTTCGTAATTCCAACCAGACGAAACACTTAATCGCGCCCAGCTGTATACGTATTATGATGAAATCCTGAATACCTTTTTGGTTTTATTTTACGAAAATTTAGACAAAACATAATTCTTCTTAAAAAACGCGCTAGTATAACGGAGGCATTTACGCAGTTTTACATAGCCTTTTAGCTACATACGCCTTTTCGCCGTGTTATTTTAACTTGATCATTTTAACTTTTACTGAAATGAACGCAATTGCTTTTATGCCAGAAGGCCTCAACAATCATCGTCATCATCAGTAACGTAGAGTGCAGAAGTATCTTGACTGTGGCAGATCGACCCCTTTGTTCAGTTTAGCTAGAACGCCATTTGCACTTTCCACAACTGCTCCTCTTCACTGTGCTACAACAGGCCAGTAGTAGAGTCATTAAATAGCTATTTAGTGACTCTAGCCAGTAGCATCATGTACGCGAAGAAAAATATACAAACGATAGTTATTCGCGTATAGTACGTGCACTGATCTGTTGTGCAGCAACACGAAGGTCCACCGAAAAATGCACAAAAAAATCATCAGTTTTGTGACACCAGGAAATGAAAACTAACTTTGAAACTCGAAGGAAATAACGGTGCAACATATACTAAAATCAGCTGTGTCCCAGTTCGAAGCGTGCCTATACGGAACAATGGCTTTTTTCTCTCTCTCTCTCGCTGGAGTGCAAGCGGATCTGATTCCTTTTATATTTCGGAGCAGTGGTCCTCGGTTTACCCCGGGTATCGTCGCGAAAGACCGGACGCCAAATGCGCATCATATCCTCTCTTCGTGAATTTCCTTTTTCGACCGTCCTCGTTCCGTCCCGAATGTTTCACCGGAGAGACTTGCAGTAAGTGCTTACGTCACCATTCGCTGTCTCGGGCTTCAAGGATACGGTTGCAGCGATTGTATGGCATTCAAGAATGTCGTTGGGGTCTGGACGACCATGGGATTTTCTCGTCCTCGGTACAGACGCGAGTTCCATTTCTCCATTCTGACGTCAATCTAACCCACCACCCATATCGAGAATGCACGAGTTACATCCCCACGGAATATTCTAGGGGAAGGAAAAGCAAAACAGAAACAAAAAGTAAAGAAAAACTGCTCATGGGACGGAAGTTCCGTCGCATCTTATGTTGAATATTCTCACGGCGCCGGAATATCGGGGGTAACGTAATGCGCATAGTAGTGGACACGAGCGGCCATGCCGTCTGCTATGGAATATCATGTGGCGGAGCAGTAGCATATTCCCCATGGTTGGAAGAGCACCACAAAGCATGACGTTGAGCGCTGAAGTCGCAACAGAAAGCAATGACGTTTTCCGCATCTTCCGCTGGAATATTCTGGGGAATGTCGCTGGTGTGAATACACGGGTAATAACACGTGCCTCCTCCCTCGAAATAAAGCTTGGCGCTGCCCCGAATCAACTTAAATGTGTATTTTATCGGTATAATACGCCTAAGCTAGTTTTACGACTTGCCTTTTTAGTGATACTAAAACTTGCAACGCAAGACGTTGCTGAGCTTCCACTTGAGCGATATCTTGACAGTTTCGGACGTCAAGTTTGCCATTGAAAAACGTCCACGAGTATGTCACGCGGCACGATGGGTGACGTCAAGCAGGATAACGGCGTTGGCCGGAAGAGCCCGGATTTCGCGAAGACGTGGATTCGAGGTTGTTTTCATTCCAATACAGTGGCGTCACTAGGGTACACTTTAACTAGAGTACACGTCACCCGGTGCGGGAGCTGTTCGCGTCACCCCCCAATAATGTATCCCTTTCCATACCGCAGGCGATACACGATTAATAATAATTTGTGGCTTTGCGTCGCGAAACAACTATGATCATGAGCGACGCCACACACTCTAAAAACAAAGGTGTAAAAAGGTGGTAACTCCATGAGTTACCACCTTATGCGTACGTTACCTCCTTGCTCAAGAGCTGTAAGGGGTTTAGCTGCCCTCGTTACCCCCTTCATGGTAAGGTGATAAAATCTTGAAAATGTGGTGACTGTGGGCATTTAATTATGACAAACGTCACCCGCCCTCGCTGGCTAAGTCGGTAGCGTATCCGCCTGCTGATCCCAAGATCGCGGGTTCAACCCGGCCGACGACGGTGGCAGCTTGGTGGAAGGGTACAAGTTGCTCAGACACGCCATGTTCCGCGAGGGACGTTATAAGCGGTGTATACCGTGTGTTGAGATTTCGGCGCACGTTAAAAGAACCCTCAGGTGGGCATAATGAATCCACAGACCCGACCACAGTGTCGTCGTTCATGACCGCAGTTGTCTCGCGACGTCAAACCCCGAATTATTATTATTACACGCTTCTATAGGTGAGTTACCTGCTGCATGTGGTAATTTACACCCTTGCATGGGGTGTAACTTTGCACCTATAACCAGGGGTGTAACTTTGCAACCTTTTCGGCACAACCCCCAAAAGGTGTGACGATTCTACCCTTTTTTCTGAGAGTGCAGTGGTCGATCTGTGGATTAATTTTGCCCACCTGGGGGTTCTTTAACGCGCGCCGAAATCTCAACACACGGCACACCGCATTTAAGATAAATAACAATATCATACGCCGCGTAGAAACACGTGAATAAACATATACCCCCCCACGTATAAAAAAAAAATCACACGCTCGCAGGGGGCTCCTTTATGTTGTTTTTGGCGTTATCGCGCCGCTGAAAGAAGAGAAAGCGGAGGTACTGGTGGGGCGCGTCACCTGGTGCGGACCCCTCCCCCCACCCCCCGCAACCCCTTTGTGACGCCACTGTTCCAATACGTACTCACTCCAAGACATTTCGTAGACTACGCTGCACAATCTGCTATCATTGCTTTGCATAATGTCGACCAACCGATGCGTACTACTCTGCCAAGGCAAGACAGGATGAGAGGGCGGACTTTGCCTTGACTACAAGCAGGAAGTTACCCGTAACAATACACACAGGGGATTGAAGGCAAACGTGTTCTGCTGCCTTGTCGTTAACGAAATGTCCATCAAAGTAAATAGGTTTCGTAAGTGTTCAAAATAATGAAAGACAAGAGACAGGAAGCGACCATCTTCAGCTTGCATTGAATATCACGCAGCCTTAAAGAAATCTATCATTTGATCCGTGCCCATAATAAAAGGACGCACGAAGGACACTTGACACAGTCTTGGGCCAATACTTGAAACCCTACCGGATCATCAACACCTTCGAGACTCTATTAGCATTGTGTATTAGACTCATTGTGTTGACGGAGGCAGTGATTTAACCAAGCCCCTCTACAACTACAACTCTCCCACACACGCCTAAAATGATTTGCGACACCTCCTTCCCGTTCGCCCCTATGCATCCCTATATACGGGGGCCTTTCGCTATTTCGGCTTGCGGCAGATGTCGGCAGTGATACATAAAGCTGTTAAACGTAACTGTATAATAATGGCCCTCTAACCCCCCTTGCTTGAGATTCTGGATAAACAACTGGATGGAAGGCAAGGGAGACATTTTTCTTTCGGATCCCTCTTTCCCAATAAATTTGGAAGAAATAACGACACTGAATTTCAGTGCTGTTTGTGGATCATGCGCTCCTGCAAGCGTTTGGTATGGCAAAGCCCCACTCTGAATGCGTTACAACTACATACTAACTGCTGAGCCAGTGGAGGATCCCGGGGGGGGGGGGGGGGATTGTGCGATCGCCCCCTCCCCGAAAATGATAGTTTATACACTGGGTTTTTCTCCCCTCCCCCACTACGCTCTCCAACAAAGAACCCACCAAAGTGAGGGAAAGGATCCGCGCCTCTGTGCTGCGCCTATGTGTTGAGCACCAACCAGGGTGGCACCAACTTACGAAACAAACCACCGAGCGGTGTTTCACCTTCACTTCCAGACGACCATTTCTCAATGTCGCCACCTAGCTCCAGGGTGGCATACTATTCCTTTCATTTCCTGACGCCTACGCGATGGAGCGCTCGTGCACCGATGAAGCTAGATCGGCTAGATGAAGCGATCGACATTCTCGTGCGCGCGATATACAAAGTATGTACTCGAGACCGAAACTGCGAACACGAACAGCTGATACATATTTTCCCAGCAGAACTAGACACTATGGCGAACACATAAAGTGCCTATGTAAAGTGCACTGCATGAGTACCTCCACTATTTTGCAGATTTGCGAGCCATCTACCAATGACCGTACGAAACTCGGCCTCACAAGAGTTTTCCCTCAGGTCTCCTGCTTCGCCTCCGTTTCATGAGAGTAAGAGATGAAGAATTTACTTCACATTATCTGCACGCCATTCAGAAAGCTCGCCCTCATATTGCGATGTACAACCCAGCCGTCACGGTCCAAAGAAATCTACAACCTCAACTCTAAATGGCCTCATAAGGCTGAAGCGGAACGGCGATGTGCTGCGGTCTTTTGTACATGCCGCAGTTACACTTGGCCGGCTACTTATTTCGCCCTGATTTCACTTCTGGCTATCAAATACTACTCACGTACATCCGCTGTGCATTTCGTAATAGTTATGTAATAGAAGTATGAAAGTGGGAGCACACTTTGGTGAACTCACGAGGGTCCCTCACAACAGCTTCTCACACTCACTTCAGGCCGATTAAGCAGTTGATGGGGTGAGGGCGGGCTAAGTTAAGCAGCGCCACTTACCCAGTAAACCATTCATATCCATAGGACATCCCCATAAGATCGCGAACGTCCTGAATATCTCGACAACCATGCGATATCTACAGGATGTATCAGAACGACATTCGCGTTTCGGTTTTACCCAGTAAATAACTGTCGTAGGTACATCTGCAGGATATCGCGTTTTGGATATTTGACTGGAGGAAGCGGCCTGGAGATCCCTGGGATATCCATGTAAGGTCCAGTACACGAGATTTTGGGCACTGGTTGAACGTCACAGGGATGTCGCCTGGAGATATACAGATAAATGTGAAGTTTATGACATCTTGTTCCGACAGCCACATTTTTGTTGTGCTGAAAGCAAGCAAAAACTTCTGTAAACGCTAACTGGATATGGGGGAACAAGGAAAATCGTTATATATTTTTATCGTTCGCGTGCTGCTTGTCGTGAAAGTATTTATCTATGCGTAACGCTCGTCAAGCAACAGTGGAATTCGATCAGTTATACAGCTCCACTAAACAGCTAATCGCATTATAGACAATAGGTTGAATTAAAAACATAGTATTTGACAGGAAGGAATGTGAGACACGTTATTGGTTATGCCTTGACTCTGCAGAGACACGGGTTAATGGGAAAGAAGCACCTCCTCACCGCTACAAATGTATCACGGCCCAATACATTCAACGAATGTGCCCCAGCAACTTGTATTTCAGTATATGCTTTGGCCATTTTGTCAACAAAGACTGTTGTGCTGTGGCCTCCCTTCAAAAATGCGTACGCGGTGATGGGGGCAAAAGGGTGGACCGTGTGTCGGAGTGTGGCCGAACGCTGGCGGGCACACTGCAGTTCTTGCATCCCCCCCCCCCCCTTGTTGTTGATGTTCGAGGCGTTCATTTCAACAAACATGTGATAATTAACTTATGTAATATGTTTGGTAATAAATATGTACTTTCCGTTTATATCAGCGAGGCGTCGTCATCTCAGATATGTATTAAACTAAAAGTAAGTATGCGCAAGTCAATATTAAATTTTAAGTCAGAAGTACTTGTGACGTCCAATTTGTGTCCAGATATCCACTAAAATACCTTGCGGGGACATATCTGGGATGACAAAGGAGGGTTAAAATGTATATCTCACGAACCTCCAGCAGATATCCGAATATCCGGAATTAGATATCACATAGATATTGCCTGGATGTAAATGGTTTACTGGGTATGAGGGGAGTCGTGAGGGAAAATCGCTCACGGGATGGAGAGTGGGCACTCGCCCCTTCACGACGGTGCGTTACAACAGCTTTTCACGCAGATGGGGTAAGGGCGGGTAGTTAAGCAGCGACAATTATGAGGGGACTCGTGGAGGAAAATCACTCACAAGATGGAGAGTGAAGATACTGACGAGGCCTTGCGCCCCTTCATGACTGTCCGTTACAACAGCTTCTCACTCTTAGTTCACGCCAATGGGATGAGGGCGGGTTAAGTGAAGCACCGACACTTATGAGGGGAGTCGTGAGGGAAAACCCCTCACGGGATGGAGAGTGGGCACTCGCACGACAGTCCGTTACAACAGCTTCTCACTCTCAGTTCACGCAGATGGAATGAGGGCGGGTCAAGTTATGCAGCGACACTTATGAGAGGAGTCGTGAGGGAAAATCTCTCACGCGATGGAGAGTGGACACTCGCCCCTTCATGACGGTCCGTTACACAGCTTCTCACTCTCAGTTCACGCCGATGGGGTGAGGGCGGGTTAAGTTAAGCAGCGACACTTATGAGGGGAGTCGTGAGGGAAATTCTCACGCGATGAATGGGCGCTCGCCTTTTCATGACGGTCCGTTACAACAGCTTCTCACTCTCAGTTCACGCCGATGGGGTGAGGGCGGGCTAAGTTAAGCAGCGCCACTTATGAGGGGAGTCGTGAGGGAAAATCGCTCACAAGATGGAGAGTGGGCACTCGCCCCTTCATGAAGGTCTGTTAACAGCTTGTCACTCTCAGTTCACGACGATGGGGTGAGGGCGGGTTATGTTAAACAGCGACACTTATGAGGGCCGGCGTGAGGGAAAATCACTCACAAGATGGAGAGTGAAGGTACTGACGTGGCCTTGACCCTTCATGACGGTCCGTCACAACTTCTCACTCTCAGTTCACACCAATGGGGTGAGGGCGGGTTAAGTTAAGCAGCGACACTTATGAGGGGAGTCGTGAGGGAAAATCTCTTACGCGATGGACAATCGGCACTCGCCCCTTCATGAAGGTCCGTTAACAGCTTCTCACTCTCAGTCCACGCCGATGAGGTGAGGGTGGGTTAGGTTAAGTAGTGACACTTATGAGGGGAGTCGTGAGAAAAATTCTCTCACGCGATGGAGAGTGGGCACTCGCCCCTGCATGACGGTCCGCTAACAGCTTCTCACTCTCAGTTCACGCCGATGGGGTGAGGTCGGGTTAAGTTAAGCGGCGACACTTATGAGGGGAGTCGTGAGGGAAATTCTCACGCGATGGAGAATGGGCGCTCGCCCCTTCATGACGGTCCGTTACAACAGCTTCTCACTCTCACTTAACGCAGATGGTATGAGGGTGGGTTAAGTTAAGCAGCGACACTTATGAGGGGAGTCGTGAAGGAAAATCTCTCACGCGATGGAGAGTGGGCACTCGCCCGTTCATGACGGTCCGTTGCAACAGCTTCTCACTCTCAGTTCACGCAGATGGTATGAGGGTGGGTTAAGTTAAGCAGTGACACTTATGAGAGGAGTCGTGAGGGAAAATCTCTCACGCGATGGAGAGTGGACACTCGCCCCTTCATGACGGTCCGTTACACAGCTTCTCGCTCTCAGTTCACGCAAATGGGATGAGGGCAGGTTAAGTTAAGCAGCGACACTTATGAGGGGAGTCGTGAGGGAAAATCGGCACTCGCCCCTTCATGACGGTCCGTTAACAGCTTCTCTCAGTTCACGCCGATGAGGTGAGGGCGGGTGGAGTTAAGTAGCGACACTTATGAGGGGAGTCGTGAGGGAAAATCTCACGCGATGGAGAGTGGATACTCGTCCCTTCATGACGGTCTGTTACAACAGCTTCTCACTCTCAGTTCACGCGGATGGGGTGAGGGCGAGTGGAGTTAAGTAGCGACACTTATGAGGGGAGTCGTGAGGGAAAATCTCACGCGATGGAGAGTGGGTACTCGTCCCTTCATGACGGTCCGTTACAACAGCTTCTCACTCACAGTTCACGCGGATGGGGTGAGGGCGGGTAAAGTTAAGCAGCGACACTTATGAGGGAAGTCGTGAGGGAAAATCTCTCACGCGATGGAGAGTGAGCACTCACCCCTTCATGACTGTCTGTTACAACAGCTTCTCCTCTTAGTTCACGCCAATGGGGTGAGGGCGGGTTAAGTGAAGCAGCGACACTTATGAGGGGAGTCGAGAGGGAAAATCTCTCACAGGATGGAGAGTGGGCACTCGCCCCTTCACGAAGGTCCGTTACAACAGCTTCTCACTCTCACTTCACGCAGATGGGGTAAGGGCGGGTAGTTAAGCAGCGACAATTATGAGGGGACTCGTGGAGGAAAATCACTCACAAGATGGAGAGTGAAGATACTGACGAGGCCTTGCGCCCCTTCATGACTGTCTGTTACAACAGCTTCTCACTCTTAGTTCACGCCAATGGGGTGAGGGCGGGTTAAGTGAAGCAGCGACACCTATGAGGGGAGTCGTGAGGGAAACCCCCTCACGGGATGGAGAGTGGGCACTCGCCCCTTCACGACGGTCCGTTACAACAGCTTCTCACTCTCAGTTCACGCAGATGGAATGAGGGCGGGTTAAGTTATGCAGCGACACTTATGAGAGGAGTCGTGAGGGAAAATCTCTCACGCGATGGAGAATGGGCCCTCGCTCCTTCATGACGGTCCGTTAACAACTTCTCACTCTCAGTTCACGCCAATGAGGTGAGGGCGGGTTAAGTTAGCAGCGACATTATGAGGGGAGTGGTGAGGGAAAATCTCTCACTCGATGGAGAAAGGGCACTCGGCCCTTCATGGCGGTCCGTTAACAGCTTCTCACTCTCAGTTCACGCCGTTGAGGTGAGGGCGGGTTAAGTTAGCAGCGACACTTATGAGAGGAGTCGTGAGGGAAAATCTCTCACGCGATGGAGAATGGTCACTCGCCCCTCCATGACGGTCCGCTAACAGCTTCTCACTCTCAGTTCACGCCGATGGGGTGAGGGCTGGTTAAGTTAGCAGCGACACTTATGAGGGGAGTCGTGAGGGAAATTCTCACGCGATGGAGAATGGGCGCTCGCCCTTTCATGACGGTCCGTTACAACAGCTTCTCACTCTCAGTTCACGCCGATGGGGTGAGGGCGGGCTAAGTTAAGCAGCGACACTTATGAAGGGAATCGTGAGGGAAAATCACTCACAAGATAGAGAGTGGGCACTCGGCCCTTCATGAGGGTCCGTTAACAGCTTCTCACTCTCAGTTAACGCAGATGGTATGAAAGTGGGTTAAGTTAAGCAGCGACACTTATGAGGGGAATCGTGAAGGAAAATCTCTCACGCGAAGGAGTGTGGTCACTCTCCCGTTCATGACGGTCCGTTACAACAGCTTCTGACTCTCAGTTCACGCGGATGGTATGAGGATGGGTTAAGTTAAGCAGCGACACTTATGAGGGGAGTCGTGAGGGAAAATCACTCACGCGATGGAGAGTGCACACTCGCCCCTTCATGACGGTCCGTTACACAGCTTCTCACTCTCAGTTCACGCAGATGGGGTGAGGGCGGGTTAAGTTAAGCAGCGACACTTATGAGAGGAGTCGAGAGGGAAAATCGGCACTCGCCCTTCATGGCGGTCCGTTAACAGCTTCTCACTCTCAGTTCACGCCGATGTGGTGAGGACGGGTTAAGTTAAGTAGCGACACTTATGAGGGGAGTCATGAGGGAAATTCTCACGCGACGGAGAATGGGCGCTCGCCTCTTCATGACGGTCCGTTACAACACCTTCTCACTCTCAGTTCACGCCGATGGGGTGAGGGCGGGTTAAGTTAAGCAGCGACACTTATGAGGGGAGTCGTGAGGGAAAATCTCTCACGCGATGGAGAATCGGCACTCGCCCCTTCATGACGGTCCGTTAACTGTTTCTCACTCTCAGTTCACGCCGACGGGGTGAGGGCGGGTTAAGTTAAGCAGCGACACTTATTAGGGGAGTCGTGAGGGAAAATCTCATGCGATGGAGGATCGGCACTCGCCCCTTCATGACGATTCGTTAGCAGCTTCTCACTCTCAGTTCACGCCGACGGGGTGAGGGCGAGTTAAGTTAAGCTGCGACACTTATGAGGGAGTCGTGAGGGAAAATCGCTCACAAGATGGAGAGTGGGCACTCGCCTCTTCATGAGGGTTCGTTAACAGTTTCTCACTCTCAGTTCATACCCATGGGGTGAGGGCGGGCTAAGTTAAGCAGCGCCACTTATGAGGGGAGTCGTGAGGGAAAATCGCTCACAAGATGGAGGGTGGGCACTCGCCCCTTCATGACGGTCCGTTAACAGCTTCTAACTCGCAGTTCACGCCGAGGTGGTGAGGGCGGGTTAAGTTACATAGCGACACTTATGAAGGGAGTCCTGAGGGAAAATCTCTCACGTGATGGAGAGTCGGCACTCCTCCCTTCATGACGGTCCGTTAACAGCTTCTCACTCTCAGTTCACGCCGACGGGGTGAGGGCGGGTTAAGTTAAGCTGCGACACTTATTAGGGGAGTCGTGAGGGTAAATCTCTCACGCGATGAAGAGTGGGCACTCCTCCTTTGATTACGGTGCGTTACAAGAGCTTCTCACTCTCAGTTCACGCCGATGGGGTGAGGGCGGGTTAAGTTAAGAGGGGATACCACCTCCGGCGGCCCCAGGTATTTTCTATGGGACAAACTTTGCAGTTTCTTTCGGTAAATAATATACCGATTTTCACGAGACTGGTCTTGTTGGATAGCGTTCGAAAATGCGCTTTGTCGCTTCAGAAAAAAATTATTGGTTTTCTCAAGCCATTTTTCTAAACACGCTACTGAATTACAAAAAAAATACCAAAATTGGATACTCAAGCGTTGACACACTCTTCTAGAAAAACAGAAGACTTATACAGAAATTTTCCCGGAGCCGCAAAGCAAAAATCTTTCTAGAACATTTTAACTGCGATGTTGAGAGTCTCAACACACAAGCTGATCGTAAAGACCGCCAAAGCTTCAATCATGAGAATTTAGTGTCCTGTATCGTAGTGCTCTGCCACCGGAACTACAAGTAGGAACTGTCAGTGTCTTACTTTCCGTTCTCTAGTCATTTCTCATTGGCGTTGAGGGGCAAGTATATAGCCCGAGGAGACGACGTATTCGCACAAAAATAAGCGCGTTGTCATGTTTCTTCATTCTTTGTTGCATATTTGCATGCATATGTCATGGACTTTCTGTGCATATAAATCCACATAGTCCATTATTGCCAGCCCTAACAAACCCTGACCAGTCCCGGAAAGCAGCAACGCATCACAAGTTCATAACACAAAAACATTGGCGCTTTTCTCCTGTTTTGTGCTATTTATAACCAGAATGTAATGTTTCTAACTATACTAACGTGTTTTTACTTCTGATTTCACACTGGCTATAATCTTCTCGCAGCTAGCATTCCGATGCCCATATGCATAATACTTTCCCATATACAGTGTAGTAGAACGCATCCCGACATTTAATTAGCTATGCCCATGAACACATGCTTTACTTTTAAATAAAGTCCCCCAGGACTGCGTAGTAAACATCCAACGAGGGAACAGAAGGTAAGGTGCCACGAACTTGTCACAACCTGCCGATACCAATGTCCTGGACAAATCGGAGCGCGGCCCACGCTCTATAGACACATAAAGTAGGGTGGCCACAGAAATCACAAGAGGTAATGGACATCTTCCCTTCTGTTACTTTCACCTCCTGTTCTAAAGTCTAACAAAACAACCAGCACGTGACCCCTTCCCTTTCACTGCTCTAATTCAAATATGAACGAGATCGTTGACCTGAGACATGCGCGAGTTGAACGCACTCTCGCTTCCGGCCTTCCCTTCGTTCATGGACTTAGCAGACGACATTCATCCACCCCTCCCCGTTGGAGTGGAATCGTCTACCGTCTTCCCACTCCACGATCTGGGGGGGAGGGGGATCTCTAGAAGTTGTAGTGGTTGTAGTGTGATATCGATAACGTATTCCCTTTGCTCTGCTTTACTGGGCTTTGCTGGAAGAAGGGTGATGACTGTGGGCCTGGGATCCCCTTACCCCCAGTTTTTGTGACTATGCCAACGATTTTGTTGCATGAATACGTCTCTCGCATGAATATACAGGGTTTGTGCAGAAAAACATGACCCGCATTTTTACATGTAACTCGTTGTCTACCTAGCCGAGGAACTTCCGGTGGCGCACGACGGCGTATTTATGCGTGCGAAAGCTACAAAAAAATCCTGGAAGCCATACTCAATGTAAAAAAATAAACAAAGCGCGGAAACATGGGCTTCCATGCATTAGAATAGGGCGGTCATGACACTGCATGGTAGTGTATTTCGGTCTCATAAGAGTTATGTGCAGGCACCGCTAGGGGCACTGCCGATGAGCATCCATGTGGGCCATGTGGGACATCGTTTCGATTTATGCACCGATAGCTCCCCTAGCGGTACTTGAACACAACTCTCCTACGTGCACCATGTTGCCCTTTCACATACACCCTGTTGCCCACCATGTTGCCCTATTCTGATGCACGGAAGCCGACGTTTTCGTTGTTCCGTTTATTTTTTAAGCTGGGTATGGCTTCCATAATTTTTCTACAGATTTCGCACGCATAAATGCGCCATCGTGCGCCACCGGAAGTTCGTTAGTTAGGTAGGCAACAAGCTATGTGCCTAAATGCGGGTCATGTTTTTCTGCACACACCCTGTACATGACAGTACTGTGGGTGTCACATATCATGCTACATGTCGTGTTGGCAGTGCTCATCGTTTGCTAGGAAACGGGTTGCTATGCGCTTTTCGGCGCTTGTCCTTGTTGTAACCACAAAGTTCGTACAGGAAAGCGAAAATTTTCCAATGTGAGAATATGATAGTTTATGAATATCGCCGTTCGTCTTGTCCTACTCCTTTTGTTTGAGGTACCATGAAATTTCCCGTGGTCACGTGTCAAATGTGTACAATGGTCTACGGATAAACTCAATGCTGATGACAAACGCTTTGAATATAATTTATTTTGTGGAGACGTGTCAAAGCCGGTACAGCCCCCACCGCCAAAAGCAAAAATGGCACCGCTCAATCAAAAATGGCACCGCTCAAGCCTCCCCATTCCGCTGCATCTCCTTCCTCCCCTCCTATGGATCGCCCCATCAATGAAAGTCGTGCCCATTCTCGCATCCGAAGGGGGGGTGAGGTAGAGGAGCGTAGTACGGAGGGCACGCCACATTTGCGTCACACGAGGCCATCAAAGAGCACGGAGGAGGGAGGAAAAAATGAGAGGGCGACGAAACAGTGTTGTCATGGCTTGGGTCTCGGTTCCTTCCCGAGACGGCCCCCATCACTCCCACGGACACACCCCAGACGGCGCAACACCTCTGACCCAGCCCCAACGACCTCCCACTGCTGTTGCCACAACGAGTTGCCAATCTTGCCATGCCATCCAGTGCTTTGATGCCAGCTGCCGCATGGGAGCGGAGAAGGTGGCGACGAACCATTCCTGGGAGGCAGCTCCGCAACTTTTACGGCCTTCCCGTAACCCCCCACCCCCTCCGGTTCTTTTTTATTTTGTAGCTGCTATACTTTGTGAGCAGACTTCAAAGGCACAATGCGTAGCCCAAACTTCTGATCCCGGGGAGGTGGCGAAACAAACACTTGTCATTACCTTTTCTTCGCCTCATTTTATATCACTGCTTGTACACTTATTAGTTATTACTAAAAGCTGCGACTTTTGTTTTAAAGTCTTTCTTTTGTGTTTCCACAAAATGGTCCTATACTACTCATTCTCTAAATTTTCTAGTGTGACCATGGATGTCTGAAGCACCCCTCCCTATCTTGGCGTGCTCGAGCCCTTTCTCTGTCTTCTTTTTGTTCTGTGAATAGGGAGCAAATGGGAATCCCCTCGTGCCACTCGCAACCACCCAAATGTGTTGTTGTCCCCCCCCCCCCCCCCTTCCTGTTCTCCAGATGGGCTATTCCAACCATATCCTCCCTTGGATCGATGCAACGGGCGAATCCAATGTTGGTGGTGCGAAACGGGCGAACCCAAAGGTATATAGTGTCGATGTCGTGTGGAAATACGCATGAAAAATGAAAAGATGGCTAAGGCATACCTTGTTACACGTCTCGGGGTTTTACATTATGTGGGAATGCGCATGTTATGTCTGACCCATTTGTCGATACAGAATATACCGACAAACAAATGTTTGCTGGCTCTAGTCTTGTTTTGTCCTCATCGCTTGGTGTCTATGTTCCTCATACTCAAGGAAATGTTACCTCTTTCTTTAGAATATCTCTCTCAGCAGCGTGATCACAGAGGCTCACTTTCGATGAGTTGTCTCTTCACGGAGACATGAGCGTCGACAAACTCATCTTCATACCGTTTTACAAAGGATGTGCACAAAAGAGTGCTTCTACTACATATAGAGTTACAGTCACAGCCAAATATGTAGTTCTATGACTTCCTTAATTGTTTGGTGTACTGCTGTCTCTCTTTTAACGTTTGACGGCTAAAAGCTTCCGGTAATCTTGAGTTTCCATTTGGTCTTCCTTGTTTTGTAATGTTTGAGAGCATCTTTCTTTGTAATATTCTCAAATAAAACGTCCTATTGTCTTCTGAGAGCGTGAAATAATTTTATTCCTAGCGTTCTATTCGTTAGCAGACGGACTTCTTTATCCCACCCTTCCGAGCCATATCTTAGCCTTTTAGCATTTTTCTTTTGCATGTAGGCAAAGCACAAGACGAAGACAACTTAGCCGCTGGCAGAATATCACGAAAGCGAAACTCGCTCCGTAACATGTTTATGAGCGATCAGATGAGTAGCATGCGAATCGCTGTATGTTTGTCTTCTTTTTATGCTTCGAAACAGGGATCGCAAGAGAGAGGGAGTTTTTGATGGAATTCATACTAAGATGGCGTGTGCTTTGAGCACAACAGAAAAACGACATGACACGAGGGCTCCCCCTAGCTCAGACTTTCTTTGTATGGATTGAGTCCACTATCGCAGGCCCTTGTCCGTTTTTGATGGAAATATTTTCAGGCAAGGACATTTTTCATTCTGTCGCCTTCTTCTTCCAGAAAAAAAAAAGAAAAACGACTCCCTGTCTGTTTGTAAGAAAAGAAGAGGAGAAATGAGTCCCTCATGTACAGCCATGCGCACATTGGCATTGTTAGCCGATAAACGATGCGCGGTCTGGCAATATCGGCGTATCTATCATCCACGTGCATGTTAGCTTTAAGTGCTAAGTATTCTGTGCCATTATGTACGGCACAATGACACAAAACAGACTCCGCCACCCGTTTTCAACAAATCAGGGGCGAGAACGTTGTCATTCGGGATGACGGTTGGCTAGGAGTGTGCTATGTGGTAAAGTTCATTTTTAAGAGTGTACGGCGACGTTGTCCCTTTTTCCCTCCCTGTTTTCACCTCTCCCGAAACGGAAACCGATTGTGAGTGGTTCTTGCCTGAACGAATACAAAACGTAACGGATAAGCGAGTTGAAGTGAAATCTTGCTGCCAAACACAGGTGCTGTGACAGTTATATCTCTTCCAGCAGCTTCTCCTCTTCATCGTACTGCTCCTCCGTGCCTGATATGCCTCTTCCACCCATGACGTGCCATCCTCATGTTGCGTGGTATGAGGAAAACAGAGACATGTTTTAAGAGAGCTAATGTCAAATAATGTGCACATTTCTCACCTTACACATACGCGTTGCGCCAACCAGTCTTGGGTAGTAACTAAGTTACAAGTAACTAGTTACTTTCCGCAGTAACTAGTTCATTTTCTAGGAAAGCAACTTGTAACTGTAACTCTAGTTACCGATTTTGGTTAAAGTAACTGCGAACTGAACTGGGGGGGGGGGGGGGTAACGAAGTTATACTCAGGTATTGCAATATTTTTTCCACGCGTCTCGTTCCCTATCGTCGTTTTGTCGAGACTTCAAATACCCTGACACTTTTCCCAACCAACAATTCCACGAATTTTGTCATCTCATACGTAGCCAGGACGACATAGACTAACTCCCACCGTGCCATTAGAGCCCATGAGAAATTGTACGTTTAAAAAACGGTATAACTACATTAGGAAAGTACAAGTGCTAAAGCAAAGTTTGCGAGAGCTATAAGGCTTTTCTTTCTCTCTCTCTCTCAAAACGTAACTGTAACGTAACTGAGTTATACCGCTGTCAGACGGGCGCACTTACGGCCTTAACGGTTACGGTCTTACTTTAACGTAGTAACTGTAGCTGTAACTGTAGTCACATTTCAAAAAGGGTAGTTTCTGTTACTTAGTAACATACCCACGACTGGTGCCAACTTACACCGTACGACGATTATGTATGAGACGACGGCTTGATGATTTGACGTGACGTAGCTTGCACGTTAACCGGCACTAAAACGCTTCATAAGTACAAGCATAGCTCTGGAACGTATTCTACATTACAAACGGATGAGCATTTTACTGTTCGTCCCATAGAGCTCCATCTAGTCAAATCTAAGGAAGGAAAAAAAAAAAAAAAGGCGGGCAAAAGGCATTTGGCGAGTACACAGGTACAACTCTCGGTAGAGATGCACAGCGCAAGCGACCGAAGCAAACTGCGCAGACGCTAGCTGAGCTAAACAAGCGCGTGACGTGGACATCTGAGTTGATTGAAAAATCCTCCCGCAAACGTTCCTCTCTTCTAAACACGTGCGTTGCCATCAACCCTTCGGCACCCACCGGGAGCCCCGCAAGGTTACTGGAGGTCGGGCGAGGGTCGATGCGGGGAGCCCAAGGCCGAAAACGGCGCCGTGCGGCCTTGTTTGCTCTCTCTACTCCGCAGCCCCGGAAAAGCGCCCCTTCAACTGTCAACGGCAGAACGGGTCGTTCGTGCTCGGAACTTCTTGTTTTCCAATGATGCTGAAATGCACAGAGTAATATGAAAGAACCGATATTCTGAGGCTGGAACAACATAGAAGGGACAAATGCATACAAAGCCTCAATTTGCCGTGGAAATTAACGATGAAAGATGAAAGTCACTGAAAAGGTTAGCCAGCTGTAGGACTCGAACTTAGCTCAATTGGTAGAGCCCTGGACCGGCAATCCAGAAGGGGGCGCGGACAATTGCTCACCGGACAATTGCTCACCGGACAGTTGCTCACCGGACAACTGCTCACCGGACAATTGCTCACCAAAAACTGCTGAGGCCGGACAATTGCTCACCGCCTCTTTCACCGCACTTATATTGTGATTTTATTTCGCGTTTCTGGCGCTTGACTTTTTTATGTTAGCTGAACTTCTTTTTTAGCTGTGTAAGTTGCTTCAAATAGATCTAGGAATCCACAAGTGAAGAGGGTGAGGCGAGAGGTCGTCCACTTGAAGGCACACCTGAATCATCTTTGTCAGGACCTGCGTCCATGGGGCGTTCCTAGATGATTATTTCCCGGGGGGGGGGGCAGCAAAGGCTTCCAGGGGGGCAAAGCGTGCAACCACGTCACCTCCTTCCCTGGAGAAGGACGCTGCGGACTGTGCGGGTGTTCACAGGTTCATATTATGATGACTCTGAGAAAATAATCATGACCTATGAATAAAGAGTGCGCAATTTTACAAAGTGACCTTGTCCCCCTCGGTACGCTCATGCCTGCGTCACCAGGATCTTCCAAGGCACGAGACGGGGAAGATTAAAATCACATCATCATTTAACCACTAAAATTAACGAATTTTCTATATCTGTCCAAGTCGGTTTAGCGAACGAAAGCCACATTTTAGCTACCGTTAGGCTTAGTAGGGCGGAGACGACTGAACAGTACGGTGGTCAGTTTATTATTAGGTTTGTCCAAGTTCAGTGTTTGCACCGCTATGTCCAGGTTAGTCTAAGTTCGCTGTTGGCAGTTTCCCGCGCGCAACTGTGCATTGTATAGCCAGATAACATTTATTTACAGTAGTTTGTTTTGAAATGAGGATTTCGATCACTTTATTTCGAGGTACATCCAAGTTCAACTAACAAATAAAAAGTCAAGTCTATGAGCACCATAAACGATAAATAAAATCACATCACATAAAACCGCGAAATAAAGTTACATATAAGTGCGGTGAAAGCGGCGGTGAGCAATTGTCCGGCTTCAGCGGTTCTGTGGTGAGCAATTGTCCAGTGAGCAATTGTCCGGTGAGCAACTGTCCGGTGAGCAATTGTCCGGTGAGCAATTGTCCGGTGAGCAATTGTCCTGGATCCATCCAGAAGATGTGGGTTCGAGGCCTACAGCTGGCTAACCTTTTCAGTGACTTTCATCTTTGCACAGAGTAATGTTCAGATAACGTAGAAGTAGATTTAGGCAATTAAACATAGAAGGACGAACACAACACGAGCTTCACGTCGCCCAGTTGCATTCCACTGCTGGTACCTTTTCTTCAACTGCCATTCACTCAATGTTCAGAGCTCTATTGTTAACAGTCGCATGACCATAACATGGCCATGTATATCACATAATATAAGTGATTAAAGAGGCAAAGGCAGGAAGACCGGCGGGAGTCGTCCGCGTACGTCCCGTCCCGAACGTTTGCTAAGCTTTGTCTGTATAGTAACAAATAAACGTCTTTCGCTAACCGAGTGCGATTACTAACAACACACAAAAAGAAAATATAGTTACTTTACCGCACCATACGCGGCATGTGCTCCATGGAGTCACTAGTGCGCGATATTCCCGGCGAGGGGTTCTGGGTGCAAACTGGCAAACTTATATGCACACATGCCCAGGGGCGCATCCAGACCCTTTGTCGTTGTTTTGTGTGTGTGTGGGGGGGGGGGGAGGCGATCGCCGCCTTCCCCCAGGATCCGCCACTGCACGTGCTATTGGACATAAATAGGGTGCATAATGTAAAAACCCCGAGACTAGGGGACTAGGGAAGTTTTCATTGTCATAAATAGGGTCCCAAGTTGTCGGATTAATCCGAAATACTCCGGAACACGTACCCCGATAAAACTGTCGGCAATTGGGATTGATCAGAACAACTCTGGTTTTTAGAGATCCCAGAATTCGGCAGTCAGGGTTTCATCAAAGCTGGTAATGCCTGTGAGTCACCTCGGTGTTAGGGTATATCCATGAGGTGACTGTACTCAACATCATGGACATTGTGCTGTCATTTCGACCAGTACAGTTCTACGCCCAGGTTTTCCCTGTGGGCTTTGTCCCGTTTTCCTTGTTCTCCACGTGAACGAAACAATACAATGGAGCATGGAACAGAGGTGGCACAAAGTGGTCATTCTGAAAGCTGCTGGTTGGTGCAAACAGCGGGATGGGACGAAAGCGGAAGCTGCCCTGGGACTATATCAAGGAATACCCTGATTTCGAGATGTTCACTTCAGATCGTCGGGTGATCGCGATGGAGATGTCGTTATCTGCAAGTGCTGTAGCGTAACAGTAAGCACCGCAAACAGAAAGGGTGCGCTAAGAATTACCGAACACCTCACCTCTCAACGTCACATTCAATTGAAGAAGCCACGGGTAAACACAGGTAAGTAATTCCTTGTACAACGCACATTATTTTAATTGTGTATGCAATGTCAAATACTGAGATTTGTACTTTGTATTGTGAGAGAGTGCGTCGTTCTTCAATCGCCACACGCTACATTAACAGCGAAGGTGCGTTGCAGGTCATTCCCACCAGCAGGACCCCCTGGCGGACTGCATCACTCGTGAACACTAACGTAAAGACGACGCTGATGACGTCGCACACCAATTCTGCCGCGGTCTTGTAGTGTACACCACTAATTCACATTAACGATGAAAGATGGAAATCACTGAAAAGGTTAGCCAGCTGTTGGACTCGAACACACATCTTCTGGATTGCCGGTCCAGGGCTCTACCAATTGAGCTAAGCTAACACGCCTTCTCAGCGACTTCCAGGGTGCGTCATCTGAAGGGACAAACCAGTCACTCTCTCACTCATCCTCCTTTCACTCTTACATTTTTGCACACTCATGCACACATTCATACGACAGGGATCGACGCAAGCGGCAAATGTTGAACAAGAGAGAACTGATGTTCTCAGGCTGGAACAACATAGAAGGGACAAGGGGCCTTGAATGTGATTGTCCCTTCTATGTTCTTCCAGGCTCAGAACATCAGTTCTCTCCAATTCACATTAGTCGCAAATTTTTCTCCAAATTTCGGATATTAACCGAGCCCTAAAAAAAAAAAAAAAAAAACTTAGAAAAACTCCGACTTCCCGGAAATTAATAAACTCGAAAAACACCCTCCGAATTTACCCCAAAATAAACTAAAAAACTCTAGATATTTAGGACATATGTTACAAAGACGGCCCACGTTAGACGGCCGCTGAAAACGGGACTTCTAATGACTACGTCACGAAAAGATAGCTTTGTTTTTTTTCTAGGGGGCGTTCCTCAAAGACGCTTTACACGTCGTTGTCGGTTCTTGTTCCGTGTCCGTCCTGTTTAGTTTCCCCCTTCGTTGCTCCTCAGACACAAGGAGATGTTTCTGTTCAATCACTTTACACAGTCATATAAAGCAAGCCAAGTACAGACTTACAGACTACAAGGAACGTACTACGGCTACGGCTTTGGATGGATCAGTCATTGACTCATGCTGGCTGAATGCAGTTTGCCGACGACATGGCTGATGGATGATTATGGACATCTGGTGTTTAGTGTTTACGCTATGTTAAACACATTAGAAGACGAACACATAGGCATCACTCGATACATTTGGCACCAGACATAAGGCAGGAAGTGGCTTGTCCCGACAACAAAATTCTAGCATCAACGTTCAATGCAACCGCGAAAGAGTGATCTTCGAATCTGCTCAGTCTCCCGCTACTGATCGCTGCGTATCTTACCACGTAAACAGAAAGATACTACGAGGCCACGCAGTCCGTCTGCTCCTGATAAAGTGACACGTACTACCGTTGTTGTCTGTGAGTCGTCAGTAATTCCGTTGTGTTGCCGAAATCATGTTAAAAGCAGTGATTTTAGTCGGAGGTCCCCAGAAAGGGACCCGATTTCGTCCCCTGTCATTCGACATTCCAAAACCGTTGTTTCCTGTTGCCGGTCTACCGATGTTACAACATCTGATCGAGGCTTGCTGTCGCGTACCGACAGTGCGTGAAATACTGGTAATCGGCTTTTACCCTGCGGATGAGGGTGGTATTTGCTCTTTCATCTCAACAATGTCACGGGATTTTAAGATACCGATCAGGTACCTGCAAGAGTACACCGCCCTTGGTACAGCAGGTGGCATTCACCACTTTCGAGATCAAATTCGCCGCGGTGATCCTGACGCCTTCTTTCTAATTAATGGTGATGTTTGCGGCAATTTCCCCTTGCTTGAAATGCTCGACTTTCATAACTCATTGCCATCGGACAACATGATTACAATGTTGGGAACCGAGGCTACTCGTCAACAGTCTCTGAACTACGGCTGTATTGCTGAAAACAAAGCTACTCATGAGGTCCTCCATTATGTTGAGAAGCCATCAACTTTTGTGAGCAGCATCATCAACTGTGGTATATATCTGTGCTCACCAGACATTTTTCAGGTACTCATATAATTTGCCACTGCCTTCGTGAAAGTGTACCTCTAGAAAAGTGTCATGTTTGTTCTGTTGTCCTGCAATTCAATTGCCACAAGCGCTACTATGCCACTAAATGACTATTGCTCCCCTCCAATTGATGATATAACCTCTCACAACGATGTTCCGTTGTTGTTTTTTAGTTATTATTAGAACGAACAGGGGTGTTGTCTCAGTCACTTCAACACTGCAAGTGTGTATGTATTTGTGGCATTTGTGTTTGTGCACTTGTTATACTGGAGGACACCTTTACATACAGTAGTGGAAGAATGACCTGTCACATACTTATAATATAGTGTTTTGACATCTTGGACATAAGTTTCCAGGCATACATACGACAGTATTTGGCATATGGCACCGAGTTTCACAGCATAGGCTTTAGTATGAACGAAGGTCATGGACACATCTTTAAGGGGCAGGAGTCACTACAACTGCTCACATCACTCGGGAGTTAATATACATGACATAAGCACTCAACGTTATAACTGGAGTTTGAGAACAGAACAGGATGGCAGATATTTTGTTTTCCCATCTGTTCACAAGCTCATGCGACTACTTGGTGGTTTCATGAGACTCCTATAGGAGAAATACAAGTTTATAATGCAGATACAGAAAGCATCTCATATGCCTTGTAGTTACTGCAAGACAGGTGACTGTACTAACTGTGGTCAGAATTTCTTAAAAATACAAAAATGCCTTTTTTATTTCAGTTACAATAATTGGCTATGTACTCTTGGTTAAGTGTGACACCTTATGGCTGCACTAGTGACATCCTGGAGCATTGCCCTAATTAATTTTCACTAATGAACATTTATTTATGACCGATAAAAGCCAAAGGACAACATCTGTTCCCTTTGCTGCATAGATACTGTTGCTGTTTTCAGGAAAAGGATCGGGCTAATATAGCGCTGTATTAGCATGATGCTGTTTCTGAAAACTGCATCGGAACACTAATGGGAACAGATGTTGTCATTGAGCTGAACTTCTGGCTTTTGTAATTAAAAAGTTTGTTAGTGAAGATTGGTTAGGGCACCGCTCCACGGGGTCGCTAGTGGTGCACAAGGTCCTGCGCGACTCTTATTTGCACCCTTGCAGGGGGAAGGGGTCATACACATCCAACTTCCCAGTGAAAAATAATCAGACGTAGGCTTTTCAGAGGGCACAGGACCTGTGAAAGGCACGCTTCCCAGCTGATGTGTTTGTTCTCATGCAACAGCAGTAAAAAGATACAGGACAAGAGCAGGAAATTCGAAAATAGAGAAGAAAGCACCGCTTGGCTTGTGGAATCGTTATTTGACATTATTTAGGATACACACGCTAATGCTCCATAGTGATTGCGAGTAAATTGTGTTTACCTCTCAAGCATTGCATGTAGTTTTATGAACTACTGATATAGCACAAAAAAGAAATACATAGCAGCTTTGGCCTCCTTACGATGAAAACACAGCAGCTTGGGCAAAGTTTCTTACTGGACAGTTTGCTTTTTCCAGGCGACAGGAGCTATCCTCAAGGAACGGGAGCCCACCAACCTGTTCAACTCTGCCAGTTCTATAGATTCAATCAGTCTCGAGCAAGACATTGTCGCCCTCTTAGCTGCACAAGGGGGTCGTAGGGTCCACGTCTACCTGACTGATCTTTGGTGGAGCCAAATGAAAACTGCTGGATCCGCGATCTATGCAAACAGGCATTACCTGGAACTCTACCACAAAGCACATCCGGAACGACTCGCTCAAAATGGAACAGGGAAGCCCGCTATTATAGGGGACGTCTTCATTCACCCCACTGCCACGGTCGACAAAAGTGCGACTCTTGGGCCAAATGTCAGCATTGGACCGGGAGCCACGGTTGGTAGTGGAGTTCGCATACGTGAATCCATCATTTTGGGTAACGCAGTGGTCAATGCCCACTCCCTCGTGCTGCACTCTATTGTTGGCTGGAACAGCACAGTAGGCACTTGGACACGGGTTGAAGGGACACCGTGTGATCCAAACCCAAACAGGCCATTTGCAAAAATGGAGAATGTTCCGCTGTTCAATACGGATGGACGACTGAACCCTTCCATTACCGTGCTTGGGTGCAACGTCACAGTACCGTCCGAGGTAGTGGTGCTCAATTCGATCGTCTTGCCCCACAAAGACTTGGGACAGAGCTACAAGAATGAAATCATCCTTTGAATGCTTCACGCTGGTGTTTACCAGGATTGTGCTGGACATTTTGTGTACACTCTGGGGCATTTTGAATATTACAGTGTCAAGTCTGAAACCACTACTGAAGTATATGGAGAGTATGGGGTTAATGAAATAATATGGGTGTGATGATGGGCAGAAATAAATTTACTATTCTCAGTGGTATCCAGCATATGTTGAAATGATACAAGAACTTGTGGGACTGTATCTTTACTGCAGTTCGATCGCCATACCTTTAAAATATTGCAGGTACTGTGGCACCAGAAATAGCCTTTTGCACAGAGTGGAGATGTGCTTACTACTATTTCTGTATGGCTTCAAGTGCGAAGTAGAAAGTAGTAGTTATGGGGTGTACTTTTTCATGGACTGCTGAATCTTGAACATAATATATCCAACAATTTATCGAGGGCGTTTTTGGGTGAACTCGTCCAGAGTAAAGAATGGATGTAGTTTGGGATGACTCTCTGCATTGATGGGAGTCTGCAATAAAAGTTTACTGTAAAAGGCATTGTAGCCCTATGGAAGGTTGCATCCATTATTTTGTAACAAGTAAAAAGCAAGGTGGGGCTAAAAAAAAACAAAAAACAAAACAATGAATAAAAGAAAATCAGGAGGAGTACAAATTAGGATTGCAAGCACTGGGATACATATGAGTGCAGTGCTCAGTCGTGGTGCGCAAGAGAGCTTTCAATCTCGTGGGTCAGAAAAGCTCCTTCCTCAGCTGTCAGTCTACGACGTCATGTCACGCCATTCGCCCAAGAGTGAGGTGTGTGTCTTCTTTTCCCTTTCTTTTTGCGGGTGTATTTGGTGCCACCCGTCCCATGTCTGAAGCAGAGCAGTCGACTGAGCAGTCGATAAAAATGCTCAGGTGATCGGACGTTGCGATACGTCAGAAGGAGCTTAGGTAGATCACCATCACTGCACGCACTCTTGTAGTCTAATCTTCTCAGGAAATTCTCCTTTAAGCTATGCGTGGTGACATGGTGACTGCTCTGCACACTGTGAAGTGGTCCACGATGCTAGCTCTGTTCCAAAGAGGGGTCGGCCAATTTAGAGAGCCAGTAGGGAAAACTAAGGGGTTGCACTGTGATTCAATGCCCGTGGAAGACTTATGCTCATGACAGTATCCCCTGAAATGCTTTACAGAAAAAGGACGCTTTTCTAGAGTTATATTTAGCAGTTTCTGAGAAACTGCTTTGGTATACGGAACTCTACACACATCACCTATTTTTCCATTCCACAAGATAATTGCTCAGTATGCTCATCACCATAGCAAGAAACTAGGTGGCACTTACCCAAACTTCTTTGCAAACGACATAGTCATCTATTCATTTTATTTGTTAATGGGTAGATAATAATGGCTACATACATGTGATCAGTTTCATGGAAGGCTGTCAAAAAATATGTATTCTGTGCGCTAGTTTGTGCCACAGACGAGAAAGCACAAAAGAAATTTGTGTTGTAAAATCAAGACGAAGTAGAATGCAGCCTCACACACTTTAAAGTACAACATGCCTATACCCTCCTCATTTGTTTACCTGAAAAAGTCGTGAAACATAACACAGAACACCACAATACGCCTCAGCACTGAACGACACGCTCTGAACTATTGTACAAAATACCAAAGTTTGTTTGTGCATAAAAGAGCATTCATATAATCCTTCTGGCCAGTTCAGTATTAAATGGAAAGTGTTGGGAAAAAGTTGTGCCCAGAGTTTCATCCATTCACTCGCATGAAGTTAGCATGGACCTGAATGTTTCAGACAGCGCGCACAATAACTTTTAACTTTCATTGCTATAGCACTTATTTTTGTAAGCGTGATAAAAGCTAGATTGTAGCATATAAGGTGCTATAAGTCTGATATTAATCTTAGTATTGCAGAAATGAGATTTCATTGAATTTGACTTGGAGGTCCCTCAGTTCACGTTTGTGTTGTCCTCTCTATAGCCTTGCAATCACAAACTCTGCCCATAAAAATGAGAGGTTGTGATTGCAAGAACTAGGAAGATTGAACTGAACTGATATCAGGACTACTGAACCTGTTAAATAAAAATCATTCTGATGTGACACTTGAGTGCAGCTTAGTGTTAAGCTGTACACCAAATGATGTTCATAAAAAGCTCTCGGAAGCTTTACACCAAGTTGCTTTGTGCATACATGCAAATAACACTCGACGTTGAACATAATCAGAAACACTAAACAAGGCTCAATACACTGTAATACAATAGCTGTGATGAGGGATGACTATGAACCTCTATCATATGTAGATTGTAAAAATATGTAAACCACCACGAAAATAAAAGCAAGATGACCTAGGAGTTTGACTGCAGGGGCGGTACCAAGGTGGGTGGGGCCATCCCTTGTGCATTGAGGATCAGATCTGGAATGTGCCTGTCAAACTCGCGTTGAAGATCGGGCAGTTTACGATTGGCATCAATTACCTGGAAGCAGCAAGAAGACATGAGTGGGGCCCAACAAACACTGCAGGCAGTTTCCACTCCATATATGCACCACCAAACTGCACACCAACAGGTGAGAGGAAGTGAGCAAAAACCAAGGCGCATTACTAGGTGTATTGGCAGCTGTTCAAACGTGTATGATAGACACAAATACGAGGCAGAGGTTCCAAGACATTCAATGTCTCCAACAACCAGGATAAACTGAATATACATGATTTAGAGAAAGGTGAATGTGTGGCAGGCAAGGTCTGGATTCTGTACCTAACCACTTGCAAGCACTGCACCAATGAAGGACCTCAAGGAAAGACACACCTGGTCAATAGAGGAATGTGTAGCAGCTGTGTTTTGATTGGAAGAATCGTCCACCTTTTGTTCTGACCTGTTTTTGCCTCAATGGCAAGGACGAAGTCGGCAGAAGGAATAGCCATGAACACATTGTATGTGTCCTGTTTGAAGTACTGTCACTAAGTCTCAGAAATAGCATAGTGCAGCTGCCAGGCAGTGGGATCACATTTTACCACTTCCCAAGCTAGTGGTACAGTGAAACATGCAGACAAGCTTTTATCTCAGCAGTGAAGCAGGTGAAGAAAGCAGGTTGCTGAGCAATCATAAAAGTGCAGTCATATTGAACAACCCTGGTGGAAATGGTCTAGAATCCCAAGTGGTTTATGAAACCTTTTCCACTCTAAACCACTTACGTACAAAGTGGTTTCAAGTGGAAATGATTTCATAAACCACTTGGGATTGCAGACAATTTTCACCTGGGCAAGACTTGGAAAATATACACTATACAAATATATTCTACCAGGTGTAAAGACAAAAGATAAATGAAACAGCCAAAATCCATGACCATAACATGCCAGTTATAGCAGAAATCTTCAGTGACTTATAAAGCAATCAAACCTCAAAACCGAGCATGGCTTATAATTAGAGCCTGAAGTTTTAGGGTTTAACCAGATTCTTCCCCGAATTTGGACCCCGAATGAAGGTTGCCTCTTTAGGGTGAAACCAGATATTTACCCGGCAAATTGCCCTCACTCAGACGTGTGTAGGAATGTACACTAACTTGTTTGGCAGAACAATACACTTACATCACTGTTTGCACCAAGCCAGTAGAGTTAGTCTGCGTAACTGAGCCTGATTTCTCCCCGAATTTAGCACACTAAGTTTTTCCACCCGAATTCGCATGAATTTAGAGCACATGTTTATTTACCCGATTTTTACCCCCCGAATTTAAAAAGAAATATTTCCCGAAAACTTCAGGCTCTACTTATAATGAAATACTACAGATGTCATCAGAACTGTTTCCTTATATATAGTACTTATTAAAAAGCATATAGCAATACTGCAAGATAGTGACTGATCAGATGAGTTTGTAGGTGAGCACATAACCTTCTAGTAATATCATCTCTGAACGATAAACTGCTTAGTTCGCAGATACGCTAGTTCAAATTGATTTGAATCAAGCTCAAAGTGGTTCTTCACCTGCAGGACTCAGTTTGCCTTGATGACAATGTCACCTTGGCCTTGAAATGTGTGTGTATACCACAAACACACGTTTACAAAATAGTTTACTTTTTTTACTAACTGTACTTTACTAACTGTAGAAGGGCTGAAATAAGAATCCCTTCCCGTTTGACAATCCACATCATATGTAATGCATTCCATGATCAGATTACTGAGAAACAGGAATCTGAATGCTTCCCAGTGGAACAGCCATCCAGTTCTTATACGAACTCTTTTGCATTCTGTCAGGGTGGTAAAGTAATTAGAATTATGTCCTACCAATCCAAAGTCAACCTTTACCTACACTCAACTCACTTATCCACATCTCTCTTGTGTGAACAGAGCCTTTCAGCATTCATGTAACAAGGCACACACACCACAATCACAGCTCTTATGGATTTGGGTCATGTCATTATTTTTCATAACTTAAACTTTAAAGCTTTTCCTGCAGAAGGTTGCCATAGCAATTTTTCTTGCTTGGAAATTTCCCCAGTAGTTTATTCTTCTAGCTAGGAACAGATGCACCATCCATGAAGCAACAGGAGCACCATCCACATGACTCAGTGTGCACACTGAGTCACGTGGATGGTGCTCCTGAACACTCCTTCAGTTAGCATATTCAACAAACAAAGCAACACTCTCTGTGATACAAGACAACACAGCTTTCACATTACCTAGTGTTGCACGACTACATTTTGATTGAAGCATTTCAGTACATGACATCCGAATGTCTTTGTTCATGAATCTCAACGTGCAGCCCGATGGCAGAACTATAACATGTCTCTCCTTAGTGGACACATCAAATCCAGGTTTACATTACTGCAGAAATAAAGGGTTAGGCAGCAAGTAGTCTTAACTGGTTCAGTAGTTCGGCTTTGGTTCGCTAGTTGCAGATTGAAATCAGTAGCCAAATACTTAAAATACTTTGTTGGCGGAATAGAATTCAGCAGCCTCCTTTATTAATGTGATGTGTAGAGTGTGCAAATATTTATATTTTTCAAATACCGAAGCGAATAATAACCGAATATGGAATTTTATACTCGAATCGATTTCTCTTCCAGACCAAACATATATTTGAATAGTTACCATACATTGCCCATATAAGTGGACTTTTTGTTTAAAAAAAACGGATCTGTAAAATTGGGGGTCGACTTACACACAGTGTCAACCTATACGAAGAACTTGAGACTTGAAATCCCAACAGTGCGTGCTACAATGAAGGATGACAATCTGTCAAAAGCTGCCTGACAGCATATAAGTACAATCCAAGTACTTCCAATCTTTAAACAGTACGTCATCAAACTGCGCAAGTAGAAGGAGTTCCTGTTGAGCTAAATCGGCAACGCTGACCAAACTCGTTTGGATGAACATGCCATCCAGGCAGACTTTTACCAAAAAGTGCGACCAGCAAGTTATGTACTCAGCACCGGGAATGAAACGACACAACTGACAGTGATGCTGGTGTGCATTGCCGATGGTCAGTGCTGCTGTGTAGCTGTATTTATGTGTTTGGTTTAATGCCTATCCGCTTCGAGTATGTAAATACATATTCACTTCGGTTTTAAAGGGACAGTCATCTCCAGGAATGTGTGTATGAAACAAGTACCACAATGCTTGACCTCGTTGACCTGCAATGTTGCATTGACCTGTAAATGTCGAATCGGTGCTTTGTTAAGCAGTATAGAAGGTATTTCCACTATACTGCCTTTAAGCTGAGAGTTAAAGGTGAATTACTTCAAAACTTTGTAGATACTGTTGAAAATGCCTGTATGTGCATTCATTCATCTTAAACCTAGTAATCATCAGTACAATCTCAGCTTTCTTCACACCGAACAACAATTCTTACCAGGACTTTGGCAGGCAGTGGAAATTTTGACTTCCCAAGAAGCCAATTATCATGCAGTTCATGCAGAGTCTTTAGGTAATCCTGCAAAAAGAAAGAATAAATGTGTGCATTAGAAATATGGCAGTTATTTTGGCTTCTGTTCAGAACCAGCATCTCAGTTGTAAGAAGGACAGTTACCAAAGGCATTTCAACCTCTTCTTGTCGTTTCCGCAGCTTGATCCGTTCCAGGGCCACCTCGGGATCCGTTCGGAGGTACACTAAAGTGTGGAAGTTCAGTAGTAAAGAAAAAGAGACTGAATGCTGCAACATAAGTATGATCACAATTCTTTAAATGAGGGAACTGATGTAAGTCAGCCATTAGAAATGCACAAGTTTATCAGAACATGGAATAGACGAATGTTCTGACAGTGGGGTAATTCCCCCGAAATTTGTTCAGGCGTGTACGTGTACTCAACATTTTCGATCTTCCAGCAAAAAATATATTTGTTAGTTGATACCAAATGATGAAAAATAACCTCTTTCCAGTGTCCACACTGCAGTTGTTTTCGAGAAAGGGGTAGAAAAAAATGCACTAATCTTCCGGCCTGACACCAGTTGCGACTTCGAAGGCTTCGTTAACCACAACCGTATGTTCCATGAAGTCGAAACATTTTCCGTGTGTTGCCTGGCACGTGGACAAGGAGTAGACAACTTCATCTTGCTGTGCATTGCGTAGTTATTTTCTTAAAAAATGGCAAGTTGCATGCAAACTCTAAAATGTCCCCCTTTTGATGCTTTCATCAGTACGAAACGCTCGACGCAGAAGCGTAGGAAGTACACCGTTGTGTTCGTCTTTTGAAAGCTCTTTCTTCTGGTATAGATTTCGTGCAATATGTATGCAGTGGCGTGATAGCATTTGTCTTGATCCGGAAAGCGGTTCCATGAAATTCGCCCAATTTCGACGTTTCTAGCGAAAAAACAACATTAAAATGTAAGCTTTGTGTTTGTTTTTTGCATGTTAGAGATCCTTCGTTTACAGCGAAAATTAGACTTCGTTCTCAATCACGGGTGTGGTGGTGAAGTTTTGAAGTGGGTCGGCGAATGCATGCATGTTGTCGTTGACGAGGCCTCTCACGGACGCTTCTCGTTGCGGTGTCAGCATGAATTAGGAATTAATAAAGAAGCAAACACATTCCCATAGTGCATAAATGTAGGAGCAACTTCCTGCTCTTCGTGAGAGCGTTTTCTGCTGCTGTCCACTTAGCAGAAGTCTGCAGATAATGAAATCGCCATGGTGTTCCTTTTGGCGATGAAATCGTGTGCCTGTGCCACGTGATCAGTGCTGTTAAAATACCAGCTTACTGCCTTCCTGTTGTGAATTGTCCGGCTTTTCACCGAGGTGTTCTCAACAAGAAAGCATATTGTCTTCATATGCCGAAGAAGGAAACTCAAGCGTGCATGACCAACTCGGACTTGTGTGGAAATCACCTTAAATCTTTTGTGGTATTGTACATCGTACAGGTCAAAGAAGGTGGAAAAAGGTACCAAAAGGGGAAACGTTAGACGACAAGTTCTATCCGCGAAGCCTACATGAAATTAGGAAAAACAAGCATCCGAATATAAAGCTGAGCATGACCAGGTTCTACACGATTAGCCCTAAATGGGTGAACATAAGTCCCTGCAGGGAAGAGTGCGCATGCAGTTACTGTGCAAACTTCGAGCTCTTCATGACAGCTGCACTAAACAACTCTGAAAAGGAGATTTCTATAAAGAACATCACACAGGTGTGCAACATAAACTTCGAAGGATGCCTGACTGGTAACTATCAGCAATGCCTTGGGCCTGAAGTTCTTACAACAGATGTTTTGGGAATGGCTGACTACACTGAAATTGAGTAGGCGATGTGGGAAAATGGAAGCGTGCTAAGACGCACGGTGTCCATGAGTGATTTAATCGATATATTGCAGCACTGGGTTGGTCTATACATCAGCCACGATTACATCAGAACAGTTCAATGAGAAGAAATACGAAGAGAGAGAACTGTGGATAAGCCAGGTCATGTAGTTTTTCATTTTGAGTTTTCCCGAGAACTGGACGGTGATTCTACTAAAAAAAAACACACATGCACGCACGCACAAGGCACGCACACACACACACATATCCATTTACGATAATAGCAGGCACCTTTTACCACAATAAAATGCTTACGGCTTTAGGTCAGTGCTGTAGGAAAGATATATAGAAAATTCATTGATTTTTTTTTGCAGAAGATTTGATATCCTCAAACAACAAACTGCTACAAAGAATAAAGATTAGACACTTAAAGGGGCATTAAAGTGGTATCCAACATGACCAAAGACTGCCCAAGCAAGCAATGGCCGACGGTTGGCAAAAGGTCGGATGACAGTTGGCCAACGGCTCTTTCGGCCATCCAACATTGGCGCAGCGTTGCATAGTGATAGGCAGAGCGATGATTGGAAAGCCGTCGGCCAGGGTACAGATCCGTATCAAGAAACGAGCTCGTTGGCCAAGCACTTGCCAAAGCTTTGATCAATCTCGCATGGGGGAGAGGGAAACGTCGAATGGTCTAGCGCTGCATAAGTTCGACTTTCGATGGACCAAGGGAATTTCTCAAAACTAAAGCGGTAAGAAACAGAAGCATTACCTTCATGGCGAGTTAATACGACAAGCAATTCATCATTTCAGTGTCGTTTGTCTACGCGCCAAATTAAACTTAGACACGCCTCACCCTTCATTTTGACACACACGCAAACAGGTCTCTCGAATTTGCGGAAGCTCGCCAGACAAGTTATGTATAGTATCTGTTTTTCCTCAGGAAATGTTGTGGGAAATACGAGCAACAAACAAATAATGGTATATCGCTACCTTACGCCGCGAGACAATTGAGTCTGAAAATGAGGGAGGCCGCAGGAATGCTTTGGTCTGTATCTTGGCACAAGCTTGGCACAACGTAGGCTGGCCAATGCTTGGCAAATCGTTGGCCAAGGTACAGATCCGTATCAAGAAACAAGCTTGTTGGCCGATGATGTACCAAGCAAGGCTAGGTAGGCCAGCCTAACTATAGCCTAGCTTGGCCCAAACTTTGTTTGTTGCTTGGGTGTTGTTATCTTGTAAAGCACTGAATGGAAAGCATTCCCACAAAATATTTCTGCCCAAATTTCTTCACTGCAGCGCAATCTCATTCACAAAATCGCTGCCACGGCAAGAGCTTTAAGCGCTCGAACTGCAGACCACACGCCCCAATATGACGTTTGTGAGAGAGAGCCCTCTCATTTGTCTCGGAAGTGGTAGCAGACACTCCGGCCCGAGCAATGTCACCGACGGATGGCTGCCAACGTCACCTCGATCATGTGATCCCAGATCCAAAATGGAACGACCCTCCTTCACACGTCACATGGTGATGCGTGTCCTGGCGCTCGTCACGTGTCTATCGTGAAGGTGAAGGAGGGAGTTTCGCATACGGGAGATTCAGGAGGGCGGGGGGCCGTGTGCTGCTGTAGGTGTCGCGAGTTTGCTACGGGGTTATACTGATTGCGTGAAAACGTTTTTTCAGGCACCTAACATTCCATACTGACCAAAAAAGGGACAAGGTTGTCTCCCTCTAGACTGCTCCTTTAACTAACAGATAAAGTTTTCCCGCTGAAATGGTGTATGTTCCATGCCATTAACCTGAATACCAGAGGAAACAGCAAATGTAAACAAATTTAGTGTGGTGTCATAAAAATCATAATGGTCAAGTCAGCAATGCACCCATGCAACAAGTAGTTAGCACAAGAAACCTACCAATAAGGTCTATGCTGACTGGTGCACTTTCAAGGAGGTGTTGGTACCACTCATCCAGAATTCTGTATTCTGTCGGCTGCATGAACCCTCTGATCCAAAGAGCGAGCGTGCAATAAAGTGAAGCTCACTGCATCAAAATACTGTATGAAGCTATATTTTTAGACACGTGCAAATAATTATTTTAAGACCGAATGGAATATACGAAGCGAATTGCTGGACTGGATACACATGCAGCACATGTACAGGTATAAACATGTGCACAGCATGCACACACATTATATTCACATAGATAAATATCAAGTACAGCTCACTTTGTTTTATGCCCTTTCATGTGCAGTTTTTTACTTTACATGTGCAGATTCTGAACTATTCGAATACCTATATATTCGGTTTGCACGAAACAGTGATTTGATTTGAAATTTGAGTAATTCCGTATTCAATTCGGAAATCAAATCGAATATAGATTTTTTCACTTCGGTATTCAAGAAATTCAAATATTTGCACATGCATATATATTTTATTATTTGTGTGAAAAAGTCATCAACAGCTACTCACTTGTTATACAAGTTCTCTATGAACACGTAACGAGCACTGTGTATGGAACGTTCCATCATCTTGACTGGTGCACTTGAGGGGATCAGATGTAACTTTAACATTGTCAACTGCACGTAAGTCTGAAATGTGAGCCCCCATCGTCTTGGATCCTTGTACATCAGTTCCTGAAATATGTCAGCAGTATGAGGATCTTGTAGTACTGCACTAAATTTCACAACATGACTTTCTGATTAGTAACTATAGTTGTGTTCAACCTAAGAACGACATCTCGAGTGCTAAAAGAGAACTGTGTAATATATTATATTTAAGCCTGCAATAAGTTTTGTCAAACGTAAATATGACTCGAAGTAATTATATGTACCTTTCAAACACTCTGTTGCTGGCTGGTGGTTAACTACAGGAAGAAAAAGAGGCACTCGCAATGCTGTTCTTGGGCAGAACATGACTATAGGGTAAACAAAAGCAGATACACACCCGAGACAAATATAAATATTAATTTGGATAATATAAGTTCCCGAGTTGAAACCTGAAAAAGTCCGAAGTTTCATGCCCCCTCCCCTAGAGAAAACAATAAATAAAAATGGACCCGATGTAGGGGCTGATGTTGGGGGGGGGGGGGTCCCTCATCTCTTAAGCGGGTCTTAGGCAGTGCGTAGAGTACGCTGCCCAAGACCAGACTTCCTCTCAGAAAAATCATGGATCCGCCCATGGCCCAAATCCTGCTCCCAACACAGAACCAAGACATCTAAATTGCTAGCCTTTCTTAGCATTTTGTTCAAGATGACATATCTTTTGCCCCATGCCACAATTCAAGTTCATCTCCACAAAATAGAACTGCAGCAAGGTCCCCCAGCTTCAACCATTTTACTCATTCCAGTTCACTCACACAATGTTAAATGTTGCACATGGTGTCTCACCAAAAGGTTATCTCCATCAAGATCTCTCCATCTTCCGACAGGTTCCATGAGGGTCTGAAAGCAACAAAAATGGACCACATCAATGTTTTTCATTTATTGCAGAGCTTATCATGAAAACTGGGCCCATCATTGACGAAACATCTTACTTCTGTGTCTTTAAATTGCTGACAGTATTCCAGGAATGTCGTCTTTCCACATCCAACATTTCCTTCGACAGTTACCTAAAAAAAGAAGTGCTTGTAATGTGAACCAGTCTTTCCCTTGTCCCATCCAGGATATTAGAAGTGTGTGCTTACCGTGATCTTCTTTCCACTATTCACTGTTTTCTTCAGAGATGCATCACTAAGAACATCTGTAAAACATAAGGTATGTGCCCAACCGTGTTGTCTAGCATACAAGTGGAGTTCTGACATAGTTGCAGATTAAATGCCAGCACAATAATCATTATGGTTAGCATTTAATTTTAACTTATTTAACCCTTTTTTTTTTAAAGTTTGTAACCACACACCCAGGCTGATTTGCTCGGTGGTGTGACCCACAAAGAAATGGTCTGTTGATGAAATTGTTAAACAACTTTCGCACCAAATATTCCTACAAAAAATGTGCCTCGTACAACAGACGGGAACCATGAGAAAATATTGCCTAAAGTCGTCATTTGCGTTGCGTTTTCTGAGCAAAACATAAATACAAAAGTTATTCGACAATTTAAGAAGAACTGTACAACTTATTGCAACGTGTCTCACGAAAACCCTAGCAGTATGCTTACGTGGATCCATGTTCTTTGCTGGTGCGATTAGGTTTGCTTTCCCTTTATGGGGTACTATATCGAAACTATGCGAACTAAAAGCGCTAAAAGCCCATGCGTCTCCGCAAACTACAAATGAACAATCCCATATGATGTGAACCTACATTACACTTAAACGACATTGAATAAAAAAACATTGAATAATTAAAGCTGTAAGGGAAAAAAACAGTGCACGCACACACTTTCAACAAATTTTGCGCCAAAACACTGGCCAAAATCAAGTGTGATCTGATTGGACACTACCAGGTTCAGATTCACCAGGCGGGTGAGAGATGGCGCTGTGGCTGTACTCGTTTGTTATTCGTTACAGTTTTACGTTTTATTTATTATTACCGCGTTACAGCCCGCTCTACGCTCTACTACTGCTGCAGCGCTTCTGCAGCATTACCAGCATTACAATTACTCGGAAGTAAAATGATCTCAAAATGATAAAACTTTTTATCTCCTACAACTGGGTGAGACAACACAACCATTCGTTTGGCTACGGAGGAGCCTGTATATGCTTAGTAATTCCACGAATGCCACGACCGTGGTAATTCGATGATTTACAGTGTATGTACTCCAAAACTTTTAGAATAGTGTTTAGGAGAATACGTAGCCAATATTCGTCAGCCGAAATTTCGTTATGGGGCGCTTGTAGTACAGGGTGTGTGCAGAAAAACATGACCCGCATTTAGGCACATAGCTTGTTGCCTACCTAACTAACGAACTTCCGGTGGCGCACGATGGCGCATTTATGCGTGCGAAATCTGTAGAAAAATTGTGGAAGCCATACCCAGCTTAAAAAATAAACGGAACAACGAAAACGTCGGCTTCCGTGCATCAGAATAGGGCAACATGGTGGACAACAGGGTGTATGTGAAAGGGCAACATGGTGCACGTAGGAGAGTTGTGTTCAAGTACCGCTAGGGGAGCTATCGGTGCATAAATCGAAACGACGTCCAACATGGATGCTCATCGGTAGTACCCCTAGCGGTGCCTGCATAACTCTCATGAGACGGAAATGCACTACAATGCACTGTCATGACCGCCCTATTCTAATGCATGGAAGCCCATGTTTTCGCGCTCTGTTTATTTTTTTACACTGAGTATGGCTTCCAGGTTTTTTTTGTAGCTTTCGGACGCATAAATACGCCGTCGTGCGCCACCGGAAGTTCCTCGGCTAAGTAGACAACGAGTTACATGTAAAAATGCGGGTCATGTTTTTCTGCACACACCCTGTACATCCTCGTTACTTGCGCTTCGACATTTGAAATTGTAAAATATGGCTTACACAGACTAACAATGTTAACAATAATGGGAATGAAGTACGTGCTATGAGGCCATGCCTTTGTGTCAGTCATATAGCTTCAATAGCAATGTCTACTACGGGTGGACTGGCGATGATTTTAGCGCTTACCAAGAAAACGCTCGTCGCTGGTTCTTTTCGGAAGTTGTTGCCTCAGCATGTTTCGAGCCAAGAACACAAGTCTCCCCATATAATGAGAAACTCGAGTAACCATGATGCCAACATGCATACGACGGGCTATTCGCGACAGTCATTATGTAGCCAAAACATGCGCGACATGTTTTAGCGCTCACATGTTTCGGTTTGTTCGGCAATGATGATGACGATGACAGTGATGGTGATCATGAACGAACCATGGAACGAACAGTGCGACTTTCGAAACTGACTGTGAGTAAGTGAGTAAAGCTGAATTTCTCTCAAAAGACCAATTATACGAATCAAGCTTATGTGTTCATTATTGTAATATTAAAAATTATTTGCGTTGTGGCCCTTCACAGTTCACACCGGTTCACATTTTCTCTATGTCACGTCATGTCGTCATGTAGTCATGTGCCTCGTGTAGTAGTGGCGCATGTATTTAAAACAGCTAAAACGCTAGCATGATACACATGATACATGGCACACGAATTTGTTCGCACTGTGTTCCTTGATTGTGTGTAAAAGCCCTGCAGCATGGCTGAAGCAGGCTGTGGTGTTGGGTTTTCGCAAGACGCCGAACCACTACCTTGCTGGTGCCGAGGCGTCGAGAGGTTGCCCTTAGAAGAACTTCCAATTTTTCAGTATCTGAAAGCACAACATGACAATGCACAGAAAGTAAGTAACACGTTCTAAATCAATTGTTGAAACTACCACAGGCGTTTCTCTTGGTTTCAGGGGTGTTCTTCGTCCAATGACGTTCGTATACTCGGTCTGGGTCGCGGTCGACCTCGGAGTAATATAGTTGTGGTAAGATGCCAAATACGAAACCAGGCTGTTTTATTTTTGTAGAATACAGTTGTTCCCTATGGCATGTATCAAAACACCTACATTTGACAATCCGAATTTCTTTTCAATAGCCAATAATTGGCAATAGTGCATCATCATCTAGCGTCGAAGACTGTCATAGGGATGATGTGAAATTATACCGGAAGCCACTATGCAGTGACGTGTCGAAGCAGCAGCAACAACAAAATGTTTCTGATGCAGGTTAGTTCATGCATGATGTTTTAAATGTTATTAGTTGCATGTTAACCACCTGCTAGCCGTAAAGGGACTGTAGTCAGTGGTGCCTTTAGGGTATGTGTTACCCGGTGCGGAAGCTCCTTGCGTCCCCCCAGTAATGGGTCCCTTTCCATACCGGTCAATACTCTAAATCATGTGCTCGAAGAGGGCTCCTCCTATTGTTTTTGCGTCATTGCACTGCAGAGAAAGAGAGGACGCGACTGTACTGGTGCGGCACGTCACCTGGTGTGGACCGCACCACCCTAGTGACGCCACTGGCTGTAGTATTAATTCCCTTACAGTCACTAAATAAGTTTCGCAGCTTATTTAGTGACTTTGGATTCCCTCACTGTAGTAACTGACCTGACCTGCTTCTAAGGCAATTTACATAGCACATAACGCAGAAGTCGTGAAGTCATTGTATGGCTTAAATAGGCCATGTGGTGCGTGATAGGTTGTGGGGAAATTTCCTCTTAGCACTTCAGGGACACCTTAGAATTTTCTGAATTCAGGTACATACTTGAGACAGGGACTCGCAAGACACACCAACATTGTATTAGCTACTGGCCTCATTGGATCAGCTGGAAGCCTGTCCGCCTACCGATCCCAAGATGCGGGTTTCAAACTGGCCGAGGATGTCAGCAACTTGGTGGCAGGGTACAAGGTTCTTAGACATGCCAACTTCCGCAAGGGATGTTAAAAACGACCACTGTGGCGTCGCTCATGATCATAGTTGTCTTGCGATGTTAAGGCCCCAATTATTATTATTATTGTCTTAGCTGGCATGACAGCTCGTGAAGGTGAGTCCACCTGAGTATCCGGTGTCTCCAGTGTGCAAGAGAATATCAAAGTGACAGCAGCGCGTGTAGTGCTTCAATTATGTTGCATCACTGTTGGTTTTGTAGGAGAGAGCTACATCACCGTCAACAGCAGCACCAGCAGTCAGCTGTACCTGCACGCACTTGAGCCTCCATGTCTTCTGGGCCCTCTGATATCTGGTCATTAAACATTTAGACATGGCAGAATGTAATCATCCTTAATGGCCACTCCACAAAATTGGTGGTCTACAAAATCAGCCCTTACCATACATTTTCTGTCATCAATCCCCTTTTATAACATCCTGTTGCCGCATCCGGACACACGCCGACACACTACCACAGCATACTGTGACATGCCACATTGTCACAAAGGTGCACCAGTGTCAGTCTATCCAAGGTGCAGGGATTTTTCCTGCACTTCCCCCCCCCCCACCTAATTCCCCCAAGATTTTATGACCCCCCCCCCCCCCCCCTGAAAATAACTGTCCAAAAGGCCAAAAAAGCCTGATTAACCAAGAGATACATGGGTCACTCGTGCTTAGTTCGACTTATCCTCCAGAAAGTGCATAACTCCCCATATTACAAGCACCTAACTGAAGGGTTTGTGGGTGCACAGTGACATATTATGGCATTCTGTGGCATTTTTCTTTGCGATACCAACTCCTCCAAATGCACCTGACATACGTAACGCAACTTTGTAAGAAGTCTCAACTATGTAGATGTGGGTTGGCTACCAAAACTGGCTGAGGGCAAGCCTTGGTATGCACTCGAGTTTCACTCGTGGGAGTTCGACAGTATCATGTTCGAGGAACCTCAGGACAAGGTTCGTGGAACCCCGGTTGAGATCCACTGATTCCATATAGTGAAGAAGCCTGAGCGTTGAAGAAAAACACAGAGGGGACACAAACACAACTGATGACACAACTGATGTATCACTGATGAACCACTGACGTACAGCATCGCAGCTTGCACTGACCTTCATACATGTACAGAAATATACAGGTCTCTGTCACAGACTAGTTGTGATCTTTGAGGTCAAGCGATCAGGTTTTTGGTTGTGCTAGTTTACCATCTGACCTGCCATAAACTGTTTAAGTACTGCAGTACTTTTTGTGTGGTCTCCAAGGAATGGTTGCACATGACTATGATACAGAGAACGTGTGTCGAGCTGCAGTATATTTATTTCACATGGCATTTTCATATTTGAAATGTAGCAGATCCACACAGGGTGCATCCACCCAATGTTCAGAGTCTGGCAGTACATAATGAAAGACCTATTCATCAGGTAAGCAAATTGTGTCGTAACCATTTCCAGCTACTACTACACAGTTCTCTTTGTCTTGCTTTTATGTTATGTCCTCGTAAAATGTTGCATTAAATCTCTGCGAGACCGTCACTGTAATGGTGGCTTCAGTCTGCATTTGCTTTGTGTCTAGCCTAAACCGAGGTTGTCCACTGAGAGGACGGATCCACCAGCCGTCAAACCAACACAACAAAGGAACTTCTGTGCCAGACACCCAGTTCCGAAACGCCCTGCCTTGAGAAAGGGGTCATTTAACCCAGATGAGTACCAACACAACTTTACCCTCAACCATTGGGTGAAGACTCACACTCGCAAAGTGAGCTATGATACAGATGATGATGATGATGAAAGTAGTGACGCTGATGAGTTGGTCTTCGATGATGAAAGTAAGACATTTTAGGTAATCATATAATTGCTAACAAATTATGTTCAAGTTATGACTGGCAGTTCAATGCCATTCAGCATATCACCTTTATTTCCCCTGTAAACACAAGTGACAGTTTAACATCCTTCATCCTATAACAGTCAGTTAAGGGGAATGTATTTTTAACAGTCCTGATGTGTAGTCCTTTTGTTTGTAGGGCACAGTTCAATCTCTTCCAGCAAACCGGTTACATCATCGACTGGAGATTACGCAGTAAAGCAGTCATGTGCACGCAATGTTCACCAGCTGCAGAAAGTCATGGAGATAGACAATCTTCCAAGCAGTGTGACGAGCGATGTGCTCGGGGAACTCTTGGCAGATTTTGGAATTGTAGAGAGCATCTCAATGAAGGAGAATGACACTGGAAGTTGTGTTGCAGAAGTGAGGTGTGTGGTCATTTCTTTGTTCTTCCGGTCTCGTAGGAAGTCTGCGACTTGGATAGTGAAGCTACTTCTGGTCAGGCACCTGAATGTGGCTCGTGCTAAAATGTTTTAATCAGCTTTATACCATAATTTGGTTGTGCATTCTATGTGACACTGAGGGTAAATTTAATGCTGAAACTGTAACACCTGAAAATGTTCACTTCGACTGTTTGAGGGTACATAGTGAACAGCCACAAACTGTTGGAATGAATTATTTTTGAGGAGAGAGCCACACCATGAATGCACCACAACACCATGCTCCTCAACTCGCGAACTACAGTTTCCTCTGGCTCGACCCCTACCACCAAGCACAGCACATACAGAGCAGCCACATCCAACGCATCATCGGTTAACTTATTACAGACAGTGAGAGCAGTCAGAAAGACCAGAGCCACCTCTTTAGTTGCTAGACAGAAATTTTGACAGTGTGTCTCCTTTGCAGACACAACGTTGCATACAAAGGCAGTCCCAGTGAAGTACTTTGGGGGCGGATGTCTGCCTTTAGCCAGTCTCTATCCCTTTGGGTGCGAGGGGGGGAGGAGGGATTCTGGACACGGGCTCAACCTTTTCTCGCATGAAATCCTATCACTGGTAAATTACCAGTGATAGGATTTCGTGCGAGAAAAGGTTGAAGAGACGAAAACTGGCCCAGGCTATGCTTTTGGGGGGGGGGGGGGCAACTGCCCCCAACGCCCTCCCTTTGGACCACCACTGGTTCAGGGGCAGATTGAAGGGGGGTGGGGGGGCCCGACCACCCCCCATACGGCTGTATTCCCTATGTAAAAACCCTATCTCCTGGATGATGCTGTGCCGCAAAGCACGAAATTTCCTTAAGACCCCCCTCCATGACAGGCCACTAAATCCGCCCCTGCACTGGTTGCATATGTTATGGCATTATGGCATGTTATGGCATATGTAATACGTGGATACGTCTCTGCATGCTGGCACAGCTCTGTACAGTATAGCCAGGGTATTGCATGTCTACAGTATTTTGATGTGGAAACTACTACAAACAAGGAGGTAGTAACAAACTCAGAGATTAGTATTGGTTAACCTAGAAATCTGACATTCATGACAACACAAACTGCTGTTGTAGTAGTAATTGTTTGAGTGCAGCCAGTGGTCGACAGACATTTGTGGTTCGGTTTGGACTTTGGTTTTTCTTGTCTCCTGGTATGTACGAGGGGTCCCAGCAAACCAGATACATCCAGCAAATATCCGTAAGATATCTCGCCCGGGACGTTTGGATATCCAGTGGAGTTTGCCACAGATCAGTTTTACATCCATGCGATATCCCTGCGACTAGCATTTCTGCCATGTTTGTAGATCCACTGAAAGTCCCTGCGACGTCTGTCACGGATATTTGGATATACAGTCAACCCTCGTTTTATGAACATGAGCACGGGGAACCAAACTTTTTCCATTCATTTTTCCCTCGTTTTATGAACCTCGATATTCGAATAATGAACGGAATTTCTGGGAACCAACTAGGAGTTGCCCAGCGTTTTTGCCCTCAATTTATGAACGTATCGTTCTGAGGTCAACAGAAACCTTCAAAGGGATAATTCCGTGGTCTTATGAATGACGCCTGAACGGACAAAACGTTTTCCAGGTATTGCACCCTCGGTTCTTAACCCCTCGAAATCCGAACAACAAACTGGTTTTCCGGGGTCGCACAAGTGTTCCTGACCTCAGTTGATGAATAAGGTGGTCGCTGTCACCCGGAGATTAATAAACGGAGGTTAAAAATCCCAGAGGAAATCTGAGACCAGTCCAGTGCGAATGTGGTGACATCTCTTATTTCCAAGATTGACACAGTGGAAGGCATGGTCAAAAGCAAAATTAAACAATTTAGTATTGCATAATAAACAGAGTGTGAATGCGTTAACGTCTGTTCTTTGTGAGAATGATACAGCAGAAGGCATGGTTAAAAGCAAAATTGCACAATATATGGCATTATAAACACAATCCCAACTCGGAAATACTGTTGCATTTGCTCGATAGTACTCAGTTAACTGAATTTTCGATTTATGAATCCCTCGATTTATGAACGATTTTTCGGGGAACCGAGGGTGTTCATAAATCGATGGTTGACTGTATACGGGAGATTACGAATATCGTACATATTTTGCTTTTAACAATTTTGTGCATCAGATATTTAGAGTTTGTAGAGTGCGTAGAGACCACTGCAACTGTGTTCCAGCAAATAATATTTATTGTGTGTTTTAACCCATTTGATACTATTGGGAGCAAAAACATTACCTTAGCCTAACAGGATTCATCACAGTACAGCAACACCGTGGGACACGCCAGCATAAGTGCCGAACCCTGCCCGCCTCACTTGGACCACTTGGAAAAACCCGCAGTAACCTCTATTTGCGAGCTAGATGGAACATATACTGAAATACAAATCTTTACACACACGTTCGTTAGGGGTAGCGTGGCGTAAACCATTTGTAACGGTGACGAGGATGTATCTTCGCAATTCCTGTGTTTCTGCATCAACCCACAGTATACACAACAACATTTCTGACATCCCTTCCTATCAACTACTGTGTTTTTAATTCAGGTTACCGTCTCTATAAGGACAAATAAATATTTCCTGGATCTCCCATAGACATCCCTAGGATCTGCAGGCTGCTTGTCATGGGACATTCAAACATCCAGAGCGCGATATCCTTCCAACATACCAGGGACATCTGTTGTTTACTGGAGTAAGCCCAAAACGCAATGAAATTGTGCGATATCCCATAGATATCCTATGGACGTCGAGATATTCAGGACGTTCGCGACCTTGTAGGGATGTCCCATGGATATTAATGGTTTGCTGGGGTGTTCAAGTCAAACCGGGACTTTCTATCTCCTAAGTGTACAAATGGCTCGCGCTACTTCTTTTTCGTCATTTTCACACGCGACAGGCCTCCGCGTTCGCCACGTGGTGGTCCAAAGTTTGTGCAAAACAGAAGACACGTGCTGGACAACATGGCCGACAACTAGGTGAGCGCGCACATCGAACAGCGAATAGTCATGAAGTTCCTCGTGAATGAAGGCGTAAAGTCATCTGAAATTCACAGAAGACTTCAGGCTCAGTAAGGCCACGATGCACTTAGCCGCAGCAAAGCGTTTGAGTGGTGCAAACGGTTCCGAGACGGCCGTACATCAGTGCAGGACGATCCCGGCCGGGGCGGCTCAGAGCCCAGTGTCAGAGTTCCTGAGAACATCCAACGTTTTCCCACGGTTTTCTGGGACAAGGCTGGCGTTGTTCATGTTCATTTTCTGCCCAGTGGTACCACCATCAATAGTGCATATTACTGCCAGGTTCTCAGGGATGTGCATAAGGCGCTGAAGCAGAAGCGGCCGGGCCTCATCACCAAAGGAGTCCTCCTCCTACAGGACAATGCACGCCCGCATACCGTGCATCTCACGACACGCACCTTATTGAAACTTGGCTGGTAGTTGCGGCCACATCCCCCTTACAGTCCAGACCTCGCCCTCAGCGATTTCCATCTCTTCGGGCCACTGAAGGCGTTTCTTGGGGACCACCACTTCAGTTGCGACGACGAGGTCAAGCATGCGGTCCGATCATGGCCGCTACGCGCCGGTAATGATTTCTACACTGCTGGCATCTAAGCCCTCGTGAAATGCTGGGACAAGTGCATTAGTGCAGCTGGAGATTACGTTGAAAAATAAAACAAATTTCTCACCTGTAAGTTCATTTTACTTTTGTGAAAAATGAAAAGTCCCGGTTTTACTTGAACGCCCCCCGTACTATCCACTCCGCACCCTGTTCTCCCTCCTTTGACAGTCTATATAAATTTGTTCCTTCCTAGATAACGCAAGCAAAATTTTATATTGGTGTGCGGCAGATATTTAGATCAAACTGGAAGATATTTTGTAGACTATGCACAAGGTGCACCCTGGGGAGCATTTTTACTACCTGTGCAGCACTATGAGGAAAAGGCCTACAGAGCATAATATAATTCTTGCACTTTACAGGATGGTGAATGAAGCTGTTCTTGATCAGATAGTCGAATGCCTGCAGATATCATCCCCTTTTGGAGGTGAGTGAAATTCATTTCTTTCCAACAAAAAATGTGGCTTGCCAGCACTATACAGACTATTGAGTGTCAACTGTACAAGAGTTTATATTTGCTAAGTCACTACAGCCACTTCACTGAATAAAGATGGGATACATTTGCAGTATCAAAGGAAACACATAGGATTCACAAATGTGAGCATACGAGACTACAAAAGAGCATTTTATGACTAAAAATGTGTCAGTGGTGCTGACTATCAACCCAATTCATGTTGTTCACTCCATGTCCTGCGTTGCAAAGTCATGACAGCACTTAGTGAGGACGTGCTTTCTGCTGAATATAATATTAATTGTGCAAATAAATGTACATTCGTTCTTACCTGCATGTTACATGTGTATCACGTGGTAGAATTGTTTGAATGCTGGGTACCAACAATCACAAGATGAAACGTTCGGCTACCTATCCTCTTGATGGTAAACGTAGTAAATGTTTGGCTGTTTGATAGAGAATTGGAAACAATGGGCTCAAACATCACAAAGCCAATAGACAAAATTACGAAAATATATTGCATCATTGAACTCTGGAAACCCATTATCACAATAAAGAAAATTGTCCAAGGTGTTGCTGTTTCCCAAAATGATTCCTATCATGCCCATGGGCAGTATAGGCAAGGTTGCGGAAAACAAATAGGTCGTAAAGTAAAGAAAGTGTTTTAAATTTGCAGAGGTGTGCTTCAATACAAGAGTAACCCAACATGTAATTTTTGTTGTGAACCATGAGTTCTCGGGACATTACCTTTAAGTTCTACCTCCTGTGACCTGAAATATACCCACAAACATTGAAAAGGATTGAGTGAATTATCTCTGTATTTATCTGCACAGAAGCAACACAATCTGCATACCATTCTGAACTCCGTCTCTTGGCCTTGTATCACAGCATTAACAGACTAATGGTATCACTCCTGTAGGCATTGATTACTCACACCAAAATGCATTGGCAGACTCTGAACAGCTAATGCAAGAACCATAGAGAAATTATAGCAACATCTTCTGATTCATAGAGCTGCATTTCTTGCAAGTCTAAGAACTTGTACAATAATCAGAACTGTTTGTGCATGAAGTTCACGATACATGTATTACTTTTTTCTCCGTCAATATCTACAGTAGCATATTTCACTTTTCAGCATTATCAAAACCCCTGAGCGTGAGGATAGTGAGTTCAGAAGGTTGAAGCTAACAGCACTACTGTGAATTCAGTTCTCTATGTGCTAATCAGGAACAGGTCAGTACTGCAGTGCTTCAAAAGTGTGAAATTTATTTTGCAAGACACATACGTGACCCCTTTCTTCTAAAACCTTTTGTGATAATGACTCGCTTGGAAGGTGTTGCAAGTTCAACACATTTTTTGTAACATTCTTTGAAGTTTTGTATTAAGACCTTGTGAAATCTGTTTAGCGTAAGGCCCTTAATATTTGCGAGCCCCTAATTTTCACGAATTTCACAAATTTGAAAAATACTTCCATTTTACGGGCGCACAAAAATTTAAAGCAAGGTTTGATACTTCGAAGACTATATGCTGCAATCGCAAACTTTATCTTCACAGTTGGTTGTACAGGATAATGGTGGGCATTTGAAATGCTTTCCAGCACAAGCATGTGCAATGTTGCTTCTATCAAATACAATATGGGCAATGTCAGGCTTACGACGAGGTAAGCCAATCAAGACGCAAATTTTAGCATTCAGAAGTTGCAAAATTTAGCGACAGCAAATATGTGCCTTGTACCTGAATTCATGAAAAAGTGGTGCTGCAGCATTAAAGGGTTTTACAGCAAGTCTCTGCATGAATATTTATGTACTTTTTTAAGAAATGTTAGCAAAATTTGCACAGTTGGAGAGCCTTGTTTTAAGAATATGTAGTACGTAACTCATTGTAATGTTGAGCACTTTTTAACCATGTTTTACAGTTTTATCGTTTTCACTGACATTATATGATCTGTACGCAATACTGCAAAGAAGTGTCTGTGCTGACGAAGTTCAGCACTGCATGCCATTTGAAATATTTGATATGTATCTCATTAAACACTGAAAAGTATAGTTATTCGGTTCAGTTGAGTCAATCACATAGCAATCACATTAAACAGACATAATATTAGGGAATAGCTTTGCAGCAAATTTATTCTCTTGGTATATGCTTCCTCTTTTTGCATAGGGAGTGTACAAAACAGTGTTTTTATGTCCTAAACATATAAATAGCCTTATGTTGTAAAGCTGTGCGAATATTCGAAATTTTCGAATATCGAATAGAATAGTTCTATATTCGATTCGTTTATCAAATCGAATAGCAGTATTTGAAGATATGCTATACTTTTTTCGAATATCTTGTTCAAATAAGGTACCGTATTCGCTTGCATATTGGACGCACGCACGGATTGAATGTACCCCAGCTTGAACGACCAGACCATCTCGCACACTACAGAATCTCTTATCAACGAGAAGGAGCGCCTGGCGCCAGAGTGATGAACAACGAATGCGATGGACACAGAGGAGTATTTCGTCCATTCTAGATAGAGCAGAAGACTAATTCATGTGGGAGAATCGCGTAACGATGAGGGACAAATGCGACATCCGATACCGGAGAGATAGTGGGGGATATCTCTGAATAAACCGCCAAAGTGAGGCAGAATCGCCACATTCTATTCCGGAGAAATCGCCGTAGATATCTCGGAATGAATCGCGACATTCGATTCCGGGGAGATTGCCGCAGATATCTCGGAATACAACTAGAGTACCTCAATTGTTGGGTTCAGATTTTCCCCCGCGTATTGAAACCACCTCCTCCATGTCGTGATGTTTTTGGGTAAAAATATGTCTTATATGCGAGTAAATACAATATCAGTCTTTCTTCTGTCGGACTGCCCTGCCGTATTCTAATGAGCAGTTGAACGTCAGCAAGTTGAACAGCCTTGGAATTACCACTGCAACCCCAACAAAACAAACCTCTCGCTTTGTGGCGTACAAATTGGCAACAGAGGTGCCCACTCCTGCGAAAATAGTAGGTGAAATATATACTATTCACAAATTGTCGCCCCTCACCAGAGCGTGTTGCTTCTGCACGGGAGCAGGTAATGCCTGTTCACGAGGAACTTAAGTGTGCTTCATTTTCTTTATTAAAAAGAAAATGTTTGTTTTTTGTGTACTGGATTATTCGATCTGATTTCGTATTCAATTCAGTAGCTTTCAGTATTCGATTCGTATTCTATTTGAGCTTGAAAATTGCTGTTCGCACAGCCGTAGTTTTTTTTTTTTTTTAGTCCGTTTACATGACCTGCTCACTTCCTAGGAAATCACATTGTCAAATGTGAGTTTTTGTCCACTAAGTTTGCGTATTTGGAAGTTTTTGCTAGTTAGAAACTTAGCCTTCCAAGAGGTCCTCTGTCATGGATATTCGTGACATGACCTCCATGTCCGTATACTTGTGTTGCCTTTGCATAAGGTGGTGCTAGGAGTTTGCATTCCAGTGGTAACCCACTGCCTCCTCCACAGGCAGTGCCCATGTTTAGCACCACTCTCGTCTTCGGTCGACTGCAAAAATTGCTTTTCTTTTGACACCCGTAATGAAACATAGTCCATAAAGAGATGTTAGACATTGTGCATTAAATATGTTGACCACAGCATATGAGAGCAGTTGCAAATGGGTCCTCAACCCCTTTAAGTAGAGGCCTCAAATATTGTTTACTTTAAAGATTGGATATCCTTGCCAATAACATGCTTGTTTGGGCGATGGGGAGAAAAATAAAGTACCATATTTCCTCGCTTGATTGGTACATTCGCATAATTAATACACCCCACTTACTTGGGTGCCCAGTATTTAGCGCACTGCAACTCTATAGCACTAAATGGCAATGCAGTGTGAGCCCTGGTTGCCAGGGCTCACACTGCATTGCCCTGGAGCCCTGGTGCCAGGATTATAGCCCTGGTGCCAGGGGTGTCTGAAGTCCCTCACCACAGGGGGGTGAGCTGAAGTTTGAAGGATTGGTATATCAAGAATGCTCCATATACAACATTAAATAAAAATATAATATAAAATAAACACAATTAAATAAAACGTAGTAAAGTGACATATATAGTACATGCAGAGCAGAATTACTTGAAATATACCATAAACACAAATGCAAAGAATCCAAACGAGATGTCCCATTTCTTGAACGATCATCCAAGCTGCTTCTCCTGCCCCTGCTTTTCCGACTGCGCTCGACCACTGCGCTCGATACACTGACCAACCAGCCCGGATTTTGGCCTCCAGCGCGAGCTTCCACCCTTCTGTCAAGACTTCATCTTCCTTTTGTCAACCTCCTCCTCCTCTTCGTCGTCCCAAAAGGTGTAGTGACGCTGCTAGTCAATATATTCATGCCAAGTAACAAATTCTTCTCACTTATAAATGTAAACTGGAGTCCTCAAAATTCATGCCAATGAACATGCAAATCCTATAAAATATGCCTTACAAGAGAAAATTGCGTACCCTGTCCGATCTCTATGTGTGAAATGGGGCGAGGCCCCATAGCTCAAGGGGGGCGGCTGACCTAATTGCCCCCACCTTCCGACGACCCTGCTTGGTACCACGTATGTTTTGCAAGAGGAAGATGGCCATGCCAGCTGACAAATCAGGTGATATGCATTGAATGTGAGGAAAAAGGAAAATAAACAATTGAATAGTGTCTTGCAGTGTGTCTGATTGCTTTGACACACAGCTGTGGCTCTTTTGTTGTACGGCACACATGGTTTCTTCGCATTTGATGGAGTTTTGAAGGATGCTTAGCCCAAGGGCGAATCCAGGCCCTCACTTTGAAGGCGGTTTCTTTTTTAAGCGCGTAGCAGCAGTGGGATGAGTAGTATGAGTAGTACATGCATGTAACCTGGGGTTGGGGGGTGGGGCGATCGCCCCCAAGCCCAACCTGACTTAGCCATACTGGATTGAGGGAAGTGAGATACTTGCCATGTCAAATTTGCGTCGTGTCGGTGCCCGCCCAGGAATCGTTAAAATGGGCACTCGTGTATCCCGTCGATGGAAGCTTCTCTCTATTCTATAGGTGGGTGTTCAAGAATCCTGTCTACGGGCACTCTGGTATCCTGTTGATGGGAGCTACGCTTTATCCCGGAGGTGGGTGCTCAGTAATCTCCGCTCTTCCAGGGAATAGAAGGTGGGCACTCAGGTATGCTGTCGGTAGAAGCTACGCTTTATTCTGTCGATGGGCACTCCTGTGGATGGAAGCTCCCTCTGTCTTGTAGGTGGGCGCTCAAGAATCTTGTCCATGGGCACTCATGTATTTTGTGGGTGGAATCTCGCCTCTATCCTATAGGTGGGCGCTCAAGAATACTGTCCATGGGCACTCGGGTATGCAGTCGTTCCGCTTTGTCCTGTCAATCCCTTCTCAGGAATCATGACAATGGGCATTCATGTATTCTGTGGGTGGAAGCTCCCCTCTATTCTATAGATGGGCGCTCAAGAATCCTGTACTGGGCACTCGGGTATGCTGGCTGTCGATCAAAGTTCCGCTTTTGTCTTGTCGGTGCCCACTCAGAAGACATGCCAGTGAGTACTCATGTATTCTGTGGACGGAAGCTCCCCTCTATCCTATAGGTGGGCACTCAAGAATCCTGTCCATGGGTACTCGGGTATGCTGTCGATGGAATCCCGTCTTGCCTTGTCGGTGGCTGCTCAGAAGACATGACAATGGGCACTCATGCATTATGTGGATGGAAGCTCCCTCTATCCTATAGGTGGGCGCTCAAGAATCCTATCCACGGGCACTCATGTATTCTGTGGGTGGAAGCTCCCCTCTGTCCTATAGGTGGGTGCTCAAGAATCCTATCCACGGGCACTCATGTATTCTGTGGGTGGAAGCTCCCCTCTATCCTATAGATGGACGCTCAAGAATCCTGTACTGGGCATCGGGTATGCTGGCTGTCGATGAAAGTTCCGCTTTTCTTCTGTCGGTGCCTGCTCTGAAGACATGACAATGGGCACTCATGTATTCTGTGGATGGAGGCTCCCTTCTATCCTATAGGTGGCCACTCAAGAATCCTGTTCATGGGCACTCGGGTATGGTGTCGATGAAAGTTCCGCTTTTCTCCCGTCGGTGCCCGCTCAGAAGACATGACAATGGGCACTCATGTGTTCTGTGGATGGAAGCTCCCATATATCCTACAGGTGGGCGCTCAACAATTTTGACAATGGGCAATCGGGTATGTTGTCTTATGGAAGTTCCGATTTGACATGTCGGTGCCCGCCCAGAAGACATGCCAATGAGTACTCAGGTATCCTGTCAATGGGAGCTAGCTTTGTCCTGTTGGTGCCTGCTCGGGAATATATAATGACAATGGGCACTCAGGTATCCTGTAGATCGAAGCACTGCGTTATGATGCCGGTGAGCGCTCAGGAGTCTTGTCGATGGGTGCCTAGAAACATCTTCGGTGGCCATTCAGTTATCCTAAAAGCTCCGCGGTCGCTCAGAAATTTCATTCGATTAGCCGTCAGGAATCCTGTCAATGGGTGCTCGGGTATCCAGTCGATGTAAGCTCTGCTCTACCCGTCAATGGACAGCGAGGAATCCTCTCAGTGGGCCCTCTCTATAGAAGCCGTGTACTGTCCTGTCGATGGAAACACAGGTATACTCTTGGTGTGCTCCGGTCTATACTGTCGGTGGGCGCTCTGGCATCTTGTAGGTAGACACTCGGTTATCCTGTGAATAGAAGCTCCGCAAATACGGAAACTGGCTGCCCTAAAGCTAGGCCCGAGACTTTTCATCGCACCTTTCGTCAAATTACCTTTAGCAATGGGGTAGAGTATCCCCTGTATCGATGAAACTTTTCACTCGTCGTCACTGAAATACAACAGTGTTGTTGTTCAACTGCATTAACCATCTGTCGAAATTGTCATTGTGACTTACTGAAATGCTTTGCGTAATTGACCCGACGCAGTTGAACCACAGGCGCAGTCTCAAAAACATCTGTAATGGAACACGGTCGTTGCATGCGACATTCACATAACACGATAAAGTTTCCCCAAGCGTCCCCTCGCAGTGATCGCCGTTCAGTGATGTGCGCTGGCGGGGTATACTCATCTTGCGGACACCTTCCGACACTTGAGCTCCACATGGGTGATGTGGTACGCGGAGTCTGAAGCATGGAGCAACAGTTAGGCTAGTTGGTACCAGTGGCGTAGCCAGACCTCCAAGATAGGGAGGGCTCCATACGAAAACTCGCCCCCCCTCCCCCCTCTGATCTTGGGTGCGACAACACACACGTACTTGTGCGCACCGCAAAGTGCGGACGAAACAAAAAAACCCGAAAATAATTGATTCACAATACGATTACATGTAGGCTCTCATGACCAATGAGGCGGTGTCACGAGATTTGAAGTATTTTGAAAGGATCATACTTTGAAAACCAGTCAAGAGTGTTGCTTAGATAGACACCAGGAACTGCAAGAACTTTCGCGGTCGTCACACTGGTCCCCCCCATATTATTTTCTCCTCGGATTTGTACGATTTGCGCGAGTCGATCCGTGGCAGGTAAGGGTGGCTCGAGCCCCCCCTAGCCCCCTCGTGGCTACGCCAGTGGTCCGTACAGCTTGAGACAACGAAAGACGGCACTGGCGTATTTCTTCATCGAGGCGCCCCCCTGCAAGCTATCAGGAAGAGATCGAACAAGAAACGGGTGACCGGCTGTTCTATCCATCTCTCAGTATGTGAGTCCGCTCCTGTTTACTACTAGGATATCGCTCCAACGGAGAAATGCGACACCCCGGTGTTTCGTGCACTTTTGTCCGAAGCTGTACCTAGATAGATACACCAAAGCGAGAGAAAAAAAAAAGAAAGTGCACGGGACACGTGTCTTGTTTGTAATTGTATCCTGTATATTTGTTGTCATTTCTGCCACACGCCGATTCGCACCAATAAGCCGCAGCAATAGTTGCGTTTACAATGACAGATATGTCGACTGAAGGCTCCAGTCGACTGATCGTTAAGGTCGACTGAAGACGGTTTACATAACTGTCGGCTAAGGCGCCATGGAGCTCTGCAGGATTCGGTCGACTGATCCTCGACTGAAGCGCCACACTCACCTTTGAATTGTACTTTACACACCACTTTGTCATCGCGTAAATTCTTTTACTTCTCAAATACTTTTGCAACCTTTCGACACGCCATTCTTTTCATAAACAGCCATTCGACTACTTCTCCTTCCGTCTGCGGTTGTTTGGCACGCCTCTTTTCATAATACTATCATACAGCCGTCACTTGTATTCCTTTGGATATAGTGCGGCCATGGTGCTGTCTTCTGCCAGTTATTCTTCATGTTCTTCCTCCGTCTGTGGCTGTCTATTCTGGCTTCTATTCTGAGGCTAGGGAGGACGAGACATCCGACAATGTCACGTATGATAGTCACTGCCATATTGGCGAAAATCACAAGAAATGAAGCTGCAGGCGCCCTTTTGGGCAGCCACCAAGTTCCAACTTCCAACCACGTGGTTCCAACTCCCGCCCAGTTAGTTAAGAAGAAGAATGACGCGTGAGAAGCGGCTGAATAAGTCGACTGGCCTGGATGGGGATGGTCCGCCGTACTACTCTCACCATTAAACTTGTTAGCTCACTCGGACACTTGCCCCTGAGACATGCGTGACGAACCGTACTGCCTTGTCACCGGACGGTAAATTTAAAGATTTTCCGTGTCTCCAGCTGTGAGAAATTCTGATGACAGAATGTTGCTCTTCTTTCGTACACATTCCAAACGAGTGGCCATCTTAATGGTTGCGTCGTGCAGAGTCGCCAGGACCGCCAGGCCCGTTGGATGTTCAAGCATCGTACCATGTCACGCTATACCATGACGCTCTGCTAAGCCGTCGATATTTATTCGCACATTTGCGCTTTTTACTAGAATCACCCTCGTCAGAGAGGACCATACGGAATTGCTACACCGGAATTGCTAGCCTCGGTGACTCAGTCGGTAACGTGTTGGCTTGCTGAGGCTCAAGATCGCGGGTTAGATCCCGGCCGAGGACGGTAGCAATGTGGGGGAGGTAAACATTGCTTCCGGCACAGGTTGGAGGTTTCCGGCACACGTCAAAAGAACCCCAGGCTGTCGAAATTATCCACAGTCCTACCCTGCGGCACGTGCAGCATGTCGCCACACTAGGCTGGCACACCTTACGTGTAAATCTACCCCAATTACCTACACCGCTATATGTTTTATCAACACGTTGAAGCACGTGTAATATGATGACACGAATTGTGTTGATACAAAAGTCCGAATAAAGTCCTAGTCAGTTGAATAGGTGGTGGTTGGAGGAACTATCTTTTTGAAAGTATCACCAGCAGAGTCCCCCTCTAACAGGAGACGGTATACTTTCCTGGGTTTTACGTAATACTATGCGATGATAATCGTAGGGAATGGCGAACGAACTTGGCTAATGAAAGGCGTAGAATGTACAGAATGAAGTTTAAGAAAGAAGACAAAAGAAGTTAGCGCGAATACATACATCAGGATGTAGGAGTATGCAGATGTGTATGGATAATGCATATAGTAGTTTCGTTCCATCCCACTGTCCCCCCGGCCACTTGGTTCACCCCCCACCGCACGTGCGCGTCGACGGATGAGATAACGATGCGAGCTGTTTATAATTTCTGCGGAAACCAGCAGATGTACACGGAGCGTAAACAAGCGATTCGCCACGTGTTGGTACGAGGTTAAACCAAATATTTAAAGTAAGCGGTCTCGTTAGGTCTGCGGAGTACCGGACGTACGACTTCGGACTAGGGGAGCGCGGTGGTGTTGTGCCACTGCACGCAGGAGGGAGGTGTAAACACAACGACGACGGTGGTTACACTGGAAAGATGGTCGCCACGTGGAACTTTATTCGCGGAAGCGGTAGAAATGCGGATGTCCCTCGCGAGCAGTGCGCCGCTGTTTTCATGAAAGACCAACTTTAATCATATAATGCGCCGGAAATGTTTGCTGCTCTGTCGTCTCTGAGGGGGACGCTATTGATGTATGACGATATATGATACTAATGAAGGCAGAAATATACTACCTTCTCGTTTCCTGTATGACTGTGCCTTGTTTGTCTGTCTGTTTTTCTTTTACTTTCTTCACGTCCCTTATTTATTTCAAAATATGAATCGTGGTCCTCGAATGGATTCTCGGAGGTTTTGGGGTCCGACACAACGAGAAATGAATTTGGGAAACGCTGCGCTAGAGTATCTCCTGGCGCGGTGAAATACCCCAATCGTGATAATTGAAATAAAATATTGATTATCTCCCTTCAGTTTGTTGCGAGCACACGGTAGATCAATGAATCGCACAATCAGTCCTGTCTGTACAACTGAAACATCCCGTTTTTCCCACGTGAACCGTACGGTTTCGTATTACTCTTCTCAACCCGCAGTTGCTGCTTTGGCAGACGAGTTTGTGGGGGACTCACAAAATTATACAAACAACCATGGTATCTGTATTCACCGACCGTCACATAAATGGGGCATTCGCGCTATTCAAAAGACGACCTACCAACCAACAAGCAACTGTAGCGTCGTTTATCAATGTAAAACTGGGAATCATTACTTAAAAATATGGTCCAGTAGAAGATGTAAATTCGGGAATTCTGTGTACACGGGAAGAATCTTTCCAATTGTTGAATTTTTTAAAAATCCAGATTATTATAGAGGGAGTAATGACAGAGTCATTCCGAGGCAGATGTGGGGACGAGGGGGGCAACCACACCGGGCACCTTCTTCGGTACGCTTTTTTCACTGTAGAATTTAAAATTTAGAATTGTTTTTTTTTATTACTTCAGTGGCTTCTCACTATTTCAATTTTGTTCAGCTAGAATATGTAGAGCGCTGCGGCAGTAGGGATCGGGGCGACGTCTGGTGGGAGATGATCCTCAATTCCTCAAGCAACAGTAATCTATGTACCCGACGGGGTACCCGAGAACGCTCCTGATAGCTACGTAGCCGACTTTTTTTTCTTCCGTTTTACACTCAGTCAACGCCACCTAGATACAGAATGCCCGCTTATTGCCTCCTCTCCCTCCTTCGCGACGTGGTCACATGAAGTCAGAAATCGTCTGCTACTGCGATTCGCCATTCTGAGAATTCAAGCACTCGCAAATGACTGCAGCTAAGTTGGATCCTGTATACCTGAATCAGTAGACAAAGAGTGCATCACGCCTTCCAGAAAATCAGTCTCGAGAAACGTATGGGACCGTCTTGCGCTTTATTTTAAAGATTTCCCGTTTAGTACGCGCGGGAACGTTCAATCATTACTCGCAGACGACGGTGGTTCGTCTCCATCGCTACGACAGCTGAAAGCACGTTCGTGACTGGCTACCGCCGTTGAAAGCACGATCCTGATTGGCTGACTCTTAGTTGTTACGTCACGTCGACGAGTAAGCAGGTTTTCTCTATCTAGGAGCTGTCGGCTGTGCGCATGCAATATAGTTTTGCCGCCGTACTTGACGAGCAATACGAAGTTAGTGGCAACTTCGACACAGTGTTCACAGTTTACACTTTAGTTTACGACATAGTTTACACTTTTAATTTGTTAAAAAACTGTCAGTGTAATTGTGACGAAAACCGTGCCGTAAAAGTCCTGGGGGCCCAGGATGTCGAATAGTTAAATTTTCTGAGATACTGCTTTACTGAGCTGCTGCTTTGGGGAGCTCCACACTTGCTCCGCCTCGGGCGAAAATTCACCTCTGTTCGGCTCTGGGTAATGGTAATTGTCCAGAAATGTAGCCCTATTTGATAGCGAAATACACTTTCTTGTTGTTGTTACTACATGTTACGAAAATAAACATTCATTGCATTTAGTCTTTCATGGAGCTATACGTTTAAGTTATTTTCCACGAAACAGGAACAGGACAATTTGAGAAGAACAGACAAAAGCGAAAATGCCGCTTTGACCGTGCACTGAAGAGGTGAAAATGAAAAGCTACAAGATAACAACGACTGGGTTATTTATTGTGTCCTGCTGTCCCATCGGGCCTCTTCCTTCTCCTCGTACAGCCTTCACTGCATAACACGCCCATGCCATGAACCAGCACTAAGAATGATACTGTTCTGTCTCGTTATTTTTTGAGAACGGGGGGACGTACACCCCTCTTCCTCAACACATCAGGAGACAGAGCGATATCATTCCGAATGCTGATGGACGTTGTGCATGTTATGCGGGCAAGTGCTGTCCTTATAGTGTAGACTTCCAGGACACCAGTCCTGAGGACAAGCCTGCTTTACAGAATGTATTTTTTACTTCCGCCTCGAAGCAACTGTGGCTATGAGCGGCGTACAGACGAGAGAGACCAGCAGGGAGGAGTGGGGGACAAGGGGCTTAGTATGCGTCCTGGGCCGACTTCAGGGGGACTGTGCCGACACCCGTCTAGAAAGTCCACCGGGAAACAAGGGGACAACCTCAAACAGCACAGCAGGTGGTAGGATTCGAACCCGCACTACTTCCCAGTCTTCAGCACGACGTTGGAGCTACCACCAACCGGGCTTCACGAAGTACATGTACTTTTACTTTTGGTTGACACTCGCTCATAGCCTGACGCTGCCGATACTTGCGATAGTTGGCAGCACGGTCGTCACGTGCGGGAAAATAAATACTGTACGTACTCTGTCGGCGATATTAACGAGGGCTGACCAAAACGTATACAGAATTGATTTATATTTAAAAACCATCGAGGTACCAGGTTAGGATGATCGCCTTCCATACCGAGATTATAGGAGATGGCACGGACTCGAATCACGGCACCGGCTGTGCTGTCTTCCGGTAGACTTTCCAGGCGGATGTCGGCACAGTTCCCCCGGAAGACGGCCCATTACGCATACTAACCCCCTGTTCCCCACTCCTTCCTGCTGTCCTCTCTCCATCTGTCGACGTCTGTACCCGCCCATAACCACAGTTGTTTCGCAGCGCTATCACGGATTTTTTTTTTTTTAAATCGAGGTTATCTCCCGCGGAAACTACCTACAACACGGCTCAGCAGTGTAGACTGGGAGGTGGGAGTTGCGAATCCTACCACCGACTGTGCTGTCTGAGAGTTTCCCTGGGTTTTCCGGCAGACTATCCAGAGGGATGCCAGCACAGATCCCCCTGAAGTCGGCCCAGACGCATACTAATCTCCCTGTCTCCCCCTCCACCTGTCCACGTTTGCACGACGCTCACAGCAAATGTAGCTTCGCGGTGCTATCACGGAACAAAAAAAAACAAAAAAAAAAAAAACAGAGCAGCGGTGTTTCCAAACACTTTTGGAAGTATTTTCCTGAAACAGCAGAGAGCTGTGTCTTCACATTCGTTTGAATCTCCCCATCATCCTGAAATCTTTTTTGTTTTTTGTTTCTACTGCATTTTGATTTTGTTTTTGTTTCGCAAGTTTTGAGTGTCTGGGGCGACTCCTCTCTGTGACTCTTTTCCTTCTTCCAGATAACAGAATGCAATCGGAAGAAAACATTTCAGGACGTTCGGGAGATCCAAACGAATGTGACGAGAGAGCTCTTTGCGGTCTCCGTCCGAAGATGACTTCGAAAAATGCTTCAGACGGTGGATACGTCGCTAGAGAAAGGAGGGGGGGGGGGTGCTAACTGCGTAGTTTCCGGAGAAGGACTACCTCGATGGTGACTAAGTTTGAAAGTTGTACATATTTTACGTTTTTAAATCTAAATCCATTCTGGACACGATCAGTACTCATATAACATAAGGGGCTGTGAATATGCCTGGTAATCATTTAACTGTTTACGATGTAAGAGAAGCCCCGATAAAATGGCATTGGTTTGAGAGCGATGCGCCGAGTTTTCTCTGTCTGTGCTGAAGTGGTTCGCTTCACGCAACGCGTAATGAATCCTCGAGGGGAAATTTCTAAAAGACAGCGGTGATTAAGATTTGCAGAGCCATTTCTGTCGGCTCCGGTGTCTAAAGGGGTGACACACGCGCACCACGTGTTGCGGGCGGCGCTCGCTGACATTTTTATTGCGCATTGGCTTCCTCCTCTAAAGCGCAAGGAAAGAAAAATGACAGGAACGAACGTGCTGCCTCACATTCCACTTTTTTGTTGTTCATTCGGAATGCAACGTACTCTTTCTTCTTTCCCTGCCTCGGAATCTGCGGTCTCAAAATGGAAGGCAGTTTAAGTACGTGCATCCTAGCAGCGCAATCTACTGAAAGTGCTAAAGTGCCACAGTCACGAGGCTGCCTGCCAGCCATCTCTTTGCACTTGAACTTTCAGTACATTGTGCTGTTTGGGCATATGGACATGGACTCCATGGGCCACCAGTATGGCACTTTTCGTGCAATCTGTCTGAGGAAGATTGCGTTCCGCATTTGGGCCCTCGTGATGACGTGTTGTTCAATTCTCTATCGCAGCCAAGGCTACACATCAATCGCGTCCTCTGTTGTTAAAAGAAGAGCTCGGTTACCCCCCAATGGTGTCTAGCCGACTTCAGGGACTACGACAGCGCTACACAGTGGTGTTCGGAAACTGGTAACTGTATTTATGTATTTTAACTTTAACGGGCACGACCAACACCACCTAGATAGAGAAAGCCTGCTTACACGTGACGTAACAACTAAGAGTCAGCCGATCAGGATCGTGTTTTCAACGACGGTAGCCAATCACGAACGTGCTTTCAGCGGTCGTAGCCATGAAGAACCACTGTCGTCTGCAAGTAGTGATTGAACGTCCCCGCGTCCTAAATGGGAAGACTTTTTTTTTAAATGCACAAAACGGTCCCATATCTTTCTCAAGACTGATTTTCTGGAAAGCGTGTTGCACTTTTTGTCTACAGATTCAGGTCTACAGGTTCCAAGTTATCTGCAATCATTTGCGAGTTCTTCTGCGAGGTCTTGCGAATTCGCAGAACGGCGAATCTCAGTAGCAGACGAATTCTGACTTTATATGTCCACGTAGCGAGGGAGAGAGAGGAGGCAATAAGCAGGCCTTCTGCTGTATCTAGGTGGTGTTATTGGCACGATACTTTCTGGAAGCCGTTCTCTCTGTTTGCGGCGGGTACCGCTTGCTGGCGCGTCATCCAAGCGAGCGTCAACATGTGCAGGATTTCCAAGAAAAAGGCGGCTGATTTCAGCCCCTTTGCTTCCAAACCGAAATCCACGAGGGTGTCAGCCGTGTAAAAGATGGCCGCGGAGGTCGTAGGGGCAATCGTCATCGTCTGGAGGGGACCTCCCGCGAGCGAGCCGGGGCTCAAAGCGCAGCTGGTGGTTCGAGTCCCGGCTATAAACAGACAGCACGCAAGAGTCGTGTTTGGAACATCGCCCACGTACACTGACGGTTGTAGCTTTCATGAATGGTGATGGTGTCACGTGCCATTGAATCGTTCTTTTTTTTTGGGGGGGGGGCATGTGGAGAGGTTGGCCTAAGAAGAATTGCATTCTACCATTGTTCTTTTAGCGAACGACACGTTGTTTCCTCAAACAGATTGACGTTCTGATGTTGACCAGTTTCCAGTGTTGTCTATCCTATAGCCCACATTATTCTGAGTACCGTCGTGATACTGCTTGGTCCTACAACAAACCCATGTATCATCGGCTCTACCTCATATGACCATTTCTTACGTCACATTGATCCCCTGTAGGACTTTGCTATTGGCTGTCGTTGCAATAGAGCTGAAGAGTACACTTCTCCATCGTCTTCGAAGGAATGTTGCACGCACACCCTCACTCCTGTATAAAATGCGCCAGACGAAGTCCCCCAATTGCACAACTTGTTGCGTGGAAGCCGACATTGTGCACTATCATCCTGCAACCGGTCTCTCTATCAATGCTGTATCAATGACTCCTCCAACGCCACCTGCGACAACTGGGTTATCCCAACATCAGTTTTGCCACTCTACTGGGCCCAGTCCTGCACAACCAGGGGGCGGTTACGACTACCCTGTTGCGCTTTCTTCATGCCTCCGGCCTCCCGACCAGCAGCCTCTATGCCCCACTTTTTTTTTGTTGTTGTTGTTATTGTTGTTGTTGTCTGTGTGTGTGTGTCCGTTCTTTTCATTTTTTTTCTTTCTTTCCTTTTTTTTCTTTCGAGGAATAGCAAGTCGGCCACGACTGACAAACCTTTCCCCCCTTTCTTTTTTGAATAAATATATCCCCCCCATCCAAAAGAGCTATTTTCATCTTAGTTTTTCGTCTGTTTTAGTCCCCATGTACTTTCGTGTTCGGTACATTCAACCGACACAAGCACAATGCTGTATGAGTCCCTACATGATCCCTTAACTAAAAAAAAGTTTCCTGAAATACATAGCAGCAGAGTTGGCACGCCGTGTTGACCAGGCTGTCGTCTGCCAAGTTGTAATTACAGAACGCTGACTTCTCACTAGAATGAGGTGACGTTTCCCGTGGGCAACCAGTTACATTGATGCATTTTTCTAGAACAGGCTCTTTTAGAGCCACTAGAATACCTTTATGAGGAATGTCGTGACAGAACGTATTATTTGTGCATCTCTTTCAGAAGATTTCAGTAACCGATAACACATTACTTTATAAGCCGCACTATATTGTCCAATACATCATGCACGCATTGTTCTACACGCCAAAGTACCAAGGAAAACACGAAGTACTTTTCTACGTGTCGTACTTGACGAGACAGAAACCTTCGAACACACTTCCGCGTCGAACTCACGCGTCAGATGAGCGTGAACCTTGTCCACTCCTATGTAGAGTTTATTCACTGACGTCACCCCTCCAGAGGACACTAGCTTCGAAAAGGCGAAGTCGCCGCCATGATGTAGGTCCCTGGAGGTTTGGTTCCGGATTTCGTTCGCTGCCATATGCTATTTAGAGGACTGTTAACGTTGGAAACATGGAAGTTACTTGGATATGGTACAAATAATATTCACATACAGTATTACAGTGACTTTGAAACACCAATGTATACGGTGAATGCGATGTGGATGAAGGCCTGGACAGTGTTTACCTGAGGACCTACATTATGGCTGCAAATCTGCTAGCGACAGTGGCGCTCTTCTGCGGATTACGTCACGTGAATAAACCCTATTGGTTGTCGTAAGCACGTGACCTCTCCCACGGCCGCCTCACTGGCGGGGGCGCCTGTCGTGGTGCCACAGCCGATTAAGTTTTGGTATTCGCGGTATCGACTTTCTGCGAGTCTATTACTTCCTTCGTCTGCAGGGTGTGTGCAGAAAAACCGAAGTCGCATTTGCACGCATAACTTGCTGCCTACTTATCGGACGACTTTCCAGTGGCGCACAACGACCCATTTATGAGAGTTAAACCTACAAAAAGAAAGAAAAGAAAACGAAACCGTGGAAATTAAACTCTGCGTAGCAAAGTAAATATATAGCGACGGAACTTGTGCACTGTAAATTGGTCTCCGGAGGCTTGTGTGCAGGTACCGCTAGGGGTGCTAACGGTGCAGGCACTGAAATAACAGAAATTAGCATCCATGTGGGACTTCATTTCGGTTTCTGCGCTGGTAGCGCCCCTAGCGGGACCTGTGCTCAACATTCTGGAAACGGCCATGTTGACATCGGTATAGCCTATTCTTTTGTACGGAAGCCTAAGTTTCGTCGCCATATTAATTTTGTTAATGATCTTTCTGCAACTTTAGCTCACATAAATGCGTCGTCATGCGTCACCGGAAAGTCGTCCGATAAATAGTCAATGAGTTACGTGTGCAAATGCGACTTAGATTTTTCTGCACACACCCTGTACTTCAACGGCAGGTTCACATGGATGCAAGTAACCGTCTCGCACTTGTCCGGCACAACATGAGACGAAGTGCCAACTATTTTAAAAAGGCACTGAAGTGCAACAATTTCTCCTCGCCAAATGAAAGGTTCCGTTACCTTGACGCCAACACAAATGGAACGGGAGTCATCCGTTGCCTCGTTCGTGATATATGAGCGAAAGAAACAGCAATCAAGCTTTATCATTCCCTCTTCTTCTCAAGAAGGCCGATAATGCGGAGCACGCTCTCATTGGTCTCCGCAAACGATTTGACCAATCACCGCGGAAGAAGGACTTGAGGTGCCCAATCCAAGGCCTCTCCGCATTGTCAGCCTTCTTGAGAAAGAGAGCGAGAAGGAAAGCGTCAATTGCGTTTGTTCTATCGATCATAAATCACGAACGACGCAACGGACGAATCTCATTCCTTCTGTCTCGATGTCACGGTAACGGCATCTTTCATTCTGCGAGGAGAAATTTCTGCGCTTCAGTGCCCATTTGAGGTCCACACCGCGAGAGAAGAATGGAAATGTGCATTGAAGGCGTAGAGCTGTGTACAGTCTTTTCAATATGATCCTCGTATGACTGCTGTGTAACGTCGTATCTCGTAGAATGTACTGTAGGGGACGTGGCTGTCTAAAATCAGCACTCCGTGGTTTATCACATCTCAAATCTTCAGGTGTTGCAAGACTACTAGCTTCTTTCGAGTAATAAGCACGTGCAGCACATGGTTCACCTTCAAATACAATGTTGGCACAACACTTTCAAGCGCAGCAGTGGTGACATGGGACGTTGAAGTACTGACAGGCGATTTTAGCTAACAGTGTTCCCAACAGTACTTTTATGCAGTGCTGATAATTGAAAACTATGATCATGAGCCACCGGGATCGGTCGGCGTCGCCGAAGACGGCGTCTAAGCAACCTGTATCCAGCAAGTTGCTGGCGTCTTCACCCAGGTTCGAACCAGCAACGTTTGGTTCGGAAAGCTGATTTATACAGTTTATTATTATACAGGATGCTTCTCGAGGAGTGGGCCAAAAGTTTCTTAAATTCGCTACGGTGTCAGTTTTTGCGGATTTCCGACCTCAGGGCTCTACTCTACAACTTTCTAATTTAAACCACCGGCCCATTTTTATCCATTAAGACAGTTAATTGTGAAAGCTCTTAAGGCTGGCACGGGCTATTAAAACAATATTCCGTCGAAGTAGACCATTCCGCAAATAGGTAAAACGCAGCGCAGTTTTCGAAGGAAAAATGAACCGTGAATTTCGAAAAACTTTGGCCCATCCCTCCAGATAGCGCCCATATATATTGCTGCGTTTATTCGCACCATTTGCTGTTTGTTCACTGTGTGTTCACTCCTGTGACATTGGGTACTTGATCCCGTTTTAATACATGGGCCAACGTGCCGCCGAATTTTACGACAAATTCTCCGTGTTCGCCTTTCTCACACTGCATGAGAACAGTGGGTAAGAGTGAGAAATCGACCAACTGCGCAAGCCGACCGGCTCACCGCGTGCTGGAGACCGAACGACGAGGGGATTGGCCTGTAATCCACATGCCGATGAATTCCGTTTCCTGCGTGTGTGTACACATTGCAGCAGCGCTGGTGTGTACGGTGCCGAAAATAAACCTGAATGAGCGGCACGGGTCGCATAACTCCCCCAGTGGTGGATGAGGCCTCGGTATTGCGCCATCGGGTGTACGCTTGAGAGACAACCTCCAGGCGATGTCGACGGCCGCTATCAGACACTGGCCCTTGGTAAAAACAGGAAGGAGGAGATGAACGCGGGGGCCAAGGTTCGTGATAGGTCATAAGAACCCTATGGCCACCACAGAACGAGTCCTGTGTGAAAAATTCTGCAAGATACTAATGCTAAATGCTCTAGAAGCTAGATTGAAACTACTGGGCAAATGTAACGGAATAACTCTTAATGAGCGCAACGCCTGCCGGAGCTCAGTGTCTCACGTTTCGGTTTATTCTTTTGCTAAAGAAATTCTTGAGGGACTTGGGTCAGTCATCGAAGAAAGGGCGAAGAAGGCATTGTTCTCCGTTTCGATGGAAAACGTCTCTTTGACTCTTGCACAACCATAGGCTAGTATGGGTGAGGGCATTCGAACAATCTCTATCAGTCGCATTACGCATGTTTACTTCACTTGTCGTGAAGGCTGGTGGTATATAGAGATATCGAAAACCAAACTAGCTGTAGTCTTTTTACTTGCAGTGGAGATTCAGCGCACACTGTAGACAGACACCAAGATGAGGACAGGACAGCACCTGTCCTGTCCTCATTTTGGTGTTTGTCTCCAGTGTGCTGTGAATCTCCGCTACAAGTAATATGTACCCAAGGCGAATCAGCCAGTAAGATTACCCAAGTATCTCTGTATCTCTGCAAGAACAAGTCACACCGCAAAGCTACAAGATCACCAACGTATCTCTCCATCTCTTCAACAACAGGTCAAACTGCAGATACAAGATCACCCACGTATCTCACTACTCTGCAACAACAGCTACACTGCAGAGATACAAGATGACCCACGTATCTCTCTACTCTGCAACAGCAGGCCACACTGCAGACTTACCAAATCGCCCAGATATCCATCAATCTCTGCAACAACAGGTCACGCTGCAGAGATACAAGATCACCCACATATTTGTCTATCTCTGCAACAACAGGCCACACTGCAGAGATACAAGACCACCCACGTATCTATCTATCTCTGCTACAACAGGTCACACGGTAGAGATACAAGATCACCAACGTATCTCCCTGTCTCTGCAACAACAGGTCACACTGCAGATTTACAAAATCACCGAGGTATCTACCAATCTCTGCAACAACACGTCACGCTGCAGAGATACAAGATTACCCACGTAACTCCCAGTCTCTGCAACAACAGGTCACACGGTAGAGATACAAGATCACCCACGTATCTCCCTGTCTCTGCAACAACAGGTCACACTGCAGATTTACAAAATCACCCAGGCATCTATCAATCTCTGCAACAACAGGTCACGCTGCAGAGATACAAGATCACCCACGTATTTGTCTATCGCTGCAACAACAGGTTACACCGCAGAGATACAAGATCACCCACGTATCTCCCTGTCTCTGCAACAACAGATCACACTGCAGAGATATAAGATCACCCACGTATCTCCCTGTCTCTGCAACAACAGGTTACACCGCAGAGATACAAGATCACCCACGTATCTCCCTGTCTCTGCAACAACAGGTCAAACTGCAGAGATACAAGATTACCCACGTATCTCCCTGTCTCTGCAACAACAGGTTACACCGCAGAGATACAAGATCACCCACGTATCTCCCTGTCTCTGCAACAACAGATCACACTGCAGAGATACAAGATCACCCACGTATCTCCCTGTCTCTGCAACAACAGGTTACACCGCAGAGATACAAGATCACCCACGTATCTCCCTGTCTCTGCAACAACAGGTTACACCGCAGAGATACAAGATCACCCACGTATCTCCCTGTCTCTGCAACAACAGGTCAAACTGCAGAGATACAAGATTACCCACGTATCTCCCTGTCTCTGCAACAACAGGTTACACCGCAGAGATACAAGATCACCCACGTATCTCCCTGTCTCTGCAACAACACGTCACGCTGCAGAGATACAAGATTACCCACGTAACTCCCAGTCTCTGCAACAACAGGTCACACGGTAGAGATACAAGATCACCCACGTATCTCCCTGTCTCTACAACAACAGGTCACACTGCAGATTTACAAAATCACCCAGGCATCTATCAATCTCTGCAACAACAGGTCACGCTGCAGAGATACAAGATCACCCACGTATTTGTCTATCGCTGCAACAACAGGTTACACCGCAGAGATACAAGATCACCCACGTATCTCCCTGTCTCTGCAACAACAGATCACACTGCAGAGATATAAGATCACCCACGTATCTCCCTGTCTCTGCAACAACAGGTCACACGGTAGAGATCCAAGATCACCCACGTATCTCCCTGTCTCTGCAACAACAGGTCAAACTGCAGAGATACAAGATCACCCACGTATCTCTACTCTGTAACAACAGGCCACACTGCACATTTACAAAATCACCAGGTATCTATCTATCTCTGCAATAACTTGTCACACTGCCCAGATACAGGACCACCCACGTATCTATCTATCTCTCCAACAACAGGTCACACTGCAGAGATATAAGATCACCCACGTATCTCCCTGTCTCTGCAACAACAGATCATACTGCAGAGATACAAGATCACACACCTATCTCTATCTCTGCAATAACTTGTCACACTGCACAGATACAAGACCACCCACGTATCTATCTATCTCTCCAACAACAGGTCACACTGCAGATTTTTCAAAATCACCCAAGTATCTATCAGTCTCTGCAACAACAGGTCACGCTGCAGAAATATAAGATCACCCACGTATTTGTCTATCGCTGCAACAACAGGTCACACTGCAGATTTACAAAATCACCCAGGTATCTATCAATTTCTGCAACAACAGGTCACACTGCAGATTTACAAAATCACCCAGGTATCTATCAATCACTGCAACAACAGATCACGCTGCAGAGATACATGATGACCCAGGCATCCATCAATCTCTGCAACAACAGGTCACACTGCAGAGATAGAAGATCACCCACGTATTTTGTCTATCTCTGCAACAACAGGTCACACTGCAGAGATACAAGATCACCCACGTATCTCCCTGTCTCTGCAACAACAGGTCACACTGCAGATTTACAAAATCAGCCAGGCATCTATCAATCTCTGCAACAACAGGTCACACTGCAGAGATACAAGATCACCCACGTATCTCCCTGTCTCTGCAACAACAGATCACTGCAGAGATACAAGATTACCCACGTATCTCCCTGTCTCTGCAACAACAGGTCACACTGCAGATTTACAAAATCAGCCAGGCATCTATCAATCTCTGCAACAACAGGTCACGCTGCAGAGATACAAGATCACCCACGTATCTCCCTGTCTCTGCAACAACAGATCACTGCAGAGATACAAGATTACCCACGTATCTCCCTGTCTCTGCAACAACAGGTCACACGGTAGAGATCCAAGATCACCCACGTATCTCCCTGTCTCTGCAACAACAGGTCACACTGCAGATTTACAAAATCACCCAGGCATCTATCAATCTCTGCAACAACAGGTCACGCTGCAGAGATACAAGATCACCCACGTATCTCCCTGTCTCTGCAACAACAGATCATTGCAGAGATATAAGATTACCCACATATCTCCCTGTCTCTGCAACAACAGGTCACACGGTAGAGATCCAAGATCACCCACGTATCTCCCTGTCTCTGCAACAACAGATCACTGCAGAGATACAAGATTACCCACGTATCTCCCTGTCTCTGCAACAACAGGTCACACGGTAGAGATCCAAGATCACCCACGTATCTCCCTGTCTCTGCAACAACAGGTCACACTGCAGATTTATAAAATCACCAGGCATCTATCAATCTCTGCAACAACAGGTCACGCTGCAGAGATACAAGATCACCCACGTATCTCCCTGTCTCTGCAACAACAGATCATTGCAGAGATGTAAGATTACCCACATATCTCCCTGTCTCTGCAACAACAGGTCACACGGTAGAGATCCAAGATCACCCACGTATCTCCCTGTCTCTGCAACAACAGGTCACACTGCAGATTTACAAAATCACCCAGGCATCTATCAATCTCTGCAACAACAGGTCACGCTGCAGAGATACAAGATCACCCACGTATCTCCCTGTCTCTGCAACAACAGATCATTGCAGAGATATAAGATTACCCACATATCTCCCTGTCTCTGCAACAACAGGTCACACGGTAGAGATCCAAGATCACCCACGTATCTCCCTGTCTCTGCAACAACAGATCACTGCAGAGATACAAGATTACCCACGTATCTCCCTGTCTCTGCAACAACAGGTCACACGGTAGAGATCCAAGATCACCCACGTATCTCCCTGTCTCTGCAACAACAGGTCACACTGCAGATTTACAAAATCACCCAGGCATCTATCAATCTCTGCAACAACAGGTCACGCTGCAGAGATACAAGATCACCCACGTATCTCCCTGTCTCTGCAACAACAGATCATTGCAGAGATATAAGATTACCCACATATCTCCCTGTCTCTGCAACAACAGGTCACACGGTAGAGATCCAAGATCACCCACGTATCTCCCTGTCTCTGCAACAACAGGTCACACTGCAGATTTACAAAATCACCCAGGCATCTATCAATCTCTGCAACAACAGGTCACACTGCAGAGATACAAGATCACCCACGTATCTCCCTGTCTCTGCAACAACAGGTCACACGGCAGATTTACAAAATCACCCAGGCATCTATCAATCTCTGCAACAACAAGTCACACTGCAGAGATACAAGATCACCCACGTATCTCCCTGTCTCTGCAACAACAGATCACTGCAGAGATACAAGATTACCCACGTATCTCCCTGTCTCTGCAACAACAGGTCACACTGCAGAGATACAAGATCACACACGTATCTCCCTGTCTCTGCAACAACAGATCACTGCAGAGATACAAGATTACCCACGTATCTCCCTGTCTCTGCAACAACAGGTCACACTGCAGATTTACAAAATCAGCCAGGCATCTATCAATCTCTGCAACAACAGGTCACGCTGCAGATATACAAGATCACCCACGTATCTCCCTGTCTCTGCAACAACAGATCACTGCAGAGATACAAGATTACCCACGTATCTCCCTGTCTCTGCAACAACAGGTCACACGGTAGAGATCCAAGATCACCCACGTATCTCCCTGTCTCTGCAACAACAGGTCACACTGCAGATTTACAAAATCACCCAGGCATCTATCAATCTCTGCAACAACAGGTCACGCTGCAGAGATACAAGATCACCCACGTATCTCCCTGTCTCTGCAACAACAGATCATTGCAGAGATATAAGATTACCCACATATCTCCCTGTCTCTGCAACAACAGGTCACACGGTAGAGATCCAAGATCACCCATGTATCTCCCTGTCTCTGCAACAACAGGTCACACTGCAGATTTACAAAATCACCCAGGCATCTATCAATCTCTGCAACAACAGGTCACACTGCAGAGATACAAGATCACCCACGTATCTCCCTGTCTCTGCAACAACAGGTCACACGGCAGATTTACAAAATCACCCAGGCATCTATCAATCTCTGCAACAACAAGTCACACTGCAGAGATACAAGATCACCCACGTATCTCCCTGTCTCTGCAACAACAGATCACTGCAGAGATACAAGATTACCCACGTATCTCCCTGTCTCTGCAACAACAGGTCACACGGTAGGGATCCAAGATCACCCACGTATCTCCCTGTCTCTGCAACAACAGATCACTGCAGAGATACAAGATTACCCACGTATCTCCCTGTCTCTGCAACAACAGGTCACACTGCAGATTTACAAAATCACCCAGGCATCTATCAATCTCTGCAACAACAGGTCACGCTGCAGAGATACAAGATCACCCACGTATCTCCCTGTCTCTGCAACAACAGATCACTGCAGAGATACAAGATTACCCACGTATCTCCCTGTCTCTGCAACAACAGGTCACACTGCAGATTTACAAAATCAGCCAGGCATCTATCAATCTCTGCAACAACAGGTCACGCTGCAGAGATACAAGATCACCCACGTATCTCCCTGTCTCTGCAACAACAGATCACTGCAGAGATACAAGATTACCCACGTATCTCCCTGTCTCTGCAACAACAGGTCACACGGTAGAGATCCAAGATCACCCACGTATCTCCCTGTCTCTGCAACAACAGGTCACACTGCAGATTTACAAAATCACCCAGGCATCTATCAATCTCTGCAACAACAGGTCACGCTGCAGAGATACAAGATCACCCACGTATCTCCCTGTCTCTGCAACAACAGATCACTGCAGAGATACAAGATTACCCACGTATCTCCCTGTCTCTGCAACAACAGGTCACACTGCAGATTTACAAAATCAGCTAGGCATCTATGAATCTCTGCAACAACAGGTCACGCTGCAGAGATACAAGATCACCCACGTATCTCCCTGTCTCTGCAACAACAGGTCACACGGTAGAGATCCAAGATCACCCACGTATCTCCCTGTCTCTGCAACAACAGGTCACACGGCAGATTTACAAAATCAGCTAGGCATCTATCAATCTCTGCAACAACAGGTCACACTGCAGAGATACATGGTTACTCAGGTATCTATCTATCTCTGCAATAACAGGTCACGCTGCACAGATACAAGACCACCCACGTATCTATCTATCTCAGCAGAAACAGGTCACACTGCAGAGATACAAGATCACCCACGTATCTCCCTGTCTCTGCAACAACAGGTCACACGGCAGATTTACAAAATTACCCAGGTATCTATCAATCTCTGCAACAACAGGTCACACTGCAGAGATACATGGTTACTCAGGTATCTCCCTGTCTCTGCAATAACAGGTCACGCTGCACAGATACAAGACCACCCACGTATCTATCTATCTCTGCAGAAACAGGTCACACGGTAGAGATCCAAGATCACCCACGTATCTCCCTGTCTCTGCAACAACAGGTCACACTGCAGATTTACAAAATCAGCCAGGCATCTATCAATCTCTGCAGAAACAGGTCACACGGTAGAGATCCAAGATCACCCACGTATCTCCCTGTCTCTGCAACAACAGGTCACACTGCAGATTTACAAAATCAGCCAGGCATCTATCAATCTCTGCAACAACAGGTCACGCTGCAGAGATACAAGATCACCCACGTATCTCCCTGTCTCTGCAACAACAGATCACTGCAGAGATACAAGATTACCCACGTATCTCCCTGTCTCTGCAACAATAGGTCACACGGTAGAGATCCAAGATCACCCACGTATCTCCCTGTCTCTGCAACAACAGGTCACACTGCAGATTTACAAAATCACCCAGGCATCTATCAATCTCTGCAACAACAGGTCTCGCTGCAGAGATACATGGTTACTCAGGTATCTCCCTGTCTCTGCAATAACAGGTCACGCTGCACAGATACAAGACCACCCACGTATCTATCTATCTCTGCAGAAACAGGTCACACGGTAGAGATCCAAGATCACCCACGTATCTCCCTGTCTCTGCAACAACAGGTCACACTGCAGATTTACAAAATCAGCCAGGCATCTATCAATCTCTGCAACAACAGGTCACACTGCAGAGATACATGGTTACTCAGGTATCTCCCTGTCTCTGCAATAACAGGTCACGCTGCACAGATACAAGACCACCCACGTATCTAACTATCTCTGCAGAAACAGGTCACACGGTAGAGATCCAAGATCACCCACGTATCTCCCTGTCTCTGCAACAACAGGTCACACTGCAGATTTACAAAATCAGCCAGGCATCTATCAATCTCTGCAACAACAGGTCACGCTGCAGAGATACAAGATCACCCACGTATCTCCCTGTCTCTGCAACAACAGATCACTGCAGAGATACAAGATTACCCACGTATCTCCCTGTCTCTGCAACAATAGGTCACACGGTAGAGATCCAAGATCACCCACGTATCTCCCTGTCTCTGCAACAACAGGTCACACTGCAGATTTACAAAATCACCCAGGCATCTATCAATCTCTGCAACAACAGGTCTCGCTGCAGATTTACAAAATCACCCAGGCATCTATCAATCTCTGCAACAACAGGTCTCGCTGCAGATATACAAGATCACCCACGTATCTCCCTGTCTCTGCAACAACAGATCACTGCAGAGATACAAGATTACCCACGTATCTCCCTGTCTCTGCAACAACAGGTCACACTGCAGATTTACAAAATCAGCTAGGCATCTATGAATCTCTGCAACAACAGGTCACGCTGCAGAGATACAAGATCACCCACGTATCTCCCTGTCTCTGCAACAACAGGTCACACGGTAGAGATCCAAGATCACCCACGTATCTCCCTGTCTCTGCAACAACAGGTCACACGGCAGATTTACAAAATCAGCTAGGCATCTATCAATCTCTGCAACAACAGGTCACGCTGCAGAGATACAAGATCACCCACGTATCTCCCTGTCTCTGCAACAACAGGTCACACGGCAGATTTACAAAATCAGCTAGGCATCTATCAATCTCTGCAACAACAGGTCACACTGCAGATTTACAAAATCACCCAGGCATCTATCAATCTCTGCAACAACAGGTCACGCTGCAGAGATACAAGATCACCCACGTATCTCCCTGTCTCTGCAACAACAGATCACTGCAGAGATACAAGATTACCCACGTATCTCCCTGTCTCTGCAACAACAGGTCACACTGCAGATTTACAAAATCAGCTAGGCATCTATCAATCTCTGCAACAACAGGTCACGCTGCAGAGATACAAGATCACCCACGTATCTCCCTGTCTCTGCAACAACAGGTCACACGGCAGATTTACAAAATCACCCAGGCATCTATCAATCTCTGCAACAACAGGTCACACTGCAGATTTACAAAATCACCCAGGCATCTATCAATCTCTGCAACAACAGGTCACGCTGCAGAGATACAAGATCACCCACGTATCTCCCTGTCTCTGCAACAACAGATCACTGCAGAGATACAAGATTACCCACGTATCTCCCTGTCTCTGCAACAACAGGTCACACTGCAGATTTACAAAATCAGCTAGGCATCTATGAATCTCTGCAACAACAGGTCACGCTGCAGAGATACAAGATCACCCACGTATCTCCCTGTCTCTGCAACAACAGGTCACACGGTAGAGATCCAAGATCACCCACGTATCTCCCTGTCTCTGCAACAACAGGTCACACGGCAGATTTACAAAATCAGCTAGGCATCTATCAATCTCTGCAACAACAGGTCACACTGCAGAGATACATGGTTACTCAGGTATCTATCTATCTCTGCAATAACAGGTCACGCTGCACAGATACAAGACCACCCACGCATCTATCTATCTCAGCAGAAACAGGTCACACTGCAGAGATACAAGATCACCCACGTATCTCCCTGTCTCTGCAACAACAGGTCACACGGCAGATTTACAAAATTACCCAGGTATCTATCAATCTCTGCAACAACAGGTCACACTGCAGAGATACATGGTTACTCAGGTATCTCCCTGTCTCTGCAATAACAGGTCACGCTGCACAGATACAAGACCACCCACGTATCTATCAATCTCTGCAGAAACAGGTCACACGGTAGAGATCCAAGATCACCCACGTATCTCCCTGTCTCTGCAACAACAGGTCACACTGCAGATTTACAAAATCAGCCAGGCATCTATCAATCTCTGCAACAACAGGTCACGCTGCAGAGATACAAGATCACCCACGTATCTCCCTGTCTCTGCAACAACAGATCACTGCAGAGATACAAGATTACCCACGTATCTCCCTGTCTCTGCAACAATAGGTCACACGGTAGAGATCCAAGATCACCCACGTATCTCCCTGTCTCTGCAACAACAGGTCACACTGCAGATTTACAAAATCACCCAGGCATCTATCAATCTCTGCAACAACAGGTCTCGCTGCAGAGATACATGGTTACTCAGGTATCTCCCTGTCTCTGCAATAACAGGTCACGCTGCACAGATACAAGACCACCCACGTATCTAACTATCTCTGCAGAAACAGGTCACACGGTAGAGATCCAAGATCACCCACGTATCTCCCTGTCTCTGCAACAACAGGTCACACTGCAGATTTACAAAATCAGCCAGGCATCTATCAATCTCTGCAACAACAGGTCACACTGCAGAGATACATGGTTACTCAGGTATCTCCCTGTCTCTGCAATAACAGATCACGCTGCACAGATACAAGACCACCCACGTATCTAACTATCTCTGCAGAAACAGGTCACACGGTAGAGATCCAAGATCACCCACGTATCTCCCTGTCTCTGCAACAACAGGTGACACTGCAGATTTACAAAATCAGCCAGGCATCTATCAATCTCTGCAACAACAGGTCACACTGCAGAGATACATGGTTACTCAGGTATCTATCTATCTCTGCAATAACAGGTCACGCTGCACAGATACAAGACCACCCACGCATCTATCTATCTCAGCAGAAACAGGTCACACTGCAGAGATACAAGATCACCCACGTATCTCCCTGTCTCTGCAACAACAGGTCACACGGCAGATTTACAAAATTACCCAGGTATCTATCAATCTCTGCAACAACAGGTCACACTGCAGAGATACATGGTTACTCAGGTATCTCCCTGTCTCTGCAATAACAGGTCACGCTGCACAGATACAAGACCACCCACGTATCTATCAATCTCTGCAGAAACAGGTCACACGGTAGAGATCCAAGATCACCCACGTATCTCCCTGTCTCTGCAACAACAGGTCACACTGCAGATTTACAAAATCAGCCAGGCATCTATCAATCTCTGCAACAACAGGTCACGCTGCAGAGATACAAGATCACCCACGTATCTCCCTGTCTCTGCAACAACAGATCACTGCAGAGATACAAGATTACCCACGTATCTCCCTGTCTCTGCAACAATAGGTCACACGGTAGAGATCCAAGATCACCCACGTATCTCCCTGTCTCTGCAACAACAGGTCACACTGCAGATTTACAAAATCACCCAGGCATCTATCAATCTCTGCAACAACAGGTCTCGCTGCAGAGATACATGGTTACTCAGGTATCTCCCTGTCTCTGCAATAACAGGTCACGCTGCACAGATACAAGACCACCCACGTATCTAACTATCTCTGCAGAAACAGGTCACACGGTAGAGATCCAAGATCACCCACGTATCTCCCTGTCTCTGCAACAACAGGTCACACTGCAGATTTACAAAATCAGCCAGGCATCTATCAATCTCTGCAACAACAGGTCACACTGCAGAGATACATGGTTACTCAGGTATCTCCCTGTCTCTGCAATAACAGGTCACGCTGCACAGATACAAGACCACCCACGTATCTAACTATCTCTGCAGAAACAGGTCACACGGTAGAGATCCAAGATCACCCACGTATCTCCCTGTCTCTGCAACAACAGGTGACACTGCAGATTTACAAAATCAGCCAGGCATCTATCAATCTCTGCAACAACAGGTCACACTGCAGAGATACAAGATCACCCACGTATCTCCCTGTCTCTGCAACAACAGGTCACACTGCAGATTTACAAAATCAGCCAGGCATCTATCAATCTCTGCAACAACAGGTCACGCTGCAGAGATACAAGATCACCCACGTATCTCCCTGTCTCTGCAACAACAGATCACTGCAGAGATACAAGATTACCCACGTATCTCCCTGTCTCTGCAACAATAGGTCACACGGTAGAGATCCAAGATCACCCACGTATCTCCCTGTCTCTGCAACAACAGGTCACACTGCAGATTTACAAAATCACCCAGGCATCTATCAATCTCTGCAACAACAGGTCTCGCTGCAGATTTACAAAATCACCCAGGCATCTATCAATCTCTGCAACAACAGGTCTCGCTGCAGATATACAAGATCACCCACGTATTTGTCTATCTCAGCAACAACAGGTCACACTGCAGAGATACAAGATCACCCACGTATCTCCCTGTCTCTACAACAACAGGTCACACTGCGGATTTACAAAATCACCCAGGTATCTATCAATCTCTGCAACAACAGGCCACACTGCAGAGATACAAGATGACTCAGGTATCTATCTATCTCTGCAACAGACTTGTGCCCGTTACTCCAAAAAAGTAATTGATTACCGTTACCGTTGCTCTTCTAACAAAAGTAATTGATTACCGTTTTAAATTACTCGACTCAAAACGTAATTGAGTAACGAGTATAAACGTAACGCGTTACTCAGGCCGTTACTTTCAATTATCCAAAACTTTCCGCCCCTGTGTCCGCCTAAAGTGTCACGTCGAGAGAGTATTTGCAAAAAAGTGACGCGTCTGCGAAGCAGATATAGCTATCACCAATGTGCAGATGGAGAGAGATGGACAGGAAGGAATGGGAATCAACCTGCCTTAAAACCTGATTTTAAAATGTCATACCCCAAGTTTTAACCTTGTTAAAAATTCTGTCACGACTACAGGAGTTTTCGAGCGTAAACATTTTTAGGGCACGAATTTCAGTATCTCCATCCCCCAAAAGAAAATAAAGCGAAAAATACAGAGGTACCGTTAATTCTCGAAGGGATGCTTTGACAGGTTACATGGTTACAGGAAGACTTAAGAAAGATATAGTGATGATATAAATTGTTCCTGGCGGATAAAAGGTGTGTCATATCAGTATAGTACATTATCTGTGATCTCCACCAATTCTTGACTTTCTGTCGCTGGGTTTTTGAAAGCCGACAGCTATACGGGGGGACATCTTTCAGGACATATGATATGCAAGGGTGCTGTTCCGCACTTCAATTTATAATATGAATAGTCCGGGCGGATAGGTCCGTCGTATATGTTGTCTTCCGAGGCTGTGAGCATTAATTGCGCAACTATATACTCCGGCTCATGCAGAAGCCTGTCGAACTTTAGTTTGTATGGAGCGCACGTGCGTAATAGGCCGCATACGGTCCGGCGTCAAGTATTCCAGACAGCCCTTCCAAGCCACAGACAAAACCTCCTCACAATTCCAGAAAGCCGTCTGGCAACACGTGTCGGCTTTTCTAACCCCACCAGCTGGACTCGGACGCCACAGCCGCCTCGTTTCCACCACCGTCCGCCAGCGTTAAGAACGAAAAAAGCGAGAAAAATAGCGCTACTCTCATGTACACCCACACACGAATTAAAAGGAAGACCTTCCCTCCAAAATCAACAAACACTCGACATCTTCCAGCGAATACTGGCAGCCACAAATAAGAAGCATACGCGTGCAGACACAGAGAGAGCCACTCACGTATGCATATATTTATCACCCACCCTCCCCCTCAGCGAATACGTGCCACCCTTGCAAATCTGGCAACCTTTGCGGCACGTGCCAGTCACGCTCTCCCTTGGCGAAACAAAATGAATTTGCCGCCAAAAAACAAAATGGCTTCCAAGATGGTGATTCGGACGACCTAGAATGGAAGGAACAGCGCCACACCCGTACAGCAGACGGATAGTACGCGTGCCTGGCGCGTGCCACCGTCTTCCCCCACCCCACCCGACCCCACATGCATGTTGCCACCGCATCCAGTCTTTCAAGAAAAGAGTCGTTTCCAGAAAATGCCACCGCTAGACGTCGTTCCCTGTCTGGCTTTGAAATGTCCAGCCAGACATTCGCGTCCATATCCGCTCACCTTTTATTCGCACCGATGACAACCGGAAACGGCTGCTGTAACCCCCCTGAGCAGAGGGCGCCACGTACTATATATACTCGAAGGACCTCTCATTCAGTAGTGGCTTTATTTTTGCGCAAGTCCAGGGACACCACATGCGGTAGATGTGTGTCTAATTCTGGTAGATTCGTCTTCATCTTCCACCGGGGGATAGGTAACTTTCTTCGGGGAGAGCGACACATGGTTCCTGATGAAGGTGAAGGTTTGAAAGATGTCAAGGGAGGTCACGTGGCACGCGCTGGGGAACTTGGTGGGTAATGATGGGGATGCTATTTTCAACTGGCAGATGGTTTCCAGTGGAAGTCGGATGCAGTCGTAAAGTACGGTCATGTTCCTCCTGTCCGGAGTTCAACGGGCATACTAAGAGAATCGGTGTTCTTAGGTCCCACTTAACAATTCTGAGAGGAATGATCTACCATATAGAAAAGCTCAAGAACAGAACGGTGTTAGACGGACGTCATCAAAAACGTGGCAATAGAAAGGAATAGCCGTTGAAAGACGTATAGTGCAATCTTTTCCCTGGCAACCTCCAGCATTCATGTCCGTCCTCCAACGCGATGAGCAAACACTAAGGACATTGGAAATGAACTGACAACAGAAAGTCAGGTGCTCAGCTTCATCGGCTCCTACAGCACAACAACAACAACTTTATTTTAAGATGATGAATGGGGAGTTTCATAGCCAGAGGCGATACTCTACCCCATTGCCGGTGGTGATGTGGGGAATGAAATAATGAGCCCCTTCACAATAAGGATCGAAGTCCGATTGTGTCCAGAAAGGTCAAAAGAACTTTGAGCGCAGAGCGTTGGTGGGCTGGATAGGGCCAGGGACCAAACAATTTCGATAGGGAGAAGGGGCGAGAGCCCAGCTGACTAAGAGACCCGGAGAGTGCGGCTCGGGAAGGTTGGTAGTGTGGTCCTACAGCACGTCGTCCACGAGAGCGGTTCCTCTTATTCATTCATTTTTCTTGCACTATGCAGCGCCTGTGGTACAAGAGGTCTTTTAATGCATTCGCTATGGCACCTCTGGTTCTGATAAGGGCACTCTATGGGCATTAGACTGCCTTCACCCTACGCACTTTATTCGCAGCAGTCCCATGGTCACTAAGAATAAAAGAAATGACTGGAGGAGTGACGGAAACTCCCAGTAGCTCTTTCAAGGACTGTCACCAGTAGACGACCTTCGCCGCCACGTCATCAACTACGTTTCACCGCCGCGTAAAGTATGCTGGTGGGCACTTATCAGCCTTATCAGCCGACGCGTTTTTCTCGCTTCTTGCCCACCACAGCAAAATGTAACCGGTCCTCTCGTTACGTCACATGTTTGTATGCAGAGAGTCGTCTATACGCAATAGTCAGTGACGGGAAGTACTAGATGTAACAAGCACTGTTCTACTTTAAGTACGTTTCTGAGTGCTTGTACCTTACTGTACATTTCAAACTGTGTCCTTTGTACTATAATTAAAGTACTTTTTTCGAGTGCTTTCCCGTCAAGTACTTAAGTACCCAACTGGGACTGCGTTATCTCCTGACTCGTGTTTTTTTTCTCCTGAAATTATGTCTGTTTGCATTCTCCCCTATCATCAGAAGACTGCGCACTGGGCAGATGGATCAGTCAGGAAATAATAATACTTTGCACTACACGACAGAGGTGATCACCTGTGTGCATGTAAATGCAAATTATGACATTTGGTTCAGTTCATATTCACAAATAAGCAGTTAACTAGCAGGGCTTTGTAACTAGCAGTTTCCAGAAATGCTTACTAAAATTTTGTTAAAACATTAAAGCGTAATAACCTTTCTCACTTTTGCAACCAAATGGTGAAGCGGTAAGTGACATAAACTAAATTTTCAGTGTATAGTTAAAGTATTTTGCCTAGTACTTTGTACTTTACTTTAAGTATATTTGCAATGTGGTACTTTGTACTCTACTTAACCATTGGCGCCATGTACTTACCTTAGTTAGTACAATTATGAGGTACTTTGCCCACCACTGGCAACAGTGACGGTTGGTGCTTATAGCACTCCGTGGTTTCGCACTGGCACCTAACTTCACACTGAGGGAGAACATCAAGGTATGTGTTACTGTTACATAATCCAGTGCGTTGCAAGGAATACTGGTAAGACAAATCGGATGGCATAGCTTTCGCGAGTTTTAGTAGATCGCCAGGGCCAGGTGTTCACAATAACGACCCGATAGCATAAGCCAATCGCCTTATTCCTTTGAAGTGGATGACGTCACGTTGCTGATCCTTGATTGGACATTTTTTTACATTTTTTAATTACATGTATTATACTTCACAAAATAATAGAGTTGGAGAAGAAGCTTCCTCTATCGTATCGTTTGCGTGGAGTGCTTATGTGACCTACCGATACTCCCTGGTGGCAGAGCCGCTACATCCCTATTACAAAAAATACGCTGATGCACGTCAGGAAACAGAGTTTGAGATACTCGTAAAAATACTTGCCCTGTTATTCATCGTATTCGATAGGATTTAACGCGAGTGACATTGACATCGGAGAGGAGTCGTGAAGGCAAGATTAAATAACCCTGCTGTGTCTGAAGATTTTGTGTGTGTCTGTTTTTTGTGTCCGCGCCTCTGGTTTTCAACATGATTCAGTACCCGCGCTTGCCTGCACCCTGTCTCTTCGGTCGAAGGTCTAACATATAAAACACGTGCAAGCCTCTGTGAACGCATTCACAGCAGGAAGTATATGCATATGATCTATTTTCACTGAAGTGTACCGCAGGACTGAGATACTTACTCCCCCATTTCTTTCTTCCTCTATGGCATCACATCACGCTTATTATAACAATATATTTATGAAACATGCAAACACGTGGATGCCAAACGCAATAGTACTAAGTAAGTAAGTGCATATTTGTGCGGTATCCTGGCAGTAATACTGTCGATACCCGATGTCCAAGAAAACTAATAATCGATAGCAAGCCAGTTGCGACGAGAAAAGCCTGAGCATGGGCGATATAGAAACAAATTAGATTACACCAAGGCAGCTTGTACAAGTCAGTTACGCCCGTTGAACTACAGAACAGCACAGTGTTATATACAGAGGGACCGACTGCTGTGCTTCTGGCTTGAATATGGCACTGAGCACGAATTGTCTAACAGCTGTTTACGAAACCACGAACATCAGTGTCTCATTGCGGCAATAAATCCCGAGTTTGTTGTCGCAAGGAAGTGACGCTTGTCGTAACGTGCCGACTTCTGCAGAATGTCGGCCGACAGGCAGCTGACAGACAGACGACCCATTCCACTAGGGATCTACAACGTTTACGGAAGCAGACACAGCTAGCTGCAAAGCAGAAACAAGCACCGTCTGCCGGCGAACGAACAGACACGCCGCTGTTGTTACTGAAGCAATAGAGACACCCATTCTGCCTATCATCGATGACTGCGTTGTTTCCTCGTGGCAGTGGCTAACAATGCACACGATGCTTATATGGACAAAAACCGCGAGGATCAAGCCTTAAAGCAGGGAGGATTGAAGAACGGAGGAAGTGTTGGCAGTTCATCCTGGCTGCGTTTTATGTGCAGGCTGGTGGAAACAAAGCAGATGATGTGCCAAACTTCTCCGCGAGATGGATTACCTTGTCGTCTGGCACCGCACGAGAGAGTGTTAGAGTGTTAGCTTCGAGTTCCAAATGACTGGGAGGTTCATGAGACGCGCTCGAGTTTGTTTGTTTGCTTGCAGAAGCACGAACTGAACTGAAAGTTTAATGAGAAGATTCAGTTTCGGAGCCGAGAGCCTGGACGCCAAGAGGAACGAGCCCGTGCAACAAGCGCTGTGGAAGCGTAACACTAGAAGAGCACCATAGCTTGATTTGTACGTGTAGATAATGGGTTTGATACTCTCCTCGCACGTGGATAAAAATGGTGCGTAGTGGTTGTAGCACCAAACATTTATTGAAGGAAGTGCCTTACGGCCATAACTGGGATAAGACGAGGTAAGGGTTAAAGACGATAAATATTTGTGGTTGAAGGCAGAGCCGTCCTGAGGTAAATTTCCGCCTGGGTCAGGGGGAGGGGAGGGAATAAGTGTGACCAACATTCAACCTGGAACACTGTAAGAAAAAATTCGGTAATTTAACTGCACAAGTGACTGCTAACTTTGTTGCCGGTATGTGTGCCGTAACCTATATGCTGCACAAAATCCGTTTTGAGTGCACACTGAACAGTTCCGGACTGAGCTTTCGCAGTTTAATATCCCTTTAATCTAAGCGTCTTTTTTTTTTTCGCTTATGGGAGCTGTACAGTGCGCACTCCAAACATTCTTTTTTTTTTTTTTTTTTCAATAACTATAGGTTACGGCGCATATGCCGGCAACAGAGTTAGCAGTCAGTTGTGAGGAAAATTGCGAATTTTTTTACAGCGAAAAAGTGGGGCTCTCAGGTTTCAAAACCAGCGTTGTCAGTGTCGAAATTTGTGAGCCTTTTGCGCCGCTGTCTCGACTCTCTGCTGATCCACTTTGATGGTATAGTGTTCACCCCAAAAGGCAGGTGTTTGCATGAGCTCATGTGCAGTCCCTGTTTTGAGTGAAATTTATCTACTCGCGTTTGACAGGGCCATCAGGGACAATCTGAAACAACTTCATGAGAGGAACTGGCCACCATTTTGAGATACGTAGATGATTATTTAATCTGCCATGGCCGGTCTGTGAAGAAGTAAAAAAATCGTAAGCTCGGACTACATTTTGCTGAAGAGGAACCTGGCGTCTGGATATCTTCGGTTCCTGGATCTTCAACTGTCGGAATTGTGCTGATTATGTCAGCAACGATTAAAAAAACACACACACACTTCTGCATTGGGACGAAGCTACCGTCACGGCGCGGTATCATCGCTCTCAATGGCCAAAGACTCGCGTTCCCCCTTCTTCCCTTTCTCAACTCTGATTTCCTGGAGAAGTCCGTAGACTGTCCAGAAGCCAAAGGCCGGGTGGTATCGCATCTTAGTTGAAAGTGTCTTGCACCTTTTTGACGGAAGGAATTTCGTCGCCCATTGAAAAAGCTGTCGACGCAGCTTCGCAGCGGTGCCTGCGTAAAGCTGTCGTACTTTTGTCTTTTGCATTCGACAGCAGTAACCACTGAGCCCCTTTGAGAGAGTTCGCCGTTGCTTTTCTTTCCTTCTTTCTTAATACTCGTGACTATCTTTAGTTGAACGACAGTGTTCGTCATGTCACATTGGCTCATGACGGTCACGTATGGACGCAGTTCCCGTAGCTTACAGTAACCTATTAATTTCGGCGGAAAGCATACGGACAGTATTGTACTTAGTGAATCATTTCTGGGGCGAACGGGAAGGGCACAAAGCAGCACAATCTACCTACCGTGTTCGACGCCGTGATGGAAAGTAGCATCTTACTTTCGCCATTACTGACCCACGTCGGGAAGTGCTGCGCAGTAGACTTCGAAATATTCACGATGAACTCAGACTCAGTGCGGTTACTTCCCGCATTTCGACTTTCCTTTTGCTGTCGAAAACGCACGAGATTTTGATTGAGATGAAGTCTCAAGTTGCCCTTTTCGACTTTGACCAAATGTTGCGAATTGCGCAGTGGAAAGCGCAATAAGCAGATGATGAACGCAGCGTTGAAACCTGCGGGTTCCTATAGCGAATACGAAAACGTTGATGCCTCCAGCGATACTGCTAGTCTTGAACTTGACTTTTTCGACAAAACTGTCTTGTTATCCTAGCATCCTCATGCAATAATCCTGTTGTTTTGTTTCTGTTAATTCAGGCTTACAAGATAGGTATCGGAAGGTATTAATGGTATTTTTATGTTACATTCACGTTGCGCTCCATGCACGGGCCTCTTTATGCCGAACCTCACAGCAAGGCTTATAAATGACGCTGCAGCTTCGTGTGTGCTTGGCGTCACATAAAAGCCGGGAGAGGTAACGGAATCTTTTTCGTTTCCTTTACCGCCTCCGTTACTGGCACATATTTGTTTCTGTTTCCGTTACCACCATTGTTGTTCTCCTTCTTCTTCTTCTTCTTCATCATAGGGATTGTTGTTGTTGTTGTTGTTCTCGTTTCCGTTAGTTGTTTTCCTTCTTCTTCTTTTTTTTTACGTTTTGAAACCGTGACAAAACCTGATATACAAAACTGACAACCGTGACCTCCACGTATATATTCTGAAATATATTTTGAGGACTTTAGGGATACGTCCTCGCAAGAAACATTTATGCGAAAATATATACGTGACTTCTTCGTACTAATATGAGGTAATACAAACATGGTTTTCACGAATGTTACTCACGCTTGCAACTTGTGAGTCATGATACGCGTATAAGAATTATGCTTCTTCTGTTTATTATACACTATTTACTTATGTACTCCAGTTTGACTGTTCATTGTAGTTTTACTTCCTCAATTAATTTTAGTTCGTTTCACTCGGCTTTATTTCATAAATTTATCTAAATGAGACGGTAAAGGATTGTAATAATTCGGGTCCTCCAGTACCCGAATTATTAGCCTGAATTATTTTCGTCTTCGTTTCAGTTTCAGGTATTCTGAGTGTGCAATACCCGTTTCTGTTTCTGTTACCTGCAATATTACCGATATATACTGTTTCCGTTTCTGTTACCTTTCCCTGGTGTAAAAGTGTGCCAATATGCTCTGCGCTGCTGCTGCTCGTTGTTGCACCACTGGGGAAGGTTGTTGGAGCCTTTAGGGGCTGTTAGGTGGCCGTTGGTTGTTGGCTTGTGTCATGCATGTAGCTGTTGTCGTTGTCACGAAGAAAGTAATATTTCCTCGAATTTGGGGTAAGATGGGAAAGACGAGGCCCTAACGGGAGATGAGCGGGCTTTAATGCACAGTCCGTAATGTCCACTTAGTTCTGTCTGCTGTTTGCCTTCTAACCAACTAGCTTCCCTTCTCGTGGTATGGACATCTTGAGAATCTGTATTTAAATACAAATTATAAGAGCTGAAATCAATTTGAAATATGAAGCATTACACTTCTCGAGCCTTCTGTTGGTGGTGGGAATGAACCGATGATTTCCAGCGACTTCACTGCCTCCCGGGGCTAACCCTAAAAATCACATTCTTAACATGTTGGACTCCACCACTTTAACTCGTTCATCTGTTTGTATTTTCTGTGTGTAACCGTCCCGGGGTAGCCAGTTCGACTTCGTCGTGACTCACATCCCAATTTTTTATTTATTTGTCAGATTACCATCGCACCATCACCCATTCTTAATTTATTCTCCATTCAAAAACTGCATTCAGTTTTTCTTTCGAAATAACACGTATGGTAAATCACAGTATTGCCATCTTGTACTAGGCATGGTTTCATTAAACATAATCCACTGTGGGATTGATTTGATTCAATTGATGTGATGTGTGATATATAGCCACGAGGTACTCTTGGCGCACTACGATTTCGTTACACCCATTTTAGGTCGTTGCATTACAAGTCCCATGTCGTCAATGCATTTCAGTTCGGAGATCACGAAACTTAAACGGGTTGTGAGTTGTTACACTTTGATATATGTCGTTGATTGCATCACGCATGCATTATGTTGTACGCCGGAGCGGTGAAAAAAAAGAAGAAGAATTCTACGTAGCGTAGATGGCGAGATGCAAGCCCACGAACACTCTTCGAGCTCTGAACGTCAGAGGAGCGAGAGTACGGCGAGACCCTCAGCCATTTCCAATGGGTACTCGTAAGCACGTGACCTCTCGTTCGGCCGGCGAAAATGCCAGCCGTGATGTCAGAACCGGATGAGTGTCCATTACCCCGTTAGTTGTAAAACTTGGAATGCAGATCTACATCGGTGCATATAAACGTCTTTTACATTTATCCGGCATAACTTACATGCGGGGCGAAGTGTCACACGTCATCGCGGCGCCAAACCGCACTTTATGACAACCTTCGGCGTTACAGTTAAAGCAATGGGATAAACGAATCAGAAGCACCACATATGTGGACCGTGTCACCTGTATTTGGCGTGTGCGAGCACGGACACCCCCGCAAAGTGACTATTGACCGCGATATTGATTTCTACCTTTTTTCGTAATACATACGAAATTTACGCAGATTTCGCCCTGTATCATATTCCGTCCGACTCTCCCGGGGTCCTTCCGCTCTGGGTTACGTCACCGGCCCCCCCAAAAAAAATAAATAAATAAATGCACTGAAGGCTTTTCTGTGCTAAAGAGGTTGTGAGAGTTTGATAGATGTCGAACAGTGGAAGATCCATCGATTGGATAAAGGTCCGTTTGTTGCATCATAGCATAGGCATTGTACTACACGCCAGAGTATTCAGGAAATAAGAATTTCTTGTATACGTGTCGTACGTATTGAGATATAATGCCATTTCTATTTGATTTTGAAAGCACGTGACTTCTTCCGCGGCGGCCTCACTGATGGCGAAGATGCCTGGCATTATATCAGAGTCGGATGAGATTCGTTATTCGCGGTGCCAGCTTTTTACGCATCTTTTTCATGTGTGAAATACGGAATGCAGGTTCACATCGATGTAGTCTTTTACATTTGTCCAACATGATTTGGGACGAATCATGTTGCGCGTATATGCAAATGACAAATTTGGAACGAAGTGTCGCAACTCCGTTACGGTTTCAGCACGAGCTCTATTTGAGAAAATCGGACGACTCGGTGACATACAAAAAATGTCGGACGCTTTTGTTGCCCGGCTAGTTCAAGTAACTGATGCCTTTGGATTACACGTGGTTACCTGCTACGAGGCAATGACTGCAGCTGAGCTACTCTCGAAGCCGAAACCAGACGGCGCCAACCGCGAGCACGTCGTCTGTTGCCGAATGCTTAGACGGACCATGCATTTTCGGGAAGCAAATGATGTCATTGCTTGAATCCTATCCAGGTTTCAGCACACTTGCACCACTCGCAAATTTGTGTTTTGTCTTTCCGCCTCTTTTTACGCTTGCTCACTGCTATCGTAGCTCCTCGAAGCTTCGCAGAGCATAAGGTGGGAGCAGGTTATTTTGAACCACCGGCGGCCCCAAGATATTTCGGAACCAGATGATGGGCAGCGGACCAACAATTTGCACGAGTAAAGCAAGAGCAAAAGCAACAGCGCATGCGTGCAGACATCGAGACAAGAGGCTCCAACAAGTGCTGGGGCCTCCACCTGTTAGTGCGTGGGTTAGGACCAAGACAGTGGGAATACACGCACGTGGAATCACGAACCTGAACGATCAAGTACGATTGGATATCAACGAACGACGGGAAACACAGTGCGACAGTTGAAATTGTTTTACGCAGACGACAATAAGAAGTCGAACCCATCGAAGCGAACGAGAGTTATGCATCGTGGATGAAGGTTCTGCTTCGGCAGCTGTGGAGGACTTGTGGAGACGTTACACACGCTGCTAGTGGTCTTCAGTGTACTTATCATGTTTCTGTGTACAAACTGGAAATTTTACGGATGATGGTGAGCGGAGATGCGCAGTTAAGCGCGCAGGTTGATGACGAAACCGGGGCTGGGAGCTAGATGTCATCGTCGAGTTAGGCTTGCAGCGGAGTGCAACTTCTGTCGGATATTTACCTTGGTAGATTTCTGGTAAGTCGCTTACAGATGTGAGGTCGAAAGGGCATGTTCGTTCATCGATTACATGGTTACGTGTCTACTCATCTTTCAGAGCGACCACGTATCAATTACACTGAGCATTCTAGTTTATCATCCGTAGATGGCCTTGGCATCCGTTGTGGAGAGTTTTTAATCTCCTTCCAACGGTTGTCTTCTACACTCTAAAAACAGAACTTGGCCACATAACACGCTCATGGCTAATGAGTATTCAGAGGGACGTCGTTCTGTCTTCCGAGGCGTATGCGCCTTTTCTGTAACACTTTACACACGCGTAAAGTGATACAAAAATGGCGTACGTCCCTCGTCCTCAACAAATCAGAAGACAGATCGGTTTCATTCTAAATGCTGGTGCACCTTGAGCGTGTTATTCGACGAAGTCCTGTTTTCAGAGTGTAGTTGAAGTGCTCGCAAACGTTATCCAATCAACACGCGTGTTGCCGTTCTCCAGCATTTCGAGAGGTGATCGTTGAATGTCTATCTATGGTGGCATGTTGCTGAGGGAGATTTGTGCGTCGTGGACGGCTCCACGGGGACCTGCGTCTGTTTGAGATTGCATGTACGGCATTAAAGGACGGCCACCTATAGACGCGCCGCAGGCGTATAACGCTTTGGCACGTTTGTATTTTTGCGACCATGTGTTTCTTACGAAACGGTTGATGGATGCCACCAGATTTCCATGTGGGCATCCCTCAATCGCAGTAAAGTGAACTCGCTAGTTTTTTTTATCTGACTGGAATGTGCATGAACGTCTGTGGGTATCGACACGCTTGAACCAATACAATCTATTGGTTGATGCGTTCTGGTACAGTGTGTACACGTGCTCTTGTGTATCTGTATGCATGTACGTGCTTCTTTGAACCTATTGTGAAAATCTACGCCAGACCACGGCACAGTATACCTTACTATATGGCTTCAGAAATGTACAAGAACAGTTATGGGCAGCTGTCAGTATGTCTTCTGCTGCCACCATGGCGTACGCTTGCGGTAACTGTCATGTGTTATACGGGAAGAGGTTCCTAGTTGTTTTGGTGTATTGCATGCGACGCCAAGAAATAATTACACGGGGTGCGGAGCAATTAATGCGGGGTGCAGGATAATTGTACTGAAACACCTCGGTGTGAGGGAGAGGGATATATTTACTAGAACAGAAAGGGGGAAAGAAGGGAAAGGAGGTGTTTCGGTCGGGGCGCTCTACGAATTTCTAGTCGACATGCGCATCTCGGCCCTTAAACCAATATTGTAAAAGTTAGCTAATTAGTCTTATTTCATTAATTAGTTAAGCGCAATGAAAAATAACTGGGGACTTCGATACACGTCTGCTAAACACACTGTTAATTTCAGTCGTGTATAGGGCGCTCCGTCTTTTTTACAATCTTTGTGCACATTAGCTGGGACACTCTGTGTCTAGACTCCTCTGGTGTACTCGATTGGATCAACCAAAAGTTGAGGCTAGAGCAAGCAACAAAATGACTCGTTTTATGTACAAAGCTGGCGACGGTGGGCCTCTGCAAGGGTATAGTTTCCGTAAACTGTTTATGGCTCCTCAGTAGCCTTTTTGCGGAATTTCCCACGTTAGATTTACATTAGATTTTTGTTTGTGTGTGTGTGTGTGGCAACCGTATATGACTTTTTTCGGCTTTAACGCTCATCCTTCGAATTTCTGTGTTAAAGCATCTCACTGCCGTGACCCACTTCTTACGCATCATAAATCCGTCGTCCAGTACCGGACTGCGTGGCCCAGGACCAGAAGACTCCACCATGAAACAAACACACTTTCCTCGCACACAGTATAACGGTATAAAATTTCCGCTTTACAACCGAATCTTCCTCCCCGCCTGCACTAAGAGGGCGAGAGAGACCTGCTGACGCACAACAGCCTTCGTATTTTTTAGGGTTTCCCGACCACAACCATCCTTCTCCGCACACCGCAGTGGTCCGGTGTCGAGTTTCACTTTTAGTACCAGGCGACTCTGTTCTCAAGCATAATCTTCCCTCGGCGACAAGTAAAAAACACATGAACGCAAGAGAGGTCAGTGGGCCAAACTAAAGGCAAGGGCGCGGCTGGGAAAGGTTGGGAACAGTGCTGCCACAGATGCGAAGCAGGCGACGAGGCACACGGGACACTTGTTGCTCCGTCGTCTTTGTGGGAAAGTTTTCTTTTTTGGAATCGGGGGGGTTGACTTCCATGTACGAGTGCCGTTTAGTATCTTCAAATTGAAGTGAGCCTATGTACGTGTGTTTTTTTTTTCTTTTATTAGATAAAGATTTTTAAAAAAATAAAAAGTATGGGAATAGAATACATGCCGTTTTTGCGGGTGAGTTATACGGCAAGCGCGACAATTCCTTCGAAGAGAGTATGTAGCTACTAGATAATTACTTAACATTCATAACTAACTTTTTAATTGGAGGTTTTCGGGGAATGTGAGATAAGAGAATTGAAGCCAGTCATTATTTCTGAAAAATCTGTGTCGCATAAAAATAAAACACTATGTATATGTAGTTTGCCAGCCACTTGGTTTGCTGCAGTGGATGGGCTACGACTGGAGGCCGTCTACGCAAGTATCGAGCCCAAAACGACAACGAAGACATATATGTAGAAGTAAAGTAACAGACAGATCTCGATTTGCGTACATCTTGAGTACTGTTCTGACGCTATTTTGAGGTCAGCTACAAGTTAACAAAAGAGCAATTTATTTACTGAAACCGTGTGGTAGTGCATAGAACGAGGTTAAAAGAATGAGGTGTGCAATGTCAGTACAGGAGGAATACTTTATACGCAGTGTGGCCGGCGAGGAAGCTCTTATTTAATTGTTAAAAATAAGCTACATGACATAACCATTCGCAACATCTTGAGCATTCAGCATGACATTCAGCTTTTACCGCACGCTATGGTACTTTGCATTCGTGCCACGCATTAGTTTAGCTAAGTTTATTAACTGAACTTGAAAATTTGCCAAGCAGAGGTAGCATTTTTCTTCATGAATTCGAAAGCATGTGGCCACTATTCCGATTAAAATCTCGCGGTTTTTCGTAAGGAATTCCCACGGATTTTTTTTTTTTTTTTTTTTAGACTTCAGTCGTCGAGATGTAACGTGCAAAGCTGGAGATGAGGATTGTACAGGAGGCGAATAAAATATTCCCGCCGAGACTGGGAGGTGAAGCGGGTTCGAATCCCCGTACCGGCTGTGCTGCCTGGAGGCTGTGCCCTGGGTTTCCTTTCGACTTTCTAGACGAATGTCGGCACAGTTCCCCCCTGAAGTTGGCCCAGGACGCATACTAACCCGCCCCCCTGTTCCCCTATTCCTTCCTGCTCTCCATCTGTCCACATCTGTACGCCGCTCATAGCCACAGTTGCTTCGCGGCGCTAACACGGAATTTAAATAAAATGCTCCAGCAAGAAGCGCCACACAAACGTGCAACAAGAGATAATATTGCGAAGTTCTGACGAAAACTTTTTGGAACACTTCAAGGAATATCTTCATTCATGAAGTGCTTGCTCTACGTGTCACATCTTTCCTATCTCAAATTTCACGATCCACGCCCTTGCAGCGCAACACTTTTTGTGAATACATATACAAAGGCTCACACCCCTTTTAGTGCTGTAAGCATCGCGCTCGAACATGCACTAAAACCTTGATACATGAAACACGAACGTCCGCAATTTCGAGTTGGCCACGTTGAAACGGGGAGAAATGCTTGCACACTTCCGCGTCGGATCAGGCTGTATCCCCACCAAAGGCGCGACTGCCACTTAAACTTCTATCTCGATGCCAGTTATGCGTAGTGTCGCTCGTTAATCCTAAAACGTGAAAATTTTTGAAGTAAACTCCGTTGAGTTTTTTCTTCTTCTTCTTCTTGGCTTGTTCGACCGGTTGGGGGGGGAGGTATATGTTTATTCACACAAAAGGAGATGTCGGCCAGGCAAGCGCCATCTTGCTACTCCTTAAAAAAACGATTGGAATTTCTTCGAAAGTGCCAACTGCCAAATGTCTCGTGTGCTTGACGCTAATGCATTACGGATCCCGAAGTGAGATAGTGAGCTTAGTACGCCGCTCAAAATCACAGTTGCTTCTCGACGCTAAGACGGAATTAAAAACGAAAGTGAGCTCGGTAAGGGTAGTGTGACAATGCACAGGAGAACTGGGTGAGGCGCTCCTGTCTTTGAAGGACTGGACAGAGTTCAAAATATTTCTGTAGATGAGACGTGCCCAAGAGTGATATAAATGCCAATGGAGAACGAAACAAGAGTGTCCATACGTGTGGCGTAGGTTTCGTTGTCGGTGTAGGTTTAGTCATTATTTTTGTTTTTAGTGCAGGTTTAAACGCGTTTGGCCGCCACGAAATGATATAAAAAGGCGTTTAGATGTTTCCAGATTTGTTTAGCTCTTCCAGGATATTGTTTGTGCACAGGAGCAATGTCTCCCGCAACTTTCTAGCCAAATTCCGTTTCCTCTGTGCCGCAGTCTCAACGACGTTTGGCGATCAAGGAAAGAATGGCAAAGTAGTATTTAGCGCTTAGTATAAGCGCTTATCAGCGCGGGTGGCATCATCTACAAAATAATGTAAGCGCAATAATTGGGCACTCGCAAATCCATATTTCTTAAGTGCTCGGTTGGACAGTGTCAAGATTCCACTCGGAATATTAACGAGGCTCGGACTATTCAGAATGAAAGAAATAGTACCTTATTCAATAATTACCACACGCGAACATAAGAAGAATGGGTTTCGATGTACGACTGTTAAACCCCCGCTGAGCTCCAGCCTGCAACACGCAATCGTACACACGCGCTATCTGTATCATCTCGTCGGCTAATAAACACATGCAAAGAGAAACAGCCGGATGGTAAGCCTAAACAAAGAAGAAAAAATCCACACGGAGCAGAGAGAGGAAAAAGAAGGCCCGCTACCGAAATTCGACACCCGATACCTTCTGCCTCCTCCCAGCCCGCACTCAAACCCCGATGTGGAGAGGAGGGGTCAAAACATAAGAGGGGAAGGGGGTTGAGAGGACGATCCCGAAACGTCACCGTACCTCATCTGGAGGTTTCTTGCAGAGGGAACTGTGATCTTCACCGGGGTCGGACCGCAACGGAAACCCCACGCCGCGGGAGACTTGAAGGCATAGGACTTCTCTGGCAAGACGTGAACATCTCGTCGAATTAAGCGGAGGCGATGCCCCGAGCATTTCTCATAACGAACCGAAGGTACAAGAATGAAGTCGAGTGTCAGGAGAAAACGCAGGGAGAGAGAGGTAAGTCATTTATTTAGTTTTATCTATTTCTTTGTTTTGTTTTTTCTCTCTCTAAATTTCGGTGGTCATGTTCTCCGTACTTTATGCGAATTTTTCGTTTCTTTCTTTTTTCTTCTTCTTCTAAAGATCACATCTTTTCTCGTCATAAAGTTAAATCGATGTGTATAGTTTAATTTAATCGAGGGTGACCCAAGAAATTGTCATTTCACGCACCGCGCTGCAATTTCGATGGCTGGGAATCGACATTTTGGTTGTGGTGCGCAGCACACTTGTCTTTTCCCACGCTTATTTACAAACACAAACACACAGTGCACATTCCGCCCAACTGTTCAGCTGGCAACAACTGAAAAGTCGGAACCATATGGTTGCAATACCTGACTTGGTTCTGACTTATCGGTAGTTATCCTTTTCCGATCCTCTTCGGTGTTTATACCATAGAGTGCGAGGCTTATCCTAGTCTTTGAAGTGTGTTTTAGAGGGTCCACAGAAGGTCAGCTATGTAGCCTAAATGGTCTTCCGACCTGCAGCACGACGGTAACGGTGCTCATTGGGCTGTGGACATTCCTCAAGTGGAATAGCAATAATCTCCAATACCGGCCTCGGTGGGATCAGTTGCTAGCATGTCCACCTACTTACCCCAAGGTGGCGGGTTCGATCCCGGTCGAGGACCCTAGCAAATTGGTGGTAGAGTGCAAGTTGCTAAGACACGCCGTCTTCCGTGAGGGACGTTGAATGTGGTGTGCTGTGTGTCGATATATCGGCGCACGTTAAAGAACCCTCAGGTGGGCAAAATTAATCTACACACCCGATAACTGTGGTGTCGCTCATGATCACAGTTGTCTGGCGACGTAACCCAAGCAGCACAATGTACTGAAAGTCGAGTGCAATAGGGGTGGACGGTATGTGTCTTATCGATGTTCCTTAGTTTCACGAGTCTGTTCAAGGTCTTCCACTTACCCGTACACCCCTATTGCACCCGACTTTCAGTACATTTTGCTGCTTGGGAAAGCCCCAGGTTATCAACAATAATCTAATAAACTAATATAAATCTTCATTTCTTCCCTTCGCTTCTTTTTCTTTTTTAAGTATATACGCATGTTGGATGTCCTATGTGGCCTCGATATGGCTTAATAATTATGAGTGGGAAAACAAAAATGCTGGAGGCTCTCAAGTACAGTAAGTAGCTAAGTGTGTCCATCATCGGCAACGTGAATACCCAACACTCGTGGGTTAGAATCAGTTGTTCCCATTTGGCCTTCGATCCATGGATTTCATACTAACGCTGTCGATAATAGAGAGTTTTCGGAAACCGATTATAACGTTACTTGCGTCGAACCGTATACCAACTGGAACCAGTCAGTGGATAAGATTCTGAGTCACGCACGACTGCGATTGGCTCCGATAGGCACGATAACCTTACCAACGGTTTGCTAAAACTGCCTAATATGCCCTCGAAATTCGATATTTTAGGAGCGTGTGCTCCGTTATCAAGTTTGGAGAGAGGCAATGATAGTTGGTCTTACAGATATTTATTCTTACGAATTGCTGTCGTGAAGGCGTTGCATAATACTCAAGCTGTTGCGCGGCTTAAACATATTAAGCCTAAATATATTTCTGTACACACATTTCAACAGGTATGTGATTGCTAAAATAATTGCGCGTTGTGACAGAAGCCACAGCTGGACATGCTCTATTTAAGGTCTCAGTGGCTGTCCTATATTGAAAGGCATCGAGCGAACGATAAACAGACATCTATACATCATGGGCTGCCTTATGGCCTTTTGTGCATTGCTGTGATGGTTTCTTTTGGAGGGTATGAAAACGATGTAGAAAATACGCTGTCGTGAGAATGAGAACCAAGCTAGACGATTTTTTTTTCTTAAGACTGCCAAACACATAAAGCCGTTACAATTTCCGACAAGATTTTCTGTATTGTAACTATGACGACTCACTCTATCTCGTGAGGTAAGGAGGCAGGTTATGCCCGGTCAAATCATTTCCTCAATCGCTGAGGTGACCGATCTCGAGGCAATTGAAAGTGAGGTCATTTTAGAGACCTCTGGTTGGAATCATTTTCAGTGCACTTCCTTGACGCTGTGGCAGGCTGAACGGTATTTATTTATTTGCACGTTAGAGACCTCTATTAGTGGTCTTTTTTTACTGCTTAGCAACCAACACATAGAGCGCAGAGCGGAAGAATAGCAAAGGTTCATGAAATTTGTGGTGACAGATAACGCGCCCCCCCAAAAAACAAAGAACAGCCTAATTACTATTATAATTACGCCCTAATATAATAACCAGTGATTGCCACTAACTACTTCTACAGTGATTTAACTATAACTAGTACTAACTACTTCGCGATGGCGTAGTTTAACTAGTAGTTTAACTACTTTTCAGGAGAGGTAGTTAAAACGACTTCTTTAACTACCGCAATGTAGTTTAACTGCATCTATAACTACTTAACGTACGTTGTCTATCAACACCAATCCCATTCTATAGCGTTCTTGGACACCTAAATATGAATCACAAGCACTGATAAAAGTGAAGATGTAGTACACATGAACGGCACAATTACTCTGAACCTTCGTTCTCATCAAACGAGTAGCTCAAGGTAAAAGTCGGAAGCACAATCGTGCCGTAATTCTTGCGGAAAAATCGGAAATAGTTGGCACCTGCAGTAACCTAACTACCGTAGTCAACTACTCGAAATATTAGTTTAACTAGTAGTTGCCACTACATTTCTGCAAGTAGTTGATAACTACTGTTTAAGTACAATCAGGTAGTTTAACTAGTAGTTTAACTACATGTAGTTAACTACTGTAGTTAACTACTACATGTAGTAGTTAACTAGCCATCACTGGTAATAACACTCGATACATTGTGACGAGGAAAGGGGCAATCGAGTACGGCAGTATAACCAAGAGGTTAATGAAAGAATGAACGAATGCCAATTCATTCTCTCCCTCTTCGTAACAATACCATAATGGTATTGCTGTTTGGTGTATCATAATAGTACACCAAAGTGGCCCATTAGCAGAGTTCTTCAGTGTTTGTTTAGCATGTTTAACAATATTATATTGTGGAAGGAAAATGCAGTTTATTATCAGTGTTTAAAATTTCACCGCGCAGAACAATAGTTAACGTGCTAATCTGGACAAATAGCAGAATAAACGTATTAAGCATTGAAATTAAGGGCATTATTTATTACTTAGTACATATTCATAAATTTAAGCATTGTTTGGACATTCTTCGCATATTGGGTTAGAATGGTTCGGGTGGACAGAATAAATGTCGGTAAACACGATGCAACTTTACTTGCGCAACCACTGCGCCATGCGAAAGGCGGCTGTTCGCTTGCACGAGTTGCGGGGGAGATTACTTCTGGGCGGAATCAACTGGCAACTATCAAGCGCAACTTTTCCGTTCTTAGCACGTTGTACGCGCCGTCGCTGACGTAATAAGTGCTCTGGGCTGACATTTGAAATTGCGAAGTGAAATGAGCAAAAATCAACCACCGTCGCACGTAAGAATCTTGCGGTTATTGCCTCATGAGTTGCGCAGCAGTTGCGCAACTCGTGTGTCACGCTTTGCGAGGACGTTGCGCGGATGGAAATCGACCACAGGCCGACCGCGTCGGTCTTAATCTCGCATTCGAATGGCACTAAAACGTGGAACACCGAAAGTGGGTTCCAAACGTGCTGAAGGCGTAGGCTGACCAAGCCTAGGCTCTACGGGAAAGCTTGTTCTTTGTTAAATATATTCTTTGAATGTTGCAATCTCTTTAAAAACTTATCTGAAAGAGACTCGTGCGACCATGCCAGGCAATGCCGCGGAATCAAAGAAGCCGTTGAATAAAGCGAAGAGCGTAAAACTATGTTTTGTAAGCGTGCTTTGAGATGTCAAGTCATAACAATCATTCCTAAGTCATATCAGACATTAGCGAGTTTTAGTACATCGAAAGAACTCCAAGAAAACGATACGATAAAGGAAGTTATCAAATCCAAGCTTAGCAACGTGATGTCACCTGCTTGAAAGAAACAGGGTGATTGGCTTATCATGTTTTCGGAACTGTTATCGTGAACATTTTCCGATGTACTAAAACTCGCTATAGGCAGACAAATCTTAACATCACGGCCCCATTATTATTTTTTATTATTAAAACCCGCTATTCAGTTAACGCGGCTGTAAACCTAGTTTCGCTTCGACCCTTATTTCGTTTGCCATAGCTTTGGTGCCCCCCCTACACCGTGTAGGTCCGTCCGTGGCTTTAGAAGGCCACGTGACATCACGTGATCGCAAGACAGTGTTTGCGGTACACTGAAATTGTGTTACCACTACAGTAGCAAAGCAAAACAAAAAAAAACAATTTCACACAATATTACAAGGCTTTCCATAAAAATTTAACAGCATTTCAAAAAGTTTTGCCAAAAATTTACCACCAACGATGACCCCATGAAGACACCGCATGGTGATGGTAATCGTGATGTGATGAAGAAAAAAAACTGGCAGATATGACGCAAGTTACGGTGGCATCAAATCCACCACAGCGACAGAGCTGTTTATTTGAGCTCGCCTGTCGCTACGTACATGGTTCGCGCGCCCTGTCGATTGTAGTTCGCAGGAAGATAATCTTCAGTACGTACACTTCTTAGGACGGCCCATAATGCCGTTGTTCATCTCCGCATACACACGCAATACCGTCCCCGCCGCTGCAGTGGGCGACGAGAAGCCGTACGACATGCTATGACATGTAACGCCGCTGCCACTTTTTCTCTGGGGCACGCGACGCCAACGTCAGTAGTATAGATATAGACTGTATAATTTTCGAGCGGCATAAGAACCGAGCGGCATAAGAACCGAGCGGCATAAGAACCGAGCGGCACAAGAACCGAGCGCTATAACGGGCTCTTTTTTTCTAATCCAAGATGGCCGATTCTAAGCCAACACAATCCAGTTCTAAGCCAACACAAGCCAAATCCAAAGCCATCTGATTGGCAGCCATTAGCTCCGCCCACTTCACACGTTGATTGGCCCATGCTAAGCCTACTGATCTTTGATTGGTTGACCGTAGCTCCTTCATGCTAATTAATTGGCTCCGCCCCCACTTCACACGCTGATTGGCTCATGCTAAGCCTTGACTGAGCATTGATTGGTTTACCGTAGCTCCACCCCTTCATGCTAATTACTTGGCTCCGCGCGCGCCCGTTGATTGGCCACCGCTACTGATCGCGCGCGCGTTGATTGGTTCACCATAGCTCCGCCCCCGCCCGTTTATGTTCATTACTTGACTCCACCCCAGCGGGCTTCACGCTGATTGGCCGGCGCGACCGCTGATTGGTCCAGGCGCGGCTGCAGCGACCCCGCTGCGGCCCTATCTCAGATGTCCAAACTTACCCATCTGATTGGTCCATTCTAAGCCACTCTCCTAGCCCCCCCATCTGATTGGCCGTCGCCACTGCCTTCACCGGCACCCACCCGTTGCGGCCCTATCTCAGATGTTCAAACTTATACCGATTGGCTCGCCACCAGACGGCGCGCGGCGGCGGCGGCGGCGGCTTCAGATGGTTCTAACCTATCTCAGATAGCTCTATGAGATCGAACAGACAGGGAAAAAAATACCTTTCAACTAAAACCTATCTCAGATAGCTCTATGAGATCGAACAGACAGGGAAAAAAATACCTTTCAACGTTTATTGAGTACATGTTTGAGGAAAAGCATGGCAGTTTTGGAGAGGTTGATTCCCTTGATGCTGGGCATGGTTCCACGGAAGTGACGGATCATGTAGACGTCTCCGGGACAGCGGCTGAGAAAAATTTCGTCCTCCGTGAGTTGGCACTTCCGCGTGCACTGGATATCTTCGTAGCTGTCGCTCACGTCCAGCGAGTGAAGGCACGTACGCAACGATCCAGTAGCGTTCCTGTCCAGGTTAATGCCGGACCGCATAGGTACCACGTGCCACTCTCTGATGGCCAAGATGTCGCCGGGGCATTCGTGCGCGTACGTGTGCTTATCCTTCTCCAGCTTGATGCTCGCAGTGCAGTTGCCGGCGTCCAGCGCCAGTGCGCACGAGACGAGCGAGAAGAGAACGAGGTACCACATCCTTCCAGTGACGCAGGTCAAATGACGCTACTCCTACTCATCCTCTGCATTATCTGTGCGACGGAGGAAAGAATGCCGTGTGAAATCCCGCTATCTACGTCATCCACTCGAGCTTACCATATTCGCAGCTTCCGTACGGGTAGGAGTCCACGTTATTGTAGAGGTACCGTTTGTCGTCGTACGCCATCAGACTTCTTTTCACGTTTCGGATGGTGTACATGCACTGTTTCTTTCCCACTATTGACACCTGTTCGTGCGATACGCTGGCGTGCTTGAATAGGGTATCGCGGTACGTGTCATGGAGGAGGTGTTTGCGCACAATGTTCTTTTTGACCCCTTTAGCTCTTGCAATTTGTTTTCCCCCGGCTAATTTGATGGAATACATTTTGGCTTTCAGGCATATTACTTCCTCGATGGGTACGCTACCCGTTTCACTTTTGAACGCGCCAAGTCTACCGCGATTCCTCTCGCTGTACAGTGGATGATCACGATCGAAGGAAGACAAGTCTAAATGGTCGTCGGCGATCGCGCGTAACTGATCTTCGTAGTCCTTGCAGAATAGGCCGAGGATCAGAGAATCCGTGTCAAAGTAGCAGGTAATCACCGGACAAGTGAGCTTGCTCAGCAGGGTTTCATAATAGAACGAGTACATGGTTAACTTACTCAGTTCTAAAATCGTGAAGCCAATCTGCAGGGGGAAATCGCATCGCACTTTTCTCTTGCGCATTTCGTACATGACACAATCGGGGGACAAAATTTCCATTCGCGCGCATTCCGCCCGACTCCCGAGGCGACTCGCCGTCTCCTCATCGAAGGCTACTCGAATGTCTCGCATATTAAATTTATTTAGCAACGTACGCCCGAAGACCGCATTATTTGAGATTTTATAGAAATTTTTCTCGAACGTCGTGCTCGATGCGACGCGTCTGGCAACATTGTCCTCAATGTAGGGACGCAGGAATGGTGCCTGACGAAATTTTAGAATTCTGTGAATTTTCGTCACCCGCATGCCCAATCTACAATAGAGCGCGAGCAGCGCGTAATGAACGACGTACTCGACCTTGTCCTTGCACGTGAGCAGCAGCTTTTTGCTGTTCGCCGGCTGATACATTAACTCTTCGAGGAGCCCTCGCTGGAATGGTGAGAGCCATTCCTTCGGAACGACAGCCTTCTCGGGAGCCAGGGGGAAGTACCGCGTCAGCGCGTGGATAGATTTTGGATACTCCAAATCGCACACGTACACGTATCCCACGTCCGAATCTGTGGGATGACGCATAAAATCCACGGAGCTAAAATCCTCGACCCATTCGAAATCGCCGACTGGGAGGTGCTTTATCATACTGAATCCGTAAAGATTGTTGCAATCTATGTACGATATGTACACCTCCTCTTTATCGGGATCGTAGCCACTGCACAGCGGGTTGTTAGCCCGTAAATGACGCCTGCTCGCCTGACAGAGTCCACCTCTAACACCCGATTCGATGGTCCGGTACATGTCCTCGGCGATGATCAGCTCCAATTTTGCCCGCGTGTAATTTAGAGCGCATTGCCACGAATAGGATGCCAGCGAAACACAATGAAGCAATTCCAATCCGCGCGCGTCGTAGCACAGGCGCCGGAAGTGCTGCATTACGTCAGCATGTAACAGGGCATCCGTTTTCAGGTACAATGCATTATAATCCCTCAGATTCGAGCATCCAAAACGTTCAAATACGTGCAGCGCGTACTGATAGTCTTCGTCGCTTATATCCTCCCCCGTCAGATCGTTTCGGAAGGCTGATTTTGCCGGCAGAGCCAATTCGTCGTAGACCGCGAACGAGCTAACGTGGCTGTACGGGAATACACCTTTACGAAGCAAAATTTCGTAGTCGTCTCCAAATACCTGCTTCAGGCATTGGAACGCCTCTGCGCCCCCCATGGATTTGACGGTTTCCACGAGCTCTCCCAGCGACGAATTTAGGTACTGCATGGTATCTCTGAATAGGAAGGTGCCAATTTCGAACGATCGGATTTTTTCCATGGAACTGGCCACGATGAAGGGAGCTCGCTTCCACCCGAGAAGGTGAAATTCCCGCAGTAGTCCGGCCAAATCGTAGGCCAGATTGTGCACCATGATGGGCAGTTTTTCCCGCGTCGTGCACGCTACGTTACAGGGGTTGCACAGCGTTGCGATGTAATTTGTCTCGCCAGCGGTACAACGCTTGGAATGGTCGTGGTGCCGGACACGGGATACATCTTGCGCGAACTCCCGCCCGCAGTACGCGCAGTGGGTGGCAGCTCTGTGCCGCGCTCGTTGCTCATCATTCAGCACCATTTCCGCGGGGCAGGCGTTCAGGGCGATCATCTCGTCCCGCATTTCCATCAAAGCTCTGACGCACTGCCTCGCAGAATCTTCACCGTGGTGCGTCCTGATGCGCATCACCTTCGAGTCGTGGGTGCGTACGAGCACGGCACAAAAGCTCGAGGTGACGTGACGCTGCATGCCAACACCACTGGGCGCGAGTACGCTCTCCGTGTCCAACGCGACGACGTAGTTGTACTGCTGCTTGTACTGTATTTTAGTAAACTCTACAAAGTTTTTGCCCGGTTCGCAAAATTCCAATATGATTTCGTTTACGTCCGCGCACAGGCGACGATGTTTCGCCATGCTCTCTTCCTTGTTAAAAGAGCGCGTGCAACGCTCGCATACGAAACGCCTGTTGTCTCTCATCAGTAAGCGCTCGAGAGACTTGATTCCGAAAAAATGTTCATCTACAGCCAATAAGTGAATTTTCTTTTCATACTCGAGTTTTGGGGATCGCGACACGTGCACTCCCTGATCGACGTACTCGTATACGTACACGGATATCTTGTTTTTATCTTCGAATTCGTCCAGATCAGAGTAGGAAACGGGGAAGCGACTAGGCCACCAGTACTCCGCGGCATAGTTTTCACATTTTTTCCACGAATTACTTTCCTGCGGGTGCAGGAGGGCAAGCGTATTGTATTTAAAACACTCACCCTCCTTATGTGCCGGTAAATGAATATTCGTCAGCACGTTCCTGCGTTTAGCCAAATGATCGGGAAGTGCCCCTTTGCATCCGAATTTTTTAGTTTTCACCGCGGAAATGCATATTTGAACCTTTTGGACGTCGGTGGACACGAACCCGCTCCCTTCCCGCTGATAATTTTCTACGCGTCCCGTGGACTCCTGAATCGCGTCCATTAGGGTATTCGCGACGGCTCCGTCGCTGTGGACTTCGCGAGCAAACGCCATAAAGTGGGCTATGTGCGCGGTTATCTCCCCCCGAGTTTCCCTCACCATTAAAACATCGGAACAAATGCAAAACCTAAAGGGTATTCTTTGCGCTCTCAATATGGCGAGCATATCGTGAAAGTGACTCATTAAATATTGTCGTAAATCCTCTACTCCCTGATCGTGAACAGATGCCAATAGCGTGAATCTTTTGACGATACCTCTAAATGCGGCGTCAGTCTGGAAGAAGGGCAGGAAGGATGTATCCACGTCGGGGTGCGATCGCATCACGTGAGCAGACAGTGTAGGAGGTGCGCCGTCCCGAGAATCGTCGTCGTCGTCCGATTCATCCTCGATATCGTGAGGATCAAAAAAGCAGAACACACACCGAGGCACTGAAAATAAACGCGCATCAGTAAGAAACGTGCAACAAGTAAAGGAGGGAATAACTTACTTGTGAAGCGAGTGAAAGCAGACTGTTCCCCCCCTGAGGCGATCGCGCGGCTTATAAACCGGCATCCACGCTACATGCGCCAACACGTCGGGGCTCGCTTGTTTCCACGCGGTCGTAAATCATGTGGCACCTCGAGGATGAGGCCGCGTTGGGGGCCATCTGTTTAATATCAGAACGCGCGCGCGCGGCCGCAATGGTGAGCATTCACCGTCGAAGAAAATGTTGCGTCAAGGTAATGTAAATAGGTCTTCTCCGAGAAATTGGGTCACCTTGAGTCGGTTGCATGTTCCAACACGTTGGGGTCGCCTGTTTTATATCAAAATGCGCTTCATGGTCAAAATGAGTTTATACTATAGAACGGTGAGCTTTGTTTTATTCTCGGGGAAGTTGCGTCAAGGTAATGTAACGAGAAATTGGGTCACCTTGAGACAAGCCCCAACACGACGGTGCCATCTGTTTAATATCAAAAACGCACTTCCACCCATCGTGGCGGGCCCTAGTGAAAAAAATGTTGCGTCAAGGTGATGTAACGAGAAACTGGGTCACCACGTAAATCATGTTTTCCGAGGCCACGCGTATTAAAACCAAAAGTAAACTGTTGTGCTTGATGAGACAAGTCTATCTGAAGGAAAATATCCCTATGAGCCAACCAACTCATTGCCGAAACAAGCGCCAAAAACAAAAGGGTTCGCTTATGCAGTTTCCAAATGTCCTTCGCGCGCGCATCATATATCACATGCTGTTCCCGTGTGATTGTGTAAACAGAATCGCACCACCCTTGCGCTCCTCCGGAGGTGCTTTATATAAAAGTCGCGATATATACAACTCATTTGAGGTCTGTGAAGCCGTCGGTCGACTCCTCGTGAAGCGCACAACGAGAAAGGTATGTTTCACTATTGTCTTCAAGATGAGGAAAGTTAGGTAATAGTCGTCCTCATTTTCAGTTCATTTGGCGTGCGTAGAAACTTGCACTGAGAGATATGTCATCTATTGTCGAGAAGCTGGATAAACTAAAGAAACCCGGTGATGGAGACATTCAGAAAATGAGCATTGTTCCAAACAACGAAAAGCTCGACGTGTTGGACTTACGCAAAGTGGACACTATCTATGGGGAGTCCGTGTACGTGGAACTCCTGATGAACAACGATAAACGCGTGAAGGTGTAGCTACCCAGTCGTTTTAGGCGACTCACGGATGAAGATTTGCAAGAAATGCGAGAATTACCAGATCTGAAACTAGAGAAGAAGGAGAGATTCGGGGATGGTAAAAGAGCCGCATCGCCCGACATCATCTTTACTCACGCGAAGAAGAAGTGACCGCGACGAAAGTCCGCGTCCCATATGTAATCAGCGGGAAAAATAAAAATACATGTATTTCTGATTTTAAATGTTGCGTTGTTGTGATGGATTAGGAAGATAGGCTGATATGATGGGAAGCTCTATTGATAGAATGATATGATAGGGAGCTATAGCGCGTATTCATTGACTAAGCAAGTGTAGTTTGTGGGGAGCTATAGAGAATAAAGGACGCCAGGCGTTTTTAAGCGACAAACAACTTTTCTAGCAGCTTTATTGATTTTAGGTCATTAGCGGCGAGATTATCGGAAAACAGGGATACAATGCTCTTCAGTGATTTCCCTTTCGCCAACAATGTCGCCGCGATACAACAGTACACACCACACATTGGAGAATACAGGCTTTGGATACAGACATCATTATATTCGTCGACGGTGAGGCGTTTCAGCTCGGGTTCGATGGGCGGCAATCCGAAGGAATCAAAGTAGATGAGGTCATCCTTCATTTTCGCGTACAAAATCCAGTGCTCCCCAGCTTGCTGTCGCCGATCGGTGTTCACCACGATCATACCCGGTCTATCCAGTGCGGGCAGACGGTCGTCTCGAGCGTATACACCGCGGAAGAGTGCCGAAGTGTAGTCGTTGTACTTCAGGAGTCTCTCGATATCTTGCTCGAACATCGCTAATCCAGTGTGACGTTCCTGTTCTTATCGATGGACATAATTCGCACACTCTCGGACAGTATCAATACGGTTGTGGGTTCGGCTAAGGCACGTCGGAACTTGAGCTGCAGACGAACGTTTCCACGCCTGATCGGTGACAGGTGGACGGAGGATTGATCCGGATCCAGGTCGTAGTACAGTAGGAACTTGTTTCCAACGTAGTGGTCGTATTCGTAGGAGACGTGCTTCTCACACAGCTGCTCCAGGAGGTTGAAGTAGCTTCGGTGGTTCAGGTTATTGCTGAAGTCGAACGTGTCTATTCGCTGCGTCCCGTTCACGGTGAGCGTCGCCGACTCAATGTCGCAGTTCACGAATCGGTACGGGTCCCGATTGAATGCTCCCTGGTAGGCTAGGGTGGGCACGAATGCGACCACCACCTTAGACGGTATCTTCTCAGGAAATAAATCTTCCAGGCATGCATCCAGGTTGCCAACTGGTAGCGAACGAATACGCGATTCACTTCCGGCCAGTGTGTAGAGAGCCTTGCGCTTCTGCAATTCCGTTTCGTGTCCGAGGAATAGGCTGGGAGACACGGTGATTTTCTTTATGTACAAGGTGGCACTCATGATTTCCACTTTATGCGCGTGCTGCTCCTGATCGGTCTTCATAATGCGGAACGCGTCGGAGCCTTGATAAAAAACAAGCCTAATTTCCACTCCCGATATGAGTAGCTTAGGCTGCAGGAAAATGTCCGAGTTGATCTTGGAAACCAGGTCGATGGTCTTGCCGCCGCGTGTGAGGTTGTATCGTTCGGCCGGTCCACGAGCGCGAATGTTGTTTTCCGTTTGACGCGCTTCTTCTTGCGTGTACAGACCTGCTTTATGCACGGTATTTTGCTCCGTGGTGCTGGCGTGAAGCAAAATATCCAAGTAGCTTCTATAGCTATACAAATCATTATTCGTAATCATGGTCTGATTCAAGAAGACGGCTACGTTCTTGAAAAGCGAGCTGGCGAACGCGTTGACGGGGTAGACCTCGTCGTAGGTCGTCCGATCGCCAGCCTGTGTTTCCGGTAGCGAACCATCGTCACGTACGATGCGGACTTTCGTCACTATGTACGCGGAGTTCAAATCGAGATAGTGGTGCCCCAAATTCGAAAGCTGGAACTCTATGACGGAGGATATGTCAGCGACCGGGTAGAATACCTCATATTCCCCCTTCAGTATATGCCACTGCGTTCCCGGCACGGAAAATAACTGTGTTTCCGACTTATCCAACAGAGGAGTGTCGGGATGTACGACGTTAATCGTGTCCATCTCGCAACTAAATTGTGGCCGCGCAACCAGCGTGATTTATGCCGTCGAAGACGTCCGGTTTTCTCCTCTTTCTTCGCCCGCCAGCCCCTCCGAGGTCGCGGAGAATTTCACGGCCCGTATCTTTCGCCGATCTTTTAAGCGCACTTCGGAAAGAGTCTCCCTCCGACAGATTTTTGGCCACGCGCTTAGCGGCCGCAACAGCCGTCTTTTTTAAGTAGGGCGATACGCGTTTAAAGAGTGGAATAGCGAAACGCCCGAGCTGAGAAAAGAAATTGCCTCCCCTCTGGTACAGGTGCGACCTGTATACCGTCGGAACGCCAAATCCGTAGATTGGTACCGCTTTAGTGTACATGCTTAAAGTGCAGCGTCAACGTCGATCTACCGCGATTTTGTAGCGGTAGCTTGCGACCGGTGTCGTCGCGTATGGAGACGGTGATTGAGGAAATTTCGCGCTGCACTAACTTAAAATACTGAACGGGTAGAAAGCTGAAACTCAGTTGTTCTTTCGTTCTATCGTATACGAATGGAATTAATTTCAGTATCGGATGCCGCCCGTTTCCCACTACGGAGGGCGTGACGAGATCCGTGTATATCATAATACAGTTAATGGGAAGATCTATGGTCACTTCGTCGACGCCCGTATCGTTTTCCGTAAATACGGTTTTCGCGCCGAAACCCAGTAGGTACGCAAAGTAATCGGATAATGTAAGCGACACGTTTTCCCGCAAGCTCAACGAACACTTCCTCGCCCATGCATCGTACGTGAGGGAAGCCTCCGGCTGCAGACGCTCATGGATGGCGCTCACGAGAGCTTCGGGTGTTTCGTAGTAATTCGGTGGAAGTGAAATGCGCCGACTTTCCGTCTCTCGAGTGTTTATGTGGATGCGGTACGTCTTCACTATGGGATTACACGTGATGTGCTTTCGGGATCCTTCAACGTGGATGTGCTTCACCTGAATGAGGTCCAGGAACTCGGTCGACAAGTTGAAATTCGTCGGGAGAGAAAGCGAGTAAGTGTTGTCTTTGTATTCCACCCGTGATTCTGTATCGTTCGTCGCTCTGAAGAATTCGTTGAATGTGTCGGTAATGAGCGATCGGGGTTCTAAAATTAGATCGTTATTGATCACTATCACCCGGCGAACTCGCATCATAACGGCTCTTTCCTCCGCGAGCGGTAACACGTTTGGGACGGCGCGTACTTTACCGCCCTCCCGGTGATCTCCATCGATGTCGACGATTCCAAAGGCGAGATGCAGCGGTCTGTCGATTAGTTTCGCCGAGCGCACGCGCGACGGTAGCTTAAACACGTAGTGATCTTCCTCGTAAGTCCACTCTATCCCATATTCGGGGAATATTTTATTCAGTAGCGTGTCCGTGTCTTCGAACGTGAGCTGTTTTGTTTGCCACTTCTCCGTTGATAGCGTTATCAGGTTATCAGGCGCTTGGTTCACGTTCAGGAAGCTGTTGGGAATGGAAAATCCCTCTAGACCGACGACGTACGAATCATCCAGGTGTAGCGGCTTATCTAACGCGATCGTGAAGTCATTCAGCGTGTTGGACGGGTACAGGTCCATGCTGGCGTTCGAGAGCAGATACACGTAAAATTCATTTTCTGACATCGTTGGCGGGCACCCAAGAATCGTGATCTTTGGCGTATCCGAACCAACGAACCAAGTAGTGCAATACCCCGTTAATTTTCTTCTTTCTAATCACCGCGGATATGAGTCGCTTATCGTACGAGGAAAGATGGTGGACTGGCTGCAGCTCCTGCTCGTAGAATGATCCCAGTATTTCTTTTCCCGTCGAATCTTTCACGTACACTACGGGCGGATCGGTCTTTCTCGTTCGCGACACCTCGAACACTTCGGCCGTCCACCTTTGATCGTAGCCTTTGGCGAACACGCCGCGGTCTAACGCGAGCCGCACCTGGTCCCCTGATTTATACTTGCTCTCGCGCGGGGTCGTCTTACGATTCAATCTGTTGAACAGAGCTACTTCATTTCCGGCGTTCACGTTTTTCGGCTTTTCGCCCGTGACAGAGTGTACCGAGTCGTTATAGTCGGCCACTATCTTCGGCAGCGCGTTGATATAATTAAACTTCCCCGTACTAGTGAAATGCCTGGCTATTCTTTCCCTAATTGTTCTCTGCACGCGTTCACAGGAGGCCGCTTTCATTCCGCTTTGTGTGCTATAGTGATTTAGCAGCGACTGAAAGTACTGACGAACTGGGGAACCCCAAAATTCGCTCCCGCGATCCGTGAGCAAATTCTTCGGAATTCCGTGACGGAAAACTCGTTGGAAGGCTTTCTTTACGTCTTGCGGGCGCTTTGTGCGAATGGGGACCATGTACAGGTACCTCGATAGCGTATCTATGACCGTTAGGATGTACCTGAAGCCCTTGTTAAATTTCTGATATTTGCGCATATCCAGAAGGTCTGCCTGATATAAATCCCGCACGTGAGTTGCGATGATGGAGCGCCGCTTAAATTTTTTCTTCACTGGCTTGTGAAGGGTGTAAGCATCTTCTTTTTTCAGCTGTTCCACGGCTTCTGCGCGCGTGAGCTTGTGATAACGTCGGTACCGATCCACTCCACCTAACCCTTTCTCCTTGATCTTTCTATAGGGCCCCATATTTGCTCCAGCGAGCAATGCGGTGTATTTTCAGAGCGCTTATAATTTTCGATACTTTTTTGTACCAGCTGGGTTTCTTGATGAGCGCGCTACGACGTGCTAAGTAGCTCACGAGAGCCACAATGTTTGAGCGATTGATTCGCTTCCCTCTATATACTAGCACATTATCCGCCTGCCAGGTGAAAACTTTCTTCAATTCTTTTAGCACAGATTTCGCGCGTGCTTTATCAACGCCTGAGGGTAGAAGATTAAAATCGAATGGATTGGGTTCCGGTTCGGGCTCCGAATGGACAGGTTCCAGAGGAGGAGGAGGAGGAGGAGGAGGAGGATGATAGTGAGCTCGCTTCAGCAAGTAATAGAGGGCTTCCAGTATTTTGCCCACTTTTACATCGTCCGAATCGTTAGATTTCAGAACTTCACCTATTTCTATTCTATGAGCCATGACCGATGGCTTTGGATATCGCTCGCCCGGCGACTCCCGCCACGAGACTTGATAGCCCTGAGAGGAGCAGTGGAAGTATGGGAATGAGACCACCTCGTTGTCCCCTAATATATTTCTTCAACTGCCGGGGGCACTTATGAAGTGACTTGTAGGCGAGGAAGCGGAGGATTTTTTTGTGTTTCTTCAGGTTTTTATGAAGTTCCGTCGAAAGTGGGATATTTCCGCGTAGAATGTTCAGACAGATTTCCGAAAGGATTCGAATGTCGTCGCAGCTGAGCTCTTTAAGTAACTCTGCGCGGTGCGTCGGTTTGCTGGCGGCCAATACTTTGAGGAGCGTGAGATGTCTTCTAAGATCGGCCGTCATTTCGCGGGCGTAAACAGGAACTGCCGGTCGTGCGGTAAAATACCCGTTCGCAGGCTACGAGAGGGAGGTGTTTGCGCGTGCAGATCCACAACTAAATAACCGTGCGCCTTCTCCGTCGCCTGGTTATATGCGTCGAGAAAATAGGAGAGCCCCTGTTTCCCGAATACCTGACGTCCGAAGGTTTCGATCTGTTGTACGGACCGCGCGTTCCGGAACAATACGATATAACTGGCGTTCAGCGATATCGTTCGAAAAGCGGCATTGTGATAGAACAAGGCTTGTGTGATCAGGATCACGGACGCATTCTTATGGTGGCTACCACGTACAAACAGCGACTCTACCTCCGATAGAACCCCCTTTTCCGTGATTTGATCGTCAATAACTATGAGAGTGGGATATCGCTCATCCCAATCTGCGGGTATCCTGTCCATAAACTCCACACCGTCGAAATCCTTTTCCCAGCCGGCTGCATACTTTCGTACGTAGAGTATCTTCTGCGGTGGAATGCTAAATAATTCGGGATGTCTCATTATATTCTGCGTGAGCACCGTCTTCCCACACATGGACGCGCCGGAGATGAGAATTCGAGCAGGGTGCTGGAACTGCATGCGCATCGTGGAATAACTCGAGCAGACTGTGTACCGAGGTGTGATGCATCTTTATTTTCATCCATAGCTCCTAGAGCGATTGATGATCGTCTCCAGGACTCTTATTTCTTCCTGACATAGTTCCTGAAGCTCGCGCAGTGATTGCTCCCTGTAAGCCGACAGGTACTCGTCCAAGATTTCGCGTATGATTTCCCGCAACTTGCTTGCGGTGATACGGGAGCGCAATATGTGGCAGCACATCTCGACGAAGTTCTCTCGCTCGTGTGACGCCTCGAAGCGGAACCGCGTGGAGTTGATGCACCTGAGTCGCGCCATCTGGTGGCACGAGGTAAGTTTGGTTGTATGAGATAGAGACATTGGGTTAGAACCATCTGAAGCCGCCGCCGCCGCCGCCGCGCACCGTCTGGTGGCGGGCCAATCGGTATAAGTTTGAACATCTGAGATAGGGCCGCAACGGGTGGGTGCCGGTGAAGGCAGTGGCGGCGGCCAATCCGATGGGGGGGCTGGGAGAGTGGCTTAGAATGGACCAATCAGATGGGTAAGTTTGGACATCTGAGATAGGGCCGCAGTGGGGTCGCTGCAGCCGCGCCTGGACCAATCAGCGGTCGCGCCGGCCAATCAGCGTGAAGCCCGCTGGGGTGGAGTCAAGTAATGAACATAAACGGGCGGGGGCGGAGCTATGGTGAACCAATCAACGCGTGCGCGATCAGTAGCGGTGGCCAATCAACGCGCGCGCGCGCGGAGCCAAGTAATTAGCATGAAGGGGTGGAGCTACGGTAAACCAACCAATGCTCAGTCAAGGCTTAGCATGAGCCAATCAGCGTGTGAAGTGGGGGCGGAGCCAATTAATTAGCATGAAGGAGCTACGGTCAACCAATCAAAGATCAGTAGGCTTAGCATGGGCCAATCAACGTGTGAAGTGGGCGGAGCTAATGGTGGCCAATCAGATGGCTTTGGATTTGGCTTGTGTTGGCTTAGAACTGGATTGTGTTGGCTTAGAATCGGCCATCTTGGATTAGAAAAAAGAGCCCGTTATAGCGCTCGGTTCTTGTGCCGCTCGGTTCTTATGCCGCTCGGTTCTTATGCCGCTCGGTTCTTATGCCGCTCGAAAATTATACAGTCTATATCTATACTACTAACGTCATAGCCAACGTGACTCTCCGAAACGACCAATCCGCAACGCGCGTCTTTTCCTCGTTTCTTCGCTTCACCTCGCGCCAAGAGAGAGAAGGGTTTTCGGCGATGCGACGTACGGGACAGGATCTTGACGAAATTGAGCCCTTAACAGCTGTCGCTGTAAAAAAAAGGGGGATGTTAGTTGCAACGAAGTCGAACTGGCTACCCCAGACGCTTACACACAGAAGATACACAGATGAACGAGTTAAAGGGATGGAGTTCAACATGGTAGAAGATATCGCATGATGTAAACGCGTTTAGCGCAATGTTCAAAGATGCTAGCCTATTTTTCGGAACATGTTTTGGTTCAACAACCGACTTTTTCTCGTAGTAGTACTGGAGTGGCTTAAACGACATAACCAAATGACGAAGTTGGATGACTCTCCCTCCCGCAAAAAAAAACAAAAAAACAAAAGAGAAAGAAAAAGAAATCCACCAGCTCAACAGAATCCAACTGCCGTCTGCCTGCTACGTACAAACTTTCGTTCATCCTGCACTTACGGCCGTAAGCCAAATAAACACCGTTTCCGTTAACAAACTCACCCTTCCTGATCTTACTTTTCACATCCCTCCATTCCACCACCCCCCCCCCCCAAAAAAAAAGAAAGAAACGAAGGAATAGCAAAGAAAGGTCCTGCACCCACTGATTTCGTTTCCGCAGAATAAAAAGAAAAAGAGGAAGAAGGCAAAAAGTCGGGCCTCTTCCTCAGAAAACGGAACGTAGAGACAACAAACATTACGAGACAGGCAAATGCGCTACTACAAAGCCGCCTCTGAAGGGGACGCGCATCGGTCTCTCTACGTGCCCTGTGATGGTGACCCCGTGCTCTGACGTAATCAACGCAAGACCACCATGACAGAGATCTTTCCAAATGGCGGTGGTGCGAATCTTTCATGCGTACGGCTTCGTTTCGGTATCTGTTCTCGACGGGGGCTTAGGAAGTCATTCTCGAATAATGGACTTCATTTCGGCTGCCAGCTGCACTATGGTCATTAAAGGGACACTAAAATGCAAAAATTTCTTCTCGTGTAATGAAAGATGCGGTTACTTTAACACCAACACAAAAAGAACGGGATTGATTGATCAGTTGCGTCGTTCGCGATTTATGCGCGAACGAGCTTTCCCTCCTCTCTCCTTCTCAAGAAGGGCGGCCATACGGAGCGGCCTTCTATTGGTCTCCGCAAGTGATTTGCCCACTCAGCGCGGGAGGCCGTTTCAGGAAGGAAACCAATGAGAGGACGCTCCGCATTTTCGCACTTCTTGATACGGAGAGAAGAGGGAAGGTGTAAACTAACTGTTCCGTTCGAGGACAAATCACGAACGATCGACAAAACGAACGAATGCCGTTCCTTTCGTGTTGGTATAAAGGTAACGGCACTTTTCATTTTGCGATGAGAAATTTAGTGCCCCTTTAACGGATAGTTAACTATAGAGGAAAGTAAGAAAATTTTGATCGGTACTTTAGTCATGCCTGACAGAGTAGTCAGTGTAGTCCCGCGTGACCCGCGGGCGGATAACCGGCACTTTCCTGCGGGTGCGGGTTTCGATATTGTGCGGGTGGCAGGCCGGGTGTGGGTGTCAGTTTTGACACCAACACGGGTAGCAGGTTGGACGAGGGTAAGACATTTTTTTTCAGAAAAGAGGGATAGAAAAGATTTAATGAGTCGCCCAAGTTGCATCCTTGTTTCGCGCGTAGTAATGACGCGGTCAACGAGTACAACAAACACTCTCGGCACATATAACTAGAGTTCTGCGCTTTCGATTTTAACCGAAAAACACCGAAACAAACCGAAACACCGAAAGAAGACCCCCCCCCCCCCCCCCAGGCAACCTTTATGTGGTTTTATGCGTCCTCAAAGTTACTATTGAACTCCTAAGCATACCTTTTCATTCACTTTTGTTTTGCAAATGTCGTGCTGTATCCCGGGGAACCCCTCACGCGTGCGCGTGTAGAAAATGTGTAGTGCTCTCAGTCCGACAACAACAACAAATAAGTGATGATGTAGTGGCAGTGCAACTTTATTGGCGAATATGTAAATCCGTATTGTGAGGGTTAACCCGTGCTTTTCAAGCTTGAGCATACAAATGCGCATAGCGGGAAAATTTCTCATGCTTTCTCTCAATCGGGACACCTTCAGAGAACTGATGCGAGGTTGGCCTAAACTGGAGCAGAATGACAGCTTCTTTTCCGCATTCCACCTCCATTAAACTCCATTGCTTCGGTCCCGCAGCGAATATAGCTGGACTTCGTGTGATGACAGAGAAACGCATTCCAGGACGTCGTGGCACGTTCTGGTATATACTTCCATCTGTCGGATAGGACAACTTTCTCATCGACCGTCTGCTCCAGTTCGTCACACCGTAAATTTGGAGCTTGAAAAAAGAAAAAGAACACTATCAAAGATTAGCTGTTTAGTAAAGATTTAGTCATTTCCGTCGATATCATAGTTATTTTCTTAAGGTCTGACCGCCGCAGTCTACACAGATCGTCCCACATGTCTACGGCGAGAACGGCTGTAGACAGGACAGACAAAATACAAAATAACCGTGCACTATGCGAGAATAAACATCAAAAGTTATCAGACGACGGCGAGGTCAGCTATCGTCTGCTAACATAAACACGGGGTCGTATCTGCTAGCAAAACAATCCGTCAGAGGGAAAGACAGCCCATTCATCATGTTTCCTTTGTAACTACACAGAGCACTATGGAGACGATCTTGTGTAGGCAGTGGACCTGAATACCCGGCGTCCACTTCATAGGGATGGTCTTTGTAACGCTGTTGTCCTCCTATCAGCTTTGGTGCCACTGACTGTTTCGGTTGTATCAGAAGCGGGCGTCGGTTGACTTCTGGTTCTGTTTTGAGCGCTTCTCGTGCATGCAGGCATGTACATCGGCAGAAATTTTAAAAATAGTTTTGCATCGTGCATGATTCAGGTACATCATATTTTCGCTATTAACTAAATGTGTAGTTTAGTCCCTTCCACAGATATTTTTCTCCACGTGCTCACCCTGAATTAGCATGTCAGAATAAGACTGGTGTCACGAGGCTCGAGCACACATTGCAAAATCGTCAAGATGGCTATTGTACTTTCAGTTCCCATATTTCCGGATTCGAACCCTGCCGAGCACGTCAGCAACTTGTTAGCATGATACATGGTGCTCAAGTACGTTGTCCTCCGAGAGGGACGTTAAATACAGCGTGCTATTTACACCGAGATTTCGGCGCGCGTTACAAAACCCACAGGTGGGCAAAATTAATCCGCACACCGACCACCACTGTGGCGTCGCTCATCATTACAGTTGTCTCGCGACGTATAGTCAAGAATTATCGTAATGCATTTTCTGATAAAATAAAATGTGATGTACATTAACGAACTACAGGCATGGCAGATGTAGCGCTAAAACAGTCCCGTCTTCCCCCAGTTCAGCCTCGCAGCATGTTTCCTAGGGCTAGCACCCCTATGTGTGACGTCACATCCGGTGAACGCGACATCCGGCGTTACCTTATCTCCCCGCGTTTGCTCACCGGACAAGAACACTTGCACGTCGCAAATGTGAAACCGGATAGGACCACCTTTGAAACTGAGTGTAGAAAAAAAGTGACGAAACCGGAAGTGGCCACATGTTGCATGCACCAAGCGGAAGTTCACCACTGAGACAACCCTCGTCTGGGCGCAGAAAAAAAAAGTAGCTTGAGTTGCGGTGTACGGAGGAAGGATGGCATTGCCTTTTTCGATTGTCTTTGCTTCTTCATAATTCTAGACTATACGCTTCTGGCCCTTAGATATACATATGTATATATATATAGATACGCATATAGCCACAGTACCGCTAGTGATGCACGTGATTCTGAGGCGACAGATATGTAACACAGACAAGCATGGAGCTAGGGGATGGGATTTTTTTCACGACAAACGTTGGGTATTCCGGATGCAAGTGGCCTTTAACAGGAAGCTAGTTATTTTTTCTTCGTTTTCCTCTTTTTTCCCCCTAGTTTGCGGGGGGGGTGCTATTTGGTGTTTCTTTTATTTATTTTTTGTTCTCTCTCACGTTGTGGAACTTTTAAAGTGGCATTGCTCCTGCTTTCGTACCGTAGAAAACGGCACTCGTGGCTTCTCTTCTACGCACTAGCCATTACGGTGCTTTGGGGACAATGTATTTTTTTCTTTTCAATTGCCTTTCTCCGTTTACTTTCAAACATTCAATTTTCAGAACCCTAAAGTCGCGTAAAAGGCATCGCAGTTTAATTGAAGACCCTCCACCAAGAGAACGAAACTTAGAAATTTGAAAATTATGCGTTCTATAATAATGCGAATGTTACTACGGATACTAAACTATAAGTGGGAGATGTCGAGAACCGAATTTTGCGAACACACTTGCGCGTACCGCGTTCAACATTTTCTTTGATCAATTTGCTTCAACAGGCGTAATCTGAAGAGCAACACGATAATGGCTAGTCCGTGCATGATGCGAACGTAGCCTCCATTTGTGCTGACTGTATATTGACAGTGACTGCGTTAAATTTAAACCAAATGTCCTATTTTGGAAATATAAAATGCTACTATCAGCGAGTGCAATTGAAGCGAGTGTGCATAGTTGAAGTTCATCCCAAGCAGCACAACATCTTGGCCGAATATTGGACCAAGATGTTGTGCTGCTTGGGCAGCTAAATTAAAGCGAGTGTTGAGGGAAGGGTCCCGGCACTGTATAGTTCCCCATGACGAGGTTTGTGCGAGCAAGGCGACCTCATTATTGCAAGACGACCCACTATACGCAGCATGCCATCGCTCAGCGGTCATGGGGCTCAGTTACGGAGACGCTCCGTTGGTCTTACTCATTCTTCTCCCTTAGCTATAGTAAGGTTTCATCGCAGACCTCTCATTCATCACAGCGACCCGATCAGGCAACCCCACTTTGAGTAAACCAGACGACTTCAACCACCACTGCTGCGATGCTCCCGGTGGTCTTGGCCCCGAGCCAGGTTCGTGTTGTCGTCTGCTTCTAAAACGGGATGCAGTAAAAGAAAGAAAAACTATGCCCATCGAAAACGCTTCGGCCATTGGCTTTTCCACCCGCCCAGCAAAATACAGGATCAATTTTCTCGCTGTAAATCAAGCGCGACTCCTATGATAACGGGAAGACTGTCTCCAGAAGAACAAAGTACAAAATGCTGCATTTTTTTTAACGACCGCGAGCACTGAGCAGCACAAATAGAAAGTACATTTTCGCACGAGCGAGCCATCGTTGTGATGCTTTTTCAATAAATGTCAATACTCCCCATGATGAAAAGTATACTTCCCATCTTCAACTTTCAATGCTTCCCATGTTGCACTATCGCTGTTAAATATTAAACATCTTTTTGGGTGTAATTCAGCGGTATACCCTAACTGACTCCTTTTTCGGTGTATATCAACAAGAGTACACAGACAAGAGTATACACCCTCCCGAAAGAGTATACTGTCCAATGTTTAACACCTTTTAGGGTGTAATTCGTGGTTGCTCGGATTCCGTTTTAGGTGCACATCAACACCCTCAGACAAGAGTACACCCTTCCAAAAGGATGTACTGCAGTGCTAGGTTACTAATATAGTGTGGCCGATTGAGGAGCTCTTTTCTGACGTGTAAACTAATTAATTACATGTAACACAAGTACTGTAATTACATTTTCGGTAATTAATTACTTCCAAGATTATTATCGATATTATGTAATTGTTACTGTAACCTAATTACATTTGCAAGTAATCTGTATTGCGCCTAAAAAAAGTACACTTGTACATCGATGACCACGCCACCATATTCGAGCGTGACTTTGAGACACTTTATTAAAAGTCGCAACACACATAAGCATAAATATATTTGTTAGGCATCTTGCAGATAATTTGAAATAAACATCTAAATACTGTACACTTCTGGACAGGTATATGTCAGTTTATACTACATGAGACGTCCACTGGACCGAAAGGAGCGCCTGTGTACATGTACATGATCGTCTTCTTGTGTTCGTCCGTATATTTTAGCGCTACCAAGGAAGTTGATATGTGCCAACATGCCCAAAGGAAAGTCTTTAACTTCCTCTTCCACCTTTCCTACGTGAACCCGCTTCAACCAATCGCCGCAGACGATTTCAAGTACAAAAAGTATGTGGTTACTCGATCCTTGGTGGTAGCCAAGGTCGTGCTGAAGACTGGTAGGTGGTGGGTTCGAATCCTACCACCGGCTGTGCTTTCTGAGGTTTTCCCTAGGTTTTCCGAAGACTATCCAGGCGATCGAATGTCGGCACAGTTCCCCCTAAAGTCGGCCCAGGACGCATACTAACCCCGCTGTCCCCTACTCCTTCCTGCTGTCCTCTCTTCATCTTTCTACATCTGTACACAGCCCATAGCCACAGTTGCTTCGCGGCGCTAACACGGAATAAATTAAAATAAATAAATAGAATATTTTGAAATGAGCCAGTTTATTCTGTACTGTAGCGTAAGTACAATGGTTAATCAAATGTATAGAGGGGTAAACACAGATCCTAAGCCCCACAACAGCTACTTGCAGAGTTTCAAGAGCGGCAGTTCACAAAAAGGGCAACGACGATTAATGTGGCTTGCACTTTGCAGTGCTTCTGTTTCTTCTTTTTTTGTATAAGATAAAAAGCACATTGACTTAGTTACAAGTCGCCTCCCTTTGACCGTCGCTCGCCAACCGTCGCTCAAGCAGACCTATTAATTCGCAGTAGCGATACTTGTAATTTTTACCGACAAGTGTCTATTAGGTAAGATCCCATTTACCTAATATCTAAGACATAAACGCGACATTTCTCCCTCCCTCTCTAATTACGCGCTATATACGTCTGAAAAGCTTTTCTCCCGTTTGAACATTATAGCTCGATTAAACGAGGCAAAGCTGACGACAACCCACGAGGAAGGAGGGCATGACTTCGTATCGTTCTGGGATGTTTAAATAGCTGTTTGGCACTTTTAGCTTTTGTCAGGTCAGCATATAGCTTCGCCGAAGACGAATCATTGCAGTCCTGCCTTTTCTTTGTTTTTCTTTTTTTAAAGCACGAACTACGGTAAATCTATTCCATGCAGGAAATATTTAAACCACTTAATGCAAGTCTCTCGCGAGACGCCAAGGGCACAAAGTTCAAAGAGCCCGCGTTCCAGATAAGTACCACGTGCCAGCAGCTGTAACGAATCTGAAGGCGACGCAATGTCGTGGCCTTAAAGACAACAGCGGTCGCGCCACCTTTGGGGTCTTCTTCAAGTCCTTCTTGCACAGACCATAATTCACGAGCCCAGAGCAGCCTTCTGGACATGTAGTGTACCTTGCACAAGTGCCTATGAAGCGAGTGGTGCCACGATGTTAGAGGTTCTGATAAGGTTCCACTTCGTCGAGTGGAAGATGTGTCGCGTGGCGTGCGTTCACCTGATACAATATCGTTCCCCTGCCGTCTCTCTCTCTCTCTCTCTCAGTTCCTGGAAAGTAAAGATAAGGAACGATACACATAATGCTAAAGTTTGATTACAACAGTTGCGATGTCAAGCGAACATTCACGTCGAAACATGCACGAATGATTTGTTGTGATAAAAGTGAATGTTTGTTTGTTTGTTTTACATCATCTATACACTACAAGCTCTCATCGATATTTCTGGTTCGTTTCAGAAGGAAGTCCTGAGCTAAGTGTCAGTACCGCAGAAGGCCCACTAGATGGCAGAGCGTTCCCTGGAGCAATGTCTACTGAAGACCCGGGAGGTCACAATAGTCGGGAATGGAAACCTTCCAGTCCTGGGTCTCCAGCCAACCTTTCGCGCGACACAAACAGCCCTTTTGATCTCGCTCAGGACCTTAGTCTCAGGACCACTTCAGCAGCAAAAGCACTTCTGAGTGAAACGTTGGTAAGTTCACTTGGCTGCTTCGGCTAAAGCAACCACGAGCGCAGGCAGGTTGTGCAGGAGCCCGAAACGTAAAGTCTGTTTAACTCACAGTTATCCTTGCAGGCGGCTTCAGCCAGTAGCAGCACCAGCCTTCTGGCAGCTGTACTCCAGCAAGTACGCGCAGTAGCAGAGCAACAGCAGCAAAGCCACAATCATCAGAAACGTTCTCTCGAGAGCTACAACTGTCCAGACTGCGGCAAGAGATATAGCACGTCCAGCAACCTGGCTAGACACAGGCAAACACACCGTAGCGTAACCGACAAGAAGGCCCGCAAGTGTCCTCACTGTGACAAGTTGTACGTGTCGATGCCAGCGTTCAGCATGCACGTCCGAACTCACGGACAAGGTTGCCAATGCCCTTTCTGCGGCAAGTGTTTCTCGAGGCCATGGCTGCTTCAAGTAAGTAACCTCATGCAAGTAACTTCAGGGTGTCGTCACACGTAGAAACATTGAGCGTCAGATGGTCAGTTCAGATGCAAATGCTAAATTTGTAGTAAGACTCCGTCCCGCCTCAATTTTTCCCTTCGAAAGAGCGGGGCTGGGAGATATGGTACTCGCTGGTATAGACTTGCGAATGATCTCAGGCAGGACTCTGCCTTTCCAGTATATTATGCGGCATCGATCACGAGCCAGTTTATAGAATCTCAGTTTCATACTGCCTGAGCAATGCATGATGCGGAGCATGATGCTGAATATATGCCAGCAGTATTTCTCAACGCCGTAGATTTTTAGCATTTGGGAAATCAGTGTCTGAGGATAAGGTTGTAGATGTGCTCCGAGAAAGTTGGTGTGTGAGAAACAAAGGTTTACAATGATAGCATGATTCACGGCAACTCTTGTTTCATTTCTTTTTTTTTTTTTTTTTGCTTCAGGGCCATATCCGGACACATACAGGCGAGAAGCCGTTTCGCTGTAACCAGTGCTCCAAGTCATTTGCGGACAAGTCCAACCTCCGCGCCCATATCCAGACGCACTCGCCCACCAAGCCTTTTGTGTGTCAGCGATGCGGTAAAGCTTTTGCCCTCAAAAGCTACTTGTACAAGCACGAGGAATCGTCCTGCATGCGGCTACACAGGGCAGCTATGACAGTCGGAGCGGTTGACCTCAACTCTTCAGCGTCGTCTTCGTCTTGCGAGGGGTCCTTGATATCATCTTCCGGTTCCAGCACACCCATAGATGTCGCGCAAATGCTCAGCGTCTGAACACATCGATGCACCGACGACGACCATATACCGAGTTGGTTATTAAGTGGACATTTTCCTGATAATCTGTTCGTGAAGTAGCGTTAGGGAAACACCAGTGTTTTTGCACTCGGAGGTCACTCCACTTGACGCTTCCAGTTTCATCCGCAAAATAGTCTGATGATATGCAGAATGATGAGAGTGTGCTATAACGGCCAAGCGTTTGGTTATTTAATATGATTTTTTATGTGTTTCTCTATAATTTTCGTGACGTCACGTCGTTATTGACCTGTAACTCCGAAACTGGTGTGAAAACGAAATTTGTTCTACTTGATCAGTTGTTGCTACTGTGGAGTCATTCGTAACGAAACAATATTGCCGCTGATAATGCATTTGTCTGGCGAAGTAAACTCTCGACCAGAAAAGCAATTTTTTTGCTACTGGCGGTACCATAAAATGCACATTGATATCGGTCTTGCATCCGAAGAAATTACTTATGCAGACCGGTGCTCCACTCATAAAAATGTACTTCACCGCATAGCACGCCCCTAGCCAACCATCACTTCAAATGATATCGTTACCTGCCATGATTTGTTGAAAACGGGAGGCGTACGCCTTTTTTATGAACAGCATAAGTGTCATACAAAAGGCGTACACCTCCCGTTTTCAACAAATCAGGGCAGATAACGATATCATTCGAGATTATGGTTGGCTAGGAGCGTGCTATGCGGTGAAGTTCATTTTTAAGAGTGTGGGACAGCCTTTGTCATGCGGTGATAACATATTGGCCAATTATTGCCTCCAACGTGTCTCCAACTGGTGTCTCAGCGTATTATTGCGTACTAGTGTGGGCCAGCCGTTTAAATATGCGTTTGATTTGTGATGCATCACGTTTATAATGCATTCCTAGCTAGAAGAACGGGTTCCCGAAGGAACCATCGTAAGTGCCTTATTTTTCTGTGAAGATGACAAGTATTGAACAAGCACAGACATCATGTTCATCAATTCATCCTACGTACCACAGGGGTGCGCCAACGCCACCATTTCTGTGACCACTCTCAAACAGTTGCTGACGGCAAAACCACCGTTTTGTCCTGGTCACGATCCATAGGCAATATCATTTTGAGGTCACATGTCTTTGTTTACGTTGTATTTTAGCGTTGGGAGATGTTTCCCACTGGCATAAAATGATTGAATGGTGGTGCTTCGCTGGTATAAATAATGCGCTTCCTTTTACTCGCCATTGGTATAGCTTTTGTGTCACCTGAGACATACAGAAACCTCTGCCACTTTGCTTGTCTTCTTTTGTCAATTGTCCAATGGCATTCGTTATTACATATGACCAGGACCTCTCTGAAGTGCGTTGTGCAAGTTAAGCACTCACGCACATGTAAGCATGATAGGGCAGGGCGCTCCCGGTGGCTATGTGCCTTGCCCTTTCTTTATGTTTTTTTTTTTTTTTTTCAGATTCTTCTTCTTTGTGCAAACAAGAAATATATCTCAGTATCTCATGAATGATGTAGGGGTGATCAAATATGTAGTTGAATTGCTCTTTTCACTTTCCAAGTTTGGTATCTACAAAAAGCAAACATTGCGATGCATAACAAAAAGGAACAAACACGGAAGTGCCGCCCCTATCGGATGGACTTCACCTCCAACTTGATTGGGAGTCACTGTCGAAATCGTTGCACACGTAGAACCCGTCTTTACGTTGGCATGAGCATATTGGCGGTGCGTGTTCATTTAGAAGCGGTATGTGAGTCTTACTGTATGTCATGTCTTGTACACATAGAGAACGACAGGTGTACAGTACGAGCATCGTTTATTTTTGTACATGGTAGACACGTTTATAGAATATAAATGTAGTAAAGTGAAGACACACATACACGTTGATATACATACAAACTTGTAGAGACGCGGGTATGACGGCTTGATTATAGAAATATTTTATGAGTGGTAGCTAAACTGTACAAGGTTTGTCGACGTGCAGGGGCGTCGTTTGCACGACGGAGAAAAGCGTCCTGTCCCTAGCGATGTATACGAGGTGCACCGACGTACCACCGGGAGAGCGAGCACTGTCGGGAACTATCCTGCACTCTTAAAAATGAACTTCACCGCATAGCACGCTCCTAACCAACCATCATCTCGAATGATATCATTATCTGCCCTGATTTATTGAAAACGAGAGGCGTACGCCTTTTTGTGACACTTATGCTGTTCATAATTGTCACAGAAATGGCGTACGCCTCCCGTTTTCAACAAATAAGGGCATATAACGATATCATTCGAGATGATGGTTGGCTAGGAGCGTGCTATGCGGTGAAGTTCATTTTTAAGAGTGTGTCATGTGATTCTGTGACACGTTACGAGGGGAGAGAGTACGTCTAAAAGCGCAGGCGGCAGTGATGTTGTCCCGCGTGGCGTTACGTCTCGCTTTTGAATCAAGCTTTTTGCCAGGCTAGTCCACCGCAATATCATATTCTACCTTTACCAGGAATAACAAGCAAACCCTGTCCGTCCTACTATCCCTTGTGGACAGGGTTCCCGGGAAACGTCGTATTGCTATTGATTGATTGATTGATTTATAAAAGAAAAAAAAATGAGATTTTAGTCCCAGGCCTCCCGGGACTGGCTACTCCAGGGCGTATTATTCAGAAAGGGAAAAGGAAAAGAAGGGAAAAGAAGAAAGGGAAACTACACAAATCTGTACACTTTGCTTTCAGTCTATTGTACCGATTGCACTTCTCGCGTAAAATCAGTTCAGTTTTGCAATGCAGAGACGAATTTTTATTCTCGCTGTGAACTGTGTGCACCACCTTGATGCTTGACCAGAGAAAATTTGACTTGTTCTGGACGGACCACTCTTTTGTTCTTTTTGTAAAAACTGTGGGCGTAGTACTGGGAACATTTCTGAGACATTTAGTGCTTCACAAATTGAAGGAACGCGTTTCACTTGCCAACGCGGAATAGTGCCTTCTGTTGTCGTGTCATGTAAGATTGTCATATACTACCTCTACAGTCGATGCCTTGTTGACATGTAGGCCGGACCGTGCAATACTCAAAGCTTTTGCAAGTGCCTTTGTCTTCCCCGAGAGGGAAATTCCGTCCCAAGTGACTATCTCATGTATTGTCTTAAAATGGACTTCTCCGTCCCTGCGGTTGTGGTACTATTTATCAAGAAGGGTATTGTTGTAACTTATATTACTGTGTTTTCCATGTTTCACACGATACGACCGGTGCAGATAGAAGTTCAGCAATCGGCTGTTCTGACCGAATGTAAATAACGACAAAATGTGCAATTTGTTTCCCTAAATTATTGGAAATATTCATATTCCTCTTATCGACATATTGTCAGACTGAAGCTATGTGAATAATTTCGAGCTTATGCTCGATGTTATGCAGCTTTGTGTGCCCAGGAGGATCTGCTTTGTCAGTCCTAGAGGTCTGCGTGTAAACATTATTGTCGTGGTATAGGAGAAAAGTGTCGAAAACAGCCCTATAGCACCAGCTGAAGTGTCACTCTTTGAAGAATACTTTAAAATACTTTAGATAATTTGAAGAATACTATAATGATGTAAAGATCGTACTGGAATGTTGCTCTTTGAAGTGCAATATTGTTTGCCTTGGCTAATGAACTCTGTTGTCGAAACAGGTAGCTTATAGCTTATATGGTATTTTATTATAAGCCTCGCTGTTCCTTGGAACAATACGGATCGTCACCACAAGTGCCTTACTTACAATTATTTGTCATTTTATATGCGTCATCCATATCAGTCGTTGTCTGCGTATTGTACTGGTTTCGTTTTTCAGAGCATTCACAACTTTTTATGCAACACCACAAAGTGCCTTATTTTTCGAGAAAAGTGGCGTCGACGAAAGCGGAAGAAAAGAAATGCTATGCTGATACCGATGACGACGCAGCCTTCCTAGTGCAGCTCAGATAGCGAAGTCTAATTGTATCAATTTAGAACGTAGTCATTACAGAACTAGTCTTTCTGTGTAATCTCGTTCATTCTGTTTTTATTAGCTTGTCGATCTATTTATTACGAATTTATGTACGAAACGATCGTCAGTTCCTTTTTCGCAGGAACGATAAATAAAGATCACTCGGACCACCAAAACTGTCTGCATCATTTTCTTCTCGTTTCACACTCGACGAAAAAAAAAAAGAGTCATTTTAGTCCTTTTGAGGACTAGAATGTATTGCCACAACCATTAGTCTCTTTCGGGACTAAATACACGGAAGTTTATGTGAAGCTTAGGGGGATTATTTGCATGCTGGAGAGTAAATTTAATCGTTAGGGGACTAAAATGGGGAGTAATTGCAAGCTATATAGGGGATTACAGAAGTTGTAATTGCACCTCAATTTACTCCCCTTTTTCCCTTAGAGTGCACCTTTTGTCTCATTTCTTTATTCATCAGCCCATTTTCTTCCTTTGTGTGTGTGTGGGACTGTGAGTGCATTGTGACCCGGGTGTGGGATTGTGCTGGCGATCACTATAGAGAGAAAACAGAGAAAAAACACCCTCTTCAGAGAGAAAACACCCACACAGCTCAAAAGCATGGGCCATGCGTCCTGGGCCGACTTCCGGGGAACTGTGCCGACATTCGTCTGGAAAGTCTTCGGAAAACCCAGGGAAAACCTCAGCAGCACAGCCGGTGGTAGGATTCGAACCCTCCACCTTCCAGTCTTCAGCAAACAGCTGGTAGCATGCCGTCAAATCGGCAGGCAAACGGCTCATAACAACACTACCAGCAGCAGCTAGATTTCTTAAAAATTGCACGAAAATACATTAATCAGGTGAAACATTAAGTTAAAAAAAATAAAAAATCGCGAGTTCGCTCCTGACCGGTAGCAATGTTGGGGGAGGTGAACATTGCTTCCAGTACCGTGTGTCGGAGATTTCTGGCGCACGCTAAAGAACCCCACTTTGTGGAAATTATCCGCAGTCCCTTCCCTTTATATATATATATATACATATTCAAACTCAAACTATCCGCAGTCCTACCTTGCGGCACCTGCAGCGTGTCGCCACTCGTCACACAGAACGGTGGTGGTGGTTGTGGTGAAAGGGTGAATGTTGGCAGACCGCTAGTAACGTCGAATCACGTGAAGGTGTCCGGGACCAATCGGAGCACGTGTGACTCGGGATCTTAACCGCTGATTAGATGCAGTACACTGTTAGAAAAAAGGTATTGGGTCATTGGTAGGTACAATAGCCCATAACAATGGTCTATTGTACCTTTTTTATACCTTCTGCTCCAAATATATACCTTTGGAAGGTATAGAAGTGGTGCAAAGTGCCGACTTATACCTCCAACCATGCACCAGGGTATAAACGAGGTATGAAGCAGGGATAACGTAACATATTTATACCTCATTATCACGTGTCTACACCTTGTGTATGGTGTAGACAACCGAGGCTATGCCTCCTAAGGTATATGTGAGGCTGTTTATACCTTCAGCGTTTTTACACCTTTACTTGCGCCACGTGTTGAATCACATAATTTTCTTTTATTGAAGCGGTATCACTTAAGATAAACCGTAATTTATTTAAGAAACGGAGACTTCGTTAGAGTTGTACTACAATCTATACACTCTCAGAAAAGAGGGTGTGAAAAGGTGCTAACTTCTATAGTTTCCACCTAAGTCATCTGACGAAAGGGTGTAAAAGGGTGCAGCACAAAATGTGTGCAAGAGCAACAGAAGCAATGCCCTTTCAGGGAGTGTTGCTTTCCCAGCATTGACAGTGCAGTGGACATTGAGCACATTGTGTACAACGAAGATAACTGCAGCTAAAATGTATTTCGGGATTTGCGCTAATCTGTTGTGCCGACTTCAACCACACTCTTAAAGATGAACTTCACCGCACAGCACGCTCCTAGCCAACCATCATCACGAATGATATCGTTATCTGTCCTGATTTGTTGAAAACGGGAGGCGTACGCCTTTTTGTGACAATTATGAGCAGCATAAGTGTCACAAAAAGGCGTACCTCTCCTGTTTTCAACAAATCAGGGCAGATAACGATATCATTCGAGATGATAGTTGGCTAGGAGCGTCCTATGCGGTGAAGTTCATTTTTAAGAGTGGTAGCAGGTAGAACTTTGCAACCTTTTACACTGTTAAAACAGAACTTCACCACATAGCACGCTCCCAGCCAACCATCATTCCGAATGATATCATTCTGTGCAATGATTTGTTGAAAATGAGAGGAGGCGCCTATCTGGGACAGATTATCTTGTCCCAGATAGGCGCCTCCCCCCTGTTTTGAACAAATCATGACACAGAATCATATCATTCGGAATGATGGTTGGCTAGGAGCGTGCTATGTGGTGAAGTTCTGTTTTAACAGTGTAGGCACAACATATGCGACAACCATTACCTCCTAAAAAGTGTAACTGCTCCACCCTTTTTGCTAAGAGTGTACAGGGTGAGTTTATGGCTACGTAATATATACTTGCAATAATTAAATCTTGCCGTCCTCACACATATGGTTGCCTGCCAAGCGAACACTCTTAAAAATGAACTTCACCACATAGCACGCTCCTAGCCAACCATCATCCCGAGTGACATCGTTCGCTCCCCTGATTTGTTGAAAACGGGAGGCGTACGCCTTTTTGTGACACTTATGCAGAAATGTTAATTGTCGCAAAAAGGCGTACGCCCCGCGCTTTCCACAAATCAAGAGTGATAGAGGTATTGCTCTGTACAATGGTTGGCCTTCAGCGTGCTATGCGGTGAAGTTCATTTTTAAGAGTTAAGGCTGCTCTACACTCTAAAAACAGAGCTTCACCACATAGCACGCTCTGCGCCAACCATTGCCGCGAATGATAAGGTTGTAGCTTCTGATTCGAGAACAGAGGGGGCGTACGCCTTTTTGTGTCAATTTGGATATATTGACACAGAAAGGCGTAACGCCTCCTCCGGAAAATTTTAAAAAATTTGAGGTGAGGTGAGGAAATTTTCATTTTTTAGGTGAGGTGAGGAAAACTATGGGAAATTTTTTTGAGGTGAGGCGAGGAAAAATTTATGAACGCACACTTTATGAAAACTTTTCCCGCGCGTACATGGGATATCTTTCCTTCTTTCCGCAGCTTCTGTCTCTCATCTGGGCGGGGACTGCCCTCCTCTCTCGCCGCTGATCTGACGCCCGACTTTGCCCGCCATTCGCATACCCGCATACAAAAAAAAAAAAAAAAGAAAGAACGTTACATTGACTAAGCAATTTAATGAGTTCAATTTCGAAAATGTATTTCAATGGCAAATTGATGAAACTATTTGTATTTGGTGACAAACTAAATGTCCAGAAGAAAGTTGTTTACCCCATATTTTTCCGTTAAGCCGTTTTTTTATAATGGTCAAATGACACGTTTCGTGCCGCACCCTGTATGCACTCACGCTTGAGGTACTACTATATGCATTTACATTGGTAGTCACTCAAAGCCAACGCGCATCGAATACACAATGATTGATTGATTGATTGAAAGAAAGAAAAAAATGGGGATTTCGAATACACATCTTCACATCGAATACATAAATAGCTTTAAAAAATTGAAATGAGGTGATGTGAGGAAAATTTCGGAAAAAATTTTTGAGTTGAGGTGAGGAAAAGTCTAAAAAATTCCTTTGAGGTGAGGTGAGGAAAATTTCAAAAAACATTTTTGAGGTGAGGTGAGGTCAGGAAAATTTTTCTCCGAGAAAATTGAGGTGAAGGCGAGGCTAGTGAGGACAAACGCCCACCTCTGGTCATGAGTAAGCTTCGCTCTCGGCGTTAAAAAGAAAATGACATAATCACGCGGCAGTTCTAAGATGGTGCAGCGACCAAACCTTGGAAAACACAGAATGGTTGTGGAAACGCGTTTCATATTGAAATGAAGTGGTGTACGGGTTTACATGAAAGGTTACGACAAGTCGAAAAAAGTGAAAAGAAAGTGAGTATACTGGCATCCCTTGCAGTTGTACTCTGCGCCGTGCTGTCAATCGATTGATATGCATAGCCCACAGTTGCTTTGCTTCTCCAGAAGTAGAAATCCCTCGGTAATTGTGCATGTACGTTTGTTGTATGTATGTTGTGTAATGTGTTGTATCACCTAATAGAAGCTTGTCCTACACTCTTAAAAATGAACTTCACCGCATAGCACGCTCCTATCCAACCACCATCTCGAATGATATCGTTATCTTCCCTGATTTGTTGAAAACGGGAGGCGTACGCCTTTTTTGTGACAATTATGAACAGCATAAGTGTCACAAAAAAGGCGTACGCCTCCCATTTTCAACAAATCAGGGAAGATAACGATATCATTCGAGATGGTGGTTGGATAGGAGCGTGCTATGAGGTGAAGTTCATTTTTAAGAGTGTACGGTTTAGAAAATATAGATTCAATAATCCCTACCTGGAATAGACATTCGTGAATACTGATCCTGGCGACGCCCATGTCCAGTACAGATTTCACTTCTAAGAAAAACTATAAACATCCGGGTTCGGCTTTTCGAATGACGCAAACATTAGACACCGAAATAAAGGCAACCGAGGGCCACTTCTGAGCCGACACCCAAAGGTATACGGGACCTTATATCTACAGGGCTCCGCGCTTTCAGTTTTTATTTTAGGGCGGATTCGGCGTGTGTTTTTCGGTGTTTATTTATTTTCATAAAATCGGTCTTTTTCGGTTATTTTTCTAGCGTGTACATGGTTTACACTGCAGTTATCGGCGAATATAAGTCGCAACGTAATTTCAAAACTGTGCGTCTCAGCGCAGCCTTACAACCAAAAACCAATACAAAATTAGCCCCTCTGAGACATCACAAAATGCATCACAAATCACATGCTCCACAGCGAAGTGGTGCTACCTAAATCGTGAAAGCAGAGCTCATTTAAACTTATTGTAATAGATGCAGGCATACTTGCCCAGGTTCCTGTCTGACATCCCTGTACGCTCTTTGCACGAGCAACATCGAGGACGCCCTCTATCGCCCCAATCTACCTCGGACATTCATTTGTATTCGGTGTTTTTCGGTTAAAACCGAATGATTATAAAATTTGCCGGCGTACGTGACCCGATGTTTTTCGGTTCAAAACGAAAACGCGGAGCCCTACATACCTAATACGGGACCCTATCCACAAGCAATGCTGCTCATAATGTTTATTACTTGATTACATGACAGCTCCGAACAAACATAATTTTTCCGGCTGCTGCGTTATATTATACTGAAGTGATCTCACCGCACACGCACAAATGATGGCCATTGTCTACACGAACGATTAGCCACGGCTAATAAGTGATTGTGATGTTCAGACATGTGCAACCAACGGTGCAATGTTCGGATCCTAGACGCGTCCACAAGCGCGCAGAGCGGACGGGCTTTCTTCCTCATCAGTTGACAACATTGAAAGAAGAGAGGCCCAAATTAATGTTGGTAACTGGCTCCCACAATAATTCACAAAGTTAGACACCAAACGTCCCCTTCAGTCAACATCGGCCAGTACGACGACTCACCAGTACGACGATTCCTCATGAAACCCACTGTCTTACCACACGTAAACAACAGATGTAGGCCACCAATCACGGGCGATGCGCAACTCCAGGGCCTATACAGCTCCCTGCACTACAGCAGGGCGGCCAAGATTTCAATACCTATATGTGTGTACGTCTGCCTGGGAAAGAGCAAGAACCCAAATTGTCCATATATCACCGAACGTCTGGATCGGTGACGTTCATTCGCACGTGCACTCTAAGTTCTGTGGGCCGGGAAAGGTGGATGTCTGCCGTTGAGTGACATGCGCGCGACCTACTGCACGACATCCGTTGCTGCGCTTTCAAAAAGAGCAACACTGAACGACGTGGGAGCCGCAGTCGACTAGGGGTCTCGAGGTGCATCTAAATCGGTCCAGACGAACGAACCGCCTCCAGGGTGTCTTGATGGAGAACTATAGCGTGTGTGTTTATAGAGAACGCAGACAGGGCGAAAACAATTCAAAGTGTAGGCATTAACGAGTCATTGCTCGCGAGCGCCCCACGTGAAGGCAAGGTGGTGGTGCTGAAAGAGCTCGTCGTTGTTGGCCTCACCAGTGAAGGCAAATGAACAGCACTATAGCGGTCAACAAGTGCAAATCACGTGGCTTACATGCTAGACGCACATTCTCACGCGCTGTCAATGGCTGCGTAGTATATGGAAGGATACACTTCAATCCCGTCAGCGGTTCAGGGAACATCCACAGGGCCTCAAACCAAGATAATTACGGGTTACATAAACAGAAGGGACAACCCCAGTGGCGCTTCGAAGCAGTAGTCAAGGGCAACTTGGTATAGCGTAGACGACGTAGGGAAGAGTCAGCGCGACCTCTCTTTATATTGTGCTATGCTCCTTTCAGAACTTGTTTCGCACTAACACCACAATTACCGAGCCCAGAACAATCTTGGAAAGGTTTACTATATGACTGTCAGTGCCGTACGCTGCCCTTGCGATGAATCAATTATACCACGTAACATGTGTCTCTAACGATAAAAATGATAGAAAGCAAGCGAGCATATCCATAACGAAAACCCGAGACTAGGGGAAAATAAATGAAAAAAGGACGCACACAAACTCAAGTCTCAGACTTGTGTTTGTGTGCGTCCTTGTTTATTTATTGTCCCCTACTCTCGGGTTTTGGTAATGGATATGTGTCTCTAAGCACAGTTCTTGCAGCCTGTGTATGGCAAGTCAGCATACCCCCCACCCCCACCCCACCCCAAAATCACGAGGGTAAGTAGTGCATAATTTCCTTTTCTGTAGTATAGCTTTTGGAGGTTCCCTATTGAAAAATACTTCAGAAAATCTTACAAAAGAAATCTCTCAGACTGTTGAAGGAATTTCTATGAGGTTATGAGACTAAATCTTACAAAATTTCTCTCAGAGTTCCTTACAGGGATCCTGTAGGATTCCAGGGAGGATTTCTTACAGGCAGGGGCAATGCAGCTTTCTTACAGGACTTCTTACAGGGTGGCCTGTGAGGCTTTCTCACAGGATTTCATACAGGCCTCGAGACCCGCAAGAAAGCCCATGAGAAAGTGTAATGGGCCACGTTGCAAGAAACATCCTAAGAAAGCTGCACTGCCACGTATGATAATTGAAGGATCCCATACTTACTTGCTGAGAAGTATTGAGAGTAAGTCGCATGCCGTCACTGTAAGGAATGTTGCAGAACATTTGTGGCCCAGCTAATAAGTTCAGAAAGGCATGACCCAACGCATTGTACACGTACTTGAAATGTCCAATGCGACGACCAAGAAATTTCTTCATGTGATTATGACAAGTTTATGTTTCGCACATTGGGAACGCGTAGGCTTTCTTCCGTAAAAGCGTCGTCCAACTTTCTCGAGACGAGAATGGGTTACGACCACGTACTCGAATCCAATGCGTTTTCCCGCTGGCTGCCGTTTCTTCCGAGTTTAACCTAGAAGAAACAGCATTTTAAAAGGCACGGTTACAACAACATGTGTGTGCGTGAGAAATAGGCATAGAAATATGTAACATACTGTTTGCCCAAAGCACAGTTGCTATAACCATCTCACTGCATTCTACCTTCCGATCCACAGAATACGTGCGAACAGGGGTAAAGACGCATAAAGAATGAGAATGCGTAGTATACGGACGATTATATACCACACACACACACGTGCTATATACCTCAAAAGCGACGAAAATCCTGAATTCCTGGCGATATTTGCATGAGGTGCGTATCTGCGTCCATGCGCTTCATCGTTTCAAAGCAGACTAACGAACTTGCTGGCAGTTGGAATAAACGCTGTTTCTGAATCACGCTGTTTTCTCATAGAAATCACAAGGCCAGACCCTGAATTATCCCACAGGATATTTTCACATTGGTGTGCCTGTGATGATATGTATTCGAATCTGCATCCTTTGTGGGAAATTCTGAGAGACGAAGACGCTTCTGTAAGAAATTCTGAAGGAATGCTATGTTTCTATGAGATTTTCTGAAGTATTTTTCAATAGGGTTCTTTTGACCCTTGCCGCTACAGCTCCACTGCGCTCACTGCTCGTGTAATGCGGGGATTAGTTTCCCCAAACACAAAACAGCTTCCCACACTCCCTCACTCTCTCTCCACATATTCTGCATTCGCTACTGACTGTCATGTCATAAACACGGCATCAGTATGGTGACAACAACAATAAATGAATGAGTAGCGATGATGACACGGGATGCTTCCCTGTGGTGGTCGCAGGGCCCTTCCCTTATTATGCCCTGCCCTGCTCTCATAGTTAATATGATAGGATCAATTAAAGGGGAGCACAAAGGGGGGGGGAGATGACAGGTCAGAGGCCGGTAGCTCGAAGAAAGACAAAGAGGGGGCGAAGGGCTCGGCACTGATGCGCAGGAGTGCTCCATGGGCCAAGGGCTTTGGACAAGCTGAATGGTCCGTGGTCCAGGAGCTCAAGTTGCTGTCAAAGCACCCGTCGTTCGCACGTGTACCTGTCGCAGACCTCGATGATGTGGCGAATCGTAGCTGGAGTATGGCAAGTTCAGCACAGCATCGTGTTACTGTGACGCAGCCTATATACCGGAACACTGGAATGAAGGCTACGTTGAGTCGTAGGCGACGCACAAGTGACCGGAGCTGCGAGGGAAGCCACCTGGCATTTTGAATGACAATGTCGGGACCAGTGCATAGAGTAGGTATGGTGACGAGAGTGCGGCCCAACTATGCGATTTTTGCTGCGGGTGACCATCTACTATAACTCGACAAATACCGTACTCTTTGTAATTTTCATGCTGCATTGGGCTGATTGTTGTATAGTTACGGACACAGGAGGCACACATTTGGCAGTACATATCTGCACACTTACGTGCACATTTGTAGGTACACATGAAACAGTATATATGGCATGACTTCTGTTCCTGAACATCACCAAGTTTTGAAACATGAAGCGATAGATGTAGGTAGTCTTGAACTTGGCGACTGCAGTGGCAGTCATTTGCGTGTTCATCAATGACACGAACCGAGAAACATTGATTGGCAGGTGCTCAACCTACTGGACGACTCGTCTCTAATGCCGTGACAGGTTTGCATCAGGAGACAGAAACCTCCTTTGAAGGGAGGCCCAGTTCGCATACCAAGGTGTGTCTAAATTGGGAGATTGGGAGGGGAAACTTCAGGGTCACCAGGCTGAGCGTAAGCATTCCGAATCGTTTACCATCTCTGCTGGCACGCTGTGTTCAAGAACTTGCTGCGGGGCGAAAAAAGAAAAATCAGTAGCTTTAACGACCACATCTGACTTGATCACTCCATCCCAGAAAAGTACTCGCATTTGATAACAGTAACTTACTAATCACAAGGTAGCGTGTTCAAATACGATCGAGGCCGCCGGCAACTTCCCATACAAAGTGCATAGGCATGCCGTCCTCCGCGAAAGCATGCGCCGCACGCTGAGATGTCGGTGACGTTAAAAACCCTCGGGTGGATAACATTAATCTAATGACCAACCAGTGTGGGGTCGCTCGTGATCATGGTTGCCGAGCGACGTGAAACCCGAATGATTCATTATTATTGTAGCACAATGGGGTAACTCTTTAATACGTGAGAACGCGAGTTCCCTCTTCCTAGCGAAGAGCATAGGCCGTGTTGTTGCCGAGCACGAAAAGCTCGCGGGACGCCAACATGACCAATAAAAGTTGCTGGTTCAGGTATAAAAGCCTACATGGCACTGCCTCTCCAACGTCACACTGAGACGAAGGCTGAGTGTTATTTTCAAACTAAAAGCAGGTGATAAAGAAAAAAAGAGAGCATTCCATCTGCACGTTCTGTTACGGTGGTGGTGGTGGTGCTTCTGAAAGAGCTCGTCGTTGTTGGCCTCACAGAGGCCGCTGTTACAGTTGAGACTATGTTCAGTACGTGCCCAATCATTGTGACCCTTTTACTCAACCATGATGCCGTATGCAAAAATGAGGGGCCAGAATGTAACAATAATATTTATGTGCGACCTGGTAGCAACTTGCACTCCGCGTGTGAAATGTGATCTGATCATATAGCGGTGCACTGCTAAACCTAAGGGGCTTGCTAAATGGGACTGCGAGAAGTCAGTCTGATCCACAATGGAAAGTAACGGTGAGGCTGAAACACACAACGGACGAATACAACATAAGCCTCAAGACCTCAAGCCTCGACGACTGCCATATTTCAATTGTTCATGGTCCACAGTGGTCGGATTGTGGTTTCCTTTGACCACCTCAATTTTAGAGCTGCGTACCTGAACATTTTTTACCTGTCTTTGGATAACTGGCCTTGGGTAGAACTCGCACTCTTGTGATCAGTATGCAGGCGCGCTTTTCCACGAAACTATCAAGGCTGGTTTGCCAACACTCAAGGAAATTCAGCAATCTAGTGTCAACAAATACAAGGATCGTTTAGGTTGACGGAGTCTTTTATTTCTTTAAATACGATGGAAAATTCGGGAAGCACCAAACTACGTCAGTTTTTCAAAGTATTCAACGTGCTCATCGAGACACCGCTGTCATCGCTGTGGCAACTCTTTGATGCCTTTGGCGTAGAAAGAAGTGGGCTATGCTATCGTAGCCACTGCAGGATATTTTTCTGGAGGGCTTCATCTGCGTGGAACGTCTTTCCTCCAAAGTGCCCAAACAAATGGCAATCGCTCGAGGCTAAATCTCGGCTGTAAGAGGCATGGGGCAAAACCTCACAGTGCATTTCGACCAGAGTTGCTACTGTCAAATTCGTCGTGTGAGTCCAGACATTGTTATGAATAAGAATGACCCTTCTGAACAACATCCCAGGCTTTTTCTTGCGAAGAAAAAGCTTGCCCCTTGCTCCAAGAAGTTCACATGGATGACCTCCAGCACGTTCCAGAAAACAGTTCCAATGGGCTACCCAAACGACGGTTGCATCTTGCTTTTCTTTGGCCGCCAGAGAAAAGCAAGATGCAGCCTTCTTTTGGTAGCCCATTGGGACTGTTTTCTGGAACATGCGGGACATACGACATACGGCTTCCTCGCCGGGCGAGGAAGCCGTATGTCTCCATTCCATGCTGCTTCTTTTTGTCTCTGGGGTGAAATGGTGCATCCAGGTTTCATCACATGTGATAGACCCCTCTATACTTCACGGCGTCGGACGCCAAGAGAGCGCTTCGTAACATACGTCACGACGCCTGCAGACGTACATGGTTGGTTGACATGGAGTGCAGCTTGTTAGCCAGAGGCGACCCGAATTTACGCTTCTGTCTTCCGAGTCGCACGCCGCGTGCCATTGAATCATTAGTGCACCACTTTCGGCCAGACGTCCCTTTCAGCCGCACCCTATTGTTCAAGATGGGAAAGTTAAACTCGCCGAACTGCCTCACGTGTGATGATGAAGTGGAGAACACTGAACATATGTTAATTAACTGCTCCAGATACGGTGTCCAACGTAATGACCTCAGAGCCGCCTTGGAAAGACTGGACCACCGTCCTCTAGACTTAGTGAAGCTCCTCGGAGAATGGCCGAGGTATCTTAGACAGCGTGCGACAGCTCCTTTAATGACATTTCTTGTGGACTCTGCAGCGCCTCTAACTTTTCAGACTTGCTGATTCTTATTTTCGTGGGTCTTGATGTAGCCGGCCCCTGTGTTTTGTAGGAGCCGCCATCTCCATATTTTTCTCTCCTAATTCCAACTCCAACTCCAACATTTGATAACTGACTGCGAAAATTATTTCCCCTTCGGATTGAAACAGGTTCAGCAGCTGCTCAGAGACTGCCATATGCGCTCTCTCTTAAGGGCACAAGTGAGGTGTCGGGGAACCCATTTTGCACAGACTTTGCGGAACAGTAAGTGCTCGTGAATGATTGTCTCCCCACTGCTGACACCAATATTACTCTGGGCCGCAATGTCCCGAAGTGGCATACTCGCCAATTCTCGAGGATGGCTTGCTCAACGCCTGCGATGTCACTGGCGGTAACGCGTGCGCTTGGAGACTGGGAGGTCCGCGGTTCGAATCCGCGGGCCGGCTGTGCCGTCTGGGGTTTTTCCTGGGTTTCCCTCAGATGTGTAATAGGCGTATGCCGGCACAGTTCCCCTGAAGTCGGCCCATGGACGCAGCTATCCTCCCCCCGAGCGGATTCCGCTCGGTCTTCCACTTCATCCTCTCCTCCTCTCCACCACCTTTCCCTTCCCGAGAAACATGCCGCCTAATCAGGCAGGCAGACCTCTCGGTTCCTCCCTACGACACTCCTCCTCCTCCTCCTCCTCCTCCGTGACTACAGTCGGACGAACGTGTCCATGTGAACAAGAGAGAAACTGATGTTCTGAGGCTGGAACACATAGAAGGGACAGATACAACAAAGTCTCACATTGCCTAAGAAATCAACGATGAAAGATGAAAGTCACTGAAAAGGTTAGCCAGCTGTAGGGATCGAACCCACATCTTCTAGATTACCGGTCCAGGGCTCTACCTGGTAGACCTGGTAGAGCCCTGGACCGGTAATCCAGAAGATGTGGGTTCGATCCCTACAACTGGCTAACCTTTTCAGTGACTTTCATCTTTCATCGTTGATTTCTTAGGCAATGTGAGGCTTTGTTGTATCTGTCCCTTCTATGTGTTCCAGCCTCAGAACATCAGTTTCTCTCTTGTTCCACAGGTGCCGCTAGCGTCGATTTCCGTCGTATGAATGTGCGTATGAGTGAGCAAAAATGTAAGAGTGAAAGGAGGGTGAGTGAGAGTGAGTGGCTGGTTTGTCGTCCCTTCAGATGACGCACCCCGAAAGTTGCTGGAGAGGCGTGTTAGCTTAGCTCATTTGGTAGAGCCCTGGACCGGTAATCCAGAAGATGTGGGTTCGATCCCCTACAGCTGGCTAATCTTTTCAGTGACTTTCATCTTTCATTGTCCATGTGGTTCATTCGCCACCATATCCCGTCCTTCGCCAAACTGTCTACACCATTCGTACACTCTTCCCCTGGACATCGTTTGTTCCCCATACTGTATCGGTAATCTTTGCAAAATCTTTGTCGGTTTGACGTTCTCCTTCACAAGGAACTTGATTACGCATCGCTGTTCCACAGCTACAGCCACAGTGCTCGTCGCCATGATAGCTGCCTGCAGGCTGCATGTTCCCTTAAGCATTGCACGTCGTCCTCCGAAAGTTTGATTCAGTTATAATTACTCACCGGTTTTTCTCGAGAAAAGGTTTCGGTTAACCTTGACCGTTCAAGGTTGATCGAAGCCTTTAAAGGTGGGAGCCGCGGTTATTTCGGACAGAAAACTATCCTTGCAGTAGAACAAGCTTTATATATTATTGCTGCTATATTGTTGCTATATATTCAGTTCTAAAAATTCCCTGATTTTGAGTTTTTGCTTTATATCTATCCGATTTTTAATTTTATTTTTTCAAAAGCGTTCGACCCGCAATATATCTTACCGGATTACAACGTTAGTAACCGAAGAGAAACACTCTGGTATTAAGGGCTGTCATATCACCCACTGTGAGATTGTGTGTTATGTAGAAGTGAAAAAGAAACATCCGATGCAACCTTACGTTATCTGGTGAAGTATTCCGGCCGGAGTGGCTGTTCTTGTGTTTTTGTGACGCATTACATGACTTTACTATCGCGATGATGCGCGCTGATAAGTACCCTAGCAGCACAATGTACTGAAAGTCAGGTGCAATAGGGGTGGACGGTATGTGTCTTATCAATGTTCTTTAGTTTCACAAGTCTGTTCAAGGCCTTCCGCCTACCCGTCCACCCCTATTGCACTCGACTTTCAGTACATTGTGCTGCTTGGGTACGCATGCTCAGTGCATTACTTATCAGTTGCGCATTACTTGTTGGTACGAACCGGCGGCAACGGGGCCCCAAGCAGCACAATGTACTGAAAGTCGAGTGCAATAGGGGTGGACGGTATGTGCGTTATCAATGTTCTTTAGTTTCAGGAGTCTGTTCAAGGCCTTCCGCATACCCGTCCACCCCTATTGCACTCGACTTTCAGTACATTTTGCTGCTTGGGGCAGGACCAGAGAAGGCAAATAACACTGAAAAATTCTGGAGTAATATTTTCTGGAACTGTGCGCCTTCTTCACGCTGTTTCAGTTGGTGTGGTACAAAGCATGTGACATTGAAGCGAGTGGGATTTTACAGTGACCCTTGCCGTCCTATAGTATAGTTGTGAGGCACAACAGTCTGAATACCATGTGTTGCTGAATTCCAATTCGTGTTGTGTGGTAGAGCGTGCGCATGATTTGGGGATGAATGTGCGGCTATGAAGAAACTGAGAGATGCTGTAGTGCTATTTGAGATTTTAATAGCGGCCGAGACTATCACGATGCGGGCTGGTACAGCACAGGGACTAATAAGGGCTGCCATGTGAATCTTGCGTGGACCTATAGTGGACTGTGGACATAACATTAGTGAGTACAACAGGTTTCTTTTGATCATAGTCGTCCCGGGACTTAAACCCCCCCAAAAATTATTAGGGGGTTTTAGGTGACCCGAAGCTGTCTACGACAACGACACGGCAAAGGAATCGGCAAAGGAATCAAAGGTCAGCCACGCGATGTATGTGAGCCACTGCAAAGGGATAGCGCGATTGGTTTAGCGTGTTTTTCCAACCGTTATCGTGAACCCCGTTCCGATGTATTAAAACTCCCTTTATCACGAGCCTTCTTCATAGATCATCATCGCAGTATCACGACTTTCCACATTCTCTATCAGTACTTCAATTGCAGCACTTATTTCATAAGCAAGGTGTGACCTGGCAACGTAAGCACCTTGCACGCTTCACGCTTTTTCTTTCCTACGACCGTCTCATTCTACACGTTTCAAGATACTAAATTCCGAACATCTCGTACGCCGTAGAAAAGAGGAATAGACAAAAAATGTCGACGTGTGAAGTGCTAAGGGACTTGGGTAATGAGATGGTTGGACGACGAGGCCAGATTGCAGGAGTAGGAAATATTGCGTTGCTTTTATTTGGTAGTGGTAGCGGTGCCGCCATACTTTTCCAGATTCGTAGTGACGCTAGCTTTAGATTTGTAGCTACTTGTGAGTGAAGTAGCGGGTAGCGGTTATTTCGCTACTAAGTTTCACTACTACCTCAAGCTTTGGCCGTATATCCCTAGAGAGCTTACGAATCAATGTTGCGCCAAGCTATGAACGAATGCTTCGTTGATAATAGGTATAAATTTGCTTATGAACATCGATTGTGCAACGTAAGCCGCACAAGGTCATGGCGCATTGGGATTGCGACACTTCTCGGCTATGAGGTCTGGACTCCGTGAATATCCTTATTCGAAAAAGCACTTTGGATAAAAGTATACCATTCCATAGGATTAATCAGCACAAAAATTAGTAGACATCCTGTGAACACCAAGCAAGCATCATCCGCTGCCGCTTATCTTTCTAAAGTACAAATGTGTATACTACTACGCATATTTTGGATTGCCTGTCAGCTACCACAAATCAATGGCTGTTTGTTGTTTCACAACGTACAGCAATTAGGCATCACTACTTCTACATAGTAAGCATTTATTCGACGCAATTTCGTGTACCCTCTGCACGCCTTACAGCCCTTTTGACGGTCATCCCCTAGTGAGAAGAAGTTTATTTCTGGCTGTGTACCCCACAAATGTACCTCAACTCTGTCCCGGTAACCTTGCACCTGCCGCAAATGAATGTTCTACAACTGACGACCAGATTCTTGCTACGTGCGATGAGTCCCTCTTTTTATAGAAGTCTGTCGCCTGCTACGATTCGCAGAAGTTACGTGCGACAGACGACACGAAGAATGCACTCGCCTGTGTCACCCCGTGGTTCAGAAAGTGAGGAAGAAAAAGTGAATTGTCTCGCACGATGTACTGAAGGAGCACGCAGGGGGGGGGGGGGGGAGCTAGTGTGCAGAACGCTTCAAGCTGCAGCACCTTGTAGGATGAAAGACCAAGGCATAGAAATACCTGCCCTCTATGAGCTTTCTTCTTTCTCGATAAGGGTTTCTGACAACTTGCCCACTCTTTTTCTACTACTCAGCAGCCTACTCAGTGCCGGCGTCTACGGGGGGTGGGGGATTTCTTCTCCTGAGCCCGTCGAAAGGGGTGCCAAAACGAGCCTATACTACCGCATAAAACAACCAAGAATTGTTGCGGTTGTGTGGGGCATCTACGCCACAGCTCAGTTTGTGTTCATTTAAGTATACTGCAATATTTGGGGACGCGAAAGACGGGGACATAAGGTGCACACTGAACAGGCGTCACTCACATTCAGGCGTGACGACATTCAAGACTTGAATGTCGGCACGTGTCGCTTGTTACCGGTTTGCGTATTTATGCCTCCCTTTTTTCCGCAATACACTTCAGTTGTGAGTGAAGTATGTTCTGTGTGTACCTTTTGTCCTCGTCTTTCGCGTCCCAAATATTGCAGTATGCTATCTCACCAACTAGCCCAACTTCCTGCATTTGTTCATTTAAGTATTTTAGGAGGAGTCTTGAAACATTTTTTTTTCTTGATGACGTATAGGTCAGGCGCCGACGATTGGCCCGACCAGACTGGTCTATGTATATTTTGGTTAGGGCTTCTTTTGTCTTGCATATTTAAGGCAAGGTAGTAGCATTTTTACTATGCTTTTTTGCTTTGCATGTAGCAGTTTGGATAAAGAGTAATTTCGATTTTAGCCCAAAGTACATATAAGAATAGTCCAAAACGCAGTGCATTAATTTTCAACCATGCACAAAGTAATGATCAGAAATGTCTCTTTTTGCCAGTACAGGATTCAGTTTCGCGACGTGCATAACGCAAGAAGGGAGAAGCCATGTCTACAAACCGATTAGTACATGGCTGGCTACTCCTTGGACTTGACTTGAAGTAGCCCGTTGGGATAAACTAGTAATTCCAGCAAGGGCGTAGGGTGGCCCAAGTTCTTACATCCAACGTCTCCCTTGGTGAGTTTCTACAATGAAGCACGGGCGTGTTCAACGGTGTCTTTGATCACGCAGGATGTGAACGATGCATATTCTTATATTTTTGCCTGTGAAGTAGAGGACCTTCTCTATCTTGACTTTTGCAGTTCTGAGTCATAGATACTATAATATTTGATACTACAGACATTTCAGACGGAATTCTTCGTGCCGAAATTGTCGCATAAATTGTTTGCTTGACCGCCTGCTTGTATAGCGTTTCGGCGGCTTTACACATTACCACAGCTGACCCATGTAGCAATAGCTAACCGACAGAATTTCTTATAGGATGATATAGCTAGGGTACTGTAATGTAACACTAAATGGGAACACACAAAATGTCGCCTCAATGCGCGCAACTGCTGGACGCGTTATTGACTTTTGGCTGCCACTGTATTATCAAGCGCTGCTGTGCACAAGTCCAAAAGAGTCAGGACGTGAGTTTTTCGCTTTCGTCCGAGTACCATACGAGCTACGTCACTATAGCTAGCTTTAGAACATATTTACATCGTTGCTTGCGGACTGTCAGATGAGATTCTAAGTCAGCGAATCTGAATCATGAGTGAGCAATGACGCCAGAGAAGCGCGGGTCTCGATCATTTCTATTGGTTCCTACGAGCATGTGACCTCTCCCAAGCACGCAGCCCGTGGGGGACAGCAGTTCGACTGGCTGAGCAGCTGCCGTGGTCAAACACCAGCATTCTAAGGGAACTGTGCCGAGATATGTCTGAGAGAGAGTGCATAAGAGCCCATTAAAACCTTCATTCAACCAATGCTAATGAACTTGCCAAGGTTTTTTTGTTGTTGCAACGCGCTTGTGGTTACTGGTGTATACGCCACAAAATTTCACGGGGTGAACGCACACTTTTGAATCATTGCGCACGTTAAAAAATAGCACTTGTAGTAGATTAGCACTCTCGTACACCCAACATGAATCAATACACTAATAAAACGCACAGCCTGATATGAAAGTAGAACAAAAAAGGCCCCTTAGGAACAACGCCGGTGTCAACCACAATCATCTCATTCATGAGATGCGAAGACGGGAAGCCCCCTGGTAACAAGGGATGGCTGTGCTGCAACGCTACCACCCGGCGCCGTATCCGCTAAAGACCGGCGCATCTGTATCATACGCCATCACGTGGCGGAAACGTGCATCAAGTAAACACATACGGGACAACATCAGAAGGCACAGATTTGTCATGGCCAAGGGGCCACTATCTTACGGACCAGGGTTCAACCCCTAGAGACCTCTAAAAATAGCGTAGCTGTACTACGTGAACCGGCGCTCGGCACGCCACCTGGAGCGTGTCCTCCACGCGCCGTCACGTGACTCCCGAAATAACAAACGACGCGGGAACGTGCTCGAGTGGGGGAGCGTAGGGTTGCGTATATCATTCAGCACTCACGTGGTGGAAATTATGCAACAGCCAATGCTGGGGAAGTGAATGCTAGTGAAGACTGTACTTTCCCATTTCCAGAAATGGAAAGAGAGAAACACACACGTGTCACACCTCCGTGTCGCAATGTTTGAGCCACTTCGACTTTTCCTATTTTCTTCAGAGCGGGAGGATGTGAGCGCAGCGTGGCTTACTGGTTTCGCGTAGAAAAGGGCCGGTGAGTACATGGACTGTGGATATCGGTTCAAAAGAACCGATGCCTGGACAAGTTAACATGCTTGCACGGGTTAGTTTCGACGCTGATCCAGACGTCACATTCGTTGCTCCACAGTGATGCCAGACGCTGACTAACCCAGTGCATGCAAAGTAGCGTATCGCAGCGATATGGACACCATCATACCTTCCGGTTTCATGGGGCACCCGTTACTCCGATCATCGCTCCCGCTGTGCGTCCCAGACCTTTACAAGCCCAGTGAACCTATGTGTTCGATGGCTATAATATGTGGTACCTCCTATATGCCAATATGTGTATAGGCGATCCCAACAATTTACCGGATAAATGAATACTGCGTGAACCGCACACATGGAAGTTTGCTGTCTAGCCACTTTCCCGTCACGGAGTATATACCTACCGCGCCCCCACCGAGTCTCTTCTTTACGCAGTTCTGAAGTCGTGTCTTGCCATTAGTGCAGATTTCCTCTGTTTATATGTGGACATTTTCCGTCCCACTCAAAGCGGCTAAGTGGTCTGGGGTAGTCAGTTTGACTTCGTCGTGACTTAAATCTTCATTTTTTTCTTCTTCATTCACATCACATCACATTACCCACTGAAAGCGCACATCATTTTCGTTTTTCCGGAGCCAAGACTCAGTAGTGAAGTGATCTCTTCTCTTTGGGAGCGGTCTGTGGACTGGGACTCTTGTGCCTGGGAATCTGGGACGCTGTAATGAACCGCACCTTTGCCTTCTGAAGAATCCAGCCACAGAGCCAAGGTGTGACTAACGAGTTGGGGCGATCGACGTGGCAGCGGTCAGGTTAACGGGGTCAGAAAAGCTTCCCCGAATTGTAGGTAACTGAGTGGAGGTTTTTAATTGCAGTGAGGCCGTTCCCAGGACTTTTGTACGAATAGAGAGTTTGCTGCTACGATGCATCCTTAGTGTTCAACATGTCCACCAGTAATTGCATACATAAGTCGGAAGCGACATGCCCTGTACGTTGCAATTCGACACACTTTTTTGTCACTTGTACGACCGTGCTTGTACGTACAAAAGATATGCTCCAAGGGGGACATGGCGCGAACTAAGACAAAGAGGACAACCACAAGAGACAACCCCCTTCTACCTTTTTGTCGTAGTACTTTTTTGTCGTAGTTAGCGTCATGCCCCCCAGCTCGGAAAGCACTTCAATCACCACCATTGTTTTAAACCATGCGAAGTAATTCTATCAACAGGTGTACAAATATCGCATAATTCGATTTTGAAAATCGCGACCGTGCGCAACGGTGGCAATGCCCGGAAAGAGCCGTCGAGCCACTTGCGTCATTTTGACGTCGGGAAAGTGGAGCCGCTGATTGGTTTAGAGGAACGTCGTCTGCTATTTTTCACTCGGAACTCCGCCGCAGCGGTGGAAGAAGTTTCTTTTTGCCTTTTCTTTGATTTGGTCTACAGACACCGTTCAAGGTTAGGCCATGAGATTGTGGAGGCCATCCTCATTGAACTCCCCGAGCAAAGTTAACCAAAAATCGGTCAACCTGTCCCCGCTCGATCTCGCTTTTCCCTCCCGCGACTTTCCGGAGTAGGTGGATTATGAAAATAAACTTCAGGTGCCAGTTGAACGCTGTTCTGTCCATGTCTGTGTTTTGTATGGTGTTCGTTATTGTGGTGACTGTTTGTTGTTCTGTTGTTGGCGGCAATAAGTATAAACACAGTGCAGCACTAAGCGCTGCTTCAGTTCACGCTTGAATATGATCGCTGCATCGCTATGATCACTAATTTGCCCGTCACTTCGACTAGTAACTTTGCTAGCCATTCACCCAAGCAGCACAATGTACCGAAAGTCGAGTGCAATAGGGGTGGACGGTATGTGTCTTATCAATGTTCTTTAGTTTCACCAGTTCGTTCAAGGTCTTCCGCCTACCCCTCCACCCCATTGCACTAGACTTTCAGTACATTGTGCTGCTTGGGCAGTTAATGTCTCGTTCAGCCGGAGGAGTGTTCTTGCCGATACGTTATCAGATACAATCCAGTGAAATCTATCGCAATATGCCGTTGCCGGTACGTCGCGGCATCAGGCGTTGAACATCCATTGGCTGGGTTACACACCAACATAGCCAAGCAGTGTCATAAAACCACTACAATTTATGGTTAACTCAACAATCATCGAGCTAAACGAGAATTAGCCGGTACAGGCTACATACGTGGGCGACACAAACACACAAGTTTGAGTTCATCCGTGCCCGGCGCCTTTTGTTTTGTCACCACATAATGGCCGACAACGAGTTTGCGCCCGTCGGCATATCAACGTGCACTCAAACAACACGTGACTAGCGTAAATGTTATCTGACCATAAAATGCACAGTCGCGCACGGGAAACTGCCAACGGCAAACTGCTTACCTAGACATAACATTGCAACAACAACAACAGCAACATAGATGAATGGATGATGATGATGATGTGGGATGTTCCCCTGCGTTGAGTGCAGGACCCTATACCCCATTTCAAAATGGTTGGCGTGAAAGGTTGACGAGGGAAGGAAATCCCTACAGTTCGTGAAGGAGGCCGGTGGCCCTCAGAAAGGAAAGAAAAGCGCCAAGTGCACGACACTGATGTCCAGGGTTACTCCATGGGCCGAGAACTTTGCAGATGTTGAATGGCCTCTGATCCAGCATTTCAAGCATAACATTGCAAACACCCAACTAACTAACCTAATGATGAACTAACCAATATGCCGCCCTGCTAAGCCAAATGGCTGCTAAAATGTGCCTTTTGGACACATATCGAAAACCCGTGAATTTGAGTGGTTAAATAGTGATGTTATGTTCTTAATCACGGCATATAATCTTACGAAGCAGCATTTTCCCTGGTTTTCCTTGTTTCCAGAACATGAATCCATCACATCCTAAAGTTGGCAATACGAGAACATAAATTTCCAGAACGGGGGTTTCACGGCAAGGAATATCGAGGTCCTTCCTTATTCATCACTTGACAGGGAGAAAGCAGGGGAAAAGAAGAAGAAGAAAAAAAGAACTAAGTTAAACATAGCTCCGCGCGTTCACCCTTAACTCGCCACTCCGGGTATAACGAGGAGGAGAAGCATGATGCCACGTCACCGATGACGTTACAGTGTCCACGCGTTCTGGTTCGCTGGTCAGTGGGGGTCAGCGCCCTGTCCCTTTGCCGCCTTAAATCAGTTTTGCCAGTTCCCCAGGAGAATGGGGATAGAAGGAGCGGCCGAATCATGACCCAACCAGGAGCAATGCTTTTTCGGAGCCCCGAACAGCCGAGTAGCAGACAATATTTCTCTGAACCAATCAGCGAGCGCAGACTCTGTAGCGTCAGCGCGAGGTCGCAGGCAGATCACAGGCTCGTACTGCTCTCCACCACCGTTGCGCACAGTCGCTTTTTGCGGCGTACTTTAAATTCAGTTTCTGCGTGTAGTCGTTTTTAGTTTCTTCCCATACGCGAGAGAGATCCAGTTGTATGTTGAAGCGCCTATAGATGACATCGGATACGCTAGAGCGCCAGCGAAGTTGTTTGGGTTTAAAGGGCTGTTGAACGTTGGACATTGAACGGAAGAAAGTGAGAGTCGCGGTCTTGCATCGGCGGGACGCGGTATGGCAAGGTGTCCGCGGTTTTGGTCCTGAACGTTGAAATGGAACGTAAAACGCAAGTATTAAAGAGTGTTTAACTCAGTATGTGTGTGTGTGTGTGAAGAAAGTCTACAACTTCAGAAGTGGGATAAAGATCCGTCTTGGACTGTGACGACGAAAGAAATGTGCGAAGAGAGCGAAGCCTAAAGCCAACTACGCAGTACGGAAACATGGCAGACGGCAACAAGGAAAGTGAGGTCTCGGAGGTTCCAACGGCGGAACTTCTGCGCATGGTTTTGGAGAAAGATAAGCTAATCATGGAACTACTACGAGAACGGACAGCTGACCCGCCAGCTACCTGTGTCAAGTATTCAAGTCATGCCGGACTTAAGCAAGGGAATCAAAGACTTCAACGGGGAAGGCGACTCATCGTTAGCCCGCGACTGGATTGAAAACTTAAGGAGTACGGCGGCTTTACATAAATGGCCAGAAGAATTTCAGCTCGAAACAGCAAAGTCCCATTTGAATGGAGCTGCGCTGGACTGGTACCGCAGCCGAAGGAGCAAGATGACGTCATGGAAGGAATTCGAAGAACGCTTCACGAGGACTTTCATAAGTCAAGCTAACGCAGCAGAGAAGTTCAGGCGCATGAAAGAGAGAGTCCAGCAGCGGAATGAAAGCACAGTGGCTTACTTTCATGCCAAGATTCGATTGTGCACGGAAGCAAATCTGGATTTTTGCATTACCAGAGAACAAGTACTGGTGGGATTGCGATCGAGGCAGTTATGCAGTCCGCTGATGGCACGTGTTCACGACGATGAGGACGATTTATTGCACGACATTCAAGAGTTTGAACGGGTAGAGCGAGAGCGAGATGAAAGGTTTGGCGCTGTCCTCAAGAAGCCGACGCAAGACAATGAATTACGTAGCGCAGAGGCGAAAGACGGGAAAGACGTGCAACCTCAATCCGGAGGTCGAGTCGTCTCAACGGGAAAGGACTTGCGTCCTCCACTAAGAAACGAGGAGGGGGATCCGAAGTGCTACAACTGTAACGAGTACGGACATGTCGCCCGAGACTGTTCAAGGCCCAAACGTGCACTTTTGTGCCTTAGATGCGGAAAAACTGGTCACACTCAGCGTCACTGTTCAGACTTCGTTAAGAGAAATGAGACCAACGTTGTGGGAAAGCCATCGGAAGATGTCCAGCAACCACAGGTCCTCCTCAAAAAAGTGCGTTGGAATGGGAAAGCGAACCTCGTGGGAATGATCGACACTGGCAGCTCCGGCTGTCTCCTACGCAAATCTGCTGCAGAATGTTGCGGCGCCGAGGTCCAGCTTGAGGCAGCGCCCCTTTATGGTTTTGGGAATAGCGCTGTTCCAGCGACAAGAACAATTGGAAAGTGTACCGCAGATCTGGAAATCGATGGAGTTGTGGGCAAGAATGTTTCTGTCCTTGTGGTACCAGATCAAGCCCAAACAGTGGACTTGCTTGTGGGTCGCACGTTCACGGAACTCCCATATATAACCTACGCGCGCATTGGGGGAGTATTGCGTTTCTGGCACAGAGACGACTGTCCGTTTTCACATTTGGAGCCTGACCAGGTAAATACTCAACTGCGGCTGAAAGCGAAAAAAGATGAGCTTTTGCAAGAAGGTACTGTGAACTGGATTACGTTGACAGCAGACGAGAATCTGAGTGGTGAAGTGTCGTACAGGCAGTGTGGAGAGGAATACTTCATCGATATGCAGCAAGGTGAGATAAAAGTTCCTGTCGTATGTACCGAAAGAGGAGGCACTAAGATCAGAAGAGGTCAGCGCATGGGAAAAGCGGTACTCTTTGAGCCTGATCAGAGTGGCGATTCAGGGGAGAGCCCCTGCACAGACTTTAACCCTGCGGAAGAGGGCACCAGTGCGAGCGACACGCTTCTGGTGACTGAGCGGAGATTGATAGATCTCGGAGAGGTGAAGGTTGGACCAATAGTAGACGAACAACAAAAAGCAGAACTGGTTGACCTTCTGAATGAGTATCGCCAGTGTTTTGCGATGATTCCAGAGGAGCTCGGTTGCACGAATGTGCTGGAGATGAAAATCGAAGAGATCCCTGGTAGCACACCGGTGGCCGTAAGACCATACAGGGCAAGTGCGATCGAGAGGGAGATGATCCGGAAGATTGTGACTGAGTGGAAGAGGCTGGGTATCGTGACTGAGACCCATTCACCATATGCAAGCCCGGTCTTGCTGATTGGCAAGAAAAATGGTGAACAGCGCCTGGTGGTGGACTACTGACGCTTGAATGCGCAAACTGTACGAGAGAAATACCCACTGCCGAACTTGGATGATCAGTTGGAGGGGCTGGCTTGCGCGTCGCACTATACCGTACTCGACCTGGCTCATGGGTACCTACAGGTCCCTTTGTCTGAGGACGCCAAACAGAAGTCCGCTTTCATAACGCCAGACGAGACAGGACAATTTGAACGAATGATGTTCGGTTTGACAAACGCTCCGTCCGTTTTCCAACGTCTCATGAACAAGGTGCTTGGGCCTTTGAGAGGACCAGTGGCTTGTGTGTTACCTAGATGACTTAATGATTCCTGCTACATCATGGTGTGATCTGATCGATAGGTTAACTAAGGTTCTACAAGCCTTTAAGGAAGCAAGATTAACTCTGCGACTAAGTAAGTGTGCGTTCGCTATGGAAAGCATTGAGTACCTGGGATTTCGCATCAGTAAAGGGATGGTTATGCCAGGAGATCTGAAGGTTAAGGCTATCACCCAGTTTCCAGCTCCGAAGGACGTCCACGAGGTGAGGCGATTCTTGGGACTTACGAGTTTCTTCAGGAGGTTCATAGAACACTATGCAACTATTGCCGAGCCACTGACGCAGCTTACGAAGAAAGGAGCTCCTTACGTCTGGGGCCTTGAGCAAGAACGCAGTTTCCAAGAGCTGGAGTCAAAACTTACACAGAAGCCGTTGCTAAAGCTCTACGATCCGACTGCAGAGACCGAGTTGCACACGGACGCGTCAGCAAAAGGGCTGGCAGGAATGCTACTGCAAAAGAGCGATGAAAAGTGGCACCTTGTCTATTGTGTAAGCAAAAGAACGACAGAAGCCGAGAGTAAATATCACTCGTCAAAACTGGAGTTGATGGCAATAGTTTGGAGCGTTGACCGCCTGAGGCCACTGCTTCTCGGCATACACTTTACAGTCGTCACGGACTGCCAGGCTCTCGTATACATGAATGCCAACAAAACACAGAAACCTCAAATCGCACGTTGGAGTGATCTGATACAGGAGTACGATTTCACTGTCCGACATCGACCGGGGACTGATATGCAGCACGTTGATTCACTGAGTCGCGAGCCGGTCGAAGAGCCTTCGGACACGCTAGACAATGTTCTCGAGGACTGTTTCGAAGTATGTTTGACATACAGCATGGAAGATCAGATCCTTGCCCTACAACGGGGAGATTGTGAACTGCGCGAGTTATTGGAAATTCTCGAGAGGCCCCGTAGCAACTGGACCAAAGAAGAGTCAACTCGTGTGAAAGACTACATTACAGTGGATGGTAAGCTGTTGAAGGTCATCGTCATAAATGGCAAACAACACAACCGCTTCGTGCTTCCCAAGTCTCTACGCAAAGCCGTTGTTGTACGATGTCATGACTTAATGGGGCACTTTTCGGTAGACAAGACAGTGGCTAAGATCAAGGAAAGGTTTTGGTTTCCTCGAATACGTGCTTACGTAAGAAGGCACATCTCAAGATGTTTTGAGTGCATCGCTAACAAGGTACCAGGAGGAAGAACGGAAGGTCTACTTAACCCCTCCATATTTTTCTTTCTTTTCCAATCCAATCCAATCCAAGGTCTACTTAACCCAATCTCGCCAGGCTCAAGAACCTTTGAGACTGTGCATGCGGACCACCTAGGTCCCTTTGTGACGAGTAAGCGCCGAAACGAATACCTACTTGTCATGATCGACAACTTAACTAAGTTTGTGCGACTCCTCCCTGTCAGGAATACCTCAACGAAATGTGTACTACGATGTATGGAGGAATATATCCTAGACTAGCGGGGACTATCAAAGACCCTAATAACTGATCGAGGGTCGTGCTTTACATCGAAAGCTTTCGAGGAGTTTTGCATGGAAAGGACCATAAGGCACGTCCTTACTTCTACGCGACGTCCGCAAGCTAACGGGCAAGTTGAGCGAGTTAATCGAACTGTGCTACCTGTGATTGCTTCGTCCATGCGGGATCCTGAGCAGAGAGACTGGGACGAGCGAATCAAGGAGTGCGAGAGCTACCTAAACAACGCCGTTAGCAAGACGACAGGTAGAACACCGTTCGAAGTACTGCATGGTTATAAGCCTGATTTCTACGCTCTTGCATTACAACGTCTTTCTGGAGACGACTGCAAGGAATGGCAAGATCCCAAAGAGATTCAAGCAGCAGTCCGAGAGCGGCTGATTCACGAACAACAGAAAATGAAGATGGCCTATGACAAGCGGCATTACCCGGCCCATCAATATGAAGTTCGAGATCGTTGGCGAGATCTTTTTCATGCGGACTGCTCCGCGCCACACAGGACAGTCAACCAAGACGCAGCCAAAGTTTCGAGGCCCCTTGGTTGTAACTGAAGTCCTCCCATCTGACACATACAGAGTTTCAGCGATAGGCAAGTCGAGTCATTTCCGAACGACTGCCCATGTGTCACAGTTAAAGGGGTGGTCCATGACAACTAGATCCTCCCATCAGCTCGATGATGACTCTGATGATGATGATGAAGGATCAGCGGGACCAGCATCAGCCCCTGAGCAACTAATCCCAGAAGCATCCGCAGAAGACAGGGAGCACCGCCCCAGACGAACAAGACGACTTCCAGCAAGATTTGGAGACTTTTAAACTATAGTTGTGTGTGTGTGTTAAAGATTTCCCGTACAAAGGGATATAGCCTTTATATAACCTACCTATAGTTTTATATAACCTTTTCCTATTCGCGTATTTACCATTTAACTGAGGATAGTTACGTGTGGCAATTTAACGGGGACGTTAAATCTTTCAGAATGGCCGAGTGTAGTCGTTTTTAGTTTCTTCCCATACGCGAGAGAGATCCAGTTGTATGTTGAAGCGCCTATAGATGACATCGGATACGCTAGAGCGCCAGCGAAGTTGTTTGGGTTTAAAGGGCTGTTGAACGTTGGACATTGAACGGAAGAAAGTGAGAGTCGCGGTCTTGCATCGGCGGGACGCAGTATGGCAAGGTGTCCGCGGTTTTGGTCCTGAACGTTGAAATGGAACGTAAAACGCAAGTATTAAAGAGTGTTTAACTCAGTATGTGCGTGTGTGTGTGTGAAGAAAGTCTACATGCGATAATTATGACTCTGTGGTGTGCATTACTCGCGGCCGACTCCAGGGCGGCCCTACGTCACGTGGTTGACTTCTTTGAGGCGACAGCTAGGCCTAAAGGACTCACTATGACCCCAGCAGCGCCCTCGGACACTCCCACCACCACGATCACGTCCAGCATCGTCATCGCCACTTCGATCATTCCCGTCATCTCTCATCGTCATCACTGATCATTGTCACCACTTATATTAGACCCCTAGCTATGGGGTAGCGTTCCACTCCTAGAGTGGAAAACCTCCCCACTTCATCATCACAATATATATGTTGTTGTTGTTACTTCTCATGGTGCATTTTATTGGCCTACTCAACAGTTGTATAGGAAGAAAACAGGGTGCTAAAAATTACTTCTGTGCTACTTTGAAAGATATGCTGTTTTTGTCAACTCCGAATGGAACTTCGAAAAGAAAAAGGAAGCCTTGCGATGCACTGAAGCCACACTCCTAGCCAACCTTCATCTCGAATGATATCGTTATCTGCCTTGATTAGTTGAAAAACGGAGGCGTCCGCCTTTTTTGTGACACTTATGCGGTTAATAATTGTCACAAAAAAGGCGTACGCCTCCTGTTTTCAACAAATCATGGCAGATAACGGTATCATTCGAGATTATGGTTGGCGAGGAGCGTGCTATCAGGTGAATTTCATTTCTAAGAGTGTGACTTGTCGGAGGGGGCAGTCGGCGACCCGGAGTTGGAACCTACGCATCTCTCTTCGGGTAAAAGGAAGGATGGCGCTTTTTTCGGTGGATATATCCATTCCCACGTTCAAGAAGTTGTCGACGGCGTCCAGTGCACTTTGCACATTGCCTTCATCATCTCAAGGCCCAGCGCTGGGGAAATGTGATTCGTCACTTTGCCGGTATGCGCTGGGGTTGCACTAAGCGCGATCTTCTTCTGCTCCACAAAACACTGGTTCGTGGCTCCATGTTATACAGCTTGCCCGTATTGCACGGTCTGTCACCCACGTCTCAACACAAGCTTTGGTGTGCACTGGAACGCAGCCTGCGGACGTGCCTTGGTGTTCCGCGCAGCGCTGAGACGCGGATGGTGATCGCCGTCGTCGGAGATCTGATATTCTCCGCCGAAGAGAAACCATCCGACACTATTTACGGTTGCTCGCTCACCACTGGTGCAATCCCTCTGGTACAAAAGCTACGTAGGCGGAAGTAGTAAACTCCCGACATGTGTTCAAGCGACGACGGGCCGCATCGCTGTCTTTACTGTTGTCCTGACCGCCCCTTCAGTGGCACCGTGGACACTGCCGAGCCCATTCCTTTCGACACACATTCCTGTCCTCATGGGGCCGAAGAGCCAGGTCCCCGTTCCGGTTCTTAAGCAGCCTACTTCGGAAATGATAGATACAAATACAGAGGCTTTGTCATACCGGACGAGTAGATATGATATGGGTTTCGCCTGTCACATCGTGCTTCGTCGACCTTTGCGGAGCTGTATGCCCTATTGCTGTACCTAAAGTGGACTACCATCTTTGCTCCTGGGTGCACCGTGTAAGAAGCATGGGCATTCGCGGCTCTTTGGCCCCGGTGGTACTGAGTATCCTCACGCTGCTCCGACTCTGGGGGAAAAGGGGCACTGGGTGATCCTACAGTGGGTCCCCGGCCACATTGGAATTCAAGGCAACGTGGTGGCAGATTTGACGGCTGTTGCGGCCCACCGCTACCGCAGAGCCGTGCCTACCATCCTCTCCAACGGAGATAGGCAATCCCACTTGTCTGCGTTGGGGCCACCCTAGGCGCGCCAGCAATGGTGCCATGACATCACTCAATGGTCACTCATCTATATAGTGGACCGTCGTTATCATTCAAGATGTCAGATGATTTCCCTCGCAGCTTTACATCACTTGTGCATAGTTTACGACTCAACGTCGCCTTCACCCCTGTGTTCCGGGCTAGGCCGGGCTACGGTAATACGATGCTGTGCTCCACTTGCCATACCCCAGCTACGATTCCCCAGATCATCGAGGACTGCGACCGGTACACGTGTGAACGACGGGTACTTCGACGCCAACTTGAACTCCTGGACCACAGACCATTCAGCTTGTCCAGAGTCCTTCTCCCATGGAGCCCCCCTGCGCACCAGTGTCAGGCTCTTCGCTCCCTCTTTGCTTTCGTTCAAGCTACCCATGGAGGAAGGAAACACAGGAGCGGCCCTTCCAAGTTTTTGCCATGGGGACGGGCGTGCCAGCATCGCATTGCACTCTGGGATGCTCCTGTCTATCATGTGACCGCTCACCTGACCCCAAGAGCATGCGCAGGCCAGCTGCCTAAGCAGACGACGGCAGGAGTCGTGATTGCAGCTCAGCTCAGACGCCTGCCTTGTACGCAAGCTTGTACGTGATGAGCGCCGCGCGTCCAGTTTTATTTGTGTGTGTTCGATGGTTTACTCTTGGTTTACCCTTCTACTGCAAGACCGGTCACGATCTGCAGGATAAGCAGGCAGTACCAGAAACATCATTCGTAGCAGTGAAGTTTGTGTGACGACGTAGCCACGTTTTGTGTTTGTTGCTGAAGTGGTAAAGCATGCCAGTAATCAAACTTATACAACAATGAAGGAAATCAGATGAATCTGCAGCTGTAGCACAGCGCTAGCTTGCAAACGAACGATTCAAGATGACTCTCTCACAGACACGGATACGAAACAAACCGATCAAGTACGTACTTACGAATGAAACATTATTCCCGTGATAGAGCTGCTTTCTGTTGAACGACAGCCGCAACCGCGGTAAGAACACGTTAACAAAATGTTGTTTCCCCAATGGTGCTCACATTTTAAGAGTAAAAGACTTTGGAAAAGCATAAAAGCACGGAAAGCAGCGCGAGCAACAAAGCGTTGCTAAACCGAAACTTTAGAGAGGATCACGTGGTGGACAGGAAGTAATGGCGGTTTTGACAGGGGCGACCGCCAGAGGGGTCCCACGGAAATCTGTTCGAAACGGCCGCTCCTGTGTTTCCTTCCTCCATGAAGCTACCGCGGCCTCCTCGAACAGCTCTGAACAGAACTCTGACCTGTCATTTCTTCGCGCTCACCATTAATTCGTCCTCTCATATTAACCTGTTTGAAGTGAGGTAGGGTCCTGAGGCTATACCACGGGGAAGCATCCCATGTCATCATCACCTTTCCTCCATTCATTTATTGTTGTTGTTGAGTCCGGCTTGAGGCTCATATTTCTGCAATGTAAGTGTGTAAGTCCTATCCAAATAGAACACTGCCCAGTTTATTCACAATAATGACGAGGAAAACATTATTTTGGGAATGGGCTCTATATACATTCCCTCCACTTGTCATTCTTTCTCCGAGTCGCATTTCTAGTCGTGACCATTTACCACGCTACTCTGCCTCCCTTCTGCATAGACTTTGCCTGAATATAGCTTTTGCTCGCAATTCGAACACAGTATCGGATTATAGTGATACAAGCTTACGTTCCAACTGCAGCGTCGTGGCGGCGTTACGTCCTTATACACTGTAACTAACGTTTCTGGTTCTCAGTATTTAGTGAAAACCGCCGATAACCACCGCGAGAAGGATCAACGATAGTCACCTGAGGGCTCCCTAGAACGTCCAGTGGGTGCGCCAAAAGTGGGCATGTACAAGCTGAGCCGAACTTTGCTGCGGAGAGCTGTTCGGTTATTTTAGACGCAATGAAGGTGAGGGAATCGGAAGCTGCCCTTTAAACGAGGCGCATTTGATGGGCTTGATATTTTCCCCCTTCTTGGTAAGAAGCGAAGTTTCGGGAATGGTCGCAAAGGAAGCCGATTGAATCCTGTCAGGAAGTCAGAGTGGAAGAAAACGCACATGTTGTGCGGGTCCCTCAATCAATATGTGCATGAAAAATCCACTACAACAAATTCAAGTTCTAGATGTGCTTATCTACTCCGTTCTATTATGAACGTGTAAACTAATAACAATTTCAATTTCAACACTTCTTTTGTTTTACTTCATAGCTTCATATTTGCGCCGTGTCAGATATAGACAAAAATGTTTTCGCCGAAAACTACCGTTTTCAGGTTTCCTAAATCACATTTCTTTCTCGACGAATTTCGGAAAATCTAAACGCCGAAAACCAAGAACCGTTGCTCCATCCAAAACGGAGATGCGACTACTTCGTGCTCAGTTGAGTATCATCAACAGGAAGCCACAGCCTGGCAGCGATTCTAGTCCCTGTGCAACACTGACAGTCCCGATTATTTATGAAGTTGTTGCCGACGCACCGCTCTGCTCGTGCGCTTTAGATGCATGTCGTGGTTTCTGCTATTATCGGTTTATCAATCGCACCCGCACAATAATCCCCGGAACGGAATGGCACATAAGGTGCTAGGCTCGAACTATGAAGCTTTCCTGACCCTCGTCAAATTCGATCCTATATCCTTTCGACGAGGCTTCTATACCTCTCATGTGACCTTGTGAAACACAAGCAGTAGGCTTTTGTATTGCCGTATATCCAGAAGTTTTGCAGTATCATCAGCCTAGCCACAAGTAGGAATACGAGCTGCACCACAGCCCAATGTACTGTCGATTTTTCCATTGTCGATTATATGCTGGCGAGATGGTGAGAAACTGTCGTTGAATGCGGGCAGGAGTGACCAGGCGTCTACGCTGCCGTAATGTACGCCGATATCTGTGATAAACTTTGCCAGACCTCAGACCGCTTCGACGGAACCGGTTCACGTCATGCCACCTGATTGGAACTGCTCTGCACGTCACCGATTGACGTCAACCTGACTACTGCGGTTGGGTTTCTCGGAGGATGCTACAGCGAGTGCTGATAACTCACACACACAAAGAGACGATGGTGAGATGGGGCTGATGCCGGCCACGAGGCTGGGCGCTTCGCCAGTGCCATTTCTAGATAGTGAAAGATGATGAGGGAGATGACGATTCAGGTGATCAAAGCAGGGTGGAGAGGCCTGTTGATAACAGGAAATCCCAAAGGTGACAGAGACCTTGGTGCATATGAGCGCTACTGGACCATAGACCCAGCACCTTGACTATGGTAAAGGGGCGGTGGTCGATTGCATGTATTCCGTGTTGCAATATCTCGCGTTCCCGCTGGTAGGTAGGGCAGTCCATAAGTAGAAGGTGCAGGTCAGCGCGCACATTGCGTGATGAACAAAGGTCCGATGGTGCACGGCCAAGACACTGCCTCCTAACTGGGGTAGATGCAACGTTCAACCGCATACGGTGAAGAGCGTGTTGATAAAAACCGACTGATGAGCTTGCTTTTGTGTAAGAAGCTAAGAACACACCATATTCGCCATGCAATCCACCGCTATGAAAGACTTATGGAGGACTTATACTTCAAAATTTATGGAGGGGGCTTGCACACCTGCAACACTGCACATGCACATAAAAGTGCCACTACGGACTAAATCTTGTGTCTTCAGAATCCTACCAAAGTTATGTTACTGAAATCTTCTTGTCTGACTTTACATTCCTGCAAAATATTTTGGCTCTACGTGACGAGAAAGCTAGAGATAATTATTTTTTTTTAGAACTGTGACGTCATGTTATGCTCCGACGGAGCGCCCGGCTCTCATCTGGCAACGTTGTTGCCCTTCGCGTCTTCCGGGGGCTCACTTTTTGCACTCCGTTAGCGGAGCCCCACGTGACATACCATCCGACCGCTCCGACCTTGGAGAAAACACAAAGGAGGGAGAAGACATCTCTCCCATTTCCCCCTCTTTCGATCAGCCTCACATGACTTCTCCACCACGTGACCCTCCCCGGACGCCGGCGTCGTTGCTAGGAGACGAGTGCCTTCACCAGAACATGACATCATTGCAATTTGTGGACTTATGGTGACGTCACTCGCTCGTTGCGTCATCGAAATTTGTGGATGCTCAGCAGATCTTCAAAAATTGACAGAAATGCACAGCGTTCGTAAACAGGATTGAAATTTCGCGTAGAGAATTCTTGAGACACCTTCTTTTCATGGACTAAATAAAATAAACGCTGTTTTCTGAGTCCGGAGTGGCACTTTGAAGAAGTTATATTCATATTCTATAGTTTATTTCTTTTTGGATAGTTGTACAAAAGGTGAGGGCAGAATAAAAAGCAGCTTAGGACATCTTCCGCAAGGATCCTGTCATGTGCGTTGCTCTCACCTCACCTCTGTTGTACCCATCTCATCCGCGGCTGAAATAAACAAGAATAGTAGTTAAAATATGCTCTCCGCATATATCCACAGGTCGCTCTGCACCACTCTCCAATCGAGCTGACGTTACTTTAGGTTCACCCTGAACTCCCATGTATGACTGTGTACGGATGTACCATGAAAACGAATTTACATCTCCAATGCCGAAGCAGTACTGCCCATTTATGAGGGAGAGCCACCAAGAATGACACCAATATTCACCAATGGGCCAAGAAGAGCCCTCGGATTCACGTGTGCGTTTATGTACTACATAGAAGGAATGACACGCCTCTCCCACGCAACATCGTCGACAGCAGGAAGTCGGTAGCGCAAGTAAGGTGTCCTCTGGCACTAAATGAGTTCTATACACTGAGACTCCAGAAGAAGGCGACGTACAGATAGGCCATCACGCATCGTTCTTGGGAAGTGGGTGCGCGGATGCCAACAGTGTTGACAAATTCTCCAAGTGTGCACAAGAAGTCTGCAGGAGGACATGACGTGTTTTTCAAGCTATTCCTAGACATGCTCCAGATAGATTCCAAAAGCCACCGGGTCGGGATTTTGAAAGTTGGCGCCAATTTTAAAACGCTGAGTACAGAGTCGCTTGTGGGGCTACGTATGACAGATCGCACCATCTGTGGGGATGCTTGTGAACTAGGTTCAACCGCACTTCACCGCATAGCACGCTCCTAGCCATCCACCATCCCGAATGACATCGTTCTTTTTCGTGATTTGTTGAAATCGGGGGGTGTACGCTATTTTTGTGGTATTTTGTAGTAGGGTCCTGCGGCTACCACGGGGAAACATCCCATGTCACCATCGCTTCTCCATCATTTATTGTGGTTGTCGTTGTTGTTGTGGCATTATGCAATTCATAATTGAAAAAAAAAAAAGAGGCGTATGCCCCCCGTTTTCATCAAATCATGCGAGAGAACGTTGTCACTCGGGATGATGGTTGGCTAGGAACGCGCTGTGCGGTGAAGTTCTGTTTTTAGAGTCTACCTGCGTCGTTCAGTTGGAGATACTCGTTTGACAAGCATGTAATACGCTGAAGAAGGCCTTTTCCAAGTGTTATAAAACAACAGGTATTTCCGTCACTGCGAAGGGGGTTGAATGCACGAAAAAGGGTGCTTCGTAAATAACACAACGTTCGCTTGTGGCGATGGATCAGTCCTGAATGCGGCAATGGCAACCTATTGGAACCCGCTTCCTATGGGGTAACTGAACAAGTTACCATTAGCGTTTTTCTTTTTCTCTCTTGATAAGTGCTCCCTTTCTGCTGGATCGACATTGGTAACCTGATTTCAAATAACTATTTATTTATTGTGAGCTTGTGCCCGTGCTTGTGGTGCTAGCAGTGTAGCTGTCACACATACTGGACCAATAGGAGGCCTGTATCTACGAATATTAACTATAGGGAGATGCAAAATGCACAGTCTTATTTGTCGACAAAAATTATTCGATAAAATTTCCGATGTAACTTACAGTTCCTCCAATACTTTCACAGTGCAATTCGTAATCACGACAGGCGTGAGTGGTCTCTTAGTCGGTCCCACTTGAACCTGCTGGATTTTCTTAATAACTGTCATTGATGCTCTAGAGACATTCCCGAACGCCAAGTTTTGTCCATCCAACCAAGGCGCTGGTTCAGTCGTAATGATGAACTGGGCGCCATTTGTATCTTTCCCTTAAAGAAAAAAGAGAGCAACTTATTTCACAACATTCAAGGAAGTCGCCACCAAAACGTGGGCACATAAAATGCCCGTAATATGCTGCTCTCCCACTCCACATGAAGTCCACATATGCTGGTTCGCGGGCAGAGACGAGACACTTTTTTAGCCCAGTCGACTTCTACCGCCTTCGTGCAAGCAGCTATTGACCTTGTCCCTTGTGCTCATCAACAATTTTGACCTGTTAAACGTACATAACCAAGCGGTGCGTTCTGAATAGCTTTCCGTTTCAGACGTGAATGCGAATCTGGAAATTTTGCGTTATTTGTGGATTAAATAAACCATATAAATAATCGCACAAATAAATATCCAGTATTTAGAATTTGACGACGGAATTCATTTGCAGAAGTCCAATTTCCAACGCGTCACACTGCAGAGATTGGTTAGCATGTTTAAACTGTACACTCTTTAAAATTGAACTTCACCACACGCTGAAGGCCAACCATTGCATAGAGCGATACCTTTATCACGCATTATTGTGGAAAGTGTGAAGTGTACGCCTTTTGATGACAAATAACATAACCACATAAGTGTCACGAAAGGGCGTACGCCTCCCGTTTTCAACACATCAGGGGAGAGATGAATGGGAGCGTTGCCATTCGGGATGATGGTAGGCTATAGCTGCGTGCTATGCGGTGAAGTTCTGTTTTAAGGGTGTAGAGCACATCGCGTGTAGGCTAGCGACACTAATTTAAAATGAAGGCATTGGACTAAGCATATACTTCTGTGCGAAATAAAATTAGCATAGAAACAAACAAACAAAATTAAATGAGGCGTGGTGTCTCTTTGTTAAATACACAGAGGTTGGACAAAATAATGAAGACTGGTGCGAAATGACGCAATTTCTTCATAAAGATGGTGACCTCCCCTTGATCCCCCCTGATCTCCCCTTCATGTTAGGCTTCGAGAAAAGTTTCAATACAGAAAGACTTCCCAAAGTGATTCGATAGTTCGATATTCGATAGCAACAACAACGTAGTAGGCCAATGGAAATGTTGAAGCGCATGTTCATGGTCTTGTATGGGAGGAATATTGGAAGATGACATCAAAGGTTGCATCTAGAGAGTGACTTTTTCGGGTTAAATGCCTTTCTCAGATTCGGGGGCGAGGAGGGGGGGGATCGGGCGCTATTTTGAAATCTGTCGTCCGGGGAGAAATCGGGCGATAACTGTGCCTTCAGGTGTTATCGGGTGTTTTTGTTTCTCCTCTTGTCTATTAAGTCCTCCCCCCTCCTTTTTTTATCACCCATGATTGTGGCATGACATGGTAGCGTGCATAAAACACGCCTTTTCTTTTTTTTTCTTTTGTGGGTGACCTGCCAGCGCTAATTCCTGAAGGCATGGGCAATGCTCACACACATGGGTGTATTTCTGGGATCGTAAGTGACCCATTCTTATACATGTCTTACACGTGGCGACCTTTGTTCGTCTTCACTGGAAACGTCACTTGAGGATTTCATAGTGAATGGAATTCGGGGAGAAATCGGGTGTAATCGGGGTCGGAGGTCAGTTCGGGAGGATCGGGCAGAATCGGGTTTAACCCGAAAAAGTCGCCCCCTATATATCCCTTCCGCAGACCTATTGTCGGCCAAAAGAAATAGCATAAACTGGTCAGTTCCACACGCAACAGACGACCGGTATGATAGGACCACGGTCCTTTGGACCGTGGTATCAATGGACCGTGATAGGACCATATAGAGATTAAGAATTAGCGCAGGCCAAGGCACTATTCCATGTGTGCTTCTTGGGGCTATACCCCCCAAACATAATGTTCGCTAGGAATAAAAGCTGTTCTAACGTCAAAACCATGAGCTAGTTTTGGATAAAGGTGTATCACTACGGGCTCGGCTCTTGTTGCGGAAAATTTGGATTTTCTCAAAGCAAGGTTTCAGCAAGATTATTCCTTCGAAGAGTCACTGTTTTCTTTTCTCCTCAAACAACCAAACTCGCACAGTTTTAGTTAAATCTACTTCGCTTAAACGATTGCCAACAATACGCATTCTTCGGAGGTCGGACAATTTTGCTATTTATTTGTTTTATTATATACTTGTTTCTTTAGGTGGGCACTGTTTTAGGCACTGTTCCTGCAGTCTTTCTTATACATTACGTCGCTGTGAAGGCGCATCTCGTGTTGCTCTTATTTTGTCCAAATCCTGTGTGTCGTTATCTCGTATTTACGTTTTCACTCTTCCTCTAAACCCCGTCATGATATAATAGACACAGATACATACTATATGAGTGACCTCTAGAGGTTATGGAAATGGTTTAAGACGTTTAACCACACTTTATTTGAATGACTGTGATTTGAGTGCTTCATCGTGAGGGCGCGGAGGGTGGGGGGGGGGGGGGGGGGGTCCTTGTTGCGTTGTAACAGCTCTATGTTTTGTCTGCCGACATGTGTCTCAAGCTGTACGGGATGCACAAGAAAGAAAACAAACGGGGGCGCGCGCTAAACGTTGGGAGGTTGATTACTGCCCTTTCGTGGTAATTTGTTGAACAACTAAATGGTGAGCAACATAGCGAGGACCGAATTCATTCAGAAAGGTGAGCAATGTTTTAGGGCAGTGTGTTGGTGAGCTCAATTTCATCAGCTAGGGACCAAGCAACTGCGTCATTGAGAGGTCGCGAATGTAACTGATTTAAAAATACGGTGCGAGGTTTAATACGTGTGCTGAAGACCTGAAATGATAACAACGAGGAAAAAGAGAGTAACATACCAGCGTTTGCGGAGCTCACGATTCCCGGCTCGGCATGGTTGAGAAGAAATGGTTCATCATCGAAATAAGTTCCATAAATGCTGAGGGAACCCCAGCCTTTGCGGTTTTCAACATCTCCACCTGCATGAGCACGTATTTCACTATGGCACTATGTAGACGATCGAGTACCCGTCGTATTCTGGCTCCGCCCTGAGGGATCCCTCGACAATAATGCCCTTCAAGATTCATTCTCAATAGCCTTGGCATTGAGCACGCGCTCGCTGTGCTGCTGCGAATGAGTTTTGAAGCACACTAGGGGCCCTCAGGGCCCGTGTTCAGGGCGAAGCAAAAATACAACAGTACGCCACTTTCTCGACAATGGCGAGTTCAACAAACTTTAGTAAAGCGTACACGGTGTTTCTCCCATGCTCGGCATCGTATGCGCTTTTCTAGAGCTTAACTAGAACACTATTGAAAGTTTTCGTAAAGCATATATATCATGAACTGTAGCACATATAGTAGTTTAAGGTAGTGGCGTGGGAAATGCGTGGTTAGTTAGCCACAAGATAGGTGCGTGATCCAGATGACCCCCCCCCCCCCCCCCCCCCTCGAAGCGAAATATTTCTACACTAGCCGCACAATATCACGGCAATTTCACCTGTTTCAGATGCTGTGAGGTGTCTGCAAAAAAAAAAAAAAAAATGTAGGCTCTTTTTTCATTGTAAATTGTACACTATAATCTGAAAGGACAATAAAGGTTCAGGAATTCGATGCAAATTACCAGAGAAATTAGTGCTAAACTTGGTGCTTCATCACTCATTTCTCCTAACCAAGTGACCATAAAAGCATTTTTCGTACATAGGGAACCGATTTTCTTACGCTAAGGTGATTTTCTATACTACGTTTTCATCAAGCCAACAAACATCATGTCGTAAAATCTTATATGAAAACTAGTCATTAAAAAACATAGCTTTATCAGTGAGTCACACTCTTGCAGTTTATAAAACATTTCCAGGAAACAACGATATATCGACAACTCTATACTGAATAAAACGTTTTGTGTAGAAAGTGAAAGATTCTCATTGTTGCAACCACATATCACTAAGTTCTTGCTTTCAGAATATTTCTGTGCCAAAACGGAAGACTTCTATAGCAGCTTTCGGGCGCAGCAGTCGTAAACACGACACCGCTTTGTTCGTGTCTAATTGTCGACAGGGCGACAGTTTATGGTCGGGCAAGGAGGCAAACAATATCTTTGGTCATAGAGGGGGGGGGGGGGGATATGTTTATTAAGAAAAAGAAAGGAAAGGTCAGCCAGACGGAGGTCGGCTTGCTATTCAAAAAAAAAGGAAAAGGAGAAGAAAAAGGCGAAAAGGAGAAAGAAAATGAAAGGAAAGGAAGGAAAGAAAAGGAGAAGACGAAGAAGAAAAGAAAGGAAAAGGAAGAACACAAAACTAAAGCTGAAAAGTCACACACACGGTCACACAATCACAAGGCGTTGACAAGGTTCGACGCGTCGAGAAAGCCGAGGATTGCAGTGGTGACTGCCCACTGGGTCGACTGACGAACGGGACCTAGTAAGGTAGCCAGTGTCATAGTGCCGTAGCCAAGTTGGGATAGACGACGACCGAGGGCGTTACAGTGCAGAAGGTGTTGCCGGCAGTGTAGGAATATCACCCACCACGCCACAGCTAGTGCAGAGGGGAGTGCTAGATTGACCCATTTTGAACAGTTGCAATGGTGTGCGGGCGACGTTTAGGCGGAGACGGTGAAGGAGCGATTCCTCGTGACGAGTGCAGCGACACGTAATAAAGAAGTCTTGGCAGGCCAGCAATGTATTCTAGGGCTGCGAGGATGGCATACAGTTCCGCCTCAGTAGAGGACACAGGATAGGGCAACGTGTAGGCTTGTTCGTGGTCCGTATCTGTGACGTGAAATGCTGCCCCTGATGTGTCACGCATCACAGACGCATCTGTGAAGATTTGACGACAGCAAGGGTTGGTAGAGATGATATGTGCCAAGGAGAGCTGATGGGCTACTACTGGAGGAGCTTCGTGTTTTCGAGGAATGTCCGGGATTGCAGGTTGAATGACGGGACGTTCGGTCCACATAGCTGGCGCAAAGGAGGGAGTAGATGTCGTGGGCGGGAGATAATCCCTTAGGCGGGCAATGGCAGTACCGATGGCGGAAGCAGGGCAGCTTTCTGCAATCTGACAAAAGGGATGGGAAGGGTGGGTCAGACAGCGGGCGTATACGCGCAGGGTGGTTGAGTCCCGTAGAGTAGGAATAGGGTGTTCTCTAGCTTCTGCGAGGACGGAGTAGGTCTCCGTTGTCCGAGGGACCCCTAGGCAGACACGGAGTCTGCGGGCTTGAAGGTTGAGAAGCTCTCGGTCTTGGGTGGGGCTGATTCCATGGAGGATAGGGAGGCTATACCGTAGCGTGCCCAAGAGAGGAGCCGTATGGACTCAGTGGAGGTCATGGCAGGAGGGGCCCCAGGACGCACCTGCGACACGCTTAAGGACGTTCACCAGGCTTGAAGCTTTGGCAACAAGTGTCTTCACGTGAGGAGACCATGTCAAGCCACGGTCAACGGTGAAACCCAAGTAACGCCAGGTTGAGACAAATGTGATGGGCGATCCAACAAGGGATAGTGGGTAATTGTGAAATGACTTCCGTGAAAAGGTATACCTTTTCCATACCTATAGCCATTAATGGCTAGAGTCTTGGCAGGTGAGATCGTTAGGCCTCGGTCGGCGAGATAATGACATATTGTGTCCAAGGAGCCTTGCAGATGACGTTGGATCGCATCATGACGAAGGGCAGATGTCCAAATAAAAATATCGTCCGCATATAGAGTGTAACGTGAATGTGTTTTGGCAGCTGTGCTGAAAGGGAGGCCATGACGATATTAAACAATAGGGGCCTGAGTACGCCACCCTGTGGGACATCTCGTTGGACGTGCTGAGAAGCAGTATCCCCCTCCGTAGTGCGTACAAAAAGAGAACGGTCTGTGAGGAAGTCTCGGAGCCATGGCGGGAAGAGAGCTCCTACTTTGGCACCTTGGAGCGTTACCAAAATTGCATTATGTTGCACATTGTCATACGCCTTCTTAACGTCTAGGAAAACAGCGGCGGACAGGAAGCCATCCGCACGAGCCTGTTGCACTTCACTGGCGAGGGTAAGGACACTATCAAGTGATGACCGGCCTGGGTGAAACCCCATCATTGTGGCCGGGAAAAAACCGGTACTCTCTAGGTACCAGCTGAGCCTGTTGAAGACCATTCGTTCCAGGGTCTTCCCCACACAGCTGGTAAGGGCTATCGGGCGGAAGGAGTCCAGGTGGGGAGGAGATTGGCCGGGTTTGAGCAGGGGAACTACCATTGCGGCTTTCCATTCCTCGGGAAATCGCCCTTGCCGCCAGCTGAATATGCGTAGGAGACATAGTCGCCCCGCATAGGGAAGATGCTGAAGTACAAGTACGAGATCTGGTCCGCTCCTGGTGAGGTATGCTGTGGGGATGCACCTAGTGCAGCATTCAGCTCCATGAGAGTAAAAGGCAGGTCTGGGGCTGCGTTGCTCGTACATTGCACTACGTCAGAAACAGCTTGGCTTGGCGCAGGCAAAGCTGTGAGGCGTGCACGGAAGTCCTCTGCAATTTGCAGTTCCGTGCACGACATGGCCAAAGAGAGGGAGCGGAACGGGTGACGTTGTATTACAGGAGTCGAGAGTCCCTTAAGCACGCCCCAGATCCGAGACAGGGGGGTACGGGGCGAAAGGGACGACGTAAATCGACGCCAGCGGTCCCGTGTGAGCTTCTGCAGACGACGCTGTATAGCTCTTTGTATGCGTTTTGTGGCCTGCCGGTCTTGGGGCTGGAGAGTGCGTCGTGCCCGCCGTTCGGCACGTCGTCGAGGGCTCGGAGCCGCATGCTGCATCAACGGCTGAGAATTGAAGTGGAACACGGTAGCTGCTCGGGTTGCGCTGGATACAATGTGGCAGAAGTCCCGAGCATTGCCATATACACCACTTGAAAGGATTGACTCGACGGCCCCTGCGAAGTGATGCCAATCGGTCCGCTTGACGGAGTGTGAGATAGGCGACCGGCGGGTTCGTGGGATGCCAACTAGGACAGGCGAGTGATCGCTGCCAAGAGTGTCCGCATCGACACACCAGCGGAGCCGGTGGGCTAGGGACGCCGACGCGACGGTGAGGTCGAGACAGGAGGAAAGGTAGGTTGAATGGATGAAGGTTGGCGAGCCGTCGTTTAACACGCAGAGGTTTCTGTCCGCAAAAAGGTCTGCAAGCCGATGGCCGCGTGTGTCCGTACGCGTGCTGCCCCAGACAGCATTGTGTCATTTGTGTGCATTAAAATCCCCGCAGAGCACGAAAGGTGTAGGGAGGCCATTAATAAGTGATCCCAACTCGGCCACATTGTATCTGACTGCTGGTGGGATATATAGAGAGACGATGGCGAGGTCAAGTGAACCAACACGAACCGAGCAGCAGACGTAGTCCCCGACCTCATCCATCTGCAGATCACGTTGGATCACTGAAAGGTCGGCCCGGACAAAAATCGCGCCACGACTAGTCCGTGCACCAGGCTCAGACACAACGGTGAGGTAGTTTGAGAGACGAAAGTCTGCCCTAATGCCACACTCTGAAATGCACAGAACCAGGAATTTACGGCGCCGCACGAACTGGCGACAGTCAGATAATAGTGAGTTTTAGCACACCGTTGGTAAGGTTATCGTTCCTATCGGAGCCAATCACAGTCGCGTGTGACTCAGAATCTTGTCCACTGATTGGTTCCGGTTGATACGGTTCGACGCAAGCCACGTTATCAATGGTTTCCTAAAACTCTCTAATTTCGAGGGCAATCTGCGTGAATTCCATTGAAAGATCGTGGCTGTCTGGTAGCGGGCTAGTGTAATGCGACGGCGACCGTTATTCATTGTACGTAGAAGGGGATGGGCCTTTGCATAGGAGGGGTTCATGGGCAAGCACAGCTTGGACCGCAGGTATGTCTGCTGCTGTTGGGAGCTGCATACTATATTCTACCCCTCTGATTTCGATCGGAAATTTGTAGTAAGAATGATGATTTCATAGGCTTTGAAATTGCTCGCTTTCATTCTGTTCGTCCGACTTCAATTGCAAATCTGTAGTGAAACTTATATGTCACGCATAATAATTATTGCTAGCTATGATTAGTATTACTTGTTCCAACATGTTAATAAATTTTGTTACACCTGTCAGTACTCTGTGCTGGTTGAAAAGGATCCTTGCATACGTATGTGAGATGAGTTGGTTGAATTTCAATCATCCATCAGGATGATATAAATTCAACTGCAATTGATCAGCAGGATGAAATATTTTTGAGTGTAACAACTGCGTATGTCTATTTTTTGCATGTCGGCGAGCAGGTGTGGGCAGGGAGTTGTTGCGTAGGGTCGTACGGTGTAGATTACATGATTCCTCCTTTAAAAAATATTTTCAAGTATACATCTGTGCATTCTTTGCATGTTGGCGCGCAGGTGTGTGAAGCCAGTACGTCGGCTTGCGGGGTATATCGACGTCACTGTCGCTCCTTTGCAAATTACTTGCTGTACACAGCAGATGATGAAAGTAAAATACTTAGGTCTGTAGCGCGCACTGTGATTACTTTTGTGCTTCATCAGTGCCTCGAGCACATCATGCGGACATCAGGCCTTAATATCGCAATTGCAATGTGCTCCCTAAAGTCAATAATTAAAAAGTTGATTAAAATATCTTCGTTAATTAGTCCTCTAATTGAGAAAAAATACGGTTTCCTAGTAGCAGCCTCGTACGTCGAGTAATCCAATGACAAGAGTAAAAGTGTCCTAAGGCAACTCCCCCTTTTATGAAAATTTATTGCAGATAAAAAGAAACCCCCTGTATAATTATGTTGCCGTATTCACATTTTCAATTTTTTTCCTCAGCTTCCTAGTCTGGTGATCTGTGATAATTGCCTGATTCTCAATGTCTTCCTTCGTACATGTTATGGGCCACAGTCTTGCAGCAGTGTAAAGACTACTTTTATACCGTTTTTTATTCTTTTTCTCAGGGATACTTGCAAGCAGTTGTTTCTGAGAATGATTGAGCAAGTTGTAAGCAAATGTGTATACACCTATATTATATTCCTTGCTGGCAAGTTTATTTCAGTATGTCATTCAGTGCTTTAGTCCAGGCATCTGTGATAACCGCTATATCAGTTCACTATTTACATCTTCTTGGCACTTATTTTGTTCTTTTGTTTTTTACCTCTGTGTTCAGGCACAGGCTTATATCTGCACATCTGGTGTTACTTGTCAGTGCATAGATTTTATCTTTTCTCAACAGTGTATAACAAAGCTGTTCCACTGTTGCTTTGTCATGCTTGTCATGTACCTGCTAGTCAAATGCATAAATTTTATCTGTTCTCAGCAGTGTATAATTAGCTGTTTCATTGTTGTTCTGTCAAACATGCCTACTTGTGAATATAACAGTCTTGTGCACCTCCAAATGTTTCAGCAGGTTTCTTGAATTTCATTACGCATGTGAAACCGCAAAGACACGGCGCGCGCGCCCGCGGAGGCTGGTGAAACTATGAGCGGGAGAAGTAGTGAGAGAGGAATAACGAGAGAGAAGGGAGGGGGGGAGGATAGCGAAATGAGCAGCGGGAGGATCACGTGGATAGATGGATGGATGGATACTGTGGCTTTTCCCTTTGGAGCGGGCGGTAGCTTGGCCACCTGTGGTTTAACACGTGGTTTTGAGCGTCAGCGCGATCTATTGAGAGCGGCGTGCGAACCAACTACCCCATGCACCCTCCACTCTTACACTCCTCCTCGCCATTACCGTTGCAGGAGCTACAGCTGTGGAGGCCTGAGGAAGTGACACGATCTTGGGTCGGCGCTAACAGTGTGTCTCCGCGAGACATCAGTGTTCCACGGCGAATGCGCCACCTGTGGAGGCCGCAGTGCAAGCCAGCATGTACATATACAAAGGAAAAATAGCCGAATAGGCGAAAGAATAAATTTTTAATATATCTGTCCATCGTGAGCGACCGCGTTGGGTCGTGGGGTCAACGCGGGGGTCGCAAGTGTCTGTCGTGTGTGGTAGACCATACAACTGGCGTGCGGCTAATTCACCGTGCATTTCCTTCGACACTATCTTATACTACTACATACGAACGACAAAAAAAAAAAGAGAGAGAGGAGGGAAGAAGAAGCATAACGTTGTCATATTCCGTTTTGATTTGTGCATGTTATCTGCGACAGCAAGCCTATAATAATGAGGTGATAATAATAATGAGAGAAGAGCCTCAGAACGAGGGACGTCGATATTTCGAACAGAGTCTCCTCTTCTTCTGGTCTAATAATGGATAGGAATTTAAAATAAAGGTAACCTCAAGTATAAAATAAAGGTATAATAAGTTTACCTCTCTGTTCAAGGCAGCCAGGAAATCGTTACGCGCATTCCAAATTCGAGTTAAGCGGAAGCTGGGAGGACGACATTTAAGCCTAACTGCCATATTCTCGCGCTGCTCTCAGCGCTCCGTAAGCCAAGTGCGCTTCAACAAGCCGTCAGTAAAATTCCTTGTTTCCGTAGGGAGGTCCGTGATGTGTTCTGGTGGTTGTAGCTGATCCCAATGACGTCTGACAAGCAAATGCTCAACAGCAACAATGTTTAATTACACTATACAGGCACGGCATACACATAATACACAAGGCACGTACACAAGGCATGTACAACGCAAAGGGTTACGAAATAAGAACTCGGTGGGGTAGAAGGTGACGATGAGGTCCCAGACCTTCGGTGGCGAGAGTCCCCGCTCGAGCTGTCCGAAATTTGCATGCGCCCGCTTAAAAGGGCGAAAAATGGCCGCTGCCCCTCGCATGCCTGCTCCAATGAAAACACCCAAATGAAACAGAAACCAACTACTTAATTGGACAATTAACTGGGTTGGTCACATGAAACTACCCGCCCAGGCTTGGTCTCAATCCCGTAATCCTGTACGCCATCTTGAACATGTTTTAGTTTCCACAGTGGTTTCGGCTTTAGAGATTAGCTCTGGCCTCTACAAAGGCTCTGGCTCCAAGTGGGTCACGGGCGCCGCAGGTGGTGAATGTTACGTACAAAAGCCATTCATGTCGCTCCCGCAGACGGAGATGCGAGATGGCCGTCGCTGTCGGAACCCTTACCCTTTACCCTTACACCCTCTCTTACTGGTTCAGTCACGCAACTGTCTTCGTTGTACGATCTGACTGTCTCTTATGACGAATTCCAAACGTGAGACAGCAGAATGGGAGACAATCGTCCTTGAAAGGCGTTCTCTTTTTAAAAAAATCCTGAAACGAGCACGTACGTTGAAATATCCATCGGCGAATTTTCATATGCAAATGAGCTGAAACCGAAACCGCCGCGTGGATCAGGAGCACAGGGAGGACAGCGCTCATCCCATGCCAGAGGGACATGTGCTTTGGAGCGACGGAGATGATTGGAGTAGGTGCTGATCTGCTAGCCAGATCAACCGCTTTGCACCACCACCACCGCTTTGCGGCACCAGCTCGCGTGGCTTATAGTCAAAGAAACCTAGTCCGTCAGCTCTCAAAATATTACTGCGCCGCAGATAGGATGGCTGGATACAGAGAGGTCATGCTCGCTACTCCGCGAGATAATGTAACCTAGAGTCACTGTATACTGTATACAGTGACTCTAATGTAACCCATCATACTCACTCTGCTTCCGTATTGGCTGTTAAGACTGCCCACATGACACTACGCTGCGTGGTGGCGCTGCAGTATTTCTCTTGGCGCGCTATTGCGCCTCCTTATCTCCAACGGCGTATGTGGAATTGATGGACTAGATTTCATTTTCCTTCTTAAGTTGAATACGACTATAGTGGTTAGCGTGCTGGCCATTTCGCGTCGAGAATGGGAGGTACCCGGGTTCGAATCCCGGTGCCGGTAGTGATGTCTGGGGTTTTTCCTGGGTTTTATTCAGACGGCTGTCAGACATGTGTCGGCACAGTTCCCTTCGAAGTCGGCCCAGGACGCACGTTCTCCCCAGGGCGTTAGTCGTGACGTTGCCTACCTCCGTCACCACCACCGCTTTGCGGCCCCAGACAAGCTCATGGGGCTTGTGGTTTCGTCTCATTTGCATAGCAAAATCCGGCTATGGATATTTCAGTGTGCATGGCTCGTTTCTATATTTTTCAAAGACGGAATGGATTTCAACGAGGATTGTCTCCCATTCTGCTATAGTACCTCACTTTTGCCCGAAATCCCCTAATTAAAGAGTTAGTTAGTGAATTTTAAGTAATTGGTCATCTTGTAGTTACATACTGTCTCCGAGAGGATGTCCGCTTAGCGGTTTAACTCAACTGCAAAGCAGTGTGTCGAACCGAACGGTTTTTCGTTCCGGCTTTCGTTTCAGTTAAAAGTAAACTGTTCAGTTCCGGTTCAGGTCCGGTGTAAAATAAATAACGAAACCGGTTCGAACCGGTTTAGTTTCACATGGTGTAAGGAGAATTGGTATCAGCGAAAATAATCCCCTTTATTCTTTCCAATAGAAAGAGAAATAAAGAAAATGGTTACAAAGACCTACAACGTGGCTTATAGACGAAAAGAAGGAGCCCGTCTCGCGCTCTGGCACATTGTTGTAATGTGAGGTTTCTGGAGTTTCCTACCCAAACACCGATGGATGCCATGCACTGTGCACTTGAAGTCTTGCGTTACGTACCCTTGAGGGCCAAATAGTTCAATTTTCCATTTGAACCGAAAACACATTTTCGGTTTCCCTCCGGAGCATAAAATTTTGTTTCGGTTTTCGTTGTGTTCCGGTTCGCCCAAAAATAACGTTTTTTTTTTTTCCTTTGTTTTCGGTTCAGGTTTTCTGTTCTCTCCGGAACCCTGCTGGCAAAGACGACATCCAACAACAACAACAACAATTATATTGTGACGATGAAGTGGGGAGGTTTTTCACGACATTCAAGTTGCTGTCATATAATTTTTAAAAAATCTGTTGCGTTTCAAAAAGGCATTGCGTTAAAACAAAAACAAAAAAACGTATAATTATTTATTTGCAAGTCACCGTAACACTTGTCATCTTGTCTCTTATGGGGCATTGGGAGATATGTTGTATTTGGCCAGATATATTTTGAAACCAAACCAGGGAAGTCGGTAGGAACTGTCGAAGATAGCTGTTCAATACATATTTGCATGCTAGTTTACGTTTCGGGAGATTTCGATTACTATCAAGATGTGAAAAAAATGCACGTGCACCCTTTATGCTTTCATGAAATTTCGATCTAAAGTTGAGATTTGTGTTATACCCGTACCACACGAGCACAAAAAATGACATGGTGGTCTAATGTCATTGCGGTCTCCGAATGCTACGATTTACGAAGGTTGTTCACCGTCACACCAGCTCCGGTGGCGCAGCGGTAACGCGTGCGCTTGGAGACTGGGAGGTCCGCGGTTCGAATCCGGTTCCGCGATTCCGCGGTTCGAATCCGGTTTTTCCTGCGTTTCCCTCAGATGTGTAATAGGCGTATGCCGGCACAGTTCCCCTGAAGTCGGCCCATGGACGCAGCTATCCTCCCCCCGAGCGGATTCCGCTCGGTCTTCCACTTCACCCTTTCCTCTCCTCCTCTCCACCACCTTTCCCTTCCCGAGAAACATGCCGCCTAATCAGGAGAGGCAGACCTCTCGGGCTCCTCCCAACGACACACCTCCTCCTCCTCCTCCTCCTGTTCACCGTCACCTTACCCTTTTTTTTAATGACATTAAACGCCGTCATAAATGACGCGACCCACTCCCCAAAGTACAATGTATGCGATTCGCAAATTAGAGGTAGCTTACAGGTCAAAATGAATTTAATATTTTGAAACGCAATAACATTATTAAGTAAAAAAAGAAGCCGGAGCGCTTTGCCTGCACGTATCGTATATGAGTCAACTTAAACGTCGCCTTACCTGCACCGGACAGCTGCTTCGGCCTTATTGGGTCATTGTCAGAAGTGCGCGGGTAGGTAACATTTGAGTAGGCGGCGTCAGAAAGTTAGGCTCTCACCCTGACGGGAGGGTATCACGTGCGGCAATCCAGAAGATGTGGGTTCGATCCCTACAGCTGGCTAACCTTTTCAGTGACTTTCATCGTTCATCGTTGATTTCTTAGGCAATTTGAGGCTTTGTTTGTATCTGTCCCCTCTATGTTGTTCCAGCCTCAGAACATCAGTTTATCTCACGTCTTACGTGACATTCTGACGCCACCCACTCAAACGTTGCCTGCCTGAGCGCTGCAGACGATGGCCCAATAAGGCGAAACAGCTGTCCAGTGCTGGTATGGCACCAGTGCCGGATTTACAGTGGTGGGGGCCCGGGACAGCGTACATGATGGGGGCCCTTCTGCACGATTAGTACTTTTCATGGTGCTTCCTGAGTGTAAATTATGGTCATACAGATGCCTGACCTTGGTGCGAATATTCCGTGCGATATACAGGATGTCCCAGAAAACGTGGCATTGAATTATAATAAAAAAAAACTACGCCACCTAGAATCATGCGGTCAACGGCATTTATTCTTACTATGTTTTTGCCAACTCCTGATGTGAATGTCATGTATCGTAAGTTTAATTATGTAAATATTTGCGAACTGAACTCGGAAATTTGCCAAGTAAAGGTCACTGTTTTACCCCACCAATATGAAGAGCGTGCCGAATTCACTCAAGTTCGTGATAATTGACAGTGATATTCACGAGCTATCCCATCGGAAAAAATAGCCGAACATCATGCTTGTGGTAGCACCGCACCATAACGTGCGACGACTTTTTGAACGCAATCGCTCTCAGACCGACGAAAGGAGGTTCCAAACCCAGCCCACAGAGTGATAGTAGAAAAAGTGACAGTTCCTGAAATTTGGAGAGGGAAAGTGTGATCCAAGCGAAAGTCGGACGCGATAAGCCATACCTGTGTTATCTCTTTCTGCGATGCAGGTGTGGGCTGGGTTTCCAACCTCCTTTCGTCGGACTGACAAGGATTACGCTGAAAAATTTGTCGCGCGCTAGCTCCGTAGAGCATGATGTTCAGCTATTTTTTCTGATGGGATAGCCCCTGAATATCCCTGTCAAGTCAATTAGACACGCTCTTCACATCGGTGGGGTAAAAAAGTGACCTTTACTTGGCAAATTTCCGACTTCAGTTCGCAATAATTTACATAATTAGACTTACGTTACACGGCATTCACATCAGGAGGTGGCAAAAACCTAGTAAGAACAAATGCCGTTGACCGCATGATTCTAGGTGGTGTAGTTTTTTTATTATAATTCAATGACACGTTTTCTGGGACACTCTGTATACGTATATGAAAAAGTTCAATGTCCAGCAGTTAGTTCGTTTATTACCACACAGCTTCCAGAAAGAGTACAGGGTCGGACACACATAAGCGTATCGCGGGAGCGCATGACCTGCAAGTATGCCAGCGCCGCGCAACGGATGTTCCTGGGTTTGAGACCTCGCGCCTAGCGAACATTCGCCACCTCTCGGTTGGGTCCGTCATTGCTCTCGTGGCGCCGGCGGGCGGGGAGACCCACCTGCTGTTACTATTCAATTTCTGCTGACGATGTTTTGATGAGTGCGTGGCGCGGTGTAATCTTTTACGACATGACCGTCTTATCGGGATCAAGAAGGAAAGTGAAACAGACGGATGTGATGACATACGATGCATCCTTCGCAAACGAACAGATAACTATACATTACAATAAATGCAAGTATGCCACGACATGCGCCTGTTTCACTTTTCTTCTCGATTCCGATAAGACAAAGATTACGTCGCGCCACGCACTGATCAAAACATCGTCAGCAGAGATTGAATATCAACAGCAGGTGGGTCGCCCCGCCCGCCGGCGCCACGAGAGCAATGACGGACCTAACCGAGAGGTGGCGAATGTTCGCTAGGCGCGAGGTCTCAAACCCAGGAGCATCCGTTGCGCGGCGCTGGCATACTTGTAGGTCATGCGCTCCCGCGATATGCTTATGTGTGTCCGACCCTGTACTTCACATTAGCTTTTACAGTGAACATCTTTTAAGATCTTCTATCTACTATCTTGCAACCTATTCAAGACTACATTTCGCTGCTAGCGCACACTGGAACCTTCGTTGACTTCCTTACTCAAAAATCGTTAATGAGCTCTGCAAAATGAAGCTGTTTAAGAATGTCCCTTTGCATAGGAGTGACAATGTATCTGCCGTGCGTCATAGTTGCCCGATGACTGTTCTTTATGAGCTTCAGTATCGAAAATGAGCGCTCACAGGGACTGCTGCTAACCATCACACTGAGATCTATATGAAGAGCAACCTCTACATAAGGGAAAACTTCCTTCACTCCATTCTCCATGATCAGTGCGTAGAGGAAAGATTCTTGGCTGCCGACCTCGTCTTGCAAAAATGCCTTAGCACAGAGGCTGAACTCATACCTCCAGGATGCAGATTTCTCCAAAGAGAAACCGAACCAGGGCGATAGCTGTTCATACGCGGACAGCCGTTGATCAAGAGAAGCTAAATTGATTAGAGGGCGGGAGAAAGTTCTTTCTCCGGAACTTCTATGAAGGGTCACTAAACCGTGCTTCAGTGGCAGTTACGTAGCCTATTGACGTCAGCCTGTACACTGGATCGTCAATTGCGCTTTATTACTGCAGTAAATTCCCTCGTTCCAGGTACATCTTCCCCAACCATGCGCTAGTGATCGAATGCTTCACGCCTTCAGGTCAAAGCATGTTCAGGTCGCTGTTCAGGTCTATCTGTGGGCTTTGTAACGTTTTGCTATTCTTGTCCACTCTGTCTAAAATATCGTCCCAAAACAGCGCATGAATTCCCAAGTCAATGACACCATTTCATCTCGATTGCTAGTAACGTACACTCTAAGAAAAAATGTAGAATTTCCTACCCAGGCTGGTAGAAATATATGTTCTACTCTGTAGTTTGTTTCTACTCTGCAGTTATGCCCGAAACGTAAAACAGGTTTGAGTAGAAATGTGGTTGCAATGCATCTCTACCGAGATGGGTAGAAAATTCTACCTTTAACGACGTTTAAAGACGTAATAACTTTTTAAAGAAAGACAGTATCCCCTGACAGTTCACGCAACATCCGCCCTACAGGACCACCGTGTTTTCGGTACTGGAACGGGCTGCTTTGTTGAGCAGTCGCCGGACACCGTTGTGGTGAGGTCGCTCATCTCCTGTGTCTTCGTGTCTATATCTTTGTGTCTATGCGTGGATGCTGTAAAGAACTCGTATACTTGCTCGAGGTAATCTAAAATGGCAACAGCAGCATGTCAGCACCCGGCAGCTAATTTTGCCACCAGATTCAGACAGTGCCCTGAGCAAGGAACCCACGTAGCCAGGTGCTTTTTCTGTCGTACTCACGCTTGAAGACCTTTGTACGTTCTACTCATGGACGCAGCATTGTCGTAGGACTACCCTGCCTTTCCTGATGTTTATGCCATGCGCGTCGAATAAGCTTCGAGCATGTCTTCATCATTATGCCCCTGGTTATGCATGAACCGTACACGATGGAAAGCAACTGCTCTCAGGCTGAAACACACAACATTGTGTGCTTCACCTTGAGGGTTGTGTTAACACGAGCCACCAGGGCGGCATGGTCAAGTGGGTTAAGGCGTCTCGCTCGTTGGTGTCGTGCTGACTGGGAGGTGGTGGGTTCGAATCCTAGCACCGGCTGTGCTGTCTGAGGTTTTCCCTGGGTTTTCCGAATACTTTCCAGTCGAATGTCGGCACAGTTCCCCTGAAGTCGGCCCAGGACGCGTACTAACCCCCCCACTCCTTCCTGCTGTCCTCTCTTTATCTGTCCTCATCTGTACGCCGCTCATAGCCATAGTTGTTTTGCGGCGCTAACACGAAAGTAAAAAAAAAAAATGTTAACACAAGCCTCAAGGTTCCTAAGAACATGAACAACTGAATTATGGCATATCTTTCTACAGGGATGGGCATAAATACTTTTTTTGAGTGTTTAAATATAAATACAAAATACTTTGTTGAAAGAGGTATTTAAATACTCTGCATAAATACTTTTCAACATGAGTATTTAAATACAAATTATAAATACAGTATTTAAATACCCTAACTACTACCATAAATACTGTGAGGAAAATGTCATCTGGAATTACAAAAATAACGATGATCATAACAACAAATCAGCAACGAACAATAGCATTTATTTTTTAGATTATCATGGCAAATTTAATACTAGAAGTTTCTCGAATATTGCATCTTAGGCATCTTCTGTTCGGCCGTACAATCAGATTGGCAAAGGAGAAGAGCATCTCCACATGTGCCGATGAACAAATGCTTACAACAGTGAAAAACTTACCATCTAAAAATTTTTGTCGCATGCGCATGGTAGCGCAAACACTGCATAACTGCGCCCGAAACTCTCTCTTCTTCCCGAAAAGTCGAATGGAGGGCAACTTTAAGATATGAGTCAGTATATATTGTATTTAGGAGTATTTACAAAGTATTTACAAGAATAAATACCCAAAAATTGGTATTTAAATATAATTATAAATACATTTTTCAAGTCTGTATTTAAATACAAAATATAAATACATGTATTTATATTTTAAATAGTATTTTAATTACAATGTATTTAAATACTGCCCATCCCTGCTTTCGACTGGGGTGGTATTTTCCAGGTGCACTAAAGTTCTTGCTCCATATGTGGTTTTGGCGAGAACCCAAAACCGTATCGTTTGGAGAAGAAACAGTGACAATTTCATGACAATGGCAAATGACAAATTTCGTCACAATGGAGGCCCCTTTTTGGTGGGGGCCTCGGGGCATGCGCCCCGTTTGCCCCCCCCCCCCCCTCCTCCCTTAAATCCGGCACTGTATGGCACGTTTGAGTTGTAAACCCAATAACATTAATTGAGTTTTATATGAATCAGTTTTATGTCTAACATTTTAGTGCCCGTGTAGCGCGAGTATTACTTTGGCTCGTAAAAGTGGTTTATTTCTTCCTTTTTTGAACGGGGGGGGGGGGGGGGTAACGTTGGGTATCCGAGCGCTCTGCCTAGCTAGACTGGCGCGGCACCTTGCGAGGGAAGTGGGAGGAAGGGGAAGGGAGGTTCGTTAACTTATTTGCTGGTAAGGACCATGGACTTATAGCCATCCTTGAGAGTCGACGACGGCTATGTATTTTGTAATTGTGTTAAGTGAATTGTCCAAAATTTCAGACGTTGAAGGGATAGCGAAAGTACATAAGGATTCGTCTACAAGGGTACGTCCAACATGTATGTTGCGACTACACTCTTAAAAAAAAAGGGTGGAGCAGCTACACCTTTTTGAAGGTAATAGTTGTCGCATATGTTGTTCCTAAAAGGTTGCAAAGTTCCACCTGCTACGTCACTCTCTGCCACGAATTATAGGGTTACCGCTTCTGATTCGGTGAGCGAGCGGGACGTACGACTTTTTGTAGCAATTTGGATATATGATAATTGCTTTTACCACCCTTTTACACCCTTTATCAGAAGCTATGTTGACCTAGGTGGTAACTGTAGAAGTTACCACCTTTTCACACCCTTTTTTCTAAGAGTGTACGTCCCCTATGGAAATAAAGAGTTGTTGACAGACCTTTATAGCAATACTGAAAAGCACAAGTCGGCGGTGACAAATCGTATTTTTTTTCCGGGAAATGTCGTACATGTTCACTTCCATGGTACTATTTATACTTCCTTCGTCCTTATGCGATAAAAGAGGGCAGCCATGGACGCAACCAGCGAATAACCTTATTCGTTTTACTTACATGTAAGAATACGTTTACCACATACCCTGGATCAATGACTCCTTAACGCGGTGGAACTCAGTGCTGTTATAAGACAGGCCCCAAAATCCATCTCCAGCGAAGGTGATGAAGTTCTTCACTGTTCTCGGTGCAATTTTGCCGTATAGGTTGACAGTTATAACGCCTAGCTTCGTATCTCCGTGATGAATAACAAACCTGGCTTTATGAGTCACTTTTTTCAACCTGGAGTCAACCTGGAAGTGAGGGCGGAACAGCTGTTACTAGATGGTCTACAAATTATATATCATAAACATACACACAAGGTGAATACTCAACAGTGTGCAAGTTGCATCGTCCCTGTCCTTCCCGGGAGACAACGTTTTGCTTACGCCTAACCTCACGTTCCTGAACTAGCTTTTTGCGATGAAAGCAAGTTGCAGTTCCCACCCATATTAGAGAGTTTTAGCAGACCGTTGATAACGTGACTTGCGTCGAACTGTATCAACCGGAACCAATCAGTGGATAAGATTCTGTGTCACGCACAGCTGCGATTGGTTCCGATAGGCACGATAACCTTATCAACGGTATACTAAGACTCACTATTGTTCAACGAGACGGCACGGCCGAGAGGCACAGAGGGGAAATCTTACACGTATGCTAGCAGGACTATATCCTAGCAGTCCCGTATTAAAAACTGCAACTGAGCATGTACTGAATGAGAAATAAAAACTCCTATATTGAACATAAAAAGAGCATGCAATTCAAATGGTGTAGATTTGAAGCAGTTAGCGTTTCCTTGGGACTGAGGGAAGAGAGAGACACAAGACGAAGCACAAAGTACGGACGAGACTTTGTGTCCCGTCTTCTGTCCCTCTTTTCCCACAGTCTCAAACAAACGCTACCTTCTTCGAATCGCGTGTATGTGGCATTAAAATTTCGAACAGAATATTAAGAACAGTACCAATTAAAAATATCCCCAGCTTCTGACGTTAGGCCCCTCATTTACTTATATCAAAAACACATCTTAGTGGTTGTAGAAATCGCCATGGGAAAACAAAGTTTTATGTGGACCGTACAATGGCCCATCATGAGGTAATAAGACGTAGGTGGTGATGTAAACCCCAAGAAGATTAATTTTGCGGTCACACAGTTATCAGCGCCATCTACACTAATGAAGGCCTGATCGCTGATCGACGTGACGTAGTTATTCAGAGCGCGCCAATCGCACCCATGCTTTCGTGAAGGTCAAGTATAATTTCGCCAGACGATGCGGCACCCTGCGGCCCGTGCAACATGTCATCACACTGCGCAGACAAACCTTACGTGCAACATCACAGTACCATTATTGATGGAAGAAGGCGCACACTTATTTGTCTTTCGCTTGTTTTCGTTGAAGAAGAAGCGCGTGTAATCGTAGAATGGTTGCTGCCTCAGAAGGCCAACAGATACAGTAACATAAACGAGTCCCGTAAAATCAAGACGCCGTGTAATAGTGCCGAATGTATTCTAAAAATAGTAAGTGAAATCAGACAAAAAATGCATCCGTCCGTCCGTCCGTGGAGGTCTTCTTTGAAGCGTGCTTTCATTGCAGTACACACAAAGTATGCGGGGAAAGCAACCTGAGTGTCTATAACCGGCTCTCTCAGAGAGCAGTCGTAATATTGCTGCGCTGTTGCAAAGGAGCATGAAAGTGCCGGCCCCACTGGTTAGTGGCGCAGCCGGGGGGGATTTAACCCCCCCCCCCTTACCTCTAGGTAGCGAATTTGGGAGAGACTGCCACTGGTCTGCTTTTAGATGCACAGCTCGGGAAGAACATAATTTTATTTTTGTTTATTTATATGTTTCGCTGTACATGGCATACAGTGCGGGTCCACGGGACAAAAAGCAGCTCAGAGCAGCTTGACTAATGCATTGGGATTCAAAATGAAGAAGGCTGAAGTGACAAGCTCGCTTGGCGGTTCTCCTTTATACTCTGTAATGTACCAGGTAGTTCAATAAGAACAAGTTGAGTTGAGCGTGAACAAGACGGTCGTCACTTACTTTAGCCATCATAGGCATCTTCTCTACAGCATGGATTTAAACACCCCCGAAGCGCAAGTCACACCGCAGTTAACGAGCGCAACGACTCCGCCGGCGGTGACAACGCAAGAGTACTAGCCATCCGAACCGCAAGGAAACGTTTGCTCCGAGATCGAACGGTGTCGGCGCGCTGTGGAGGACGGAGAACTACCGTAGTGTGGACGTGTCGTCTGCTTTTACACGTTTATTTCGGTTTACATTGGCGCCGTTGCATCACTTTGAAAAGTTTGCACAGTGAATAATAAACAATGGAGCTTTCTATGGTTATTCTGCAAAGCTTTCATGTAGCACTCTACATTTCATCAGGTGACTGTCTGCTCTTTCTTGGCACCTGAAGAAATGTTGACTGCTACATGAAAGGTCCTGCGTAGAATAAACACATAAAGCTTCATTGCTTTGTATTCATCGTGCCTGTACCATTGAGGACGTGACTTGTTGAGGAGTGACATTTCTCTACTTTTAAAAGGTGGATGAAATTCAAGCAGTTCACGAAAAAGGCTCGACTCTGCTGTATTAAAAGTTCGATTCGCCATTATCGCAACTGCACAACGTGAAGTAAACTTCATTCAGACTCCCAACTTTGAACAAGAACTATTCCATGAACAAAAATCTCTGGCAGTTTCTCCGACTGATTTCTATAAGTAAGTGGTGCGTATATCTGGGACGTTCTGTGAGAACACTTTACCTTTTTATATATATAATTTGCGTAGTTCACTGATAAAGCGATACGCATATGGTCACGAAATAAACTTTGCAGTTGTTTCTGCGTCTCCTGCAACGTTTATATAGTACCATGCAATCCTGTGGTCACGTCCACGCCGATGCCTCCTCACTATGCCGATCAGCAAGACCGATCAGCATATAGTGAGCCATAGGCAAAGCAAACCGAGAAAGCCGATCGGCATAGTGAGGACGCACCTTTACAGACTCTTCACAGTGCTCTTTGATTGTGATTAGCGATGTTTGTGGACTCATTCGAATGAGTATTGCGGATTACTCTAGTATATTACTAAACGTAGTACTGTCAATACGCTTTGATAACCGCGGTATCGGAAGCGTTATCTGGAACATTGCATTCGGTACGATTGGCACAAATTGGTACCGATGCGCTTCTATGCGAAATATTGCTTTCCGTTTAACTTCTTGCGAATTACGCTGTCACTACCAGTGTTGGAAAATCGTAGGAACTGGGAAGCAAGTTAATTTTGATGCCATATCGGCCAACAAATTGCCACCAATGCTACCACATAACCAGCGTTGGGTAGGTGTAATAAACACAATAGAGAAAGACATCTTGCGTCTCCGTTCTTTTATCCCGTAGTCAAGAATGGGGAGAGGGTTGGGATGAAGCATCAGTAATATGGGAGATCGAACCATAACCCGACTGCCATCATTCAATTGCAACTGGGCGTTGTCAGGCTTGTGCTGTGTTTGTCCTTCTATGTTTAATTGCCTCAGCCACTATACAACATAACTCGACGTTCACACTACGACAATCACAATGAATTGCTTCCTGCGATCGCTAGTTACAAATATACATGGTACCAAATCAGTGCGTCCTGGTTATTAGACCTTCGTCATAGTGGTTATCACAGAACACTGATCATTGTTTTTTGTCTTTTTTCTTCTTCTTCTTGTTCTATTCAGGTATTTTTTCGGGTACTGACGCTTATCCTGAGCAAGACAGACTACGTATTTTGGCAATATATATATATATATATATATATATACAAATACAAAAATGAGCAAATGCTCCATGGCTGCACGTGAGGCATATGTTTACAGTTCAAGCGTGCCACAATCCCAGCTGTGGACGGCCGTTTCGAGCTTCTTGGCTCTCATCGGCACAGCGTAGGGATGTGACACGCTCTTGGGTCGGCACAAACACTGTGTCTCTGCAAGACATCAATGTTTTGCAGACATTACACCCTGGAACATTGATGTCTTGCACAGACACAGTGTTTGTGCCGACCCAAGAGCGTGTCACATCCCTACGCTGTGCCGATGAGAGCCAAGAAGCTCGAAACGGCCGTCCACAGCTGGGATTGTGGCACGCTTGAACTGTAAATATATATATATATATATCTTTTTTACCATTTCCCATAAACATCTCCCGGCATTATAACGCTCTCCGTCCCTTCTATACATTCAAACCCTCGATTTATGAACGATTACCGAGAAAGTCTCGTTTATATATCAAGGATTAGCTGTACAAGTATAGTTTTAACGTTCTCTATGCCAGATCTGAACAAGGGATCTTCGTATGGTATATAGGTACTGCATGCGTTCCCTATAGGTGCACCGCTCAAATCGGATAATCCAAAAAGCAACGGACAATGCAACGCAATGCTTGTCCGTCGCGTTCAGAGAAAGAGACATAAAGTTTCTTCACCAAGTGCCGAAAAGAAAGTCAAATACTGTTAAGTACTATAATATTAATATTAATAGTAATATTTGCATACCTCTGTTTGACCGTACGCCTTGGTCACATATAGTGCTACACAAATGACCAAAATTAAAACGTGCACCATGGTACGGGACATCACGCACGGATTCGTAAACAAGGGCCAACGCTGTGTGCGTAAGCAAGCTCCGTAATCAGCGAGGATACTGCAGAAAGTCACACTCGTACCTCAAGTAATTGGCAGAATGTCTGACCGGAAGTAGACGCTCGTTACTCATTATAGTTATTTCGTATTTGGCTAAACTTTGCGATGGTTACAGATGCGCGACTCGTAGATTGCAGCCCTTTATTGTAGGCTCAAACTGCACGTTGCACGCAGGTGTGGAAGGAAGTGAATTAGGGCTGTACAATTGAGTGCAATTGCCCGCCAACAAATAAAATGCGTCTCCTCAAAAATCCATTATGTTCAAACAGGAAGTCTCATTTCCTTTCGGACTCGCTTCAGAGAATAGGATACACAGACGGAATAGTATACTTACCCTTTACTGGGAATGGTATCCCAGGAGACCTCTTTACTATGCCATACTCTTAAGCCGTATGGCTGTTTTGTCATGTTTCTCCCACACCTTGAGTGTAATAAAGTGCTGTCTATCTATCTATCTATGACCAGAACGATCGCCAACTGCCAGGGCACAATTAGAGCTCGGAATCCCGAGCCGTTTTTACAATCGCGGGAGCTGAGAATTTCGAAATGGGCATCCCGGGACGGGATCGGATATATGTGCAACTGTCTCCACGAGGCCGAACACGACTGTAACCACTTGCGCATCTACGATACTGCATGCAAATACCAATACAGCGCGCGTTTCCTACCTATATTGTGCTTTGCTCTTTTGGTTCCTCCATTTCACCCATTACCACCAGCAATAGGGTTGACTTTCGCGATGAAGCTCCCCAATCATACTCACAAAATAAAGTTGTTGTTCCTCCTTTGTTCCATAGTAACTATACTATCGTGTTCTGGTACGGAGTAGCCGAATCTATAGTTTTCCAGAAAGGCTGTCTTCATTTTTACCTTTTCACTTTTAAATCAACTTATTGATTAGAGAGATGGGCTTCTGCAAAATTTTGTGCAATCTCGCAGATCATAAGAATCCTTGTGATTTCGTGAGAGTTTCAATGTTATACCTGATGGCTGTTCTCGTGGCATAGTGGCCAGTCGGCTATAGAACGGTGCAGCAAACAACAACTTTATTTCGAGACGATGAATGGGGAGTTTCATCGCCAAGGGCGATACTCTATTCTATTGCCGGTGGTGATGTGAACCGTGCAGCAATATGTTGCTGTTGTGTACCAATAACATTATCAGCACCAATATGTGTGCTAACTTGTTATATATTCCCCAAGAACACACTGTCATCCCAGGGCTATCCTAAGGTTGTCATGGGGACAGGAATGACATCCCTGGGATATCAAAATCTGATCCTCAGAGTATCATAATACTGCCACTTTGGCATATGAGATGACGCCCCCGAGGCTGTCCCTCGCTCATCATCAGGGACGGATTTAGGATGGTTTAAGTACACTCGGGGAAGAAGGCTTTCTCTCAATTCCCTGCTTTTGATTTGCTTAATTTTGCTCTTTCTGGCACGTACATGCGCCAAGTGGTTATGGGAGTTACGTCAAATTCCAATGACACTAAAGTTATGGCAGCATTTTTATTGCTCCAGTGTGAAACAGAATCTTGTCAGGGGCACTAAGTCCAAGAAACCCTCGCATTGCCAACTGTAGGGTGGGACAAGTCTAAGCTTGCCCACCTCGAAACCCACTCCGAAAGGTACTAGAATTCTTTAGAAAAAATCTTCCCGGAAACAATACCGCAAGCGATGCTGCCCCGACGACCGTTTTACAGGCCGCGCATTCTAAGACACGGCCCACCCGGGGGCGGACCGCGTTATCAAGGGGCCCTTCTCGAAATATGAAGGACCGGCTCCCTTTCGCCTCCCTCCACCGCGAAAGAACGAAAGATCAATACGCGGATTTGAAGGGAGACCAGAGCATGTCCTAGAATTCTCTTTCGAAGCCAAAACAGATACCATGTATTGCTCATAATGCGACCCTCCGTAAATTCGAGAGTCCTGCTCGTCAGCGACACAAAACGAAGGGTGAGACTGTGGCTGACAACTCTTACCCCCTACAAAGAAGAAGAAGAAGGGTGAGCTGTCCATGTTTCTTTACATTACGCAAAGAAATAATACAAACAGTGAGAAATTGATTGGAGTATTAGATCTGCATCATTTCAAAGTCTATGTTTATTACTCCGTTTGGTTTGAGAGATTCAGGTAAAACCTTTGATAGTCAAAAGCAGTGCCACAGAATAGCACAATTCTGTCCTTTTCACGAGAAATCCTCCATGTGTCATAGACGGCCATCCTTTCTAGAGGCAGAGAAGTTTACGCTGGGCCACCCTTTATTTAAGAAAAATATCAATCGGGTCCCAGGATCGTCCCAAAAACAAAACAAATGTGTTTAGGGAGTCTGAGCAGGTAAATACTTCTCGTCCCGCTAGCTACCCACAGGGACGGGCACAGCACGTTCCTGAATGACTCTTCACGGACAGTCCGCGAGTGTTATCCCTGGGACGTTCTGGGGACGAAGGACGAGGACACGATGACACTGTGGGGACATCCTGAGGACCGTGTGTGTTGTTGGGGTTTCGTTCACTTTAGCATAGGATAAAAATCTACTCCAGCTTCCTTTTTATTTCGAGACCCTTCTGCATTAACTTTTGTCTGCATTTCGGCGTCAGCTCTGTGTCACTATCGTCAGAGATGACTGATTGATTAATTGATTGATTAATTTGAAGGAGAACTAAAATGGAGATTTCGGTAAAGAGGTGGCTGTCCTATCGCAACGCCCGCTCCTTGCACCACGCAGGGGGTGTTGTTTCCAATGCAGCCCCCAATAGACGGATTATCTCCGATGAATAGAAGGATTACCCATTGTTTAGGGAACACCACTAGAGGGCGCTACGAACGACGCCTCACCACTAGGGGCCGCTGCTGTCGCATTCCGCGGATGACGTCATTGCTCCTTCGGGGAGCATGGTGAGAGATAGCGGGAGGCATTGGATGGCGATGCGAAATAGAGCGCCCCCTTGTGCAAGGCTGTGGTGGCGCTGCGGGCGACAGGACAGACGCTCTCGGTGGCGGCTCTCCACGGCGTTGTTATGGTCTCGTGACCGCGATACGCGGCGTCGGCGGCAAAGGGTTTTGGGTCCAGCGTTGTGTACGAGTCTTTGAGCGAGTTTATATTAATCTCACTCCGTTTATTGTTCAACTGATGGTTGTTGTTTGAGAGCTCAATTGCTATGCTGTGAGATTGTGGTGTACGACACGCATATAAGGCATACGACAATATAAATAAATACGTATAAACAAAAGGACGTGCACGATAAATTACGCCACATTATTATAGCTTCCCGTGTTGCTACACTTTGCATTATAAAGGCGCTTTCGCGAACCAGTCCGTTCACAAACAGCTGTGTGCATCCCGTCATGTATATATTAGACTTGGATACTTTCCTTCTAATTGCCTAATAACGCTTTTGCGACTCGAGCGCGTATATTATTTTGGTGATGGTGCATATGTTCAGACAAGAGCGGAGGAAAGTTGTTCCCCCTATTTGCTTTATGTATTTATTCACTTCAGTATATCACTCTCACATACTAGTTTAAATTTAATTAGCGATTAGTAATACTGCAGTATATGCAATTTAGCACACTACAGTGCTGTAAGATATATTGTAAGCACCTTGGCTGCAGAATCACTGGGTGGATATCTGTAAAATTTTAGTGCCTTCTTTTCTGTGGTGGTCACTGTCACTAATAGTGATTCAGTTAAGTGTTGTGGCAATTCCAATGTAAACAGTCATCTGCTATATTGGAAAGTGTGTGATTATGGTCAAACAAGTCTCAATAAACATGATACCTTCTACAATAATAGAAATTTCAAAAACACGTGGCCTGCCTTATTGTTGCTCATGTTAGACCGGTGTGTTCATGACACAATACTGGCTCAGATTTTGATTCGATATCAGGTGTTGAACACTAGATGCCCAGCACATTGAATATAAAAGGTATGGAAATGGCTGAGAAATTTTAAAAATACCTAGATGAGCATAACAAATGTGCAAGATGGAACAGCGGTTTGCAACTTGTTGACATGTGGTCTGCCCTTTTGTTGCTCATGTTACACCGGTGTGTTCATGACCCAATGCTGGCTCATATTTTGATTCGATATCAGGTGTTGCACACTAGATGTCCAGCACATTGAATATAAAAGATATGGAAATGTTTGAGAAATTTTAAAAATACCTAGATGAGCATGACAAATGTGCAAGATGGAACAGCTGTTTGCAACTTCTTGACATGCCGTCTACCTTATTCTTGCTCAAGTTACACCGGTGTGTTCGTGACCCCATACTGGCTCATATTTTGATTCGATATCAGGTGTTGAACACTAGATGCCTAGCACATTGAATATAAAAGATATGGAAATGGTTGAGAAATTTTAAAAATACCTAGATGAGCATGACAAATGTGCAAGATGGAACAGCGGTTTGCAACTTGTTGACATGCCGTCTACCTTATTCTTGCTCAGGTTACACCGGTGTGTTCGTGACCCCATACTGGCTCAGATTTTGATTCGATATCAAATGTTGCACACTAGATGTCCAGCACGTTGAATATAAAAGCTATGGAAATGTTTGAGAAATTTTAAAAATACCTAGATGAGCATGACAAATGTGCAAGATGGAACAGCGGTTTGCAACTTGTTGACATGCCGTCTACCTTATTCTTGCTCAGGTTACACCGGTGTGTTCGTGACCCCATACTGGCTCAGATTTTGATTCGATATCAGGTGTTGCACACTAGATGTCCAGCACGTTGAATATAAAAGCTATGGAAATGTTTGAGAAATTTCAAAAATACCAAGATGTACATGACCTACTGACATGATCGTTGCAACTGCAATAATCTTCATGCTTTCCTTATTGCAAATGTGTTTGACTGCACATATCTGCATTTGTGTAGTTAAATTATGTTACCAGAGGCAAACCCAAGACCCGTCTTTTTGTTTTTGTTTTCTGGGTGTTTGTAGATGGGGGGGGGGGGGATGTGGAAGAACTTGCTTTGGATAGCATGCACTACGTTAACATTTCTTCATACCTTGTCATACCGACATTTAGGAACCACAGATGGTATTGTAGAAGGTATCATGTTTATTAAGACTTGTTTGACCATAATCACTCACTTTCCAATATAGCAGATGACTGTTTACATTGGAATTGCCACAACACTTAACTGAATCACTATTAGTGACAGTGACCACCACAGAAAAGAAGGCACTAAAATTTTACAGATATCCACCCAGTGATTCTGCAGCCAAGGTGCTTACAATATATCTTACAGCACTGTAGTGTGCTAAATTGCATATACTGCAGTATTACTAATCGCTAATTAAATTTAAACTAGTATGTGAGAGTGATATACTGAAGTGAATAAATACATAAAGCAAATAGGGGGAACAACTTTCCTCCGCTCTTGTCTGAACATATGCACCATCACCAAAATAATATACGCGCTCGAGTCGCAAAAGTGTTATTAGGCAATTAGAAGGAAAGTATCCAAGTCTAATATATACACGACGGGATGCACACGGCTGTTTGTGAACGGACTGGTTCGCGAAAGCGCCTTTATAATGCAAAGTGTAGCAACACGGGAAGCCATAATAATGTGGCGTAATTTATCGTGCACGTCCTTTAGTTTATATTTATTTATTTATACTGTCGTATGCCGTATGCGTGCCGTACACCCCAATGTCACAGCATAGCAATTGAGCTCTCAAACAACAACCATCAGTTGAACAATAAACGGGGTGAGATTAATATAAACTCGCTCAAAGACTCGTACACAACGCTGGACCGAAAACCCTTTTGCCGCCGATGCCGCGTATCGCGCTCACGAGACCATAACAACGCCGTGGAGAGCCGCCACCGAGAGCGTCTGTCCTGTCGCTCGCAGCGCCACCACAGCCTTGCACAAGAGGGTGCTCCATTTCGCATCGCCATCCAATGCCTCCCGCTATCTCTCACCATGCTCCCCGAAGGAGCAATGACGTCATCCGCGGAATGCGACAGCAGCGGCCCCTAGTGGTGAGGCGTCGCTCGTAGCGCCCTCTAGTGGTGTACCCTACACAATGGCTAATCCTTCTATTCATCGGAGATAATCCGTCTATTGGGGGCTGCATTGGAAACAACACCCGTCTCGTGACCGCGATACGCGGCGTCGGCGGCGAAAGAGTTTTGGGTCCAGCGTTGTGTACGAGTCTGAGCGAGTTGATATTAATCTCACTCCGTTTATTGTTCAACTGATGGTTGTTGTTTGAGAGCTCAATTGCTATGCTGTGAGATTGGGGTGTACGGCACGCATATACGGCATACGACAATATAAATAAATACATATAAACAAAAGGATGTGCACGATAAATTACGCCACATTATTATAGCTTCCCGTGTTGCTACACTTTGCATTATAAAGGCGCTTTCGCGAACCAGTCCGTTCACAAACAGCCGTGTGCATCCCGTCGTGTATATATTAGACTTGGATACTTTCCTTTTAATTGCCTAATAACGCTTTTGCGACTCGAGCGCGTATATTGGCAGGCTCCAGACTTGCGCAATATTATTTTGGTGATGGCGCATATGCTCAGACAAGAGCGGAGGAAAGTTGTTCTCCTATTTGCTTTATGTATTTATTCACTTCAGTATAAACAATTATGCACACTACAGTGCTATATGATATATTGTAAGCACCTTATGGCTGCAGACACACTGGGTGGATATCTGTAAAATTTTAGTGCCTTCTTTTTTGTGGTGGTCACTGTCACTCATAGGGATTCAGTTAAGTGTTGTGGCAATTCCAATGTAAACAGTCATCTGTTATATTGGAAAGTGAGTGATTATGGTCAAACAAGTCTCAATAAACATGATACCTTCTACAATACCATCTGTGATTCCTAAATGTCAGTATGACAAGGTATGAAGAAATATTAACAAAGTGCATGTTATCCAAAGCAAGTTCTTCCACATCCCCCCCCCCCCCATCTACACACACTCAGAAAAAAAAACAAAAAAAACAAAGCCGGTCTTGGATTTGCCTCTGATAACATAATTTAACTACACAAATGCAGATACGTGCACTCAAACACATTTGCAAGGAAAGCATGACGATTATGCACCGTTATTATGACCGTTGCAACGGTCATGCCAGTAAGTCATGTACATCTTGGTATTTTTGAAATTTCTCAAACATTTCCATATCTTTTATATTCAACGTGCTGGACATCTAGTGTGCAACACCTGATATCGAATCAAAATCTGAGCCAGTATGGGGTCATGAACACACCGGTGTAACCTGAGCAACAATAAGGTAGACGTCATGTCAACAAGTTGCACACTGCTGTTCCATCTTGCACATTTGTCATGCTCATCTAGGTATTTTGAAATTTTTCAAACATTTCCATATCTTTTATATTCAACGTGCTGGACATCTAGTGTGCAACACCTGATATCGAATCAAAATCTGAGCCAGTATGGGGTCATGAACACACTGGTGTAACCTGAGCAAGAATAAGGTAGACGGCATGTCAACAAGTTGCAAACTGCTCTTCCATCTTGCACATTTGTCGTGCTCATCTAGGTATTTTTAAAATTTCTCAAACATTTCCATATCTTTTATGTTCAATGTGCTGGACATCTAGTGTGCAACACCTGATATCGAATCAAAATCTGAGCCAGTATGGGGTCATGAACACACCGGTGTAACCTGAGCAACAATAAGGTAGACGTCATGTCAACAAGTTGCACACTGCTGTTCCATCTTGCACATTTGTCATGCTCATCTAGGTATTTTGAAATTTCTCAAACATTTCATTATCTTTTATATTCAACGTGCTGGACATCTAGTGTGCAACACCTGATATCGAATCAAAATCTGAGCCAGTATGGGGTCATGAACACACCGGTGTAACCTGAGCAACAATAAGGTAGACGTCATGTCAACAAGTTGCACACTGCTGTTCCATCTTGCACATTTGTCATGCTCATCTAGGTATTTTGAAATTTCTCAAACATTTCCATATCTTTTATATTCAACGTGCTGGACATCTTCGATTGATATCAGGTGTTGCACACTAGATGTCCAGCACGTTGAATATAAAAGATATGGAAATGTTTGAGAAATTTCAAAATACCTAGATGAGCATGACAAATGTGCAAGATGGAACAGCAGTGTGCAACTTGTTGACATGACGTCTACCTTATTGTTGCTCAGGTTACACCGGTGTGTTCATGACCCCATACTGGCTCAGATTTTGATTCGATATCAGGTGTTGCACACTAGATGTCCAGCACGTTGAATATAAAAGATATGGAAATGTTTGAGAAATTTCAAAATACCTAGATGAGCATGACAAATGTGCAAGATGGAACAGCAGTGTGCAACTTGTTGACATGACGTCTACCTTATTGTTGCTCAGGTTACACCGGTGTGTTCATGACCCCATACTGGCTCAGATTTTGATTCGATATCAGGTGTTGCACACTAGATGTCCAGCATGTTGAATATAAAAGATATGGAAATGTTTGAGAAATTTCAAAAATACCAAGATGTACATGACTTACTGGCATGACCGTTGCAACTGCAATAATCGTCATGCTTTCCTTGCAAATGTGTTTGAGTGCACGTATCTGCATTTGTGTAGTTAAATTATGTTATCAGAGGCAAATCCAAGACCGGCTTTGTTTTTTTTGTTTTTTTTTCTGAGTGTGTGTAGATGGGGGGGGGGGGGGGGATGTGGAAGAACTTGCTTTGGATAACATGCACTTTGTTAATATTTCTTCATACCTTGTCATACTGACATTTAGGAATCACAGATGGTATTGTAGAAGGTATCATGTTTATTGAGACTTGTTTGACCATAATCACTCACTTTCCAATATAACAGATGACTGCTTACATTGGAATTGCCACAACACTTAACTGAATCCCTATGAGTGACAGTGACCACCACAAAAAAGAAGGCACTAAAATTTTACAGATATCCACCCAGTGTGTCTGCAGCCATAAGGTGCTTACAATATATCATATAGCACTGTAGTGTGCATAATTGTTTATACTGAAGTGAATAAATACATAAAGCAAATAGGAGAACAACTTTCCTCCGCTCTTGTCTGAGCATATGCGCCATCACCAAAATAATATTGCGCAAGTCTGGAGCCTGCCAATATACGCGCTCGAGTCGCAAAAGCGTTATTAGGCAATTAAAAGGAAAGTATCCAAGTCTAATATATACACGACGGGATGCACACGGCTGTTTGTGAACGGACTGGTTCGCGAAAGCGCCTTTATAATGCAAAGTGTAGCAACACGGGAAGCTATAATAATGTGGCGTAATTTATCGTGCACATCCTTTTGTTTATATGTATTTATTTATATTGTCGTATGCCGTATATGCGTGCCGTACACCCCAATCTCACAGCATAGCAATTGAGCTCTCAAACAACAACCATCAGTTGAACAATAAACGGAGTGAGATTAATATCAACTCGCTCAGACTCGTACACAACGCTGGACCCAAAACTCTTTCGCCGCCGACGCCGCGTATCGCGGTCACGAGACCATAACCATAACAACGCCGTAGAGAGCCGCCACCGAGAGCGTCTGTCCTGTCGCCCGCAGCGCCACCACAGCCTTGCACAAAGGGGCGCTCTATTTCCCATCGCCATCCAATGCCTCCCGCTATCTCTCACCATGCTCCCGGAAGGAGCAATGACGTCATCCGCGGAATACGACAGCAGCGGCCCCTAGTGGTGAGGCGTCGGTCGTAGCGCCCTCTAGTGGTGTACCCTACACAATGGTTAATCCTTCTATTCATCGGAGATAATCCGTCTATTGGGGGCTGCATTGGAAACAACACCCAAACTATTCACAAACGGTACAGGTGACAATGAATTTCAATTAAAATTGCCGCGGATACTGAGCGGCCGTTTCCTTGGCCTGGTGGCTCTCTGGTAGCAACGAAATTATATGACTGTGAGAGCGCATTGCACAACTTTAATAGTATATTCTGCAGAAACGTTCGAAATGAAAATGAAATTTCGAAAATGCAGAACTACACGGCAACATTCTTTCTTTTTTTTTTCAATTTTTTAGACATTCTTTCATTGAACAGTAGACATGACGGCACTTTACACTGTGACGTGTTAACACTGTGACGCTTGACGTCTGCCCTGACCCAAAAGGGACGAGGTGCACTCACTCACTCACTCACTCACATTTGAGTAGTAACTTCGGACGGGACTCCTCCTTTCCTTCGGTTTGACTTGTCTCGCTAAATCGTGTCCACTCAAGCGAAGCTAATTACAATCGCTCAGTACAGCGCACCTTTATTTAGTGCCTCTGGGTTAGACAAAGTTACACTGCACGTTTGTAATTTTTTGTAATGAAACATGTATAAGACTCGACGAGCTTACTATGCATGACCCTAGCCAGGCAAATCTCGCCGAAATGAAAAAGGAGTCGATACTCCCAATTTCTTCGGTGGGTTAGACATTTTTACGGTTGCGGGTTTTTACGGGTTTCTTTTTCTTCTTATGTTTTTTTTTTTTTCGGTGGGTTTTACTTTTCCACGTTTCTGGCGGATGGGTTGGTGTTCTCTTTCGACACATTCCTTGTGGAATTCGAGGGAGAGGTGAAATTGCGATACTGCACGATTATCCTAATAGGAAAGGCCCGTAATAGATAATAATGAGTTTTCGCATACCGTACGCTGTCGCTTTTGCGTATACGTAAGGGATAGCGTCTTGGTTCTGCGCAATGCGCTGCTTATGTCTTGCGCGTGCGAACGTGGATGTTATACCACGGTTATACTGAAACTCACTATTAAGTGTGCAGCAAATTACGCGGAAATCCACCCCTCTCATCTCCTACAGAGCTTTCTCAAGGGGAACAACGCAAAACGGCGTCAGTGCATGTGTCTGTGTCTGACTTTTTAGCTCCCCGGCACTGGGGTTTTAATGCTTTCAATCATGAGCCTAAAGAGACCTTACGTAATTATTAACACAAATGTTAACACGTGGCTGGTAGAGGGCGCTCCAGCTGCTGAAGAAACTCTCGAGTTCTCCATAATATGTTATTAATAAATTACATCTTACGACGGCAATGAAAGCACTCAATGAGAAATGAACGAAGGAAGAACACGACCCATCTCCATATTTTTCTTTCATTTCCAATTCCAAGAACAGGACGTCCCACAAACAACCGAATCGGCGTAATGGACATGTGAGTCATTCGGCCGATTGGGACAGCACTTTTGAAGGTCAAAGGTGGTGATGGTGATGAGGTAAAGGGAAAAAATGGCGATGTGGGGAGTAAGGTTGTCTCCCATTCTTCAATGCATTCGGCGAATTAGGATTCGGCAGATTGGAAGACAGTTGCTGCTGAGCCGCTGATAAGTCTGTTTGGACTGGTCATATACGTAGACAGGTTTCCTGGTGGCCCGCCTCGGTTTGACATGCGTGATTTGGGCCGTGATCACGGGCGGATCTACTGGGTATCGTATCTACTCATGTTTTCAGTTCGCAACACCATATGCATCTGTTGGTGGCGATCACTGCATGTGGAGCTTATACATAAAGCGTGCCTTAAAAACCCGTTTTTATGCTTTTTTAGGGTCACGAAATAAAACTGGAAATCATATGTAATCATCTAAACAATGTTGTTTGCCTTCTGATTGGTTGAAAATAAGACCAGCAACTGAAGGGGGTACTTTTTTTTTATTCTGTGTTAGCACCGCGAAGCAACTGGCTATTTGAGCGGCGTACGTGAACAGATCCCTGCTGGAAATAGAAGGCATGATCTCAATGAATTATTCCTGCAATTCCAATGAGATTCAAAGAGAAATCAGACGGCCAATTCGTTCAGTGTGTATAAGCCGAGTATTTCTCCTTTGGAAATTTTGCAGGGATGCTGCCTTCGCGACATCGTGCTCCGCCATGTTGCGTGGCGAACACCGGAATCAGGGAATAAGAAACCAAAAGGAATTGGTCTAATGGGTATCAGTGAGAAACAGTGATTTCCAATTGATTTGATGAGACCCAACATGTTGTGTGGCATAGACTGCACCAATACAAGGAATGAGAAGCCAAGTGAAGGAATTGGCCTAATGGGTATCAATGAGAAACGCTGATTTCCAATTGATTTGATGAGATCCAACATGTTGTGTGGCCACCAATACAAGGAATGAGAAGCCAATTAAAGGAATTGGCCTAATGGGTATCAGTGAGAAACGCTGATTTCCAATTGATTTGATGAGATCCAACGTGTTGTGTGGCCACCAATACAAGGAATGAGAAGCCAATTAAAGGAATTGGCCTAATGGGTACCAATGAGAAACACTGATTTCTAATTGATTTGATGAGACCCAATATGTTGTGTGGCATATAGACTTCACCAATACAAGGAATGAGAAGCCAAGTGAAGGAATTGGCCTAATGGGTATCAATGAGAAACGCTGATTTCCAATTGATTTGATGAGACCCAACATGTTGTGTGGCATAGACTGCACCAATACAAGAAATGAGAAGCCAATTGAAGGAATTGGCCTAATGGGTATCAATGAGAAACACTGATTTCCAATTGACTTGATGAGACCCAACATGTTGTGTGGCCACAAATACAAGGAATGAGAAGCCAATTGAAGGAATTGGTCTAATGGGTATCAATGAGAAACGCTGATTTCCAATTGATTTGGTGAGACCCAACATATTGTGTTGCATAGACTGCACCAATTTTTAGGAATGAGAAGGAATTGGCCTAATGGGTAGGAAACACTGATTTTGAATTGATTTAATGAGATTCAACATGTTGTGTGGCCACCAACACAAAGAATGAGAAGCCAATTGAAGGGATTGGCCTAATGGGTATCACTGAGAAACACTGATTTCCATGTTGTGTGGCATAGACTGCACCAATACAAGGAATGAGAAGCCAATTGAAGGAATTGGCCTAATGGGTATCACTGAGAAACACTGATTTCGAATTGATTTAATGAGATCCAACATGTTGTGTGGTCACCAATACAAGCAATGAGAAGCCGATTGAAGGAATTGGCCTAATGGGTATCAATGAGAAGCACTGATTTCGAATTGATTTAATGAGATCCCACATGTTGTGTGGCCACCAATACAAGGAATGAGAAGCCAATTGAAGGAATTTGCCTAATGGGTATCAGTGAGAAGCACTGATTTCCAATTGATTTAATGAGATCCAACATGTTGTCTGGCCACAGGCCTGGCTCGGGTAAGCCCTGCTCTAGCCAGGGCTAGCCCTGTAAGCAGTGCTCTAGATCATCCTAACTACTATGCCACGGGAGCTGATAAGAGAGTACTATAAAGAGATTATAGTAGTAGTGACACCCTTACTGGAAACAGCAAGTAGTCCGCCGTACAGCAAGTAAATGAAAAGAAGAGATGCAGTTACTAACCAAAATAACGACATATTCGTATTACCTACTCAGAAAACAATAAGGAGGCATGCAGTCAAGATCCATGTGTAAAAAGTCATTCAGCTCAAATCCCTTTGTAGAAAACACAGAAAGGTAGACAATCCAGTGAGCCGAATATTTCAAACATGGACTGTTGTTCTTCTGGACCCGAAAGAACAGTCCCTGTTCAAAGTATCGGCAGCCCTTGTCCTGCTTGAGGCTCATCACTCTTTAGAAAAATGATCCAATCGGAATCCAAATCCCTCTGCAAAAAACTAGTTCAATCCAAAATCCTATCCATTAATTGGCAGCCAATGAAATCCAAACCAAATCTACATGCTATTTGTGATGATTTGAATGCAAATTGAAATCAAACTGCAGGTTTCAAATCCACAATACTGGATCGAGGAAGCCACTCTCCCTCATACACTGCAATGAAAATTCAACCACGGCACCAGACGTCTTGATGAAGACAAAGCCTCATGTCACTGTTGGCTATATCAATTACTGGCACACCAGCAGTTCACACTGGTAACAGTCCGACCACTTAATTAATTTTTAACCATTGAATCGGAGAGTTTGTCCACTTTATCCAGGATGTCACATGTGGCAGTGATGCAGCTCCGCTTCACATGTCCCAGCCCCTCGGGCAACTAATCTGGATTGTTTAGCGACAAGATACAGCACATCGCACTCATGCACAACTTACCTGAATCACTCACTCACTCAATCCCATGTTGTTAAGTTCAGCCTAAAACTCATCAAAAGCCAGAGAGGAGGGATATGTTTACTAGCATATCATACTAACCAACTTGGTGCCACCTGGGGCCCCGATCTTCAAGTTATCGTCATACCATAACGCGCATTAAATGCATCACCTTGCACCATGATTCGCCACAGTCTCTTCCACGAGCCTATCAAAGCGGCTTTGGAGCACACAAACTTTAAATATAACGATAACGCTTGCTATGTGCAAGAGTTCAAAATCGGGGGCACTGGAGCATAGCTTCTTCGTGGGTCAGACTTCATTCATCAGGGATTTTGCCTGCGGTTATGAATAAACATATTGCAAAACCATGTGTGCTGTGTACTTATTTTGTTTCGTTATTGTTAGTTACAGATTCTATAGTGGAATTAATTCTTGGAGAATATGCGATGTCGCGAGTGTATCAGAATCATTCCATGTGTCTAAAAAAGGTCATATCTATGCAGGATTCGCCGGGAGTCGTTGGTTCTTTCGACGATGTGGAAAAATACTTCAAATATATCTCTCATGAAGTTTAGAAATGGTCGGCTCTCATTCACCGTCAAGACCAGGTTGAAATATCCAACGGCTGCCATATTTATATGTTATATGTTTGAAATAGCTCAGGAGTATGATAGACATATCATGATATCCTTCATCAGCTATGTATGGATTAAACCGATCAGTGTTCAGACTATGTACAGGAGTATATCTTTCGGAACGGTGTGCTCAGGTTTATAAAGACCGCAATGAGAAGACAGTTCTTTGGGGTCAAATTTCAACTGGAAAGGCTTTTCCAAATTTCTGTGCCGATGAAATTTTGACACCTGTATTAGTCTCTTCCGAAACAGCCACGAATGTGTGACAAGATGTTGATCCGGTTTGGTATGAGAAAAAATAAAATGGAGGTTGTGGTGCTCATAAAGACAGCAGACTACGGGCTGCAGACAAATGGTCATAGTGCTCGCTCCATTCGTTTCACTAATCACTACTGAACTGGATCTCACACCCTCCCGATGAAACTGAGTGATCCATAACCGGATATATGCAACTGTATTCACCCAGCCTTCATTCTTCAGTCAGGGTTCACTCAGAGCCAGCAGACCTACTGCACCTGCGAGGCATCTTACTCGGATCACTAGCCTATCCAAGAATATCTTGTTATACGGCAATAAAGTGCCGTTCTAGTTAGTTTCCCTCAGTCAAACTTACAATAGGGGAAAAAGTAAATTGGTTTTAACGCGACAGAGCTTGATCACCCTGACAATCACTCACATCGTTTTGTTCGAGTTTCGTTCGATTCTACACTGAGTCACGCCGGCTACACTGTGCTGCACGAAAACGACAAGAGGAATTTGCTGTTAAACACAACCCACCTGTCTGTCATGCTTTTATATGCGAGCATTTCAACAATAACAGATAAAGCATTCCATTCAGCATTAGTTTTAGGAGGTCAGCCTCGCTCTCAACATTACTGTAACAGTACTCCATGCAGTGGAGTGTTGGCTACATACATGTATAGTACGAAAATATGCATTAAATTCAATACAGCTTTGACCGTTCAGACACAAAACAGCTGCATCCAGTGTCAAACGGCACATGGTTATTATGTTGCAATACCAACTCCGGTTATAAAGAGTGCACACGTATTAGATAAAGCAACAGCACACCTGTGACTGTTTTTGCAAGACTTGACTGATCACATTAAAAATATCAGTCAATTTTATTGCAGTCCAAATAGTGGTAAAGAGGTACAGAAAATACACATTAAAACTGTAGCTTCAATAATGACATAGAAATGTGTAAAAAGTTTGATGCTTTAAAATAAAAAGTCTAGAAACAAATGTTTGGCACAAAACATTGCACGCTACATCATAAAAGACACGGCTCACTTTGTGGTGCCTCCCCCAAAAATTGAGAAAAACAGAAAATGGCACACATTATGTAGGAGGACTAATGCTTATGCCTTTCAAAGATTTGCTAAGTTAAACTGTTGTTTAGTACAATAGATCCAGAGCTAAATCGTGCATCAGAGTTGAGTGTTCCCATGATATGAGTATTAAGATAAAGGCACTGCAGGAATGTGGAACAAGAGCAGATAAGTGCACCTGGCATTAACAAGAAGTATGCCATAAAGTACTGGTCAGACAAACAGGCGTGCCAGAAAAAGAAGATTTGGGGGATTTATAAAGTCTTAATAGCACAACCACAGCTGCTGGTAGCGAGAATAGAACTATACGTCCACTTGTTTTGAAGCAACACTCATCTGTTACAGAGCATCACCAGTTGCAAATAGGTTGAAAAAAACGAGATCTGGGAGAAGTACAGCAGAGATAGCCACATATGCAAAGTTGAACAAAATAGTTTGTTTAAGGCAAAATGGTATACTAAGAAATGTACCAGTTCAATTAGAGAAAGCATGCCATTTTCGTTTGTTTCTTATGACCCTACAACGAACTGCATGATTGAGCTTCGTGGCATGCTCAAACACAGAAAAGAAAACTGCAATAGTCCACCTGTATTCTTGAGTAAGCCTCCGTACTCAATGGCTCACAGAGGCACAAGCTCTTGAACGGATGATTTGCGAATGAGAACAGGTTCAAGAGGAGTGTCCTGGCTGTTTGTCTTCACGCCTTCAACTTGATGGACAACATCCAATCCTTCAAGGACCTTGCCAAGTACGACATGGTGGCCGTCCAGCCAAGATGTTGCCACAGTAGTGATGAAAAATTGGGCTCCGTTTGTGTTCTTGCCTAATATGAAAAATAAATAAAAACTGCAGCTCACAATTTCAGGTCTATAACACTGGGAACAATGGCCCGGAGAGCTGTGCAAGAATTCTTAAGTGCGTACTCATACAAGAGAATTGTACTTAAGAATACATTACGGGAACATTGTGATGGAAAGTAGCTGTTGTTAAGGATATGGAAGATTGAAATATGGAAGTCGTTGAAAAAGCCAACTGCTAAATCTGAGGGAAATGGAATTTGTTGGAGTACTCAATATCCTATGTTTTATGGCTGAGGGCCCAACATCACAGCATAACCGTCTACACTGATTTACACTGCAGACACAGACTTAGTCCTAATAGCAATTGCTTGCAAGCAAAGAGACTTATTCAATCTCGCAAACAAATCTGACACAGCTCATTATTGCACATATGAATCAATTTTTTTTCTAACTAATCCACCTTGTTACCTAAATGCGTAGCTGTCCCAGATATTTAGCCACATGTGGGGACATTATATAACGTATTGGGACTATGCACATGTTCCATAACTAGGGTTTCGGGTCTTCGGATTAATCCCCAAAACTCCGGAAAATATACACCAGTAAAATTTTGGCAACTAGGATTTATCCAAAACTCTTTTTTAGAGATCCCAGAATTCAGCACTAAGGGTCCCGTTTTCCTTGTCCTCCACGTGAACGAAACACTACAATGGAACAACAACAACAGATAAATCGTGGCTATGACATGGAACAGACGTGGCACAAAGTGGCCATTCTGAAAGGTTGCTAGTTGGCGCAAATAGCGGGATGGGACGAAAGCAGAAGAACAATTGCGCACTTTGAGGAGGAGGGGAGGCAGGATTCATAGAAAAAGGGGAAAGTGAAAACACTAGCCACTGGACATTTTCCAGGTAGCCTTGAGAAATGGCCTCAAGCGCACTCATGTCGAGCAGAGTCACTAAATAGGGCACCTTGTGTAGCGACTCCAATGTCAGGGCACCCCTAAAAAAAAAAAAAAAAAAACAACCTTCCTCGTCGTGGGGGCTGGTAACCCGTGATGAGAGGCAATCTCGACACAAAAGAAAACTAGCTCCATCAACCAGCCATCAGGGCACAGCTTTTCTGGCTAAGCTCTAGATTACTGGAACCTTCAGAAGTGGATAGATCTAAAAGCGATAAAACCCCGGTGCAGGGGACACAAAGAGACAACACAGACGAAGCACTGTCTTGCAGTGCTTCGTCTGTGTTGTCTCTTTGTGTCCCCTGCACCGGGGTTTTATCGCTTTTAGATGTACCACCAAACAGCCCGGTTTTTATCGCTTTTTGAAGTGGATAGTTCTGGATAAATCCGAATTGCTTTATATTTTACCGGCATATGTGTTTTTTATAAATCCAAAAACCTGGAACCCTACTGATAAGGAAGCATCCAAATGTTTCCAACTTGCTGTAAACTCATTGCAAAGGGATCTGCGATTACGCATACATATCTGCTTCTGACATATGTACCCGTGCATCAGTTACTTGCAGAGAGCCATCAGTGTCCGATGCATAGCACTAGTTCATTATTTGTTGGTAACACGGTGTCATTTTATTCCTCGTGGACCACTGATCACGGCATCGAAGTCCCCACGCGAAAGAGCGGCGTAGCTTTACTGTTATTCGATGGAATACATGACAAGAGCAGACACCAGATGTTGAGAGTATGCCGGGATTCCCTCTGGAAAAACGAGAAAACGTCCCTAAGAACCAATGAGGGAGAGTCCTTGAGAAAAGGAATGCTGCAGCCGTGCAGGCGTTTCATATAGTTATGGAGCGTCTGGACGGCCCCTTCTCCTCTGGGCGTTGCCCTCTCGCTCCTTCGCTTGGGGAGTGAAGTCACACCACCGGAGCCTCTGCAGCTACGGAAGCAGCGTGTGGTATCAGTTTCATAGATGGGTTTCCAGATGCGACCGTCCCTTTAAGTCGTGGCATAAGTGCCTTTCTCTCTGTCAGGTGAAACTTTCTCCTACTTGCATGTTCACTTTCATGTCATCACCAATTCAAGTCCAGGAGATATAAATTCACCTACCAGCATTAGCCATGCTCAAGGTTCCAGGCCCGGTGTGCTTCAGAGCAAAGGTTTCATCATCAAAGTACTTTCCATAGATACTTATGGACCCCCTGCCTTGAAGTTTCTCCACGTCACCACCTGTGAGCATGTACCACAAGAGCTTACTTGCGTTAATTATCTCACTTTTAATGAATAGCAATGAATAAAAATATTTGCTGCAGAAGGCAAATTTTCCCAAAAGCCAAAAATCTATTTCTTCAAATGAGAAAAGTGTTTCAATGCACGATCCCTTATACCTCGGCAACAAGAATAGTAAGGCATTGAAGGCACTAAGGCATCATCCCCTGAATTAAAAAGTCAATGCAATAAAATGTAGACTGCAATATTTAAATATGTGATGTACCATGCACTAATTGAATATCAATTACCAGAAGCATCTTAGTTCCAGCTATGAAACCTTCACGAGTGGATGTCTAATAAGAGCAATCCTAAATTACTCTGGCAAATACAATCTTAACTAAGACCACAGAAATAACCCTGAAGCAATCAGCCCTTGAATAAGAAGGAATGAGCTCAATACAAATTTAAAACAAAATAGTACAAATAAATCTACAACCCGTTCAAGTGAGACATCTAAAACAGGAACTGTGTGCCCGCTCTGATATAAATACGTGCATTGCAGAAGTAATGAGTAGTTACTCTAAGTGAACGTTGCTCATGCAAATTTTAGCCATGCAGCAACAGACAATACCTTATGAGCTACAGTGACAAAGGCACTTGGATGACATCATCGCTGGAACGATCATCTTCAGAATTTCCACACATCCATATAGTGTTAGCAACCTTCAAAGAGCATCATCCCACATGATATGATGCAACAGAGGGCACAGTGCAAAATATTTACACTGTCAACCTTTGTTGTAACACACATCAATGACACCAAAAACCTATGTATACTGAATGAGCACCTGAACACAACATGAATTTCCTGTCATATTTTGTAATTGCATCACAGCTGAAGACTAAAAGACAAACATTCAAGAGACAATTATGAATGTTTCTCCATGAACCAGTATATTTAATAAATATACATCAATAAATGTAATAAATATGCATTATTTTACGACTTCGAGGACAGTGCTGTCCCAGCCAGTGATAAAAGTCTGACACCCAAGTGCATTCATTCCGGTTACTTTGCCCTCCCCACCACATCTGTGTAGCATATCTTGCTGGAAGAGCCAATTGAGGTCAGACGTCTCCGGTCACAGATGTGAAATGAAGATACTTGTGGTAGAAAGCGGACCATGAAAGGGGATGTAGAAGGAGCTAAAGTGGGAGTAAGCCTTTATTCTTGGGCTTTGCCAAAAGCAGAAGAACTGGCGGAGCACAAGGCGGCATGGCTGAATATTTTAGAGCAGCATTACAGCTAGCTATTAAAGAATATGAGAATTCAACGGTAAACTGTGATAGTCTTTCAAATTAACCAGCATACAGAATAAGCATACTGAGATGCCACAGTTGCCACTTTTGTACACTGAACTGTTTGCACAGGTCAACTTCACTGGACAAAATGAAGCCTTATTTTACAAAACTTTCTACTGTGAAGTTAGAAATGTGACATGACAACATTTTCGTGCCACCATTCCAGATAGACTGCTCTTTCACCTCAACTAGCCATATATCATGGCAGCCATGCTTACAAGAACTTTATTAATCGTGTAAATGTCATAAAATAAAAAAATGCCGGCCGGCAAGAATGGATAAAATGCCCTGCTATTCTGATGTGCCATAGCTTCACTGAATCGACGAAATCATTTCACAATCTAGAGGACAGCACTGTCTCGCCCAATTATGCAAGTCTGACACCGAGACCCAAGTGCATTCATTCCAGTTACTTTACCCTCCCTATCACATCTGTGTAACATTATCTTTCTGGCAAAGTCAACCGAGGTCATATATCTCCTGTTGCAGATGAGAAATGAAGATACTTGTGGTGGAAAGCAGACCATGAAAGGGAGACCTGAAAGCTGTTAATGTGGGAGCAAGTCTATTTTTAGTTTTCAGCACTTGGGGAGAGCTGGCGATTGTATATACTACCAGTACATAAACAGGATGCAGACTGAAAGTCTAAATTTAGTGCATCCTTTGCATGCAACCCTACATGGTCAATGCACAGGACCCAAAGGGGCAGCCAAAACAAATGCACCAGAGTCAAGGGTCCTCTGTTCACAGCAAAAAGTGTAGTGGAGCTAACATAGCATTATTGCAAATCATACCCTGGATCATGAAGTCTTTGATGACACGATGGAACACGGTGCCCTCATACTTGAGTCCCTTGTAACCATCTCCAGCAAAAGCAATAAAATTCTTCACAGTCTTGGGAGCAACTTTGCCATAGAGGCCAATAACCACTTTACCAAGGTCACGAGAGCCAGAACTGATCTCAAAGGTTACTTTGTGGGTTACAGTGGTGTCTGGCTGAAAATGTGTAAATGAAGCAAGGTTCCATCAGTGGTAATGCTATCTGCATGCACGTATAAGAAACAAGCAAAACTAGCACTCTTTCTTGTTTAGAGTATTTATTGCCTTCCATTCGCAGCACAAATAGAGACATATTATGCAGGCCTTGCATGCATGAAAAGTTCAGCACAATGACTGGTTTTGCAAAATGAGGGATATAAACTGAAAGTGCATTTATTAATCCAGAGGTACAACCCACCCTGGATTCTTTATGAATATTCCAAAAGCAACATTAAAGGAGAGATAGAGGCCCATATCTATAGCAGCGAAACCTACCAAACTGGTTCTAGCATATTCTTCAGTATGCGAAAACAGATGGAAAATGTCAGATCTGAGAAAAGTTTTCCTATCCCCTATAGATGCTTAGCATTATTCTGCATTTGAAGCAACACAAGAGGGGAAAAAGCGTAAGGTGAAAACAGTAAACTGAAACACAGATCCCAGAATCTTCATAATTTGAATAAGAGAAAAAACGAAGTTAATTAATAGAAATAGCTAATGTAAGGAAAGAACCAAGCTTGTTTAACATATATGTATGCCATGAAAAGTAATGTGCCACATCTGAATGAATAAAAAGAGGACACATTAGATGCTAAAAAATATGAAAATTAACTCTGGGTTTAGTTTTCATTCAATAAGCTGAAAATGAGAAAAGCTCAGTTAGCACTGTAGCATCAACTTTGCTATGAAGTTATTTTGCAGGTATCTGACAATTTTGAAGCATGACAAGCATTTTTACTTGTTTCACCTTTAACTTCAAAAGTTAGTAACTTCAAAACAGTTATTCCTGGACAGATCAAGATATTATCAGTAGACTATTGATAGTGCAGAGGAGTGAGCAGCTCAGTTTGTTTTACTGATTTACAACAAACTAATCTAGGATTTTTGTACATGATTTCCAAGCACCATATATCATTTGCAAAAGTTTCAACAACTGCTCTGCCACTGGCATTTTCACAGTACCCAACAAATGTGGTACTTTATCTATAGAAATATGTTCTTATACCACCATTCTTGAGTAATGCTAAGGGAAGGGCCTCGTGACGAGGGCTACGGATATTTCGAACAGTGACTGTTCGAAATATCGGCGGCTCTCGTCCCGAGGTTCTTCTAACATTTCCTTTCCAGTTCGCTAGATTTTGTACCTTTCTACTTTCTTGGTAAGTTCTACAAGAACTTGTATGAACAGATTGTTAGTTTCCCCACTACTGTTGTCAGCAGCTGATTATCTTCTGCTTGTATAGAGATATAGCTTGAACACCTTGAAGTTAACTATGGGTCAGAAGCATACAACTGATTGTTGATTCGGTGATTTTTGTGCTAGAGTACATCCCTCAAGAAGTACAAATCTAGTTTGAATATGATGCAGAGTATTATGTGGGCCACGCCCAAGTTGACAGAGCCTCGACAGGGAGCGGCTATCAAAACATCAGGTCATGCTTTACTGGTCACACGCGACAGGAGATCCTACTGCGAGGCGCGTTTGTTCAACGGGCAATTTGTAATAAAATTCTTAAAATGCGTTCTTTGTGTATAGTTTGCAGTACCAGATTTACTTCGTGAAAAAGGCTGCTCAGAAAAAAAAAAAAAAAAAGAAGTAGAGAAACACAGGAAACATATCTGCGTGCATATTTGCAACACTAGCGAAATGCTCAAATAGGCAGCCTGAAACCGGCATATATTTGTGCAAGTAGCACCACATCAGACAGCAGCTGTCTTCGATCGGCTCAGGGTAGGGTCACTAATCAGGCTACCCTTTTTGGTGCCTCACGGAAACTTTATTCTGGCAGCAACGATAGACTTCGTCAAGGGGTCATTCTTCAAGTAATTTGATGCCTTTTCGAGCCAAACCGCAAAAGCGAGCGGATCCGACACCAAGCGAACTCAGATACTACTTGTAGTCAACTTGCAGCTTTATGAGAAGTATGTTTACTTACCGATGAGCCTCGTGCATCAGATGCGGTACAGATGATCAGAACTAACGAAAACTTCAAGAAAAAATTCATCGTATGATACTTCTAAATGGAGCTCACCAAAACACAGCAGCACAGACAAAGACACGAATGGTGCACTGGTGCAGCAGGCAGACTAGATACACTTGATATAGCCTACAACCTGAGCGAATTCAAACAACACTGTGCGTCCGACCAATGAGAATGAGCTAACAACTATCCTGATCATCCTGATAGACCAACCAGAAGAACCCCCTCCAAGGCCTCCAATACGGCTCGCCTAGGCTTTGGCCGTCTAGGCTATATTTCAGTCAGGAGCTAGACACTAAGCAGCGCTCCCAGCGCTCTCTCCCTACGCAAGTCACCATGCAAGTCACCGTCTCACCGTGTTGTATCTTGTGGCGCTGGCGCCGGAAAAAACGATGTCGGCGTCCACTCTGGTCTGAATTGCGCATTGGTTTCGTTTGGTCAGTGTGTTTCTGTATGTGAAGTTAAGGCAGCGCATTTCCAAGCCACAACTTCCACATGCGAAAACCCAGGTGCAGCCACATTGTGTGTGCCCAGCTTTCTCACAGTCATACGCGATTGCTACGGGTTGAAGAAAATTATTTGAGACATTATGCCAATCACAGCATCATACAGCACGCAAGCTTCGGTGAAACGCTTAGGATGCTTCAGATACAGACCACTCCAGAGTATCGCGACCAGTCACAAGTGCAACCACGGGCTACAGATTCCTCAAGCTTCAAGATATAGGATATTCACAGTAAAGTACCTCGGTGTTGCACTTAGGACGGTCGGACTGATTTTGCTATACTACTGTTTTTCAATCGGCATCACGTTCTACCAGAAGTGGTTCATTAAGGTAACTGTTCTCCACCTAATATTGTCAGTGGTTGGCATTATGTAACGCAAAGCTAATAACTTTCTGTTGAATCTGTCGTCTCTTGGTATGGTATCGTTAATCTGCATAAGCAAAATTTGTGCAGCATAGATTTAGATAAGTAGATTCCACGCTATGTACTCCCTGTGTACCATGAAAACCCGAGGGAAAATTGTCACATTTTGCTCGAACCCCTCCTCATATCCCTTTCCTCCCTTAAGCCCTGATATTAACGGAGATTTTTGTAACACATATTGTTGCCTGGGAACATCTGTTTGACATCACGTCAGCATTGTATGGCCACGTTTTGCTTGGCTCACGTCGTTTGTATGTGTGTGATAGCCGTGAGAGGAAAGCTGCGGTCGTTATTTGCGCCTTTTAGTGATCACCTTGCTATGTGTTGCGGGACCTGGGTTTAGGATGTGCCACTATTCTTGACACAATTGCCCAAATAGGAGGAGGAGGAGCATAGAGAATTATACTTCTGTGTCTGCTCAAAATGCAGTTCATGAGTCACTTGAGTTCTTTGAAAGACCCTTGCTTTTACAATAAGAAGAAGAAAAAAAAGAAAAAAAAAGGAAAGCTCCAGGATACTGGGGAAACATCTGATTCATCAAATTTAACGGAAACCCCATTCTCTTTCTTTAGTCTACAACACTGTTACTTGAAATTCAGTGCATGAGACTTGGGCAGATACATTGTCTGCCTATGCACTGCCCATGAGGAACCAGTGGGGCCGAAACAGCTGTCCATATGCTACGACAGTACATCTCTGCACATGAGCGAAAGAAATGTGACAAAGTCTGCCCACTCAGAAAACAGCAATAAGGGGGCATTCGCAGACCACTATGGTGAAAAGAATGAGGATACCAAAGCACCCTCCACTTATCAGTACATAACAGGGTCGAGATTCTTCAAAAATGATTTTGCACCTCTCTGACATCTGCATCATGCATCAAATAAATATTGATAAATCGGTATTTCCCTCCCCATTATCAATATACCAATAAGATATCAATATAGTATATATATATATATTTTAATTTATGCTTATCGATACTTTGACAGATATCGATATATATATGTCTCAGGTATCTATATTTATTGGTATTCGAAATTTTGATAGTTTTGCATCACTAGGATGTAGGCACCATTTTGTTTCCCTTGTACATAGTTATGTGTACATATAGTTTTTACAAGTCATTTGGGGAAACTTTTCTAAAACTAGTATGTTTTGTAGATGCATTTTGATTCTTTGGAAAGCACAGGGATCTAAAAATATATAACCAAAAGGCAAAAATTAAATAATGCAGTTTGTACACATTAACAAAATTAAAATAAAAAAGCAAAAGGAATTGAGTTCACCATAATTTCTGCTTTACAAAGCAAGCTTCCAAACAGGCTGTTGTGCTATCCAATAAAAGTTTTTACTACCTTACAAAGAATCAATTCTATGCAAGACATTTGAAAGTGTTCTAGTGTAAAATACTGTTTATGCTTCAATTTGTTAGTTTTGTTTTCTCTATAAAATAAATCCTGATTTTTATACCTTTGATTAGGTATGGTCCTCATGATATAGTAGTCCTTATATTTGGTTACCGGATTAGTATATGGACACTGCTCAAGATACTGGTTTTGAAATTATGCCAGAAGCGTTACTGACACCTGGGTGGGCTTCTGTTAATGTTATTGAATGGTTTGAATCTCAGGTCATACAGTTCGACAGAAAGCTTCACATATACCCCCACACTATCTTTTTTGCATTGCAGTGTACGATGTCTTTGGGAGAATATGATTGACAAGGTGTCTTGTGTGGCTGTTTTCAGGAGTTTCGATTTCCACTGACAGTGGTGATTTGCCACCTTGTGGTGAAGTTCATATTGTCTGGTTTGATCCGTCAAGCGCATCAGCTATGGACTGGTCACCCAAGAATCTTGCTCTCTTGGGCAGTGTACGTCAAGCAGTTGGCAATCACAGGGGTTGCCAGTGCACTGGACATTGGGTTTTCAAACTGGAGCTTTGAATTTATTACGATTTCCTTGTGAGTAGCTATGAAGTTAGAAGATCAGCGCAGATACATGCAGCTCATATAGATCAGTCTTCATATATCCGTGTCTTCCTTTTGTGATTGCAGGTACACAATGACCAAGTCCACATGCATAATTTTCATTTTAGGATTCTCTTTGGTGTTTGGGCTTGAGAAACGGGTATGTCATCTGCGGTTTTCTTTTCGTTGTTGTTTTAGATAATTTCTGTCATTTGTGTTGTGATAGAAAGAACAGGGAACATTCCTTAAGTCCTAGGCCAAACGTATACAATACAGCGATGCCTCTTTATGTGGGACACTTGTTGTGCGATCAGCTTGCCGCTGTTAAGGATGGGACACCAAAAAGAGCATAACGGTCTGGAACACAAGTAAAACCAGTTGACTTATTGTAGAATGAGACTGCTCAACTCATAAAGGCTTAAGATGGAGATAAAGCCACAGCTAACAGTCTCAAAGGATGCACCAACTAGCCAGAACGAAGTAGAAGAAATCCTCAGCCTTTATGCACTGGCACATAGCCATTTCCAGTAGTGGTACTTCTTGTTCTATGATAACCGAGCACACCAATAGGGTTTACAATTTCTGCACACACACACACACACACACAAATTATTCAGAACGCCGTGGTCAGGAGTGCATATCACCTGCTGGTGTTTGATCCCTTTAGAATGATGAACATGACAAAGTACATCACAACATTTGAAATATGCTGTTAGTAATTTGCTACGCCAAAGGGCGTAAGTAGTTGGTTTACGTCGCGTCATATAAGGTTGCTGAATTGGCTGATTAGTCCCCTGATAAAATTGTGGTGGGAGGCTGGATGTGACACCTCAAAGAAGCCTACAACACGAAAGGGAGCTAATTAAGATTCCTATTGCAAGCATCGATTTACATTCTCAAACCTTAACCTTTTTCATAAAAAAATTGGGATATTACTAAAATGCATTTTGACATTTCTGTGGTTTCACATGCAAAAGACTTGAACCTGATACGTTAAATCATCTTGCTGTTGCATCTTCATCGATCGAACAGCAGACTAATTGGGGCAAGGTCTGTGCTTGGGGACAAATTATGCAGGTGTTTACGTGTTTTTGAAAACGGGGATGCTGTTTGAGTGTAGGGTCCTGATACACGGGCCTAAGAAAAGTTTTGTAGTTACAAGTGGAAGGCCCCCAATGTGCCATTTTTAAGTGTTCCTGTTTTGGCTACTTTAATTGCAGCGCTGTTCCCTGGTGGTGATAGTGCTACTTATAGCTATTGGACTCTTTATGTTCACCTACCAGTCGACCCAGTTCAACATGGAAGGGTTCCTATTGGTCCTTAGTGCTTCATTTCTAGCGGGACTCCGCTGGACACTAGCTCAACTTGTCATGCAACGCAAGGAAGTGGGTGTGTAGCATACTACTATATTTTTATGCATATCTACTTACAGTACGTTATATAGCACAGGGTTGCCCAAGATATAATATTGGGTTTGTAATGAAGGGAAACGAATAAAAAAAAAAGAGTATGAGAGCTACGCTATGCATTGAATTACGTGTTACAGTATTTTCCAGTGTATAACATGCACATTATACATTGAAAAAAGTATTCAAGAGGCAGTACATGTTATCTACCGGCGCTTGTTATACATCAGAGCTTTTCCTGGAGGACCCATTCCTCAGGTAGCAAAGTAGGTCCAAAAATGGGACGACCTTCAAGTGTCAGTGATCCTGAACTCATATTATAAGGCTAGCACTGTTGGGAAGGAGTGTGAGACAAACAGCGGCGAGAAAAGCAAAGACTGCAAAGACTCTGACTTTGTTACATCAGTCTTTTGGCATCAGGGACGGCTTCAAATAAACATTGCGTCCCTAATGGATGTTAATAAGAAATACACTCAATGCACGGGCTTAGACTGCTATGAACACTAACTGTGATGTAAAGTTTACAGTTTCTGTGCACCAATAGCACCGGTATTTTCACCTTGTGGTTAGCGTCATACATTGGACATATTTTAAATTATGCTAATTTCTTTTAGAGGGGTGCATTATACACTGGAAAATATGGTATGTGCTAAAATTTTCCATAAAAATTGCCACTTGGTCTAGTTCTTTGTGGAAAAATCGTGCAAATTAAAAAAACGCTGCCTTAACATTCACGATGGCCTATACCCACTTCGAAGCCTCATGTGTATGCAAATTTTAGTAGTTTTGTAGCAGCCTAAACTTTGTTACGGTATTTATTTTGCTGCTGTACAGCAATTTTGAAGCATAATTTGTATTTTTATTGTACCACTTCTAGTAAATCTGCCTTCTAGGGTTAATCACAAAACCTCAAAGATTCCCCCCCCAACTGTTCGAGAAAGTGTCAGATTAGGGTGTTGATAATGTATAGGAACAAGAGGTCTTTAATTTTCCATAATTTATTGAAGCAAATCTGGAAGCTGAAAATGTTTGCCACAATTTTTTAATGCCCCATACATAACTAAAAATGTTTTCAGCATCTGCTCTGTTAGCAGTATTTTTTACGGAGCGGAAGGAATACCATACTTTAATCCTGGGTAACCCTGACTTAGTGTGTTACTACTACTGTAGTACATTTAGTACTGTGTATACTTATATAATATACTATACTATACTATACACATATACTACATTTGAAGGACCAAAACATGGCACAGTTATGTCTGAGGAACTTAACCACTCCTCTGCTGCTAATTTTGTTTCAAGCGGACACTAGAGAGAAGAACAAAATGGGAAGATGATAATGTGTAGTTACAGATCGCAGTACATTTAATCAATGTTGGGGGTAACACGTTTCTGTAACTAAGTTACTTTTTTTCGGTAACTTTTAGCTTAAATCGTTGGATTTGAACTCCAGTAACTTCTTGATTAGCTCGTTCCTTTTTTAGCTAACTTTTTCAAATTAACTTTGGGCAAGTTCCAAGTTCTTGTGGCGGCCAATGGACGACGATGAAGACGGGCCTGTGCTGCCACGCGCCTGCCAGCTAATTCTACTGGCACCGTCCTAGCGTGAGGTCACGAACATCTGCCCGCTGGGACATTCTATCATCACCGGTCAGGACTCGTGTGGAGGAACACCATCTCCTCTACGTCCTGTTTGTTCGATTCTGGTCTACAAACATCGCAGCTGCGTCCTCCCTCTCTAATGAGATGACTGTACGTGCGCACCGGTCATACGAGGGGGGTTAAAAAAAAAAGACCAAACTTTTGCTCTGAAGCTTTTATTTGCTGTCCTGCGTCAGTCTAAACACTGTCGCCCTCAAAGTACTCCCCGTGCTGCCAATGCACCGTTCCCAACGTTTCTCCCACTGCTGGTACGCTTCGTGGAACACACTTTCTGCTATAGTGCGTAGATCCCTCGTCGCATTTTCTTGAATTCCCTGTATCGTCTGAAAGCGACGTCCTTTCAATGTTGTCTTCAGTTTGGGGAAGAGGAAAAAGTCTGCTGGAGCCAAGTGAGGCAAATAGGGAGGGTGGGGTACGACTGGTACGTTGTGTTTGGCCAAATAATTACGGACCAAGAGTGACGAATGTGCCGACGCATTGTCGTGATGCAAGAGCCATGTTTGTTCCTTCCACAGTAATGGCCTCTTCCTGTGCACAGCATCACAGATGCACTAAAACTTCTTTGTAAAGCTCCTTGGTAACCCTTTGACCAAGTTGTACGAATTCGTGATGAACAATGCCATTGCAGTCAAAGAAAGCAATCAACGTCACCTTGACCATCGTCCAACTCATCCGCGCTTTCTTGGGCCGAGGAGACCCTTTCCCCGTCCACTGCTATGACTGCAGCTTAGTCTCGGTATCATAGCCATAGACCCACATCTTGTCTCCCGTTATGATCGATTTAAAAGGGCAATAAACAGATATGCAAGGTGTACTTTTTTCTAATGCAGTGTGATTCATTTCCTACAGTGACATTTAGCAAAAATTTTTGTCACAAAAAAGTAAATAATGGCTCCAAACTGACCGAATATTCACTGCACTCTTTCGCACTCATGCCCCAGCCCTGCGGTGCGCTGGCGACAATAGCCAAATGTCATTTGACGTCGCGCACCATCAACCATTCAAAATGCGGGACGCCTATACATTGATTTTGTTGTAATATCGGGAAGTGAGGTTAACTCTAAACATATTTACACTTGTTAATCCCAAGGTAGACAGATCAAAAGGTACCAAAAGCCCACAATAGTCCATTTCATGTGCGCACTCTGTTTTCAGTGCTGTATTGCTCCACGAGGTCGCAGCGATGTTCCTGCACGCTGCTGCTTGTGTCAACGAGGCCCGTCATTGGCTAGGAGTCCGAAATCTCCACCCATCTCCAGCGACTGGAATGCAGCTTTGCTACACGTGCGAGACGTGTGACATAGGTGCTCTCTGAGTAGGAAGGAGAGACTTACGCGGATTATGCTCTTTGAATGGCATTGTTTCCTGGTAAAGACGCTCGCTAGAAGTAAATGAATTTCATAATTGGATATCGTGAGCCACATTCTTTCATAGAGCATAATAATTGGCAAATATTTGTGGAGCTGTTTAGTGCCCCTTTAAGACAGCTTTCGTCCGCATTCGCATTGGCAAGCAGCTCCTTGCTGATTTCAACACGAGTCTCCTTTTGGTTGTCTGTTAACAAGCGTGGGACGAATTTTGCACGGACCCGTCGCATTTGAAGTTCTTCTGACAAAACTTGATGACACGATCCGATGCTGACGCCCACTTCATCAGCGACCTCTCGCACCGTTAACCGGCGATTTCCGCGAATCACTGCATTAATTTTCCGTACACTTTCGTCATCCATTGAAGTGGATGGTCGTCCAGGCCTCGGATCTTCAGTGACTGACATCCTGCCTTCCTGGAAGCGTTTAAACCAATCGTGGCACTGCGTTCTGCGGATGCAGTCTTCTCCATACGCTTGGCGAATCAACTGAAACGTCTTCGTGAAGTTCTTGCCAAGTTTGAAACGGAATTTCACACACACACACGCTGCTCTTCAAGCTCTTTCATTCCTAAACAGTCAAAAACTCGACGAAGGACTTCGGGGTGCACGCAGTCCACTAACTGTAACTCGACAACAAACAGTCACAGGGAATTCAAACGAACAGCGGTCCGTTGCATAGGAACACCAGCAGCCGTGCACAGTGTGCGAGCGCCCTCTGTATTCCGGAGGACTCACTGTTTGAGAAGTTCAATCTTTTTTTGAACACTCCTCGTGCGTGCACGGCGTGTCGGTCTCCACTCCCTTGTTGCGCGGTGAACGCTACAAATTTTGTTTCGGCTGTACACTAGGAGACTCAGATGACATTCACCATAGCGATGAGCTATGATGACAGAGGGCTATAGCTATATAATGACAGAGGGCACTGTGTAGCAAGATGTGTAGCTTGGTGCGGTTCTATGAAATGTGCGTAGCGGACAACTCGTGGAACCTAAACTGTTTGTGCGCCATTGACGAACCTTATGATGAGATCAAAATCATCAAATGCCTCTCTGAAGTACATTCATCATCTTAAAATGAAGTTGTTGTTGCGCATAAGTATGCTCCGTATTCGAAGTTAAAATGTGGTTTGAGTAGCAGAAGCCATGTAACTGAAGTAGTTTACGTGCTAATCATAATTTACTGTATTGAGTTTATCGATTGATTGTGTGCTTGATTTTATTGACCAGAGGTGTTCTCAGCATCGCTGATACATTTTGGGCACTCTCTTCTGATAATTGCTTTCTTTGTTTCCAGGAAGATCCCCTTTTCAGTATCCATATTTCGGAGGAAAAGACTTGTCTTACAAGCACATAGTCAATATAGTGTGCATGTTGTGTATAATTTTATTATAGCTGTCGGTTCTTATGTCCTATAATCTCTGCTGGGTTTTAATTAGTGGAAATAATTATATGAGGGTGACATTTCCAGTGACAAGAGAAAGAAAGTGTGCCTTTCAGCTGGTTTGCGTATTCATTGATATGAATTTAAAAAAAATTAAAACTTGGTGTCTTCCTCACTAGGCCTTGGAAATCCAATTGACATGATTTTCCATGTCCAGCCATGGATGATACTGGGTCTACTACCACTGGCCATTAGCTTTGAAGGCAAGATGTTTTTCTTTCCCCTGAATACTAAACTAAAACTCCATTTGTCTTGTTATAGTAGTTATGAACAATGAGGGAGGAAATTAGGAAGGTATTAAGAAGAACAGAGAGCCATGGCAGCCCTATAACAATAGCGTCTGTTGAGGTGTCCATTCCCCAGAAAAGAATGTTTGCAAGCAGGGCCACTTACCAAACTTCACAGTGTAGTTCAGAGAGACTGGAGCTGTTGGCATCAGCCGGCACATTGGGATCATTTGGAAACATACTTGATATCAATTCACAGGTGCATGGGCGGTGGCAGGCAGGATAGCTAGTACTTTAACACTTCTCGGATGTGATAAAACAGGTAATAAGAGCCAAGGACTACTGCTGCACACTAGGCTTGTAATTGATGTCACTATGTCACAGCGAATATAAATGAGATCTGCTGTAACATTATGAAATCACCGTAACGGACCATATGTAACAGAAAATTTTTCTATTCTGCTCCGCCAGTGGTCTGGCATACTTAGAATTGCTCCCTCAGAACTTTGAAATGTTTCAGCTTGTAAATCTTACACTGACCTAGGCTGCCTTACAACAACTTATGGGCTTTCTAACCTATCTTAATCTCCAAGGTGTGCTGACATAAGTATAATTAAGGAGGTTATCAGTGTGCCAAGTAAGCACAAAAGCATTTTAGCACAAACTGCACTGCTGTTAAAGCAAGCAGAAACGTGCTTGTCTTGACTTCGTTTCACAGTAGTGCAACATACATGTGTAGCTTATGCTAAAAGGCTTTTACTCCTGTCAACACCAAAATGTGCATTCAAAAGGTGCAGGAAACCCGATGTAGGTATTTCGGGCCTCGTGCAGTGGCCATAAGCTGATAAGTGTCTGTGAGTGACAACAGCTCCTCAGGAAACTTACAAATACACTCAATTGTTAAACTTCATGTGGTAATAACACAGCAATTAAGTAAAACTAAACTTTCACACATACTGTGTAAACAAACCCATATTTCGAACGCCTAGAAAAGGAAACCAAAGCCCTACAGGAGAATCTTCTTGTTGGGAGATTTTAGAGGAAGAAAATTATGTTGTGGCAGCAACTGAGACACGAAAACAAAAAAGAAATGCCATAATGAAAGTGCCTGAGCAATGGGCAGAAGACAGAGAAAACAGTGGCTTAAGATGGAACTACTTGTATACCAAAATGGAGTGACACGGAACCACTTCGATGACCAAGAGGTTTGAAATGGAACCATCTTTAAACCAGACTGGGTAGAGCACGAACCATGTGGCTTGTTATAGTGAGGCTAAATGAAAACAGTCTGTAGCAGAACTGGGTTCACCATTGCAGCCATATTTCCACTGTGTCACTAGGCTTGTTTGAGGGGTTCAGTGCTTCCACAAGAGGTCTCCAACTCTGACTTTTTGTCCATTAATGGTGTAGCTGAACCATCACAGAGTTTGTCAATTAGAGCAGCTTAGGGAACATTATTGTATGTGCAGCAAACCACTGGCTGTATTTTCTTTGAAGCAAAGTTACATATTCTGTTTACATTCTATACAGAATGAGCATTGGTTATTGAAAATAGTGTGTTCATTGTATTTTTTCAATTTGTGTATTATCAATTGTGTCACTTCAGGTGTAGTCATAGCAACATCAGAGAAGGTGTTCCGTAGCAGAGAGAGCGGAGCACTGGTGCGGACAGTGTCATACCTTCTCACAGGTTCACTGTTGGCTTTTTTTATGGAACTGAGTGAATACCTACTTCTCACATATACGTCCAGTCTTACTTTGTCCATCGCTGGCATAGTCAAGGTCAGTAGATGTTGAGTTGCTCACTAAGCATTTTGGTGCGCGAGTTCTTTACTGTCCTGGGAATAAAACTTAATGCTGCTCACACATTTCAAATGGCAAAGCTGTGCAAAATCTGTATCTTTTTAGCTGTTGCATAATGTCTAACAAACTTTCCTGGTTATAGTAGAGAAAGCATATACAGGGTGTTTTGCCTAACGTGATAAAACATTGTATTAAAAAAATTACTGGTCTGAGCATTATGGGATCAGCGATATTTATCTTGCGGGAGATTTTTGCCGTTACTTCTGAGCACTTTTATGAAATTTAATTTGCAAGAAATTGAATTTTCTCAATTGATCTCTGAAATTTGCCAAGTTAACCTCACGTTGTTTTACAAAAACGAAGTGCACGTCGGATTTACCCCATTGCATTGCCAAATACTGTCTTCCCTACTACTTTGGTAATAGCTGGAAAAAAAATTGTGAAAACTGTCGTTTCGAGGCGCGCAAATTGTCAGCATTCGTGACCAGAAATCTGGAGGGTCTAGTTTCGAGTCCTGGTGTCAGCACCTTTTTCCTGAGTTATTTATTTTCATTGATTCTTGGGCATTGGAGGTGTACATGTTTATGTCGGCTATGTCTGTTGCTTGCCTCGGCTAATTCTCGTTATTTTCATTTATGATCCACATTGTTTCATACAGTCTGGATCAGCCTCCTCTTTTCTTCTTAGCGAAGTTGAATGACAGCCCAAGGTGTTTGTTGTGCAAGGATGTGCCCTTTTGTCAGCAGACCACAGTTGTTGGCAGTTAGCTGACTCTTGTGTTGTAGGAGTCATTGGTTCAACGATTTTCCTGCCTATCCCATGTACTCTTGGTCACAGAAAAACAAAATGGAGCACTAATCACATTTTGTGATAAAATAACACTTAAGGTCTTGTGGTGAACTTCACAGATCGTGATGCAGCTATTTTGGCAGATAACTCTGAGTAGTATTTGTGATTCTCATTGTTCATGCTGTGGGTGAGGAAATGCACTTAAGGAAATGCTGCTGCAGACCTTTTTTTCTTGTTCTTGGGAAATGGCAAATGGTTTTTGTGGTGGCCTTGTGGGGTTGCACATCACTCTGACAAAGTTCAAGAGATGAGAAGAGGCTCTCGACCTGGCGACTTTAAGGGAGGTGCTGGAGGACATGAAATAAGAGCAGAATTTGTGAACAGAGGAATGATTGAACCGTGTTGGAGTGATAACTAGTGAATGGAAGAAGTGACCTCCTTGATTTCTGATGGAAGAACCGGCATCCCCAGCTCCAGATAAATGAAGTTGACGGTCCAGGAAGTGAAGTGTTCTTGAATTAGACACCTCATCTGTGAAATTGTGAGCGAGGCCCTGTTTCCTGTTCCCTGGACACAATCATGGCTTTCTTCATTGGTCTCTGATGCCTGATTAGGTAGTCATCCACTTATATCTGAGAATGCAGAGTGAATTAATGTCTTGGAGTGGAAGCTCTTTGTTCACCCCCGTTGCCAACATGCAGAAGGTAGCCTTCAGTGGGAGTGCCACATTGGAGCTGATACATACGCTTGACTTCTACATGTAGTGGTTTTCTTCAAAATTCATGGGGCACTATATGGACAGTCGCCGACCGATTTTTCGGACTCGTTTGCGGAACGGCCGCAGGTCCCATAGATAAGAACATCCAAAATTTCAGATGCCGTGCAGCCCCGTCGCTCGATATTTCAGACTCTGTTTGGCCAACAAGCGAATTTCTCTCTTGGGGTGATGGAAAATATTGGTATCGTCTGAAATTCGTATCAAAAGAAATCAACCAACTAAAATATTGAGGAAAAAAATAGCCAATGATTGTTAATTTTCTGTTCCTCTGAGTAGAAGAGGTCTGGCGTAACGCTTTTGCATCTTCGTTTTTGGCCAACGGCTCGATTCAAAAGGCCCAGCACGTGCTGAACGCCTGCGAGTCGCGCGACAGCGCTGTAAAGCGAGCTTCACCTAAAGCACGCATGTGTTAGGTAAAGCGGACTTGATGATGGCGGTGCCTCTGTCAGTGTACAGTGACGAAATGTCGCTTCGGGAAATAGAAGCTGATGTTATCAGGCAGAGCTGGAAGTGCGTTAGGAAAGCATCGACAAACTTTTCCAGCCTACTAGTGCTTAGTAAAGTTTATTTTGAAGCGAAATTCGTTTTTTCGGACTGCTTCAGAGTCCGAAAAATCGGACGGTGACTGTATAATACTTCTAGCAATAAAATAGTATCAGGAAGGATATTAAGTGCTCATATTTTGACTTGAATAGACTGAGAAATATGCTGTGCTCACAGTTAGCACAGTGAAGGGCAACACTCCTTTTCTGCTGGTTACATTGTAGCTTGTTTCTGTACGTGAAAGAGAGTCCAAAGTTGTAAGTGCAGTGAGAATTCCTTTCTTATCTGTCTAGTCGCATGCTTCTTATTCTGTTCATTTCGGCTCGCTTACGGAAACACATAATGTAGATGAGGGGAACCAGTCAGCATCCAGGTAGAGGTAATACAAAAGAGAACCAACGATGAACACTTCTTCTTTAATGGACACTAGCTTTCATGTAACAGACTACATTTCTTCAGGTGTGAAGAAACACACCTGAAGAAATTTTCACACCTGAAGAAATGTAGTCTGCTACATGAAAGCTAGTGTCCATTAAAGAAGAAGTGTTCATCGTTGGTTCTCTTTTGTATTACAGAAACACACTTTGATTGCAGCTTGCAATGCTGTTGGAGACCTATGTAATTTTTGATTACAGCAAGACCTTGTGCTAATCATCCTGTTGATGTAAATTCTAGAGATAGGACATATTCATCTTTATGTTCTTTCCATTATGATATTTTCTTGTTGCAGGAAGTTTGCACATTGTACCTTGCTGTTAACTACAGTGGAGATGAGATGAACACCATGAATTTTGTTGGCCTACTAATCTGCCTCTTGGGTATTGGCTTGCACATTTTAGTCAAAGCCCTCAACAGCAGCGGTGAGTTGTACAGATCAACCATCTCTCTGTGCACATCGGAGTTGTGCAGAGTGCCTTAAAATTGTACTGAAAGTAGTTTACTAAATACGTGGCATCACTGGTACTTCAAAGTAAAGTACAAAATAATTGGCAGAGTACTTTAAAGTACCTGTTAAGCAGGGTGTCGAACCGCAAAAAATACGGGTTCGGTTCGGGTTCGGGTTCGCGTTGTTTTGATTTCGTTCCGGTTCAGTTCCGGTTCGGCCACGCCAAAACTCGACCCGGTTCGCAAACCGGTTCGCAGTCCCGAACCGGTTCGCGAACCGGTTCAACGCTTCCGTTTTATATGTTCCATAAAACTGACTTTATCAGGAAATGCGTGGCTAATAGCTTACTGCGGTTGTCTGCATTGACGTCTCTAGCGGTTATGTAGCCCTTTAGCGAGAGAAATGAGAAATGGATGAACACTTATTGCAAATAGGGTCCACGCTGTTGAAGCGATGTAGTCCTGCTACTTTCTGTTTCCAAAATCTCTTTTTTTCACACGCACAGTGCCAGCAAGATACACTAGGAAGCCTAATAAGATGGACAGCGTAACATAGACGACAGTACTTGCCGGCACACTGCCTTCGCAGCGTGAATCGATCTGAAACCGTATTGAAACATGTCGAAAATAAGCCTGCCAGCCGAGCTGTCCGAGCTCACACAACCACAACACAAAGGCAATGTGTCGCGACATAACTGCGCTACCAATAAGCAGAACCACATTTACTTTTCAAACCACGACCAATCAAACAGGCACCGTTCTGCGTACGCTCCTTCTCTACTTCTTATGTTTCTGACTTGTTTAATTTGTACTGCTCACATGTAAAGGGAAATCTTGGGCGCTTATTTGATCACATATTCGTCCTGTAGACCTACATAACTGGCATACTCAATTCCTGTTTCATTCGTAGGCGTGGCACCTCGTCTCTGAAGAGTAGACGCCGCAACGCGTGCGGGGCGCTAGCCGCGGCACTCACAAGGACAACTGCGCTTCAACATGTTAAAAAGACGCTGAAAGTATACTTACTATACGTCGTCGTCTGACTGCTAGGTGAAAATTTCAGAAATCCATGATATAGGCGCGTGATGATGATACCAATGCGTCTTCGTTCGGGGATAGAGAGGAACTCTTATGCTGACTTCTTTTATGTCCGAACCGTTTTGTTGGGAACCGGTTACCGCTATTATTTTTTACGGTTCTGCTCCGGTTCGGGTTCAACAGTGTCATGAAAATTCGGTTCTGGTTTGGGTTCGGTTCCGGCAAAAATAACGGTTCGGGTACGGTTTGCGGTTCGGGTTCGGGTTCGGTTCGACACCCTGCTGTTAAGTACCACAAATGTGTTTGTACCACTCCATGTTTAGCACTCTTTTTTGGCTTGGATTGCTGCCTATTCTTGAATATGACCTGAACCAGATGGCTTAATTTGTATTTACGCCTGCACAGGCAATCAGTGGTGATGTTAATGCAACATTATGGCATAATATGAACCAAGGAGGCATGCTTTCACACATACACAATAAGACGTGCCAGCAGAACATACACATTTCCGTGCATTCCCCCTCTCCATTCTGACATGTCACATACATAACAAATGCAAAAAGCACACTGAAAAACTTATTAATTCCCCGCATCACCACCAGCAATGGGGTAGAGTATTGCCCCTGGCGATGAAACTCCCCATTCATCATCTCTCAATAAAGTTGTTTGTTTCTACAGCTACGTAAAAATGTAAAACAAACACGTGTGCCTTCTGCTTTTTTTCTTTCCTCGTGTAATAATTAGAAGTCAGTCAGGAATTGTGAAATTCAACGATTATTGCATATAATGACTCCTGCTGGAACAATCAAAATGAGCCATAACATCCAGTCTTATAGACACGAAAGATACATACAAGTCACCGTGCTGCCCATTGCAGTGTGCCACATGTGTGTTTACTTTCATTCCATCTTACATCTAGATGTTAAATGATTACCTTAAATATTACCTCTTATGACTTCTCAACATTTCAAGCCTGGCACCAAAGCACTTGCATTTTTAAAAATTAACCTTTCTCATCTCAAAAATAGGACATTGATATTTTCCAATTTTTTGTCTTTGCGTTACGATTTGGGTACTCGAGTACTTGATGGCAATGTACTGCAGAAAAGTACCTAACGTACAGTACCAGGTGTTTCACAGAAATCACTGAATAATTCAGAAATGGCTGACCCCATCGAAGAGCTTTCTCTTTGTTAAACATCCTTGAGACATCGCTGAGCTTTTGGCTGATGTCTCAAGGACGTTTAGCAGGAAGGAAGTTCTCCGATAGCATCCATCGTTTCCAAATTATTCAACTGGGTTTTTTTCGTGAAACACCCGGTATAAAGTCCGCAATTACGTAGAAATGTACAAATACTCAGAAAGGTACTTAAAGTAGTACTTGAGCACTTTGTACTTCAAGCACTTCTTATGACTGGTGCACGTGCGTGGTCACGCTTTACTACATGTGCATGATTTGACCTGTGGTGTAAAGATTGCTTAGATACTAAGTGGGAGAAGATGTAGAGCGTGTTGGTTAAGAGGGCATACCAGTCTAGGAGCAACTCCGATTCATGATTTTCCAGACACTATACGGCGCCACGCTTGCCATGCCTTGTCACGCCGTTCGCCTCAGACTCCGAAATAATCCCCATTGTGCATGATTGAGGTCGTGAGTTTAAGGCAGCACGCCCCCCTCCGCTGTTTGTTGAGGGGTAAAGCGGCAGACTTTCAGACGGAAGGTCCGCAGTTCGATTCGGGACACTCGCGTCTTTTTGCTTATCTCCTATTGCTGTATGACTAATTCGTTATTTTTATTTTGTTGCTATATATTTATGCTGTCTTTATTGTTTTCACAAGTCACTGGTGTCTGTACTGACTGATTATGGAATTTTTAGTTGCTCTTCGTACTGTTGTACTAGTGCATACTTGCATATTATATGCCAGCGTACAAATGTGATCAGATAGTATGGATGGTAATATGGGCAATACACATACAGATGGTATTATAAACGAAGGTTGCCGGAACTGAATCTGAGCACTAGTCGACCGCTAAGTGAAGAAATCGGGGAAATGACCACGGAAAAGTTACATCATATGCTATCAAGGCTCACCGGAGATGTCAGTATCTCGGAGACTCTCAACTCGATGTACTAACGGCTGTATATTAGGCTATAAACATTGCCTGCACACCGCGCTTACAATGCCAGTCTGGAAAATCTACTGCTCGAAATAGTATTTTTTCCCTGCACTCGCTTACACGCAAATGATAATACCTCTATTATTCGTGCAAAAATGACATTTTGGGATACAGTTGAACCTCTATATAATGAATTTGTAAATGCTGGCACTTTGCTTCGTTAAATGGAGATATTCGTTACATGGAACACGCGAAGTAAAACAAAGATGGCTGCCACCACTACCTGTGCCGCGCGTACCGCAAAACGCCATTTATCATAAAACAGGTATCAAGCTAAGAGGGGCACAAAATATCGAGCTTTGTATTACAGCTTACAGCAGTACAGCTTTTATTGTTCATAAACATCGACACAGAAAAGATGCAGGGGACAACTGTAAAACCTGTGTCTGACCAACAGTAGAAAAATACTAGCATCCAGCGAACGATATCACTTGCGAACTGGTGCAGCGAATTATATTGATTTTATGTTGCTCATTGAATGGAATTTCAACAAATCGGGAGAGCGAATGATAACACTCGGTCAGCTGTGATGTTCTCCATCGGCTATCAGCAGCTACGCCCCTGTATTTTTGGTAGCGCAGGCGCTTGCGGGACCAGTTTTTCTGCCCACACAACCAGGGACCATTTTTTTGTCACCATATTTTGCGGGATCATTTTCCTACACCCCGTGAATTTCGAGATCAGGGATTTTGCAACCGGGGATATCAAGGTCCTCCCGAAAACTTCACAAGTTCGAAACAGACTGAGTCGTGCACACTTAGCAAAAAGAAAAGAAAATGGTGAATTATTATTATGGGAGGGGACAGTAGAATTTCTAAGCATTGTTTCAGCATTATGAACATTACAGGACCGTCGTGTTGAACGTTACTGGAATGGCTGTAAAGCCCGGCTTGCACTAACTGGAAATACGAGAGATTCTCATTAGCCTTATGAGACAGTTCAAACAGTTGACTGAGTTCACGCGACCTCTAACCGGCATAATCGGGCAAATTGACGTTTCATGTGAAGCTCATAAAGTCATCTCACTTCTCCTTATGCGCACCGTGCGCAGAGAGAGAAAAAAACAAGAGGGTTGTTGGTTTCAGTGTGGTTTCTCCTTACATTACACGGGCCCCGACTATGCAGGCTCAGAAGATAATCCCTTTACGAGCAGCTAAGCAACCTTTTGTACTGGTCTCCAAGGCCATGCCATAAGTCAGTGGGCCATGAAAGTAAAGGGGAGAGAGAGAGAGAAAATACAGGAACCAGCCACCTCTAGTCCAGTGCGCACATTCCGCAGAAGGATACCACCAAGTGCAGCTTTTCCTATGCAGATGGCGACATGTGGTGATGTGGTCCCCACGGCGTTTAGCGGCTGAGTAGAGGACCTTTGTTTTTATGTTTTTGTGTGAAAGATGAAAGTCGTAGTTATGTCATTTTGCCGTCTATCGTTTCCTGAAACATTTTTAAGTCTGTTCTGTCCAACGGTTCTTCCCTGCTCGCAATAGAAATGGAAAAATATGTCTTGAAAGAGAGGCCACGAAAATCATGCATATTTTTTTTCATCTTTACGAGACCATCATAAAAAAAATTAAGCGAACTTTGGAGTTCTGGACTTCAGAACCGACCGATCTCGGCTACCTCTGTCCATTGAGACCGCCAGTGTTAATATATGTCAATCGGTTTTCGAGAAAAAGCATAAATTGCGCTCCATAGAAGATACATGGGGACGAAGAGCTGGTATGCCCTCTTACGTAGCATGGTGATAAATGTGCAGAAAACACGGACGGGCAGAGGACGGTGTCCTCTGCTCATCCATGTTTTCTGCATGTTTATCACCATGATGCTAAGTGGGGACATCATTTGGGACCCACTTTCAGGATGTTGGTTACATGAACTGTTGTAGATCAAGGTCTTATTGTGTTTTACAGATTGCTAAATAATTTACGTATAGCCAGTGTAACCGATCTGAAGTGGCAGTGCAACACAGAAAATCTCTTAGTAACTTACCTTGTTATTATTGATATACAGGCACTCTTGTGTTTGTTTCTGCTTTATTCGGCCTCGTTGTATTAGCTTCAGGTAGGTTGCACCTGAAAACCAATTGAAGACAGGCTACTATCAGACCAGAGATAAAGCCCCTTACTTATAATGAAATAGTTGAGCTAATTCATGATTATTTCTTGCATTTTTGTCGAAAGCGAACAACTGATGAATATGAAAACACGCAGAATGTTGTGTGTTCTGCGTAGAATCCCTAATATTCAATCAATATCAGCCTGCTATTGGGTCCTATGTGCTGTTGTTTCTTGGCCTTCCTTAAGCTTTTGTAATGCTATGTCTCCAAGGCTTACAGCAGCTTCTTTCTTTCTGATGCTTATCTACTATGCTGCTTAGCTTTCCACTATCACTTCTTGTAAAAAAAAATTCTTATTGTGTGCTTTGAGGCATTCAGATGGGGGTATGCTCCTGAGTGTGGTCTCCCACACCCTGTATCACACATCCTGTCTTTCTAGCGCTGGGTCTCGATTCCCTGTGCCGCATCACATGCATGTCTGCCCACAGCATACTCTTTGTCCTACTGACACCTTTTAGGAAGGTATGTGTGTGCCCTTTGTCTGCTATATTTTCCACTCTAATCTGCCTTTCTTAACTAGTAGCTGCAGAACTAGTTTCCTTCTAATTGTACTTTTATAGCTTCCCTTTTGACCTTAGTGTAGTAGCAATGGTTCTTCAGCAAAGTATCACCATAACCTAACAGAATCAAAAGGCTATGGCCACATCACTATGAAATAAAAAGATGGCCTTATAGAATAGTGGGCGAGCATTTGCCCAACTTTCCAGAAGCTGCGTCAGTCTCTTAGCTAAATATTTTTATTTTGCTGGCACTGCATTGAGGTCACGACAACTAGGAGTATTTTATTTACTGTTTATAATGTTTATTTACTTTTTCTTGCTGTTTTTTGTGAGCAAGTAACAGTTTTGTAGAACCTTCAGAACTTTGTGTGTGTTATGTAGGAAGGTTTTTGTTTATGACTACCCCTTAAAGGAGCAGAGAAATGCCCCTCCATAGTTTTTTTCTTTTTTGACTGCTGCATGCCAAGTAATAAATAATATGAGCTCTTGCAAGGGAACGATGAGCGCAGCTTACCTGTAGTTTGTGAGAGAGGCCTCTGATCTGCACACCATCTAGAAACCTCCCACTCCTTCAGAGAGCATAGAAGTGAAGGGGAGAAGTTGTTATCACTTTGTGATGTTCGCAGTCCTGATGGAAGGGCCGGTCACAGGACTCGTGGCGTGACTCACACGTGACTCACACTACTCTAGCCTGGAGCAGCCGAAGTGCTAAAAACAGTAGTAGCAGTAGATGAAGTTTCAGTGGACATAAAAGGGCTTACAGCTGCTCCCCACACAGGCTTGATGCCATGCAGGTCTGCTGAGGTCACCCAAGGAGATCGGGTCGTGCTGATGACTGCTTTCTCCAGGCATTTTTGTAAACTTGATGGCACAGTGACGATACACCGCACAGCAAAACTATTGTGCATGGTGGTTCCTGATAAAGTGCTTGATGAAGGAAACAGGAGCCATGTTAAATGGCACTTCCTTGCTCCTCCAAGCCTTTACATCCTTTTACAAATCTAAGGCAGGCTTTATACAGCAAAACACCACAGGTAAAACGTGTGCGATAGGTGTGCTTAGCGTTAAGCTGGATATCATTGGCAAACTGCAAGCACATTTTTGAAATCATTTCAATCTTTGTTGTGCTTCACCAGAAATATGTTGAAGCACTGCCAATTACAAGTATCCAAAGCTACGAGTCTTTGAGCAATATATATTGTGTAGCAAGCATGCCAGGTAGACTGAATAATGCATATGTACAACATAGAAAACTAAAAAAAGAAAAAAGCTTTTTGTTTTCATGTTACAAGCTTAAACACAATGCAGGGCACATTTAAGATGAGAAGCAGTGGTATTACTCGTGGCCTCCCATAGAGCAACTAAGTACTCCTCCTGAAACTGCCTGCAAATCATGTACCAAAAGTACTACTGTACATATAGTATAGACTCATTACAACCCCGAATACCAGATGACAAGGTGAAAAAAATAAGATTCTTACAAAGACCCCCAGAATGCTATTATGGTAAGCATCATTTGTACTGAATAGAAATTTGAATGTGACAAAACAAGTAGGATGGCAGTATAATCTGCATGTCATGGAAGCAGATTGCAGTTGAATCTTAAAGTCATTTGGTAAAGTCATTAAAGTCAAGCTGGTACATTTTCCTCCTTGAATATTAGTTGTGAGGGCAGCCACATTACTGCATAAACTGGAGAGCATGAATATGCTTTCTTAGTTGCAGCTGTTTCTGTGGGAAAGACGGCTAGCAAACAGCCAACTACGGCATTGTCCACACATGTTTTTATCAGTTATAACAAGATGTTCCCCTATCTTCTCACCACGGCAGTATTGCACTCGAATGGGAAATTCTGAAAAAAAAGTCAAGTGCCTTCACTCATATCAAATTTTCCTTCTCGCCCAGCCTCCTCTACAGTGGCCTACCTCCCGGCAGACTAGCTCTGAGATTTGAGGCTGCTCAATACGCCATGTCTGAAACATAGCTGCATTCACTAGACCAAATGACAGGAAAAGAACGATGTTTGGCCTTCAAGACATGTCTCCACGTTTCTCTTACATGGCGCTACCAGAAGCACATCTTACAAAGTCACCTGGTCTCTGCAGATTCTGCGCATATGTCTTGCAGGCCATTATTGTTATTGTTTGCTCCCTGACACGAGTGTTATTTATCGCTTTTTGCTTTTCCTGGTTTGTATTATAACTAGGGTTCTGGGTTCTCTGAGTTTATTTTTTGGCGTATTCAGAGGACGTTTTTCGGAGTTTATGATGTTCCGAGAATTCTGAGTTTTTCATCTTTTATTGTGCTCAGTTAATATCCGAAATTCGGGGAAAAAACTACAGCTGTGAAACAATATAGAGTGAACCCTCGTTAATGCGACCCCCATTAATCTGACATACTCGCTTTATGACCGTTTTTCTCTGGAACCGTTCCGTCGGCATGTAAATCCCCCTTGTTAATATGACAATCCGTCTATTGGACAATGACCAAGATTTTTGCAGGGTCAAGTAGGGTCAAACACAGGCACTATCTTCTCATTACTATGACCGTGTCACATGACCCCTCGGTAGCCCTAGGGAGAGGCTACCACGTACCTCGCTCAGAGGGTGACAGGCGTTAAAGTAGGCCATCAAGGTGTGGGGTGGCCCCTGAAATCGTTGACCTCAGGATTATACTCGTATTGCTTTTTGAACCATTGAAGTGCTTAAAAAGGTGGTGACCACGGGACCAGGTCACATTGTGCTGCTGTCGTCACGTAAGGATGGCTGGAACTACTGTGCCGGAACGAAGCGGAACAGGGATTTAGCAGCCGGATTGAAGAGCGGCGTTACTCAAAGGGGTCAAGCGAAGCCTTATGATTTTTTTTTTTTAAACTTTACAAAGCTTAATGAGTAGTACAATTCATACAGATGGAGGACCCAGAGGGAAAAGTTTCCCGGTTAAAGCGTTTTCCGTGTGACATACAAAGATAAGAGCCATGAAAACAATGCAAAGATGAAAACAATACACAAGAATAATACACATGTAATAGCAATGCACACACTAGATACAGCTGCACATCTTTGTGCCCCAAATCAGTAATATTACCATATGCAATATATGGTTAAATTGATCTTGATATATTTTTTACAGCAAAAAATATTTCGCTAGTCTTTTAAATTCAAAAAAATTTTTGACGCTTTTTATGTTTGGTGGTATGCTATTCCATTCATTTACACTTCGAAACACAAAAGTTGGTTTTCTCTAGTTAGTCTTAACGATAGGGAAGTTAAAGACACCTTCAGCCCCTGCTCTCGTGTGGCGAACAGCTCGAAGTTCATCGTAATTCATGGCTACAGAAAGGAGATGTCCACTCAAAACGCCAAATGTTATATGTAATATGTGTTGAGATATTATTTGTTTAATAGCTAGTATCTGGTGATCGCGCATGATTGAAGCAACAGAAGACAAGTATGGTAATCTAAACATAATCCTTATAGCACGATTCTGAACAGTTTCCAGAGCACGTAAATGGGTTTCTTTGAGCAAAGAAAGGACATTGATAACGTGTCCGCCATTGATGGTGCTATTGTACATTTAGAAAAATTAATTACTGAAAATTGTTCGAAGCAGACATTGTTAACAGATTTTTCAGAAAATAAATCATAATTCCATAGGCTTTTGTTGTGTGTAGCATTCTGTCCAGTCCGCGGTGGGTGCGTTTCTCGTCAATATGACAATTCGCTTTATGACTGCGGGAAAAGCGGTGGTCATATTAACGAGGGTTCACTGTAAAAGAATGAAAAGATGCCTCCCAGGAACGCTTACTGTTATGCTGCTGAGCTTGCAGACAATGACATGCAGTGTGAACATCTCTGTATCCTGATATTTCTCTACGTCAGCGATTCTGAAATGGGGGTCCGCGAAGGCATTTCTAGGGATTCCCGAAACTCTTGCTCATCAGTGAAATGACTGGCAGCGGAAGAAATAGTAAACTGACCGCACGCATCGCATCGAGTACGTACCAGCGGCCGTGTGTGAGGGGCAGTGGAAGCATCGTCAGCATGTTACAAGCAGAGAGCAATCTCTAAAATGCTGTGATTGGTCATGGTCTGTTGACGCTATAAAAACCAAATAGTCCAAACTGTTTGATGATTTTTTCGTGCATGTACCAATGATCTCATTTCTATTGACAATTTCTTGTATTCACTTTTCTCAAAAATTTCCAGTCAGCCAGCCGTCATGGCATGCCCTTTTTTGCCGAGTTCTCGATTACTGGAACGCACAAATGTGGTGTTTTTCGGATAAATCTGAATTGGTTTAAATTTTGCTGGCGTACATTTTTCGGATGTTTTTGGATACCTCTGAAAACCTGGAACCCCAACTACAATGCAGCTATGAATCCCTGGAGAAGTTAGCAAATTTGTTTGACTGTCCACTGTTGACATCTTTTCATTACCCTTACCATCGTACATGGAACAATACCTTAATTGGATATATCTTAATAATATTTAAATATATTGAGATGCACATTTCATCATGTACATTTGTCTGCCTTTTGAAACATGTCATCCAGGCAGGTTTATACCAGCGTGTAAGCATAAGTGAAACGATAGCCAGATAACTCTCTGGTGTGGGGAGCATACGTGTGCAGGGTCGACAGAGACCAGACCACTTTGTAAATTACACTTCTGGTAGCATCTTGTAAGAGAAGCGTGGGGACTCTTATTCCAGAGGCCAGGCATCGTCCGTTCCCATCTTCTCGTCTACTGAATGAAGCTACATCTCCAACCTGATTCATTGAATGGCCTCAATCCTTGCAGCTCATCTGCTGGAAGGTGGGTCACTGTAGAGGAGGCTGGGCAAGAGGGAAAGCTACACTGATACCTCAATTGTCCTTGCTGGACTGATTTCAAAACACGTAGGAAATAATAGCTCCTCTTTGGGTAATGAGTAACTTTTCTCTCCACGACATATTTTAGATGAAAATTTGGTAAAATTTCTCAACGTGGCAATGCCGTCACCCAGGTTTACTACTTAGCAGTTCCAAAGTATTTTTTACACCCCAAAAATCGTGCCTTTGTTACTGTTTCCTATAAACTGTCTAGCAAAGCCCCACAAATACGTCAATAATTGCAAACAGCAGTGGACGGTGACCCGTTTCAGAGAAGACCATCGCCCATGCCACTAGTCTGGAGTCAAACCAAGCTCTTTTGACGACAATCGGGGAGGAAGATGAAGAGGAGGAAGAGATGGTGGTGTTCACACAGATACCCAGATGACACCAACAATAGTGAGAAGCCACATTGGTCTTGTGTCACTTCATGCTTCTTGCAGACTCCTTTTTTTTTTTTTTTTTTTTTGCAACAATGTGACTGCACAGAACTTTGATGCAAATAAAGGGATCAGTGATAGGTTTTAAGGGGTATACTTAGTTTTAATAGATGTTTTATTGGAGCCAGTTCTGATGTATTGTTGCTATCTTCCTATACATGGTCAGCCTCTCAAACCATTTTGTTTTAGTCTGAAGAATACAAGGCTACATCTCACCAGGCATCAAGTTTGTGAATTGTTAGCCCCATCTCTTGCAGCCATGATGTACTATCTGTATGAATCTTATTTTGAACCATCATTGACCCATACCTGACCGAAATAGGCTATGCAAATGCATAGTGTGTGTTGAAGATGAGACAGGACAGAGAGGGATGACGATGTGTTTATTCCGTTAAAAGGAACTGGAATGAACGCGATGTCTGTCACGCGAGTGTCACAGACAATGACTCATCATCATCTTTGTTGACAGTAGAATGTTGACATAACATTCAACAGCTTGCCGCCCCGCGAAGAAGCAGAATCGTTTGGCCGTTGTAGCTGTGAAGACTCAATCTTATAGAGATGTTGCACTGGTCTTCTGAGTGTGGTCCGAGAGGACCACTCACGGCACCACTTTGTAGAAGACAGTACAACGAGGGAACAGAGGTGACAATGTTTAATGGAAGGGCTAGAGAAGAATGAGGGGAGCACGAGGTGGGCGTCGTCATCCTCATCAGGAAGGATTTAACAGTGTGGTTCCCTGATTACCTTTTTTTTTTTCTTTTTTTCTGCATGGTATCCACACAAAACCTAGGATGCAGCGGATTCTGGAAATGCTTCCTAAAAACTAACTTATAAAGCTTGAACCAGTGTTATGTTCTATCTTCTGATGCAGTTAAAATGAGTATGATTTGAGTGAATCATCCTGCCAGAAAGATATTTACAAGCCCAGTGCTTACAAGCTTCATAGCGTTCATAAATATCTTTGAGAACTGTAAGTTTCTTGTATAGAAAATCACAGTGCATATTATATTTTGCAAAAGGTTCACCATCAACTACTTTATGCTTGCATCTAACATTAATTCCGTGTGGAAGGGTATAGCATATGCATTCCAAGGTTCTCTTTCGTTCATAAGGTTTTATCCTAGTTGTACAGCACTAATCTCACCAATGCAAAAAGTGAATTCAGAAGCAATTATATTAGGCTTTCTTTTGTGCAAGTTTTCATTTTCAAGTGTGCAAAAGATAGTGTGCCATGTTGTATCAGAATCATTATCTGCTGACACTGTTACAGCAGCACACAGTTTAAATTCATTTGGTGGCTCAACCAAATTGCCATCTGGGAAAGTCAAGCATTGTGCAAGTTTGCTGCATAGGAGCACTTCTAGAGCACTTTGCCATATAAGTTGCAGATACTATCTGTGACCTTTAACGTGAATTTGGCCAATGCATGCACAGTTGTGGGACTAATAGGTACTGCATAATGAGATTTCGTAAGTCAATAAACATGGTGAAAATGCCAACTTGATAATCATCAAGACGAAATTCTTGGGATCAGTGCCAACTACATAGGGTGAGCTGCACTCAGTGTGAAAGGGTCCTCTATTCACACAACTTTTAATTTTTTACAACCAGTGATGGATTGAGAAGGTGCTCTAGACCATGTGATCATAGTAGATAAGGTGTATCAATGAGATACTTATCATTCCAGGGCCAGTAAGTGCTTGGTAGTAAATAATTTATTTTATAGTCATTCCAGTGAGGGACAACTTTGGTGTAACTATTGTCCAAGATATAATCATGTAACTCGTTCAGGGCACCTGATGTCCCTCGCCACAAGCTGAAGTCTGAAAAAAATAGAGAAAAAAGCGAGAGAAAGTGAAGTAAAGCGACACATGCTACACACAGTGCAGAATGCTCAAAGATACTCTAGAACAGCTTCACCTTACAGCATTGTGTTAATTATAGGCAATGGCCAGTCCTTCTCTATGTGATTGTCAGCTATAGACATATTTAGATTTGAAATGTATTTTGTTCTAGAGGGGCAGTGACCATGTCAGTGAAGGTAATCATGGGAAGTGAGTTTTTCCTCACTGAGGAAAGCTTTAACTGCTGTAACCAAAATTCATTCAAATGAACATTCAGATCCCATAAAAATATGCCTTATAAGAAAATACCGGACACCTTGTTCAATATCTAAGCATGAGGGGGGCAAGGACACCACAGCCTGAGCTCTAAGTGAGTGACCGCCCCCACTTGCCATCACCTCTATGTCTGAATGAGCAGTCTTGTTAGATGAGGTATGCTTTATATCATTTGCATAGCTGCAACCATTTCATTTTCAATAGGCACACTTGTGTATCCTTTGGTAAGATCTTGTTACAGTATATGTTTCAATTAGATTTGTGTGAGCATTTCACATGTGTGAGCTATTCAGCTGGTTATACCTGTAGTTGCGAGTGAAGAATTTTTTATTTTTTTTACACATAGCTTTCTGAAATTTTGTGTTTTACAGTTTGTTGCATGTGTGTGGGCCATAGAATTTTTTACCAGTTTCTACATGTGCAGAGTGTAATATATGAATATGTACATCAACAATAAATTGTGCAGTAAGAGAGTACTTCTGACGTGTCCAATGACCCAGCGAGAGATATACAACATGCCAAGACATACAACTTTTCCACAAGTAAGAAAGACTCCAAACTGACTCCCTAGTCCCTATTGATCAGGATTAACTGCTGCTTGAGTTGTAAAGCTCTCTCCAGCTTTTAATTGTCCAGTGTCAATTAACACTTTTTTTTTTTTTCTACCACACATCAATGTAGCATGTGTTTCAAAGTGCAGCAGTGCTCCACTCGCAGGTACGCTTGATGTGCTCTCTGAAGCACTCGCAACCTTTTGGATACTTCACGATCCTTGGCAACAGCATCCAGTTGCCTATCCGTAAGCATATTTGAGCTCTGGGCTTACATGCAAGTGTGGTCTCACCTTCCTTCATACACTTGCAACCAGAGGCTGGCATTTGCGACTCCCCATTAGCTCTGTTTGTTCACTGACTTCCCGCTGAGCTTTCCCAGTGCACATGCTCGCTCATATGCTCTCGCCCCCTGCTCAGGTCCTCGTTTGCCGTCCGATCTTGCTTGAGCCAAGGTTGTCAAGAGCATAAAGTTTGACGTGAGGAGAGTCGAGCTGGTGTGATATGGGGGCTTGGGTGAAGGTAAGATGGAATAAAGGTGAAGTGAGACCACATGCGTGCTTTCTGTGAGCCGCTAAGTGGTGCTCGCTTGTGAATGAGGCTCAGTCTTGAGTCGAACTCGTTCATGCTCACTCGCGCTCGTATGGTCACATGTGGTACGCTGAGCTCATTGGCCACAATGAGCATGCTCATGTGCAAATTTTGCTGAGGCATGCTCTCAACATATTAAGAGGGCTCAAAATTTTTTGGCACATCCCAGTTGAATGATAGGAGTACAAAATAATACTAATGCTATAATGCGACCATATTTAGATTGTTTACCTGTGTGGGGGGGAGGTCAACAAATCCAGTGCATTTTACTTCACCCATGGCTGTTATGTTTTGCTTTTGACATTCGCTTTCTGTTCTTTTTATTTATTTATTTAATTGCGGTTTATGTACTGTCTAGTGCACACATCAAAACTTGGCCAGAATAGATTCTGTTTAGACATGAAGGCCAAATATCATCAGGGTTGACTATAGTTGATTCTGGTTACTGATAAAGGAGCTGTCTACCAATAAGGATTGATAGTGAACCATAAAGGATAACAGCTGGCAAGGTTATTGGTGTTCTAATTGAGATAATTGGAGGTGCGTGGGTATGAGGGTGCGCTTTGTGATAAGAGCTGGCACTGATAACAAAATGATAAGCAAGGTCTCATCCTGATCACAACAAACACGCAATTATCGCTGTACCTTACCAGCAACACGTCGGCCAGTTATCCATATTAGTGAGCCTGTATCAGTCACCGATTCCTTATTGGTAGGTGCTTCTCAGGCGGGAGGTTTTTGCACTTTTCCCAAATGAGAGAGACCTGTTCATTTCCTTATCAGCGAGTAAAGTTATCAGTCTGCCAACCTTTATGCCCAGATCACCTGGCAGCTGCAGCTGCTATATAGTTGCCTTGTAAGTTCATTTTTAGCTAGGAGCCCTTATCAGCGACGTCTCAACAGCCCATGCGTCCTCATGATCTTCTCTATAACACAAATAACCTCGTCAATTGTAATTGGTCAACAAAGTCAAAATGGCCTTTTGTTTCATTAATGGCTAATTATCAATCCTTATCAGTCGATAGCTCATTAGTTACCAGAAACTGGCCAGTCCCTATAGTGAACCTCAATCCACATGGACCTCAGCAGCTTTTCCTCTCTTATCAGTCAGTACTGAACGGAGTAAACTAGTTCTTATCAGGAATTATCAGATTGAATAGTTATGCCAATCTGTGTAAAGTATACAACATTGATTATGCATTCTTTGCGAGTCCATCTGTATGACAGATGTCAACAGTGTCGAATGCTTCGATAATGAAGCATGACCTTCATTTGGAGTACTTAAAAACACAATGGATTAATTTGGATGGCATTTGTTAAAATGTATGGGAAAACCAGAAGTTCACCAAACTCCTTTGTGGGGCCCATTCTTGCAACTGCCAACAGTATGCCAGCAGAGGTATCTAGATTTTTTAGGTCTGGCTTCTCTAGTATCAACCTTCAACCTCAACCTTTTGGGCTTTACCTACACTAGCTCATGTAGCATAATGTTACTGGTTAGAGATGCAGAACTACACAGATAAACATGCATAAATGGTACCCTACGCCAATGCCGTACCTTGCCAATCAGTGAACCAATAAGTTTATGCCTATATAAACTGTCCCTGTTTTGTGTTACAAAATGAAAGCAAATGAAGCACAATCTCTTTACATACATTGTGTGACTGCATCTTTAATAAGGAAACTTTACATAGAATTGTGTTCAACAGCATCAATGAACTGCCATGTGCAAGAGACTGGGAAGAGGAATTGGAATCTTCACAGCATCCACATAACAATTGGTCCCCAAAATACCAAAGACTGACATTAGAAAGCATTGAAGCATTCAGTGTAAAAACACTGGAAGACCAGTATGGCATTCTAAGTAAAAGAAAAAGTTGTCATCTTAGAGATCACAGTATATTTACAGACACCTACAGGATCAATGTTAGAGAACAGAAATAATAAAAATCCATTGTACTGGCACTTTCCATGACACAGCCTTCTATGAATGTTTAATATAATTCATAAACTACTCCACTTTTCACTACGAAAGGTTACAGCATGTCATGAGCAGAAGTACCAAAGCCAGCCAAACTACAAGCTAGTGGGATGGAAATGCTGAACTGCAAAGTGGTGCACATTCTCTTTTTCACCAACATCTGAAGGAATGACACTGCTTTTTCCATTCACTCATGTACACATGCCTCAGACAAAGGCTTTTAAATGGCATATGGCATTGCTTTGATATATATTCTCCATTCACTCAACACGAGAAACTGTTATTGCACCATAAAACAGTCTGTTGATGATGTGGGCTTTTGTGAGACAGGAATATATATATATATATATTTGTACTTCAGGTTTAAACCTTGTCTATCCTGAGCAAGAAGAAAAATCTGTCTATTTTTGTTCCCAACAATAAAGGGGAAAATACTACACTCAACAGCACACGTGCAACAAGTGCCATGCAACTCTGTACAACAAAATTTGAAGAAATTCATGGTGCACATTAACAATGAAACGTGCAGATGGAGATCTTTGAACATCTGGCTAGAGCACATACAAACTGGTTATGTGTACTTCTTGCTGATTTAATATGCAGAACAAATGTCTCTGGTGGAGGTTCCTCTCAGATAACTGACTGCAGTGCTTTAAACCTGTTACACTGACAGCAAGCATACAATCATGTGAAGGCAGTACACACAGTTTTAAGAGTCATTTTGAGAACTTTGTGCCCCTCATCTCCCACACATTTACAGTAAAGTTAAAATGTCATAAAAGTGACACAGCTCACATAAAATAAATACATATAGTATAAGATGCACCCATAAAAGTAGTGTTCTGGCATTAAAACATACCATAGTCACAAAAAATATGAAGCTAGCACATCAAAAGAATGCATTCAGAAGCAATTTTGCCACGCCCTCCAACTAAAGTAGAAAGAGCATCGCAACACTACATGATTGGTTCTTGAGACAGTGGCACTTTGTGCGACTCATGACAAGATCGTAGTTCCTATCACGTCTAAATAGAGCGCATTCTGTACTGGCTGCACTAGTTGGGCACGTCAAATAGGGACACTGTCCAATAGTCAAACATAGTAATGGTCTACTGGTATGGTACTGACAAATTAAGAGTTACTTCACATTAACGTGCAGCCAGCAGGACATCGCACAACTACTTTTGTTGCCTGATGCAGATTCTGTTGCAATTCTGCTTTAATAACAAATCACACTGCATCCAGATATTGTTTTGTATCTGCATCTGTTTTGGGAGATACTGGAACTTCTCCGCGGTGTTAACTTGACTGGATAGGGAAAACATGCATATATTGGACTGTTGTCGACATAATGCCTCCTATGAATGCAAGTAGTTCTACAATGAACTGACTGGTGGCAAACTTGTGTGATTTAACAGAGCACTTTTAATTTTCAGCCTTATGTCTGATATTTTCAATGAAGAGGAATAAAACACTATCTAGACAGCAATAAAAGATTTGCAGAGTGAAGATACAATAACTTCGACCACGAAAAGAAATGTTTCTTCACTTCTTTCATCACTGAAAAAACTATGTAGACATAGATATACTGTTCTAAGAGGTTTGAACGTCGCTTAACATTAAAAGCACTCGCATATGTGCTTGAAAATGAGACCGAGTGCAATGCTCTCTTGGGAAGTTAAGAAACAGCATTAAAACACATTTTGATTCATGCAACAAGCAGCATGGGCAACAACTGCTAGCCTTTTGTATTAGGGAATTAAACATTAAGAACTGCCTTTCTTTCACCTAAGCTAAGATGTCCTGAAAGATTGTGGCCTATAAAGTGGAGTTATGTGAGCAGGTATGGGGTAAATTGTTTTTCTCTCATCCCCCCCTTCTTTTTGTGTGTGTGTGTGAAATACAGCTGATGGCTAACAAATACCCTATAACATAGGAGGTATCAATTTATTCCAACCCAGAGTATAAAATTTGTCTTCACAAACTAAAATCATCTACAGCTGCAGTATGCTTACTTTAAAATCATTTGTAGACTACCACTTAAAAGCATAAAAGAAAAGATAGAGTTCATAGCACCTTTCGAATAATAGTGCACTCGTGAAGCCCACAAAAATGTTACACCTATATGTACCTGGCTTTAACTAAGCATGCACATTTGAGATATATGTATGTACTTAATTCCTGAATAATAGTGTTCAAGCTGTGGATGTGCAATATGTACTGCCAGCGGCACATGTGGTGTACACAACTGACACGTAAAAACAAGTACCATCCCATTTGCTTCCGTATCCCTACACCCCCTTGCTGTATCAAAATAATGACTGACACAGTCACTGCGAATTGTAGCCCATTGTATGACATGTACCGTAGCAATACACAATAGTTCCAAGGCTACAAGACTAGAAAAGTTCAAATGCCCCTTGTCTCATGGCCAGGCCCAGTACCCTGTGCCACTACCAGACACAAAAACCTTGTTGCACATGTATTGGCATTCATGAACCAAAAATCGAATACTATTCAGGTGGAGGAGGAGTTAGTAGACCCAAGCCACTGGAAATGGTCTTGTCTCGCTTCGGTGGTGTGCTGTTCCTGCCGTACTCCTTCTTCAGGCACAAGGCTTTGTCCTAGAATCGAATAAAGGATTAGATGAAAAGGGGTCACATTAATTAAATTGGACTAAATGAAACCTAAAATGTTGCAACACACACCAATAACTGGATGTTGACATGATGCACTTGGATCTCGTGACTGTCCCTAGTTTGTGGACGAGTCCCGTGCTTGAGCTCTTCGTGAGCAACGGCTGCAAATGGGGCCATCCATTCTATGCATTCCAGCAGGTGTACTGTCTTGTAACCTGAGGACATTAATAGGGAATTTTTATGCAAGATTTGGATGCAAAACACAGGTGTCATCTCACAAGCAGAAAAGCCTGGTGGAAGACAAGAAAAAAAAAAAAAAAAAAAGAAAGAGAAAATAATGAAAATTTGATGAATGGTTTAGAATAATAAATTTGTTCTTTTCTCGCAACCATAGAAACACACAGGTACGTGTTTACTGTAGAACTCATTGCGTTGGCAGATTCAGCTACAATAAAACTTATCGGTCCCTCAGTACTTGTGGAACACTTCAAGCAGTTACTTGTAACAAAGTATTTTAATTTCAAATTAAGACTACACAGTGTTAGCAACTGGGGAACTCGTAGCATTGCACCTTGTGCTTGTATTTTTCGTGTTGCAGGTGGAACGAATCGAACGTGATCAAACACAACAGAAACCAAAGCTATATAAAACAGTTTGACATGCTCCGATGTGTTCAAGGGCATGCACATGAGATCATTAGCAGTTCCACCTCTTACCTCAAACATGAACTAAGTGAAGTCACTGGAAAATGAAAAGCTGACAAGTAGGAATTGTGTTACTATCTTGAGTGATTGTTCCGATAATTGAGGAGTCGGGGCTAACTTCACACAATATCTGGTTTTACCCAAAAACGTCCATATCGCCATACGCAGCCCATATAAAATATGCTTCAATGCTTGGGCAATTTCTTGAGGACACACTTCAGCTCTGACATAGCATCCAAATCAACTGCATTAGTTTCCAAATCCACAAACCTGAAACAGCCGACGCAATAGCCGGCGTCATCATGTGATGTAGTGCTGTGGCTGCTACAATACTGTATGGGAATTGGAGACACTCTATGTCCAGCATGCATAGATCCACCAACTGAAAGGATTGCAAAAAAAAATGTAGCAGGAGCTAAGCAATAAACACACAAATTAGACATCACTGACAAAGCACCATGAAACAAATAGTCAATTCATGGAAATAATGTCTACCTCCACAGTTATACAAGTGTGGAAATGTCTTTGTAATTTACAGCTCAGCAAATCTTCCAAAATAGATTATAAAAACAAAACCACGTTAGTTGGAAATTCTCATATAATTCGAAGGATTTCTGCAGTCCCACTTTTGCGCATTGCGATCTGACTGCTTGATTCAAAGCATGTGTGCACCACAGCCTCCTTAATAGGCCATTTGCAAAAGTTCCAGGGAGCAGCGCGCGCGCCCGGGAGGGCATGCCGGGAAATGCTGTACAAAACAACAGTGATGGTGCACACACCAGTACGCAAATCGCTGTCGTTTGGCACAGCATTTCCCGGCACACCCTGCTCCCTGGAACTTTTTCAAATGGCCTATTAGAAGCATTTCCCGCACGGTTCCTTCAATGTCCATGAGCGCTGCACATTGGTGAGTCACCCTCAGCTTCGCGGAAACCACATGCCAGGTCACTTCACATTCATATTGCACAAACCCCTCACTATTGCCACTCCTCTAACCACGCTTTTGCTTCCCTCGCCTTCCCTTGTTGCCAGTTCTGTCCTTCGTGTTCTCGCATGTTTTGGGACGCAACGCGTAACCTGTGATCGACTGCTGTGTGAAGAAACCATGCCAAAGTACAAAACGCTGACAAAGACAAACTGGCAGTTAGCGAGACTGCAAAAGCTCGAACGTGTTCGAAAACCTGCCTGGCGTACCAGTTTGGTGTACCGCTGTTGATGATCTTGAAGAACAGTGACAAGATCATGAACAAGTACTGCGAGACGCTGACAGAACTGATGATGATGAGACCGCCAAAGTTGACTATAAGCCACCACGTGTGCCACCATTTACTGAGGTGCTGGCTTCCGTTCATGTGGTGCGGGACTTCATAGAGGCGAACAGTGCATGCAACCGATCTCATGGATTTAATATCCAGTCTCGAAAAAATAAAAGCTAACTTGTGATGCAAATTACAGTGTGCAGCAAACAAAAGTGAGTGAGTTTTTTCGTCCTGAGCATCAGTGAACGCATCTTCATGTCGATAAATGTATAAAGAGTCAACCGTGTATTTGAGTTCGCTTAATTCGAAGATTCTTTTGTGGGCCGAGCGACTTCGAATTAACGGAGTTTTAACTGTAAACGAAACGTTGCCGTACCAGCACTGGACAACTGTTTCGACCTCACTGGGCCATCGTCACCAGTGCGCAGGTAGTTAACAGTAGTTAACATTAGCAACGATACTGCAATATGTAAACTCGTACAATATGTGCAGCCAAAGAGTGTCGGCTTGTTTTTGCCTTTCAAAAATGATTAGGTTCTTGCACTGGTGTATCTAAAGAGAACGGCACTCGTAGCAAGCAGCAGAATTGCGCAGCAAAATTTCACGGCTAAATTGGTCTGTGATGTGATCAAAGTCAGTTTTTCCAGTTTCTTCCCTTTCTACACCCAGCAGAGGATGAGCACAGAGCCTGCCCTCGACCCGTGTATGCTCTCAAATATGGAAGTATTAGTTTTAGCTTGTCCAACCCACTCGTCTGGACACAGCATGGATTGTAAGCATTGCCGTCACCACCCCCATTTCTCCCCATTATATATGTGCACAGCCTCGTGTTTTCAGGTTTTATGTTTCTTGAAATTTGAAAATTTGAAGAAAAAATATCTGGTTTTATGTCAGGAGCCATAACACAGGGTCAAATCAGGTTATAGCAGGTGGAAAAGTAGATTCTCTGGTAGAAAATTAATTAAAAGCACTACTCGCATTTTAGATCGACACAAGAAGCAGAACAGCTGTGCTGAGTGGTGATTTCAAATATTCAGATAAAATGGTTAAAAAGCAAGCGAGCTGGGTTTTTCCCAGTCTCGGGTTTTCGTCATGGTTCAAATATTGCCCTTGTGCTCCGCACGGGGGCCCTCCATCGCCCAAGTCACGCGCATCGCGTCGTGGGAAATGGTTTACATTCGTGCTCGTCTGCCTGTTGCTCGAAGGTGCGGGAGGTGAAGGAGAGAGAAAACCGTTTGCGCTCTTCTTCTTCTCTCTGACTCATGAGAACTAAATCCCAAGGTGCAGCGGGGCTTTCGCAACACTGCGCTCCCTGGTGGGCCAAGCATGCAATTTCTGAAATCGTCTACTGGCACTTGGCCAAGTTCATTTTCGGGTTTTACCCTGAGTGGTGATGATGCAAATCAGGGAGTAAAAGCGGGTAAAAACACAGGGCCCTATGTATGTGTCCCTGTGATCCCCCATCAAGTGGCACCAGGGCAAGCGTACCCAACTACCCAACCCACTTGCTATTTCCTAGATATGCCTCCTGGTGCTCGCAATCAAGGCAGTTCCCTCGTCACAAGGGAACTCAAACAGAGCTTGGGGAAAATGGCACCTTACTGAACCAGAAGATTTGTCTATCCATTGCACACGTCATAACTTCATGCATGTTACCTGTGCTACTCTTGCAAAAGCACAGGTGGAAAACCTTGGGTGGAGGAAGTTTTCTTCTTCATTCCCAGACTCTCTCCTCTCAATATCAGCTGCAACCTGGAGGTACACATTGAGCCAGCCATTCACTGTAACTGGAGTGAGGTCCCAGTTTAGTGCCTGAAAGAAGATAATTAATTTTACTAAATGCACTTTAATCAAACTGCCTGCACTTAAGAAATGGAAGGTTTAAAAGCATAGATGTATAGATGCAGTATAGGTGTGGCATATGATGAGGTATAGATGCACAGTGAGCTACATATTGGGGCCCATAGGGGATTGAGTTAAAGAGATTTAAAGCTTGTCCCAAACTTACTGTGAGAATAGAGAGTTCTTTGTCAAGAATTTCACTCTCCTGACATGCACCATCAGTGACGTATGCAAACTCTGTCAGTTTTGGTGGGTAGATTTCCTACAGAGCAAACACTATGTTGTAAGGCGCCCATTTGTAACAGAAACACCAAAGTAAGCACGTACCTCCATCTTTGCAGCAAGGAATAGCGCTGTGATACCAAGCAGCTGAAGTTGGCTCTTGGGGAGATCAGATGACTTTGTAAGGTAACGGTCAACAAAATCCTGTGCCAGGTAGTAGGTGTCTCTGTGTAGCCTGTACACCTCACAAACCTGCATGCAAGAATTATTATAAAGCAGGCAACCACAGCATCACCATAGCATAGCAATTTCATAGCAAACTGGCATGTCGTAGACTTGGGCAAAATGAAGGACAACACAGAAGTAGGCAGACCCAGTTGTCGTCCCCCATTCCATTTCTCCACCATGCTACAGTTTGATCAAAATAGAATACAACTGTTGGTAACATTTCCCTGAGCCCAGAGCAATATGGACAAAGACGAACAAGTGGACAAGAAAAGACGGAAAAGTTCAAGCCTCGTCTCCTCCATTCATGTCAGTTCTCATCCATGTCACCCCAGACCAAGGGAAATATTACTGACAACTAGCTTACACCAGCTTGCTTGCACTAACACTAAAATGTTGCATTATGAAAGTTAACCCATGTAGTGCACAGTCTCACCGTTGTTCTTCAAGTAAACAACTAAATAGAATATGATGTCTCGCATTATACTGGAAGCAGGAAGGGTGCTATAGGCTATGTATATCTTGAACCTATTTACACTAGGTGGAGCACAATGGCTTTTGAGAAGAGCCCAACAGAGAATTGGAAGAACGGAGTCTGTTTTAGGGAAGTATAGCTCAGGTACGTATGTACAGACACATAATACAGGCTAACCTCGATTAGCCAATCAAGTAGTATAGTGCGCATCCTTGGCTGCAACGCTGGGTGTTGATTTAGAACCGCTGCACTATGCTCGTAGATGACGTCCTTGCGCACCATCAGTCCCCATACGTTCTCTGGGTCAGCCCAAGGAATCTGTGGCAATGGCGATGCTCTAGTGGAGGACGACTCGGGTGTTGGCAGGCAGTGAATGCCTCTGAAGTGGCTATAGTTTTTTGGTGTTTGTGTTTCCACTGATCCAGCTTCTGATTCAAAAGAATCATCAAGCAAGGAACGGCCACCATCTGTGCTCTCATCCAGTGGTACTAAGTATTCCTGAAAGACAGAAGGTACGTGTCAAATCATGTGATATACATATCCCCATGGGTTTACATTTGTTCAAAGAAGTGGTTCTCAACCTATATCATTCGACAGAACCTATGCCAGATTTTTTTTTTTTTTAATTATACAACCATTTGCCACTTTTGGTCCCACAATTTGGTCGTGAAACAATGGTTTTAAGACCAAATGTCTTTTAACCAAATCCAGGTGTCAGCTTGTAACTTGGTTAATTGTAGAAAAATATATCTTTGGGACCTCGATAAAATGGAAGATTTACCATAACAAGACAATGAATAAGACAAGAATTTGAGCCCCGATAATTTGGGTACGGCATCACCGAAGGAAAGATAAGGTCAACACTGCAAGCTAACGACATCAAAAGCAAGAAGATATCAGTATGCCACAAAACCCTATATGACTTTGAATACTGGAAAACCCAGAGAAATCTTCCATGAAGAACCAAGCACTACCGCATTACTGCATTCCAGATAGGACAAAGCAGGGGTATGGCTCACAATTACTCAGAGGGCCACTACATTCTTGATTCCCTGTTGCACATCAAATGCAAAGGCAATGGTCAAAAGGGTTGGGGAGACACGTCAAGAGCTAACGTGTGGGGCCACTGTGCTATCCTACACTTTTCACTGCAGGAAGAGCGCATGGATCGACTGAACTGGATGGAAGTGAAATGCCTCGCGCCAGGCAGCCTTTTCTCAGTGTTAGTGACACAAAGGAAATGTGGCTATGACCAGCATGCAGATGTGGACAGATGGAGAGAGGACAGCAGGAAGGAGTGGGGGACAGGAGGTTAGGATGAATTCCTGGGCCAACATCAGGGGGAACTGTGCCTACATTCATCTGGAAAGTCTTCCGGGAAAACCCGGGAATACTTTCTGCCCACTAAGCAGGTGCCGGGATTGGAACTGACGTCACCACCCAGTCTCGGTGATCATCCTAACCGCTACACCACGCGAGCTGGTGCAGCCTGATATTACAGCAATACAAATATCAGTGATACATTAAGGGCTACAGTGAGGGCATCGCAGACATTCTCACTGTAGAAGAGGGTGGGAAAAGGTATGTCAGAGGCTAATAAAAAATCCCTTTTCAGACTTGACGGGCATTAGGACACCTTCGATGGTTGCTCTCATAACACAGCAATGACAGGTTGATGACCCATAGGCACCCAAATGGTGACTCAGGAGACAAAGGATCACCACAATGGAATTGGAGAAGAAAAAGCTTGGTGTGTGCATAAACAAGACAGTCAATTTCCTTTACTTGGGTCCTTGCATTTTGTGGTATGTCAGCACAGCTGTTCTGAGGGCGGTGTACTGGGTGCTGGATGGCAGGGGTCCCGAGAGCTCATTAGGTGAGCAATAAAGCGAGCATGAAAAAAATTTCTGCCATGTAATTTAGAATATTGCTATTCCACTTTTCACTGTTTCGCTTCTCTTCTTTTTTTTTTAATTTTTCTGCAGCTTTGAAATCCAGAATATTTCTGCAACAGAGTGAATCACGAGTCACATCTCAGGGTGTCTACCAAATTGCAGCCTTCAAATTCCCTGACTTTTCCAGGTTTTCACTAATTATTTCAAGCGAATTCCCTGACCAAAACATCCAAAAACACTGAACTGCTCTACATTTTGATAGAGGGCATTCATAAAACAGCTCACTTGCTGAATTGAATAATACAGATCATTTATTGAATTCAAACTAACAGAATACAAATAGATGTTTCGCGTTACTATTTAAGAGAGCAATTTCTTTTTCCTGCAGTAGGGGGCAGACCTCGTACTGTGCATCATTTATGACCCTTGTCTTTTTTGTTAGATGTCACCTGGTAGTGAGGCTGCCCACTTTCCTGCCTTGGAGCTTGTCGTATTTGCGAACTGTTACTCGCGGCAACGTTGCTGCAGCTTGGCTGCTCAACCACTGCAGCCACATGTCAACCGCACTGATTCGCTGCGTATCGTCATGGCACTTCCATTTTCTTGCGATTTTTCCTGACTTTCCCTCCTGAGCTGCTTTTTGGCAACTTCCCTGACTTTTCCAGTCACATCAAAATTCCCGGTTTTCGAGGTTAGTAGACACCCTGTATCCAGCGAGAGGCGTACGTATGTAAATTCTACGTCTAGAATTTTTTCTGGCTGTTGTGCAATCTTTAGGTAGTGCCTCCAGAGAGGGCTTTCGCAGCCATCCTTTCCCAAGCCGAAGGTGACCTTAGGATGCCTCTGTATGCCAGCAAGCAGTGATAGACAAAGTACCGCATAATTGTACTTTTAGTAAAATACCTGGCATCATTGATCAAGGCCCAACCTCTGAAAAACTGGATTCTCTCAAATAAGTTTAGCAGAGCATGAAATCTTGCAAATGATACCAATGCATTTCTAGACAAAAAGCAGTGCAGCTAATGACACACTATGCTTCTTTAGGATTTAATAGGATTTCTCAATCTTTAGGATATTTCTCCTATTTTGAAAGACTCCAGGCTCAGCCTTTTTGGTGGCTCAAACGAAAAAGAAAAAAAAAATACAACAAGCTGAATGAAAGCGAACACACTGCATTGTGTCCTTCCATTCATTTTTAACCAAAATGGACAGAAGGTGTACTTGTACAAAATTGCAGGAGAAAGGCTATATGAGGCTATAAACAGTTCATCATTCATATTCATGTTGACATGCAACATTTATTTCGTCACATATTCACCTTATGCATTTGCCATATAAATTCGCCAGAAGGCAAATAGACAGCTGAAAACATTAATTAGCCATGTAATCCCACACAACGAACAAAATATAGAATAAGTCCAGAAATTAGACATAACGAAAAAAAAGGCGCGCCAGGTCGAACCACAACAAAAGACAAGGGGTGGGTCCTTCGCCATACAGTCACAAAGAAAACCAATTTTTCCCTAAATTGTACACTGCATGCCTACTCATAAGCATTTATTAGCGAAATAAAAACAGAAAAGCATCGTAGAGATAGATCATGTGCCGGATTCACACACAAAACAACCCTAACGAACGCCGAAATTAGCCCGCCAATATCATGCAGGAATTCCGACAAGAAAAATATAAAGTCGACAAATCTTTCATACCATCCTGGTGTCTTCCTTAGTAAGATATCTTTCGAAGCACACAGTTATTTCATCAGTTTGTTTGAACGCCTCATACCCCAGAGACGGCAACTATTCTAACCGCCAAATATCATCTACACACTCCACGGGTAAGCCTTCTTTGCAATCGAACAAAAACAGAAAATTCACAAACCTCAATGGTAGGTCCGGTCCGACGTTTTCTCCTTAGTATATTGGGCTCGATTATGCTCCTGGACCTTTTAGGTCTAGAGGATTTTAGGCTGAAAGTGACCAAATGTGAAGCTTAGCGAGGCGTATCCGACGGCATCAAGTCTAACAGGACTGCCGCCCAGAAAATGGGTTATTGTGCACTTTTTCCAACAAATATCCGCAAGAAAATAAGGCCAGACAATTTTCAAACTTACTTCTTCTTAGACATGATCGATTCTTTGCTGGTATTGTCAAAATTCCATGGGGAAACACCTACAGAAACCACAGAACAAAAAGACCGGGAATGACTTTTTGGCGCGACAAAAAGCGCGCGATTGTCGTCAATAATGTGACAGAAAATTTCATCTAAAAGCTATAAAATTTCGCAAGGAGACCATTTGGTGTCTGTACACTGTGCTAAAAATGTTTTCGATCCACTATCCTGAGTTTCAAGGAGTCAAAAGGGGCAATCTTGTAAACCGGCAACGTTGCCAAAGCGCCATTGCCGGTTACCATAGGAAGGTACACAACACGGTGTGTCAGAAAAATTAAGGTGTTTCATTGCAAATCAAAAAAAAGGACTATACTTACTGTTGCAAAGGTAAAAAATGAAGATGTATCACGCAGTTTGAAGAAATCTAGAGAGCATCCCACACACACAGCAAATCCCTACGGATCGACGACCCGCCGCCTCGGCTGCCAAGGGACACAGTACACACTTGCGCGCGCTCGATTCTTGGCAAACGCGCCAACAGCTGACGAGAGATGGGAGAGGAGAGGGAGAGAGGGCCTCTCAACTCCAGTGTTGCCAACGTGCGCGGTGCTGTGTCGTCTGTTCGAAGGCTTGAATGGAGTGGAATGGAATACGTATTGGACGTATTGTGGATATCATTTAATGTACGTATTTATGTACAAAACGTGGCTTGTCTACACTTCAGATTTTCTGCTGCTTTTACAATGGGGCGCACGCATTAGTAGTACTGGAAAATACTCAATGCGAGTATAAAAGGATTATGCAACTGAGCTGGAACTTGACATAGGCAACATATCGCTGAGTTTGAAGTGCAGACAAGGGGAGTCTTGTCCTGTGTTGTACGTTTGTTTGTTCGTACCCTTGTCGTCACCCCAACTCGGGCATAAGAAGCCCACGTCAACTCAATGCGAATGTGGTATTGCTGCATTTCGTGGGTATCTTCATAACTAACTGATTAGAAAACGTCAATCTCATTCCTTTCCACAAAAGATGTAACCACAGTCCATGTATTACAAGTATGTAGTGTAAGTCCATGTAGTACAAGGACTATTTTACCATGGGGGATATGAAATTTTATGAAATGAAAAAGAAGGAAAGGCTTCCATGGGTTGCTCACAATGACGGAGAATATCTACATATCTGAGGGAGTGAGCCGGGATCCATGACTTAGAAACCCTCTTACAAAAATGATCGGAACCCCCAGGCGATGTAACGTAGAGGATTCATCAAGATAAAGTACTACATTTGCGATTAAGCGAAAATGAATTAAAAATGTTGCTTATGAGTTAAACCATGTTGGGACACCATCTTCTTCTTCTACCAATCAAAAGATGGCCGTGAGCCACCAACGGAGATTGGCCACATGTGTTAGTATGGTGAACTCAGGTGAACTAGCCATTTTCTCTTCTTCTTCTTCTTTTTTTTTTTTTGCCAAATTTGCCACCTGGTTCAATAATCCAACGATCCAAGTCGTCAAAAACTAGAAAAACGCAGGGCTCTGAACATTTCTAATGGCGCTAGCATAACATGTCCCTTTCGTTTCACTTTTAATTAATATGCTTTCTTCCCCTTGAAGTCGGCCCAGGACGCATACTAACCCCCCCCCCCCCTGTTCCCCACTCCTTCCTTTGCTGTCCTGTCTCTATCGGTCCACGTCTGTACGCCGCTCATAGCCACAGATGCTTCGCGGCGCTAAAAAAAAAAAAGAGGGGAACCTTAAAAATTTCGGCGTGACTTTCCAGCACACCCCATTGACGAAAGATTCAACGTCTGCCGCACTAGTGGTCCGACTTACAGTCCGAAAACAAAAAAGTGCCATACTTTATACTAAAAAAAAAAAGAAGAAAAAAAAACAGATGTGCGAGGGGCGCTCAATGTGCATGTTCTAAGCCTAGGTATGATGCGATGTAGTGAGGGTATTGCAATGCATTCGATGCATCAAATTCCTCTTCCCGTGTGCATAAACACGAGTCACATGGCAGTCTGCACTCATTCGATCTCATGTCGCACTCCTTTGAACTTCGCAACGTGGCAATGTCTGAGGCAAAGAACAGCATCATGATAATTGAAGTAGATTTACAAGATGTGTCAGCCTATTTGTGTGGCGACATCCTGCACGTGCCGCAGGATAGGACTGAGGATAAGATCAATGACGACGAAGCCTGAGCTATTTTATCTGACTGCGGATAATTTCGACCACCTGGGGTGCTTTTGACGTGTGCCTGATGGAAGGGACAACACTGGACAGTATTCATTAACGCATGAAAACTGTCAAAAGTAGATGACGTTACTTCCGCATGACAAGGAGTAGTCGTTGGAAGATGACCCACGAGCAGGTCGTCCCACTGATGCTACATGGCAGGGGTTGTGGGCGATCCAGGGTCTTCCTGAGGGTGTGCGTGTGTGTGTGGGGGGGGGGGGGGGGGGGGTTCCGGCCTTGTACTGTGTGATGACAGAAAAAGAGGAGTGGTCAGGACATTCGGACCCCCTCTAGATCCACTCCTGAAGGCATGGTTATACGGATGGTGTAGGCTTGAGACTTCTTCGGACTGCCACAGAGCTAGGTGTTAGTCTACTGGAACCACTCCGCACAAACGTTTGGTAATGTCGAAGACTGCCTACCGAGATGGAAAAGATTCGAATTCGAGATGAATGCTGATGAGCACTCCTTTGACGGGCGCTTGGTTGCTGGGGATTGAAACGTGGATAAGAGCTGTCAGAAGAACACAAGGACAAGGAGGACAACACAGCAGCTTCTGCTTGTGTTCCCTCTGCTTTCCTTGTGTTTTGGCTACTCTTACGCAAGCTATACCAACTTATACGCAACTTATACCAGCTACCCCCTTTAAACACCATGGTTCTCAACAGGGTCGATGAGAACAAGCAAAAGCCATAGCACTGGAAAGACTCTCCTCCGCTCGGAAATTTTTTTGAAATTTCTCCGAAAATTCCTCCACAACATTTTTTTTAATTTTTTATGTATTTATTTTTTATTTATTTTGATGAGGACAATTACTGTTCATTGATTACCTTCCGCCTAAAACTACAACAAAAGGAATGTACGGTATGCGGAAGAAAAGTACTCGTTCGATTGGAGCGCCAGGGTAAGTCGAGTCATAAATTCTGCTGCTCCTCATACCAACGTCCCTGCAAACACATCTCCTCACATTGCCCCGGTGACTCTTCCCTCTGCCGTCATTTGGAGAAGTACCTACGAGGGCAGAGATTTAACGATGACGATCACAGAGGAGAAGGGGGTGTGACGAAACCACCTTTTCCTCAGGAATATCAGCGAACTTGCTAAGCGCAAGAACACGCTCTCTCTCTCTTTTTTTTTTTTTTTTTTTGCCTACAGACTCAATGGAGACAGATGATTTGTTTGCTTAAATCGTAGTAGTAGTTTACTTAGATTATAGTAAATACCATAGTCCCCCCCCCCCCCCCCCGCCAGTGTTGTGTTGTAGGAGCCATGTAGAGCTTATGCAGAAAAGGTTGCTCAAATCTAGTGAGTGTGAAGTCACGGTCCCGTAAGCTATCAGTATCATTTTTTTCTAAAATGCAGTCAATTTAGATGACTCAGCAACACTTCAAGGCCGATGTCACTCTAACACAAGAGAGCCAACAATGTCACATCTGGGCCATCTGCGTCAGAAGCTTTGGAGATAGGGCGCAGCTTTCGACATTGAAGAGAATACAGCATTTGGAATGCCGATTATGTATCTAAATGCAAGAGGTCTGCTCGAAGGTGCGTGTACTATTTCTGAGAAGTATGCGAACTGGGCACTAAAGGTACTACAGTAAAGATTACCCTCTTTGAAATTGACCAGGTAATGCACGACTTTCTGGCATCTGTGCTTTGCAATGTGTCCATTCACTACAGATAGGACAGCATAAACGCACGCCAGCTGGTGCCCAGCAAACCATTAATATCTCTGCGACGTCCCTGCATGGCCGCGAACGTCCTGAATATCCGAACATCCATGAGATATGCATAGGATATCCCAGAGCGACATTTGTATTGTGATTTTACCCACTAAACAGCAGGTGTCGCAGGTACGTCTACAGAATATCGCGCTCTGGATATTTGGATTCCCATGTATAAAGCAGTTTGCAAGTCCTGAGATATAGAATGAATAAATAAGAACGTTCGCGTGCTGCTCTGTGCAACGTATTTACGTAGCATTCTTCAAGCGACAGAGTGAACGTATTTGCTTTACAGCTCTACTGAGCAGATAATCACATTCGATAACCTGAATTAAAAACACAGTATTTGACAGCCAAGGATGTCAGGATTTACTTTGACTCGATGAAGATGCACAGGAATTGCAAAAACGCATCAACCTTCGTCACCGTTACGAATGTTTTACGCCCCACTATTCTTAATGAAATAGAGGCGAGGAGGAGGAGGAGGAGTGTCGTTAGGAGGAACCCGAGAGGTCTGCCTGCCTGATTAGGCGGCATGTTTCTCGGGAAGAGAAAGGTGGTGGAGAGGAGGAGAGGAAAGGGTGAAGTGGAAGACCGAGCGGAATCCGCTCGGGGGGAGGATAGCTGCGTCCATGGGCCGACTTCAGGGGAACTGTGCCGGCATACGCCTATTACACATCTGAGGGAAACCCAGGAAAAACCCCAGACGGCACAGCCGGCCCGCGGATTCGAACCGCGGACCTCCCAGTCTCCAAGCGCACGCGTTACCGCTGCGCCACCGGAGCTGGTGAAATAGAGGCTACTGTGGGATTCCAAGGGTTCTCCTCCTCCGCCCAAGTGAGGCGGCCTGGTGGGGTACGCCATTTATATGCTGGTTACACAGTGTTGCTGCATTGTAATAGATTTTGCAATGCCGCATGCCGCAAACCTAGTAGTAATATAGAGTGACAAATAATGCGTCTTGATATATCTCATAATAAGTGAATATACATTAAAATGCTAGGGTGCTAATATATCCAGCACGTATCCAGATGTCCGCGAAATTCGTTAAATACACTACCAGGAGACCAAACAAAAGGGTGAAAGTGCTACTCCTGTGGATATCCACTGGATCTAACTTGGGTCCACACGAAACTCCAGTGGATATCCACGGCGATATATCTTCTGGACATTTGTGGGACATTGGTGGACATTGTCCCTTCTATGTTGTTCCAGCCTCAGAACATCAGTTCTTTCATGTGCAACAGTTGCCGCCTGCGTCGATCCCGTCGTATGAATGTGTGTATGAGTGAGCAAAAATGTAAATGAAAGGAGGATGAGTGAGAGAGAGTGGCAGGTTTGACCCTTCAGATGACGCACCCTAGAAGGCGCTGAGAAGGCGTGTTAGCTTAGCTCAATTGGTAGAGCCCTGGACCGGCAACTCAGAAGATGTGGGTTCGAGTCCTACAGCTACCTAACCTTTTCAGTGACTTTCATCTTTCATTGGTGGTTTGCTGGTGGAAGAGATCCATGAAGAAATACAACCTTGAGCTTGGGCAACACTCTCAAGAAGGAAGACACGTACCTAGTATACCGAATACCGTATCCGGATACCGAATGCCGAGTACCTGGTATGCCATGTATACCGAAAGTATACACGTACGACAGCTCAATGAGCTGTCCTACGTGTCGTCCTCCCAAGCTCAGGCCTATATTTCTTCATGGCTGTATTCACTACCTTTCAGCAGTAATGTTATGAGTGTTACAAACTTTTTTTTTCTTCTTTTTGTGAGCACCCAATGTCCTCCAGTGCCGAAGAAAACGTTTGCTGTTTAATGAACACCGCAATAGTGAACAAAAGTCCTGGCTCACACAAATTCTTTTGAGTTATCGTACTTAGAAAGAATGGGGCACTAAAATATCTCCCTTCTGCTACTTTCCATTCCGCATTGATTGTTCAATCCCAAGCACCTCGGACGGGCTCTTTGGAACCTCTTAGCGACTGCATGATAGGGTACCTTGATGATACCATCGAAAGTTATGCGAAATGGTGCAAAACCTCCCAGTAGCACACTTTGTGCGCTATGCTCCGGGTGTTCCGTAAAGTATGATGTTCGGCTATTTTTACCGATGGGATAGTTCCTCAATATCCCTGTGAGTTATCATGAATTTGAGTAAATTCGGCACGCTCTTCACATTGGTGGGGTAAAAAAGTGGCCTTTACTTGGTAACTCTCCGAGTTCAGTTCGCAAAAATTTACATAATTAAACTTACGTTACATAACATTCACATCAGGAGGTCGCAAAAACCTAGTAAGAACAAATGCCCTTGACCGAATGATTCTAGGTGGTGTAGTTTTTATATTATAATTCAATGACACGTTTTCTGGGACACCCTGTATATAAGCTCTTAGAACCATGAAGATCACTTAGGAAGGCAGTAGCATACCTTTCCAAAGCGAAAATAGACACTATATGTATATTGCTTGCCTCGCGATATTCCACAAATACGAGAGTCCTGTTTGCCTGCGAGTCAAACGAAAGGGTGAGGTGTTTAAATTTTAATGCGATTGCGATGATAAAGAAATAGAGTGTGTACTTACATTGACAGAATAATCCTGCGGCACGCTGCTGCACAGCTGACAAGAAAAAGGACTACAGAAAATCGCGCCTTTTTTGTGGGTCTTTACATTCCAGGCAGAAGTAACCGATTTTTTTCTCTTCAACGCAAATACCAATCCGGACAATTCTCACGTGCAATCAAAGCGTATATGCAGAGCAACCTATGAGTAAAGTTTCAAGCGCATGGAGTACAGACGGCGTCGAGTAAGAACTGTCTCATCTTGCCCCACCTTACCCTGTATTGCACGGTCCCACGTTTTCTGTCCAGCGCTTTAGGCCATATTACCAATCCTCGTAAGCTCATCACTTTTTCTTGCTCCTTCTACACCGTTCTCCGACAGACTACAGCAGACGACGTTATGTGTACCTCCGCGTTGGCGTCTGATCGGGTGCTACGATTCTTCAAATGACGTAACAATGGATAGAGATATCTGGATGGCGGTACGTCCGGTATCGCAAAAAAAGTGCGTCTTTGTATTAACGCTGCACTCATTATATAAGGGGAAGTATTGAACAAGCACTTGTAAATAGAATTACGAAGCGTAGGAGAACCATATCACACCTATTACACCCGTAACTAAATAGCTGCAGCTAGGAGTTCTTACCTCCTTTAATGACCTCTCTGCTGCTGACCGCGCGCTCACAGCCGTCTCTTCTATCTCTCGATCGATTGATCAATCCTCTTTCCAACTTGACCAAGCGCTCTACGTCGAATTATGCGCCTTGATGGAACGAAACCTGCACGAGGCCCTACAGAAGACGTAAAGCAGCATGGAAACAAACTCGCGCTTAACACGTGTTATGTTAAATTACCAATTTCTCAAGGCGATGTTCAAACGAACTGTATCCGTTGCAAAGCAAGAATTTCATAATGGACGTAACTCATTCCTATCTGACACGAAGCGCAGGAAGGCACTGCATCGGCACCGTTGCGTTTATCCGCAGGTCGTTCTCGTGTGTTTCTACTGACCCTACCGTTCTGTGTGATCTGGATGCGAGGTCCCTTCTCAACGTACCTCCCGTGCCTTTTTTTGTCTCCCAACCATCGTCTTGTGGGTTCGTTGCAGCTCCGGAGCATGAGTTGGGATGTGTTGCGCGAATCCTCCCTAGGCCTGCACCAGGCTCCGATGGTATTTCCGACAGGGTGCTGAAGTCTATGTGGGCATCTCATCCTTTCGATCTCTTAGAAAATAAAGCTTCAACACCGTCTTGACATAACAGAAAACAACATTTAAAAACAGATGTTTCGTCTCTCATACGAGAGACATCATCGGTGCAGCCAGACGGCAGAATGCGGGGAAAAGCCACACAGGCTACTTAAAAAGGTCGGTATACAATACAATACCAGAGTACAATACCCCGTGGCTGCACCGATGATGTATCTCGTATGAGAAACGAAACGTCTATTTTTAAATGTTGTTTTCTGTTGTGTCAAGCCGCTGTTGAAGCCTTATTTTCTAACCATGAGCCCCGGCTTTTGGAAAATTTTTGCCTCTTGAACACTGTAAATGTGTCCCTACAGCGTTCCTGGATTCCTGTCGAATGGAAGCTGGCCAGAGTGGTGTTACTGAAGAAGGTTCCCACTAGAAGCCTCCATCTGGAGAACGATAGCACTAACGTCTGTCCTCTGCAAGACGTTTGAGCGCATCATACACCGCGTAGATTGCCTGTGCATGTGGAACCCTCTGCAATACTTAACGATAGTCAAATTGAGTTTCGCGCACGATGTTCTATCTGGATGGAGAACCAGATTCGTCTCGCCCGGGAGATGGGGAACATTTGTGCTCTCGTTACCCTAAACATTGCAAACGCAAAGGACAGCATTGAATACAGCGTCCCTTTACAAAGACTGGTCATGGTTGGCACTCCGCCGTATACATACTCTCGTGGGTCAGAAATTTTCTTTGGGATAGGTTTTTCTTTTGTTCTGATGGTCATTATGCTTCCTCCTCTCAACCCCAACACAGAGGCGTACTCCAGGGTTCTGTGTTATCCCCACGGCTTTTTAATATCTTGAAGAGTTCCCTTCCCTTGGAACCGGACGTGACGATTACTTACGCTGACGACGTCGCGTTCTTTGCCTCCTCCTCGTCGTTGCATATGTATATGTCAAACTTTCAAATTCAAAGTGTCAAAATTCAAGGTACCTGGATAATTTGACTACATGGATGACTTCAGTCCACCTCTCACTGAATGTAAAGAAGTCAGCAGTGATTTTATGTCCTGCGAATACTTCAGCCCTGAAAATCGAGCTGAAGATTGGCATGCTGTCTGTTCGTGAGACTATACTGCTCAAGTACTTGGGCGTATGGTATAATGACAGGCTGACATGGGACCATCATATTGATTATTTAACCATCAAAGCTGCAAAGGCTCTCGGCATTACGTTGCTGTTCCAGCATTCGTGTCGGAATGCGTAGGACTGTCCTACTTTACGTGTATAAATGCCACATCGGACATATACTGGAACCTGCTTATGCCCTGTTTTCGCAGGCCCCTGATTATCGCCTCAGTAAGCTGTTTATCATGGAGAGCCTAAAAAAAAGGAAAGTTTGTCTAGGCCTTCCCAGGCATACTGCAAATGATGCGTTATATCTTGAGGAGCGTACGCCCCCCTCTTAAAGCTCACCTTTCTCTCCCAGTGTCAGAATTCTCTTGTAGTCAGAAACAATACCTCTTTCAGAGATATTTCCGTTTGGATAGCATGCAGTTGTCGTAAATCGAACACGCCTCAGTTACCCTCCGTCCAACAGCTCCTGACAACCCTGAAAGTGTCGCTTGCGGGCTTTTCTCCACTTGTGCTCAGTCGCGTAGCCAGGCCTCCAAGGTAGGGGGAACGCGATCCGGAAACCCGTCCCGCTCCATTCCCACTGATCTGGGGTGCGCCTACACACACACATAGCTATGCATACAGCGAAATGAGAGATGAAAATGTAGAATATTTGAAGTTTTACTAATGTGATTACATATGGGATATGGGGTGTCATGACCAGCGGGGGCGCGTCACGAGATTGGAGGTAGTTTGAAAAGCTAATAACTTCAAAACTACTATTCAAGAATGATGCATAGAGAGACGCCAGCAACTGCAGAAACTTTCGCGACCGTCACACTGCCCCCCCCCCCCCCCTCCATAAATATTTCTCCCCTCGGATTTGCACGATCTGCGTGGGTCGACCACCTTGTCATCGCAACAGACGTGTATGGCTCAGAGGAGCGGACTGGTGTCGGCCTCTTCATTCCTCAGTTGGACTATCAGTTTCCTGTCCACCTTCGGGATTCTCCTTACGAAAGTGAGTTTCTGGCCATGATTATGGCCCTCCGGAAATTCCCCGGAACCTTCGGCGAGGTACTTTTACTATTAGATTCCCCAACAGTTATATCTGCTCTGGCCACCAACAGGGCCGGCGAGAGGGGGGGGGGGGGGCAGCCGGGGACAGAGCCCCGGGACCCGGGCCTCTTCAGGGGCCCGATGGTTTCTAGCGCCAGGAGACATGCGAAGAGGGGGCCAGGGCAGGACTCATCCGGGGTCATCCCCGGACCCGTAATTTCTCTCGCCGGCCCTGATCACGACCTAAACTCCTTAATACTTACATTTTTGCCCCTCGTAATCAGTCCCATATCCGAGATTGTAATCACATGGGTCCCCGGTCCCCATGAACTGTCCCTCAATGAGACAGCGGACCGCCTGGCAAAGATATCCGCTAGGTACCTGGACAGATAATTGAGGTCTTGCCTGCACTTGCTGAAATCACTCGAGTCAGATATACGCGGTTCCTGGCGTTATCTTATCATCGTACTCCTCGCCCTGGTTACGAGATTCTGTCCTTCACGACCTACTACTATACTAGAGAGGCAGATGGCAATCGCCTATATGGGAGAACCGGGTCGCCGTGTCATGGGTTGGTTACGCTAGTGGCCGCTAGAAGCGCCACTGCTTGGTGAAGGTTCCACTTTAGGAATTTTTCTTAGACACGGAAAGAATCGTGGCACAATGGTGACATCTGTGCACAGCTTTCCCGTTTTATTTGTACATGTTATTACGTTAGAACACAGCACATTAGAATACAGATTCATATGAACGGCATTTCAACATTAAGATGCATAATCACACGACCGACAAAGAAAAAAGACTAGCACTTTGTCTCACGAAGCTCAATGAATACCTAGCACACAGATTGGACAAATGCATGGTATACGATCATCTGCATGACTGTGCGTCCTACAGCTCAAGTTTGACAGTACAGGATGTAATTCGCTGCGCCGGACTCTCTACCAGAACGTGTTGGTGGCCGAGCTGGTTGGTCACCTGAGAAATTTCAGGGGGGGGGGGGGGGGTTGCAAAAAAAATGCAGGGGGGTCTGGGGTGGGGAATCCCTGACGTGCACCCACTGCGTGCAGAATGAAACAGCTGTCGAATATTTGATCGCCTCCGTCATAGTTGTCTGGTCGTACCTTCGTCCATGATGGGAGTTCCTTATTTCTCACTAACTTCGCTGTTATGGGTCAGCTCACCGGGAAGCTGGAGTCGGTCCTGACATCTTGCATTACATCATTTGTTTATCGCTCTCACCTCATGTACCCACTAAGGGAAAAAAAGGGTAAATAAGAGTAAAGGGAGTGTAACTATGACTTTTACACTCATTCTATACTCTTTTCTGCCCATCTTTACTCTGACCACCCCACCTTATACTCTTCCGATACTCTCTTTACCCTGCTATGACGACTATGACGATGTCATGCCACACTGAATACGCAGGTTCTCGTCCGTTGATTACCTGTACTCTAAAATCGCGTCGGTTGAGTGATCGCCAAAGTATGTGCGTGAGCCATATCCTTTGTCAGTCCAAGTCTCAACGTCTGTACGCCCGTCCATATAACCCCTCTCAGTGTGTATACGCCCAGGGCGAAGTCAGACACAGGGCCTGAATGGTAAAGGGGCACTCTTCATCAATAAACAAAAAGCAGGAACAAAGTAACGTAAGTGAATGACAGTAGCAACGTAGTAACGTAGTGAATGACCCGCATCCACGCAGAGTAATTTTTACTCCCTTGCAGGATTAAGTTACACTCCTGTGGGCGACAGTGTAACGCTCTTTAGAAAAAAAGGAGTGAACATTACGCTAAAAAAGAGTGATCTCAGTGACAAAAATTTTACACTGCATAAAAGTTGGGTATACTCTATTTTTTCTTAGGGTGCATAGGTTGCATAAGCCATGCATTGTGCTTTATTTTTTTCACGTGCTCCTTCGCATGCTCCCACACACAGCACTGCATCTCTGTTGACACAAATTCATCATCCTCTTCAATCATAGCTAGGCAGGGGCGGTGCAACACCTGAATTCAGGGGGACCCCAGATCCCAACCGGCGCCTCCTTCCATCCCCCACCGCACCCCCAATTCATGCCCGTGCCCCTCAGGATTCGATAGGAAAAGGGTTTATGACATTTTATTTGCATGCATGCGGCACCTGAGATAACACTTTGGCGCCTCACCCTCATGGGAATTTTGCGCCCCCTTCACAAATTTAGGGGGTCTACAGTAACCCCTGTAAACCCCCCCCCCTTCCGCCGCCCCTGTAGCTAGGTAACATAGGCACGTTTAATTAATAGTTTTGCCGTGGCCTATCTCCCTTGGTGTATAACGGCCAGTGTCTAAGATGGAAGAAGAAGTAGTAACAAAGATGAAGGTACAAAGATGAAAGGTGAAGATGAAGATACAAAGTATGGAACACCTAAAAAATAACTTTAATTACAAGCTTTTGCGCAGGGTCTGCGCGCTTCATCAGGTACAAAACAAGTATCTTCTAGTTCTTGTGACTTGTGTGACTTCCAGCACCGTGTGTGGGAGATTTCCGGCGCACGTGAAAAGAACCCCAGGTGGTCGAAATTATCCGCAGTCCTACCCTGCGGCACGTGCAACATGTCGCCACACTGCGCAGACAAACCTTACGTGTAACATCACGGTACCATTAGTTATTGATGTGCACATTGCTGGACGTTGAATACGCGCGAGGAGAAGAAGAAGAAACCAGCGATCAAAACCACGTGATCAAAACTATGGCGGGCTAATAAAAATAGCCAACCTTCTTCCTCTTCTTCTTCAAAACAGTGGCGCATAGCTCATTCTTCCATCGCCAATCTTCACGCCGCGTTTACATGAATGCGACAAAAGCTCATCATATCGACTTGCAACGAATCCTCTCTGACAGGGTCACGTCAACCAGGGCCGGCGATAGGGGATAGGGGGCGAGTAAGGTGACCACCATAGGCCCCGCGCTTGAATAGGCCCCGCGCGCAGGCCTAGCCGGGCCTGTGAAACAGGCCCCGCGATGTGCCTTTGCCTCAGGCCTCGCACACCCCTAGCACCGGCCCTGACGTCAACCAATCCACGGTTGGGATAGGTGCGAAGAGGTGCGATAACTCGAAACGATTCGCTTCTGTCGCATTCATGTAACCGCGGTGCTCTTTTCCTTTTCTTTTTTTTTTCTTTCGCGTAGAACTAGTTCACCATAGTAGAACTTACGTCTTGCCGATGGCTGACACTTCAGAAATTTCAAGTAACGTTTCCATGCGAACCAGAAAACATGCAAAGCAACCTTCGACGTCTACGGCTCCTCCACCAATTGTGTCCCAAATGCCCTCAAACACACACCCGATCGCCAACCAACGACCGTCAACGTGGTCTGCGGAAGGTTCCTCTGCTATGTTGAGAACTGTCAAGTAGTACTGCAACTTACAAGTCATAGTCATCAACTCATTGACACATCACGGAAGTCTCAAAAGTAAATTCTACGCCCAAAACCTCGCGGACCTCAGGGGAGGGGGCATTCTGGTCGACACCCAGCTACATGGGCGTACCGAGAGGAGGGCAAGGGGGGGGGGGGGGGGCGTGCCCCCTCCCCTGGAGCTTCAAGATCGCTTGTGAAAATAGTGCGCACTTTGGTCATAAGTCGTAATGATCATTCTCAGATGTCATAATAGGAACCTCTGGACACCCGCACAGTCCGCAACGTCCGCCTCCAGAAAAAGAGGGGTAAGTGTGTGTGTGTGCGGTGGGGATTGCCCCCCCCCCCCCCTTCGAATAAATCCTGGGAACGCCCATGCCCAGCGGACGTCGCTGTACTCCTAGCCTCACCGATACCATTTTCAGCGGTGGCTGCAAAACCACATCATGGACCATACAAACATGTATGACATATGTAAACATATTTATATTCACGATGTATTAACTTTCGCGAATTTTGCGATGACGATCACGAAAACTTGTGCTCGCGAATAAAGTGACACTGATTCTGGAATAGGCTAGCACATGCTGAATTTCATGATCTGTGAGCCGGAGTCAGCCCTGCCTGGACGCACCCAGATCGAATTGTATCTTCGCGTTATAGACTTCTTCAAAATCATTTATTAACCACGCAGCGTGATAGCCAATTATGGGTGCGTGCCCGCAGGAAGCTTGCCAATGCCTAGAATAATAAATTGTGAACCGCGTCTAGTTCATTTTCGGATGCACTATCATTCGTTATCTGTATACAGAGTGTTTGTTTTTATTCTGTACAGAATTTTTAATAAAAAACTAGCAGAGCAAAATAGATGCCTTTTTTTGCAGTTGAGTTCTACGGCCAGGCTGACATCCCCTCGAAGAAAGTATGCAACTACAAGGTGACTAATTACATAAAATTCATTAATTAACTCTTTAATCAGGGGATTTCGGGCAAAAGCGGGAGATCAGAATGAGAGACCATCCTAGTTGAAAGCCATTCCACGTTTGAAAAATCCTGAAACACTCACGTGTGTAAAGATATCCACCCCCCCCAGTTTTGATATGCAAATGAACTGGAACCGAAACCGCGGCGACCTGGAACGCATGGGATACATCCCTCATTTCACGTGAGAGGGCCACATCATTTGGAGCGATAGAGACGATTGGAGTAGGTGCCGACCTGCGGGCCAGATAAACCGCTTTCAGACATATGTCGGCACAGTTCCCTTAGAAGTCGGCCCAGGACGCATATTCCCTCAGGGCGTTAGTCGTGACGTTGCCCTCCTCTGTGAGGCCGACAACGGCGATCCGTTTCACCAGCACCACCACCACCATCACCGCTTTCCCGCCCAGATAAACCACCGTCGGCGAAGGTGATGCGCTTCTCAGGCGCGCGTCGCTTCGAAGCGACGCGCGCAACTGGCCGTGGTTGTTGTATTCACCAATGTACACGTTAGGGACGTTAGGGTAGTATACTCATTACCATGAATGCTATTTTGCGACTACAAAAAAGGTTATTGTCTGGACAGCGTTCAGAGTTACTCGTGTATATAATCGTGGATGCATAGTTGTGCCCCTTAGATGGCCTAAACTTTCCATGGTGAGTAGCTCGGATATTATTTTTAACAGCGATGCAATGTCTGCCAGAGGGTGTCTGCCCGAAATAGTACCATTGGTTGTGCATTTGAGAGATGGAAAAGGGGGTGAAATTCTCTCCACCATGTACAGTTCCCGCAGAACCCCTCCCGAAATATTTTTCTGGCTACGCTATTGTAACGATGCAAGCTGTGTCAGACAGAGGACACGGGTAATGTAAACCGAAACTAGAACCGAACACTGCTCCACAGTTGGCGCTGCCGTATGGCTGCTACCAGAGCCGTATACTGGCTGCTACGGCCTATGGCTATGGCTTTTGGCTTGGCTTTCTCTCTCTTTCGACGGACCCGACGGACCACACCGTGGGTGAAGCCTGCTCGCCGTTAGCTTAAAAAAAGAAAAGAAACCGAAGTGCTTCGAATTACTAGTTTCTGTGGATATTTAGGTGTTCTGACCGCTCAGCACTTCGTACAGCCTTTATAAACCTTACATTCAAGTAGAAAACATGAAAATCTGGACATCGGAGCACACATTCAAGTAAGTGCGCGGCAACGACCTTCGTCTGATGCAACTGCAACGTTTCCGTGTTTGATACTTGGGGGCTTGCATCAAGAACAAATATAATGTTTCGTTGAAGTTCAAATGTCAGCCCACAGTGATATCAAGCGCTGTTGCCATGAAATGCTTGTGTGTGGTACTTTGTTTTTAAAAAAAGAAAAACTGTAAAGCTGTCCAAATAAATCGGGGCAGCGACAATAGCCAAGGTCATAATTTTCCATGCTCCCCAAGCTGTCGGATGCTATAACGCACACGTTCAACAGAAATTGGGGCTGTACTTTAGTAACGATCCTGTGGTTACAACGGCGTAAAAGATGCCACGCATTCTTGGAACTGAACCACGGAGAACGCCATTCCATTCATTTGTTGAAGGGCATTGCCCTATATCAGCTTGGAGACGAGGCTATCTATTGGGTATCAAGAAGTGAGTTACGTTTGCGAGCTGCTTGTGGCGAACTCGTTGATGTTCAAGTTATAATACTTTGTGGCTAAGCAGCGCAAGACAACTGTGATCATGAGCCCGCCATTCTGCTCTCTCGTGTAGGATGACGTCGGAACAACTTCTACTTCAGTATCAAGCTTCAGTATCTAGACCATGACGTATGTGCCGCCTATTGGGCGTATGGTAAATCTGATGATAAGCCGTTACTACCTGCAAACAGCTCCCACACCAGTCTAAACTAATCCGATCAGGTGTTGTAGCTCCGCTTCTGCATACGGCCCTTAACAAATCATGTCGCCACCTGATTTCCGATAGCCTTCGCCCTCAGGTTTGACGGCTAGCAAATGCGGGGTTTGTCCCTCACCTGCTTTAGTCAGTTATAAGGATGACTCGTTAGTCTAGGTGTTGTAAAATGTAAAAAAAGATTTGGAATTCCGGTTGTATTTTCTGATGTTGCAACAATTAAGCTGTCTTACGCCCGTTCACTCCAGTAGTTCTGGGTGCAATATTTCCCGCAGAACCCGCTTTGTTGACTGTGTGAAGTGTACTATGCCCTTCTGGCTTGTGGCTTTTGTTAGGTAGGGCATACTGGCAGATGTTTAAACACTGGGCCCCTGAACACGAAAGGAATGCTGACTCCCTTTCGGGGGAATCTGAGAAGTTGTGTTGCAATTGTGTCCCACTGTTAAAAGAGACTGTTGTTCTTGAGAAGGTGTGTGACCCAGTTGGCCAGCTTTGGACTGAGTTCAAGGAGATTACGTCAAGAGGGAATTGTGTTAGTGCTCCCTCAGTTTCTCCCTTGCTACCCATCAGAAAGTCAAGTTTGGTGTGTCATTAAAAGGGTTTGCTGTGTTTGAGGACATGTGGTGTCTTGTCCTTGTGCTCCCTGTCTCGGGGTTTCTCTTCATTTACATGAGAGGGAATTTTCAAACATAACCGTGCATTTCTTGACACTTCAGTCTCACTGAAGATTAAAAGCATTTTAAGTTCCTGCAAAATGCTGCAAAAGTAGCATTTCTTTATGATCATAAAATTGATGTCCCATTGTATTTTATAAGCAAAATTGCACTCAAGTCCAGGACGGTGGACAATCCCCAACAGTGTGCTGCGGTGTTGGGGATTTGGGGGAACAAATTGGGTTTAAATCCGCAGTTTTTTTGCAGAAGGCGTTTAATCAAATCCAAATCAAGTCCAGATTTAAATTTATTCGAGTATATCATATCACTTTAAATACAGATTTAGTTTCAGCACGCCAAATCAAATCCCTTTTTAAATCCGGAATTTTCGAATGCATTACAAATCCGGAAGAGGAACTAACACTGCTGAATAGCTGTGGAATGGTTTCAGAATCAACTGCAGTTTTCGAAGCTCTGATTTTTACAGAGAATACCAAATTACAAACACAAATTCCTAACAGTTGTGTAACTAAGAAAAGGAGGCGAAACATGGAAGACATCTACTTCAGTCGAGCTTAATGAGCATATACTGCGGTAAAAAGAAATGGGAACTTGATTGTTGGACGAATATTGTGCTGCGGGAAACGCAGTGCTCATTACATCCTTGTCGCTGATCGTGGTATAGTACACCTGCTACATGATACATTTCTTGATGTGCATATGTATGAACGAATGCAAAGAACTATGTGAAATAAAGAGATGGGTGAGGAGCATAATGGTACAGCACTTGGTGGGGAGTTGGAAGGATAAGATGTGTCCTCGCGCTTTTTTTTTTTCTGCGTATGAAGTATAGGCCTTAAATTGACATAAGCAGCGTGCAAAACCGTCGTCGCAGTGTTCTGGCAGTACCACCGAAGAACAACCTTTTATCCTATGAAGAGCTTTTCTCAGCGGCCTATTCACCGAATATTGAAGTGTATTGGATTTAGTGTCAGCATTATATTACACAGTATAACAGAGGCAGCGAGAGCCGGAGCAAGCATTGCGCCACAGTCACGCAAGCATGCACATTGCTCATGCATATACGGAATCTCTTTAAACGGAACCTCGAGGGACCTGGAAAATCTGTTCCGTTTATCAGGAGTTCCATTTACTGAGATGTGTGTGAGATGTGAGATGGTTGTGTGTGAATTGTTAAATGGTGTAATTTCCAGGAGTGCAGAAGCTGTAAGCAGTCTTTATGCACATTACTGCATCAAAGACGAGGAATACACACACAATTTTCAACTTTATTCTACTCCTCATTGAGATGTTCCACCTTCACACGAACAATTGGCCCACTCATTCGGATATTCATACTTTGGGCAACTTTATCCACAGTAGCAAGCATTTTTAAGCTCTTCGGAGTCGCAGAGTCCAAGTATTTTTCTTTGCAGTCGAAATCATGAAGCACTAAAGGCATCACGCAGCTTGTCCTTTTGGCTAAGAGTTCTTGTTAGCGTACTTTTTGGCATCCTGTACTTCATCGTAAGCGCCGTTTTTGTGTAGCAACCACTCTCAAAATTGATACTGTTGGAAATGGCATTTACTACTGTTAGCATACTAATCCTAATCATGGTCGTACAGGAAGTGGAGAGCTCAAGCTGCCAAGCGCATAGCAATGATGCTTTGAAATGTTCAGTCAGTTCCGTTTTCTGTTCTGTTTACCCAGTGGTGTAAAAATTGTCGTTCCGTTTAATGGGAAAATTTTTGCATTGCATAAATACGAATCCAAACAACCTCGCGGCTGTTGTTCCGTTAAAGCAGTAATTCCGTTTAAGCAGTTTCCGTTTAGTGAGATTCCACTGTAGGCTGAAGTTGATGGCAAATTATGTAAATCCAAATCTTTGGGAAAAAATGTGATTCAATCCAAACCCCTGAGCAAAAGTGTGATTCAATCGATGTCCAAATCATGTACATAATGAAGCCGCCAATGAAATCCAAATCAAATCTGCCAATGAAAAAATGGCTAGGAAGCAAGCGAGGTGGTGAAGGTGATGCGTGATGTAAAACCCCGAGACTAGGGAGCACGAAGGGACAGACACAAACTTGAGACTTCGTGTTTGTGTCTGTCCCTTCGTGTTCCCTAGTCACGGCGTTTTACATCATGCAAATCTGCCAGTCTCTTTTGTGGATTTAAATCAAACCCAGGATTTCAAATCCCCAACACTGGTGCGTTGGCCCACACAGTGGTTGAGCGACTGTCCTTGAGTTTGCTGACCAAGAGCGAGGGAGGCTCCACCTCTAAAATGTGCGCCAATTGGAGGGCTCGGAAGGCGGAGCGCTGTAGCCTCTGCTCTTGCCTAACAGATGGCGCACTGGTAGCGCTCGGCTCGGGATGTGTGACCCGCAGTCGTCTGCTTCTTCCGGTAGCGCTACGACCTCGAGACTGACCTCCAGCCTCTGCTGTCGTGTAAGAGATGGCGCAACATTGGCGCTCGGTGGGGCACGTGTGGTCGTGATAACACGTGGTCGCCATAACTTTGGGTCTTGACCTTTGCGAGTTCGACGCTTTGCTTGCCTCAGCTCTTGAAAAAAGGAAAGAAATGTTGCTGCTTCTTCTACTCCTCACACTGATATAAATAATTTCAAATAACTGTACTGTGTGTGTGTCTTTTTTTTTTTTTTTTTCCTTTTTGTAAGTAGTTACAGAAGTATCTAAAAAGGAAAGAAATGTTGCTGCTTGTTCTACTCCTCGCACTGAAATAAATAATTTAAAAAAATTGTACTGTGTCTGTGTTATGTTTTTGTAAGTAGTTGCGGAAGAAAATAATTGTACTGTGTGTGTGTGTTTTTTTGTTTTTGTAAGTAGTTAGAAACATTGAGAAACATTCCAACTTTTGAATTTCACTTTGCCCGGCTTTGCCACCTCTGCCGTAGCGATGGGGACGTTCAACAAGGGATACTCCCCCTCTCACCCCCAAAAAAGCCCCATCGAATCTTAATGATTTCTCGATTTTTGTTTTTTTACTCCCATACCTCTATCTTTTGCTGGACGACCCATCGATGCGTCATAGGTTGCAGAGCCAGTGAGAATTGAATAATATCGATATTCATATGGGTATTATATATATTTTTTCAATACGATGTTATCGGTACTTGTAAAATATCGATGTGCCTATCCAGATGACGAGCGATGCTGTAACGCGCGCATACACAGAGATGCTCCACGCCGAATTGTGGGGCGCAGACAATTGCTCACCAAAAAACTGCTGAGGCCGGACAATTAATTGCTCACCACAAAACCATTGAAGCCGGACAATTACTCACCGCGTCTTTCGCCACACTTATATTGTGATTTTATTTCGTGTTTATGGCGCTTGACATTTTTATGTTAGATGAACTTCTTTTTTAGCTGTCTAAGTTGCTTCAAATAGATCTAGGAAATCCATTAGTGAAGAGCGTGAGGTGAGAGGTCGGACTGTCCTTGAGTTTGCTGTCTTATGGGATCACATCTCTGCAAAAGTTGCATTCTTCAATGCGAGTCATCAGTCCAACGTTGATCTTTTCACCATTTTAAGTATGCCTCCATTAGGCAGTGTTTCTTGACAAACTTTTTGTTAACGTTTTTGTGATTATGTGGATATTGTCGTTTTGTTACAGTCACCCATGGGAGACAGTTGCACAGGCAGCATGGCGTAAATACCCCAATCCCATGAACCCAGCTGTGGTCGGGATAGATGTGGTGGACCGCCAGGTTACCGGCAGTGGAGTCCTCAAGAGCCACCGTCTCATTAGTACACGATGGGGACTGCCAGGATGGGCACAAAAGGTGAGAATCTTGTGGGTTTTACAATTGCACATAGGAACATTTGTTGCAGCACATTACAGTCCAGCTCTGAAGGTTCGCAGGTAGGACTGGTGCTGTTGGGTCACTGAAAGGTGCAGTTGTAAATATAGGGGGCTTGAAGAATCTCTGAAAAGGTTTGTCATGTCCTCGGAAAACTTGGGGAAACCTACATACTTCAAACCTCACAGTATCAACGTCTTTGCTGTATTCTTACTGTGTTTCCCATAGTTTTGCTTTTGAATTTAAACATTGTTTTGAATTGATTTCAGGGCACCTTTAAGGCCACAAAACAACCACCTATACCACAACAAAAACTGGGTTATTTGTTGGAGAATATTGTCCTACATATCCCCAAAATTGTAGCATGAAATATCTCTTGTACATTGAAAAGTAGTGACAGAAATCTAGAAGTGAAGTCAGAAATCTTGCTTACCACAGACTTATGTGGGATTCAAAAAGCTACAAGTGAACTTTTTTCTAAATCGTTGTGCTGTGTCATAGCGCTTTCAGAGTGTCTACAAACCTGAATGTCTTACAAAAGCATGGAAGAATCAGATGTTCAATGGCATTTTCATCGGTAGAAGGATTTTGTCAGAGCCTCTTGAAAGGAATACCTTCGTTGCCTTGCTTTTAATCTAAGCACGACAGTAATGCAGAATGCTGTGGAGAAGGATTGAGTGAGCACTAATGTGATGACTGAATCTTCTAGGCCAGGGGTCGGGAGCCTGCGGCATGCTTGCGGCCCAGTGCAGACCAAACGCGTGACAAAAATTCCGGTGCTTAGGAGGAGTTGTTGGTTATGGGGCATGGGGAGAGGTTATTCAAGACTGGGCTGGCTTGGCAGAGGGCGCGGCACTGCAAGCGAATTCCTCAGGCAAAAGCGCGTGCTCTGTGTTGCCTTTCCCACTCCTAATAAAGTTAACAAAAGGTGTTTGTTGTACTCTTACCATAACCTTGTGAATTCAACACGCCATGGAAAATGCGAGCTTTCAATGGATTATGCCTAAAAAGTAATATTTAAAGGAATTTTCTTGTTGCTTGTTTGACTGCTTAATAATTGTGGCAGGTTAATTTATACTTACTTTGAAATGGTTTCAAATATGTTCCGTGGCTCCTGGAAAAAAAATCAACGAGGGGGCATAAAATGTACCCCTTAGGATTGCAAGGGTTCCTGCCCCCTGTTCTAGGCTCTTCAAGCTGCTCACATCATCTACTTAATCATTAGAAATAGTTATGAGTTAATCACAATGATGCCTATGCTTGCACCTTGTTTAGAAGTGGAAACTTTCTGAGTTTTCACTTTTCATGACAACTGTGCTCAACATGCATGGGGTGCAAACATTTAAATGAGATATTGACAGCTCACGAAAGTTTGAAAACTTTGGTGAAGGTGATCAAACGAATCATAGTTCTTTTGTGTAGCACTGTAATGATAACTTCCACGTTGGTTGGTGTGTTGCATTATACAAGCTCTTGATTCATGATTCTCTATGCAGATCCTAGGAGCAGACCGCACCTGCTACGCAAGTGAGCATTCTGTGGTGGACCCGTCCCAACGCACCATGACTCTGCTTTCCAGAAACGTAAGGATGTTGCATAATGTGTCACGTGCACAATATCTGTGCAAAGTTATTTTGAGAGGTGGAATACAAAGTATGGCGTGCAGTTGGCAGTTGCATATGTGTGGCGTATGTGTGGCGTATGTTGGCAGTTGCATATAATGTACTCCTGCCTCCGGCAGGAGTACATTCATTGGGTGGCTTTTACAGTGATAGCTGTAAAGTGGAGGTACATATAAAGGAGAGGGAGATTCTGGAGTCTGCGGAAGAGCGTCTGAAGCACGGTGGTCTGAAGAATCCAGTAAAGTGCTTCCGTCTGTGCCTCACGGAGGGTGCCCCAGGCTCACGTATGGATGAGCCTGCGGTAAAGTGCTTCTGCCCGCGCCTCACAGAGGGTGCCACAGTCTCGCGTAACAACTCTGGTGGACCCGACAGCTATCGCTGTTGGTGAAATATCGTGGAGGATTCGTGTTAATTTTTCTATCTGTGTACTGCTTATTCCATTTCCGTCTCATTCCTTCAGTGCCTTAGCATTATTTCATCATGTCGTTCTCAATTGCATCAATAATTGTCTTGTTTTAGGAACCATGCAGTTTGTCTCCATACATTTCACCAGCAAGCAGCTTGTTGGGTATTCAACTCATCTACACAGTTTATGTGTGGTTGTAGCTCTCTTTGAAGCCTTGTGCTTTGAACTGAACATGGCTACTAAGCTTCATTATGCAGGAATAGTGCCCCACTCCTCCACATAAGCCCCAAGGTGGTGTCAGAAATTTATTTGTGAGAGCTTAGGACTTTTTTGTGCTCATGCCCTTAAATAGTGAATTTGCAAGGCTTGTAGATGATAGAAGGAAAATCCCTATTTCAGGAGCTGCTAGTGGGTGATTTCACATCGGGGCAGACAGGTTGGCCCGGGTCACACCTTCGACTTGTCCAGAAAAAATATATATTGTAGCCCAATGTCTGTGTAGAAAAATCACGCAAAAATCAAGTCCGTATGTTGTTTGGTTACGATTTTAAAAATCGCTAAAGCTGACAATGTGCGCTCCCCGTTTTTGCGTCGCGGCGTTGTTTGCCTTGTTCAAAGCGTTGTAGCTCCGGACTTTTTTAAGGTATCCGACAGAATCTCCGTCGTGGAATGCACAGCACCTGGTACTCTACGCCTACGAACTTTGACGGCTCCGGATGCCACCGTTAATTTTTTAAAAAATCGCAAACTTTGCAAAAAGTGCAACACTTGTTTGAATTCGTCGCTCTATTTCTTAGGCAGATTTACGAATTGAGAAATGAAATTTACATCATCGTACTCGGCAAGGCAAGCTCTTTCGATTGGTGCAGGTCTCACTTTTGTGGATTAAATAGTTCTTGTCGTACAGGCGCTGTTGTAGAAGACACTCACTGAAAATTCAACAGGTTTAGGCCCTCGGTTACCAAAAACACCAGCTTTAATTTCGACCAAATTTCTTTCAGTGCTAGACAAATGTGTCGTCATTAACTGCCAATAATCAAATTTTGTCTCAAAAGACCGGCCGAAGAAGCGCGCTCGTTTACACTGACGTCCATTCGCGGTGCCTTGCAGCCTAGTCTTTCAAGCCGAATGAAAGGATTAGAAGTTCGCTTCCTGTCCGGATACCTCATTTTATTACTTCCACGAGGGCTGAGATAAAGGAGGGGTACTAACATGAATATAAGAACACTGTATTAGGTTTGTGGGTGGCGGGAGTACGATACTCCCAGGCTTTGCTTTATTGTTGCCACAGTGGCTTTGGCCCACACACCACGACTCCCATCTGGGTGTGTCAAGGACGGTACCAATTTTTTTTCAGTTGAATTAGTATGCCCTGTTTACGTTTTGTGCCATCTATTCAAAATGTCTCAGAGTTAAACAATATTGATGGAGTTACGGTGAGCCTTACGCAATTCTCACGAATTCCGCTAATCTTGATTGGAAAGAACAAACAAGAACAAAACAAAAAAAGAAAGAAAGCTTGTTTTATTCTCGCAAAGTCGATTGATAACTGTGGGTAGTGCTAGCTGTAATTCTGGAGACTTGTGACTTGTGAATAAAAATAGCCTTTACTGATATCAACCAGTTTATTCTGAGTAACATTACTTGCAGCCGATATGTTCCACGGGGTTACAGAGACACGTTCTTAAGCTTGCTCTTTCCTGTCCTGGCAATGTACAGTTCACGTGTCCCGTTGTTGGTTTTGCTCAGCCATACGTGCGATGATTGTATCCCAGGAAAACTTTTCACAGACGCCCATTCTTCCTTCTTGGCTGTGCGAAATTCTGAAATGAGTTCAGAGGGCAAATGCAGTAAGTGCACCCCCTTTAGCTTGGATGAGAGAGAGTGGATTAGGTCACGTGGCGTCAAGATCGCTTCCCGTGCAGGACACCTCAAATTGTGAAGTGTTGCGTAATGCTTGACAATCCCGCCTACGCCATCACATGCACTTTTTCCGTGACCGGTGGCTGTAAACATCCATCTCGCTTCATGAAAATTCGTCTTCCCTAGCTCAGACAATATAAAGCGGTTCTTAAAATGACTTGCTGCACCATCCGAAATGTATATGACATTTTTAGCAATTGGCAGATTTTCGTCCAGCCAGTCCTCTACAGCTTTCCTTGCGAACAAATCATGCGCAGAGTCGTGAGAGAGGTCTTGGCTTACCGCAGCAAAGCTTTCTGTCTGATGCTGTGTTTTCACAACACACGTGAAAATAGACAGCTGTTGCTTGCTCCAGTGGTAGGACTGGACCTCATCTGGCAGAAGGACAGTCCAGTTTTCGGCGAAGTCGTAATGCAGGTTGTACGTTGCGTCGGGGACAGATGTTTTGCAATCATGAATGAGGGTGCTCTGAATACCCCTGATGTAATCGTGAGTGATATTGGCCGCGGTCCACTTTCGCACTTCGTTGAGAAATTCTTTAGCGTCCAATTCCTTTTTTACCAGCTGTCCACCCTCCCACGTCGCCACTCGGATATCCTCGTCTTCATCAATTCTAAGCTTTTCCAGTTATTCCTTCCTCACGTGGGCAATTTTGGCACTGCTGCAAGTAGCACTGTTCTGTGGGATCGTTGCAGAGGTAAAAGCACTTCACCATGTCAGCGTCAGCTATTCCCTGACAGCTGCTCCGTACTGCAGAAATGCACAAGTGAAAATTTGCGCAGTATATACACACACACACTTCATGCTGGGGCTGTATTTTTACCCATTTTGGGCGCAAGGAATAAAATTTTGTGAGTCCAATTTTAGAGGTTGGGTGCTGCTCTTTGAATATGCGATAAGTTTCCCTAATGGAGCGCGTCATGTATCGCTTAGCCACTTTGACTTTCTCGTCGTCAACAGTTGCGGTAACCACATCCTTTCGATTGGGGCTCTGTAGTGTGCATTGCAGGTCATCATCCGTGTAGTACTTGCTTGCAGCGGCCACATCTTCATGCTTCAGTTTTCCTCCTTCGTATCTGTCTGGTTCAGCCCATACACCTCTTCTGCTTTTTACCTTGCGGGCCTTCAACATCAGGTGCTTAGTAGCTTCTGGTATGACCCTTCTGATATCTCGAGTAGACATTGAGCTTGGGAGTAAAGTGAAAAAGCAGCAACGCTCTCGATAGGTATCGCAAGCTGAAAGCGCCTCGTGAAAGTTGCTTGCCCATTCCGTACAAACTTGACAGATATCAGCCTCGTCACCCGATGCCTCACTTTCATAGGCTGCACTGACTTTTTTTGACATCTCTCGTTGGAGTTCACGCTTCTTCCGTCTTGTGTACGCTCCGCGCAAGCGGCCACAACTTTCCAAGTCCGCCACAGCTTTCCGTCGTCTCTGGTCCAGACGAATCTTCTTCTTGTGTCTAGTTCCGTAGTCCGCACAGAACGTCCGGTCAGAGCTATATGCTCGATACATTGCGAATGTGGAGAAGGGTCTACCAGAGAGAAGCTGCTTGTGCAGAAGCTCCAAGTGTATATATGGCAAGTCCACTCGTGAGCCCGTCACAAATTTATTGTCACCTTGGACACCGACGGCGCAGCAAAGGAAATTATAAGGCAAACACCGCCAAAGAGTATAGACTTCCGCCCCCCATGAAGGTAACCCCTTAGCCTCTTGCTCATGTTAGGACCCCTCCTTTATCTCAGCCATCGTGGAAGCAACAAAATGAAGTATCCGAACAGGAAGCGAACTTCTAATCCTTTCATTCGGCTTGAAGGACTAGGCTGCAAGGCGCCGCGAAGGGACGTCAGTGTAAACGAGCGCGCTTCTTCGGCCGGTCTTTTGAGACAAAATTTGGTTATTGGCGGTTAATGACGACACATTTGTCTAGCACTGAAAGAAATTTGGTCGAAATTAAAGCTGGTGTTTTTGGTAACCGAGGGACTAAACTTGTTGAATTTTCAGTGAGTGTCTTCTACAACAGCGCCTGTACGACAAGAACTATCTATCCCAGAAAAGTGAGACCTGCACCAATCGAAAGAGCTTGCCTTGCCGAGTACGATGATGTAAATTTCATTGCTCAATTCGTAAATCTGCCTAAGAAATAGAGCGACGAATTCAAACAAGTGTTGCACTTTTTGCAAAGTTTGCGATTTTTTTTTAAATTAACGGTGGCATCCGGAGCCGCCAAAGTTCGTAGACCTAGAGTACCGGGTGCTGTGCATTCCACGACGGAGATTCTGTCGGATACCTTAAAAAAGTCCGGAGCTACGACGCTTTGAACAAGGCAAAAAACGCCGCGACGCAAAAACGGGGAGCGCACATTGTCAGCTTTAGCGATTTTTAAAATCGTAACCAAACAACATACGGACTTGATTTTTGCGTGATTTTTCTACACAGACATTGGGCTACACTATATATTTTTTCTGGACAAGTCGAAAGTGTGACCCGGACCAACCTGTCTGCCCCGACGTGAAATCACCCTAGTAGAGAGTAAATCAGAAACACACAACAAAAATGATGCGATAAAGGAAGCTGTCAAGTCAAGAATGTGATGTCAGCCGCATGAAAGAAAATGCATCATTGGCTTATCACATTTTTTTGGAACCGTTATTGTGAACATCTTTTTACTAAAACTCACTAATATTTCACCATATGCACTGCAGGGGCGGATCCAGGGAAGATCCTCGGGGGGGGGACTAAAAAAAAGAGAGAACTCGGGGGGGGGGGGGGGGGTCGCCATGTAGCAGGAAAATCTGCCGGAATGGGGGGTAGAGGTATGTCTCGGGGGGGGGGGGGGGGGGGGGGGGGGGCCTGGATCCGCCCCTGATGCACTGTGGGGGCCAAAAGTCTTGGATCACCAGTATGTGCAGCATATTTCATGTCTTGAGGTGGTATTTTGTGCATTTTGTTTAGCGTTACAGTAGCATAATATGAGGTGTGGAGGGAAAAGGCGCATTCAGCACAAACATATTCAAACTCAATCAGTGTCTCCTTCAACATACTCCCCTCCCCTATCTAGACAACGTCTGACACGAGTTTGCCTTTGTTGGTGCTGCAAGTCATCAGGTGTTAGCTCCTTCAGTAGCGTAGCCATTTTAGCCTTGAGGTCGTCCACACTTTGGAAATGGGGTCCCTTCAATGCGGATTTCACCTTCGGAAACAGGGAAAAGTCGCGCGGAGCTAAATCCATCGAATAAAGAGTGTGGTCCAGCACAGGGATCTTCTTATCAGTCAGAAACTGCTTCACCGACAGAGCGTTGTCAGCTGGAACATTGTCGTGATGGAGAATCCATGGGTTGTTCTTCCACAACACAGGCCTCTTTTTCCTCATTCTTTCTCTCAGCTTTGTCAGGATCTGTATACAGGGTGTCCAAGAAAACGTGTCATTGAATTATAATAACAAAACTACACCACCTAGAAACATGTGGTTAATGGGATTCGTTCTTATTAGGTTTTTGCCACCTCCTGATGTGAATGTCATTTAACTTAAGTTTTATTATGTCAGTTTTTAGGAACTGAACACCAAAATTTGCAAAGTAAAGGTCACTTTTTTTTACCCCACCAATGTGAAGCGCATGCTGAATTTACTGAAGTTCATGATAATTGACACAGATATTGAGGAGCTATCCCATCGGAAAAAATAGCTGAACATCATGCGTTCCGGAGCGCAGACAGCCTAGTGCTCAACGACATTTTGCGCGCCCTTGTTGTCAGTCCCACGAAAGGAGGTTTCTAAACTCAGCCCACACAGGGATAGTAGAAGGAGATAAGACAGGCATGGCGTATAGCATCTGACTTCTGCTGGGATCATGCCTTCCCTCTCCCAATTTCAAGAACTGTCACTTTTTCTACTACGTATCCCTCTGTGGGCTGGGTTTAGCAACCTCCTTTCGTCGGACTGACAGCGAGGGCGCTCAAAAAGTCGTCGAGCGCTAGGCCCTTGGTTCCCCGAAAAGCATGATATTTGGCTATTTTTTCGATAAAGTAAATATCAAGTAAATATCATAGCTGCTTACTACCAAGCTGTTGCTGGTTGCACACTTGAATTTGTACGTTGCGGTAACAGCGACAATCTTGAATAGTAGAATAGCTGCAGAGCGACGCGTGGAGCTTTCAAGGTTGTTGCAGTCATATGCGTATGCCGTCGGTACGCATTCGCTAACCGAAACTGGAACTAGTACACAGTTGCGTGCAGTCTCTATTAAAGTTAGCCCCAGCGAAACTCGGAACCTCGATACACTTCATGCATCGTCAGCACAGTCGCGACTTTAGTGGATTGCCAACAAACTCTATAACATTCGTGCGAGGTCTATAGTTCGGTTAAATTCTGGTTAAATATTGAAAATTTGTTGGTGTTGAGCTGAACACCGCTGTTCACCGTGCCACTGTGTGCGCAGCCAAATCCAGCGTCTCTAACGTGTTTTTTTTTTTCAGTTTCGATTTGGGGTAGTGATCTTTTATATTGCTATACCTCGAAGCTTGAATCATTTATCAGCGATATTGTGTAATAAAATCCTGAACATGTGCAATGTCAGTGATAATCGAGGCGATTACAGCAGTGCCGAACACGAGTGTCGCGGAAACGATCGCGTGTGATTGTGTGACAGCCATGGCATCGCGGTCGTGATCGTGAAAAGAGCACTTGCTACATTCGTTTTTGATAACCTGTGATCTGAGATGTGCTCATCAGTAAACCATCCCACATTCTAAGATGTCATTGCTTCCATTCTCTTTACTTCCATTCTGTCTCTCTGTGTTTCACCAGAAGGCCACCAGAGAAAATATAGAGAAGGAACACCAAAGCATATCCTGCGGTCTTGCGGCTGTTCCTTATCTTCTGTCACCCCTGTGTGCCAACCAGGCGGATGAACACGAAATTGACAGCTTGATAGCTGATCCAAAGCACTGCTTTGCGCAAGAAATATGTAAACTGAAACCGATTAGTTACTCGAAAAAATGACAAAGCGTCGACACTTTTTTTTTTTTTTAATATTTTTCGCTGAAGGTCCCGATACTTCAAAAGGTTCCATAAACGTGCGAAGTAAAATTTAAAAGTTATTATGTTTATTTAATTAGTGAGTGTATGCAAATGAGCCGCTCATTACTCAGTTAATGGCCAATGTCCCAAAGATCTTTACCAAAAGGAAAGTTCTTCGATGGCGTTACCTGTTTGCGAATTATTCAGCCGGGGGACCTTCGTGAAACACCCGCCATACAACACTGCGTTGCTCATCCACAGATGCCTTGTCTTGTCCTTGGGACGACATAGCAATTGCCTCATGTTTGTCCTAGGTTTAAAAGCTGTTCGTAATCCTAACTGTGCCAGTGTTCGATGTATAGGTTCGTAAATTCCTTTTATGTATGAGATAGTGACATAAATGGGCCTGCTCGCGGTTTCACATGTGTCCTGCTGTCTCTCAGACATTCAACGACAGGTATCATCACTTAAAGACTGGGGATACGGCCCTGCCTTTCCAGACAATTCCTAGCAGTTTCCATCTCTCTCATTCTTGAGTTGGGACTGGAGGGAATATTTAGAGATTGCAAGGTCAGCGATCTAACCACTGCCCTTTTGTGTTCTGTGGGATGCGCTGAACCATAGTGCAGTACCAGTCCTGAATCGCAAGGTTTTTGTATAGACCGTGGTGGATAAAGCTCCAGAAGCGTTCCTGCTGACAATGACATCAAGGAATGAGATTTTCCCTCGACACTCTGTCTCGTGCGTAGATTGAATGCGAGGATGATGCCGTTAAGAGTATCCGAGAAAGTGCCCGTACAGTTTTTAATAATAACAAACATTTCGTCAATGTAACGTCTGTAAAATGTTATGTTCTATCCTATTTTCTTAAGGGCCTTGTCCTCCACATATTCCATCATTAAATTGGCAGTTGTCATAGATATCGGGCTCCCCATAGGACATCCGTCAATTTGCTTGTACGTACATCTTTCCCTTGAACAAAAAGAAGGTCTGGTCCACGTACATTTTTAACAAATTCAAAATGTCATCGGCTGAGAGAGCTGTACAGTCTTCTAAAGCAGCATCGCCGTCCAATTTTTCTCACACTATTTCAAGTGGCAACTCGACCTGTACATTGGTACAAAGAGATACAACATCGTATGATATCAGTTCATCTTGAGGTTACGGATCACTTTACAAAACTCAATGAAATCCTGAACGGACAGTCCATTCCCATACATTGTGGGCGTTAACAAGTCAACGAGAAACTTTGATACGTTGTACGAAGGGATATCTTGAAAGACACTATGGGACGTAAAGGACAGTCTTCCTTGTGAACCTTTTGGAGGCCATAGATCTTAGCTGTTGCACCATCAGATGAAAAGAGCCTTCGGTACTGTCTTCTCACATCAGGAAAATCATAAAAGCTCTGCAAAAAAAATTAATTTCATCATCACCGGGTTGGCCCACCGAACATTAATGAGTTTGTATATAATGCTTGCCCTTTCTTGTTTTATGTACACCACAGAAATGAATTCTTTGTGTTGACATAAGCAGGTATTTCTGAGAATAAATACATGTTAAGGTGAGAACTAGTGTGTGACCAGTTTCATTATTCTTACTTCTAAGCTATAATCATAATTGTAAACTACAGTAGTTGATATTTCTGGCTAAATACCGAAAAGTGATGTTGTGCCAGTGATGTGTGAATTTTGCCCCCACTGTATCACTGAGTGATGAGCATGGCACTCCGTAGAGTAGGGTTGCCACCTGTCCTGATTCTGCCCGAACAGTTCAGAAACTCAAGGCTTGCATTCGGTGCCTGGGTGAAGGTGTAACCTGGACATAAAATGTCCGGAAATTGTCGAAGTCTGGGTAAACACCTTATGACTTGAGTTTTCCCGTTTGCGTCATCGTCGCCGAAGATTGAGCGATAGCTAAAGTGAGCAATCAAAGCTATGTTGAGCCACATGAAGATACTGTAGAGAACCTCTTATCTAGAGCCCTCCATACTCAGTGCTCAGCATTGAAGTCTCAAGAAATTGATATGGTCCCTCACAATCCAATCCAATCCAATCCAAGACAGGGCAAAAAAAATGGAGGGTGGCGTGGCAGGGCCTAGCGGTAACAACACCTCATACAGTGCTGGACAAAAATTTACGGAACACGCTCCGGCGCATTCCTTCCCCACAGTGACAGGTTAGCAGCGCATGGGACCGTACGGACTTACAAACAGGTGACTGGGTTACCTAGGCATATGTCTGTAAGTCTGTACGGTCCCATTCGCTGCTAGCGTGTCACTCTGAAGGTGGAATGCGCCGGAGCGTGTTCTGTAAACTTTTGTCCAGCACTGTACCTGTAGTTTGAGATAGTAGTAGATACCTGTAGGTAGTGTAGATAGACAGAGCGCTGGGCACAGTCCAAATGAAATTGACTGGACCTAGTAACGAGCGAGTTTCATGAGTGTATACTGTTTCGTGCTTCTGCTTGCAGCGCGACATACTGTAAAAGTAGAAATTTTCGCTAGGACTTAACTTTCGCAATCAAACTTTTTTCGTGAAATGAAGGTTCCGCAAAATATAGGTAGCGGGGATGAAAAAGTATGGGCACTGGAATTTGCGACGATATGAGCTCCACAAAGACAAATCGACTTATTTGGCGACCTCTGTTCTCACAGATTTGTTTTTGTCAAACATTTCTATAATTGAAACGCCACTTCAACATCAGTAGTTTATACGCGTACTGTGTCACTTGGCATTGCAGATACCTGCTTTCACAAAACCAGCACATATGTCATTGTCACGGGATTGGAATTCACGGTAAGCCTCTATAAGCCAGCCGGCATATAGAGGCTTCACGACACTGCCGGCAGTGTCATGAACCCCCGATCCTGCGATTACTGCTTCCGTCTGCTTCCACATGAATTCTTAAAATTAAGGTCCAGTCAAATATTACCAAAACGCACTTCCACACGAATTTGCGAATTGTTAAAACTGCAAAAGTACATTGCAGCAAAATGGAAAGTGCGACAATCCTCCCCCCCTTTGTTCGATATTTCCTGTCAGAAAAGGTGGCAACCCTACCGTAGAACAGTGTTCCGTTTGAAACATGGATGTTTCTGTCCGAGCTGAGGCTTTTTCCTCTACCTATCTTTGCAATAAAAATGGATTTTCTGCCTGTTGACTTGATAGGCAGTGTGCCTAGTCAATGTGGCCTAATGTGTTCCCAGCTGAAATCATCACTATTGCAGGTTGTTCATAACAAGGAAATCTCATGTAAATGCAAAATTATGTTTAATATGCTAAAAAGGAAATGCTCAAGCTTTGCTTAGCAGTTCTCTAAATGCAATGCCATCTAGTAGTGCCCTAACATTTCCCGTATTCCCGGTCAGTGATACGGTCTGGAAAATAACTTTCCATATTGAGCAGACAAGGTGGTATAGAAGATGTAAGGTTTCCGTACAGTCCGTGATTCATCAAGTATAAATAATGGGGGTCCTTATTAATGAGGAGTGGCTGTACAATCTTTTTGTCACTTACAGTTTGATTTCAACTGAGATTTTTCTCTTATAGCTCACTTTCTGCAACGAAGTGTCCGTAGTGGAAAAGCTTACCTACACGCAACACCCTCAAGATAAAGAACGGTGAGTCACAAACCAAATATTATCAGAATTGTTTTAGTAGTTTCTGATTGCAATAAAAATTTGTATCTGACATAGCACTCTGCTAAAGCAAGAAGCCATGATCACAATACGTGGTGTTCCTCTGAGCAGCTACCTGGAGAATTTCCTGGCCAATGCCATTTCATGTAATGCTGGCAAAGTGAGTTCTTTTCAGATTTTCTACATTTCACCTCTTATACTAGCATCTTTGTGCATTTAGTTTTGATTGACAGAGATTTCCTCTGGAATGCACACACTGGGGGGGACTTTGCTTTCTCTAGTCTTGTCTTGAGCGAATTGAGCCACTAAAAATTAATGTGAAGTTTTTTCCTGTACCAGTCTTCAACTCCTGATGGTATGAATATTGCTAGTTAGTTAAAAATGAATGTACTAAAAGTGAAGGGCTTTCCTTTGCCTTAGCCAATGAGAGAAGTATACGCTTCATTGTGTGGAATATGCTCTTTGTTGGTCGTGAAAGTTAAAGGAGCATCAGTAATTTCTCACTATCACTTGTTATGTTGGCACATCACAGTTCTAAGGGTGAGTCCACATCTGGGTTTTTTGACGGTGTTTTATTGTTAGATATGAACAAATGTGCTTAAAACTTGCCCTGTGAAAAGATAGACAAAAAATAATAAGTCTGGGTATTGTTTAATTCTGCACTGCTTGGCTTTATTGGACTTAAAAGGGACCAAGAAAGGATATTTGAAAAGCCTACGACCATTTTCAATTCGTTCCTCTGTACTAAAGCATTCACCCTGTGAAATATAAAGTTAAAAATCGTTCAAATAGTGAAAGTATTCTATATTAACCACAGCTGTGAACGGCGGCTGCTACGCCCCGCCTGCGAGGCGAACTCGCTATGACGTCAAGCACTGGTGATGTTGCGGGCAAACTAGGAACTAGAAAACTAGTATCTGACATGCGCGAGAAAATGTTTTTCCTCCAAGGTGCCAACGCTGATTCGCTCAGATTTCCCTCTCAATCACCTCTGTCGTACGTTCCGTACTGTTTGGCCCAACCCGACTCGTCCGTCATCGGTACCCACGCCGTTTCTTTTCAAAGACATGCATACTGCGACTCGTGTTCCTACGAAACGACGCCGCCCGTAACCTTTCTTACCAATCATCTGCTACCAGAAACTCCACCTTCACCGCCACCACGAAAAGTACACTTGAAGCCTCCTATCCCACAGGTGCTTCTGTGTCTGGGTAGGGGAGCACCTGGAGTACTGCATCTACATAGGTGACGACGATCGCCACTAGGGTGCGGATTTTCATGCAAATGCATGTTTTTTTATCGATAAGGTTTTGTATCTGGACGATGGAAAAACACTTTGGTCTTGGTTTCGGATCGATCAGAACAGTTCTCTGGAGCATATAAATGCATGTTTTGCACGTTGTGGCATATTTTGCATGAAAGTGCATGAAAAGTGCATATTTTGCCATATTTTCATGTGCAAGATCTTGCTATGTACTTAGGTAAATGACACCAGGAATCGCGCCAGGATGACGCTGATGATGATGATGAGGATGTCGGCAGGAATCGAACCTGGGTCTTCTGATCAGAAGCCCCAGGTTCGATTCCTGGCGTCAGCACCTCTTTTCCCCCCGAGTTGTTTGAATTCATTACTTTCCGGGCGTTTGAGGCTTACGTGTCTCTGTCGTCCTTAATTGTGGTCTGCCTTGGCCAGTTCTCGTTGTTTACTATGTACTTCTTTTTTCATGGCTGGTTTTGCTGGTTTCGGGATGGCATAGGGTTGAATTTCATGAAAATTCTGGTCCGAATCGAATATTTTTCATTGTTTCCGTGAGGTGGGGTGAGGTGCAGTGTTCAGCCCACACCCTGGCTGCTCCATCTTCCACTGCTTGCATGGCGAATGGGCCGTACTTCACCTTCACCACATTACCGTTATGAAGATGGGCGGTGTCTGTATTTTAATCGACATGATGCAGTGAAAAACGAGATGGGATGACTAAACAAACATGGGCACACGAAAAACACGAACATGTGTGTATGTTTGTGTTTTTCATGTTGCCCATACTCAGGCTTGTTTCGTCATGGGTTTTGTCCACCAACTACCCTGCATTTGCGCTATTTTATTAATCATGAACGCAAAGCCTTCAGCTCCATAATTTATATCTGTTGTGCAAGTATTCTTTGTTGTGTGCTGCAGAACGAAGCCAGGCATTAACTTTTTATTTAAATAGGCATTTGGTACATGGCTTTTGTACCAAGAACAGTGAAAAATGTTGGCGGTGCATATATTGACGTTTTTTACTGCATATTTAGAAGATTTTCAGTGCATAGTTGCATGCATATTTTGGGAGTTTTGAGTGCATATTTATATGTGCTCCAATCATCACGCTCATGCTCTTCATGCACTAAGCTCAAGCATTAAATCAATACTTGTTTCTTGACGTTCTACCTGTGTGAAATCACTGAATTTAGAGATCCACAGCCCTATAATTTAATGCAATAAATGTCTGTGTGATAGGGATATCAGGTATCCATGCTCTGCAGTTCTCCTTGCCTAACATTATGCCGGATTGAAAGTGGAACTGCCTATGAGGTCAAGGATTGTGAGCAAATTACTCATAGAACAATGCTCTTTTCTGTGTTTATGCTGGTACAGTTTGAATCTTAATTTTGTTGCCTAAATGTAATGTGAAGCTGTGCAGGAAGTGAACCCGTTTTCAGCAAATACAGCATACCCTCATCCGTGTCCACAACTAGTGCCCCCCCCTCCAATATGTTCTGTTTCCTTGTTTTCAAGTTCAATCCTAAAGCCTTTTTGGAATTTCTTGTTTAACAGGGACGACAAGCAATGGAATGGGTAATTGGAGTTATAAACCAAGAGGTCCAGGAGCTCACTACAAAGACTGTAAAGAGTGTAGATGAAATTACACACACAGCACGAAGAAGCGTGGGAGACATCACTTCTGCAGCAAAGAAGGGCATGGATGACCTGACACACTTAGCATCGCCAGAACCACACTACCATTTTAAAAAATAATTTCCCTTAGGCAGTCTAGGCACTTAACTAATTTGCTGACCGTCATAGGTTTATTCAAATGGACTGATGTGCTTGCAGTTCTTGTCTGAACTTGGGTCAGAAATGCAGTATAATAACATGCACTTGAGTGACAGTATACTTCATGGTGATATGTGCCTCATGGTAACGGTATGCCTCTCTTGATTGACATTGGTTGTATAAGGTGGCGTATTGCCCTGTTCAGGCTTATTCTGTGAAACAAAGCGTTACTGAAATGCGTCATTCAGCGATTGTGAGAGAGAGAAAAAATTCTGTCAGCTATGCATTATTCACATCAGAACATGGCTAAAGTTCTCGTGTTATGCTCCAGCAGTGCTGAGAGGCAGATGATTACAAAAAGGAAAGTGTGGGAATTCATGCTTTTGGGCCTTATAGAAACTCGTGCTGTTACTGTCGCTCACTGTCTTCTCTCTGCTCATTTAATCTTGTCTCAATGTTGACGACGTGCCCTAAGCTATGTCAAAGTGACTGACTGTGTATTGTACAGTCAGTATGTATTTCATCGTAGGTATAAGCTCTGAACAATAAATAAAAAGCACATTTGATTGAATTAAAATTCTGCAAGCATTCGGCTGTTGTAATGTTATGGTTCTAAATTTTTCACAACATTGCAATGGTGTAATTTGCTGAAGCTCAGTTATATGAGCTGTATCTTTTATCTTGCATCGCACAATACTAGTTGGCCCACCGTTTAGTACTCTCTCGATAGAAATGTGCATGCATTTTGTCACGTGGATGTGTTAGGAATATTGAAAATTGCTTCCCACAGCTTCATTTTCGTGCAACTTGCAATTTGTGTGTCTGGAGAAAATAGCATTTTTATGGATGGTGGTAGAGAGATCATAAAAATGACTCATGAAGGGATGGATCATCTGTATTTCACAATTAGTTTAGCTCCTTCTTACCATCTTTGCAGTCTACATCATTGGTTTATTAAGAACACTTACACCAATCTGGTAAATTCGTACACATATGGTTGCTCAAATGCAGTGAAGTGAAACCTTGCCACCTTTCTGTTCCATCTGTTTTGTCAATCCTCTTTGTGTGAGGAATTACCAATCTTGTTCTAGTATTGCTTCACTGAAAGAAATGTGCTGCAAATGATCCGACGTCTTTGCCACCGCATGGCTACAAACATCTATGAACTTTCTAGTTTCTGCATAAATTTTAAGTATGGCTTTGCAGACATCCTCAGCAGATGCTCCCGTTACTTCAGCTTTAGTACAGCCTAAAGCTGGAGTATTGTTATGGACCACTCCGACCCACCAAGCACATTCATGTGCAGACAGGGTGCATAGACCATGTACCACATGAATTCCACAAATGCTTTTTCTTTCTTTCATTTACACTGAACGCCAATGAAACCCTGCATCAAAAGAGTATTTTTATACCTTTTTCAGTGATGCAGATTTTACATTTTTTAAATACTGCCAAACAGTACCTAACACATATCTTCAAGAGATTTTGTGCTAAGATCAGGAGCATAGGAAAATGTAGATGCAAATCTCTAGCCTATGTAAGTGCACTGTGTGCGAATTCTTTTTGAAACAAGGTATTTTGAGGTGCTTTCAGAAAAGTCATCTTGTTCGAAATTGATCGAAATTGGCAAATATGCTGCAGAAGCACAGCATAGAAAGGGCATATGCGCTATTATCAGTTTATTCCCATCAGGTGCAAGCTTTGTCTTCTGGGTGGTTTGATTATGCCATACCAGCACTTCGCAATGTGACATCAAGTGGTGCTACTGTGGATGCCAAAATTTATGTGTGCAACTAATCAACAAATAGTTAAATAAATGACAGTTTGGGGTAGAAGTGCCAATTTTTCATGAGTATTGGCTTACTTATTGGTGCGTTGGTAAATAAAGAACATAGCAAATGAATGTGTGTCATGAGCTTGGTTCTGTTGCAGGTTTCACCCAGGAAGATATCAAGGCATTGTAATACATGTAACAGTAATATGTCAGACTCTGACTCTTTTGAGCTCATTGTGCTCACGCTTTTTTGAGCATTTTATGTGCAGTGACGGAGGGAGCGGTGTATCGGCCGTGATGGGACGCTCGCGACGGAATCACCTCAGCCAGTAAAACGTGTGCTACGATAAGAAAGAACGTTACGCTTGCTCTTCAGCTCAGACTGCTCGCGCTTTTTTGAGCATTTTATGTGCAGTGACGAAGGGAGCGGTGTATCGGCCGTGATGGGACGCTCGCAACGGAATCACCTCAGCCAGTAAAACGTGTTCTACGATAAGAAAGAATGTTACGCTCGCTCTTGAGCTCAGACTGCTCGCGCTTTTTTGAGCATTTTATGTGCAGTGACGAAGGGAGCGGTGTATCGGCCGTGATGGGACGCTCGCAACGGAATCACCTCAGCCAGTAAAACGTGTTCTACGATAAGAAAGAATGTTACGCTCGCTCTTGAGCTCGGACTGCTCGCGCTTTTTTGAGCATTTTATGTGCAGTGACGAAGGGAGCGGTGTATCGGCCGTGATGGGACGCTCGCAACGGAATCACCTCAGCCAGTAAAACGTGTTCTACGATAAGAAAGAATGTTACGCTCGCTCTTGAGCTCGGACTGCTCGCGCTTTTTTGAGCATTTTATGTGCAGTGACGAAGGGAGCGGTGTATCGGCCGTGATGGGACGCTCGCGACGGAATCACCTCAGCCAGTAAAACGTGTTCTACGATAAGAAAGAATGTTACGCTCGCTCTTGAGCTCGGACTGCTCGCGCTTTTTTGAGCATTTTATGTGCAGTGACGAAGGGAGCGGTGTATCGGCCGTGATGGGACGCTCGCGACGGAATCACCTCAGCCAGTAAAACGTGTTCTACGATAAGAAAGAATGTTACGCTCGCTCTTGAGCTCAGACTGCTCGCGCTTTTTTGAGCATTTTATGTGCAGTGACGAAGGGAGCGGTGTATCGGCCGTGATGGGACGCTCGCGACGGAATCACCTCAGCCAGTAAAACGTGTTCTACGATAAGAAAGAACGTTACGCTTGCTCTTCAGCTCAGACTGCTCGCGCTTTTTTGAGCATTTTATGTGCAGTGACGAAGGGAGCGGTGTATCGGCCGTGATGGGACGCTCGCAACGGAATCACCTCAGCCAGTAAAACGTGTTCTACGATAAGAAAGAACGTTACGCTTGCTCTTCAGCTCAGACTGCTCGCGCTTTTTTGAGCATTTTATGTGCAGTGACGAAGGGAGCGGTGTATCGGCCGTGATGGGACGCTCGCGACGGAATCACCTCAGCCAGTAAAACGTGTTCTACGATAAGAAAGAATGTTACGCTCGCTCTTCAGCTCAGACTGCTCGCGCTTTTTTAAGCATTTTATGTGCAGTGACGAAGGGAGCGGTGTATCGGCCGTGATGGGACGCTCGCGACGGAATCACCTCAGCCAGTAAAACGTGTTCTACGATAAGAAAGAATGTTACGCTCGCTCTTGAGCTCAGACTGCTCGCGCTTTTTTGAGCATTTTATGTGCAGTGACGAAGGGAGCGGTGTATCGGCCGTGATGGGACGCTCGCGACGGAATCACCTCAGCCAGTAAAACGTGTTCTACGATAAGAAAGAATGTTACGCTCGCTCTTGAGCTCAGACTGCTCGCGCTTTTTTGAGCATTTTATGTGCAGTGACGAAGGGAGCGGTGTATCGGCCGTGATGGGACGCTCGCGACGGAATCACCTCAGCCAATAAAACGTGTTCTACGATAAGCAACGTTGAGCTCGCTCTTGAGCTCACACTGCTCGCGCTTTTCTGAGCTATTTTATGTGCAATGAGGAAGCGAGTGGCGTAACTGACGTGATGTGACGCTTTCGATAGAATCGCTGCAGCCAGTAAAAGGTGTTCTACGATAAGAAACAACGTTACGCTCGCGGCTTTCTTGAGCAATTTTATGTGCAGTGAGGAAGCGAGTGGTGTATCGGACATGATGGGACGCTCTCGACGGAATCGCCTCAGCCAGTAAAACGTGTTCTGCTCGCGCTTTTTGACATGAAAACGTCTAAATTCGGTCGTGCCAGGTCAAAATTTTCGATGCAACGAAATTATGCCGAATTTCATGACGCGATAACTCTGTGAGTAATAAACCGACAGCAACCAACCGGCTAAATCGAGAGAGCTCATACGTGCAAGATTCTAGCTAAGGAGGTCATTTTGGCGGGTGATGCGATCTCTGGGTGTGGAGTGCGAGAGAGACGGAAATATAGGGGTACGCGTACCTTGCGGGCAGTCTACCTCGCGAATGCGTGAAGCTAGGACGGCGATCGAGGTGTCGTTGGAAAGGGCTTGAGAGGTGCTACGTGGACCTTAAGCGATATCGATTTCAACAACAATAACCAACATTTTGTAAATTTGCGAAGTAGAAATATCAAAATTTTGAGAGAATGTTGGTATATATGAATCCAAAATATGATCAGAATTGAAGGAAGTTCTGGGAAGGCAATCAGCAAAAATGGCGGCTCGAGAGGAATCCCAAAAGCCCCCAAAGTCCAGCACCGAGTGATCGAGTGAGCTATGGGTGCGCCGAAGATTAGCGTTTTTAGTTTTCATAAAACACTACGGCTCGGACACTACTGAGTCCGCCCCGTTCTTTTCACAGGTACTGTGATATGCACTCGTTGAACACGAAAAATGATTGACAGTTCGCTGAACGAGATGATCGATAAAGTGAGGAGCACCGCTAAGAGTCATGAAATACTGAAGAAGGAGTGGTGAGTGTGTTAGTAGCATAAAACCGTTACTGAACGCTTATGAATGTACATTATATGCACAATGACAAACTATGAACCTCTGTTTAGTCTTCTTGTGCACAAAAATACCTTGCCTTCTGTATTTTATAGAAAGACGTCCAGTTGCCCAGGTTAACGTGGACAGTGATTATTCTTTCGAACGGCCGCAAGGAGAAAGGCTAGAAAAGCTAACCGAAGAGTAGATTGTGTATGATGTTTAATTTAGAACAGTGATCTCCATAATGAATGTTCACACTTGTGCAAAATATTTAAAATAACATTGCACTGCCACATGCTGTTATGGAGAAAGGACAAGGCGCAGGCTAGCTGGTGAAGCATGATGATGGAGGAATACCCTGAGACACGGAACGAAGAAGACGACACAACAAGTTGTGTTGTGTCGTCTCTCTTCTTCGTTCCGTGTCTCAGGGTATTCCTCCATCAACACGCTTTTATGTTGCAGCGCGCATGCTTCTGGTAAATACGTGCTCCAGGCGAAAAAAAAAAAAAAAGACGGGAAAAAATTGGGGCGGGCTCAGTCTTGTCCGAGCCGTAGTGTTTTACATGAAAACGTAACGGTCCCCGATTCATTTGCGGGATTTTAGTGAAAACCAAGGGCATGGCCGAGCGGGTAAAGGCGTCCAGCTCGTTGGTGGTAGCCAAGGTCGTGCTGAAGACTGGGAGGTGGTGGGTTCGAATCCTACCACCGGCTGTGCTGTCTGAGGTTTTCCCGGGGTTTCCCGAAGACTTTCCAGACGAATGTCGCACAGTTCCCCCTGAAGTTTTCCCAGGACGTATACTAACCCCCTGTCACTCTCCTGCACACTCCTTCCTGCTGTCCTCTCTCCATCTGTCTACATCTGCACGCCGCTCATAGCCACAGTTGGGTCGTGACCCTAAGAATATAGAAAGAAATATGTCTTTATTCATCTGTTCATTCCATTCATTAGTCATTTATTAATACCAAGAACATAACCTAAATGCATAATAGCTAAAAGCCTAAATAACTAAATAGCCTAAATTAATAATACCAAGAGCATAGCCCATCGCCGCTGCGTCTGGGGTTCTTTGGGCAATTCACAGAAGACTTCAGGCTCAGTATGGCCACGATACACTTAGCCGCAGCAAAGCGTTTGAGTGGTGCAAACGGTTCCGAGACGGCCGTACATCAGTGCAGGACGATCCCGGCCTCGACAAAGAAACAATTGCTAAGAGGAAGATAGACGTCTCGGGAGCACATAATCAAATGGGAAAGTTTAATTACTGAATGTACCAAGACGGAGCACATAGAACCAGACAAGACAGGCGCTCAATTTCAACTATACGTTTATTCGACTATACACAGTTGAATGTTTAAATAAGCAAGAAGGAAAACAGGTTTTCTCCATGGTGTCTCTAACCAATGCAGTAGCGTGCTTTATCTAGAAATTCTATCTGACTTTTGTTCAAGTATAGGGACGTGTTGCCGACACATTGTCGGCCCGACTTTCTGATATGGTATGCTGATAAATTACGCGACCGCATTGGTTAGTGACAGCATGGGAAAAGCTGTTCTTCTTTCTTGCTGATTTAAACATTCGACTGCAGTCGAATAAACGTAGTTGAAAGTGAGTGCCTGTCCTGTCCGGTTCCATGGGTTCCGTCTCAGCTTACCGCCTTCGTCAGTTTTTCTTAGATACGAACCAACTAGCACAACAACGTATCCTATTAAGCGACTTTCAAGTTTTGTTGCAAGGAACATTCTTTTTTCCTTGGGGAAGTTCCTCATCAGTGAGCAAGTTAACTGTAAGTCATAAGCTTATCTGCTGTAGCGACGAATAAAAGTGCACCTAGTGTTGAGACACGCAGTGCCCAACAATTACTCAGTGCAGATGGAAAATTTTTCCAATGCTGATTTACTTCAAACTTTACCACAACTGAAGTGACTCAAGAATACGCAGCAAATATCTATGTGCATGGCGTAATCATAGGCGTGTTTATAGGTCGCCACCATATACTACTTAATTAGGGGATCCGGACAAAACGTCCCCGGACGAAAGGTCGCCGGACAAAATGTCCCCGAAAATGTCCCCGACTGCCGTCCCTCACTACGAAATGAAAGTTCCTGTTACACAGTCGTTGCTAGCTTCCGTGACAATATATGTTTGTTTTCATGCTGTCCCATGGAGATTGTACGTCTTGGGCCGACTTCTCTGAAGGGGAATTAATTGCCTTTGCACAGCCGTTGCTAACTTCCATGACAATAAATGTTTGTTTTCACGCTATCCCGTGGGAACTGTGCGTCCTGGGCCGACTTCTCTCAAGGGGATTTAATTGCCTTTTTGTTCGGCAGCCCCAAGCTACCACCTGGATATTCTGCGTCCTGGGCAGTCTTCTCTTGGAGAGGAATTAATTGCCTCCCTGTTAGTGACGTACTGCTTTGTGGACACATGCAATGAGACATATCTCGATAGTGAGGACCGTTACAGTGATTGTGACATTGAGCTAACCAAAATATTTATTTACAATTATTTACATCTGCAAACGTCTCGCACCACTTCGTGTTCCGTTCTAGAAGCGGATCGTTCTGGCAACACCTCGTAGAAATTCTTCAAGGGTTTTTCATGCACTTCTCCCTTTTTCGAGAACAAATAGATAGTTCCTATTTGTGGCTTGGTGACGTCAGTTAATTTACCGGGTTGGAGCAGTAACCTGAGGAATAGCAGTGACACGCATGGAAGCAGAAATGTGGGGACCCATTTTCCACACCCCGCTCTCCTCATCGCATTCCCCCGGGAGGTATTCTATCAGGAGACCTACTTTTCGGTTCCTCAAGGGAACTAATTGCCACCTTGTCCTGCGGCATGCTGCCCGTTGGAGATTGTGCGTACTGGGCTGACTTCTCTCAAGGGGATTTAATTGCCTCCTTACCTTTTCCTTGCTTCATTGCCTCTCAGTTCGGTGGAATGCTGCCCCGTGGCCCGAGAAGTTGGCCTATAGGACGAATTATCTCCACCGCACAGCATGCTGCCGCGCAAAGACGCAACTGAATCCCTCTGCGAGAAAACGGTCCAGGACAATCTCCACGGCGTAGCATGCCGCCGAACAAGACGATTAAATTCACTTGAGAGAGACGTCGGCCCAGGACGCACAATCTTTACGAGACATCATGCCACCGAACAAGGAGACAAACAAATAAGTCGGCCCAGGAGTAACCCTGGAGTAATTCCTCAGTGCCAAACAGCTGGGAAAGCAACCTCGGTTACCGAATTAGGGCTCTCCGTCAGATTAGTCAAAGAGATGCGCCACAGACTCATGAGACCAGCGCCACGGCCAAGCGGATAAAAGGATCCGCCCGTTGGTGCTAAAGACTGGGAGGTGGTGGGCTCGAGTCCTACGGTTTTTCCATGGGTTTTCCCGCAGACATTCCAGACGTATCACATGTCCCCTTGATATCGGCCGAGGACGTCCCCCACTCCTGCCTGCCTGCTGCCCTCTCTCAATCTGTCCACGTCTGTCCACGCCCTCTCTCAATCTGTCCGCTCATAGCCACAGTTGCTTTACGGCGCTAACGCGGAATAAAAGACACATACAACGTCATCAACCGCGCCACTGTGTGATCTGGATTCTATGTTGGGCGCCGGAGGCATTTCTGGAGGAGGAGATGAGCACGGGGGTATAGTCCCCGCCCATGGTTTCAACATGTGTGACCCACTGCATGCACACGTCATTTCCTCACGCAGAACGTCACAGCAGGAAGGTCAGAATACGCGGTTCAAACTGTGCAAAGTGTAGCGGCAAAGTAAGACGTTGGCATCGGCGCTCACAGTTACCATGGGCAAAGCATACGTATGAGAAATATCGCGGAGAACCAGTAAAAGATATAACGACATGACGATTTTGTCTAGTACAATATGACCACAGTACTGCCGAAAGTTTCTATTTTTGTTTATTGACGAACACAGACTGACGAAAACGACGACCCTACTAAATTTCTTCCTCGTTAAATACACGGCCACATCGAGCCACGGCCACTGCTCCGAGGACGAAGAAGAGGATGTTACACCCAGTCGTCCTGGCTACCTGGCCAATCTCCCATAGTGGCTCACGGCCATCTTTTGAGAGGAGGAAGAAGAAGAAACACCACGCTGTCAGGGTCATGCGCTTCAACGGGACTACAGAATCGAAAGGACTGCTGTGCAACTCGTGAGTACTTTTGCACCGTGGATTTCAAAACATGGAAAGAGAGCAGGCGTTTCAGCGACACTCAAACAACAAGTCCCTTTCTTCAACCATCATCGTGGACGTGAACAATTGGATCCGTATTCCTCTCATCGTGATCAACCTGTTAATTGTTTTTTTCTCGATGATATTCTTCTGGAGTTCCTTCTTCGTTACTTTCACCCATGCAGACGGAACCATCGCTGACCTTATTCAACCTAAGCCGCAAAACCTCGTGGCCAGTCTCGTTCGTCGGCCGGAGCTTCCGATTTTGATCACTAGTGGCTTTTTCCTGCTAGCAAGTTTCCTGGGAGCACTCGGTGCGTTACGTGAAAATATTACCGTACTCAGATGTCACATCACGTTCATCTACGCCCAAATCGCGTTCGGAGTGCTGCTCACAGAACTGTCTATACTTTTGCCGCCTGTTGCGCGCAACTACCTCAAGAACAGAGGTCCGTCAAAATTCATCAAGAGTTACAGGGACAATGCCGACTTTCAGAAGATAATGGATTCCATGCAGGCTAATTTCAAGTGCTGTGGGTTATCTCAGGATTCATATCAGGACTGGAACCACAACCCGTACTTCAAGTAGGTTGCTGTCATACTAACCACAGTGAATGCGGCAGGACAGTAGTTTTAAAAAAAGTGGTTGCTGCTAGTTTTGGGTGAGAGCAAATGAAATTTACTGACAAAACAAATTCTGTTACATCAACGACGCTTTGACAAATCTTTAGGCCCAGCGATGCTTCTATAGAAAACAGGGCAGAGCAATTGAACTGTCCTCTCCACGTGCTTTCATTCTAAGGGAATTCCGCTAGTCGTTGTAGTGCAGAAAAAGTTACACTGGCTCTAGCGTGCATGACACACGGCCGCTTCAATCCAACGTGTGTCTCGTTTCATTGGCCCTTCCGTATTCGCTCATGGTTTTTCGGCTGAACTCACAGCGGCACATTACATGCGCTGCACGAAAACGACCATCGGAATTCGCCATTAAGTCTGTTATATATTGCATCAAAACAATTTGTGGAAGTGCACGACACATTCAATGTTAGAAACCGGTTCACACACCCCTAAAAGGGAACTTTACCGCATGACATGCTTCTAGCCAACCACCATTCCAGATATCGTTCTGTCTCCTGAGTTGTTGAAAATGGGAGGACGCGCCTATCTTGAATACATTATGCATGTCCAAGATAGGCACCCCTTCGTTTTTGACAAATCAGGAGACAGAACAATGTCATTCGGAATGGTGCAGGGCCGGCGTCTACTTTTCGCCTCCGGGGGGACAAATGGGAAATTTGCTCCCCCCCCCCTCTGTAATCTTGATTTTCTTTGATTATCGTGCCAAAAAGGTGTCTTTTTGGCTCCCCTTCAGGCGGGCTTCTCCCCCCATGGAGACGCCGGCACTGGGTAGAAGAGTGCCCAAGAACACACATGGTCCTCAGGATGTCCCGACAGTGTCATCGTGTCCTCGTCCTTCGAGGTGTAGCCCCAGAACGTCCTGAGGATAACACACGCGGACTGTTCGTGAGGAGTCATTCAGGTACGTCCTGTGCCCGTCCCTGTGGGTAGCTAGGGGGACGAGAAATATTATTTTGTTCAGTTTATATACCTGCTCAGACTCCCTAAACACATTTGTTTTGTTTTTGGGCCGATCCTGGGACCTGTCTGACATTTTTCTTAAATAAAGGGTGGCCCAGCGTAAAATTCCCTGCCGCCAAAAGGAATGACTGTCTATGATACATGAAGGATTTCCCGTGGAAAGAACAGAAACGCGCGATTCTGTTGCACTGCTTTTGACTTTCAAAGGTCCTACCTGAATGTCTCAAACCAAAGGGAGTAAGAAACATAGACTTTGGAATGAACCAGAGCTTCAATCAATTCCTCCCTTTGAGTATTTTTTCTTTGCGTAATCGAAAGAAACATGGGGAGCTCACCTTTCGTTTTGCGTAGCAGGCGAGCAGGACTCTCGTGTTTACGGAGGGTCGCGTTATAAGCAACAAATGGTATCTGTTTTGGCTTCGGAAGAGAATTCTAGTACCTTTCGGAGTGGGTTTCGGAGTGGGCAAGCTTATGCTTGTCGCACCCTACGGTTGGCAATACGAGGATTTCTCAGACTTGTGTCCCTTGACAAGATTCTGTTTCTCACTGGAACAATAAAAATGTTGCCATAACTTTGGTGTCATTGCAATTTGATGTAACTTCTGTAAGCACTTGGCGGATGTGCGTGCTAGAAATAGCAAAATAAAACAAATCAATGTAGGGAATTGAGGGAAAGCATTGTCCCCCATGTGTACTTAAACTGTCCTAAATTGGTCCCTGAGGATGGGCGAGGGACCGCCTCAGGGACGTCATCTCATATGCCAAAGTGGCAGTATTATGACATTCTGAGGATCAGATTTTGACATCCTAGGGATGCCATACCTGTCCCCATCTGACAACCTTAGGATAGCCCTGGGACGACAGTGTGTTCTTTGTGTGGTAAAGATCCATGACGACGAAACCTGAGCTTGGGCACAACAACAGGGCCTCACAACGACACTCGAATCACATTATTGTTGTTCCCAAGCTCAGGCTTCGTCGTCATGGGTCTTGGCCACCATGCACTTTGCATTCGTGCATGTCATTTTATTTGTGTGGTGAAGTATAACAGTCTGGTATTATGTGTGGGGAGGGGAGGGTTTGCTAGAAGCGTGTTATGTGGTGAAGTTCTATTTGCACAGTGCAAATGACATCGTTCTGTCCCCTGATTTGTTGAAAACGAGAGATGTACGCCTTTTTGTGACACCTAGCATTAAGTGTCACAAATATGGCGTACGCCCCGCGTTTTTCAAAAATCAGGAGTGGATAAGGTATATCATTTTGCGGGTTCTCTTTTGAAGGTATACAGTGAAACAGTAGAGGTGCAATCTGGGGATATTTATCTATTCGATAGCCTGAGCCCTCAGTACTTTTATGTCGCAATTTCCGTCCCAATTGCTCTCATAGTTTTTCAGAAAATTTAAATTCAAAATTACGGGTAACACTGTGTCGAAGTGGTCACCAACTGCGCATCGCTGGTACGGCGATAAGACTACATTCTATGCCGACGACAGTAAGCGCATTCTTTTCACTTGCACTGGACTGCACTACCTTGGACCCCACGCAAGACGGGTTTTCGGCAGCTGCACTTTCTAGCTGAAAGGAACTGCAGGAAAGTGCAGCACGCAAATAACCCAGTTCAGATCTGGTCAGGATGTGCAAGCGAAAAGAATGCACCTAGTGTCTAAAACGAAAGCAGTCGACTACGTGTCGGCTACGTAGCTATGAGGAGCAGCAAGTCAGTCGGGGACGATATATCACTGTTGCTTGACGAATTGGGAATTATTTGCCACCAGACGTTGGCCCTGAGCCGTTTTACCTCAATTTTGCTAGTAAATTAAAAATATTAAGCGTTCGTTGTCACTTTTGCAACTTGTTGCACTGGGTTTACAAACAACGAGCTGTTAAATTACGCCGTCAACGTAAACTGCCTCTCTTCTCCTTTATGGACGAGCAGGAGCAACAAACGAGCAGGAGCAACAACATGATCGATTCATGCGCTGTACACACGGTTCACCCCACTTTACAGGTGCAACGAAGAGAACCCAAGTCGTGAGCGTTGCGGTGTTCCCTATTCCTGTTGTCGGCAGAATACGTCGAACGCCGTCCCGAACTTCCTGTGCGGTGCCAAAGTACTCGGGGTCCCTGAGCAGGAAGCCTGGAAGACTGTGTACACCCGCAATTGTGCGGACGCCGTTTACACATACATCCGAGCACACGCCCCTATCGTCATCGGAACGTGCATGTGCATCACCCTCCTGTTCGTCCTCCAGATGATCCTGGCGAAGACCGTGACCAGTGACATTGAAACGCTCTCTGACATCTACCAAGTGTACTATGACGCCCTTGAAGAGGGACAGATGACAATGAGCGGCGGTTACGCAGCCCCGGGGTGCGCTAATGCTTTCGACCGGCTGCGCAGTTTCATGTAGGGATGTGCCTTATGCGTAAACATTAATTGTAAGACACGGGATACATTGCACGTGTTTGCAGATTTTAGCAATGTTATTAATATGTAGTTATAGATCTGCAAAATGAAGAGGACGCAGAGCATCATTGTGCGGACACTCTTGAACTACAGAATACATTCAATGTGAATACATGGGAACGGCGTTACAGTAAAATTTCGGAATCGATGTATTTGTGTTATGCAGAATGTGCAGAATGGGAGAAGTATACCTAATGCGGCGAAGTACTTTATGGAGCAGTCCTTAGTTCTGCGCACATTTATGACCGATTCTCCAGTAGCCGTCTCTCTTCATGAGCGCCACAATCTACAATATAGTTTTGTACACTCACTCTTCTTGACTCCGCCAACTCTCACCTTATGGGTGTGTGGTGAGGGCCACTTTTGGTTCCGTCATGAGTGAGTTCGCTCACGGTATTGGAACTTTCCGACCGCTATGCCAAACACTACTGACTTCTGAAGCGAAATGCCCATACTTCTCTTCGACGCTCACGCATGCTTCCACGAGAAAGCGCAACAATCGCGCACCAGTCATACCACATCATGCCGTGGAGGCCAGGGGCGCGTTGCTGGCCAAGCCGCCACGACGACGCCTTGCATCGCAGTTCGTCATCGTCACCGCGCCGACTGGCGGCATGACAGCACCCTCGAACTAGAGATGTGCGCCGGTGCCGTTTTTGCCTATATTGCTATATGCCTATATATATAGTGGCTCGAAAATACAGGAGGATAATAATAACGCGGGGCTTTACGTCGCCAGACAACTGCGATCATGAGCGACGCCACAGTGGACGGGTCTGCGGGTTAATTTTGCCCACCTGAGGGTTCTTTAACGTGCGCCGAAATCCTGACACAGGGCACATCACATATAGCGTTCCTCGCGGAAGACGGCGTGTCTGAGCAACCTGCACCCTTCCACCAAGTTGCCACCGTCCTCGGCCGGGTTTTAACACGCGATCTTTGGGTCAGCATGGACACACTACCGACTGAGCTACCGAGGTCGGCAATGCAGATGATGTTAACTGATTAGGTCAAACATGTATCGGGTTGTTGTATGCCACACGAAAGCACTACACTTCGAGATTTGATATACAGCATATCTAAAGCGAAGCAGAATACACCTACTTCTGGTGGCAACAACACACCCTCTTCACTCAGGTCTGCACCGACAGCAACGCCTGCCATGGTGTCCCAGCCATCCAGGTCCACACGAGAATCCAGACCCTGAAGACAAGATGCAGCATCAATGATGCGCGTTATATCTTCCCCTTCAGGCTGTGTTCCCACCTGTATGGCCATGCCGCCATCTCCACCAGTGCTCCTCATGTTAGCCAGGCTGCCCCCATGCATTACTGCGGACGCGGTATCGATTTCCAGTTCCTCCATAGCGCTTGCCACCCGGCCGTCGGTTTAACTATTCCGCCGACAGACCACCGACGCAATGTCCTCTCATTTCTTCTTTCTGTCCTGTTTAGTTTCCCCCGGCTTGAACGTGCGTTTGTTACAGAGCTGATGATCCTTTGCACTCCCAGGTCGGACAGGGGGTGCCACAATATTCCACCGTTAAATCCACCGTTTAAAATCCCAGATGTTCAGAATCCCATATTTCTATTTTATTTATATATTAAAGTTTTAATATGAAGAATGGCTGAATGATAGTGTTGAATAATACATATTACTGACAAATCTCGCAGTATTGCGTGATTTTGACGCCAGTTGAAGGCTTTTGGCGACCGTTAGGCTTAGCAAGGCGGTCACACTAGAGGAGCAAAAATTATTAGAATTTGGTAAGGTTAGGTTAGGTTACTTTTCAGAGGTTAGGTTAGCTTAGGTGTTTTTTGACAGTTCACCACGCCGTTGAGGGCTCCCCACAGTTGGGCACCACGCAACGCTATCCGCTAGCGCCGTTTGGGATTTTGAATATATGGGATTCTAAATGGTGGATTCTTAATGGCGGCATTTCGGGATACCCCCGTCGGACGTGTTAATGGGCAGCAGGACAGATATGAACAGATACGAAGAGACATATCGGAGCCCTTTTTCGGAATTCAGTGATCCTGTGGCGGACTACAACGCAGCTTTTGTTCGCGGACAATCAATCAGAATTTCCAAGTTCAAAGGAACCTATTCTCGTGCGACTTTATTGTTCTTCTGAAAGTGCTGAGTTTGAATAAGTTGCGCGAACTGGAGAGAGTACGTAGTGCCTTGGGCTTGCTGGTGTTCCATTATTAAAAGCCCCAAAACTAATGCTGTTGGAATATTAAAGACTAACCATGTACAGGTCTGTCCACACTTCAGTAACACGGTACGCGTATAAACGGTCGCTCCAAGCAAAAGCTTGCCGGGTCCACGGCAACGCGAGTTGCTTACGTCAAGGTCATGGTTCTCACCTTTACATTAACGTGAAGGTGAGATGAATTGCTAATTAACAACTCGCATTGTGGCGAGCACGGGCGCACCTTTGCGTAAAGCTGCCGCTTGTATGGGGGTCTGCTCAGTGGCGGATCCAAAGGGGGGGGGGGGGGGCGATCGCCCTTCCCCAAAACGTCAGTTTATACATTGGATTTCCCTCTCCCCCACCCCCACTACGCGCTCCGACAAAGAAACCGCCGCTCCCCCCCCCCCAAAAAAAAAAAAAAATCAGGGTCTGGATCCGCCCCTGGTCGTGCTACTGTCAAGTCTACGCAGACCTGTATATCAGGCCTGTACTCGATATCAAGCTGCCCCGGCTTGGTGTCGTTGAAAGTGACCTTTATTTACATAAGCAATAAAGTTATAAGATGTGTGGTGCATCATATCTAATTCAACACATCTTGTGGTTCTTAAACACATCGTTTGTTCCACTTTACAACACCAGTTGGCATACGGAATGACATCATGTCATGTCTCAGTCTAAGCGTTCTTTGCTTGCCACTTTCTAACGCGGCAGTCGAACGTGTATTCAGATAAGATGAGACATGACACGCTTGAGAACACTCTCACGTGAAATTCGTCCTGCGGACAAATGGACGTTGCTGTAAAGACTTTGTGCCATCCGACGCCTTCCTGAACAAGTTTACAAGAAAACTAATGGATCCATAATCCAAGAGTTCATGCATATGCGCTTCTCATAACCCATGTGCAAGTTGCGTGCCCCTATCTTATGCTGTATATTCTCCCGGTTTTGTGAACAGAGTAACGAAAACGCTTTTGGCTATTTTGGCTGTTTTTTCTTTTATGCGTTGGCGTGCGTTGGCTACGTTTGGGCTATTTTCTGAACCTGTTTTGGCGGGAGACGAGTTTGGCATCTGGCAACCGTGATTGGGAGCCCCCAACGCATAGTTTCGGAATACTTGGAGACGTGTGATGGTAGCGCGCCAAAGTGGCCCACAAAGGGGCGCGTGCAAACCGCCGTCATTGGGCTATTAATGTAATGTGACCCCCTCGTGGCTCCAAAGAAGCTACAGCTCACCTCCTATCCTTCTTATTCTTATTCTATTTATTTCATTTCCAGAAATACAGAAATGAGGTCCAGGTACAAAAGGCGGAGCCTGACGAGGTGCCTGGACCGACAAACAGGAATGCATACAGACATATACATAAACAGTCGGCGGATATCTGTCCGCCAGTACAGTGTCCATTGCAACGTGATTATGCAGTAGTAACATCGATAACATTTTTCTAGAATATATACAGTACAAGTACTCCACTGTTCGTGGACAATCATCTATCATCTAGTTGCTACACACAAAAGAGAAAAAAGAAATACACCACTGGTGCAAAGTGTCCTTTAGCCAAAGGCACACGCAACCATACTAAGGTCGAGCACTTTCTAATAGCGTAATATTATAATTAACCTCTAAATATGAGCGGAAGGGTCCTCTAAACTGTGCCTGTGTGTACTCGGGCTTTACAAAATTTGTTTAAAAATTGAGGCACTATATAGGCCATGGATTGATACTCGTAATTGGTTCGCACACATGACGTTGTATATGAATTCCGAGTTTTAGAATGAACATTTGTTTAACAGTAAGAATGTGAGCGTCGGAAAAGAGGTCTGGAGAAGGAGTAAAGAAGTCGGCATTTGTTAGAACACGTACTGCTCTTCTTCTCTGGAGTATGTGTAATTTGCCTAGGTTATCTGCTGACGTGTTGCCCCATACTAACAGGCAGTAGGAGAGTTTGGAATGGACAAGTGCGTAATAAATATTGCTCATGAGCCACCTTGGCAGTGCTCTTCTAATGCGACTGATAGCACCGATTACCTTGGATAGTTGTTTTGTAAGGTGATCAACATGCGTATTCCATAATAAATTCTCGTGAAACCATAATAAAGGGGGTTATTTTCGCTGCAATCAATTCTCCTTACACGATGTGAAACTGAACCGGTTCGAACCGTTATTTTCTTTACTCCGGAGCTAAACCGGAACTGAACCGTGACTGTCCTTGCGTTTGCTGACCAAGAGCGAGGGAGGCTCCGCCTCCTGGGTGCCGGCCAATAGGAGGACGCGGAGGCCAGGCACTTCCCAAGCCTCTGCTCTCGCCTAAGAGATGGCGCAGCGTTACCGTTGTTTCGCGTGTCGCAAGGCTTTTCGCGCGACTGCCGTTTGGCCTCGTTCCCATGTTGACGGACGGCGAAGCCGTTGGTCAGTGGTTAGATTGGTGCGCCATGGCAGAAGCCTTGCGGCAGGCGAAATAACGGTAGCTACACTCCTGTCTAAGCTTCATTCAGCAGTTGATTAGCTTGGTGCGCCATGGAGGAGCCTTGCGACACGCGAAACAACGGTAACGCTGTGCCATCTCTTAGGCGAGAGCAGAGGCTTGGGAAGTGCCTGGCCTCCGCGTCCTCCTATTGGCCGGCAAAACACGTGTTCCAGCTACACATACTACACTGCTTTTAGGCTGCTTCGTATACGCAATCAGTGGATTCGGTAAGCACCACTAGCACCCAGAAACAACTTATGAAAACAGAACGCGCAACTAGTAGTCAGCCAAGTCACCATGTCACTCGTGTATATATGTATTTTTTATTTTCTTTTTTGTTGCGCCTGTGACGCTTGACGCCTGCCTTGACTCAAAAAGGGACAAGGTGCACTCACTCACTCACCCTTGCTACATTTCATCACCCTTGTTCATCTGACGGAAAGGAGCTGAAACACAAACTGTGGTTCAGCTCTTCTCCGTCAGATGGCGAAGCGGTCGAGCGCGGCGTTGCAGACGACATCGAAACCCAAGTGAACACACTGATCTCTATAGTATATACTACATAGATCTTTATACATAGAGATCAGTGAGTGAACATGTGGAACTGAATGCAGACTAGTTCTCTGCGACGCCGCATTCGACCGTGTTGCTATCTGAGGAAGGTAGCTGGAACACAGGTATAGCCGATTACGCAGCGGCGTTCTTTTAATTTTCACGATTTATCCGCAGAGTAACAGACTAGGCGGCGTTATGGACATAAAATTTGGGGGCATAATACGTCCTCTAACTTAGCTTTCCGACACTGTTCTTATTTGTTCTATCTTCGTTACAATCCCTGAAGTTTATCTTGGCGAAACCTGTACGTAGTCTCGAGTTGTCCGTACTTTGGCGAGATGCCCCGCTTCTTCTGTGGGTTTCCTACAGGTTCTGTAGCTTTCCTTGGCGCCATGCCGCTTGAAACACCATGCAGAACCCGTTTGTAAAACTACCTACTCTTCAGGTTCGCTTCATCCCTTTTGAAACAGGGCAGGCATCCTCACTGGGTATCCTAAGTTTTGGACACCACAAGCGAGAAACTAGACAAACAGTCTAGAAAGCGGGTTGAACGCCAGAGTCGTTCGGGAGGTGTCGCTGGTTCTCGGATTCCCTGGACTTTTGTTGATTCGGATACGCTTAACTTGGCTACCGGCTTAGCCACGCTTACTTTGGTCACTTTAGGTTTCGGAATCCGTGGCCGCTTGGGCCTGAAATGGCGCTGTGCAAACTTCGCTGCAACCACCCTGATAGTTTCACGAACAACAATCCAATCCAAGTTTCCCCACACAGCAATAGTGATTTTGACGTGGATGTGTGTTGCTCTAGCGCGGTGATTCTTTTACTGTAGTGCTTAGACGCGATTATGATGGGTGACCGCGCAATTATTGTGAAGTATGTTCACATTGCTAGTGTTGTGTCAGCTTACTGGGCGATATCCATCTCCCTTGTATTCATCAATGACCGCCTGCTCTCGGACAAGGATCGCAAACTGAACGCCCCTCTGTTCATCACGTTTTTCCAGTGTGTGGTGTCTACACTGCTGTGCCTCGTTCTCAGCTTTTTCAGTGAAAAATTTCCCAGTATATTATGGTTTCCTAAAGTTGGCTTAGATTTTAATATCCTACGAGCACTAATACCACTGTCGGGGTTTTTCGTGGCTACGATAACATTTAATAATCTTTGTTTGAAATACGTTGGAGTTGCCTTTTACACTGTAAGTCGATCCCTGACAACCGTGTTTAATGTCATCTTCACTTTCTTGGTGTTACGTCAGACTACATCGACACGTGCCGTTTTATGTTGTGCAGTTATAGTTGCGGGATTCGTACTTGGCGTCAACCAAGAAGGACGCATGGGTTCACTCTCTGTATTTGGAGTTCTCTGCGGGCTTCTGGCAAGTGCAACGTTATCACTGTATAGCATATGCACAAAGAAAATGCTTCCCGTTGTGGGAGACAGCGTCTCACTTCTCACGTACTACAACAACGTCAATGCGTTGCTGATGTTCATGCCCATGGTGGTACTCTTTGGAGAAGTGCAGACTGTGTGGAACTTCAAGTATTTGAACGATCCTCTCTTCTGGAGCTTCATGGTTGTCAGCGGTGTCTTCGGGTTCTTAATTAGCTACGTGACAATGCTGCAAATTCAAGTGACATCGCCTCTTACACACAATGTTAGTGGCACAGCAAAAGCGTGTGCACAAACTGTGCTTGCAGTAATTTGTTTTGGCCAAGTGAAATCTGTGTTATGGTGGGTCAGCAATGTGCTTGTGTTGCTTGGTTCAGCTAGTTACACGCGTGTGCGACAGCTTGAGATGCTGAAGCAACACCAAGAAGTTTGCAAGGAAGAAAATAGGGATGGAAAATTGACAGTAGTATAACCGCTAGTCCTGTCTTGGTCGATGTACTTTGTGGACCATGCAACACCATGTAATGTTTTTCTGTGTATTCATAAGCGGACACATACAACATTATGTTGTGTAAAATTATGTAAAGACAGGATGCTCCAGAAGGTTGTAACGTCTTCCCAGTGAAAATTACACGCTATAACTGGTGCAGGAATTTGTATGAGTCTGTCAGCTGAGGCGGGGCATTGAGTGGGCTTCGTAAGTGGGAAAATGTGGGATAATGAAACATGGTATGTTTCCACTTTTTTTTTTTTTTTTTTTCATTTTGGTTATGGTTTGAGACACAGATATGTTACACTACACATTAGCACAAATGCACATGGTGTTGATTGTTGGCCTTGTCCACTTCAGTTTTTTGCTCCACTGTCCTCCATATTCAACACCACACTTCAGAGATGGGCATTATGGGCAGAAAATCACAGAGACCGTGTAGAAGCTTTGTCAACATAGCAGCAGGCTCTGCTGTGTCCTGTCAAAGGTAATTTTGCTTCAAAACTATACAAAACATAAACCCCTTAATTTAAAGATCCTTTATCTTGAGGTCGTCGTAGGTATGCATACGCAAATTTCACTGGCTGCATACGTCATCAGCTACTGTTAACAAGCCTGAACTCAACACGAAATTATTAATGTAAGCTGAATTGAAAGTAGGATGCAATGTCCAGAACAGAGAGAGTTTAATTACACTCACCTGGAGAGAAGTAAACATGTTGTTAAACTTGTGAACATCATACGAGACATGCATCTTTCGGATGAGCACCCTGGATTATGCATTCCCTAAGTGGGGAATATGTCCATAAGCATTTGCTAAAGCACTGGTCTACTACATAATTCAGTGTTGGGAAACAGGTTCATTGGATTTTACAAGCGTAAGAATAAATGGAAATCTAGGCACAACAGGCTGAGGCATGACAATGTACATGTTTACAGTACAAATCAAGAAGCATGTTGCTGTGAATTTTTGCTTTTTAATCATTGCATAGAATTTTAGAGGCAAGACAATCAAAACCTCAGCGAGCTCCAGGACAACCTGTAGAAATGTGATGTCATATAGACACACATTTGCACGTAGGAATAAGGAGTGAAATTTAGTTGCTATGCAAAGGACCCAAGTAAGAAGTAGGACCTGCTTTGTTCTAGTGTTTTCTATGGCTGTGGAACACTCGATGGTCGTAAACTGTTGTTCCTCATTTCAAACATTTGAACAGGGAAATGCTTGTGGGAAAATGTAACTCGCTATTAAGTTGCTTCAAAGTGGGCAAAGGCAGTACGTGTATGGTCTGTGTATGAAGTGAAATACATACATACATACATACATACATACATGCAAAGAGTGGCTAAGTTACAGTTACTACACAAATAAAGTTACCAGTTACAGGTGTAGTTATTCTACACAAATAGTAATTAGTTAACTTACAGTTACAAGTAACTTATTTACTTATTAAGTGGCAAAAGCATGAACATACGTCAAACAATCTTTATTCCAAATTCTATGCTACAGCAAGTTGAACATGTATGTGTTGCACCTGAGCAGCAACAACGCTCAGCAACTGCTCCACTGAGGTACAGATGTTATAACCAGACTTTTCAAGCTGTTGAAAAAACAGCTTTTTCCTGGCGTCTTTCCTCTGTGCAAGTGGATGGAAAATGAAATTCTATTATCTGCCTGTCGACCTATACTCGCGAAAGTTCTTGTTATTACAGGAAAACTATTTAGAGCAGGTACCATTAGGGCCCTGAGGGGGTAAATAAATACTGTATTTCGACAGCTTTCTTCCCGCCTTAGAAATCCTTCAGGTGCTGATGCTGCATAGAGGCTTTCAAAAACGAAATAGCCACATCACACACACGGCTGTTTCTCAATAGTGATGATAGCTCCATACTGTTTCAAGTGTACTTGAAGACAGTTATGTGACCCATGAATACCACTCGGCAACAGATGGTACAAGAAAATGAAAACTGTTTCCGAAGTTACAGCGAAAAACATGTCATTCTAAAAGAAAGTAACTAGTTATTGAAGCAGCTAACTTGTCACAGTTGAAAGTTAGCCTCTGAGGTAGAGTGGAATAAAAGCGCTAAAAACACAAGGACGACGGACAGACAGTTAGCGCACTAACAACATTTATTTTTCGACAACAACCGTTCCTTAAAAGAGCTCACAAATTTCCTTTCCTTCCTTGTTCGGTGACACGCAGATAAAGGCCAGGTTCTTCGATAGCAGGGAACGAGAAATCTGGGAAGCTTTTTTGATAGCGGAGGGGGGTGACAAGTGCGTCAGCAGCGCTTCCATTGGGTTGACGACGAAGGAAAGGGAATTTGTGTTTTTAGCGCTTTTATTCCGCCATGCCTTACCAACAGGCCCAGTCTAAAGTTTTAAGTACTCTGAGGTAGAGTACTTTTTCAGCAACTAGTCGCTTGTAACTAAGTAACCTCTTTGATCATTGAGGGTATGAGAGGCAGGGAGTAGTTTCAGATTGTTCTTTGTTTATCTGAATTTACTGATTAGCTGAAGTCCTCGGTACTGGCCTATTATTCCACTGATGGATTGATTTCCCAGTAGTAGGGCAAGCGTGAGTTTTTCTTTCCTGCATATTATGTGTTAATTTGTGATGTGTTTCAAATATCAGCCACATTTGATCTTTTGTGTTTGTATGTCAGAAGTTTTTATTCAAGACATGTGTGTCATGACATATGCATACTGTCATGCACAGTTTTCTTGTCTTTCTTGGTCTGAATTTATACCAGTAACCAATTTTTTTGACAATTTCCCAGAAAGAAAAGTGTTTGAAGTGTAAAAATGTGATGTTGGGCATTCAGAATACTAATGAATGTATCACATATGTTCATGCATGACGCAGAGCACATTTGGGAACAGTGTTGAGCTATTTTGATCAATACTTTCAAGCCCTGAAATAATTCTACAGAGTAATGTACTTTTATATCTCTTCCTTTATATATCGTGCATCAATAGCAGTCTGATGACTAACTGAGCCAAAATTGTGGCTTGTGCAAGAAGGCTGGCTTATGATGTCTGATGGTTTGCCAGTTTGCAGTTAGGTATGTTGGGCATGCACCAGTTGGGATGCTCCAACTGGCTGCTGGTAAAACAGTTGGAAAGTCATCTAGTCTCGGTCCCAGTAGTCTAGTCTCTCCCTATTATCTTTTTTTGCCAACATCAACATCAGGTGTTTCACATCCTGAGCGGCATTACCATTACTGATAAAGTATCGTACTAGATGAGACCAATATCGACTACTGATTGCTAATAGTGAAATAGATCTCATTGCTGGAAATTGACGTGCAGGGTTCGCATTCATGTCTAAAAAATGTAGTACATTGTCAATTAAAAAGATAAGTTGATAGTATTTTAATCTGTGCTTCCCATCATAATCTTGCTGTTTGTAAAAGGTTCCAGTGAGTCACTTGCATGTCTGAAATGTACAACTAGAATAGCTGTAGCCTCTTGTAATGACCCTGTGATGTAGCATCAAGCTTCAATGTGTGTAGGTTTCGATCGAGCAGGACCCACTGAAACCTGTCCTTGAAGCACTTCAGTTACAGCAGAAACTCATTGTATAGTGAGATGATCTAGGACAGGTAATGTACTCCACCGTACCAGTAGCTTTACATGACTTATGTAATGTAATGAGCTGTGTATCTCTACAGCCCATAGCCATAACAAGCAGGGCTGGCGAGAGAAATTAGGGACCCCGGGGATGAGTCCTGCCCGGGCCCCCCAGGGGATCCATGGCCGGATCACCCCCATCTCGCCAGCCCTGATAACAAGCAGTATTAGATACAGGTTGGTATAACTGCGTTTTGTATTCTTCTGTACATTAGTATTTACCACGATGAACTTTTGGCCTTCTTGTGCAATTAAATATGTGAAATCCAGTTACACCCCCCAGATCTGTGTCTGTAGAGCAGTTTTCTTTCAACAAAGATTGCGACCACAGTAAGGGCTCCCAACATAATCTGCTATGTACAAGGATTTTCATGCAACACATCAAAAACACGAGAGAACTACTTGATATATTACTGAGCTGTCAACAGTACATTGTCAAATTATATATCTGCTGCTTTATGAGAGGACTTTTGCGTGATTTTGCTTTTTGTGTAATTATTTAGAGCTGTGCTCAAGAATTTGTAGCCAGGGACTATCCTGAAAGAAGGATGAGCATCTTGCATTGGTGACACCATATGGTGACCATACAGGCTTTAATGGATCTAGTAATGAAAAAAAAAGTGAAAGTCATCAGGCCACCAACTGGATGTAGAGGAAAAGAACTGAAAAAGCAAAACTACTACGTTCAGTGCAACCAGATGCTAAATTTTATCATGCATACCTCATCAGTTTCATTCTCCTTTATTACTCATTTTTATTCTACAGGTGTATAGAGTTCTTGTGTACTACTCCAAAGGTCATTTTTACTGAATCGTTTCACCATGGAAACACATGAAACTGCAAGGGCGTGTCAGCGACATATACACTATGCAAGTAATGTACTAATCGGTAGTCATTCCTTACAGGGAAAAGTACATTCATTTGGAATGTTCAGGAATATCCTCTCATTTGAGCCTGTCTACTTTCTGGGTCTGTTTGACATGAGTGTGCATCATGGTATATCAAAGTGATGTTGCACTAAAAATTCCCAAAATGCCAGCTTAGTGCAATGATTTTGCTTTCTGTCATTGCATGTTGAAAGGATGTCATGGATAGAAATTGACTGCAAGTAATAAAAACTGACACATGAAAAAGTATGGTTTAAATTGCTTATAGATGTGTACTTGATCAGTTTGTCTGTTGGTTTTTCTGTCAAGACAAAGTGAGTTTTGCACCTGAAACAACTAATGCACGTTTTTACTTTCCAGTACAGATCTATATTTTTGAGAATCATTGAGGGTTTTGAAGCCAGCTGTACTTCACTTGGACTAAGACCTTCAAAAAATACACACAAAATAAAAGGTTAGCTTTCTCTATGGACGGACAACCAGGGCCTGCTTGTACAAATGTTCAATAGAATCCTCAGTGGCTTCGGTAGTGCTTCAGGCCCACGCTACAGTCCTTAATGCTGCTCATGCATAAAGCACTGCCAAAGCTACCAAGGACGCCGATGATAATGCTGACGAATTTCCTCAATGTGCGTGCAAACCAGCCCGGGTTGTGCTTCCACAGTCTGCCCTTGCATGGAGAATATTTGTTGTAGCAGCGATGTGATGAGTCAGTGAAGCAAATTGTGGCAAGCTAGTGACTCATAACGAGGTCAACAGTCGCCGGTCATAATAACGAGGGCAGAATACACGTGTTCTCCTTGGTCCGTCCTCAAAATTTCAGTCACAGTCGGATTAACGAGTTGTCATAATAATGAGGATGAGTTACATGGGGTTTCTATGGGGAAAAAAACGGTTCCCTAGAAAACCGGTCACAAAGTGAGGACGTCGTGTTAACGAGTGTCATAATGACGAGTTTAGACTGTAGTATGCGTAAAACAACGAGCGGAAACGCATCACTATCTCAAAACTAGGAAATTACTGAAAAACATGCAGTGCCTGTTGAGTCATGTCTTGTGAATGCAAGAAAGGACAATCTTGTCTACCACATTTTATTAGATGCACAGCACTGGTTTCTTATCTTAAAAGTGTATGGTCACATTCAGTGTTTAATATGTAGAGATCAGCTTTTACAGACAAAATTTTTACCAAAATGGGCAAATTAGGGGGCAACAGTAAATATGTATTGTGTTTGGTTTGTCGAGCATAATGGCATAAAGGAAATGCTTTTGGACATGACAAGCAGAAAAATCGCACTTCTTCATTGTACACATATTGAACAAAATCTGTAAGATTCATGTCTTTACTGAGTGGCCAATCCCAGGTCATTCAGAGTTATCATAATGAAACACATACAAGTACTTTTTACAGTCCTCATGACATCATATTAGTATCAGGACCATCACAAAAAGTAGGTTCACGTGCTAAAAATCCAGTCTCTACTGATGGCACCTCCTAAGGCGCCCAGTTAAGAGGACAGGATTTATACATCTACAGGGTGTGCTTGTTAGAAATCTATGAAAATGATGTTTTAAAAATGTATCGTCAACTATAATGGACTCTCAAACTATTTTTACCACTCGTTTGTGCAGTTTTGCTGATCTCAAGCTTTGCTTTGATGTCAAAGGCACATTTTCCTTTCTAGAATAAACAGCATATTCGTCACTTATCACGTTTGAACATGAGCTTTACATACTGAATAATGTGTCTCCCTTGTCTGTGTGGGAAGTCAGAAATTGTTTTTGCTGCTACTTAGCTAATAAGCAATGAACAGATTTTTTACTCAATTTTATAGCTAACTAGGTTCACGAGAACGCAACAGGCCTGCAACAACACGGGGCAAACAACACGTGCAATTCTACTTTTTCAAAGAGAAAGGTATCGTCTGTCAACATCCTTATCTATGGTCCAAAAAAATTACGGGAAAGCTTAAAACCATCAAAAAGTGCTCTTTAGGTAGGAAAAAGTGTTACAGTCCTGTGCCATTGATTGCACACTTTTGTGCGATGCGATTTTTTTTACACATTTTTGGGCCACCCTCTAGACCTGTGCAGTACAAACCTAATGTTGTAGGCAAATGAGTACACATAAATGCACAATTCACGCTAAAGCATCCAACGCAAGGCACGAGCACATGTTTACCAGCTTTACTACCGTTGGTGTGCCAAATACACCATATATAAGCTGTCTCTTTCTTTCTGGAGTATAGAGGCAGATGAAATGCTTTTCCAAAGTATACACACGCACTCACAAGCATATACAGTATGTCCATCTGCACAAATTTCAGTTCTACACAACATACAAAGTTATTAAAACCACACAAAAATGTGTAGTAGTGAAAAGTACTTCCAGTAAAAGGCAGCCATCAATATACACTAGATGGGACGACTAGCATGTGCCTCTTGGCTGAAAATATGTACCAATATAGTTACACATCTGCAAAAGCACAAAAGCGTAGTTTAAAGAATGACGTAGTAGTGAGCGATAATTAACGTATATGAGCAGCCAAAGGCAATCACATGTTTTTCATCTGACTATACTATGTTCACATAATTTTATCTCTGACCAAGATCGACAAATGTATAAGAGGCTAGTTAGCACAAACTTCACGAGTTCCCCAAACAGAGCAACACACAATCAACAACAAAAAAGTTGCAATAATGACTGTATTTGATGAGCTGGTGATTTGTTCTCATTCCTATCACCACTACCACCACCAAGTAGGCAGTCTGTGACAAAAGCAAACAGGCAAAACTTTAAAATAGCCTTTCATTGACAGGGTTTGCCAACAGCAGCATCTTTGCACAAATTGTTAAATGCATTACGAGGGTGTGTTACAAGCACATTTCAGGATATGTCTACCACAAGATTGACACAAATCCTGTCCCCAGGACATGCTAAGAAAAGAGAAGACAAGATAGGATGAGGACCACAAGATGAAAACTGCCAAATTGTGCATAGGTGATTGCTAAAAGATACCTGAGAATCTCTGACTTGTCAGTGAATCAGATGTTCCCCTACAGCAGCCATTTACTTTCACTCATCCTTACTCATCATTACAGATCTGTATTCCGCCAGCTCAAAGGCAGGTGCTGCTCCTTTGCAACAAAGCACTAGTTCGAAACCAAATACACACCACAGTACATCACCGCTCTGCTATGAATAGGGTTCCAGCTTTTCAGTGTTTTTATTTGGCAGTGGTCGGGATATGTTTGCCGGAGCTTTCAATTTCTGGAAAATTTTGACTTTTTTGGAGATGCCTTTCGGAGAACCTCCGAAAAACACACAAATTTCCAGAAATTGAGGGCTCTGGTGGGCGCCTCCTGATTTATGCCAAATGAAAACACCGAAAAGTCGGAACCCTAGCTATGAACAATTTGAATCATCTGCAGCTGATGATTTAGAAATTTTTACATCAAAATGATGCGCAATGCATGGCCATATGATGCAGAAGTGGATTAATGAATGCTGTGTGTTAGTTTAAGCATAATGGCTTGTGAGATGTGTGTGTGAAAGTGCCTTGAGATGAGGGCTGGTAATATGATGGTAAAATATGTCCTGCCTAATTGTTGGTAAGGAACGAGAGTAGCTCCCCTGTTAACACATAAAAAAACACATTTTCCTCCATTCAGAATTAACAAAAGGAAGGAGCAAGTCACATGGTAATTGTACAGTTTTTCACAATTATTACTTGATGAATTATCCTTAAGATTATCTCATTTCATGTCAATGGAGAACAGCTCTCTACAGGTATAAGAATAATCATATTTGGTACAGCAATAGCATAATCTAAAGGCTATAATACAGCATGAAACACAATGTAGCACATTATTCAACAATGTGCTAGAAGAGCATTTCAAAAATAATATTGTACATGATTAAGTATTAAGACAAGAAACAACATGAAAAAAGAAATGCAGGGTAGTAGAGCGAACACTGCGATCATCTCACAGCATCCAACATCAGATCACGTTCGAATGTAATGTTGCGGCAGATGACATCAGCCACGTAATAATGCAAGAATGTATGGTTTAGCATTACAAAAACCAGCTGTGAGAATCCTCCGTGTGAAGTAAAACTAATATCCATTGTTTCAGTATAGACAGCTCCCACTACAACATGCTATGAATTAGTGTCAACAGTGCCACCAATTGCTGCACATTATGTCATTTCATTATCCATTTTCTGACCAGGACTAGTGAAAGCGAAGGCTGCAACAGAAATGTGGGCAACGAAATGCAAAATGTGGGAGGGAAAATGTGAGAACCTTCCCAACAGTGCCTGTTTTGGGAAGGGGGTCCATAACTCTAGAGACTCTTGTGACTATGCATAGAGGTTTGTACAACACTAATACAATATGCCCTCAAGTAAATAGTACAAGAATTAGGGTAGAAAATGCATTGGGAAATTTAGTTATGTAAGCAAAGGCAATATCAGCCACGTGGGAGAGATACATCAGTGGACCGCCACTGAAATCCCTTGCATGTGCTAATGACGTTGAATTTTTGTATCCTGCTAAAAGACAGCAAATAATATTTACATTAGCTGAGGCACAGTAAGATGTGGTTTGATCAGGTCTTTTGTAATAGGCCAATGCACAAAAGCTTCCTATGCTTTGAAGCTTCAGTGCTTTCTGAACATTTAGTTGGCATCCATACAGCTAAGTGTTCAGAATTAGAACAAACAAATGCTGTGGCTTAGCAGCATTCACTACCCATAGTGCAGTACACTTGAAAGTAGAGTGGCATTTTCTAAAGTCTGTCACTCCCAAAAATATCTAAGACAACACCTTGGCAGCACTACATTTGTCAACGGCATGTGTGCGCAGCAATTATTACAAAGTACCAAACTTTACATATATTTAGCATAATATATCTTCTGAACTCATATGTATCTGTGTTTTGAAGAAATGCCAGCACAAATGGCCCCTGTACTCTATACCCAGTCAAGGCACCACCCTAAAAGAAAGTCACTCAAACAACACAGACGTCTACAATGTCTATAGTCCCCTTCTTCAGCGAATTTTGGTTGGCTTGTTTTCTGCGCAAAGATAAGGTCCTCATGTCAACTATTGACTCATAAATTCCTTCGTTGTCTGTTGACCTCCGGATCGTGGAGTATGGTGTTCCTTTATGGTGACTCGCCGCCTCGTCTCCCGTAACTGCAAACATGAAGTCCGCATCCCTCGGGAAGTCTGCATAGATGGGTGGTGGTGGTGGACGTGTTTTCTTGATGTAAAGGTAGAAGCAGACTGAAATCACCAAGATGACAATCATGATAGTCACTGTTATGATCGGAACCACAATGTACAATATCTCCTGGAGTTCGGATGGCTGTTGCGATGGCGACTGAGAGCGGGGAGCATTCTGATGGGCAAACTGTACTGTTAGAATATCACTGGGCTCACTGTTTCCAAGGTGACTATGTGCAACAAGGTAGACTTGGCAGGCCTTGGAAGGGTCCAAGCCAGACAGAAGGTACGTGGTCTGCTTTCCTGATGCCACAAACACCTCTCTCCATGCTGAAGCTTCTTGTCGATAGTGTAAAGTATAGCCAGTAATATGTTGTTGTACTGGTGAACTAAACATCCAGCTCAGCTGTACTGAACCCTGATACAGGTTGCTAACACTAAGCAGTGGTGCTGGTGGATATTCCCCATCCAAAGTTGTTACCTCTTTGGGAGGAGAATGTGGACCATTGCCAACAGCATTAAATGCCTTCACAATAATTTTGTACGTAGTTGCTTTCACAAGGCCACGTAGAGTGAAGCTATCTTCACCCACCTGGACTGTATGGTAGGAATAACGAGCAGTTTTTGGAGGGTTTGGGTCACTGGCAGGAACAGTACTATAGCCAATATAGTACCCTAGAAGTTTTCCATTCCAGTCACTTTCGGGTGGTGGATTCCAACTAACCAATACATACGTGGCCCCAGAACGTTCGATGCGTACATTCAAGGGTGCAGCTGAGGGTTCTTCCTCTGTTGTGTTGAAGCGAACCGTGCTAGAAGGTTCACTGGTTCCTGCAGAATTTATTGCCAAAATGGTAACTTTGTACTCTGTCGCGGGATGTAAATCTCGAATGAGAGTCGTGGTGACACTGCCGTGGACTGTCTCACTGGATCCAGCATCATTGCGATATGATGAGTATTGAACTTCATACGACATAACTGCCGAATCCAAAGGGCTTTCCCATCGGACCCTTGCACTACGACTCCATATGTCTGAAACTTCTATCGCGGTTGGACGGTGTGGTGGCTCCTGAACATTCAAACGAAAGGTCTCCTCGTTTTCTCCGTACCTGTTTCGAGCAATACAAGTATATTTGCCGGCATCTGATGGCTCTACTTGTTTCATCAGTAGGGACGACACAATCTGTTCTTCATGGCTGCTATCTGATACAATAACACGGTCGTAGAGGTGGCTGCTAGACTTAATGCTCTGCTCATTCTTCATCCATACCACTGTTAATGGATGGTCTCCAGTGGCGATGCATGTTATATTTGCAGAACCACCTGTTACAACAGATGAATTTTGACGAAGTATCTGTACCCGTGCTGTCTGGTAGACTGATACCAGAACAGTCTTTTTCAGGTTAGCACCAATACCATTACTCACTTCGCAGGTGTACATTCCAGAATCACTTCTCTTGAGATCCCGGAAGAGGACAGTGCCATTGCTGTAAACTTGGTGCCTGCCATTCTGAGAGATGACAGTCACATCATCACCATTGTGTTTTCTCCAAACTATCTGTGGCAGTGGTGAGCCTGTAGCATTACAGTGGATTAATGCTGTACTGCCTTCTGAAACATTCTGAGATGTTGGTTCTACTACCCAGGCAGGCGCAGCGTTGACAGTAAGGTGAACTCCAGAAGTATCAGAGCCTGCCGAATTGTTCACCCAGCACTTGTAGGTACCACTATGATGCACACTCAATGGCTTGAAAATCAAAGTTGACGAGTAGTCACTTCTTTCTTGCAATAACGTGTCAGAATCGTGCGACAGTAAACGTTTGTCGTTATGATACCACACTATATTGAAAGGAGGGTCCCCCAATTGTACGTTGCAAGAGAGCCGGAAGTTCTCGCCCGCTACGAGATCCTTAGGCGCTTCTAACGCGGTAAGCTTGGGAGGTTGCTGTGCCCACGTTAACAGTCTCTGACCAGAGAAGAGTATCAATATGACAGGAGAGATGTACATAAGCATTTCTGTAGTTAACCATGGAATGTTTAGAGAGGCAACCCAAAAGAACGATTCACTTGGCACATTCACTACTGCCTACAATCATGTCCAAACAGCAATGTGTACTACTTCAAAATGCATAATGCCACATCACCTCTACCTTTCTAAGGACGAAAAACATAGTGTTGGTTTTATAGAGACACCTTCTGTACCACCATCGCAATCCCCAAGCGACCGCCACAAACAAGGCTTAGGCATAAACAAGCTTATCAACTGCGACGAGCTTTCCGCAACCTCCATCCATATGTCCCTGGGTCCCTTGCGCCTTGCGCGTCGAGGACTATTTTTCTCTGCGGACTTTCGTTACTGTACTGGCATTGCTGGCGTTGGTTTGTCAAGTCACGTGACAAAATTTAGTGGTGGTTCTGCAATCGAAACCCTGAATGAAATAAAGAAATGCCGCAGTGCAGTGACACACTTCGCAAAATGTTGCTCGAAATAAGCATACGAACGACTGCAACGTAAATTTAAGCATTTTTTTATATATACCGAAGGGACGCACATTCCTATGCGTGCCACGACTTCCCCCACAAACAATAAAAACAATAAACAAACAATAAAAATTGGGACACTGTCAGCCTCTGGACACTCATAGCTGGACACCGCTTCCAGTCACGTGCCTGTCGCGTAATTTTGGCTTTTTAGGGAGTTCATGGTGCAAATATTTCGAAGTAGCATCGACCCTCCACCTCCGCGGCAAGGGAGCACCGAATTCATAAATATATACTGAAAACGTAACATTGCAACAGGAGAAAATGTAGTAATACAAGGCGGGTGACCGTGGCTATAGTAGACCACTCTCTTACTGCAAAGTAGTGGGAAGATGGCCCACAAATGAACAAGACATGAAGGCACTCAAGGTACTGTGTGTCTACCTAGAAAGCGGTTATACAATCCGCTACTAGCAGCCACATATCATAAACCTCAAAACCACCTAAATGAGATGGAGCTGCAGGCGCCCTTCGGGGCAGCCACCCTGCTCCAAGTCCTTCCCCTCTTTTTTTTTTTTTTTTTTTTTAGCAGTTAATTACTACCACTACTATACCTCCAACCGCATTGGTCGCTGTGTGACAATGGTATTTGTATGTGATAAACTCTGGTGCTGGTGTTAAGCGAAACGGGCGAGACTGGATTATTAGGCGAAAAAGGAAGACCTCTCTGCCGTATCAGCCTTTATTAGATCTTGTAAAAGAATAGGCAGAGAGAGAGATAGGAGTACTGCTTGCAACATACTTGTCTGGAATCGACGGCTCGTGGTTTATCCTATATCTCAAATCTCCGAGATTATTTCTCCTGACTAATAGAATCGTGTGGCATATACGGCCCTCCTTTGAACACAGTATTGATAAAGCCCCTTCGAAGAAGCCCGTTCGAAGCCCGTTGAACCACTGATTGAAGACTTCAGACCAGTATGTCGCAAGCAGTACATAGAAACTGTTGATAGCTTTTCTTTACAGAGCGTACGCTAACCTCATCACGAACTCTGATGGAACGTGCATCACGTGACTCGTCAACGCGCTAAACCTCGAGGTAAAAAGCGACGGCTCGGTTGTGAACAGTGAAATATATCTTGTGAGCAGAATTGCGACCCCCCCCCCCCACCTACCTGCCATGGGCCAACTCAGGTAAATCGTGCAAATCCGAGGAGAAAGATATACATGTGGGGGCGGGGGGGGGGGGGGGTCCAGTGTGACGATCGCACAAGTTCTTGCAGTTCAGAGCGTCTATCTGAGCAGCATTCTTGAATAGTTTTGATAATATGAGGTTTTGCAACCACTTCCAATCTCGTGACGCGGCCTCACCGGTTATGACACCCCCATATGTATTAGCATTATTAAACGTCCAAATATCTTATATTCTCATCTTTGATATCGCTGTATGCACAGATACGTGTGTGGATCCACCCAGGATCAGCGGGGGGGGGGGGGGTTGTATCGTGCCCTTCCTTACCGCAACAACGTCTCTCGTGTACATGACATTGGCATTTTTGTAAACTCTATTTCTTGTAAACTTTATTTTCACGTGCTGTTAAAACTGTTGGGGGTTCGGTCCCCTCTTTGCGAGGGAAATGAACAATTAAGTAAATAACATTCAAATCCATTGTTTGACCATTCCTATTATAACCCATCTTACTAATTCAGTGTCTTATGTATTGAATAATTAAGTGTGCACCATAAGGTAGACCATTCCAGGTTGTTTATGGGCACCTTTAAATGTAAAACTTGAAACTCCAACCTTGGAGGTCTGGCTACGCCACTGGTCAGTAGCCAACATAATATTCTTTTTCGTCTGAAAAGAAGTTTACAACAGTGTCTACATCGAGTCCACAGGTTATTAGTTTTTATTTTATACTATGGTAGACATGTCTTAATTGTTGTAATCAACGTGTGATACACTAAACCGCGAGTGAAGCTGCACCCCCCCCCCCCCCCTATGCAATCACGAAAAAGTCTGGAATTTCACTCACAACGTGCGTTGTCCACTTCCACTATGTTGGGACAGGTCCACGTAGATACAAACAGAGATTTTCCCAGGATTTTCATTCGGGGGGGGGGGGGGGTGACATATCTGCCGCTTTTCTGACATTTTTTGTTTTTCTTGCAGATTTTCTATAGGGTTTATTCACTGACGTCACCTCGCCGCCATACTGTAGGTCCCTCAAAGTTATGTTCCCGCATTCGTTCCCTGCCATATGCTTTTTCGATGACCATAAACGTCGAAAAGATGGAAATTACTTGGGTATGCTACAAATCGCACAGAACAATAACCTTGAAACACCAAATATACGGTGAGTGCGATATGGGTGACGGCTTGGAACAAGGGCAGATTTAAGGGTCTGTCATGTGGGGGAGGGGGGGCGGTCTCAAGGAAATTTCGTGCTTTGCGGCACAGCAGGAGGTAGAGTTTTTACATAGGAAACACAACCGTATGAGGGGGGCTCGCCCCCCCCCCCCCGCCCATTAAATCCGCCCCTGGCTTGGAAGGGACCTATAATATGGTGGTCGATGGCAGCACATCTGCCTGCTAACGACAGTGGCGGTCTCTTACGGATGACGTCATGTAAATAAACCCTATAGGGTGATGTCGCGAGATCTTTGGGGAGACATTGGGGGATGCAGGGAAAATTCCTAACTCCCCGATACAAATGAAATCTTTCACCTGTGCCTTGACCTTACGGTGTCTCTGCATCGAGCCTTCCAAATGGCGAACTTTTGCAATCGCCGTAAAAAGCACGCAGAGTTTCCACTCTGCACTGTTATTCTAGCTCCGCTGCAATCCAGCTGCATGGAACACGTTAGTGCTATAGGTAGTAGTATATGCTAGAAAGTATCGACCATACTCTGCGGACGGCATAGGGCACTCCCGAAAGACATATGTAGTCCGTTTCTCCTTTGTTGCACCTCATACAGGTGGGTGTTCGAGAAACACGCTGACGGCTGAGTCTGTCACGGGCAGTGCGCCATCGCAGATCCTGGACGGGACCGGTCATTGCGGTGCAACATCGTTCCAACGGTATATACGCTACGAGCACGGGGGAGTTCCGCGGGGAGTTACGAGTACGACAGTGCGGCATGAGAGAAAGAAAAGGTTGGAGAAAGCACGTGACAAAGTGTCCGTCCACTTAGAAAGCAGCAATAAGGGAGTATTCGCAGACGGGCCTCAACACTACGGTGAAAAAGACGAAGCAACGTGGTGGTGGTCGTGGTGGTTGTGATGGTGAAAGAGCTCGCCGTTGTCGGCCTCACAGAGGTGGGCAACGTCATGACTGACGCCCTGGGGGGAATGTGCGTCGTGGGCCGACTTCTAAGGGAACTGTGCCGACATATGTCTGACAGCGTCTGAGGAAACCCCAGGAAAAACCCCAGACAGCATAGCCGCCACCAGGACCTCATGTGGCAACGGCAACGCGGCAACGTGAACCTCACGTGCAGTTATTGTGGTATTTGAGAGGGATCCAATGAGACCGTTCTACGTTCTACGAGGGGAAAGGGAAAAACAGGTGCTGCAGTAAAGGGTACAGGGTGCAGCAAAGAGTAGCAAGCCACTTGACTGTGGCTGACAACTCTTACCCCCTACAAAGAAGAAGAAGAGGTGCTGCGCGAAAGGCCAGAAAGGCTGGGCTCCTGTCTTTGTGTAACCATGAATGCGAGGCATTCCCTCTTCTGAGATATTCTGGTGGGAAGTGTTCCCCTAACATCGATATCCTTCATGGCGTTGTACGCTGTGGTAACGACTAACGAGCGAGGACTGCTGCGTATGGGGGTGTCGTCGTTTGCAATTTGGCACGCATGTTGAGGTCAGATCGAGGTAGGGGCCCGTGATCATGGGCTTGACAGCCGGACGATCGGTTACTACTGTGATGCGCAGTACATGTCGTAGCGTTGGCTACAACTCATTGTAAGATGTTATATTATGTTTCATGTTGTGATGTATTGGCATCAGTGTGGAAGACCACCCGCGGAGGCTGATTCCCGATTGAGTTGTATTGCCAACTGCTTTGTCTCCCTCCCCGGCGATCTTGTCTTGTTTTGTGAACTGAAGAACGGGACAAGTCCCAGTGCTTGATCACACTTACATTGACTTGACTGATGTATAATATTCTCCCTGCCTTGTATTCTATGGGTACTATGCCTACTTTGCATTTTCCTTGGACACACAAAAAAGAGAAAAAAGAGCGATTTCTGAAACTGGTCGCAGGACTGTTTTGACGGTTCCTCCCCTCGTCGTGCTTGTTCTCTCTACCTTCCGGACGGATCAGAAAACCGCTGCAGAAAGTTCATCAGGAACGTAGTAGGAGTCTTCATAACGAGTTAGTGCAACCAGACAAGGACGGAAAGACGACGACAGGGACAGGCAGGAGAGGCATGTAGTAGGAGAGAAAGTCTTAACTGGTTGATGACAGTTGGTGGAAGTCTTCGAATGTGTGGCTCGTAGAAAAGGTTTTACTCGGTGAAGAACACACACGGACTGCACTTTCACTACTGAATCCACTCGCGAGTGGAAAAGTTCCGTGGTTGGCAACCTCAGCTATTCTTCCTTGGAGTATGCTCCTGAGGAATTAACTTGGTCGGGGATTTTCCCAGCACCTTCCCACACCCTTTACTATACTCCCAAAAAAATCTTAAAACGCCCCCCACCCCCAAAATACCCACCAAACAGGCCAAAAAAACTCAAATATAAGCCACAAACGCCCCCTCCTACCACCACCGCCAAAAAAAGAAAAGAGACGCAGATACGGGTGTCACCCCACCATGGAATTTCAACAACCCCTCTGGATGAAAATCCCGCACTTGATGGCTTGGTGCCAACCTTGCAACGTTGTGGTTCAATCGTGGGCTGCTAATCAAGGTATCTAGGTGCTCTGGTCTCCCTTCAAGTCCGCGTTCGCGGTGGAGGGAGGCAAATAATAATAATAATAATAATAGTTTATTTTACCAACGAGTTAGTAGGTGGCTCAGGCAAAAAGCTGCTATGAAAGCAGCTTGACCCAAATGGGAGCCGGTCCTTCATGTATTGGAAAAGGGCCCCTTGATAACGCACCTTACGTGTAGTAACATCACGGCACCATTATTTATAAAATCGGTCGTCGGGGCAGTATCCTTTGCTGTTCCCGGGAAGATTTTTCCTAAAATCTAGGTAGGTGTAGGTCTAACTTGGGGGACTCAAGCATCAAGCTCAGGAGTATAGATCTCCGCCTTTTGAGATTGTCGGAAAAATCTCCATTTTTTTTCTACAAGTGCATTCTCGATGACCTCTGGACTGCCATAGCATTCTTCCAGTGTCTCCTGTGCCAAACGGAGACTCCGCGGGATCGCTGACATGCACGGACCCCAACCTTCTCGCGTACTCTGCTGACAGATCCCCGAGCTATTTTGACAAAGTATAGCAATGGCGTTGAGGAACGTTCTCTTCCAAGCCCGGTAGTGGGACGGTTATCGAACTTCGTGAGCACAGTATTCACAAGCTCCTGTCGAACTATACATGTATGTATCTGGCAAGGTCCGTTATCACGAATGAAGAGCCGTAGGTTCGTTCTGGTGCACGGGCAACGTAGTACACTGTGGCTGCTATAACAATTGTTTACTGTCCCAGCTACTACGTTGAACGCAGGGGCGGATCCAGGATTTATCTGGCTTGTATGGCATGCTACACTACCTAAGGTCAATTGAAGCGCTATGTAACGACAGGAATTGAGGGGGTCAGGACATCCTCCCAAATCCGCGCCTGATTGAGTGTTGCCTTTTGCTGCTGAGGGCTGCTCTGTAGTGGTCGGCAAGTGGGTTTAAACAGAGGGATAAAACCGAGGAGCAGAAACGTTGTAACGTGGTGGGGTATAGCTGACTGCCGAAGGACGTAGTGTCTTGTTCACTGCGCATCGTCTTCAGGAAGTGGACACAATTCTTGGGTTTTATCGTCGTGCTCGAATGCTGCCGCCTTAAGAATTTGTAATTTTGTCGTCGTTGCGATGAGTTTCCACACGCGAAGTCGCTGCAGACGTTTACGTGAAGGTACTGCGTTATTCCGTGGAAGCTCGCAGTCCGTTAGCAGAGCAGGGGATCTGGTTGTCTATCGAAAAAGGGCGCGTGCGTAGTGGTGATGGCCTTCTCGATGAAACTGGAGCACTGTCCTCATCATGAAATCCAATAGAACGTGAATAACGTGACTCGACAACCACACCTAACGAGAGGTAAAACGCAATGTTTCATCGCGACTAGGTTGTAGCGGAAGAGGGAACATAGCGCTGGAGAGGGGTCAGTTTCGTTTACGGGTTTCGTCTTTCGAGTCCGAAGTCTCGCGCTGCGCTCGGAAAACCAAACATGGGGCTGTTGGCGTGTGTCTTAATCGACGTTGAAAGCAAAAATTGATGAGCACAAAATGTTACAGAGCCAAGTGAAGCACAGCAGTAGCCTTTGTGGACGGAGTGACACTGGTTCCTGTGCATGTTCCTTGCTGGCATTTTAATTTGGGAATTTTAGGGGGCTCGTACGAAGTGAAATTCACCCTCCACGGCACGTAATTCATCAATATACTGGGTAGTTTTGGTGTACAGGGTGTATCATGTAATACGGACAACAGCATTGGTCCCTTGCGACAAGAGTCGCATTATGGTCGTATATGATGGACAGCGCAGCACGCCGTGGGCGCAGCTGCGAGCGAAACGGGACTATAGGATATTAGGTCAAAAAGGAAGACCTTTCTTCCCCCTCCATTCTGCCGCTACAATCATCTTTAGATTTTGCAAGCGATTAGACACACTCCAATTCATACACACTGCGGTTCCGGTTTTATTTTAGGGTATACAAAGGGACAGTGGCGTAGCCAGAAATGGGGGGGGGGGGGGTTCAAACCCCCACCGAAATCGTGCCTTTGGACGTGCATTTCGGAGAGCGAAAACGAGCGTGAAATCCCCCCCCCCCGTAAAGTTCCCGTAGATCCCCTCCCGAAATATTTTTCTGGCTACGCTGCTGGTCGATAGTACACAAATGTTGTTTCAATCCACACCAAATGAGCCCAGACAGGAAAATAGGAGTACGAGAGAAGAATCATATAAAAATGGTTCCTGTCGTTTCCCCTACAGACCTTCCCAGATTATTGATAAATATATAATTATGTAAATATAATTTATAGTTTATATTGAGGGTTCACAAAGTTTATAATAGTTTCGATACTGTTTGAAGCAGAACTTAAATTTGCCAGAAACCGTCATGGCGCCTCAAGTTTCACATAGTACCTCCCAGATGGCACTACTATTACAGTTAATGTATACTTCCGCGCGGCCTACGGGTGATGCGCGCGCGCGTTTCTTTTTTCTGAGCTGTCAAGCTGTGCCACCCCGCCAGTGAGCCACCAGTTGAGTCACGTTGAAGTAACATCTCCAGTTCTTTTGTTCGCTTAGGAAGCAGCCTCTGCTGTTGTAGTCAGAGTTGTAGTTTAGCTTTAGGCTCATAGTCAGAAATGTCTGAGACGGAAGCAGCAAACAAGACCGAAGAGCCCAAGCCTGCCGCGGCTGCTCCGACCGAAGAAGCGGCCGCTCCTCCCGCAAAGGAAATGCGGGCCATCGTCCTCACTGGGTTTGGCGGACTCAAGTCTGTCAAGATTCTGAAGAAGCCAGAGCCAGCTGCAGCAGAAGGGGAAGTTCTCATTCGGGTCAAGGCTTGGTAAGATGTGCATGTTTATAGCGATAGCATTTTAGGCTATCTGCGGAATACCTCAATGGGCGGTGTCTAGTCTGGTGTTTGTGCAGCAGTCACGCAGCCAGACTGGAAGCCGTGTTATCTGTTTTCTGCACGTCAAACAGCAGTTAATGTTTTCTAACCTGCTATTGACGTGAAAGAAACTCACCAGTAAAGTTCAGGCGTTTCAACTTGCTTAGCTTTTGTATTTTCGCTCCTGAAGTCTTGGAGCGCTTTCCCATTTTCTTTCTTTTTTCTCTTTTCGTGAAGGGCGTGACGACACGCGGCTGTTGAAAAGGGGTGTTAAATAACCCTTAAGGATACCTGGTCTCATTCTTGCATGAAGCTTCGTGTTTGTGCCAAGGTAATTTTCAATTGTCAAAAATGAATTTGGTCCACCTTACCCAGGCGGTTGGCAGGTTCCTTGCGATATTGGCAGGACTCAATTTACCCCCGAATTTTTATCATTGTAGTGCGATTTTCAGTAACATCTCCTGCATTTCACTGGTTCACGCGGTAAAATATTTTGCAAGGCGTGAGTTGAGGGAGATAACCTGAGGTGCGATGAATCATGGAGTTTGGGTCGCCATATCGCCCGCAGTTTTTTTTTTTTTTTTCTTTTCTGTCTTCCTTTCCTTCGATTATATTAAAGGGTGCTCTGTATTTCATGCTCTGCGTCACCCATGCTACCTGTTGTCATCGAACCGCTCCGCGAGTTCCGATAAAGGAGGGGGCGTTAGCTTTTTCAGTCTCTCATACGAAGCTGTGCTTTTGGTATTTCGGAGGGAGTGACACAGCGTGAACACTTTCACGTGAAGCTGTTTCAGGGCTTTGTCAAATGGTATGAAAAGGTCGGGACAAATTCCCCTGCACGTGTTACCGCGCATTTTTAAACATATTTTGAATTTGGTTTGACTCTGGCAAACCAGCACGATCGAAAGTTAACTTTTGGCTCTGTTGTAGTCAAGCCAGTTTTGCCCTGACATGAGGAGCGGGGCGAGTGAGTGAAAAAGACAAAAAATTGAGAAAATTGGCACCACCAACGTCGAAGCCGGCTACTCCATACCACGTAGACAACTCAGAAAACATACCAATAGTCAGTCAGAATTTAATTCAACTCTGGAGAGTGCGGTGACAGGAAATTAAATCAAAAATAAGGTTAAAAATTGGGCTCTTCGGTTCTTCATTCGAAAATCGCTAAAATACCCCCAGTGTTAGGGATAAGACAAAACGACACTGGGGTAACCCTAACACTGGGTGTATTTTAGCGATTTACAAGAAACCGGAAAACTCAACTATGTGGTCGATGCCCATATTTTGTGACATTGTTGCGGCTGACATAACGTTTGAATTTTTATTATTTTTTTCGTAAATGTGGTAGCCCCAACGGAACGGACCCCACCTATGCACCCTGCAAAGTGCAGCCACTAACTTCTAGCATTCCATTTACGGCAACTCATTCCCAACAAAATTATCTCACTCCGTGAGATTAAGCCACGATTGACCATTTACGTAGTTTGTGGTCCCCTGCATATTCCATGTCTATAGCCTACCGGTAACGGTGTCTGGGTCACTTTCCCTAATTTCGTGTTTGCTCATTACAATCTCCATCTGAAAGCAGAATGAAATCATTGTCCAGCTGAATTATTCTAGAATCCGGTTGCCCATTCCGCTTTCAAGAACACCCAAGTCCAGATAGACTTCGTGTCGTGTATATTCCAGGAATTATCCCCACTGCAGTATCGTGTGCCATAAAACACCAAAACACCACCTAATGCAGTGTCGCAGGATGAATGTCTGCAACACCTGTCATTCTGAGGATTAGTCTCTTTCAGCTTAGGCATAGCCGCCCTTGGGCATTCATGCTTTCATAAGTGCTTGTCTAGCAGTGTGCAAACGGGCACACGATACATCGCATCCTTGGTCATCTTTACACTGATCTTACCAGTGGCGTGGCCAGAAAAGTGGTCACCGCCTCGGCTTCCCCCTGAAATCGTACCTTTGGTAGCGCGTTTGGGAGACTGAAAACTAGTGCAAAATCCTCTTCCCCGTGTACATAGAACCCCTCCCGAAATCTATATTTTGCTACGTTTCTGGCTGGGTTTTACAGACTGTTACGAACATTGCACTACGAACGTGCAGCCATTGTCGCCTCTGAGTGCATCTGGAATAATCTGGACATAATGTAGTTAAGTCCTCCTCCCTGTGGCCTAGAAAAAGGATCGAACTCATAAGACTGCCAGATGTCCGACCGGAATTTTCAACGTGGCGGCTGACGGAATAATTTCGGCAAGCGTGAAGGCAAGTCACTCGGTCATGTGAAGGTGTACTCTGCAGATAGAGGAAACGGGCCTCGTATTTGTATTCTATCTTTCCTCGCTTGTTTATTCATGTGCCGTGGTCGGCTTCAAGAGGGCTTCAAATATTTCCTTCCACTTTATGCTTATCCATGTTGGTTTTATCTGGCTGAGCGACCGTCTGGACATTATTTGCTGGCCCGGCTGCTTACAAAACTTCGATGGCGTTGAGGGGGCGTATCTTCAACCGAATGCGCCCCACAGCGACACTGGCGCATCTTGCTGTCTCGCAGACCATAGCAGCCCTGGCGGCACCTTTCAGTATTACGGCGCACGTTGGAGCACTGGATAAAATTCACGGTCCGGCGACTGTGGCATCGCTCACGATGGGCTGTCTTGCGATGTGGAACCCTACATTGTGGAGAAAAAAACAATAAAAAAAAAAAAAAAAAAAACACGAGAAGTGTACGCTTCGTCGAGATTCTTGTTCCTGAAATTGACCTGTTCATTCGGTGTTTAGATCTGTTATCCTTGCGCCAGTAAAGTCAAATCATTCGGTGTTTAGTGCAGTATATCGGGCTCTATCTTATGCATCCCCCCCCCCCCCCCCACCCTTTCCAAATTTTGATTCTGCCGTCAGTATAGGTGTGGGGCTGAAATAGGCAACCATATAGGCAAACTGTGGTTTATTTTTAGCCAGCGGTATCGTGTGCCAATACGGATCACCGATAATAGATCACGTGCAGTCTTGTTTATCCTGTGTGGTCGAGGTGCGCGCACGAAACAATAGTGTCCAAACAGCGTGACTCGTCGAATGTTCGTGCAAGAGGGGTGTCCAGGATGGCTTAGATTACATTCGTGTGCGGCTCGCGAGCGAACTACGACGCGATTGGAGCACCCTGGTCACGAGATTATGAAGATTTGTTTCGACAGCTGTACGGGAGGGCGTACAAACTGCGCATCGATATAGGGTTATCAAGTCTCAACGTTGTGATGCAAAAAACGCATGTCATAAAAACCCACATAGCCAGTTTATAGAACTAGACGCGATTTTTCGAAAAGCTCTGTTCGCGAATAAAATATTTTCTACTACTATATTTTCTTCTACTAATATAATATTTTCTATTTCATGTATTCTGCCCCCTGTTCGGCAGCTTATTTTAACCTTTGGATATCGCTATTAATCGACAAGGTCGTAGATAATGTGTAGTGAACGGGCGTGTGCACTTGCGAGTGATCATGTTACAAGACACGTAATAGGTCATTGCCAGGCACTCGCACGATAAGGAAATTGTTGCTCTGGAACCGAAAAGAGCCGCTCTAGTGTCTGTGTATATATACACCCGCCTATATAAACAGATAGCGGTTGGTTTATAGGAGCTTTAGTAGATGGTAAGTACTCTTCGCAAACGAGATACGATAAAGGAAGCTCGCAAATCAGATCAGCAACGTGATGTCATTCGCTTCAAAGGAACAAGGCGACTGGCTTACGTTCTTTTTTTTTTTTTTTTGTACCAGTATTGTCAACACCTTCCGATTTATTAAAGCTCTAGCATCTCGTTACCGGGTGCTCAGGTCGTGTCAGAGGCCAGCTCGTGGGAGGCAGTGTGGTTTATGGATTCCGTGCCACTACGTCCAACGCGCCGTTACGTCCATCGTGCTCTTGCATCCAAAAACGAGTCGTTACCTCCACCCTGCTCTTGCATACAAACGACAGTTACATCCAACGGAAAACCATACACAACGAGCTGTTACGTCCATTGCGCCATTACATCCACAGACGTAAGGAAAGTGTGGGACAGTGGTTCCAATGCCAGCGCAAAGAACGCAGGTGTCGCTGAATATAGACGCCTGTGTCAAACCTAGATGCCAACGCGGTACCTCACGGGTACTTCTTTGAATAGGAAAAAAATAACTAAATAAAAAGTGACCTGTAATACGGATTGACATTGATTGGTTCATAGGCAGCTTCTATATTGGTACAACCACAAAACGAAGGTCGTTAGGGTATGAGGCATGTTACTGAGTTCCCTATTTCTCCCTATTTTTTCGTCAACATCAACTGAGTTCTAAGCAATGCGCATGTGTGGAGCAACGCGCATATTAATAAAATGTTAGGTGTACAGCAGATGGTGTTTTGTATTGTCAACGGACAGCGCTTTGAAAATAGAAAAAATCTCAATGCTGCGTCTGCATTCCAGGAAGTTCTTTGTCACTGCTTTGTTGTCACTTTTATCGTTGGCTGCCTTCGCGCCATTCGTTGTCGTAAAGTCATATGTTGGTGCTTTCTTACTTATGCCCAGTCCGGCCGCGCTGTCAGGAGGTTTTGTCTCGGTTTCCCCCGACGATCACATGCCGGTACGGTTTCCTTGGAAGTCTGCCTAGGACGCGCGCTGTTGCGTTGGTCGTGACGAGCGGCCCGCCCTCTGCGAGGCCTACGGCAAGCAGAATGACACACACGACCAGCAGCTTTTTTACCTAATGCGGTTTTACCTTTTTTACCTAATACTATTCGTGAATATTTTGAGATCTGGTGATTTCAACTTGTGGACCAACCTCGTAATTTAGAACCTGATCTAATTTATTCTCTCACGACAGCAACTCTGTCCGTTTCTTGTGAACATATCAAATCATAAAACATCGTAATTTGACGGACTCTCACGAAAACAAAAATCTGTTTTTCATCATCTCCTCTGTTTGTGTAAGAGTACTGGGGTAGCCAGTTCGACGTCGTCGAAACTCACATCCCCATTTTTTTTTCTTTATCACATCACGTCATGAAAACAAACAAACATTCCGAGGATACGCCGCGAAATATGTGTTACGGAGTGGCTGATTCCAAAACTACATCGATGCCATATTAGTTCACGACCGACATATCCTGAAGCCGCTTATCCATCGAGCATTTACATCCAAAAGATCACAAAGTCCACCGTGCGGTTACATCCAACGTGTCGGTACGTCCATACCGTGCCGTTATAGCCAACGAGCCGTTGCATCCAATGCGCCATTACGTCCACCGATGAATGTAACGTCTCGTTGGACGTAGCGAGCCCAGACCTGGTTGATGCTGTAGGTGCCTTGTCGGAACAGTTGTGTTCAGCTCCTCACAGCGAATCTTTGGCCGCCATTTACTTGCTCATTCGATTGTGCGCAGCTTGTTTCGCCAGAGCGTGAATCGTACATGCTTGATGTATGTGTGTTGGCAACGCATCCTGTACGAACACCTTGCAAATTTGTGCGCTTCGCGTCTGCTATTCCTGGAATGTAAACTTCGCCTAACCTTGTCTTTATCGTGAACGCCTGCGCTCTCAAGGAAACCTTGCCGGAAGCTCAATATCGATCTGTCATTCAATTCTACGCGAATGAAACCGGAAACATGTTAGTTTTACTACATCGTACACGAGAGTTCTAGTGCATCGTACGCTCTGGCCTTTGCGTACGTAAGGGATAGCGTTGATTGTTCTACGCACGCCCATAACAGAAAGAGCTTCGCGCAGTGCGCAGAACCAACAACACTATGCGTTACGTACGCTGTCGCCTTCGTGTGCAATCTACTAAAACGCTCTATTATCACCTTTGCGTACGCAAGGGATAACGTTGGTGGTCCTGTGCACTGCGCGAAGCTTTGTTATGGGCGTGCGCAGAACCATCAACGCTATCCCTTACGTACGCAAAGGCGATCGCGTACGATGTACTAAAACTGTATTGTCGCCAGTAGCTTTGCACAAGTGAGGGTATTTTCTGTAGTGCCTCTAATTGTGATTATGGAATTCTAAATGTTAATTTTATTGTTCGATTGTCAGTTGCAAGTTGTATAGCGCCTTTAGAAACCTATGGTTCAGTTGGTTGGAAGCAAGCCCCTCATTTTCTTTAAAGCTGCAATGCTCTCGAAGATTGAAGAAAAAATTCCACTGGGCTAACCGCCGGCGCGCCTGGGTTGAGCGCTCTCAGGCGTGCTCTGAACGAAATCCGCTCCTAGCATGGCTCGGCCGCCCCGTGCAAGTGGAATGAAGGAGCGGACTTCGTTCTTTCCGAGCACGCTTCAGAGCGCTACAATCCAGGCCAGCAATCACGTGGTATTTTAAATTTTGAGGGCATTCTTTGGAAACTGCGAAAGACCACATGGGAAGTACACACGTGACTGGCAGACTAAATCCGAGATTTTTGATGGCTCTGTACAATCTCCGAATGATGTTTGGGTTCCAAAATTGATAGTTGAAATTCCATAATTAAGCTCCGTTCATTAGAAGCAGTACAACTGCCTGCTTCATTTGCGTATGTGCCTGTATATTTGATGGAAGAAAAATCCCCGAGACAAAGGAACATGCAACATATCAAAGGCTTAGTGTCTTCGATATCCTTGCGCCAGAAAACTTTATTCCGATCCAAAACTTTTTGCTGTGTTTTATGTTGCGTGTTCCTCTGTCTCGGGGTTATTCTTCCATGTATAACTAGCTAGCCTGCGTCTTATGTCTTCACATACCCGTGTATTGATTTTGGCCTTATACACATTGCTTAAAAACGATAGCGATTTAACTCGAAGCTTAATGTTTTTTTTTCTATCTTCCGTGCCTTCATAAAATCTCCTGTTCGACTCATTTGAATTACTCCTTGGAGTGCTGTACGAAATCCATTCTTTAACCAAAGCGGCGGCGATCACAGCTTTCATTTACTACACGCTGAAATGTTCGTGCAATGCAGTGACGTCTTCGATATCGTTGCGCCAGAAAACTCCAATGCATGACGTTATTCCACGTAATATTTAGGTTGGAACGGCAGTCTATAATTTTTTTCCCCCCCGCTCTGTGTTGCACTGCAATGTGGTTTGTTATGAAAGTGCACAATATTTTCCTGCATCGGTGGTTTCAGGAATCTCTATGCATTCATAGGCTTCTATCAGCGGTGCCGTATTCTCCATTTACGCACTGGTGTGTCTGGTCCTCAAGCTGATAGTCTGTAGTTCTACGCAGAGCCGTAGCGACGGGGTTGCGAGAGGGGCAGCCGCCCTCGCCAGAGGGCGCCAAACGGCAAGCCCTGGCAGGTTGGTTGGACAGTATAAAGTAGGAATGAAGAGAATTTACGGTCTCGGCAATGTAAATGGACGTTTTCCCCTCTTTGTTTACAAGGCTTCTGACAGGGGGGGGTGTTCAGATTTGCGGGCACAAACTCGCCGCGCAACGGCTCTGGTTGTACGGATAAGTTGTCCTTTTGATAAGTTACTCGTTTACCGCTTCCTGTGAGGGAGGGTAGTGGCTGTTCTCATTTAGCAACAAGCTATCGTGTGTATACTACGTAAACGCGAAATTAGCCGAGGCGGGCTACAAACATGGACCACACAACCAGTACGCAGAACAAGCTGCGTTCATGTAACTGACCACCTGATTTGTTTTGCCACCTCCTTGCGCCAGTAAGGTCAAATCAAAAATCAAACTGACCACCTGACTATGGTGCATCGCCACCTATGCTGTCGCTGGCTTAGCTGTACGAAGCCATATGTAGACGCAATAACTGGATTACGTAGCATCAACAAGCACAGTTTAGTCTGCGCTGTGCTTCGTAGTCCTTCGGAAGCCATTCGCCGTTCGAATCACCCATCTATACCTCCTCTTATAGTATTCTTTGAAAGCGATGTATACTCGTCAAAGCTTCCGTGCGTATAGTGAATGCAGAACCGTTATTCGTCGTTATGTATGAACGTAGCTTCTTTAGAAGCTTGCACCTGTTTGCGCTTTGTGACTCGAAGCGTCTGCCCTGGTTGTTTAACGTCTGTTCCACCTGTGCCGTCTGTTACACCTTTGATGCTTTATCCATAGAAAGATGTGGCGGCGAACCTCGTTTTCTTTTTTTTTTTTGTATTGTTTAGGACCGGGCCTGTTAGAGACTAGCTGCAAAAACTGACTGCACAAGCGACCAGACAAACCATTAGAAGTTCACTGACCTACGTTAATTTTTTTCTTACTGGTCATTCCGTCCAGAAGCTGTCGATGAAGTCTGCAACGCGGCCTATCCATTTGGCGGTGTAGCGTTCGTACTTCCTTGAGACGGGTGAGCCAAGCTTCGGTGAAGCGTGTTCTTTCCCCCACGCTGCATGGCCGTTACGCTCTATGGAGTGAGTATGCAATACCAAAAGCTCGCAACAATAGAGATCGGAAGGCTTCGCAGGACATTAACTTGTCATCAACCCAGTTGCCTCTGGGGCTAAGGAGTAGCAGCTTATTGGACCTTATTGTCCCTCCATATGATGTAATCGCTCTCGTGCCTAGCGAGCCGCTACAGGTTCCGCGTTCTTGGCTGCTACGTTTGGTTATATACGGAAGATACTTTTCCAAGTTGGACAAACCGGGTTGTTTACCTCGGGAGCCGACGGGCTTGCCGAACTGAGGCTTCACTCGTCTTAGAGCATGGCAGGCCATTCAAGCATTCTTTAACTACGTGGCGAAATATTTCTTCGGGAAATGCGAATTTCCTGATAAAATTGGTTTATTAGAATGCGCGTAGCTGCGGCGTTCTCGCAGCTACTCCTCGTGTGCGGTGACGTCAGGTGAGCGGAACCCTTTTATCGGCTACCGAGAATCGTCTGCAAGCGAAAGAGACCAGTCAAAGACGCGGTACTGACGGCGCAAAATACAACTGCAAGAAGAAAAAAGCCTGCGCTTCACTATATTGAGCAGAAGACACGCCGTCGCAGACTGCCAGCCGAGTGAAGCAGCTTTTCTGAGATTGAAAGGATTGCGCACTGCACTCGTACTGTTTGCGCGAATATATATCCCAGGACTTGTATGTCAGGAGAGTAGAAATATGGTTTACATTTTTCTTTGGGTCCTCCCATGCTTATTTGACGTAACCGGCTGTTCAGACAGCCTCGGAAACCGGTGAATCTTCTAAACACACTGTAGAGCACAGAACATGCCCACATCAGTTTGTAACGTCTTCGACACCGAGCTTTCTTTTTTTTTTTGTGCGTCCACAGCTGGGAGAAACATTTCCCGACTGCAACGTGGTCTCTTTTTGTAGGTCATATTCCCGCGTGTTACCTCAGCTTGTTACATGAGCTCCCTGAAGGTGGCATCCGATACCTTTTGTTCGTCCCTTGGCTGCGCAACCATGTGTAGTCGTTGGCTCACCATGTTTTTGGTGTCGGTGCGTCTTTTGATACATATGTTCTGTGAGAGGCTGCGCTCGTTCACCATCTTGTGTAGTCCATGTGTTTCCTGTGGTCTAACCTGGCCTCCAGTATTTGTCCTTGTGATGTACAGGAAATGAGTGTAGTAATATATTTCGGTTGATTTGTTTGGTTTTAAAATATCAGTGGCCTCAGACTTGTTCACAAAAGGGATGCTTGTTTTGGCTTATTTCCAGCGGCCATATTTACGCTTCCAAGGTCTGAGCCGCAGCACGAATATCCTGAGCACCCCTTCAAATCAGGCCGCCTAAAAACATGTTCCGTAGTGAAAAAGGCTTCGTGTTGATCGCCTGTGACAGAGGAATTTAAAGAGGCGCCTCGTTTTGGCAGTCTTTCTTTGTGTTAGAGAATCACTATTGAAATACGTGTGGCCTCAACGCTGCATGCTGTACTGACACTAATTCTTTGACCTACACACTATAGTTAGGGTCTTCCTCGTTCAGGTTAAACCAGATTTCTCCCTTAGTTGCTCTTGTGCCATAAAACACCCACCGATCACTCCTCTCGGTATCCTTGCGCCAGCAAACTCCAAACTCCAGACCGATTACTCCTCGAATTCCAATCGCATATCACGCTGTATCCCGCACCATGTGCACTATTCTGTAGCAACTTTTATACCCGTCTCGTGTAAATATTGAGTGCAACGATAAACGGTGCGAACCAACTTTTGATGCTTCAACATATGGTCCGTCCTTGTTGTTGCTGTAAATGGCGATGTATGTATACTCGAACAGTATAAATTTTAATTGCGGGCGGCTTGCTGGACAGAGAAAAGGAAAGATATAACCCCCGAAAGTAGTAGGTGTAGAAATCCCGATTCCCCCGTCGAATCGGGGAAAGGCATTTAACCCTTCAGGTTTATTATATATAACTTACGCGACTACTAAAATGACCGTAGGAATATCGCGTCCCTCAAGCATTGCGCTTTAGAAATCCGCTTTGAGTGTGAGCCAAACCGTCCTTCACACCTGCAGTTTGAGCCAGCTCTTATTGTAAATAGTCTCAAACGCAAGTGTGACAATTTAATGGCGAAAAATAGACCCCCGGGATAAGGTGCTATTGTGTCGAGCTTCCTTCAGGCGCACATGACACTGATGAACAGTAAAAGCCGGGTAAAAGTGGCACCTTCGTGGGAGGAAGGCCTTACATGCAGAAGGAACAAAGCTTTCCGTTTGGTTTTGTGCAGAGGTTTATCTCCCTTGTATGAGACGGTGCCATATCGGACAAGAATTGCATGCGCGTGGGGCGCTGTTCAGTAAGACAAGTTGAAATAGCTCCGTGTTCCGTGATGCAGACTGCCTAGAATACGATGTGTGTATATATATATAAATGATCGTAATTATCAATTAGCGTCATTTCGTCTCCGCTCGTAATAATGTAATCTTGATTCGCTAAACTGTAACCAGTTCTCTAAAACGGTGCTCCCTTCAATCGTTGGGGAACGTATTACCACGGTCCCTTGGTATTACGTTAGAAGCGCCCTTCCATTGCAAGGAAGAAGGAAATGGGAAAAGCCTAAGGACTAGGGATATTCCAGAGCACTGATATACTGGGCGCAAACGGCGCGATATTACAAAGCTAGGCTTATAGATCCACAATAACAGTGGTGGGAGGAAGATTGTTCATTTCATTTCGGACAATATTAGGCGATAGACAACCGTTAATTGAAGTCTGGACGAGTGCTCCCCCCCCCCCCCCCTAAAAAAAAATATTCGCAGGAGGATGCACATCCCTACTGCTTCTGTCATTTCGCTGGATTGACTTTTGCATACTTTGGCTTTAGTCGCAATCTAAATGTTATGCGTGTGTCTTGAAGGAGGCGGAATTGCTAGATGAAATCGGAATCATGATTGAATGCCCCACCCTTTGTCAAAAGTGAACGTCTGTGGCACAGGAAGATTATGCAGCAGAGAAAGCCACTGTACAGTGGTTAAAAGGCTACTATCTGACCTTCGACGCTGTTCAGATTACTGCTGCAGTGTCATGGGTCGTCGCATGTACGCAGAGTGGCGTGCACAGTCTTTCATAGTGTTTCGCATTGATTTCAGCGTCAGACGGCGTCTGACAGACGAGACGCTTGGGGTCGTCAATCGATGGGTCGATGTACGTTTTGAGTTGGTGGTTGACTATACATTTTTTCAGGTTATTCTAGTTCAGTGACACGCGATTGTTGTGCAGCCGTTACCAGAGGGTTGCGTGGGTGTCGCCGCTGCAACCATTTGTTGCTGTGGTGGTTGCTTCGCCGCTGGATTCGGAAATGTTTCAAACCATTGCCGAAACTATTTTTCTTCTTCACTTCAGTTCCGCATACGGGGTGTTTCACCTACGTGTCGAAAAATTGTATTGAAAAATCTTGTCCCAGAATTGATGTCAACGGTATTTATCATTGACGAACGTTTGCCACGCGACTGACTTTTCCTTTTTTTTTTTTTTGTTGAAACGAATTGAATTACCTGAATTTAACTGACATTCGGCAAGTGCCGTTAATTTTTTTTCTTATCAGACAATTTGCACCCGTTCTATTACGAAATTCCCTGCTGCAATAGTAATAGCTGAAAAAAAAAAAAAATATATATATATATATATATATATATATATATATATATATCCGTGTCTTCGAGACGCCAGGCTGCTTTCAGCGGCGAAAGGACATGGATCTACCCCTTTGGTTTCCTTTTCCGTGCTTCTACTCATACGGCAGAAAGGTTACTCGCCAGTTATCTGAAAGAGAGGAGGAAACGGGAATACCGCGGTTCACCGTTTTTCCCGCCGCTGCTTGCATTAACTTTACGGAGAACTGACGGCGGCCGACAATTGTGCGTCCCTAATGGCACATTCCATTGGCAGAGCTGGGTCAAAGTTTTGCCCCGTGAAGGGGCAAAAACTGTTCCATTGGCAGAGCGGGGCATGCGTTGAATGTTCCATTCGTAGAGCAGGGGCAAGAAAAATTTGCTCAAAGGAGCAATAATTTTTGACCTAGCGATTACCTCAGCGGAATGCGACAGAGGAGGCATGCGCACGATAAGTTAGCCCGTGATGTTCGAGCTTTCTTTTTACTCGTGTGTCGCGCAGGTAGTCGTGCGTCCCGAGAAAGCACGCGGGTCCACAGAGCGCGCATCCTGCCTTGAATGCTAGCATTCCATTGACAAAGCAAACCCGTGCCGGGACCCCGCCGGGAGCATGCACGAAACCCCACCCAACGCGGGGCAAAAATTGCTTTCCCAATGGAATTTGCCATGACTGTTTTCGCTACCCCCCCCCCCAGCTATTACCGTTGTAGCAGGGAATCTATTTTGCAATGGAATTGGGTAAGCCCGACATGGCACTTCTGGGGGAAAAAAAGATACCGGTATGTTCACGTTCAATTTCAGAGTTCAACTCAGGAAATTTGTTGACAAAAAAAAAAAATCACAGTGGTCATGAGTCGTAGTAAAAGTGAGATACAGTTGACCTGGTAATTCTCAGACAAGTAGACTCTTCAATAGAATTTTTTTAGCGCAGGTGAAACATCCTATACGTTGAAAGCAGAACTGGGAGTTCAACCAGCTATATTTAGCCCACTAGAGGTAATTTCAAAATATAATAAATCTGAGAGGACCTATGTCGTCCATTGTCCAGAACTGTAAGCAGTGCTATGAAAGCAGCACATTTTTGAGCTGGAGTCAACCATGAACCGAACTCGGATGCCACTTGTCGCAGTCAGGAGTGTTCCAGCAAAGCGTTCATAATGTAGGCTTTCGAGGTACCGTATCTGCATTAGCCAACCAAACGATATTGAGTCGCATGACTCTGCCATTGACTTCATATTAGGAAAAATACCTTTACATTGACGTTTGGAACCATCTACTAAAACTGCCTATTTTAAGTGCAGTCCTAAAAAGTAACTTCCCAAAGTCACTATGGACATCTCGCAGGTGTCTGGGCCAGACATTTGTGGCACATTTTGTATCTCTGGAGGATATTTATGGTTATTTCCTGGGCCACGTCAGGCTAATGTGTGTGACTGCAAATTTAAGTTTCGGCACACTTTGAAAGCTAGTTGTGAAAGATGAAATTGAGTGCACCAGTATTTTTGTCTTATGGATAGCTTTTAGGTAATGTGTCATGCATTGTGTAATGCAGCTTCTCAATACACTTATTCTGTCCTTTGTAGTGGACTCAACTTCTTGGATCTGATGGTGCGCCAGGGTGCCATCGACAATCTGCCAAAGACTCCCTTTATTATGGGCTTTGAATGTGCTGGTGAAGTTGAAGCAGTGGGAGAAGGCGTTAATGATTTCAAGGTGATCTTTTTTTCTCTTTTGACTGTTTTGTACAAAAGTGCCAAACTATAATGGCAGTACTCATGGCTGACAATACTGAATCTCTTTATTTTGCAATCACTTGGCCTTCCAGGTTGGAGATCGAGTAGCTGCGCTGACAGAATACAAGGCATGGGCTGAGCTCGTTGCAGTGCCAGCCAAGCATGCCTACGTCCTTCCAGCATCCATGTCCTATGGAGATGCTGCTGCTGTGCTCATGAACTATGTGGTTGCATATTCTCTCCTCTTTGACATTGGTAATCTGAGGGAGAAGCAGACAGTCTTGGTACACTCCGTTGGTGGTGGAGTAGTAAGTCCTATGTATCAAAATTTTTACCTTCCAGTGTTTCATAACACCTTGAGGTCTAGCTGATGCAAGCTTTTCTAACACTCCGAAGCCACTTTGAATCGGAGTACTAGCCTTTCAGCCATATAGCAAGCTCTGTTTTAGGTAGGAATTTAGAATTTGGCAGACAATAGAACCCTGAAACTGCCAGTAAAGTGAGGCACAGTTGCTGAAATGGCTCGCATTCTAGCCCTCTAAGTCAGTCAGTCGTGTCATGTTGTCCAAGCACTACATATGGTGACTGACTTAGCTGCCTGTTCAGCTAGCTTTTGTGTGTGTGTATTGATATCCATTACACATTTGTTTCTCAAATTGAGACCATCTGACGTGCCTCAGAACTTTGTTCTCTCAATCTTCCACCAGTGCTACTAAAAGGAGGAAAATCAAGTAAATTAGTGAAACAATATATAGTTGAAATTCAAATGTGTAGTTGCTTCAAGTGTTTAGGGTATGGCCTGGACATGAGCCTGGTAATACAGTGGAGACTGTATTTGCTAATTTCAGGATTTAAAAAAATACAATGACTCAACAAGGATTGTCTCCATTGTGCGATATCACTTTTGCCCAAAGCCGCATTGAAGTGTTAATTAATCTCAGGTAATTAGTTGTCGGTAGTAGTTGCATATTCTCTTAGAGTGACAGTCTGCCTGGCAGTATAACTCACCTGCAAAAGTGGTATCTACGCCGCTCATAGCTTTTTCATAAATCTAACTATATCTAACGAATAAAACACCACGTATACTCCAATAAAAAAAGTTGGCTGTACGCATGTCTCAAATTCATCTTTATGACTTGGGAAATTCCTACTGGGCATCAGTTAATCAGCTAAAATTTTCACTGTTTACAGGGTCATGCTGTTGCTCAACTTTGCAAAACAGTTCCGGATGTGACTCTTATCGGCACTGCATCAAAGGGAAAGCATGAAGCTCTTGGAAATCTTGTGACTCATTTGCTGGATCATAGTACTGACTACGTACAGGAAGTAAACAAGTGTGTATAAATTGGCTTGTACTTTGATCTTTGGGGTTGATTCCCTTTAGCCTTCAATCATTTACTCGTCAGCTGTATTTCACTGCACTCATCCTCAGATGATTCTTGAATAGAGCCCTGTGCTTTTGGGTTAAATCTGCTAAAACCCATTATCCCGCCCAACTTGCATCATGATCCCTTGCGGTAAAACCGCAAAAACTAACTTGCCAAGTGTAAATTCAGCCACCACTGACAGCCACAGGACAACCGTGCCTCTGGTTGTTGGCTTGTCGTGACCACTGGAGAACGCTAAGTACTGTGCATTTAGCATAGCAGCTCGGCATCTCATGTTCATCTGAAATGCAAGAAGCTTTATTTACTCGTTTATTTACCACCTGAAAAATCCACATTGAATCTACCAAAGACTCGAAGGCCTATTGTTGAAAGTGAATGACTAAGGCAGGTAACTCTCACACATAGATGTGCAGGACAAAGCTAGGACAATGCTATATTATGACTGTCTGCACTGTAGGGAAGATTAATGCAGTGTGTATTTGCTCTGACTTACCAGACATTAGTTTGTCATCCAGTATGTCATCCACTGGAGAAAATTGTAATTAAGAATTTAAGCGAATTTCAAAAGTGAGTTATTCCTTGTTGGGTATCATTTCTCTCTACATAAAATTCTGTAATGCTTTCCACGTTTTGTCAAATTCCACTACATTAGTTTGTATTTTGCCATCGAAGTACAACATGGGTTTAGGTCCAGAAAATGCATGAGAAATTGAGCACCGGAAGTGATAAATGCAAATAGGAGTCAAAAGTAGAGCATGGAATTGCATGTTTTTTTCTTCTGTTTTGTATCTGGACGATGAAAAACACTTTTGGTCTTGGTTTGGGACCGATCAGAAGGGTTCTATGGTGCATATAAATGAATGGTTTGCACGTTGTGGCATATTTTGCATGAACAGTGAATATTTTTCCTTATTTTCAGGTGCAAGGGCTCTCTTGTTCTTTTTTTGTGTATGTGTGTGTGGTTTTGCTGGTTTCGGGACAGCATGGGTAGTCGTTCGCAAAAATTCTGGTCGGAATCTAATATTTCCATGTTTTGGTGGGGAGAAGTGCGGTGTTCAGCCCGTACCCTGGCTGCTCCATCCTCCATGGCAGATGGGCTGTACTTCACTTTTGCTGCATTACCGTTACGAAGATGGGCAGTGTTTGCGTTTTAATCGGCATGATGCTGTGCCGAACCTAAAGCCATGACGAAACAAGCATGGGCAACAGGAAAAACACGGCCATGTATGTTTTTCATGTAGCCCATGCTTGGGCTTGTTTCGTCATGGTCTTCATCGACCAGGTAGCCAGCGTTTACGCTGTTTCATCAATCATGAACACAAAGCCTTCAGTTCCATGATTTATATCTGTGGCCCAAGTATTTTTTGTGGTGTGCTGCAGAACAAAGGCGGCTTTATTTTACCGTGCTATGCCTAATAAATTTTTTTTAAGTAGGCATTTGGTACATTGCTTTTGTGCCAAGAACAATGAAAATATTGCATATAGAGGATTTTTACTGCATATTTCAAATATTTTTAGTGCATAGTTGCATGCATATTTTGAAGTTTTTAGTGCATATTTATCCGCACTTCAGTCATAACATTCATACTTTTCTCTAGGATTTCTCCAGATGGCATTGACCTTGTGTTGGATTGCCTGTGTGGCGAAGATTGCAAAAAGGGTTACAGTCTTCTGAAACCACTGGGAAGATATGTGCTCTATGGTAAGTTTATGGTGTTAACACAGTGTTAAAAGTTAGCATTACTGCTTAGGTGGTAGCATCTGGTAGCATTTCAAATAAAAAAAAAATGATTTCATAAGGTCGACATTACTGTGTTAGGGGTCCTTTATCTTGGTGTTCTCGCTGCAGTATTATTGGTCATGTGGACTAAAGGGGCTTACCGCTGAACAGCTGAGAGCATGTGAAGGTCAACAGTTTTGAGCCATGGCTTTGTAATCTAGGTCGGTCGTGCAGCTCAAATGCCCTGCTCCAATATTCTGACAGCGCAAGAAGGGTCAACCATATTGCCTATATATTTGCCTTGCATACATTGGCATCTGGCTATCAAATTTTCGAGATACATTGTAGCCTACAACCACTAAATGCCTGGTATGGTCGCAGTCTCTAAGCAATTTCAATTTGCTTGCGGTATATCAGTTCCTAAACTTTTCATTGAAGGTCTGTCACCAGGCAAAGTTTTTGTCATATGCAAGTCCTAATTTGCTATCCTGCTTCACAGGAACATCATGCATAGTAGCAGGTGAAACCAAGAGCTTCTTCAGTTTTGCAAAGTCTGTAAGTAAACATATGTTCCCTATTGTGAGATTTCCTCAGAAGCCAGCTGTTTTTGTGCTTTTTGGGCATCTTTCAATACTCTAAGTTGCATGTACTCTACTGCACTACACAATGGGTGTCCAGTAGTTATATATTCTCTTGCAACGAATGGCAACCCACTTACAAAAATGGCGTCTGTGTTGCTCTCATAGCTTTTTTAATAAAATTTATTGAATAGAAAGATCCTGTAAATCAGTGTTGGTGATAATGTGGCAGATGTTCCCCAAAGAATGATAAAAAGCAAAGCTGAGTGGGTTTTTCTATCGATGTATTGCATGTGTGGAATCATCCAGTGTCTCGAAACCAGTGTCCACGCATGGTGGCGCTGACGTCTCCGCAGGTCACGTGATCGCGCGTTATGGTAAAGTGTGGCGATGGCTTTACCACACAATATTAGCACACAGCACAAGTACTTTCCTAGCTGCTGCGTACAAGTTAATGAACCTGTTAAGATGTGTTCGTGCATACATTAAGTTCGTGCATGAATCTTTGTCGGAGCGTGTAGTAAGGGAGGGGGGAGAGGGAAATCCAATGTATAAACTGACGTTTGTTTGGGGGGTGATCTGCCACTGCTTGGAGGTGGACTTTGATATAGGGCTTTGCAGATAAGACTTGCAGATATTGCTACATGAAGGTAACGGACGACACGGGGATTCACGTATGATCTTCACTGCAGTGCAACAAATATTATGAATATAGGGTAAATTCTATATTCAATGTTACGCAATTAGGTTAAGTTTGTAATCCTGAGAACACTCGCCTTTCGCAAAAACTGAGACCAAGGCAATTTGTTGAATTAATTGCATAAGCCCCAGGGTCTACCTGAACGATGCATTAGTGAGCGATTAGTTATTGGTGGATACGCTTTCTGGTGACTTTCAAAGATAGTTCATAAAATGTGCACAAAACTCAATCCAGCCATCTAAATGGGGAGAGTGAAGCTGTTGTTACTCCCTTCTAGCCACTGTAGTACTGGCCTAAACCTCAGTTTGGTTCTGTTAATTTTAGTGAGGCATGTGTGTGGTGGTGCTGTATCAATTAGTTGCAGTGTGGTGAAAACAGCTCGTGGTTATGCATGTCTGACTTTTCCATATCTCACTTAGGTTTGGAAGCAATGTGTGAACAGAAACTCATATTTTTATAACTTGTATAACTTCGAATGTCTTGCAGACAACTTAAGTGGATCACTAAGCAATCCAATCCGCGTGAATCAAACTGTTGAGCCCATGCTACAACTGGTTTCGAAAATAGCTCTGAAAAGAAAACAAACAAAATACTCCTTTGGAAATGGAAACCAGTGCCGAAACTAGCATGGAAATGGAAAGGGAAACAAAGTTCATTTTTTGTGTATACCAGAAATGTTGGGGCAGGCCACACAAGATTTGATCAGTTGATGCATGTTTGCATATTTCTTCTAGTGGTGGCAAGTTGACAAAGTCAGCCCTATCAAACTGTACGACGAGAGCAAAGTGATTTCCGGCTTCAACTTGCGGCATCTGTTGTATCAGCAAGGCATGCACGATTATGTCAAAGGTGTTGTGACAAAAGTGTTTGACTTGTATGAAGCCAAGAAGATTTCCCCAGTTGTCGACTCATCTTGGGCCTTTGAAGACGTATGTAGCAATGCTTTGACATCTCGTTCCAAAAATAAGCGTTCTTATGTGTCTGATCTTATGAAAAAATTGGGTATTTGTCAAGCTAAAGACTCAATGTAGGTTTGAGAAATGTGAGCACAGTATGCAAAATATATTAGAGATAACTTGTCAATGTTTGCTTTGAGAAAGGGAGTGCAACATTGACGAATGTGTTCAGCAACAAGATGCCATTTTTTTTTTTTTTTTTTAGAAAGCCTATTCTACTTGTGTCGTTACACTTGTAGGTCTGGGCAGATCAATCTCATCACTGTTAACAGCAGCGTAACCTTGCAAATCTCGATTTGTAAAGGACGAATATTTAGGTGCTGCAAGACAACTCATCTCAACGTAATGGGCAAGATTTGGGAACCCTGTTGTTTCCCTGCAGTATTTTAGTTGGCATTTATTCGGACTGCAAATGGAAAATAACTGGATATACTTGTACAGGGAAACATTGGCCCTAGACAGCATTAAAAAGGTGTACATTTGAATGGGATCTGGGAGTTCTTTCCAATTTCCTGCGCTAATGTGTACTAGACACAATCTAGCTTTTCCCTGGTCTGCTAAAAATATACAGTTTACACAATCCTTTACTCTTCCGAGATGGCCTGGGACGGCTTGCACGAAACTGAGTGCACTCTGCGTACATTGAGTGAAAATGTTTCACTCATTGCACGCAGAGTGCAATAGGCTTTGGTGAAGCTCTCATTGAGTATTGCACTGTTTCGTGCATGCTGGCCCCGAGGAATTCTGAATGTTTGCAGAGTAGGCGCATTGAGATTTGGAAGCTTCGACACCGGTGCAGTCTTACCTGTGTTGTCCTTAAATGAATTCGTTGTGCAGGGTCTCCAACCATAATGCCACATCACTCCTACGTGTTGACTCTGCTCATATTTTTACATGTTATACACTGTGCATCAGGCTTGTACATGACTTACTACTCAAGTTACTCTAGCTTAAATACTTTTGGGAATAACTTGGTACAGATACTTTTAAAAGGCACTATTTAATTTCATAACTTAGATACCTTTTGGCGGTAACTTATACTCATTGAAGTTACTCCCTTTCATTCATTTTTAGATGCACTAGAAAGATGCACTGTGTCACTTACATGTGCGTACATTTCATGTTAGATATTTCGGGGCACCCCCTTCATTCTACGCCATAGCCAGCGAAAGCCTGTGGTGCCATAGCGCTGGGCAATGTGTTGACCTGAACGACATATGGGTGAATACTCGGGCTGTCGAAGCCAGGGAAGAGGAACAATAGGTGGTTTAGGGTGGCTTGCTCACTTGTGTTCATTTTGTGAGGCTCTTCTTCCTCTCCTGAGCGTATCCCTGGCAGCAACATAATTGGGCAAGTCTTCCATGAAGGAGAGCATGTATACCAGGAAGATATTATGGGAAAACGAGAGTATCTATTTTTATCTTCACTTTGTTTGTATTTATCTAACTTTCACAAATTGTACCTTAAAGTATCTTCACGGTAACAAGTTATGCTTAAGTATATAGTATTCTATTTTTGTCTGGAACTCTAACTTAAATACTTCGAGAAACTTTTACAAGCCTGCTATGCGCACATGCTTCTAATGCACCATACAGTGTGCCCACGTTTCTACAATAACCTGGATGATGTGAAATTGAACATTGTTTACCTTGTGCTAGAGTATCTGCATACTTTTCCATGCCAAAAATAATCTTTACTAAAGTACATTCTTTCTCACACGTTACAGTAAGCTTTGCCCTTCATGTCTTGTCTTGAGTGGATGGTTGGGGCCCGGATTTTTCGGCACTTAAAAGGGCAAAGGGCCTGAAATAGGCAGGCATTAAGCCCCCCCCCCCCCAAAAAAAAAAACACCAAAGAGAGAATAGGCACGTTCTCCTGAGGGTGGATAAAGACTTTCTTTTACAGCTTCTCACGATATGCAATGCCGGTGCTTGCGCTCATTAAAATACTATACAAGCTTCAAGTGCTCATGCAAGTACTTCTATGCATGGGGCCGATCGCAGGATGGCACTACCACTTCACATATTATAGCTATACTCATTGTCCTGAAAATAACTAACGGATCATGTTTTCAGTATCTCAGCCAGCCTTGAACATTTGCAAAAGCCAAGAAAGGCTGCATGTCTTAATACCTTCCATCTGAATATCTTCTAACCAATGTAACTAAAAAAACCAGTGCCTCCAGCTACCAGAATGAAAGCAGCCCACAGTCAAAGGAAAAAAAAATCACTGTGCTAGGACCTAATTTGGCACACTCGCACGACACTTCTACTGTGCTCTACCATGGTCATCACAGACCAGAATTAGGCCTTGCTGGATGAGTGTTGCACCTGTGTTCGTAGTTTGTGTAAATACACATTACAAGTGCAAAGAGGTAGACAAAGAGGGCTTGGCAAGGTTAAAAAAGGCAATTATTGAATGATTGAGAAAAAGGCAGGCAAACTGGAAAATGCTGTCATTAGGCACTTTTAAGCATTTATAGGCAAATGCCTCAAGATCCAGGCCCTACTACTGATGCACCACCATGGGGGAAAAGTAGCAGCTTGTGATGGATATGTGTGTGCATGCATGCATGCAGCAGTATCATGTACAAATTTCAACTTCAGGTGGCAGAGGCCATGCAAAAGATGCATGACCACAAGAATGTTGGGAAGCTCACTTTGGATCCCAGTCTGGAGCCCAAACCCAAACCACAGCCAGAGAAGGTAGGCACACCTGATGCACACCCACGTCGTTTTAGTTTCAAAGTGAGCACAAACTTCACTTTTTGTTTCTTCTCAGGTAAAAATGCAGATGGACAGTTTCCCCAAGTTTTATTTGCAAATTTTCTATCAAATGCTCACTGGACAAGTCCCAGCTGCATATTTGCCTGATTTATGTGTATCTAGTTAAGATTCATTCAGTTTGGTTAATGAAATTCATATGCACTTAATTTTATGATGCATGACTTTTCTCTTGTTGCTGTGTGCTTAACTGCTACAGTGTACAACACTCCGTTGTGCAATCAATGTTGTAATATTGGGGATCTTGCTTACCAACTGTCTCTCTTCTTGTGGGCCTCTATTAATACCAGGAAGTGTGCTTTGGGAATGCAAGCAACATCTTTGATACTGTATGCCACTCTTTCAGTTATTGCAAAATTTGCATAAACTACGGCAGATCTACAAAGTTGCACATAATGCAATCATGTTACTTAATGACTCATGAACACAATCTCCTGGATAGCTACTCTACTAAAATAACATCGTTTCCGCTAAGCATGTTAACAGGAATATCCTCTCCTTTACAGTCGAAGGGCAAAGACAAGGAATCCAAGGAAGGAAAAGCACAAGTTCAGTCTGGCGAAAGCACTGATACCGAAAAGGATACCAAAGAGGAGCAGTCCCCTCCTGCAAGTAAGTCTCCATTGATAACATCCTTTGCGTTCGGCCAGATAACAGAGGCAATTTTTCCACGAGGCCGAGTTTACCTAATGTACTGCCAGATGTCCTCATGCCCGGTCCAAACCTTTGAAATTCACCTACTGCACAGGGGAGACAGTTCATAGCAAACCTCATCGCAGTCATGGAAGCCATTAAATTGCCATTAAGGAGCATCACTGAATATTAAGATCTGCATTCATACAAAAGACATTTGCAACATCAGACTGCGGTGGATTGACAAATGTGTGCAATATCTAATGCACAAGGCCACTCTATTACTGAAACATTTTTGTAAAGTCTGCTCGGAGACATAGCGCATCTGTAACATGTTCTACATTATGAAATAGCAAGGTTGCCACACAAGGTTTTGTTTGGTGTCCCGGTGAAAATGTTATCTGCATGCAAGTTGCTCGGAAACAGGCAAGGCGAATGTAAACAAGATACGGCAATAGCGCCTTGTCGTAGAAAAATGTCCCAGAGCTCGGAGAAATGTTGTATCAACACAGAAAATAGTTACATCAATAGAAAGGTACTTCAACCTTTGAGCCGACTAGTATGTAGTGTAGTATTCTCTATCCAGCTCTTGTCTCCTTCCATCCAACCTGAGGTAGAGAAAAGAATAGTGATGTGTAATGAGTGCATGTGCTATAATGAAGGAAGCAAAGCTGAAGATAGACTGAAGATGACTGCAAATTTAACTTCACAATGGACGCGTTAACTAGTGACTCTTCCACTCCAAAGAGTGACTCTAACCCCACGAGGAGCCTCTACTTAAAGCAGCTCCATATCGTAGAGGGCTTGGTATTGCTTGCCAGTCACCCTCTATCTGCTTATTCTGACACCTACTGTAATTTCACGCGTATTAGCCGCAGCTTGTGCACAATTTTTTTCTCGCGGGGGCTCTGCGGCTTATCCACTGGTGCAGACTCTTTTTGCCTTGTATTTTCTGCATACGCCAACATTAACGAAAGGGCCGACAGTGTTTCTGGAACAGCGCAGCCCTGCCAATGCACGAACAATGTGTAACAGGGGCACGTCCACATTCGTGTAGACTGACCTTCATGGTGCCTTCCCCCATGCAGCTTTAACGAAAGTGGTGACAGTCATTCATGTCTTCTGGAAGGCCACTGACCCATTGATCCATGAAAAACAAACAAGGGCCCAATCCGATCTTGGTAGAACAGACCTTTTTTTGTACACCATGCCAACCTCTGAGTATGGACCACAGGGTCTATGGCCTTCTGGATGGTCTCCTTTGTCGCACAAATCAGTCGCGTCGTATTGCCCGCAGCTTATCTGCCCCAAAATTTACAAAGCGTTCCTAACGGGTCCTGCGGCTTATCTGTGGTGTGGCTTATACTCATGAAATTACGGTATTTCTGCTTCAGAGTGCTTGGCTTGGCCCCAAAACGCTAAAACACGTCTGGGCTAGCGGAACTACATTGCTACACTTTCATCCCAGTCTGTTTCAGACATGGAGTCAAAGTTTGAGTTACGTGCACCGGAAGTGTGCTTGGCTGTTTAGTGGATGGAGTCATGACTCTGGGGTCTCAACTTATCGCACCCAATGACTTTCCCACGAGTCTTGAGACTACGCTAAAGCACAGTCTCTTTGGGGGCAGGAATGTTGAACAAAAAAACATCCGCTATACTAGATGCTGTATACTATTCTGTTATGCTGAGCAAGGAAATTGTTACTGTGCCTGTTTTATTCTCAAAATTTGCTTGCTTCCTTAACACTGTTAAACGGCCTCCAGCACATATGCCAGGCCTAGGGTATGACACCCCTCCTACATTTGATAATTCCCGAAAACAAAGATACAAGCCCTGTTAAGATGTGAATGCATACGGTCAGGAAACCTATTCCATGTAATGAGGTCGTACCTGTTTCATACAATGTGGCACTTCCACTTGGCCTCCCTATTGGTTCTGTAGTCGTAGTAGTGCATTTCGGCTGCAACAATCCTTGTATTCTGGATCTCCATGGAGTGATTTTTGTTCACAAACATGTATGAAATCCTAATGGATCACATACTTTCAATTTATGATGCACTTGGGCAACCAAAGTTTTGCCCAGCTTGCATTCTCAAACTCAAACCAAAGCTGTAGCCAGACTTTGTGATGCAGAGAATGCAAAAAAAGAAATTATATATATAATTGTATGGGTAGCTATAGGGTTCTACCATATCTTACAAATTCGATATGTGTGTTTAGGAGATACAGATTGTGAAAATGACCTACTTGATGCAAAGTAGGTGTTGGTATAGCATTTTGAGTAGCATTCAAATGTAAATTTTCAAGGAGTGCACACAGTAAGCTATTTTTGCAACCTTTGTTCAGTCTAACCCCTAGCCTGATTAGCTAGGATACCTTTCTAACTGCATAGTTCTGAAGATTTACCATACCATTATTTCATAGACATTTGTATCATAATTTTTTTGTCAATGTACAAAGGCAACACACAAAGAATGCTCTCATAATGTCAATGTGCAAAGGCAAAAATGAGCAGGAAGTGAGCCTTCAAGTGTAGACATGTCAGGTTGTGGGATTTCCTAGCTTATGAAAAACATTTGAGTGTTATCTTCATAGCAGGTTTCAGTAAATTTTATGTGGTCATTAACTATCTTTCATTGTCTTTTCAGATGCCAGCTAAGAGGACAGCTAGGGTTACCAATTGCAAGCACTGGATTGCATGACAAGACAATTACTGGTCACAAACCTCAATTGTTAGCTGCCCTCACAACCATAGCCTCTAATTCGCTTTGACACTGTTGGGAGTCAGTCACGGCATTACTGCTGGTAAATGCAGTTTCATTTTGGGAAAACAGCTACTTCCTGTGCACGGCTGGTGTAACCTCTTAGCCTTCCCCCGACCTCCTCCTCATTCATGATTTGAGCAGTGTTGTCCATAACGTTGTGAATCTTGGTGTTGTCTCAATACTGTGCATACTTGTCAGCAAGCCTGTATCAGCTGAAATACTTGGTATGAACATATTTTTGAGAAGTAAGCTTTTTACAAGCATCTAGAAGTTTGAGTAAAAAGTGTGTACAACTTTTAATACATATCGGATAACAGTGCATGACAAAAGCCTGCAGAAAGTCTGCTTCTACAGTGGTAAAAAATTTGAAACTTAATTTCGGCAGTTTGAGCAGTGTCGAACACTGTTTTGTTACTCCAAAGTGGGGGGGGCATATATAGTAGTCAATTCAGCTAACTGAAATGTTCTTGTCATACATTCCTCTGAGCTGTCTCTAACAAATGTTTTCCTAATTACTGTTGGTTTTCAGACTATGTAGCATAATCATGACGTTGGTTGGCACTTAAATGTTTGCCCTTGTGAGATGGTTTTGCTGTGTCGCTTTGAAAATGTCATTTTATTGGCTGCTGTGTGTGCTGTGTATTTCCACACTGCCTGTGATCTTGTTTGCATTAAACTATTTTTGTCTGTATGATTGTGTATGCAATTCTTTCCCTACATAGTACCACAAATTTACTCTGTACCTAGAGTGTGAACTTCAATTGCACAATTTCTCTAGAAGTTGTGTTTAGGGTATTTTGTTTGTTCATAACTTGGGGGGAAGGTGGTGGGGCATGTGCCCCCCAACCTTGAAGTTTTCCCTGTCTAGGGTTTTCAGTAGTTCCTACTGTTATACCCTACTTCATCCACCTTGTAAGCTTCAGGTTTTGAACTAAATACTGTTCAGCTCTTCACCTGCTATAGAAGTGTGTAGCAAGCCTCCTTGAACATTTAATCCCCTGTTCACAAGTGCTTGATAATGTGCCAAGACCAAAAATTTAAAGGGAAATTTAATCAACTAGCTAATAGTTCAATAGGAGCATGTTTTAGGAGTTCTGACAAAGATATCTGCACCCCAAACACACTTTCTGAAATTTGGGTACAACCAGATTTCTACTAGCAATCTCTGGTCTGTAGGCTTTGGGGGTTGTGGTAGTTGCTCAAACTGGTGTCATGTCAACCAGAACAGGTCCAGGAGGAGACTCGTGTATCCTCCTTTTATATTCCTGCCCTGCTGATCCTGAAGACGAGCTTTCATAGAGCTGGAACAAGTGTTTCAATTCCCCAGGTCATTTAGTGCCCCAGCTCAGTCGTCTTTGTCTAGTGACCTGTTCCCACCAGTGAGTGTGCCACAGGAGATAATAGAACACTGACCTGTAGCTATGTAACCTTGTATTATGTAACGCACAATTTCTCCCAGAATTGAAAAAAAAATAAAACCCCTAAAACAACTAACCCTATACATACACTACCTAAGGCCAACTAAGTCACTATATGATAGCAACTGAGGGAGGGGCCAGGACTTATGACCCCCCCCCTTCCAAATGTGTGTGTGTATCACCAGGAGCCATCCACAGCCTATGAAATTCCTAGGCACGTACTGCAGATCTGTCAACCTTAAAGGAGTACAGAGGGCCATCCAAAAATTTTAGATTAAGCCGTCTGATGAAAGTGTGTGTCAATTTACTGTAAAGCACGAAAGGCTTTGATCTGTGCAACTTGTTTCCCAGAAAAAAAACTCTTAAACATAGCTCCGCGCGTTCACCCTTAACTCACCACTCCGGTTGTAACGAGGAGGAGAAGCACGATGCCACATCACCGATGATGTGACACAGTCTGCGCATTCTGGTTCACTGGGGGACAGCGCCTTGTCCCTTTACCGCCATAAACCAGTTTTGCCAGTTCCCCCGGACAATTGAACCTCTGTATGCAATAAAGGGATAAGTAAAAAAATCCCAAACCGAGAAATGGGGCCTGATCGGATTTTCCGTCCCATTGACACACACGCATTTCCCGTTTCTTACCCTCCTGTGGCGGGCCAATAAATTGCAATACGGTCCTAAATTTTCTTTCGCAGGTACATACTAGTACGTAGATGTCAATGCAGCAAAAATAGTAAAAAGGGGATACGTCGACTTATCCCCTTATTGCATACAGAGGTTCAATTGGGGATAGGAGCGGCCGAATCATGACTGAGCCAGGAGCAATGCTTTTTCAGAGCCCTGAACAGCTAAGTAGCAGACATTTCTCTGAACCAATCAGCGAGCGCAGGCAGATCACAGGCTGGTACTGCTCTCCACCACGTTGCGCACTGTCGCTTTTTACGACGTACTTTAAATTCAATTTCTGCGATAATTATGACTCTGTGCTGTGAATTACTTCTCATCAGGGGTCGGAACCGAAAACCGCAAAGAAATGTTATTCTTTGCCGAACCGAACCATAAACATTTTTTCTCTCCCCTTGAACGAACCGGAACTGAACCGAAAAAAATATGATGCGGTGACCGGTTTGCCAGACGGTAAAAACGCCTATACCTTCCCACTCGACTGCCGCGCACCAGCTCCCTGCATCGGTCGGAATCTTGCCGAATTCATAGAGCGGACAAATTGATAAACCAAGAAGTGCTGAGTCCCTGTACCTCCTACAGCCTCACCTCCAAAAGGTTCACGACATCCCTGTACATTTTTGTGACTCAAGGTGTAAACAAAAAGTGCTACACGACAGCTACACTTTGCATTGTTGCCTTGGCTGCTTGCATTCATTCAGCGTCGCAGTGTGAAGGTGATGTAAATTTTAATAGTTCAGAGTGACATCCGCAAACAACGCAGACCTCTAGCGACTATGGGAAAGAGATTGGCGTGTGGTCCAGACCCAGAGGAAGGAAACACAGAAGCGGCGCCCTCTTTTCAACGGGGAGCAACGTGTCGGCTTGCACATGGGACTCTGGGATACGCCTATCTACCACGTGGCCGCTTTCTTCGCTCTTTTTTTTTCTTTAGAAATTGGCGATAGCCTTTTGCAATGGAGTTCAATGGTATGCTAGCTGTACGTCTTTTCCCAGCACTTTTCGGTGCAGTAAAAGATTATCTGCTGTGAACTGCATGGTCCTTTGTACATACGAAGTGTAGAGGCGAGGGAGTAAGAGGAAGAAAGAAGCAAGCCATCGCCGGAACCTGATATTAATTCTCACATGTGGTACACTGATTAGCACAGCACATGTAAACCGTTATGTTGGTTGCGCTGAACCTCAACCGAACCGATAACCTTGAACTGGAACTTGAACCGAACCCCAAAAAATAACGGTTTCGAGCCCTGCTTTTCATGGTGCATCTTACTGGCCTGCTTGACAGTTTTATAGGAAAAAAACAGGGTGTTAAAAACGACATCTGTGCTACTTTAAAGCAGGGAAGGGTAATGGTAACAGAAACAAACAGTATATTACCGAAATTGGTGATGGTAACGGAAACGCATACCACGGTCCTCCATTACCGAAAACAAACGAAAATGATTGTCCAGTATCGAATTCCGGTAATGGCTATTCCTGTTGTGCAATGACATTTCAGTTTGTATTTTGATGACTCCATTCCCTGTAATGCTCTAAATACTGCATGAGAGCATGGAAACAAAGCGATATATTGGATCTCGAGAGTGCATTCCTCGCTAACCTACTCGTGCCAGTCCTCATAACTCCATGACATCAACACATGAGACTTACACAACATAGACTCCACACACTCTACTCCATCATAGCATGAGGATGACAGCCTACAATTTTTATTTATTTATTTTTACTTTTTTCATTTCACCATGGCTATTTCAGTATTGTTTACTACTGAGAGCGTCCCTCTATGAGAGCGACATTAGATGAAGGTTACGCCCATCTTGGGTTGCTGGACTCGGAATGACTGGCGACATGTTCCTAGATTTCTTTCAAAAATCTTGCAAGATGTGCGCATCCCAACGACATAAAATTACTTGTGTAGTGCATACACGTGACATCGAAGCAGTACTTGGGCAAAACAGGGTGCTGACAGAGCTGGACGGGCTGTCCTCCCGCAGCTCTGTAACAGCCGTCCCATAACCGGAAACAGTACCGGAAACGAAATTGAAAGGGTGGTATCAGAAACGGAAACGAAAATGTAGTGGTAACGAAAATACGTCGTTACACTTCCCTGCTTTAAAGTCCAGACCCAAACCGAAGTTTAAACATGCTCCGATTCTTAGGGTTGTCATGCAAAATAGTTTATTCACTTTGCAGCGAATTATTTGATTGGATTTTATAGCTAGCTTTTTTTCCCCACATCACTATCAGTAAATTCTGGTTGTTTGGTTATGCTGTCAAGAGACCCAATGAAGGTGAAACTTGCTGGTTATGTTTTGTATCTCAAAATGGTTCTCAATCATCCTTATCTTAGCCACACACTGAGGTGCAGTAACTCATGCTTACATCGCTATAAGGCTGAAACTGTATGTAGATTTTTCATACTTGTTTGTCTAAACTGATTTCTGGTGGATGAAGTTTTGCGTATGGCACCTCCATGTAATTAACAGTGGAATGAAACTAATTTCAAAATCACTTGACAGCTCTACACTGTCACGTTAAACGTATGGCTTCTCTTCCCTTCATTTGCCCCAAATCAGAAAAACGTCCGCTCCACAAGGGATCTGTCAATAGTACCTGTCAAGTGACGTCGAGAGTCTTCAGAACCACACTGAATGTTTCGGCTTCCAAGACTAGTGGCCATACTGAAATAAGAAGCAGAGCATCCAGACCTAAAAGCTCTTCGCAAAGTACAGTGCGAATCACTTATCTTATCACTCACTCCCACTTTGTAGCACAGGTATGTCAACACTCCAACATATGTACCCCATGGAGCCAACCATGACCATAATGGTAAATGTTTGACTCTGCACATCATCCTTTGCAAATTCGTTCTTCCAAATCACCTCATCATACTTCACATACTTCAGCCATTGTTGATCGTAAACATTTTGTTGCCGTTTTCACTCCACATTCATGCCAACGTATTAATTACTGTAATAATGTTCTTTGACCACTGTCACGCATTTTTGTACACCTTTTCTTTTGTTTGGGCTGAGTCTTTTTTTCATGGGACAAGTATGGGTCCCACTTCTGTAATTGTTCTTAAAGGCCCCCTGAAATCTACAAAGGCAAAAATTTAAGATCACACAAACAGTTACTATATAAAGAGGATTATAGGCTGATCCCCCCCAACATATTAACTGTAAATGCAAGGTGGTAAAAAGCCCTACGGTAATACATCAGGATAATATATCCTATAGAGATTGCAGCAAACACATAAGGGGGGGGGGGGCGGTGAATGGTGGCATCTGCCATCCATTCTTGTAAAGCTAGTTCCTTTTTCTGCCAGCAACCAGTATACAATACAAAGGTCTACCTTTCCTGGTGCATTTTTGAAAAACAGTTTCAACCTGCTATATGCATCTGCTAAAGACGTTTGGTATGAACAGCTGTGAAACTTTTTTTCAGAATGCAATGAAGGAGGTTCCTAATAGGTTTTAAATATGTGTACTTGGTGCTTCTCTAAATGGAATCCTCCTTACCCATCCAAGCTCACAGGTATGTCAGCATGGGAGAAATCGGAAGTGTTGTGTGAATGTTGTATGGCTTGTTTTACTTTGTTTTGCATGATTTTACCTTTATCAAGTGAACTTGGCCAGGAACGCTAGCAACTTGGTAGCACGGTACAAATACATAACTTGCACTTCGTCCTTCGTGAGGGACATTAGACACTGACAAGATGTGCAGAGTGAAAGACTGGAGCACAAGAAAGAACACAGGACAGGAAGAAAACACTCCCATCTTTCACTCTGTACATCTTGTCTATTATGCAGTACCAACAAGCCCAACTCTCAAACCATGTTGTTAGACAGCGTGTGCCGAGATTTCAGTGCACATTAAAGATGCCTCAAGTGTACAAATTTTCAGACTGACCACTGTGGCATCGCTCATGATCATAGTTGTCTTGCAACATATGGCCAAGAATTACATTTCAAATGAGTTCACATGATAAGGGATTGCTGTGAGTGGAGATGAGTGGAGATCCACTTTAATTGTGCTCATAGCACTACAGAAATGGATCTTATCAGGCACAATCAGACGTGAGAGAGGTTTTTGTTCAAGATGTTAACAGCTAACACGTGCACTGCACAAGCTGAACTTTCCTACTGCACCTTCTGGTATTACTGATATTTAGGATGCTCAATCATCCATCCTCCATCCAATTAAGTAAGTCACACTTTTAATTGCTAAGCTATACATCACTGTAATAGGAAGGTACCTCCCTTCAATTACATGCAAGTAGCTGCATGATAACATGATACCAAGAGACAATACCATGTGCACCTGCACAAGCAGATCTTTCTTACTGCGCCTTCTACTGTCGCCCGTACCTGCTAGCTTTTAGGGCTCTTTGGCAGATATTTCAGGGGGGGGGGGGGGGGGGGGTAAGTGTGCTAGGAAAGCCTCTGTCCCCATGCTTACAGTTCTGGATAAGCCACAGACTTTGAGCTCAAATGATCATGTGACTTGTATCCTGGGGGTGCCTCAAGGCACTAAGCCCAGAGACATGTTTCTTCATACCCAATTATAGTTACACTCCTGTTAGGGAGAATTTTTGATGTATAGGGCAGTAGGAATTGTGGGAGAGCTTGCTCGGATGAGCATCTTGGAAGGCAATGACATCCAGGAATGCAAATATGATACAAGGTATTTACTTTGGAATTCTATTAGTACATGAAAAGAACACACTACATAACATAATAACAAACCCCATTAGGCCCCACAGGCGATATACAATAATTAGCTTGACCTTGAGAATGTTTCATAGCAATGACAGTTCTTTAGGGTACTACATACACCTTGTAATTCACTTTTCTGCCTCATCAACACCTGCTTGAGTCATGAGTTCAGTGATGTTCTTCTCTAGATCATCGATCCTGTGACCCATTTCATCGAGTATGCAATGTCAAGGAAAGAAAGAACTGTAAAAACATCTTGTCTCCAACATTTTGTCATGCATTTGTGCAAAGTTTAAAAATTTTTCGCTTTAGTTGGCCCAGTTGCAGCTACCATTCTTTTCAATGCTCCCAAGATATAACACAAGCAATGGCCTGTGTGCCTCAACTTCATAGTACGATCAGTTTGAACGTTTGCATTTTAAATGGCTAATGTGGAACGCATGCGACTTGCTAGTGGGTAAGTTCTATCAGAAAAGACAAGTCACGCATGCAAAGTTAAGCTTACTACCTTTCCATGGCACAGGAACCCAATCTCACATGAAAGGTGTTGCACACACTCTCTCTTTATCTGTGATTTTCTATGTTGCTGGAACACAGACCACTGTACAATTTATTAGTACCCGATCCTGATTTATAATTCCCAAGCAACCTTCCAGGTTTTTATACTCAAATTCTACATTTTTTAACGTCAGTGTGATGTATTTCGCTGTATTCCTATAGAAATTATTTTCACAAAACCTTCCTGGAAAATTCACCTGCTTCACACACTTATTTATTTATTTATTTACAATACCCCAAAGGCTCTTGCGAGCATTGCATGGGGGGTGGGGTCGTACAGATATTAGGTATAACAATAAATGCACTTGACAAATAACAGTGCGAAAAGCAAGGAATCAATTGATTATTAGTGAATGGTTAAATGGTAGATGATATCTTCCTATGAAACATGGTGTGATCAGTGAGCTCCGCAATATTCAAGGGAAGATCATTAAGTTAATAGTAGTCTTACAAAAAAATGATTTAGCAAAGATATCAGTGTGGCAGGCGAAACGAGTTACCTTGTACAAATGGTCGAAGCGGGGAAAGATTGTGGAAGAACGAATGATAGGGGAAATGCTAGGCGGAATGGTATGAATGAACTTGTGAAACAGAGACAACCTTGCAATGTATCGACGTTTTTCTAGGTTAGGGAGTTGAAGTTGTTGTTTAATTACCGAGACTGAAGAATGACGTTATCCTGTGCTGATATTTAAATATGCGTATACATGAATGATTAACACTCCCCATGGTGTATGTTTGGCCATGGATATGCCAAACTTCACTTTGGCCTTGTCACTTCACATAGAGATACCTGAGAAAGGCAGACCAGGTGAACAAATGTCACCCTCCACTGTATCATCTACCAAACCAGAAATTTTCCAGAATTTTTCATCTTTAGCTTTCATCATATAGACCTTGTATAGCTCCAATACCTTTTCGTGCACGCCATGAAAAGTGCCCAAAAAGGCATATGCATATTACATTCAATAGGTTACGTACACATGTCACATTAAAATGCTAATCCACTGATTTTTGAGTGTTACTCAAATGGTTTGATACTTTTTGTATGAAACATCTTTTGTATAAACAACACATTTCAAACAAAACATGTTTCATATAACCTTGAAACAAGCTTCTAAGCTTTTCCCCCCCTTAGAATACAACTACTAGAAGACTTTTAAGGTGACTGTACATTTTCAGCATTTGCTACATCCCTGAAAGTAGTTCCTCCACGAACAAACTGCACTAGTGAGTTCATGAACATGACGAAGGAAAATGAACCTTCTACCGCTGACGAATATGGCGTTGCTTATGGCGTTGCTTATGGCATGCGAATATGGCGGCACTTGATGTATTACTCTGTAGGTAGAAGGGCGTGCAGTCCCCTGTAGTGTTGTAGAAATTTTTCTACTACACAAGTGTCACAACAAGAGGAAAAGCGTTGTGTGGCAGGTCAATTTTCCATTTCAATGTTGCGTTTTCTTCTTTACCTTGCATAATAATTTTGCCTTCCTCAGATGAATTTACTTGATATTCTCTACATAACTAACACAGTAAACATAAAGAAACAGGGTTGCTGGAACAGGGACAGAATACTTCCACTTAAAGCACCTATGAGAGGCTTCAAAAGAGAAGTTAGCTGGGCTAGTTGGTTGGAAATGAATTCAAATATGGGATGGATGCAGAATCATGTCGAGAAACATGCCACAAGACTTGGTGCTTGCCTTGTGGTGTGTTTTTCATCTTGTTCCTGTGTTCACGCAATTCAACTACTAGCAGTGTCTCGTCAGAATGTTTTGTCCCCACAGATATTTTGAAAAACTTACTTGTCATAGTGCCAACCAAGAATATGAATTGGTTGTTCATTTTAAAATCGATAAAACCCCAGTGCTGGGTAAAAAACAGTTTGCCTATTACCATCATGAGCACCATTGTATCAACGCACCCCTGCCAAACTGCTCAGCACCCCTGCATAATGTTGTGCTAGCACATCCCACAAAACACACAGAAACAGCTGAAAAGGATATTTCTTGACAATATTTGGTCCGACATGACTTGGAATTTATCTTGCATCTGTTGCAAGAGCGTTTGTACCTGCAAAATAGTAAGAATTGTGAAGTAAGTGTGAAATAATTGAGTAAAAAGTTTCATTGGGATGCACAAGGAAAGCTGCAATGAACATGATGAAAATCTAAGGCTGACAGACTACATCCCGCTGTCAACTACTAATGCACTTGTAGTTCCACTGGCCAGCGCACTGCACTTCTATCATGCGATCAGGTTAAAGTATGCGGTTATTGAAATAATGAGAAAAGCTCCAAACTTTTTCTATAAAGAATGGTACTCTAAAGAAGGTGTAACGAGCTGCATTTAAAATAATGTATTATGAATCGTGCATCGCAGTATGGTTTCGTGCTTCTGTAGATTTCAATAAAAAGACATGGGTTTTGTTGGGGCGAGGCAAACCGCCAAAGCCGCACTAAACAACCTAAAAGTGTCATAAACACTAAACCAACCTAAAATGTCATTAAACCGACCAACTATATCATAAACTTTCCAAAACTAGTGATAGTTTAGGTTAGTTTAGTGCGACTTTGGCAGTTTGCCTCACCCCACAAAACCCATTTCGACAGCGAGGTGAAGCCGACTTGCGGAATGGTGACGCCAACCAAAACAATGCCCGACCGACGTGCTAGCTGATGAGGGTTTATTGCTGAAATCCGAGCGTACAGAACAGTACCGTACAGCGGTGCTCAAGCTCGTCCCGTGATGTCGATTCTCGTATGGTCAGTTGTCAAAAAGTTTCAAAAACCCAAAGTCGTCGGGAGTGCGCGATCTTTTTTTACAAGCAACAAGAACTGCATAGAGTAAGTAGATTCATACGTATTGCGTTAAGTCTTGGATGTTCTTCGGATCAGGAACATGATCGCCTGTTGGGGGGTTTTTGCTTAAATCTGCCTTTCCTTCCTGATTTTTTGCTGACGGATAGCTTGCCTGTTCCGCCATCTTCAGCACTTACAGGTCTACCTACCGACCAGCGTCACAATCACAGGACGAGAAAAAAAAAAAAAAAAAATTGAAAAACCGTATTACCCGAATGAAGAAAAACTTAGGAAGGAACTGGCATCAAGAGGAACGTCGAATGTCCTGTAGTATATTCAAAAAGTGATTTTAATACAGCTTTTTCCAACCTGCCATGCGCCGCCGCCGATGACGGTAGTCGCGCGGGAAATTTAATTTTGTTTTGTGCTACTTCGTGCTTCGTGGTGCTACCTCTCGCAAAATCACCTCTGGGATTGCTTGTTTGTCATGGCACAAGAAAGGCGGTCTCTGTATCTGAATCCTGGTCCTACACGATTGAGAGAAGGGAAAGATCGGCTATGATTTGCTCGGGGGTGAGCGTTTGAGATGTGCCATTGAGAAATACGAGTCGAAAAGTGATTTTGGCCAGGTTTAATGCGTTATACTTTGCCATAACTTTATATGTTTTTAATTTTCAGGATTGGAAATTTTGGCCAATTTTTCCGACGCTGTGAAAAAAAAAAAAGAAAAAGCAAGCGGAAAGAAACCGATTTTCCCTCAATTTTCGTTATTATTATAATTATTATTGTTGTTTTGTTGTTGTTTGTTTTTGTTTCTTTTTCTTCCCCGCATCTCTGGGTACGAACATGTATCGGTATTGCGCTATTGCCTTTGTCATTACACTGATTCTGCTAGAGAACAACCGTAGAGAAAAGCAAAGACCTTTGTTGTGTAGTCGTGGTTGTGTATGGCGTCAGAAGCATGCCACATGGCCTCAAACACTACAAGCGTGGTGATGGTGAACAAATATCGAATTGCTAGAGCTGAAGCATGGTTGCTGTTTGCCGAGCTTTCGATGAACAAGTCAATGAGGGTAGATATTGGTCATCTCGTTGTATGCTATTGTATCGCAAGGGATAACTGCCGAGTACAGTTAGTGCCACCATATGTGTGGCATGGGAAAATCAAACCACTAACATTTTCCATGAATTACGCGGGTGTTCATGTACGTAGCACTGCTGCCGCTGCTTCTGTCAAACGTAGCATTTATCTCATTCTTACTCGTTAATAATATGTTACTCCACACATGCGAACCACACGGTGTACTATTCTTCATGGAAAGTACAACTGTTTTGAGGCTGAAAGAGACGAACACAACACAAGCCTCAACGTGCCTAAGAACATTGTTCATCTTCTCAGGCACCTCGAGTCTAGTCTATGACGAGTCATCTGCTTTCTCGATTTTGTTGTAAAGTACTCGCCACTGGCAGACGGCAGAACAGAACCCACAGAAAGGCGCACGCGAAGAATACCGGTGACGGGAAGCCCAGTGTTGCTGGACCGCTCTTCCGTGGAGGAGCGCCGAATCACTCATAGGAAAATATTTGTTTTCTAATTATCTGTGCCTCCTGGGGATGAGAAACTGTGTCCACTGAAACATCATATGGTATGGATTGAAGTCGGCCCAGGACGCAAACTAACACCCCTGTCTCTCACTCCTTCCTGCTGTCCTCTCTCCACCTGTCCACGTCTGCACGCCGCTCATAGCCACAGTTGCTTCGCGGCGCTAACACGGAATGAAAAAAAAAAAAAAACGTTACTTCAACACGTTTTTGGTGCGCAGTTTTCCTTTAAGAATGTACAAATATGTAGAGTTAGGCTGTGCAAACAAATCGGCAACATTGCTAGTTCGCGTACGTGCACTTCATATTCCTGAAAATCTCTCAAAGAGCTGACCAGCGGCATGGCCAAGCGGTTTAAGCGGTCTCGCTCGTTGGTCGTCCCGCTCGCCAAGGACGTGCTGAAGACTGGGAGGTGGTGGGTTCGAATCCTACCACCGGCTGTGCTGTCTGATGGTTTCCCTGGTTTTTCCGAATACTTTCCAAACGAATGCCGGCACAGTTACCCCATGAAGTCGTCCCAGGACTCATACTAAGCCCCCTGTCCCCCACTCTTTCCTGCTGTCCTCTCTCCATCTGTCGAATCTGTACGCCGCTCATAGCCGCAATTGCTTCGCGGCGCTAACGCGGAATTAAAAAAAAAAATCAAAGACCTGAAGGTCAGCAGGCGATGCTGTTACATGAAATTTTCTACTTGCAACCGAACATAGACCTCACTATCAAGCGGCTCATTGGAAAGCAAACGTACTCAGTTGTTTTGTCTAACCAGACAATTTGAATAGCAGACCGAAATCAGAAGGTATACACCGTTTTCCAGCCAGCCTCACACCCAGCGCTTTTGCAGCCAGCACAAGCCAGAGAAGAGGAAAGCGATACCAGGGAGGAAGCACACGGCACGTGCGCTTCCCGTGTCAAGGTGGCAACCCGTGGCAACGCGGGAGGTTAATATGCGTCCTGGGCCGACTTCATTCGTCTGGAAAGTCTGCTGGAAATCCTCAAATAGCACGACCTCAACACATAACAAACAAACAAACCCGCGCCACCTCCTCCTAGTCTCGGTCTGGAAAGCGATCATCCTAACCACTACGCCACGGGAGCTGGTAGTAGAGTATTCATCTAAGAGATAGCACCGTAGAAATAGCAACCAATTCGTTCGTCATATTTTGATTTTAAATTCTGCGTTAGCGCAGTCAAGCAACTGTGGCTACAGCGGCGTACAGAGACATGGACAGAGGAGCGCAGGAAGAACGCGGACAGCTGGGTTAGCTTTCGTCTTGAGCCGACTTTATGGGGAAGTGTACCGACATCCGTCACGAAAGTCTGCAGGAAAACCGAGGGAAAACAGCCTAAGACAACAAAACCGGTGGTAGGGTTTGAACCTACCACCTCCCCGTCTTCAGCACGACCGTGGTAGGTGTAAACACTAACGAGCGGACGTTTTTGTCCACTCTGATTTTTTTCACAACGTTTCTGCGCATGCTCTGTGACCCTGACGGCGCCGAAGAAGGTTCCCTACATATTCAATAGATGGCGCCAATATGGCGCCGGCTGTGCTTTGGCACGCGCCGATCGTGTTTCGCTGGACAGCCGATAGGATACGTGTGCTAGGAATGTGAAAAAGGTCCATTGGTCATGGCATTTGTGTGCATATGTTCCGGAAACTGCAGCCTCCACTTGCAACACCCCAACCGATTTGTACCTTTTTAATTTGGTGATCGACAACTGATTATGCACTTTTGTGTCTAAGCACGACAAATAGCGTCTGGCTGTGGCTAACATTTGTTGATGCAATGTGGCTATCAGTGAGGTTATTCTTGCGTAATTGGGCGAGCATATGGGCACCAATGGCAGCGAGGTAACCACACAAAAGAAAAAAAAAAAGGAAAAGAAGAAAAAGAAAAAGCACGCGAAGTATTTAGCGTCAAATTAGGCATGCACGGAAAATTTTTTGAAATTTGACTGAATGTGTATGACAAAGACACAAACCAGTGTGTGCCCTGACGTGATGGAAAGGCTTTGTTGGAGGTATTGGTAAGCGCGTATTGGTGAGGAACCGAATCTGGGCTATCACCGCCCTCAGCGTTAAAAACAGCCCCCCAATCTGCGCAAAAATAAATAAACAAGTAAATGAATAGAAAAGAAACCTGGAAGACACACTGAGAGGCCGCCGAGCTCGGGAACATATTTTCCCCTTCCCTCTCGAAGAGTCACGGGGTAGGATCGTCTATGCTCCTGTTGTCCGCCTCGCTTGGCGATTACATTTCGGGGACCTGCGTTTTACCGACGGGACAAAGCAGATACAAATGCATTGTTTTTCGTTCGATTGAGTCGGTACAGTGGCTCTGACGGTTCATTGCTCCGATTACCTGTCGAGTTTGAATATCTCTTCCTTGTACCCGCAAATATTTCCCATACTTCCTTCCCCGCACAAGGCGTTACGCACTTTTAATTAAATGTGATCTTTAGCGAGACAAAGGGGCGCCTTTGCGATTCTTGCAACTCTTGGCCAAGAGCGGATCTCGTAGACCCCTGGTGGTGTCCGGAGGGACAGGATAAGGGGGTCCAGCAGGCATGAGAGGAGGATTTCGCACTTTGGTGTTGCTGTTTTTCTGGGCTTTCTTCTTCTTTCTTTTTTTCCTTTGGCGGCGCGCACGAATAATTCCCATCGTGCAACGCCGTGCCCGCCCATCCCAATGATAGGTTTCTGGAAGTCGGTTGGGGGTCATTTTACGGGCTGCGGCGACATCAAAGGGGATCGTAAAAAATAAACGCCCCGTGCGAGGAGGGCGAGAAGAAATGCGAATAAAATATCTTTATACTTGGAGCGCGATGGAAGAAAAAAACAAAGATGAGAAGGAAAATACTATCCAACGTTAGCGAGAGCTTTTGACGTCGATCGCTGCACTTGGGTTCCTGGTTGAGATGAAAGCCTCACTTCCGCTTTCATTTCTTCGCTTGATGAGAAACACTGTTCGGAGACAACACGGCGATCGGCTAAAAGATGGTTCGAAAATACAATGGTTTCAATTGGTGTAGTAATTATTGCATTTTTCTTTCTTTCCTGGTTTCTCCCACCTGGTTGTGGTACATACTTTTAAGTAACGCAAAGGAAGAAAGAAAAATACAAAACAGAAAATTTATTTGCATGTTACGCATGCAAAAAGAAAAAGCACCGCGGAAAACAAATATGACCTTGTCGGATTTGCAGATACTAATCATCCACTAACGATAAAAACACAACATTGCATCGCGAATTAATAACTGCAGTGAATTTCTACCTCCTGCATTGAGTGATCGCGGAACAACAATATCTAAAGCCTTGGCATTACGTTACAGCGAAGCGTACGCAAATGTTGTGACGGATACAAGTACACAGCCTGCGTGGAACAGCTAGAGAATGAGAGCAGTATTGGAAGAGGGAAGTGCGAATAGCCGCACACAATAGCGAGGACTATATAAAACGAAGAGACGAAACCTGAGGAGCGATCGGAACAGAAAAACCGAGTGACATGGCACACACACACACACACACACACACACACACAAAGAAAGATGCAACGCAGTTTCCTCAGAGAAAAGATAAGTCTGGAGTAATACCCAATACATTTTGCTACAGGGAATTTGAGTACGAACAAGTTGAGTAGTTTGAGGAATGAAATCGTCAGATGTGTCGGAACGCAGTCATAACAGACCAATGTCAACCGTGCTGCATGATGCCTACGGTGGCAGTGTTCAATTAAGAGCTTCGAATGCTACACCGTCCCATACACTTCACAGGTGCAGGAGTAGCAGGCGGACTGCCGTCTCCCCCTCCCATCTAAAAGTGAGCCCGTCCTGAAGTCCTCATTGGCCACCTTCGCTTACTTGCTCCCTTGCTCCTTACCCTCTTGGGCTGTACTGCTTGTGCTTCTCCGGCGAGGTAGCTTTGTGGGTTTTTTTTCATTGAGCTGCACCGTAAAATAACTGTTCAGGATGGCGGTGTGTTGTTTCTCCGGCAACTGTTTTTGTTGATTTGCCATGATGTGCGTGTTTATGTGATTTCCGGTGTACTACATCATGGGTAAAGTCCAGAGCAAGCAAGGTAAACCAGCTATTTTCTTCCTCATTTGAGTGTGGGCCTCTATCCCATCTTCTGTGTATGTGAAGGTTTCACAGAGGAAGCGTTTTCAAAAAATGTATTTGACTATCTTTTTTTATAGAAATTCGTCTCTAAAATAGCTTAAAGAAACTGTTTACTTCCTACATCTCAACCCGTCGCTTTCATCTCCATCTGCGGAATGATGGGATGAGGAAAACAATGCGTCTTTGAATGTGTTGTGATAAGTTACGCTATTGAAATAATGGATGAGCAATGCTTCTCCGGAAAAATGAAAGACCTATGATCATAATTGCTGAGACATCAGGCAGTAGGATAGGTGCGATACGGAACCCTTATGTAAAAATGATTCAAGACGAATATGGTTTATCTATATGGTCTCCGCGGTTCCCGTGATGCATGGACCTTAAATGAAAATGTATCGACGTGTTCCTGTTTGCGCCCTGTTTTGATGCTGAATGAGCGGCTGCATTATCGTTGTTTGTCTCTGTCTATTTTCTTCCCGTACGACAGCGTGAGGATCGCATTTGCCAATGTTATTATTTACCAAGCTTCTTGCTGTGGTTATTGGCAAAAAAAGATTTTCAGCGCTCCTACAACTTCGCGCTGTATTTTCGTTGGAGATAACAATGTGTTAGCTATATGAGCACGTCGGCCGTAAATGATGCAGGTATTTATGACCGTTTTTTGTGGTGCTCGAAGTAGAACAGGTCCCTTCTGATGCGATGGTTAACAGTATCACCAAGCGGAGCTTGTTTACATACAGGTCGGCACTACTCTAGAAATGTATTTACGGCTTTGTCGCACCATATCACATCAACATCATTAGGGATCAAGACCATAATCCATCATCAGATAGCAACGTCATTGGACATCAACGTCATACCCATCTTTGATGTCAACATAAGTTACATTTCCGCGTTTGCGGCAATTCATTTTCGTACGAAGTTGTGCGAGACTGCTTATGACATCCATAGTGGTTTCGGACCATTTCGCTAAATGTCCGACATTTTCGGCTTTTAACATCAAGGGGATACGGGTGTTTATGAATATATCGCTCAAAATGTATGTCGTGCCTTTCCAGGCAAAATCTCATAGCTGCACGCAGAGCGGGTACTGCGTCACTCTGGGCAACGTATAATTATCCATAGAATGTATCATTAGGGCAGAAAAAGAGAGAGGCCCAAAATTTCAGCCGCGACCTTTCGATTGAGTCTTCCACTCCAAAGTTAAGTAACTAGTGTAATGTAAAGCTTCCAATAGTATCTCGACGGGTTTTGTCCACAAGTGACTGCAAACAACGCCGATGAAGGCTGCAAACATAGGCTCGCTGCCTTTGTCTGGTTCCGAACAGAGCGTGATGAACAGCTGTATTTCTTTTTCTTTTTTTCGTTGTCGCGTTTCGCAAAAGCACACGGTCCTAAAAGACTGTTTCGATAGCGTGTGGTAATCAACGCAGTCCAAGCATAGAACGTCCAAAACTCAAGCGCCATCTGTCCCAGAACGTTTGCGGTCTCAGCAGAACGCCACTGACCCCCACCATTGCGAGACGACAATAGCCGCATAACTTAGGCACAAAGAGAGACACTTCAATGCAAATGTTACGCGACCCGCTGCACTCGCTGAAGTCGACATCGGTCAGCAACCGACGCCAGGCAACGTCAGAAATCGTACGCCATACCCTTCCCCCGACGCTGTGACATTTGCGAGCTTACAGCACCACCCTTCTCCCTCATCTCGTCAGCTGAGCTGAAAACCGTGCACACGGTAGACGAGATGTAAAATAAAAAAAATAAGCTTCCCTGAGTTGTTTGAATTCGTTAATTTCTGGGCGTTTGAGGCTTTTACGTGTCTGTGTCGTCCCTAATTGTGGTCTGCCTTGGCCAATTCTCGTTGTCTATGAGGAGTTGCCACCTTTCAAATCAGTGCCTAAAACCGACACCATAGCTAGCCTATCATCGGGCATCAATATCAGTACCTGTCATGAACACCAACATCATAACCATCACATCATGTTCCATAACTCTACATCAACACATCATCAGACCAGATTGATGTCCATGCATGATGCCATTACGATTGATTCTGACTGTATTGATGACGCTAAAGTGGGGCTCACTTCGTCGTATACTTTTTGCAGTCAGTGGTTAGGTTATGGGGGGAGGGGGATATGTAAAAAGGTTGGCAATGAAAAATAAAATTAGGACCTGCTATGCTCTGCATTCATAGTACTGCGCTACTGCGAGTGCTGAGAAGGTTCGATAGTGTGACCATACATCTGCACGTGCTTGTTTTTTTGTTTTTTTTTTATTAAAGTCGACCCAGTTGGCACGGATGCGGTGACAAATTTATCGTGAAAACATCTTGTGCAATTCAGGCTGTATGCTGCCCATGCAGTGTTTGATACATGTATTGCTGGAGTGTACATCTTGAACGGACGAAGATAACAATGGCTCTGACACGAAAAGCGCAGAATGACTGAATGAATGAATGAAGGAACTAATTATGAGTGATCTGTCACTGGTATTCGACAGGGCCGGCGCCTAATTTGTGCTCCGGAGAGACAGACGCCAATCTTGCAGCCTGTTTGCGCTCTGTCGGCTATTTTGGCGCCCCCCTCTTGCGTTCCCTATACTGTTGGACGGAGAGGGGGGGGGGGGTGCCTAGAACCCCCAATCTCCTAACTATAAAAGCAGGCATTGGAGTCAGTGATCTTTTAGTCAACTTCGTTGTGTGCAATGGACAGGGAGCCAGAAGGAAAGCCTGGAAGTAATTATCGCAACAATTATGTTTTTACATTTCAGGTACAGGTTTTCAGTTTTTTTTTTTTTTTTTTGTGGTTATTGTTGCTCAGCTTGCCATGTTGGTATTCCCTCCGTGAGAGGGTATAGCAGTTCCCGAGAAGGATTTTTTGTGTGCACAGGGTTCGTTGTGGTTCAGATTAATCGTTACACCAACAAACATGGGTGAGGGGAAGCCTATAGAACATGTGTATGCAGTGTGCCTTTTTCCGCAAGCCGGGCGGAGAGACGACAAAAGAAGCTGCTCACACCCAATGATGTCATGTTTACTTCAGGTGACTGCATTGTTGTGAACGCACATTTCAACCCAGTCTGCCAGCTGGATGATGACCTTCAAGGGCAGAAACCACAGGCACAAAAGTTTGCATGTTCGGTAAGTGTGATATTCCGATCTGGCTCCCAAAGGGATTAGGGATGTATTGGATCGTGCGTGACACCTCTTTGAACTGGAAGTGAAAGTAAATTGAACAATCCAAGTTTGCGTTGTTCAGTTGCACTTTATTGCGGTCAGTTCTAAACATCCAGTATAATGGCATATGATAATGTGTTATCTTCTTTGGGGCAGATGTTTTGATGTGTCAGAATGGAATGGAACGGTGGCTTTGATGCGGAAAAGGGTCGCTATCTCATGCACCTGAAGACATGGAGATGGTAAAACCCGTGAAAACACACGGTGTACGCGATTTTGTAAATATATATAAGTCCAATACTGCGTATCAGAAAATTAAGGAGCTTGGCTATACACTCCTAAAAAGAGAACTTCACCGCATAACATGCCTCCCCCCCCTCCGTCGGAACGGCTCTGTGCTCCAATAGCCAACCATCATCCCGAATGACATCGTTCTCTCTTGCAGTTATGTTAGTTGTCACAAAACAGGCATAGTTGCTTCGCGGCGCTAACACACACACAAAGGGCATGTCATTTGGGATGAGGCTATATGTTATATGAGCTGTTATGTTTACTATAGGAGCGTGTTATGCGTGGAAGTTTTAAGAGTACTCGAGACCATATAAACATGATTAGTTTGGTGTGCAGGACGGAACCAGGATTTCTCTGAGGGGGCCTGGGGGGAGGGGGGGGGGGGGTCATCTGCCTTGGACAGCATCGTATGCTACACTACCTAAGGCCAATTGAAACTATATGTAACGACAGAAATTGAGGGGGTCCAGGGCATTCCCCCCCGATGCGCACTGTTCGGGGTACTTATAATCTACTTCCTATAATAGCAAATCATCCTGTGCGTTGCATGAACTGATGTCTGACCACAATTGCGTAGTTCATGTTCCGCGCTGGATGGTTGGCGATTTTTGCTGTTGTTGTGTACAGGCAACTATTACGACTACTAACACTTTGGAAGGCTTACAGGTATCTATCTACCTGTTTAATTGCTTTTCATTTAACATCTGTAAGTTAAGTTGATTAATTTGTGCGCACGTGCAGTCTAAGTAGAGTGCTGTGCCACTAAACATCACTTCTTAGGGAAACATTTAGCAGTAAACGGAAGCAGTAAACAAGATAACAGTTCGGTGAAATCAGAACCACGCAACTACACGTATATATGGTATGCCACCGTCTTTTATGTTCGCTATTGCTTTGGGCACTCAGCGTTTTGAGCTCTGCGGAGCACTCAAAGTTGCTGCAAACCGCGTAATTTTTTAACGTTTCCTTAGCGCCGATGTGTGGCAGAGCTGGGAATCATGCGTTTCACGATTATCACCGGGTGAAGAGCCGTCTAGATTGCCGATAACGGAGGAAACTGCGACGATCTGCGCTGAATGATCCTCAAGGAAAAGCGTTCCCCTTAGCGCTGCATGCAGGTTCCATAATGAGTCTCGAGTATGATCGCTGTGGACCACAACGCCATCCGACGTTTCCATTACCGCGTACGGCTGGGTTGCGTTTTGATTGTTTTACAATGATTCTAAGTTGAGGATAATGCATGGTTCGTCGTGTATAATGGAGAGACGTGGCGAACGCCTGCAGCTCAGAAACTTACCCGTTTCTCCTTTTTTTTTAATTTTAAACCTTTCTCCCGGATTCTGCGGGTTAGAACCCGGCCGAGGACGCCAGCAAATTGGCGGCATGGTACAAATTGCTTAGGCACACTGCGAGCGACATTAAACGCAATGTTACGCGATTAAGCGCACGTTAAATGTAAAGCAAAGTATAGCAGACAGGCAGTTTATGTTGGCGACGTATAGTTGAACAGTTTGTTGCTTGTAAACTCGGAGCAACAAGTTATACATGTGACAGAGCACTCGTAATATTTTTATTAATTCGCTAGCAAAATTGCTGTAAAAGGGGTCGGGGCGACGGCTGGGTGTTTAGGTGATCCATTAAGAACCGCTAGGTAGGCTATATGTACCCGATAATGATTTTCTGCTCCATTTGGGACGATCTGAGGTTGAGATTTTCGCGGCACCTTTAAGGAACTCTCAAGTGGGTGAAATTAATCCACGGAGTCTATATAGGGAGTCGTCGTACCACGCCACCTCAGATGTCGGTGTGTGCGTGTTTGCTCACCTGCGGCCAGGTCTCGCATCAATGACTCGGCCCATTCCTCAGAGGCACGTTCTTCTCTTTTTTCTTTTTTTTAAATTCCGTGTTAGCGCCGTGAAGCAACTGTGGCTACGAGCGGCGCGTATACAGATGTGGACAGATGGAGAGAGGACAGCAGGAAGGAGTAGGGGACAGGGGGGAGGGGCATGTTCGTTGCAGGCCGAGCCGTTGGAGGTTCTTCACTAAGGAACGTTGGAGCCCGTGCAACAACCTACCCACCTGAAGATTGTTGCGTATTTTGTGATCGTGTTTACTCGTTCCATACAGTTACAAATTTTATAGGCTCGCAACGAATTGATATACCGGGACAGTCCGTACCATGACGTCATTGCTGAGGCCGGTCCGTAGTGTATAGTATAGTGTATAGTCCATAGTGTATAGTATATATATATATATATATATATATATATATATACAGCCTTGCGATTGGATGCGCATTCGACGTAAACTTTTCTGAAAATGAGAGCGAGAGAGAGAAGAGAGGAAATAAAACGCGCAAGTGGGAGGACTATTTTCTGCGCTTCACATGCAGAAATTGGCTCTATTGTTGTTTACGTCGGTTTTACGAAATCGTTCACTGTAACCCGTTGTCAAAAAGATACGTGACGCTGCTTTTGTAGTGGCGCAGTATACAGACCTGTCAAGGGACGGGCACTAGCTGGGACGTGATGGCAGAAAAAGCAGCGGTTAATCAAGTTATTCGCTGCATCCATCAGACGCCAGCCGCCATCTATCGGGATATTCGCTGTATACAGCAAATGGCAAGCATTCAGCGTGGCTAATTGCACATGGCGGGCAGAAGTGAAGTGAGCATTAAAGCGATGCGGCGGATGCTATTACCTTTGGGTCAGACAAGCAGATGTATCTTTGTTGCGTAGAATAATTCTCTCTTCGTGAGGGGGCACAGAGCGCGATGGCATGGAGTGGCTGGGTTGCCTGAGGCGGCCGACATCAAAGCGGCGTTGGCCGATAATTCCCCGCAGAAGTGTGACAAACGTTCAAAGGGAACCGCCAAGGATCCTGTTTGTGCCGCCGCCGCCGCCCCTCCTTCTCTCTCTGCCTTGCGGCTGCTGCCGTTATTTTGGCACAGCGATACATTCGAAAGAAACCAACGAAAAATCGACGCTGCACGTTCCGATCAGGTTGCCCGTGGCGTCGTTACGTTACGCCAGGACGTTTCCGTTCATGAATAGAATGCCGCTTCCACAGGAGTCACATTGGCTCGTACGAGCAACTCTTCACCGTCGCTGGCGTAGCGAGTATAGTTTGCTTCGCAGGTACCGTCTTCCATATCCAAGCACACATCGTGGACCACTGTTTCGAAAAATGATTCTCTCCGGGTAACTCCATCTCACGCGAGAAGGGCGCCATTCCTGTACCAGCTTCCTGCAGCGTTTTTTAAGGAGTTTTGACGAGTATTATTCTAAAAATATCGCTCAACTTATTTTGTCTTTTCACCCAGTACATACGTATATAGCTTAATACATAGATAACGGTCTATAATGCGCAGTTTGTACACTCTGGAAGAGCGGGAACGGAAAAGAGGAGTCACGTGTTGCAGTCGGCGGTGAATGGCCCGGAGCACCAACTCGACAGATTTTCGCTCCGTGACTGATTCCCACCAACCCGAGTCGCTTTGATTGGTTGTGTGTCTCACCGAAATTCCATGTTGTCGCGAGATGCGAACGCTTCGTAAGGATCCCAGCGGCAGCAGGAGATGTTGAACTACGAATCTAACCTCGTCCTCCACTTTCCAAAATAACTGCAGCAGCCAAAACAGAGAGTTTTTAGTCTGGCCTTACGAAGTAATTTTATATTACTGGTAATGATTGGGGTAATGGTCCCTGCAATCCGTACGATGACGTCATTGCTGAGGCCGGTCCGCGGGAGAGTGCACGTTTGTAAACATGCCAGATGCTAATGGTAAATATACCATTACCATCTCGCAATGGTAATGATTGCCAATGATGAAATTGGACTGAACCAATTGAACCAACTGAACTTTGCCAATGACCTTGATAAGTTACGTGCACAATCGTACTAGTGAGGAGATATGTGAAAGGGCATTCAGTTTTGAAGAATGTATGGTGTCCAGGATGTGCTATATTATATATGCAGGACGTATGTGTCATGAACCTGCTGTGTCATTTTGTTTTGAAAGCGCTCAGGTTGTCTGCCGGTACTTGCTGGGCGTCCAGGCAAAGTCCCTTTGTCTTTAACTCGTCTGCAAAGCCGCCGGTCGTCGCAAACCAGTCCGGAAAACAAAAGAAGGGAGTTTGTTTTTCCGCCGTTTCGTTGCGCCAAGGTCACACGGACGGCCTTAATCTCTGGAGCGGCAACTTCAAAGCGAACGTCATACTTTCCCGACACTTGTTGCTCGAGAGGGAGCACGTTTATCAGCTTTTGAGGAGCGTCGCTGATTTAGTCAGCTAGTGGCCAGTCGCCGCCGTCATGCGGCTCAAACGTGGCTGGTCCTTGTTCTGTGACCGCTGCATGGCATCGCTTTGCTTCTGGCGACACAACTCCCGTGGCGAGAAGAAGGTAGGCGGCCCTTTCTCATTTGGAGGGCTTCAAGATTAAACACACTGTCCCATTACCAACCGACTTCCATACGTCCGTCCGTTCAGTAATTCCAGCGGATATTCGTCTATAGTCTATTGGTACAATGAAAAATGGTAGCTTCCAGGAATGCGTTGCACGTGTAAGCATTCTCGTAGTGTCGAAGGACATCGATCAGCGGGGTTTCGTCAGAACATTCTCCGTGCGTGGTCTCGGCATTCTTTTTCTTTCCCTCGAAGACAGCCTGTCGTACGTTTTTTGATCTGTGACTTGTACAACTTCGGAGTCTGCAATGTTCAGTCATGGGAATTAAGTGGCTTACAATTAAGTGACGATGTAGTTGAATTTTTAATCACTTTTAACAATCGATAGTCATACATAATAAGAAGCGCTGACGAGCGTCATAGTGAAGCTATACGAGGGTGATTCAAATGAAACGCGCAAATGAATTTGTACTAAGCGTATGTTACGTGTAGGTGAAATTACGTGCGTCTAGTTTTCAATATAATAATCCCCATGTCAATGCACTTGCGTCAACGGTGCACAAAAGCGTGGATGCCGTGTGAAAAACAATAAAAATAAGTGGTATTTCGGACGTGTGTGCAACCATACTTTGTACTACCATGGTGCTCTTTTGACAGCTCCAAAAATGTGAAAATGTGAAGGTGCTAGCTCGGCGGCATAATCATGCTGGGTGTGCAACTGTCCTATATACGAGCGGCGTGAAGGCGTGCGTTGTCGTCTTGAAGCAAAACATCCGGCGAAATGGAGGTTTCAAGTGAGCACGTAAGAGCTCACAATGTAGGTTTCCGCTGGTGGCTGTGATACCTTTCTCCATGTACAAGTATGGGACACTGATGATCACAAAACGAAGTGAGCATCCCTTTTACAACCGACTGTTGTATCTGAAATGCGTCCCTGACTTCGGCGACGTGGAGTGCCGCAGCTCCTTGCTTGACCGCTTTGACTCTGGTCTGTAATGGAGGACCCAGCTGTCATCCCCGGTCCAGATACGAGTCGAAATGCCCTCTCCTTCGATCAGTTCCTGACAGGCGTGCGCTCGCCGTTCTCGTATAGTTTGGGTGCCATATTGGAGGGTATACCCATCTTGCGGACACATTCCGATCGTTGAGCTCCTAATGGATGATGTGGTAGGCCGAGCCTGCGCTCATTTGAAGCATGTCGGCCATTTCTGCCACCGTGACACGCCGGTTCGCACCAAGAAGAACCGGAGTGACTTATGACTAATGACTCAGTGCACCTGTCCCGGACGGGGAACGTCCTCCCTACAACTCTTACCATTCTTGAACTTAATTGTTAGACCACTCGTATACTTGCCTCGAAGACATGCCTAACGAACCGTATATAGGCAGCTTTGTCATCCGACGGTAAATTTCTACCTGTTTAACATCGTCCACGGTAAGAAACCTGATGACAGAATGTTGCTCTTGTTTCTTGTACATATCCAAACAAGCGGCCATTTTTAATAGTTTTGTCACGCTGCTTTCTGCGGTTTTCACTTGAATTACCTACGTAGTGCAGATTGCGCTGTACCCAGTACCGGCGACTACTTTTCCCCTCCGGAGAGACAAATGGGAAATTCGCCCCCCCCCCCTCGCATGCATTTTTATGTATTATAGACCACTTTCGTCTTCGTGGCATGCCTCACTTTTGAAAGAGAGAGAGAGAGAGAGAGAACTAGTCCTCGATGCGCCCCCGAGGCCGACTTCACGTTTACCTCCATCCATACACGTAGCAATTGCAATGTTGCACCTTATTTGTGATATTATTAGTAAATGCGTTATTGTTGGTTTTGAGTCCGTCTTGTCCGCTTCGTGCGAGTTCGTCACCCCGTTCTTCTCTCCCCAGACTCAAGGATCGATATGCTGCGATCTGCAATGACGTTTTCGCGCCGAGGCTGGGAGGTGACGAGGGTTCGAATCCCCGCACCGGCTGTGCTGTCTGGGGTTTTCGGGCAGACTTTCTAGACGAATGACGGCAGAGTTCCCCCTGAAGTCGCCCCAGGACGCATAATAACCCCCCATGTACCCCACTCCTTCCTGTTGTCCTCTTTCCATCTGTCCACGTCTGTACGCCGCTCATAACCACAGTTGCTTCGCGGCGCTAACACATAGTTTAAAAAAAATGACGTTTTCGACCAGTTGATTCATCCTTGAGAAGATGACACACTCCAAATGTTGAACCTTCGAACATGTATCCATGATAGCGAAACCCCGAGACGAGAGACAAGGAGGGACATACACACACAACGTCCCTCCTCTCCGGGTTTCGCTATCATGGATACTTATCACCGGCTCGCTTGCTACTTAACCATCCTTTGAAATATGTGGCGTTCTCATATTCATCCGAACCGAGTATGTCGGGGAACAAGAAGTTCTACGAAACAGACAAAAAAAGCTCAGGGTTCGATGCTGTCTGAGAGAGTATATAGCTTCTTTCTTTTCGCCGCCTAATCTGCCCAGAACATTCAGCAGAAGTCGGGTGGGGCTGTTCTCCGATTATTGGACGTGCACCTTGGGGAGGACAACACAAGTCGAGTGCCGCCATTCAGTTGAAAGTCAGGCGGCAATTCTTGGACGACATCGTAACAATGAACGTTCGACGGGGTCGTCCGCTTGGCTAATCCCCCTGCCGGCCGGTTGTTTCTGGCAGGAGCAGGGCGATCATTATGCTACGGTCCCTTCTCCAGCGTCTTACCAAAGGGGCTCCACATCAAAGAAGCGCCGCCAACATGTGCCCCGAGCGGCGAAGATCGCTGCCGGCTTTTCTCTGTCTTCTCTGCGTCCCCCCCTCCATCTCTGCTTCGCGCGGCGGAGGCTCGCTTGCTCGTCCGACTAAAAGGCCGCCCTTGCTGCTTCCCAAGTGCTTCTCCTTCTTCTTTTCCTGGAGTCGCAGGCCCCCGGCGGGAGAGTCACCGCGTCGCGAACCTTCGGGCGTTGACGGCGCGTGCTGCCTGCCGGGGCCCACAACATTACTGCTGCTTCCACAAGCACAGACGAGCGACACGCAGTCGGATTCAGTGATTTCGAAACGCTTCGCTAAGATATCTGAGTATCCGAACTGGCTCGAATATAGCACAAATTCTTCTGTGAATGGGCTTTGGGTGATTGTTAGTGGGCTGTTTCGAAGTTGCCTGATGGAACCCTTTCGTATGATGTAGCTGAAGGACATTCAATTGAGTTGGGCTGGAGCAGAAGTGTCGTTCGAAATAATCATTTTATAATTTATTCACCTTACGGCGTCCTCCTCAAATATTTTAATTCGGTTATCGAGGCAGCGAGTGTGAGATACTGGTGATCTCCATTATTATTTACGACCTACAGCAACCGGAATTATCCCTGGTGCGCAAAAGAAATAACGGATCAGTTACAGTTTTGACATTCATTGCACACTATTTACGCCCAACTCGTTATTGGACGTCTCAGAATACCAAAGAAATAACTGTTCAACTGCAGGTTTTTTTACTCACTTTTGCATGCGCAACAGAAAACCAGGGCCGATAACCCACGATGAGCATAATTATGTGCAGTGTGCACTTCATAAAACCAATGTCGTAACCCATTACCACTCATTTAGCCGCCAAACTGGGCAAGGACCTGTAAATTCTGCAGGCACATGCTTATTATAACCGTGATGTGGTTCATTGTGCACCACTATCGGTTCGTATGAGGAATTTTTATTTCGATGCTTTTATTTTTCGAGACCAGTACCTTCACAACAAACACACCAATTTTCACGAGCTGCATGAATTGCATAAATGACTATTGCACATCCCAACACCAAAGTTACGGCAACAAAAAATAAGTAGGTGCAATAGTTCTCGCTTTCGCCCTGTTCGCCCTCCCCCCTACAGAATAGTGGTTCAGCCCGCGTAGAGGCGCGCATGCGTGAAGGGGGTCTTTCCCTCTCTCAGCCCTTTTAGCTGTTGGAGGTTGCGGGATGGCATGGTGATGTTTATGTCCAAATTGTCCATGCTTGTGGTAGTGGCAGCCGTCGATGTAGCGTGCTTTCCGTGCACTTCACAGCATATCGCCACGCAACAAGCATGTCTTGCTTGTTGAGAAAAATGCCTCGGTTTACAGGGGGTCTGTCATCTGCATTTGGAAAAGGTGACCGGTCAACCTCAAAATGTCCACTGGTGAGTAACGCGTGGTGTTGCAGCGTCGCATGGATAGTCGATGTCGAATGTATTATTCAGTAGCATTGTGGACTGTGGGCTTCATGGCAAAACTTTGCAGAGATCAGTGACATATGCATTCAGAGTGCTCCTACAGAAGAGTTCCTGGTTTGAAGTTTGTCTTTGCGGTTTTCCTAGAAAGGAAAGATGGACATAGTATGCATTAGCATTTTCAAGTATTGCCCTCCTCCGCGAACTCCGAGTTGGGGAAGCGAAACTTAGAGAATGCGTGACGCCAAAACTTGAAACGTGCGGACAGGATGGACAGACTCCTCACGTTATGCATGGAATGACATGATCTAATACAATGTACCAAACGCTGCGCACTCAAGTGATACTTATACGGTGTCTGGTTTTGCTTTCAAATGTGAGCGATATACAGCATATTTGCTATGAAACGTTAGTCGTTTTCATGTAGCGTGAGTTGTTTATGTACCCTGCGATGGTTGGACGCCACAGGCAGACACTGTTTGTTCACGAAAATGGGCATTGGAACGTCAGTCTGGAATACTTGCCTGACAAAACATTGAATTAAGATTTTCGCTTCTTTGCGGAGTATGGCGGCTTTGACAGCGTTTCTTGCACTGTGCCAACTGGGGCGTAGTCTAACGGAGCACAATACACAAGCTACATCTCGATGCATTTTGTTTTGCAATCTCAAACACGGCAAAGGAAAGCCCTTATTGATAGCTGATACACGGATGTCACGAGTTTCGACACGTTGTGACACAACATCATTGGGCTTCGTTTCACGGTAACACAGCAAACGACAGCCCCAAAGGACGCGCATAGTATCATATTGTGTCGTCTGCTTTTCGCTTAGTGACATATGCTTGGGTACAGGAAATGCTTTTTGTGTACGGATAAATATGCTGACTAAACTGAGCTCCTTTCCTGTATTACTTTGGATAGCCGTTTAAGAGAAAAACTTCACAGATTACGTCGAAATCGTCACCTTCGGTCTTCGGTTGCTGCGCTGAGAGCGCTTTCAGCAATGTATTGACAAGAAGAATGCAAGTACATACATAAATTTGGTGTGTTGCGGATATATTCGTTGTCACGTTACACGTTACATTACACGTTACACACTTCCCACGCGCATATGTATATATAAAAAAAATGCCGTCTTGCTGCGTACGACCACTCGAGGTATTTAAACAAGACTCGCCACGTATTTTTTTAAATATAGGAAGTTGGTATACAGATGCCTAATGACCGAACGCACATAAAAAACCAAAAACAGCAACAACATACGTGTGCTCCCGCTCCATGTCATCATCACTTCTCCATTTATTGTTGTTATTGTTTCATAAACACATGCGAATGGAGATCAAATTTCAGTGCGTCCACTACAATCATGCGATGGAATTGAACTGTCTCTGAGAGTCTATAGTTGGGGACTTTGGGTAGTCGGTACATAATCAATCAAAAACGCAGCCACGAGACACCAAGACAAAGGTGGAAACAACAAGCACGGACGGGACGAACTGCGACACTGTCTCTGTATCATACATGGTATAGGTAGTCTTGAAAGGAAGCCTAGCCACAGTTGCTTCGCGTCGCTAACACGGAATTAAAAAAAAAGAAGAAAAAAGAAAGGAAGCCAACATTTGTAATGCTCTGGTGTCCAATCTGTGTCCCCCTCAGCAGCCAAATATAGGATATAACGTACTCAAAATATTTATAGACCAATATAACTGGTCATATGAACGGTATTCAGGTATGAGTGATACAGTATCAATTTCATCACGTTTATTTGAATGCCTGGAGCCCTATCGTTTACAGGTGCATGTGCATAACTGTGTTAATAATTTGCTTCTAAAATTACCTCTGTCCCGTTTATTCATTACTTTTTGGGCAAGGGAAGTGGTTGGGGGACGATGCGAGATGTTTGAAACGGCAGAGTTGAACGGCCATGTCACTTACAGCAGATAGGTTTTTGAAATCTACACTTTCTTCAACTTATCTAATCTCTCTCATATATGTAGAAGCGTAGAGACAGAGCTTCGATATCACGATTGATTGAAAGCAACGTCTATATGTATTCTATAAACGAAAACGTGTCAGATGTTTATCGAATTTTATATTCAGATGATACGAAATATTGGCGAGGCTTCCGTAATCCACTTTTCCAACGACGGTAATTCCACCTATAGAATGCGTGAACCAAACCAGCCAGCCAGCCGAACGGTCTGAGTTTCTACCCCTGACGCGTAAAAGTCGTAGATGTTCTCCGGGCTTCCGGCAAATGTCTGGGACAGTCATTGACGCGGTTGCAGTTGGTATACCGTCTTCTGCACGGCGTAAGCCGTCACCGCCCTGCAGTTTCGTATGAATGGGATCCGGAGGATGTCGTTCCCGAGCGCGGGTTCCATGACACCGAGGCATTGAAATGAATGACAGAACGTGTCGCTGTTTCTTTTCGTTTTTCTCGTGTCTGTTTGTTGGGATAGCAGGAGGTCTCCACAAACATAGGAGCACGTTTGGTGCTGAGGCTCGCAGTAATAGAAAGCAAGAGGAAGAAAAGGGGGAAGCACAAAGAAGTGGTATAAACGGGAGCCTTGGTGCGGTTGTGGCCGCCGACGCCAGTGGTCGGCTCAGATGAAAGGAGCATCCCCCCTACCCTACCCGACGCTTTTCTCTCCTTTTTGATTTGTTTCTTTGTACGCGGCTTCATTCTCTCTTTCTCATTTTCTTTTTGCCCCCTACCCTTTTGTGTGTCCGAGCTTTTGGCTCCCAGCGAAGCTTGTTCCCTTTTATGACACAAAGCTGCGTAATTGCAGGTGAGGAGGGAACAGTTTGTAGTCTACCTATATTATCCCTTTCCTCCTTGTGCTTTTACTTCTTTTTCCCTCAATGCACTGGGAGAGCTTTAATTTTGTCGGTGCCTCGCAAATTTCGCCACCCGGCAGCCATAAATGAGGGGCAGGATGATGAGGCAATGCTATGCACGTTTCGCTCGGAAGGTAGTGCCCTGGACAACATCGTTCGTGTTGGCAGGGCGCACGCGGCTTTTCACTCATTAGTATAGGTGAGCGAGGGTAGGAATTCAGTGTCGCTGCGACCGCGGGTAGTGTGGGTATTCCTGCATCACCCGCCGCGGGTTGCGGTTGCTGCCTTGCGGGTGCCACATCTGCGGGTTTCGATGCGGGTACGAATTTACTAACACAGAGCCTCAGTACGGAGACTGATGTTCTTCTGTGTGAACAAGAAGAACAGCCTATGTTCGAAATATCGGTCGGCTCTCGTCCTGACGCTCTTCCCAAGGGGCACTGAGCTGTGACCCCCCAAAATTTTTTTCGTTTTTCGCTGCGCAGTGTTCTGCAATGAATAAACTGAGCTCCTGCGAAAAAAAAAAAAAAAAAAAACGACGAGCGCAGGTAACCTACAGAGCAAGCGCGAGGCCTCTGTTCCGCACCACCTTTCAAAAACCCTCTCCTCGTGAAAAGAGCGCGTCGCAGAACAAGAGAACGTCGTGACGTAACGTGGTCCCCGGCTCGAGAAAGGGCCAAAGGGAAAAGAGAAAGGGTGCTTTCTCCGACTGTTTTTGTAAATTCAATTGCGCAGCCATAATACACCGCAGAGCGAAAACATTTTGCATGGTACCGCCCCGTGGACAGCTTGACAGATGAGGCATGGTTTCGAGCCACGTTAAATGTCACCTGATTGCTCCTTTAACACTTGCATTTTCTAGTTTCATGTGTTTCGGGCATGAGGGGATGGGGTTTTTACTTCAGGAGCTGTAAAACGGGGTAAAATCGGGCGCAGTTGAATATAGAATTAAAAAAGAAGCACTTCTCGCATTTCAAATGAATACGAGGTGCAGAAGGGCGCAGTGCTTAGCATTATCCACCCCTATGGGTGGCTGAATTTGCACTTTGGCAAGCTCGTTTTCACGGTTTTTCAGGTTTTACCGCAAGTGACAATGATCGAAATTGGTAGTAAAAATGGGACCTACCGTGTTTACCTCTAGGCACCATGCAAGTTTCTCAGTACTTTAGCAGGGCTATAAAGAATGCGTCAATAAATCGGGAATTGTCAAACTTGCATAAATACAACAAATCAAGATGAATGCCTACTTGCGAATAATATATAGTATGGAACGAGCAGTTCAGCCACTGCTGGTATTGAGGAATACTGTATCACGTGGGAGGCATATTTAGAGGGACTGATAAACACAATTAACACCAATGAAGTTTTAGTTACCAGCCTGGACTACTGGTTATTTTAATTACGCAGCAATTGAACATCGAAGATTGGTGACAAAATTTAAGACTGTTTTATCTTTCACAGGAACTTTCACTCTCACTTTGTGATGATGCAAATTGCAAGCCAAATGCAAGTTTCCAGGATGAAAAGTATCCACTGCATGGTGAGTTTCGGCATTACCAAATGGAAATTAATAACAAGTCGCCTTAAGTTGTCACGCAGTGTCTGACTGTGGTTTGACTGTGCAGAAAGGAATGTAAGGAGTGCTTTGCATAAACACATATCTCCCTTCACAATTTTTCTTTGTCCTTGCGATGAATTTTTTCAACTTAACTTTAGTGCCTTATCTGTAAGTTTATTCGTAAGATTCCTAATTGTACCCAATTTTAAACAATGCAATGCCATTCCAAGTTTCTTGGCACCAACATAGGCATTTTATACAACTTTTGTTGATGAGCTTTGTTAATAAAGGTAGCTAGAGGTTTTGTTGTAGAGAAACACTACTTCATATATGCAATTACCATTTTTGATTAACTACTGGTATAAAGACCAAGAAGATTCCTTTCAAAATTGCGTACTTATGGCAGTGTAGTTCTGGTTCGCCTGCAGTGTTATGTGCTTATACAGGGTGCATCACGTAAGACTGACCATTTTCATAAATTCATGATTTGTTTTTCTTTCAGAAAAGTCATTGAATTTATCTATTCCCGATGGGGCCTACTCAAAGATGGTGGTGTATCAGTAATTAGTGCAACCCTTAATTAGCTTTCATAATTAATCATCCTAATGATTGAAAACAGGTTAACGGCTTAATTGCAAAGCTGTAGAGCACAACCCTGAGGAGTCTAACCCACAAGAATCGAGACCGCAACGCTTTTCTGTGCTCTAGTAAAAAAGATGCGGAAATCCACAGTTTTCGAGCATACCATGGGAGTGTCAGCTGCTTTTTCCTATCTCTCTCTTGCTGTCACCTTTTCTCATGACATCAGGCTGTTCCCCAAAGCATGGAGCACCCCGCTTTGACCCCCAGAATGGATGTGAGGAGGAATACTGATGGCGTTTCTAAACCAACGTTATCGCTAAAATGCCGCCAGCAAGCTGATTGGAAAGCTTTAATGTTCCCTCCATTATCTGGTTTGACCTGCTCAACACGCTTTAAGACATAGTTCGCGATTTCATCTGATAATGTCACGCAATAAAACTGCCAACCCGTAACTTCCAAAAACCACGCAGATAACATAAATAAAATCACTAATTCCGCACCTCGATAAGTTTGGTACGTTCTTCCACGTTAAAAAAAAAAAGAAAATAAAAAATAGCGGTATCAACAAGGGCACTAGGAAGCGTGGAGGTGCACCATGCTTTGAGGAACCGCCTGATGTCAGTTGAGAAAGGGCGACAGCAAGAGTGGGGTTGGAAAAAGCGGTCGAAACTCCTGTGGAATGCTAGAAAATTGCGGATTTTCGCATCTTTTTCACTCGAGCACAGAAAAGCACTACGGTTTAGATTCTTGCGGGTTAGACTCCTTAGGGTTGTGCTCTACAACTTTGCAATTAAGCCATTAACCTATTTTCACTAATTATTACAATTAATTATGAAAGCTAATTAATGGCTGCACTAATTAATGATGCACCACCTCCTTTGAGTAGGCCCCATCGGGAATTGATATATTCAACAACTTTTCCGAAAGAAGAACGAATTGCGAATTTAAGAAAATTCTGGTCAGACTTACGTGATGGACCCTGTATATCTCCTGTGATCTGTGTTTTAGAAGAACATTTTGTGATGAAGGTTGCGATAACTGTATGCTCTGTAAATGTAACAAGTGACTTGTGTTCTACTGCCTTGTATCGATATGATTAATTATTTTATAACTTGGTTGTATGTCAGTAGCACTTGCATCGCTACTATTAATGTTTACTCACTTTTCCTTCAGAGGAAGATGGCAGCATAGGCAGCACAGAGAAGACCACATCACCTTCTGCAACAGAGGAGGAGGAACAGCCAGAAAAAGCGGAGGAGGAGAAAAGTGAAAAGGAGGAGAAAGAGAGTAGCAGAATACCTGTGAGTAAAAAAATAGTAACCTTTAAATAAAGTCATTTGCTTACACTTTCTTGAAAGTAAATATGACCCCCGTTAACCTGACATGCTTGCTTTATGACCGTTTTTCTTGGGAACCGTTTTGCCGCCATGTAAATCCACCTCGTTAGTATGACAATTCACTTATCTGACAATGACCAGGATTTGTGTCACGAGTAGGGTCAAACACACGTATTATCCTCTCGTTATTATGACCGCGGCACTTCACACTCTGACTAGCCCCAAGGAGAGGCTACCACGTACCCAGGCAGAGGGCAACACATGTTAAAGTAGGCCGACAAGGTTTGGGATGACTCCTGATGTTGTTGACCTCAGTATTACACATAGCGCTTTTCGACCAGCCAAAGCGCTGAAGTGCTCAAAAAGGCAGCGACCACAGGACCAGGTCACACAGTGCTGCTGACGCACACAGTGCTTTCCGAGAGAGTCATATTGGGTCTGCCCTGGGGTCGCCCGATAACGCTGCGGATGGGGTCCTGATGGTGAGCTGAGTGGGCCTCCACAAGTCACTGCGAAGGAGGCAAGCGAGGCACTAAAAGTTGCGCTGTTAGCCTTTAAGCAATAGAAGGACATTGATAATGAGTGCACAATTGATGGTGCTATTGTCCATTTAGGAAACCTGATTACTGATAATTGCTCCAAGTATAGACATTGGCAACAGACTTTTTCAGAAAATAAATAATCATAACTACGTAGGCTTTTGTTCTGCGTAGTGGTCTGCCTGGAGTGTGCGTTTCTCGTTAGTATGACAATTCGCGTTGTGACCAAAATCCACGGGAACGGCGGTGGTCATATTAACGAGGGTTCACTGTATTCTTATCCTTAGCTACAAAGTATAAATTGCAAAAACTGCAGGCTACATAGATGGAAAATTTGTGATAGGAATGAAATTTCTTTGTCATACCTAACAAGATGATCTGTGTGATTCCCTAAGATAAAGATATATATTTCTCAAAATTGCTATGGTGTAGCGTAGTAGTTTATGACCTGAGCCCTTCCATTTAATGGGTGAGAATTCTTTCATAACATATTGCTCCTTTCTATGCAGAAGCTCTCTTGTAATATGTCTTTGGAAGATGAAGAGAAACAAGAATTCTGTTTCACCCTCTATGATTTCAATGGCCATGGGAAGGTCACAAAAGATGTAAGTATGTCATACCACAGTTTTGATCTTTTGTTTTCATTTTTCATTGTTCTGTTTGTGATTAACAATAAGTTCTTAATGTAAACAATGAGAATTTGCTAATGCGAGCTTCATCCAAGGACAACAGAAACACATAAAACAATGAAATTAAAATAACTCAGGAAAAAGGAGAAAGGTGCGCATGCAAGTACTCTGCACCTTTTTCCTGAGTTTCTTCAATTTTGCAGATTTCTATTTAGTTTTCCTTATGACATGCCAACATTGCTTTTCATTTTACCTCATGTACTGTTTTGTAACTTTGTTACCTTTCTACTTCAGGACGTGGTTGGTCTTGTGCGATCAATCTACGATGCGCTTGGGAAAAAAAGTTTACCAAAATCCGGAAGTCGAACCATCAAAGTTCGCTTGGCTATCAGTCCCGACGATGGATGCGAAGACAAGAGAGATGTTGCAGAAGGTGAACCTTTGCATCTTCATTCTGAAAGGAGAGCATCGTCTGAATCCTCCAGAAACAACAGCATGACGACAGCATCTACACTGCTCACAGACAGTGTTACGGTTGCCTCTAAGAAACATGAGTCTCGTTCATCTGCAACTAATCGGAAGGTAGCACCACATGTAAGCAACAGCCTTCGAACTTCTACAGCAACTTCTTTTCTTGCTCCGCTTCTTCTTCTTCTTGTTTTTTGTTATTCTCTTTACTACACATCGCACATTGTGTATTGTCCGCATTGCACCATTGCCCTCACTACTAACCTTTGAGGACCACACTTACAATGTCTCTAAATGAGCTAGGCTCTTGCCCTCTCACTATGACAAAATTACACAGTCAAACCCAGCCCACCAATGCTCTGCCCTAAAAGCACTACTGACCTGACAATGCAGGACTTACGATGAGACTCATCATTATATTTTCGCCAACATACGGCGAGTAATGGGATAGAGTATCGCCTGTAGTGATGAAACATCCCAATGATCATCATCATCAAAACAGAGTTCTTGTTTGTCCATGCCCTTAGATCTTAATTTTGTCTGTGTTCAGAGGATGTTTCATGTCATATCAGTTTTTATCTAATTTAGTCTGTATCGTCCAATACATGCACAAACATTTATACGTGTCACGTTGTAAATGCACACAGAAAAATTGTTGAATTTTTTGCTTGTTTATTGGGCATATCTGATAAGCTCTCTGCCAGTGGTTCTTGTGATTGACTTTCTGCGAGAGATCTGCTATGTGAATTCACAAGAGATCGATGGTGGTCGTGGTACCCAAATTTTAATACTTTCTGTGCAAGTTCATATATGAGATACTTGTTGTTATTGAGACACGTCATTATTAAGGTCCCTGGTTTTCTGCTGCGGCAAATTCAAAATTCCGCGGCACCGACTTGTAAATTCCCCGATTTTCCGCGGCAAAGAGTCAGCGGCTGCTTGAAATGGGAAACACTGTATTTTCTCGTATAATCTGGGAACAAAAAATATTTTATAAACTTACAGATTCAATGCACAGTTGTGGCTAAGCATTACATGATATCTTTTGTTCTCCTCTGACAGCCGTCTGTTGCCTACAATCATTTTATACCTGCTGAAAGATCTCTCAGCATCTACAGAGTTTATAGGAATTGACAAATAATTGCAGTAGACGCTAAATTCGGAGCAAGCACCCCCATTCCGTTCCAAGACCCAATTACCGTATTTACTCGCATAATTTGTGCACTTTTGCTCCCTAAAAAAAGTTGGAAAAGTTGGGGGTGCGCAAGTTGCACGGGAACGTTCGTTTTGATATTAAAACGACGCAAAATTTTAGTATGCCGGTCATATGGGCTCTTGGTAGAGCCGATATCGACATTATCACTGCATTGCGCAAGCGCGAAAGAAGTACCCAAATACCGTGTAACTGCCTACGGTCAGGAGGTAAAATGCCGGCCCACTACCGCTCATATACCGGTGAAATACATGGAGACGCTGCTGGAAGACTCTGCTAGTCGCACTGGACAACCGAAAGCACGTTATGTTCGCCAACTTTGTCATGTTGTGCAGTAAGGTTTGCCATAGCGTGTTTGTCCAGCGTTTCTTTCCGTGTTTTGTAGTACAGGTAACAGTATCATCCATCGCGTCAGTGGACCATCACCTGAAAGTGTGCGCAAATCAAACCAAAGCATCGCAATAAGTTCGGTAGCACTGACGGCGTTGCGAAAAGCAATCGCCACGATCGTTGAAACGCGTGTGTCAGACATCCGCGTGCGAAAACACGTGCACAAATTACGCGATTTTTTGTTTTTGTGTCATTTTTACTGCTAAGCTTGGGGTGCGCAAATTATGCGATGGCGCAAAATATGCAAGTAAATACGCATGCCGAAGGGTCACGTGTAGGGTTGGGATCCCGGGATCCCGACGTCCCGGGATCCCGGGATCCCAGACGATTTCTCGGTCCCGAAATCCCGGGATTTTCTGACCAAAAATCCCGGGATTTCGGGATCTTAAAGCTCCCATTATGGCTTGGCATTGCTGGTGTAATGCAAGAGGTAGCTTGATGAAAACAATGGCTCCGTAGATTCGCTCTTTGAAGCTTTCGTCCGCGAAAAGTAGCCACGGCACAGCAAAAGCTCTCATCCGTTGCGCCGGCGAGGGGCCGGTCAGCGCACGGGGTCCCTCTGTCTTGAACTGGTGGCAACAGTCGCACCGGCGTCCGACTGTCTCGCCGACACAATCCGAGCGTCCGTGTGGTGCCTACATTGCCACTAAATGGTTGAAGCGTGACAATGTCCGCCGTTCGCTTCTTCGAAGTTCCGTCGAAGTGCAGTGACAGTAGCAGTGTATGGTTCTACTACTTACGTGCAGAAGATGGACAATCGGCGAAATGTAAGAGATGCGACAGGGTGTTAAAGACTCTCGGTGCCTCGACGAAAGGTCTCCATACGCATCTGCTGCAACATCATATAAACCTTCGAGTGAGGCCTGCAAACGAAGACGCCACAAAAGGAAGCCTTCCATCGACATCGAAGGTACCCAAATATTCTTCACCAACGCTTGATTCGTTTCTGGCGAGCGCGAGCACTTCGATTGAATATAGGGTAGCACGGATGGCCGCCAAGTGTGGGTTATCGTTTCATGTGATTGCTTCGTCAGAAGACATACGTGATGGCATGCGCGCTCTTGGACTGAAGTTCCCTAAGGATAAAAAAACTGTCCGTCAGTACACAATGAACTTCTACATTCAGATAAAAGATGTGTGCAAGCAGGACCTGAAGAATGAGCTCGAAGCAGGGCGTAAACTTGCCCTGACATTAGACGAATGGACGTCGGTCAGGAACCGTAGATACATGAACATCAATGTTCATACCGCTGGTGCAAAATTCAGGAGCGGTGTTTGCTCTTGGAGTTTGGGACTCGTAAGGATCAGGTGCGCGATGCCGGCAGAACAATGCGTGGACGCCATTCGTAACAGGCTGCTGGATTTCGGCGTCACCCTCGGCACAGATGTCGTCGGCCTTACCACAGACGGAGCGTCGGTAATGGTTAAGGTTGGAAAAATTTTGGAGCCGTTGCAGCACCAATTATGCATGGCGCATGGATTCCATCTAGCAGTCACTGATGCCTTATACGCTTTGCCGGCGAACATGTCTCGCGCGGATGAAGAGGAAAAAAGTAGTAGTTCGGAGTCGGAAACAGACGAAGAACTTGATGGTATGAGTATAATGGATGACGCAGTAGAGGTCCGGTCACCCACTCACAGGGATGATTGCATCCGGGACATCATTAATAACGTCCGTGCGGAGATCATGCGCTTCAAGCGATCTCCGAAAAGCAACGACATCTTGCAAGCTCACATCACTCAAGATCATGGCAAGGAACAGGTGTTAGTTTTGGATTGTAAAACGAGATGGAATTCGCTTCTTGCGATGCTTGAGCGCTACCTGAAAGTACGCGACAGCGTCAGGAAAGCGCTAATTGACATAGGATCGAGAAGTGAACTTTCGGACTCAGACATCGCGTGCATAACTAGCGTAGTCGCGTGCTTGAAGCCCGTCCACCTTGCTGTTGAGGCACTTTGTCGTCGCGATGCCCACCTTCTGTCAGCAGACGCCACAATCAAATTTGTGTTCGAATGTCTAAATGAACAGGAGGGTGCTTTTTCGCGGCTACTGAAGGAAAATATCAGAACACGCTTATGTCAACGCCGCACGATGGCATCTACGGTTCTGCAGATACTGCAGGACCCCTCTTACGGCTATCACGTCGAACGTCTTCTCGACTCGTCTTTCAGGACCGTCACCTCCGACGCTCTCCGCATATTTCTTACAAAAGTCATACAGCGTAATGAACGCCGGGAAGAATCTACAACAAGACTGTCTGCTTCGCCTGTCGAGCGAGAGATAGACGATATCCAGGAAGCAACTGCAGCAGTGTCAGATCCTCATGACCTCAAGAAAAAGTTGGACAATGCAATAATGATGGCATCGGCGTCGAGTGAACGGACTGGGGCATCATCACCCAATCGCTGCACAGTGGAATCCCGCCTCCGGAAAGAAATCGGACTGTTTCGGCATGGTGGAGGAAGAGGAGCCCTTCTAGAAGAGGCAAATCTCTACCTCCGATCCATTGTCCCGACCAGCGTGGAGTCCGAAAGGATTTTCAGCTCGGCAGGAAATCTTTGCACAAAGATTCGGTCACGGCTTGACGACAGTACCTTGGACGCTCTGTGTTTCCTGAGGCCGTTTTTTGAGCAACGAGGCAGTGGTGATAGTGCTAAAGACTGAGACTTCAAGGCTGCTTTGCTTGCGCGTGAAAGTGTTGTTTGTGGAACCTTAAAAAACCTGGAGACCAATGCGGGCAATAAAATTAACAAGCTGTTCCTTTCGTATAGCGTTAGAGAGGGCCTGCAATGTGTCATTGGACGTACGGGCTATTGCCGAAAAGGGAATTGCACAAAATCCCGGTCCCGTCCCGGGATCCCGGGATTACGATTTTCGAATCCCGAAATCCCGGGATAGCAAAAAGGCGTCGGGATTCCCTACCCTAGTCACGTGTACCTTGGCGCAGTTGTGAGTGTGTGCAGCATGCACTTTTATCTGACACTCTTTTGCGTGAGCATGCAATACTTCTCCCGAGACGCTGCACGTCGTAGTAACCATCCACATCGCGCCAATCGCATCCTTCGACCCAATCAGATTTCCGCAAAATTCCGTGCAAAATAATGGATTCCACAAAATTCCGTGCCAAACGAAGGATTCCGCGATAAATTCCGTATTCCATGAAATTTCACGGAATCGCGGAAAACCCGGGGCCTTAATCATGATTTGGATGCATTTCACATAACCTTCTTGCCAGTTCATAGAATTATGTGTTAATGGATAGTAGATTTCAAAATTGTAAAGCGCATACCAAAACTTAAGCAGACTTAAAGCCACCCTCCAAGAGCACATCCATACTATCAGCACTAGATTTTGTTGACAAGAATGTGCATACGCTACATGGAAACTAAAATGTTGCATAAATTTGTCATATAAATGGTAACCTGGGTTTCTTACTTATACTCCTTATTAGCTCAAATTGTGACACATGTATTCATATTCGAAATGTGTACATGGGGTCAACAGACAAATGTCAACATGCATATGTCATGCTGCTCTTCTTTACGAGCATAATTGATACAATGAGTTTAGAAACCCTTAGCCCCAATAGTCATCCATATCTTTTGGTTTTAGCAGTGACATATATTAGAACAACATGTGAACCACCCAGTGACTTACATATTTATTAAAATCATCCATTTAGGTTGCCTATAACTCCGGGAGTGGAAGCAGTTGTAAAAACAACGGAGGTGGGCATTGCTCCCCAGTTGCAAGTAGGTCACGGAGGTTCAAGTCCAGTTCCTTTCAACGTCAAGAGCTTATTCAGTGGTTGAGAGAAAGTGCTGAAAAAGCAAGTCATGAATCAGCTGCTGTGCATGACAATTGGTACGTCACCTTTTAGAATGCTCCGATGCCTGTCCAGCAGTAAAAATTCAGGACATTTTTCTCATTTCAAAATGCCATAGCATTACCATGAAATGTAATGCAAATGATAATGTAATGTAAATGAAAATGTAAAATTTGCCCATGAAACTAATTGTGTCGGTTCAAACCTTGTGTGCACTTATTCGAGCAAGAGGTATAGACATGGAAGATTTGTTGGAAATTTCCAGATTTTTAGCCTAGTTCTATAGGCATTTAGTTACACAGGGTCGTGGGGGTATTATAAGTAAAGCAACAAGCATTTCACTTGCAGACATGCAACTCTGCGTTCAGAATGTTGCTCTGAGTCAGATGATTAGATCCAGTGTGAAAGTGCAGGATGAGATGAATTCATGAGTTGGTGTCCGTGACTTGTTTAATGCTATGAGATCCCTTGTGTGGAGCACTATCTAATTGGGGTTTGTACAGGATTTTCATCTCATGGGGGTGTTGGAATTGCGAAGGGGTGTGTGACACCTGTATCTGTTTCCTGTTTTGGCCTTTTTGGCAGGTATTTTTGGCGGTGCTGTAAGATCTTTGGGGTGGGGTGCTGGGAAAATCCCTGGCCTTTGAAATAATGGCTATACTTGAATATTGCAGTGACATCCAGAATTATCTTTCCCTTAATGTATACCAGACTCCTATTAAGGTAGAGTTGGCCAGGTGAACATCTTTTAGATTCTTACGGAAATAAGGCAATAACAAATAACAATAAGCGTAAGCACAAAATCGTAAAACAGAAAATTCTGTTGGTGAAACACAGTTCTTGTGTATTCAGTGTATCTCTACACTATATCTACGGGCAGCTTGGAGTGTTTGGGATTTTGACAGCTTTTTCACACTGGACTCTTTTGTTTTGTGTGGTGCGTCGCATAAGCATGCTTTACGTGCAATGATTATAGCCATAATTTAATTAAAAAAAAGCAAAAAAATTCATTAAATGAGGCCTACAGCGTTTTAAAAAGGAGGCTTTAAGTACAGTGTGCAAGGATATTTTGTGTCAGCGATTATGTCTGGTCACAGAACATTCATCCAAGTTAGATGCATATGATGTGACACTACATACTAGAGTCCTGCAATGTGCAGTACCGTGAGGCGGTGAGATGCAGATATGAAACTTCAATGGCCAACTTAGGGTCGATTCACACGATGCAACTTTTTGCTGCAACTCGGTTTCCGCTATAGTTGCACGCAACTGAAGTTGCACCAAAAAGGTCCCTCTCATACGGCGAGCAACTCGGAATGCCGTAGTTGTCACCGAGCTCGCCAGATGGCGCGAAAAATATTGTTGTCATCATTTTCGTCCAATCGCACTGCGACTTCTGCTCGTTACGAGTTCAATCCGTTGCGAGTTTGATAATTTTGCATAATTTCCACTGGTTAGTGATAATTTCATCGTCTCGCGTACTGCCGCTGCAATAACTGACACATGGAAGTCTTCCTGATTGGTCGCGCTTGCAAGGCGGAGCCATGTGATTGACAGGTTGCAGCTAGAGTTGCAGGAGAAATCGCTCGTGAAGCGATCGGCTCTGCAACTCCTGCAACTCGAGTTGCGCAACCAGAGCATTGCGTTCACACGGTGCAACTTGGTGGCGCAACCTGGTTGCGTGCAACTAAAGTTGCATCGTGTGAATCGACCCTTAGTTTCATCATTTGCAGCTGATAAGGGATGCCATGTGGCATTGAGTGCACAGGTTCGAGCCTTTCCTTGGCATAGGAAAATAACATAAAAACTCAATTTTAAAAGCTAATTTTATTGCTGGACAAATGCAATCTTGTGTTAAGTAGAAAAATGGATATGGTATACGGTACTATGTAACGTCATAGAGATTGACGGCATTTATTCATATTTGCCTCACATTACTTGAAGGTTCACCATATTGACAAAACTAATTTTTGTAAAACTTGCGCACAAAATGGTAAATGAGTGCTTTGATGTTCGAAATATGGTCCCTTATACCTAGAATATTAGTCATAGTTTCCTGGTTTCATTTAGTAAGGTGAACTTATACAGGGTTATTAAAAGGACCATGAAAGGATATATTACGAGCCTACAATAATTTTCAATTTGTTCCTCTGTACTAAAGCATTCACCCTGCGAAATATGAAGTTGAAAATCATTCAAATAGCGAAAATATTCTACGTTAACCACGGCTGTGAACGGCGGCTGCTATAACCCGTCTGTGAGGCGAACTGGCTGTGACATCATACACAGAGGATGTTGTCGATTCGTGGACGGTCTTTTGCAAACTTCGCCATGAAATATGTTTTAATATGACCTGGACCTAAGATGGCATCTCATCGTTGACACAGAATCCTACCAGAAGTATAATGTAGCCGTTGATTGTCAGCTTGGTTACTGGATCACGTTTTCCTCTGTGAGCTTCTTCTTCGTCAGAAAATGTCTCTGTCGGTGGCCTTTTGGGAGATGCTGCATACTGAACGATTCTCAGATGCTGTGTGCCCTCTTCCTTCATCGTTGACATCTTGCGTTTCGCCATATTCCTACTGATTTCGACGGCAGATATACGACGTCGTTGTTGTCCAAACTGAAGCCATGCACCCACGTGGTCCCGTGGTGTGTGTGCTCCCGGTCGTCCACAATTGGCTGAGAGGACTGGACGTCGATGACATAAGCCCGCCTCGAAGACATGTATCCGGCGGTCACGCCCCGCTATTTTCACGTGGTAACTGTGCCCCCAGTGCACTGACTATGGCCAAAAGTCGATGTGTGTATGATAGTGAGGGATCATGAGAACCGTTCCATGCAGAGTACTCGGAATTCGCGAAAATCATTTCATGGCCCCTTTAAAAAACGAGCACGCAAACGAGGACGGACAAACGCAGAAGGCTCAGCCTTCCCTGTTTGTCCGTCCGAGCCTCCAAATTTCCTAGTCATCCGAGCCTTCCGTGTTTGTCCGTCCTCGTTTGCGTGCTCATTTTTAATATGGACTCCGACCAACTTGCCCGACTTTCTACACTTATACAGGGCGTTTCACCTAACGTGATAAAAAATCGTATGAAAAAATCTACTTGTCTGAACATTATGGGTTCAACACTATTTATATTGGGGACGATTTTGCCATGGCTTCTGAGCACTTTTATCAAACTTAATTTGCGAGAAATTGAATTTTCCAAATTGAACTCCGAAATTTGCCAAGTCAACCTCCCGTTTTTTTTACAGAAACAAAGTGCATGCCAGATTTACCCCATTCTGTTGCAAAATACATTCACTACTGCAATGTGAATAGTCGGAAAAAATTGCCAAAACCGTCGTTTCGAGGCGCGCAAATTGTCGGCTGCACTTGGATCTCTGAAAGAAGCAATGCTAGGAAGCCATGTACCTGCCCTTTCACTTTTCATTTTCCAAGCTTCTGCTGAAAACGTCAGCATGGTTGCAACACATAGTTATCTGAAACAAGAGCGAGAAGGAAACAGGAAGGGGTGGGTGACTGTTTTTCTTCCGCTGCATCTTGCATTAACTTGAGGGTGAACTGGGCTCCGCTGATAGTTTGCCCGTCTCTAAGCGACGGTTTTCGCTTTTCCCCCAGCTATTACCGTTGCAGCAAGGAACGTATTTTGCAATGCAATGGAGTAAATCCGACGTGCATTTTCTGTGTCTGTAAAAAAAACGAAAAAATGTGATGTTGGCTTGGCAGATTTCGAAGATCAATAGGAAAATTCAGTTTCTCGTGAATTAAATTTGATAAAAGTGCTCAGAAGTAATGGCAAAATTTCCCTAGAGATAAATAGCATTGACCCCGTAAGGTTGAGACAATACCATTTTGTTATCACGTTAGGTGAAACACCTTGTACAATCAGCAACACTGTGTCTTCCTGCCAATTATGTCAGAGTGAGTCTAATACTTATTGCAATATGTATAACTGCTTTTGTATTGATTTTTCAGGAAGCATCAGCAGTGCCAATTTAAGCATAGTGAACACGTCAGCAGCAGTGCTCATCCGCGGCTTCGTGTGCCACGTCCAGCAACTCCCGTGGACTCACCCACGTGCCCCTATCGGCTGCTGGATCACACGCATGACTGTGGTGCAAGTAGTTCATCACATATACCATCGTACCTAAATCGTCATCATCGACAACGATCTCAGTCACAAGAGGAGGAGGCTTCACCCAGGCATGGTCCCTGTCGGGGACCGTGCCGAGGTTCGCCAGGCTCGCATCACCATTACCGCCACAGAGAACGAGACCTCGAACGGCAGAGGGCCATGCGCCAGGTTGCTAGCTGGATTGAACGGGAGCACTTGGGAAAAGGTTTGGACCACGGGCGTGCAGGAAGAGTGGTTGTGGAACGACACGAACATCATCACTTGCATGAACATGTTCATCATCATTACCATCATTATGTGGACTGACATGTATGCTGAATGGGTTTGAACTAATACTGTACCCATGTGGCTCTGTGCCTACTGTGGACCCTCTCTGTTGCAAGGGCAGAATAAGTGGTCTCTGTCTTTGCAGTATTCCTCATGGAAGTGGTTATCATTGCTATAGGTTAGGTCTTTAGCCATGCAAAATTGTATCCTGCAGTAAAATCATAAGTTACGCCAATTTAAAAGTGTGGCATGGACCGGGATGCTACATGTGTCCTGCTACAGCGTCAAAATTGCCTCTGGATGCCAGTATCTGCAAGTATGTGACCTGCTGCTGAGACGGGATTCAGTGCATCTGCACTAACCTGTAGCAGTCATTGGATGAGGCAAAATGGCGTGATGCAAAGTCATAATTGTGTGGAACTTTATTCATTTGAACTTTATTCAATCTGGTGCGAGCGAAGACAATCTCAGAAATTTTCTTCTCCTAAAATGTACATTCTGAAAACTGGTCTTATTGAGTTGCTGAAAGCTCGGTCAGTGTGGAGGGTGTACGTTAGCATCGCAACGTGTGCCGTTCATGCAGCAAAGTGTAGGGAGCAGTCCCAGTAAGGGTTCAGCAGATCTGTGAGCCCTGTCTTTCCAGACCAAGTATTTTGCAACAAACATGGGTTTCATATCTGGAACCCATATTTTTAGCAGGTATGGGTTCCAGCAACTACAGTGTGTGGTTGCACAAAATGGTGCCATGCTCATTTGTTAAAGAGTTGTTTGCCATGCTCAGTGTTAAAGAGCAATCGTAAGGGCCATCAGCCTTTTATGATTGTGCAGAACCCAATGAAGTCAGGAATGTGGTGTATGGTAATGTGAAATTTGGATTACTGAGGCTTCAAAAATTTTGTGCCTTTGTGCACTGACAGAGAAATGTTCCTAAATGTCCAAAACCAAATGAATGGAAAAATGCCATCGAGCAACATGAAATCCACATGATATCCACATTAAATTAAGGTACATGTGACACCTGAACACTTTCTTCAATCATCGTCTAATCCTGAGGTTTTTGCCTAGGGGGAAGGCCATGAACAGATTAGTGGGAAGTATCTCCAGCTTGCTTTGTTTCATAACCGCTAGGCTTTTAAGGCTGTAACTGATGCCCTCCTAATAGGCCCATAAAAATGTATGTATTTCAACACTGTGTAATGCTATCACTTTCACAGCAAAGCTTCTGTGAAACAGAGGCCTCGTAGTTTTCTGTTCGATACAGCCAGTGTGCCAGACTGACCCTACACGTTACCGAGAAAGTTCACAGTGAGTCATCACAAGTTGATGTGTAAGCCCGCTCAACACAACAGCGGACAATTGCTGTGCTACGTGTGCTCCCTATTTGCCACCATGGAGACTGGCTGCTCCCCACTGTGATAGCCATGGGCTGACCTGAGAAATTTCACACAAGATTTGTTGTCTCAGTCTGGCCCTTGATACAGCTCTCGCACTGGCCATGTTGCAGAGTACAACGTTCAGCTAGTTGGTAAATTGTGGACGTAGTTGTTAAGTGCAACACGCTATTCCCAGACAGAGGCACACAGCCAGACAACACAGGCACTCGGGCCAGGCTGCACTCAGAGCTACAAGCAATGACTGACAATCGTACTGCAGGGAATGAGACAGGGATGTGAGTCAAGCAGATGTTAACTCACTGCCAACAAAACTCACCAATAACAGAATCATCAGTTGTAGCATTTGCTGCTGTAGTGTAACATCAAAATTTTGTAAATCTGTAGATTACATGTAAATGTGTCAGTATTTATATTCGCGAGTTACCAAATTTCGTTCAGTTAACTTTCTTGTGAATGTCTCTGCGGATAATGTAGTTGATCAAGTTGGACGGTCATTCTGTATTTTCAGTGTATTGCTCGGGAATTATAGTTGTAGTTATATCTCAGTGAATACCTAGCATGAAGCAGCAAGTTGTATGCAAAATTAATTGGTTCAGTGATGTCAACCTGGCAGCTCTTCAGTTGTCGGTCTGAGTTGCTAAGTCAAAAGATTTAAGAATCGTATTCAGTGTTACTTCTTTTATGTATGAATGCGAGCTCAGCGCATCTGGAATGTCGATATTTGTTCCATGCTTTGCAGTGAAAGGGAGAGACATGCTAGTTACATGAGGGACACCCCATGCCGTGCAATCATCGCATTTTAAGTATTTTTGGTTACTTCACAGTAATATTTTATACAAAATTTTATGTTACACAATATCAACACTATACAAAGCCATTCTGTAACACTGTCGATGCATTTGGCAGTAAGAAAGTATATTACACATTACAAGCTAGATATTGTACATTAGGCACTGGTGCTGATATTGGCGGCATCTGGTACTGGTGAAGAACGATGGAAATGCTGTGGTAACAGTAGAGTCAAGATGGATTTGGTGAGAGTAGTGTTGCAGTGTGAGGGTGAACAAAATGTTCCACCTGTGTTGCTCTTAGTTTCTATTTCTAGTATTTCCTTGTGTTATGCCAGGATCTTCTATTATATGACACATCTGCTCTGTGGCAGTTTTCCGGTGATCAAAAGCAGTTACTTAGAAGTTTGGCAGTAGGGTTAAAAATTTGTATAGTCGTTTTGATTCCACTTATATGGTACGTCCCATCTGCTGTATTTATGAATAACTGGCGTTCTTGCACCCCTTACATTTTAGGTGAAAGCTTTCATTTTGAATAGGATCTGAACTTGATCGTATTGCTACGTTGAGGATGATAGTGGAGATTTAAATTTGGAATACAGCTGTTAATGAGCCCAAAATGTAACATTTTAATGACAGTTGACCTCCTCTGGAGCTGTGTTGCTCTTCAGGCAAGGTTGCTCAGAAGTGGTTGCTAGTTTTCATATAATATTGATTGCATTGCACTTGACTTTGAATTTATCTTACCAAATGATCATAAACGCATTACATATCTTCCAGATATTGTTTGTTAGTCATATTTATTATTAGATGCAAAGGTTTGCAAACAACGTGGAGTTGCTTTGCACTATCTTCAAATATGTCTTTTACTACTAAACTGTGCAAGAGAAAGCGTATTATTAGGGATTTCACGTTAAGTTGTCTAAGTTTGGGGATGCATTGAAAACGTGTTATGTGTTCCTGTAAATCTCAGGGGGTCTAGAAAACTCTGCAGGCACTTCTACCTCTGCTTTCACTTTTGAATGTTACTGTTGATACTATTACACACATATGCAAACTGCATGTGGGAACAACATGGGTCATTTCTGATGCTGCATCACAAGCAACCCAGTTATCTGCAGAAAAAGGAAAGAGATATTAGTACAACCATAAGAAATGTTGTATGATGACCTTGGATCTATTGTGCCTGTTGCAGCATGTTAGAAAAATGCAGATTGCATGATTGCATGACTTTTTAGTATTATCTTTGAAAACACCTTTTTTTGCTCATTCTTTTATTTCATCTAGAAGTTGACGATTTGATACGCATACTGGTTTTTAACCAAAATAGTAGGCATAATTGGTTGAATTTGTTAATGCTTCATCCATTAAAACTTGTCCATGGAAACTGATCCACCAAAGCCAATGTGGTGAGCAAGACGTTTATTTTGTTCCTTATCTAATTGTACATCAAGTCAAATTTGCAAGAAAGCCAGTTTCAGTTAGTACAAGCGTTATAGCAAACCTTGACCATATTGGTTTACATTTTGCACCTGAAGGATGGCAGTCCTAGATATAAATATCTCTGGAGCTAGCACATTTTTATTTTTATTTTGTTCCACACACATAACAGGGACCATTCAAAAAGGCATCTCAATTTTTTTTTTTTATTGGAACATGTTTGAATTGTTTGGACTCCTGCCACACAATACGAAATGCACTTGGGAATATCTTGTTGCATGTGGCATGGCATACCTGACATATTCTACAACTGTGTTCAGTTCTGTAATGTATAGCGTGTTCCATTGTTGCTTAATATGACATGGTCATTCATCCACATCATTGTGGAGTCAACACCAAGCGAAGTTTTGGACGTTGAGTATTGTTTCCACCCATTTTTGTTTCTTATTTCCTGTAGTATATGTACATTAACCTGTATTTGAACTGAAAATACTCAGATTTTGTAAATATGTTGAGGGAGTCTCCAAACCACAAATGTGTTTCATTGTTACTCCACAGTCACGCAGCATTTCCACATTAACAGATATGAACATTCTGCAATGTCACTTTGTTCCATCTCTCAGGGCATATTCTGACTTATGTAAAATGCACACTGTGTTCTGTTCCTTAGTTGTTTTTTACCATGTAACCTGTAATTGCCTCGATTGATACCACGATGCGGTGATAAGTTATTTTGTAAATAGGGCTGGATACGTTCATTTAAGCTCAGTACCATGAAGTTCCCGTCGCTGTATTGAATACTCTGTAAAGCACAGTAGAAAAATATGTACAGGTGAACATTGATAAGTAGTGAATGAGCCAGCATTTGAATGTAATACTGTGCATGTCCAGAATAAAAAGACCATAACAGAACAACATATGTCTAAAATGAGTTTTTTTATGAGCAAGGGACCAGTTGTATCTTTTGCACACGACAGATTGAGCCCCATCAAAGTTTCCCTCCTTGGGATTTAGAACAAAAAGAGTTATTAGAGTCCGGCGCCAAACCAAATCTGTAACACTGGTGTACCATATGATTCTTTATTATGCTTACACTTGCCGCAAAATATTTCTATAAAATTTGCATCCAGTTATTTCTAACTGAATTTTGTTACCAACCATCTCTTTCACATGACACACCATCAGCATTCAGCAGTCTCTATGTTTGGCTCTTTGAAGCATCAAAGTCACAGGTTCGAGACAAAAGTTAGTTGTGTCCTAGCGATTCGCAAGTAGCCGTCGGTCTCCTCTATTCGTGCCGCGCATCGCTTGTGACCAGGGGCATAGCCTCCTCTATACTGATAGAGGAGGCTACTGATCAGTATAGAGGAGGCTATGCCAGGGGGTGTAGCCCCTTCCCCAAAATGTAGGCCACCTTGTATGCATGGCGCCATTTCTTCATGGCGGCTCACGCTGATCCGCTCGGAAGTGCTCAGGAAATGTTACCACCACTGGCTGGCGATCACCATTTTGCCTCGTAAATGTGGGAGCAAAGATAGATATAGTAGCTGTTTTTGTGTATGCACCTCCGCAACCCTCCCACCATAGAGGTCCCCGTCCCCCCACGAAAAAAATTTCTGGCTACGCCCCTGTCTGTGTCAGCTCCAAAGGTACGCCTACTAATGCTCACGGCACACTGAAACTAGATGTAAGAATGTGGTTAACTTTAGTATCAGCCTATTATATGCATCAATAAGGGATCTTTCCCTTCCCTCAGTTCCTGCATTAGGAAGCAATCGACGCAGGGATTTATCCAGACCCCCCCCCCAACATCCCCAGAATCCAAAGGAGACCCCCAAAAAATCTTGTGATATTGCGCAATATTGAGTGAAAAGCATGTAAATACACCCCCTTGCAGAACCCCCCCCCCCCCCCCCCCCCCAAGGACGAAATTCTGGGTAAACCACTCAATCCACGCACAGATGCGTTTACATGAATGCGACAAAAGCGTATCGTATCGACTTATCCAGTGATTTATCCAGACCCCCCTACACCCCCCCTAACACCCCCAAATGTTCAGTGACACCACCCTATCTGTCTCGCCTGTGGACCCCCTACAGGGGGCGCCCTTGCGATTTCAGCTTGAGACAGATGTCGGCAATGATATGTTAAGCTGTAATGACGTAACTCTAATAAGCCCCCCCCCCCCCCCCATATTTTCCAACACCCCTCCGTGCTTGGGATTCTGGATAAACCACTGGACTTATCGCGACAAATCCTCTCCGACAGGGCCACGTCAACCAATCCACCGGTTGGGATACGATACGCTCTGTCGCATTCATGTAACCGCGGCTTATAGAAAATCGGATTGCGAGCACAGACAAAGATGCTTCTACGTCCTCACTATAGAGCGCGGATTTTCATGCATATCGACTGCATGGAAAATCCGAGTATACTGACGGCACAGGCTATAGAATACCTAGATAGGTTTTCTGTGATTGCAGCTCTACAGCTTTACAGTACCATTCCGGCATGTCCTGAACAAAAAGACTGTATTCGAAAACATTTACGTGTGGCCGATGTAGTACCTGTGATTGCCTGTTGTGTGATATGCGAAGGCAACACTTTATGATAACTGAACAGTCCTTGTTCAAAGCAACGTTTCCCGGCAATATCCGATAAAGAAAAGTGGTGCGGGCAATTTTCCTTCTGGGAGCTAAGGGATCTTGGCGAAGAGCAGTAACACTAGCTGTTACGGGCGATTATCTTGCAGTAAGAACCGTTAGAATCAGCTATGTGCATAAGCCTCTTACCGCTCAATTGCAGACAATCTTTTACTCTGTCCCACAGGAAGGCCTCCATGTCCCAACGCTTTCTAAATTGCAAAAGATGGTGGCCTCCGTACATCATCTAGGCTTGGCAATGCTGTAGTTTTCGATATCTTTTAAAACCCAGGGTCCAAATACATATGTCATGAATAGAGGAGGGAGCCAGAGAGAGACACCTAAGGGTTAAGGTATTTACTGACCGAGGTCTAACGAAAGAATGAATCTTAGCACGGGATCCGTGCGCGATGAAATCTAAAAGCGCGAGATCCGGAACAACGTAAATACACCAGATCTTACAAAAGAAAGGGAATTTTCGCACCGCATCGCCCGCATCCCACAAATGGTGTCATCGCACGTACGTCCTTCCTGGTGGCCCTGGTGTCACCAGTGCTCTGAGCATACAAGACACTGTGAGGCGAATATTTTATTGAACGAGTTGTAGCTTATTTACATATTTGTATATTAGATATCATGCGCATGACTCTCAAATTTACTACGGACTTGAAATGTTAGTTGACACTATAAAGGTAATCACGGCATGAGGCTTAGCGCAATCAAGAAATGACGTACTTCATCGCTAGTATTGTACTCCCTATTGCGGATCACTACCATTATAAAATCCGTAAGCTACCTGGGTTGTTACCTCTAAAAGCGAATCTAAGAAATATCTCGAACGTTTTTTACTTCGGTTCGGTGACATTCTGGAAGGCAAATGTATCCTTGTAAGACTTTCGCTGCTGTATCTTCTTGAAATACTGCTGCAGCTTTGGTCTCTTGTCGAGGTATCTGTCCTTGAGACCAACCATGTCGATGCGGTTCAGAAGGCAGCAAAGGGAAATATCAGCCAGAGTAAACTCCTTGCTGCACAAAAAGTGGTCCCCTGTGCAAATAGTAATGTGTATTGAATAACTGTACTCCTTGAAGGCGTTTTTTTTTTGTTTATAAACAGGACGTTGGAGTTTGTACTGCCTCCTTTATTGCGTTAATATTCTCGGTGACGTCGTTCGTCCTGTCACAGCAGCTGCCCACTCTTAACAATTGGTGAGCTTACATAATCTTTTTTTTTTTTTGGGGGGGGGATGCCACATAAAACGCGTCACTAGGGTAATAGAATATACAACATGAACAACAGGTACGTTACTCGAATTCTTAAAACACTACACAAATGATGACACGGAGCGTTGATACTTGGTACTCACGGTTTGCCTGAGCAGCGAGAGCGTTTTCACAGTCATCGAAAATGGGTTCCAGACTGTCCAAGTAGTGGGCGACATTCTTCACGTCTTTTAGGATGTCCATCATGGAGGCAAACTTGTGTTTCTTCGCTTCCAAGAGCTTCGCAAGTTCTGGGTTTCTGTGCAGTGATTCTTGCGCTTTTCTAAAGAGCAGTTCTTGCATACCTGTGAGAGAGAGAGAAAAAAAAAAAAGTAAACTACTTCGCTTGTCATCACGCCTTGTTAGGGTGCACTAGGACTTACCAGTATTTTTTAGTCTGGCAAAAAATTCACAATGGACATACCACTCTCGTTAGGTGAACATGCACAGGGATTATTGTACTAGTGGAACAAACCCGTGAACTCTCTCAGGTCCTTCGATGTTATCTTCCGGTTGGAGGATAACTCTGGGTACTGTATGGTTCCAAAAGTCAGTAGTCGAATATCGACAGTCAATATGCGTGCCCTCAGTTTTTTCATCTTCTCCAGCTCCCCAGGATCTCGTGGCTGAAGAGGAGGAGCTGAAATTTCAACAGTAATGGTAATCGGAGTAGATTTACACAAATTTCATCAGTGTGTGCAGCGTTCCCGTTTGAAAGGAGGAAAAACTTATCACCATATATATATATATATATATATATATGCACTTACTTGGGTATTTCCTCTCCAAGTAGTCCAGGATTTGTTGGGAATCAGGCAGGACGTAATCGCCATCCTTAATGGTCGGTACTTCAGCTTTGGGGTTCAGCTTCAGGTACCAGGGTTCAAATTCTTCACCAGTGACCATGTCAACGTGTTGCACTTCGAATGGTAGGCCTTTTTCCATTAGAGCCATCCTCACCTATAATGCGCATAGTTGGCAGAATTTTGGCGCTTAAATTATTCAGTTTGCAGTATTTTAAATTGCTACATATGCGAACTCTACGTTTTTGTACATCAAAACTTCCGGATAAGCAAACTCCTACGGGTCAACTCTGCCCACAAATTTAAAGGCGTCCTGTCATTGGCTCACGCTAGAGCACGGGGCGCTTCCGAGTCGCAGCGTCCCCAGTAGGAGTGCGTATATCCATATAGCTGCGGTGGGAGATATTATCGCCACAGATACAGACAACCGTGTATCGGCTTTAGTTAACTCGTTATTCCTCAGATTCGACACGTGTCAATCAATGGGCTTTCTAATTAACGCAAAAAAGTTACCTTTCCTTGGCAAGTTTTTGAGTTCAATTAAGCTAATTAGACTAATTAATGAGGTACACTCATACAAAACACCTGTTTGGGTAGCAAAGACCTTCACAAGTGTCGCGCCTAAGGTTTCCAATTTTTATCTCACGTAGATTTAAAAAAATAATTTGGGGTCACTCTCTCGTGCAACACCCTGTATATTGGAACGAAAAAAAAAATGTGAGAGGTCCATCGGGCCACCTTGCCTGACTCGGCGTGAAATCACCCAGAACAAACACATGCGCTGTGAGTGTGGGAATCAGAGCTATTTTTACCAGAAACCGAGGTCACCCGACGTTTTGACAGCCAGGCCGTTTTGATAAGCACTTTGGCGCTCAAAAGTTTTTTTTTTTTTTTTCTGTGTTAGCGACGCGAAGTAACTGTGGCTATGAGCGACGTATAGATCTGGACAGACGGAGAGAGGACAGCACGAAGGAGTGGGGGTAGGGGAGTTAGTATGCTGCCTGGGCCGACTTGAAGGGGAACTCTGTCGACATCCGTCTGGAAAGTCTGCAGGTAAACCCAGGGAAAACCCCAGACAGCACAGCCGGTGCGGGGATTCGAACCCTCGTCACCTCCCAGCCTCGGCGTGGAAAGCGGCCTCCCTAACCGCTATGCCACGGGAGCTGGTGGCTCTCAACTCAAACTAGAGCCGACAAAAAAGAGGCGGAGCCAAGGACTTATTTCCGCGGATTTTCGGCCAATTTATTTCAGCAATTGTCGTTGCGTTACAGGTGCTATACTGAGTAAAAGGACCAGAAGGAACCCATTTCCGCAAAGAAAACGTTATGTTGACTTAGGAAATTCCGGAGTTCAATTCAAGAAATTAAATTTCCCTCAATTGAAATGAAACAAAAATGGGACCAATTTCTATCATTGTTGGTGGACCACCCTGCATACATATACATATATACCTTTTCTTTTTTTTTTCGAAACTTAAGCGTCGAAAGTGTTTCTGTAAGCGGTAGCTTTATGGAGCGAACCACCGCGTGTAGTCCCGTCGGGACCAGCTCCCGTGGCATAGTGGTAAGCAGTGTTGTACCCGTTACCGAAATATGGTATCGCGATACCGATACTCGTTACTTGAGTAAAAAGTATCGAAATACCGATAACGATACTTCTTTTTTAAAGTAACGAATACCGCTACCGTTACTAAAAAAAAGTAACGCGATACTTTGCCCGATACTTTTGTTTGAAACACGAAGATGATGCAACATAGAAATACTGTATCGCTTACGTGAACAGTTTTGCAGTAAAAAGACAGCAGACTTTTATCAATAGCTCGTTCTGGAACTCGTCTTCTGCCATCCTTTCAGGCCGTGGTCTCTCCGGCAGTTGGCAGAGACCAGTATGACAATTACGTTAGTGTCAGGCCCACACACCCTGGAGTCCGATTACCAAGGAATCCTATCCGAAGTTAACAATACCACAGTACCGTAATTTCACGCGTATAAGCTGCACCGCAGATAAGCCGCAGGACGCGTTTTCAGGAACGTTTTGAAAATTTTCTGGCAGATAAGCCGCGGGCAATACGAGCTGACGACTGATTTGTGCGACAAAGGAGACCATAGAGAAGGCCATAAACCCTGTGGTCCATACTCCGGGGTCGGCATAGTGTGCCAATATCGTTTTTCATGGACTGATGGGTCAGTGGTCTTCCAGAAGACGCGAATCAGTGTCACCACTTTCGTTAAAGCTGCTTGCATGGGGGAATGCACCAGGGATCAATCTACTCGAATGTGGACCCGTCCCTGTTACGCACTGTTCGTGCATCGGCAGGGCAGTGCTATTCCAGAGACACTGTCGGCCCTTTCGTTAGAACTGGCGCATGGGGAAAATGTCAGGACAAAATAGTCATCAGATAAGCCACACCGGTGGATAAGCCGCGGAGCGTCCATGAGAAAAAAAATCGCGCATAAGCCGCGGCTAATACGCGTGAAATTACGGTATATGTGAGCGTGACTCAGTGCGACACGGCAGCTAAGCAGTGGAATCCAGAGCGTACTGTCAATGACTTGACCTCTGTTCGTTGACCTCAACTCTTTTGTTGTGGTTATTTTCTCCAGTTTCTAAGAAAAGCAGTGAACATGTGTTTGGTATAGTAATTCTATAATTCCGGTTACGGAGCACTTGGACATGTCCACAGGCTTCTTGTCGAGGGCTAGGCAAACCATTGACAATGAACAAGAGTGAGAAATGTCGTCGGTGAAGAAAGGGTGGGGCACTAAAAAGTATCGGTATCGGTAACGATACGGAGATCGCGTTACCATAAATTTGTAACGGAAATACTCTTCCGATACCAATTTTAAAAAGTATCGCGATACGGACTCCGATACCGAAAAAGTATCGATTACAGTAACGGCGTTACTTGTAACGGCGATATGTACAACACTGGTGGTAAGGGAGGCCGCTTTCCACGCCGAGACTGGGAGGGGACGCAGGTTCTAATCCCCGCACCGGCTGTGCTGCCTGAGGTTTTCCCTGGGTTTTCCGGCAGACTTTCCAGACGAATGTCGGCACCAGTTCCCCTTGAAGTCGGCCCAGGCGCATACTACCCGCAGTGTCCTCCACTCCTTCCTGTTGTCCTCTCTCCATCTGTCCACCGCTCATAGCTACAGTTGCTTCGCGGCGCTAACACGGGATTAAAAAAAAGTTCCGTCGGTAACACTATAGGATCATGACCTGTCACGTGCCGCTTATTCACGTGAAACTTATTTCAGAAAGAATGTCGCCGAAATTTTACCTCTTGCGATGGCAAGAAGCAGTTGACGGTTTTTGTTCCGTGTTATCACGAGCGCAGGAATTGTAGCTATGAGTGGCGTGTATACAGACGCAGGGAGGATAGTTGGAAAGAGTGCATATGAGAGACAGAGGGAGTTAGCACGTGTCCTGGGCTGACTTCAGAGGGAACTGTGCCGAAGTCCGTCTGGCAAGTCTGCCGGAAAACGTGAGGCAGCACAGCAGCTGTCATAAAAACAGCAGCCAGTGGAGGAATTCGAACTCACCACCTATCAATCGTCAGTATGACCCTTTGGAGTTATCGGTATCACTATGAAAAAAAAAAAAAAAAAACAGCGTTCGAACTTGCAACAAATCAGACTCGCGGATTCGAAGCGTCTCTCTCAACGTACGCAATTTAATGCAGAATTCAATTTTTCTAACACACGTGACAGCACTTTTAAGCACTGGACATCGGGGTCCCACGTACACTCGTTCGCACACGTTCACTATTCCGAATCTTGCACGTTTGCAGCGGACATGCCTTCCTTGGCGGACCCCACAACCTATGTCACAGTCTCGGCCGCCAGTCGCCATGTGTGGCGTTCATCATATTCATATAGTACCGCGAAGGTCAGTGTTTGCTTGCACGAACGACGAGGAAAATCCTCAGTGGAGTCCTCAGTACCTTTGGAAGTGCTTTACGCACGACTAGAGTTGAAGACTGTAGCGTATCGGAAGCACTACTGAAGCTACAGAGGGCGCCATTGAGGAATCTCCTACGACGTTCCTGCTTGAGAAGTTCGATATTTCAGAAGAGTTCCGTGTGCGCACCAGCAGCGAGCAACACGTATCGCAAAAATAAGGTCCTGCGAGATAATTCCTTCATCGGAACTCGCGAATTGTTATAAGCCCGCGAAATTAACCACTTTTACGGCATAGTTTTAGTCGCAAATCACCTTGCTCCCCTGGGGACGTTCGAAGACGTCTCGTGTAGCTTCCCTTTCCCGCCCACTCCTCCTCGCATACTTTTCGCTCTAGTATCATTCCTCGATATCTAGGGATCGAACCAGTAACGCAGTTGTTCATTTAGATTTGATAAATGGGCGATAAACCATCGCTGCGATAAAGGCATGCCACAAAATCGCATTTTTTTCTTTCTATTAAAATATCAAAGATCAAAATTGTTTTTCTAGAGTTACATTGCATACCTAGCGCCACCATTTCTTTAAAAGCAACACGCACGGTCCAGAAGCCACCAGTTGTTCTTGGTTGTGCGATGCTGTGTGCAGCTTCCGTAGTTTGAGACGAGCGGTGAGTAAGCACCTTGTGTGGGTCTACCGGTATTATCTCATTTTCCTATCCTGACCGTACGTCTTCTGCCATTTCTTTTAGGCCACATTGGAGATGTTTGTTCAGCGGTGACGACAAGGCGGATTTTTGTTCAACATTCACGGCTTGGTAAACGAAGCCTTCTAATGGTGAGCGTATGATTTTCCATTAGCAGTGACCGTCTGGGCTGTCCCATTCGGCTCTGCAACAACAGGGCTCAGTTAAGTGTCAGCGAAACGTCAATGCAAGTGTAAAAGTTGTTTAGCTGTAGAGCTAGACAGATGAAGATGGCAAGCTTCAAGAGGAGCTACGCGCCTTTGTCTCCGAGTAGCTTTAGTTAGGCTTAACTGAGCCCACATTTCGTTCGTCACAGACCAACGGCTCGTGTAGTTAGTGACGAATGGAATGTTTTTTTTTTTTTTTTTTTTTTTTTTGTTCTTGCGTCAACTGAAGAGGAACTCCGCACTTCAGTTCGTAAGCCAAATGGGTGTTACGGTAAAGGTAGGCAAGAACTTCTGTATCCACCTTCGATTCCAATTCCATCGTCGTTAGGGTTAGCTTACGGTCGCGGTGTTAGGCATGCAATCTGTTGTGGCGTTTCCCCGTTTTCTTCGTATTTTTATCTTCTCGTTGTGATTGGGCTACGTTTGAAAATAAAGTACATGTGCTCCTTCCTTGTATGTCATTTTTCTCGCCACCCCCTTGACGCAAACATTCACTAGCTTACTGTTGAGGCAGTGATATACTGCGACCACCCCCCGTTGTCTGTCTTGCTTTGTCATTTGGGTACATTAGTGTTCAATTGTACTTGATTATTGCAATAAATGCTTGCTTCCTTGTTTCGCCCTTCTTTCATCGGTCCCCGGCACACAAACATGCATTAGCTCACTGGTTGAGGCAGGTAAATTTTGAATCCCCCCTTGCCTTCCAGATCGTCTGCTACACCAGTCTTCTCCGAAGAGACTGCAAGGACGTCCACCAATGAGGCGCACCACCTCGCGAAGTATATTGTGTATTGTAACGATATTTGCTAATTTGCTTCTATCTGCAGGCTGTGGGCCCTTGGGTGAGGACGCAGGAACCATTAAATCCCGGTGTGCCCTCTTCATTCCTGAAAGGATGACATGTAGCTGGTGAAGATGCATCATACAAGCCGCCGTGTTGTCCTTGTTTTCCTCAAGGTTTTATGTATAATATTGTTTTTCAATTGTTGCGAATTAAATGATCGAGAAATTTCCCTTTGTTGTCTTGGTATATGGCACTCCCTGTATTGCTTGGGTTTAAAGTAACTGCTTAGTCACGTCAAAGTCTTGATGACAAGCTCCTGGGGGAGGGGCGGATAGAAGCTGAGCGCAATTTCAGTATTTTGCTGTCAAGAGAAAGCTTGCTATATAGGTTCATCGTACGGATATCTAACTCAGCAAATAGCTTACAAACAAAACTGATTGGCTGAGGATGTTGAGTTCATCCAAACTTGTTTGATCAGAATTTGTAATGAGAATTTTATCAGCTTTTATTGGATCTCTCAAACATCGAAATACCAACACACACAAAGGCTTAATTTCTTAGGAAGGGCGTTTTTTCATGCGTCGGGATACGCAAAAAAAACAAACTCTGATTCTTACTGATTGGTTCCTGCTGATACGGTTCGACACAAGCCACGTTATCAACGGTTTGCTAATAATCCTGTAATCGTCCACGGTGTTGTAAGAAATAAGGGGCCGCATCTTGGTAAGGGGCATGCCATTGCATATCAGATTCCAATTTTTCTTTCATTGTGCCCAATTAATTTGATAAAACTACTTGAAGGCTGAGGTGTCAATTGGCGTGGCAAAGGTGAATTGAGGACGGGCGGATTCAGACCCTGGGCCTGGGGGGGGGGGGGTTTCTTAGTTGAGGCGCGTCGTGGGGGAGGGCAGAGAGGGAAATCCCTGGTATAATCTGTCGTTTGGGGGGCGATCCCCCCCCCCCTCCGAATCCGCTACTGGCACTGCGTAGGTCGCCTTTCGATGATACCTACTGAACGTCTCAAAGCAAAAGCAGTAAGAAACACGACGGTGTGTTGTCGGGGAGTTAGTACACCTGCTGTGATGGGTAGTTCTCTAGGACTACCCAAGTCCCAGAGCAAGAGTGTTAGCACACTCCTCCCTCCTCTGTGCTACCATCGTCTCTCCCTTCCCGTCTCCCTCACTAGGGTGCACAGTGGCGCCACGCCAGAGCAGGCTGAGCGCACCTTCCCCCTACACCACCCCACCCCACCCATCACCCAAGCTTCTACGACAAACAATGTATGGTATCTGTTTACCCTTTGCAAGTGAATGGACTACACCCACATTTATAGTTCTCCTACTTGATCACAATACACACCCGGTGTCTTGTTTTTCCCATTCTGCCTTTTGAAACGCCTCTGGAGATAAGAGAAACAAACAAAGGGGAGAAACGGACAACGAAATGTACGTGTGTGGTGACGGTAACCGAGATAAAAAAAAAGGAAAGAAAGAGGAAGTAAGGTCTCCATAAGACTATCTCTGATGGATATCCACAGCACTGAATTTTCTGTCTGGGCAGGGGAAAGGGTGTACTGTGTTAACGTCCTCGAACAACATAGGAACATATAATAGACGTCTTAAAGACGCTCACATCATGTGCTCTTTAAACATACAATAGACACCTTCAAGACCGACTCGACGACGTCTTCGAGACTTTAATAAGCGTGACATTAACCAAAGCTAGAACCAGTGGCGTAGCCACGGGGGGGCTAGGGGGGGCTCGAGCCCCCCCTACCTGCCACGGACCGACCCACACAAATCGTGCAAATCCGAGAACATAATATATGGGGGGGGGGGGGGGGGACCAGTGTGACTATCGCGAAAGTTCTTGCAGTTCATGGCGTCTATCTAAGAAGCACTCTTGAATGGTTTTCAAAGTATAAGCTTTTCAAAATACTTCCGATCTCGTGACACCACTTCGTTGGTCATGACAGCCTATACATGTAATCGTACTGTGAACGTCTAAATCAACTATTTTCATTCCCCTATTTAATCCTCAGTTTGCAGTGTGCACAAGTATGTGTGTGTTGTCGACACAGGATCAGCGGGAGGGGGGGGGGGAGTTTTCGTATCGAGCCCCCCCTACCTTTGAGGTCTGGCTACGCCACTGGCTAGAACATGTCATGCAGACGCAGGATAGAAGACGTCTTCTAAACAAAAAAGCAGTTTTGCCAACACATATTTGAGACATTTACAAATCGTTTTGTGCTACTAGGGGTGGTGCACCTGCTTTCTTCAAATTGTTGCTTGCACACTGATCATGCTGTGAAAACGCTCGTCGGAGACACGTAAAATATTCGCGCGTAAAATATTCACAAAACACGTGAATCGTCTTCACCAGCTGCCTGGCGTCCGCCATCTTCTCGTTTGCCCCACTCTCAATGTGCGGACTACATTCGCCGCTGGCGGAGATATACTAATTCTACCACTGTGACTGTAGTTCTTATGTTATCCCGAAGTAGGCGGTATACGTAGATATCTGTTCGAACGTTGCGAGACAGGATAGAAATGGAATACACGGCTGACATACGGCGAATCAGTGCAAAACATTCCGCCATTATTCTCTGCCTATCTGTTTGGTTCCTGCTCAACGACGATAGAATATAAGATGAAGGAGGGGCGTCACAGACACTAAATATGATTCATCGCGTCCTATCATATTTCCCATCAATTTCTGCAACCTATTGGGCCAATGTGGGAATGTTCGTTTTCGTGAAGTCCTCTTCATCACATCAAAAGTGGATATATTATCTGCCAGATGGTACACGAAATATATCTTGGCACTACGTACAGGATAGACGCGCAAGAGTTCGCTGCGCCGCCCGTGGTTCACCGACGTCAAAGTCACTGCCTTATATTGTGGTATAGAGGTTTCGTTGGCACAACTTACGCAACTGTATATCGACTTGTGAAGGAGCTTCACATTGTGCGCTTTGTAATCATAAGTACGTGCAACATTCTCCAATACACGACGTGACCCCGTGAACGCGACACGCATAAACCCAAACTGGGTGGGGCCTCACCAGCAGGATGATGTTGGTACACGTAACATATGACGCTTAAAATAATGATAACTACGTATTTCGCAAGTACGTGCCACTGCGACGCAAAGAGCAAAGGGCAAAGCAGAAATATATAACACTGTACAAAAAAAAAAAAAAAAAAAAGAAGAAGAAAAGAACTCTCGTGGTTCGGTAACAGCGTAGAAATATAACCTAGGTGGAGGATACTAAATTTTTTAAATACTAAATTACGAAATTTAATTTATTACTAAATAACAATTACTAATTCTCTGTTAATCATTTTCTGCTCTGCCGAGTACGACATTCACTCTCTGCGTCCATAGTGGAGGAACAAGAAGAATGGTGGCCTGTCAGCACCAAAGAAAGAAAACAAAACAACCGCTGTCGTTGTTCCTCAAGGCCTTTCTCTCTCTTAGTGTCATATCTCGTGGCTCTGGTGCTGCTCGATATACAAGCCTCCTTATTCTTTGCAGGTTCTTTTTCGTTTCTTTCTTTCTTTTTTTAATAAAAAAGCTACGAGAGCAGCATAGATGTCGTTTTTGCATTTGAGTTGTACGCAAGGCGGACATCATCTCGAAGAAAGTATGTATAACTACAAGATGACTAATTGTAAAAAATTCATTAATGAACTCTTTAATTAGGGGGTTCTGTGCAAAAGCGAGATAGCAGAATGGGAGGTTTGCCCCACAGGTTGACACATTACCACAAGAAGCGGAGTTATCGCTTTTGTCAACGCCAGGAACGCCAATGTTGCACTTCGTGATCGGGGTACCAAGTGACAACACAGTTGAGCTAATTTGTTACATGCACGAAACAACCACCGGCTTCCGCGAGTGATGTTTTCGCTAGTCATGGCGCAGTTTGTCGGTTGTGCAAATTGAAGAAAATGTCTAGGATAATTTTCACCCTAGGATACTTTTCACCAAGCCAGGAACTGCGGGTCGTGACCCAAAAGGGAGCTTTATACCAGGAAACACGAAGAAGAAGAAAGGTAGGATATTTGTTTGGGCATAGCATGCGATACTTTCACTTCAGGTGATAAAGATAGAGCTGTTATACATCCGACGTAGTTTACGATGCTATGGACACAGAATATTGACCACTGTTGTACGTAACGCCATTGCAATAAGTAACGCTGCTACAGTAACCGATACTTTTAGTATCGGTTACTGTATCGGTTTTTTCGGAATCGGAGTGCGGATCGCGATACCTTTTTAAATCGGTATCGGAAACGTATTTCCGTTACAAATTTGCGGTAACGCGATCGTTACCGATACCGATTCTTTTTAATGCTCCACCCTGTCTTCACCGACCATATTTGTTACTCTTATTCATTGTCACTGGTCCGCCTAGCGCTCGAGAAGAAGCCCGTGGATAGGCCTACGTACTCCATAACGGGAATTATACCAAACCATAGGTGGGGAGTAACGCGTTACAAAGTAGTGTGTTACCGGTAACGCGTTACATTCGAGTAGTGAAATATGGTAACGCATTACATTTGGAAGAAAAGTAATGAGTAACGTAACGTCATTACATTTTACTAACTAACGCGTAACGGCGTCATGCGTTACTGCGTGTTCGGGAACATTGCTTCATCGTCTAAACCTGAAAGCTTGAGCGAGGACCGTGCCTGCAGAATCCGGAAAAATCCACGATTTTTTCTATTCATCTTGAACAATCACAAGAAGGTCACATTTGCACCCACGAAGAACGCAAAAGAAGGATTATTGACCTACCCTGGTTGAGATCTGTCACCTTTGTTTACCACCTCTATTTTTCACTCCCTCTGGTATTTTTCTACGAATGGGGCGAAAGCGACAGAAAAATAGCCTCTGCCATCTGAACAAGTAACAATGTACCAAGGGATTGGCTGTTTGGATTTGTACTATATGAGATAAAAGGTCACCGTCTCTATCAACCTTGACAAGGAGCACTCACTGGTCGTTAGGCGTCCTCTAAGTCAAACGGGCTTAGCTCACAGATGAAAATTTTGAACATCAACTACTTCTGCGTTGTAATAAATCGTACATGTAAGTTGTTTTCATGCGTGACCTTTGTTTGTGCCCAACATTGCTTGTAGTGATTTGCGGAATGCACTTATGTGACTCAACCAAAAATGGTACATATTATAAGGACAACTTGTGAAGTAATGCAAAAGTAACGTCATTACTTACCAGAAGTAACGGCGTTAGTAACGCGTTACCTACTACCGCAACAGTAACGAATAACGTAACGCGTTACTTTTTGAAAAAAGTAGTGAGTAACGGTAGTGCACTACAAAATAAAAGTAACTTCCCCACCTACGTACCAAACACATGTTTACTTTTTTCCTTCGAACCTGGTGGAAATAACCACGCCACGCTCAACAAAAGAGTTGAGGTCAACGAACAGAGGTAAAGTCCTTGATAGTGTGCTCTGGATTCCACTGCTAAGCTGCCGTGTCACACTGAGTCATGCTCACATATACTGTGGTATTGTAACTTCGGTTAGCTTTCCTTGGTCATTGGACTCTCCACGGCATGTGTGGGCCTGACATTAACGAAATTGTCATATTGGCCTCTGTCTGCTGCCGGAGAGACCACGGCTCGCTAGGATGGCAGAAGAAGACTTTGAGAACTAGCTATTGATAAAAGACAAGCAAAATGTCCGAGCTACATAATACATATGCTGTCTTTTTACTGCAAAACTGTCTTCCCCCAATTTGCTTTTATACAAATGGGGTGTTCACGCAAGCGAGATTTCTATGTTGCATCGTCTTCGTATTTCCAACAAAAGTATCGGGCAAAGTATCGCGTTACTTTTTTTTACTAACGGTAGCGGTACTCCGTTACTTAAAAAATACAGTATCGATATCGGCATTTCGATACGTTTTACTCAAGTAACGAGTACCGGTATCGCGATACCATATTTCGGCAACGGGTACAACAGTGCGAGAATACCCACTAAATAATTGCGTAGCCATGCGGTGTAACAACAACGGATGGCAGCGCTTTACACTATACGTAACAACTGTAATGTTGGACAAAGCTCACCTTCTGGCAGCAATACGATGCCGGCCAGTTGTACACAATGATGCGCGTTCCTGTCATGTTGTCGCTGCTTGGTGGTGGAACTCTTTGCATTTCCAGGAGCCCCAGCCTTTTATTCTCAAATTGCGGCCGGCTAAACAGACTGCAAAACGGAAATGGGGCCTATCGCGGTTATTACTCCATGATAAGTAAAGCCGTAACCCTGTTTACGTGGACCTCCTCAACTTGCACGTGACGCAATTAAGGTATGGGTACATTGACCTCCTACAAACACCGAGTGCTGCTGCCATTTATATTGCGCTGCTGATGGAAATTTTACTACTAACACTTGTCCTCAGGTACTGAAGTAAATCTAGTTCATTGCCCTCCTGCTGTTGCAAAGTAAAATATTCCGCTTAATGCAGCAATACGCGATAGGTATAACTCGCATCTTTAAATCCCGATCATGGTCCAGGTACTGAACACCAACGTGCGCGTATTTGTACAGCAGCGTGTGCCGCTCGCTAGTAAACATAGGGCTATTTCGTGCAACTGTTCCGAAAAGCTGGAGAAAAGAATGGCCGGCATGCCGAAAAGCTGCTTGCCGAATGGCTGCTTGCCGAATGGCTGCATACGTAAAAACGCAATTAGTAGGCGCAGGCGTGGAGCTTTGTGCCTCATGAAATGTAGTCTGCTACGTGAAAGCTAGTGTCCATTAAAGAAAAAGTCTTCATCGTTGGTTCTCTTTTGTATTGCCTCTACCTGGATGCTGACTGTTTCCCCTCATCTACATTCTGCACGGTGAATAGTATAAAAAGTTCTCTAAACACTAACAACACAAGTGACTCGAGCTTGGAACCAAACATTTGCAAAATAGTATATTTTTTCCGAGACAACATAAAAGCAACAATCACGGATGTATTACCGGAGTAGTACTTAAAGTGGGGCTTACGATAACAGAAGCCAGGCAAGCGGGGTTATCGACTCACATGCTTTGTAAACTCGAATGTTTACATGTTTGCATTATAAGCGTGCAAATGTGCTCTAAGTACAACGTGGTTTTCTTCCCATATGACTACCTTAGTCGAACGGATTCAAGCTACTTCCACAGTCAATAACCCGGACATGGATATGGATTTCTCGCTGGCCGAGTTCAGAAGTGCACTGCTGCTGTCTCGGGTTCGGTCCTCGCCTGGGCCAGGCAACGTCACCTATAGGGCTCTTCGCAACCTCGATCAGAAATGTGTGAAGTATCTGCTGGAGGTATTTAATAAATCATGGTTGGAAGCGCGCACGTGTTATTCCGCTGTTGAAGCCAGGTAAATCGCCATCGCAGCTCTCCTCCTTTAGACCAGTGAGCCTTGGAAAGTCGATGGACTGCATGGTACTCGCCAGACTGGAGTGGTGGCTCGAACATCGCTGCGTTTCCCCGCAAGAAATGTCAGGCTTTCGTCGGCACAGAGCAGCAGTAGATTCCGTTCTGGATTTAATCACTTCTGTGGAAGGGGCAAAGGTGCACAAGAAGACGGTGCTGGCAGCCTTCCTCGATGTTAAGCGGGCGTACGGCACTGTAAGCCACGCTTCTGTCCTCAGTGGTCTTGTTGATGCCGCCCTACCTTCCGGAGCACTCTCATGGCTTACTGATTTTCTCCATGGACGCGAACTGTTCGTCCACACAAGCCAGGGTGATACAGACCTTGTCACGTTGGCCCATGGTGTGCCCCAGGGGAGCGTTCTGAGCCCCATCTTGTTTAACATTGTTATGGCTCGTCTTCGAGGTTGCGTCGGCAGGAAAGTGTCTATATCCATCTATGCTGATGAAGTTTTTAATGCTCCACCCTCTCTTCACCGACCATATTTGTTACTCTTATTCATTGTCACTGGTCCGCCTAGCGCTCGAGAAGAAGCCCGTGGATAGGCCTACGTACTCCATAACGGGAATTATACCAAACACATGTTTACACCAGCGGCAAATCGCGTCCTGCCCTCCAGCGACGCCTCCAAATCGATCTCTACGCTATTCAGCAGTACCTGTCACTGGCGGACTTGGACATCTCTACAGAAAAGATAGTAATACTCCCTTTTACGAGGCGGAACATGCGGCCCTTCCAGCTTTCGGTTGCTGGCATACCATTGAAGCACGTGTCTCATCATAGGTTCCTCGGTTTTACTGTTGATGCTGGGCTCTCTTGGCGAAAGCACATTGCAAACTTGGAGGTCAAGATCCACCGTTGGATTGCGATGATCCGTCGCTTGACAGGCATGAGGCAGTGACACGAGCTCTCTGTTGGCCGTCCACAGGGCTTTAGTTCGAGGGTCGCTTGCGTGTAGTTCGCTGGTGCTTAATGGCCTCCCGACATCTTCAGACCATGGGTTGCAGTGGCTCCTGGCGCGAAGCGTTCGTGTGTGCATTGGCGTTCCCCGAGCAGCAGAGACCCGAGCATGCAGTTATTGCTGAAGCGAAGGAGACCCCGCTGGACGTTCTTCGCTACGGTGAGACCTGCCGACTTTTCCTCCGCCTTTTATCCCATCATCGGCGGCACCCGCTCGTATAGAAGATTTTGAGACGCAAGCACTGCAAGGTCCGCCCGGTGATTGCTCAGCTGAAGCCTAGCGTTCCGCGTTTCGTGATGAAGACAGTGGCTCGCAGTGCCCCTCCATGGTCTCTGCAAAGCCCAGTCACCCGCCTAACTGTTCCTGGCCTGCATCCCACACAACCATCGATGTCCAGAAGACGTCCTGAAATGGTCAAAATATCTTTGTCAGAAACTGACATAAATAGGATATCTTCTGGATGTCTATTAGCGATGTCCCTTGTGACAATAAAATCATACGTCCTGCAGATATCCTACAGTCATCCTGTGGCCGATGTCTCATGTCATACCCGAATTTGAATTTGAATTGAAATCATGTGGTATGAATTCCCTAAGCACGTGGTAGGTGTAATTCTCTTCCGTCTTTCATGCCACATTAAAATACAATGTACGGTATGTATAGCAAAAAGACAAAATCGCTTGAATAAATGAAATCTATCCACAAACAAAATTGTATGTGTCACATAATGGCTAAGCTCTATTGACATGCTACAGAAATATTTTAATAATTAGCCAAGACTCATTTTATTTCTGATTACTTGATTTTATGTTTTTACGTAGTCTTACATATGGATCTCTTGGACGATTCATTCTTTCTGGCATAGATCACGGTGTCTTGCCTGAATCGGATCGCACTGATAAATGATTTCACACTAATTGTGTGTCGTTCCAGACAGCACAACACACGTACGACAGCATATTACAATGGTTAATGTCAGGTGCATCGTCGTATGAACTGCGGTTGTACAGTTCATTGGCAAATTTCACTGCAAGATTTCTGCAGTAACATCTAAACAGACAAGTCGAAGTTACACGGGGAGTGAAGCGTTCCTCGTGTCTCATTGTTGGCCGGCGTATTGTGTGAGATGAGACAAATAAAAGGCTGTCAAACACTCTTCAGCACAGTTAGACAGCTCGGATATCAAGTGACTTCAGTTTTCCACAGCCTTAGGGGAATTCAAATACTGCAGTGATTTCGCTTTATCAGGTTTCTGTGTACTCAACACACTATTTTCGAAACTATCTAAGTTGCGCAAACGTGTGCAAATAATTCATGCACATAAAAATAAATAAATAAATAACGTAATAAAACAAATACTATAATAAAATAAATATACAACCAAAAGTTCACGAAGTTGTGCACGCAACTCCACGTACCTTAGTAGGTTGCAAAAAATGATTATGCAATAGTTCCTACGAGTTGTGAGCTTTCCCGGTCTTTCAAACCGAAACTAAACATAGCCACAGTGCTCTCATAGTTATATGCGACCAAGTAGCATCGGCATCAACTCGGAGTCTGTTTTCATCTTGAAAACGTCCGAGCGTGTTGGCGTCTACGCAGCCTGTTGAATTGTGTTTCCTTCTGTCTTGCAATACCTCAGACCTACGTGCTCTGACCGCACAAGAATGTGAACGGCTTTTTATTTCTGTAGTGAGATGCTCCATTATGCATTTTGTTCCTGAAGTCTTGCACGGGCTATGTTACGACAATGGGCAAGCAGTGTGTGTAGGACAGTTGAACTTCAAGTCAGGTGCAGTAATCACCAGATACTTCTGACTCTGACTTATTACAAAAAGACCTCGATACGCTACTAACATGGTGCTCCACGTGGCACATGGAACTAAACCTCGGAAAGTGTAAGCACATGAGAATATGCCGCAACAACGAACCTTGTCATACATACATGATTAATAACACTGCATTGGAACGTGTTTCTACATATAAATATCTTGGCATTTTCATATCTTCTAATCTATCCTGGAAACCACACATCGAGTATATAACCAAAAACGCCACACGCACTCTAGGGTACATCCGCCGTAATTACAGCCTTCGTCCACTAAATCTAAAACTCATGTTATACCGAACCCTCGTGCTTCCGAAGCTGGAATACGCTGCTTCTGTGTGGGACCCGGGGCAGGCGACACTCATTGCTCAAGTGGAAAGTGTACAAAACTGGGCAGCACAGTTCATTCTCGGTAATTATGCCAGGACAGCCAGTGTTACCTCCATGAAAGCTAGTCTTAACCTATCTCATCTCTCACTTCGACGCAGTGTTACTCGTCTTTGTCTATTTCACAATTTATTTTATCATAACGATATCCTCCGACACTCTTTAATTTCTCGTCCGTCACATATCTCTTCACGGCTGGACCTGGACCATGCACAGAAGGTTGGCATTCCCTTTTGCACTACTAACGTATACTTTCAGTCATTTCTGCCCAAAACCTCTCTCGAGTGGAACCACCTTCCCGGCTGTATTTCATCCATTACTGCTCCTTCATTATTTAAGAATGCTCTTTGTGATCATCTGAACGCCACATAGTGATTTCTTCTTCTTTTTTTTTGTCTAATTTTTCATTGTTTTGTGTTTTCTGTATGCATCCTCTTATATTTGAACTTATTGTTACATACGCCCCTCCCATCGCTAATGCTAATAAGCCCTAAGGGTACCATAAATAAATAAATAAATAGATATTTATCTATAGTTGTAATCAACTGCATTCATGATGTGTAGTCGTGCACCGCTCAGAGCTCTTAAAATCTGTAGAACTTCCAACATTATCTTGCCATGTTTATCTGATGCCATTTGCATTAAATGCCCATGTTCTGTGTACACACTTAGGAAATACTGATTTGCATCGCATAGTTTTAGTCCAACTCGTAATCTCTGGAACAGGAGCATTGTGGTACTGGTCAGTTATTTCTATTCATACATTTTTGCTATGCAGAAACTGCTCGAACTATAGGTGCTATATGATTACATGAGCTCAAGTCCAGCGCCAAAAGTTTTCTGATTTTTTTTCTTTTTCAGATTAGGGGGTAAAACTATTGGTGTCATTAAATTACATGAGCTCATGATGCCGAATACAATAGATGCAGGAAACCTCATCAGACCGCGAGGACACCATCAGTCGTCCGCATAGAACAGGAAAAGTCTAAATTTTGTGTTGCATGAAGTCAGTGGCAATCTTTTTTGGTTAGTGCGATGAGCTTTTGGAACATTTCCAACTTTCAGGTTCAAGAGCTTGCTCGGCTTGGGCGCAGTGAAGTAAAGCAATCTGCACGAAAAATACTTGAGCACCTTCTGACGGACTGCGTTGCTGCAGAGTTCAGATGGGCTGGTCAAAAGGGCAAGCGGAAGTTTGTGTGCAAATTTGTTTCAGTACAATTGCCTACTTAAACTATGCTCTCAACATTCCTTGGTGGCAGTTGCTGTTTATATACTACATGTCAGCTCTACACTGTAATATCTTCATATTAGGGTGGGAGCAATTTTCATATTTTTTGGCGTACCGAAGTATCTGGGCTAGCTTGCTTCTATATCCCGTTTTGTTGCTTGTAACTTAATTATCCTCTTGCGTTTCTCAGGGTAGTCACACATTTGTCTCGTAGATCTAGTTGCTCATTCAACGAACTGATGTTGACATGGTACATAGCTAGCTCGTTGCCAGGTGATATACAGATGAGGTACTTGTGTGGCAATGCAGAATATTCAATAAAATTACTATTCACTGTGAACAGGCTTGTGTGATGGAGTAGTTTGCATTATAAGATGTGCATACAGGGTGCCCAGAAAACGTGTCATTGAATTTTAATTAAAAGAAAAACTACGCCACATAGAATCATGCGGTCAACGGCGTTTGTTCTTACTAGGTTTTTGCCACCTCCTGATGTGCATGTCATGTAACCTAAGTTTAATTATATAAATTTTTGCGAACTGAACTCGGAAATTTGCCAAGTAAAGGTCACTTTTTTACCCCGCCAACGCGAAGAGCGTGCTACAGAACATACACGGCCCTCAGGATGTCCCCACAGTATCATCGTGTCCTCGTCCTTGGAGGTGTGTCCACAGAACGTCCTGAGGATGACACTCGCGGAGTGTCCGTGAAGAGTCATTCAGGTACGTCCTGTGCCCGTCCCTGTGGGTAGGTAGCGGGACGAGAAATATTACTTTCTTTAGTTTACCTGCTGAGACTCCCTAAACACATTTGTTTTGTTTTTTGGGGCCGATCCTTGGACCCGATTGACATTCTTCTGAAATAAAGGGTGGTCCAGCGTAAAATTATCTGCCTCCAAAAAGGATGACTGCCTATGATACATGGAGCATTTCTCGTGGAAAGGAGAGAAACGCGCGATTCTGTCGCACTGCTTTTGACTTTCAAAAGTCCTACCTGAATGCCTCAAACCAAAAGGAGTAAGAAACATAGACTTTGCAGTGATACAGAGCTAATACTTCAATAAGTTCCTCGCTTTTAGCATTTTTTTCATTGTGTAATCGAAGGAAACATGGACAGCTCACCCATTGTTTTGTGACGCAGACGAGGATGGCTCTCGAATTTACGGAGGGTCGCGTAATAAATAGTATCTGTTTCTGCTTCGGAAGAGAATTCTATTACCTTTCGGAGTGGGTTTCTTGGACTTTTCCCTGTATCTTTTATAAATCTCTGCTTTCTTTTTAAGCCGCCGCTCTTATTGTCCGTTATGGAATGTACTAGAAAGGAACAGCCAGAATTATTGTGACAGTTAACCAAGATGTATGGAGTCAGTATGCAACTGTTTTCTGTGCAATAAAACAAAAAAGACATTGATATGGGTTCTCTGACGAGTTAGGAGCTATTTTATAAGTGTGCATACTGAAAAAGGGATATCAATATAAAAAAAATAGTGCATCCCAGAAGTCATTCTTGGGTTTACCAGACTCGTGCTTAAAAGAATCCACCTGCACTATCTCATCTATTTCCCGTCGCCTGGAACTGGTGTAGATGCGCCGTCAGACTTAAATGGAATGCGCTACCGCGTAGCCCACGCCGGCCTTAGCCTGGGGTTTGAGACCCGGTCACGGCGTGCATGCACCGCCTCACGATAGCATGCCCACTGACGCCCATATCCAAACGGAACAAAACTTCCCGTGGTGTTCCTGGAGATATCCTTTCCCGGAAATGCGGATCTCCGTGGGAGACGGACATTTTTCCGACAGACGTCCCCCGCATCTCCGAGTGGCCACGGTTTGGACTTCCCACAAATATCTGTCGTTTGTCCTCACAGGAAGTTACACGTAGATGCCGGGACGTTTGACGGACTTACTTGCGTACGTGCTCAGGGCCCTGTATTTTCTCGTTATTATTGATACTGTTTATTGAGCTGCTGCGTAAGTGGACAGATTCTTACTAGGCGTTTTTTTTTTTCGGCCACTTTGCTTCAGCTCCGGCCACTGCATCTTTCTTTCTCAGTTGCTTCTCTTTGTTTCTGTCTAGTATTTCCGTTACGGACAATGCGCGCGAAGTTTTAAGAAGCAGAAAACCATGAACTTAGAAACGCAGTGGCATACCTTTCCAAAGCGAAAACGTACTATATAATGCTTGTCTCGGGAGCTTCCACAAATTCGAGAGTCATGTTTGCCTGCGAGTCAAACTAAAGGGGTGAGGTGTGTAAGTTAAATGCGATAGCGGGTACTGATAACACTGGACTGAAGAACAGCTTGGCGTATTAACTCGCTATAACGATAACGTCTGTGTTTCTTACTGCTTTTGATTTGAGGCATTCAGTTGGTTCAGAGAAAGTCGAACTCACGCCGCGACACACTTTGCTATGTTTCTCTCTCTCCTCTGATAATGCTCCATGCAACATCCCGTCAGGGACCCTATTCGGACAATTCTTCAAACGAACGTTGCGGTACATCCTGCGGATGTATATGGTTAGGGACGTCCATTCACGTAGCTCCCAGAGATGTCCATCTGACATTCATTTCAGGACATGGACGTTAGGATCTATTTCGGACGTCTGCAGGAGATAGTGTTCTGTCTGGGTACTAGTAGTATAGTACAAAGGCGTCATAGTAGTAGTAGTAGTATAGAGAGTCAGTGGGCATATCCGCTTATCTCATATGCAACCATACTCGGCTGTGCACTCCCTTTCGGTGGTGCTACATGCACGATCTCACACCCATCGGTAGGCGAATCGCGGCGCTAGCGCGTTACGGACAAGTCTGACGGCAGCTCTACATTTGCGTTGCCTGTTGGTCTCATTACATTAGTGGCATACATTGGTGACAAAAGCAAATTTAGCCACCATTTCAGGCATTATTTCATCAGTTGGCAGCTTACCTGTCTAGTCACGTGATCTGTTTCTTTTTTTTTTTTTTTGCGCGCGCGGCTTGTAGAAATGGTTGCATAGAGACACTCGGGTGTGTGTGTGTGGGGGGGGGGGGGGACATGTATCGTGCTATTTTTCTCGATTCTCCAGCCTAGCAACATTCCGGCACAGCGGCATCCTCGATATGTCTGGCTCATCTCGACACCGTCCACTTTTCTCGGTCAATAGAGTTCCCCGAGAACTACGTCATTGTGACGTGATCTGCCTACTGGGGGGCAAAACAAACACACGTGATTATATACGCCAGCACACGCGAATAGTTCTACGTGCGACCGACGCCCACCACTGTGACGCTTCAGTCGCTGCAATGTTTACATAACACTGGGTGGTCTATTCTTTCCCACCAGCTTCCGTGGCATAGTGGCTAGGATGATCGCTTTCTATGCCGATACTGGGAGGTGAGGCGGGTTCGAATCCCAGCACTGGTCTGAGGTTTTCCCTGGATTTTCAGGGAGACTTTCCAGACGAACGTCGGCACAGTTCCCCCTGAAGTCGGCCCAGGACGCATACTAACTTTCCTGTCCCCCACTCCTTCCTGCTGCCCTCTCTCCATCTGTCCATGTCTGTATGTCACTCGTAGCCACAGTTGCTTCGCGGCGCTGACACGGAATTTAAAGAAAAAAGATAATTCTCATGCGGCGGCTAGTATGAACCCTTCCGCTGTCTAGAGTGCACTTGCAAGAATCCGCATTTCGTTAGAGAGAACAACAAAAAGAAGAAGAGAAGACGAGAACAAGATGGAGTATGCAGACCAGCCCTTGAGCAGTAATTAAGTTACTTGTAACTTAATTAAGGAGGGAAACTATAAAGCTACGTTCCCACAATGGGCGACCGACCGCAACGGCGCCAGTAAAAGCAGAATCGGCGCTTAGTGGTCACTGGAGGCCTGCTTTCCTGCGCCGTCCAAGCAGTCGCTCCTTGCGCGACTCTCTCGCTCTCGTTGGTATATGCTATACAGGGTGTGCCAGTTAACTGCGAACACATTTAAAAAAAAATATATATATCACTTTTTCTTAGATGCAATCAATTGCAATATAGCATATGCTGAAGGGCACTCCTCAGGAGGGCATTAGCAAACTCCTAAGGTAATGTCTTAATTAACTTCCAATAATTAACTTTTTAATTATAAAAGCTACGAAGTTGTCCCAATGAGAACATCTGATCCCTTCGGTTACCTGATACCGGAGCCGTTTTCAGAATAAAAATCCGTTCAATAGATCGTCTGCAAAAAATTGGTGAAGGAACACCATTCTTTTCTTTATTTTGTTCATTGCGCATCTTCGGAGACGCGTCTTTCCTTCACCCCCAATGTGAGAGGGTGAAGGAGCACAGTGCCGCCTACGTATATACGCAGCACATACGCATTTGTCTCATTCATGTAAAGACAGCTAGTAAGGCAGCGCGGGACAGGTCAGATGCTTATGACAACCAATGAGAATGTCCGTATCTCTCGGAATATGACGTCAGAGCTTGACGCGTACGTGTGTTCAAGGGTTTATGTGTATCTTGTCAAGTACGACAGGTGGAAGAAATAATATTTCCACAATAATCTGCGCGCAATAAAATTTGCGCATTATGTTCCGAAGCACATTTATCGAAAGTGTTCTTTAAAGGAGCACAGAGGGCCATCCAAAAAAATTTCAGATTAAGACATCTGATGAAAGTGTGTGTGTCATTATACCGAATAGCGCGAAAGGTTTTGATGTGTGCAATTTGTTTCCCAGAAAAAAACTCACATAAACATAGCTTCGCGCCTTCACCCTTAACTCGCCACTCCAGCTATAACGAGGATGAGGAGGTATGATGGCACGTCACCGATGACGGCATAAGGAGACTCGTTCTGGTTTGCCGGTCAGTGGGGGTCAGCGCCTTGTCCCTTTGCCGCCGTAAACCTGTTTTGCCAGTTTTCCCGGAGAATTGGGGAGAGAAGGAGAGGCCGAAGCATTACCGAGCAAGGAGAAAGGCTTTATCAGAACCCCGAACAGCCGAGTAGCAGACGACAGCGGAGTAGCAGACAACATTTCTCTAGGCCAATCAGCGAGCGTTCTCCTTATAGCGTCAGCGCGAGGTTCCAGGCAGATCACAGGCTGGTACTGCTCTTCACCAGGGTTGCGCACGGTCACTTTTTGCGGCGTATTTTAAATTCAATTTCTGCGATAATTATGACTCCGTGGTGTAAATTACTTCGCATGGTGCATCTTACTGGCCTACTTAACAGTTTTATAGGAAGAAAACTGGGTCTTAAAAATGAATTATGTGCTACTTTAAAGGGACTATAGCATCTGGAAACGTGTATGAGACCGATGCGGTTAATGTTCGGCACGGCTTCACAGTCTACTTGGAACGTGGCCAAGTTTCTCTTCCGAAAACAGCTCACATATTATATAAACGAGTTTTAAAGTTTCGCACTGGCTCTCCAGCTAATCCCAGCGATAGTAACATCATGATAACGTAAGCCAGGCACACGATTGGGAGCGCAGCTCAGGCGATTATCTCCGAGCTCGTCTGCTTCGCCTTCACAGCGCAATATACTGTAGTCGTGTTCAAGAAGGAAAAGGAATCTAGTCCGTCAGCTCTCAAAATATTACATTATTACATAAGAATGGCTGGACACAGAGAGGTCACGCTCCCTCCTGTGCCAGATAATGTAATCCATCATACTCACTCTGCTTCTGTATTCGCTGTCAAGACTGGTTACATGACGCTACGCTGTGGCAGAAAGTGCGCTTTGGCGGCTGATGGCGCATGGTGGCGATGCAGTATTTGTGCTGGCACGCTATAGCATCTCCTTATCTCCAATGGCATATGTAGTTGACGGACTAGATTTCTTTTCTTTCTTAAGTTGAACACGAGTATAACTGAAAAGTCCTCGGTAAATATGCTGACTTTCGCTTACCAGAGTTACCAGTGAACATGGTGTTGTGCTCCTGGCTCGTACGAACACGTCCGGCGCTAACCCACAAGTGACATTCCACAAGCTGATCACAGACTCTCCGCGACCTGCAGACGCCCTCCCGCACGCCCGCCGGTCGCCAAAGACCCTCCTGCCGCTCCCTGAACGCGTCCGCGCCAAAGGGCGCTCCCTGATTGGCCTTGTCTGAGTGACGTTTTCTCCGATTTCCAGAGAGGGAACTCTGGCATACTCTCAACATCCATCTTCTGCTCTTGCCATGCATTACAACAAATTGCACAGAAACTGCTCCACTAATTCGCGTCGGATTTTCGGCGTTATTGTCGTCAGTGATGAACGCGGAGTAAAATGGCACTATAGTTTCGGAATGGACCGGGACGGGTGCGACAGTCTGTTTAAGAGCACTATGTAAGCAACGATAAACAGGAATTTAGTGTTGGGATACAACCCTTCAAATCAGCAGTACAAGATACCGGTAAAAGAGGCATGAGAGAGCTATACCAGGGCTGTTACGGGATCCGCCGTTTTACTATTTGCGGTTACCGGTAACCTTACAGTTGAACTGGTATTTTTTTGGTTTTCTCTAGGATGTGTCTGCAGGCTGCGTGGATGTCGCAAAATGAGCTACAAAATGCAAACAGGTAAAAATGAACATATTTATCTGTTGCGCTTCGAAAGGTAGGTGCAGTGTTATCTGCCAGGTCGAAGAAAGAGTGACCTCTTTCTTCGACGCACTTTGCCCGTTTGCACCATCCCCCGTAAAATAATTTGTTGCGGGCTCTAATATCTTGTGCACATTCATTTCGCTTGTGCTGTAACAAGCAACAAGGCAAGAAAAACTGCATCCGTTCAGCGGTTAAGCAAACAGATGTGAAACAAACAACGTGGAATGCTTCGTGTCTTAAATGATCACAATAATACAGTTCATAACTCATAAGAGACGTACGCAATATATGTCATACGATGCGTATGTCATCCGATTATGAGTCCAAGTGCATAAGATGGTATGTTGTCTACACAACTTCTGAATGAGAGACCAAAGGCGAAGGCGAAGAGATCTACTTTAACAGAAACACGTACTACACCACTAATCAGAGTTGTAAAGCGATACAATATCGCATCCAAATTTGTTCGCGTTCACGTTTGAACCGATTCATATGTACCGGTAACCGAAATTACATTTTACAGTTCAGGTTACGGTTTCAGTGAATTACCGATGGTGAATTGCGGTTACGTTCCGGTTACGGTTCTTGAAAAAAATTGGGTTCCAGGCGGTTTTCAGTTCCGTTCCGGTTTCAGTCCCTGCAGGGAACATTGGGGGTGTTGTTTACGACGCAGCCCCCAATAAATGGATCATTAACAGGGTTCTTCGGCGGCCTAACTGTTAAAACTATCGGTTTTAAGCATTATGAACTATTAAGTGTCGGATAACAACTAACTGAGCGCTAAAGCACTCTGACAGAATCCCGATTGTCGCCGCTGCTCCTACCAAATCAGCGACCAGGCGCAAATCAACAAAAAACTACGTGTATCAAAATCGGCACCACCATTACATGATCTTAATGCATATGCAGTTACAAACGTTTTATTAACTGCCGTATCCCCAACGTTCAACACTTTGAGCTCACCATACCAACCATACTTCGAGCTGCTTCGAGAGCTCGAAGTCGGGCCGCCGTCACCGCGAACGTATCGCGGTCACGAGGGTCCTTGGTTGCCGCCGCCGTCGCCCGCAGAAGAGCGCTCTACTTCGCATCTCTATTTCCCTTTCTCCCGCTGTCTCCAGCCATGTTCCCCAACAGAGCAGTGACGTCATCTGGGGAGTGCGCTGTTAGCGCCGTTAAGTGGCGGCGCGCCATGTAGTGATGGACCCGACACAATGGCTAATCCTTCTATTCATCGGAGATAATCCATCTTTTGGGGGCTGCATCCTAAACAACACCCAAGTGTTCACCAACCCACGATTGGATGGTGACAGCTACATACGCATACCTACATAATAAGGACACAAAAGACCATGTAATTAAATGAAAAACGAAAAAGAAAACAAACACAAAACTTGCAGCCATCCGTGGATGCTTTTTAAAAACTAATTTGCTAAGTCTATAATGCGACTTCTATCTGCATTCATTTAATTGCCAGCTGCACGATGACAATGTATTTGGTTGTCATGCACTTTATTTCACTTTCATATGTCAGTGTGCTCATTGCATGGTGAAAGAAGCACTGGCTAGAAAGCCCACTACATTTGTACTTGAGGAATGTAAAACAGAAAAATGGGCCCTAATCACGCAATGCGAAATGACTTTGCAAGCCAGTAAAGTACAGGGTGGGGTGATATTCCTCTCGGAATATTTAGAAAGCATATAGGAGTCGTGGCCTCAGAACACATCATCAATGATCCTCGAAGCGCGTACGACATGCTAGGTGCCATTATCTCCAATCAAAATCACATATTACACTGATTCAGCAATACATCTCCAGCGCCAGGGTTTATATTCTTTGTCTGTGACGAGTTTGTGTAGATTAAAATTATGAGTCAAAGTTAATTAACAAAGTTATATTAAATTACTGTGGCGATTCTTCTTATTTTTTCACGGCAGGGTACTTTCCCTTATAGGGAATCATTAGAGTTAGGTACTTCTTACGGAAGACCTTTTTGGCTGCATATGACCAAAGGTATGATTGGAATTACGGTGTTGTACACGCAGGGCGACTTTCATAATTTCAGCCACTTCGCTATATCTAATAAACGAAGGAGCAGGAAATCAGTTCGCACACACAGCAGTTTGTCCGTAATAAGGGTAGGGGTGAGTCAACTTTTCCTGGGAAATACGAAAACGTATCTAATTAGTAAAGATACGTGACATAACCTTCTAAATAATTGATAAACATAATATGAAGATAAAACAAAACTGCTGCACGCGATAATAGAAGTTCTAATTGCCAAAGCGAATTTTCGACTGCCTCAGTCTTTTTTCTTCCGTTTCCTTAGAGCGTAAAATGTCAACTTTCTGTGTTGAAGGCAGTCTTGTGCAGTTGTATGACTGAATATATACTAGCATGTTTGGGCATGTAGGCAAGTTTTATTTTCATTGGGCGCTATAGCTTCGTTTTTGGAAGCGAGGAAATGGTGGACAAAATGTCGCATGCACATAGTTGTTTGCTTCTACAAATGGTGAAGGGGGTCCTCTCATTAAAATGACCCTGTATAGTAGTGCTATATCATCCAGCAGAAAATCGCTGTTGTTAATGTACAACTAACTCCGTGGATTGGGTCATCATTGTCTCAGCTAGAAAAAGCTTGCTAACCTAAGCCCAGACTTGTACGTATCTTGAGTACGTACTCAAAATACAGTATTTTAAATACTTTTTCCGGTATTTTGGTACTCTACTCAATACTTTTTTGCGACAAGTATTTTTAATGTATTTAAAATACTTTTTTCGGTATTTGCTACTCAGTACTCAAAATACCTTCCTTCCTCGTCAAGCCATATCCAGCACGCTTCCCGCCGTGCCGAGATTTTCAGCTCACTGGAATTTAACCCCCTTTTTCTTCGTTTTCTTTTTTTCGGGAATTCGCGAATCTGTCATTTATCCTCTTGTACAATAGGCTGGTCCCAAGCCTGGCCTTGCTTCTCAATAGCCAGCTTTGTCAGAAAACCGTTCCTATTCATATTTCCAGGTGAATCACCAGGGGATTAGGTACAAGATAATCCCGGTATTTATTTCCTTGGTCATCAAAGCAATAAACACGTGCCAGAGGTTGAAAGACCCGAACCGACATACAGGAGGGATTACGAAGTTTTGGGTCAGAACATATCAACAAAGTTTACTTGGGTTCACCAAAGTTCACCAAACATTACTTGACACCAAGACGTTGCAAATGAAAGATATGCATGACTGATGAAGTTTATTCCTTTCATTTGTAAGGCCACGTTCAGAATACGCGTTTCACTTACTGCTAATACTAAAGTAATTTAAATAGTATCTTAAATACTTCTTAGAGTATTTAGTACTCTACTCAAATTACTTTCAGTTTTGAGTATTTTGTACTCTATTTTAAATACTTTTTCCGTAGAGTATTTAGTATCTTATTTTAAATACTTTTGCGCAGTATTTTGTACAAGTCTGCCTAAGCCTGAGTAAGTCACGGGTGTAGTATTCCTAATGTTCCGGAATTGGGCTTTTAGGTTTTCTGTTCCTTATTCCCATGGTTTGCTTCCTTTCGGTAAAACAGATTAGTCATACCTTTCTTTCTTGTTTTAGTGCAAGCAACAAGTTGATTACAGCATTTTAGTAACTCTTGTCAGCCATTAACACTGTCGATGAATTACTCTCATTACTTTTGCCCAGAGACGTTTCAGCTGTGACGCTCCGCAGTAATCGATGTTTCATTTGTTGGAAGCACACACCATCGGGAAGTTCAAATGACTGCGTATCATCGTTTATGCATCACACTTTGCATGTAGGCTATTTTCAGCGCACCTTTAAGTTGTGCTGTTCGATATATGAAAACCAAAGACAGTTTTAACTGGACGGTGGTTACGTCTCGTACCGGATAGGTTTCATCGCCGAGCCCGAGCGGAGTGGTGGGCAGGAACAGGAGCCGTTTCGAGGGGGCGCAGGACGGCAAGTCGAAGGCGCAAAGTCGGCAGTAAAGTTACTCAAGGCAATCTAAGGGCTCTGGAAGGCAACTGATTCGCGGCTATTGTTGTACCGTTTTCGTCTTTTTTTTTAGACCGTAGTCCCTAAAAGCGGGGGGTTGGGGGGGGGGGCACTTCACGCTTACCCTGCCCCAGGCGGAAGTTCTCCTCGGAACGGCTCTGTGCAGTAAACAGCTTTTTGATGCGCGTCCCCGTTCGCACTCGTTCTCAGCTGAGCGTTGTGCGAATCCACATTCACGCTCTCATTAGTCCGCTTAGGGGAGCCAGCCGTAGACACGTACAGCTAAAACTGTCTATTCTCAGTGAACGATGAAAATAAACACGTTGTTCAAAAATTTGCTCTCGTAATACGGAGATTGTCTCCTTCAGTCAAGGGTATATACCAGGACGACAAATACAGATGTATTCGGAGTGACAGCACACGTCTAGACATTACAGCGCCGTTCGCAATACAGCACATATGTAAATTGGGAGGGGGCGAGGGTAGATGTGAAAAACGTCGTATAATGCATGAAATGAGTTGGGTTGAAGCTATGCTCTCTCTATTGCGGACTATCGTCGCGGGCACGAAACGTCACCGATGATAGTCAAAATGCTACTCCCGGTTGGGCAACGAAAGATGCTTCCGAATAGCTTCAGTTCAGCGTATAACGATAGTCATAGAAGACGTGGCTACATTACAGGCTCGTTTTATCTTGGCTTCACAATGCCACAAATGCGTTGGAGCTTTCACAACTCAATCATTGTCAATAATAAGGAGCAATCCTAACGTGCACCACTCGGAAGCTACTGTTCAACGTAATATTGTGAAACGAAGAAATTTGGGCTTGACTGTGTATATTATGTAGTCTGCTCCACGAAATGACCGTGGCCAGTACTGCGCGCTGGCAATGTCACTTGCCCGTGATTTACAGCGATTGATTTTGAGGTTTGCCATTCGTTGGTTGTCTTGTTTGCCTTCTAGGTCTTCTAGGGTATCGACACAGAGGCACAAACATAATATTTTGTACTCTCCGGAGGTACAGAAAAGCGCTAAGTCATAAAAAGTCTTCCTCGATGCGTGTCCTACAGGCTTCGCCACCCGCGGCAAAGCTCAAAAGTCCCATTGTTGCTGTCTTTGCGTAGCGGTGCCTACGTTCCCCAACGCGAGAGTCCATGCCGTGCACACGAACGGAACTGCGTTCCCTCATATCCCCGACAGGAACTTTGCTAAATTCAGGATGGCTTTTGCAGCAGAAGTAATGGAGCAGGTACAAGAAGCCTTGCCGGAAGGCATCGTGCGAAAACGCGTAAACGAAGCCACACACAGAGCTGAAGCACTGAGCTACGAAGATGATGCTTTCTAGAGCTGAGCTCCGCGACGTTGCATTTCGCTCGGGTGGACTGATAATAACAGTTAGCAGGAAGGGAAGCCAGAGGAGGAGAAACAGTAGGTAGGCCATAGCATTCGTTCTCAGCAAGCTACGCTGCAGAATCTCTTCCCGCGTGGCAAGGCAGTTTCGTAGTTCCAAGTTGTAGGTGTAATCTCGTTGCTCGTGCATCGCCTTGACAAAGACGACAGCTGTCAGGACAAACGGCACAGAGAGCGCTATGAGCATTTTACTCTCACGCATGTCCCATAGGCACACGTCCATGCCTCCAGTGACCAACATGACTACTAGCAACCAAGCTATCGCAATGGCCCATATCACTGACACCAGGAAGACTACGAGCTTTGTGCCACACACTGAAGAGTACATGTTCGAGTCCTGGCGACAGGTACGCACATAGTTTTCCGCAGCAATAAAAAGAAAATTGAAAACAGATGCATAAAAACCTAATAAAGTAGAGTACCACTGCCAATGACACACGAACGTCTCCTGTTGGGTGTTGGCGAGGATGGCCACAATAGTCACTGGGAAGCCGACTGATGTTACAAGCAGATTGGCAAGGGCTTGATTGGCTAAGAGCACGTTTCCTCTACGTCGCAGGTTTTCCTGAATCATAAGCGCAGAGATCTGGAAGATATTAAGCATAGTACCCACGAGCGAAAACGTTCCATATAACAAGATGCTGATGATACCGTTGTTCTGATATGGCATCCACAAAGGTAGAGCATCCGTGGCATTGACGAGCGTGCCTGTGGGCGTTATATTAGCTGGCTTTTGTGGAACGCGCTTCAGCAACTCAACAAAGAAGGATGCTGGAGAAGAGGTGCCCATCCGAGTTACTGCGGTTGCGGGACCAGGCGGGGAAAACGACCCAACAACGAGCACAAAGAACTGAAGAAGCTTTTCCTTGCTGCTGGCCACTTGGATGGGTTTTCTCGTGCCGTAACTGCTCGCTAGCACACATTGTGACCTGGAAAAGGGAGAGAACATACACTCATCAAACTTTCGGTTGCTTTACGCTCGTTGGACTCATCAACAATCACTGCATGTAGTTAACCTACTTTCATAAGATACGCCTAAATGCTATAACTGCAACGGGTACTTTGCAGTGACGAGATTTGAGGAAGCTTTACGTCTGAAGACAACAATGCTCATGAGCTACAGTGGTCGATCCCTGGATTAATTTTGTACAGCTGAGAGTTGGGTCAACACAGGGGTGCCGTGTGAAAAAGAGAGGAATACAATATCGTACTTAGAATTAGCTTTCCTATAACACTGTTCTGACCAGCCCCGAACGGAAGTTTTCACAGCTCCTTCAAATATTTGCAACGACATGTTTATTGAAGGAACAAGGCAGTGACAATTAGCATTGCTCGAAACCCTGTTGCATTCATCAAGCATTCTATCAGGAGCCACCATGTAAAATATTACGCTGTGCAACGTATTATTACCGCGCAATCAAATTTACGAAAACACCCGGAGAAAGCAGCAATCGGCACGGCCCGATTTCCTCGCATGATGTTAGCAGTGCTGCGTGGGGAGCAGAAGGGATTGCAAGCGTCATAAAGTGATGTCGACTTCCCTTGTTCACTTGCACTCTCTCTGAAGGAGTGGAGGGTTTCTAGAGGGTGTGCACTAGAGCCCTGCACGGGCTGGGCCGGGCTTGTTATTGGCTGTATGCTCCAGGCCGGGCCGGGCCCGGGCCGACAAACATGTTTCCGAGAGTCAGGCTCGGCCGGGTCACGCAGCTAATTCCGCACAATGAAGGACTTCATGTCATCACGTGCTTGCGTCATTTCTGCGCATATATTTGCAAAAACAAGCAAAGAACACTGCATTATGCGTATGACTCGACCCTTTCGCGGACTTTCTCAAAGCCACTTCACATTGCTGCTGACTCCTCACGTATTTCACAATCACGTTCGGAAAGCTTGGTTAGTGGGGTAGGGATTTGGAGAAGTAGTTTGTCGACAGCACCCTCTAGCTAACCTCCACAAAAACTTTATAGTGTAACAATAACGCCCTTGACCGCGTGTGTTCTGGATTTTATTTGGGCTCGTGCTGTTGCGGTTTTAAACCGCTAGCACTTATATGTTTGTGGCCTTGTCTGCTGTTATTATAAATTTACTTATAAGTTTATTTGATTTTTTTTTGCTAGAAACGCGTACGTCACGGCTGGAAATACTAAGGCAGGATCTACTCGCCGCCTCACCGGCCCGGGCCGGGCTCTATTCGCTGAGTTACCGGGCCGGGCCGGGTTCTACCCACTGAACCACCGGGCCGGGCCGGACCGTTCCTCATAAAAACATGAAGGTCCGGGCCCGAGCCGGGCCGGGCCATTTTTCGATGCGCCCGTGGCGGGTCGGGCCCGGAAAAGTCGGCCCGTGCAGGGCTCTATTGCATAGCAGGGGCATCTCTCTCTCTCTCGCACGCGCTACAGTTCAGCTGCTCTCGTCGTTCTTTCGCAAGAGCTCATGTTATTTGTTGCACAACACGTCACAGCCAAATATGAAACATTTATTGAGTGACATTTGTCACTCAATGTGCCACTCAATTTGTCACTTGAGTGTTTGAGTGACATTATTGATGCATTTCACTGTTCTTTTAAATACTCTCAAAACACCCGTAAGATGTCGCCTCGCCGCTGCGCACTGAAACTACACTCTGTGCTCACGCAAGTAAAATCTAAGCTCATCAAGACTTAAATGTCAATAATCAATTCCGGATCCATTCCTTTTCGAAGAGAATGCTACGTTTTCAACGACAAACAATGAGAGCAACTGTATCGAATTAGAATATCGAAAAACGCATGTTTAAGGCGTGTAGTGAACAATGTGCGTCTGGAACAATTCTATGTGAAAAATAAAGATTTTGTGTCATACATATCTATAAGAACAACAGTGTCATTGATTGCAAGTGCAAAATATATTGCAACAGGAAGTAAGTACAGAATAGTTTTTTTGTGTGCAGTGCCTACGTGCTATAAGGGCTCGTTGCTAGCTGTCAATCAATACAGGAAGACTTCAAATCGCAAACGGTTCTTGTCGACTTGCGAGCGTTAGTAAAGTTTGTGACTGTACTGTATACAGAGGAAAAGATGTGTGATACCTGCAGGAAACGCGTTTATAAATTTAAGGATGCATACACATCAGAACATTAAATGAAGTAGACTCCTTTAGAGCTATATTTAGGTGTTATAGATTGGCTACCTCCTTCCTACCCTCCCATAGACGCGAAGTAGTCGCCATGCCAACCGCAAATATTGTATGTGCTCAGTGAAGGTAATCATGAGAGGCGGGTGAACCAACACATTTGAGTGACACGTTTTTTCTTGTTTTGCAGTGATATGCATATGGTACATCGAAAACCGTGCACTTAACATATTGTAAGAGTTCGCAATTTTACTGGTTTAATAACTGGTTACTGTTGGAAAATACCTTGGTCAAATATCTGTTAGAATAGAAGACCACGAAGTTCTCGTTACATTCACCGCGAAATGCTCTCCGTTGAAATAGGAAGTCGGATATGTGAATCGATTCACAAACGCTCTGTGGTAATCGCGTTGAATGCTTTGCTTTCTCCCCGTGTTATTTTAGACAGCCTTTGTGTATCAATTAAGCGACTCACATCGAATTTCGACAGCAGTTTTTTATTGCGAGTGTGACATTATCTTCATAAGCCTTTCTTTCCGTATTTTTCGCCGGGACATTTTCCCCATAATTTGTAGTGAAAGTTCTTGAAATGTTGAGTGTTGCAGTGCAACTGCACATGTAAGGATAGCTTCCAATATTGCTTGATCCGTAGCTCGGATGCGTCGTGTCGTGGACGGCGCCTCAGGCCGCTCCACTTCACTCGGGGAATGGTTGTCATAATCCCAAATAAATAAACACACAATTCAAGCGCAGCCATAGATCCTCGATCGTTGTGCCGACCCCAAAGCGTGTCACATTTCTGCGCTGTGCTGAAGAGCCCCAAATAGGACGAAAGGACCGCCCACAGCTGGCACTGTGGGCGCGCTCGATAAATAAACACATACTTCACTTGCAGCCATAGAGCTACGGCTTGCCTTTTTCTTGCTTATATGTACTTTCCGGCTTTGCACTGGAGCCTACACAGGTGGTGTTAACACCGTGGAACACCGATATCTCGCTGAAGCACGCTGTTTGTGTCGACCCTAAGGCTTGCCATGGGGTAACTTCGCCGATAATCCTGGCGGTACCGTGGCACAGGGAGCACCCCAATGAAGGCTGCTGAGGGATGCTCGCATGTTTTCTGTGGTGGGTAGTTCTCTTGGACTACCCAAGTCCCAGAGCAAGAGGGGCTGCACATCGCTCCCTATCGTGTGTCACCATCATCTCTCCCCTCCCTCTTTCACCCTGCCCTCATCTCCCTCCCCTGGGTGCACCGAGCCGCCACTCTAGAGCAGGCTGACCGCACCTTCCCCCTACATCACCCCACCCCACCCCACCCCACCCCACCACCAAAGCTTGTCACATCCCTTCGCTGTGCTGAAGAGCACGGAATAGGGCGAAACAGTTGTACGCAGCTGAGTTTGTGGCACGCTTGATAAATAAACACATAGTTCACGTGTAGTCATAGAGCTTGGGCTTACTTTTTGCTTGTATGTACTTTCTGGCTTTGCACTTTGGCCCCCACAGGTGGTGTTAACACCGTGGAACAGCGCTTTCTCTCTGGAACACATTGCTTGTGCCGACAGTAAAGAGTGCCACATTCCTGCGCTGTGCTGAAGAGCCCCAAATAGGACGAAAAGGCCGTCCAACAGCTGGGGTCGTGGCACCATTGACAAATAAACACATATTTCACGTGCAGTGATAAGGTTTTGGCTTACTCTTTTGCTTGTACGTACTTTCTGGCTTTGCACTGGGGCCCACACAGGTGTTGTTAACACCGTGGAACAGCGATTTCTCGCTCGAGCACAGTGAACACAGTGGACACAGTGAACACAGTGGTTTTCTCGAACACAGTGCTTGTGCCGACCCTAAAGCGTGTCACATTCGTGCGCTGTTGTGATGTTTCACACACATTGTACATATTAATTAAGAATTATGATCGTCATCCACTGCCAGCTTACGGCTTATGTGTGTGCTCTGGCTTACTTGTGGGGCACGGATCCGGTATTGTTTCGCCCCACGGGGAGGATCAACGACGGTCGACGAGCAAGGTTGTCTGTCTTCAGGGAATGAATGGAGACCCGGGGCCGCGAACTTCGGGCTTACAACAAACGTGCACTAGCCAGAGCCTCCGGCACCAGACAGTAATACAAGATTTGAATGACAGCCGTCCAGCTGGCGTCGTGACGGATCGCTCGACGAGGACACGAAGCAGAGTGGACAATTAGGGAAAAAGGGAGAACCCGTTGAACCAAAGTCGACCGCTGTTACCAGAGCCTACAAGAAGGTCCGGGGCCGACATCGAGGGGAGAGAAAAGAAGCAGCGACAGAGACAGCGGCTGCGTTCCAATACCCCGGTTAGTCGACTGCCTAGCGGTCTAACCGGAAGTGCCGCCATGTTACGTCTCGTTTCAAATCTCGCCAAGTCCACTATTCAGTCGGCTACCGCCTAGTGCGCATCGATGCAGTCTAGTTATACGCCTGACCATCTGACAGCCGGGATGGCTGACAGCGGGAAACGCTAGTACCTGCTGCGCTTGCGCCGTACGCTTCTTGCGTGAGCAAGCCTGTTCCAATAGTGACAAGCAAAGGGCTCTACTTAGCTGCCTAGTCAGGCGGCTTCGCGGGCGCGAGGTATATTGGAACGCAGCCAGCGTTATATAGTCTCACGACGCGGTGGAGGAAGAGGCCTTGGTTTGTTCGGCTCGCATCGGAAGAAGCTGTCCACGAGTATCCGCAACCTAGACTTGCGACGTGCAGGCCCTTGGATCGACCCGGACACCAGCCTTCCCCCTTCTACTTCTAAAGACGCTCGCGGCGACAGCAATGAGGCATCAAAGAGAACCAGCTTCCGAGTCAGCTTCCCAAGTACCAGGGAACCACGGAACAATCACCGGAACCAAGTTCTGCTGGTGAGTCCAGAGCGCACTCTGAGTCAGGTCTGGTTAGGGCGACTAGCATTGTAAATAAACAGTTCAAGTTTACGAACTGCGTTGTCACTTACTCTTGGTCTTACTCAAAGGCGGATTCACTAAATGTTCTAAACTTCTAAAATGGCTCAATGCACTCGGGATTGGCGACCTTCACACTGTGCTGAAGAGCCCCAAACAGGACGAAAAGACTGTCCAGCAGCTGGGGTTGTGGCACCCTTGACAAATAAACACATACTTCACGTGCAGTCATAGAGTTTTGGCTTACTTCTTTTGCTTGTATGTACGAGGGGCGTTCAAGTCAAACCGGGACTTTTCATTTTTCGCAAAAGTAAAATGAGCTTACAGGCGAGAAATTAATTTTATTTTTCAACGTAATCTCCAGCTGGCACTAATCCCCTTGTCCCAGCGTTTCACGAGGGCTTGGATGCCAGCAGCGTAGAAATCCTTACCGACGCGTAGCAGCCATGATCGGACTGCATTCTTGACCTCATCGTCGCAGCTGAAGTGGCGGCCCCCAAGGAACGCCTTCAGTGGCCCGAAAGGATGGAAATCGCTGGGGGCGAGGTCTGGACTGTAAGGGGGATGTGGCAGCAACTCCCAGCCAAGTTCCTGTAAGGTGCGTGTCGTGATATGCGCTGTATGCGGGCGTGCATTGTCCTGTAGGAGGAGGACTCCTTTGGTGATGAGGCACGGCCGCTTTTGCTTCAGCGCCTTATGCACATCCCTGAGAACCTGGCAGTAATATGCACTATTGATCGCACTATATGCACTATTGATATCGAGACATGTTATCCGTCGGTCCTTGAGGATCAGGCGCTCCACAAGTTGGATGTTCTCAGGAACTCTGGGCTCTGAGCCGCCCCGGGCGGGGTCGTCCTGCACTGATGTACGGCCGTCTCGGAACCGTTTGCACCACTCAAACGCTTTGTTGCGGCTACGTGTATCGTGGCCATACTGAGCCTGAAGTCTTCTGTGAATTTCAGATGACTTTACACCTTCATTCACGAGAAACTTCGTGACAATTCGCTGTTCGATGTGCGTGCTCACCTCGTTGTCGGCCATCTTGTCCAGCACGTGCCTTCTGTTTTGCACAAACTTTGGACCACCACATGGTGAATGCGGAGGCCTGTCGCGTGTGAAAATGACGAAAAAGAAGTAGCGCAAGTCATTTGTACACTCAGGAGACAGAAAGTCCCGGTTTGATTTGAACGCCCCTCGTACTTTCTGGCTTAAGGCACAAGGGCCCCCACGGGTGGTGTTAACACCGTGGAACACCGATATCTCGCTGAAACACTCTGCAAACCCTAAAGCCTGTCACATCCCTTCGCTGTGCTGAAGAGCACCGAAGTTTAGGGCGAAACTTACCAGAGCTTAGGGCTTATAGGGCTTACCACACGGGACGTAATTCGTGAGAGAAAAAAAAAGACATAAGAAAACCTCCTCAATTATTTCAACTTGAAGTTATGTTTTAAAATCACTACGAGGCGCCTCAAGATGAATCACGAAATACAATCTGTATGTAAAAAAAAAAAAAAAAAAAAAGCACCATTGCTAATCATGACGTGTATTGGGGATCTCGTAGAACAGTTTCCCCTGGACAGACCGTCTATTCCCCGCCCATATATTGCAGGGTAGAGTTAGGATCAGCTGTTGGAACCGCAACCTGTTGTGAACCATAATTATGGGCTTGTCTTCATGTACTGCTGCATCATGTACCAACTAGTCTGCGCTCTCTCCCTTCTATCGAGTACTGTCATCGACGGAAAAATACTTACGTTTTATTCGCCATATTCCTCAAGTTACCTTGATATGTCCTCAATTTGGGAAATTTTATATATTCCAGTCACGCACTAAAACTGTATACTTCTTTGATTATTGAAATTTCAGTTCAGTTCAGCTCAGTAAGAGTTTAATTCAATGCGGGTACAAAAAAGAAAAAAAGAAAGAAAAGCAAAACGGTACAGGAATTAATAAACTTGGCTAAAAAAAAAAAAAAAACTAAACCTGCCAATAATACGTCTATTTGTATGCTCCCACATGTTAGGGGAAGTTCATGTAGAGGCAGCACGCGTGCGATACTACGAACGTTCCTCCGAAATGTCCATATGCTCGAGATGGTTCATTATGTATTCATGGCGCTTGGATCCTTATACCGAAGAAGGAGGACGTGTCACTTTCGTTGTTCTCGGCCATTTCCCTTCTTATGTACGTGTCAGACAGAAGTGAGCACGCAGTCAATCTAATTCGCATTTGAAACAAGTTCCGAATGTGATCGAAAACGGTGAAATAAAGCCATTTATCGAACGCGGGACATCTGCAGCTGTACTGAAAATAGTAACAAAGCGCGGAGAAAATCTATAACGTCAATAGGACGCGGTCACGACGTTTCCCTGTCCTTTATATTTCGCTGAATGCCAGCCGTCTCTGTCGAATCTTGGGATGTCGACTGCAATAGACGATTCGTTTCATGCGCGTATCTTGCACAAGGCGTAGAATATAAGGTTAGATGCTTGCATAAATAGGGGTCGAAACTAATATGATCCGTAGACATTGGGCGAAGTGGATGAAGTGAACGTGTACATTTAACAGCTACACCACTGATTCCAGGGCTCCAGTTTTGAACAAAACCGGCGGGGTCAGCATTTTGGCGACATGGTACAACTTGCTGAGGTACGTCCCCGTCCGCGAGAGACACAGAAATGCTTGGGCGGAGCGCCAACGTCTCACCATTACAGAACTCTCAGATGGCAAACATGGAGTTGGAGTTGGGAATTAGAAAAGAAAAACAAACATAATTCATTTATTCACTAACCATTGCTGTAGTTGTGAGAACCTATCTGCCATCGGCGGACTGTTCCCTTGGGAGCTTCTGCGCCATTTTCTGTACTAGGAACCATACCGTAACTGCGTATTGCTTCTTTTTGTAGCAATCATAGCGACTCGGAAATAAACTGCTACAGTATACACCTTCAGTACACGCTGCTATACAACAGCACGTCTGGTACCGTTGTGTAGCACCGCGCAATCTCGTTATGTATTATGCGCAACCACATGCATATTAAAATACTGTATTCAACGCTGTGCGTTATGGATGTATAAATGTTAGGGCCATTTTGTCCCGTAATCAACCACCTTCTGCAATAGAAGATATTGCTCCAATTTCTGAAGGCCGCGGGCCCACAGTGCTCTCATGAGGCCTGCACAACTGTACATATCCCCTAGTGGAACATGTACAGTTGTACCCCTTTTCTAGTGGCTATATCTTCGGTACAGAGAGTATTCAAATTATCCTGTCTTGAGACAGGGTAGGCGAGGCGCAGAGGAAAATTTTTGGAAAGTGACTTTCTTGCAGAACAAGGTAGTCACCAAAACGCCGCCACGAATTCTCTACATTTCGTTTATGTCCAGTAACACTGAGGATGAGGGAACGTAAGCTTAGAAATACAGGTCAGTTTAGTAGAGGAAATTGCCTACCAGTATCAGGGTAATATGAGTTACACTACAGAGATGTTCTTCAGTTGTTCAAACTGTATAACATCGCTAAGCTATATTTCTCACAGTGTCTGCCGTCGGTATACCCCGGAAAATCACGTCACAAATAGAGCAGAGGGACAGATTTGTTTAAAAAAAGTCCGAACATATTCTGGATATACAAGTTTGTGTAGAATTAACACAAGTACCACACATATACACAGAAAAGCTAGAAAGCTTGTTTACGTAAACCCACGAACGCTACAAGTGGAACTCGTAACAAACTTGCTTGCGTTATGCAGTGACGTCGTTTCTAAGCGGAAGCATGGTTCACGGCGTCGCTTACCCTTTCCGAAGCACCAGGACATAGCTCCTACGTCCGTTCCAGTGCCCCTGGGCGGTGTCAGACCTTGTTCTGGGAGCGATCGTAACGCCGGCTCTGTTCCGCACGCGCGTGCGTGCGTGCTGCCGCTGAAAGCCTTGCCGAGCGTCGTCGTCACGGCAACAGATAAACAGCCTCGTGGCACTTGCCACTTCAATAGTTTACATTTTGCCGATGCTCCGGCTTCGAAGGCCTTTTCCCCCATGGGTGCGACGACAAAGAAATTGATCTCGCTAAAACCTCGTTAAGCATCATTACTTCATTTTTGAAACAACAGTCCGACAGCTATATACATGGGTCCGTCCAACTTCTGCCGATATCGTTAGCCGAAATAAAAAATACGCGCAAATAAAGAGGAACATTTTGTACGTAGACGACGCACATGCCTCTTGAAGGAGCCTCGAGAAGCTTGACTCATAGTACTATATCATTAATTCTGAGTGAAAATAAAATATAGAAACTACGTAATTACGTGTCGGCATTGTGAGAATGGCCTTCGTTTGCAGCAAATGATTAAATCAGCAGTACCATAAACCAAATTCCACGGCAATTAATTATCATTACCACGCAGGATATAATAAAGTGGTCACGAGAAACTGTTATGTACGTACCAATCGACATTAGCACTGTCATGTGTGAGCAAATGACGTTTATGGGATGTTAATCAGACAGTAACCGCCGAATTTATAACGGCACAGTGGTTCGAAGCAGGATTTCAAACTCTAAAATGTCAAACGCGTTGCTGGAGTATCATCATGAATTGATAGAAAAATGGGCTCTTCAAATCATTGGCAGCGTTGAGGTCCCATCCTCCCACTTGCCCCTGCTGCGCCGTAGAAGACATAGATATCTCCCATCGACTCCTCCACTGTCAGCGTCACCATCATCATCGGGCTGTGCTCTGGCAACGCCCCTCAGAGCTTGGGTGCACCGACGTGTCCCTCGCAACACTCCTTGGCCACGTGCAGCGAGCTAGCCAGTGGAGTGTCACAAAGGCGGTGCTCCACTTTCTGCGTGATACGGGCCTCCTGGGCTCCCTGTGAGCCGGGTTTCTTTTTCATTTATTTTTCTTTTTTCTTTTACTTGTTTATTTATTTTGTTTTATTTTTATTTTTTGCTTAGGGAATAGCAAGCCGGGGTGCTGCATGGCTGACCTTTCCCCTTTTATCTTTCCTTTTCCTTTTTTTCTGTCAATAAATCCCCCCCCCCCAACCTCCCAATAAGTGCGTTCGTTGTGATGAAAAAGTACTTTTCGCTAAGAGCCTAATTTTTTAAAATTCTGTGATAGCCCCGCGAAGCACCTGTGGCTATGAATGGCATACAAACATGGACAGATGGAGAGAGCATAGCAAGGAGCGGGGGACGGGGGTTACTATGCGTCCTGGGTCGACTTCAGGGGGAACTGTGCTGTCATTTGTCTGAAAAGTCTGCCGGAAAACCCAGGAAATACCCCGACAGCAAAGCCGGTGATAGGATTCGAACCCACCCCTTCTTAGTCTTCAGCACGACCTTGGCTACCACAAAAGAGCAGATGCGTATACCCACTCGAAGATGCCGCTGGTGATGATAGCCAAATTGGTGCACTGGTTACTACACGCTGGGGAACCGAAGCAGGGAGTAAACATTGGTCTACAGAGTGAAGGATGAGAAGAAGGCGTTGGCAACAGTGCAAAACTTCTTATAATATTCTGCATTCAGATGGAAATGAGAAAAAAGACCGCCATGAAGTTTTACGTTTAATTCCAGTTTAACAGACCGTCGAATGCATCTTCTTAATTTCGCCAGCTCACAATTTCCTCCAAGTCTCACTGCAAGCCATGAGAAACAAGTGATAGAAAGGGTGAAAGAGAAAACCCGGCGTACGCCCACAACGTCGCCGGTACACATGAACTGAAAGTTTCGTCTCGATTGCAAGTTGACAGTCGACTGACGTGAAGTTGTGAACATGGACATATTTTCTAGGTTTTCCTGCGGAGGGTCACCTCGAAGTAGATGATGTCGTAAGCGAGCGTAAAGACTGAAGAGAGAACAATCAGAACAAGCGAACGGAAAATGTTTATTGAAAATCACAGAACGAGCTCACGGTCCGAGCCACGGAACGCGGTCACGCTCGTCTTTACCCTGACACCTCCCCTCCTTTGGAGAAGCGTACCAAACCTTCTTGCACCTTAATGATCTGTACCATGTAGTCCAGTTTCCTTAGTCTGCAGAAACTCCATATCGTTGAGGTTTCATAACAATTCTTTCTAACTGGCCTTCACGAGGCGATTGGGTTAGACCTCCCGCAGATGAAACCTTTGATGTGGATATGCTGGCTCGGCCTCACGTTGCCTTGTGTCTACTATATGGAGTGCTACAGGCTATATACAGGCTATATATGGCTACTGGTACACCTTGTTGATCCTTCCATTGTATGAATGAGGTATGACCTAGGGGTAGAAACGCGCCCCGTGAAGGTGCCATATGTCGCGGCACCTGCCAGGATTCTTATGGTGGAGCTGCTGGGCATGTTGAGCGGCCGTTCAGAGACTCTGCGCCGTGAGTCGTACAGGGACGTTTCCGCTGCCTGCATCCCGCGATACCGCTTCATATCTTCTGATATGGGCCCACAGTGGGGCAAGGCTCTGGAACTTGCAGCGACGTTGGACTTAATCCGTCGACCCATTAGAAGTTCCTCTGGAGAATATACTCGCCCAGCCCGGGTGTCAATCGGTGTGCCAGCAGCAGTGACGGATCCAAGAAGGGGGGGGGGACGATCGCCCCCAACACGCTAGCTTACACGTCAGTTTCCTCCTGTCCCCTTCCTAGTTACGCGCTTCGACAGAGAAACCCCCAAACCGAGGGTCTGGATCCACTACTGGCCAGCAGTGCGTCATGGTTGTCGGGAACCTTCGCCAGAAACGCTTTTGCTGTTTGCACTGTGCGCTCGGCTTGCCCGTTGCTCTGCGGGTAATACGGGCTTGACGTGACGTGCTTGATCCCATACGTGGACAGGAACCGATTGAACTCGTTCCGACTGGGAGGTGGTGGGTTCGAAACCTACCACCGGCTGTGCTGTCTGAGGTTTTCCATGGGTTTTCCGAAGACTTTCCAGACGAATGTCGGCACAGTTCCGCCTGAGGTCTGCCCAGGACGCATACTAACCCCTCTGCCCCCCACTCCTTCCTGCTGTCCTCTCTCCATTTGTCTTCCTCTTTACGCCGCTCATAGACACGGTTGCTTCGCGGCGCTAACATGTAATTAAAAAAATTACGGCAGAAATCGCTGTGCAGATCGTCATTGAAATGCGATAGCATTTAAGAGCTCATCGCAGACGTTCTCCGACGATGGACAGTAGAGGTCTATGGAGACTGAAGTAGCTGACGTACTTGGCCACCACTAGCTTGTCTATGCTCTCGACGAAGGCATAACCTATAGCACTTTGCGTACGGGTTGCGATAATGTTATCGTCACTGGCTAGATGCAAATCGAAGCCTTCCTTCATAAAGTTTGTGAACCAGTTGTTCCGGGGCTTCTTAATGTCCATATTGAAGTCTCCCATGACAATCATGGGCATATTTTGCTCTTTCAAGTTGTCTGCGAAGTTGTTGCTTGCAGATTAATTAAAGATGTCAGATGTAGGCTAGAAGGAACCACTTGATATTGCCTTTAGAGGATCCCGGTGTAGTGTACACCAGCACGATGGGGGTCGGGACATCCATGAATAGTCCAGTTCTACGACGCATAGGTGGGATGTATAGAGCCCTGCACCATCCGCGGATGGAAGCGGATATCCGCAAGATACATGCGAATTCGAATGAAAATTTAGCGCTTTCTGCGGTGTGCGGATCGGATGCGGATGGCGCGAGGTCGGATGCGGATCGGATGCGGATATACCGCGTGCTGTAATTTTTCCACCAGCAATTTACTAGCTGTCAGCATTAGCTGCTGAGTCTGAGAATTTGTCGTCCGTCCTTCTTGTTCTGTGACTCTCGGTCCCCGACAGCGACCGCATGCTCGGGTTCATTTCATTTCATTTCATTTCATTATGAGGAGAAGAGAGGTTGGCCATGCTCAGCTTTGACGATGCACGGCAAAGACGGGAGAAGAGGCATTCTGGCATCTCGAACCGCGCGAGCACCGACGAGGTAGCGTTCCACGCGTTCCAGAAGTCTCTCTTATCGCGTTTGTTGAAAGGTTTACCTTTGCTTGTTGTCGTGAGTCCTTCCATGACAGCATGGAGACATCCGAAATTATACCAACATGCTTCCGGCGGTCTTTACGCATCCTTCGAAGCGTGCGGATTTTGCGGATCGGATGCGGATGTAAACTGTTGTGTATGCTGCGGATGCGGATCGGATGCGGATGACGTGCGCGCGGATGCGAGTCGGATGCAAATGCCAAAAATCTCATCCACGCAGGGCTCTAGTGCGATGACTTCGCCAATCATCCCGGCGGTTAATTACCGCGGTACAGAGAGCGTCCCAATTAAGGCTACTGAGGGATGCTCGTACGTTTCCTGTGGTGGGTAGTTCGCGAATGTCCTATTCCCGGAGCAGGAGAGACTGCACACCGTTTCCCTCTCCTGTACCACCATCACATTTCCCCTTTGTCTTTCACCCTTCCCTCTTGCCCCTCGCCTGGGTGCATGAGCCGCCATCCACGAGCAAGCTGACCGCACCTTCCCCAAACATCATTCCCCCTCTCTATGCCGCATACGTCACCAATTTCGTCTGCAGCGGCTAGGTGTTCTACCTTGTCTACTTTGAGAGTGACTATCTTGGTTGCTAAGACAGTTTCTTCATTTCTCGGGTAGGTGGCGGCACCGGCTCTTCGGCTGTCTTCTCTCATGGCAAGGGAAACGCATCACAAGCCTTCATATGTCTCCCTTTCTTTTTCTTTTCTAATAAATATATCCTCCCCTTCCATATGTCGCGGTAGGGTGGTCCAGGCCTCTGAGAGGGCGAGGATGCTTTACCAGTACCGGGTCAGTCGCTATGTCGGTAACATGTGCTTGAGGCTCTGGACGTTAGGGGCCTCCATGTTGCCGTTCTCCCTGGCCCGCTGCACCCTTTTTTCGGAAATCTCGAGAGTAGTAGGTAGCTTTTTGGTTGTCTACCGCGCGGCCCGCTTGCATTGTAAATGGAGCTCTTCGTCGTTTTCGCGAGACATTCTGTCGTTCTTAGCTTGTCGCATTTCACACAAACGCGCTTTGCGCTGGTCTGAAGTCTCCCTCGTACGCAGTTGTCGCTGCGCCTCGACTCGCTTGAACTGGATAAGTTCCTCCGCCGACAATTGCTTCCACCGGCGTGGCGTCGTTGCATCCACGTTATGAAATCTGAAAGCGCGCCCTCTCTGATTGCGGCTTTGTAGCCACGCTTGAACACGCATGGGAATTTCCACCCCAAAATCCCACGTGGTTCCCATGCCGACCCGTCTTGCCATAGCCGCAGCCCCACAAAACAGAGCGGCGTACAAGTAACGAACAACAACATGTTTATTTGCTTATATGCAATTCTGCCGTGCTTGAGCCGTGCAGTGTCCTCTGTCTGCTCCGCGCAATGCTGCTCTGTTGTGAATGGGTCACTTCTTCTATACTGCGTCTTCGTGCTGCCGCGTTTAACGGCGTCGGAGTTTTTCCACATTTCGTGGCCACGTTTGTTATCACACGGGAACATTTTGGTGTTATCACCACACACGTCATCTCCAAGCAGCAGTCAATGAGTGCACGCTTCGAGATACCCTGCCTCAAGAAAACTCGGTGGGTTCGCTTATAAATGCTATCGCATTTAAAAGTAACCAAATCTGCAACTTTTTACTTCGCTTTGCGGTCATACAGACGGGGCAGGGCTGTATCGTCCCGCATTGTGTACACATAAGAACTATTTGAGTTGATGTCACCATAAGATTGGCGTGATTAGGAAACCCAAACTTCGAAATTAACACTTAGCAATCTCACTTTAATTGATCAAACGACAAACAGATTCATTAACCGATGCAGAGGCATTACGCGGTGAAATTGGCATAGAATCAAAATTTAGACACGTCAATAATCGTAGTCCATTGATACAACCAGCTGCAGGAGTGCGATGACAACGATAAACTTACGACGAACGACGAGGAAACCTGCTTTAGACCCCGATGGTGAGGGATCATCTTTTTCGGTCGCAGTTGTGGGATCCAGCGCCATCTGAGGCGCAGGTTTTACGTTCACAGGAGCGTAGGCTTCAACAAGAGTAACAATTACGGGTTCAGCCCACTTCTGACTGGGCACTCTGAAGCTACTTTTTGCTGGCAGATAGCCTTTCGAGGCCACCAGTGCGACGTAGTCACCCGGGGGTAGAATGCGAAAGAACTCTCCTTGGTCCGACGTCCAGAAGGCCACGTTTCTGCCTTTAATGGTGATCAAAGCCTTAGCTACCAAAGTGCCATCCGTTGTCTTCACGTAACCGCGGACGCCGTGGTCAGCTTGCAGGAGAGAATTGAGTAAAGACTCTTTGTTTTCCTGCCAAAGTGCACTGAGATTGGAGGGAACAATGCAACATGAAATCGATAGCAATATTTCCAATGTCCCCTCAGAGGTGTATGTGTATTCCTGCATGGTCATGGAAACGTGCTTTCGCGATATTGGTGTCGATGTTCGCCCTCTAGGGCAGGATTTGTTCGATTGCCTCATGGCTTGGTTGCTATCGACGTAAGCGCTCGAAATTTCCGATAGCACATCTTCGTCAGGGGCCGGCACTGGTGCTCCATCTTTCTTGTTGCTAAAACCGTAGTTCACCGAGAGTTCATTTCCTGCGTGTAATGCCGCACCTAGGAGAAATCGCTGACTTCGAAACCAACGCTTTAGCAAACGAGCTTCTGGTTGGACGGCTCCCTGCGACGCTTCGTCAAAGTCCAATTCTAAAAATTGAACGTGATAAGTTCCGTCGTCTTTCACACACTCCTCATTAGATGCCTCTGGTATTTTATAACCATGGAGCCAAAATAAGACATGAACTTCGGTGGTATTCAGCAGTTTGGCGACCTCTTCGCTTTTGCTATACTCGAACAAAAGCGAAGAAGCGAAGTGGATTAAAATTTCCGAACCTGCCGGAAAGTCCGATGCAAGACGCACACGTGGCATGAGAAACATCCTTCGGTGAGCCTGCTTCGACAGAATGAGGGAATACACAGTAGCACCGCTGACGTTTCCTACGAATTCTAGCCTGGCAAGTTCTGGAAAAGCTTCTACAAGGCCACGTAGAGCATTCCACATTTGAGACAAGGTCTTGTACTGAAATTCATCAGAATTAGTTTCTGTGGTTCCAGCGGAGGTTGTTGCAAACACAACCACCCAGAAGTGCACGATGACGTGCAGGAAGAACACGACACTGGAAAGTCCATACCTTCTCCCAGGCTTCATTAGAGAAAATGGTCCGAAGCAAAGGCGCTGTCGAAGACGAACATGTGGACAAAATTATCAAGTATCTTTTTCTCTTCTTCCTCACTCTCTAGCCATTATCCTCATTCATCATCTTTCTTTGAGACGCGGACACACACTCAGACGAAAGGAAGAAGTACTCTCTCCGAATCTAACTTTTCTTTGTATAAAATGGAAGGTAAGTAAGACATTAGAAAAACATGGTAATACTAGCACTATGTTATTTAATTGACCTCTACCTGTTTACAAACAAATGACGTCAGATAGTACAACAGCGCCACCAACTTGGTAGACTGGTACTACTATATCAAACAATCAGTAAGTCACAAGAAAGCCACGTTTAAATGTGGCTCCTCATACTGTAAGATTTTTATGGAATTCCTTACACATTATTGTTTGTATGGCCTTGTTCTGCTGAATTCTACCGGTAGCCCTATCTTTTCGGTAGCCCTTTCTAAAGATGGCTACCGGGCTCTTCCATCTTCTGGAGCCTGAAGGGCACGAGTTTCTCTCGGAGAGCACGTGGTGCCTCTATACAAAGCAAGCGCGAACTAAGTCGTAGTAACAATTGCCACCACAAGCAATGACATCAGAGAAGCTTGAAACACCATTCCCATTGGTTCTCAGAAGCACGCGTTCTCGTCACTGGCGGAGCAGCCCGCTCTGATCTTACAGATGCATCAGTTTCGGTATTCGCGCGGTATTCTGCCTTTTGGTGGTGTTAAGCGTGACTTGAGTGCCTTTTTTGAGGAGCTACCCTGTTGATGCGCGCTCCAGATTTTTATAACTCTTGTCCTTTGTGTTGTGCTGTTATGTTATATAGTTCAGTGCACCATCCAAAAGGAACATTTTTCCGTCACAGTCAAAAAAAAACAAAAAAAAAACGTAATGTCCTATGCACTCACAATGCACGATTGCTATGAAAAGTAAGCGGATACTTACATCACAACCCACACCCTTTATTTTTTCAAAATAACTAAAAACTTGCGCTAAATTCCTTGGCTGCGATGACGATAACCAGGCTTCGTGGAATGCTCACCATTATTCCTGTAAACTTCATTCGGAATCTTGCTCCATTCATCTCGCAAAGCAGCTGCTAACACAGCCTTGTTTCTGGGGCAGACCTTAGTTACCCAAAGGTCCAGTTCTGACGTGCTCCATTGGACTGAAGTGAGGGCGCTGGACTGGCCAAAACAAGTGTAGAATGCTCATCTCATGAGACATTCACGACATGACCTTTGTAGCATGGAACGTTTTGTCCGCTGGCACTATAGGTATAGGCCTTCTCCGAAGTACTGCCACAGTGCTCGCGATGTCCCGCTCTCTAGAGTTTGAACCGTCAGCATTAACTCTCTGATCCAGAACCACTAACGGTCCTAGACCATACCACCAGGAAGGAGCCCTATATCATCAAACTTCACCAAACTTGGATTGGTTATTCGGGAACGTCGCGAGACAACTATACCATCCCGTATGAAAATGGATTTTTCCTTTCTGCAGACTTCTTGTTTCCTGTCTTGACAGTATGTTTGGTGCACCAAACTTCACTGTTGAATCAATGCACGCCTGCTGGTGGATTACCCTGGCATCCGTAAGACCCGAATGCACCAGACCGACTGAAAAATCGTGAACCAGAACGCATCACTCCAAAGGACAGGCCTCCATTGTTCTCGAGACTAAACAAGATGCGCTCCTTCCTTGCTGCAGGCGACGCGACGGCGAGCGTTGCTGGGTTTGATGAAGGTCGCTTGTGAACATATGCATGGCCATAGGAATTCACGTATTATAAAGTCCTTCGCAGTGTGCTCAGTGACGGCCCACAGGAATCCTTGAATATCTCAGCGTGCTTCCGCGCATCGTCGTTCAAGTAGCAATACCCTCCGAATGGTCCTCTTGTCACGCTCCGTCAACTTATGACGTCTTCCAGGCTGCTCTGTGACGGTTTCAGCGCCAGTCCTCTTCCACTTCTGAAACACGTCGCTCACGCTCAACCCAGGGAAGAGCCATATATTAAAAGGGAATCTAGCCATTGGGAGCCTAAAAAGAGGCTAGACCTGTCAATCACAATTGGTTTGCTTGTTGTTGGCTCCTCTCATTGGTTTGCTTTTTACCACGGGGGCCGCCATGACACCTGACTGCCACCCAAAGTGGCGGCGAAGGCAAACACGGTGAAGCAGGAATTTCGTGACAATTTTTTTTTTAAAGAACTACTCTGATTTTGCGCCAGCAGATGCACATCCTCTTATAAGTTTCTCGAAAAACAGTTTCAACTTATGCTCGACTATCTATATTTAACAGGAAATAATATGTTTTGTCGTCGTTGTCAAACCTCGTGAACACTCTGGTCACAATGAAATAATAAGAAAAACGGCACAATTTTGAATTAAATTTCTGAATTTTATGGATGTAAACATTCTTGCCTTTTTACCCGATCTAGTATTGGTGTTTAATTTAAAGAATCGTACCGACGACAAGATGTGCAGCGGAACAACGACGGATGACAGACGGCAAGTCCCGACGTACCTTGCGCCGTCTAGGTGGCGTCCATCCATTGGTACCAAAATCCACTAGTTTTGCAAATCGCAAGATGTATCCACTTCAATCCTATCCAATCCATTTGCCAACTTAAACTACGCTTATTTAGTGACTGCCCATGTAGGATAGGGGGACAGACAGTAAGGATGAGCTGATTGATAATGACCCGTATTCCAAGACGTCATCGATCAGACAGCTCAAAAGGCGGGTGAAGCTTTAGGAATAGGCAGCTCCCATTAATGGCCAGACTTCCTTTTAATATATGGCTCTGACCCAGGGCTTACTAACGCGTTTGAAATATGACGAGCGGACTGGCTGCTGATGTGACAGCCGATGATCACCCATGCCGGAACTCCAGGCATTTCGCGCTTACCACCTCCATAGAATGGCGAGGGAGGCATGCAAGTGTATTTATCAAGCAACGTACGTGAGAATGCTGGCAATTCCCTTGCCAAGAAGACGCACCGAAGGTGTAACCAGGGTAAAATCCGTGACGCATTCGAATGACGGTTTCCCCGAAGGTTTTTAACCGTTTTAACCAGAAGGAATTTCGGCAAGTCGCTCGCCAGGGGATTTCATCGGCTACGGCCTAACCTTCCGCTGCCACCGATGCATATACTACGATTAGACTTTCAATGAAACTTGAAAATACGGAACAAGAGGGGAGAAAGCAACACGTTTCCATTGGGAAAGTTCAATCAAATTTCGCCGAGTGTACATTGGATGGTCTTCAAAGTTCGACCTTGGGCCACTTCTGTTCTTAATATTCATAAAATGGTTTGTCAAAAATCTTATCACAGAGTACACCCTATATACAGAGGGCATTAATATATTTGTCGATGCTTAAATACCTGAAACTCTATTTTCGGAACCCCCCGAACCTACACTCTTAAAAATGAACTTCACCGCATAGCACGCTCCTAGCCAACCATCATCTCAAATGATATCGTTATCTGCCCTAATTTGTTGAAAACGGGAGGCGTACGCCTTTTTTGTGACACTTATGCTGTTCATAATTGTCACAAAAAAATTGTCCCGTTTTCAACAAATCAGGGCAGATAACGATATCATTTGAGATGATGGTTGGCTAGGAGCGTGCTATGCGGTGAAGTTCATTTTTAAGAGTGTACCCAAGCAGCACAATGTACTGAAAGTCGAGTGCAATAGGGGTGGACGGGTAAGTGGAAGGCCTTGAACAGACTCGTGAGACTAAAGAACATTGGTAAGACACGTACCGTCCACCCCTATTGCACTCGACTTTCAGTACATTGCGCTGCTTGGGCAATTCTTAACAAACTACAAATCTGGTTGTCGTTGAATAAGTTGGCATGTAACTTTACAAAATCTATCTACATGTTGCATCATTCCACCCCTCTCAGAATAGTTCAATGTAGAGGATTTGAACGTCTACTTTTGATCACACGTACAGCCACCGTCAGACGTAACCATAACGATCGAGCGCGTGGCCTGCGCATCCCGCCAGCTCCGCGGAGCGTTGGCCTCTGGGCTTGTGTCGTTTGTAGCTTTGTACTGAAAGTACTCTGATGTAGTAATTAATGTTAGTTTTTATTAAACATATCATGTTGATAGATTTTGGTTGACATACACTCATTAGATGAGTTTATTTTGGTTTTCGTATATTATACGTAGGCATATTGGACTAGAGCACTGCACGGGCCTAATTTTCAGGCCCCTGCCCGGCCCAGGCCCGGCTGCTACAGCCCGCACCCGGCCCGGGCCCGATTCCGCCGGCCCGTAACCAGCCCGTACTCGACTGTTTCCATGCTCTGGCACGGTCCCAGCCCACCTCTGCTCTATGTGTTCTCGAGGCCCGGAGGCGTATTTAGATTTATTACAGAGCACAGCGCAGCGAGGAAAAGGAGGCAGCTAATTGGTGGAGAGTGAGGAGGTACACTCGAACGGTGTGGCTCTGTTTCTCTGCCGGAAAGTCGCCTGTGCCTGGTGCTTGCTTGCTTGGGAACTATGGGAAGGCAGCGCGCAGCGACGCGTGGGCGATATGTACCTTGCGGTTCAAGAGAGATTCATCTCCGCTCTATTCGCTCAGAGATCGAACGGTGTCGGCGAGCAGCGGAGAACGGAGAACTACAGTCGTATGGACGCGTCGCCTGCTTTTACACGTTTATTCCGCGTTCAGTGCGGTAGGCGGTGGAGCATTGGGGAACCGAACAGTATCGTACCATCGCGGCACAAGTGATCTTCCGGTGAATATACACAAGAATTACGGAAAAGAACCATCAACTCCGAACATCGGCCCGCGTGTTATCCACACTAGAAAGGTGATAGTGTCGCACCCTATAGGTCGATCTCGCAGCGAATTGCGCATGCACCGGTGTTAGTTCCCCTTTCTCGAACTCTCACGCGAACGAAATATGTCAGAACACCTAATCTAACTGACCTTCGTGCCGGACTTTCACGCGAACGAAATATGTCAGAACACCTAATCTAACTGCCCCTCGTGCCGGACTCTGACGGGAACGAAATATGCCCCAACACCTAACCTAACTGACCCTCGTGCCGGACTCTCAGCGCTCCCGCCATACCAATCGTCCCCAAATGTGTGTGAGTGCACGTGTTAAATCCAGACTCATTACACGAAATAAGCATGATCACATATAAAAAAGTGATAGTTCTCAGATGAGAATACGATGACATCCCATACCCAATGAAAAAAAAAGAAAAAGTGACATGAAAATTCAGCTGTCCAGTCTCGTGAAATATGTTCGCGTACATGGCCGACCATGGCCGGCGTTGTCAAGCCCGTACCCGGCCCGGGCCCGGTGGCTGAAACCCGAGCCCGGCCCAGGCCCGCATAAAAACTCAAAGCCCGGCCAGGCACGACCCGCGGGCCGGGCTGGGATCGGGCTTTCGGGTAAGCCCGGGCCGCTGCAGTGCTCTATGTTGGACTGCCTCACAGGCTAAAAATCGCAGTCCTACATACAGTGCAAATGCGTGCCTTCAATAAATTTGATAATTTTTTATAATATAAGTTTGAGGAAGGAAATGAGGAGGCGTTCGTTCAGCAAGGCAAGCAGTCTGACGTTATCTCTAGTTCTCTTGGTTCGGTTTTGTCTGCATAGCCATTCAAAGGGTAGCTTCAAACACGGCCACGTGGTTTCGGAGTTCCTGGACAGATATGCCAGTGTCCTATCAATGTGCCCCCCCAAAGTGACGTGTGCAAAGCGCCCTCATAGGCCTCCTCAGGTAATGTGACACTTGCAAGACCCCAAAAGAGCAAAAAAACCTTCCTTATTCCGTCTCTTCCCCCACGCTTTTCCCTCGAACGTTCACGGCACTCTATGCGGACAGAGCCATTTATAGGCTCTGTATGCGGAAACATCGAACGGCCATCTAGGTCCAGCTTAGGAAACGAAGGCACGTAAGCGCAAACGTGCCCCACAGATGGCGGGATGAGCCCAGACTGGACTGCGCTGGATGTTCGTCAGCGCCGTTCCTGCCCATTCCCATACCCCGTACAGTGTTCTGTACAGCGTTCTGTGCCTGTAAGAGTAGCAGGCCTGCTGAGCATGGCCAACCTCTCTTCTCCTCCTAATCAAACAAACAGTGTTCAAGAGAACCGAAGGTAATCAGGGCTCGAACCAGCGCCGGCTCTATTGTTTGAGATTATCCGTGGTTTTCGTCAGAACATTTGCGGTATAGTTCCCTATTAATAGGAGACACGGAGCTTCCCCAAATCAGCATGCTACAATATCGACAGGCATCTACTCGGATAATATGGCTATGCCATCACTACCGGCAGCGAAGTTGTTCGGCGGCGCGTTGTACGTTTGCTACGAGACGTACCGCAGTCAATGCTTTCTTGAAGAACGAAACAGCGATGGAAACAAAAGCCCGGTTCACGAACTCACGGTTCACCATCCAGCCTGCATTTTATGTTTTCTCCGTCTGTATTTTCACGGAAAACACAGTTCTGATTAGTTGACGGACACACAATTTCAAAGAAATTAATCGAGACGCCACGTGAATTAATGCAAACACAAAAAATAATCCACGCACCACATGAATTAATCCGTGCGAATTCGATTTATCCCGCTTTTACATACATGAATCGTTAGTGGAGCTAGCTTCATCGAACATTTCCGTTGATGGAAGTATAGCCTTACGTTTTCATTTATTCATTCATTTCATTTATTTCACCTTAAGTGCCCTTGCGGGCTTTACATTTTGGAAGCCTAGTCACGACTACTTTTCATCTATGGGCAACACTCACATTTTTCGCGCTTCTCTCATTTGCTTTAACGATTTTGTAATCCCTACATTGTAAAACTTGACATTTCTCGTTAGTGCCTGGCGCAATATGCTCAGCATAGACCATATGTGGTGTAGGTGCTGTCCTATTTCTTCTACTGGTAATACCACTGGTAGCAATGCAGGGTTATAAGCCTGTATATTATAAATTACACCTTTGCCGATATTTCTGGTACAGTAGTCTTCGTTTTTGTGTGTTTCGATGTGAATTAATGTGATTAATTAGATTAAATCTCCATTGGGATCTCCTTGGCTTCAGCTATCACCATGCGCATCACAGCGCTTCGCGGCACCCCAAAGCAGGCCCGCAAACTGCGGCAGTGTTGTACATAGCGCCTCTACCGTATTCGCTACGGAGTAGCGATCCCGCTACATTTTAAATTGGTAACGGAAAAAGTATTTCCGCTGCGTACGGGTAGCGGCGGACTCTTTTTCCGTCACCGCCACTTTTCATAATATGGAAGACGTGGAACACAGAGAAAAAAGCGAGGTAACGGCGAATCCTATAGTTGTTCCTTTTTGGTTACTTATTAATTAGGCATTACTGACATGACGATCTTCCTCAACTCCAGTAGCTCTCATATGCTAAGCGCAATCGAATATTTAGGAATATAATTTGTATTATTCTGTGCATTTTTAAAACTTTTCTAGCTCACTTTTAGGAAACAGAAACAGGTATGTATAACCAGTGATTTCCCCAGAAATTCACTGTTGGGGGGTTGCGGAGCTTTCAAGGGGTGGGGTGGGGGGGGGGGGTATGCTTGGTGAAGGTTCCACTTAAGGAATTTTTCTTAGACACGGAAAGGATCGTGGCACAATGGTGACACCCCTGCACAGCTTTCCAGTTTTATTTGTACATGTCATTACGTTAGAACAATACAGATTCATTCTGAACGGCATTTCCACATTAAGATGCATAATCACACGACCGACAAAGAAAAAAGACTAGCACCTTGTCTCACGAAGCTCAATGAATACCTAGCACACAGATTGGACAAATGCATTGGATCATCTGCATGACTGTGGTCCTACAGCCCAAGTGTGACAGTACAGGATATAATTCGCTGCGCCGGACTCTCTACCAGAACGCGTTGGTGGCCGAGTTGGGTGGGGTCACCTGAGAAATTTCAGGGGGGGTGTTGCAAAAATGCAAGGGGGGGGGGGTGTAGGGAAATCCCTGCGTATAACATACCGCATACTATGGGCTACGAAGCTTGTCTCCGTCATATAATCAGTTGCAAAACTATAGTGTGAGCGTGTTCATATTGTATTTTGCAGCTTTATTGTTCGGAGCAGATAAACAAAGCGTCCGGTCACTTGGAACAGGAATACGAAATATATATCGGAAACGCAACGAGATATCGCCATGTGGCCATTGCACTCGAAACGTACCGCCGACTTTGCGGTTTTGGTGCTTGTGTGCCGACTTTGGTGTTTGTGCCGCAGGTGAAGAATGACTAGCAAGATAAAATTACCTTAGCTGACACGGGCTGCCGAACGCGATTATTTTCTACGTTACACTGTAGGTACGTGAGACACACAAAATTAAGAAATAATAATATTATTCGGGAGTCAGTGGGTGGCGGTACACGGGCGATTAACTTAAAAGCAATTGATAGCATACTGCGTTTGACATGTTTTGGGAAAAGCTCTATAATATATATTTTTTTTCCGACGACGGAAAAATAGGGGATGTCAAGTTGCCGGTGATGAGTAGATCAAAGAGTGAAATTAAATGGTAGGAGCAACTTATTTATTTACACATGGTAACAAGACTTTCGTGCACGAGACTGCACTTCTTCAGGTTACAAAAATATGAACATCGTACAGGAACATATATACAGTTGACGAAGGAGTTTTCGTATGAGAGGGTAACAAGGTGATGGAAAGCATGTAAATACCGGTAAAAATACAAACGAAGGGGTATCAGAAGCGCAACATAACGCGAATCCAAAGGCTTTTACACGGGAAAACCCGTGTACCCGTTTACCCGTGTAAAAGCCTTTGGACTCGCGTTATGTTGCGCTTCTGATACCCCTTCGTTTGTATTTTTACCTGTATTTACATCATTTCCATCACCTTGTTACCCTCTCATACGAAAACTCCTTCGTCAACTGTGCATGTGTTCCTGTACCATGTTCATATTTTTGTAACCTGAAGAAGTGCAGTCTCGTGCATGAAAGTCTTGTTACCATGTGTAAATAAATAAGTTGCTCCTACCGTTTAATATCACCCTTTGATATTTTTTTCCCGTTAACGCTTCAATATGAAGGGAATGTCACACGGGTATATTCTGAGAACTCATACTCTCGGAAAAGGCGTATTAAAAGTTGTTCGCATATAGTCAAGCGCTTTGCAAGAGAAGCCGTCGTGCGACTGAAAGAATGGAAGAATTGGGTAGCCAACAACAGGAACTCCTACTTCCTGTGAGACCTACACTATATATATATGGAATGGTGCAGTATGCCAACAGCACTCAGAAGGGTGCCTATTCTGCTTGGAGACGTTGCACCTGGCGAAAGCATGAGCAAACATTAGGTCATTCGTTTGATATTTTTACCACCTGGCAGCTACTTATTGATGACTCCATGAGTGGTCGCTTATGATGGCAGTTGCGCCACTTGAGCACAGTGAAAACTGATCAATCTGTTGACAGTATAAGCAGACGGAACAGTTTGAGGTTGAGATTTGCGGATATCTCGAACAAAATACTGTTGTTGCAGAAAAACAGTCCGAAAAACATACTCTCACGGGAAAATTATTAAATGCACGTTTGCGCTACGTGCATTAAATTATCTCTTAAATGCGTATCATCTCAAGGCTAATATCAATGTGAAATACTATATCTTGGCTGTAAATAGTAGTATGCTTTATGCTGCATGCTAGCTATGTGAGGGAATATAAATATTGCACCGTCTTTAGACACATTCGGCAAGGTGATGATGATGATGATGATTATGATGATGATGATGATGATTCGAGTTTTTGTGGCGCATGGACAACAAAGGTGCGCCAAAACATTGGTTAGGATGCAACTACAGTGAAACCTTCCTATGTTGGACACCTGCGGTGCAGCAGAAGCGTGTCCTACTTATAGAGGTGTCCGAGTTACAGAATATGAGGGAAACAAAAAATGGAAAAGATCACAGCTGTGTTGCCAGAAATGTCCCCCTTCTTCAATTTATGGTCCTGAGTGGTACCTGGTGGCAGTGGTACCTCTACCCACTCTTCACTGATAATTATTACTGATTTTAGTAGATTCAATTTTGTTCAGATTCCACTCAATGGCATTACCTCTGGAGCTTTTTGAGCAGCGATGACTTGTCTCTGAAGCGTCAGCCCACTTTTCGTTGCTTTGGTGCAGTGTGCGTTCAAAGGCTCTAGACAAACCGAAGACAAGTGCTCACACAAAGAATTACGATGTACACTGACAGCACTTGTTTTTGGACTCGGATAAACTAAATCAACAAAATTCTGAGACCAGTACAGGGAAAAAAGGGGCGAAAGTCAAGGCCACTGGCTCGTTTTGGGTATTTTTGGTGCAAAGATGGGCCGATATGGGCCGGTAATTTGGCCAGGGTTTTGTCCGACTTAGCAGGGAAAACCCTGTCCTACTTACGAGATAGGGAGGTGTCCGACATAGAGAATTTCGTCCCCGTGTAGTTTCAATGGGAGCCTGCCCGTGCAATGAAATCTTGTCCGACATGGGGAGTTGTCCGAGGTAAGGAGGTGTCCGACTTTGGAGGTTTTACTGTAGTTAAAAATAAAGAAATGCCTACGGCAAGACGTTGCCTAGAGAAGGGTGAAAAGCAGCGGCATAGTATTTACGTTACTTTTATTTGGTAGGAGTATCGCGTTACTTTTTCAAATTTGTAGCGACACTAGTATTGCGCTACTTTTTTGTGGAGTAGCGGGTAGTGGTATTCCACTACTTCGTTTCGGTAGAGGATACGACACTTGTGCCAGGATACATCGAAGTTTGCACTCGAATGCCTGAAATATACCAACAGGTCAGCTATATATACAGGGGTGGACTGGCCGTAGACCTTACCGGGATAGCTCACGGTGGGCCGCCACGGTTTGACACGCGTGGGCCGTCCAGTAAGGTACAGACCAGTATGAACCGCTTGTCGTCTATAGCTCAATTATAATCAGTTCAGATAAGCTGTCTCTGAGCTCTACTAACTTTCGCATAGCTGGCATGCACCCAGGTCTAGATGACACCTAGAAGATAATAATAACAGTAAATGGATATACGCTAGTGCTTGTATGCAGCAAAAGCACCGTGGTCCAATATAAGACACGTGCAGTAGACCAATATATACAAAAACACTTATTTGCAAAGCTTTATGACTAACAAAAAAAAAAAAAACGTACATGAGCATACAGTGCTACTCAGATTGCTCTTAATCCCATCTCTGCACTTCCCAGCAGTATACATATGAGTGCAAACAGCGACATCACAGAACGAGGCAGAAAGTTGCATGCAGGGGCCGCAGGAACCACATTTCAATCACGTTTTCCCCGCAAAGCTTATCAATGCGCCTGCGCCCAGTGCCACAATTCTTATTGCGGCTGAACTTCATCTACATCGTGACAGTTGATGCAACGATGACACAGTTTGACGAAAATTGCATCGGCCCAGTCGATGCGGTAATCCAAATTCGGCAAATTTCTCCTACCCCATATAAGCCTCCTGTATCAGAAATACCGGGACTGGTCTAATTTTTAGTTTATGGGCTGATGAAAGCGCATTGGTAGCAGTGAGAGTTTCAGATCGATGACAAGCATGTTGTGACGAAGCTTCCAGAATGCAAAGTGATTTTGTATCGGCATCAGCGTACAGTCACAGTAACGATAAATTCATGTCGTAGCCAGATGAAATCACATAGCATTTAAGTTAATTCACATGACACCCAGATTAATTTTTCCGAGTTTGGATTAAGTTGCGTGACACATGAATTCAAAATTTGGCCTCTGGATTAATTAATGTCGTACCACATTAAAAGTAACATGCAATTGAATTAAAAGAATCACACAGTGATTTTTAAGGAAACCTAACTTATTTGCATCGCATTTTAGCAAAGTTTTTCCCGGTAACTTTCCTGCTGGTGGGTCTTATCTCAGTAACAAATGTTTAGGTGATCATTTTTCTGCGCACACTATCAACTTGGATGATGTGTTAATTGCAATTAAATCGCTGGTTCAGACGGAACCCCTGCTTTCGTTGTGAAGGGATGTGCTGATGTGTTTGGGCAGCGGCTTGTCTATATTTTAGAGCGCAGCTCTTAGGCGCTCGTTCCTGCGTCCAGCGGCGTCGGCGTTGTAACCGGCAGAGCGAACGAGGAGCGAAGCGAAGGATGAAAGTACGGGAGAGCGTGAGGAGGAAAGCGAAGAAGGAGGGCACGCTTGGGAAGCCGGAACGCATCTTTCTTTCTTAACTTTCTTTTTGTTTATTTTTCAGTTTCTTTTTCGGAATAGCAAGCTGGCAATCCTGGCTGACATTTCCTTTTTTCTTTCACTCTATTAAGCATATCCCCCCCCCCCCCCCCCGCGGAACGCATCTGGTTGCATTTCGGTGAGCTGGGCTCCAAACTTGCGACTGGAACCGTGGCGGCCGCACAATCGGGGCAGTTACTTCACGAACTGGGATAGGAGTGCTACCTGAAGAAAGTACTGTGTGTGGAAAATAAAAACTAACTAAACATCTGACTATCGTAATCGGCCAGTAAATTTTAAATTTATCTTTGAATAGCGGTGTTTATCCAGACGTTGGAAATATACCATAGTGCTCCCAATACTGAACGATGGTGATCCGTGTGCTATAACTAACTATACCGACGTATATCACTCTTGTGTGCCTTCTCTAAGATACGAGGGGTGTTCACGTCAAACCGAGACTTTTCATTTTTCGCAAAATTAAAATGAACTTACAGGCGAGAAATTAGTTTTATTTTTCAACGTAATCTCCAGCTGCACTAATGCACTTGTCCCAGCGTTTCACGAGGGCTTGGATGCCAGCAGCGTAGAAATCCTTACCGGCGCGTAGCAGCCATGATCGGACCGCATTCTTGACCTCGTCGTCGCAGCTGAAGTGGCGGCCCCCAAGCAACGCCTTCAGTGGCCCGAAGACATGGAAATCGCTGGGGGCGAGGTCTGGACTGTAAGGGGAATGTGGCAGCAACTCCCAGCCAAGTTCCTGTAAGGTGCGTGTCGTGAGATGCGCGGTATGCGGGCGTGCATTGTCCTGTAGGAGGGACTCCTTTGGTGATGAGGCCCGGCCGCTTTTGCTTCAGCGCCTTATGCACATCCCTGAGAACCTGATAGTAATATGCACTATTGATGGTGGTACCACTGGGCAGAAAATCAACATGAACAACGCCAGCCTTGTCCAAGACAACCGTGGCCATGACCTTACCCGCAGACAGGGTGCTTCGGAACATCTTGGGAGCTGGCGAGCCCGGATGCTTCCACTGTTTTGATGCGTGTTTAGACTGAGGAGTGAAATGGTGCACCCACGTTTCATCGCACGTGATGATCCGATCAAGGAACGGCTGTCGTTCAGTGTCGAAATGGTACCTTAGCTCTTGGGAGATTTCCAGTCTTCTTTGCCGGTCAAACACGGAGAGCTGCCTCGGGATCCAACGGGCACTAACTTTCCGAAACTGGAGGTGTTCATGAATGATAGTGTTTAACGTTCCCACAGAAAGGTCCGTCTTTCGAGCCAGTTCGGGACATGTTATCCGTCGGTCCTTGAGGATCAGGCGCTCCACAAGTTGGATGTTCTCAGGAACTCTGACACTGGGCTCTGAGCCTCCCCGCCCGGGATCGTCCTGCTGATGTACGGCCGTCTCGGAACCGATTGCACCACTCAAACGCTTTGCTGCGGCTAAGTGTATCGTGGCCATACTGACCCTCTTCTGTGAATTTCAGATGACTTTACGCCTTCATTCACGAGATACTTCATGACAATTCGCTGTTCGATGTGCGCGCTCACCTCGTTGTCGGCCATCTTGTCCAGCACGTGTCTTGTGTTTTGCACAAACTTTGGACCACCACGTGGGGAACGCGGAGGCCTGTCGCCTGTGAAAATGACGAAAAAGAAGTAGCGGGAGCCATTTGTACACACAGAAAGTCCCGGTTTGACTTGAACACCCCTCGTATTTGAGAAGGTATAATCTTCGTGTCATTATGTCATTTTATGCAAACTAAAATTTGTGAGACCCAACATGGATTTTTGAAAAGGAGGTCAGTTAAAACGAACTTGTGTTCGTTCTTGAACAGTGTTACGGCACATATGGTGGACCGATCTCAGAGGACGTAATATATTTAGAATTAACGAAGGCGTTTCAGTCTGTAAACATTGAATCATTGCTTCATAAACTTTCGCATTTTGGTCTTTGCCCTAACTACATAAAGTGGTCTCGTAATAATTTAGCAGGTAGGACAAATGTTGTAAAGCTTCGTGGTGGTGTATCGGAACCTTATCCAACGTTATTAAGTGTTCCCCGGGGATCTATCCCTGGCCCCTGGCTGTTTCTTGTGTTTGTCAACGATTTGCCGCAATGTTACTAGGCACAGCAAGGTACGGCTTGGAACAAAAGTTTACGGAACAAAGCACTCTCGTATTTCTTCATGGGAGCGGTCCCCTGCTAGCCATCCGGAAGAGATCAAATGAGAAACGCGTGACGGGCTATTCATATTCTATCCATCTCCCAGTATGTGTGCCCGCTCCTGTTCGCTGCTAGGATGTCGCACCAATGGAGAAATGCGACACCCCGGTGTTCCGTAAACTTTTGTCCCAAGCTGTACTTCAATACGCGGATGATTTAATTTTTTTTTCGTTCAGTTACGTGTATTGGCGATTGTTGTCTATTGCAAGAAGATATTTCTTCTGTACAAAGATAGTGTGAAGCGAACACCACCTGCCTGATAGTGTGAACCGAACATCGACCGCTGTGCTACCATTCGTGACTTGGGAGTCATAGTCGATACTGAACTCAATTTCAAAGTCAATGTTTTTAACTTAGCGAACAGCAGTATGAGACCATTTGGCGTCATATCGCGAATTACTCGTGATTTTCGCATACCTTCCTGTTTTATTCGGATGCACTCGTTCGACCTAGGATTGAGTTTGCGACCTAGGTTTGAGTTCGGGGGGGGGGATATGTTTATTAAGAAAAAGAAAGGAAAGGTCAGCCAGGTGGAGGTCGGCTTGCTATTCCAAATCGGTTGTCTGGAATTTTGCTTCAGAGACAAAGTTAATTAGAATTAGAAAAGGTGCAGAAGAACCATGAAGAAGACCGAGAGACACGGACACAGAAGACGACACACGTAGGTTCTCAGAGAGAACCTACGTGAGAACCTACCTGAGAACCTACGTGTGTCGTCTTCTGTGTCCGTGTCTCTCGGTCTTCTTCATGGATCTATACCAGCTAGCCTGCACCCTTTCCCTTGTTTCTTTAGTGCAGAAGAAGTTTGTGTCAATGTATTACGATAGGTATGTTCATCGTAGACCTTATTACACTTATGACAGAATACTTAAGCATCTTATAGGATTCAAACTTTGCATTGGAGATCTATTTCCGACCTTTTGTTTTTATACAAGCTGTTAAATGGTGCCATTAACTGTCCTGATATTTTGGGGGACATTACTTTCGGTGTCCCAGTTATTGTAACTGTCAGTCCTTACTATATTTTATCCTAGTAGCAAGTTCACCCTTTCTGCCGTTATCCGAATGCAAAAACTGTACACCAAATTGGTTGCTGTTAACGATGCTCTCGATATCTTCTCTAAACGTTACGACTTCACTCAACTGATATGCGAAATGCTTTGTTAGTCTAACTCGTATTTGTGAATCCCGCCTGTTCATTTGTTTTGCGTATATTGTATTAATGTTGCCGGTGGGGGCTCTATTTAGCAGGCTATGCCGTTAATAGGCCTACGATAACAATAAAGGAGAATAAATGTACGTAGATTTCATTGTCCCGAAAACGTATATTTTACAATGATTGGTGAAAACGAAACTTGCACGAAGTAATTGGTGCAGATAGCGGATATTTGCTTGCCTGTTTGCTTGTCCATAGCATATTAAAACTTCCTTTCTGAAAGTTCCTGGAAAGAAAGTATTGAAAGTATAGCGAGATTATAAGAAACTAATCCCGTTATTCAGACCGCTATAACGCGGCAGGAATGAAACGCGCTACTCAATAAATACTTGTGACAGGGAAGTTCTGAAATTCCCGTGCATCGTACTTTGTCTTGCCTGTATTTTTGTAGCTCAATCTAGTATATAGTAGGCCAAATCCCATGGTTTGGTTAGTTTTTTTTTTTTTTTTTTACATTTCTCACTAAAAGACGCCGTTCTACTTCTTTGCCGTATAGAATGCCTGCGTAAGACAAAGCTCTTCTCTTGATGGTAAAGGAAGTGACACCAGTGCACCCGATGACCCCGGGGACAGCAAACAGAACTGGCACAGTTCGCATACGGTCACTTCACATTCATTCCAGACTCTTGTAATGGATTACACACCGAGTAAAAACATCAAGGGTGCCCACTATACTGTTATTTTTACGCAACTTCGCTAACTTTGGCCATGGAAACAGTCGTCGTTATATGCATGATGTCTGTGAACTATAGGAGATGGAGCTTCTTTCTTATAAAGCTTTTATATACTCTCTCTCCCAGTCCCAGATCTGCTCCTAGCCTCTCTCGTTAGGATTTCCGTACTACGGTATATCTACGTACTGCCGAGACAGGCACAGTATACAGGACGAATCGCAATACGATACCTACCAATACGCGAGATCAAGAAAGCCAAGTTCTCATTCCTCGAATACTTATTTCGGGGAAAGAGAGCTGAAGGGTAGAATCCACGATAGAAATAAAGAAAACAGTACGGGGAACGAGCCACGGTAATTTGGACGGAACATCGGTCACTGCTGCATTTTGACTCACGACAAACTTTTAGAACCAGTATTTTTGCAAGCTCGTCCACACCGACATCCGATTCTAACCCCCCCCCCCCCCGGCCCGATTCGCTGGCCGCCTTAATCGACAAATATATCTATGCAGAATGTAACACCAGAGAAATAACAATGAGTACTTTAAACCTTTCCAGTAAAACGTACCTGAATATTAATTTCTTAAGTAATTCAGAATATTACCACCAGTAACGGGGTAGAGTATCTCCCCTAGCGATGAAACTCCCACATCATAATTATAAAATGAAGTTGTCGTTGTTAATACGTCAATTTAAACCCCCATTTTCTTCTTCTTCTATCACATCACATCAAATCCATTTTTGCTGACGTCGCAGAGTTAGTTAGCCAAAAATGTGTGACTCGAATTATCATTCTCTTCAAGAGCGGAAAGAAACCCACGATATCGGGCATTATCGTTCGGCGACAGGAAGCATTTTACCCGATATTATACCAGCGGGTTTTCCCACGGTTGAAAATGATCGGCTTGAGCAGTGCCCAAGGCCTGGAGCGCTTAATGTGCTTTTTTTTTTTAGCTCACTGCGTTTGTGCCGGCCAACCGCTGCCGCATTTTTCTGGGTGCAGGTACGTATGGCTGCCGTCAGACTTAACCGTAACATGCGAGGGCTTCGATGCTGCTCAACCTGGTCAGTTACCGATAGAGCTGTGAAGTAACTAATTACAATAATTAAGTAACAGTACTTACTTACTTTCAGAGTAATCAACTATCTACTTTCAGGAGTGAGTAACTGTCGCTGTGATTTAATTATAGTTTGGCTGTAGCCTGTACTCATATGGCACAGTGACTTTCCGCTGTGTTTCTACCGAGTTAGCTGTAAATTTCTGTTTGCAGTACTTCTTTACAAATACTTTTCTACTGCGTTCATTGCATTTTTCTTGTATCTGCTGGATTTGCATGCATATTTTAGCATTTATTTAGAAGATGTAGTATACTCAAACGAGGCGTGAACAGCGTAAGTGGACAGTCATCTCACCAAGTCAACGGTGCAATCCTTTAACTCCTGTGTTCTCATAAATTTAATTTCTGAAAATCCCCCACTCTCGGAGTGAAGCCCGTCCGTTCCGCCAACGAGAAAGGCGCAGACACCAACCAGCTCTGCGAAAACTAAGTTTAATGAACTATTACCAGCATTATTATTAATGCAACAGCATTACCGATCCGCAATTCTCTCCTCTTGGAACAACCAGAGATCCTGCACGAAAATTCTTCACCACCGCTCCCGAACCTAAGAGAATGAGAAGTCCCTCAAGCTGCGGCTTGCTTTCCTTGTTGAAGGAAATTTTACATTACAAATTACATTTTAGTTTCACTAACTTTTCCTGTACCTTTAATACTTTCAGAGTCATGTAACTGTAAGTTCATTACATTTTTGGATCACAGTTGCAAGCAACTTATTAAGCAACAAGTTAAAGCAACGAATTATGATTACTATTAAATACATTTTTGCGTGACTTACATATATCTGGTTACCGGTGGTCTCTGAAGAGGTGCATTTGAAAATGATTCGTGGTGGCCTACGACTCGGCCATTGGGGTCATGCCAATATTTGAAATAAGAAAAAGCTAATTAGCGTGAAATTTAATTAGGCAGGGACTCATATTTTCTTAGAAGTCTTTCCTTCTACTTGACCCACACTGACAATCTAAAATCTATTTTTCGTTAGTCACGTTCTTAGAGTTTTAAAAATTTTCTGTGGCGTTCCCTTTGACGCCATGAATAATAGAGTCACAGTAAGTTGCAGAGCCACTTTTCTCCATTATTGCGGAATTTGCAGGACATTCTCTGCACGTAACGCGCACGATACGATGCGAGGTCGTCATAAAGTGACGACATCTTGGTGCAAACGCCGTTGACCGACTCGAGAAGTAATATAAGCCAGAAAGTGATGCCCCTGTCACACGGGCAGTTTTCAATGACCATTGAAACCAACGGCCATTGAACATGCCCGTAGCGCCACCAAGAGTGTAATGTGTCAACCTGTCACGGAACATTGGATCAAACGCTCTTTGAGAAGTTGACGCGCTGTGCGCTTGGTGGCGCTACATGTTCAATGCCCATTGGTTTCAATAGTCACGGAAGATTGCCCGTGCGAAAGGGGTATAACGACTACAAGACGAACAGCTATGTGATATTCTATTCGCTTCGTGACGCGGAGAGTTGTACTGTTTCACTCATATACTAGTAAGTTCAACATTTCGGAAACAGAGTAGTTTCATATACGTATAGGAGAGTGGTCTCCGCAAAAAAAGAAAAAGAAAAGAAAGAAAAATCACAGGACGGTTGCGTAACGCCAATTTCAGCGCCAGCATCGTCGGGATTGGGCCGTCATTTTAACCATGCAATTCTAGTCGAAGCAGTGCATGGCAAGTCAACGGCAGCGCTGTAAGATCATCCTTGAACCACAAGCGATCGCATACTGAACAACTGTACCCAAATGGGTTCTCCCTGAATAGCCTAGTGAAGCCCTTCGTGGCTCCTTCGGCGTTCGCTTGCCTCTGACGCCGCTTTGCCTCCACTTCGGCGGCACGTATTGCAGGTTCTTGCCGCTGGATCTGCCTTGCCTCTGCTTCGGCGGCACGCACTGCTGGGTCTTCTGCGTCTGGGTCTACTGCGTTGTTGTGCCTCAGCTTCGGCGGCACGTACTCTCTTGCTTGCGGCCATGGCTGCACGACGAGCTGGGTCTTCGAGGGCCGTGCACTTCCGTACGCGTTCTCGGGAATGCCGTAAGCCTTGTGTGTCAGCAGCACCCGGTATCATCTCTAAGGGCGTTTTTTTTTTACTCAAACGCCATAGCCATGCTAACATTGTCCTCGTCGTGTCGTTTTGTCGCTGCGCGGCAAAATGCACTGACCAACCAACAGTGCAAAAGTAAAGACGGTGTGGAAGAAATCCTAATTATTATGGCAAACTATAAATGAGGTTGAAATGGGCATTGCCCTGCACTGTCCAGAAAGAGTAGTAGTGCTTTCAGGGTAGAGCGTCGGTGGGATAGATTTGACCATGGACCAAGTAATTTTGTCATAGTGAGAGGGCTATTGTCTATAGCTGATCTGCAGATACTGTGAGGGTGTGGTCCTGGAAGGTTGTTCGCGAGGGCAATGGAGAAGGATGTGTTCCAGATTTTCGAAGCCCCCAAAATGACGGCATCTTGAAGGAACTACTTGTCACAAGCGGTATCGACACTGAGTCGCATCCGATGGATGACGCATCCTGACGAGATTGTATTATGTAAGGTCAAGATATTTGTCTGTTAGCGAACCATCTTGCCGCAGCGTCACTTAAATGACTTGGATGTCCCCAAATATTGCAGCGCGTTTTGTAATAGTAGAACATATCTGGCGTAAAAGCTAAAGTGAATCGGAACTCCGTTGGCAACGGGGGCAGATCCAGATCCTCGGTTTAGAGGGGGGGGGGGGGGTTTCTTTGTCGGAGCACGTAGTGGGGGGGGAGAGGGGGAAATCCCATGTATAAACTGACGTTGGGGGGGGTGATCGCCCCCCTCCCCTGGATCCGCCCCTGGTTGGCAAACAGTTCGCTTGTAAAGCACACAGAGTGTGTTATGAATAAAGTTATTCTACAATATAATGTGAATACCTTAGCATATAACGAAATTTTGTAAACTGCACTGTAATATAGGAACACTATTATTATTATTATTATTATTGTTATTCATAGGCAGGGAATAGGATTACGGGATATGAAAACACATAGGGAATTAGCATAGGATGAGTGGCGGCAGTTTTAGAGAAAGAGAATGACACGTTTCTGGTAATTACATCTGACACTCTATCTACTGTAATGCCAGCGGCACTATAGTTATATCATCAAATAAGTACACAGAATGCATAAATAAATAAACATGTTGGGTGAGGGGATAAGTGTCATTATTACGGAGCTATTTGCCTGCACGGTATGGCGGATAAGAATACATAGCCTCTCCTTTTTACCATGACAGCAAAGAAGTCTCTCCACAATACAGTCGAATCATTTCTCTGCGCTCTTTTGTAGAACGCCTTCAAAAAAAGAAAAAAAGAAAAAAAAAAGAAAGCAAAAAAGAAAGAAAAGCCCCTTGGTGCGCCGTGTAACATCCCTTGTCGCTCCTTAATCGCTACGTGTGCTTCAGCAAAGGGACATGGGAGATCATAAAAGGGAAACAATGGGAACGAAGCACGCGAAGGTGAAACATGCTTTTGAGGAACATGAGCCGTTGTCGCAAGTCAAACAATAGCAACTGAAATTTTTTTTGCGATGCATGGCTAAACACGCCAAAACTGGGTGTTACGGTGGTGACTTCAGGCGTCGGTAATCGCGCCTCTGTGGTAGCGTAATTGAAAGAACCTCATTGTATTTGCTCAGGGAGGAAGTCACCTCACATGTGATGCTCACCTCTCTGATGATCGTTGGGCACACGACTTGACGTGACATACATCAATTGGACTGAGATGCTCTGACTGCAGTAATTGAATTAGGAAATAGCGGTTTCGTGTTCTGTATTGGCTAAGGTCTTCCACAAGAGAGAAAAATGGCACGATACATTCATTGGCCAGTTGATGGTCCGGGAAGGTAAGTGGGCGGGAGATTATTTATACAACCTCAATATTTCCTCCCCGTGCAAAGGAAGTGAGCAAGATGGAGGAGCAAGTTTTCAACATTTCAGTCGCTGATAAGGACCTACTTTTTTTTTCTGGCCATGTCTTCAGAGATGCATTGAAAATGAATCACGCAGGTTATTTTTTTAATTAAATCCGCCTGAGTTGCAGAAAAAGGTGAAGGTGCTACTTAGGTAGCGGAAAGCTACTGATTGAGCACTCGGACGGTAGCCGTACAGAAATAAAGAATTTCACTTTCATGTTTCAGAAAAAACCAGGGTAGAGTCGACGTCCAAGAGGTAGTAGCACAACAAGGTAAACACAGTGAACTGTGTGTACCTTGTTATGTTTCGGAAAGACAAAAAATAAAATAAAAAAAATCCTGGAAGTTATTTTATCTCGAAAAATTAACCAACCTTACTTGTTCGGAGGAAGGTCTCTTTCCAAAAACAACGGAAGACTGTACATCCTTAAAACAGCGGAACATTGGTTTACTCACCTTCGCGTTTGACAAGTTACGATCAGACTTCTTGAGCGTGTGCTTTGTCCTCTCTTTACAGCTAGTTCACGGAATCATGTTCACCAACTACCGCCCCTCCGAGGTCCTGGTCCCCACTAAAGGTACACAAGACAGGAAAGGCTCGACTTGGAAGTCGTGTGGGGTCTGAATAGCCACTCCACGGAGTCAACACTCGCACAATGAAAGAAAGTGGACAACAAAACGCCCTCTCCGTATTACTGAATGTTATTATTCGCGGAGTGTGCTCGAGAGTCAACTCCCTGCTGATACGTTTTCCTTCCTGCAAAGAAAGGCTGATACCCGGGAGTCGTCGCGCCAGGTCTGTTGCCACTATTGTCCCCCTAGTACGTCCACAAAGACGCCCATCGTCGTTGTGGCGGCGCCAGATTCTCATAGAATAATGTAAACTATAAAATCCAGACGCCCAGTAGACGAGGGACAGGAATGGAAGATAACGTTGGGCCAGAAAGCGCTCGCTGATTGGTAAATCTGATAGATTTGTGAGGAGTCGCGGAAGAAAATCAGTTTTACTTCAAGGGCTATAAAGGTAGAGCTCTCCTTTCAGCACACAGGCGTGAATCCGAGCCGGACGGTGACGGACGGGTAACGATTTTATGCATGGCGTCAAGTCGTGGACGTACGGTTTACTACTTCACCGCTGCGAATATTGTTGAGCTGAGCAGATTATAGGTGGGACGCACCTTCTCTTTTGCGTGAAGGGTTTGGGAGAGGGTTCCAAGAGTATTGAGGAGAAAAGTTGTTATTTTGTTATTTTCCTGTTTTTTTTTTCTTCTTCACGTCTATACATTTATAGATGCAGCACGATAGTCAGTGGACTTTTCTGCCGTTTAGATTGAACACTAAACGCAACTTACATCTATGATTGATTGGCTTTTCATCTTCTATTTACTGTTGGTATCGAACCGCGTAACATATAAGTCAATATTCGGAGTCGTATACTGGAGCGGATAGGATCAGAAATCGGTCTTCGATCCCCAGCATGTGTCACACCTATACGTAGCCCTGTTAATAAACTTTTTCTGAAGACGCTTCGCTCGACACCGAACACAATCTGAAATGGTCGGCCACCGCTTGCGATTCTCCGCAGCCCTGGACTGCTGAAGGGGCGACAAACAGCACATGCAATAATCACTAACCTACTACTAGTACGGCAGCTGGTGTATTGATTGCCTTAGCTTAGTTACTTTGTCAAGTTATGGGGCACCATCCCCGTACTTTGTTTGAAACCAGTGCGTGCACAGTAGCCCCCGTACTTTCACTTTGATACCAATGCGTGTACAGTAGCCTAGTCCCCGTACTTTTACTTTGATACCAATACGTGCACAGTCCCGAGGAACAAGTTTCTCCTCTGCTGATCATTCTCAACATCGCAATTTTTTTAAAATTCCGTGTTAGCGCCGCGAAGCAACTGTGGCTATGAGCGGCGTACAGACGTGGACAGATGGAGAGAGGACAACAGGACCCCAACAACACTGAATATCCTCTGGATGTACGAATAATGTCCTGACAGATTTGTACGTCCGATGGATATCTGAGTGATAACCATCGGACGTGCGAATCTGTCAGGAAATTATTAGTACATCCAGAGGATATTCGGTGTTGTTGGGGGAAGGAATGGGGGACAGGGGGGTTAGTATGCGTCCTGGGCCGACTTCAGGGGGAACAGTGCCGACATTCGTCAGGAAAGTCTTCGGAAAATCCAGGGAAAACCTCAGACAGCACAACCGGCGACAGGATCCGAACCCGTGTCACCTTTCAATCTCGGCGTGGAAAGCGATCATCCTAACCACTATACCGAGAGAGCTGGTCCAAATCGCCAATGATTCAGATATACTTGAGCATACTTTCACTCGACCCATGACATTCCTCGCCGATTTCCACGCTACGCGTAAACGCCAGAAATATTCGTCGCCATTCCTGATACAATTTACCGCCCATACACTATTGGGCCACAACGAGCCACGGAATGCGTGCTCCCCGCAGAGCAACTGTAACCCCCACATACAGAGACAGATAAAAGAAAGTAATATCTGTAGTGTACGCGCTTATGCAGCATACGTCACGACATCTGGTGAACCGCCACGCATAAGAAGCAGAGTGTGCATTTCGTCAACAAAAGCGGTCCCTACTATGGATGGCCGATGAATATCTACGGTCAGATCGCCCCAGAGTGGCAGACCTCGATGCTGACTTTTGACACGTTTAAATGGCACTAGCGTAGCGATGGGGATCCCATTTGACACGGAAGGGCCCCGCAGTTGTGACTGACAAATAGCGGCGACGCCTTTGTAGTTGACTACGGGGCCGATCGATGGCTCCGATAGAGGGCGACTTCCATGCGATGTTTATCGCCATGAAGCGCACTGAACAATAATTGACAGTCACCAATAGTTCGGTGTGGAGAGATGGAGCGAGCAGATTAGCTTCACAGACCTTCTTTTACGTTGCTTTTGCGCCGTCCTATGCTAACGCTAGTTAAACGGTTTTTGACACTCTTCGAGGACTTCTCTTATCGCCTTCGCCGATCGAGAAGCTACAAGTCGTGTCACTTCTAACGTTGTTAGGACGGCTGAAAGAAGTTTATGGAGCCCCCAGAGGTGTATTTTTCGAGGGAAGGGATTGCGAATAGTCGAGAGGACAGTAAATGAATTATTTATTGGCTGCTGGGCTCAGTTTCACACAGCTTAACGTTGTTTGCCTCTTCTGTGCGTAGTATTTCTTATTATCCGTTTGATATACTGCACTGCATTGTACGATTTACAATTTCCAGCTGTCGTTCCACGACAAAAAGAAGTTTGTAACTGAAGTAAGGACTCCTCCTCGGGGATGTTCATCTGAAATTACCAGCGGCATGGTCAAGCGGGTTAAGGCGCTCGCTGGTGGTAGCCAATGTCGTGCTGAAGATTGGGAGGTGGTGGGTTCGAATCCTATCACCGGCTGTGCTGTCTGAGGTTTTCCCTGGGTTTTCCGAAGACTTTCCAGACGAATGTTGGCACAGTTCCCCCAGAAGTTGGCCTAGGGCGCATACTAACCTCCCTGTCCCCCACTCCTTCCTGCTGTCCTCTCTCCATCTGTCCACATCTGTACGCCACTCATAGCCACAGTTGCTTCGCGGCGCTAACAAGGAACAAAAAAATCATATGAAATGCGTAAATGTAGTAGCCGTGCAATGTTCCGTGGGTTGCAATATCAACTAGCAATCAGAGCTTTAAGATCCATCTCGGTATTTGCCAGTTGCTGATGGCATATGTGTGGCTCATATGCATGTCTCTTACCGCAATGCTTTCTGAGTTACCCGGCTTTACTAAACGTATTACAGGAAATACGATTGCATGCGCGCAACCAACGTGGTAAAAAGACCATAACTATTTTTTTCGAACAAAGTCTTAAACTCGTGGGCGGGCGTCTTTCAGATCGTCGCCTGGGGCGTCGGTGAAGCTTAAATGGTGGGTCGTACTACTTGCTGTTCGTTCTGCCTCTGAAAAATCTGATTTATTTCCAAAGTAGGGTACCCTCCTTCGACGATATTTAAGCCACCAGTATTTCATTTATAGGATATTTTATTTGTTTTCCGGATTTCCGGATTTTTCGGAGTTTCCTATTCCTCCTCACAGTTTAGGCGTTGCGATGAAGGAAACTTTCCATCAACAACGATGAAATTGTACGAAAATACTGATGAAGTTTTCCAAACTCGAAGCATCAGAGAGATCATCACATATTGAAAGGAAAAATTGCACTTTCCGGGACCTACATGCAGTCATGTTTGCGTGAACGTTTTCATTTGAGATATATGTATTTTACCTCCACGACAGTTTCAATTAGATAAATGATAATGAGATAGCGTCCACATGTCGTGGTTAAGAGGGAGCTTTCCAAGGACCTGGACTTGTAGTCACCGAGAATTCTACAATTTCAACATTACTGTTTCAGTAGCCTTTTCGCGACGTCTCCATAGCAGTCTTGTTGCAGACAGGACATAGTTACTGTCGCAGCACGACATACACGTCCACAACACACATAAATTACCAACTAGCTTAAAAAAAAGATGGAACAACCAAATGTTGCTTTTGACTTTCATTCCTATATTTTTATCACGTCAAGTCACGATGTTTGTATTTCAGAGGTTCGTTAACTGTCACGAGTACTAACATAATCACGATCAAAATTATCGACTGCACCCAAAGGACGGGGCACATAAATGGCAATACTAATCCTTCGTTTCGCGTAGCAGAGGCAGCGTTAGTCGGGGAAATCGAAACACGCCGTTCCCCGCTGTGCCAGACCTTTCCAGAAGTCTTTCGAGTGAATTGAAATCAGTCCGAGTCACTCTGCGGGAGTCACTTGACAGCAGCGAAGCACCTTCTATACGCAAGCCCGATGATACCACGTCGACAGCTTTCGAACTCAGTTCACGCAGGGACATTCTGCCAAGAAGGAATGTGGCTGTGAATTTTATTCAACGCTGCTTACACGTGTGACGATCAAGGTTAGTCGTTCTTGACGATTTATAAACGATTCGCGTACAATTTGCGCACGCTATATAATTAACTCAGTTTTGTGACTTTGTGACATTGCGAACGTGTGACGACACGTAGTTCTATGAATATATGTGCAATTTAATAGAATAATGCCATTGGAATAGCACAACACGAGTGGGGCTTATGTTGCTACACCCTACACATTTACGTGAATGCTAAAAACCTGACATATGATGTACCGATTCAGTTTGAAGAATGCACAATCAGATTGTCTGAAGCTTATAATACTGGGAGCCGTCACAGCACTGTTCAGAAGCGAACCGTGTGCGTCCTCGCGATGCATCAGGTTTGTGTCTACACAAAACAGCACGGCGTATACATAAAGCGGCGTGAAAAGCGGCGCGGCAGCACCAGCCTGCCCTTCAATTCTCGACGCGATTAATTCCTGATGATGCTCACACGTGTAGACATGCGCAGAATAGTTATACAAATCATTTCGCGGAACCTCAAAGGAAGCCGACGCCGCTCTTGCCTTTTCATTAGCACCCAAGCACCGCAAGCCCTTCAGGCATGAGTTCACACTTCTTAAGAGTATGACCCAGGCATTAAGAAATAAAGCCCACTCTCACGTGGAAAAAGAAAAGAAGAGCACAGTAATGGACCACGCCTCTTTTTTTCACCTCCGGCCGGAACACACACAGGCACTGGCGCTCACCAAGCGGAGAGATGCTATACACCTGAAACGCATCCTTGTGGGATAGATTCCTGCCTAGTGACTCAAGTGGCGGATCTCCAGACATTCTTTCTTTTTTTCGTAATGGGACTCGTTTACTATTCGGCGCGGTGGTGTTTAATGGATCTTCCCGTCTCTTTAGCGGAAAGAAACTAAGGGACCGATAGTTTACTGTTGGTGGAAATGCGGGGATTTCACAGCATCTGATTTAGCCGGCCGAAGAAACAAAACATGTCGGATACTCTCTGTTGTATTCCTGCTGGTGAAACTTATTTGAAGTGCTAATCGCGCGAGGGACGAACTTTCGGAATAGGTGCGGTTAGATGTGCACCTGTGTGTTAATATGCGACTGATGCGGACCAAATGGCGGGTAGTATACTCAAGTCGTTAAATGCCTGTCCACAACCTTAGCATGTTTTGGAGGTGAAACAGTCCCGATCCCACATAGGTTTTGAACCTGGAAGCTACAGTCGACTATCGCTTGCTAAAATGTAAAATAACACCACGAGGATATGGTATAGTCGCTGTATCTTCGGCTGCGTTCGGGTAAAAGGACTTTTGAGCATTCTTTCGAACTTAGTCTGATCGACACCTATAGAGGGCGGAGAGCAGCTGTCTTTCACGGGGCTTGCATTCACATTATTATAGCCAGCGGAATGTTACATGCGTTGGAAGGCGTGTTGTGTTTTGAACATGTTGCAAAAGTTCATAAATGAAAAGATACTGTCACAAAAATGCGATATTTATCGGTCTGAACTTTAGCGAACGCAGTATGTCATGTAATCAAGCAAGAACGATAAACAGTCACGTCTAATCTAATCAACTCTCATTGCAATTCGCAATAAATCTGCGTCACAAATCGTGATGACCCACAAACACATTTAGTAATAATCGCCGGTCGTCTGCACGTTTCGATGTGATTATCTTTCTTGCTGCATACTTGTATTCTCGGATCCCGTATGAATAACCACGGTTTGGTAACCAGCGTTATAGTCAGACCAAAGAAATCCACAAACCCCACAAACCCGTGCTTAACTCTTTTAACTGATCAGATATCTCGCAAACAATTACTCTTCCATAGGTTTCTTTCGCTGTTTGTGCTTATTGACGATAATTATTGAAGTGTGAAGGTTGAGATGCAAAGCCGCCATTAAGGCGCATAATCACATCGCAATCTTTACCGTTAAGCAAATATACATAAAGTGTGCACTTTGTGATATTGCGTGAGCTATGATCATTAATTCGTGATTTTTCCTAGTCCAGTTATTTTTTTTCGTTCATATCTTCATAGGCGGTCTTATAAAAGACAAATGAATAGATCGGAATTTCGGGTCGCGACGTGAAGTCAAATTATACCTGATATATCTCGAAAGTACAAGGCCGTTTAGTGCCGCAGGCTGTGCGATACGCATACTCCTTGCGTCTCGCTAATTGATAATTGGTCAGTTGATAGGTTGATCGGGTTTTAACGACGCCACACACGTAAGGTCATGAGCAACGCCTCAACGCAGGTGTGGCTCAGCAACTTGGCCACCACAGGTTTTACCAGAGGTACGTTGGTGTGCGGACGGTGAACTCTGTGCAACGTCCCAAATCCACCAACAAAGCTTTGGTGGTTCCAATATTCAACGTGATGCTCCAGCTTGTGTTCGTAACAAATGTTATGATCGCTCTCGGTAAGTGGGCTCGACCAAACGCGACTTGTATACCGAGAAATTGATGACCCAGGGATACAAGGTGCTACACCACGACCAAAGGATTTCGGGGCAGAAAGAAAAGCCTTTATTTTAAGGAATCCATGTGGGAATCCGTGGACCATGCGAGACAACAGCACGGAAGTTCAATTTCTTTCCCCAGTTTTGGGCCTGGATGAGCCATTCTTCTAATACAGTTCTGCCACGGCAAACTGTGACTAGACACTTTGTGAACCAGCCAAGGCTGGATTTCAGCGGCTTACACCCGCATTGGGTTCTGCGTACACACTGCAATTTTATAGCCAGATATACTGTCAACATGTTAGAGTCGTGGATTATCTGACACGAGAGATACCTGGAAACAATGCTTATAAAAGGCAGAACGGCTTACTTCTGTATGAGTAGCTGGAATGAGGAGTGGCCGTGCTAATGTTGGCAACAAACTGATTGCACTGGGTTTAACTATTGAATTATGACGCTTTGAATCATACTTCTGATGCGGTAGCACGGTGTCGTGCTCCTTGGCATAGTCCCGTGCCAAACATCCCGAAGGCGTAGCTCATCCCCTTCAAAGATCCACGAAAAAGGCAAAGACCGCCGTAACCTCGATATTGTTGAGCAGAAGTCCCGAGGTTCAGTTAATTATAGTCGCGAGCCCACTGAAGTTTTGCTAAGCGACACAAACGGTGTTTTGCGTATTACGTTTCTGCAGTTACATTAGGAAGTGTAGCGATCCATCAAATATCATCATCAAAATAAAGTTGCAGTTGTAGCAGTGCTATTTTGTGTATCATGTCAGACCTTGCTCATATCTGATGAAATCGTACAACACGTTTTTTTTTTTTTTTTGTTAGCCAAAAGACGATGCAAGTGTCGACGCGATACGATCTGCAACCGTCAGCATTAGCCTAGAGCGGAACAAATCCCTGTGGACGTTTCTCATTGCGCATGGACCAAGAGCATGCAATAAAGGCCGAATATCAAGGTGTTCTTTTGTCCCGCAAACATTGATTTAGTCTGTTCCGGCAAAAACGGGGATCACCATCTCCAGCTGATTGCTACGTGTAGTTTGTGCACAGAGCGATGGTAGAGAGGTGTACCGAGAGGGAAGACCTTTTCAAGTAACGCAATGATTGATCATTGAAGGCGCTTTTGTACTCCGCGGCCATTTTCGCATCACTCGTCTGTCTTGCGAACATCTGACAGAAAATGACTCCAGGTAGTCCGGCACGCAACGAGCTTCCTGGATACATCCTGGTATCGCAGATTTCTTTGCAGAGAGCCAATCATTTACAACGTCCGTTTGTGTGTGGCGCGCCTCAACACCAGTAGCGGAAAGCTCCAACTAAAGAATCGATGGTTGGGAATTCGCAACGGGCGTGCGTGTGGTGCATAGCTCTCTTTTTCCGTTCGCCCCTCAAACCGATCTGTGTGAACGCAATGACTTAATTCGTCAAAAAATCTTCGACATGATAGCAGTCGTTCCTTTGTATACTGGCATGAAGACATTTTTCGTTTTCGTGGATGAATCGAGGAGCTTTGCGTCAACGGCTTTTTGTTCCCACTACAGTAATTTTACTCGTAAAATTACCCAGACAGCGCACCAATATTGAGAATTTGGATTCTAATATATTATAATGCAATTGTGTAGTATGATCTTTGTTGCTGTTACCCTATACTACCAAGGGGTATACGGGTGTATCGAGGTGCTATATATATGCAGCTTTTTTCTGTACTTTCTATTTCATTGGAAATAAAGAATTGATTGTCATCTATGACTCGAATATTCGACCATTCAGGGACCGATATCCGGGAGCCGCCTAAAGATCGACTAGACTGGTGTGAGTGTTACAGGGGCTACGAAACGTTACGTTGAGCACAAATTGAAAGCGGCCACTCTCTAACCATGTGAACGTTTACATGCTTTATACGCTTACAATAGAAAAGCGGCATCCACTTTTTCTTATACTAACAAAGACATGCCATAAAACGGTAGTAATTTCACTGATAGCATGCATGACACAAAAAATTATCGCAATGCGGCTTCTGATCGGTTATAATGTTCCTTTTTTTTCTTCAACCTCCAATATTGGAACTGCGGCTTCTGATCGGCGATGTTGTTCCTTTTTTCCAATTCCCAATATTGGGACTCCCACCCCGAGCAGCGAGGCATCGTCTGACAGAGACAGCGCCTGGGAAATACGTACCAAGAGTCACGTCCACTGCGAACTCTGCCTGCCTTGTGCGGGTTCGTAATCAAGTAGGCGTTTTGTCGTTTACCATATAAGCCGCTGATAAACGTCATAAATTTACAGGTTTGTTGCATTTTTGTGAAGGTTCATACGTGCAAATTACTTTAATAAAAAGGTTTAAGTGTTTCATAGAGGAAGATGGACTGCGCTTTGAAGTTACTGCGCAGCAGTAGGACATTGTTTCAGAAACTATAGCAGATGGGCTGGCCTTCTTTAGTTGCCTTCTGAATAATTGAAGAATCCATTGCAGAGAACCGTCGTTTTGGTACTTCTAACGTAGACTACGCTATTCTACTCTGGGAGGAGGGACGTAATCCATATGATTTGTCCCGTCCCGTAACAATCTTCTCTGGTGCGTCCACCCCCAAATGGTACGTGGCGTAATCATAACGAGCAACGTCATGCCTTCGCTCGTGTTCCCATGCGCTGACACGTGACTATTAGTGGGGTCGTGTTCGCTTCGGCAAAACTTAGAGACTAACATTTCAAGCTGTGCGTTGTAGTGAATGTACTTCCCCTTATGAAGTTAGCAATACACAGTTCGTTTAGCTGAAATTTTTGCACCTTCAAGTTAGACCAAGAAAAAATATTCGGGAACGCTAAGCGTTCCTAGAGGTCCCGTCCGCGTGACGTGGCCGGTTCCTACTAATCATAATAACTGGGAGCAATGACAACGAGTGTCTCGTTAAGTATTCTTGTCAGTTCGACTTCGTCGCGTCTCACATCCCCATTTTTCTCTGTATTACATCACCATCACCATTGAAGATTAGTCATGGGTGAAGAAAGATCACAACCGAGCTCAAATATATCATGGCGGCTTCGATGATGTCGCAATTTGCGATTTTCCACTCCCTCACTGTCTACAATTTGTAAGGCTAATTACAAGACAAAGTCTTGTCTACCTTCTTCCTTTCGTGTGTATGTGACACTTGCTGCGTTTACATTTGTTACTATGACGTACCAACTACCCCGCTTCAGTACTTCGGTTAATTACGAAACTTCCGTGGATTTTCTTGTAATTGAAGAGTTAGCTTAGCTGTAGGTCTGCCTCGTAGCCGCTACCGGAGCGAAGTAACGAAATAGTGCTACTTCTCACTTCAATCGAGAGAAGCAAGGTGTGCCAGGTAGGTACATACTCCTTCTGTGGTACTCCCGATGCACTGCGACAAATGTACATGCTGCTCAGTTTGTTACTTTTTCACATTTGCTCGCGCGGAACCCTGGATCTGGACAGCCCCCCAAATGTTTTAAAGCACATCCTGATTGCAATGTCGAAATCCTCAAGTCGTTCGGTTTGCTTCGAAGTTATCATGACAAACAAGGAAACGACGTTTCTTCGAAATGAAGTGGTAGCAGGTGAAGTATCTCGTCTCCAAAGAGATAAAGTATCTCAGTTGCTACAACTTTTTCTTCGTCTTTTGGAAGGAGGGAAGGACAGGGACATGATGGCGCCACAGGTACGCCGTTGGCGGCTGCCCAGTCTGGATGGTCATAGGTGGTGAAGCTCGGTGTCAAGATGTTTTGCATAGAGAGGAAAATCCTTGTCAATGGGCGCTTTAAATTACGTGCCACATACAATATGTACCGGAAGTTTACAAACCCACTGAACTATTCGAAATGCTTGACCATCACCTCCTCCACATAAGAAATGTAACAGAGAAACTAAAGCAGGTACTGTACACTCTGAAAACACAGTTCTGGCGCACTATAGCCTTAGTTGTTTGTGCGCCATAAAACCTCAATCATCCTCATCCTCATCCTCATCATCATCATCACCACGCACACACACTCTGAAAGTAGAACTTCACCGCATAACACGCTCTGCGCCAAGCATTGCCACGATAGATACAATTCTCTCTTCTGACTTGAGGAGATAGAGGGGCGTACGCCTGTTTGTGGCAAATAACGTATATCTAAATAGCCACAAAATGGCGCACGCCACCCCGTTTCAACAAATCAGGAAGTAGCTAGAACGGTAGCATTCTGAATCACGGTTGGTTCTTGGCGTGCTATGCGGTGAAGTTCTGTTTGTAGAGTGCATGCACTTTTTATGCTTTGACGCGACTTCAAGGATACCGTAGGATAATTTCTTCGCTTCGACATCCGAGCAGACTGCGACGGCATACACCCAAAGTCTTACATTACACCTAACCGCATTTGCCGAATGTCCAGCGACCATTAAATCACCACCACAGGTGGTTGGCTCGGGGCGTCATGGGAAGTCGTCTCTGCACAAATATGCTGACCTGTACAGCAGTGTCAAAAAATATATGCTGAGTACTGTAGCAACGGTTCAAGGGGCACCGCGCAATTTAAGAGCTTCGCACTTTGCAAAGCAGGTGTGTAGTATTTGCATGAGCAAACAGACTGAACGCGAAAAGACTGAATTATGGATGGAGAACTGACGGCCAGAATGCAACTAGGAAAAAACCGCTACAAAGTAAAGGAAACTCACGGTCATGGGTTAGCCATGAGGAAATATGGGGCGTTACTGGGAAGACAATGTATTTCTCTCATAATCAAATCAAGCATCACGACAGCGCATGGGAATGAGAGTAGGTGACTCAGCACTCAGGAACGCTTGAAGACATGGCAAGCCAAAACATTAATATAGAAATTAACTACATGTAAAAGCAAAAACAAAAAACCGCTTTATTCGATGCGTGCAAAATCACGTGAGTCCTGGGGCGGTATAAGGACGTACAAACGTCGGGGAAATTTAGCTTTTGAGTTTTGAGTAGATTTACAAACATACAGTAAACCTCGTTATAACGAAATCGTTCTTTTTCCCGAATTATCGCTTTATTCGAAGTCTCACGCTGTCCCGACCGAAATACATGCGTTTCAGACAAGATTATTCGAAGTGGCCTATCAGTCGACCCACTTGAGTGCGAAGGGCGAACCGGGGGTAGCCCGTACAGCGAAACCAACTACCTAGTTATCAAGGGTACCTTCTCTTTTTCTGTTTAAAGGTACTGTAAAGCATCAGGCTTACAATTTTATACTCCTATTTTAACTGACAGCATGGGTGCTCAGTGTACAAACGCCACAAATTTCGTTCAAATCCACGTCGTAGTTTTTTAGAAAATTCAGATTTAATATTACGGGCCACCCAGTGTGTAAGACCAGACACGAACTCCGCAGTTCCCGCCATGTAGGGCGGCGAACATAAACATGCCAATAACAATGGGAGCATGCAGAGACATCTATAGACCGCTACCATCACCCCGCCGGCTCGCCGGACGTGGTGCATTTTTGCGTAGGTGACTCTCATAATGATCCTGCTGACAGTTTTGTTACTCATTTCCACGATGTACCAATGTTCTTGCATTTTGAGATAATATATGTCAGGAACTCTCTCGTTTGAACAGACTTTTCAAATAAAGTTCAAGGAGCCGGCTACTTAGCCCATGACCCCATGACTTAGCCGATAGAGGGTTGGGGACATGTAACACTGTTGCTCGACGAATGGGCGATTGTTTCCCACCAGGCGTCGCCCTGCGTCTTTTCACCGCTCCTTTTCTGTTCAGTCATGATTAAAAAATATTCAGAGTTTTCTGTCACGCATAAAATTTGCAGTGTGGGTTTCTTTCGGGAATGAGCTTTCAAATGCCGTTGCCAATATTAACAGCTTGCCCGCTGCTTTACAGTACCTTGAACTAAAACGTTGCGAAAGGTGCTCACCACCAAAGAATATCACATTTTTTTAAAGGCTGCCGCGGTGTTTCCGATCCTATACTCTCACTGTTTTTGTGGAACTCCTGCTTATATCGAACGTTTTTCACGTCCCGATGACTTCGTTATAAAAAGGGTCTCCTGTAAAACAATGTAACGTGAAAATCACAGTCACAACGTGCACAAACACTTTTTCATCAGGTGAAAAAGTGTTTGTATGTTAGTAAGAAAGGTAAGAGAACAAAAAAGTAAGAAAAGTACACTCAAATATTTCAAAGTAATACAACGTACGTAAAATGTACGGAAGTCTCGAAGTTTGACTGAAATTTTTGAAAGTATAAACTTCAGCCTGGGATCCCAATGACACCACACGATCGAGACTCACTTTCCGCGTTGTTGTGCTCGGACCACAGTGACCTGGCGCGGGCGAAACTTTGGACGTCTCAAATATCTTTTGGATCTTCCACTAACGTCAAAGGTGTTTAGGACCTACTGGGTAACATGATAAAAACAACGCAGTACGTCCATCTAGAGTGCTTCACAATTTCGCTAATTACACCTTTTAGTCGCCTCACTTTGATGCGGAATGAAGAAATGCTTCTTGCTCTCAAGCCCGACCCTTATTACATAAGCTGTCTGAAGAAAGTGCTAAAATAATGAATCGCACACCTTGCCGGGATAGAAAGACAGAAAAGTTATTCTTAGCCGAGCTGTCATTTAATTACTTTATCCGGCCTTCTAAAACATCACCACACCGCGGAGGTTGGTCTGAGGGGGAAAGGGGAGGCAAGATGCACTTAAGAAGTCGTGAAGCATTAAACCCAGTAGGATCGACTGTGCTAAACCAGTCCTTTTGATAATCTACCAGCGGTGGTCGCCAGAGGGCGTTGCCTTGCCCCTAGCGCCCCCTATAATACCCTCCTTATGTCGTCACCGCGGCGGCAGATCAAAGGAAGGCGCTGCTGACTAACAACCTCCCAATCCCGCGGGGCCTTTAAAGAAAAACAGGAGATTGAAAAAGAATGGCGGCTGAGGGAGAAGGAGTACAGAGTAGTGGCCAGAGGCAGCCTGGCCAGGTTTTACATTTTGATAGCGAGAAAACAGTGAACTACTAGCATTGTTCCTATTACTGTCAACCCTGGAAGATGACGTCCATCATGCGGGCTTGGTATACGCGTGATAGCTGGTCGCTGAGTCCCAGGATGCGAACACCTGCGCAGTTACGTATTGTTGAGAAGACGACGGAATGTCGAGGGAAGAGGACGAAGCAACTCGCGAATTTTTGTTTACTACTCCATACAAATGTGTGCATTTCAATGCCAAACTGTATGTACGATTCCAAGTGCGATATTGAATATCACGTATGCAAAGAAGGAGACAGTTTGCACTTGTTACCCGCAACAATTTACGATCATAGAGGAGCTGCACTGACACCGAGCAAGATTTTCACCGCGCACATACAAAGTGATGGTGGTAAGATATCAAACCTCTAATGTCGAATACGTGCAGCGACGTGAACATCGTAGAATTTCACTAGTAAGTTAACTGACCGCATTTAACAAACGCTAAACGAACGAACAAGACACTATGAGGGTGCTTATCGTTCCTAGCGAATCACCATTTAAAATTTTCTCGATACTTGGGACCCCTTGTAGCACTCTGATACTTCGGACATTCACTTTTCCTAGCTATATGCGTGAGAAAGATGTGACTTATCGTATTATTACTTCGAATTTCATCGTCAGCTGACTGTCGGTCCAGACGTACTGCATTATGATGCTTCAACGACACGCATGAGTCAAAACTGACCGCGAGTGCTGTGGATACCTTAACGGATGTTCAACAAAACGAAACAACATAGAACGCGTCAGGGATGCTTCTTAAGTCAAGCAAATACCCACCATCAATTCGCTTCGCTGTCGCCTGATACGATAGAGGAGTGCTGTCCAAAACTGCCAGTACAAATCATCATAAATACGCAAACCTGATTGATGTGGAATGGCTGAGGAATTCGCGAAATGTTCATGCTGGTCTGAAAGAGCATCCAACAAAGAAGGCGGGACTCTTTACCTTCCAGTTACTTTGCTACAACTGCACGCTCAGGAAAGAGTCAGCTAAGAAAGGGAGAACAAAGCGCCGCTAATGGCATCCCCGTAGCGCTCGCCTTGTAGAGTCCGGGAGAAAAAAAGAAGAGTCTTTGAGGCAGCGACGATAGCCCAATTTGTAGCGACTTTCACACCTCTAGTGGATGCCCTCGACGGGGTGATTCTCCAGGTGTGAAGTCGCATATCTTTCCTTCGCAGCTCTTTGCGGTGGTCCAAGTCGGCGAAGGCGCAAAATTAGTAGACCGCAGACAGCACTTGGCATCTCAATGAAGATATATGAGGAGGAACGGGGGCAGCTTCGGAGAGGGGTCGAAAGGACGTTCGTGTTCAGTGCCCCTCCCATTTCTCACCATCACCGAATGCAGTAACAACAAAACATATCTAACAACAGCTCTTTTGCACTCACCTATGTCCTTCTCTCTGCCACGTTGCCACTGCGTCAGGCGCACTTTTGGGAGCTGAACGTTTGGAGGCGTTTAGAGAATTGACGGGTCGGAAGATGTGCATTCCTTCGATGGACAGATGTTTCCTTCTTTTTGTTTTGTTTTTTGTTTCATATCTTGCGGAATGAGCCGTCTTCACTACACACTGCTTCTCTGTCATTATTTTGTTCGTACGACGTCGAGAGCTTGAAACGCCATTATTACGGCTTCCACTGCACGATGGATGACAAAATGTTCGGTGCCTGTTGTAATGCAGTTTTCGTTTGATAAGGAGGGTGGAAGTTTGGAGTATGTGTACTTGCGAGTGTATAGACAAAGGTGACGCTTCGTGTGACAGAAGAACAACCTGGAATGAACTGAGGCTTGGAGCATGGATGTCCGGGTGTCACACACTGTGCTGCCTATGCTAGACACCAATTACTAAAGTTAACGAACATAGCCGTTTTAGATAGGGCGCTGTCCAATGGCAACACTACACAAAATGAGATTAATGTAATAAATATCTAATTTGATATCTGACATTTTTTAGCGGGCTCTCCGATTTACCAACCCTGTAAAAACAGGTCGCACTAACACTGTTTGGCGACATTGGCGGCTTCAGCGTTCAGGGTACTTACCAGGGGTTTGCAATGATGCTCATATTTTGCACTATAATGCTTACTGGAAATCAATTGCTGATACACAACCCGCGGGTTACCAAGGAAGAAAAAGCAGAGATACATACAATTTGTGTACTACTTGAGACCGTCTTTCTCCAATCACGTTTTGTTTTACGTGAATAACAAAGTAGTGATTTGTGATCAAATGCTTGTGGGACACAGGCTTGGGAAAACTAGCAATAAAGTGCACCGGTGACACTCGGTCACAGACTTTGGGAAAGTACTTTTATTTTGTAATGCATTACCATTGCTCAATGCAATTTTGTAAAGTAATGCGTTGCGTATTACTTTTTCATGCTTAGTAATGCATTACTAATGACATTAATTTGATCAAGTAATGTCATTACTTTTGCATTACATTTTTCCCCAGAAATCTCTAACACAGTCCCATGTGGTGTATGAAGTGTGCACTGATGAGTGCAGTAACGTCTAGAGATATCTATGTGCAGCGGCGTAGCCAAAAAATATTTCGGGAGGGGTTCTATGAGACTTTACATGGGGGGCTCGGATTTCCCTTCGTTTCCTCTCCCAAATGCACTACCAAAGGTACCATTTCGGGGGGAGGGGGTTTGAACACCCAGGACTCCCCTCTCGCTACGCCAGTGTCTATATCTATCTATGACCTATAAACGTTGCTGTAATCAGACGTGATTAGTATTTTGCTTAGTTACACGTTACCGGTGATAGTAATTATAATTTCTGCAAAATCGCTACTTATGAATGATTTCATCGAGAAATAAAAGCAGTATTTATATAGTATAATCTAAATGAGCAACTATCAGTAAGATTAATAGTAGCGTAGAAATTGGTGTTCAGAGACTCCACTTGGACTCTGTCATCCTTCTTGGTGACCTGCTCGGTGACGAAGGTGACCGGGAAATCCAGCTTGGGGATTTTCTCTGACTGTACCAGGCACGATTCATAACTGTTGCTTTTAGACAATGCTCGAGTTTGCAACCCAAGTAATGAGTAACGTCATCATTCAAAAAGTACTGACATTACATTATTGATCCACAAAATGTAATGCATTAGCATTACGCCCCACCTCTAGCTGCTCGGCAGGTAGCAGTTATAGGACCTCTCAGTAAAGCATTATAATACATGTAATACTTCAATATTCTAGCTGTTTTATAATGTACAGACACTAATACATTCAATACATAATACAAAAACTCAAAAGTATTACAGAAATAATATTATAATACAAAGCATTACTATTACTGCCCACCCCTGGCATTTGGTTATGAGTCTTTGAGGAACAAACCACAAAAACAACGTGGCGAGCACGAATTGAAAACATTCTACATGAACGATTTCTTTTTTTCTCTATACCCAATGCCAAGTGAGCACCTAAGAAATTAAGCAATTACGATTTACGTCTGTTTCGTTGCAACGGTTTGAGGAACTGTCAGAATTGTACAAAAATGATCAATTCATCAAGTCTTCCTCCAACGACTCGACCATGTTCCACATTCCTCAGCATATATAAGTGAGGTTCAAGAAAGCGACCTTTGTACTCGAGTCTAGTTACAACGTTTTCTGCAACCAAATATAACTTGCTGGGCCATGGTCACCCGTGGAAAACAAGGTACGGGGAGTCTCAAGGCCTCATCCCCGTGAAGGAAGGAGATGTTGACATCCCTATATCATCGATTAGATGCGCTTTGAGGCGACGCTCTCGTTTACGGCCCGGTGATCCTCTGGAAGCCTAGAGGAAGTTCTAAGAAACGCCGTCCTACCTGAGACGCGTCTGAAGGATTCTCTCACGCTGCTATTTTGAACTCTGTCTACCAGAAATATACCCCCAATATCATTTTAGCGCAATTGAAAGAACAATCGGTGCGAAACATGAAATCAAACATGGCAGGATGATAAGTGCCTCCTTCCATCGGCTGTCACTCGGACATAGGGACTGCGTACCTTTGAGAAAGTCGACGTGAACTGTACTAGGAGAAATAAAAAATAAAAAAAAGAAAGAAAGGAAAAATAAGAAAGGAAAAGGTCTTGGGATTTTCCGCACGATGCTGTTACACAATAAATCGCCATTAATAATGAGTTGTACTCAAGTCTACGCAAACGTCACACAACTCATGATAATCCCTAGAATAGCCGCCGTTACAAGCAATTTACACAGCCGTGCTCAACCTAAGAACGGAACGTTTAAGCCCCACTCTACGCTTGTTCCTATTGGCTGCAACAACCTTTACGTCGTGACAAGTATAGTGCGCAAACACGAAAACAACGGGATAACTAGTGGTGGCACCTGGTGGCGCGGTAGCATAATTTCTCCGGCGGAGTAAGTGTTTCGGTTGATGAACTACATTTCGTGCCGTTCTTAGGTTGAACACGGGTAGAGTATTACGACCGCTATTTGAAGGTAACTGCTATAATACCCCTACATCATCGCGTTACAGTACTCTGCTTTGGATTCGGTACCCTTGGTAGCCGCTATACCAGCATTTATTAAAATAATTTTCGGTGAGTCTATAAGTACAAGATTCCTCGCACATTATTGTTTTTGTTTGTGTTTTGAAGACAGAACAATGCGTAGAGTGTTAACCTTCGCGTGGGTCACGACGAATAAAACGTCAATGCGCTATACTCGCTAACAGAGCTCTTCATAAGGACATGTGTGATATTGATGTAGGAGGTAGCCATTGAGGTACCAAGTACGATGCACGGGATATGGGACTGTTCACTGTTGCTGTGGTAGACCTTCACTGAAATGAAGAAAAATAGGAAAATAAGATACAACTTAAAGTCTACCGAATCAGAAAACGTTTTGTCTACCTGCCTTATCTGGCATCGACAATGACCCTGCAGCGCGATTTATTATAGGGGTGCACAGTCCAGTGCAACTGTTGAATGTAAATCCCCCAGACACAGGAGTTTGTTCTGGTGTTAGAAGTGACCCAGGTTTCGTCCATAGTCACAAACCGGGCACGACCGGGACCCGGTCCGCGGGATCTGCCCTGAAGAGCTGGAGATTGTCCGTGGTTGTGGTGTAGCGCGTGTGTTTTCGATCAGGCGTGAGCAATCTTTCGACCCACCTGGCAGAGACCTTGTGCATGTCAAGATATCCAGTTAAGATGCTATTTTGGATATGACTGTGACCTGAGCTATGGTCTGGATGTCGACTCAGCAATCTGCAATGACCTCATCGTGCACAGGGTGAATGCTTACTTGTACGGTCACTTCCGCAGGCCGGTGAGGACGTGGACATCTTCTAGGCTGTCCCGACCCGCAGCTTGAATTATACTGCCCACATCCTAGCCGTCCTCCACTTCGTCACCATGTCCTGGTGCATGCCTGTCGGAGTTCGACCCTTCCCAGACAATATTCAATGAACGCATGAGCCTTCACTTTGTCCATTTCAACTCAACTGCTCTGATCGCCACCTTCCTGCTGCAGCCACAGCAAAACCGTGTAGCGTGCACGCATAATTTCTAATTGCGTCAAGCTTGAAGAGTGCCTATACGTCCTATGATAAAGTTTGGTGTCTGTGCGCGCACTTATACGACTCCCCTCGTACAGTTGGTTGAAAAGAGAGTTGCACTAAACATGCGCATCGACTGAAACCATGCATCAGAACCATGGACGCAACCTGCAGCATCGTTGACACGAAACACAGACTGCCCACCAACGCTGTTGCAGTGGATGCGATGAAAAATGAAAATACGACGCGAAAGTATGACTTCAGAAAATCTGGGAGAGCATATTGCCGCTTTGAACTGTGGGAACTTCGTTGGAGGAGAAAGTCACCAAACTCTTTTCGATCTCGATCAGACCACAATTCACGAGGTGTCATGTCAGCGAAAACGAAACGTGAAGGGCTATTCTCTCATTTCCCTGACAATAAGCCATAAGAATGTAAGGCGTGCGCAAGGAGGACATGGAAAGTTTTAGAAATATTACGTGGACGCTGTAGCTGCTGATCGTGGATCCTCGAGCTGTTGCGTGGGCTCCCGACGACTAGTGTTCTGCGAGTCGAAGGCCAACGAAAGACACACTTCGATGTTTCCGAAGACTTTACCGCATGCGCTTCTTATTGCATACGCCTTTGGTCGAGTGGGCCCTACTTCTACACCCGTCGCAATACAGTTCTTTGGGTTTTGTTTTATTGTCACTAACTTCGATGACGGTGACAACTTCTCTAACTGACCACATCGCCTAGCCTTGCTTGTCGAGCTCTTACTCTTGCCAATCTTTCCCCCCAAAACTGAGGCTCCATATACCATGCTTGTGAGACAACGAGAGACGTCCGGACGTTTCTCAAATGTTGCACGTGCAGCTGCTGTTTGGACTGCTACATATGTTCAAGGAACGTCCCCCGTCCGGTACACTGGATCGTTCACGGTGAATCTATGGACAGTGCTCTATTACGACCCAGTGCAATCAGCACAGGTCGTTGCAAATGGGGTGATCATGATGTTTCGGAGTCTAGAGGTCTCTTCGTAACCTCCATGACTTCTATAGTTCGTCGACATCTCCGTTCAGCCTGTCGGATCAGGTATTAACACTCAGCATCGCCCTCGCAGCTGTTGTTCATACTTGATAGCTTTCAACGGCGACTTAATGCTGTTCATCACAGCTCTGCAGCTAAGTTTTGTAACACAGTTCATGAACGATGTACGCACCTAGCCTGGCTCGACGGCCCCGTGGAATGAAGCGAACTTCGTACATTCAGAGCGAGAGCGCTATTATTGCGGCATACGGACGGGTTCTCACGTGTTATTTTTGGTATTTTGTTTCGTGGACTTTCTTTTTCACGAGGTCCAAAGACCTACGGAGCAAGCAGCACCTCCTCACCAACATTTTCAAATGCAGCAGATACGGCATATCTGGTTGTAGAACAGATCTCATGCACTCCTGTGACAGCACCTTTGATTATATTTCGTGATTCCAAGTCAAGCCATGGCCCTTGGGTCAGGGACGGCTGCTGATAGAATGCCTCACCTTGTACGCGACATTGTACGTTCACGCACAGTTGCAGCCTTGAGAGGGCATGAAATCATCTGGCAGTGCATAGCAGTACACGTAGTGTTTCAAATACTGAAGCAGTGCACGCAGCAGCCAATGTTAGCAAGAGCCACCAGCCACTGGATGCAGCGCTGTGGGCTCACAGCAGAGTTCCACTACGTCGCCTACGCTTCATGGGCTAGGATCAGACGCCAAACTGTTGAGTACCGAAGTATCAAGTGAGAAGAACGGCGCTACGTGCTTTACTGAGAGAGCGGTGTCCTTCCTGGTATCCATAGCCGACCTCGCTCTGACATATGTCGTATCACGACGTGTCTTTCATATGCCTTTGACCTTGTAGAGGAACCTACACTCCACTTCCTTTTCTGTCCCGCTCTTGAACTGAACTCTTACCACATGCGACCTGCACTCGGTGCATTCACCAAATTCCTCCACGGCACAGAGGCAGATAGGTTATTTGAGCTTAATCGCACGATAACAATATGTCAGGAATAGCAAACCCTTATGTAAAAGAGCTAACATCTCGATGTTTTTATTTCGGCCTACCACTTACCGTTATGTCCACCCAGCAGAACGTCACATCTAAGCAGCTTGAATAAGTGCCGCGCCTTTAAGGAGCAATGAAAGACCTGTGTGGTTTTTAGCTGCGGATTGTTGTACGACAAATACCATGCACAATAATAATGACTGTAGCTAACCTCGTATTGCGCGCGTCACAGGCCTGTGATCTGCAGACCCTCTAGAATCTCCCGGCCTCCTTTCGGGACCTCACAAGAGAATGAGTGAAGCTGACGTCACTCTGGAGAACCCGACGGGAGTGCGGATCAGGAGGCTCACTCCAATCGCGGATCCAGGGGGGGGGGAGGGGCGATCGCCCCCAAAACGTCAGTTTGTACATTGGATTTCCCACTCTCCGCTCCCCCACTACGCGCTTCAACAAAGACACCTCCCCCCAAACCCAGGGTCTGGATCTGCCCCTGGCTCACTCACGGACGCTCGCGGCCTTTGGGGGGTCAGGGCATTTCAGGGGAGCCCAGGGGGTCAAATACCGTTCAGGGACAATGTTTTTTGCGCTCGCTCCTGGTATACTGCTCGATTAATTAAGGAATTTGTCGAGCAATCCTAAATGCCACTTCCTCGCTCCTTTAGCAATGCCTGAGAACCGGCGTCGAGCCCTTGCGAAATAAAATTCTTCAATGGAGTACTGAAGCACCAGTCACCAAGCTTTGTGTGCTCCATGTGCGGGTTGTGTGTACTTCCTTACCTTAATCAGTGAGCATTGCACGCCTGTTCACTGATACAGGTGGTACTTATGGCTGCCATTAGCAACCATAACAGTACCTATACTTAGCTACCTTGTATTCCTGGTATACTGGGACTGCAGAAGTTCAAATATCAGCGTAGGTGGATGACATTGTTTTATTTCGAAGGGACGGTAACCGTGTAACACACACGTTCGAGATTTTTCAGCAGTATCAAAAGCTGTCACGAGCCCATAGATATAGTTCGGTCATGTTTGGTTATGTTATGCACATTTCATAAACAAGTGAAAGAAATATTCTATTCAGAGCATGGTTACGTTTCAAAACGGCACACGACAAACTGAAAAGTGTATCCAGTGGAAGTGTAAATAATTGAACCAGCAATCTTTTCCGGGATGCACAGTAACGCAATGCGAGATTTCTGGGAATAAGCGTTCGCGTCGTCCACAGATGTTTTATTAGTCACGTGTAGTTTGCAACTGGCCAGAAAAGGATGATATATCATTATCCTGCAGTGGGTCTTCGGCGTCCCATGCGCAATTGAATGGACAATTGATTCGTGGAATGCTATGGAAATGCACCAGGAACTAAGTGAGTCTGGTGTCGTCTACTTCGTGTCCCACTGGACAAAATTTTAGGGAACACGCCCCGGCACATTCCTTCCTCAGAGTGGCACGCTAGCAGCGAATGGGACCGTACGGACACACAGACATGTGCTTGGGTAATCCGGTCACCTGTTTGTAAGTCCGTACGGCACCATTCGCTGCTAGCCGTCTCACTCTGAGGAAGGAATGCGCCGGAGCGCGTTCCGCAAACTTTTGTCCAACACTGTGCATCTTGTCTTCATTTGGTTGGAGCCTGGTTGGAACTGTCGTGCGGCTCTCGTATATGTGACAATTATCTACGCTACTTTGTACAAGTGATCCAAATGCAACTTGTCCGCTATTCCTATTTGTATGCCTTCGTACATCAACCCCATTTCACATCTGTTCTGCGGATCGGATCTGACTAAAATACACATGCACAAACTGGTGCAAAAGCACACCATCGGCCGCTGTTACCTTGCCGATATTGAGCATGCCTATGACACACGTATCGCTTGGGTTGCATGGTGTGCCTCGTGACTTTGTTCGTGTGTTACAAATTTGTTATTTGACGTAACTTTGTGTTGTGGACATAGTGAACAATCGGTGCACATGAGGCTTCGGCGAACCTGGATTCACTTTTCTTCTTTCAGCAGCTTTCGCACAGTGACTAGTGAAACACTGGACACAAAGTAACAGTCTGACACAAACAAGCATGGATTCCGCTGCCTTGCGCAGCATTCCAGGGCGTTGTTTTATCCCCCTTTTAGCGTGGTATTTGTGGTTTCTATTTCGTTGGTCACACATGGTCTCTTTGTTCCTATCATCATGAGAGTGGAGCTAGCTTGACGAAGGTAATCTTGCGCTACTCATCATTGTTCTCTATCTCTTCATCTCCATCGTGTTCCATGTGGGCGCTCACTACTGTGTGTGTGTGTATTTCTGGCAGTATGAGCACAGATAGGCCGAGAGGAAAATGTGTCGACGTAATTCCTGTGGTCTCCAGGAATGCACACGTCGGAACTGCTCGTCTGTCGCACATATTTGTGTACGCTTACGAAATAACGTATGTATAACAGCTCATTCGAATAGGAATTTGTTGTATTCAAATGTTATACAATTGTCTAGTTGTCCTTGGAGTCATGTGTTTACCTTGTCACTTGCCTTCTTGCGTGTAATTTTTTTTGCTACGAGCAGGTGCCACTTGGAACAGTTAACAAACCATCAATAAAAGAATTGAGATGGCCATTTAGACAACTCTTTGGAGTTCTACATACTTGCATATATAGGAATGCCAATTATGTTTAATGGCTCCGAGGTCGGCTGTAGCATATTGGGTACCTTGCTTGCCAGAGCTGTACCGCCCTCACACCGAACCGCAACATAGAACTTTTACCGTGTTCTTTCCTAACGTATTGATGAGTCACAATTGGTAAAGTACTTGACATATCAACATGGTGTTATCATTCTAATTTCATTTTGCCACCTGGTGCTGGGAAGTCTATCACGAAATTTTAATTCACGACTGCACGGGTTGTGACGTATACTCAGATCCCACTGCGGCCCTCAGCTAGCACAATACAACCACCTATATGACTGTCATTTGAATTTGTAGTTCCTCACACCGTAATTGGAATACGTTTATAGCCACAGTCATTGAAATGTCGAACAAATGAGAGTGGCATGTCGGAAAAAGTATTTAATTTTTTATGTTCGGGTTCTTTTTCCTTAAATAGTTTGTCTTTTTCCCATAGCGACAAACCCGAGAAAAGGTGATGGCAAGAACAAGGTACACGTCCTTATAGTCTCCGGTTTGCATTATGGATCTTCGCCAGTAGATCACTTGCTCTTGAGCAATTCTTTCATTAAGTTTTTTTGTTTTCAGTACCTGCAGCTGATCGGCCTTACTATCACATATCCCTTCCTTAAATTATTTTCACTACTATTTTTCTATTAGGTCTACGTCTTTATCCTAGCATTCAGCTTTAAGCGATATAGAGTAGCCGGTTATCCTGCTAATAGAACCTACTACATCTCCGTGTTTTTCTTTTCTTCCATTTCCATTTCCAGAAAGGCAACTTGTTTGACGCGCTGTTGAAAGATGCCCACAGCTCTCAGCAGCTTGTCAAACTCTACTGCCAGATGTGATCGCAGTAAAAGTTTGAGGGCCCTCGCCACCACGTGTCACTGTGGAACGAACTGTCCTCTCTCTGCAACTGTTCCAGCAAAGGGAGCTACGGCACAGCGGGAGTCATGTGGGGCCTGTTGACAAGTGGAATGCGGAATCCCCTCACCCACCCTCCTGCGTGAAATATATTTAGAGTATGTTACCTTCAGCTTTATGTACAAGAATCTATGAAAGGCAGAAAAGTGCTCAATCACACGGTTTACTTTAGCTTGATCCCTTGTCTATGGATCGTGATAGCCTTGCATGTTTTGCTCTAAAGAACAGAGCCCGTTGAACGCATTGCAGGGGTGCTCTTTTTTCGCCGTGGTGTCACGGGGTGCATGTGCAGGCAGCTCGGTTCGTTGACACATCGTCTTATACCCTGTCGCATTTGCAACACCACTGTGGACCAATTTGTAGCTACTGAGAGTTCCCTGGGTACCCGGGACAAACTGAAGCGGAATGTACGGCTCCGATTATCCAGTTTCACTACTGTGTGTTAGCGGGGCAGAGACACCGAAACGTCTCTGAAAACATTTTGGTAGATTGGAAGCCTTCTACGAAAACGATACAATAAAGGAAGCTGGCAAATCAAATATCAGCAGAGTCATGTCAGCCACTTCAAAGGAATCAGGAGATCGACTATGGCTAGACATGTTTCCAGAACCGTTATCCTGAACACCTACTACTCTACTAAAGCTCAATTTCGAGGTGTCTACGCAACCAGCAGTCCAATGCGAACGGAGCAGGCAGCGAAGCGTGCTGTTAGTCACTTTCCTGGAACCTAGCAAATAATCACGATTACACATGCTACGAATTTTCTCCCCATCAGTGTGCAACAATGCGACATTTTCGTGACGAGCTGATAATTTATGCCACAAGGCATGGCTATTGAGAGACGCAACAACACATTCTTTTCAAAGCTCTTTGCAAACGTTTCGCTCACTATTGATGACGCCCATGTCCTAAACCCTGCGATATGGTCGCTTCAGTGGAGCGACGAGCACGCTTGCATTATCCAATGGAATGTATATGCAATGACTCCAATGCCACACTTGTGGAATCAAGCGGGTTTGGCCTTGTATGTGTAGCCGGACGCTGGCTATATATCCCAGCATTTCCTTGAGTCTGAGGTGTAAGGAGCTTAGACAACAGAGACAGACGACGGACGAAGTAGAGAGCCACGGAGTCTCCGTGTCCACTTTGTCCGTTCTCTGTCTCTGTTATCCAACCCCCCTACCTCGTAGACTCAAGGAAATGCTGACCGCCTCACGTATCCACAAGCTCGCTTGCATTTTAATGCTGTCTTTTTCGATGTATTCTGCACTCCTACAGACATGTATGCATTTTTATGATAACTTCGAACTAAGTAAAATCGGTCGTAGGATGTAATCAGCCATACAATAATGTTCATCCCACGAATATCGTATCGCTTCTTTCCTCATCGCACTGAACTATAAACCTCGTACAGTGAAACCTCCCTAGTATACGGACACCCACGGGATACCCAAGGGTTCCTCATGACAATTTGTAATGTGGGCTAGCTGCTGCATCTTCATTTGGTAAAGGAGCGAAAAGACGAGGAGCCTTGTGTGTTGTAGTGTTTGTTCGTCCGCGTCTTTTCGCTCTTTTACCAAATGACCAGGGTTCTTGACGGTGAAGGTAGGTGCCCGTATATGAGAGGTACTGAAGTAAGAACATCGAAGCTTGCCAGGGGAAATCCCCGAAGTAGGGGAGTATCCGCCCAGGAATGGTGTCCATAATTTTCAGTGAATTTCACATTTTGCTTTCAGTATGGAGACGGTCATACGAGTGACTAGTTTTTCTAACGGGCCAAGGTGTTAATCTTCCTTTATGATTTTTAGCAAGAGAATGCTGCATGCCCCAGAATAAGGGCGCATACTTTTGATGTTTACTCATAGGGCCCCGTAAAATGAGCACGGTAAATATTATCATTGTGCTTGCATTGCGGTCAATAAGAACCCGTTCTTGCAGCTGCACCACAACTTCAATCCACGTTCTGTTTGCGGAGTGCACGAAGTGCGCACACTTTGTAAAGTGTAAGTGGATGAAAGAAAATCAGGATCGGATTTTTGTAGCGAGAGACAGGAGAAAATCGAAACAAACTAAAACAGTTACGTTTTACGTTATACTGAAGCAAAAGCTCCTGGTCGGGAGTTGCCGAAATTTCGGACAGAGTCTTTCAGAGTTTTCTTTTCGTACATATTTAAACAGAGTCTTTCTGTTCTTGTACTGGCTTTCCTAGAGGGGGGTGGGGGATCTATTTATTTGGCAGGAAAAGTCAACAAGAAAAATATTGCTTGCTAATCCTTAGTAAAACATTCCTTAGGTAGCAATCAAGCTCATAAGGGAAGCAAAGTCAGTCACCGAGTCAATGTGGGGTCTCCGATCTTCCACCGTTCCACTGCTTTCGTAGAGTTCGTATGCTGAACATTGAGAGTGATGAAATGCTTTGTTTAAAGGGACAGCTGCCTTCGTCTTGTTTTATACACCATTACTTCTTTTGTATAAATATACTCGTATAAGTATATTACATATCCTCTGAGCAGAAAATTGCCAGTTTGTGAAGGTTTACGTAGTCTCTGCGGTCCTAAATTCGTATAAGGGTTTTCTAAATACCTGTATTCTAAACAAATGGACCCTGGAGGCGCCATGCGTGCACCCTGCATAACTCTGCATCCTTTGCAATCTACCCTTCACTAATACACAAGGAAAACATGGTAAAAAAACGTCACATAGTGCCGGCAGTAAAACGTATAACGTGCAGCCGTCGCAGATAATCGGGCGTCTTTACATGTATGCAATGTATGCGCGTAGAACTATATCGCCTCCTCGACATGCATCTTCCAATAAAGGAAGCCGACAGAGGAGTGCAAAAAAAAGAAGCCGCGGATTTTCCTACCGTGGTGCGAGCCAGTCGAAAACGCTTCCGTTCGGTTGTCCTCTTTCAGCGCTCATCCTCGGATTCTTCTGGGACTTTACAAATCTTAAGTGATCCGTCATCGTGCCGCGCACAGAGTCTTCATTCCAGAGAATTTCCCTGCTGGCTGCTCCTGACCTTCACGATTAAAGACAGCTTCGTTCAGCGGGATATACGCTCCAATCTGACTACTATGCCAGAGAGCGATGTGCTTCCCTTGTGAAATCTCGACCGATATGTTGCGCTGCGAAGAAGGTATGCATGACGGAGTAATTCTAAATGCATCGTGCGATGCAATGTACCAATATATTCCTCGTACACGTTATCATTAGCCGCAAAGAATAGTTCGTGCGGTTGGTTTCGAACTGTTCCTAACATGTGTTTGTCTTCGGTTGCTTGTAGGTAGTGCACGGTACCGTGGATTCAAGGCTTTCAAGCATATGGTGAGAAGGAAAAGAATGACACGAAGAGTTAGTGGCATGGTTGCAGTAACCAAACAAAAGGACAGGACATCACGCGGAAACTGCTTGATGCTCGTGTTTGTCAACAGATCTCCCACACAGATCTCCTGTCATCCTCACCGCTTGCGTTTCCTGCAGTGGTTCATGAATCCGGACGTGCGGTGAGTGTGACTGCTTCATCGTATCAATCTCTGGAAAATACCGGTCGAAAGACCGTCGCAGACTCGTGTGCTCGCAATAGTGTAAAAATCTTATTCCAATAATTATAGCTTGTGTCGTTCTCTAGTATCCTCTTTAGGAACTCGCAACATTTCTAGGTGTTGTCTCGTGACGTAAAGCCACGAATTATTATCGTTATCATTACATTTCTAGGTTCAAAGCAAGGGAAATTAGAACTGGACCTATTCAAACGTTGAGATACGGTAACAGCCGCCGTCCCGGCCAGTGGCTTAGCGCTGCATCAAGTCATCTCGGAGATAAATCTGTCAAGTAGGGCCAATACGAACCGAGGGTCTTGTGCAAAGGGTTGAAGACCCTTTGCACAAGACAAAGTTTCACAACGTTTGCAGAAGTCGAAGACCCTTTGCCGAGGCGCTATGCTGAGGGGGGCGCCATGCGGCGTAGTGTAATTGGTAGCACCCATGACTGGCAATCAGAGATGTGTGGGTTTGAGTCACGCCATCGGCATTCGTTGACTTTTCCTCGAGGGAGCGAGGCATATACCCTATGTGCGGCCCTCTCGCTCGTGGGACCATCGGTGACCGACGCGTGCAGCAAGTCCTTGCATATGCGTATACCAATACTTCCCATTATCAATGCGTGCATTATTTACTATGTCTTCCATAGTGGCATTGACATTCACGTACCACAGCCTATCAATCTCTGTTCCGTAACAGAATGCTCCGTTACGAACGTGTTGAGCGATCCCTGTGACAGGAGTTACGGAAGAGCTCCCTGAACAAGAAGTACTCTCAAGGGCTATGAGGTATTGTCTTTTCAATGGGCGCTATACCTTCGTGCACTTGTAGCAGGGCCACTGAGATACTTATGCAAACCATTTCTTAAAGGAATCAATGCAATGTACAGTGCCAATGTATGCACCTGCTGCAATTACGAAGTCCAAGTGAGCTGGAGTCGTATAATTGACGTCGTCCGAGCCGCAAAAGTATAGTTGTCACTCTTCATACCTACGAACAGTTTTGCATTGTCGTGACAAGAACGAGAGGGAAAAGAATAAGAAGCGACAGAAAGAGAGAAGCTGCTCTGAAATATTGAAATGAGTATCTAAAGCCCTGAATAAGAAGGGCTACTCACCCATTAGGGGAAGAAACTGAAAAAGAACATGCTGTGCTTGCAAACAGCATTTCCTACTCTCTCTGTATTTTTTTTTTAAATTCACCAACATGTGTCGCCAATCGTTATTTGGACACGCGTGGACAGTCTGTGTAATCATTACGAATGAAAATCCCGAAACGGCTGATATGTCACGACTGATATGTACAGTGAAAACGCAGTGACTGTCCTCACCGGCTGTTCCATGATGAGGTAATGACGAAATTATGATGTTTGATTGGCAGATGGTCCATAATACTACAATCAATTTTAGAAGCTGCGCGCGCAAATCAAATTGGTTCAGTGTGCACGCCCATTAAAAACATTCTTCCTCGGTGTCTTTAAGTCCTACCCCAGCGACTTCTGGCGCTGCTGCAACGGTGCAGAATTTTCTCAAGTGAGTAGTTTTTCAAGTGAGTCTCAAGTGCCGCTCAAGGTTGGTCGAGACTTTTGCTCGAAAAAAATTAGTGAATAAAGTGAATAAAACTTTCGGAGGACGAAGTGCAATCCTTCTCCTGTCAGCGGCAGATGCAGCACGTGCAGCAGCGGCAGCTATCATGGCGGCGAGCAGTGTTTCTGTACTGTGGAACAGAGATGCATAATAAAGTTCCTTGTGAAGGAGAACGTCAAACCAGCTGAGATTTTGCAAAGATTACAGGAATAATATGGGGAACGAACGATTGTCAAGGGGAAGAGTGTACGAATGGTGCAGACAGTTTGGCGAAGGACGGGATATGGTGACGAATGAACAACATGGACACGTTCGTCCGACTGCGGCCAGTGAACATCGCAGGGGTTGAGCAAGCTGTCCTTTAGAATCAGCGAGTAACCGTGCGGGGCATTGCAGCCCAGCGTAAGATCAGTGTCGGCAGTGTGGAAACAATCATTCAAGCGTACTTACCGTTCCGCAATGTCTGTGCAAGTGCAAGATGGTTTCCCCGACCTTTCAGTTGTGACCAGAAGGGAGCGGGCATGGCAGTCTCTGAGCAGCTACTGAACCGGTCTCAATCCGAGGGGGACGTATCAACAATCATATCACATGTGATCAAACGTGGATGCAACATTTCAGTCATTAAAGAGCACCTTGAAGGAAAGACGTTCCACGCAAATGAAGCCCTTCAGAAATATGTCTTGTAGTGGCTACGACAGCAGCCTTCTTATTTCTGCGCAAAATGCACCAAAGGGCTGCCCCACGATGGCAGCGTGTCTAGATGCGCACGGTGAATACTTTGAGAAACTTACGTAGTTTGGTGCTTCCCAAATTTTCCGTTGTATTTAAGGAAATAAAAATCTCAGTCAACCTTGAACGACCCTTGTATTTGCCTTTTCATACTCTGGCGCCGGGCCCTTAATTAACTGGATCGTTCAAGTGTCCCTGCAAGGCTCTGGTAGCGTACACACGTAGAGACGTGCCACAAGTAGCAAAATTCCTTCTCTGAATTTGTGTTGGGCGTCTGTGCGTGCCCGCGTGATGCGAGACGGTGAGATGACAACGCGAGATAACGGCCGGTGACAGACCCGAAACGCCATTTGACCTCGAGTCGAGTGGAGCACGCGAACAACATTCCGAGATTTCAAGATTACCTACACATGCGCTATGCCATGCGCATGGACGGGTAAGAGAGATTGGAGTAGATCTGTTACGAAGGGCGGAAGCTGTAACGGTACGAATAGAGCTCGAGAGTGCCTGGAAGGTATACAGTTGTGACATGCAGCACTGGGTAAACAGGAAAAATGTTAATGAATATATGTGCACACCCGTGCACTATTAGTGCAGTGCTGCAGGGATGTACGCCGTCGGTGTCCGTCACGTATTTAGGCGTCCCGGAAGCATTTCAACGCAGGAATGATGTGGCGAGGCAACCCCCGGCATGGTTTCACTGTTGCCAACTTAGAGGACGATCAACGGGTGCTTCGCAATTTTATGTACCATTTAAGGTTTGGATTTGACTTCCCTTCATAGCTACTTGATGAAGCGATCTTGATGATAAGATGGCATCCATACAGGCGAGCTGGTGGACGAACTCCATCATGGACACCTGAGTCCGAGCAATGCAGAGACACAAATACACACGAGACTCAAAAGCGTCCCGAGTATCGTGTGTGTATGTCACTGCGTTGCTCAGACTGTGTCCATCGTGGCGATATTTTTCAGATTCCGTGTTAACGCCGCGAAGAAACTGTGGCTATGAGCGGCGTACAGACGTGGACAGATGGAGATGGGAGAGCAGGAAGAAGTGGAAGACGGGGGTTAGTATACGTCCTGGGCCGACTTCAAGGGGAAGTGTGCCAACATCCGTCTTAAAAGTCTGGCGGAAAACATAGGGAAAACCTCAGACAGCACAATCGATGGTAGGATTCGAACCGGCCGCCATGTTGGAGGGCCCATTGGCGCCGGCTGCTCCCATAGGAAACAATGGGAAGCGATTTGATTTGGAGTATTTATTGCGATTTAAACGCTCCTCATTGCTGATTGGCACGCATATTTCTTAGGGGTCAGTGTGCTGATGTATTCCAAACGTGCTTTAGCCGTGTTCCTGTAGTTTTTAATGGTAATTGCCTTCTTTTTCTTCTCCGCTGTCTGTATTCCGAATAGGGGGGTCGTAACTGTCGTGCACAGGGCGCATACGCATGAAGGAGAATTTGGTGAATGTCAACCTATAAAATTAATTATTTTTGCTCAGGAAGGTTTCACACTGTTTGTTATTGTAAGGTACTTCCGTTTTTATATTTTTTTGTTTGTTTTCGTTTGTTGTTCGGTTTTCGTGTGCTGTTCCGTGGTTCTCGTTCGTTATTATGTGGTTTGGTATTGTACGGTTCTCGTTTGACTTTTTCCTTTATCGTATTATGTTCTACGAGTGTCTCTGTGTGTGTTCTGCAATAAGACCTCGATCCTTATTCTGAAGGGGCTCATTATTTTATTCACCACATCACCACCAGCGATGGGGTCGAGTATAGACCCTGGCGATGAAACTCCCCATTCCTCATCTTAAAATAACGTTATTGTCTCGAGTGCTTTGCAGTTGTTCAGCTGTCAGCGTATTTCATTACAGAAATTCGAAGCGCTGTGCACGAAGAGCATGCACATGCATGACTTACCACACACGCTGTATAGGAGCGACTGCACATACGAGGTTAACACAGCAGCTTATTTACTTTCACCGTAACTCACAAATTAAAAGAACAGTGGAACAAATTGGCATATATTGGCACAGGTTCTGCATCCGCTCCTTCGGCACAGCTGAGCGACTGTGAGGGGAACCTGCAAGCACAAGCGCATTGTTTATAGAAAATACATGGTCTTGAGATTTGTAGGAGCAGCCACAAATACTTTCTTAGTATGTAATGGCACCAGCGAAGTAGCAGTGCAAACAAGTCTGAGTTGTCAGATGCATGCGATAAATATAAAGATTTTTCCTCAAAATAAAGAGCTTACCTGCGAAAAATTATCCCTCTTTCTCTGTCCGTGTGAAGTGTACTCAAAGCTGCAACAAACTGGCATGACATGCCCTTTAGTTTAACGTAAATTTAAAAAAATACGGGCAGCCCCGCTTGAAGTAAATGCAGACGACAGAATGCGTTGGGCCCACCAATATGGCGGCCGGTGACCACGCTGTGGAGCACCCTATGCGCGATCCAGCCTATACTATAGAGATCAGTGGGCGCGACCTTCGGTCCTACTTTTCTTTCAGTGGGAGGTAGCGTAGATAGTGTCGTTAATTCAATATCACGTTTTATGGCAAAAAATGCCAAGAAGCAACGGGAGAGAAAGCAAGAAAATATGTGGACGTGAGTGAAAAGCGAATTAAAAGTAACTTGGAACGTAACTTAAGCTAGATACTTTGGCAAAGTTACCTGAGAAAGGAACGAGTTCTTCTGAAAGTTACCGAGGCGCAAAAGTACCGAGTTAAGTTACAAGTTACCAAAAAAGGAACTGAGTTACAGTAACGAGTTACCTCGAACTCTGATTCACAGTATAGAGCCACCTGCATTTCCATGCTTCTCCCGCTATACTCTCTATACAATTTACGTCACACTATCCCATTTGAGATAATTTCCTTGTGCGGCAGACAGTTTCTCATTAAAGGGGGATATGTGTATGTTCAGTACCACGTTACAAGCCCAACGTTGTCTTACCGCAGATTACGTAGTACAACATTCCGCGTTACGCGTTTGCCGTTGTCATCAGTGCGCTCACTAAACTGTCGGCGTTCGAGTAAGACGACAGTGACGCACTATACACAATGTTCCACAGTCGCGACATTGTGGTGGACCTAGCCCATTGCCAGAAAATTCGTCTCCGAGGTTTCGTCGACCCCTCCGCCGAAAAGACGCGTTTGCACGGATGAAAGATCAGGGCAGCAGCAGGAATTGGCGATGTACAAATTTAGCGGCCATCCCTCATTACCCCGTTCCTAATGACTGCCGTAAGAGAAACCTTCTGGATGAGATTCCAGCCGTCCTCGGCTCACTTCATAGGGAACAACGGTCCCACTTGTGCGCAGTCATGACCCGAAAATAAACGCAGAGACAATGCTCGGGAGTTGGTCCACGTATTCACCTTGGAGAGCATACTACCTCTGACTGAAATGCAGCTTGTTCTGTTTTAAGGAATCCTTCGACGGCATCGGGGTGGTAAATTAGTCAAAGCGAGATGTTTTGGATTCTTGAAGACGTGCACTGTTACTTTCACAATGCATCACGTGCCGCAACAAAATATTCGCGAAAGACAGCCTGATTAACTGTGTAGCAACATGCTTGATGTATTAATCGGCGGCGCAGAACTACGTTGTTGATTCAGCAAATGAGAGTACAATGATACCAGACCCTTTACTGGCTTGAGGCAGTAGCGCTGTATAATGTGTTCCTTTAAAGTTGTGTGATCTGGATCAACATCTTTTACTGTAACTACCACATACTTGCAGCTAGAGGTATGTAATGGCAGAAGTGTCATTGCAACCACAAATTAAGGGGCTTAAAGTTGGAGTTTCATGACCGATGTTTCGGTAACAGCCCGCATGTGGGCAACACCTCCACTATGACGCGTCAGCTGTTGAGGGGATTATTCGTATTGGCAACTGACAGGGACTAAACTGGGTCTCGTGACAATTGCATGTGGTATATGTAGTGTTCCGAGCCTTTGAAATTCTCCGAAAAACTCCGCTTTTGACGGTTCCAGTATTCGAATGTTCAGCAAGGAAAGCCATGCTCTGATGACTGGTTGACAGGGTTCGTTGCATTTTGTGTCGAGATCGCCTCGCACCGGCAGGTTATCATCCCCCCCCCCCACACACACATACACAACAACGAAGGGTGGATCTATTGACCCAAATCCGCTATGCGGCAGCCTTTCGCATAACAATACGCGAAGCACCCGTGTAATGCAGTTGATCTCCATCCTTGCCAAGGGTCACCTCGACACTGGTGCCACTCAGCCACTGCATATAGGATGGCCGAAAGGGGTACCATATTTAGTGACTCAACTCGGCATGAGGGCATTTGAGGCCATTTCTCAGGTTTACTTGGAAAATGTCCAGCGCCTAGGGTTTTCCTTTCCCTTTTTCTGTGAATCATGCTACCGCTCGTTCTGAAAGTGCACAAGGCAGCATAGATGTCATGCAGGTTCTTGAAAGATTTCCTGAAAGGGCAGCTATATAGTTGTTGCAACGCGGACAATAGGATGGCACACAAGCGAAAGCTGCCTTGCGAATATGTCAAGGGATATTCGATATGTTCTCGTCGCCAGGCGATCGTGATAGAGATGTCTGTCTGCAAGTTCTGCTGCATTACAGTAAGCGCTTCTACAAGGCAGCGTGTCATTCTTTTTGTGAGCACGTCGTTTCACAATCATCGCTTTTTCTCCGAATTTCATCGGATGTAAAAAATGAACGACGAAAGACTCCGAATTAATAACAAGAGGAGAACAAGGAAAAATAACAAACTTGGAAAAGCGCTCTCCGAATATGCCCAAAAATAAACTCCGAAGACCTGGAACCCCAAGTATGCGAGCCTCCCCCATTTCTGGCACACACACAGGCTACACCACTACCGCACAGGTGTTCTTTCGCCAGAGGAACGCGACAGATCTTTATGCTGCTTCATGCTAAATATCTGGTGTAAATATTCCGCGATACAGAGCGAGATAAAGCGAACCACGTTCAATCAAAGCGAAACCCTACACTCTTTATTTGTCTTCCTCCGAGGTGGTTTGACGTTTTGTTGAACGCTGACGTGTGACGCATTATGGGCTCACTTCGTATACGAAGCAGTTTGAAGGCGAGATGACATCAGGAGCGTCACCGTCGTCACCGCATTGGAATGTGCAGGTGCCTCCGCCACAGGGAATCCCTCCTATGTCGCTCAAGGAATGGAGTCGCTCGACCAGCGCAGGGCCGTCGAATCGTCGCCGTTATTTATGTAGTTTTATTTGTCTATACTTGTATGCAGGTGCATGTAACAAGAGTCGAACGTCGTCAATTGTACTGCTGTCTGACGTCTCACCGATTCGTCCTTCTGCATGCACCGCACGGAAGCACACGAGGATCAGACGAGCCATGCCGCGACATACAGCCATGGTTGCTGACGCTCTTACGTTCTATTGCAGAACCTCAAGAAGAAAGGAAATGTTTTAAATGTTTAATTCAAGAAAAGAGATATAAAAAGGAGACACACAGTCACGCGATGAGAGAGAGAGAGAGAGAGAAAGAGAAGGAATTAGTGTTGTCGAGTGGTTACCGTACCGGCGCATTTAGGTCGTGTATCTGCGTTTATACAATCTAAAAGCGAAACTACACCACATTGTACGCCCGTGGGAAAACAGCACTGAGAATGGTATCGTTATCTCTCCTCATTGTTCAAAACGCGAGGCGTACGCCTTTTCTGCAACACTTTACATGTACAGTTACATTTACAGTTACATATAGCGCTACAAAATTGTCCTCGTCCTCAGCAAATCAGGGGACAAAGCGATATCATTCTGAATCAGGTTGGCATTGAATATGTTATGCGGTGAATGTCTGTTTTTAGAATATATTGCTGAAGTCAGTAACCTGTGATAAAGCAAATACAAAGGTTATACAAAAAATTAATCCGTGCATTACGGTTCCATATACGCACTGAAAGCGAGAGGTGAGGTGGAGGTACAGGGAAGAAAATTATGGAGATGTTGGCCCCCTCAACCGATGGGCCGGACTGTCGGCTGGAGCGGGGCAACACAGACGAAGTCATCCCGAAGAATGTCCGAATGGTCTGTGTGAATTATTCTAGCTCGACCTGTAAAATATGCACCGCGCACATGTGAGACTGATGCGGCGTTCCGCATGTGAAAGTGCATGAAGCTTCGTTTTTAACATTTATTCGGGCTCTATCACGTGCAAGTACACTCAGGACAGAAAAAATGGTCATCGTGGTCTTGCAGACCTCAAAACGGTCCAGCAAGCGGATTTTCCATCTGGTCGGGTGTTACATACCCATCAGAATTCCGCAGTGTGCTAGCAATATTTTGCCTTCTGGCGAAATTTCCTCACTCATTGTCACGACATGTATTTGCTGTTGCCTTCCAGCTGTGGCTGTTTCATGACCCTGGCTTTTGTTCATTCATCGTTTGTTTTTAAGTCAATTAGCTAGGTTTGGCTTCTCACACCGCATACATGTATGCAAGAATGCTAAGCTATTCCTCCACGCTAAAATATTCAGTACTGCCGAGCTGAATTAATTCGCTGTCATACTTTTTTCCGCTCTTGCACGGAGATGAGAAGGTATATAGTTTTTAACCGATTTTTTTGATCGGCAGTAAGGTAATGCGAACGCTTGTACGGCGGGGTCTGTGGACAAACGTAAAGAAATAAAGAGAGCTCTCGGAATAAATGCGAGCACACTGCAGAGAGTCAGGCAGAAAGGTCGCCGCCAGAACTGGCGACATGCTGAGTGTGAGACCTTGAATTTGTGGTGGACGATATGCGCCCCTGGCGACAGGAGGACCGACGCTACAAGGTCTGCAGATGGACCGCGGTCGCCAAGAACACCTTTCTCCTGTCAGCAGATCTTCACCGAACGACCGTAAAAGCCTGCGTCTGGCAAGCTATTAGTGTCGACTTTATCTCTCGAGCCGAAACGGGGTGGCCGGGCCGCTGAGTGTTTTCGTTCCCCCTCGTCTCGCAACACATTATCCTCATTCCTGCAGAGCGATGGAGCCACACGGCACCCAAACAAAGTCGCCAAGAGTACCTGTGAGGCCATAGGAGTACGACTGCGAGTTTCCGATGCTCTTGCATTACTCCCGGTCTCGTATTACCCGCCTAAGATGCCCAGTGGGCGGAGTGTCGCCAGGTCGCGCGCTGTTTCTGGATGCCCAATTTGCGCATAAAGGCAGATGCCACAATATGACAAAATGGCATAGATGCAGGCGAGCTGGTTTTTGAGCGGTACGTGTCGTTTCCTTTCTGTGTTTTGCTCACAGCTCAGGCTTCTTCATTGTGGGGATGCCACAATGTGTCTGTTGCGTTGCGCTATAAATTATTTCTGAACACATTTATCGATGTCACCATGAGAGGCACCTATATTTCTGGACGAGTCTCACGGAAACACATGTAAATGATTTATGAAGTCGCCCAATATACGAACCTTTCACCTTAATCTACTTCGTCCAGTTTGTCACGGTATGAAAAAGGGCGAAAGTCGATCGCGTAAGGCGCCAGTGGAAGCACATCCAGTCTGCTCAGGCGAAGACCACCCGGGCAGCAAAGGACGCACCGTGTCGCGCAGCACGCGATAAAAGCAACGGCTCACTGACTGCCAAAGGCTCTTGCAGTGACCACTTTTGGCGCCGCAGGGCCCGCCAACCCACTTTCCGGAACACCTGCCAATACACGGCGTTCGCTGCTACCAAAAGTGGCGTGCTTATAAAGCGGAAAATAGCCGACGATTAGGGACACCATGGGCAATCATGTCCCTCGGGTCGCGTGCTGGCCTCAGATTTCGTATAACTGTCATAATAGTCAATGAAAATAATACTGGGAAGTTTCAATCGAATATTTTGCGAGCGAAGACACGGAGTTTTTTTCAACTTCAATCCTCCATCCATCGCGATACAAATCCGAAGATTTACCACGGCAGAAAGTTGAGCAGTAAGATGAGGCTGAGCAGGAATTTTTCTCACGCGGAACCATAGTGGAGCCCGATCAGCCTTGTACAGAAATGCCATTCTACAAAAACGGATAAAGAGCAAAATCGAAAAACGGTGAGACCAGTTCCGTCTTCATTGAACCAAATATGTTGTCGCAAGCAGAAAAGTACGGGCTAGTCAGTTAGCTGCTCTTTGAGTTAGGGCAAACATACAGGGACTGAAGCATAAAAAGAAAGTACCCGACCCCGAGGAGTCGCCGAACGGACGCATGTGGATGATCATCTCCACTGCATTTAGCGACACGAAGTTTGATCATTTTGATCGGCGAACAACTCTGTTATTTACCAGCACTATTCCAAATGTCATAACGAGTTCGACACTTCCTGCAGATGACTTCGGAAGCGTACCAGAGATGTTGCGTTCCATCGAGGACTCTTCAATGTATGACGCCACACGCCCTTCCACAACGACCGGTCACCTTATCGCACCTCTCTCAATTTACCGGTATTCCGTGGTCACTACCAATGTGTGGTTTTGTTGACTCGCACTCCACACCAGTCCTTTACACAACCGCCCGGGCTGGTTGCGGTCGTACTGGGTACTGTTCGCGTGACCCCCTTGGAGCTGGTGCTATACTCACCAGTTTGCCAATTTCCAGTTTGGTACACTTTCCGTCCCTGTATTCCTGCCCTCAGAGCGCTTCTAGCTGCATTATTTACTTCTGTCTTGCGAAGGAAACCAGAGACTTTCAGCATAATGGCGACTACTCCGCTTGCCGAACACACCGGAGCTGTCCCGAAACCTGCAGTTCTCACCATGTGTAACGGTTCGCGCTTAGTGGTCGCGGTACACCGCAAAAGGACGATGACACAGGCTGCTAGTATATCAAGCAGCACCTGCTAGTACCTTCTGTTCTGGTTCCGAGCCCCGCAGTTGTACTACGTAATTTGATTACGATTATTTGTATGTAAAGCCCACTTGAAAGTTTCGTTTTTTTTGTTTGTTTTTTTATAAGCCGGGTACCTAACGAAGAGCAATAGAAGCCCTGAGTGCTACAAGAGTGCAAGAAGGTGAAGAGCAGGTTGGTTGCCAGTAAAGATGGTAGAACGGACGAGAAACTAGGTAACAGACACGGACAGCGTACAACTATAGCAACTGGTTTAACCCTCCAGGGTGGTCCCTTTCCCCATGTAGATTGCTTTTGTCTCACGGGACCTTCCTGGCTATAGGGTAATTTGTGATTAAACCAGTTGCTAGTTGAATACTGTCCGTGTCTGTTGCATGTGTTTGTCGTACGTTCTGCAATATTTATCGAGTGCTACTATGGATGTGGGAAACCTCAGGTGACAGTGTTGGAGTATTAAGCTGTAATAAGAGCGTCTTGTCATCAGCGTCTTTCTTAAGCGCAGAAAATGTTGATCTTTAAAATTTTTGGATTTGCTAGGACCACTTTTTAGGAAACATGACTAGCGCGCAATTTCTTAATAGTCAGAAAGTAAACATATACTTCAGATGGAAACATCTGAAGTTCAGTGTTACGAATCCTGATTAGTGCTGCTCAAGTACACTTGCATATCCTTTCCCCATGATCATTTGTCGCAAATCTGCTGCCCTACTCCGCATTGTTTCTCTGAATACTAAACTGCAAGTCAATAAACGAATGCAGGCGTGCGAGAAAGCGAAACAAAATCGCGTCACCATGTTTTCTTTCTTTTTTGCCATTGAAGCCCCCTTTATTCTTGGCTTAATTTTCTAAGAACGTAGTGTTTGCATAGCGGTTAAGTAACCCTTGTTCCTGGGAGGCCACCTCCAGCTGGGCTGGTGTGACATCAAGCGAAGTCACAGCAAGCGAGGCAGACGGGCCGAAAAATGCGGCGGACCCTATCGCTTAATGTTGCAATTGGCGCCTCAGAATTTTTGCCGGCAATATTGTTGGCGTCCTGTTCTCTTTCAACGCTACATTAGAGGGGACCAGACCCGCCACCTTTTGCATTTTGCCTGCTTGCCTTTGAGTTTTAAAGTGCGTCCCGCCATAGAGATAAGGCCGAAGAGGGGCAGAAGGCAGATGGTTACCGTAGGGCATCGGCAACACTGCAGCTCTCCGTCGCTCAACATTACGAGGAAGGAAGCGATGCCTTGAGTGACTTATTAAAGAGCAATGCTCTTCAATTGGCCATGTTCTTCAACCAAGTGACCGTGAGAACGGTGGTGTTACAAAGAGAAATGCTACAATGACATATAACGCGCTTAGCATTTAAGCAGACGACGTGCTTGCTGTCTGAGAATAAGCAAACTGGAGATTTCCGGTCTCACTTTGGAGAATACCTTGACCACGGAAGATGTTGGGCTGCCTGAGAACTGCAGGCCGTTGGAGAATAGAGAAGAGGAAGAGGTGTGCTAACTGGGTTCGAGTCCTGGCGTCGGCTGTGCTATCTGGCTGCTCTCCCTGTATTCTCCTCAGATGCGTTCTGGCAGATGTCGGGACGGTTTCCTATGAATTGGGCCCAGGCGCACGGCCCTCCGTGACAGATCGATCGCTCGGTAAACATCCTGGAGAATCCCTCGGAGAATCCTGACTATAACATCACGCAGGATCCGAGACGGAAACATCTCTCATACATTCCTACACTCTTAGAAAAAAGAGTGGAGGAATTAGACCTTTTAGGAGGTAATAATTGTCGCATATGTTGTGCATAAAATGTTGCAAAGTTCTACCTGCTACCTATTCGAATGATAGGGTTACCGCTTCTGATTCGGTGAGTGAGGGGGGCGTACGCCATTTTGTAACAATTTGGATATGTGATAATTACTTTTGCCACCCTTTTACATCCTTTATCAGACACGATGTTGACCTAGCTGGTAACTATAGAAGTTACCACCTTTTCACACCCTTTCTCCTTATAGAGTGCAAGAGAGTTAATGTGCAAGAAAATATATTTAGCCTCCGTGAGTATTCAGGTTTTACCATCACATGACGAATTACTTTGTGCGTCTGTTCATTCAGCACTGAAATAACGGAATGATCTATACCACTATGCATGCGATGCATGGTGGCCTCCTACAAAATTCTAGCGGCACCATTAACAAGACCAACTGTTTTCACTTTTTTTTCAGATACTAAAATTACGAAACGCGGTAAGAGAAAAAGACTTGATTCACTCGAGAAGCAGACGTTGCCGCCAGGAGCACGAGCTCCGTTACAAATGAAGGAGGGTAATAGGAAAGAAGGGCTGCTGCATGTGGCTGCGTCGAAGTCTGGAGAATCTTTGGAATCTCCTTAGCTGTTCTGAGAATAGCAGAACGCAACAGCCCAAACGCCCGGTTCTTTGAAGCCACATGCCGTGGTGTGTATGCACAACGGCCCACATGGCATTTATTGTATTTGCCTGATTGAGTGCCCTCATGCAATATAGAGAGTGGTCATCCCAAATATGCAATAAAATTTACTTCCCTGCAAGGCAATGGAGTATAGGGTACGCACGGTCTAATAGACAGTCCCGCAGATAGGGCTCATAGCTGCGCGAAGATTAATTGCGCAAATGACGTCAGACAAATAGCAATTTGGGATTTGGTTCGTTTGGGAAATACATGCATATAGCAACACCAAACAGCAATTTGTTTATTTGTTTTATCTGTGAGACCTATACGACGACGAATTAACTGCGAGCAATAAATTATTTTAGCCACTGACTTTGCGTGGGTGTTGTAAACACACCGCAAATATTGAAACGTTCACAGACTTACAAAACTATGAGGCAATGTTTTAAAAGAAACTACGGGTTCGCAATCGTCTTTTCGGGATAATTTCTTGTGTAATTAAAATAAAAACTTACTGTACTGTTTTAATCTGATGTAGTTGTACGAGAGGAGGATCCCAATGAAAACCGCAACTTTTACCCACTACATATTATATTCGTTTATTTATTTATTTTTTCAACATAATCACCCCGATCTCAATGCATTTGCGCCAGCGGTGCACTAGAGCGTGAATACCTTGTGAAAAAAAAAAAAGTCTTTCGGACGCGTGCACAACCAATCAGCACCGCATCCTTGACTTCATCGTTGTCTCCAAACTTTGTGCCACCAAGGCTGTGAGATAACGGGGAGAGCTCAAACGCAGCTTAGGTTAGGCTAGAAGGATGGTTATATTCTCTTATGGTGTGGCATTCGACACAAATGAAAATGGCAACACTTAATACTTCAAAAACTATAAATAAAACTAAAATAAGCAGGGAAAGTAATTGTACCAGACCCAGGCATACCTTGCCATTGCGGATGTTCCTGAAATCAATAGAAACCACATGTAAGATAGGGCGTGTCCACCAAACACTTATTCCGTAGAAACCATCGTTGTTCAGACTCTTCTAAGTAAGTATATACCGTACCCATATATATGAGAAAAAAAAGTGTCTCGGAATCGACACAAAACGCTGCTCGTTTACTAAGGCAAGTACCATAAATGCGATAAACCGACACATTTAGTTGTTTATTTTTCACTTTCATAAGAAAGGGTCCATGGTAACTTCCATAGGATCATGAGCGCACGCACACACTCACGTATACGTTGGATGATGATGGTTGGTCGATTCACCGCCGTTGTGGCTGTACACTGCGCCATTGCTTTTTGGGAACGAATGAGGGGATGATGACAGAAATGGTACTTTTAAAGATGCGTCGCCAGTCCGGTGGAGCGCAAAGACTCCGCAAGAACACGAAGGCCTTGCTTCTAGTGGGTAGCCTTCGACAACGGTCTGAGAACCTTGGCGAGGTCGAACGACCGTTGGTCGATACGTCGGCGACCAGTTTCCAGGCGTATACGCTCTTAGCGAAACTTTCCACAAGCCAGGATGATGTTCTGGAGGTCGCCGTGCACTCCACAGGTGAGGCAGAGGGAAGACGAGGTGGAGCCGAGACGGTGTTTGAAGGCAGGTGTAAAGGCAACGTTCGGCCTCATACGTTGGAACAGTGCTGCAAGAGGGCGCGGTAGTCGCGGAGGAACTTTAGAGCGTGGGGTCTACAACAGAGACAAGAGAGTGGGCTACGTCGTGTTGCCATTGGGCCTGCATCTTGGGGTCGATGACGGTCGAAAGGAGGTATCTACGGTCACCCGAAGAGAACATTATCGGGGAAAGAACTGCGTGCTGCCATGCAGATGCCGCATTCTTGTAAACTTGCAGGATGTTAGAGACGACAGGACTGAGGGAGCCGTGTATCCAAAAGTTGGCCACACACTAGACCGCGGGCCTTGACTCTGTAAAGACGACCCAGGACTGAGCAGTGCTGGCTGATGCATAGCAAAGAGAATGGTGAGGAGTTCGGCACACGTAGAACATGCCTGTGCGAATGATGGTAACCACAGGAGTCTGACTCAGAAGGGATGACAAAGGCTTAGGACGAACTATCCCGAGTAGATGACCCGTCAGAGAAAACCGCCGTTGACGTCGTGTACCTACCATTCATCATGCCCAGGGTAAGCTGCGTGGCGACGCACGTGGCAACATCCCTTTTTCTTCCATACAGACCAGGAACAGATAGGCAGATGACCGGGCTTGGGAAAGACCAAGGAGGGGGGAGCCACTGTCTTGATCACGAAACGCAGATTGCTAGGCTTGAGCTGAGCAATCGGCTGGCAGATCATGCAGCGCTTGCGTCTCCAGCGGACCAGCGGGTGCCGCCGATGATGGGCTAGAAGGCGGAGGAAAAGTCGGCACGTCTTACAATAGCGAAGAACGTCCAGATGGGCTTTCTTCGCTCCAGCAATTGCTCGGTTCTCTGCTGCTCGCGGGATTCTGAGGCACACACGGAGGCTTCGTGCCAAGAGGCACTGCAATCTATGGTCTGAATTAAAAACAATTAAAAACCCCCAGTGCTGGGTAGGACAAGGACAGAGGATAAAAGGACAAGGACCGACACTGACCGTGCCGGTCAGTGCCGGTGCACAGCACTTTAGTGCCGGTCAGTGCCGGTGCACAGCACTTTAGTGCCGGTCCTTGTCCTTTTATCCTCTGTCCTTGTCCTACCCAGCACTGGGGGTTTTTAATTGTTTTTAATTCAATATGAACCAACCAGCCCAAACGCTTGCTCTGCTACTATGGTCTGAAGATGGTAGGAGGCTATTCAGTACCGAGAAACTATACGCAAGCGGCGTCCACACCAAAGCCCGGTGGACGGTCGAGAGAGAGTTCGTATCACTGCCCCATCTCATGCCTGCCAAGCGACAGATCACCGCAATCCAACTTTGCTAGCATATGCTTCCACCAAGAGAACCGGGCATCCACAGTAAAACCGAGGAACCTATGGTGAGACACGTACTTCAATGGTGTGCCAGTAACCGAAAGCTGGAAGGGGCGCATGTTCTGTTCTGTCTCGTAAATGGGAATAGCACAGTCCTTTCCGTCAAGATGTCTAAGCCTGCCAGTGACAAGTACTGCTGAATAGCGCCCAGGGCGAGTTAGAGGCGTCGCTGCATGACAGGACGGGACCAGGTGGGAAAGGGAATGATCCCTGGCTAATTCATTAGGAGTACTCCGCCTCAGGTTGGTGAAACTCTAGCGAGATCTTTCAATAATAAATTGTATCGGTCGACTTCACGGACACATATAAGGGCTTGCCGAGAAGAAAAAGGACGATTCGCAAGACCAGCAGAGTGCCAACAGAGGCGACCGGACGTCGCTTCAGCTGAGATGACCGCCAAGTTGATGCCAAGAAGGACCAAGAACGCAAGACCATAGAGCAATATAAGCCGGACTAGGTGTAAGCATAACACGCAAAGAGTACTGTTGCCGACAGCGGAAAAGCCGGCGGCTTTTCCGGTATGAATGCGTATGAGAAATGCGCTCCTACGACACCTGGGCATCACCGCATTCTAATGTTCCCCATTAAACTAATTCACAATCGACCTAGTCTTCGTGTTGGAGAGGGAAACACGGCTTCCGCAATGAGGTTACTCAACGACATGCGTAGTTATGCAGGGCACGTGCGAGTGTACTGTTTACAAAGTAAAGACAAATAAATTAACACCAGGCAGCCAGCCAACGACCAACCTACTGGAGGGCCTGTTACTTGTACCGTTCGTAGTTGAGGTAGACGCGACAAGTCTTCTGGTTGAAGTTGCATGTTGACTATCCCTTTGATTAGCTTTGGCTACTGACACTAATCTTATATGGCGGTGACTATCCCTTTGACCCACCCCGGAACTCCAAATGCCCTGTGACGCTCAATGTGGTCGTCATGGGGACGCCGCCCCAAGCTCGCTGACGTGATGGTGTGCTGACTCTTGTGGTCACAAGGTACCCAGCAGAACGTGTTATTGATGCTGCACATTGGTAATACGATTCCGTGCTGGAGTGCGGGAAGGAACACAAAGGACTACAAGACACAAGTGACGCAGACGAGCACCCTGACCGACTCTAACTGACGAGTGCTTGTCTGCGACAGTTGTGTCTTTTAGTCCTGTGTGTTTCTTCCTGTACTCCAGCATGGAATCGCACCCAGCACATTAGTGTTGGCTACTGACACTAATCTGATATGGCGGCGACTATCCTTTTGACCCATTCAAATGCCCTGTGACAGCTCTTTGTGGTCGTCCTGGGGCCGCCGCCTCAGGCTGGCTGACGTGATGGCGTGCTGACTCTTGTGGTCACAAGGTACCCAGTATTACGTGTTATTGATGCGGCACGTTGGTAATACGATTCCGTGCTGGAGTACAGGAAGAAACACGCAGGATTAAAAGACACAAGTGACGCAGACGAACACTCTGACCGACTCTGACTGACGAGTGCTTGTCTGCGACAGTTGCGTCTTTTAGTCCTGTGTGTTTCTTCCTGCACTCCAGCATGGAATCGTACCCAGCACATTAGTGTTGACTACTGACACTAATCTGATATGGCGGCGACTATCCCTTTGACCCAGCCGGGAACTCCAAACGCCCTGTGAGGGCTTTCTGTGGTCACCATGCGGCCGCCGCCTCAGGCTGGCTGACATGATGACGTGCTGACTCTAGTGGTCACAAGGTACCAATCACATTAGTGTTGGCTACTGACACTAATCTGATATGGCGGCGACTATCCCTTTGACCAATCCCGGAACTCCAAATGCCCTGTGACGACTCTTTGTGGGGGTCACGGGGCCGCCGCCTCAGGCTGGCTGACATGATGGCGTGCTGACTCTTGTGGTCACAAGGTACTCAGCATTATGTGTTATTGATGCGGCACGCGTTGGTAATACGATTCCGTGCTGGAGTACAGGAAGAAACACACAGGACTAAAAGACACAAGTGACGCGGACGAGCACACTGACCGAATCTGATTGACGAGTGCTTGACTACTGACACTAATCTGATATGGCGGCGACTATCCTTTTGACCGAGCCGGGAACTCCAAATGCCCTGTGACGCTCTCTGTGGTCGTCATGGGGCCGCCACCTCAGGCTGGCTGACATGACGGCGTGCTGACTCTTGTAGTCACAAGATACCCACACATTAGTGTTGGCTACTGACACTAATCTGATATGACGGCGTCTGTCGCTAATTCTTGTTGAGTTTAGTACAGCTGGCAATTGTGTTGGAAGTAAGAGAAGTGGTTTCCGACTCCACCGCAAATAAATCTGGTTAACCATAAAAGAAGAAGACGAAGATGAAAGAATTGATGCCTTACGTGCGCAGGCAAAATGGTACAACGAAAGGTTATAACTAGGGAACCAAAAGGAATGGAACAAGTTACAAGGCTACGTTAAGGTACACGTTAAGATACAAAGAACAGGGAGAACACCACGTCATGTCAAGGTGGTAGTACGCTCTAAGAGTAAGGTAAGGTAATTGGAGTAGATTTACACGTAAGAGTAGAACTTCATCACGTAACACGCTTATGCCCTGATACAGCATAGAATGATTCCTTTGTCATGCCTGATCTGAAGAGAAAGCAGTGCGTAGGCCTTTCTTGACCATTCACATAACTGAAATGTCCCACAAAGGCGTATTATCAACAGATTTCAACAGATCAGGAGGCAGAACAGTATCATTTGGAATAATGGAGTATGTTATGTGGTGAAATTCTGTCATGATCATGGTGAAGTATGAACACTCTACGTTGACGTCCAAAGACTCCCGAACGAGTTGCTCAAAGGGGTGTTCACGGACTGCCTAAGCAAGGGTGTCTCAATGGGGAAGTCAGTATACAAGGCATCCGACCCCCTTAATAAGCTAGCACTAATTAGCGATATTATGCTTCATGACGTAAAAGAACAAGTGCATGGTGTTTGCTACAGAAAAGGGTCATTACCAATAAAATTTTCCCTTGCTATCCAAACTTACGAAGGCGACGCCTTATAGCGACGCATTACAGCGACGCAAGCGATCGCGATAAGAATAACTAACGTTATTGTTTCGTGGGTTTCCTTTCGGAGGAGGTGTCGCTTCCGACTTCTGTGTCTTCCTTCATGGCTTCATGAGACGCATTAAGCTCGGGTACAGTTATTGGTGAACTGTGCATCGTGTATTGCGAGGTAAGACCCACAGGGTTTCTACCATGCTTCGTCCTGCACTTTGTCAACAAGATCACAAGTAAGGTTCTCTTTCCATAGGGATATCAAGTTGTTCGTTTCGCTCGGCAGTCAAGGTCGGTAGAGTAGCAGGGTTTTCGTTGGCAATTACATGTGGAACTGGGTCTACCTCTGCCGCTGTGGACGAGGTTTTCGGCGTATGAATGATGTCACCAAACGCTCCCTTGCTGATGCAGTCACCTATGGCTGTCCTGACATCGGTGGCAAAGAGAAGTGCATTCGTCTACTAGGAGCCCGAACTTTGAGCAGTGTGAACAGAAAGGTGTAGTACAGGTGGCTCGGTAGTGACCTTCCCGTTTGCATTTGCTACATACACGGTGTACAACTGGATAGTCTCAGCTGACACGATGTCCGAGGATTGTGATGAAATTTAGAACTTGGTTGTTCTTGTACTTGGTTGGGGTAATCCCAGGATTTAGGGTTACCTCAGGACCTAGGATTACCCAAGGACCTAGGGTTATCCCAACCGTCCCATAATACCTTGAGACCTCAGGCTCTGGGATAACCCCAGGAACAAATTTTCAATAGGGCTGGGGTAACCCCGATCCTGTGGCCTGATCTTCTGCGGGACTCCTCGCGACCTTTGTCATTGCAGAATATGTTGAGGAATATGCCAGGGACTTAACGGGTAAGACCCCAAGGGTTCCTACGGTAACCGCAGACAGCCCTGGGTAGACCACAGAACATTTTAGGGTAACGACATGGTTTGTTGGGGTATCCCCAGGACGTCGTTGTGTAACCGAGGACGTCTTGGGGTAGTCCTAGGGTGTCTTGGGGCAACCCTATGACGTCTTGGGGTAATTCTAGGGCGTCTTAAAGGAACCGTAGGAGTTGCTGGGTTTACCTCAGCAAAGGCTCAGGATTTCTGAGGTAACCTCAAGATTTTCTGAGGTTACCTCAAGCCTTTTTTCAATAGGTACCTAAGGTTAATTGAAACTCTATGTAACAACAGAAAAACTGAGGGGGTCAGGGCATCCGCCCCCCCCCCCCGAAATCCACTCCTGCTCCGGGGACACCTCACTTGCACACGCTTAACGCAGGGGCTCTCTGTACTCTGTTGACTCTTCTTGACACGAGTGGATGGCGTACAAAATGTTTCATAAATCATTTCCAAACGTTATTTTCGCTGGCGTTCCCTTCGTCGGTGCATGTACTGCAGTGCGCTGAATCAACACAGATCTTGAAAGACGGCACTTCATGCTGCCTTCAGTTTGCTTTTTTAACTCCTGTTTCATCTCCTGTACCATCCTCTCTGCCTGACCATTTTTGGATGAATAGTATGGGGCACTGACGACGTGACGAATTTAATTTTTGCTGAAGTAGGTCCGTTGGAAACGAGCGTAGTGCCATTGTCGTTTAGTATGAGTCGAGGAAGACGAAATGTGCGAAGATAGATCGCAGCGCGTCGAATGCTGCTGAACTTTTCACGCTGTTGATATCACGAACCTCGAGCCACTGCATTTGACCGTGTATGAGTCTCGGGGAGTCCATGTGGGTGACTGACCAAGATTCTTTAGCACGTGATCATATCGGTGTAGTGTATTAGTGTTTAGCGTCGTGTAGATGTTGCAGCCGCGTACAGTGTTGTCCATGGCGATATGCAGGTTCGGCCCCCAGAAGTCGCTTCTTGCAGCATGCTCCATAGCAGTCATTCCTCGATGACAGGCGTGGAGCTACGCAAAAGCTTCAGTGCGAAGATTAGATAGCATGACCAGTCTTGATCCCCAAAGGATACACCCCTTGTGTGTATAGACCTTGTTTTTCGTCGTTTTTGCCGCGATGAATTCTAGTCACCAGCTCGGTTGCTTTCTAGCAATTATTGCACTATCACAAGGGAGCCAGGGTGGTAGCAGCGGATTGTAGTGTACGAGGACTGTGTGAGACATAATAATTGCCTTAGCTGTTTGTTGGATCCACTTCCCCGTTGCAGTTTTCTCCAAAACTGTGTACAAGGGTCAAAAAGGGTTTCCGCTGTCCGGAATAATTTTTCCGTAGTAGTTGATTAGTGCAAGAAAACAACAAAGCTGGCTGACGTTTTGTAGTGCTAGAGCCTAAAGTACAGCACGAATCTTGTCTTGGGTTTTGTGTAGACCTTCGCTGCGGGTGTTGTATCCGCAGTACAAAATGATATCCTTGAAGAATGAGCACATTTGCAGGTTTGCCAAAATTTCAAAAGTCCAAACGATTTTAGCCGCTTGAGGACTCCCGAAAGATTTTTGAGATGGTCCTCTTCAGTAGTACCACTCAGCAAGATGCCGTCTTGGGTTCCACGTGGACGTCATGTGGATGGCGACATGTCATGGATGAGCGATGTATATGGATGGTGATGTGTCATATGGGCACCCTGTAGAACTTGTTCGATGGTGCGTTGCCGAATCCCAGGTGCGGGAACAATACCAAATACCAATCTGTTGCACCAGAAGAGTTTCTCTTTGTATTGACGGTTAGCAAAGTCTTGGACTTCTCATCCGTTCCCACTTGAAGGAATGCTTTCCGCAGGTCAATTTTTTGCATATTTTATAGCGACCAGTGTAGGAAGGTTTTGCGGCGTTGACGGTGATTATGGCGAGCATAGCAGAAACGAAATATAGCGAACGAAATAGCAGAACGCGTCCTGACGTCACAACTTCATGTGGTACAGTGGATGCCACCAATGAAATCACACACACACACACACGATATCACACCACCTGCAGCAACACCGTTGGCCGGCGCGGTAGTCGCAGCGCAGGGAGAGGGAAATAAACCAGTTCTGTGCGCTTGTCAAAGTACATGGGAAGAGCGCAGATCCATTTACGCCATTAGGAACTGTGCTGTGACGGTGTAGAGGAGCGCGCGGTCGCGTACGCTGTGAAGACGCCGAACGGTGTGATAGTCGCCGCCGTCTACATATCGCCCGGAACCTCGCAAGCGAGCGTCACAAAGTTTCTGCGACAGGCATTTCACGCAGTGTATCGCGAGAACGTACCTTTAGTAAATCGCTAATAAAGAAGAGATGCGACTCATGAATATTGCCGGAGTAAAAAGGAATGATTTTTAATGACCTGGCGAGTCACGAGGAGAATATCATGATGACAATGGTGATGGAGACGCTACAGGCTCCCTCCTGAAGAAGGGAAGCTGGAAGGTAGTTTCCGGTGGCCGTGTCTTGGTTGTGGCAAGGATGAGGTGGCGGGTTTATGGTTTGATGTTGAATCGGAGTGGAGTGAAAGGTAGACTTTGTTCTGCTCCTGAGTGGGGTCGAGGATGGCAGGTTTGAGGCGGTCTCGGGAGACTCTGTGGGACCGAGAGTGAATGTCAATCTCGAACGTTTTTCCGTGCTGCGGAGAACGAGGTAGGGGCCATCGTAAGGACGCTGAAGAGGAGTAGGAACGGAGTCACGGCGAAGAAACACATGAGTGGATGTTTCCAGCTCTTTGGGGTTGTAGGAGCAGGGCTGCGGTTGACGCCTGGGAGGGGTTAGGTGATATTGCGTATCATGTTCTTGAGGCGGTGAAGAAGGCTAGTGGCATAATGAGGGAGCGAGGAGACGACCGATGACGAAGGGAGGAAATCTCCAGGCGACTTAGAGGCATTCCATAGACTAGTTCAGCCGTCGTAGTCTGAAGGTCTAGGTTTAGGGAACACCCAGGTAAGCCCAGAAGTACAGCTGGTAGAGCGTCATACCAATCCGTCGGATTCGGTTGTCGCACCTCTCCCTTATTAGCGATTTGTTAAATTGGTGACCCGGACGTGATACGGATGATACGTGGTGATTGAGACGCTACATACCCATTGTAACCACTGGAGACTTTAACGTTGACATCGGTGGCCGAAAGAACGACAGGTTTCGAAGTAGTTTCGTGCATTGACCTTGTCCTCGGGAGGAACATTCCCACGGATTTGCAGTGCCTCGCCTTCCTGAGATACTTTAGTGATCATAATGGTCTGTTGTCGCCTTTTGAACAAAGCAAGTGTGAAAACAGTTGTCTATGTGTGCGTGGCGAACACAACCGTCACTTTTTCGCACATTGGGGGCAAATTTCGCAAAAATGACCTCAACCCGTGGTATAGGGGATGATGGTCCACAACTAAGAGCTGGTTGATGGTGCTGTCAAAATGTCCACATAACTTGAGTGTCCCATAGGGTTTTACAACATGAACTGTGGGAGTAGCCCATTCACTGACATTTACTTTGGCCAGGATAGCTTCCGATTCTATACGGTCCAATTCGGCAAAGACTTTTTCTTCAAATGCGTGCGGTACTTGGCGAGCGCGAAGGCTGAACATTTTCCTTCACAATTAAGCTGGCCTTGATTTCTTCCGCATTTCCTATGGAGTCAGCTTCTGCTCGTCAGATATTGCCCAGTTACTGTACTGAACCACGGATGCTGAACTTATAGGCAGCGATCATGAGTAAGTTTTTATCTTCCATCTGCTGGTCACACATTGCATTGGGATGGCACGTTTGGCAAACGGGAGACTACTGGATTATCTGAGCAAAAAGCACATGGAACTGGAGATCCAGATGTCTTCACCGCAGTGCACTCTACCTGTTTCTACGCAGCGACCCAGGAAGTTCTTAAATCATGACGCCTTGCCGCAGTGGACATAGGGCATGAAAAGCATTGAGCTATACGACGTCATGCACAGCACCACGTCCGTCGGTCAGGAGGCCTAGACGACTACGTCTGTGTTGACGAAGCCTGAAGATCCGACGTGCTTTACGTCGCCATAAACAACAGCTGGTCCGCTGTAGCTGGCACTCATTCTGCGCATCCAACTCTCCGTACACACGTAACGGGCGAATCTGGCGAGTATGTCAAGAGTTAAAGCGCTCCAGTGAGCCATCTGAAACTTTCCAGGGCACTGGTATTTTTGAGGCAGCTAGCGAATCGACTGCTGGAGACGGATTCTCTAGGCTGCTGGCAGAGCCTTCCGGCTGTCGTTTCAGCGGAGTCATATTGGTAGTTGTTAGTAGACATTGCCGACATGGCAGTGCAGGTTTAGTCGTCTTCGCCTGTTGACCCCATTAGCCTGTGACGTTGTCACATTGTTTTTTTTTAAATAGCCAGCCAGCTCTTTGCTTGTCTAACCCTTCCATTCTCGCTTCTTCCCACCTACATATGCCCCCACTAGTGCAGACTTTAGCATGAAATATCTTTCTGTGGCCACTTCTCGTTATCGGTGTAACTCTGCACCAGGACCAGATGGACTGATCGAGTCTCGAGCTGGCATCTCCTAGCAGGCTGTTGCAAATCGAGGCTCATCAGTCATCAATGTTATTTTAAAGCATATTAACTGTTTGTGGAGTAGCCTGAAGGTTCCTGGCATACTGGACCCCGCTATGTATTCCTCTGTTCAAGCCTGGTGAAACTCCCAGGGTCTTAGATTCTTTCCGACCCGCCAACATCACTAGCTGTTTGTGCAACATGATGGAGCGCCTAACGCTGGTCCGAGTGGCATTGTTTCACGAAACCCATCAATACAATGGGTTTCGCATCCTCTCGCGCAATGACCGATCATGCAGTGACCCTCTCGCATGCAATGCTCGGTCTTTCGGACTGCCAGTTGCACAATGGATGCCATACTAGACCTGGTTTTGTGCATAGAAGTTGAGTTTATCCCAACCAGACACATTTGTGTCAAACGTGTTCACCTTCATAGAAGACGAATGAGCGAATCACTAGTTAACCTCTGTTCCCTGAAACGAGCATATGACACAGTAAGTTGTGGCGCCCAAACTGCAGAGACGACGGAGTCAGGTGCCTCCTCGAGGCACGCTTTTTGAATTCGTAGTTTTCGTGGCTAGCTGCCGACCGAGAATAAAATTAGTTCGACCGGAACTCTTGAGGTAGCCCTTCTGGCTCCTCATTTTTGGTGACCCGGAAACGAACTCCTACCCATCTGTTCTGCATGGATCCCTCCGGCGGCCACCTCAACCCACATGCCCCGGACATTGGTCAGCATGCAATAGGCCACGTCGCCGTTCGACTTCCTGACTTCTGTGTCAGAAACCCCGCCATCTGGTTTCTACAAGCCGAAGCCCAGTTTCTTCTTGCGGGCATCACCTCCCAACTCACCAGGTACCGGCACATCGTTGCTTGCCCACCGCCTGAGATCCCCACGGACGTCCTTTCAAACCCTCCTGCGCACGAGCCATACGACGGCTTGAAGATCGCTATCCTGCAACCTACTATGCTGTCGAAGCGCAAGCGGCTTCAGCAGCTATTGACACCAGAGGAGCTTGGCGATCGCCGCTCTTTCTAGTTACTGCGTGCCATGCAAGCCCTCCTGGCTAACGTACACAACAAGCCCTCCTGGCGAACACTTTCGATGAAGCCTTGTTTCGAGAGATATTCCTGCAACGATTTCCACCTACCGTACAGATGGTCCTCACGACGGCTGCAGGATTGACCCTCTCCGACCTTGCCCAACATGCCTACAAGGTCATGAAAGTCGCTGTTTCAACAGTAGCTTCTATGACGCAAGACTCGCGGCCTCGTTAACCATAGCCTCCCCGTCCTACCCATCCACTTCCACGGCGTGCTTCCCTCTCAGCGGCGAACTTTCCGCCATGCGAGCTGAGATCCAACGACTTTCGGAGACTGTTGCCGCGCTTCGCATGGCTGATGAAAATCGCCGCGCTACCAGTCGCTCTTCGTCGTTCTCGTGCGTCTCATCGATCTCCCATAGAAGGTTCCATCGCCGGCGCTCTCCGTACCTCAACAGCGACAACGTACCACCTTGCTGGTATCACGAGCGATTCGGTGACGCCGTTCTGAGACGCGCAAGGCCTTGCGGTTGGTCGGGAAACACTGCCTGGAGCCGTTGACGGGGACCACCGTTTTCTCCACCGAAGCAACGGGTCGCCTATTTTTCGTCATTGACCGCGCAACCAAGACCCGTTTTCTTGTTGACACTGGCGCTGCTGTCAGCGTTTTACGTGCCTCTTCCCGCGACCGTCTCAATCCGCCGCTGTTCCATCTCATGGCCGTCAACAGCACCGCTATTCCTGTCTACCGAGAGAAGCTTTCGAATCTGAACCTTGGCATGCGCAGGGATTTCCTTTTGATTTTTCTATTTGCCGCAGTCAGCCAACCCATTCTTGAAGCAGACTTTCTGCATCACTTTGGCCTTGGTGTCGACGTTGCTCACCGCTTTCTCGGCGACGCACAAACTCGTCTCTCCATCCGCGCACTTTCCACCGTTTCTACATCAATTGTTGGCCTCAGCGGAACGTCGTCACCCGCCTTACCACCGCCCTACGCTGAACTCCTCAGACAGCACTCGTTGTTTACACAACCACCCGACTTAACGAAATCCGTCAAGCACGATCTCGTCCACTATATCCAGACGACTGGTCCTACAGTTTTTGCCAAGCCGCGACCTTTGTCACTGAAAATGAAAATGACAATGAGAAAATGAAAGAAGCTGAAAATTACGAAAGCGGAATTCCAGCACATGTTGGACATCGAAATCGTTCAACCCGGACTCTTGAGGTAGTCACTTCTAGCTCCTCAAAGTCACATCCATGTAAAGTAGACTCTTGGCATCGTTGACATCAAAGGTCGTACTTTCTGTTGGATTTTGGACCATATCCAGGGAAGGTGTGTCTTCGTACGCACGGGGAGTGGGACTGTACGAGTAATCTCGTCCTCACAGCTGGAGTTTCCCAAGCAGGGTTTTTGAGTCCAATACTGCTCAGCATCGTGCTGACTGCCCTTCCTTCCCTATTACTGCGTGGTGTCAATATCAGTTTGCAGGCAGATGACGTCTGCCTATGTGGAGTTCAGGGAAACCATGGCCAACTCTGCAGAGAAGGTTGCAAGTTTCTCTCAATGTTGACGGGTGTCTCCACGGAGAGACTGTTTTCTCACTCTTCACGCGGAAGCACCTTTCGAAATTCCAGCTCAGTCTGTGTGGCTATATACTTTCCGCAAAGTGACCCATGCACCACCGTTCCCTTGACTTCCTTTTTGATCGAAACCTGGAGTCCAAAGCAAAGGATGTTCTGTAGCTCGCATTCACAGACTGCGATTTCTCTCGAGTATACCCGCTATATAGGGCACTTCATGCCGTCATGCCGGCTGCATTGTTTGCTTGACCATCAAATTGTGGCCTACCACACGCCCATCCTTACTGATGCCTGTCCCTCGCCAGAAGCAGTTCTTCAGGGTATCTGGCACGAAGCGTGAAGGTGTGACTATAGGGGTTCGCGAAATGTTACAGCCTTGGCGGAAGCGAGGGGACAGCTTTTTTCCCCCCGAGAAACCTGGCCTAGTAGTCTGTGAAGCGGTGCCGACCATTACCGTATCGGTCTCATACACACGTTTCCTGATGAGGTAGTACCTTTAATTAAGGAAGCTTTTGGGACTGACCGGGTGAGCTAAGGCGAGGAGTGTTCGATGCCTTCTTGAAATTTCTCATGGACGTCGCGCCCCCCATCCATATATTAGGAAGTTCTAGGGAACTACAGAAGCTTACTGTCTTCCCACCACTATCGTCAAACCGGAGCGCAGTGTGTTGAGTCATGGAGGGATACGTTTTACGGACGTACGACTTACGGTAGTTGAAACGGGGGTGAGGGGTTCTTTTCGTACGCCTTGTTCCAGTGTAATGTAATGTAAGCAACGCGAATTATGTACAATCAGCAAAGCATGCAAACAGTAGCGTTACGATTGCTTGCTTTTTTGCCGAAACGATTATGCTTTTTAGTTTGTCAAGATATCGACATATAACATGTTGAAAGATGAAAAGGTTAGCCAGCTGTAGGACTCGACTCCTACAGCTGGCTAACCTTTTCAGTGACTTTCATCTTTCATCGTTAATTTCTTAGCTAACTTGAGGCTTTGTATGTGATTGTCCCTTCTGTGTTGTTCCGGCCTCAGAACATCAGTTTTCTCATATAAAATGTTTTGCAAATTTTTCCAATCCCAAAATTTTCTTATAGCCAGGTAGTGCACACAATGACACCGTAAGTATTTTCTGATTTGAGAACTAGGAGGGTTCCAAGCTTATCCGCGAAAATTACAAAGTGCCACAAATCGGGACAGAGAACAATGTGGCTCCGAATTATAGTTGGCTATAGGTGCATGCGTGCTATGTGTTGGAACTATCCGTTTATAGTGTATACCCTCTAAAAACAGAACTTCAACACATAACACGCTCCGAACCAATCTCATCTCGAATTATATGATTGTGTCGTTTGGTTCGTTGAAAATGGTACGCACATAGCCGCCGTCGGATCGCTTCAATGTAACGTGCGAGCGCGTGGCCTGCATATACGTCAGCGTCACGGAGCGTTAGCCTCTGGCTTTGAGGCTGTGTCCGAGACGTAGGCCCGTGATTATGTTGAGCCATACATCGCCTCACGACGGCGGCTCGGCATGCTCGGTTGGGCGGTTATCACATTAACAACCAGTCTCTGCTTCACACTCACACTCACGGGCTGTGCAATACGTGCAAACCAGTGACGGACGCTTCGTGGCGCTGGAACATACGCGCAGGCTGCATGCTCGCGTGTTACGGTTAAGTCTGTACGTATCTTTGGGACGTTTTGTATCGATGGTAATGGCCACATAAAGGTGTACGCAGGCTTTCTCCTGAAATGAGAAGTAAAAACGCTACCATCCAGTGCAGTTGATGGACTTGTGCGTGTGGCACTGTGAATATCGTTTGTTCTTGGAGTGTACCCCTAACCATGACTTCCACCTTGAGGCACATTTCTTGATAGGTGGCTTGAGCTAGACGATTAGCGTCTGAATCCCCCATTTTCCAACGGCTCCCCATATAAGCAATGCTGACTCTGTTTTGACAGTCGTATTTACGAAGGTGTGACTCTCCACACATGTTTGGATGTGTTCTTGAGTATACCGCACGACACTTGATACTGTTATGTGTCTCAGACACACTTTGCGAAGTTATTCAACACAGTGAGACACAAACTTGGACGAGTGTAGATTGCTGTGTGTCTCGTATTTATGATGTATAATGATTGTGCAATATGTATGCAACATTGTACTACCGTCTTTGCATAGCATCCTACCTAGGCTTAGAACTTATTCAGCACCTCTCGTAGTTGCTTTGCGTAGAACCAAGGTTCAGGCAAGGTATAGGAAAGATATGAAGGGCTACATTTGTATGGACGACGACAATGATGATAATAATGATAGTAGGAGCAAACAATAAGATGATATAGGTCCATACCTAAGCATTGGTGCAGGGGTATGATTTAAGCGCACGTGACTTCCCGGATGACGTTGTTAAATCACTATACTGGACATAGCATCGATTGTTGATGAGCCGTTTGAGAGCCTCCCAACACCTCCACAGTGTGAAATGGTCCGCTGTCCTGCCTGTCTAGTGTTTTTCGCTGTGGCTGACGGCTCGTACGGAATGGAACCGCTCTGAAGCCGTCAGGATTTGTTCGAAAGCTCTCGTCACGCCGCAGATTGAGCACTCTCGGGGAGGTTGCGACGTGAACCTTCTGCAGAAACGCTTGAGCCAATGGAATGGACAACTCCATTGGAGAATTATCTGACCCCTTGCAGAGCTGATACAAGAACGAAAAAAAAAAAATCTTATTGAGATCGAGACATGACTTGATATCCTGTAAGTTTTGCCTTTCTTGGGCGCAGCTATTCGCTACCTCGGAGTTTCTCGCCCAGTATCTGCTAACTCCTTGTCGGAGACGTCCGGAAGCGAGCTCGCGGACGATGGAACATTTTTGGGATTTTTTCATTTCATTTGCGAGCTCATACTCGAAACGGACCTTTCCGAGCTAGTGTCCTTGTCGTTCCACACCATGGTGTTACTCTCTACGCGGGAGGACGAGGCAGTAGACAGCACATCGGCTGCCTTATCTTTTGATGGAGGACCACCTCTGTTTTTCTTTTGTTGTGGTTCTGTCCGTGTAGAACTATGCGACCATTTCGGGCTTCTGTTTTGCAACTTCTGCAAAAGATTTGCCGAAAAAGAAAGAAGGTACTTTTTTTTTCTGGCTTCATGTTAGGTGAGGTTTTGTGTGATCTTGAAAAGAAGTATTTCCTTTTTTCGGGTTTCCGCTTGAGACAAGACCTGGAGTATGCGGGGTGTTCACCCGAACAGTTAAAACCATGCTGGGAACACCATGCACAACAGGGTGAGTTGTGGCACAAGTCTGCTGCATGCCCAAGCGGTAGTATCTAAAACAACTTATATGCGGCTGCGCTTAGCGGCCAGATATCCTACCTTCAGTTTGTCTGGCAGCGCGAGACGGTCGAATGTAAGTATTGTGTATCTAGTAGTTATGTCCTCACTATTTTTGCGTATTTTTATTTTCCTTAGGTCAATGCCGTCTTGATGTTTCAAATTTTCTAGGATCTCTTCCGTGTGTACATCAATGAGCTCATACAGGGATATAACACCTCGACATGTGTTCAGGGTCCTGTGCAGGGAAGGAGAAATTTTCTCCCCCGTCGCTTCACGAGTGTTCAAAAGTCTTTCACAATCAGCTTCTGAGGTGCACTTTAGCAAGATGTTTCCAGATCTCATTCGTTTAATCTCAGATACGCTCTTAAATAGGGAAGCCACCGCTTTCTCAATGAAGAACGGTGACATCTTACCTAACTGTATGCTTTCTTTGTCGCTGCTAACACTAATGAAAACAATGTTTTTTGTAGTGATGTTTTTAGAAGCTTGGACAACTTCGGTGCGGAGACGCTTCGCGCCCCCGATCATAGAAGATGAATAATGTTTAGCCATGAACGAGTTAAGTAAAACGGTATTGCTAACTTTCGCCCACATTTCACATTTCATACCCATACATGTGGGAAGGTCCTGGAGTTGTAACGACCCCCCTCCCCCCTCCTACCGGCCAGGTTCCGGCCAAGACCCCAACCCCACCCTTCAAGGTTTCTATCCTCCTTCTTACATGCCCTTGGTACAGTACGGTGACACCTTGGGACTGGGAGCTGGAATCCGTGGTGGCGCCACTCATCGAACACCGGCAAAAGCCGATTTCCTTTGCAGGAGAACATCCAGTATAGGAGCCGGTGCTGTAGAGCTTCTACAGGTTTTCCCGCTCATTTTAATCCATTGGTCACTCAATTTAATCCAGTGCTGAACCAAATTAATCCAGACACCAACCAATTTAATCCAAGCGCTACCGAACTTAATCCAAGCAACACATGTAAATGCATTCCGTATGTATTCAGTCATGTCATGACTGAATACACAGTCGTACACAATTGGATTAAATTGGGTAGCGCTTGGATTAAATTGGTTGGTGTCTGGATTAATTTGGTTCACCGCTGGATTAAATTGGGTAGCGCTTGGATTAAATTGGTTGGTGTATGGATTAATTTAATTTAATGAGCGGGAAAACCTGTAGTAATTTAGCCATTCGTGAGAAAACATTGTTTGTTAGGCTGTCTATGTGGTATAGCAATATCGTGGCACCGTCATCCGTTTGCTCCTAGTGATACGACACTTGAAAACTTAATTTTAGTGTAGACAAAGGCATGCCTCTGTAGAAGAAAATGCCTTCACCACGCCTATACAAGCTCGGGCCCAGAGTTTTATATGTCTAACCAAAAGAAGGCATGTGGAATACCCATGGGCGTGCAGTCGAAGTTTCCGTTGAGGCGCGACGAAATGTGCATATTAAAAATGTGCGCACCGGTACCAGCGTCACTGATGATTGGATTCAATGTTGCTGCTGAGGGTCGTTTCTTTAACGCGCGGTAACCATAAAATTGGGCACGATCTTGCATCCTAGAAACAGAACTTCACAACATAACACACTCCTATAGTCAACAATCATTCGGAATGTCATTGTTCTCTCTCCTGATTGGTCAAAAATGGGAGGGGTACGCCGGCCTTGGGACACATTGTATTTCTATCACAAGGTGGAGGTGGTGTTTGGGGTGGTGATGCGTTCGCTTGCCGAAGTTAGCTTTGCCACGTTGGCGGGCAACATCTAGACTCATGAAGACGATCGTGATAAATTACAATGTACGCGTGCGTCTGAACAATACGCCTTCCATCATTGAGGAGTATTAAGGGTATTATTCTGCCCACTGGTTGGTCTTGGACGTGCTATGTGGTGAAGTTCTGGTGAGCCCAACACGGCAAGCTGCACCACCACCACTACCACCACCACCACCACCTCCTCCTCCTCCTCCTCTGGTTTTAGAGTGTAGAACGTCCAGGACTCAGACGACTAAGTTTCCTCTATAAAAACAACTACCACAATTTTACTGAACCGTTACTTTTTTTTTTCTCTTCAGTTTTAAAATGGCTGTCGTCATTTTGCAATGTTGTAGTGGATGAGGCAGTTAAAGGTCCTACCGTGGCTGGTTCGTTGAAGAGCCAGCATGGTGTATGGTAGCATATCTGACCGGCAATCAAAGGGTGTGGGTTCGAATCCCACTGCTGCCTTTTCTTCAACTGCCATCATTCAATTGAAGTCATTTTATTGTTTCATTTTGTTGTGCTCATTTCCGGTTTGTTTACTTACTCTTCTCGCTTTATTGCGGTTTGAGTCCATGTTCAGGGAAACACAGTTGAATGTAGCTGCTGGTATTTCGAATTAAAGCGGCAATATGCAGAAGCATAAAGCGCCAGGAAGACCAGTAAACGAGAAAGGTCTGAGAGCCAGCGTAATCGTCACATTGTGATAAACTATGGGCTCGAGTGAAAACCATTGAAATAAATAAAATGGTGTTGACCTTCCAGGAATCGAACGATTATTACTTTCAACTGCACAAAAGCTTGGTTGAGCATGGGTAACTCCGTGGATACACTGCCTAAGTTACGTTTCCCATCGAACATCACTTCAACCATACGAATATTCTACTATACAGGTCCCCTTCTCTGCCCCCGAAGAGTCCTTGCTGTTGTTAACTTGTTAGTGAGCTATTCTTGCAACGTAACGGTATTTTCCGAGTGACGATTGCTTTGTTTGTGTAGCTCCATGTGTCTGGTTTTCTTTATGAGGTTCATTATCTCACATATGCAACACTTTACAGTGCTTGCTTTACGTTCATCTGCTATCCAACAGTTCAGTTGAGCTGTGCTCAAGTGATTTCTTCACTTATGCATTCCGAAGAAAGATGTAATATATGTACTCAGCAGTGTCATATGCTTGCTGAGTTACATGCTCTTCAAATATTTCACGCTTATTGTCGGGCTAGATACAAGGCCTATGGGAGGCTCTTGCCAAGGGCACGGAACCAGGGCAGCCATGCGGCTTCTACTCGGATATGCTAAGAGATGTTCAAGGAGATGACCACAAAAACAGGGTGGCGAATTCTTAAACGCAACATGTGAGGCATCTCTGCGCCCAACCAAAAGCATACAGGTGAAACCTAAGAAAAGCTCGACGGCCTTGAAGAACTACCTGGAGCTGGCAGATATGAATATGATGAGTAAGCTATGAAAGTTACGAAGGAGGTCGTAGGGCGCTTTCAGACAGATAAGCAGCGAGACAATATTGTGAGAAGGAAGCACAGAAATCAGCGTTTGCATTTGCGCCCCCTGTGTCTCTGCGAAGGAAAGGCTTGGGCGGCGAATATTCCTTCTTGAGAGATGAAATGGCGTAAGTGCTGTACGAGAATCCCTAAATAAGGAAACAAGTAGAAACCCCCATGGTGAGAACCGTCAACGTGACACTGGAAGCCCCGCCTTAGGAACACAAGCCAACCCTCCCGCATCTGCGCAACGGGATGCAATATCGAGGTGTTCATGACGGCAGTGATGGCAAAGCGGGAGTTCGTTGGTGCGTCGACCGCCAGGTGTCGTGGCCTTCCTTTGTATGGGGTGTTGCTGAAGCGCGTGGCGGGCCACCCCTGCAGAGCTCCTCCTCGGCGCGGAGGCGGCCCTGCTAACTGGACCACCTCCTCGTTGCCTCAGCCGAGCGCCCTGCCGTGAGTCAGACAAACTTTTTGTTGCGGCCTGCTCGAACGTATTGAGAAAGCGCTCTAATTAATAGTTGACGTCAACAACCGGACGAAACGTCACTTGGGAGTAGGCAGAACTCAACAGCTAGTTTCCATTTGTGTGTTTGTGGGGTTGGCGATGCGTGCCTCACCGTGAACCTTCTCGTGAGCGCCCAGCGGGACTTGATCCTCATGCTGTTGTCTGTTGAGCGGGACGTTCTCATGATGCAAGAGGAGGCTGTCAAGCCTCCGCCGTCAACGGCCACGGGTGGGCTCCGCGCCACGGACTTTTCCATCGCTGCCATCATGGCACGCGAGTCGCCCGTCCAGCCAACTGGCTCCCCACTCGCTGGTGAGTGTACCTTTTTGCACGCTGCTTCTTGGCGACCGCGGGCCAAAGTGCAAATAGGGTGCTTGCAGCCTCTTTGGACTTTTCCTGCGGCACCAAGAGGCCATTCTGTCAACGTATCACGGTGTTTGATGGCTTGCAATGACCGGCAATTTCACCAAGCACATTGAACTCCGCACGTAGCGTTTACTTTGTAGAAGAATCACGTGGCGGTAGCCAACTGGTTACCAAGCATGTTATAGGAGCCGTGATAACACAAGACATATGTGCCAGTGTCATGGCGCAAATGACATCGCGACGCAATGCAGTCGTGCAGCACGCAGATTTGTTATTTGCAGTGAGTCAACGTAATATTGTGTTCTTGCATTAGCTTAGGTTACGCAACTGTAGTGCTCGCATGAGATCTTCGTCCTACATCCAGTACATAGTTCATATATGACATCCGGTGCAGGATGATTGACTGAGCAGCCCCAACTGTCGCATTTCTATAAGAATCATGTTCAATCGAGGATGTGACCGAATGAAAAAAACAAACAAACTAATATTTGTTTTACACACATAAAATAAGCATAGCCCAATATGTTCCGTAGAACAGTAAGATACTATGTGAATGCATAGACTTTTGTGTGGGCTTTGGAAGTGTATACAATCATAACCGCGAAAAACCACCGCAACAATGTGTGCATAAGCATATGGACTAAAAGAGATTTTGCTGCTAATAATATCTGAGGTGTTACACTCGAGAAATCATTTCACAATGTTGATTTGTACTGAAAGGCCGTACACGTAGCATGCAATGATCATTGATGAACATTCATACTATAAACGCATCCAGACAAATAGCAACTTTCGGGGGTCCTTTTATTTAAATTCAATCTCTATTAACAAACTAATGAACTAACAAATATGAGTCTGAAGTATGCCTACGCGGTTCCTTACAACTGACGCCTTGTATAGTGTACTGCTTCCTTAGTGATACTTGTCTCCCTCATACAGCAGCTTAATATACATAACGTAACCTCACCAATGCAGTTATACGGACAACGAGTGGTGCTCTTAATTTCGCAAACTGCACCACATCTATTCGGCAGTAACAAATTACGCGTAGAGATCCCCTTTGCAAAAATACGATCTGTAGCATTGTAGAGCTAACCTATTTCCTTAATGAATTGTACAGAGACGCAACGCACATTTTGAGCGTGTTAACATGACTGCATGTATATATAGAGACAAAATAGAGCTAAACCGTGAAATATTGGGCAAACCACAGCTTTTGCTCCTGATGCGCTGAATTCTATTCAGTCAACAGCAATTTATAATTTACCACCCTATTTATGACCGCCTAAGATAATGTCGCTCAATCCTCAGGGCAGTAAATTACATGCCAGGGTATGGATGCGTGAACTTTGTCAATACAAACTTCTTCTCATTAAGTGACTGGCACATGTAAATACTTAAAAGATTTTAATTTAGGATAAATAATAATAAATCGTAGGTTAACGTGGCAAAACGACTGTTCGTTGTGCGACGAAAAATGAAAATAAATAGGTAGGATCAGGTTTTGTCATTATTGAGTAAGAGACAGAATTCGGAAGTGGGTGGTGCATGGATGTAGTCATTTACCGGCAATTAAAAAATTTACTTGTGCGATGGATATTATGCAGTGCATATATTATAACGTAAGAGAGGGTGCCAGGATGCGTCACACACAGCGCTCACAGAACAAAGCGGGAGGAATCAGCCGTTCATATTTTTCCATTTACCATTATGACATGCGTGGAAAGGAAGTGGTAATAAACTTTGCTACCTATGGACCCCTACCAAACTTGTGAGAAAAACCTGGAAAAGAAATGACACAAAGTGTCTCTTCTGCTTCTGTTTCTTGCTCTCTCTCTCTCTCTGTTAGTTCACGTTCACATATCACCGATATATGCTGTACATACCCTGTATAATGTTGCTCGGTTTTATAACTATTCGCTTGCTTCGGATTTAAAATGACTCTTTGCACGTCCCCAGAGCACGGAGCTCACATTGCATTATGAACAATTACACATTACACTGTGTAGAGCCATTCTTTTGACATTAACAAGAACTGCTGCTCTGCATCAAAGCCTTTGCGATCCTGACAGGGTGCGCCCGTACATGGTGCAACTGAAGCATTGCAGCAACCGTAGCGCAAGCCTTGCGAACGCCTTCATCAATATTCACCACCTCATGCTATCACTCACATCCGATCAAGCGGCATTGCAATCAATACCTCCAATAAAAAGGCGGGCAACACATCCGCTCATGACAATGATACGAGGGTGAGGCATGGAACCATGCAACGACGCTGCGTTCCTGTCGGTTGCACAGCGGTCGCATGTGATTATCCTGCGTTGGTATCGATGCTGAGCGAGCGTTTCCAATAGAGTCATACTGGGAAAATGACCTTCGAGTCTCTAATAATCCAGCACCCGCAGCACCTGCACTCAAATATGTGTGTATAGATTGCAGTAATTGTTGGTTTTGTTTCAATGGAACTTACGCAGTTTATGTCTACAAACAACATTACATTCCGTATTCTAATGTTCCATGAACTTTTCTGTATCTCTACCCGTATCTTGACCATACTGTTAGTGCGAACTCGTACGAACTCGTACATAATGCAGCACCAACTAGACCAGATCAGAGCACTGTGGTAATGTTCCATGAGAACATATCCGCAAAGCACTGTTTACCTCCTGCACCTTATACTTCAGCACTTATGGTCTATATCCTGAGTGGTGCACCCTGATATACAGATGGGAAATCGTGCGCAAATCTTGATCATGTCAAATACTGAATTTCACTACTTAATACTTACTTAATACTTACTACCCTGACTTAATAGCAAAAAATCTTCATGATCACAATAAAGTTGTTGTTGGCGAAGAAGCTCATTTTTTCCCCTATCTAAATTACGAATTTTCGCACATCCCCAGTTAAAGTACCAAAACCTTGATGATACTAGTTGACAGCACACTGTTTTAACGGCAGGGATGACCATAAAATTACGCAAAACAACATATTTCCGTGTAGATTCTTCACAATGCCGCGGTTCACTTAACTCCAACCAGAGGCTAAAGCCTGACAAACTTGCGGAATATTAAGGCAAACAGAGCAGTGAGCAAGATGGATGAAGTCGTGCAATAATTTCTGCCAGAGGGAGGGGGCATGTTCGCGGTCTCAGTGCTGTGTTGCCCTTATATGGTAATCATGTAGTTAGAGTGAATGAATACCGGCGATCTCTGCCGTTGTACCAGCGCATAGGAAAACTCAATTTGGCAAACAGCGACCACTGAATTTAGCTTTCTCTTCAGTGTGAAGATTGCACTCCACGGATACGGTGTAGGTGTCTTAACTTGATTAATGTTCTTGTTTATTTATGCACGCCCCATGGGGTCTGGGCGGTAGGTCTGCAGGCTGCATCGATGACATTCGGTCGCGTTTGAAGTAACCCCCTGTAAGCTAACCTTATTAACGTCAACGTTGCGCTCCGATACTTGTCGGCGAAATAGCTTCAACATGTATAAATTTAAAGCACCGTGCACTTGGACTCCTTTCATCCTATGTGTCTCATTTTCCCCATTGTAGATTGGATAGATATCCGTAGCGCGAAACAAGCAATTTCCGGCTTCAGTCGTGTAGGATGGCTAGATGATATCTCTGAACTGTATATAGTTAAGGCGGAATAGTATTACAGATCATTCCATGATACTATTCCATCCACGCCTGATCTACGCGCAGGCTTGTCAGATTTGGTTGCTTTGCGCCAAATTGGCCAATTCCCGACTGCTGTGACGCAAAACACAATGGCGATTTAGCTATTTTCCGGCTGCTTTACGGATACTTCTTGTTGGTCCATATGACATTCCTGTCTACCTAATTCGGGAATAGTTTGTTTCATTGTGGTGTTACATCTAACGTCCAAGTACAGTATGTTTACCGCTCACTCTCCCCTTGATGATCGGCTAGCTCTCAGTCGGCATGATGTCCTCTAATAACTTGCTGTTTGTCTGCAGGGATTCCAGCACTGTTTCAAGAACACTTGGGTGGGTGAAATTAATACACTGACAGTTACTGCGTCCCTCATGATCATTATGCTGATTATCATCAACTTTCTCTTTGATTTGGCTGTGGCAGTCACATTTCGTTTTCTAGTCGTGGTTCGCGTAGAAACTAAAACATGTCGACATATCCCCGCCCATGGTCATGTCGGTCTTTCCGAACATGCTGTGTACTTTAATTAGGGACTCGAGCCCATGATTTCGCGGCTCATTCGTCTCTGTGTATCCGATATGTTCTATAGTCTAAACCCGCATCCGCAGCATTCTTAGCTTAGTGGAGCTTCTTCCATGTGGTCTCTTGCCTGCACGCACTGACTACAAAACATGAATTAGCTATACACCCAAGTGAAATTGGCTACTTTTGGCTACTCTCTCAGATCGCGCTGGCGATTTTTCAGGACTTTGTCAGGGCAACCCCGTCTTCGCGTTCTAAGTTACAATAGTATATATGGACTCCACATGTCGTACCTGTGAATATTTTGCGATTGTGGTTCAGGAGGTGGAGTTCGGGGCGCAGTTGGGGTGGCATCGAAAATAGGCCGGTATTGGCTACGCATCTTTGTAACGCTTTTTCCCGCCTACATCGAAAATTGACCACAAGTTCAGTTTTAATTCCAGGATGAATTATAAGATCCCATTAACCTGTAAGTATTATTAATAATGCAGATAGGAAGTGAACGACGTCTACTTCTTAATCGACAGCAACGAAAATCACTGAGATTGATCATGACGTATCCTTGTTACTACTCTTCACTAGTCTTGTTAGAAATCCAAGCAATGTTTACTGCCACGTATAGAAGCACTCGTGGAGTCGCCCGACCCCAAACGCTCACCGCTCCAGAATTATTGCCAGCAATACTGACATAAGAGGAATAGTACCTACAACTTCTGACAAAGAAAGAAAATAATACAACAACATTAACTAATTTATGATGATGATTGGGGAGCTATGACTGGGGAGTTGTTGATGATTGAACTCTACCTCATTGCTTGGTAACAACAACAATAACATATATACGTAATGATGATGACATGAGGTGTTCCACAACAGGAGTTTCCGTGCCCTATCCCATTACATGTGGGTTATTATATGAGTGAGGTGAGAATCAAACGGATGAAACGCGCACATACAAGTAAACATGACAGGCGATGCATACAACACAAGGTAATGGCACGCAACATTTACTATATTCAACACGAGCGAGACATTACGACAATATTGCAAAATGAAACTACAGCCCTCCAAGGTCAGAGAAAAAACGCGGAGGTTTTGCTGAATTCGCTGTAACCGTTTATTGTTCACGCACATGACTGTTACATTAACATTATGGCGACAGCAATGCGTATACGACAAGGTTGAACAGTCAAAGAACATGGTAGAGAGATAAGCCACATGTCAAGGATTGTTGCGAACAGAACATACTACGACACACGTGGCAGAGGTGCCGACCATTAAATCATCACAAGGTTTACTGTGTACTTTAGTGTAACAGTGAAAGAATCGGAGCAGTAAAAAGAAGTTCCTGCTGCGAAATGGTGCATGACTTGTGTTCGTTGAAGTTAGCACTTCATACGACTACAGCCACACATGCTTATTGTAAGGGCAGCTGAACGCCCACTGCCTGTATTGTCCTGTAGTCATATTTTTTCCACTCGCTTTAACTTATTTTGTAGATGCCTGCGCATCTACCAAAATAAAACACAATAACTCATTGAGTCTTTACCTGTTCGGACACGCCGCGTAGCGGTCGTTGTTATTAGCATACGATATTTTTAACGCTATATTTACGAATTGAAACACGGTTAAAACTTGGACTGGTTGGTACATGTTAAAAGTCTATATAAAAAAAGAGAGAGGCAGAGTGGATAAGTAAAACGGTAAAAAATTGCGTCAGCAAAGCTTCACTCGATTACAATGTTTCGATCAGGAACTTTCTCGATGGTAAGAACTAGTTCATAAGCACCTTCTGGAAGTGTCTGCTACAGGAAAGGATTCAGTTTTGGATATAAATAGGACTGTTTCGTCAATAAAATTGCTTTGGTTGAAGCTCAGGGCCTGTCTTGTGGCGTGTTGTCTTGTTTTACCGCTCTTACCGAGCACTGGAGGTTTTTGTAGTGTTTTAATATTCACGAAGCTTTGTAAACATCTGCATCTCGCAATATAATAAGAGTCAGGGCTTCGCCAAAAACAGATCTATTCACTAAACTATCACAAATAGTAGGCAAATCACCTCTGTAACAGCACTGTTTCTCTACGATCTCATGATTCTAAAGAATCGGTCTTTATATAGATGTAAATTTGTTGGGCAATTCTGTAACCTTTTGTTACACTGTACATAAACTTGCTTTCTGGGCAGACAATCTCATATTGCAATGTACCATTTCCTCTATGTAACAGTTGGCGATTTGCTGAACGTATAGGGGCTACTATTATACCAGGGTCCGGGAAATCCTGCACAGCTATCGGCTCTAGATCTTGCCATGAAAGGACTTCCCTCGAAACATCCAAACCATATGCTCTACAAGTCGCGAACAGTATCAGCATTCACTAAACTGCAATTACAGAAGATCGACTCTCTGGATAACGCAAGTTGCAGACAACAAACTGAAGCAATGGAACACATCCTAAGCTACAGACGCGTTGCGTGTGTATAAGGTACGGGGGAAGTACCTTGGGCATCGCAGAAATGGTACCTTCGACGATATCCTCCATCTCAGAGGCTCTCTCGCCAGAAGGTACTCGAAAGCACGCAACCTACTCGGCTTCCTCCAGAAGCGGGCCTTGTGCACAGACTCTGACTCTCCTACTCGTTGCACAAACCCTACCCCTACTCATTGCACAAAGGACTTCCTATTTTGATCCCGACCCATCTCCTAATCAACTTGAACCTTTCATCCGTTTTCTCCTCCCTTCTCACCTCCACTCTAGTCGTGACGCTGCCCACATAAGTGAGGCCAACAACGGCAAGACGCCGTCACCACTATCACCATCATGATAACACACAGTGTTGCTATATTTAGGCAAGAAAAAGCGCATGAGTGCGCAGTATACCATACCTGCTACAAGTACACCGCAGCTGCCTCTGTGTATAGGTTCAACAGCAACAGATATATGATGATGATTCTTGTTCGTCTTGCGACGTAAAGCCCCGAATTATTATTATTATTATTGTTATTATCATTATTTTTACTTCTTTTTCCCTCGCTTTCGCATTTTCTGCATTGACTTGTATTTTGTAGATCCTAGAATCGTAGTACAATGATCCTGTGTCATGTTATTTTTCATTTTGCCTTGTATCTCACCAAGTCATATTGCAGCCCTATACAGAGCTCAGTATGGCTGAAAACCTGAAATAAAAAATTGGGTCGGGCCCAGTCGTGTCCCAGCCGTAGTGTTTTACATGAAAACGCCACGATCTCCGATTCCTTTGCTCCTTTGCGGGATTTTAGTGAAAAAATACGAGTCTTTATTCATTTATTCAAGAGGGTAAGGGCTCGCTGTTCGCGCCGGCAGTCGAATTTGCCTCCGCCGCTAATCTTCGGCGCTCCCGTATATAGCTCTCTCGATCGCTCGGTGCTGGACTTTGGGTGCTCTTTGGGTTCCTCTCGAGCCGCCCTTTCTTCTGATTGCCGTTTCCATCGATTCTGATCATATTTTAGTTTCATACTGCGCATTACTCTCCTGTGACTCTGCCCAGTGCGCCTCGTTGTATTTACATTTATACTTGCATTCTGTATTGTTCCCACTGCGCATTAAGTACTTCATTCAATAATGTTTTTGTATCCTCTCGACTAGTAACATAGCCTTTAAATAATGTTGTTCTCATGGAATGTATCAAGCCCCTCCCCTCTTTTGTGCCCTCGTGGCCCGGAGGGCATTGAAAATACATAAAAAGATTGCCGACATTCTGGCAATATTTTGATATTTCAACTTTGCAAGCTTATAAAATTTTGGTTACTATCGTTGAAGCCGGTATCGCTTAAGGTCCAGGTAGAACCTATTAAGCGCTTTCCAACGGCACCTCGATCGGCGTCCTAGCTTCGCGCGTTCGCGAGATAGACTGCCCGCAAGGTACGCGTACCCCTATATTTCCGTCTCTCTCGCACGCGCACGCCACACCAGGAGATTGCGTCAGCCGCCGCAATGACCTTGTTAGTAGAACCTTGCACGTGTAAGCTATCTGGATTTAGCCGGTTGGTTTGTATTGGATTACTGCTCACCGAGTTATCGCGTCATGAAATTCGGTATAATTTCGTTGCATCGTGACTTTTGACCTGGCCACCGAACCGAACTTCACGTCAATAAATAAAATAAGATAAATGATGTCATGAGCTGTTTCACTGCAAGAATTGCGGCACCCTATGCCCTATTACATGCGGATTGTCATATTAGTGAGATGTGAATTAAATGAATGAAGCACACACACACACACATACACAGGCACGCACATATGACAGTGAGAACACAGAGGAACATGTTGGAAATCCCTCTTTGACGGACGCTTGTGCAGCGGCCATATGGAAAGCAGATTACCCCACGCTCCAACATAACTTCACCATTACTTCACGCTTTGTAGTATGCGGGACCGGCTAGTTAGTGCGGGAGGACTAATCAAATCATTATATGCATGCAAAATAAGAGGGCAATGAACAAGGGTGCTGGAGCTGAAATGGCCGTGCAGATTTTCATCAGACTGGGATATCGGCGACGTGGTGGTTCGAAATATCAGTTAAACCTTTACAGTCACACACACAAAAAAAAGAAAAGGGAGAGAGAGAACAAGAAGAAAGTAAAGACAGGATGCTAGAGCAACGGGTGGTGCGTGTATCCGGCACAAAAATCAATCGGGTACGACTAGTTGTAAGAACGTAAATGTGACACTCGTAGATGAAAACTCTGGTGCTGGGATGTAAACCTGGGATATTAAAAAGTTACGACGGTAAATGCTATGCAGAAAAAATGTTTGTTTATCTCGTCTAGTGACTCAAGTCGGGAGATCCCGAGGTCCTGGCTGGATCAGCCATGCACCCAGCTCATTGATGGGAGAAATTAGGTGGTGGTGGTGGTGGTGGTCTGCCGTTGGCTTCACTCTTGTGGGCAGCGTCACGACTAGCGCCGAGATGGGACGAGAATAGGGATGAAGGTAAAACGTTGATGAGGAGATTGGTCGACGTCGCGATTAGTAGGAAGTCCTTTGGGCAATGAGTAGGGGTCAGCAAAAGCACAGTCAGTCTGTGCGGAAGGTCTGCCTCCCGAAGGAAGCGGACTAGAATGCGTGTTTTTAGAGTACCCTTCGTCGAAAGAGCGGATGGAGGACATCATCTAAGGTACCATTTCTGGAGTGACCAAGGTATTTCTCCCGTACCTCATTGTGTGCACGGCAATCTCTTAGAATGGGTTCGATAGCTTCGTTTTGTTGACGGTGCCTGCAGTTGGCGTTGTCCAGGTAGCCGACCTTCCACATTTGCAGTTAGTGAATTTTGATCCTGGTCGCAGCCTATAATACATGGTTTGGATCTTTCGGGGAAGTCCTCTCATATAGGAAATCTGGTGATAAGAGAGACCGCAACGTCCATTTAATCTTTTGCTGCTACACCAGATTTCACTTCATTGGTTACGCGTATAGATATATGATCGCAGTTGTCTCGCCACGGAAAGTCACGAATTATCATTGACGTAAATATGTCCACTTTATTAAGCCGTATAAACAGAAAAAGACCAGTACAAAAACAATTCGTTACGTCGTGGGGCAACTACGATCACGAGCGACGCTATACAGTGGCCGGTCTGTAGACTAACCTTGCTGACCGAAGGTTTTCCTTAACGCGCCGAAATTTCACCACAGAGCACACCGTATTTAATGTCCCTCGTGGAAGACAGCAAGTGTCTAAGGAACTTGTATCCTGACACCAGGTTACTGCCGTGCTCAGCCGTGTTCCAACCCGCGACATTATCAGCAGGGTCAGTATATAGGCGGACACTACCGAATGATCAGACAAGGCTTTTCTTTTCGTTTTTTTTTTGTCTGTAATACATGTGCGACGACGATTGCTACAGCAGCTCTTTACATTACCTGTCGGTTTTAGAAAAAGCTGATGCCACTGACCTCACGGAGGGGACACTGGTGCCTCGTCAGGACATGGTAGAATCAGATTATCGCATCACAAAAGGCGTGGAATATTTTTACCAGAAAGATTACGTAAACATGATCCATAACAGAAACTTGCGGTAATGGAGCTTAAATATGAATCCATGCCCTCGTGAAAATGCGTTTCTTCATGAAATTGGTGCTGCAACCTCTCCAATGTGCTCAACCTGTGGCATGAGAGAAGATTCCCAGCATATTCTTTTAGAATGCGATAGCTTTCGCACGAGCCGGCAGGTGCACCTGAGAGCCCTGGACAGAACAGGCAGAGAGACCTTTTGACGTGTCGTGAACGTCTTGGGTGATTGGCCTGCTTTTCATCGACAGACTGCACAACGTTCACTTACTACTTCACATATAGGAGGAGACATCATTTTAACATTTTCTAGCTATGTGCTTTCGCATAATCGCTCTGGAGTAGCCGGTCTCGCGCTTAGCGGTGCCTACCTCTCCATATTTTGCTCTACCGCCATCGTCATCATTATAAAAATGAGACACAAGAGAGAACGAGACAGAGAGTTCGCATAAGACGCACAAAAAGTGTCAGCTGTGCGTCTAAAACTGAAGGGGCGCCGGTGGCGAAAGTGCGCGATTGAGTTACCCAGTGATTTCAATAGATCATATCACTGAAAAATACTGTAAGGCTAGCTACCTCAAAATTAATATGATGGCAGTGTGAAATAGAAGAACAAGAACTGGTCATAGTTTCAACGCTGTACTCTTTGTGATGTGTACAGGATCACGGTTAGTTTGTAGGACACAAACATTCAAAGGTTAAAAATTATGATGTGTGGTTATAGACACAGCGTTACCATGTCAGCCAAAACGCATCTGCCTGTGATGGGTTTTCTAGGCTGTAACACGTGATGTAAATACAGTGCTCGAACGGTATGATATGCCACCACTCACACACACATGTAGAAGGATGACGTGAGGTATCACAGTTGAGTGATCCGGAAGCAAATTAGCTACGGTGAGGCAAAAAACAAAGACGGACTTTGCTTCAGTTATGTACCAAGCGGTCCATTTTGTGAGTGATATACCAAACGGCGTATATTGACATTGCAATTGTAATGCCTATGGCCTTCGGGTGCTCTTGACTGAGGTGGAGGGAATATGGTGGTGTATGGAAGATGTGCTTGAAGGCAGTAACGCTAAGGGACACAACAAAGCACGCTTCTTCTTGAGAGAAGCCTTTGTTTTAGATTCCACGTTAGCGCCGCGAAGCAACTGTGGCTATGAGCGGCGTATAGATGTGGACAGATGGAGAGAGGACAGCAGAAAGGGGGGTTAGTATGCGTCCTGGGCCGACTTCAGGGGGAACTGTGCCGACATTCGTCTGGAAAGTTTGACAGAAACCTGCGGGTATCCGGGCGGTAGTGATCCACGGATGGACTTTGGGAGCCACAACGCGGACGTTGGACAGTGCTAGGATCCATGCTGCTTTTTTCTACTCTTAGTTTTACGGTGTAAATGAGTGTCCTCGGAGGTCGCACCTTTTTGTAGTATACATATTACAGTTTTCTCCATAAATACACAATTCGGAGCAGGTGCAATGAATCGTTACACCCGTCGGCATCATGTTTGCTGTCGATGGGCCATTGGAAGGCATTTGAGAACACCAAGGAACAGCAGTAAATGAGCCCAACAATACAATATTTTACTATACCTTCGTCTACTCTTCGCGAACAAAAAGGAGAGCACTCAGAGTGTGGACACAAGCACTTTGATTCGGCATTCCACAGGGATTCTATGCTTGTCCCCCCGCTTCTACGGTTCCACGCTTACTTTGACCCTATCGGAGAAAAGCAGGTGCGCATTCCCCGCGACGAGTTCACAGTCAACGAACCAGAAGATATTTTCCAATGTCAAGCAAGTGCACGCAGCCTTTAGAGTGTTGCCATACCTGCAGTTGTAGAAGAATATTAGTACAACATCAGTTCTTATCAGAAGAAACCGCTCCGCCGCGTCCGTCACTCTTGGAAACGCGTAAACGACGACCGATGCTGACAACGAGGATAAATGTTGGGTGCAGTCGTTCCTTCATTCAATTCGTGTCCCGCTTGGCATCAGTAAGACAGCTATTTCTTATATATATCTCGTCGTAGTACCAAGAAAATATAGCGATTTCATCGGACATATTTGTAAAATTAATTTCGGAGAAGCAAGGATAAAAATGGGCTGCAGTATCACAAGGTTTTCTAGCCACAACACTCAACCCACAAGATTCCCTGGTGTTTTTTTTTTGTTTGTTTTAAAAAGCTCACACCAGCACAATTTGTCCGTTCCTCATGAGCACGAAAACTGCGAATAGTGTACCAAACTACTACTTGTCTACACTTTTTAGATACCTTCTTTTTCTTCTAGCGTTGTTTGTTTAGGACAATATGACTCACTGTCGCTGGTGTTAACATATGTAATATTATTGCAACATACACCATGCTGCGCCGACACGTCTCATTTCATATGCAGTGTTACCAGATATGCGGAAACATGCGTTCAGCACTTTAACAAGCAACACTGTCATAACGTACGTAGCTTTGTCTTCCAACAAATAGCATTATGAGAGCTCGCGGTTTGTATAGCTTGACTAGTACACAGAGAGCAGAGCTCAACTATATTTACAAATCATGTTGTTGCTGTAGAGGAGCAAGTATTAAGAAAACATAATGAGAAAGCTTCACAAAATGAAATATATATTACCTCATATAGAAGCAGAAGCCTCAATTGAATGATGAAAGGCATCAGCAGTGGGATTCGAACCCGCACTCTCTGATTGCCGGTCAGAGATGCTAGCAAGCTGCCAAGAAAGCTCAGGTCGATAATATTGGGAGCCGCCGAATCTTCGAACTGATTGTGTTCTTCTACTGGACCCAGTTGGAAGAACAGACTCTGTTTGAAATACCCATTATATTCCATTTATATATTATACCCTACTTTTCGATATACATTACCTCAGTAATTTAAATGCGAACAGCATGATTTGACATATTTTTATGAATCAGTAGGGGTTGTGTTCGGGTTTGTGAATATGGGGTATTATTTATCGTATCTTATGTCCTATCGTATATCTATCGTATCACAACGTTATGCCTGTTAATACCTTGGCGCCTTAAATTGAAATCCTGATCCTCAACTGTAGTACTTTTTTCGTTTTAATATGTCTCAAGTTCACAACTATTCTTTCTGGTCTCCATTTTTACCTTCATGCTTTGTGCCACCCCCATCCGGTCCTTTAACCAAAACCATCACACTTCATTGGAAGATAAATAATGCGCTTTCAAATATGTCAGATAATCAACTCCGCTAATGAACAAACGTTGCATGGGAAACAATAAGTAAAGCCGTTTACATGTGTTAACTCATTTGTAGATCAATTCAAGTAGCAACAGCATCTTCGTCGACGACAACCCGTGAGACCTGCGTCTCAAACTGGAAAGCTGTCTAGCGGGAACAGGAAAGAGTTTTTGGTGGTGTGCGTTAAACTGCAACGTAGCCCCCGTAAGATATTTTCCAAGACAACGAGTTCAGCATCTGGTACGTATTCCAAAGAACAGCTGCGTAACGTTAACACCTTCATAAATATGTGCTGGCATACTTTATCGGCAGGTAGACGACTGCCAAAGCGACACACAAACGGCAACAAGGGGAATTTAGTAACACACGTGCGGCAACTTATGTACCGTCACAAAGCGAGGCATTCATCATTTGTGAGTCGTGCTCAACGTGCACCGTCGCAAAACAGAGACATTGCTCCTTCGCTAAAATGATAAAATTTAGCGACTAGTTGAAACCATAGAGAACATTTCTGTTTTCTGTAAGGACTTCTATGATTAGCATCTTCAATTGGTCCTGGCTGAATCCACCACCAGCGCTTCCATGAACGCCTTTGTTGTTCGCTGTACTCACTTTGATGGTGCCGCCTAATTACCATAGAAGACGCTGCACAAGCCCTGGCTGCACTTGAAGTCACGTTCATCACGTCGAAGAAGCTAAAAAAAGCAACGAAAGAACAGATGTAGCAGAATTCTCGTATACACGGCGGTTTATGTGATCACCACCTTTGCGAGCTATATCGAAGACATGTAACCGAACACTACACATCACATCAGGCTGGGGGACAATAATATTCGCGTCACTAAATGTGGTGTTGCAATTTCAATCAATTCACGCTGTTCATATTTTCATGTTCGGTATGCACTTCACAAAAGCGCACTTTAGCTGTACCAATGTAAAGAATACTTCCCTTCTGTGTTTGTGAGTGTGTGGAGAAACTGACTCACTTGAGGTAAAGCAGCAGTGGCCGGCAGCTCCATAAGATAGGGAGATCGGTGTCTCCTTAAGTGTTCGGGCGTGCTTGAGGATACACAGCATATTATGATGTCGTGTGTGCGGTATACTCTGTCGCAAGGAATCGCCTTCAGTCCCCGCTCGCGGCACTGGATAGCCGTCCCTTTAATAGTTTGACCGTTTTGTGTACTTGATCACCCCGCAGGCGGAATGCCCGGGATGCTCTGATATCTTTTCTTCAAGATATCGGGGCGGACACTGTATTTTGACCCTTTGGCTTCTCTTGCTCTGTCTCTCTTCCTTAAGTGACTTTTTGTCAATCTTTTCGCAGTCAGTTTCTCTCCACAGCCATCTTGCTACACTTATTTTTTATTCTTTTTGCTTCATTACCTTTCATTAGAATGCAGCAAGCAGCTATAAGTGCTATGGAGTCACCGGCAGCCATGTTGACCCTGCCTGCAGCTTCATGTTTTGCTTTTTTCCCCAATACCAGCAGTGCGGCACGATATAGAGAAGCCACCTTTCTCGACACATTTACAGAGGGTCGGCAACATGCAACACACAACATAGCACAGAATAGTTGTCAAATGGATGTGGGTAAAAAAAAAGTTTGTTGGAGAACCTGGGAGGGTCTGACTTAGTTGAGGCAAAATGATCACGTTACTGCAGATGTCAATTAGTGGATGGAACATGACGGTTACCCACGTTAAAATTTGCGAGGATGGCCATTTTTAACAGATTCTTTAAGATTAATATTCTGTCGTTGGGTTCTATATATCGGAGGAGGGGGGGGGGGGGGGGGGCGTCACATCGTGTTGTTCGTTTCATCGTGCGTTTGGAGTATTCTATTTCGCTTTTAACGCCGCTGTGGTATTACAGGATTATCCCCTAACAAATGGTTGGTAACGTTGGTTTGGTTTGGTGGGAGAAAAAATAAAATGGAGTGAGTGTGCTCGTGAAGGATGGCCGGCTACCCGAGTTCTGAATTGAGGAAAAGAGATAAAAAAAATCGATTGTCACATGAGGCCCAGAAATAACATTCAAGGTCACAGTAAATTCACTAACTCTGTGTGTGTCGATAATGCTAATACTGAAGAACAATAGCCAGCTGCTGTTCGCCTTTAACCTCGTACTATTCTTCTTCTCAATCTAATCCAATCCATTTACCTCAACCAACTGCATACAATGCCGTTTTTTTTAAACATATATATTGATCGACGCAATCGTCACCGATAATCTTTTCCTTTTACTAACAAATACCCTTTTGGTGACTTATTTATTACAGTTATAAAAATACACGAAACTGGGATCATTGCGATGGTCATGCACTCAGCCAATAAATTACGGAGCGGTTCCACACAATGATGCCCACTTTCCGAAAGCCAGTTTGCATCAAAATTTCACAGAAAGCTTCAGCGAAGTCTAAATGCAGTCCACTTGCTGCTTGCGATTTAAAGAAGACGTCATATAGTTGTATAATTGAAATCTTGTCTGCGTGGCAGAAAGGGTGAGGCTAACAATTGACACAAGCCAGGCGGAAAATTTTCTTATGCTATGCATATGATCCATCATATTTCAGCCTGTGTGGCAATGCTCTTCGGACGAATGCCACATCTTTCCGTTTCTTCACATTTAATATCATAGCTCTTCTACGTCCTTTCATAATTCGAATGACATGATTTTGTATTTTTGCGGGAAAGACCTAAGAAATAATTCATGGCCAGACAACCCCGCACCGGACGCTATCCATACAAAGCAGCCAGAACAGGTTGGCCGGTGGTATGCGGTCGTTAATAATGGAAATAGTTTTATTTTGCGCGCTACGCAACAAATGTCAATACAGATGACATATTGGTACCATTTATCTATTCTAGGTTTCGGAATATTCAGTCGCCAACCTGTGAAACGGGAGTTTCCATGGGTCTGAACGTTTCTGATAGAACCCGGATGTGGTAAATGCACTGAGGTATGCACATACGAGCCTTTCGTAGAGACCTATTGTAAACATAGAAGGAAGAAGGGCAGAATTACGGAAGACTAATACACTATACTATATGCTACATGCTATGGCAATGCACTTGCAAAGCACTATAGGGACGACTTCCACAGTCAAAAAATAGTGAACTGGTTTGGTTTGGCCTGGTACATGGAGAAAATAAAATGGAGATATGGTGAACTGATCTTGAAAGAGCGTGTTCTTTCTCAGTTATCGAGCATTCGACAGAATTGCATCGGCAACATGAATGAGCGCAGATTGCCTGGCTAGATATTTTAGCAGACGACTTGTCACACGAACACGCTACATACAGGATGAATCTGCGCTGTGCTTTCAGAAGAGACGCATTCGCAATACGCAATTGTGTCTTCTGTTCTTTATTGGATGCGACATTGGATGTGAAGAGTATTTCACGTTTGCGAATGTTTTCATCTAAAAAATCTAGAGGAGTACTCTTCGTAATGATATGCGCAGATAGCATACAGAGATACATCAGAATAACACCACCCTGCATGGGGTCTGAGCATTCCCGCAAACGCAATAGATGACTATAGGGAAGAAAGGGGGGGGATCTATTTATTTTGACAGGAAAAGCCACTATGGAAGACAGGGAAGACAGGTGCACGCCAACCCCACATAACAAGCTAATGACAATTCAGCTGACCTGCAACTGAAAAATGTATGTCGATGACCGGTTACTTTCAGGCGAGACTTCATGGTGACGTATACAACGCCTAGTTCATATTTTCCCACTTTTTGTTCCGGTTGTTTGGCACTATAATATTCAGCCCCTACATGGTCCCGGTGTGCGCATGAATATTTCAGCAACCGTGTTACTCCTCTGCAATGAATAAGACGTGGTTTGACTTCCTCAAAGTGGTGCCCTCCTCCTCAATTGAGCCTCACTATCACACCGCCATTTTTCTTGCAATTAAGCAACTACTAAAGCAGGTGGCACCGCACAAGACCAAAAGAGGAAGTGGAAAATCAAGTGGCGCAGAAAGAAGAACAGCGGGTTCCTAACTTTGTGGCATGCGTGAGAAGACACAGACGGCGGATTGAACTAAGATGCTCGGTGACCCTGAAAAGTCAATTACTACACAGGCTGGTTGGACACATGTCATGAGTTTCTTTGCTATGAGAGATTCTCAGCTGTGACTGCATTGATATAATATATACCTGCTACTGGTGTTGACATATCGAGCCCAATTATCTTGAGCTTTTAGCATTTTTAGAGAGAGAAATAACGACATATCCCAACAATGAGAAAATAGGCGCCGTAGGCAAATGCTGGAGCGTATCGAATGTTTCTACGAATATTAAGACGCTTGAGACTTGTGCACTTGGCTGATATTCAGCAATGCGATATTCACTAAGTACGTATATGAAATATCGGGAGGCTACGGGACTATTTGACGCTCAAACTACTGACTACAAACTCTGGCTTCAAACTATTTGACGCTCGATTGCGCGTATCCTGATAATAGAAGGGGAGTGGGTGATAAAAAAACAGGCACCGATATCGAACATACTATCCATTCGAATAGTTTCGAAGGCATCTCTCCAAGTAAATGTTAGAAACAGAACGTTGGGTTAAAATAGGCATGGCTATAGTTACAGAAATGCGTTTATCTCCTATCTCTTCCAACAGTCAGTATGAATATCATGGCGGCGGCCTGGCGTGAACACTGGAAACTGAATAAGGGGCTGTGCCGGACGGAACTTTCACAAGCCAGAACTTTTGCCAAACATAATCGATAATGAACTGCTGAAAGCGTTTACGAAGTGTCACTTCCCATAGATTTTCGCCGCATGCTATAAGAAATGAGCTGTTTTTACTATCGTTGGGCACCTGAAATAGGAGATACGTGATATCTCCGAACTTATGGATGTCTATCGTTGTTTCAAGAGCAGGGATTAATCTGTCCACCACAAAAAGAAAAATAAGTAGTTAAGTAAGTAGTTATTAAAAATAAGTTTATATATGTGTGTGTGTTATCGTAAGCCAGTCACATGACAGGACAGGCTTTCGAGCAGAATCTGCACTTCATCAGTTCAACTGATGAGAGCTTGTCACTAAACACTAGATGCTCGTGACCGTTTGAATTTTATTCTGACAACCTCTTTCGTGGACTTGACGGCGTCTTTATCTTTTTTTTTTAGCCAGTGGAATCTAAATATTAGAAATTATTTCAGGAATATGAATTTAAAAAGAAGAAGAAGTCAGAGTACGTCTTGATCGACCGTTGTTCCTTGCTAGCGGAAATGTACCCAAGGCAGATGGTCTGGCGAATGCCGCATTTGAGCATCACTGTGCGAGATGTGACAGACATTGTCTGAATACGAGATGTTTCAGACGACACCACAAAGTCCCATTTTAAAATCCATACACGTCAACAGTTGCATTACCCAAATGATAACGCTTCAAACAGATGCATTTCCCTCGAGAGTCTTTCACCCCTCCGTATCTCACCGAGGCATTAGGAACTACTGATAACGTTGAAACATGGCCGAATCATTGGCGTTGCCGCAATTCACGCTGTGGAGAAATCAAGTTCCAATAGAAAGTAATGCATTAGAGAATTAGAATTTTTTTGTGTTGTTGCGGCACCGTCAAAGAGGCTCCTTCGGTGATACAAGCACGATAGCAGATTTGCAGCGATATTTTTTTAAAACGGAATGGTAGTAGAAAATTATTTTCCGCGAAAGGAGGACGTGACTCGCGAGACTTTTCTTTCTTTGTTTTCAAAGAGCTCGTATTGAACTGGAACGAATAATAAAGGTACTACGCTGAAAAAAATTAGCGCATATGGTGGCTCCGGGCAGCTATTAGGGAGTTCTAGTAGATCCGAAGGTGTTCACGATAACGGTTCCGAAAATACGGCAACCAATAGCGCTATTTATTTCAACTGGCTGACATCATATCGCTGAGCTTGGATTTGACAGCGACCTTTATCGCATCTTTTTCGTAGAGCGCTTCCGATGCACTAAAACTCCGTAGTGCAAGGGAGGAGTTCCAAGATGGACAACGGGGGCCCCTCGATATTCCTATAGCCCCCGACGGTATATAGTCACCTTCGTTAGCAGGGGACAAAGGGAGTCGCTAAGGAAACCCAGAATGTTTGGAGCACGAAAGCACCCTGAATATGCGCGATCACATCGCAAACTGGATAATGTTTCTTCATAACCCCAAAGTTATTCGAAATAAAGCGGCGAACATTGAGAACCATTGCTATAGAGCGCGCCCCAGGCTATGCATAATGTATAGCTGCGACCATAGTTTGGTTCGCCTGTAATTAAACACCTCGGGCCCCGCCGTAAACTTTGACAAAGTTCGACAGAAGACGTTTTGGGCGAGGAACCGAATAACGCCGAAGAAATAATTCAAAGCTTTGCCGGGAAACATTTTCAACAGCCTGCTGTATAATACAGAAATACACAACGTCGTGCGAACGGAAGGTAGATTGGAAACATTTCGCGCTTACTTTGTCTTATACATTGCAGAGCATGCGGGTTTGCGTCCGCGAATGCTATACCAACCAGACAGTGCTTACTGCAGACAGGCCTCCCACGTTTTCAACGCCTTTACGGCTTGCTGAATGTGCACGCTAGGGTTATAAAATGCAAGAATCGTGAAGACAACAAACAAAGAACTGTCTCCGAGACTTGGTGTCAGAAAAAGAGACTCCTGCTCTCCGCTTTAGGGTTGCGTTACCCTCACTTCTGCCGGCGGAATCCGCGCACAACGCTACCAGTGTAATACCGGGAATGTGAAAACCGAAACCCAGGAGCTCCCGTTAACAGCACACACTTTCAACCCAGCCCTTTAAAAAGAAAACGGACAATCTAAAGCAAGCACAACGTGATAGCTGTGGCACACGCGCATCTGGGTGTGGGTGGTCCTCCTTTCTCCCGGCTGGTTTGAGACCCGGCTGAAATTTCGGAAGTCGTTGGCTCGGGGCGGCGTGCCATTCATCACATGGAAACCAAGATATGATCGCTTCTTTTTGAAGGGAGACAAGCAATAAGGTGTTTTGCTTCAGGCTTTATGACTGTCTCATCGCAAGAGGCCGCTGAATAAGGAGGTGACAAAAAGGAGAAGGTTTTGTAACAAGATGTGGTATTTTTAATTTCGGGATCCTCTAGGGGTCTGCGTTCCTTGCTGAATTTCTACTCGACGGATACGATTGAATTTGGTACCAAGTCTGCGTAGTAGTTGTGTATGGAACAGAATGGTGGGACATTTACGGCGAGAAATGAGGCATATTCCACGCCATAATTTCCTACTTCCGTGTGACTGCGCGCGACTACAGTTCGCTATGCGGTTCGTTCACGTTCTCTAACTTGATAGAATGCTATAGAACCCCTCGCTTAAGAGCGCATGCAAATTCACCGTAAATGGCGTACTCCGGTAGTGCTACAAAATCGTAGCGAAAAAAAAAAAAAAAAGAAAAGTGTTGCTCGTTGTCTGCCATTCGCTGTTCGCTTACTTGCATTGCAAACATCCAAGCTGCCTTCATTACAGATGCGGCAGCAATTTCGGAATCATTCTTTATAGAAAGAGTTACTACAACGCTGAGTTAATTACCTCTAATAAATGGCACACAAATGAAAAGAGTAAGCGGTTGAAGCGCACAGAGAGAGTTATGAAGCCTTTGAATGCGAATAAAAAAAAAAAAAGAAGAAGAAACGAAGCAACATCTAGTCTCGAAATGTCAGGCGAAAATGAAAGACAAATGAGGGGGAAAGAAGCATAATAGCAGCTGCTACATAAAGCTCAATGTAGAAGCAGTAATGCTCCCACTGTGCAGAGAATTACTGCATCAAGCAACAAAATCGATTAGCAAAATGATATATTCTAAAATGTTCGAGCTATAGATATCATATGTCCGAAACAAGCGAGAAAAATTTAGCAAGTTCGACGGCTCCAGAACATGTATTTCGAAAATCAATGTCAAGCGAGTAAGTGTAGGGAACAACATCAAGTTATATGAAAAAAAAAAGAAGAAGAAGAAAAGAAAAGCAGATGTGCAAACGAACCTCCTGATACGAATCATGCACACCAGAAAACTGTTAAGGTAAAACACCTTTAAGGATGTTAACAATACCACGCAGTTTGAAACAAACGAGTCGCCATGTTCATCACATGTTTTGTGACGCTGTTCTTCGTATCACCCTGGAGCCGTGTTACTTGTGTATTCTACATCGTAGATCGTATCACTTCTCAACCCGCCACTACAGGACACGAGTGACTGGCCCAGTCACGTGTATCTATCAACGGCAACATTCATTATCCAGATGCTGGCAGCAGTAAATTTTAAGTTTAAACGCCCCCTTATATAACGGCAGACGAATCATGCCCGAGAGATGCGTCGATCACCTGTGTCCAGCATGCGCGCAACAAAAGGCGGGGAGGAATCATTATTCGAGCAAGTATAGAATGGATGTTATTAGCAGGGAACGTAAGCGGCCGTATCGGTCGCGACTGAAAGTGGAGGCTTTTCACGGTTGGCGGTTGCACGCTTGGTGAGATGGAACGATAAGGACGCATTGCGCATGCCGTGACGCTTCCTCGCATACGCCCTGATAAAGCTTATAATTTCTGCTGAAGCAACTCTATCGAAAACCTTCAAAAAGAATAACAGTCGAATGAAGCGTTCCTTTAATGGCATAATTCACATATAGGAGTCGCCCCTCTCAAACGTGTGGGCGGTGAGCGGACTATAAAACAAACACCATCATCATCAATGCGCGCAGTGCTGCTTTGAAAACAGGCTCCGCGAAAAATTACCGGCGCACACCTTTGTGAGCTTTTGTGTGTGCACGTTCCAAATTGCACGACGAAGAAAGGTGTCTTTCGCGGCTATACGTATATTGGCAGCGTTGAAACAGCAGCAGACTCCAACTTCGGAGGTTGCACTTCTTCTCCCACTGCGACATTCTGAAGCCCAGTTTGTCGCCGTGGTCGAAAAACGACACCGCGTTCCCGTGTCTGCGGTAGGTCACCAGATGTTGAGCTGCTGCTGCGCCTCCGTGCGGGAAACAGGATTTCTGTCCATTGCGCTGCCTGCCGCGCATACCCGACTGCAGGAAGCGCCTTTTTCTGCGCATTTGCTCTTTTAATCTGTGGGACCTTCTGTTTTAAAACGTGTCACTGGTTCTTCGGAAACTTTCTGCCCCATATTTTGTGCATTACCCGCCTCGGTTCATAAATGCTGTTTGAGTCGAAACGTTTTCATGTTCCGCGAGAGAAGGGGACCGCAGAAGGCGGGTCCACATATAGCCAGGGGAAGAGAGAGAGAGAGAAAGAAAAACTAGATGGCGGGGATATATAACATAGTTTGCTGTCTCACTTTGCACGGATCACGCCACGCTAAGGAATTACAGAAGCTCGGGGAACGTCTTACCCTCTGAAGGAACGGCAGGCTTCGCAAGAAGTTGACTTTGAGTTTGATACGGAATACATGGCGGCTATAAAAACTCGTAACCCGGTAACGTTTTACATGACACGCAAAGACTTTCATTTGGGAACACATATTTCTTGACCTTAGAAGTGTAGTTTGAGCTTAGAACTGTAGTCATCTCGTTTTTAGAGTGATGTTTCCGAGGCGCGCTTTGCTGTAACATCTGAAATTATGCATACAGAACAGTACGTGGAACCGGGGTAGTTAAAAAGCAGATCCCTCAGTTCCAAAGTACCACTCCCATCACCAAAGTTAGAAATGCAGAAATCCAAAGTTAGAAATGCAGGCCACCCGAGAACTGATCCAACTGTAATCACCAGCATATTACTAATCAATATTCGTCCCAACGCCAAACTCCCATCTTGCATGTGCCCAGTTGTGTTCCATCTCGGTTTACCAAATAAGCCTTAAACTAGTATCGCAGGGCAGGCTGTCTAATATTTGTCGATTTTGCAAACCTAAAGCAATGTGGGGGTATTCCGAAATGCCACCGTTAAGAATCCACCGTTTGAAATCCCAAACGGCGCTAGCGTAGCGTTGCGCGCGTGTCGGAGCCCCCAACCGCATAGTGAAAAAAAAGAACTAAACTCACCTAACCTAACCATTTCTGCTGATCTGATGTGGCCGCCATGCTAAACCTAATGGTAGCAACGCAGATATTGATGCATGTATCAGTAAGCGAATATATCATTACAGTTCTGCCCTGTTGATTGAAATAACACGCATAAAAGGACGTATAAAAGACGGTTCCAGCATAAAGCCCTAGTGTCCTCGTTTTTCCCCGGTAGCATGTTGTCTTCGGATATGTGCACGACACAGCACGTAAAGTGTGCGAATGCATTAAAACGGTCCTCCCTGTTGGTTCCATTTCGTTCTGTCCAGTCTCCTCTTTTCATTTCATCCTCGTCGTGTTGCTCCTCAGATTCAGAGAGACCAGCTCGCGTGGAGTAGTGTTTAGGATGATTGTCTACCCCGCCGAGACTGAGTGGTGACACAGGTTCGAATCCCGGTAGCGGCTATGCTGTCTCAGGTTTTCCCGGGGTTTTCCGGCACACGTTCCAGACGAATGTCGGAACAGTTCCCCCTGAAATCGGCCCACGACGCAATACTAACCCCTCTGTCCCCGACTCCTTTCTGCTGTTCTCTCTCCATCTGTCCACGTCTATTCGCCGCTCATAGCCGTAGTTGCTTCGCGGCGCTAACACGTCTCAAGGAGATACTAGGTTCGTACTATTAGGTCGCAGAGTTGCACAACAGCTGAATATTTTGTACCACTTAGGAGTGGTTTAACATTAACGAATTAAACAGTGATGTAAGTGTACAATTCTCTGTTTCTCTGACGATAAACATAGTTGTACGTATCCATTCCGTTTTCTGCAGATCAATTTGGCGACGACTCAGAGGACACCTCATGCGGTGCCAGTCATCGGCCACCGTCATCCCCTTTAAGTGAGCCCCCAACTAGTCCAGCAGAATCCCGATCTCCATCCCCTGTCCGAAGCACCGTTTCTCCGGAGGCCCCTGGAGAAGATGGCTCCTCGTCCAGGGACTCCGGAGGCGTCGGTGGCAGCAGCGGAGGTTCCTCTTCAAAGTCCAGCAACAACCCTTACGCCCCGGGACTCAAACCACGATGCAACAGTGAAGAACTCCTATTAGTCGACTGTCACTTGGAAAACAAGGAGCTGTGGGACAAGTTCCACGAGCTGGGTACCGAGATGATCATCACAAAATCTGGAAGGTATGGACTCCTTAGCACGACAGTTTTACCGCTGTACCATTTTAGGAGGACAAAATATACGCAGTAACGGCAAAGAAAATCTCGACCAACTAAAGGGGTAAACACGCGAATGGCATGCACGTCGAATACACGAGATGCTTGTGCTGTCGCCCCTCCAAATATATCACACGTCCATACGTCGCTGCGATCTACGATCAAGCTTCTCTAACAGCTGCGAATTATAACGCGGCGGCTCTCTATAAAGCGTGTTCTCCGAGAGTTCTGACTAAAGCGAAAAAAGTGTTCGTCTCTGCGAGACCACACCGTGCTCGTGCTTAATAACAGCTCTCTTGCTCGGGGTAGGCGTTATAATGACCACAAATGGCCAAAGGAGAGAAGGAGAATGAAAAACGGTGTTCGATGTTAATGGTGATGTCGGAAGGACTTCCTTTCTTCGGCAGCTCTAGGTGTCATAATTGCCGGGTTGCTGACACGTCTCCTTTATTTCGGGCCTTATATACGTTGCTGCAAATCGGTGAAAGTGTAATTGTCTAGCTTCGAAGCTAATGAGACCAGTTTTAATGCACGACGATCCTAAATGGCGTTTTTCGTTTTAAGCGCCTCCGCACACCGATGCCTATAGTGTGATAGTTGCTGACTAGTCACATTCAGACATGTAGAGTACAAGGTGCTACGAAAATGTATTTAAAATACGATGCTAAATACTGAAGCGAGTACGTACTTGAGATACAGTACTGATACTCGAAAGAAAAGTAATAAGACCAGTGTAGGCAATACTTCACAAGGTATACATTGAAGATCTCAAATAGGTGCATAGGATACTTAAGTACTGGGCACGAAACTGATTACCGTCTTTTTATTATTATTTGAAGGTAAAGCAGTAGAGCAGCATAGAAGGTGCCGTATAGAGCAGTATTCTCCTCACAGATGCACTCGTAGTTTCTTTAGAAAATTAAAATTGAAAATTACGTACAACAGCGTGTGGAAGTGGGTCACCAACTGCGTATTGCCTCGTCAAGTATGGCGACAAAACTACATTGCATGCGGACAACACTGGGTCGGCTACGTAGCCATCAGAAGCATCAGCAAATCGTTCGGGAACATAGATCATTGTTGCTTGACGAATTGGGCATTATTTCCCACCAGACGTCGCACCGAGCCGTTTTTGCCGTAGTTCTGCTAGCATATTAACATAAAAAAAGTGTTCTGTGTCACATGTATAACTTATTAAAGATATATAAATATATATATATATAAATAAATAAAAATTGTTGTGCTGGGTTTGCAAGCAACAAGCTGTCAACATAAGGTGCCTGTTTGGTGCTTACGGCCTTTAAGCACAAGCATTAATAAGCATACTCGCTGGCTGTAGGAGTTGCATTTCACAGTGTTCGTCAGTCAAACCAACCTCTATTTCTTTGAAAAATAAGACACAAAAAAGAAAAAGACAATGGAAACAGGGGTACCTTGTTGCGAAACTGAACATGGTGTAAAGACAAACGAAAAGTAATTAGGGTATGAGTAGAAGATGCTGAAAAAAAATTGAAATAGAGTACAAATATACTTTTACGAAAAAGCACTGACGAATATACTAAATTACTAACAAACGTATTTAAAATGCAATATTTTGAATACGGTACCCAAGATATGTACAAGTCTTGCATTATCGTTTTCCATGTAGCACTTCATGGATCCAGAGGGCATGGTTGCACCGCATGCGCATAATGCCCCCACATTTGCTTGGTGAGAATATCTTAGGGCGCGAGTCAGCTCATGTTGAGACAAAAGCCGACATACTGTCAGTGGCGATGTTATAGTGTCAAACAATAAAGTAAGGTGAGCGTACGCCGTGAGTGATTAAATGTCTCCAACTAGAATCGCCAACACGATCGCCTGAAATGTAAAACAAGGAAGCTAATAACGTCTCCAGTTCAAACAATGTAGGTATGGCTATCCTTCAGTTGGTATAAGGGCGTATCAGAACCTTAGTTTGCACAGGATGTCAAGCAAATGCTACCTATACCTGATATGTAAGGAGAGAGGGAACGAGAAAAGCAAAATTCATTTTCAGCATTACGTAATTATTGTAGAATATGCAAATCGTGCAGCGGCGAAAACAACTTTTTATTTTTTATTTTTATGCGGATCGTCCTACCTGGTTCACGCGCTGTGGGGTAATGAGCCGGCGAAACCTTTCCTGCGAAACCTGACTGCTATGCACGCCATTATATACGGTCTTCCCTCACTATCACAAGCTGTAATTGCTCTTCTTTACAGTTGAGAAGCTTCCAGTATGCTTATCAGTTGGATGCCTTGACAGATTACAAATTGTACTCGAAAGGTCGGCATCTGCTTGGAGGCATCGTATACGAGACAATGCGGCGAGTATTTTACTAGGTGAATAACAATTTTGGGATTAAGGGTCCCTCGAAAAGTGTTTCCGGCTGACACAGTAAGTGCGCTTCGCGGTCCCCTGCTGAGTACGGCTTTAGGACACTTGGCTTCACACGGCAAGGCAACAGACTTAGGGCCTCCCGTGGACGGCCACGTAGAGCCATAAAAAAGTGCTCCGTAAAAACGGGCACACTATAATGCGTAAAGCTCGCAATTATTTCGGATCACTAGTAACCCTTTGTTGAGACTTGCTCGCACTGGAAAACCAGCTTCTGAATGAAGTCGCTCACCTTGACGGAAACATCTGCTTAAGATATTTAGCGCGGGTATCAAACCTATGCGCTTAGAAAGGGCACGCAAAGACGCCAATGGTCATACAGCTTAGTACTATGTGCTGTTTGGTTTTGGGAAAGAAGTAAACGAAGTGTAAAACCGTGATCCCAGCCGGTGTGCATAAGTTATCACGAAGGCGAATCTCATTATACTCTGAGACTAACCCATAAACTTACTAAAGCATAAACAAACAAATATCATTTCCGCGCTATCGACGTTCCAGACAGATCCCCCAACTGCACAGATGCGTTCGCACCGCAGCGTATATCAGTTGAGGAATTTGCGAAATATAATTTATACCGAGGAGTAATGCCAGCAGAAACAAACTAGAGTCGATATAAAGCGCAAACAGAAAGAGCAGAAGGCAAATGAATGACCATTTGCAAACTTTCTAATTTGTGAAAGTCTGATATCGGAGAGGGAGGAGAAAGCGAGACTCATTTGTCAAAATTCACTCTCAAGTTGCTGTCTCGCGCGCTCCCATTTTCGCGTATTCGCCGGGCGAACAAAAAGCGTTATAACTGTATCGCTGAAGCGCACGAAAACAAACACAACTCCAAAGTCGGCAGATACGAATTTGTAATAAAAAGAACAGACTGTATAAAGAGAGAGAGAGAGATATTAGCATTACAACTTGAAAAGATTCGCCGCCAGCGAGTGTTGTTTCTTTCCCGCTTTTTCATCGAAATCTGTACGGCTGCTGCATCCGTTCCTCGGTCCAGTTTCGCGGTTTCAACTGCACGTTGGAAAATAAATGGTCCTTTCAATCGGTTCCGAAGCGCTGGCGCCTAAAACTTAACAGATCGACTTGACGGTTCTTTGTTGCGCTCACACTGGGGGTTTCTGATGCGTTGCACGGCATATCTGTTGGATCAGTAGGCCTGCTTTAGTTCAAAGCGCACACTGTTTATACAAACGAACAAAATTCGCTTTCTGTAATGTAGAGGCGGCTTGCAGCTGTATGCCCACCGATTCCACATAAAACGTTTGTTTTGATTAGAGAATTAATGTGCACCGTTTTCTTGTCTCACAAATCGCGTGTGCTTTTCAATTTGATTTGCTTGTTTTTGTGCTTGAACATGATTAATTCAACGCGGGTGTGAATGCCCTCGCGTGAGTGTTTTTCCTTCCCCAGTGTTGTTCTGTTGAATATCGAATAACATTATAATAGTGCAACATAACACAAGTTTAGAGGGGCATTTCCTACACACGGTGCCCGGTGCCATTTTTGGAGCCGCTTTTCCTTTTACAAGAAAAGCGCTCGTAAGAAAAGCCATACCGCATCAAGAAACTATGGGTGGGACTTCAGAAGATAGGGGAAATAGAGCAGGCATTGTCAATCTCAGAATAAACAGTAGTCATTCACGTGTGTGTGTGTGTGTGTGTGATAAGCGCCAGAAGAAGGGTAATTCGATCACACTATCCTTTGTTCCGATCAGTGAATATTTCAGGGGTGGAAAGCTGGCAGGTGTCGCAATTTAAAGGAAATTGAAGGAGGTCACAATGATGATGATTCTGCTATGCCACAACAGGACGTGATGACAACCTGTCGGAGTCAGAGAACCTACTGCATATATGTAGACGTGGAGGCTTGGTATTTACTCAATTATCGAGCACGTCAACTGAACCCCTGATTGAGCGTTGATGTGAAGCAATGACACGCATAAGGAATAATGTATAGCACCAAACAAAAATTCACATCAATGATAGATATGCAACGTACATAGTCATCAATAGAAATCAAATTCACTACAAAAAGTGAAAGTGAATATTACCTGCTCAGAGTATCGAGTAGTGGTTGGTTGCTAAAGCCTCTGTGGGTTGCAAATAAAAGAAATAGCCTGTAATATATAAAAAAAAGAAGCGTAAATTAACTTTATATTTGGCTTAATACCAGCAAAAATGTTACGTCAGCGCTTGACATTCCACAGTAGACACGGTTACATGCATGACGGCGGGATGGGTTATTTCACCGCAGGAATTATTACGATACCCTACCACAGTGCATGTGGGGTAATAAAATAGTGGGATGGGGATGAAACATACAAACTCCCACGCACACACGTTATAACACATGACGAGTGAGATACTGCACGTGGTGAGGCACCGTAACTGTCACAGCAGAGACAAATGTCTGCATGCGTGTACTCGTGGAGATATGAAAAACTCTGAATTCATGTAGCTATTTTGGGATGGCGAACATTCCTGGGATATAATGAGGACACCATTATGAGGCAAATCAGAATTATCCCCTGCTGTCAGTCCTTTTTCTCTTGCTACAGAAGTCATAAGTTGGAACAACGGTAAAAGCGGGCAAAAGGCCATCTTGCTTGCTTCGTACTCTTCTTTCTTCGTCTTTTCTTTCTTCTTTTTTTTTATGTCGGGACGCTTACGCAACCTGAGGTCGTAACGCAGTGGTTGCACGCGTTAAATCGCGTGCTTTTGTTTGTTCGTTACTCGGATGATTTCTTTCTTCTTTTTTTTTCTTTTTTTTTTTTGCTAAGCAGAAGGACAGGACGGTACCCTAGTGAGATGGTCATTTCGGATTTATAGCTTCGCGTAGCACAATTACTAAACTGGTGACGCCCGTCTTTCCCCCTTCTCTGCTTTTTCTAGTTTAGCGTTTTATTTGTATATCTAGATAGCATCTACGAGTAGTGGGCACAAAAGTGGGCGCACATCTTTTCACTCACGTTAATTGACTACTTGCCAAAACGTTTATGCCAGTTAAGCAAAAAGTTATTAATGCAGCCGATAATCACAAACCACAAACTGAGAAGCTTAACCCTTGTACACATGCTCGCTATAATTATACACCTCGTGTCAGAAAGCGCGCACGTAGAAGCCCGAAATGGGGGGGAAACATTAAATTCTACGGCTCCGTTCATGTATTACCGCAGCAAGCGTAGTTGTCATACCGCGAATGCTTAATATTTCACTCAGACTCGGGTCCCATTAAGACGACCTGACTCTTAAATGTTTGTTTGTCCCCGCGAGCACACGAGCTCGTTGGAAGCGCGTTTCATTAAATTAAAATTCGTACGTGTAAGCCGCATGTAAAACAAACTCGGCATTCCTAATTGCTGTGCCTCTTATTTGTGCTGTCTTTGTTCGCTGTGGTCGCCGGCAGGACACCTCGCGAGGCTAATTTTAAGGCTTCGCGCGCGGGACACATTATAATAATTTCTCCCGATTACCTTTTAATGTCCCGCAAAAACTGCAAACCTTGCTTCGCCGGTAGGGGGAGCCTGTTATGTTAATTGCGCGCTGTACGCGCACAACGCGAGCGCAAGAAAATAAGAAGCGCGGTCCGGTGAATAAGTAATGCACCCTCACTGTTCCTCGCACAACACACAAACTATACTCCGAATCTTCCGTTGCACTTTTGTTTCTGCTTCTACGTGCAAACATAGAGATGTAGATGGAAGGGCGCGGAGTGATTAAACCAGCCTCAGTAACGATGATCGCACGCAGAGAGGGGAGAAAAAAGCAATAAAGAAAATAATATGTATTCATACGGAGCTGCGTATAATTTGTCCCGTTTATGAGCTAGCGCTCTGTGGCTGGTGATTTAATCATAATTACCCGCATTGTGCGAGCGGCGTTTGCAGGATCGTTTGTTTTGCATACGCCTCGTCTGGGGAGCATCGCCTCACATCAGCAGCAAATTGCCACCATTCACTGTTGAACCACCTGTCTGGCGGTGGGAAGGACTAGCAACTATAAGGTGGCTTGCAACAGCGCTCAGGTATAGTAGCGCGTCAGATTACTCCGCAGGTTTGATTAATGGTATCGTTTAAATCGATAGCTCTTTCTCGTTTATCCTGCGGGTCACCAAACATCCAGTCCAATTCACACAGTATCGATTTCGTTTTGTCCTCCAAATGTAACTGCTGAACGCAGTACATACTTAGTGTGGCTAGAAAAGAATTCGACTTGGGCCGAATTTCATAGGCACAAAGGATTACTTCGAAGGCGTATTTGGTGGGACGTATATACTCCAGTTGTCCGAGCAGGCTACGCTGAGCGTTACATTGCTCAAACAAAGCAGTGGACGCTTTTATAGGCGTAGAACATTGCCATAAACATTGTGCTAGTTTATGGCTGTATCGCGCTTGGTCCATAGTAGGAAAAAAAAAGCCGAAAAACATCTTCGCTGATAAGGTATGTGCGGCCCCATGTGGACCCGCTACATTCCGCGAGTTATCCACAGTCTCTGATTTATCTCGTGGACCAATAAAAATACGGGCACGAAAACGTCGGCTCTGCCTCTCGTGTTGAGAAACAGAGCTTAGGTAAAAGAACCGGTCCCAGCGTGGCGTGTTTCTACCTGCTAGAACCTAGGGGTCAAGTACGATTACTTTGATGAACACTTTATAGCCCCAGATGACAGCGATCGAACATCTTGCTGGGACATACAGCAGGAAAAGGAACGGTGGCTGCTGACAAACGGACACGAGAAAATGACCTCACAAGGCAGGGCCCCACGATATATTGCGCCCAACATGTGCGTGTCTCTTTTTACCGTAAAGAAATTACCGTCGACCAAGGCGAGTCATGTCGCCTATAAGGATTTCGTATTGAGAACCATAGGCAACATACCTTCTCCCCGTTTTATATTGGCCGAAGTTCCATACGACGAATTTTATTTTTATTAAAGATGCATCGCGTTACTTGGATCCGCTCGTCCCCATAACGAAATACTATTAATTCGAGCTGATATGCTTGTGCAGTTCAATTTAACGGTGCCTCATTTATTGTAACAAAACTATAACAAAAATGTGAACCACTTCAGAGTTATTTAAACGGTCATAAACGGTTCGTAAATACTTTCTTTCGGTTCGTTTTCCGCCTCTTGCAAATTTTCTAGTATAACTTTATAGTCGGTGAGCAAAATAAATGAATGCTAATTAAGTACACTCGAGGCTATGATTTACACGCTGCCAAAACCTGATATACCGCTCTGTGCCAATGTGTCCCCGTTTCGCGACGCTTACAACGTGTCACCGATGTAATCTCTCAGTGAGTTGTACAGAGCTCATCAAGCAGTCAGTGATCAGAGTTATTTCCACCATCACGCGACATTTACTGCAATACACGTACCGAAATCAAAAGCAACAGTGCGAGCAGAAAATCGCGGCTTCTTTCTCAGATTTTGTAACAAAATCACCGCTTTGGATCCGTCTTTCTCTCTCTCTTTTTTTTTTTTTTCCTTTCCCGGCTCCCACCCGCAGCGGCTCCCAGCGATGTGTTAGATGTCAGTGATGTTGCCAGAGGTCAGGCTTCCCGCACTGCGGGAGCGATGGTGGCGACCACCTCAGCAACAGCGCTGCCACCGCTCAGGGTGGCCGAGTTTCTTCGTGCTTCTTGGACTTTCGCTTTTCAACCGTATTACATTCGGTCGAGGACAGGAAGTGGAGAGCAGCAGGTAGTAAAGTAGTGGAACTTAGTGGTGAAAAACGTTCTTATACGTATTCTAATACGCTTTTCTGAGATAATATCGTGTATACAGAGATCAATCAGTTGTGATACTCAACCGGAAATGAACGACAATTAAAGTACGTGATGATGATGGAATGGGGTGTATCGCTGCTGAAGTGTAGGGCACAATACCCCATTACATGAACAGTTGTTTCGCTCAAGAGAAAAAAAAAAAAAAACAATCTGCACGTGTGTGTGAGCGGAATCTGCAATGCTTGTTTTCGTCCCGTCATGCTTCATTAACCTCGCGTAATATTTGCATAGGTTACTCTTCAACCTTTTGATACTCTGCTAAGAACAGCATCCATGGCAAGACAGGTGTTCTCCAACATTACCCCCACTGCATTGGTGTACACGCAACATTGCCTGTTTGCAGTTCACCCGTTTGCTATTCCTAGCAGGGAATAATCTACCGGTCATATCAAACATATCATTAGAAAAGCAAACGTGTAGGATGGGTGGAAGGCGCTAGTATATCAACAACATTAACGAGGGAAATGTGACAGTCTTAATTGACTCGGCTAGATGATGCCTTTCCTGCCAGGTGCTTTCCTTTTCCCGCACGATACGATGATACCACGACAGGAGCTGCATACGTACTCTGTTCAGTTTCAACGGACACCTGCCCGTATATGTTGGTGAGAAGAGGTCACACAAGTTGGTCACTCCTCGCCGCGTACGTATACGCCATTCATCTTGAAAGAGGACTGAACTAAATCGCACAATCTTCTACCGTCACCCAAAACTGAACAAGAACAGAAAGGAAGTCTCCTTCATACGTGAGCGCCGAACACTTCGAAGACAATATAAATGCATACATCAACAAGACGAACGTATATTATAGGTAAAGGTAAATAGCAACGCGAGACCAGATATGAATTAAGCAGCAGCAGTCCGCGAGAGCCATCTCTGCGACTCAAATGTTCCATAAATGTGTATAGCGCGTAAATGGTTTCTTTCAGCAGGTGTGCATCGTTAACTTTCCTGTCGATATCATGAAGACAAGGAGGGACAAGCGCAATATAAGCGCCTTTCGTGGGGCCAGCATTTTTATCGCGTTATCGCTGTCCTATATGCGTGCAGTCATATTTAGGGGCATCCCCGTGAAGGCGCCTCACACGGCTGGCGGTCTCAGCACGTCTCGCACCTGGGAGGGATGGAACCCATACATGCATTGTCTTCTCAGGAGCGACATAAAATACTCGCACATCTCAAGAGAAGAAGTAAACCGTTTTCTCCGTCGAATTTTTTTGCTTTCTTTTTTTCTCGTTCGCGTATTCACAGCTCGACTGTTGCCGCGAGAAACGGGTTTCTTTGGATGCCCACCTGGTGGAAGAAATCCGAGTCACGCGATCCCTGAGGACGTGCTCCAAAACGTAACGATGGAGGAAAATTCCACCTTATTCCGTATTCACCTCGTGATGCCACGTCATAACTCTAATGGCAGTTTTTATGAACGTGAGATAATAATTCCGTAGGTCACTAAATGGCGTCAATTGGGACGAGAGGTGCAGTACACGTCGGACGCAGTATAATCAAGACGCGTCAAGTAAACCTCCTAAGATGAGCGTGCACCGAAAGGGTTGAGCTCAACCATCAGCAACCCTTTACTACAGCAGGAACCAGTAATAGAAAGTAAGACATTAATAGTTTCCTCTCGTTCTGCCTGTTATGCTTTCGACGATTGATTTATTACCTCAGAGAAGACAGCAACCTCAGAATCGCTGCGTACAGTTATTAGCCCCTTAAACTGAAGCCCCCTTTTCCGTGTCTACTTGCTTTCTTTCCGATTTCATGACTACAAAGCTATTCCATAAGTTGAGAGCCCTGCTGCAAGATTAAGACCTTGCGCACGTATACGGCTGATGTGCGGAGGAGCCGAACGCAGTATGGGCTCCGTTTTATTGCTCGCATGGGAAACCTTGATTATAAGAGAGATCATAATTAGCATCGCAAGAAGGTCGGTGTTAATGAGCTTCAACGCGTTTCGCGACTATCAAGAGTGAGACATCCAAAAGTGCCGCTGGTAGTTTCACACCTTCCTGTGTGTAAAGCCATTTATTTGGACACGGGTCCGCCACCTGTTCGCGTTGCCTGGACGCCATCTATCACGACGCGCAACAGGAAATTATAATTATGCAACGTAGCTTCTCTGCGTTTACTGGTACTGGGAATGATGACGAACAATGTGGCGACAACTGCAGCACTGGGACCAGACAATAGGCAATTATGGAACCTAGGTCGTTGATTAAATCGCACGCACGAGTCACGCTGCCACTTTAAATGCTAATGACGAGAAAATTTCCTCAAAGTGTGATGACCGCCTCCTCACGCTGTTACGCGCTCTGATATCAGACGAGGGACACCAGTTGCTCGAACCTTTTTCGTATTCCTGCTCGCAATATTTATTAAATGTTGTGCAGCCATATGGGTTGCACGCGGTGCCAAGCAAATCTTTGTGCCGGTTTGTGCACACGCTGAACGCGCTCAAAAGGCACGTAACTGGCAGGATGAAGAAAGTTGTTTAAAGACACAGTCCGCAGCATCGTCACAGTGTCACGTGCGGGAACAAAGATTGCACTGGTCAGTAGCGTGCTGGCTTGCTGAGCGCACGATCGCGGGTTCAGCCCACGTCACTGAAATTTTCCGCAGCCCTGTATTATACCTCGCGGCACGTGCAGCATGTAACCACACAAGTGTAGGCGGACTCGCCTTATGTGCATATCTACTCCCAATTATCATTATAATATGACTTCTCTTAATGACAGCACTGGCTCATTTCTGTTAATTGGTGTCCCCCATTAAGTCACAGTACTCAAGTGTCCACATTTTTAGATAGATGGGTAGAAATCCAGCGAACCGGTAGAATGTAGGAAGGGAGTTGCCTCAGGACAGAAGCCGCCGATATTTCGAACAGAGACTGTTCTTCTTCTGGGCCCAGAAGAAGAACAGTCTCTGTTCGAAATATCGGCGGCTTCTGTCCTGAGGCAACTCCCTTCCCACATTTTTAGATGTTCGGTATATTTGTGCATTCCTGTTTGTAGAGCACGTATCATATACTTGGGCGGTTAAGCGTTTCAACATTTCGTCGTACTCGAACATCAATATGTGTCCTCGATAAGAACGAAATTCAAGTTCGTACATGCTGGTTCACATTAGCGCAATGGTCGAGGCACATGACTGCAGTGTGCAGTATTTGGTCGTGCCTCCCTGTAGGCGTATTGTCATAAAATTATATGCGCCGGGTACAACATTTGCAATCCGAGACAGGACAGCGCGTCAGCGTCATTGAGTGCTAGACCTCACGTCGAGTTTCATGACTGTGTACAGAATCCAGGCGGGTGAAGGTCTTTTGAAGTATCACACGACAAATCGATATGTATATTTCGAAAGTTGTTTTGGGGCTGTGAACTTGCCATCGTAATTCTTGAAATACTAAATTTAAAAAGTTGGCTAACTGGCTACCTCATTTTAAAATATACATATTCCACTGCACGACCATACGCAACCGGCCTCGGTGGCTCAGTCGGTAGCGTGTTCGCCTTCTGATCGCGGGTTCGAACCCGGCCGAGGACGCCAACAACTTGGTGGCAGGGTACAAGTTGCTTAGACACACCGTCTTCCGCGAGGGACGTTAAATACGGGGTGCCGTCTAGTGAGCTTTCATCGCACGTTAATGAACCCTCAGGTGGGCAAAAGCAATCCACAGACCGACCGCTGTGGCGTCGCTCATGATCTCAGTTGTCTCGCGAAGTCAACCCCCAGTTACGTATTATTATTAAAAACGACCATAAGCATGAAGTGTTGAGTGGCTCCAGGAGCGTACACAACTATGCCATGAACGTCTAAAGCATACACCGATGAGCTACGAACAAAACGAGGCAATTTTACGTCTTTACTACGCATGTATTTCACAAAGTATACATATTGTTGGCTTCATAATTTCCGCAGACCCAAAGCGTTGTCCGACAGAAGCTCCACGGCGCACGACCTGGGACTCCATAGAGCTTATATTCAAGACGAGGCATAGCGCATCTGTTTCGCACCTAAGCGGTACATTGTGAATATGAGGGGCGTTTCATGAGCCTCATCAGTCGTCCCACTTGTACGCTTGTCGTCCCCTAACATCCGACCAACACAACAAAGTCGCCAACAAAGCAGGCTACTTCTGTCAAACCGCCAACAATGCACGCGAGGAGGTGTGAACGTCCACAATGTCAACCGGCGCTGAATGCGCTCGGCGCCTTCAAAACGGCCTGTGTTCATTAAGCTCCTATTGTGGGATTCTTTGCTGGATGGAATGTGCCACAGGGGCGTAACAGTTGACGATTGCACTCACGCCCAGCTGAACAGTAGAAACGTTTGCAAATGAGAATAGGCTGTCATTGTGATGGTCCTGCTGATTCGAGAATGGGGAGAAGGATTTGTCTCGTAACCTGCGTGTAATATGATAGTCGAATGGTGGTTCCCTTCCTAGCTGGGGCGTAGAAAAACGTGGCTGATTTACACCAGGGTGCGAATGTCTGTAACAGGGGACCGTAGTATATCGTGTGGAAAATGAAGGAAGTGGGTTCGTTACACGCTGTCGATATTGTGCTGTCGAGATTTGAGACCCGAACAGGCGGCTTTTGGAGACCGTGTATGACTTGACGAACGTCATCGCCTCACTCTCTCGAGCATTTTGACAGGCAGCCCAAGAAAATCAAAACAAGAAGCACGGTGACGGAAGCTTAGGGGATGTGTTTCACAAATTGCGTCGCAAAAATAGGTTAGCCGCACGTCTTCGCTGCTTCGCGCACAGTATTCCAACAGCGAAGACTCACGACAAAATCCTAATGTCATTTTGAATTTGCTGAGTGCAATACTGCAAATACTAATTAGACTTACAGACGACGAAAAATGTGTGAGAATAACGTGGAAGGTCCTTTAATAGAGCTACTTAAATACATACATCTAGCCGCTTTACGAACCCCGTCCTCAGTTGCATTAATAAGCGGGTGCGTGACTGCCTGTCCCAGCAAATTACGGTGAGAATGAGCACGGCTAGTGACACAGTGATGTGCAAGATGAACACCGGACGACCACATTTCGAGAGCGGGTCGACTCGCCAGCACTTTTAGAACCTGCTGTTTATTTAATCAGCGCTTCTTTCAGTCAGCCTCCTGTCACTGCCGCGAGACGAAGAGCTGGACTTCATCAGCTTGGATTGTATCCTCAGTCCACACTGCATTAGACGCGCTTTCCACGGAGTTGTAACTTCACGCATGCATCATGTCCAGAAAGAGGTTCTCTGTGGATTACAAACATCTTTCGTCCTCGTTGGTTTCTGTATGGATTTACTTTCTCAAAATAGGGCTTAATGTAGTACTTTTTCTTTGGCTACTCGTAGTAATGTTACGCGTGGTGTAGCATTTAAAAGTATATGTAGAAGGTTACATCATTTCCCATGTTCAGCGTAAATGCAAGTTCAATGACAGAGCAAAGTGTGCAGGGAATGCAATATCATTTTGTCCTACTGTTTCGCCATTGTTGTTTGATGTTAACCTGCAACAATACTCTTGGAATGTTTTTAATTTAGTTACCGTCGCTATTTAGGAAGGCATAGTTCGTTCTAAAAAAGTGGTTGGCGTTTCTTCCATCGTAGGGTATAGGATACCACTTCATGTTAGAAATTATTTCCATTGACTACTTTGCTAACGAAACGAGAGCATCTTTTTCGAACGAGGGCAGTAAAGTCAAGTGAGCTGTATTACATATTCCTCTATATTGAAAATCAGAAATTGCGAGAATTTTACGCATTTATAATAATACGCGTATAACCTCGACCTAGCAAAATCATTGTATCCACGTGCCATGATGTCATAAAATAAGGCTACCTAACACGTAACTGCCATTTGTGCTCGTATTTGTTGGCTGTGCTGCGAGTCAGTCAACGCCATTCAACTGATAGCGCCTCAAGCGCCTACTGCGACATCATGTCGACGTCCCTCTTCCAGACGTGACATCTTGATGTCATACAGGCGGTGTCCGTCTAGGTATACACGGCACAGACAGCAGCCCACAAATCATACAAAAGAATGAGTAACAAAACCAAGGAAAATCGTGACATCAGCCGACACTATAGCCGTTTTCAACCAAAGAACGCCCCCTTCTATATTGTTTAATCGTATATTGCAAGATGGAAATAGTGCTGTCAATAAACAAATATCAGATTAACAGTTGCTATTTCTTGGATAACTTGCTATACTATTGAACAAGACCGTTTAGGTGACTTATGTCGGGGAGCCAGGTGCACTTGTGCTGATCGATGTGGAGTGTAGGTGCCGGGCATATACACGCTTTACAATTTCACGCCAGGAACACATTCTTTTACTTTTTGTACCCTTGCAGGTAATCTTTTCTATGCTGCCGCCGTTCAACAATGAGTAGAGGAATGCCATATGGAGGTTAGCTTGTCGCAGTTGGTACCTGGCATGGGCGTGGGCGCTATTCTCTGATCTGCTGCGTTTTTCCTTTTCTTATTGCTGACAAAGTGCTTTATGGTTTTAGATCACTTTTAGACAACTATGCACAGCGACTTGTCAAGTTGTCAAGCAGCTTGTCCTGTCAAGCTTATAGCTATGCATTTACGGCCTCTTGCGTAACAGCATCTCGCTTTGCAATAAATAGGATCTTGTAGAAAGTTTGTGTTACAGGTGCAAATTATCAAGTAATGTTATATGCCTTCGCGAAGACGACACATCTGAATACACTACATGCATCGCGTTTCGATATCAGGTTCAGCATGGGACGCTTACGGAGGCAATCAAAGAATGTATCCGTGTTCCCTGCATGCCAGCGGCGGAAAATAGGATGTTTGCAGGAACAGCGATACTCCGTAACGGGCGCGGTTAAGAACGATGAAAAACGAAGCAACAGTGACGGGAGAGAGGGAGGATTAGGTTCCGAAAGTAGGCACCGCCTAGCACCCTTGGTGGACCACCCGGGAGCTCACGTGAACACGAAAAAAGCATTCCACCCCCGCGACTAAAAAACTTACTACGGCACAGGAAGCGGCGGAGACGGAACCTCACCGCTCAGATAATATAGAGATACGTGTATGTCGGGATGCCCCGTTATTTGATGCATGTTTTGCTGACCAGCTTAACGAACGCTGTTGCGTTTGCCTATCGCGCTTTGCACGCCATCGTGTACGCTCTATATCTCTTAACTTCTAGAATAGCGTATAAAACGTCATAAATTATTTTTATGTTCTTTTTCCGTTACACAATGTATGTTTTGTTGTGGTTGAAATAGGCTGTCGTCATTTCTTGCGGCCCATGAATAGAGACATCAGCATAGCAACAAATAACATTTTTTTGTTAAAGAGGAGTGCACGCTGTAAACCAAAGACAGAAAAAAACATAAAGAACAGGAAGACTTAAAATATGGGATCGAGAACTTTCTCTTAAAGGACTTACTTACCTTTTTACCTTTCATATTGACGTTACAAAGCTGAAAGCTTGTGTTGCAAGTGATATCATGGTACATCTTTATTATTATCTACACATTGCAAAACAAAAAAAGCCACTGTGCTTGAGCTTCTTTCTTTGTGCTCGTTCCTGAATTTCAGGCTTGCGCATTGAACGTCCAAACGTGGAAGAGGACATGTTGCAGCCGCCTTCAGTATACAGGACACCATGGTACACGAATGAACAGCCCATTTTCAAATTATTTTTGAATTTAATCTGTCGTTTAATTCAGCCGTGTAACTTGGGCTTTTTTGTACTTCGAACAGAGAAGCAGTGGGACACGGTCCCGGCACGCATCTATTTTAATCGGCAACGGGCTTGTATTTAAAAAACATGGTAATCCCACATTATTATTTGCAAAAGCTTGCGCCTACAGCATGTGATAGGCGACACGCCTGAGGCGACGCTGCGAAGAGCCCTAGCAAAAATTCCCGGTATACCCGGTATACCCTGTGCCACTTCCAATGAGCTACAGCAGAGACCAGAGAGTCCTTTACATGTACTGGGGACGCAAGAAAAAGCACAGCGCACAGAAAGCGCACTACGCGTCTATGCACGAGGCATCACAAGCAACCATCTTGCACGTATAAGGTGACACATTGAAAGTTTCAATTCTTCAAAGCGATCGCTCCTTGCCACCAAGCTCTACTGAAAAACACAGGCGTCAACGGCCCTGCATCCCTCGTGGACACTAACGCATTTGTATGACAGCGCATGGTGTGTATACCATCGAAAGGCAGTTCCCATCTTGCCGTACAGCAACAGTACTTCCTATCTGTGATGGAGAGCCACCATAATAGGACATAAATTTTAACGGCTGGGTCGATGAGAGCGTCTGGGTCTGCGTCTACATTTGTTGTACAACAGCACATCAGAGAAGGAATGACACGGCTGTCCCACAGAACATCAACGACGACAGCGGAATTGGTAACCCCTACAGCTGGCAATGCTGTACGGCCACACACCAGTTACCACAGCCCACAGGCCTGCGCAATGGGTCACATACTGCTATTCAAAGGCCAGTCGCCAAGCCATAAGATCGTTCTCGGGAAGTGGCTGTATGGCGCCAATGAGTACGGAAATCCTCATAGAATATAAGAAATCTAGATATGTAGGCCGTGGCACATTAATTCAGTGGATTCCTGGACATAAAGGCATAAAGTGTAACGAAGCTTCGGATGAAGCGTATCTATCGTGAACGAAATGGCTAGGTGACATAGTTCCAAGCCAAACATGAATAGCCTGTTAAAATCGCTGACAGAGAACGTACGCTGAAGGCTATGATTGCAAAGAGACAGTCGCTCATCCTTGCTACATCAAAGCGACCTGGAGCTTAAATTCGATGTTGCGTCCAGCTTACCTCAACCTATATGCAGACACTTCCACACCGGATTTCCTTGAACGTCCCGTATGGTGAACGGTTTCTCCAAAGCTGGGAGGGCTGGCTCTGCAAGCTGTTCAGTGTGTGGTGGAGAACACGGAGCACATCCTCATGGCATTGCACAAGATACGCCTCCAAAAGGGCTAGACTGAAATCTGCTCTCGACCTGTTGGACAATGCAAACATCGACATATAGTAAAGGCGCTCGGTGTTTGGGAACCAAAGAAGAGGGACGCGGTGTTCTTGGCATACGTAAACATCACCTTGAGTTGTGCTATGGAGACAAACTATTAGGCTCATGTGCAATTCCTGTTTAGTTCCTTTTTTTTTTCGTATTGTTTGTTTGTCGTTTGTTGCGTTAGCGCGTTGCGTAGGATGAGATAGGTTGTATAGGATGCAGTTACATGCAGTTCGGGGAGGCGTATTTATAGTGCGGGAGAGGGTATGGTTGTTGGGGCAGCCACGTGGAGCAGTCATGTAGTATTTTTTTTTCTTCTTTTCTGTGTTAGTGAATGTGAGGGAGTAGCATTACGGGAGTAGCACAATTAGTCGGGTGACGATTTCAATACCTCTTTTTTAACACTCAAATAGCATCGAATAGCCATGCAAACGCTCCCCTGGAGAAACGTCTAGTAGCTCAGGAGTGTCATCTGCCAGGGAAACAGCGACCTTTGATAAGCATCACACCGTCAAACAGGAACACCTACAGAGTAACATGTCTGCCGGTAGTTTGAATACCGCTCCTGAGCCGTTTATCTCCAATCTCGCATTCCCAGGTGCGGAACGCACATGCCATATAGGAACTTCTGGTATCTTTTCTGTAACAGTTTTTGCGTGCTTGTCAAACGGTGCACTGGAACCGTTAAAGAGAGAGAGAGAGAAAAAAGAAAAGAGAATGAGAAAAATAAGAAGAAAGTCGATATCTTTGTAAACTTCCCCCTAACATGTTTTAAGTTGTTCAACCCTTAATAAACGCCCTCTTTATTAGTAGGTTAGTAGCCCGCATCTAATTTATTTTGTTTTCTTGTGTATCTAGCTGTCGCGAAGGCCAACAACATCGCACCAGCTATCACCACCGGTATACTATGTGCTCTCGAATCTAATGCGTACCTATACGCAATCAGTAAGTCTGTCACTGGATAGTGGTTCTTAGAGTTAATTTGAGAAAGGAACACTAAAACTCTCGAACAAGAGAAATATTTGGGTGCATGCTCCTTATATGCGGCGAGACATATAAGCATTTGGATTCAAGACATGTATGACAGCTTCTTCGTTTCCTAGAATTATCAAACTGCAGATCCAGCCCATATGGTCTCAGTGAGAGTTAACCGGTGCATTTCTAGAAAACAACAAGACGCCATCCGTGGGTACGTGTCGCCTTCTGAGTGAAAAATTGTGTTACAAATACGGTCGCCCAGGTCGCTGCATTCAAGATGGAGTTGCCATCCTACAGAGCAGAGCACTTTCGAGGGAAAAGCAATATTAACAATATTACATCATTATGTACAGTTGTACTAATGCTGCACTGCTGTACATCTGTTTCCCGGACCCGCGTTCCGTATCCGACTCGTCCGCTTCGTAACGTGACATACCACTTTCTCTATATTTCATGGTAAAGAACACTTCATTACAGCATATCAATGTACTCATGTCTTCGACACGTTAAGGCATTATCTATTCATTACTGTACGGTGAGGTGTACAGGCAAATGACTTTCCTTGTCCTGAGCTGCCCATTATTGCTGTTGCAATTGGTGTTGTTTGCGTTCGAATATCAGTGGCTGCAAAGTTTCGGCTTGCTCCTCGAGGAAGGGGCGCTTCCACCAAGAGGTTGGGGTTCGAAACACAAGCTTTATTGTGATGTATTACTACCTGGAGGATGGGACAAGTCGCAATGCTTGCGTTACAAAATAATACTGCCATCGCCCTAAAAACGAAGAGCAGGTGCTCATTTCGTTTACTTTTATTGTGATATTATTATGCTTTTTGCATAGCCATCTGTAGGATGGGACAAGCGCAATAGTTGCCCAAGTAACATTTAAAAAATACTACTGCCGATCGCCCTAAAATAGAAGAGCTTTATTGTGATGACGATGAGGATGGCGACGATAAAATCCCTCTCACAGCATTTCATTATTTTTTTCAGGCGAATGTTTCCCACCGTGCGAGTTTCATTTACGGGTGTGCAACCCGACGCCAGGTACATTGTCTTACTGGACATCGTTCCCGTGGACAACAAGCGGTATCGGTACGCGTACCACCGGTCCTCATGGCTGGTGGCTGGCAAGGCAGATCCACCTTCCCCTGCCCGCCTCTATCCTCATCCGGACTGTCCTTTCACTGGGGACCAGCTGAGGAAACAGGTCGTCTCCTTCGAGAAGGTCAAACTGACCAACAACGAGATGGACAAACAAGGACACGTAAGTGCTCTTTAACAGAATAGCCAATACTTCGTCGGGATCTTCATTTGTTAACGTGCACAACGTGTGCAACGTGAACAGATTTTAGGTAATGCACCAAATGTCCCACTACCGCACACGATCTGACACGGATCTGGATGTATCGCGAACGCCGGCACTACAGTAAAGTAAAACGAGCACTTATTCACTAAATGGCTGTCTCACACAGAGGAGTGAACATACCACGTCTTTGACTTAAGCTACTCACGTGCAAAAACTACGAAGCGTGTTTCGTATTTACGTGCACAGATCAAACTCAAGGCATCTAACGTCGTTAAGAGGAATTCATCGAGAACGCGGCGTGATTTACGGTCTCAGGTGTGATTTACTGATTGCGAGTGGTACATTTTGTCTTTGCGATAATACGATCATAAATACAGAGGACAGTTACTCTTTACAATGGTCTTCACAGGAAGTAAGGTGCTGTTCGAAAGACATATCGACGCTGACACAGAAGTGCCTGTTTTATGATTCCCAGAATGTGTTAAGCTGCAACCGTGCACGATACTTCTCTATAGACCTGCCATCAGGGTCACTAAGCAAGCACACTAACTCCAGATGTGACAGTGCTGTTGCCTCAATTATCAGCAGGGTATAAGTGTGAAATTTTTGTAGCGTCTGAATTCGGCAGAGGAAAGAGGGAAGCTATTAGGAAAAGGAATGCTTTTACAGAGACAGTCGATATTTTTCAGTCACTTAAATGTTACGATTACACAGTGCTATTCTGTGAAGAATGAAAAATGCGAAGCAAAATACAGTTTTCACATTCGTGTTCTCTAACTGGCAATGTTGTATATCACCCCATGTCATAGTCACGATTTATCTGTTGTTGTTGACGATGCTGTTTTAACAGCCCCTGGCAAAGTACAAGTGTTCGGTGAAGCGCAACTATATAGTGCTGATGTTCTTCGCTGCCTGCTGGGAACTGAATCCTATAGAAAGCATTTAGTCCACGCATCAACATTGCAATTGCACTGGGGATTAGATCGGGTAATGCGCCAGAAAATGGAATCAGCCAGCGTGGAAGGTTCTTATATGTCGGCCATTTTCAGCTAATACCTCCGGAACGCGTCTGCGCGAAAGCTTAGTTCCTGATTGCGCTGGCATTTCAAATATGTTGACCAAAGAAAGGACGCAGCTGTAATGCGATTGTCACGCGAGCTTTTCCGTCGGAGGACGCGTTGTGGGGTGTAATTCCCAGTTTGCATATTTATAAGCGCCTGCCACGAAACCTATTATCCGAGGGTCATTGCAACGCTAGCTGCCTGACTCTCTGACATGCCAGAACGAGCAGAAGACGACCGAGATGACTTGGAGACGTGACGGAGCATGCGCATTCTCAAGAGTCCTCCTTCCTGTGACATATCCGAAGATGATACAAGCGACGCAGCGGCGAACAACAAACTGTCAAGAGGAGCGACTTTGACGAAAATGGATGCTCGTCGGAGTCGAATTCCTGCCGATTCATGGGACACGCGCGGCACGTCGCCTGTCCGCCACGCAACTGCGAGAACAATGCCCAAACGCTGCCCTACAAACACTGAAGGCGACTTTGGTGGCACGCACCTCAGCTCGGGCTGCCACGTTCCAACACCGAAGCACTCGCTTAAAAAAAAGAAGGAAAGAAACAAGCCAGTAACGACTGTTGTCCTTTATGGATGAGCCTGTTGTGGTCTTCGTAATTGCCCGAACGCCCAGTACACATACGATCAACATGGATTTATTGTTTTTACCTCCGGTGTGCAAATGGAAGACTTAAAGAAACATTATTTTACAAGTTTTTAGGGAAACCTCTTTCGAGGACCAAAACTGCTGTAATACTACTCCACCACCGCTAGGCCGCGTTCCAAGACACGGTCCAAGGCAGACTGCGTTAACGAAGGTGCTCTCGCCCTAAAAAGGAGAGTCAGGATCACTTTTGACCCCCTCCACCGCGTATGCGAATTTGAAGGAAAAGTAGCTCGCAAACATGATAAGGTAACGGGATGACCTTCATGAGGCAATAAATTTCATCCACCGTGTGTATGTGTATCGTACGTGATCGATTACTTGAAGGGTGACGTAACACAACTGTCCAAGAACGGCAGTGGACGAAAAGTACAGAGACGAGACACGAAGAATCAAGTGCACACACAGAGCGCGTCTCTGCGCTGTTTTTACGTAGTTATGTACCAACTTGCAAAAATCTCCGCCTTAACGAAAAGTAAGCCAGTGCCGCGGTGGCGGGAATCGAACCCTCACCTCTGTCATGCTGCCATTACACCACGCCGACTTCGTGCTTTCATCAACACACCCCTCGTCAGAAAGACACACATTCACTTTGGTACACACATTCACATCCTCTCTTACATTTTATTCTCTGCGCTCTCATATTCACACACAGACTTACAAACCGTGGCATGCGACAATTTCTCAAAGGGCTCGGTCACCAAATGTTCTCTGCCAAGGCACAACCGTTAAAAAAAAAAAAAGAAGAAGACCCGGCATGATTAGCTTCTGAATCTCACAGATACCTGGCACGTTATGTGCGTAACTAAAACTGAGCTCCTGTTACCAATTTTTAATGTACAACGCCAGCAGCACGACCAAGCTGCTGTATAGAGCGCGCATTGTGGTGCTTAATTAGCAGTTTGCGTACTTATGAACACCTGGTACAAATATACTGCACAGCACTTGCAAATACGTACCAAGTTTCGTGGCTTGTCACTTCATAGCCCCCATGCTGTTCAATGTGCTCTCCTCATTGCACCTGTCGGCAGAATGCGAGATAGAAAGATAAGAGATGTTCTCGCAGTCGTTGTTACACATGTAGAAAAAAAGTAAAAGAAATGTGTCGAAATATGATATCAATGGGTTTTCGACTCTAACAATACTCTTACTGTGTTCCCATTTTCCCACCAGATTGTACTCAACTCCATGCACAAGTATCAGCCTCGCATACATCTGGTGAAAAGGAGGCATAGCGCTCCCAACGCACCTGTGACCGATTTGGAATCGGAACAGTTTCGAACTTACGTTTTCCCGGAGACAGTCTTCACGGCGGTCACTGCCTACCAGAATCAACTAGTAGGTACAACTTGACATGATGAATTCTGCCTAGACGCACGTAGGTGATGACATACGTTAAGCAGAAGTGCTCTAGATATTGTTGAGTATTGTAATGGTTCTTTCATGGCGGAGTTCTTCTTGTGTGGTGAACATTTATAAAGCCTCGAAAAATATGCATGCATGCAATGCATGTTTGATGTGTTGTGTTGAAAAGAAAAGAAGAAGAAAACACAAATTACACTATCTGTCTCATTATTATTTCTATTATCCTTGACAGATCACAAAACTAAAGATAGACAGCAACCCTTTTGCGAAAGGGTTCCGGGATTCGTCAAGGCTAACTGAACTCGAAAGGTGAGATTGACGATGCCGTTCTTGACTTCGCATAATTATTCGTGAAGCCTGTATCAGTTATTTTCCCGGTTAATGTACTCTTTATCTCACGCACGGCGTTTCATTTTCCCTTCAAGTCAGTCACTTAGGTAGCCCTCGAACACGGTATGTCGGTATCTTCCAAGGCGACTGTTGACTTTAACGACTCGAGATGCGGAGATATCGTACAGATTTTTTTAAACGTAGCCGGCGCGGCTTAACGTTGAAGTGTAGTTGCCGAAGACATACATGAGGACCTATAAAACGCAAACTATTTTGAGGAAAGGTTGAAGCTATGGTGCCTCTAGTGGGGCTGTAAAATAAATCACAGAATAACACGGTCGAAGGCAATCGTGTGAAACACGGCGTTGACGCCAGTTTAGAGAATGCTGGCTGGTCTATCAAAGTGAAATAAATTATAGCGAACATCTGTTCTAAAAGGGAGTAATTATTTGTGTTGTGCCGTCCTCCTAGATTCTTTTCGTCGTGCTCAGTTGCAAGCTGTTTAAGTACTGTCCTGGGGCCCCTGACAAAACGGAAAACGGAGGAGAGATCGGTTCCATGATAAGACAGACCTGTCGAGGCGACATGCTAGGCTCTTTCAGGGTTATGTACAACATAAAGACACATGCCCCCTGGTGCTGCGACGCTTGTTTGCAGGAGTCTGTGCGGGGCACTGCTATGTGTGTGTTATCAATGTTGCATGTTGAATACATGCCTTCTCTTCGTATTTTCAGGGAAACTATGGAGTCGCTGATCACGGACCATCCCTTCGCGCGGTCACCTTTGCGGACGTTTCTCGAAAATGGTGGCGATCCAGAGACGGCAGCATACCTCCACGAGAAGGGTCTGTTAAGCGGACTAGGGCCTTCAGCAGCCGTCGCTGCGAGGGCATCCTTGCTGTGGAAGCCGCCTGGACTGGAGCTGTATGGCCAACCAGGTTCCCTGTATTCGCTGGCGGGCGTTCGTGCTGCTCCAGCGGCTGGCACGATCCCACCGCACTTGTGGTCACAATGGGCGGCGGCAGCAGCAGCCGGAGGTGCCCTTCCACCACACCTGGCTGCTCTTCTGAACAGCACAGCGCCGAGTGCCAGTCTCTTCCACCCTGTGCTACGACCGGCCACAGCAACGCATGGTGACGCACTGCATCCGCTTGGCTTGTATCGCTATGCCCCTTACTTCTACCCTAAGAAGGACAGTCCATCGGCAACAGCATCCCCATCTTCAACACCCGAAGCGTCAGATGCCGCGCCCAATCCTCCGCCCACTTCATCAGGAGGGTTTCGCTCCTAACACATGCTATTTATGGACTCCAGCGAGTTAGGGATGTTAAGGGTGGCTGTCGTCTTGCTTATTTATGGACATTGTCTTTCAGCCACGAGTGATGAGCGAATAGCCCTCTAAGACAGGCCACATATCTAACGCAAGAAGGAATCTCACTGCTTACACCCAGTGCAGTGGCATGCCAGAATGCAGTTCATCATGTCCTTAGCAGAGGTTACTCAATCTTCGCGGTATACCAGAGTACCAGACGCACTACTTGAAAATCTGTTCAGAGTCGTTTAGCTTTCTATCATCCACTATGGAACTTCTAGAGAGGCCATTGAGTTCTGTTGGATGACCATGTGAAAACTTATTTATTTCCCTGTATGAAACACCTAGGTCCTCACGATAAATTCCACTCCATGTTCGACATGACGCTAGTTGCTTGTGAGTGTGCAACTGTACATATTACTTTCGTATCGTACGAAAACTGTGAAAAGGCATGCTATTTCTGTAATTTATTTGCATTTATTGAAATATGCATTAATTTACTGTATGCCATATGTACATGGATTGATGGAGTTGTAAAATGTTTGTATAAATAATTTTAAAGCGTAAACAATAAATGTGTCTTTCTTCGCAAGGAAATGGAAGCATCCGACATATTCCATGGATATGCATAGAGGTTATACCACATGCAGAATTATCGACGGTAAACGCGGTATCTGTTCCTCATTTCGCGTCTCCAAGCCATGCAAAACAACATCGCAAGTATAGGTACGAGTCACAATTCAAACACCCATTGTCGTCATATGTAGCTCCTTCCATCTGCTCATGTGTAGCCCTCAGCGGATGAGCTCTCGGGCGCTTTTTCCCATCATTTGTTACAACCGCAATTGAGTTTCCGTAATATTTTAGCGGAACGTATTTTATGAAGGCATGAAAAGACATTTGAAAATCCTTCCTTACCGGTATTTCGCTAGGATTTTGTTTTGCCGACAGTTTCCACGGAAATGGCAAGCGCAAATTCTTACTGTGACCTGAACCAACCTGAACCAACCTGTGACCTTACCAAACCTGAACACCTATGTTTCGTTAACAGATATCAGTAAGGTGGTAAGCTATAGCTTACCACCTTACTGATATCTGTTAACGAAACATAGGTGTTCAGGTTACGTCAACACCCGAAACTTCTTGGGAAACGAAAATTATACTACATGCATAGTTGAAAAAGAAGTGATAGTAGTGGTGAAAGAATGGTTAAAAAGCAAGCGAGCTGGTGACGAAGGTCGATAACGAAAAACCCGAGACTATATATATAGCGACGACCTTGTTTCGTGCGCGTTTTTTCTTACCGTCCCTATCTCGGGTTTTTCGTGATGTAAGTGTGGTACTTGTCTTGGTGTGGTGGGAATAAGCTTGATACCACGGAAACGAACGTGCGACCAAATATGTCATGCCAGAAATGCCACAGGGGTGAGAACCAATACATGAAGACCCGAGAAAATATTTTGTACGTGATCCATGATGGGACAAGCCTGAGCGTGGGCTACACGAAATACACAACGAAGCTTTTGAGCTTCCTCTTCTCTTCGTCCTCTTCTTTTGTTTTGCAATGCACAGCCACCCAGGACTCTTCAATTGCTCTGTGAACTGCTTTACCCATTTCACTTCGTTCTCATTCGTTCTCTTCCGGGTTTTTTTTTCTATAATCAAACTCAAACTTCGTTCTCACATCACTCCTCTAATTTCTCATACGCGATGGGGTTTGGCACTGCACCCCATGTCAACGTCATCATGTATTTGTTGTTGCTGAGCCCTTTTGAAAGTTGAAGCAGTGATCCTTCTTCGGTAGGTGGCCTATGATGCGCTTTAAACCCCAAATAACTTTCTGAAAACGCCGATGTAAAATCGGCCTCTGGTTGGAAAGCGTTGTATTTGATGGCGGATTCCATTGGGAGAGCAGAATTTGCCCCACGCTTGGTGGGGTTTGAGTGCATGCTCCCGGCGGGGTCACATGGGTTTGCTTCGTCAATGGAATCTCAGGCAGAGGTGAGGAAATTACTTTTATTTTGTAATGCACAACCGTTACTCATTACGTTTTCAAAAGGTAACGCGTTACGTTACTCATTACTTTTTTGGTGGTAAGTAATGAGTTACTAATGACATTACTTCTCATAAGTACCACATAATAAGCACCACACGTTCAGCTGAAGCAGATGACGAAATAGCGGTGTTATGTTATACAGACATCTTCCTGATTGTGGGGTAGCTACCTAGGGATTCCATGCTTCGTATTTCCAACGTTCGAACTCGTCAGAATAGATGAGACGCCGCCTCTTCACTTTGAAAAAGGCATCATCGGAGGCCTGCTCATCGGACACGTGATCCATGTGGGACTACGGCGGCGCAGGTCTCTCGTATTCTTGTTGGTGACCTTTTATCTTTTATACAGTGAAAGTCCAAAACAGCCGGTCACCTGGTACTTTGTCACTTGTTCCAGGCGTAGAGGCTATTTTATGCTACCTTCGCATACCTCAGACCCAAATGTGCCAGAGAGAGAGAGAAAAATTAAAGTGGTGGAAAAACTATACGTGACACCTCAACAGCTTGTAACCTACAGATGAATAATCCTTCCTTGGTGTTCTCCGGGGTGCGAGTGTGACTATCTTGTTATTGTTAAAGACGAATAGAAAAATCCAGTTTCTTTTTTTTTTTTTTTTACAGCTTCTACATGGCACAATTCTTTGGAGTTTATACAGTGAAGGAATGGCTCTGAATCCTGAGTAATGCGTAATGCCACTACGCGTTACTTGGTAAAAATGCAATGACGTTACGTTACTCATTACTTGTATCCAAAATGTAATGCGTTACCATAACTCATTACTCAAATGTAACGCGTTAACAGTAACGTTATACGCTACCTCTTGGAATGCTAACAATCGTTCAGTGTGCGAGGCGCGCGCTGTGCAATAGCGCGTGATCCCAATGCTTTCCCGGGTTTACTTGGGCCTCCGTGGGTAAAAGAACTATTGCTCTTTCGAGCAAACGTTTTGCCCCTGCTCCGCCAATGAAACATTTAACGTCTGACCCGGTTCTGCCAATGGAACAGTTTTTGTCCCTTCCCGGGGCAAAACTTTGACCCAGCTCTGCCAATGGAATGTGCCATCAGACACCCTCTTTCTCCGGCGCTACCATCTCACTGACCCCACCTTTGTCGTCATGAGGCTCTGTCATAATTTTCGTAGCGAGGTTGCTGCTGCGATTACAGCATCGAAAGCAATCGCGTTTCTTTCTTCCGTATTTTCCTCGCCTAAAGAAACGAGGCTGTCCCAACTCCCAGTATGCTTTGTTTTCTCATCATCTGTTTGTGCTTTCTGTGTGTAAGCGTACTGAGGAAGCCAGTTCAGCTTCGTCGAAACTTACATCCCCATTTTTTTCTTTATCACGTCACCATCACCATCACCCAGCATACTTACAACTGCAGTGATACGTATTTCAGATATCGCGCGTGCTCTGTAGAGTTCGGCGTGTTGCGACAGAAGATGACGACGAAAATCTTCAATGAAAATATCATATTAAAGGGGCGCTGAAGTGCAACGATTTGTATGCTTTCCATCTTTCTCTCCTTCTCAAGAAGCGTGACAATGTGGAGAGACCTCGGATTGGCCACCTCAAACGAATCCTGTCCCTTTTGTGTTGGCGTTAAGGTAACATCATCTCTCATTGCGCGAGGAAAATTCTTTGTCGAGATTCAAGAAAAATGTTACACCTTTGGCCATTCGCCAGTGTGGGCCCATCACTGGTATCTAGTTATGTCTGCAATGCACGAATCACGATGTGTTGAGCAGCAAGCGACGACGAAAACGTCCTACCGCCAAAACTGTTTTCCAGTTGGCTAATCTGTACGTCTTGAGGTGAGCACGTCTTTTGCTATACTGAACGAGAAAAAAAGAAAGAAAGAAAGGAAAAGAACAGGAGGAGATATTTGTTGGATTGGGCGACATATCATAGAAGGCCTGCTGTCAGGGCACAAGAAGCTCTCAAGCAGCGCCGTACACGTAGAGATTCTTGTCACGTAATGGTTTTGCGCGTTACACTGAAGTCTTTCAACTGATAACACAACCACTCGGCGAGTTTGTAAGGAATTCTGAATGATGTCGTCATACAAGATTGGCAAGTTTGATATGGTGACGGCATAGGCGACGCAAGCTGCAGAACACAGGGTGTAGCGCTTGACGTGTCGAAAAATGTCACTGCGAGGAACCAGTGCCGTTTGTTAAAAATGTCGGCCCACGGGAGAAGCAAGAGAAATTTTGCGCCAACTAATGGCCATCAAACTGCAAGTGCGTTAAGGCGGAGTAGCCGATACATACACCATACTCGATTCTTAGAACGTGCACTTGACGCAACGGGTATAAAACAACGCAGCTTTCTGTGTTATTATGAACAAGCCCCCCCCCCCCCCTTTCATCTAGCAGTCTACATTTCTTCAGGTGCGTTTTCGGCACCTAAAAAATGTAGACATAATACATGTATCATACACATAGAAACGACGTACGGTGGTGTACTCGAAGGATAGATTGGCATAGAGGCAGACAAGCTGTTGGACGAAATTCATTGAAGGTGAAGCCGTTCGCAGAAGCTCAGGCTTCATCTTCAATGTATACGAATGTTTATAATATATTCTTAATAGAAAGCTCCACTGTCCTACCATTGTGCCTACACCATTGGGGACGTGACTTCCTCAATCCACATCTCTCTGAAAGTGCACTCGACTAACAGAACTCACGACTTCAATTCTAAAAACCACTCAAGGAAGGACAACTGAGTGTCCACTGCACGCATGATGGTCCTGGATGGAACGTCCTGACACTATTGTTGATGTGACAGGAACTTTACCACATCCGAAAGGTATGTAATCAAAGGGGACATTACGGCCCATGGAGTCAGGACCTACTACTCCATTACCCCCAGCAGAGAAAGGTACAGTTAAAAAGTAAACAGAAATGAAGCGATAACAGGGAGTGCGATGAGGATTGCTAGGTGTGAATTTATGCACTCAGTAATAGGAGTACATACACAGGGTCAATACTTTAGTAGAGGGACACACGACACTCCTTAAAAGGTATGTCCATTTAATATGCAGCACGACATCCTCTTGTTGCCAGAGTCGCCTGAATATGTGGAAGGATAAACTACATAGATGTCGGCAGCGTACCGGATGCATGTTACCTTATGACGATGCAACGGCGTTCTGCAGATCCTTCGTCTTTGATGGTGGGCGCACTCAGTGCAGGAACAACAGGCTCTGCCACATCCCAATCGTGTGTAATGGGCTTTGGGCTATATCTCATATTGTTCGATAGCTGCACCATTTCCTTCGGATTCGTTACGACCTTCAGAGAGGCTCATTTGCAGAACTTTTAAGTGATCGATACCTACCAAAATGGTATTCTACATGAAGCTTCTTCAAAAAGGCCTTACTCCAGCAACAGGCAGTGCCCCAACAAGAAAACGGAAACTCTGTCGGTGTCCTGCTTGATGTCACCGCATGGAAAGAAACGCCGATATGAACGTCCACGTTGTGGGCTCCTCAGGTAAACCGCTTACGTGTCCAGTGAGAGTGAGTGAAGGCATCTCCACATCTCCATGTTTTTCTTTTTCCAATTTAATGGTGAATGAAGGCACTATTAGGTCTACTATTAAGTCCATCGGTGAATGAAGGCACTATTAGGGGGTGTAGTTGAGATACGTTTCCGTGTCGTTTGGAGCGCGCTAACTTCAAAAATAACCCTGTCGCGTTATCCGCCAAATCAACACAGGGACGCCAGGGCCTGCAGAGGCTAACTCTCGAAGCTCCCCCCTGCACTACGAAACCATGTGGAAACGATGTGACCTTTGTAGCATATTACACACTGTATTGCTCAATGTCCGGTGACTGGTAGACATAACATGAAGGGAGGGATTTGGTACGGGACGATACTTAACAGGGACGTGACATTCAAATGGTGGCCTATCGGTAGTGGACCTAATGGGTGCCAAGAAACCGGTTCCAATACCATAACGATAACACAACCGGTGTTCAGATTTGCCAGGAAGGGATCCATGACTTTCCGTTGGAGACTCCACGTTCTGGCACAATCGTCCGCAGAGTGCAACACAAATCACGATATGCTGGACCCAGCTATTGTATTGCAATTCGATTGTCCGGTGTCACAGAGGCCGTTCCAATACCAACCTCGTGCGCAATAGCCCTTTAGTTAAATAAAGTACATTAGTGTATCGCCAATCACTGTGGTATTGCAGGCAACGAGGCTGCGGATGCTGCTTCACGCCGGGCTCTTCAACTCAGGCACGTCCAGCTGATACTACATCTACATCACCAAGGGTGACGCGGGGCGAATGCTGATCGAGTGAACTCAAGTCACATGTGCAGTACCTCCTGGTTAACAGGATCTGCTCGGGATTGGCTCCTTTACAATGGTCGACCCAAAGGTGTGCTTTCGAGCACCACCTTCCTTCTCGGGACAAACGAAGACTGTCGTACATAGGCTACGGCTCAATGTACCGTACACGCACGTCTTTACTTCAAACTGGGCAAGCGTGATTCTCCGAACTGCAGTAAGTGTGGTGTTGTAGAGGACGCGGAACACATCATTCTCAGGTGTCGAAAACTTACGTTAACACTTGAAAGTGTTAGAGGCGAGCTTGTCTCGTGTGGACTCCCCAGCTTTCGACATCGCGAAACTTTTAGGCGATCGGTCGTCCGACAGGGCGCTGAGGGCACTTGAAGCTTTTCTACGCACATCTGGGCTAATGGACATTCTATGACTTGCTAAGTGTGTGCTTTGTGTGCACTCACTCGTTTGAAACTTTTTAACTACACTTTGCACCCCATCACTTTAAACCGTTCATTTTAGGTGCGCCAACGTCTGTAGCCAATCCGACTGGGGTAGCCAATCCGACGTTGTCGCCACTCACATCCCCCTTTTCTTTCCTTTCCACATCACCATTACCATCTAAATAAAGCACGTTAGTCAGTCTTTTCAGGTTAAGGAACCAACGCGGCATTGGAGGGACAGAGTAATACAGAGTAACAGAGTGTGTGTAATAGCAGCGATAGCATCGAGGAGGGAGTCCGAACTACTGCGACGCAAACATTCCGACGTGCTCTCGTTCGAGTAGAATGTGACGCTTTGTTCTCACATCATGTTCCTCGCAGGCATCATACTTGTTTATTTGTATTGGCGGATCAGGGGTTCCCGAAGCTATGGGACTGGGTTCCGTCCCCTTCAACAGTTTCCAATCGAATTTACATAAAATTAGGTTTCACTGTTTCACTGATGTTACTTGGAGCCTTACTGCAACACAGAACTGCCACTATGTGAAATATTCTGGATTTCGCAGTTACACTCTAACGACAGTTGATGATTGATTTGTACCAACATGTCCTTCTTCCAGAAGACGACTCGCTGCTCACAAACGCTCTTTGAATGTCCGACTAAAGGCCTAAGGGCGTCTTGTGGTCTAAGTTCGTCATCGACGAAGAGGTCTACGGAGCTCTCGACGAAGGTGACGAAGACCTCTCGAAGTTGCGCGGAGATTCTGGAGTCGATGATTTCCAGTAGTTCAGAAATGTTCCTGGAAATGACAAAATAACCCCGAGTTTGGGAAAATCAAGGTTAGTTCCTAGGGTCAGCACAACTGACGACCAACAAGTGTCACAGTGTGCAGACCATGAAAGAAGGGCTATCGCAGAAGAGCTATCGGACTTATCAGGCTCCAAGTGAAGTAGCGTGAGCCCTTTACTAGACATTGTTAGTGTTAGAATCGTACAGAGTCGCAGAAATTACTGTTCTCCCACCTCGTACAGAAATTTCCAAGCGCGCAGTTCATCGTGCGAAGGCCTGTTCCGACATATAGCAGAGCGCCAATATAGCGGTACAAAACAGCGCTTATTGTCATCGGACGGTTCTCACTTGCAAAGCGTCGCAAGCGCTATCATTTAGCGGAAGTTCGGTGGTCGTTTCCGGTCTCTCCCATCATGGCGCCTCCGGAGTTCGACAGCATGCGGACGAACAGGTTCGATCAATTGACTGAACGGAAAATTACCAGTCATTTTGGATGACAAACTCGTCGATTCCAATGCGGTCGCCGTACCGCGGAATGCGGAACCAAAACAACTTCACGATTTCCACGACGTCATCGCTGAAGGAGCTCCTCATTGGCCAACACGAATCTAGTGCTAATATTAGTGCTGAATGCGCTTTCCCTTAGAAGTCGGCCCAGGACGCACATTCCCCAACGTGACGTTGCCCACTTCTGTGAGGCCAACCACGGCGAGCCCTTTCACCAGCAGTGCTGAAAAAGTTGACACTCCGGCAAGCGCCATATTTTTGCACTTTGCAGCACTGCGAGGAAGAAAATATACCGCTGTTTTCTATCGCTATACACCAAATCTCGATATGTTGGAACAGGCCTTTACCCTGTTTCTTTTTTTCCACCTCTGCGGCCGATAATAAAAATACCCATCATTTTTTTAGCCCTAACACTCGGCAACGTCAGGGAAGAGATAATCACAAAGCAGCACAACTCTGAATTCGAATGCCACTGTTCGCTCTGCGTCACGATCTTCAATATTCAAAAACATACACGTACATGTACCTTCGTTCTAGGACAAAAATAAAATGTAAAATGAACGTTTTCCTCGTGCCTCTGACAGAAGGGACCACCACGTCTTTCGCTGAGGCGCATTTTGCGAAAGAAATGCCTCGACGGTGATCGGAGCGCCACTTTTCGGACGTCTCCCGTCAGCGTCGCAACGGCGATCCATTTATCACGACTCACCTTCGAGAAGGCAGCCCGGCGAAAAGTTGCGCACGGAACAGCAGGTAACCAGCGTCTTGGTAACAGCACAATCCGTTACTGTCAGCAGCAGTCCCAAGGTCACCATGCGGAGGTCACGTCTACGCGCTGCTACCTTCCACCCGACCAATGCTGTCTACGTGTCGGCAGGGATTCACGACCAGTCACAGCACCAGTGGCCAGGCTGAAGAATCGTCCGCGGTCGTTCCTCCGTGGCCACCACCTTGCAAGTGTGCTCAACCGTCGCCACTTTTCACACGGCTATCAGATAGCCCTTCGGGCCAGGTCGCATCCTTATGGCCTAGACCATACGATTTTAATCCTTTTAGCTCGTGTTGTGAAGCATACAATTTTGTTTGCGCTCAATAGAGCTAGTCTGTCACTCACGATATTGCGCTTTTCTCTATCAGCAGAGCACATTTGACCGTTCCAATGCGATTTGCCCAGAGAGTTAGCCCGTCACTTCACGATGGGTTGTAACTCTCGCGGGTGCTGTCATGTCGAAGGTGAATGCTGCTGTGCTTTCTTTTTAACTTTAGCACAGATATAGGCACAAGTTTTATTCCGTGAAATCATTCAACGGCTTAAATGGGGCCAAAGCGCAAAATTGTGCGGAAAGGTCAAGTGGATGGAGGTGGAAGAATATTACGAGTCCTTTACCTCACCCCATATCCCCGGTACTGCGAAACAAGCTGAACACGAATAAAGTGACAACCTGCGCTTTATACACTGTTAATACTTCGTGCGGCCTGCTGGGACACTCGAGTGAATACCTGTACTTTTCATGCTCCGTAGTGGCTGGGAAGATTGGGTGTTCCGAAAAGAGAAAGAGAGGGAACCGGAAACTTCGCAGATTTGTTTATTTCCAGCAATTTTTCGAAGAAACTCGCGCAGCATCAGTTTTCACGGCAGGGAAATAATCCTGTGAGTTACTTCCACCAGTTTGAGTGAGAAAGAAATCTTTTTAAAACGACGTAAGATTTGACGAAAACATCTGCTTGGATCAATCAATTCAACAATCAATCAACTTTAAACTGGCAATGAAACTCCCTTCTCATGATCTCGAAATAAAGTTGTTGTCAATCAACTTAATCTTTGTACTGAGCACTGAATGTGCTACACAGAAACGACGAGAATTATCCGAGGAACGCCACGAATACGGACGACACAAACACGTAAGCCTCGAAAGCCCAGAAATTAACGAATTGAAAAATCTTCTAATCTAATCTTCTAATCTAACGAAAAGAAAAATCTTTTGATTTCTGGTCAGATATCGCTGTAGCGGTAGCATATCTGACCGGGAATCAGAAGACCCAGGTTCGGTTCCTGGCGTCAGCACATTTTCCCTGAGTTACTTGAATGTGCTACACATGTTGTAAGCTGCTGCGTAGAGATCAAGGTCTATCTACGTCATCAGATAGACCCAGTGCACTTGACCGTGATGAATCGAAGTGCGCCCGTATTGCATAAGGCAAACCGCAACACAATATCAAAGGAACGTGCTACACCTTCTAATCTCTGTTTATCGGAGTTTTTTTTTCCCCGGCTTTTTCACTGCATAAATGTACACTTGCTTCGGCTCCAACGTACACATATTTGCAGTCATTGCCGCATACTACCCACTTCATCGAATACACCGCAGTAGATGGTCAATAATACATGGTTCAATATCACGCGCTTCCTTTCTCCACGTCTGAGATATTTCTGGCGACGTGATACGTGTCTGCGGGCACAGTACATAATCTAATCTGTTTGCTTACATCGCAAAAATCTGTCGCTGGGGGCACGAACAGAGCAGACATGTGTGAGCTTCATTTAACGAGTTTTTTTTTTTTTTTTTGTCAGCTTTCTTTTTTTCTGCTTAAAAGTAAAAAGCCAGCTCGGAGCAAACCTACCAAAGCAGCAGCGCGAGAGTTAATCTAGTAGCATTTATAAACGGGGAGCGAAAAGCCGAATCGTAAACATGGGGACAGAGCGTCAACCACAGGCCCAACACAAGCACCATCCTTCACAGTCCGACAAGCTGGGGGCTTCCGAGCTGACGATCGAAAGTCCGCTGGCCCGCGTGTGAGGAAGATAAACACGGTGACAGCGCTAGAACAAACACATGCAAGACAGCCGGTAGCGAAATTCAAAGCCGCCGAAGATTTTTTTTTTTTACCGTGATGAAATATATTCGACCTGTACGCGTCCAAAACCACAAGAAAATTAATATCAAAGGACGGTGTGCTGGTTTGATCCAGTCTATGTCATCCCCAAACAGGCTCGCCACGGGCACTGTAGGTTACGCGCTTTCTTACACTTACTTTGGAAATGACGAGTATTGTTTTTGACGAAATTGTTTTTAAAAACCTCGGACGATATCCTACTTCAAAGTATCTGACTCTGATGCACCAGTTTTGCACTTTAGTGCACCACCTTTGCCAAGTACGAAGTGCAGAGCTCGCACGTGACTGCAAAAAGACACACATCCACAATCTTACAATTGCGTAAAAAAGACAGACATAAAAAAAGATATATAATATCACTAAAACGCATACATCATCCTTTCTCCATACAAGGGCATTGCTTGGAAGAAAAGCAATACCTGCCTTTGGAAGCAAACAATATCGCAGTATCGCTTATTGTTTTACAAAGATATGCGTGTGTTTCTTGTTAAGTAACAAGCGGGGCGCGTCCGACTCCAACCGGCGGCATCCCTGCTGGCCCTACCTGATGAACCAATCAGCCGCCGAATGATTGATGATTGTTTCTGCAGAGCTTAGCGTTCTAGCGTAGGTGGACATCTCCACGGGGTGGCCCGTATATATTCTTTGTCATGGCAGAAGAGATGAACTCAAGTTGCAAACACCTACCAGAAATGTGTACACCCTGCAGTCTTTGGTGATGAAATATGGTGCAGTCACCGCATACAGCCGAGCACGATGTGGAGGGTAATTTTATTTTCGCCTTGGCATCTTCCAGGTTCTGAAGTACGCCACGCGAAAGGCTCGACGCCAACAGATTGAGACCTTCGTGAACTTGTTCTTTGAGTTGCTAATTGTCCGTGCGTAATTTGTTCCGCATTACTCTTTTTACTGCTACAAATGAGCGTTAGTTCATGTCGGGCGCCATATCGGTCGCTTTTAGTCAATTTTGCCAGTGAATAAAAATATCCAAAGGGGCTTGTGACGCATGCACTTCGTTGCACAGAGTTTATTACTTCTTGTACTATATAGTGCTTGCAGACTGTTGTAGAGCTAAAGAATCGTCTAAACGATGCTGCCTACATGAACCGCCTGAACAATTGAAATATGGCAGTCGTCGAAAAAGCCAAAGAGCGGCGGGACTCGAACCATGCACCTCTCGATTGTACGTCGAGTGCGCTAACCAACTGCGTTACGCTGGCATCTGCTTTCCTACGACTTACCAAGGGGCCTCATTGAACTAACGGGACACGCACTCACTATCTTTACATTCTCTCGTACATTTCTTCTCTCTCTCACACACACACATACAACACAAGTACGAGGGAGCGGCATCTGATGAACACGATGGAAAGTAACGGCTCTGAGGCTGCAACACGCAATAGACGCACACAACACAATCCTCACGGTGCCTATAAGAACATGAACAATTGAAACATGGCAGTCGTCGAAAAAGCCGGAGAGCGGCGGGAGTCGCCTGCTTTGCCGCACCTTTAAATGTCGCGAAGAGCAACATTTTTTGGCAGCCACAACACGCTTGACGTGTCGGCGCCTCACAGAATTTGCTAAATCGTAGCACGACGCCTCTAAGCTGCGACATGATAAATGACCCATAGGTCGGAAGCCATATTATTGTGATGCTGAAATATGGACGAATTACGTAAAGGACGCTGTCCCCGAGCTAACTCCCTCGTATTCCTGACGACCGTCTTCCAAATGTGTATGCCGTTTATTTCGACCCGCAGCGCTATACCATCGCCCAGGCACTAGGCTTACAGTGCGCAGCCCGAAAACAGGGAGGATACCTAGGCAAGACTGATGAAAGCCCTCAGTTCGGAAGGAGGCTATACAGTTGTGATCATCATAGAGCGAAACCTCCCATTACGGACACCTTTAGACGGACATTCCCCTATTGCGGACAGCTGGATTTCCACCAGCAAGCTTCGACGCACTTGCCTCAGTACCTCATGTATATACTGACACCTACCTTCAGCGAACGAGAACCGTTGTCCCGTGGGTGTCCGTACAAGAGAGCTTTCAGTGTACTTATTTTCTGCAGTGTACTTTCCTATGAGAGTAAAAAGGTAATTTAAAAGACGCAATAATCAGAACGATAGCACATATGTGGTACAGCGGGGCACACAATACATAACCCCTAAGAACAACTTGTGCTCAAATGAAGTCTTCGCTCCGCTGTTGGCACTACTGCGTCGTAAAAAGTGGCTCTACTCCTCTATACAGCAGTCTGCCTGCGCCTGGTCCTTGGCATTACGTCAAACTTTCCTGAATCAACAGCAGTACCTCACTTCAGCTCTCTCGTCCTTAACGAAACATTGCTATCTTCTTCAGTCTGTAATATCCAACTGCACTGTGTCCTTTCTCTTCGTTTTCTTGTGATTAAATTTTTTTAGAGCTAGGATACCCACGTAACACAAGGGCACTTGGGGTACTGGGATATTAAAGAAATAAACTAATCAATCTATACCACCTGAGGTGGCCATTCTTCGGTTGAACCTGCTATAATGCTAATAGGAAATGAATAGAAGATCTAATAGAATGAAAAATAATATTATTATTCGAGATTCCTAACGTGAATTTATTATATATATATATTATATTCCAGATTACGTCTATCAAGTATATATATGGCCCAAATCTCGTAATCCAGGCTTATGGTTTATGGTCCTGGTGTCCGAAGCGTAGGTTTACGATCAGACATCGGTCACTTGCTGATATGTCTAGTTCTTGCAGATTTTATGTAATTTTCCTGTACAAGTAGTACATATGCCTGATGCTTTGACGTTATTATCCAGTGCATATTGAACCATCATCCCACGGTTCGGCAGCCCCACGTCATTAGAAAAGAACAACAACTCGTGCATATTCGTCCGCTCTCCTTAATCACCAAACACCAAATAAAAGCTACTAAGCACGCGACCTCTTCTCATCGTCCTTCATCCCGCTATCATCAAGAGAAGATACGCAGAGTTCCGGAGTAACAAACAGCCGATCCATTCAAAGCGTGGATGGAGTGCAACGAAGATCTTAGTGGTCTTGTCAAAAAGGAACACGCGCCACATTTGGTTTTCCCGCGCATTAAAAGTAGCAATCCCTCAGAGTCCTAATGACCGACCACCTACAACGCCACATGCTGGGGGCTCACGGAGTCAGGAAATTGAACCCCGCCAGACCGCGCGCACCCCGGACTCCCACGACATCTGTTAGCCCCCCAAAAGTGCAGTAGTGCCACTGCCGGTTCCGGTGTGCGGGGAACGTTCATTATGCAATTCTAATCTTGCTCAATGTTGCCGTTCTTCGCCAAGAGAGGGGTCGTGATTAGAGCTGTAATTCCCGGTATACACGCGTGGAGCGGGTATAATCCGTTTGTTGAAGGAGGTATCAGTACCACAATGTCCGGTAGCGAGAATTCGTGACAGCGTATTGATTCGCACACGGATGCGTCTTTCGTGGTGCATGCCCCGCTCATGGGTTGCATATAATTGGAACAACAGGATTCGGCTCATTGTTTCAGCTGTTCTCGATGAAGAGGCGTCATGCAGAGAAGCCCTTGGTTCTTCGGCACGTAATCAAGGCACAAGTTTCGACCAAAAATCGTAATGGAGTTATTTATACCCGGTATCTGTCCTCCAAGAGTATAGAGCGATCGATTCCATGCATCTATCTATTCGTTCATATCGTGCAGAAGCAGAGTTATTGGGTAGAAATTACAGCTTCCCGTTCTATACACCAATACAGGTACTCTAGGTCTCGTGCAAAGTCATAATGGATGAACGTGAAAAATAGAAAACTCTACCTTGCATGGTTGTCATTATACAGGATATCACAGAATGAAATATCACGACTCAGTCAAACAAGTCAAAGCCCTTCAACCCACCTGAGAGAGCACCTTTTGGACTTGCAGCTATACTCCACCCCATTTCTAATGTAACGATGACTGGTAAAAGATCATGATTTGCAAAGAAAACCAATATCGCAGCGTTTTTAACCATAATCATAATGCAGGGCCTTGCGCCGCGAGACAACTGTGATCATGCTCGACGGCATGGTGGACGGTTTTACGGGATTAATTTGCCCACTTGAAATTTCTATGGGGGAAGATCTTTGTACACGGCTCTATCTAACGCCGTTGTGTCTAAATAACTTTTACCATGCCATCAAGTGCTGGCATTCTTGGACCGGTTCTAACCGGCATCTTTGGGGTGAGTAAACCATGATAAATCAGTAAATCGTAAACCATGATAGTAAGTGTCCCCGTGTGCCTCGTATAATTTCAGCCTCCCTATCAGGTAAGTACCGTTCTGTGAAACTGATGATTATAACTGGAAGTTGAGTGGTTTCTCTGTCGGAGTGAATCGGCATACTATATACCTCAACAACAGACCATGAAACCTTCCTAAGTTCCACACTTTTATTATCTGCCTGACAACACAACGCAACTAACAGAACAGGCATTATGTTACACAGAAGCGAGCGAAACTATCTAGTCATCCCGGTACGAGAATACATAACAGCACATGCAACGTCAGCACAACACTAATTCAAGCTCAATGCGAGTCGAGAAGTACGCTGCTACGCATTCAAATTATCCCCATTGTGCGAGAACCGCACAAGTGCGTTGCGTGCTGGTACCCCAGGGTGACCACAATGACTGCCTCGCGTTGCTCACTTTTCCGCATAAAGTGCTTCCAACGCTACACCGAACTCATGATGACCGCGGAGAAGACGATTTATGGTTCCACTGGGAACGAAGGGCGTGAGTACCACGCGTGATGACTTAGTTCTTGCCGGTCCTGATTAAGGCCAAGTGAGATGCGCGTCCAGAGGGAAGTCAGGTCCCCAGAGGGAGATTTGTACCTTGACGTAGTGACATGTTAATCGAAATAGGGGTGCAACATTCAGCTTCTGTCCTTAAGCAGCGGCAATTAGAGGTCGATTTTTCGACGCGGAGGACCTTGAATGCCGTCGGTCTCTGGAGGCCTACATGTTATATATGTGACTTTCGATAGCAGGGGAAGGTTCTTCCACTTCGCTTCCCATTCTGACCCCTGTTGTGATCATCCCTAATACGACCCGGCTATGCGGGAACAACAGATGGATATGCTTGCGACGTGGATGTTGCGGAAGCAGAATCATGTCACTGCACGCGTTTATCAGCATTTTGGTATACCCAAAAATACTCAGAACGCTTCCAGTGTTACGTGTTCACATTTCGGAACGGCAGAGCGGTTTTTCAGGCAGACGAAGCAAACTAAAGCAGACGGAAGCTATTCCTCGTCGTCATCGGAACCTACACATATATATGTGAATGAAGATCTCAACGTGCACAGCTGTGGCGCAAACGCACAGCGCGATTTCCACTGCCATGCTAACTGTAACTATAGTGCGCACCTATAAGACGGATGTCATCATATCTCAATTTTTTTCTTTTACCAATCAATCAAGAATGTAATCAAAGCCGGCGCTATGGTGCAGACAGAAGGGAATGCTTCACTGTCGGAAGAGTGATCCGGGTGACTGTTGTGACAGCCTTAAACAGGCGTACATAAAGCGCTTGCTCTGAAACGTTCGAAACTCACTTATTTGGGAAACAGATAGGAATTATTGTATGTGTGATGTTAGATGCTGTAGTGTAAGCATCGATGACATCAGTATCGATACAAGGGTGGTTTTGCGTGGAACACACAATTCGGGATCATTCTGTTCGACAACACTGAGCGCAGGGAATATACTGTTTGCCGTGCAGCATCCAGCCAATCGGTCAATCATGGCTTGGTAACACAACGTACACGGTGGCAGTGGTTCACATAAACGGCACAAAAGCTATGGCATAACCTGGAGACGGCGGCGGCACGTTACCGCACCGCAGCATCGACGTTAGATTATTCAACCCACTCGCAGTACAGCTTCCAAATAAGCTAAATTTGTGAAATTCCAACGATTGGAGATGATTTACAAGGTGGGATACAGGTACCGCATAACTTATTGTCTCAGTCCCTGAGACGAGGAGATCAAGACCAAGGCCCTTCTCTACGCTGCAGGCTCGAAATCAGAATGTATTTTCCCACGAGCGTCTCGAAGCTGACATAGACACCTACAGGACTGTCAGAGAGGAGTTCGACGGTCATCACGTGTCAACGTCATATGCGAACAGGCAAAGTTCAACGAAAGACGGCAAGGACCGAACGAGACAGTGGGAGTATCCATCACAAATCTGCACAGACTATAGGTGACACCTGTGATTAGGGAGAATTGAAAGAGAAGCTTATCCGGGACAGGTTGGTGGTCGGACTGAGCGACGAACGACTCAGTGAGAAGCTACGGATTGACGTAAAGCTCACCCTAAAAACTGCGATATCTCAAGCACGAAAAAGTCAGCTAAAGAGGTACGTGTAGCTTGTCAACAAAAGCACAAGGTGGCTGCTTCGAAACCGCACTGGAACAAAGCACCTCCACTAATCAAAGCGAAGGCGCAATAGGTCACGAAACGCAAGTGTTGTGGTAATGCACAACACATCTATGGGAACAGTGCCTTGCGAGCGGAGAAATCTGACCTATATGCAAAAAGACAGGTCATTTGAGACGGCAAGACTATCATGCAACATCCAGCAGCCTAATGGGTGAGTGAAACAATTTGCGCCGCAGCTGTGCTCATTGAGATCTTCATTGTAGATGTACGCCGGACTAGGACAAGAAGCACTATAGTGTATCACACCTTTGGTGGCCGAGACAGTCAGTTTCAGAGTTGACACAGGTGTCGACGTAATAGTCTTTCCAGTGGAGAGCTACCGGAACGCCACTAGAAAGTTTGATACTCTGGCGAAGAAACTCCCGAGGCCTGGGAGGTCGCCCATCCCAATGCTAGGACAGTTCTCGGCTACGATGGACTGGAAAGTTCGTATTACGGAAAAGCGAGTGTTCGTTGTCAAAGGAGTACAGGAAGCTTTGTTAGAACGTGCAGCTATGCGGGAACTTCATGTCCTGGTTCACTCACTTCAGGTAGCACGTCCAAATGACAATATCATCGCAAGATCCAAGTCTGTTCTCTGGCCTCAGATGAAAGGAAGACACAGTCCAAGATGGCCATAAGAGCTGACGGCCATACACAGTGTCTTAGTCTCGACCCGTCCCTATACCACTTCTGCCGGCAGTACAATAGGAACTGCAGCGTAAGGAGCAGATGGGCATCATCAGGAACGTGGAGCACGTTACTGAGAGGGACGTTCCAATAGTCATAGCAAAGAAAAAGGAGTGGCGGAGTGACAGCTGAAAATCTGTTTTGACTATGGTCAACTGAACAGCCAGGTCACCCGCGAGAAGTGTCACACACCAACTGTCAGAAAGAGACTTACTAGATTCTCGGGCGCGAAGATTTTCAGCAAGTTGAACGCCAAAGAAGGATGCTGGCAATTTCCCATAGATTCAGAGTCGGAAGAGTTGGCGACGTTGATGTCCCCTCGGTATCGCCACAGCGCCAGAAAATTTTCCTAATCCTGCAGGAGCTGAACAGCCCGATGTGTCAAATGGATGACGTCATTGTCTTCGGAAAGGACAAGAGAGACAACGATATCTGGCTGGCAAGTATTGCAACCCCTGGAGAAGTATGGCATGACGCTGAACTCAACCTAGTGCGAATTTCGCAAAACAGGGACACTATTCTTGGGGGACATTCTCGATGAACACGGAGTTTCCACAGATCCGGCGAAAGCAGAAGCTGCTTTGAAAATCAAACTTTCTGAGAATACGGCGGAGCTGAGGTCTTACCCTGGGATGATAAACCACGTTCCCAAGTTTTTGCCTGTGGGCTACAACAGTTGCTACAGGCTTTGTCTGACATGCTTTAACGCATAAGAAAAGAGACAAAGAAAGACTCAGTCTTCACAAGGATCTTGGAGCACTGTCAGAGTCAGTGTCCAATGGCAGGAAAGATGGGATGCCCAGAAGAAAAGGGTTTCTCGGGCATGGCTGCCGAACTGCCAGTAACTCACGGTCTACTAATGCGAGGCTCGAGGATAATGACTCAACAAAGTCTTCGCCAGGAAGTACTCAAGCATACTCACACAGGACATCAGTAAATCGTGCGATGTAGAGCAAGTGAACGAGAATCGGTGTGATGACCAGGCATAAGTCAGCATATACAGGACTGAGCAGATGCCCGACATGCCAGAAGTTCAAACTACCACTGACAGGTGACGCCAACTCATTCTGTTTTATGGTGCTCGACTGAGCGTAGGGAATAAACTGTTTGCTATGGATCCTCTGGCTCCGGTAACAGTACAGATGCTAATGTACACGGAATTTCCTCGACGAACTAAAATAACCAAATTGAATTACATACTGAAGCTGTAGGCAAGCGACATTTAGACGCAATTGTGCTTGTAACGTAATTACGCTTGGAGAGAGATACAGAAATACATGATGACGATGACATGGGGATGACTTCCGCTCATTGAGCGCTTGGAGACTCGCAACTGTAATAATATGAAATAATACACAAGACACTTGATGCTGCGATAGTTTTCCAAGGGGTTGTTTTATTCAATGCACTACGAAGTGACTCTCGGAGGCAATACATCCGACCATTATGCTTGTCCCGTGCAAAACTGTACTCACGCGCGCAAGTTTCTTGCAGGTCGCATACGGACAGGGCTTTTGCGGTTAGCGGATGATGTGTGGGAGGTCTTGTGGGACATTGCTTAACTCAGAATTCACACATGGTTCATACCCCAAAATTAAGCGCTAACGGAGCAAGGACAAAGGGAAGATGACGGGACAGAACGCATCGCCTTGTCCTTCTTCCGTTAGCACTTAATTTTGAAGTATGAGCCCGAACAAACCAGCCCAATTTCTTGTTCCTACTCGTGAATGGTAGTTTTTCCTCGGAGGAAGCACACATCTAGTAATGGGAAGTTTGTACGTGCACAAACTGATAAGTGCAGGGCCCGTATTTGCCCGCGACCATCTTGCTAGAGAAATCCGGGAGACAAAACATGGAAATAGGGCACTGATAGGGGCGCACGTATATAGTTTGTCAAGTATCCAAGTATGGTTATTTAAGTTCGTGAATTAACGTTGGCGAACCGAAGCCTAAAGAAACCTAAAGAAATCTAAAGAAATGTCGCGAACAGCCACGACATGAAAATCAGAAGAGTGCAAAGTTTTCAAAATCTCACTTCTCCGAAATCTCACTTCTCCAAAAAAACTTCTCCGAAGATAACGTTATCGCCGATAGATATCGCCAACGAGTGTGAGCGATACATACGTAACTTACAATAGTGAGTTTTAGTATATCGTACGCTGTCGTATTTGCGTACTTAAGGGATAGCGTGATGGTTCTGCGCAATGCGCAAGCTCTGTTTATGTCTTGCGCGTGCGCAGAACCACCAACGCTATCCTTTACGTACGCAAAGGCGATAGCGCACGATATGCTAAAACTCACTAATATTAGTCGGAAGAAGGCAAATTTGTTGTCCGCACTGGAATGTGCAGTGCATTGCACTGCTGGAGTCCTTACGGTTAGCAAGTTTGTACAAGTATTCTGATATTTTAAAACCTCCATGTACTTCCAACATGCTGACCCACAATTTGTAACACGCTACTTCCACGAACCAGTATGCCACTGCTTTCCTTTACCTGACCAAATTCGCCGTTTACGAACAGCGTCAGAATGGAAAGGCTTCAATGAAAAGCCTACATTCTGACATCTAATTAAGGTAAACACGTCACGCACCGTCTAGTTCCGTCATTTTCCACACAGCCAGTTGGAGCAAGTTCGATCGCGCCGCTGGCACTTAGCTGGAGCCTCTTGAGCACTCTTGTTTCCACCCCTCAACAGAGCATAAAGCGCAACATATACAGAGAAGGGGCGCTGATCTTCGCCGAGACAGGCTGGCAGAAGGAGGTTCCGCGACGGCTTGTTTCTAATTAGGCTCAGATTGTGAGGCCCACACACACAGCGACGGAAGAGGAATGAAAAATGTCACCTCGGCGCCCGTCGGTGGCCCCGTTGCGACCCCCCACTTGAAAGTAGCCCACTCAGGCTGAGTTGCTAGCGACAGCTACACATCATCGCTCAAGAACATACATCAAGCCTCCTGCGCCACAAGAAATAAAAAGAGCACGTCGAGTAGGTATTCGCCGACGAAGCTGGCGACCAGGGGGTTTCAAGTCGCCCAGTATTTTAGAACATTGTCGAAGCGCCGTTCCGCAGCCAATTCTCGTTCTTCAGGCTGAGTGATGTTCGCGCACCAATTATAATTCTCGCAACAACGCTGTATAAAGAGTTTGATGATTAAATGAACGAGAATGTGATGCTGAAAAAAGCAGGCTTAGGGGAGCAGGCGTAGAACGGAAGACAATTTAGAACTACTACTATACTACATTTTGTTGTTGTTGTCGATGATGATCATTGGGGCGTTTCATCTCCAGAGGCTGTACTCTACCCCGCTGCTCACAGTAACACAGTAATTTGGTGAAGATATAATGATCAACCTCACAGTGAGCCTTTGAAGGAAGGAGGATGCACGTAAGCAATCTGTTCTCTATATGGTCGTGTTCACCCTAAGAACGCCATGTCCGGCGCTGAAGTAGAACTTTATAGCATATTGTTATTACATTTAGTATGAAAATAACTTTCGTCAAAAGTAAATGCGACCCGATGAAATTCGACATACAACGTTTCACACGCAATGTTAGTTTGCACACGACTATAGTAACTTATGATTCATTTCGTCCTTATATGAACGAACTACATTTTTACATCGAATGTATAAGCCTGGTGGTGTAACCAGGCGTTTTTGCAAGTGATTGAATAAGGATGGTTCGAACTCTCCATATCGTAATACGTATTTTACTGACGTTCCTATCGAAGCGATTCTTCGCTGCACCGAGAAGCTGACACTGAATTATTTTTCAAGATGTGACAGTATTCTCGGATGCACGGTGCCGAGTTCCACTATTCCCGTAAAGTATGCAGGAGGCGTTATGACCGTACCGCGAGACACTGAAAATGGCGACCTTCGACAAGTGCAATAAATACGCTGACAGACTTTTTACTCTTCCTTTCTGAATTTATTTCTTTTTTTCAAAAGTTGGTGGTGTCGGTACTGCATCATTGATAGAGCAGCGCACTTCACTCAAATCAACCGCCTTTGCATATTGCATCAAGCGGTATAGGAAACATAAACGACATTGTCGAAGTGGAGCGCTTGCTTGCCCCGCTGACAAATGGCGCGAGGACTGCTTAGTGACAGTGAATGTTTTCCATGCCGAAATGTTCCCGAAGCGACTTTTACGCCGGAAGACGCGCTCAGTGGCCACGTCGCGATACCAACACCCAATAGCGGGAACGCGTCCGTCGTCCTGCGCTTCGAATGAAGCGACTAGACGTTGACACGTTTAATAAGGCTGTTATTTTACGCCACCTTTAGCCGTTGTCTCGTCCTTTTAAGCCTCACGATGTCTTCTTTTAACAATAAAGCTATTTGTCGGGGGCACTCCGGAGACGAAGTTTATCTGCGGTGCTCTATGATGTCGCGTCGCAGGAAGACGGTAATATGTCTGCGCGCTGCCTTATTTTCGCAGTCCCCGTTGTGCTTTTACCCGTGGGCTGTAATTGAGTGCCTGTTACAGCTCCCTTCGCTTGCCCCTTTTCGCGCAGCGAGCGATATGAAGCGGACGGAACTACATCCTCGCTCGCTTTGCACCAGAAGTGAAAGCCAAGCGAGGCAGGAAACGTTGAGACGAAAACGAGTTGTATATAATCATAAATCTCTATACCTATACCTACGTTGTTTCTGTCTCTTGTAGGTCCCTGTTTAATTTGGTGGGACGCTCGGAACGTAACTCTGAATACCACACGTGTAGAGTTCGATAAAGACGGTTGTTCTTCCTCCTATATACGTAACAGTTAGTCCATATTTGCTTAGTAATAACATTGGAGCCGTTGTCAAAATAGAACAAATTTTGTGACGTTACATGTAAAGACAATCACCTTACAGGCTTCAAGACCCACGGCAACTTTAGTTTTCTTCGATACAACATACACCCCGGAGAAGAAAAAAAAGTGTCGTCACAACTCCTTTAGAGCAGTAAGTAGCTTGCCCCTATAAGAACAGACATTTGGGAGTAAAATCTATACCTTACAAGCGCGAGTTCCATTTTACCCCATTTTCCAGGAGTAACCATGACAGCATGTTGACACCATGGAAAGAGTTCATGTCGGTATCAGCATTTGGTACTTTGAACCTCCAATGCATGGAGCAAGGGGGGCGAACTGACTGAGAGAAGGAGTGAAAATGGAGTGAAACTTGGGGGGGGGGGGGGGGTTACTCCACCATTACTCCTTTTTTTCTCAGAGTGCAAGCTTGAACGCCATTCATGTGGCCAAGATAATTCAAGCAGAGCAGGCAGCTGGTTACTAGGATGATTATAGGCGCACGTGAAGGGGCAACACGGTTGCGTCTGGCAATGCTTTCATTTCTTCAACGCAGATTGTCTCAAAGGAATCAGTTTGCGATATTTATGTTAAGGTTGACAAATTTTCGTCATTCATACCCCTCAGCAAACATACTGTACATGTCCAATCTACAAGAGAGAACATGCATGTTAGAAGAGCCTAACACGCTATCAGGATAAGCACCCGGAGGCTAAAAGACTAGTTGTACAAACATGCAAAAGCCGGCGTTATCATTCTGCACCGGCAAATACACATGTTTTAAAATGAACAATGGTGCACTATCTGAACGCAATGAACGCTACGGCCAATATGAAACAGGGTCCTTGTGATTTGAGATGTGAGAAATGCCGGTTGCATTTCATTACCAGGGTATGTACAAATAAAAAACGAAAAGAAAGGCAACAGCATTATCAGTATAATTGTAATCACATGTTGTGAAGGAAGCACGACATGACGTTTGAAAGTGCGCATGTATTGCTCCAGGTATCACACACTGACAAATATTTCTCAAGGTGTACTCCGCTCTAGACACACAGCTTCTCTTTCATGAACGCACCATAAGTGTGACCGCCACGTACGCCTCACATATATTTAACTGCGCTTCCCGTTACGATTATAGCTTCACCTTAACGTGTCACAGGATCACTGCTGTATGTTTTATTTTTATTTTTTTGAAAAATCTCCGCATATCATAATGTACAAATCGACGGTGGTACATCATAGATATAAAAACTTGAAGTAAACTGTAAAAGTTGCTCCGCTCCCGGCCATTAACTTCGAGATGGCATTTTCGGCTGACGTAATAACTCTCGCGTGAGCACTCCCGCCAGTCATTTCTCGTCGTTCCCTCAAAACTTAAAAAAAAAGTTGAAAGCTGCTTGGTAACGCGTACGCAACGTACGTGCCATATTTTTATAGTCCTTTAAGCCACACGCTTCAGATGTGCACGCACACACACACTTGAGCTTAGAATGCGCGTAACCAATTTATATTTGATACTGGAGAGTTCGACGAGCGGCGCTTCAAACTCGCACTTAATTGGATTACTTCTCAATCCCCAAAGTGATATCTCGGAACTGAAACATCGCCCACCAGGTGTGGGGGCGAGAGGAATGTATAAATACAGTCACGTTATTTTTCTTCGGGTCCCGTTGTATAATATTCGCGGCGCTAGGTGAGGCAAAATGTCACGAACGTGCTGGGGCTGCGCGATGGGACAAAGTCACTCTTCAGAAGCATTACTCGCTCTGCAGAGAAGTTTTCGCGAAAATTCCGAATTGCCTCGACAGTCGCGTGTTCACAGAGTAGCGTTGCAGTAAGACTCATCACGTACATGGCGGGCATCAATTTTGCAGACGCGTGCTCACGTTGCATGGTACAAGCAAGCTATTGATAGGAATCTACGCTCTGGCTATTACGTATACGTCCACTGATAAGACAGAAACACGTAAATTCATTTCAACGGAGACACGCTTCGCATATTGGCCATACCCCAGCAAATCATACTCAACAGCCACAAAGTAGGAGAAACCCATTTGCCAACATGAAATTATAATTCGGTGCAAGATGAGGATGTCGATTAGTCACGCGTTGCATAACGAGTCTTTCTTCTGATACGGTGGCGTATCTAGGAAGAACGACGCCTATATGGTAAGCAGTGCGATTGCGCACCTGTCAAAACATCTGGCACCCATCTCAGGAACAACGTTACGATATTATAAACTCAGAATGCAACTCAAGCTCGCTAATCCTTTACTTAACAATTTGAGTACATTAAATCCCATGAAGGTCAATGATGACACTACACAACATTTATAGCTTAGCCCTCCTGTCTTTTGCTGCGCAAATTGGTCTATGATGTCGCTCAAGTTTCTTCTATACACTCAGTAGTGTGAGATAGTAGAATCCATCTTAACAGATGGAGTCTTTCAAATACGAAAGTATTAGCTATAGCCTGTTGAATGAATGATCGCTCACACCAGCCGATAGCAACAGCGATGGTTAGTATTATCTAAATAGGAATGAGAAGGTAGGGGAAGACACTCTCATTGCCATAAGAAGGGATATCTCTCATAAGAGATATCCCTTCAACAATATCCTATTCGATATCCCAAGCGACAAAGCGCAAGTACATCGGCCGGGCGCAGTCGTCCGCCAGTTCTCTCCAGTATGTAAGTTCGCTCGGTGCCTTTTCAAGTGGCGCTCAATGCGAGTGTCACCACTTGCCACACCCTATAGATACGCCTCTGTCCTTATATTATTATAGTAGTTGCCCAGAATTCTGCAAATTGTGCTCCATTTTGGGCCAAACGAGCCGCAATCTATTACCGCGCACCTTTGAGCACCCATAGATTTGTCCCGTGCCTCTCGCTTTTCTACCATGTATACCAGAACTAAAGCTTACCTACACACTCTCCCTCCTTTCGCTGAAACGGCGTCATTTTATTATTATGGTGTCACTGCTCATAAAGGTAGCCTAGCAAGACACTCGTACGCAGTTACGAGCGAATAATGATCGAATGGAGGAATTTCGTGATCAAGCTTACAGAAGCACGGCACCGACAGTTCTTTTGAACAGTGGCAGGTTACACAGGTAACACACAACGCAGAAGTGCGCTGGACAAATCACGCTTCGTCCACAGAGTGGAGCGCAGAATAAACGTGACAAGAGTTTGCCCTCAAATGTCATCGACTGACGTTATCCTAGGATCAGACAACACAACACTTACAGCGGCTCGAGGCTGCATCGAGAGACTGTCACTTCTAATTACTGACTATTGCCTTCGTCTTGTCGAAGCTCTCTTCAGTCAAAGGGTGTCCTTCACCTATTGTACAATAGGCGTCGCTGCCACATACAATTTCAAACCGGTAGCATCTTACGGCGAAAACGATACAACGATGCAGGGAGGAGGTGACACGCAAGCACGAGCACAAACAACATTATTTATTCACGAGAAAGAAAAAAGCTGCACTGCGAATAGAGCAGCAGGCAAAACTTACAAAAAACGACGGCCAAAATTTTGAGAACAATTTCCTTTATAAATTTTGAGCTCGTAAACCGGTCTTTTGTGGTTCCAGAGGCATCACTGTGAAGTAGTGATCACCATCGTCACCCGCTGTATGTGATGATGACTATTAAGACAGTCGCAATACTTGGGTTGACAAGACCGCAAAACGTGAGGCATTATTCGTTGCATATGAAAGAAGATAATGCAAAGGGGAAAGAAGATAATGCAAAGGGGAAAAAATCGGCTACATCTTTGAGCATTGTGTCAAACGCGTAAATACCGAATAATTAATGAGGGTGCTCGAATCAAAGTAACAATGGAAGCTATCCTGCGTTGCAGCTACTATTCGCTCCGAGATCAAACGGTGTCGGCGCGCTGCGGAGAACTACCGCAGTGTGGACGCGTCGTCTGGTTTTACACGTTTATTCTGCGTTCAGTGCAGTAGGTGGAGCATTGGGGAACCGAACAGTATCGTACCATCGCGGCAAAAGTGAATATACAAAAGAATTACGGAAAAGAATCATCAACTCCGAACATCGGCCCACGTCTTATCCACACTAGAATGGTGACAGTGTCGCACCCTATAGGTCGTTCTCGCAGCGAATAGTAGCGTCATTACCATATTCAACGTCTTCCCTTGGAGTAGCATCTCAAGAGGAGAGGAAGATCCGTATGCGGTAAAAATTAACAGGGCATAACGACTGCAGTACTGTGCTGCTTAAGGGAGTGAAGGTATAGATGCTTTCCAATTGGCACACAATATTACCAGTATTTAACCTATTATATGCTGATTGAGGCAAACTCAATATTCAGGGTAAGTAATGTGTTTTTTCTCCTTGCAATCTTGCAGATGTGGGAGTGCGATGCAGAACACTGGAATCACTGACGGGATCTACCTCTGCGCGCGATCACGTTGTGTTGGTTAGTGTCTGAAATGCTTGCGTGTAAATTATAAATAATTGTATGCCACCTACTGGATGGAATCTTGGGATTGAAACTGCGCTCTATGTAACCACATTAACCAAACAAAACAAAAAGAAAGAAAGAGAGAGAGAATGTAGGCTTGGAAATGCCGCAAAATCTCGACGTACAATTACGTTGGCCTCTGCAACTTCACCCTAACTTAATTTTCCACGTGGCCATACATCGTGCCGGTAACTCGGCACAAAAGACAAGACTTCCAAATCCTCTAACCTTATATATACAGGCATAAGGGATACAAACTAAAAATACCATCTCCCCAATCGCATTGTAGCAAACGAAACAATCTCAACTTAATGCAGTTCATATTTTAGAAGGCGGAGGAGCGAAGAAAAAATGCTGCCGGAATTCTACAGATGAATCCCCTCGAGGACAAACGTGCACATCGCTCTCAGTGAAAATACAGACGGCATCGAGCTTTTATCCTGATCAAAGCTCGAACAAGCGAAGATGAGAGAGGGCGGGCGGGAGGGAGGGAGGCATCCCTCCGTTCTTGTGGTGGCGCATTTGATGAAAAATATGCGTCTGCCTCCCATGGTTTTGGCTAGGGAGTTCAAACTCGTAAAAGAAAAGAAAGGAAACTGCAGGGCCTGCAGCTTCCCTCTTTCCAATGTGCTACATCACGGTATATACGAACAGAAAATTACGCTTCTTCAATGCACGCGCACACGGGAACACATCTTGCACATATTCCTACGGACGCCTTCCTGAATGCTGCTAAGTCCGTCACCGAATATCTGTTTCCCAAAGTTCACGGACGCAATGACGTCGAAGTTCCGTCGATGCCGTCAATTCGTAAGCGTACCAGACGTAGATGCCCTCTCTGGTACGTGCAATGATATTATAGAAAAACATGGTATCGGGAAACGAGATAACGTACTAGTGTACGTTAAGTGGGGAGAACTAACTCTAACTCTGGGGAACACTTTTTCGAAGCCATCGTTCATTACGATAAAGAATAGGTATTCCATCGACCCGCAGAGAGTAAATATTCTGCCCCATATTAGAATCGGGAAAACAGGAGGCAAGAAAGGAAAGGACAGATTCCATTGTGAATTGGATACGATCCGCAATTGCTTCTGCATTTATGTCGTGGAAATCTTGTCTCATATTCCACTGGTTTTGGTTCCATTGGTGGTCCACGCTTTTGGGCACTTGGCCATCACTCACTTGCGGCGCTGTGCCGGGACGGACAAAGTATTTTGACCCTTCGGGTTTGGGTTCCATAAGTATCTTGACTCTTTTTTTTGTTTTTTTTTTGGAGGTACCTATACCTGTAATTGATCTGAGACCAAGTGTTACAAATTTCTCTCTTCACTTATTTTTTCAACTATTTTTATATTGTTTATTTATTTATCTTAGCTTGTAGCCAGCATCCGCGTTGATGGAGCTACATCTCAGTGTTTCTCTTTCTTCCACTTCCATTTCCAATTCCAGACGAAGTGCTAGAACGCAAGGCTGAAATACACCCTATCATGCCATGCTTTTTCATTCGTATGATTTAGCTGACGGTACGGTATAGTTTGCGCTACGTACAAGGTAATGATGTCTGCACGAACAATGTGTGACGAGCAATCCTCCTCAAAGCCAGACAGCGGCGAGAATCGAACCATGCACCTCTACGTAGTTTCCGTGTATGGAAGCTCTTTATGCGTCTTCTCATATTAGTGCGAGAAAAGGTCGGTCGAATGCCTTCACTTGTTGTGAAGTGTTCCTCAGCTGACACATTCAATCAGTAGAGAAGCGATGACCAAAGCGCCAAGGGCAGGAAAGTTACGCTACGGACGGCGGGGACCACCGACGTGGAGATGGCGGTCTCTGCACGTGAACGAGAATTGGGCGGGCCGCTACAGCTCGTGATTCTCCTTTGCTTCCTCGCAACCTAACTTCCTTGCACCTGTATCGTAGATAGAGCGTGATTACACGATCTTTCAATAGAGTGCGACTCCATGGTGCGTTACAGTTTCCCAAGCCTCCGGCCGTTCGTAAGGCATACGGGCGGATCTTCGCAAAAAGGCACGTCGTACGATTGAATTAACACGCTGGGTACTGGAGCAGTCGATCGCATATTTTGGACATCGATAGTGTGTGTCTAACTAGGCAGTCACTGACGGGTTTCCCGTTTCATTTATCTTTTTATGTAACATGAGCAGAATTGAGCAGGCGCAAGAATTCAGAGTGCTGAGCGAAACCGGAACCGTGCCCAAAGCAAATACAGAGTCTCAGTGAATCGTTTTCTGCTCAAGCGGTTCGCGAGCGGCGTTGCGGGGTGACCAATGACAAGGGGGCAGAGATTCAGAACGGAATCCTCTGGTTGGGCAGGGACAAACCCGTTCGCGGACAGTTTGGTCAAATACGATTCACTAAAACTCCTTAATGATTTTCTCTATTGCCTGTTAGCGCCGCGAAGCGACTGTGGCTATGCGTGGAGTTCAGACGTGGACAGATGGAAAGAGGATAGGAGGATGGAGTGGGGGATAGGGGGCTTAGTATGCGTCCTGGGCCGACTTCAAGGGGAAGTGTGCCGTCCTTCGTCTGGAAAGTCTACCAGAAAACACAGGGAAATTTTCAGACATCACGGCCGGTGGTGGGATTCGAACCCATCATCTCCCAGTCTTCAGCCCGACCTTGGCTACCAGCAACGAGGGGATGGTTTTACCCACTCGGCCGTGCCACTGGCGCTCCCTGGAATCGGGAACATGCTTCCGTATACGGAAGCATGTTCCCGATTCGAGAATGCAGCTTGATAAGAAAACAATAATTACTACACACTATAAAGTAAAATAAATAAGATAAAATAGCACGGTACTTCTGCTCGTTGTGTCTGGGACATGAAATTTACCGTAGTTAACAGATTTGGGCTATCAATAGAACCGTTTACTACATATTGTAAAAGCCTGAGTCTGGGAACACAGACGGACGACACACAACACACGGTTGAGTCGTGAGTTGTGTGTCGTCCGTCTGTGTGCCCAGACTCAGGCTTTTACATCATCCCGCAGCCAGCCTGCATCTACGCCATTTTGTCAACTGTTCACTACCATGGGAATCATACGCTATTTCTTGACAGGGAAGCCAATGGTAGTACTGGTAGCTAGAATCTGTTAACTGCAGTAAATTTTCAGGTCCAAGCCATAAGAAGTAGAAGTAAGACAATGATAATAATAGGGAGTATAGATGCGCCAGAAGTAACGTGTGATTTTATCATTTTACTGTCTGTAATACAGCACCAATGTCGTAAAGATCAGTTGTTGTTACCGCCATGTAGTTCAGGGTGAGAGATAACATCTACACATGTTTGCATTCCGCACTTCTGGATATGCCATCAATATGCTTATCCCACGCCCGAACTTTTATTTCGAGGAAGACAAAAGGAATTTAAGCCCTAATGCCGCAAACTCAGAAGACTGAACTCACATGCACATCGCTGCAATTCCTGATTCGTATTTTCTTGGCAATAGTTAATGCCAATATTCTATCAATATATGCACCTATCCTCTATAACACTAAATCCTACTTTTCTTTATTTCAATATTTACGCATTGCCAGATATGGAACACACTTGCTTTGATCGCGCTTTCGTATAGGATGGATGGCTGGAATGACAGGACATGTTCATCAACATCACGTGCTAGGGTGTTGATTCTGCAGGAATTAGGCCAGGGTATAAAAGGGTATAATGGTATAGGGGAATAAGTAAAACACTATTCATCAAATCAAATCAAATATACGTATATCAAATCGGTGTTCTAATCGGGCTCCTCTAAAGCGAAGCCCCGTACATATTTTTGTCCTGGGCAACTCACAGGCGAATTCGCACACACTTAAAAAACAAAAGGAAGACAAGTCGCTGAAGGAACGCTTTTAGTTGTTTGTTTTTGATTGTGTAGGGGTTTGGTTTCGATTGTGTGTGCGTGAAGGAACTGTGGGCACAACCGGTGTACAACAGTGGACAGACAGAGAGAGTACATCAGAAAGGAGTAGAAGACATGGGGTTGCTACGCATTCTAGGATGGCTTTAGAGGGGACTGTGCCGACATCTGTTTGTAAGCTCTGCGGGAAAATCCAGGGAAAATCTCAGACAGCTCAACCGGTGACCACGCCGCTGATGCAAGACTAATAAGTGTTCATTTCTTAACTAGGCACTGACGGACAGGGTTCCTACTGTTAATTACGCTATGGCGAAATACCCGTTCTGGTTCGAATTCTTCATTTTAAGGTAGAGAACTCTCAATTAACAGTTATGAATAGACCGACCTCGGTAGATCAGCTGGTAGCGAGTCCACCTTCTCGTTCCAAGGTTGCTGGTTCGAACCCGGTCGAGGATGCCAACAACTTGGTGGCACGGTACAAGTTGCTTAGACACCGTTGCTGACCGTCTTCCGCGAGGGACTGGGAATTAATTCACAGACGTACCAACAACTGTAGCGTCACTCATATATGATCATAGTTGTCTCGCGACGTAAAGTCACGAATTATTATTATAAAACGTTATGAATAGAACATATTTTCTCGGCCTGGGGATTTAAATTTAATTTTAAGCAAAGAAACGCAAGCGTAATCTGGGCAGTTACTTGTGTAATTAGATAATTATGTTAATAAGATATTCTGAACAGAAACGCAACAGTATACGGACAATTCAAAAGCATTGTGAGAATTGTAAGAATGACCGTGGACAAAGAACCACATAATAGGCTTTGAAATACAAAAAGGGAAAAGAAAAGCGGCGACACTGGAAAAACGGAACGAACAGTAAAAAATCATAGTATGAACCAGTGCAACGACGAGATCACCGAACAACATTTCTGTTAGACCGTTGACGCAATATGCATGAACGAAGAGAATCCAACTGAAAAACGACAAAGCTGAAAATTTTGAACACCGTCCGCCCACGACACTCTAAGGAGGTTTTCTAATCACGCGTTGGCTAGGCGTGCCCGGAGTAACGCCGAGACGAATTGACACTTGTATTAGTCATCAAGCAGGCGTGCAACTTCGACATAATCGAGAGACGAGGCGAAAAATAAAATGGTTGGACTACAATTTCTTATGATTCGGCTCACTTCATTTACTTAGACACGAACTGGGTGTTTCCTGTGTTCTAACAATCCACCTTTCGAGAAACGGAGGGTTACGGTTTACACGGTACGAGTGGAAAACGAAAAGGCATGAACGAAGCCATCTCAAGAGAACCATGCTGCAGGTTGCGGTACTACGCGATGATAGGTGGTCAGCGGGGCCAATCTACAGTCGTGTTCAACCTAAGACCCTGGGTGCCTTGCCTTAATAACCTAGGGGTTGTATATATGTCTAGAGTACTGTATGAACAATTTACAATGTCTTCTATATCTCCACAAGCCATTTAGACTTATGTCCGACGCGAACAAATGACACTGGCCAGGCTTCATTCAATCGATTGATTTGCACAAAATAAATATAGAAGGAAAGGGCAGCACCAGCGGTCCCCTTCGTAGGCTGAACGCGACTATAGTACAAACTACCACCGATAGACGAGGTATCTTACCAAGTGCATGAGTACATGACCAAGGACGATGCAGATATTCAACAGACTTTTCGAATTGGGGATGATTTCAGCATACCTCTACTTCTCTCATGGGAGTGCCAACTGTGCGCTTTTGCTAAAAATGTGATGCCGGTTTGAGGTTACAAGAACCCGAGGAAGTACACAGGGAAGACAAATAAAGCACAAAGGCAATGGCAGTTACAAACTGCACTTCCATTTGCATTTGAAACGCGAGGTGTAACACAAGATGCTTCGCCGCAAACTGAACCACGGTGTTTTGCATACTGAGAGGTGTTTTTACAGAGTTCGCCCTTGGGCATATATATCCGGAGACGCAGGTCTAGCTGCCCAGGAGCAGCAGTCAGGGAGCGACTTGGGTGGCAGCGCCCCTGGGCATTTTTTACGCGTCGTAGACGCGACAAGAGGCAGAATACATGTTAGGCACGCGAGGGATGCCCTGATGAATGTAGCCTACTTCAAAATTGGGCACGCGCGCCTTGCAGAGGTGGAGAGAAAAGAAGAAAAAGGAAGCAGAATTCGCCGAAAATATTCCGCGGTATTGAATGTCCCCGCCCCTGCAGCATCATTTGGGCGAGACCAGGAAGTGCAGCAACACCGGGACACATTGTCTTTTACTATTTTTTGTGTCTTTGTTTAGTATAGCCTGATTTCACGAGCAGCACACGCTGAGGGTATTTGTGGGTTGCAGAATCCACCCAGCCCTACGTAAGCCACATTTTTTTCTCTTCTTTTGACCGGGATTATCGCGAAAATTACACTCTAAAAACAGAACTTCACCGCACAACACGCTCAATGCCAACCAGCATACGGAATGATACTGTTCTGTCTCGTGATATGCTAGGACGAGGGGCGTACGCCTCTTCTGTATCACTTTACGTGTTTATAAAGCGTTACAGAAGAGATGTACGGCCCAGTCTTCAACCGCCACCGGACAGAACGATACCACTATGAATGTTGATTTGCCATAGCCGTGCGGTTAAGTTGTTTTTAGAGTGTACCTTGAGACACCCACTGAAAGTACATGGATAAGACGGTTCCGGGACATTTCATCGAACGCGGTTTCGTCGGAAAATGGACGTTTCATCGAACGCCGATTGATCGAACGTCGTTTCATCGAATCGCTTTATTCGTCCGTGGTGGTGGGTGGTAGGATGTAGGGGGGAAGGTGCGGTTAGCCTGCTCTGCAGTGGTGGCTCGGTGCACCCAGGCAAGGGAGGAGAGGGGAGGGTGAAAGAGGGAGGGGAGAGATGATGGTGGCACAGGAGAGGGAGGGGTGTGCTAGTCCTCTCGCTCTGGAATTTGGATAGTTCAAGAGAACTATACCCACCACAGAAAACATGCGAGCACCCTTCAGTAGACTTCATTAGAATGCTCCCTGTACCACGGTAACCACCAGGATTACCAAAGTTGGCAAAGATGGCAAAGTTACCCCATCTTATTTCGTCCGAATTTGTCACAGATGCATTCGAGTTACCTCTTAAAACTTTCAGAATAGCAAGCTGACATACCGTTTGACTTACCTTTCCTCCTTTTTTTCTTCTCTCTTCTAATAAATATATCCTCCCCCCTCCCCCCCGGTTTGCAAAGAATACGCCATTAGTTACTGTGTTAGTTGACTGCTGTGAGGATTTTGATTCAGAGTGTGTAATAGCTATATAGTTTTTGCAATGGAGCGGACAGCACCCATGGTGGGTTGCTGAAAGCTCCAAGGTTTACTTAATTTTACTAATTTATTAACTAACTAACTAACTACTATCACGAAGCAGGTTCTCCGTTCATGATACTATCCGTTGATATTATGACAATAATGTAAAGGTAATGCAAATGCTTTGGGCCCGATAGGGAATGTGCAAAGAAATGAAGGCAAGATATGCAAAGATGGTAGGCCTTATTCAACTGAAGTGTTTTTGGAGGGGTGCGGACGATAGCGCGCTGTCGAAGCGCTGAAGTCGAACAATAAAGATCACTCAACTATAGCACACAGCCCCCCCCCCCCCCAGCAGCACATAACAACACATTTTCCTGCCACCACTGAAAACGGCTAATTTTCTGATGCTTAAAGTTACTGCAATGATGAATTTCTTGCAATAAAATGCCTGAAATGACATACGCGTATCATAACATTCATGAAATATACTAAATTTTATTGTTAGCCTGGTTATTTGCTGACGTATGCGGGCGAATCCAATCATTCTTTACAGTCATTATGACGTACTCGCACAGGAAGCTTCGCCATCACCCAGGTAACGGCTTCAATGAATGATACCTAGATATCAGCTGTTTTCTTCGTTGATAAGTCTGGCGAAGCATTCGTTATCTTTTTTGTTGCAGTACCACGGTCCCTCGTGGCAATACTGAGACTAAAAATTTCGGAGGCCATCTATGGGGCTGTCACCCTCCTCAAGAAACAAATATTTCGCAATTGAGACATTCATTTGTAATATTTGAATGTCATTACCGTATAGATGTTACAGAGGGAGTGCTTCTGCACCTGGACAATGTGAACCGTGCAGTAGACCTTTGTATTTTCTTTATATTTTCGGACGGCGCTATTTTATGGATCCCAGACTGCTGGTACATATATTCCAAGGAAGACCTAATGATTTAGATTCAATTTATTTCATTGCTACAAAGCGGAATTACCTTTTTCACGTCCATATTCGTTCAGTAGCTTTAGAACACATGTGTTAATATGGCTATCCAATTTTAAATCATTTCTAATCATGACACCTAAGTATTTATAATATTCAACGTTCTTCAATAGCTTACACCGTAGACTTCAGTCTATTTTCAAAATACCAGTACCAGTTTTTTTTTTCTTTTGTAGTCTGGCAATTGATAGTTTGATCAGAACCAATTATCATCTACCATTCTAGGCACCACTGGGTTATGTTATGAAGGCCGCTACTATATTTGTTTGATAAGACACCAATTTGACTGACGAGTAAAATAGATGTTCATATGGAAACGATCACACAGTAATTTACTCTATCGACTACCCTCCCTACACTAGATCGTAGCAATGGTCAGGAACACCGTTATGACTAGGCAACAGCCGGTCAAATATCAAAGTTATCGTGCGGAAACACGAACATTTTCTGCTCACTGAGGCCCTTAAACATAAATGCATATGCATCATGTAAAAACCCCGCGACCATATTTAGTTATTTTAGCCATTTTTTCATAAATGCATATTTTTCACAAATCACATGGCGACGTGGTGAGTGAAGCGGCATTCGATGAAATGGCATGCAATAAAACGGCGTCGATGAAATACAGCATTCGACGAAATGAATGACATTAATATTCGTTAATTTAACATAGTTTCAACATGCATTTTCCATTGCAAGCTGACAGACTGGAACGCCAGAGTCGTATGATGCAGTTTGGTGCAGTATGTCATTGAGCTTTGAACTTATCCGGAACGGTGTAGGCATGTGCATATTTAACTGTACGACACAGGTATTATTGAGCTTCATCATTGCTGTACCGTACTAGCTGGTTTCGACACGAGACCAGAACTGCGAAAAAATAAAATAAAAAAAATTAAAAAATCGATGTATCAACCATATAGCACTACCACGTACGTCCCTTCTAATTCAACAGCACAAAACAGAAGTGGTCGGCGTGTGTCGCGGATAAGGCGAATATTGCTGCCCTCCACACTTGGAGAACAGGGCGCTTTCGAAAAGCAAGAGTTCACGCAAAATGGGAGAGTGAACACATGCGGTGCCCTCTGTCACCAGTGCCGCGCACTCAAAGCGGCTGCTCCACCCGATGCTTCGTGCCTCGCCGCGTGAAGTGCATGGCTACAGCTGCGGAGCCTCAAAATCTACCCGGATGGATCATCATGCAAACTCTGCTGTCACGATAGAAGATATCCACTTCCCGCAATGTACAGTGTGGTATACGGTTCATCCAATTCTTGCAAGAAATAGCCGCTCCAGTGATTTATCACTGCAGCCGAAAAAGGGGACACACAAGATTTACGGCGAGGATATATTTCCTCACAAAGACGGAGAATCGCATAAAAAAGGACGTTAACGACCCAAACGTAAGCCACCAGACAAAGGAGAATAGCTGTAAATGTTGCTCGCCTCTCTTCCCTCATAGCCTTTCGAATTACATAAACATACCAACGTCACCAGCAATTTTCCTTATTAACATGCCGCTCCCGGATGCCAACTTTAATACCGCACAAAGTGCACTTTCTGCTTGCACCAACACAATGAACAGCTTTTTTAGGGTTCGAGCACAACCGATCGCCATTATGACAACCTGAAACCGATGTCTGGCTACAGCTTACGCACGGCAAATCCTGGAGGCCTTGTTCTTCACTTTCTCACGTTCACATAGTGTTTTGTGACTGTGACGTGCATTTTTTTTTCTTTCACTTTTGCACAGTGTGTCATACAGGATGGTTTTCTATCCTTCACAGAATTTTTATTAAAAAAGGTATAGAGCAGCATAGATGTCGGTTATGCGGCCAGGCGGACATCCTCTCGAAGAGAACATGTAACTACAAGATGACTAATTGCCTAAAATCAATTAATTGACTCTTTAATCAGGGGATTTCTGGAAAAATCTAGACAGGAGTATGGGAGACAACCCTCGTTCAAATCCGCTCTATCTTCTAAAAATCCTGAAACCCATGACCGAAACCATGAGCCGGAGCCGAAAAAGCGGCGACCGGGAGCGCAGAGCCCTGCACACAGCTCATTTCACGTCAGAGGGCCACGTGCTTTGGAGCGATGGAGATGATTGGAGTAGGTGCTGATGTAGTTGGTGGCCAGATCAACCTATTTCCAGCCCAAATACGATTCCGCCGGCGTAGGTGATGTGGCGCGCTGTCTCGGTTTCGGCTCATTTGCATATCGAAATTCGGCTATGGATATTTCACGGCACGCGCTCGTTTCAGGATTTTAAAAAGATTTAATGGCTTTCAAAAAGGACAGTCTCCCATTCTGCTATCTCGCTTTTGCCAGAAATCCCATAGCTAAAGATGTAATCAATCAATTGTGTGTAATTAGTCACGTTGTAGTTACATACTCTCTTCGAGAGGATGTTCGTCTGGCCGTATAACTCAACTGCAAAAACGACATCTATGTTGCTAGCTTTTTTTTATAAAAAGTTTGTAAAGGATAAAAAAAACGCCCTGTATAATAAGCCTTACAGACGACCGCAACCATTGCAGCCAATACCACTTAGATAAAGAAGGCCTGCTTTAGGCGCACCTGAACCTGCTTAATGCCTCCCCTCCTCCCTTCGCTACGTTGACATATAAAGTTGGGTTGTCGTCAGCTTCAGAACACAAAGGCTTTCTGTGGCTACAATGTGGCAGCACATGTGGCTGATGTCGGCTCGTCGCCATAACTTCGGCCGCCGGAAGCCCGGACGTGATTGGCGGACTCCTAATGACTACGTCATGTCGTTTCAGCGATTATGCTTTGTTTACTCAAGGTGACGTTGCTCCGACTCGTCAGAAGCACGTTGGAATCTCGTTGTCATAGTTTGCCAACACAGGGTAGGGGCTGTGAATAGCGTCTTCAACTTCGAGAACGCTGCTGCGCGTTCCAATTCCTCTGGCCGGCTCCACGCCGTCCAAGTGTCAGGGATTTCGCCGCCGTCGCCAAATGTTTCACGAAAAGTGAATAAAGATCTGTCGGTGCTAAAAACAGGACCATTGCTTTTTCAGGTACGGATGCGTACTACGCAGCTTTCAGATAAATATGCGAGGCGATACTAACGCACAACCGCATGCGTTCAAGACGGTGAGATGGTCGACCTGTACCGAAAAAACCCGAGACTACGGCCCGGTTTGACCAACGCTGGTTAATTTTGAGCCAAGATGAAGGGTTGCTAAAACTTGAAGTTAACACTCAATTATTTTTTACAAACGTTAGCTAGTTACGCAGTGAATGTATAAGTGACAATAACTGCCTTTAGTGAAGCAGAGTTAAACGTTAAATTCAAGTCAAGAGACCGTTTGTCTCGGTTCAAATGTTAATCGGCGTTGGTGTAACCGGGCCTACAAGGACGACAAGAAAGTGCACACGAACAGGTCCCGAGTTTTTTCGTTAGATCTATGCCACCTCGCTTGTTTTTTAACAATTCTTTCAGGTAGATATTCGGCATCGTCCCGTAGGAAGAAACTCTTGCTTCCTGACACAAACGCCCATGATTCGTGAGTCGCTTCATTACTTTATGTCAAGACTTGGGTGCCCCTAACAAAACATTCCACGGGCATTTAGGTTAAGTAAGGTTATTACGTTAGGTGTAGGAAGAAAACTATGAAGGTTAGCTTCCTACAACCGAGGATCCATCTACCTCAAATCACTTATACAGGGTGTCCCAGAAAACGTGTCATTGAATTATAATAAAAAAACTACACCACCTGGAGTCATGCGGTCAACGGCATTTGTTCTTACTGGGTTTTTGCCACCTCCTCATGTGAATGTCGTGTAACGTAAGTATAATTATGTATATTTTTGTGAGCTTAAGTCGGAAATTTGCCTAGCAAAGGTCACTTTTTTACCCCACCAATGTAAAGAGCGTGTCTAATTTAGTCAAATTAATGATAATTGACAGCGATATTCAGGAGCTATCCCATCGGAAAAAATAGCCGAACATCATGCACTACGGAGGTCGCACAGAATGGCGCACGATGATTTTTTCAGCGCAATCTTTGTCAGTCCGACGAAAGGAGGTTGGAAACCCAGCCCTCCCCGACATTGCAGAAAGAGATAAAACGTGCACGGCTTATCACGTCCGACTTTCGCTGGGATAATGCTTTCCCTCTCCCAATTTTAGGAACTGTTGCTTTTTCTACTATCACTCTGTGGGCTGGCTTCTGAACCTCCTTTCGTCACACTCAGAGCGATTGCGCTCAAAAAGTCATCGCGCGCTATGGTCCGGTGCTCCGAAAAGCATGATATTCGGCTATTTTTTCCGATGGGATAGCTCGTGAATATCCCTGTGAATTATCATGAATTTGAGTGAATTTGGCACTCTGTTCATATTGGTGGGGTAAAAAAGTGACCTTTACTTGGCAAATTTCCGAGTTCAGTTCGCAAATATTTACATAATTAAGCTTGGAGTACATGATATTCACATTAGGAGGTGGCAAAAACCTAATAAGAACAAATGCTGTTGACCGCATGATTCTAGGTGGCGTAGTTCTTTTATTATAATTCAATGACACGTTTTCTGGGACACTCTGTATGTGAAAGCAAATAAGTACGCATGTTTGCATGTGTATAACAAGAACACTCGTCGCTGTATAGCTCAACCGGAAAGTCCCCCAGCGCCTTCTGCGAGTCTAGCGGACGAGGGTCTATAGTTGGTTCAGCCTAACGTGAAGATCACGTTGATGTTGAACCGGACGGACGGACGGACGGACGGTCGGTCGGTCGGTCGGACGCACGCACGCACGTACGTACGTACGTGGGGCGATGATGTGGTGTGTCATTCACCGCCGTTATGGCGGTACACTGCCCCACTGCGCTTGTGGAAGGGATGAGAAAGGGATGAGAAAGGGATGATGATGGAAAGGTGGCATTTTAGAGAGCAGGAGCAGTAAAGCTAGATGTGCAAAAAGCAAGATGTGTAAAGTGCAGGGCCGGCGATAGGGGGGGGGGGGGAGTAAGGCGACCGCCCTATGCCCCGCGCTTGCATATAGGCCCCGCGCACGAAGCCCTCAACCAGGGATTACTTTTTTTAAGTATCAAGTATGCACTTAATCGTGTGAAACAGGCCCCGCGATGTGCCTTTGCCTCAGGCCCCGCACGCCCCTAGCACCGGCCCTGGTAAAGTGTACTGTGTTTCTCCGCTTGTTCTGTGTTTCTCCGCGTGTGTCGTGGTCGGAGTTTTAGCATCCGGTCTTAGCTCAGCACAACGTGAAGGCCCTTGGAGCACCCTATAGTTCCCCTGGGAAAGTCCGTCACACTCAGCAAGTCCTGCAGTCTTCAGCTCTTTCCTACAGATTCGACCTCAGAGATGTCATCCAGCTGGACTCAATTTCTTGCTATCAGGTGTGTCCCCAAAGTAGAACATTGGCCCGTTCAAGGACCACGGGCAATCGCACTATGCGCTCTTCTGAGCACGCGTTGACAACAGACGATCAGCGAATCTGACGTCGGTCGCTAGAGCGGTTGTAACACACCAGCCAGTTGTGGGCCAGCACAGTGTGGAGCGACTAACGTAATCGTTAAAGCAGCTCCGCGTGTCTATCATAATATCTATTATAACACTTCAGCGTAGCTTTCGGTTCGCATACTCTGGTACTGGTAGACACCACAATAGCGCCTAAAGACATTTCCTTTCTTTTTCCTTAATAAACCTATCCCCTCTCCGCCCTAAAGACGTATCACATGGCTTACTCGGGGAGCGTGGTGAGAGCTATCGCGAGAGAGCCACAAATGGACCATTTCTGCTTCGTCTGTTGCTGTTTAGGCAGTATAGATACAGGCTCTGTTAATTTACAAACAAATCGAAAATTATAAATATAAGCTCTGTTTCTCGTTTCACTTTGTTTTGAACATTGGTGGTTACGAACTTATGCACACGAAAACCCACCAGCAATAAGCAAACAAACCCTTAACCAACGTGTGGAAGCAGTGCACCAAAGTTACGCCCTAGATGTCGCCTTCACCACATGACCAGTAATGATGGAGAGAGGTAATCTGCACCTGTAATCTGCAAAGAGACAAGCGATGATGTTACCAAACGAATGTCGGGAAATATAGCCAATATTCAGCTCGTAGTGACACAGACGATTGGCCTAGTTCAGGAGCCTCAAGCTCAAATCTATAGTCGCGGGGTATATAAACGATTCAAGAAACAGACGTGGTTCTCACAAACGATTATGACAGTGTTCAGGTGCACTGAAATTATCTATTTACATACTGCATATTGTTGCCCTTGCTCAGAGTTTCATCCTGAAAAGGTAAATAGAAAAGTCAGAGAGAAACAGCTAACTGACATTACTGACAATGGATGGGTTTTGCTACTTTAACGTGACTTCTGAAAAAAAGGAAAAAAAATAAAAACAACAACAAAAAACAATGGCCTTTTTACAGAACTGTTCTGTCTCTACTGTTTAGTGTGCAACTTAGTGCATCAGAATTAAGATTAGCTCTTCTTGAACCTCACATTAGTTGCAGTGGCATCTTACAAATGCGGCAGATTATACGAGCAAAAAATAAAAAAAATAAAAAACGAATAAAGAAAAAAAACACACACACACAAAAAAAACGCGGATATCCGCCGATATGTACCCACTAGTCTATACAACCACTCTCGTCAGTTCACTAAAGTGCACGCGAAGACCAGGTTGCCCTCCGCGGACTTATCCCGGGGATGCGTCCCTCGTGTGAACCCACCCTAACTCGTTGGGGTTCATGATCCACGTACTGACATGGACAAGAGCAGCACCCCCTACGGCAGGCAAGGGTAAAAACAATAACTGAAATCTAGTTTTATTCCTGTCTTCATCATCATTATCATTTTTGTTATTATTATTATTATCATTATTATTATTATTATCCTGAAAGAGTATATAGCATTGTTCTGCTTGTGGTGAAGGGCCCTCCGGCCAAAGAATAGGTCATCGTGGGCCCCATGCGGCCCGCGGGCTTCGTGTTTGAGACCCCTGGCCTAGTTAGTACGGAATCATAGCAAAACAGCGCAAAAACAAGACGACGACACAGGACTAACTTGTTGTAGTTTTTCTAAATAAAATTTCAGTTAGAAGTCAGCACTCGTCCTCGTCGGTTCCGTGTCCTCGTCGTGTTTGTGTACTGTTTTGCTATGATAGTGACAATTCGTCATACATTTTTACGTTAACCTTAAATTCCACTTAACTAGCGTATGTTGACGTGTCCATCTCAAAAAAGTAAAAGCACTGACAGAGTGCAACCTCTATGCGTACGTCGGCAGCGCCTGTCTCCCTCCAAGGCCACTCTGTTCCTTCTCGCTCCTAGACGCTCTCACCGTCACCGCCTGCCCCGCCTGCTTTCTCTAGACAACGTCAGTGACTATACGTGTCATGTTCATCGCGCTCAGTTTAGTTGAGATTCTCATTGAGACGTGACTTGTATAGGAACATTTTTCACAGACGCGTGAAATCTTGCGCACAACTATATACATAGATAAAGACTGCCCGCCAGTCCTAATAACATACCTTCTCTCAGATTATTGTGTACTCAGTGTTTTATGGCATCTTTAGCACTCTCTGGGCCACAGCGAGGACATTACTGTCAACGACAGTTTACTGATTTCTATATCAGTTTTTCGAAGTAGTAAAGCACGGCCAGGTGAACGACGCCGAAGCGGGCAAGGAGCGAGGCCCCTGCAGTCGTCAGCAGTCAGTCTCCGCTTGGACATAGGGCTGACTTGCACGAACATTGAGGAGGTGATGGCAATTCATGTTCTGAGGCTGGAACACATAGAAAGGACAAATACATATATAGCTACGGCAAGCTAACCTTTTCAGTGACTTCCTTCTTTCATCATTGAGGAGGTTCCTCAGTGGTGACCTCGGTAGCTTCGGTAGTGCTTCAGGGACGCACTATTGCCGTCAACGCTGCTCGTGTGTAGAGCACTGCTAAAGCGACCGAGGACGGCACTGAGGTGTCTCCTCAACGTTCCTCAATGTTGCAAGCGCGCCCAGATCTGCTGGCAACGAAAAAGAAACAGCTTCCACAGCCCCATGGATCTCATCCCTCGATCTGTCTGCCTTTGTGTAGTATTTATGTAGTGTTAACGTTATCGCTACAAGTGGTGATCAGGAACAAACTGCAACGGGTGGTGGCAACAACTATAGCACTTTCCCGCTACCATCACAAAGCGATGGACCACCCGTTGACCCAGTGCTGTACAAGATCCCAATGTCACGGCTTCATTTGGAGACTTCAACTACCAAGGATGCTTAATCAATTCCAGTGAAACCTGCACTCTCTTTGCGATTACCACCCTATTGGACCCTTATATACAAGAGCAATAGTGGCCTCCAGGATGGAGGAAGATACCAAAGTGCTACCAACACCAGCGTTTCATGATCGACATCGTTCTGAAACAGAGAGAGACTACCACAGACGAAACAACACAAGCGCAAGAAACTTGGGGGTAAACACCATAATCAAAAAAATGTGGGTTTTCTTTGTCATGGAGTTGGCAACTTTGGGATATTTAGTAATTCCTAGAGAAAATCTGGGACCGATTCAGCAACAAATTCGACTGGTTCCTACAACCTTTTGAGCGCATTTCTTCCACGGCTGCTTTTCATTACAAATGGAAAAATTCCGGTCTTATCAGGTGACAGCCTGAAGAGTTCGAACATTGTGTGATGCTGATCATGGGTGTTGGGCGGCTAGTTCAAAGAGTTGTTATCTCTCTACATCCCTTTTAGAGGAACGTCATCTTTGGAATATAGAGGCTTTTCTTTACACATCACAAAAGTAACATGAACGACTTCAACATCAAACTTCGTCCCGATTGCGGGACACGAGGTGGTTATGTTACTGAACTCGCAGGTAAGCACTTACGTATGATATGTACTGCAAGACAGATATTTCATGAAGGTTTCAACTTGCCACATCATACCAAAAAGAAGAATGACACGAAAGAAGGAGGCAGGAAAAAGAGAGCAGTGAAACAAGAACAAAGAAACAGAACAGTTACAAAATATATAACAGCAGCAATAACAACCCTGAGGTGAATGGAGTAGAGATGTTGTATCACGCAACGTCTCAATTATTGAAGGCAAGTGAAGTCAACTTCAGATTAACTGAACTACATTAAAACGATAACATGCAAAATGAAGCAGAAAACATGCATGTGGAATGTTAATGAATGAATGAATGAATTTATAAAAGTTTTTACGAAATAGTTTTGTAGAAAATCATGAAACCACTGGTTGTTCTAACAATCTAAGAACGTACCTGCCTGCGGCTCGTGGCTGATAGATGACATATGTCGGATAACAAGCCAACCCGTCTGTGCCTAAGATGCCATCGATAAACATTTCAGAAAAACCAAAGAAAAGGCCGCCTGGAGGTAGTTAGAAGACATACTGAATGAGCAACCACATCAGCATTCTGATAATGAAAATTCGTGTCTTTACGTCACGAGACAACTATGATCATGCGCGACGCCACAATGGTCGGACTACGGATTCATTTTGCTCTGCTGAGGGTTCTTTAAGGTGCCCAGAAATCTCAGTAAATGGCCGTTTAAGTGATAAAATGGCATAAACGCAAACAAGCTGGTCGACGAAATCCATGGAGAAGAAGCCTGTGTCTTGTGCTCATCCTTGTTCTTGTAGCCCACACTCAGGCTTCGTCATCATGGATGTCATGTCTAAGTAAGCTGTACACTTGTACTCTGTCGCCAAGTTGCCGGCGTCCTCAGCCGGGTTCGAACCCGCAACCTTGGGATCGGGGATAGAAGGCGGGCATGCGAAGCATTTTGAAATATAGTATTGGCTCTTGTAAACAGTCCCTTGTACAAGTCCCTTCGTATATGAATTGCACCCGCAGATTACATTCACGATCACAAGGAAGAGTGTTAATAATTAATAATAATAATAATTCCGGGCTTTACGTCGCGAGACAACTGTGATCATGAGCGACGCCACAGTGGACGGGTCTGCGGGTTAATTTTGTCCCCCTGGGTGTTCTTTAACGTGCGGCGAAATCTCGACACACGGCACACCACATTTAACGTCCCTCGCCGAAGACGACGTGCCTGAGCAACTTGTACCCTTCCACCAAGTTGCCACCGACCTCGGCCGGGTTCGAACCCGCGATCTTTGGATCAGTAGGTGGACACGCTACCGACTGAGCCACCGAGGCCGGCACAAAGAAAGAGCCGTGCAAAAGTAACTGGAAACATAGCAAGATTTGCGGGGCGGGGCGGACATACGTTTTAAATATCCCACCAGTAGTTTCCTTTTCTACCACAGGACAGTCAGTGACCCAAGGAATGTAGAATGATATTTGTAAAACGTGAAACTGGCAATATTTCCTCGGACTCGGAAGAGGACTCGGACGACACACACAAAAACTTCGTACTCTCTGTGCCAACAAGCGTTTGTATGGGCTACCAGCTTGCTGGTATATCTACCTGGATATATATAGATAGCTGGATATCTACCAGCTTGCCTGCATTTATGCCATTTCCGTTGTGTCCACTTCGTTTTTGTGTGTGTCGTTCAAGTTCTCCTCAGACTCTAACGCTCTGCCCTCAAAGCTCTTTTGACCTTTTTCGACACCATAGGACTTCGATCCTCATTGTGACGGGGCTGATTATTTCATTCCCCACATCACCACCAGCAATGGGGTAGAGTATCGCCGCTGGCGATGAAACTCCACATTCATCATCGCAAAATAAAGTTTTTGTTGTTGTCCTCAGACTCAAGGAAATGTTGTCCGTTTCACGTATATCCGCCAGCTGGCTTGCCTTCTAGTGTTTTGTTCATCGATATTTGTAAACATCCACAGACACATCTGCGTTGCATCAAAAGGTGGCGAGTAGACTTGACAGCGTCAACGTGGTGTATGTACTGTACACTCGAGAGCCGATATCTTAAATTCCTTAGAATACCGACTTAATTGGAGTCTTGCGCTCATTACCTTTCAATATGGACATCGCTCCAATTCCAGCGCCATAGGCCTTCAAGAACAACTCACAACTACTGAACGACAACAAGCGAGTTACACGTACATTACAGCAAGTATATAGTTACATCGTACGTATGGAAGGCGAGTTGACGATTCATCGTACGTGTCGTGTGATTGTTTTGTCTACTCTTGCGTCGTGTTCTTCTACGTGTTTACTTGGTGCTGCGCCCTGAAGAAAGTTGGTGAATTACGGTGTGCCAACCTTCAAAACTTCTGAAGTTTTATTCAACACTTAAAACACAGCCTGTTCTTCTGTCCTGCATTCGTTACATTTCATTCATTATTATTATTCCGTTATAATTTCATATGACCCGTGTGCCAAGCCAAATTCAAACTGTTGCAAATTATGCCCCTAGAAGTTGAACTAATTTCACCTACTGTTATGGCAGTCTGCTGATATAGACGAGAATATAGCGCGTACTAGTGGCAGCTCATGATAACAGCCATCGCGTATGAACAGAGTCCTGCGCGTCGCTTTGTGAAATGTGCGGCGAGCGTGATGTTGGCGCTTCCCTAACGAGACGGGCAAAACTCTTTCACACAAGGCACATCAAACAATTCAGGGACGTGCCTGGGCGACGCGGCACGGAGGTGGCGTCGGCCAATAGGGACGCGGAAAATGGGTTTCTACGCTTTTACAACGCCATTCGTAAGGCAGGTGTGGTGCAGCTTTGCAAACTCTGTTTCCTAACGCATTTGAGATAATTTATTCAGTCGTTCTTTGAAGCGAACGTGATTCTCGAGACTCTACGACCGCAGTCTGCATATTTTTACATTGAATCACGTGCGCACTGGAAACGATCAGCGCCCTCTCGGGGTTGCCACTCCGGTTCCACACACAGAGCGGGTCGAAACGGGTTGGCGTGCTCCGGAATCCAATTACGCTCTGCCAGCGCCACCGTGTCATTATTCTTATTCACATTCATAAACGTGCTAGATTTGAGTCTCCCACCGCAGGAAATTACCAAGAACGCAAACGCTTGTAACACCTCCGCGCAGGAAACGCAGTTAAGATTTTCTCTGCAGTGGAGCAGAGGCGCTAACGAAATCCTTCCGGGAAAGAAAATGCACTCATCTTATTACGTCAGTAATGCAGGCCTAAAAGGCACCAACGGGTGCAGATGGTAGTCGTCGATTTGTTGTGTACGTGTACACCCCTACTGTGCCTTACTGCACACCCTTACTTCAAAGACGTCTTTCTTTACCTTTTTTTCAGTTCTTCCTCCCTTCGAGGAAAGCTATGGTGTGAGCAAAATATGTACTTATAGTTTTGAAGCATTCACTTTTTTTCACGACTTCTGAAGCCATGACCTCTAATTCTTGAGAAGAATTGTAAAAGCGCGTTACCTGTTTGTTGCGGTGATGGTTACTCTGTAGAATGAAACCATGTTTGAGAAAATATTACGAATCGCGTTGGGGTCTTTTCAGCCACACTTACAGACTTTTCTTTTCTTTCTCAGTGTTGTCAGAAAACATAAAAGTTCTCCACACGACACAGTTTCACCCTGATAACTTTTTGCCTCTTCAATGTCTAGGGACTTCCTGTGGGGACAGGGGATTACTTAGTAGAACAGGTAGCAAAAAAGAAGTTGAAATGAATGCGATTATAAAAGAGCGAACAAAGCAGCCTGACGAACGTTCGCTCTCAGAACTTGACTGAGCTGTCAAGCGGTAACGGCAGAAGAACGCATACGTAGTTCTTCAGTTGTACGCAGAGCAAGGAACTTATCTGACGCAATCACTTGATTGGCACATGACTGCTCGGTGATGTCACGCGAGCGCATAACAGTCCTTTGCTCGGTACGAACATCTACGGACTCTTTCTCTACAACCTTCGATAAACATTTGCTGCCACTTTTTACAAAATTACGTCTAGGATCTTTATCTTTGCCTTCTTGCAGAGTGTTTCATTTCAAAAGATGCTGCGAAAGAATATGAAGCTTCTGCCCACTCCCCGGAAGTCAATCTGATGAAATCGAAGCATCTCGAAATCGAAAAAAAAAAATCCATTTCTTTTTCAGCGTAATGTCTGGCTGGTTAGCATCCAGTTTGGGGAAGCTAATGACGCGTTTCGTCACTTCCTATCGACACTGATCGTACAGGTAAACCTCAGTAAAACGACGGACCTTCCATATTAATGTTATGCGAAGGCGCAAAGAAAACGGACAAGATGAAGCTCTCGCCGGCATTTGTAGGCCACCACCTCGAAGGCTGTCTGCATGACGTAGTGTATATTTAATGTTGGGAGTTTTTTTTTTTTTTTTTTTTAATATACTATATAGCTGCACCAGATTTTACAAAAACCCACGAGAGTAGCATAGATACCTGGACCGCAAAGCGGTAATAAGCAGGTAATTGGAGCAGATTTACACGTGCACGTTTAATAAATAGGGCTGTGCGAATATTCGACATCTAGAATACGAATAGAATATTTTCAGTATCGTATTCGATTCCATTCGACGATTCTAATCGAGGCTAAGTCGTGACTTTCGAACGAACCGAATATCTTCGAATATTCGAGATTTCCCGAATTCACGAGTATTATACACGCGAAACCCATGCAGCGTCTTCCCGACGGGTGCTGTAAAGGTGCGTTCCGTGCTCGTGACGTCAGCGTGACGTAAAATCATCAAGCGCGACCGCAAACGATTTCTCGACGACTTCTCGCCAGTCCGGCAGGATGCGCCTTGTTCGGATCCGCTCTTGGCAACGAGCCTCCACTATATCGAAACGCAGCAATAGATGGCTGAAATTTTACGTGATAAATCCATACACAGAGAACACGTAGGCGCATGAATAAGACTTCTACGATGCAGAACTGCGCAACAGCGGCGCGCGCGGGTTGCATGCGCGTGTGCAATCGCTATCGGCACTACTAGCCGTTTAGTGTAGAGTTGGTTTCGTTTCGCCGTCCTTGTGCTTGCATGGGTTCGTGTTGTGCTCGCCTCTCCTCGTCTGGTTGGGATATCCGAATACTGCACCTGAACAAGGAATCAGTGTCGGGATAGTCCAATGACATGCACACCGAGGGCTGCGTGTACGTTGCGCAGCGTGTACGAACTACCAGTTGGAGAAGGCGCCGCATGGGAAGGAGTACTCAACGCGCAAATCGCCGTGACGGCGGAGTGCAGTGCTTGCCATGAAATTCTCCAAACACCAGCAAAGTAGCGCATCTCCATTGCACAACCATATTGAACTACACCCCAGTATCTCGAGCGACGGTAGTTGTGAATACGACGGGAGGTGTCCCAGCCATCATATTTGTCACGAAGGGAAAGCATCGCTTTCACGTGCGCGAGCAGCAGCTCTGACGCGAAAGATAGCTGGAATTAAAGTACTCAATTTGCGTCCTTTCAGCAACGCGGAAGGGGGAGGTTCACGCTCTAATGAGAGCAGCGGTGCTTGGTTACAATTAGCCATCAAGGACGTCGTTTTCAAGAGTTTCGAGTTTTCGTTTTCCGCGTCTCTACCACCTGCCACGACATAAGAGGGCTGGTTAAGCCGACGGGACCAGCGCGATAGCATCAGAGGTGATATGCGGACGTCGCGAGCAAATATTCGCTTTTCGAGTCTGACCTGCCACCTTCTTGCATCCAGGGCCGGCGAGAGAAATTACGGGCCCCGGGGATGGGTCACGCCCGGGCCCCATCCTCACGTCTCGATAACACAGTCCAAGTATTTCTTCTTTATATTTTTACGACAGGCCTTGGGTCCCGCGGGTCCCTGAAGTGGCCCGGGCCCCGGGGCGCCATCCCCGGCTGTCCCACCCTCTCGCCGACCCTGCTTGCATCCACCATCGAGCTCAAGATGTTGCTGCTAAGCATGTGGTACATGACTTAGAGTCGATAACACTGCATCAAATACACAGTCCTTGAGGAACTTTATGAGTGGGGTACACCTAAAACTGTATCAGTATAACTTGTCTTGTGGAAGTGACAACCTTTTCTTCATCCTTTCATAGCTGACGCTTCCCTACATATTTCTGTAATTATCAGAATGTGGTTCTATGTGCTCTATGTGCACATTGCAGTAAACAGGGTAATTTGAAGGCATTATTCGATATTCGAAGTCAAATATATTTGCAATATTCGTTATTCGATTCGTATTCGACATTTTTACTATTCGCACAGCTCTAGAAATAAATAATAATCACAATAAATTATGTAATAAAATAAAATACTCAAAGCGGTAGACTCTGGCCAGCAGATTGCGCTATGGAAATGAGCCGAAACCAAAACAGCACGCCTCAGGAGTATATCACCTTCGCCGACGGAGACATATCTGGGCCGCAAAGCGGTTCATCTGGCCAGCAGATCAGAACCTATCCAATCATAGCCATAGCTTCAAAGCACGTGGCCCTCTGACGTGGAATGAGCGGTGTGCTCCCCGTTCTCCTGAGGCGTACAGCTTCGGTTTCGGCTCATTTCCACACCAAAATTCAGCAGTGGATATTTCAACGCACGTGCTCGTTTGCGGATTTTTAAACAGAATGGCTTTCAACGAGGATTGTCTCCCATCCCCTAGGTAATTAGAGAATGTCCGCCTGGCTATATAACTCAACTGCAAAAACGGTGCCTATATGCTGCTCTCATAGCCGCCATAAAAAACAAACAAAAAATGCATAAAGACAATAAATAAATAATATGCCGCAAAAAGGAAAGCAAAAACAAAACAAACAACACCTTGCACATATTCATGCGTATAAGCATGTAAGCTTTTATAAGGACGAGGAAGTAGTACTTGATGCAAGTTGAGGGTCATCAGCAAGTCAAGCCGGAATACTGATCAACTAAAACGGCTAGCCTTTTATTTCTCATTTGATTAATTTTAATTCTGCAACTTTTAATTACACTATAGCATTTTAGATTTACACTTGATATGTCGGCACCTAACGTCAACAAGAGATATAAGTTGTGACAATGAGATGGGGGTGATTCACCGCTGAAGAGCAGTACACAGCACGACGCCTAGCAGCTAATGGTGAGCACACAAACAGAAGCACGACGAACATTGGTACGGTGCAAGGACCTACGTATATAAACGAACCTCGCAATAAAAAAAAAAGCGAGAGGCCGGGATAATATTAACAAAATTCGCAAGCATTATTATTATTATTACGCCCGTTATAGGAAGCGAAATTGACAGGAGTCCGCACGGCATGTCATTGCCATATCACATAGTGTGCCCCCCCCCCCGTCCCCCCACAACGTACAGCGAGCTCCGTCCAATACTAATCAAATTATTTTGATTGACGTAAGGATCCCTTGAATGAACGGCACTAAACGGAAGCAGCTTGAGACTCTCACCTGTAGGAATGTGTGAAAAACGACTACGGCACGCATTCGGCCAAACCGTGATAGCAACAAAATATGTAGCGTTTTTTGTCGTCCGCACACAGAACTTTACCGCATACCACGTTCCTATCCAAGCATCATCTCGAATGACATCTGTCTCTCCCTAACTTGTTGAAAACGGGAGGTGTGCACCTTTTGGTGACACTTATGCAGTCGTGTTAATTGTCACAAAAAAGGCGTACGGCCCACGCTTTCCACAGAATCAGAAGTGATAACGGTATCCGCATTCTGTGGTTGATGATTGATGGTTTGATTTTAAGAAAAAATAAAATGGAGACTTTGGCTTCACTAGCATTGCATTACATTCTGTGGTAATGGATGGCTTACAGCGTGTTGTGTGGTGAAGCTGTTTCCAGAGTATGGTCGAACGTTTCTAGTTAGTCCTGCGAAAATGAAGAGAATTCGCGAAATCACTTAATATGTATTTGTACCGACCTAAAAAAAAAGAAAGGAATCTGCGAAGCACAAACACAGCTACTTCCTTTTTCTATTCTTTTTTTTTTTTTAGTTTCTGCTCTTAATAAGCATAACTTAGTTATTAGTGAGTTATATTAGTTATAAGTATAGGTGGTGGTGGAGTTATATTAGTTATAAGTATAAGTGAACCACATAACACGCTGAGGGCCAACCATTGCACAGAATGATAGCGTTATCACTCTCGATTTGTGGAAAGCACGGGGCGTACGCCTTTCTGTGACAATTAACACGACTGCATTAGTGTCACAAAAGAAATACGTCTCCCGTTCTCCAAAAATCAGGGGAGAGAACTGTGTCATTCTTGTCGATGGTTGGCTAGGAGCGTGCCATGCGGTGAAGTTCTGGCCAACAACACCCTTTCACCATCACCACCACCACCACCACCGGTCTGGCCAACAACGGCGAGCCTATCCTGCCATCCCACCCCCCGTTTTAAAAGTGTACAAATCTGAACTACGTAGAGTTTCTTTTTCATATGTGGCTTTCCAGTGGTCATTGCAATGTCGGACCTTAGTCGTAGCCCCGGGTTGCCAGCACACACTTTTTTCATCCCTCACAACCGACGCGCTACATAATTACAGACTACTCAAATGAGCACTGAATATACCATTTTAAAATGCCAGATCTCGAGTGTTGCAAGGATTCGAAAGCGTAATCTCCCTTCGAGCCTCATTGTTGTAATTCTTTCCTCGGCTTGTCGCACGCTAGAGGAAAAAACCCTCGAATCAAGAGCCCATCCTCTTTATCTCCGCCGAGCCTATAAATGTAGTCGTTCACAGTTGACAACGCATGTTCTTTTTCCTCACGGAACACCTATCAACCTCTGCCATTATCTCTCATTTCGATCGACACGCAGCCCTACGACGACTCCTACTTTCAGCTTGTATGCTTGCGAATGGGAGCATAAACAAGTTTCAAAGATTCCAATCTGAAATGGACGTCAAAGACTCAGTCACTTGACCTCCTCCTCCTCCTCGGACCAACCTCATCGGACCAACTCTGGAGACCGACCGACAAGAGATAAGATCACGCGGCCTTTTGTTGTTGCTTCTGTTTTCATTGGACTTGTATCATGGGGGTCACAAAAGAAGCTCCCTGTCAAGGAGCGTGTTCTATATACTTACTTTCGGGAATCTAACTGTGATCCAGCATGCACGAATGACCGTGTCGAACAACAATGAAATAAACCGGAGAATCTGTTCTTTGAGTGATATGGAGTGCTGCCGTTGTAGAGATAGTCTGATGTGCGCGGCCTGCATTGGTCAGTTGTAGTTTTATCCGCAACTGATATAATATGGCAAGAAAACCGATTCGTAAGGTGTCTGCAGTTCAAAAAGTCTTCCACTCGTGTTCGTCCTAGCGTGAACCGTGTGACGTACAGCTGCGGTTAATTTCAAGGTGTTAGAACATCCTATAAGTAGGGTTCCGGGTTTTCGGAGTTTATTTCTGGGCGTTACCGGAGGATGTTTTTCGGGGTGTTTTCTTCAAAAACGGAGTTTTTCGGAGTGTATGATTTACAGCTCAGTTAACATCCAAAATTCGGAGAAATCTTGACGACGCACGCACGGTTGTGCAGCGAAAACGCAGTTGCCACATTTATTGCTCCAACACTAAAGAGACACAAGCTTAACAATACATCTCGTGCGACGCACACCGAGGTGTTCCGCAATTCCAAATGCACCCTTTCCGTGTGTAGTGCTCACTGTTATGCGGCAGTACTTACATACGACAACCTCTGCATCGCGATCGCGGGACGATGTGAACTCCTCGAAATAAGGGTATTCCTTGACGTAGTCGCAGGGCAGCTTTCACTTGCGTCCCATCTTGTCGTCAGCACTGCAACTAGTTGCCCTTTCAAAAAGACCACTCCGTTTGACCCCGGTTCGATGCTTATTTTAGTGCTTAGGTCACGTGTAGGACAAGGAAATCGGGAAACAGACTGGGGGTAAACCCGGGCGGTGAATCCTCAAGTGGTCGAGATGACCGCCGAAGAAAACGCTAGGTCACGGAAACCATTGTTATGTTGCGGTGAGGCCGGTATGCGATATCAGAAGAAACCCGGGGCACAAAACAAGGCCAAGAACATTAACCAGGTTATCTTATCAGGGAAAACATCTACCAAGCGGAGTTTTCCGGATTTATCCGAATTGCTTAAAATTTTATCGGAGTACGTTTTTCGGACTTTTTCGGTTACAGCCGAAAACCCGGAACCCTACCTGTAAGTCGCGAGGCGAACCAGTTTAAACCTTGGGAAGGTCCAGCTGGCAGTCGTTCCAAATGTGTCTTACGGGCCAGTGTCTTGCAAGGGGAAGGTGTTACACCTTTATTTCCACGAATTTCTTGTACAGGGCTGGAGCGTTCGCTGTCGTGTAGATGATGCTTGCATGATGTACGACAGTCAATTAGCGATGCTTGTGTACGTTTTGTTTGGAGAAACGAGTATTTTCGTTAAAGGGTGATACGCATGGACGGCTATCATGCTCTAAATAAATGTAGAGTTGTTTGATGCATGGTGGGTGTCCGTCTAGCGTCGTAACATACGAGGGGTGTTCAAGTTAAACCGGGACTTTCTGTCTCCTGAGTGTACAAATGGCTCGCGCTACTTCTTTTTCGTCATTTTCACACGCGACAGGCCTCCGCGTTCACCAGTGGTGGTCCAAAGTTTGTGCAAAACAGAAGACACGTGCTGGACAAGATGGCCGAGAACGAGGTGAGCGCGCACATCGAAGAGCGAATTGTCATGAAGTTTCTCGAGAATGAAGGCGTAAAGTCATCTGAAATTTACAGAAGACTTCAGGCTCAGTATGGCCACGATACACTTAGCCGCAGCAAAGCGTTTGAGTGGTGCAAACGGTTCCGAGACGGCCGTACGTCAGTGCAGGACAAACCCCGGCCGAGGCGGCTCAGAGCTCAGTGTCGGAGTTCCTGAGAACATCCAACTTGTGGAGCGCCTGATCCTCAAGGACCGACGGATAACATGTCTCGAACTGGCTCGAAAGACGGACCTTTCTGTGGGAACGTTGAACACTATCATTCATAAACACCTCCAGTTTCGGAAAGTTAGTGCCCGTTGGGTCCCGAGGCAGCTCTCCGTGTTTGACCGGCAGAGAAGACTGGAATCTCCCAAGAGCTCAGGTACCGTTTCGACACTGAAGGACAGCCGTTCCTTGATCGGATCATCACGTGCGATGAAACGTGGGTGCACCATTTCACTCCTGAGTCTAAACACGCATCAAAACAGTGGAAGCACCCGGGCTCGCCAGCTCCCAAGATGTTCCGAAGCACCCCGTCTGCGGGTAAGGTCATGGCCACGGTTGTCTGGGACAAGGCCTGCGTTGTTCATGTTGATTTTCTGCCCAGTGGTACCACCATCAATAGTGCATATTACTGCCAGGTTCTCAGGGATGTGCATAAGGCGCTGAAGCAAAAGCGGCCGGGCCTCATCACCAAAGGAGTCCTTCCTACAGGACAATGCACGCCCGCATACCGCGCATCTCACGACACGCACCTTACAGGAACTTGGCTGGGAGTTGCTGCCACATTCCCCTTACAGTCCAGACCTCGTCCCCAGCGATTTCCATCTCTTCGGGCCACTGAAGGCGTTGCTTGGGGGCCGCCACTTCAGCTACGACGACGAGGTCAAGAATGCGGTCCGATCATGGCTGCTACGCGCCGGTAAGGATTTCTACGCTGCTGGCATCCAAGCCCTCGTGAAACGCTGGGACAAGTGCATTAGTGCAGCTGGAGATTACGTTGAAAAATATAACTAATTTCTCGCCTGTAAGTTCATTTTACTTTTGCGAAAAATGAAAAGTCCAGGTTTGACTTGAACATCCCTCGTATAAGTAAATGGTGGAGGTGGCGGCGGTGACAGCAGGAACAGTTTGTCGTTGTTGGCCTCACAATACAATACGAGGTTCTGGCTTTTCATTGTACAATCATTACCCATCCCCAACACAAAGAAAAAGAACAACCTAACTGAGTCACTGCCATAAAGTAAAAAAAAAAAAGAAAAGGAGGGGGAGAAAATGCACATAAACGCGGTTGTTTACTTCCCAAAATGAGCTTTGAGAGGCTCATAACTTAACGAAGGGAAACAAAAAAAAAAAAAAAAAAAAAGAAAGAAAAGAAAAGAAGAACACATCATAAGGCCACTCTATGTAGAGGGGGGCGGGGGAGGTTGCTTTCCTTAGGAAAGCCTTATCTGTGACAATATTATATAGCTGTGGTATTAATTGAACACATTCTGGCTGAGATGTATTGTGATTTCGACAAAAGTAACTGGCATCAGCCGTTAAGAAAGGTTTAGGAACAAGCCCATTCGAATAGTACTTAGAATCTTTGCTGCGCCTTTATGCATTTTCGACGCAGAAACAGTCAATATTTCTAACTTCGCGTGTCGAACCTGCAAAGACAGAAGAATGAAGATACCCATAGGATTACACAAAGTACCCCAGGAAAAACATTACGTCCCTCTAAGCGAACGGTGCCACGCCCTAAAAATCGATGTTTACAGCCTCTTAGGTGTAAGAACTAATAGTTGTAACTGTAAAACGTTATTTGCGACGCTTCCTGCAGTGTCTCTACCGTAAATGAAGCTGCATCGCGTAGCTGGTTTTACAGACGATGGTCGTTCCCATAACACATGGCATCTCTCCTGGGCTGGCGCCCCCAGGTTCCACAGCGATGCGCACGGGAGAACGCCTGGGAGAAGGAAGCCCCCAAAATTGAGATAGCCCAACCAGCTGTCAACAAGGTGCTCGAAAATTACAGAGCACGCGCCAACCGAACTGTATAATTTTGACACTTTGCAGAGCTACGCTTTGTGCGTCTCCAGAGATGGATAGATTCTTGAAGGAAATCGCCCTGGAGAAGTGTTTTCGCCCCATAAATACGAACACACCTCGTCTGTAAAGTGGTTCACCGACAGGAAAGTTACAAAAAAGAAGAGGCGGGTATACAACCCGGTAAGCAGTAAACAACAAACACTATGACGATTGAAACGGACCTATGTACGTTTCAGTATGGGCAACACAAGTTCAGGTTTTCGGCATTAAGTTTCCTGGAACTTCGGGGGGGTTATCGGCATTTATTCCGTTTCGAAAAATTAAATTTTTGGCAGTAATATTTGGACTAGAAAATAAATGCCCGAATTCGGATGCTTATATAGCATTACTGAAGCACGGTAATACGTGTAATGCTAAATGTTAATGCAAAAATTATAGAACTGGGATTTTTCACAAATTTTCGTAGGTATTTTCACATAAATGAATAAGTAAGCAAGTAAGTTTTCAGCGCTCTTGCCCTTGCGACCCATCTAGAGAAGCGAATCGCTCGAATTGTGAATACTTTCAACAGGTCAACAGAGGGAACTGATCGGGGCAGTCGAAGCAGTGAATGCCTTCACTGGGGTTCATTCGCTGCGTAAGCAGTGAATGGGGAATGCGATTTATTTGGAGTACAGTTCCCAACTCAATGGGGCATACTCGGGTTTTATCGGAATATGGCGAATTTGCCAAAAAAAGGAAACAATCGGCGGGTGTTTTTTGGCATATTTAGGAAAATGCCGAAAACCACAAACCCTATTCATATAACCTCAAAATCAGCTGTTTCAAATGCCGATTACGGGCTCTTTCTTAAAGGTGCGATGCTTTGAAGTCTGTTACACATGTGACAGCAGTTTGCTTCGTTAGTCACAGAAGAGCCACACATTCACTCGCTGCTCCAGGGTGCCCGGAGTTCGCCTGCCTCCTCGGTATAGGCAAACATATTTTGCCACTAAGCCACCTTGACTTATTTATATAAATTAAGCATCGTTCGAGTCACTAAATGAAATCTGGCAGACAGGTTTCCGACCGATTCCAGTGAGGCACGGCCCAAAGTTGCCACAAGAACTGCGGGGTGTCCGTCGCTACTTTTTTTCTTTTTTCGCTCTTGTCAGTCCTCGGCCGTACACGAAACATTCCTGCCACTCTTGTCCCCTGCGAGACGAAGCTCTTAAAAGAACTCGGCAAAAAGACTGGCCACCACATACACGCGAGAATGGCCTCCAGGAACGGAAAGCATTGGGACGTAAAATCGACTTTTCGACTGAGGAGTGCTACTGGCGGTATCGGGAACAACTTTTCCTGTCACTGTGACGGGCAAAAGAAGCAAATGCCACCACAAGGGCAGAATCTTGAAGGTGACTTGAATGGGTCACGTAATTGGTGGAGACAGGGATCTCGTGACTGGAAGCTTACGCAGCAAGCAACATAGGTGGGGCGACACACACGCGAAGAGCAGTGACGACGACGTTGGTGACGCACACCACAGGGAAACTCGGGTGACGCAAGCCATGGCATTTTCCTCAACCCCGCTCAGAGAGTACATGTCTAAAGTTTTATTGTTTCTTCGAGTCACGTAGAGCGTAAACTGATACGAAAGGACGCATGCATGCGCCTGCGTTGCTTTACGTAAGCGATTTATTTAAATCGGAAAATATCAGTCTGCTCTCATGTTTGGCAATCATGTTTGTCAACGTTTGTGATGTTTGTCAATCAAGTGTACCTTCATCAGAAGAAAAATAATGCTCGTTACTCCTATAGAGGCATAGAATTACGAAAGCAGCGAGTATGCGTGAGTATGGCTTTGCAGTGTCATATTTGAAGATGCACTTAAAAAAAAAAATCTGAACTTCACCGCATAACACTCTCAATCCCAACTGGCATTGAGAATGATATCCGTCTGTCTTCTGATTCTCGAAAACGGGAGGCGTTCTCCTTTTCGATAACACGCGCCGATATGCAGAGGTAAACCAGGTTCGAATCCCGGCACCGGCCGTGCTGTCTAGCTGTTTTCCCTAGGTTTCCCTCCAAATGCTCTAAGGCAAATACCGGCATAGTTCCCCGTGAAGTCGGCCAAGGACGCTGTCCAGGTGTTCCTGTGGCGGCGTTTGGGTGAGAAACATTTGAACTACGGGACAGCCAGTGAGCCGCGGGTTACACATCTTCAAATACATTTCACGTACCGCACTGAGGTATCCAGCACGTGCGTCTCTCACCGTCACAGTAAACCACAAATCTCCTAGGGATGTCCCAATAAAGTTGTAAATGCCCTATACGTCCGGGACGTCCGGAGGACGTCACATGGATGGATAAAAAGTTTGTTGCATTTTGGACATCGCAGGAATGTCCAAAAATTGACGTTTAAGTTTGTCGCATTTTAGACGTCACAGGGATGTGAAATGGATGTAGAGAACGAAACACTGCTATACGCTTTGCTTTTCACCTTCATTTTGTCGTCTCGTTATTCCAGAAGCATTCTAGCGTCTCATGATGCAGCTATAGCACCAATCGAGCAGCTACAGAAGGCACTAAAAACATTTATTTGCCCAGATATACCACCTCTCGTGTATCATAAATGGACCTTATTACAAACAATGATCCGGACATGCTACGCATGCTTCGAACCTATTTTTTATTTTATTTTTTGTCAACATCACCTTCGACGTAAAGAGAACCATCGGTGCCATTGTGAAAAGTGCATGCAACGACCACTGGCGAAGAAGCATTCCACATACCTCACTCTGAGCTTAACTTTCGAATGCCACCAGGAGTTCAGGACTGTCTCGGCCACATGCACCCATCATCTATATAGGCTGTGCCTCAATGTTTCCAATACACTGGCCGTCTCCTGTTGAAACTAGGAAAGGTTCCCTCGCCCGAATGCGTCGTCGCAGAGGATGCTGCAAACGTCATTCAAGAATGCACTAAATACAGAGACCATCGCCGTATCTTAGAATCATTGCTGGCCCACCTGGATAACCGCCTTTTCAGCACCGAAAAATTCTTAGGTGCTGGCCTGTGGGGCATTTGTACACATATGCATCTTTACAAATTCAAGATCAGTGTAAAGTACTAAAGCCAGCTGAAAAGTATAACATCAAAGTGACTCAAATACACTGAACTTTTTCTGTGTCTAGAACATTGCAATAGACGGCATTTCGGGACCATCCTACGTGCAAGAGTCCGTGATATCTCTAGTTTTCTCATAAAACGGCATCGAGCCAGGGTGACAACGGTTCGTTGATGGGAACGAGCGCTTCGCAGCTTTTCACATAAGCTCGCAAAGCGAAATTTTATTGCGAAAATCCTCTCAATCGCAAAAATTCTCCGCGTTACGAAGGGTACAGCTTTTAGTGAACGCTGAAATGACGTGGGAGCCCTCTGTACACTGTTCCGTATATGTGATAACTGAGCCCCCATGAGAAGGAAGACACACCCTCCGAACGTTTTACGGTCTATATGTCCCGAAAACGTTCATCAACAATTACTCCTATTCCCTCTTTTTTTTTTACTCCGAACGTAAAAGAAGCTGTTAAGGTTGAACGCTACTGTCATAGTCGGCTATAATAATCTATCCATATTTCTCGTGCCGGAGCCCTTCCTTTCTTACTTCCGAGAGAAGCAAAATGAAGTGCTCAAACAGCCGAAGTTGTTGCTCATGTCCTTCGATCTCCTACTGCTGCCTCACTTGTAGCTCAACGATGACCCGTGTATGGAATTTCACCTTGTCATAAATTTACCTCCTCGCATGGAAACCCTCCTGTTCGATTGCACACAACACAGGTACACACAATACGCGCATAAATCACACCACGTGAGTAGCGGCAGCCCCTACTGGATCCGGGTTCCGTTCGCCTGTCTTGAGATTTATACATGCCTCTATTAATCGCTCAGAAATACCACCTGAATCTGTACTTCCTCAGGTTTTCTGATTCACAAGATGCAGATACACGCGTAACACCGTGTACAACCTGTTACACAGAAGAACCTGTACGGAAGCCTTCGTTAGGTCAGCACAGTGTACCTCCTTAATAAAATTTAGGGTGTTTTTTTTTTCCTATGCATTAGTTTGTATTTTAATTCTAGGGCCTTATCTTTCGAAAGGTACAACCTTATTTAGATTGATTACATTTCTGTTTAAATATTCTGGAGTGCTTCGTGCACAGTAATTTATTTTCCACCTTTCGGGTGTAAATGTCCTGTCCTGTGGCACACACCTTTGTGGTGTAAGTTTCACACCATACTGAAGGGTGTTCTGTAAGACACCCTTCCTAAATTGTGCATTAAAAAAAATCACCACTTCAAATGGCACATCCTACAGAAAACGCCACTTCAGGGGGGGGGGGGGAGGGGGGATGTATTCTGCACTGTTTCAGATCGGTGTTTTGCAGGCATCTTTTTGAACACTGTTGTTACACTTTTCGGTTGAACGTCCGCAAGAAAAAATAAGGTATTTATTTACAAAAACACCCCTTTTACAAGCTGAAATATGCAAAAATACTGTGTGGGGTGGTCCTGACATCGTTTCCCTGTATTCTGAAAATGCACAACTCAACACTAACACTTTTAATATATTTCTCATGAAATAGGAACCACGACTCCCTCCGTAGTAAATTATTGCAGCTTTATCTCTTCTACAAATTATTTCTAAACTCATTATTACATATCTCGCCAGAAAATTATATCTCACACGCAACGACCATAATTACAGGCGTTACATATGTTGAGTCCTCCGCTCTTTCTGCTGGCAGAGGTGGAGTCGAGTGCCCTTCACCAAGCGCTGGTCGTGATACATGACCCAGTCATTGTTGGAAAAGTGTCGTACTAGCACAGTTTTCTGAAATATCATTGCGTACGTTCCGTCTACTGCCGTTGCCATGTTATGTTGCAATTTTGGGATACGTACGTTTCTCATGTGACTACATGGAATGTGCGTATTTATTTTACAGTCGGAAACCGATGTTATTAGCCTCTGTGGTCCATTGTGGTATGAAAAACCAAATATTTAAATGAAAAATACACAACTGTGAGTCTGAGATATCTTAATTGGTAAGGCCATGAATTGTATGCAAATACATATTTTTCTTTACATTTTGCTACTGTTATCATCATAATCACGTTTTTTCATGACGTGATTGTGATCATGCATCAGCTGATCCATGCAGGCCTACTTTTGAGCACAAAACATGGTTATGCTTACGAAGTTATAAGGGCTGTACATATTGTTGACATTTTATTAAATGTGTCATATTTCCATATAAGAGAACATATTTGCACATTTCAATATAAACATTTCTCGAATACTGTATAAGTAGTAATTTTCGCGAGGACTTAATTTTCGCTAATTTCGCGAAACCTATTTCTCCGCGAAATTGAAATACCACGAAGTAAGTGACCCCCCTAAGAACGCTGTGGTGCAGAATCAACGTACCGCGAAATCACGATCCTGCGAAATATTCCCCAAACGCGCGAATTCCCGTACATTAAGACCGCGAAATTAACCACATATACAGCATGACTTTTCGTTGTTATTAGTACGCAAAAACATCTAAACAAACACGAGCGACAACAAGGAGGCGACGTTGTGCTTGCGGTCACTTCTCGATGTGATCGTAATGTCCCTGTGACCACTTTGGCCCTCTTGAAGAAGACGTCAAGGTGCATAATGGTCTTGTAAACGAGGCCATGTCAATATTATTTTTTGTGGTGTTTTCAGGTAGTTTCTGATTGGCACATTTTCGTTTTCATTGATGTTGAGCAGAATATTAGACATTACTGCCAATTTCGTACAGCAGCCTCTCCGTCGTAAACCGTAGACTAAGTGTTTAACTACAATCACCAAATATGTCTTCTGGGACGACCACCGGTGGCATCGTACGACGTATAGAGACTTTTTTCCAGCTGCAAAAGTACACTACCGCACGTTCGACTTTTGAACATTATGGACATAGTTGCAGACTGCTAGCGAGGCTTGGGCCGGCTGGCATTGGAAAGTCTACCTGCTTAATCTATTCTTTCAAAATTTCGAGGAATGCCCTGAGGATCACGTGCTACATAGGTATGCACCATCTGCCATTGCAAAAGGTGTCTTTATAATAGCCTCTATCTCCCCCCGAGCCCTCCGGGTCCGCGGACAGTCCAGGAGGAAGTGCGCGGCACCCGCCTCATCAGCCCACACCCACACCGCGCGTGCTCAACCAAGTGGGCCAATATGAACGCAGGCAGTTATAGAGTTGTTAGCCACTGGGCGCGTTAAGCAGGCTCCCGAGCGCTCTTTCCCGGGTTCTCAGGGGAACGTACCCATGGTGTCTCCACTCAAAGCCTGGTCCGCACTATTGCGTTTCAATGCGTCCGTCAGCGTTGCGTCCGTCTGGGAACCGACGCAAGCCCCTTCGAAAGCGACGGACGCATAGGTTCGCCAAGTTCAATTTTTCGACGGAGCGACGCAAGAAATGCCGGTTGTTGGCCCGGTAACCATGCCGCCGCGCACACTTATCTTCTTTTACTTCACTTCACTTAGTCGACTGTAAAGCCTGGTCCGCACTATTGCGTTTCAATACGTCCGTCCGTCAGCGTTTCTGTGTGACGGACGCATGGGTTTCCAATTCACGTCCGCACTTTTGTGACGCTGCTTTACGAGAAACAGCTTACAGTTGACTACATGAAGTGAAGTAAAAGAAGATAAGAGCGGGCGGCGGCACGGTTACCGGGGCAACAACCGGCATTCCTGGCGTCTCTCCGTCTAAAAGTTGAGCTCAGCGAACCTATGCGTCCGTCGCTTTCGAAGGGGCTTGCGTCGGTTCGCAGACGGACGCAACACTGACGGACGCATTGAAACGCAATTGTGCGGACCAGGCTTTAGCAGTTTCTCGTACGTTATCGTTGCAAAAGTGCAGACGTGAATTTGAGACCCATGCGTCCGTCACACACAGACGCGACGGACGGACGTACTGAAGCCGGGCGCTGCGCATGAGCGCCATATATTGAGCTTTCTTCTGTCGTCTGCTTTCTGTAAACATGGCGAAAGGCGGGGGTATTGAAACCCCCAACCAAGCCAACCAAATGGCGCGTACACCGGAACATGCGTCGCGGCCAGAAGTGATACCGCTTTTCCCTAGCATGAGACAAGGGGCTCGAAGGGTTCGCAGGGGCTCGCATCGGAAGTTACTTTGGACGTGTTAAGTGATTCCGGGAAAGAGGGAACGTTCCCGGAGCACCAACTTAACGCGCCCACTGACAACACGGGCGTACAACGATCATCCGCCCCTGTGGTTACGGCTGTGTTAATGGCCTACCGCAAAGTGTACGAAGTAGGCCGCAGGCTAGTTCCCTAGTGGGAACCGGGCCGCTGTGAAGACCGAGTCGCAGAAGCAGATCCGTCTTCTGCCATGCGGGCGACTATCGCACTGCTTAGAGGTGACCGTCGTTGCATTCTTCGACGCTTAGTGAAAGCCTTAATGAAACGCTTAATGAAACATGTTGCCTCGCACCAGTGGGCAATTGACATTCCTTCCACATGCAGGCTTGCAAGAGTTGCCACTCTCCGAATGCCACGAAATATTTCTTGTCAGCACAAGCGTGTCTTGTCGCGCTGACTTGATCGAACTGCGCATGTGCGCTGCGTGCTCTCTCCTATACCCACTCCATCGGGTCCCCCCTCCCCACCTCTGTTCCCGTCGCTCCGCCGGGTCGTCTGCTAATATTATCGGGAAGCAGAAAAGGAAAATACAGAAGACGAAGGAATGCACATGTACAAATTTATTGACACGGTAAACATATAAACAAGAAGCAACATTTGAATGAAAGTAAATCTACACGATGATTACAGAATACTGCAGAATAAATAAATAAAGAATACATACTGCAGAACAACAGAAAGCGTGACTATCATATTGTACAATCTTTAAAGGAACCTATTCGGTTTGGAGAAAGTAGATATCATTACGCACATAGCACGTAATGAGGCGCATGAGCAATTCGCTTGATCCTAGCACAACTGTAGAATCTTCAGGTGACAGGGGCTACATACTCGGGGATCGCAGGGCCACGAACAGCTGTCGGTGTCTGAATGAAAGAAAAAAAGAAAAAGAAAGAAGAACCTGTTAACGATATGGTAAAGCAGAGCATACGCAACGTTAATTGGCTGAATACGCTATCTAAGATATGCTATCGGCCTTAGGCCCATACGCACCGACGTGTCGACTAATGACAAAATTCGGGGAGCCAGGCGTACGCGATACATGCTGTTTTCCTTTTCATGGACATCAGTGCATCACACACATTCAAATAGCAGAACAAAACCCAACTAGTAACGCGATACAAAATAGCACATGAACCAGGTCATGACTCATGACCGGCAGAAAGTGACGTAATACGGGACAAGACGTACTGTTGGGGACACGGTTAGCTAAAATCACCTGTCAGTACTTCGGCGTCCCATATTACCTCGGTTGCGCTTGAAAGTGTTGTGCCAATATTGTATTTGAAGGTGGACCTTCTGCAGCACGTGTTTACTACTCGAAAGAAATAGTCTTGCAACATCTGGAGCCTTGACAAACCACAAAGTGCTGATTTTAGACAACCGTGTCCCCTACAGTACTTCAGTTACGCACACTGTTAGGCGGCAGTATTAAACGTCTGATCGCTGATATGCATCATACGTTTGTCTGCTTACCTTTCATTCCGGCGTTCGTCTATGGCTCGAACATCTTCGAAATCCACGAAACGAAATCATATCGTCTGCCCACACGGACGCCAGCTGCACAACGGTCAGACGGGTCGGAGCCTTGGAGGAAACGAACGCGAGTGAATCCACCGGTTAAATGAGCCTCAGCCAATCATGATCCAAAAAGATCACGTGAGGGACTGGAGCCAATGAAAACCACAGTGCCGGAATTTGGCGGGAAATGCCAGTGGCGACACTATTATCGCAGCGGCGAAACCCGCTCACTGTGCCTCCCCTGCTGACGACCAGGGAAAATGTGCGTCCTGGGCCGACTTGTAAGGGAACTGTGCCGACATATGTCTGAAAGCGTCTGAGGAAAACCCAGAAAAAAACCTAGACAGCACAGCCGGCGCCGGGATTCGAACCCGGGTACCTCCCAGTCTCGACGTGACATGGCCAGTACGCTAACGACTGAGCACGCGAGCTGGTTTGCGAGAACTGGGCTCCCCAATCTGCCGTCACGGTAGTGACTAGCAAAATCTGGAACGCATCCTTCTCTATTGCACGTGCTACCAGCCTTTCAGGACTACACTTACAGCTAAATCAACTAGGTTTCCACCCTCTCACTACGACGCAATTGCTTGGTTCATGGTGAAATCAGACACAATAACGCGCTGCCTTAGGACTTTGGTGCTCACTGTATTATAGTTTCACCAACCACAAGTAATGAATAAGTCAGAGTATAGCACCAGAATAGCCTGTCGCGATGAAGCACCCCAATCGTCGTCGACGTCGTCGTCACCATCATCATCATCCTCAAAATAAAGTGTTGTTCGGAGGGAAATAAGTCATGGTATTGTTGGAGTAGGCGTAAAGAAATGAGCCGAGGACTGTTCTGGTTGCGAGCCTGGTTACAACTGATCTTTATTTCGCGCGTGCTAAACCCGTGCGTCTCGAAGTGGCATTGCCGATGGCGCTGCTACATGGCCCTCCCCCTAGCGAGGTGCTGGAAACAGTGAGTGGTTGGTTGCCAGGTTGGGAGACCAAGAAACGCGGGGGCGTTTGACGTGTCCAGGTGGTAGGAAAAGATGCGAATCAGGAGGGACGGGTGGAAGAGGCTCAGACATGAGCGAGTTGTGCTTTGCATTGGCACAGTGGATGGACGGTGGCGCAGGAGGAATGTCGGAGTCCAGGTAGGCGGGCTTCAATCGCTCGAGGGAGACGGTGTCTGGACGTCCCTTGATAATCACGGTGAAGTGGTGTGGGGTCCGGTGGGTAACTGGGAAAGGTCCGGAGTAGGGCGCCTGTCCAGATGGCGGTGCTGGTATGCCTTGGAGAAGGTGGAGTGGCGAGCAGAGCTCGGTCGAAGTGCGTCCATGATGAGACGGAGGTAGGAGACGTAGTCGACCTTGCTGGCTGGTGGATCGTCCGCTGGTGGTGATAAGAGTTCGCCTGGAAGGCGGAGAGTTGTGCCGTAAACAAAGTTCGGCCACAGTGCACCTGAGGTCCGGCTTGAAAGTGGTGCGGATGCCCAGGAGTGCGATGGGGAGGACTTCAGGCCATGGTGTTTGTGGTGCTGCTCTTAGCGCCACTTTGAGCTGGCGGTGTAACCGCTCCACAAGGCCGTTGGACGCCGGATGGTATGCGGTTGTCCTGATACGTTTTTTTCCTATACAGTTAGTGAGGGCAGCAAAAAGTGCGGACTCGAATTGCCGACCCCTGCCTGTAGTGATGATGGACGGGGCGCCGAATCGGGATATCCAGGTGCTCACAAGGGCCGTGACAACAGTCGATGCGGTTGAGTCAGGGATTGGGACTGCTTTGGGCCAACGGGCGTAGCGGTCAATGGACGTGAGAATGTAGTTATAGCCTTGACTGTGGGGCAAAGGGCCAACGAGGTCGATGTGCAGGTAGTCGAAACGACAATCAGGCGGCAGAAATCGTGACGGGGCTAAGTGAGTGTGCCGGTGGGTTTTGGTACGTTGACATTGCACACAATTCCGAACCCAATGCTTGATGTCAGAATGCATCTGAGGCCAGACGTATCTTGTGCCAACACAGGGATTCACCACGTAACCGGGGGTGGGGGGTGGGGATAGCTTGCCGTTGCTGACCGCTCGCGAATGGACATCGTCATGAGATTAGCAATAAAAGAAAGGGGGGGGGGAGACATGGTGTGGAAGTGGTGGAAAATACGACGACGAAGCATTAAGGGGACGAAGGGTTGAGGCGAACCCTGTGAGGTGTCACATGCCACAGGAGTTGCTGATGCAGGGAGGAGGACATCTTCGAGTTTGAGGTTAGATGTAGAGGTTCTGCGGCAAGTGGAAAGTTCATCGTCAGAAGACTGCGCGGCTGCCAGAACTTCGAGCGAGAGAATGTCGAGCGGCTTGCGGAGGTTGTTATGGAGTTGACTCTGCTGAGGGCATGGGCCACAGGATTGTTGGCTCCGCTCACGTGCTGAATATCGGTTGTGAATTCCGATACGAATGAAAGCTGACGTATTTCACGGGGAGTATATGCGGTACCGGAGGAAGAGAAGGCATACGTCAAGGGCTTATGGTCCGTGTAGATAGTGAATGATCGACCCTCTAGGAACGAATAGTCCGAATGGTGTTACAATTGCGTTTTTTTGTTTGTTTTGGGATATCCTCTTCAGCCATTGGAATTTGATGATAGGTGCGCACCAAGTCAATTTTTAGGACGTGGTAGCCCCTTCGATGTTGGCCGCAAAATTGAGGATGTTGGGGATAGAGTACCGGTCTGGTGCAGTTGCACGGTTCAAGGCGCGGTAGTCTCCACATGGGCGCCAGTCCCCAGTCTTCTTAGGCACCATGTGGAGTGGTGAGGCCCAGTTGCTGGACCATGGCCTAATGATACCCAGCTCGAGCATGTGCTCGAATTCTGCCTTTGCGATGGTATCATTTTCAGGTGCCAGGCGACGAGCACGGAAATGGATGGGAGGACCATGGGTAGTGACATGGTGAACCACGTCGTGCTTCACTGGCTGGGTCCAGTCAGGCGGTTGTGTAATTGCAGAGTATTCTTGCAGGATGGAGGAATATTTACATTCTGGTGTGCAGAATGCCAGAACCCGGCAAGGTGTTTGGGTGCTTCGGAGCCCGTGGAGAGAGAGGTTCGTGGTGCTGTCAAGCAGACGTCTGCGAGATACCGAAGGACAAGGAGACCGAAATGCTTGAGGAAATCTGTACGGATGATGGCGTGTGTGACGTTGGCGACGTGAAACAGCAATCGGAAATCTCTGCGAAGACCCAAATTTAAGGTGATAGGTTGCTGGCCATTACAGGAATGGTGGTAGCGTTGCCGAGAACGGTGGAGTTTACTGCTCGGAATAACGCTAACTTCAGCTCCAGTATCCACTAGAAACCGCCTGCCGGAGACACGGTCGACAGCGTAAAAGAGGAGACCGCTATGAAGGCCTTGTCCACCTGTCGCCACTAGTGGCTGGCCGGAGCTTTACCCGTCCAGGAGCACGGCTGTAGGTAGTGGTGAGCCTCTTCACCGAACCGACGGTGATACCAACAGAGGCCGTTGGACTGAGCACTGCTGGACCTTGATCTTGAACGGCGGGTTGAGCCTGATCATCTACGGTAGTGACGTGGGTTTGGTGATCGACGCGTCGTTAGAGCTGCGACAAGTTGAGTCAGGTGGATGACTTGCAGGGCTAAACCGTCGATGGTAGACGGGCGCGGTGAGTGTTCTTGTGCAAGGACGTTGTCAACTGGTGCACTTACAGAGATGAGCTCGGAGCCAACGCTTAATGATGTAGGCGTTGCAATCTCCATTACAGCATCGGCCAGTCCGGCTAGCTCCTCCGTGGAAAGGTTCGATGCGGTAGCTGAATCCATTTGAACGTTGCACGGTCTTGATATTAAAACCAAAATAGCCTTCCATATCCATTGTGGATACGGAGAGAACATGCTCACGCGCTGCGCTCATGTGCACCACTTTATTTTGTGGGTTGGCCGCACGGCGGCGCCAATCTTTTCTCAAATGGCGAAATTCGGTAGCTTTCAGTGCATATTCTTTCTTACCCTAGTGATCAGTCGCTTATCAAGAACGGTTCATTTCATTCAGTGTTGGCCCTTGACGCGCCAACTATATCACTGCAACAGGTTATTGTGTTAAAACACTGAGTGGACGATACACTGCACAATTTATAGTCCTTTCAAAGAAATGTACAGGGGAAGCCATTTGCCACGCAAGCAATGCTTTTCTTCTACGAAGGCGGTCAGGACGTCCCAAAGGTTGCTTTACAATGTATTACAAACACATGCTCAACATATTTAAATATTATATATTTAATATTTATATTGTATCAACGATACTATTTAAACCCCGTACGCATTTACCATCCTTGAAAACGTGCCATTCGGAAACCGATAATCAAGCCTTCATTAAAAGTGGAGGACATAAGGAGGTACGATGCTACGAGATGGAACGGTACACCTAGAGGCGAACAATAGTGCTACAGTCTATTCATCATAGCACCAAAGCCGAGCGGTTTCATGTATTTCGGGAGTCCGCTTATTTTCCTTAAGTACAGGTTGCTGAATAAAGCAGAGGAAGGCAATTTTAACGTATTCCTTTCCCACGAAGCCGTACGCCTTTCGCTCGACGATTTCTCCGAAACCACAATCTTTTCTCAATTCGTTTAAAAAAATGACAACAAATGGAGCAAACAAAGCAAATGCACATGCGAGCGAAAATGTACGGGATCTCATTTGTAGCAGCATCCGCTTATTCACTCTGGGCTATCTCGCAGCTTGTCAAGTTGGGGAACCCCCCGCCCAACGAGCGCTATTGTTCTTTCGACCACCTCGACCTCCCCAAAAACGAACTTCCGGGAAAAAAAAAAAAAATGAAATAAGGTATTGAGTGCGCGAAGACGTCCCGAGAACAAATAGTTGCAAGTTGAACAAGTTTGCATACACGTACGCAAGTTTGCGTGCCCACGCTCGCCGCGAGTGTGGCACGCAAACCAGCCTAGTGCGATGTTCAACACAAAGACGCTGCGAGGGCACCACCACTCATGCTGGTCCACTCTCTGGTCGGCGGCACCTAATTACAGGGCAGGTGCTCTGGCCGTCCGCGGGGCCACGATTTATGGAGGGCAATTAAGGAGCAGACCGCCTTCATGCTGGTCTCCACTTTCATCGGCTAATTTCTATTGCCGCTTTTCACGCTGCTTGTCTTTTCAACCGCCGGCCAGTGACTCGTCGCAGGGACTCACGGATGCGGCCAGCGCTACCGCTTCGCCGCTAAATGCGCTCTTACCCACTCCCGCCCGACAACTGGAGCTACCTCGAGCCACTCATTATCACTTCGATATGTTCTTCAATCACGGAACTCCACATTCGAAATAGAGACATCGACGGAGTATTAATCAGCTTGAGCCAAGTAGCAAGGACATTTATGGGTTCACTAATATACGACGCACACATCGGTGGAATCAGAGCAGTAGCCTCCGGCGAAAGGTAATATGTTGTTGCGTGGAACCCCTGCTCGCATACAGGACAATGGCACGTACATCGAATGATTTGTGTCACCGGGTATTCTATTATCTATGTATACTTCCAGTTTACATTCCCCGTTAGCTTTAATTCAAGTGTGTGTCCTGCATTTCGTTTAGAGGAAACGACGTATGATATATCTTGAGTGTTAGCAACAATTAGGGCTACAACATAGGCCTCATGCGCCGGACGCATCGGGAAGGGTAGCGAAGGAACAGCCAGCGATATTCTTGAGCGATGTCGTTTTTTTATTCCGTGTTAGCGCCGCGAAGCAACTGTGGCTATGAGCGGCGTTGCGGTGTGGACTGATGGAGAGAGGACAGCAGGAAGGAGTTGGGGACAGGGGGAGACTTCAGGGGGAACTGTGCTGACATTCGTCTGGAAAGTCTTCGGAAAACCCAGGGAAAACCTCAGACAGCACAGCCGGTGGTAAGGTTCGAACCCACCACCTCCCAGTCTTCAGCACGACCTTGGCTACTACCAACGATGATGATGATGATTATGATAATTCAGCTCTTATGGTACAGGTGAGCCAACACACCAACGAACTCCATACCACCCATCCACCCTACCGCCAGCGTACTATGGCTCAGCGCAACAGCGGAAAGTCATTTTGGGCTCTTTATGGGCCTACATCCAGTAGTCCAGTCGCCTTACTTTCCTTTCGTTCCCTATCGCGTGCACCCATTCTTAGACCGATTGCTCCCTTCTTTCGTCGACTCACATGGACATTGGATATCAAAGGACGAGTGATACAGTATAATTATTGTTATGAATAACGGTCTATGACATGTGGCAGCTGCGGATGCCGAACAACATTCATGACGAGCCTTTCCGCGTTAAAGTCTCTGTTAACAATGTCCATGTGATATTAGAGCTTGACTCCGGAGCCAGTGTGACGATTGTATCAGAAGATACATTCCGAATAACGTTCCCTTCACGGAAGTTCGACTCTTCAAATGTTTTTTTGAGGTGTTACAATGGAGAACTCACTCCTGTTTTGCGGAAGCTGACGTGCACTGTCAGTTCAGAGGAAGAAAGTCAGTTCTGCCTTTGTTCGAGTAGACACTGGATGAAGACACTCGATATCCCTTTCTTGCAAGACACAAGATGCGAATACGCTTTCATCTGTTGAAGTCATTACTAAGCAGCACAACGACGTTTTCTCTTCGCGGCTAGGAACATTTAAAGGAGTTCAAGCAAAGGTTCTCCTAAAAGCCGGGGCTCAGCCGAAGTTTCTTAGGCCGCGGCCCGTTCCTTTCGATCGCGTCAATGAGGAGCTGCAACAGATGCAAAGAGAACGTATTACTTCTCCTGGGAGACTGCTGGTTGGGCTGTACTACGCGTATATTGCCTGTCCTCAAGAGTGATGGATGCGTTAGAATCTGTGGAGATTTTAAGCTCACGATAAGCCCAGTCACTGAGTTGGAAAGGTATCCAATTCCCCGAGTGGAAGAACTGTTTGCAAAACTTTCTGGTGGAGTTAAGTTCAGCAAACTAGACCTCAAGGATGGATATTTGCAAGTGGAGCTGGATGAAGAATCTCGCAAGCTTGTTACAATCAATACCCCCAAGGGCCTTTTTCAGTACAACCGTTTACCTTTCGGCGTTTCTTCGGCCCCAGCTATTTGTCAGAGAGAAATTGAGAAACTTGCTTCAAGGTCCAAGGAAAACCGAAGTTGTGCAAGCAGCACCCAGGACTACTGACGTTAAGTCACTTCAAAGCTACTTGGGGCTGGTAAACTTTTATCGACGGTTTCTGCAGAATCTCTCCGTCGCAGTAAGGACTTGCTTTCCTCTGCAAAGTTTCTGAGCCACTACGATCCTGCAAAGAGCGCTGTACTCGTTTGTGATGCATCCCCCATAGGCGTAGGCGCCGTTCTTGCCCACCGTGAGGCTTCGGGTGATGAAAGACCAATTGCCTTTGCTTCGAGGAGCCTCCTGCCAGCAGAACGCGACTACAGCCAGTTACTTACAGCCAAAGAAGCCTTATGCCTGGTTTTCGGTGTTTTGAAAGTTTCGTCAGTATTTATGGGGACGGGACGTCGTTGCTGTCACAGACCACAAGCGTCTTCTTGGTCTGTTAGCCGCAGACAAAGCGGTGCCGGAGGCTTGTTCGCCGTGTGTTCTAAGATGGGAATTGATGCTTTCGGCGTACTACAGGTTGATCTACCGGCCAGGGGCCACCATTGTTCATGCTGATGCGTTGAGTCGTTTGCCACTGCTAACTGATACGGTTACCGTACCGAGGCCACCTGAAGACTTCATGCTTGAAGGCGTGTATCCATGTGTCTTATCAGCTGAAGTCATTGCTGAGGAGCCTGCCAAGGACACCGTTCTTTCAAGAATATGTGAAGCGCTCTGGGCTGGTGCTGGACTGCCTGCTGAACTACAGTGGAAACCATTTGCCACGAGGTTAACGCAGCTAAGTCTCCAAGATAACTGTGTCTTATGGCGATCTAGGGTTGTAGTTCCCGCGTCATTACGACCTGAAGTAAAGTACTTCGCTTACTGCATGAGGGTCACCCGGGAATCATCAAAATGAAATCTATAGCAAGGGATCACGTGTGGTGGAACTCCATTGACGACGTTATAGCTGCTACGAAGTTGCCGCATCTGTCAAGAGCAACAACGATCTTCTTGGAGCGTACCTCTGATGCCATGGCCATTTCCTGAACGACCGTGGTCTTGTCTGCACGTGGACTACGCAGGGCCTTTCAAGAATCGTCACTTTCTCATCGTCATCGACGCTTACTCGAAATGGATCGAGGTTTGTCCTATAGTATCGCCGTCGGTTGACACAACAATAAGCTGTCTGCGGAAGCCGTTTGCTATACCCATGGACTGCCTGACGTAGTTATATCTGAAAATGGCGTTCGTGAGTGAGAGATACAGGGATTTTTAGAAGCGAAATGGAATACGGCATTTCCTGGTTCCACCTTATCACCCTGCTTCGAGTGGAGCTGCTGAGCGTGAGGTACAGCTTATCAAGAACAAGCTCAAAAAAGTTGCTTCAGGCGACATCAGTACCCATTTGGCACGAATTCTACTGAGCTACCGCCGCACGAAACAACTGGCTGCAAGTCCTGCGGAGCTACTCATGGGACGGAAGCCCAAGTCGACCATCGATCTTTTACACCATCTTTTTCAGGTCAGCTGTTTTCCAGAAGCAGCTGAAACAAACTTCAGCACGATCAGGGATCGCGACCGTAGCTGATGCTGTCTGCAGGCGACAATGTGTACACTCGCAACTTCAGACCGGAACCACGATGGGTTCCCGCCACCATCACAGAGTCTTTAAGTGATGTTGTCCCTGATGTGCAACTGCCAGATGGGCACTGCTGGAGACGCCACCAGCAGCATCTCCGCCGCGATCTTTCGAATGGTGGACAGAATGCGTTGCAGCCGTCCCTCCCTCCCATTGGTCGGATGGTCCTGGCACTCCTCCGATTTGTCCCTCTGCTGGCACGGGTACGGGACCGGATGAAGCAGCGGCACAGGCTTTCACCATAGGTTAGACATCCTACTTTGGAGGACCCATCACCAGCACTGCCTCCACCGGACAACGCTGCATTACCCGCGCCCTGCGCAGCTCGTAGTGATGCTTCACCGCCGTTACGACAGAGTGCAAGAGTGAGGCGTCCAATTGTGCGTTTTCGACCGTAGTGTATTTGAAGTACTGTGATGTTCGCGGGACTATTGTCTAGTTATGATTGATAGGACCAGGGATTTCCTTACACCCCCCTCAGTGGGGGTGTACACCCTCCCTGCATTTTTGCAACACCCCCCCCCCTGAAATTCCTCAGGTGACTCCACCCAGCTCGGCCACCAACACGTTCTGGTAGTGAGTCCGGCGCAGCGAATTACATCCTGTTCTGTCAAACTTGGGCTCTAGGACCACATTCATGCAGACGATCGTACCATGCATTTGTCCAAAATCATTTGAAAGTGACTGTGCAATGCATATATTGTGCGTATGTACGAGCAAAAATGCGTGCGGGCACGCAAACTCAATGTGGATCATCAAGAGCCATTTGCGCCGAACTCAACCAAGCGAGGTATTCTAAGGTTTTCACCGTTGATTGCTAGGTGTTCGTTGACAAGATGGTAGTCTCTTATCTTTGTCGGTCGTGTGATTATGCATCTGAATGTTGAAATGCCGTTCACAATGAATCTCGATTCTAATGTACTGTGTTCTAAAGTAATAACATGTACAAATAAACCGGGAAAGCTGTGGAGATATGTCACCATTGTGCCACGATTCTTTCCGTGTCTAAGAAAAATTCCGTAAGTGGAACCATCACCAAGCATGACCCCCCCCCCCCCCTGAAAGCTCGGCACCCCCCTAGTAGTGAATTTCTGGGGAAATCACTGGATCGGACGCACGCGCCTCGTGACCTATTCGAGAATATTATTTTCTTGGCTATATTTCCCTCAATAAACACATTCGGCTGCCAACGATCAACTACCTTGGCTTCTCTGGTCATTACAACCCATACAGTAACAACACACGGTGAAAGCTAGTGTGCCACCCGTGGTGGAGGTGATATAGGTTTCCCGTTTCCCTCGCCGCATTTTGCCACGGAGAGGCGCCGCGAGAACCGTTACATTTGGATTTAGCTGCTATCCTCTGGTATGCTCGAGCCCTATTTTCGCTCGCTGTGCGGCGTGCAGCGTTTGTATTTACGAATTAGTGAGAGGATTGACAGGAAGTCGTCCGCTGGGGAATCCAACATTACGGAATGTGCTACGTGACGCGCTTCACCAAGGCATGGCTTACAGTTCCGTGAAATTTAGCAAACCCTCAACGCACCTGAATTCAAATGAAACGCCCAAACGCATAACGCACCAGAAAACTTGAGCGTGGCATCGTAGTTGAAAGCTGTATAGAATGTTCTATTCAAACTGCAACATAAGCTGAAATAATATATTCGTGGCCTTCCTCCGGCCTTTGCGGGGCTATCCCCGGGAAGATTTTGTCTAAAATCCTCCGGCCGGCAGGTTAGAGTTGGAGTGCTTGTAAAGGGGCCTACAGGTTCCCCACTTCATGAAAATACACGCTCCGGTCATCAGTGATGGCCAGTAGTTAACTACATGTAGTTCAACTACTAGTTAAACTACCAGACTGTAGTTAAAAAGTAGTTATCAACTACTTGCAGAAATGTAGTGGCAACTACTAGTTAAACTACTATTTAAAGTAGTTAGCCACAGTAGTTAGGTTACTGAAGGCGCAAACTACTTCCGATTTTGCCGCAAGCTTTACGGCACGATTGTGGTTCCGATACCTTGAGCTACTTGTTTGATGAGAACGGAGGTGCAGAGCAATTGTGTCGTGCATGTGTACTAAATCTTCACTTTTAATGCTTGTCCAGCAGTGTTCAATCCGATTTAACGATTTAAATCAAATCCATGTTTTTCGGAACACTGCGAATCAAATCCAAATCAAGTCCGGATTTAAACTTGAGGCGACAAATCAAATCATTTTAAATCCGGATTGGTTTTGGTGTGATAAATCAAGTCCAGTTTTAAATCAGGATTCATCAAATCCGTCAACGAATCCGGGGGCTAAAGTTCCCGAAATAACTCTAGCATGCAGCTACAAGGTCGTACAATAACTGCATGCATTCGCTGGATAGGACCCGTGACATGGTATAAACACCTATAAATCTCACCTGGAGCGAAGAGTATGAACAGCCAACATAGCGATGCGAAGGTTGACACTGACATTTTATTTTCACGTGGATATCGGAGCAACATATTTGTCAAATACGCTTACTCGGCACATATGATAAAGCCAACTGCCGGGAATTATGTTGTGTTAAATGTGATGGCTGCGTGCTGCACACCGCAGTTGTGTTATAACAAACTCAATAGTACATCCGCCCAACACGCGTGAGCAGTCTTATTCTCTTAGGTTCTTGTTTAGAAAGACCAGCTGCTCCAATGTAGCTGGCTGCAGCTTGTTTCTTTTCGCGGTCTTCATCAGGCTGGCTGCAGAGGGCACTCGTTCAACTGCTCCAGAACTTGCAGGTACTGCAAATACATGTTTCGCTACTTCCGAAAGCAGCGGGTAGCGGGCGACTGCGGACATCCAATAGCAGAGAGGGGAAACAACATCATCCTTTACTGTACACTCGCTTAAATAGAGGACTATTCGTGTCGTTCGTTCTTGCGGTACGAGTTCTGCGGTGGCACCAAGTTGACCATAAGCAAGCCACTATGAAAAAGGGCAACCAACATTCCTGTTCCTGGACACAATGACCTCATACGACTGGTTCTCATGTGGACATTTCGGGACTTATTTTTGCAATCTCTGGGACACCAGAACGCGACATCAGTCGCAGTTCAGAACCAATAAAACAGACAAGATACGTGTATGGTAGTCCTTTTCTCGAACGTACATTGCCTGCGCCCAGTGCACCAGTGGTGTGCTTTCTCCAATGCATTCCATTTCTAAGAAATTATAGAAAGCTGTGATACCGTTGTGAATTAGACATCGAACTACCCATGTGATTATGTGTGAGAGTATTGCATGACGTACCTTTAGTGCTCGGAAGGAAAGATGGCTATAGGCCTTAGCTCTTAAACTTGAAGCAGTCTACAAACAGTGTCAGTAGACTGCTTCACGCAATCAAAAAATCGTGGGATTTCTTTTTAAACGAAACAGAACTTTTGGCGGGACATTGGGAACCGAGATGGCGGGATGCAAGGCAAGCCATCTCAAATCCAAACATTTTTTATACCTTCTCCTCATTAAAGGTACTGTAAAGCAGTAGACAAGCAGGATATGCTGGCGACGTGGCTTGAGACTTTCTTGCTTGTAAACCCCATATGCGGAACCATACGACCGACAATGCTCTCTAAATATTTTTAATTGATCATGAAAAATCCGGCGTAGTGCAGCGGCGCGACGCCTGGTGTCGAACAACCCCCTGTGCAGCGGGCAATACTGTCGAATATGTATTATGCATGCAGCACTATTTTGTCGCGTTTTGCTCTTTTGGTGGCTATATTATTTCGTATCATATTTCCATAGGAGTGCAGAGACCCCTGCTTAGCGTTTTTTTCTTTTTTTGTGAAATCAAATCAAAAAGCACACAGCGCTGTTCGGCTGTCGGGCCCAGTGTGATACGCATGCAACATGGTCGCCGCCGTGCGCGGCTGAGAGTACGGATCCCTTCCGAATACTAATACAGTGTTGCCCGTAATCTTTAATTTTAATTTTCTAATTAACTGTACCACCGATTGGAATTAAATTTCCGCCTTTTTTATACTGATGGCTTGGACTATCGAATAGCCACGCTAAATGAAATTCGGCCTCTGCTGCTTTACAGTACCTTTAAGAGTTGCATTGCATCACGTGTAAACATGTGTGAAATGCAATTCAGCCAAATGTATTGTAAAAACGTAATTACACAGACGACCTCAGATACGACTGACAAAGAATCTGCCCGCCCGTCAACGTCAAATTTCGCAGCAGTCAAAATCCAACCATTTTCCTTCAGGAGCTTGACCAAATACACATCCAATTCCGTTGGAAAAAACGTGATTCAATCCAAATCCAAATCATCTGCCAAAATTGTGATTCAATCCAAATCTAAATCATCTGTCAAAAATGGGATTCAATCCAAATCCAAATCGTCGCCATATTTTCCCCGTAAACCAAATCCCAAATCAAATCCACGAGCCCTTTGATGGATTTAAATCAAATCGCCAGATTTAAATCCGCAACACTGTTGTCCAGTGAAGCCTCATTTGCTGTGAAATAATTATGCAACTTAGTTTATCGCGTTTGCACAGAAAGAATCCCGCCGCAAGCGTTGTATTTGACGATCGTAGCAGTGGCTTGGGCCAAAGTTTATCATTGCTTGCGATTCATATTTAGGTGTACAAGAACACTACAAGGGATTGGTGTTGATGGACAACGTTATGTAGTTATAGGTGTAGTTAAACTACATTGCAGTAGTTAAAGAAGTAGTTTTAACTACTCCCCTGAAAAGTAGTTGAACTACTAGTTAAACTACTCCATCACAAAGTAGTTAGTAGTTGTAGTTAAACTACTGTAGAAGTAGTTAGTGGCCATCACTGCCGGTCATAGGTAATTCACTTAAAGCAAAACGGGAGACGTTGAACAAACAGGCTAGAAGAAAATATTCACGAAGGTAGGGTGCCCTCATTGAATTTCTTACGGTGCCACCTGTTACCGCATTGCTTACAGCAGTTCAATCCTGACCCCAGAATTGACCGCTTCCACTTTCGGTCAGTATCGAAAAGTTCAAAGAATGGTCATAATTTGAGGATGTCTTTACTAGCGATGCTCCTTGTCTTTCCAAAGGAATAACATGCACGTCCACCACAGCAGCACTGGGCACGGGGTTTGCCCGCAAAGGAGTCACCCGTCTTGAGCTTCTCGAGGTACACCCATTAACGTACACTCTTAACTCGGTACCCTTTATTGTAACTTTTAGCGGCGTGTAACCTCTATATAGACGTAGATTTCAAAATATCGTAGAGGTTACACACCAGATACCTCTATTTAGAGGTTAAAAACGACTTGTAACCTGACATTGTAGGTGCAATAGAAGTTAGTCCTGAGTTCAACCCAAATCCAATCGTCGTAACCTATAAATGTACCCTTTATAGGGAAGTTTGTAACTTCTGAACGAATTCCGCGTTTGTATTTCCTTCGTTTGTTTGTTTGCAAGGTAACCGCAGTACCTTCATAAAGGTACTGCTCAGAAGTTACTGTCTTCTCGTTCTAGCCGCACATTCAATACGAGAGTTTCGGATCAGTGTGCGTTTCGTTATTGTGTCTGTTTCTGTATGAACTGCGGATCGTGTTCAGAATTCTGAAGAAAGCTCAAGACTGAAGTATTGGAACTTTATCAGGGTATTTGTACCGTATGTTCACTACAAAGTTTCCGTAGTTACATTTTTGCTGGACAGTCTAGCAACACTGATCGCAGCGTCTCTCTGGGCGTTTATGTTTATTCGCTCAGAGGCGCTCGGACTCAGCGAACACACGGCTCGGAGCGCCTTCAAGCGAAAAAAAAAACAAAAACGCCCTCTGTCTCTTGAACGCGGTTCAACACAATGGGCGCGTTAAGTGGCTGCTCCGGAGCGGGAGTGTACTACGAGTTTCGTACGCGAGCGCGCTCTTCACGCCCCGGCTTTTGGAGGGTGCACGAAAAAGGGGTATCGTGCTCCGTCACGTGACCTATAACCTCCTCTCCACGAAAGCGAAGAAAGAGAACGCAGGACGTAGGGCGGCAGCAGAGCAGAGAGTAGGAAAAAGAGAAAGGAAAGAAAGGGAGAAACGGCAGCACTGCGAGCGTTTTCAAGCGTCCAAGTGCCGTTTAATAGATGCTCCAGGTGCACGAAACTCGGAGCGCCCGAGAAGGAGAAAAAGAGCAGCTACTTAACGCGCCCAGTGTGTTACGTGTGTTTGTTGCGTCCCTTGCTTAAGCAATTGTCATCCTTGAGTTCTTCATGTGCCTCAGATTTACCAGTGCACCACAGCTGCAGTGAAAGATGAAAGTCACTGAAAAGGTTATCCAGCTGTAGGACTCGAACCCACATTTTCTGGATTACCGGTCCAGGACTCTACCAATTGAGCTAAGCTAACACGCCTTCTCAGCGACTTCCAGGGTGCGTAATCTGAAGGGACAAACCAGTCACTCTCTCTCACTCATCCTTCTTTCACTCTTACATTTTTGCACACTCATACACACATTCATACGACAGGGATCGACGCAAGCGGCAAATGTTGAACATGAGAGAACTGATGTTCTGAGGCTGGAACAACATAGAAGGGACAATCACATGTGTTGTTCCAGCCTCAGAACATCAGTCCTCTCATGTTCAACATTTGCCACTTGCGTCGATCCCTGTCGTATGAACATGTGTATGAGTGTGCAAAAATGTAAGAGTGAAAGGAGGATGAGTGAGAGAGAGTGACTGGTTTGTCCCTTCAGATGACGCACCCTGGAAGTCGCTGAGAAGGCGTGTTAGCTTAGCTCAATTGGTAGAGCCCTGGACCGGTAATCCAGAAGATGTGGGTTCGAGTCCTACAGCTGGCTAACCTTTTCAGTGACTTTCATCTTTCATCGTTAATTTCTAAGGCAACTTGAGGCCTTGTATGCGATTGTCCCTTCTATGTTGTTCCAGCCTCAGAACATCAGTTCTCTCATGTACAGCTGCAGTGTTTGTATTGTGATGCCCTCGTGCTCCTGCCGCTGCTGTAGTGCCAGGCTTGCCAATTAAATAATGAATATTTTCCTGTTGCAATTACTTCTTCCTTTTATTTGTTGAGCATGTGAATCTGTGCATGTAGTGATCACTCGTTTTTCGCCAAGCACGAGATGCCACTTGATGGATTACGTATGTATGCTAAGCTATATGTTGCAAAAGACAGTTTGTGTTCTGCACTGATGAGAGCTCATTTTCAGTACCATTTGTTATGTAGCGCCTGTGAAGAGGCAGGCGTCTTAGAGGCAGGCGTCTTAGAGGCAGCCATGCCTGGCCAAGCTGCAACTTTTATGTCTGCGTGGCGGGTAGGAGAAAGTAACTTCTATTTATAGGTGATCTGTGTAACGTTTATAGAGGGTATTGTCCATAGGTTACAGGGTAACTTCTGAAATAGAGGGTAAAAATTTTGAATTTTTTTACCCTTTACTAGACGGTATTATAGTCAGTGACAACATAAGTCATACACTTGACACCGCCCCCACACAAGAATTGCGCCGCGCGCGCGAAGTGCGGCGCCGCCAAGTGGGGACTGGGGGAGAGAGAGCGCCGGCACTACATCGCGAAGCGGGGGCGTCGTGCAAAGGCTGGTAGCCAATCGTAGGAGCCTTCCACGGATGAGTGTTAAACGAGTGTTAACGGATGTTAACTTAAAGGTTATCCGACTGGTTCAGCCTTTGCGCTCTGAGGGCCGGCTATTTGAAATGTACATTTTGTACATTTAAGTTGTGCAATGATTTCTTCGTGGGAGCTTTTTGAACCGAGCGCACAAGATGCACTGTGCCCTGTGCCGCGCCCTTCTTGCCAGAGGAAGGAGACGCGTTCGGGACGTTTGGATGACGTCTAGAATAACAACTTTCAGTAACAAGTCGCAGTGTGCTTCTGCACTAACTTTTACTGAACATATCAATTTGGTTAGACTATATCCAATGTCAGGAAGCGCTTACCTCGAATTCTCATTACTCTGTACTACAAGCCCGGTATCGACCCCTAGCAATATCACTTTGCATAAATGTTAGCCACGCTGGTTCAATAATCTAAAAGTATACATTGGATTGTTGGCGAGTATACATTGTTGTTGCTGTTGTTTATACAGCGGAATTTAACGTCATTTGTGTGTTTCTCTAGAAGATAGTGATATTCGTATAGAAAAATGGAAATAACTGCGACTGTGACAGACGCACCAGGAAGGTGCGGAGTAGTCGCTCAAGTTTGGGGACTGCCCAAGCAGAAAACCTAGCAGTGTACCGCACAAACTCCACAGGATCGTTGCTACAGCCTTCCGCCATATTTGGATCTCACTCGGGACACTCAAGGGCTGCTGTAGTGTGCTCCGGCGTGTCCTTGAGTGGAGGGAGCAGTATATGGCACGGCGCTGTTGTCGAGTGCGCATCAAGAATGAAAGGGAGGGTCCCTTGAAGCACAGTGGGCTCTAGGGATCCCTGAGGGTGGAACTAGAATACTGCGGTACCGCTTCTGAGGGCCAACTATATGGGAAATCTCCCCCCCCCCCCCAAATTGTCTCAAAATCAGCTATATCAGTTTTCTCCATAAATCACTAAAGTTACTTAGTTAATTGGTCATCTAGCAGTTGCACGATGTCGCACGAAAAGTCGTGGTCGTGGTAGGACCCACTTGCGAAAGCGCACCTGTGTAGCTTTCATATCCTGTTTATAAAAAAAATCTTAAAATTATAAAAATGAACACCCGGTATGTATTCTTTCTTGTGCGAAAATCATTTCTTCCTGGTTGGTAACTCTGCTGGAAATGGTCAAATACCGCTCCAAGTACTAAGAGTGCGCTGTGGAGAGAAAGTGGAGTGGGACGCATCTGGGTGTATGTAAGGAAGTGACTGGAGTACGAAGAATCACTATTCCTTTTCGCAGTTTCAATTCTGCCAGTGTTCTGGATGCGTAGCTTGGCGATGAGACTGCTTCCAATGATATAAACATTGTTTTGAGGACGTTGCGTTTGCGAGCAATTCTCCGTTTTGTGGTGGATAGGGTGCGCACGTTGGAGAGACATAGGTTGTTCCATGGGAGGAAGGGAAACACGACCAAGGTTCGCTGAAGAAGTTGTTTCATTGTTTTGTGTCAGGGCACGGCTGTTCGTCAGCTTGGATAGTGGCATGCTGGATTAGTAAATATGCATTTTACGTGCAGCCGTTGAACTTCTGCTTATTTTTTTTTTCTGTATATGCACATGTAAAATATTCCACTGCTCAACCAAACACCAAGGAACCCAAGAAAAAGAAACAAGAGAAAGGGTGCAGGCTAGCTGGTATAGATCCATGAAGAAGGCCGAGAGACACGGACACAGAAGACGACACACGTAGGTTCTCAGCCTGAGAACCTACGTGTGTCGTCTTCTGTGTCCGTGTCTCTCGGTCTTCTTCATGAACCCAAGAAACACAGTAAGATTTCGATGAAGACGGACTGCTGGTCATTTTACGCACAGTGGAGTGATGCACAATTCAGAGCGGTAGCACAGACAGTGAAATGTGAATTTTACAGCTCCCTTACAATCGTCTACACAATTTCCAAAGTTCTGAACAGGAATAAAAGGCCAACTATGCGTCCCTATATGGACTTAAGAAGCACGCCGAAATCTATATATTTCCAGCTCTGTAGCGCTATCGGTTTTCTGCCAGAGCCCCTTGCGGTAAAACGTCAATGCGGCTGCTTGAGGGACGGGGCAGAAAAACAATAGAAAGGGCTGTGGCAAATCGACAGGAGCCTTGTTGAGACGAGCGCGCAATCTGCTGCCGATCTGGGAGGAAGGGCAAGCTAGAGTGCCAGCCAACCATTCTCGCGTAGTGGCGTCGATACGACCATTAAGAAAGCTGAGAGGAACTATTTTCCTGGAGCTGCTGTCTCTCTCTGCAATGACAGCCATGCTGAAGGGTACACAAAACAATGGCAAAGTACATATCGCTTGCACAATGTGCTTCAACTTAAATATCTGACATTATCTACTTTATCGTTAACGACATGGAAGTATGCAAATTAATTAAGAACGATACGGTCAGGGCAACGTATCGCAGAATGATCATCGCATAGCAAACTTTTTTTTTTCTGTACCGCCCCACGGTGGTGTGAACAGAGGATTCCGTATAACAATATCCAATAAAGTGCGTGAAAGATGAAAAACAAAAATGACTTACTTGGAATCGGTTCATAGATACTAAACACTACCTAACAATATTCCTGTTTCACATGCCAGTTCTTGGTCCATCTGCCTCTTTGCACGAAGTGTAGGTCCTTCACCAAAATGTCTCAAGTGCACTGGGAGTGCACATGAACACTTCGCCGGGGCAATCATCACGAAGTCAGCAATGGCCACACTGCAAGATAAGATGTCGAAGCTCTCCGAGTTAGATTTCACTGTGAGCTCCCCCATATTGATCGTCTCCTGTTGAAGTTGTTACTGTGCATGTGATGGCACCCGATCGAGTCTATACTGAGCACACAAGAAGCGATCCAAGAGACAAAAACAAAAAGTAACAATGAAAGTGGGAGGGAGCTACAGCGCGTTTCTCGAGCTACACACACACACACACACACATACATGCACACACACACACACACACACACACAGGCATGCATGTATAAACCGTAAAATTGTTTTCGCCAGCCTGCAACACCATGTTTTAAGTGCATTGCCTGCAGTCTACGTTAAGAGAACCGATCAATTCCAACCTCTGTAAGCGAATGAAGCTGCTCCAGTGGGGACGTACCGCCTCAAATGGAACCCCCTCAGTCTCCCCCTTCTGCGACAACGCCATAACCTCTTAGAACCAGCTGATGCCTTCGGAATTAGCCCACTCCCCAGTTTAGAAGTTTTTCTTTGCGACACAACCATTCATCTTGCTACACTGCTTCCCCCATCTCTCCACTGTGTACCACTATACCGCAGGGAACGTGAGCATATATAAATATATACTGTAATATATTGGTGCCTATTGGCATGGCATATTGTTAGTCTTCCACACGAAAAGAGGTGATATTGACTTTCTGTCTTTCCAGAGATGGGGTCGTTGCTAATGTGCACTACTTAATCCTCACTTGCCCCGAACACAAAATTCAATGTGACGACGCTTCTCGTTGCAGGGCATCTGATATTGTTTTAAGTGAAAGCTATGTTTCCATCGTTTTCTTGGGACGCAACGCACTCCTTAGTGCTTAAGAAAACGGCCTTGCACGCCAAGAGTGGATGGTGATACGGGTTCGAATCCCGGCCCCGGCTGCGCTCTCTGTGTGTTTCTTCAGACGCTCTAAGGCAGACATCGGCACAGTTCCCTACGATGTCAGCCCAGAACGCACGATCCCCTCCGTGCAACATGCACCCATATCGACAATAAAACGCCACACCCAACCAAAGAAGTAAAAAAAAAAAAAATCACTGACGTGAAAATGCACCTACAGCTGCGCTATGATGGCATAAGCGCTGCGATTTGGGGTAGTTGGTACATGTACTCGTTAGAAATGCAGCCTAAGGCAACAAATACGAAGAATGCACAGGTACAACGGGACACAAGCCGTTGTACCTGTGTATTCTTCGTGTTTGTTGCCTTAGGCTGCATTTCTAACGATGGTATAAGATTCTGCGTCACGCATGTGGACAGATTGCTCAGTAATAACACGCCACCAACCAATCAACCAACTAAACAAACAGAAATGCCCTTCATTCAAAGAGGGATAGAACTATGGGCTAAGATAGTGGTTCTCAACTGGGGTTCTGCGGGACGCAGGGGGTTTCTCAAGAACTCCAGCTCCCACGAGTGAAACTTCAGTGTTGTACCAAGGCTGGCCGCATGCGAACCCTGGTACACACAGAACTCCGACCGTGCCTGTGCATTCCGACTCTGCCCGACATCTCACTGTTGGCATCGGGACAGGTACGAGATTGCCGGACGCTCACGCTCGTCGTAGAGAGTGGTGCCAGCAGCTATCGTCATCACCGGCTGGCTCCAACCGACAGTCCAACCTGAAAATCAAAAATCAAATAATAATATTATAATAAACAAATCGAAATCAAAAAGTCTGTACTTATATACGACATCTAGCTCGCCTCACCCACTTCTACATAGTTGCCATTGTACAGTAGAAGGTTCCCCGAAGTCTTACTGGCGCCATCGCGATTTCCCTGGAATAACAAAAGTTGGGAATCACTGCGCTAAGACACGAGTGTAACGTTGTAGTGGACGAGGCGGATAAACATAGAGGGAAAAACACAACACAAGCCTCACAGCGCCCAGTTGCATATACTTCAATTGAATGATGGCAGCTGAAGCAAAGGCACCAGCAGTGGGATTCGAACCCACACCCTCTGATTGTCGGTCCGAGATTATACCAAACGTTGAAGAGAGGGTAGCTAGCATGGTGTAATTGGTAGCATCTCTGACTGGCAATCAGAGTGTGTGGGTTCGAATCCCACCGTTGGTGCCTTTCCTTCAACTGCATGTCGTCATTCAACACAAGTGTAATTGCATGTCATATGTCACTTACACAGACAATGCGAACAAGTATATGTGTTATTTCTTGTCCCATTTCGTTTTGCCCTACAATAATTTTTTAAAATCGTTACAATTGGAACATGTTTTCGGAGTAGCAAATTGCGTATATCAGGACGACAGTACGAGAGTTCTCATAGGTTACGAATTGCCCTGAACTAAAACTGGATTTTTATGCAAAGTAGTGTTTCTTCCTGAAGGCACGTCATCATCGTCACCCACACAGTGGGGACCAGGGACCCATCAAGGGACCAAAACAAGAATGCATGACCATTGTGGCAACCTGCTTGCAATCTCCAGAATCCAGCCATCGTATAGTTAATATGCTAGGCCTAGCCTAAAAGAAATTTACCCTCACCGTTGTTGTCAGACAATGCGGGCAGAATCCTATGCAGTTTGCATCAGGAGCATATGTGTTTTTACTTATACGGACGTATCATTAAAAAAGATTCCACTTGTCCAGCTGTGACGTAAGACAGCAATCTCTAGCTGACAAGACCGCTTTTCCACCAACCCTGTCCCCTGCAGTCTATCCATACGCAATACTTTTGACAACTGGATATACCATATCGAGACCAGTGACAGTACCATGGGCTATATGCATTAACACCAAGTCAGGCCTTATGACACACCGCTCGGTTATTGCGATTGGTGTTTTTGCAGACTCTATGCAAGACACCGTCAACGCATACTCCTTTGGGTTACTTGTTGCGGCATCCAGAGCGCATTATGTCATTGCAGGACCGCCTACTGGAATGTAGACATGGGAATGATGACAACGATGTTCTAAGATGAAAAGATATGCGCCCTAATGTGTTAGTTCGGCGTGTGCATCAGAAAGAACTACAAAATAAAAGGTTACTGCGACTAGCGACCGAAACTTTCCCTACCTCACCCAGGCCGACACACAAGCGCCACGCCAAGCACCAGACACCTTCCAACCGTATCCACACGAACCTCACAGACATTCCAGCATGGTCACCAGCCTCAATTTCTACTGCTGCCAACCACATCGCCTTGTCGAGCGTCCTCCAACACCATCTTCCACCACAGTTTTCACCAGCTGTGCTACACTGTCGGCTGAAGTTGGCCACTTTCTACAAGAACAATCTACGTATATTACGCGCGTCTCGAAGTCCCACAGCTGTTCGCTCCCCACGAGGCTGCAGTCCTCGCCGCAGTTAACATCGATGCCAACGCCGGCGTTACCCTGCCTGTTGGTTACGCGCACGCTTTTACCCAGCAGCTACACGTGGTGAGCTACACGATACAGGTCTCAGGGAAACGGACAAACCGACAAAACGGCAAGTGAAGACGGCTAACCTTACCGGTCGTGAACCATTGCAGCGCTCTTCTGTGTCACGGATACTTCTGCAGTTTCTGCAGCTACCCGCTTTCTTACTGATACAGAAGCCTAGGTAGGCTGTATCCCACCCAAATCTTGAACATAAACGGCAAAAAGAACCTCCCAGTCACGTGATGCTAGTAACTGAACAATTCGTAATTTTTGAGATTCATGAACAACGATACATAACTATTTACTCCCAATCTTGACATCCATTTCACGTTTGTCGTTGGGTTTTCGCTATCGCGGATGTCAGACATCGTCGTCGGCATCGACGTTCTTAGCCATATAGGCGTTTGCACCATGACGGTTCGTAACTACCGGCCTACCACTCCAAGCACAGAGGATGCTACTATACCACTTCTTTGTGGGAGTAGCACCCTCTGTGCTCGAAGTTGAGTGCATTGACCACCCTGTGACCGTCAACTCGATACCACCTGCAGCATCAACTTACGAAGCTGTAATGGGTGCATGGATGAAATTCCTATATCCTGTACTAGCAGACTATTCACAGCATCTACGTGCTCTGTTCACCCGGCTAGAAGCTTTTGACATGGCCATTAACGCCGCAGAATAAGAGTTCCTGGGTTGGAACTCGCATGGGTTGGAATGAGTTGGGTTGGGTTATAATCTCTGGGTCAGGAACAAGCCCTTCCCTCCGAAGGTTTCAGCCATACCGAATTTTCCCACGGCAACCTCAGAATGGATGCTGTGCAAGAGTTTTCAGAGCTTTCAGAGCTGGCGAATTTCTTCCGCAGGTTCACTACTTACTGTGCCCAAGCTCCTTCGTCCTCTGATCGGAGTGCTCCGCTGAATACCCAAGTGTTTGGATTTTTCTTCAGATTTGCAGATGAAGCGTTCATCTCGTTATTAAAGAAGCATTAGTTCCTTTATACCCTAGTCAGACGGCAAACCTAAGGCCGTTAGCGGAACGGCGGTCACCTGTTGTCCAACCATAATTTCGAATGACATCGTTCTGCCCTGATTTGTTGAAAACAGGAGGCGTACGCCTTTTTTGTGGCAATTATGAACTGCATAATTACCACAAAAAAAATGTGTACGCCTCCCATTTCCAACAAACCATGGCAGAGAACGATGTCATTCGAAATTATGGTTGGATTCCAAGTTAAGTAACCGCCGCTCCGCTAACGGCCTTAGGTTTGCCGTCTGATTAGGGTATTAGCCTACTACCATAAGCAACACACTCCTACCAACCTGATGGTGAACGCCTCGGATGTCCCCCATAGAGCAACAATATATCGGTGACGACTAGAAATAACTAGCGTCGTCTTTTTTTTTTTTTTTTTTCACAAAAGCCATTCACAGTCCGTAGCGAAACGTAGCGCTTTTGAGCTCGAGCTCTGTGCTACAATCCGCACTCTAAACTTCACCGCATAGCACGCTCTGCGCCAACCATTGCCGCGAATGATAGGGTTATTGCTTCTGATTTGAAGAGAGGGGCGGGCGTACGCCTTTTTGTGTCAATTAACACATATCCAAATTGACACAAAAAGGCGTACGCCACCCTCTGTCCTCGAACCAGAAGCGACAACCGTATCATTCGCGGCAATGGTTGGCGCAGAGCGTGTTATGCGGTGAAGTTCTCTCTTTTTTTTTTTTTTTTGGCTATAGTCGTGACGACGCCCACTTCTGTGTGGCCAACAACGGCGAGCCTATCCTGCCATCACCCCCCCCCCCCCCTCTGTTTTTAGAGTGCGGGGTTTGCCACTTCCGTTACCTCCTGGAAGGTCGCCTGTTCCATATACTAACGCGGCACTTTGGACTTGCGTTCTTCACAGCAATAATTTTGACACAGATTTTGTACGTCATTTTGCATTTCTTAGCCAATTCACAACCGATATTAGGCTTGTAAATGGGGTTGATAATCTTGCAGCCGGATATGGTATATCAGCCGCATTCAAGTTCCCTGCAGCTTTTTCTATATCAAGTTGGCAACATCACACCATCTAGACCCAGAGTTAGTGAATACAGTCAAAGGCATAAGATCTTACGCTTTCAAGGCATCCCCATATCCGGTCGAACAACCACCATGTGAGGTGTCGGCGGGCTCTCCTCGCCCTTTTGTACCCACTTCATTTCTTTCAAAGGTTGTCAACATCATTCACTCTATTGCCCTACTTGGGGTCCGCGCTTCCAGAAAACTCATAACAGTCAGTTTTTCCGGCCTACCATGAAGGGGAACTTTGCTCAATGAATGTGATATTACCCGGTATGTCAAGTTGTCAAGAGTCATAACCACACGGCGACTCCAATAATGCTCTTCAAGCCACTAGCCGTCAGGTTCAGTCACGTCCACATCGCTCTGGGTCCCCACATTTGTCCCGTGGATAGAGGCACATCCTTCCCGTGACCATCAGCCTTTCACACATTGGTCAAAAGCGATTCCCATCCGGAATATGGAAGACTCCGTGGCTAGAGCATTCGTCGCAATATAGGTCGCCCCGTTTGAGTAGGCATTCTTTAATAAACTCCTGCCATTACTAGAAGCAAACAGTGCGCGTACCATTGGGTACCATCTCCAATCGAAAGTAATGGGGGAGCGTTTACACACCTACTGCAAATCTGCATTGTCCTCCATACGAAACTCTAAGTACTATAGGTCAATAGCCTGCTTTTGGCGCAACTGGGGACGCGGTCCACCGTATGGTTTGTATGGTATGGTTTGCACATGTTTGTAAAGACAGCCTCCGCAAGCCTCAACGGCCACGCTAACGAGGGCTCATATAGTGTCCTGAAACGTGACGCTAAGCACCATACCATGCTAAGAAACGCAGTGGAAATTGTCGCATCTCCACGGATCGGTTACAACCTGTACGCATAAAGCCCTGGGGCATCGTGGACCTCCGCTCCCTCAGCCTCAGCGACCTATCATTGAAGTATCCATTACGACGTAAAGCTCTCAGCATTATTCCACACACACTTTTGAGCGACACTCAGCAACTCTTTTCTCTGGGCCGTTTTTCTTTTGTTATTTAGTGGCTACCATAGTCGCTAATAGCTAATGCCAAATATTCTGGAAATGGTGTGTTGCAGCGTCGCAAGCTAGAATGGAGACGGCGATGACGAAGAGATGCCAGACATGAGCCCTGAGGCGTGTGTACGGCATCAGAAAGAAGTGGACAACAGACATTTTTCTACATCACATAACAGTAGATGCGTCGGATACCCGGCACTGAACCTGTGGATGGGCGTCCATTTGGGCGCGCAGCACAGCGCCGTACGTTAAGATGTTGGTATACGTGGTATAGAGAGGGTCAGAACGTTCCTTGAGCTTGGTACACGTGCCTAAGGTTATGGTTAGCTATAGCTGAAGAGACAGCCTTTGATTCTTCAGTGGTGGAGGGTTGATATGCTTCCGCTGCCTTGACTGTCGTCTTGCCTGTGCTCACGAGTCTTGTCGAGGGTTGGAAGTACGTGCTAAGTTGTCCAAGCACTGCTCGGCAGCCTCAGTGGGTGCCAGTGATTAAACCAGCGCGTCGCAATGAGGCCACTAACTTTTCAAAGCACCTTCGCAGATGATACCTAGCCTAGGAGAAACGGTACAAATTGCCTTCGCTTACGACAGCGTTATTTGATCTACAGTTTCTTGATAGTCGACAAGTGTTCAGAAATAATGGTGCAAAACGAAGATTTTTCGAATCAATGCCCGGCGCAAAAGATAGAAACGCGCCAAAGATCCTACGTCTCCAGGCATAAAAACGACAAAGTTTAGACCCTTTTCCCGATGACACACCTCGGCGTTAAAAGTGGAGATTGATGTTCTTCACTTCCCTGGCTGACGTGTGCAGAGCTGTTGCTGATGCGTTGCTCTCCATTGGCAGGGTAATGAAGTTTTTACGACCGCATCAAACCTTTAGGACACAGGCTTAAAGAAATTAGCATAGCTTGAAAAAGCCGGCACTACTTAATTTAGCCAAGGAGAGGCATTAGGATCTTGAACAGCGTCACGAATTTTGTTTGAAGTCTGCCGAGGGCTAGCTTTTCGGAGAGTGCAGGTCTACCAACAACTGACCACGTGGGTCGCCTTCACGACCGCCCAAAGTCGTAAAACCAAGTAACCGCCAAGATCCGCTTTCGTGAGCGGCACTATAGTGTCTTAGAGAAACTCGAGCGGCTCAAAGCCGAAATGGCGGTAGTAGCGATATTCTATCAGCACATCGATACTACTTTCAGGTCGGCACATAGAGCAAGAAAATGAGCGACACGTTAAAAATATCGGATCTGAGAGGAGCTGCTATGAGGTGGAGAAGCGGCATGTATGCAATGTTACACGGAGGTCTCAAGAATATATATATACTACGAGGAAACCTGACTACTGAGGCGATCACACACTGGATTCCCACTGGACATTCGATCGGTGTTGCCGACGTTTTCGAACTGACGATCATTTCGATTGTCGAAACCTGCAATATCAGCCATGGCTCGTACTGTGTGGTCGATCAGTGATCCCGTACTTGACCGCCGATGGGAAAGTGCCCCCATCCGAACCCTTGTGCGCCTTCGCCCCTTTCCGCCTTTCAATCCAGTTCTCTTTTCTTTTGTTTTTTCGCAGTCATTTCGAACACACTACCAAAGTCGCAACAACCAAATTGTAGTAGAAACGCCGTGAAAATCTCTCCCTGTTTCATGACACTCTTTAAGACCTGTGTTATCTACTCGTGTTCGTGGGAGGCACTCTTAATAAAATTAGGCCCTCAACCATGAAAGAAAAGCACATCCAACGTATGCCTTTGAACGAGTATGTTGAGCACTCCCAGTTTACAAGTTTACGGTACAAGCGTTTCTAATTTTCCGCCTACAATAAAAGATCTGAATCTAAGCTAACTGAGTCCACATCCCAGACTTTCTACTCGTGTGTAACATGCAATGAAAAGTTCATATGAACGGCCCAGGGCTAATAATGTTTCAAGCGCACAACTTGCTGGATGGAAACTTTGCGAAACATCCGAAACTATTCAAAACACGAATATTGTTGAACAGCGGCAAGAACTTTCAACGATTGATTGCAATAACAGCATGCCAAATCAGCACAGGAATAAATGTCTGCAAAACACGAGCACCAACATCGCTCGGTACCTCAGGCTTGTGGCAGAGGTTGAATCAATGCTGTAGACTTGTTATTCACCGCGTAGGATGTGTCACCTGTCAGAATCTAGGATTTTTAATTTGAAAGCAGCGATGCATGTGCACAACGCACAGGAAGGCAGATTAGCGTGTGTCGATGAGATTATTGCGTACTGCTCACGTCGCCCTAAGCTTAGCGCTAATCCCCTCATTAGGAAAAGACAGCCGCACGTCACTTTGTACTTCCCACCCGCGTTATGAATGTTAGGCCAGAAATATGATGCGCACTGTTTTACGCATGCAGCTTCCTCACTTGTTCCCAATGTGGCACTGCATCGAGGATTATATAGTCAGTGTGCCAGACTATATTTCAATATGTGATGCACAATAAATTATGCCCCAATGTACATGACGTACAAGGCGCGCTATGGCTCATCGCAATGTCGACCCAGTGAAAAAAAAAAAAAAAAAAAGGAAAAATAAATGCATTTGTAAAACGTGCCGGGGCTGACATCCCAATGGCATGACAAGGAAAAGCGACCAGATCAGAAGCTTATGGCGACAAGTTATTTTTTATGAAGTTGGTTGACCGTTGTAAGTGCACATAATGAATAACTTGGTGCGTCGTGTTGCGTCCATTTATTTTTGCGTACAACGAAATAAACGGGCATACTTTTGTATTGCGGCAATAGACGCACAGACAAATGCTCGCAGTGTGGAGCCTAAACTACACCTCTGTTGCGCAGCGCGGTTGCTATTACGTTCCATTCGATAGAAGCAGAAAAGAAACAGTCGGGTCTTTGAGGACAAAAGCGGAATTTCGCTCCATAAGCAGTTTCCCGAGAAGTCTCGATAGAGCCCGGCAGAAACGACATGACACAGCGAGGCGCCACGAAGCGCGTAATTTGTTTAGAATGCGCGCCCTCTGAGAAAACTCCGCAAAATAGATCGCACGGACAATTCATCCTGCGACAAGAGAACCGAGAGTAGGAAAATCGTGGAACGGTCTCGCTTCACGTACGGCATGGCCCAGACCGTATGCAAAGCAGTCATTCGGTAGGCGCACGCCTATTTGTTTAACATCCACAAAACTACGAATCCAATCCCGTTCGACGATCCGTGAAATTTCAATATTACTAAATCGGGAGTCGCACACTTTTCCAAAACTTTTGTTTGCGCAGGATACAGACAGCGACCATTTCCCGATAATAAAAAAAAAAGGCAAAGAACAGTGAGATGCGCCCCAAAGCAGGAGCGGAACAGGAAAAGAAGCGCTTCTGTGTGGAACAGCGGGTTTCCGCGTAACATTGCTTTTTATCTGCGTGATGGTCTTTTTGGAGAAATGCGTTTAGCACTCAGGAGCGTGATGCATTCTATAACAGACGCCACATGCGTTTGATACGGTCCACTTTGTTTGACAAGCTTCACCCCAAAAGGTCAGGAAACCATTAGAAAGGCGAACCAGGGTAGGTTACAACAAGGAAAAAATTTGCATGATATAAATAACCCTTTTTAAACCAAATTTGAAAGCTACTACAGGGTTTCTTCTTTGTCGTGGGCCTGTAGCGTACAGCACTACAGGGTGTAGTAACGGTGAAGTTTTGTAATACCAATCGAACCAATAACCTGAAAACTGCCTTTAGTATCGAATAATAAGAGTCTACACCAAATCAATAAACAAAGTTACGCATATAATAAGACCGCACAAAAGTCACCTTCACTACTACGAGAGATCACAACTGATCAACCAACGAAACTCGCTAGATCGCGAGTGTTTGTGGCCGCCGCTGTCGGTCTTTTTCGACGACTGCCACATTTCTACTTGTCATAAACAAACTTTCCTCCGTGTCGATCACATGCGCTAAGTTCATTTTCCCCTTGTTTTAAACTTAGGTGCCTGAGAAGAAAGTTTAAATATACGCTACGCAAAGTGCTACAGTAGTTCTAAGACTTTAGTACCTCCCCTTTTATAAAAAAGCGCAGCAACGTTGGTCTTAAGAAGCGATAGAAAGTTAAAGATCTCTAAGTGATACAAGCGGCCGTGATATTCGTATTGAGCAAATACTATTCTAGAAATATATCGCTGGCCATTTTGTGACTCCTCGTACAAATGCTTCATGAACTTTTACTTAAACATGGACTTGCAGTCCAGTTAAAGTGCAAGCATGTAACATGTGTGCTCGAACGGCTAGTATACTAGTGGAACGATAATTACACAGTGGCGCCCTCCACCGGTTGCAACAAGTGCTAACAGCTTTGTTTAGGCGATGAATGCCCGAGTACCTGCGCTTCATGCATCCTAGATTATTCAACGAAAGTTACAGCATGAACTCAAGTAGAACTCAATTTGAGAGAAGGGCTTGCGAACGCCGAAGAGATGGGCAGAAAGCAAATGTAAAAAGAGGAGCAAAAGCACTTGTTCCGCTAGGTGCGCTCTTGCGTAGCCGCATAAACCCCCGCGGCCTAACCTCCAGGGGCTCCCGCATTGAGCCTTCGACACGGAACCGACTCCATTATATGATCATCCCCTAACCCTCATAGAGGAGAACCGGGGCTTGAAATGGACACGGCTCATGGGTACGGCACATGGCCTTTATTGAGTGGGCCGCCGTTTTTACTGTAGCTTCCCTAAGAAGGGGGCGACACAGCGTTGAGCTGACGAGGGATCAGGTCATCTAGGATTGGAGGCTCTAGTGGCCCGGTTAATCTATCGTAAAAATCCCGTTCGCTGGCAGACTTTGGTACCGACCTCGAGCACACTAATCCCGCCTTGTTCAATGTGGCGTGTGTGACTGCTACATGTGTGCGTCTTTGCCCGACGACGGACGACACAGAGACGCGCCCCACGATAATATGGCCGTTTGGGCGCAATGCTGTCTGGGATACTGGGTTCACTTCGGGACTCTGCTCTTCCCTTACGTCATACCGTTGGATCGACGAACATAACGACGCATCGTTGTCAAGTAGATTTATTTTTTCTTCAATGTACCATACGTCACTATTAATGTTCTGCTATAACTAAGCGGCGAAGATATTCGTGTAGCGTAGTCTTGGTAGCCTCACGGTGTTGCCCTTTCTTTTTCCCTTCCCGCACTCGTGTATGTGTCATATTGCCAATGGTATTGCGTAATGCGATACTTCACCTTCAGCCATAAGCAAGGGCTGCCATCCGATCTGAACAAACTTCGAATATTTCCTTGGCAGCTTTGGTTTGGTTGAAAAAGAAAAAGAGAACTGCAGGATTATCGCTCTTGTCCGAGAAAGCTGTCAAAGTACACCCAGCTATATATGGCCATGCTGATACAGAAAGCACTTTTTTTAAATGTTAAGGCAAGAAGCTTTTACGGTCACCCCTGTCGCATGCGATATAATAAGCGATGCGATAGAAACATGAACCGCAGGAGGCGTCAGAATACGCAGCACTCAAGCCATGCTGCACTACTCCCATGCTATTCTCAACCTCAACAACAACCCGAGCACTCCCATTTTCCACAGCCGGCAATGTTATTGGTGAAAATACCCCAGCTGTAAAGAAGGTCGGAATAACTCACCACGCCATCTCATTCCATGAGTTACCGAGCAAAGAATAAAGTTACTAAAACAACTGCAGGACGTGCTATTTAAGCTGCGTTGACACAGACAATGGTCCCTTTTGACTAAATAATAACGCGAGTGAAACGTTGCCATCCCTGTCTGGTTTATGACCAAGCGCACGCCCTATTGCGAAAGCCTCATTGAATCTGCTGCAGAGAGGTCTGTGCACCGTCGCTGGTACAGCAATTCACAACTCTGCGCGTACGTGATCATGACACGCGGGACCTGGCGATGACCTCCATCGCGTTGGGGCCCATGGCGTCGTACGCTCTTTCCTACTCCTGTTTTGTTTGGCACGAACAGCAATTAGCGTTATTAGGTAGTGCGACCAGGCTCAATAGACTCAGCAACACAAGCGTGAACACAGCCTCGTGTCTGCGCGAACGGCTGAAGGATAGCATTCCCTGCCTAGAATGAAAGGGATTGTAAAAGTATTCACTGTACACCATTTGTTGCTGGCTGTCAATGAACACTATAGGACGTGAAATTAATCAATTTCTGCAGTGTGCAGTGAAAGTTTTAGCTCTTAGCTCAGTCGCAGCGTGTCATTGCTTTTCAAATAAACGGGACTTTGTTGTGTGTACTTTTGATTGTTCAATGGATCGGGAATAATTAACGTGTCTGTAAGTGGCACACAAAAAGTGTTGTTTGTAGACACAGAGGAAGAATATACACCTGCACTCAACTTTATGCCTTGCAACACCCTTTCATCTGTAATGGAACAGGCAACGCTGTAATGGATGAGGCAGACAAACACTATACACAAGCCTCACAACGCACAGTTCCATGGAACAGGTGTCAGGTGTTCACGAAAGTAATTCAGCTTAATCACTCATCCCTTCATGAGGTGTACCTTCCTGATGCGTATACAGGCTTGAGACACACAGGACGTCTACGAGTACTTCTAATTATTGCTAGCCTACATCTAGCGCCACACGGCGCTCCCTAGCACGACATAACTTTGAATCACTCTTCTTAACGACACATAAGCAAAGGCAGGCGCGGAACAATTCATAAAAGAGAATGCTATAGGAGTGCGGCAGCTGAATTTTACTTTTTACAACCGCGGGGACATTCCGCCAAAGAGCCTGCTCCTGGCAGCGAAACCTGCAGACAGTTTCGCTTATCTCGGACGTCCCTCACAAAACTACGATCAGACCACCGTGGGTGCGAACCCCAGACAACGAAAAAAACGAAAAAAGAAAGAAAAAAGTAGACTGCAATCTACGTTGGGCATTTTGTTCGTATACAAGCATTGCAAGTATCGTATAGCGCAGGCAAGCCGTATGTCTGAGAAAAAATAATTACATTTCCCCGTCCAAAACACTGGCCAACGCGGCCGAGGGAAGCGAAAGTGTTCGAAGGCCGATAAACATCTCACGTCAACTTCCGCTTGGCTCGTTCGCCAGGAACACGGGAACATAAACGGGCAGAGGGCGCAGCAATAAATGAACAAGAGGGCATGGCTTGTAAATGCTTCTCGCAGGTCATTTAATTTGATTACACGGCGGCGGTGGTGGCAGTGGCCGTACTCTGGAGTCGAGATTAAAAAAACGCTTGATCATTATCTCCTGCTTGAGCATGCAGGGCGCGTTGTTTCGGCCGATGGGGGACAAAAGCCGCTTCGGGGCTGTCATTTCTCAGAACTGGACGCGGTTCGCTAAAAGTTGCAATTATCATTACAATAAAGGGCATAATCATTCACCGGGTTTCAACACGTCTTACTTGTGTTCGTTGATGACGCAGACGTTTGAAGAACGGTGTGACGATCATAATACGCGTATTCGCTGCTTCCAGGTCGCCCCACGACCTGGAATGTGTAGAAGGGTTATGATGACCAGAAAGAGAGTGTCCGAATGCTCAGCATTCTGCAGTTCGTGACCTTCTATTACTGCGAGAAAAAGATAGCAATATAGAAGCAATAGCACTGTAGAGAGAGAGAGAGAGAGAGATACATGATGACGATGATATGGGGATGACTTCCGCTCATCCAACACTATAGAAGTTCCGCTTGTGAAATCGATATCTGTAATACTGATTCTAAAAGATCAGCGGCGCTCCAGTAAAGGCCTATACGCGTCATCCTTAAATCCTTGCAATCTACGATAGACAAGGAACTCATTTTCAGCGCTTTAATTGCCATTGCAAATTATTAGAATCATTAATATCCAGGGCGTTTTTTTTATCATCTACAGAATTTTTATAATGAAGCTCCGAGAGCTACCTATAGATGCGTTTTTCAGATGTGGGTTATGCGGCCAAGGTGGACATCCTCTGGAAGAGAGTATGTAACTAGAAGATGACTAATTACCTAAAATTGATTAATTAACTTATTATTTAGATATTTTCGAGGACATGCGAGATGGCAGAATTAGAGCTATCCATTATTTAAATCCCTCCTCTTTTCTTTTAAATATCCTGAAACGAGCACGTACTTTGAGCTATAAATCGCCGAATTTTGCTACGAAAATGCTCCGAAACTGAAACCACGCACTTCTCGAGCGCAAAAAGAGGGAAAGAGCGTTCGCGTCGGAGGCCCACGTGTTTTGTAGTGATTGAGCTAATTGGAATAAACGCTGATCTGTTGGCCAGACAGACCGCTTTCCTGCCCAGATAAGCCGATGCGATGTCATTTCTGCGCTCGAGAAGTGCGTAGTTCTGGTTTCGGCCCATTTTGTACCAAAGTTTGGCGATTTATAGCTCAAAGTACGTGCTCGTTTCAGGATTTTTGAGAAAGAGGGTGAATTCAAACTCATTCAAGTCGCATTTTCTCGAAAACATCTAATTAAAAAGTTTCGGGGCTTTACGTCGAGAGACAACTGTGATCATGAGCGACGCCACAGTGGTCGGGTGTGTGGATTCATTTTGCCCACCTGAGGGTCCTTTAACGTGCGACGAAAACTCGACCTACAAATACCCCCATAGCGTAACGTAAGGGTTGCGCGCCAGCAGATATCTCAAACACGTGTCCCGAAGACCGTTGACCACAAAGCAGACACAGAGCTGATACCCGCTGTGTTTTCAGCGGGTATCACGCTTAAAACAGAACTCCATCACATAGCACGGTGAAGGCCAACCATTGCACAAAATGATACCGTTATCACACCAGGTGTGTGGGAAGCACGGGGCGTACGCGTTTTTGTGACAATTAACAAAACTGCATAAGTGTCACGCAACGGCAAACGCCTCCCGTTTCTAACCAGTCAGGAGGCAGAACGATGTCAGTCGGGATGGTGGTTCGCTAAGAGCGTGCTATGTGGTGATGTTCTCTTTTAACAGTGATTATTTATTAAGTTATTTATTTATTCATACTGTTAACCATTTGCAGGGTTGTTACAGGAGAGGAAACAATGCAGCACATACCACAAAAATCACAATTTGAAGCAACACGTTGAGCTGCTTAACAGAGTAGCGTAAGAAAGAAGAAAAAAAGAAAACGTATAGATATCAATTCTCATGAGTTAAATCAACTCGCATAGCAAGCTGTAAAACTCACTGGCAGAAGAGTAGTTTACCAGTGTTTATGGGAGACGGTTCCATTCCTCCAGGGTTTGGACAAAGGATGAAAATTTGAAAGTACCAATTTTGCAGGGGAATGGAACTGTGTGCGATGTGTTGCGCGTAGATTCCGGCCTGTCGGGATGTGTTCTCATGTAAGGCGTAGCATCTATTTGACAGTGACCATTATACAACATGTAATATGTGTATAGTCTATTTTTCTGCGGTTTTGTAGTGTTTTTATATTTGCATTTTGTAACAGTTGTGTTAATGTAATTCATGTGGTTAATGGTTGTCATTTCTACTCTGTGTGGCCCTCCACGACGTAGTTCAATGTAAAACCGGCCCGCCCGCGACTCGATTTCAGCTTGAGGCCGCGGTGCACTACAGGAACATCCAGAGTATCCTACCTGAAATAACGTTCCTAGATTTTTGTCCTCCCTATATTTTTCTTACTACACCTTACCTTACGTTCCTGAAAACAGGCGTAGTAATGTAGCTTTAAAGGGATTATCGCATCCGGGAACGTATGTATGAGACGATACGGTAATGTTCGTCGTCGCGCGCTTCACCAGTCAACTTGGCAAAGTTTCTCTTCCGAAAAGAGCTTACATATTCAATAAACGAGTTTTAAAGATTCGCACTCCCTCTGCAACTAACACCGTGATGACGTAAGCCAGGCACACGAATGGGAGCGCAGCGCAGGCGATTGTCTCCGAGGTCGTCTGCTTGGAGTTGACATCGCAATACACTAAGTGAAAAGTCCTCGGTAAGTGCGCCGACTATCGCTTAACAGCGTGAGTTTTGAAGTGACCATGTTGCGTGGAACACGGTGTTACGCTCCTGGCTGTACGAACACGTCCGACGCTAACCAGAAACAACATTCCGCAAAGCTCCCGTGGCGTAGTGGTTAAGATGATCGCTTTCCACGCCGAGACTGGGAGGTGACACGGGTTCGAATCCTGTTACCGGCTGTGCTGTCGGAGGTTTTCCCTGGGTTTTTCGAAGACTTTCCAGACGAATGTCGGCACAGTTCCCCTTAAAGTCGGCCCAGGACGCACACTAACCCCACTGTTTCCTGCTGTCCTCTCTCCATCTGTCCACATCTGTACGCCGCTCATAGCCACAGTTGCTTCGCAGCGCTAACACGGAATAAAAAAAAAGCCGATCACAGAGCAGACGACACGGACGCCGTTCCCGAGCATCCCGGCTCGCCAACACGCCAGTCGGTCGGTCGATCGGTCGCCAAGGCTACCAAGGTCCCCCCAGCCGCTCCCTGAGTGGTCTCGTCAGCGCGCTCAGTGATTGGTCTTGTCCGGGTGACGTTTACAGAGGGGGAATCCTGGAATACTCTCAATGCGTCGTCTGCTCTTGTCATGTGCTACATCAATAACGCAGCAGGAATAACGCCACCAATTCGCGTCCGATTTTCCGCGTTATCATCAGTGATGAAGGCAGAGTAAAACGGCACTATACTGTCAGAATCCACCGCGACGGATGCGATGTTCCCTTTAATATTATTGGTTCAAACCTACTACACATTAGCCGTTCACCTGAGCTGCTCTGGATGCTTGCTTTTGTGCACTGGTGAACGCTACAGCGGGGAAGTGGTCCCCGTTACAGCTTCCGCGACGAAGCAAAATCCCGGAGAAACCTATACGCTTTATGCTATCTCCAGATGCCTATAGGGTACACCTCTACAGGCTCCTGTTCCAACTGCGGCATAGTGTCCTCATCATTCAGCATGTCCTCATCGACTGCTACCTATACAATTCGGAGACAGCAATACTGCAGCCCCAACTGACTCGCACCAATAGCAAGCCGCTCAGCCTTGTGCCGCAATCTTAGGCCCTCGCTCTAACCATGCGCAGCACCGTCAGTGTCTGCAATCGTTTCACCAGTTCTTGGAACTCGCACGCACACCTAATAAATCAATACTGGACATATAACTAAACGAAACCGTGATGTTGCTCAACGGTGCTATACAATTAATACCATGGAAGAAGTTGATAATAAGAATTGATGTCTTTACGTCCCAGGACAACGATGATCATGAGCGACACCGCAGTAGTGTGAGTTATGCCCCCCCCCCCCCACTCCGAGAAGAGTTCCCAAAATCTCAGCACACGGCGCGTCTAAGCATCTTGCACCAGGCCACCAAGTTGCTGGCACTCTCGGCTATAGGTCTGAACTTGCAGCCGTGGGTTCATTGGACGGGTACGTTACCGAATGATCCACCGAGGCTGGTCTTGTTAGAAGACTCCTACATTGTTTGCAAGTCCAGCTAAACCGCAGTGAAGCCTGCAGTAAACAACATGGTAGCGCGCAAAACAGTACACGAGGAACAGGAACGACGCTTGTCCCCTTCTCGTCGTTCCTGTTGCTCCTCGAGCGGGATGGAGCTTAACCGCAAGGGAGATTGGCCAGGACTAATGAGGTGCGGTCATCAGGATGGTAAAAACGAGTTAGAACCCGCTAGAGCTGGAGGTGAATGAGATGATACTATGGAGAATAGCGCGTTCCCTAATGCCGTTATGGGAGGCTCCAAGGGATAGCAGAGATGTCATGGAGAGCGGAGCACCGATGGAGAGAAGAGGGACGTTTGGCGCGCTACCATGTTGATGTTGATGAAAAAAAAAATAATAGGGGGAGATTGAGTTCGTCACACGACAAATTCGGCTACTCCCATAAACAGACCCCCCCCCCCAAAGGGGAAAAAAATAGAAAAGAGAAACCCCCGCTTTCGCGATAACTATCGGCCAAAGGCCAAACCACCGGTTAACGTAGAGCACAATGAATCACACGGTCCTAATACACTGACTCCAACGCACACCTTTGAATAAATGTCACAAACGCTGACAAGGCAGCATCCCTCTTGTCAGGTGGCCAAGGACCCAGCACTTTTACGAGGTCAAAGTTGCGGTTGTCCAGTCGGTCGAGAGCAGATTTCATGGTAGCCCTTTGAGGTGCGTATAGAGAACAGTGCGCGAGAACGTGCTCAGTGTCCTCCACGGTTGCACAAAGTCTACAGTTCGCTGAATCAGCCTTCCCAATTTTATGGAGGAATTGGCGCCCGTATGGCACGTTGAGACGGGACCTGTGCAAGAGCGTCTGGATAGACCGAGGTAATAGACCTGCGGACCTGCATAGACAATAGACGACAGACCTGCAGGGATGATGGCTGGGATGACCCCATACTTCCATGGATTCCTGGACACGCAGGCATACGGGGGAATGAAGCGGCCCATGAAGTAGCGGATCTAGCACATCTGTCCTCATCAAAACATCTATAGTGCCGTACGCCAAAGTCGATGTGCAAGACATATTGAGGTCTCTTACACAGACTATAAGTAGATAGCAATGGCTACAAGGCGACCCGAACTCCTCGTTGGTCCATCTAGTTGACCCGGATCTGAAATTTAGAGTTCCGTCTACGTTGCCTCAGTCTCTCCAGACGTTCTTGCACAGGTTCCGTCTGAACGTGAGTAGTAATAGGTCTTGTCCATTTGACGACATTGCCGCCAGGGCAGCGCCACCGTCGCGTCTGGGCCGACTTCACTCGCGTATTTTTCCCCGTGCGGCGCGTTTGCGGAGGGTTGTCCGCGCGCTTATCGGCGAGGGGAGGGCTGCGTGCGCGTTTACCCTCTCACATTTTTCAGCCTGGGCCAACTTCTTTCGTCATTTTTCAATCTGCGCCGACTTTTTTCGCGACTTTTTCCCGTGCGCGGCAGGCGGCGCTCGGGTGGAGGGCTGCTGCGGTGGGTGGAGCGTGGCCGGAGGGTTGCGTGCGCGCTTACCCGTTCAGCCTGGGCCGACTTCTTTCATCATTTTTCAATCTGCGCCGACTTCAATCGCAATTTTTTTCCCGCTACAGCAGGTGTGCAGTAGGCGATTTACATGCAAAGGATAGCCATACACAAAAGTACGAGTGAAAATATATTTATTAAAGTCATTAGTGTCAGGAATTATGTTATGACTCTGTGTGAAGGAGAAAAACTCAGTCAAAAAATCTGATGCAATAGCATTGAAGGAGTATTTTATTAGTGATAATCACGAAAGTTTTCAATTAAGCAGAAGGAGTAGCACATTTTTAATAAAAGAAGATATTTTTAATCAATACGATTACTATCAAATTAAAAGTTTTATTATAAAAAGTCTAACATGACAACCATAGCGGAGTTTTAATTACATAGTTCTAATATGTAACTTCATGCGCAACAGCTAATATTCCATTATGATACATTTAATTAAAGAATATATTTTTAATCAATATAATTACAATCAAAATTAAAAGTTTTATTATAAAAAGTCTAATATTCCTATACGTGAGAACCATCAGTGCAATAGCGGGAAGTTCTGACAGATGTATGTGAACAGCAGAGAACCTGGAAGACCATGAGACACGAACACAAGAGGAAATAAAATCTATACCAGTACAAAGAAGATATTCCACTTCACCACATAGCACACTACTAGCCAACAAACAGAATAAAGAATGACAAGAACACAAGAGGAAATAAAATCTATACCACTACAAAGAAGATATTCCACTTCACCACATAGCACGCTCCTTGCCAACAACCAGATCTAATGATATCTACCCTGATTTGTTGAAGACGGGTGCCGATAGATGTATGGAAGGCCGCGGAATACGAACGACAAGAACACAGGAGGAAATAAAATCTACACCACTACAAAGAAGTTATTCTTAATCAAAACAACATAGTAATCTATCATTAAAAAATCAGAAGAAAAAATCAAACTCATCAGAAAATTAATATTCCTATATGTGAGAACCATCAGTGCAATAGCGGGAAGTTCTGACAGATGTATGTGAACAGCAGAGAACCTGGAAGACCATGGGACACGAACACAAGAGGAAATAAAATCTATAACAATACATTGGTTAATCAAAACAACAGAGGAGGAGACTATCATTTTAAATATCATAAAATCATCCTCGTGACTTCCCCATACAATTTTCATTCTAAGAGACACTACAAACCTTACTTTGTTTTATGAATTCAACACAGAAAATATATTAAAAAATGAACTTCACTGCCTAGCACGCTCCTAGCCAACAATCAGCTCTAATAATATCTGCACTGATTTGTTGAAGACGGGAGGCGTACACCTGACAATTATGAACATTTTCGAGCGCAATAGGGAAGATTATTCCAACATTACACAATTAATCAATTTCTTATTAAGTAAACAGCATAGACATACGGAAATAATGAGAAAAACGATAAACAGCTAATAAAGAACCAAAACACATCACATAAACAACAGACACATGCAGGAAAATACATGAAAAATAATCTATCAAAACAATCAACATGCACGGATGAATGGCAGAGAAACACTTTGAACGGCACATGATGAATAATTTAATACAGCACAGAGCTAACGCTGAATAGCAGAGAAACAATCTAAACGGCACATCTGCCAACGTGTAAACAACAGACAGGAAAATATTACTGAAACAGATAATAGAGAGCCAAAATCCAACACGTAAACAAGAGGTACACAAAGGATAAATAGTTGAAGAACAATCTAACAAAACAAGAAACATGCACGGATGAATAGCAGAGAAACACTCTAAACGGTGCATCTACCAACGGTAAACAACAGACACATGCAGGAAAATAATTGAAAAAGAATCAATCAAAACGATAAACATGCACGAATGAATAGCAGAGAAAGGCTTTGAACGATGCATCTGCCAACATGTAAACAACAACACAGGAAAATAATAGCAAACATTACAATTTGAAATAATATATCTTTTGAACTATCATAAAATCAACCTTGCGAGCTAACAATATCCTACTCAGGCACTTACCTTGACAGAGGTATCCAAACAAGCACCACAGCTTTACAATAATTACAACCAGACTCGAGACATGGTGGGGTCACTCTCTCCATCTATACAGCCCAAAAAGCGGGGAGCCTGTTGTCAATCTGCGAGGTGGGGAAATCCTCTCTCTTTTTCAAATTCTTTCCTCCAAAAAGGAAATATTCTTAGGACCGGTGTACAGAGGCGAAATTTTTCATTGATTGCAAATAGACATTGGAATTATTCGATTCTAAAGAACACAATAAGAATTCTATCAAAAAAAAATCTAAGAATAGACTTTCTAAACAAATGAGGAATATTATCGACGCAAACAATACCAAATGAGAAACGATGAATTTTATTGTATTTCAGATCAGACAAAACTATTAGGCATACATTATTCTCAACTCACAAATATCATTCGATTGAATATCTGAAGCAAAGAGAGAAAGTCAAATTTATTCAATCATAGAAACAATACTCGTTCGAAAACGAGAATCAAATTTAATTACATCGTTTTATGTTAACTTTGCAATACACGCAGAAGTCGCAAACAACTCATCTGAAATGCAAATTATTGTGTTTGCTATAGCGGAAATCAACGCACACAACTTAAAAATACATTCCCAACTAGTAGAATATTTTTATTAATATCAATAGAGTGATCATCTGAAACAAAGTCAAAAGCAGTAATTAATTTAGGCAAACATTTTTTCATAATCACACAGCGCAAATATACATCACAGAAACATGTCTTTTTTCATTCAGGACCCACTAGTGGAAACGAAGTGAGAGAGTTCCCGTACACATTCGTTAAGGTTACGCCCGCAGGGAGTAGGGGAATCCAAACAATGGTCTAGGTATTCAAAGCCATAAAATCGCTCCTACAAGTCAAGTTAGGGAAGGAGGGTCTCTTGCGCTGTCTTGTACATAGAATCACTGAAAGCAAACGTTTTTCCTTTACACATCACATCTTTTTTGTAAATTGACTTTCATAATTCTAACGCCAGGTGGAAGATCATGAACCTGATAATAAAATTTTAATAAATAAAATTAGCACCAATATGATTTAATTAAATGTCGAGGCGCACTACAAAACAGAAGAGACAATTGCTATACATTGAAGAGATGGACGGATTTTGTACTCGTTACCATACGTCATGGGAGGACCTGATAAAAAGCTGCTTCGAAAAGGAGGAGCCGCGAAACGATTCATTTATCGCTGCATTTCAATACGTCCTAGACATGGTCGTATTCGGAGATATGGCACAAATTATGGAATTCAAGATGCGAGAACTTGTATGCCGAATCTACAATAGTTATAAAAATATTTGCACGTCATCATCGGAAGGACCACTTGGGTTGATGGTGGAGTTTTTGAGGTTTGCTAACGAAGAATTGAAATACACTAGACCAAATGTAATTGTAATCATTGCAATGGGTATTGCATTAATCAAGAAAGCAATCAGATCAAATTATCATATACAAGCAGTCTATATCGCACGATTCATTACGGATTTGTTGAAATTACACCTAACGGTTGAAATGGAAAGTACATAAAGAATCTTATCACGTGATATATTCCACTAGAGCCTCTACACATTTATTTTATTCTACCAGTCAAGGATGTCGAATGAACAGAAGTTCAATATTGTCGTGCAAGGTCTGATGTATCATCACTTATTGAAACTCAACAAACATATCAATTGTGGTGGGCCACCGGACGATTTTCATCTAATACTCTCTTGTACGCCATTCAAGAATCTTCATACAAAGAAAGGAAGCATCAATAAGAGACTGTGCAAATTCGTCGCAACAAAGTGCAAGTTGTTGAAGCAATACAAACACGGCGACAACATATCACCCGTGTTAATCAACGCTGGATTCAAGCGCCCAATAATCAGAGTAAATTACTTGATGTCTTCGGAATTCTTCAATCAAGACAACAAACGAAAACTTCGGAGTTTGGAATAGAATTGTAATTTATCGAAATAAACAAGTGTATAATTGAAATAATAATTGTATTCTTTGTCATAATTCTAATGTATTCTACACAGCGCAACGAAAACAGCTTATGACTAGATTGAAGATTGCTAAGGAGACACTACATACAAGGATCTTCGCATGGAATCAGCGCTGGCAATCAAAGATTTTTTTACACGACCACACTCTATACAACACCGACACCCGAAGGAAAGAATTGTAGAAGAATCGATAATAGAAATTTAGAGGCATGTTACATCAATCTTTGTTTACAAAGAGGATCAATAATATTTTGCGAAAGCTTATTTTACGAATTAAATTGCACAGTGTATGTATTTTCTCAGACTATTGGGCAGTTGACAATACTATATTGAAAGGAATCTATTATCAAATGACGCGAAGGTGGAGTCTACAATTCTAATCATCATGACATGCGGCACACAATTCCAATAATATTTTGGGAGAATCGAATCACGCAACTGTCATCAGAAATGTTTAACTAATGAAGATGAGCACTATGCATAAGATATGTAATTATAATAAGTAAATATTCCTTTTGCAAACATATCCAAAGCAGCACACATAAACGTAGCTTCAATTCACAGAATGTACCCGAGGTTTTTAATTAGCCATACTGAAAAACTATGACTCTATTCGATATGTCACGGCATATGAGGCACTACAAATGGAAGGACATACATTAATTTGAGAAGATTTTAGCTCATAATGAATCAAAACGCAATCTCCAACACCAAAGGTTCGTGTTTAAATTTTCAAAGTCAAAACTGTACACTCTTTCTTACAATTTTTTTTAAGATGTAGATTAAAAAGCTGTCTATATAGTCACACACTGTATACAAGATATTTGTTTGTACATTAATTGATAAAATTTATCAGATCACATTCCGGAGCAGTGGAGACTATCAGTAAGTGTTTAATTAAAACTGCTGCCGCAATTTACGAACTGAGTTGTAGAAAGCGTAATTTCACAGCTTTAGCTGGCTCGCTTTGATACGCGAAGGTTTTAAGAACTCTTTTGCGATGACAAAGAATTTAATCGAGTGTATTGATGTTTTCTATATACTCTATAACGTAATGTGAATTCTCCACGACGTGGATAGTAAAAGTTACGAATATTTTTCGAACAAAATTTACTCAAAAATCGGAGAAAGGGTCACCCGCGTCGACGAACCCGTTTCCGGAAGAAAGCAACACGCTCGCGTGGGATGCCGCGTTAACGCGTTGGGCGCCGAATCGCGTTCGGTTTCGGAAGGGTGTCCGGGAAACGCTGCCCGGCGTGTTGCCGAAACGCATTCGACGACGCGAGTGACCCTTTCTCCGAGTTTTAAGTAAATTTTGTTCGAAAAATATTCGTAACTTTTACTATCCACGTCGTGGAGAATTCACATTACGTTATAGAGTATATAGAAAACATCAATACACTCGATTAAATTCTTTGTCATCGCAAAAGAGTTCTTAAAACCTTCGCGTATCAAAGCGAGCCAGCTAAAGCTGTGAAATTACGCTTTCTACAACTCAGTTCGTAAATTGCGGCAGCAGTTTTAATTAAACACTTACTGATAGTCTCCACTGCTCCGGAATGTGATCTGATAAATTTTATCAATTAATGTACAAACAAATATCTTGTATACAGTGTGTGACTATATAGACAGCTTTTTAATCTACATCTTAAAAAAAATTGTAAGAAAGAGTGTACAGTTTTGACTTTGAAAATTTAAACACGAACCTTTGGTGTTGGAGATTGCGTTTTGATTCATTATGAGCTAAAATCTTCTCAAATTAATGTATGTCCTTCCATTTGTAGTGCCTCATATGCCGTGACATATCGAATAGAGTCATAGTTTTTCAGTATGGCTAATTAAAAACCTCGGGTACATTCTGTGAATTGAAGCTACGTTTATGTGTGCTGCTTTGGATATGTTTGCAAAAGGAATATTTACTTATTATAATTACATATCTTATGCATAGTGCTCATCTTCATTAGTTAAACATTTCTGATGACAGTTGCGTGATTCGATTCTCCCAAAATATTATTGGAATTGTGTGCCGCATGTCATGATGATTAGAATTGTAGACTCCACCTTCGCGTCATTTGATAATAGATTCCTTTCAATATAGTATTGTCAACTGCCCAATAGTCTGAGAAAATACATACACTGTGCAATTTAATTCGTAAAATAAGCTTTCGCAAAATATTATTGATCCTCTTTGTAAACAAAGATTGATGTAACATGCCTCTAAATTTCTATTATCGATTCTTCTACAATTCTTTCCTTCGGGTGTCGGTGTTGTATAGAGTGTGGTCGTGTAAAAAAATCTTTGATTGCCAGCGCTGATTCCATGCGAAGATCCTTGTATGTAGTGTCTCCTTAGCAATCTTCAATCTAGTCATAAGCTGTTTTCGTTGCGCTGTGTAGAATACATTAGAATTATGACAAAGAATACAATTATTATTTCAATTATACACTTGTTTATTTCGATAAATTACAATTCTATTCCAAACTCCGAAGTTTTCGTTTGTTGTCTTGATTGAAGAATTCCGAAGACATCAAGTAATTTACTCTGATTATTGGGCGCTTGAATCCAGCGTTGATTAACACGGGTGATATGTTGTCGCCGTGTTTGTATTGCTTCAACAACTTGCACTTTGTTGCGACGAATTTGCACAGTCTCTTATTGATGCTTCCTTTCTTTGTATGAAGATTCTTGAATGGCGTACAAGAGAGTATTAGATGAAAATCGTCCGGTGGCCCACCACAATTGATATGTTTGTTGAGTTTCAATAAGTGATGATACATCAGACCTTGCACGACAATATTGAACTTCTGTTCATTCGACATCCTTGACTGGTAGAATAAAATAAATGTGTAGAGGCTCTAGTGGAATATATCACGTGATAAGATTCTTTATGTACTTTCCATTTCAACCGTTAGGTGTAATTTCAACAAATCCGTAATGAATCGTGCGATATAGACTGCTTGTATATGATAATTTGATCTGATTGCTTTCTTGATTAATGCAATACCCATTGCAATGATTACAATTACATTTGGTCTAGTGTATTTCAATTCTTCGTTAGCAAACCTCAAAAACTCCACCATCAACCCAAGTGGTCCTTCCGATGATGACGTGCAAATATTTTTATAACTATTGTAGATTCGGCATACAAGTTCTCGCATCTTGAATTCCATAATTTGTGCCATATCTCCGAATACGACCATGTCTAGGACGTATTGAAATGCAGCGATAAATGAATCGTTTCGCGGCTCCTCCTTTTCGAAGCAGCTTTTTATCAGGTCCTCCCATGACGTATGGTAACGAGTACAAAATCCGTCCATCTCTTCAATGTATAGCAATTGTCTCTTCTGTTTTGTAGTGCGCCTCGACATTTAATTAAATCATATTGGTGCTAATTTTATTTATTAAAATTTTATTATCAGGTTCATGATCTTCCACCTGGCGTTAGAATTATGAAAGTCAATTTACAAAAAAGATGTGATGTGTAAAGGAAAAACGTTTGCTTTCAGTGATTCTATGTACAAGACAGCGCAAGAGACCCTCCTTCCCTAACTTGACTTGTAGGAGCGATTTTATGGCTTTGAATACCTAGACCATTGTTTGGATTCCCCTACTCCCTGCGGGCGTAACCTTAACGAATGTGTACGGGAACTCTCTCACTTCGTTTCCACTAGTGGGTCCTGAATGAAAAAAGACATGTTTCTGTGATGTATATTTGCGCTGTGTGATTATGAAAAAATGTTTGCCTAAATTAATTACTGCTTTTGACTTTGTTTCAGATGATCACTCTATTGATATTAATAAAAATATTCTACTAGTTGGGAATGTATTTTTAAGTTGTGTGCGTTGATTTCCGCTATAGCAAACACAATAATTTGCATTTCAGATGAGTTGTTTGCGACTTCTGCGTGTATTGCAAAGTTAACATAAAACGATGTAATTAAATTTGATTCTCGTTTTCGAACGAGTATTGTTTCTATGATTGAATAAATTTGACTTTCTCTCTTTGCTTCAGATATTCAATCGAATGATATTTGTGAGTTGAGAATAATGTATGCCTAATAGTTTTGTCTGATCTGAAATACAATAAAATTCATCGTTTCTCATTTGGTATTGTTTGCGTCGATAATATTCCTCATTTGTTTAGAAAGTCTATTCTTAGATTTTTTTTGATAGAATTCTTATTGTGTTCTTTAGAATCGAATAATTCCAATGTCTATTTGCAATCAATGAAAAATTTCGCCTCTGTACACCGGTCCTAAGAATATTTCCTTTTTGGAGGAAAGAATTTGAAAAAGAGAGAGGATTTCCCCACCTCGCAGATTGACAACAGGCTCCCCGCTTTTTGGGCTGTATAGATGGAGAGAGTGACCCCACCATGTCTCGAGTCTGGTTGTAATTATTGTAAAGCTGTGGTGCTTGTTTGGATACCTCTGTCAAGGTAAGTGCCTGAGTAGGATATTGTTAGCTCGCAAGGTTGATTTTATGATAGTTCAAAAGATATATTATTTCAAATTGTAATGTTTGCTATTATTTTCCTGTGTTGTTGTTTACATGTTGGCAGATGCATCGTTCAAAGCCTTTCTCTGCTATTCATTCGTGCATGTTTATCGTTTTGATTGATTCTTTTTCAATTATTTTCCTGCATGTGTCTGTTGTTTACCGTTGGTAGATGCACCGTTTAGAGTGTTTCTCTGCTATTCATCCGTGCATGTTTCTTGTTTTGTTAGATTGTTCTTCAACTATTTATCCTTTGTGTACCTCTTGTTTACGTGTTGGATTTTGGCTCTCTATTATCTGTTTCAGTAATATTTTCCTGTCTGTTGTTTACACGTTGGCAGATGTGCCGTTTAGATTGTTTCTCTGCTATTCAGCGTTAGCTCTGTGCTGTATTAAATTATTCATCATGTGCCGTTCAAAGTGTTTCTCTGCCATTCATCCGTGCATGTTGATTGTTTTGATAGATTATTTTTCATGTATTTTCCTGCATGTGTCTGTTGTTTATGTGATGTGTTTTGGTTCTTTATTAGCTGTTTATCGTTTTTCTCATTATTTCCGTATGTCTATGCTGTTTACTTAATAAGAAATTGATTAATTGTGTAATGTTGGAATAATCTTCCCTATTGCGCTCGAAAATGTTCATAATTGTCAGGTGTACGCCTCCCGTCTTCAACAAATCAGTGCAGATATTATTAGAGCTGATTGTTGGCTAGGAGCGTGCTAGGCAGTGAAGTTCATTTTTTAATATATTTTCTGTGTTGAATTCATAAAACAAAGTAAGGTTTGTAGTGTCTCTTAGAATGAAAATTGTATGGGGAAGTCACGAGGATGATTTTATGATATTTAAAATGATAGTCTCCTCCTCTGTTGTTTTGATTAACCAATGTATTGTTATAGATTTTATTTCCTCTTGTGTTCGTGTCCCATGGTCTTCCAGGTTCTCTGCTGTTCACATACATCTGTCAGAACTTCCCGCTATTGCACTGATGGTTCTCACATATAGGAATATTAATTTTCTGATGAGTTTGATTTTTTCTTCTGATTTTTTAATGATAGATTACTATGTTGTTTTGATTAAGAATAACTTCTTTGTAGTGGTGTAGATTTTATTTCCTCCTGTGTTCTTGTCGTTCGTATTCCGCGGCCTTCCATACATCTATCGGCACCCGTCTTCAACAAATCAGGGTAGATATCATTAGATCTGGTTGTTGGCAAGGAGCGTGCTATGTGGTGAAGTGGAATATCTTCTTTGTAGTGGTATAGATTTTATTTCCTCTTGTGTTCTTGTCATTCTTTATTCTGTTTGTTGGCTAGTAGTGTGCTATGTGGTGAAGTGGAATATCTTCTTTGTACTGGTATAGATTTTATTTCCTCTTGTGTTCGTGTCTCATGGTCTTCCAGGTTCTCTGCTGTTCACATACATCTGTCAGAACTTCCCGCTATTGCACTGATGGTTCTCACGTATAGGAATATTAGACTTTTTATAATAAAACTTTTAATTTTGATTGTAATTATATTGATTAAAAATATATTCTTTAATTAAATGTATCATAATGGAATATTAGCTGTTGCGCATGAAGTTACATATTAGAACTATGTAATTAAAACTCCGCTATGGTTGTCATGTTAGACTTTTTATAATAAAACTTTTAATTTGATAGTAATCGTATTGATTAAAAATATCTTCTTTTATTAAAAATGTGCTACTCCTTCTGCTTAATTGAAAACTTTCGTGATTATCACTAATAAAATACTCCTTCAATGCTATTGCATCAGATTTTTTGACTGAGTTTTTCTCCTTCACACAGAGTCATAACATAATTCCTGACACTAATGACTTTAATAAATATATTTTCACTCGTACTTTTGTGTATGGCTATCCTTTGCATGTAAATCGCCTACTGCACACCTGCTGTAGCGGGAAAAAAATTGCGATTGAAGTCGGCGCAGATTGAAAAATGATGAAAGAAGTCGGCCCAGGCTGAACGGGTAAGCGCGCACGCAACCCTCCGGCCACGCTCCACCCACCGCAGCAGCCCTCCACCCGAGCGCCGCCTGCCGCGCACGGGAAAAAGTCGCGAAAAAAGTCGGCGCAGATTGAAAAATGACGAAAGAAGTTGGCCCAGGCTGAAAAATGTGAGAGGGTAAACGCGCACGCAGCCCTCCCCTCGCCGATAAGCGCGCGGACAACCCTCCGCAAACGCGCCGCACGGGGAAAAATACGCGAGTGAAGTCGGCCCAGACGCGACGGTGGCGCTGCCCTGGCGGCAATGTCGTCAAATGGACAAGACCTATTACTACTAACGTGCCATACGGGCGCCAATTCCTCCATAAAACTGGGAAGGCTGATTCAGCGAACTGTACACTTTGTGCAACCGTGGAGGACACTGAGCACGTTCTCGCGCACTGTTCTAGATACGACCTCAAAGGGCTACCATGAAATCTGCTCTCGACCGACTGGACAACCGCAACTTTGACCTCGTAAAAGTGCTGGGTCCTTGGCCACCTGACAAGAGGGATGCTGCCTTGTCAGCGCTGGTGACATTTATGCAGAGGTGTGCGTTGGAGTCAGTCTATTAGGACCGTGTGATTCATTGTGCGTCACGTTAACCGGTGATTTCGCCTTTAGCCGATAGTTATCGCGAAAGCGGCGGGTTTCTCTTTTCTATTTTTTCCCCCTTGGGGGGGGGATCTGTTTATGGGAGTAGCCGAATTTGTCGTGTGACGAATTCAATCTCTCCCTATTGCTTTTTGCGTCAACAGCAACATCTATTTAACGAGTCTACAGAGAGCCGATAGTGTTTTCGTGTGTCGCCACACAAATAGGCTGACTAACCTTACGTGTAAATCTATTCCAAATTATTAGTGTTTGCGTGTTCTTTGAGACAAAGCTCGCGACTTTGAATCGATCTCTCGCGTCTGTAATAACCAGGTTGTCTTACGTGATACCTGAATGTACATCCTTCCATCTTCATTGTGAATGTACCGTTGAGACAGAAGAGCGTGGCACCGCGCCAGGTTGAAGCTATAGTTCGACGGCGTTCGCTGGTGACTGTATCAGAGAGTGACCGTAGTGAAGAGTTACCAGCCGTATGAAGTAGAAGACATATTATTGGGTCCTCAAGGCATCAACCTCTTTGGCTCATTATGAAATTGTTGAACGCCCTGAAAAACCGGCTGGCGGCCGACCGGTGTGTCGTTGCAGGAAAGGCCCAAACTACTGCCATGACGTAGCGAGCTCAGTGCGCCGAAGCAGCAGCGAAGCGAGCAGCCGTGAGTGAGCCTCCTGATCGGCTCTTCCATCGGGTCCTGCTACGCCATGAAGTGGCGTCAGCCTCGTGCGCGAATTTAAGCGCTGCGCTGGTAAGATGCTTTCCAGTCACCCCACACCCCTTCCATGCATCCGAACTTTCGGTGCATTGTGCTACAGGACCAAGGAATGATGATGATGATGATGATGATGATGATGATGATGATGATGATGATGATGATGATGATGATGATGATGATGATGATGATGATGATGATGATGATGATGATGATGATGATAAGGACAAAAATATGTGGACGGGAGTAGCGACAAGGTCGGAACGAATGCGCTTGTTAAAAAATTGCAGCTTTTGTCATGCAGAAATTGGTCAATGTCTGTCAGTCGTTTAGGCAGCAAGCAGATGCCACCCTGCTTGACTTCTGCCGTGGCGACGTACAAAAGTAAAAGTGCCACGGGAAGCAGCAGATGGCACTCCAGAAGCTGTAGTGACCGCTATTCTTGTCCCTTAAAGACAGAACGTGGCCTCCTATATAGCATCCGCAATGATAAACCTCACGACACACGCATCCAGGGAGCAAACAGGTTTCGTGGTTGGAAGCTTTGCGACACCCTCATAGGTTGGCACACAATAAAAACGCAAGGAACTCCCCAAAGCATGCACCCGGGAGCATGCGATAGGAGTATACAACCCGCTGGCAACGTTGCGAACACAGCTCACAATCCATTACACATATAGGTTTGTGTTGCGGAAAGCGGAGCCTCCGTCGCAAGCAGTCGCAACTTTGGGGTTGATCTGCATACACAGACAAAACAACCTTTACCGAAGCACTCATCGTCATACAGATATTTTCCTGAATCGCAGGTTATAATATGCGAGGTATCTAAATCCAAAACGCCTGCCTTCCAAAACACTGCATATGCCCTGCGTGCGACCTGCAACTTTTTTTCGGACTGGTGCCTAAAACCGGCGCCTTAGGGACCTGCAACTGACGACCTCGATCTCATCACCGCGTGTCGTGGAAGGATGTACGCCGCCCGCCCTCATCTGCTTCATCACATGTCGTCATTTGGCGTAGTGATCTGTGACGTGAATTGAGATAACTGTGGCGCTTTGCATCCGCCTCCGAAAAATAATCCTCCGTATAATAGGGGTGAGAATATTACTTATTCGACTGACAAAAAGTGCTAAGCACGCAGAACTGGTCACGGTAAGCACTGGTCATTTCGCATGAGGTGAAGCACTGTCCGTTAAAAGAAAGTTTAAGCAGACATTAAAAGTATATGCGTCATTCGTCGCGAATACGGTAATTAACGAGCTAATTAAATGAGCTGCCAAAAATTGTTATGGGGCCATACATACACATGGCGCAGAGATTCTACAACTTTTTGTGAGGGAAGCAAGCAGATTACTTTTTTATGATATACACCTTGTCTTTTGTCTTCGTCTTTTTCGCGCTTTCTAGTGTTATAGTATAGTATATAGCGTTCCATATTTCATTATTCCATGTTATGTGCGCCACCATATCCACCACCAAATAAGGTGACAAGCGTGTCAGTGTTGGAACGATGAGAAAACAAATGGGTGACGATTGTTCACCTGAGTAGTACAACCGTTGCTTTCAGAACGTTCCATTGCCCACCCTACACCGAGCAACATATGTTGCCATCGACCAGTAGGCACTTCGCTCGGACAACGACAATGACGTCAGGTGCAGAAAACGCTGGGGGAAAAGTCACAGACCCCGAAGTCCACCCCGGGTTGAATGACAAATAGTATGATTCCTTACAAATAATAACAAAATTCAATTCAATTCAGTTTTATTGTAAATTAAACATCACAGAACAAAACTGGCCCACGCCTAAGCCTATAGAAAGGCTTGTGTGCTATAGGACGAACAATGGCAAACAATACGACTCAAGACATCACATGAAAAAATACACATAAAATACTGAGATGAATTATACAACAATGATGTTACCAAAAGCAAGAAAGAAGAAAAGCAAAAGCGATACCGAATACAGCATTCGCATTAATTTTGCGTGAGTAATTAATTCGTAAATGATGACAATAGCAAACCGAAACCGAACTGCGAAAAACAGAAAACAGAGCTCCATGCTATACCGTGACGTCACCCAGCATTGTCGTCTGCTTGGCAACCTGCATTCTCCCTTGTCGGATGCCGGATGATGACAGCAGTGTGTTGCTTTCAGTGCCCTCTCGCTTCACAGAGGCGAAGCGCTCGCTTCGTAATAAATTCGTTTGAATAAAATCTGCGCAGTTTTGGAACGGGATATTTCGTACACATGTTCCCGACATCCCAAAGGTTACGTACGACAACCGTTGTGGTGATTTTGTTGCGGAGCCCCACTTTAAGGAATTAGGCGGAAGATTGTTAAATAGTAACGAAAAGTAAAATAATAATAATAAATACTAATAATAACTTATTTTGTGTTATCGTACTCGCTAGGCTGCTGCTACGTATGCTGGTCTCTTTATGTCACGGCAGCAGACCGGACAACACTGTGCCTCGAAGATGACGCCGCTTCGCATGGCTGTTCAGGACGTTTTTGTGAATTTACTTGCGCCGTAATAAAATACCCTTTTTCTGTGGGCTATCCTGATTTTAAGAACTAAGCAGGGTTTCGAGTTATCCTGAGTGTCATTTTACTGCTACTTTTAAAATTTATTTAGCGTACTTTAATTCAGTAAATCTGGAATATTATATCCTTGCTTCGACAAGAAAGTTCTTCCCGTGAAAGATTGCTGAAAAAAGGTTCTCTCTGCTGTTCTCCACCCACTTCCTAACTGTAGCAGTGTAGCCGTTCCGCACTGTCGAAAAGTCGCCACAATAATTTTATCGCTGTCGCTTAAAAACGCCGCAGAGTCGAAAACGTGTTGTTTGGTGCTTTGACAGTCCATTCAACCATTAAACTTTGAAGATCAATGTATAAAGAAAATATGTTTCAATTCTCTTAGCCATCAGGAAATTTTCCCCAGAGATCTTCTTCACAATGCATCGCGAACACGCCTCGAATCTTCAAAATGCGTCAGAATATCATTATCCCGCCTACACTCTGAGAAAAAAGGGAGTCAAGCTGGAGTTAAGCAGGAGTAAAAGTTTATTTTACTCCCACCGGGTCAAGATAACTCCATTGAAAAGTCCCACGCTCGCGGTTACTCCGTCTTGCTGTTATCGTAACTCCTTCGACCCTTTCTGTACTCCGTCATGAGAGTATAATAAACGAGCAGGATCGGCGGCCAATTTCGCCTGGAAGCGTGCTTCCCCTGCAATGCTCCTTAACAACGCGTTTTCGCGAAAAGCGGTTAGAATTTTTGCAAGTGCGCAAGCAGATTCGGTTACCTCGACGTGTAACTTACTTAATAAAATACGGAGCACACACCTACCTCTAATCTCTGTTGTTCCCCTGGCGAATAAAAAATTATACATGGTAGCCTATGAGAAAGAAACCGAAACTGTGCTCTGTCGTGATTTTCAGTGCAGTGCCTTTTAGCAAGGTGCGCAACCTGTTTCACGATTACTGTGTCGCTGTCTTGCATATGACATAAAGGTTTCGATATTACGCCGACGAGATTTTGTCCCCGTTCCCAGAATTCGGGTTGCCGCCAATCCTGAGAATGGACGAGAATGGCGCGAACCAGGTTTGACTTACTGCAAGTACCTCTGCTCTGGCTGTTCAATGTGAAGCTTATTACTTTCCCTGGGACAGGGTTCAAATTGAAAAAATTCAAATGGGAAGTGTGCAAAGGAGAGTAGACGAAAAGAAAATTCCTTGGCTGAACATAATAGCAGCATTTCGTGTTTGTCTCGTACTTCAAACAATTTTCCCAAAATGTGACCTCTTGTCTGTTCTGTGCATCTGTAGCATGCATGAACCAAGTGGAAGGAAAGTAGGTCATTTGATATGTATACCATACGAGTGAGTTTGAGACCTGTATCTGCTGTCTTGTGATATTTTCCTCACGGTGAGGCTACTAAACGTTCTTTCAAAATTAAAGACTGCGGTGGTGCTTTTGAGTGCACTGTAGGGTCATGCTGTGCGTCCTGGAAGAATTTGAGGAAGCTAGTCGTCATTAGAGGTTTATTTTCACCCTGTAATAGACGATATGCATAAATCCCAGATGCCAGTGCAATGCGGTACATCTTGTGAGCCTGTTCGTTCCTTTGGCACCATCCTTCTCTCCCTCATTCCGAACCTGATGCCATCAGGAAGGAGAAGGAAGCGCCAGGGAATGAACAGGCTCCCAAGACACTGCATCGCACTGGCGCCTGGGATTTATGCATATCGTCTATTGGGGGTTAGTTGGACTCCACTATCGGGGTTAACATAACTCCATCATCAGAGCTTACTATACTCCCTCACTGGCATTTCATATACTCCCCCACAAGTGTTTGATAAGCTCCCTCACAGGCTTTTAGTATGCTCTTCCATGGGAGTTAGCCTAACTCCATTGAAGGTGTTTAGTGTACTCCATCACATGGTTTAACCTGAGTCCATCAGAGGTGTTTAATATACTCTGTGACAAGGGTTAACCCAACACCATTGGAGGGGTCCATCATACTCCAGCATATGGATTAACCCAACTCTGTCAGAGGTGTTCAGTATACTCTGTCACAGGTTGAACCCTACACCATGGGGGGTGTTTATTATACTCTGTGACAGGGTTTAGCTCAACTCCCTCAGAGGTGCTTAATATACTCCGCAACAGGGGGTTAACGGAACTCCGCTGTGGGTTTTTAACCTTACTCCCTCTTGTCCTGGAGTTAAGGTAACTCCTCAGAAGCCTAAAATTTTGCACCTGGGAGTTACAGCTTTTTGCCCCGACAAAGGAGTGTTTTTGACTCCCTTTTTTCTCAGAGTGTAGAGTTACGGCGGTTTTCATTTTCAGCTTCGCTAATACTGTAGCTGGTTGCCTAGAGGTGTCACTATATTACGAGACCTTTTATGCCATGCTAATTTTCTGTACCAATCTTACTCGTATAAGCTTCCATGTAGCTTTTTTACGATCGCTAGAATAATGGGAGCGTTATAGTACATTCAAGAAGTAACTGTAATTCAGCTATATTGCATACGTTCTTGTAGATGCAGGGTAATCTTACTCGTCCAATTTAATTACATAGCAAAGCGTCTGAAGAGCGATTGTAAAGCCTCGCCACCAACAGCACAGCCCTGCGTGCAATCTATGGGCCATCCTTTCCTGAGCATGGCGCAAAATTTTTCAATCTTTATGAAACCGACATCATGAAAGGAACTGCGGATCGAAGCACTCCAGCGTTCGTCTTCCGCATGCACACTATTAGAAAAAAAGGGGTGTGAAAAGGTGGTAACTTCTATAGTTACCACCTATAGGTCAACATATCGTCTGATAAAAGGTGTAAAAGGGTGGTAAAAGCAATTATCATGTATCCAAATTGCTACAAAAAGGCGTACGCCCCTCTCGCTCATCGAATCAGAAGCGGTAACCGTATCATTCGTGGCAGTGGTTGACGGACAACGTGCTATGCGGTGAAGTTCTGTTTTTAGAGTGTGGCAATGAACACAAGTCTGATTGAGGATTTGGTTGAACTCCTCATGCGTATCCCTTGAAAAGCACTCCCTCAAGTCATGAACATGAACATACTTTGCCCACTTGACCGCATATGAGGTCGATGTGAGCATCCCATGATAAATCTGACGAAAATAGAACGCCCAATGCGCCGTTTTCCAGCCGGCCTCACACCCAGCGCTTTTGCAGCCAGCACAAGCCAGGAAGGAGGAAAGCGATACCAGGGGGGAAGCACACGGCCCGTGTGCTTTCATTCTCTCTAGCTTGGGCGGTAAACAGTTTTCAACGTGCTCCCCCGGCTTGACGGCGCTGCGCTTTCAATATGGCGGCTTCCATGAGAAAACAGTGTCCAAGCGTCGACTTCCTAGTAGGATTTCTGCAGGACAAACCGGCCTCGGTGGCTCAGTCGGTAGCGTGTTCGCCTTCTAATCCCGAGATCGCGGGTTTGAACCCGGCCGAGGACGCCGGCAAGTTGGTGGCAGGGTACAATTTGCTTAGACACGTCGTCTTCCGCGAGGGGTGACGTGTGGTGAGCTTTCATCGCGCATTAAAGAATCCTCAGGTGGGCAAAAGCAATCCACAGACCGACCGCTGTGGCGTCGCTCATGATCTCAGTTGTCTCCCGACGTAAACACCCAATTATTATTATCTACAGAACACGGCACTGGCTTATTTTTCGCGCGATATAGACGACCTGCGCCCCTACGTCATTGATTACGTAACGCCACCGCGCAAAGCATGCTGACGGGCAGCTTTATCAGCCGACGCGTTTTTCCCGCTTCTTTCCCACCACAGTAAAATATATCCTCGAACCGGTCTTCTTGTGACGTCACATGTTTGTAAACAGAGGGTCGTCTATAGCACTGTCCTGGATTAATGAAGATACGGTTCCTATTTGTCCATTTTTTAATCGAGGAGAGTGCAATGTTGGCATGTTCATGCACCATCTGTAGATTATCGCCCGAGAAATAAATGCAAGTGTCATCTGCATAAACAGAAAACTTTGTAGGGTTTGTAGTGTTTATGGTATCATTATTGTGGACATTAAACAAAAACGGGCCGAGTATACTAACTTGTGGTACGCCAGATGTTTTTCTGTGTGTTATAGAAGTACTGTTACCAATTTTAACATATTGACAACGCTCTGACAGGTAAACAAGGAAAGTGGCACACCGAGGATCACGTATCGCTCAAGTTCTTCAAGGAGTAAAGAGTGATCGATAAACTCGAATGCCTTTGAAAAATCAAGATATACAGCAAGAGTAAGTTTTGGATCAAGAGCGCTTTTTGGGCTAACAGGGCAAGTTCCGTTGACCGAAGTCCACGAAAGCCGAACTGCCGATCAGTTATTACGGCATGTTTTAAAAAGAAGGCTTCAAGACGGTCATGAAGGAGCGCTTCCATAAGTTTAAGAAATTAGAGAGACAAACACGAAATCCCAAAGTAATTATAACTAGTTGCTGTCTATTAGTCGCTTAATTCCCTATTTATCTCCATAATTTCAGAAACTTTTTGCATCTTCGTTCACTTATACCTGTCGCCGACTGATATATTCACCATCAGAGCTGCTCCCTGAGAAAGAGTTCTTATTCATTCATTCATTTACTGTTCTTTCAAAAGGCCTTAGAAGGCCATTACAGAAAGGAGTGGGACGCATTTGCTGTCCAAAATACATATACATAGCAAATACAAAAACACGAAGCAAATAAGAGTGATCACACTACAGGTCAGAGTAATAATCAAAGTAGTTCGTAGTTAGTATGTCGGCATGAAATGTGAAGTGGTAGCGGCTATAACATAACCGCGGATATAATCGCGATCAACTGGCCGGGATAGTAGATATGATGGGGTGTTAATATACCTGACGCGAAGTAGGGGGTGAGTGATAAAAAAGGTGATTATTAATAACAGTTACTGGTTAATTGCTCAGTAAACGATTACTTGTAGCTGAGTTACTTCCGTATGTCAGTCTTACATTTCAGTTTCGCACGCGAAAAATGCGATGCACTTTGATAGATGTGGCTCATTACATAATGCATGTACTGTACTGGGCACCAGAGTATTATGGGAGAAAAAAAAAAAAGAACTGTTCCTACGTGACGTACTTGGCAAGATATAAACCCTTGAACACATGTACCAATCGAGCTCTGACGTCAGAGGAGTGAGAGCAACGGCCATTCTCACTGGTAGTCATCCTCACTGGCGGAGACCGCGCGCAGTGACGTCAGAGCCGGGTCAGTTTTCGGTATTCGCGGTGGGGATTTTTCATGCGTCTGCATTACCGCCTTTGCTGCAGGGAAAAAAAAAAAACTTCTTTGCAACACACATACATATATGTTCAGACAGGTACAAGATACTATAGAAATGTATTTTAATACGATACTAAATACTGAGGGGAAAACGTATTTAAGATACAGTGCAAATATACTTGGAAAATCAAGTAACTATAACTGCAAAAAGTATTTAATATATATTTAAGATACTTCAGCATCATTCGTCACGAAAGTGTTTGCTGTTTTTAATATTATTATTCTTTAGCCATAGATATTATTGGTACGTTGTATGGGAGTTACATTTCACAGTGTTCATTCACTCAACCTTTCTCTCTTTCTTTGAAAAATAATCTGCTTGGTCCATGAGTTGTTGGACTTCTCCGCAATGTATTCAAGCGAAGACGAAAAAGACAATGGAAACAAGGGTAACTTCATGGTGAGCCATAGTACCTTGTTGTGAAACTGAATGTGGTACAAACGAACAAACGAAAAGTAATTGGAGTGTTGAGCAGAAAATACTAAAAAAATGTGTTTCGAAACAGAGTGCAAAGGCCTTTTGCAAAAAGCAAAAATATTTAAAACACAGCATTTTGAGTGCGGTACTCAAGATATGTATAAGTCAACATACATTTATAGCCGCTTTAAAGCAGTTCATTTATGTGACACAAGCCTCACCTTTAGTAATAAGACAGGGATTTATGCAAATGGCAACCAAAAACGGGACAGTGACATCAAGGGAAAGTTGAAGCGCCGCAGTATAAGCCATATACATTTCCTCGGGGTTTCGCTGCGTCGAACGCCAGTGATACAGCCGAGTGAGACGGAGAAAAAAGCGGGCACAATGCGCGTGGACCAGGGTTTATGATTCCGCGCAGAGACAACTTTCGATTCTTCGCGGACACCTCATAGGCTCCATTATTCAATCGCCCCGCCACCACTCCCCCTTCATTAAATCGGTGCTCGCCAAACGTGCTAGCGGACGTGCCCCGAGTGATCAAGTGGCCACGAATTGGGGTTCGAAGAGGTTCCGGCAGAGACATGACACCCATGTCCCAACGCCACCGCTGCATATTAACGCTCGAACAGAATAATCGGTATTCGGGCCAACCTGCCGGTGATTTCGCATTGCTCCGCATTATAGTTTCACACACCGGGAGAATTTTTATGCTTCCCACAATAATGCCATGAGAGTCAAACTAACTAACAACAGGCACTTGTCCTAATTGCAACATGGCCGTTCTATTCAATATGTCCGGATTCCATCTCACAGGAATGGCAACATCACTGAGCAGAAATGCGTGGCGATGCGTGGCCCAGACTTCATTAGCCACATAAACGAAGAGTATTGCGGGCCTGTAATGTATCTGACGAAGCGCGACATCATGTACTGGACGCTCGCTGACATATTAGGCAAGGTCCAAAGTGTGGCCGCAGCAGTTTTGCCTACAAATGCCGTATCCCTATAGCGACCAACGTTGCGTGATGTATGCCAGGTAACTTATTACCTGAGAGGAGGTCGTCGTAGTAATGTAGTCGTAGCAATGTAGCCGTACTGACGTACTAATGTCATACGATATCAGATGCGGTCATATAAAACTTCACTAGCAGACACGTCAGCGCTCCTGCTAGATGAATCGTCCGACAGGGACATTCTGCAGCTCAGTGACATTTGTGACAAAAGATAGATAGATAGATAAATAGCTATATATATCGATTATATATATTCTTATTTATATATTATGTTGCTATATGATTATTATATATATAATACAGATATTCGCAACTTCTCTGGTCTGCCAGCGACAGCCTTTGCTAACACACTATCGTCCTGGATTTACGCGGCAATTATGATATTTGCTCTCTAATTAGATTATTGCAGTATATACGTCAGCGAAAGCGCCCGCACGACCCCGTTGGATACCACGTATAGTTTTGCAGTACTCCCTGTGGCTTTTCGCCGCCAATTTCTCCCTGCACGTTCCCGCCTCCACAAAGTAGATGACAACCACATCGTCACCGTCATTATTGTTCACAATTCTCGGGAGTGTGCTGGCGAATTTCGGCAAGCACCGTAGAGAGAGTCAAGCATCTGGCAGTGCTCCCCATCCGCGTGGAAAAGCAGCTCGCTCGCGCCTCTACATGAAAGCGTTTGACGGTGACAAGTGCTGGTCACCAGGCCACACAATGGACGGTTTCCCTCCCATTGTGAGCGGATGTATACGCCACCCCCAATAGTAACCCCACTCGTAGCTGAATTAAAGGTTAATCATGCTGTCAAACATTCTCCCTCCTCCCCGTTTAGGAGAAGAGCACACACTCCGTAGTTGATGTTAGGGATCCGCTGCTCAGTCCACCGCAGAATTCGACGCAAGGCCCCCCTCATCGGACGTAAACGTTTCTCTACCCTAATTTTCGGAACACCATCTGTGACAATTTTGCGTCACCTCCCCGGGGGGATTATGGCCCCTCTGACGGGGGAGGAACGGGGTGTTGTGAAGCATGTCGTTCACGCGTTGGGGCTGCATGACCACACTCGGCGGATGTCTGTCGCGACACGATGCACCAAATAAATATAGGAAGGCAATTGAGAGAGAGAGAGAGAAAAAGGCAGTGAGTGGCAATGGCACAAACTTTGATTGTTTGATTGATTGGAAAAAGAAAAAAATTGAGATGTTAGTCACAAACTTTTTGAATGTCGGATACCAATTGTGGCACGATTCTCTGGCCAACCACGAAGTGGAACGTGAAGATGGACGAGACAATGCAATCAACTGCTTTGCCTCTTTGATACAATGCGCAATTTTCTGCAGCGGCGCACGAGCCTTCATAAACTACACAACCCTCGCGCTCTGCAGTCATTGGTCATTTTGTATTCTTTCCTCCCGCCGCAGTTGATACATTCGTCAGAAGAAAGGTGGTAGGCATCCAGCTGTGACATCTGAAGGCGACTTCCAACTGGGGCTATTTGTCTTATCTGAGTGTCTTGTCAAATTGGGCGTTTTATAAGCTCAAAGCTTGCTTGGTGATGAAACCCGCATTCACTAAGTAACGTTATTCATTGTTATAAGTCTTCTTTCTTTTCTTCTTTGCGAGTGCTTCCAATTCGCTTCCGTTCCCAAATTCGTGTTGTCCCTATAGGTAGTAATTTGTGCCTTATCTGCGGCCACACTGCAGAATAATATTATTAATAATAATTATATAAGTGTAAATTACATTTATAAAAAATTGACAGACTTGGACCGATTACACAACAGGCCTTTCGCCAGCTATTCTGAACCCCGAGGCGTGAGTAAAGGGGATGCATGTAAAGTATGACGATCAGAAGTTCGTTAGGGAGGTGAAAGCGAATGCCTATAGTTCGGCTACCACTGGGTGTATTGCGCACTGACCCATCCTCCAGTCTTCACTAGAACTATGGCGTGTATGAAAATGAGCAGCCGTTGGTGCGTGCAAGAACACAATAGTATTTCCTGACGCGTACTCCGGTAGTTCGAATCGCAGTGGAAACGAGACTCCTGACGGCAGTAACCGAACTTCTTGGTGGTCGTGATGTTCCGTTGCCCCTAGCACTATGTTCCTCCTTGTGCATTACAGTGGTCTTATCTGAACAGCTCATCTGTTGGACGGGCCACGTGCCGTGACCGAGCTCCCGAGAGCATCAGCTGCATGTTCCTGTATATGTGTGTGGTCAGGAGGCTATCCATCAGAATCCGTCACAGGGCCCCTTCGCCATCTCGAAGCCTTGACGTTTCGTTGAATATTAATGAGAAGGCGGAGCGGATGAGAGGGGCGCAAGCCTCTTGTCCTGTCCAATTAGGCCACCTGTATCGACCTGCATGGGTCTCGTTGTCATATGACAAGCAAGGGGTTAACGAGTTCGGCCTCTAGGTAGCGATTTTTTGGGATAGGTCTGTCGAGCTGTCAGATGGCCTTTCACACATGGGCCACCAAAGCAAGTGGCAGCCAGGTGCCGTCTCTTGTGTGGGTGAGGCCACCAGTGCATTCCGTCAGCACAGGCGGTGGCTGAGGATTCACGTTTGTGTGACGTGGAGAAAAGGAAGCAATGTATGAGACATCTTCAAGATCACCGCCCTAAGGCTTCATGCCAAAGACAAAAATACCAGTGGCTCTGAGTGATTCGAGTGTAGGCGTGCGAAGTAAGGTTATGTACAACTGTTAGATAAACGCCATGAAAACGCCACTTGAAGGATTAGCTGTGATTACTTGAAGGTGAAACGCCAAGATTTCAAACGGGGTACACGACCGAAGTTTCAAGATTATGTTTCTCTCCCTTAGTGGACACTAGAAAAAAAAAAGACATAGGTCTTTATTTAGGACATAGGACATATATAGGACATTATAGGACATAGGTAACGAGAATTTGCCTGTACTCCTTGTCTCGGGTTTATTTCGAAGACATAGGTAGATTTGAAGCTCTCGGAATGATATGAAAGTGAACATTCTGTAAAAACATGAAAATGGGGTAGCTTGCAAATATTCACGCGAATTGTTCTCGGAGGAGCTGTTACTATACGTCGTTTATAAGGAGTTCCGGTAATTATGACTTTTCGGAAGTAGATCAAATATTGGAGCCAGCACCGTGTGGATTACAAAGTGGCTTCCAGTGACACCGTACACGTTACTGCAGCAGTTGTGTTTCTGGCGTTATTTATTCTTACATGTATTGATGATCGCTTTGTATGACGAATTATTCAAGCTCGTTTTACTGGTTTGATTTACTGAACGATCTAGAGCGTCTCGATTGTGACATGAGTGAAGTCCCCAGGAAAGCGCGCAGCGCCACTTTTTGCCGCTGTAAGTTACTAGTTTTGTGCGTCGTCACTTGATCATTCGTCAAATGAAACTCCTAACAGCTCCGTACCTTTCCTCTTACCAACGCCACTCGCTTCTTTCTAGCATTTTGCTTCGTCGGAGTGAACGGTACCCGAAAGTCAACCCATATTCTGTACTGTGGGCAACCAAATTCAGAGAGCCGCACCTTCAAAAACACGGCAGATACCGTAGAAAAGATTGTTTTACCAGCAGGCATGACCGGCTTTGAAGTACACAGCATAAGCTACTCCACATTTTTCCTATAACACCGTCATCCATGCACGCTGTGGAAATGGCATTTAATTAACATCTCTCAATCAATTTGTGCTGCTTGGATACGGATTTTCTTTCTTTTTTTTTCACATATTTATACTGTTATACATCAATTGCATACAGCTTCGGTAACTGGAGCTAACTACTAGAAAAAAATACTCCAATAGTTATTGTCCGGAGAAAGCATGCAATGGTTGCAGCTCCCCGTGAAATCGCTCAGCACACTCCGTTAAAATATACCACATGACGGTAAGCATCTAGTGTTCCAACCAAAGCAACCGCTTGGCTTTGTACTGTTTATTGTTAGTGAGGAAAGTAAAGACTAGGCTAACGCCGTCCTCACCCCAGTCTCCAAGTAGACGACGTCGTCTCTCGAGCACGTGACGCCATCTAGTGTCCCGCATCCAGGCAACGGCAGTGGTGGGGACAGCGGTGCGTTGTCACGAAAGCAATCCGTTCCGGTTCTCTAGGCACCCAGGCCCTATCACCCCGACCCGTTCCTTTTCGTTTTTATCGCGCATATATGTCAATGTCCCCTTACACGTAAAATACAAAGAAGATACAGAGGATATATGCGAGGGAGTGCATATAGAGCATGCATCGAATTAAGCACGCCAAAGTAGCAAAATCCGCCAAGTACGTTTCTCTTTGTTTCGACAGCATGCGTATGATAAGCACGACGCGACAAAAGGACCATCGGTCTCGGACGGCCGCCAATATTTCGTCATAATAGCTCATCCCATAAACGACGCCAACTCGCGAAACTGTGAAAGGTACCCACACCTCCCCTCCCCTCATTTCATAATGGTGACCTCATAAATTGTAGCTCTTTTAGTAATGTCGTTGCTTCGGGACGTACAGTTAAAATAATTTTCACGTATGGATCTGCACTGAAGCGTTGCATGGCGGCACGAATACAGGCTCGAATCGAGCGAGTGTGGGGCAAAAAAAAAAAAAAATCATTTTGATGATTATACAGGTATTTCGTTCCACGAAGCGACAGCAGCATGTCCGAGTTTCTTTGCGACTCAACAAAAACATTTTTCCGCTCTTCCTCGCCTTCACCGAGCCAGTTTAAATCTATCGAAATACTGGGCTAGATATTGACGTGCGGTCAACAGCAGTTCACCATAATACATTTAGCTAATTTAAGAGAGAGCATTAATTCAGTTATTCTGTTAATGAATTCTTGGAGCGTAACTGGAAACTATGCACGAAATGAGCTTCATATTCGTTGTGCGCCGCAGCATAAAACGCTAGCGGTTCCATTCTTTTACATGGAGAAGTCTCAAAACACAGGCTGGTGAAACATGATAGGAACTAACACACAGAGGAACACAGAGGGATGACACCACAGATTCTCGAACACAGCCCATTTGTGTTGGCCCTGTGTGTTCCTCTGTCTCGGAGTTTCCATTCCTAGCGTTTTCGTAGTTAGTCAAAAACTATATAGAAGCATTTATGGAAAAGGAAAGAACAGACTACCACCTATCACTCAGGGAAAAATCTATACCTTTAGAGGTATAGATCGCCTGCTCAATAACTTAGCCCTTCTTAGGTATTATTTTATACCCCGCTTACATGTATAAAAAATAGTCCTCAACAAAGGGCTATATGCCATACCTTTAGGGGTACAGCTCTATACCCCTGTGAGAGTCTGCAAGAGTACCATCATGGTATTAAATCACACCAAGGCATAGGCATTTTTAGAGGAGGAAACTAGAAAAATCACCTTTGGAGGGAAGAAAAGTTTTTGACATACACACACACAAACGTACTACAAACTACTACAAACGTACTACACTGGTTGTGAAGTAGAAAGCAAAGCTCGTGCACATTACTCCCCATGTAAAAAAGAAAAAAAGAAAATATGGAGTTAAAAACTAAAAAAAATTATCAAGGAGCAGGATCGCTCCGCGCAGTCATCAAGTGTGTATCACGATGTATCGCGAGATAGATATTTACAGAGCAACAAATACTGATATACCGGTGTCGACTTGACAACCTGTGGAGCATTTCACTTCACGATTTCATTTCATACGAGTGCTTTTTCAGCGCGATTTTTCTTTTACGTTACGTCAAGTAGGTACCGAGTATATGTGTATCATGGTGTAAGCTAATATCGTAACAATAGATTGCACCCAGATCTCGCTTTTATCTTCGTGGAAGGAAAGGCGGTCCGTTACAGCCGTCACAGCCCCGAAAAAGACCGTTCCTGAAATACAATCAAATTGGCGGTTCGACGAGGCTCGCTTCGAATTGCACTGACGGAGACGCCTCGAGCACATCTTAGTTCTAAGCCTCACACGACCGACATCAGCAGAGGCGCCTGATAAGATGGCAGGAAGGCCTCGAAAATTTATCGAATAGCCTAGTCGTAGTACTTGTTTTACTTGCCCAATCCTGGCGAACTGTACTGTATTACAAGATTCCCCAAGCCCTCATTATAAAGTACAAAGCTCAAGCGTAAGCTTCCTTTCGTGACTAACGCATTCAATGGACAGAGAGACTGGGAAAGAATTTGGAGGTCTTGACACAGCCGACGAACTGTCAACCTGCCAGGGATTGGTGCTTCAAACAATGACTTTTTTCTTCTTTCTTTTCCCTGGATGTGGAATGGGGAAGCGGCATAAGCGTAGCTCCCGCCATGACTGCTATAAAGCAAAGAGGCCCTCGAAGAAGTCGTAGTCTGTATCGAGACCTCGAGGAAATCATATCAGCGGCTTCACTGAAAATGAAATTATTCTATGTTCCGCGAATGGCAGTAACAACTATGGTAAGCACTATAACTTCGTATCTAGCAACCGCTTCCTCCTAAGCAAGTACGGAGGCCAAGTATGAAAGGCTTCCTACACGACTACAATTTTCTCAATTTCAACTTGAATTTAGTCTTTAAATTCCGAAATCAATGCTTAGATATCTGATCTGGTGACTTTCTGAAATTTCCTATGTTCGCACGACACAACGAAAGCATATACTTGTATGCTTGCGCGTTTAATTGAAATATATGTGGGTGGATAGTGGATACTATGATATTTTACATGCAATGCTAGTATTTCATTTATCGATCTGTTAAAATTCTCTTTTCCTTCCGCTGTGACGTATAAAAGGAACGTAGCCCCTAGGAGACACCCTGAGCAGTTGCCGGGACAGCACTTCTTTGTTCTTTAACCTGACCAAAGGTTATAACTTTCAAATAACCAAATATCACTTTCAAATATTGCAGTATTGAGTATCGCCCCTGCTGTATTGAGTATGCAGTAAGTATTGAGTATCGCCCCTGGCGATGAAACTCCCCATTCATCATCCCGAAATAAAGTTGTGGTTGTTGTTGTCAAATATTCAAATAACGGTACACACATTAGCAAACTCACCAATACCTTCCTAGAAGGTGCTATTGCATTCTGAACAATATTACCGTGTGTTTGTGTGCAACACCTTGTACGCGAGACGAGAGCTGCACGAAAAATAGTGAGGATACCTTTCTTTAATATCCGAAATGAAACACCGCAGCTAAGTCAACACGGAGGCGCCCACAAAGGCCCGAACATTAGGGAACGCTACAAAAGAAACGATATGCATGACTGCTGTTACCAAAAAAAGTGAGAGACGCAAAGCGGCTCGCTTTCCCTTCCACGGTGGACCAGATGTGACTAAAAGACGTTGTGCTAACACTCATTTTCATACAAATAACCCATTCATCATGAAGTGAGTCCCACCCCTGCGACGGTGCTTCTTGCTTTTGCACGTGGGGTCAGCAGTAGATCGGAACCGCCTGAGGACGACGCTTGGGGTATAATATACCGTCTCCCCTCACAAGGTTCTGACCACGAGGCGTGACTGACTGCTTTGGTGACTAATATTGTGCCAGGAGTTCAACTCACTTTTGTTCCTTGCAGAATCATGATGTACTGCAAATCTTTATACTGGTGTACTCAATGGGGATTCGCTGCTCTCATTAGGCTTCCCCCACCCGCTAGGGTGCCATCTAAAGCGTGAAATTCAATAATTAGTGCCGCTACGCTTTTGAGAATATATTTGTCTGCATGAATAAGTACCGAGTTATACTTGCGTCTTTATCACTTTTGTGTGTGTGTGTGTGTGTTCACGTACCGAGTGTGATAAGTAAGTAGATTTTTTAAGCGAACTGCGATTTTTTACGAAACTACGAGTGCTTTTTTTAAATAGATTTTGCCATAAGCAACGATTCTGCAATATGATCTCCACTACTTCCTGATAGCTGCTTCCTACTTTCGAAGTTGTTTAGCACAGATCTTACGCCTACCTAGAGATTCCGTCACCCCTTACAGCGCCACATCAGGAAACTGAACATATTGGTAACGACACTTGCCAGTACACGTGTAAACTCGTAATGTAAACTAAGATCCGATCCGATCCAATCCAATCCAATTCAATCCAATGTAAGAGGGGACGAGTCTCGGCGGAGGACCACTGGGAGTATTCCAACACTCTAAATCCGGCACCCGATATGTACCGCATGAAAGAGGATCCGCACCTGGGCCAAGCGGTACACATGAGGTACAGTCCTCAACCAGCAGGTACAGTTCGCGACCACTGCGAAATTCAAACGGTACAAGGGCTCCGGGACACATCCCTATCGGCAAAATACCTTTTAAGCGCGATCTATAGCAGCTGTACCACATATGTACCGCGTGTTTCCGGCGCATGAGTAGGAACGCCTTCTCGCGATATCCATGCGCTGCAAAAATATTTCGTGTGATTCCGAATACCAGTCAATAAATTCCCTTATGCGGCAGTGCCGTATTGGATGAGCACTACCATTCTGTCAAAGAAGTGCAATAACTAGAACCCGTGACCGTGAGGGATCGCACGTTTGGGAAGAATGCGTTTCTTGGAACCGCTGCAAATCAGTTTGTTTTGAAACGTCGGGGAGCGGGGACGAGTCTGCTCGGTCTTCGAGGAAATTCGTTCGACGCTTTCAAGATTGGAGTCATTTAAGGTGCGTATATTATCTCTGAAGTAATTATTCGTCTGCACGACGTATTTTTTTCATCTTCGCTCTGATTCCCAGTGGTCCTGATCACCGGCAGGCTGGACACAACGACTGAGGGACGGAGACAACGAACTTTGTGCTTCATGCACGAACGTTGATGCGCGAATTAGAGGAGCCTAGATTGCACTTTACACCTGGATTACACAAGCCAGTAGGCATGTTTTTCAGGCAAGCTATTTCGGTTGTTGGATTTTTTTTTACATTGTATTTTCCCCTTGGTTACGTCCATATAATTTTCGAATGAAGGTATTTGTTTGTGATATTTATCGTACAGCGTAGCTTCCTGGGGCTGTTAACATATCGTGGAGGAGGGGAACCACCCCGACGGGTAGGCCTAAATCGCTGCGCGCTATCCGTTACATGTACCGCATCTGAGGGCGCATGTACCTCTTAATTTTAAGAGGTACATTTTTAAAAAAATGCACCTCCTGGCCAAGCGGTACTTAACCGTTACATATGCGTTACCTGATTTAGAGTGAAGGAATCTGTGATATGAGGACGTTTAATAGTTTGTCTATACAAGTAGAAAATAAGAAAATTGCAGAAAAATTGAGTTTTTCGTCTTATTTCATATAAAGCCCTGGCAATTCAACACATTTCACTCACTTTTCTTGCAATGAACTACCAGTTTTGAAAATAAGTTATTTTTGTTGACTTCCAGGCCAGGACACCACTGCCCTCTAACTTCATCGCTCGAAAGATGCTGTCCGCGAAGAGATTTCTCCAAATCTCGAAACAAGAAATAATTAGAGGGAGTAAGGTCAGGTGGGAGCCGGGTTAACTGTGGAAACCCACATGTTCGATAGCGGTATTCCCAAGAAATGTACCGGCGCATTATCCTGGAAGAGTAATACCCATATCACACGGGCCGTCTCCAATGATCATTGAAAACGGTGGCCATTGAACATGCGCGTAGCGCCATCAAGCGTGTAATATGTCAACTACTCAAAGAGCATTGAATCCAATGCTCTTTGAGAAGTTGACACATTACACGCTTGGCGGCGCTACTCCCAACAAGTGTACCGGCGCATTGTCCTGGAAGAGTAATACCCTATCACACCGGCAGTCTTCAATGATCATTGAAATCAATGGTCATTGAACATGCAAGCGCCGTCAAGCCTGTAATATGTCAACTACTCAAAGAGCATTGGATCCAATGCTCTTTTAAAGTTGACACGTTACACGATTGGTGGCGCTATTTCCAACAAGTGTTCCGGCGCATTGCCGTAGAAGAGTAATACCTCTATCACACGGGCAGTCTTCAATGATCATTGAACATGCAAGCGCCATCAAGCCTGTAATATGTCAACTATTCAAAGAGCATTGGATCCAATGCTCTTTGAGAAGTTGACACGTTACACTCTTGGTGGCGCTACTCCAAACAAGTGGACCGGCGCATTGTCCTGGAAGAGTAATACCCATATCACACGAGCCGTCTTCAATGACTTGAAACCGGTGGCCATTGAACATGCGCGTAGCGCCATCAAGCGTGTAATATGTCGACTATTCAAAAAGCATTGGATCGAACGCTCTTTGGGAAGTTGACACGTTACACGCTTGGTGGGGCCATGCATATGTTCAATGGCCATTGGTCTCAGTGATCACTGAAGACTGCCCGTGTGACAGGGGTTTTACACACCTGGCGTCAGTTCCCTTTGTTTTTTCCCCTTCCCTTCCTCCGGAAGGTCCCTTCCCGGCTGTCTTGTGTGAACGGCAGAAGCAAAAGTCGATGATTTTTACATATTGCATTTTTTTTAGGATTGGGGAAGACCTAAGCTTCCACTACGCATACAACAATCAACACTCAGAATCTCTGTGATACGCCCGCGTCACGCCGAGTAACCGACCATCTCAGAGTTCTCCTGACAACACTGCAGCCTCGTGTCCTTCTAAAATGGTGCCAGCACTCTCGGAGCGTATCTTGTACTAACTGTCGTCGAGATGCCCATCCCTTTAGCTATTCGAGGAACCGTCATCTGTCTGCACAAACAAATTAAAATTTACTAAGTTAAAACATGTTGCAAGTGTGAGGAGTGCACTACACTGTAAAACTTTTTCACACCTTTAAAGGTGTGCGCTATGCACATTCAACCTGGTTGCCTAACATTGCATCTCCAGGATGATATTTTACAAAATTTGGAAAGCACTACTAAAGATCAAGTGTCAGTGCAAATCTTGCTTTCATTATGTCTTGGATATCGTAGGTACGAGCTAATTCATATAGGCATCGCTATCGATAATCGAGCACGCGCAAGTGTCTACAATACTGTTGAACAATGTTGAGATGTTGCAAGACTGAATTTTTGGAGGACAGACAAGACTCGAGTAAAGAAAATTTGTGCGAAACCGTGCTCCATTATGATGTTACCAAAATTACACCTAAAAAGGCGTGCGCCATGCACGCTATTACACCTTTAAAGGTGTGAAAAGATTTAGAGTGTAAAAGGAAAAAGGAGTAATTTTAGTCCTTTTGGGGACTAAATGCATTGCCACAAAAATTTGTCCCTTTAGGGAGTAAATGCACTGGACTAAATGAATGTCACTGAGTGGGTTCTGCATTTCACGCTCTGTTCTTAGAGTTCCGGGTACATAATTCATGTGCATGAATGAAAATACGTTGAATTAAACCGTCAACCGTGACATGTCGAGTGATATAAAATCTTGCGACATGCATAGGGCACAATTTCGCAAGAAAGAACCTCTAGCTATTTTTTCCTGCGTGTGGGTGGAAAATTGCTACGTTAGCTAAATTATATAGCCTTATTCCATCAAATTTACGAAGAGCACATACGTATTTACGTGGACTGTTGCATTCGGGAGACCACTTGCGAAGTTCAGTGACTATTTGCTGTCCTGGGGAGTAAACTTCGGGGTTAGGGGACTAAAATGGGGAGTAATTGCAGTCTAAGGGACTAGAAATTGCAATTACTCTCCATTGTGCTCCTTTTTTGTCTTAGAATGTCAATTGCCTCAACATTTGGCTGTATAAGATGAAGGTGCAAATTTACCAGAAGCTTCCCTCGTACGTCCATTTACGAGTTCAACGGAGATTTTCGTGCCATCATGTCAATGTGAATGTAAATATCGGGGAAAAAAAAAAAGACAGAGTACGCATGAGGCACCTCAAGGCGGGTCCAGGAAGAAATGTCCCCAGAAAAAATGTCCCCTGAGGAACATTCACTTTTGGTACGCGTGGACTGGTTGACTTCGGACGTTGACTTTTTACTAGGACGGTGTGAATATTCGGATTTTTGGGACACCGAAGAGAGTAATCGTATATCCTATTCCATTCCCAAATCAAAGATGGAATTCAATGTTCGAATTCCGAATCGAATTCATGTTTCTTCTAAACCGAATATATTTGAATTGTCCCGAAGCTGCACACGTAAGGCCGGCACATGGAGGGCATAAAACAGAGTGAGCGCTACACAAGTATATACTACATATCGTCAACATATGCTGTATATGTATCCGATACGGTTATTCAACGAGTCGCGTAATTTATTCGTATTCAATTCCGTTTTAAAATGACTATTCACACATATCATTTCTTTGCCTAGGTGGTCGCTCTGGGTGACGACGGTCAGTTTTGGTGCATTTATTTCGTTGTTTCTTGCACTAAAGCGGCCAGGTATAGTCATGGGGCTCCAGAGACGCAACGCATGACACCGCGAGACATATTGAAATACATTTTTGCCTGTCAATTTTGTTGCTTTTCCCCCGCATTTTATTTTCCTTTTTAATCATCACCCTGCCCGTCGATCCGCTTGACATGCTCCTAGTCATTCTGAATGACATCTCTCCTGATTTGTTGAAACTGGGCGGCGTATGCCTTTCTGTGACACTTTACATTTGTGTTAATTAGCAGAGAAAATGTTTTTCCCGTGTTAGCGCCGCGAAGCAACTGTTGCTGTACGCGGTGTACAGACCTGGACAGAGGACAGCGGGAAGGAGGGTGACAGGGGGTTAGTATGCGTCCAGGGCCGACTTCAGGGCAAGGTGTGCCGACATTCGTCTGGAAAGTCTGCGGGAAGCCCCAGTGAAAACGTCAGACAGCACAGCCGCTACGGGGATTCGAACCCGCGCCACCTCCCAGCCTCGGCGTGAAAGGCGACCATCCTAACCACTACTCCACGCGAGTAGGTACAGAAAAATGTACGCCCAGGATAGCTGCGTCATCAGGCCTAAAATCTACAGTCGCAAAATCCCGGCGTTCTGATTGCACACCAGTCAGTGTGACGTCACGCAGGATATACTTCTTAGTATAAGAAGAAAGAAACAAAATAAGAATATCCCAGCCAAGTGTGCAATGTGTTGTATCAACAAACGTGACAATTGATTGCAGTGTATTGTCTACGCGAAATCATAAGTGAAAGTGGCCCAAGCTTTCCAAGTAAAAACACTTAATAAGTGGTTAGGTATTTTAGTATTTATTTTGAGTCCGTGGACTTCAAGACCGGCAATATCGCAACCGGGGATTTCGCAACAATATTTCTCAGGGGACATTTTTTCCAGGGACATTTCTTCCGGGGACATTTTTTCCGGGAACATTTTTTCCGGTTCCCCGTCAGGGTATGTCCCAACACGCGCAAACACGCTCATAGCTTTCGTTCTGAAAGGAGGCATGGAAGGGATCAAAAACAAAAAACACTCGATAAACTCCAGTGGCGTTTGCACACGTAATTCGTTGTCTGCTTACCTGACGAACTTCCGGTGCCGCACGGTGGCGCATTTATGCGTGCGAAAGCTCCAGAAAAATCGTGGGAGCCATACTCAGCGTAAAAAATAAACAAAGTGACGAAAACATCGGCTTCCGTGTATCTGAATAGGGCAACATGGCGGAATCAGGAGAGTTGTAACGGGTATCGCTAGGGGAGCTATCGGTGCAGAAACCGAAACGGTGTCCAATATATGGATGCTCATCGGTAGTGCCCCGTAGCGGGAGCTGCACACAACTCTCCTGAGACCGCCATGTTCTTGGCTCCAAGTCTGCAACGTCATCTCATCCGCCCAATAGTGAGGCGCGCGCCTTCTTTTTCCTTTCTTTTTGCGGTTGTGCTCGGCACCGTGCGTTCCGCGTCTGACCCAAACAGTCGACGTGGTGGTAGTTGACTGAGTAATTTCTCCTTGCGTAATTGACCTAGCTTGAGCAGGCAACGTCATGACTATCGCAGGATCGAATCAGTGGAGTTGCAGATGAACGTCGGCGGTCTTCGTTTGAGCGAGGACGACCGAGGGAATCCCAACAACAACTACGAAAAAGGCAGTGTTTGGGCTGGAAAAGGGGAGAGGGAAATAGGAAAAGAGAGCCAGTCCAGGAAGCGAGCCATTGACGACAGGCCCCGGTAGAGCGACTCACCAAGACCCGTCACCAACGAACTCCCAACTCGGATTCGAATTCAGTCGACAGGTCGCCTTGCTCCCGCGCTGTAGCAGACGGTTCTCTGCAGCCAATGAAAGTGCTCGGATGAGCTGACGTCACAACACGTCGGAAGGAGCTGGGAGAGTTCACCGCTGCTGTGCGCATTCTTGCAAACTAATTTTCTCGGAAAATACGCGCTTCACAAAGAAAATATTTTACGTGGTTTTCTTGAAGGTAGGATGTTCATATCACGCAGTAAAGAAAAGAAAAGGACATAGATTTTCGGAGGTGCCCTCCATACTCTTAAGGTATTGAACGCACCCCACACCCCATTTAATAAGTATCCTTTAAAGGGACGGTCGCCTCCGGAAATCCATCTATGAAACCGATAGTACTATGTTCGGCATCGGTCGACAATCTACTTGATTAATTTTTTCGTCCGAAAAGTGCTTAGATATTAAATAAGTGATGTATGTATTCCATCGATAATAGTCAAACTACGCCACTCTTTCGCGAGGGATTTTCGATACCCCGGTCATTGGTCAACGAGGAATAAAATGACACTATAGTTTCGAAATCGGATGCGACCGTCCCTTTAGGCGTTCACCTATGGAAAACATCATCTAACGATATGTTATGTAAGGCGCGTACCGACTATTGGACAGACCGCTGAAGGGTCGAGAATAAACGACGCATATCACAATATGTGGAGAGTTACATAAGTCGGAATATATTTCTCGTAGATCCCTCCGGCAATAACGACCTGGGACCACACCATGAAGAGGCTACTCGGGCGTGCGTCAAAGTCGAGGAAGTAAATCTCAGTAAATCCGTTTTACCTTTCGTCAAAGTCAGCGCTTTCGAAGCACCACGTACTTACTCTAATCTTCAGCACAGAAGCCATCCTACATGAAGCTGTGCTGACGCGTTGCGAAGTTTCGAAAAGAATAATAAATTTAGAAGCGCGCAAAAACGTAAGAAAGCTTGGAATGGTGTCTGCTGAAAATCCCACCTTGTCGTAGGTAGCTTACGCTCTCTGAAACTTCACTCTATAGTCACAATAAAGTTTAGGACGCCCTTTACGCTTCAGCGCCGTAAAGGAGAAAATCTCCACTTCCAGGTCAATCTCCACGAGTGTCATTGAATGTCTCGCTACCGGCCAGACTGGCTCGGTTGTTTTGCTCGGGAGCTTCGGTGAAGCGTGACACCAATAACGCTGATGCTTCGATTAATAATCCAGGGAGCAACTCAAACATGCAACTGACGGTGCAGCCGAGCAGACATACAAGCAGTGAGGCATTGTGAGTTGCGCTTAAACTCGTAAGATTACAATCGCTTCATCTTCATCGGATAAGTCTCGCTTTAGTCGCATGGTCGTATTGTGATGACAGAAACATTAACATTACACAAACGTTCTCCCTCTGTGCTCTCGTAAGCGTCTCACTGAAGGGCGCTACCTCATTAATTCCTTTTCCGTGAACAAGTCACGGAAATAACAATAAAAACGTTTGGTATTTGCTACGGAATAGGGTTATGCACAAGCTCTTGCCAAATATTCATGAAGACGCATAAAAGTGCAGGTCAGCAAAATACATATTTTGCAGCATAAATCAGATGTTGCTGCACTATGGAATTTTTTATCGATGGGGAAAAAGTGCAATTTTTGTCGCTTGGAAAGTGGTTGACGCCGGCGTTTTGGCTTCCCTCCTTTGTCCCTACTGGCAGCATGTTTCTTTCTCCCTCTTCCACCACTTGACTCCCCCAGTAGTTCGGTGCTACGCGGTTGCACCCGTGGAAGGACACATTTCCTCGTATCCGCTTAGTAATACATAAACTTCTTTGATTGGACATTGCTTGGTCCCTGGCCAAATCCAACCCACCAACGCTCTGCCCTCAAAGCTCTTTTGACATTTCTGGACACCATAGGACTTCGATCCTTATTGTGAAGGGGCTCATTATTTCATTCCCCACATCAGCAATAGGGTATAGAGTATCCCCCCTGGCGATGAAACTCCCCATTCACCATATTCAAAATAAAGTTGTTGTTGTTCTTTCATTCTACAATGAACTCCAGGTCCGCAGCCCTAGAACGAATGTGGTATAGAAGCCATTACCTTTATACAAGCCTAATAATGACCTACAGCAGAAAAGTTTCAGCACAATGAAAGTGCTGTGCTAACACTTTTTCAATGCGACGCTAAGTATATAGCATCAATATACAACTATATGCTTTTTCACACATGCAAACACGCACATAGAAGTGTATGTACGAGGGGCGTTCAAGTCAAACCGGGACTTTCTGTCTCCTGAGTGTACAAATGGCTTCCGCTACTTCTTTTTCATCATTTTCACCCGCGACAGGCCTCCGCGTTCACCATGTAGTGGTCCAAAGTTTGTGCAAAACAGAAGGCACGTGCTAGACAAGATGGCCTACAACGAGGTGAGCGCGCACATCGAACAGCGAATTGTCAGGCGTAAAGTCATCTGAAATTCACAGAAGACTTCAGGCTCAGTATGGCCACGATACACTTAGCCGCAGCAAAGCGTTTGAATGGTGCAAACGGTTCCGAGACGGCCGTACATCAGTGCAGGACGATCCCGGCCGGGGCGGCTCAGAGCCCAGTGTCAGAGTTCCTGAGAACATCCAACTTGTGGAGCGCCTGATCCTCAAGGGCCGGCGCATAACATGTCTCGAACTGGCTCGAAAGACGGACCTTTCTGCGGGAACGTTGAACACTATCATTCACGAACACCTCCAGTTTCGGAAAGCCGGGCCTCATCACCAAAGGAGTCCTCCTCCAACAGGACAATGCACGCCCGCATACCGCGTATCTCACGACACGCACCTTACAGGAACTTGACTGGGAGTTGCTGCCACATCACCCTTACAGTCCAGACCTTGCCCCCAGCGATTTCCATTCTCGGGCCACTGAAGGCGTTCCTTGGGGGCCGCCACTTCAGCTGCGACGACGAGGTCAAGAATGCGGTCCGATCATGGCTGCTACGCGTCGGTAAGGATTTCTACGCTGCTGGCATCCAAGCCCTCGTGAAACGCTGGGACAAGTGCATTAGTGCAGCTGGAGATTACGTTGAAAAATAAAACTAATTTCTCGCCTGCAAGTTAATTTTACTTTTGCGAAAAATGAAAAGTCCCGGTTTGACTTGAACGCCCCTGGTACATCATTTTGTACACGAAATTAAACGGCGCGGATGTCCGCGAAAGTCAAAATAAATATGTAAAAACTATAGAAACAGGCAAAGAGCCGGCATTTACAAGGAGGGTTTGTTTCGTTAAAACTGGGGTGAGTGGCTCGTCGATCCTTTCGGCAGGTGGCGCTGCCTCCAACAAGACTGAAGGTGCTGTTGAAGGAAGCCCTGCCTCGCCGAATCGTCTAGTTAACAATAATAAGTGCCCCTTGCAAACCATCCTACAGGCTCATCTGTTCCTAGATTATATACATATCAATGACCTTGGACATGCACATAAATGGGCTGGCGAACCTGCCTTTGGAACACACACACATACACAGATGATGACATGGGGCAGTTGGAACCAAATGTGCTGACATCTGCGAAATATGCGTTTACAGTATATGTGGAACTAAATTGGTTTTTCTGAAGGAGAAACGGCATGAACTGAGATAGATGACGAAAGGCGTCTCACGTGCGGATTGTAGCCAAACACTGTAAAATAGCTTGCTTAGCTGTGTGCGTTTGTACCTGTAAGTTCAAGTGGCTGATTTTTGTAAAAATATGCCAATAAGTCGGACACATTACGTACTTTAAACAAATAGAAGGTGAAGCTATACGAACTATTTCGCACCACGGACGAACCACGTTCGTCTTTGTCCCGGTATGGAAGGAGCCGGTGAAAATGCTTCATATTCGTGCGCCAAGGGAAACATATGGCACACGTCTCTTGCAAGGAAATTCAGCAGATACAGTTAGCAGTCAGACGCTTCAAAGTACCTAACGAGCCCCGCTCCCGACGCCTTGTCCGTATTCACAGTGCATTTGCCAGAATCAGCAAACAGAAGGTGTGCAGCTGCACTGCCCTATAATCTAATAATGCACTTGTATCGAAAAATCAAGCCTCCAATTCCTATCGTCCAGGGCATTCGTGGCTCCATTTTTTTTTTCTTCTCACTCTGTGAGAAAAATACGCCGTTCCGCTGGAAAGTCGGGAAGGCAGTTGTCAGCCACTCGCAGCCGACCTTCTCTCACAGATAAAGTGCGCGACTAACGGCGAACGAGGCTGGCATCAGATACGGAGAAGAAAGTATAAAAGCCAAAACATTAAGTGTCAAGAGAAACGGTGACACTGGAAATGCCTGGTCGGGGTGAAGGGGAACTGGCGGGTAACACTCGTCGACATCCAAGAGACAGCGGAGAGTTCAATTTCACGGTTGGGCGGGCTTTCAGCCGTCAGAACACTTGGGCTCTATTCTCTACTAGTCCACAGGGCTTTGCAGAAAGAGAAGCGAATTAGAATACAGCAGACAGTACAGAGGGAATCTATGCCACCCCATCGACTACCCCCACCCAGAGCCATATCTGGCGTTTAGTCACTTTTTCGAAATCCTACAGAGCACGGTCACAGGAACCGTGTCTGTTCCGCCTGCCATGCCCAACGGATGGATAACGATAGGGATTAGTCTTTCGGGAAAGTGATACTACAGTTAATAGAACGGGAGAAGAGCATCGGGTTGTCCTGTCACATTAGCTGTTTTCGACGGCACATATTGCTCGTTCTGTATGAAGAGGGTAATCACTGAAAATTACTCGAAAGAACATCGTTGGAAGTTATAACGAACTATACAGCCGCGAAATGAAAGTTACTTAGACGGCTTTGTATGCGCTAAGAGTTCTAGCTCAAAGTGTAATCTACACTCTGAAATAAAACTCCTTTTTAGGTGTAATTGGGGTGTATTTGGGGTGTATCAATTGCTCTACTCCCCCATTACACCCGAAGGAAAAGAATATACACCGTGTTTTATGTGTGAAATAGGTGCAATATGTATATGTCCCGCACTGCAGGGTGTAATTTCGAGAATTGGTGTGAGAAAGGTGTAGTGGCCATCAAGGTTATAATGCTTCGCTACGACAGGTCTGGCAACAGTGTGCTGTTTACTCTGTGTTCTCCAGCTATGGCGGTTGGAGTTAGTTGTTGTAGTTTTCGTCCTCTTTGGGCAGGCCGTCTGTTGAACTACAGGTCATTTGACCATCTCAGTTTAGTATGACACTGCAAGGATTACTGTTCCGGGCCTCGAACGGAGGCAAGCCACGGCTGCGCCGTGCCCCTCGGATGGAGTAACTTGTCCGAGCGGCTCGCTGCATCGTGCTGTTTGGTATGTGTTGTCGGTGTATTTTGTCTTGTTGATTGAGGCGCCTTTGAAGCGGGTATTTTCAGATTATATTTGAACCTTAAGTGGAATGCACGGATTAGATCAGAGAACAGTGCGCGTCGCGTTGTAACGGTCACATGTGGCCGTTATGCAAAGTCAAGAGGTATACGTAACAAACGCAGTTGGTGCAATTTGTGGTAGAAAGTAAAGCAGCTGGCAAGAGTCAACGACTCAAGAGGCAAGAGGCAGCAGGAAACGAAGCCACAAGGCCAAAACCCTCTGATTTTCGGTCAGATGTGTTGAGTCAATGGCTGTGCGTGTCTTCTGAACAAAGCCCATGGTGGGTTGGTATGTTTGCGATTTCGACATGGTGTAATTGGTAGTACACTTGACAAGAAATCAGAGAGGTATGGGCTCGAGTCTCGTTACCGACACTTCGCTGACTCTTTACCGATTGCCTTACTTTCTATCTTGAGCTGCTTGCGTGTTGACGAGGGCTGTGTTTGTCTGGTCTTAATTCTTCTCTAGCCTCATCCATCTGCGTAACTATCATGTAATCTGTGATTCGCCCTTAACTTGACGAAGGCATTTCACAGTTCATTTTCTTTACTACACAGGCAGGACTTCTCTTGGTCTCACCGTAATACCTTCATCTTCGTCGCTATATTGGTCGACACTTATATATTTTGTACGTGCGGTGACCATGCAATTTTTATTACAGTGCGTGCCGTGTATTATAGGTAATCCAAATAAATATTATGGCTGTTATTTTGCCTGTTGTGTTTCTGTTGCCCTCGGCATAACACCCTTACTGAAGGGTGTTGTCTTCCCTGGGGGTGTAGACATACACCAAAAATGGAGTCAGTTAGGGTACTGCTGGACACTAAAAGAGGTGTTCAGAGGACACCCTTTCTGAGGGGTGTAGTTTTACCAGAGGGTGTGCATATACACCAAAAAGGGAGTCAGGGTATCGTCAAATTACACCCAAAAATTAGTTATATTTTTTAGAGTGTAGAACGATATCTGAAATATGCACGATAGTGTGTTTCGGCAGCTAAGGAGCTACGACTCCGTGAAAACCTGTCTTCGCTTCAGACCAGTGGTTCTCAGCCGATGTCCCGCGGAACCTTGTCGCGAGGTTCCGCAAACATGGCGCTCTCGAGCTCCCGTGAGTGGAACTTGAGTGCGTAGTTGAGAACCACTGCTTTAAAGGGTACAAACCGAAACGTCGTAATTTGCAGTAGAGTGTGTTTATTGCTTTTGTCATGACATTACATCGTATGTGCTACTTACTTGTCTGTGCCCATCCGAGAGTCTATTACTTCATTTATCATTTCTTTTTAGGGCACCTTGCCGCCCTCTCTGGCAGGAAGATCGCCTTTCCTCAAACGACACGACACGATACGATACGATATGATACGTCCCGCACACGATCACAGTTGTCTCGCGACGTAAAGCCACGAATTATATTACGTCCAGCATACGGCATTCGAGAACACTTCTCTATAATTTCACATTCTCAAAAATTGCTGCAAAATTAGAATTCCTCTCTTACTTGAAGAGAGGAATTACTCTCTTGCTTTGCCATAAAAGTATTGAGTCGTTGCAGTTAGGGGATTAAATGTGCACGTGAAATACGTGCACGTCTGGCTTTACGTCTGTTGAGACTAACATTTGAAACGCTTAATAATTGCTTGCCGATTCGCGGACGGGCTTTTGCGAGCAAATTGCAAAATTTGCAAGCAAGCCTGCAAACTTCGCCATGAAATATATTTTAATTTGACCTGGAGATAAGATTGTATCTAATCGTTGACACAAAATCCTACCAGAAGTGTAATGTAGTCGTTGACTGTTAGCATGGTTATCGGAGCACGTTTTCCTCTCTGAACTTCTTCTTCGTCAGAAAATAGATAGTTTTAGCAGACCGTTGATAACGTGGCTTGCGTCGAACCGTATCCACCGGAACCAATCAGTGGATAAGATTCTGAGACACGCACCACTGCGATTGGTTCCGATAGGCACGATAACCTTATCAACGGTATACTAAAACTCACTATTGTTTCTGTCGGTGGCCTTTTATGAGCTACTGCGTACAGAACGATTCCTAGACGCTGTGTGTGTCGCATAATATCTTCCTGCATCGCTGACAATTTGCGTTTCGCCATATTTCTACTGATTTCGACGGCAGATATACGAGGGGCGTTCAAGTCAAACCAGGACTTTTCATTTTTCGCAAAACTAAAATGAACTTACCGGCGAGAAATTAGTTTTATTTTTTGACGTAATCTCTAGCTGGACTAATGCACTTGTCCCAGCGTTTCACGAGGGCTTGGATGCCAGCAGCGTAGAAATCCTTACCGACGCGTAGCAGCCATGATCGGACCGCATTCGTGACGTCGTCGTCGCAGCTGAAGTGGCGGCCCCCAAGGAACGCCTTCAGTGGCCCGAAGAGATGGAAATCGCCTGGGCCGAGGTCTGGACTATAAGGGGGATGTGGCAGCAACTCCCAGCCAAGTTCCTGTAAGGTGCGTGTCGTGAGATGCGCGGTATGCGGGCGTGCATTGTCCTGTAGGAGGAGGACTCCTTTGGTGATGAGGCCCGGCTTTTTGAAACATGGAGGTGTTCATGAATGATAGTGTTAAACGTTCCCATAGAAAGGTCCGTCTTTGAGCCAGTTCGAGACATGTTATCCGTCGGTCCTTGAGGATCAGGCGCTCCACAAGTTGGATGTTCTCAGGAACTCTGACGCTGGGCTCTGAGCCGCCCCGGTCGGGATCGCCTGCACTGATGTACGACCGTCTCGGAACCGTTTGCACCACTCAAACGCTTTGCTGCGGCTAAGTGTATCGTGGCCATACTGAGCCTGAAGACTTCTGTGAATTTCAGATGACTTTACGCCTTCATTCACGAGAAACTTCATGACAATTCGCTGTTCGATGTGCGCGCTCACCTCGTCATCGGCCATCTTGTCTAGCACGTGTCTTCTGTTTTGCACAAACTTTGGACCACTACGTGGTGAACGCGGAGGCCTGTCGCATGTGAAAATGACGAAAAAGAAGTAGCGGGAGCCATTTGTACACTCAGGAGACAGAAAGTCCCGGTTTGACTTGGACGCCCCTCGTACGACGTCGTTGTTGTCGAAACCGAAACCATGCACCCAAGTGGTCCCGCGGTGTGTGTGCTCCCGGTCGTCCACAATACGCCATTTGAGAAAGTTCCAGGGAGCAGCGCGCACCCTGGCAGGGCGTGCTAGGAAATGCTGTGCAAAACGATAGCGATTTGCTATAGTCTCCGATCGTCGTCGTCGTACTGGTGTATGCACCTTCGCTGTCATTCTGCACAGCATTTCCCGTCATGCCCTCCCAGGGCGCGCGCTGCTCCCTGGAACTTTTGCAAATGGCCTATTGGCTGAGAGGACTGGATGGCGATGACGTAAGCCCGCTTCGAAGGGATGTATCTGGCGGTCACACCCCGCTATTTTTGTGTGGTAATTGCGCCCTCGGTGCACAGAATACGGTTAAAATTGGCTGTGTGTATGATAGTGAGTAGAGTCACTAAATAAGCTACGCTTCAGAGTATCGACACTGAGCCGCCATGTTGTTTCGGATGACCTCCAGCGCCATCCATTTAGCACTCTTCGAAGTGTTGTCTTCTTCCACTGCTGAACTTCACCTTCATCTATTTCTACTGACAAAATAGAGGTGGGGCTGGAGGTCATCACGTTTTCCTTGGGTTTTCTGGCAGAGTCTCCAGGCAGATGTCGGCACAGTTCCCCACGAAGTTGTCCGAGGACGCACACTAGCCCTCTCTGTCTCACATTCCTTCCTGCTGCTCGCAGTCCATCTGCCCAAGTCTGAACGCCGCTCGTAGCCACGGTTGCTTCGCGGTGCTATAGCATGGGATAAAAAAGGATCTATGGCTGAGGTGGTGAAAAGGATATCCAAAGTTCTCATAATTAGCTTCAGACGGTTTGCAGTCGGCTAAATCACTCTGAAATGCGCACGGAAGAAAGGAAGGAAGGAGAGGCAACGTATATAAATTAGCTGTCAATGAATTAGATTTTGAAATCGGAGGAGGATCTCGACTGCGAACATCCTCTGTGTATGACGTCACGGCCAGTTCGCATCGCAGGCGGGCCGTAGCAGCCGCCGTTCACGACCGTGGTTAATATAGAATATTTTCGCTATTTGGACGATTTTCAACTTCATATTTCACAGGGTGAATGCTTTGGTACAGAGGAACAAACTGAAAATGATCGTAGACTTGTCAAATATCCTTTCATGGTCCCTTTAAGATTGCTGCGCCACTTGCTATATGCACCAAAGAGGAACGGCGTTCTGTCATTCGTTTCCTGCACAGTGAAGGATCGAAACCCATTTAAATTCACTGACGAATGAGTATTCAGTATGAGGGTGCATGTTTGTCACTGCCACAAGTCTATGAGTGGACGAGAAAGTTCCGAGATGGAGTGCATTCAGTAACAGATTCGCTACGACCGGCACGCCGAGTGGTGACACCAGAACACATTGCAGCAGCTGAGACCATCGTGAAGGAAAATCGCCGCGTAAAAGTGGATGAAATAGCCACACATCTTGGTATGAGTCACGGGTCAGCACACCACGTCGTCCACGATGTCTTTCCGTTTCACAAAGTGTCCACAAGTTGGGTGCCTCGCCAGCTGACAGCAGAACTGAAAGAACGGCCTGTGGACACCTGTCAAGCGCTTTTACAGCGCTTCGAAGCAGAAGGCGACGGCTTTCTGGGAAGAATCGTGACAGGAGATAAAACCTGGGTGTACTACCACCAGCCAGAAACAAAGACAGCGAGCAAGGAATGGCGGCATACCACGTCACCGAAGCCGAAAAAATTCCGCGCTCAACCGTCAGTGTGGAAGGTAATGCCGACAATCTTTTGGGACGCAAATTGTGCGATTTTGGAGCCCTACACCTCCAGGGGCACCAGTGCAACGTACACCGATATTCTCAGAAAGCCTCCGCCTTTCCATCAAAGCCAAACGGCGTGGACTGCTGAGTACGGGCATTCTCTTGCAGCACGAAAATGCTCGGCCCGATACTGCGCGTTCAATTGTCGCAACAATACAAGACCTGCGTTTCGAATGTCTGCCGCACCGGCTATATTCTCCAGACGTCGCCGACTATACAGGGTGTTTGCTCTAACGTGTCCAGAAATGTTATTTAAAGCGAGTGATAAAAGAGAAACGAGCGCTACTTTTCAGCTACTTTACTAAGATACAGGTGCTACTATTGAAGCAGTACCTGTTTCTTACTCAAGTAGCAGAAAAGTACCACTTGCTTTTCTTTTATCGCTCGCTTTAAATATAATGTCTGGACACGTTAGAGCAAACACACTGTATATACCACATCGTTGGAAAGCTCAAAGAATTAAGCGACGTGAGGCAAGAGTTTCACTACCGACGAAGAGGTGCAGCAGGCGATGCACGGTTGGTTGCGCACTCAGCCAAAATATTTTTTTTTTTTTTCTACATCTATCGAGACACTTCTAAAGCATTGGAAGACCTGTATTGAAGACGTATATTTTTGTCGTTTGCAACATATCCCTGAGCTTGATGGAAACACAGACAAAACACAAAGCGAACAGCACAAGACAGCGATTTTCGTATGTCCTTTCTGATTTTACACTTCTGCCTCCTGCCAACATTATGGACCACACATAGTTTTATAAATCTGATAGCGGCACTTCGCCACCGTAAGTGTGCTAGAATAATCGGCTAAATGTTGAGTTCGGCCAACCTCTCCATATATTTTTCTTTCTTACGGCTCTTTAAGCCAAGCCAACCAGCCGTGGCAGACTGATGTCTCGCCGAGACAGATTGATTGTGTCGACCCTAAAGCGTGTCACATCCCCAAGAGCTCCAGTTTGTCATGCCACTTCAAAGTTATATTACATTTGCAATGCACTTTCGCTAATGAAATCTACGCTTACACAAGTGATTGAACCAGAGATTGAAAAAAATAAAAAATAATACTGCTGATAGTTAACTCTGTAGCTCCCAATTGCTTAAGCAGAAAGCGTCCTACCAGTCATAATGCATCAGAGCATATCAGCAGCGACGCGCAATGCGAAAACAAGTTCGTTTCCTTGTTTACGTCGCAGTCAGAGACAGACCAGGTGCTAAGGCGGTACTTAAACTAGCGTGAACAGCTCTCGGACGGTCATTTCCCCAACGAAAACGCAACAGCAGCAGGGAACCTCGGAAGTTCACCTGCGCCCCCTATGGTTGACCGTCCCCAAGGGCAGCAGACGTGCTGAGGGGGATTCAAGATTTGTAATTCAATTGCCGGCAAGACGTACACAAATACGATCATTTATATCTCCAGCTCAGAGTCTGTTCGTCGAAACAAGATTAGGAAGGACTGTGGTTTCATAGAGGTTGCCAGACGGTTGAGACTTCCCGCTGATTTGGAGGTGACACGTCACAAGATTGGTGGGGTGCTGCGGGGATAAAGGTGGTGGGGGGGACAAACGAAACATGGTCGTTAGGGAGCTCTGAAATACACAATGAGGCCTGTTCCGCCTTGTGATAAACGGCAGAACACAAACAACTGGCGCCGTGCCCTGTTCGAGCACCCTGGGCCGTCCAATACTTACAGTGGAACAAGCAACCGTTTTACGTTAAGGCTCTTCAGTAGCTATAGCCGCATGAAGGCTTTGTCAGTATTTAGCAGAAATGTAGCATTGGGACCATGATTATTTAAAAAGAGAGACAGAGAACGCGATAACTGTGAAAATGCTACCATTTTCTGGCAGGGCAACACGGCTTCCTCAACACGAGCAGGAAGCATTAACCTAGAAATTCCTGACAGCCACCGGTCTGCTCCAGACGCTTTAGTCCCAAGTTGTCTGCATTGTTATATTTTGCTACTTCTCTGCTTACGGTTCTGTGTTTTCTAATGAACCTCGGTGCTCCATTTTTACCCCACTTCGTCCTCGTTTTGTCCTGGTCTGCACGGCCAGACACTTTCGTACTGTTCTGTGAACTGCCTCTGCGTAAACACATATGCTCTATATGTGCAGTGCAAGAGGCCAACTGATGTTTCATTCAGGCCAAGTCCTATAGCATGAAATCAGCATGTTACTGTATAAGGCGCTTTTGTCTAAGAAAAATGTAAAAAACAAAACAAAACAAAACAGGAAACATAGACAAGACATGCAAATGGCATAAATTGCAATTGTATTGCATAACCCTAATTCGCAGTGCGGCATATTTTAGACTTTGCAAGTTATGAAGAGAATATTGCTCAAATAAAATCACATCAGGCTTATAGTGTCACGGTTTTATCCAAAACCAATTTTGCAACACCACTGTTGAAAGCTTTGTCTTGGCTATAAACCATAAAAGCACACCTAGAGAATGAAACAAACACAAGGTTCCTGTCGTGCCAGATGACCCAAACGTTTCCAACCTATAGTGTCACCTCACACTTCTGTACATATAATGATACGGCACGTTCTTTTATATATATATATATATATATATATATATATATATTGAGGGGGGCGGAAGCCATTAAAGAAACAAGTAAATGACACTAGACGTGTTTGAAATTCAAAATTACAGATTAAGGTGGCTTCTATGGCTGCACGCAGAGAAACAGATACTATATATATATATATATACATATATACCATACTATATATATACTATATATAAAAGTGAAATAATAAGACTTGGACTACAGATTACAGGAACGTTAACAAAAACTAATTTGTTTAATGGGCAATTTAACACATAGATTAAAAAAAAAGGATGGTCGACGTTTCGACAGTGGCACTGTCTTCGTCAGGACAAAAAAGCTTTTTTTGTCCAAAGTCCTTTTTGTCCTGACGAAGACAGTGCCACTGTCGAAACGTCGACCTTTTTTTTTTTTAATCTATGTGTTAAATTGCCCATTAAACAAATTAGTTTTTGTTAACGTTCCTGTCATCTGTAGTCCAAGTCTTATTATTTCACTTTTATTCAACTTCGTAGCCATCTGATATATTAACCTAATTGTCCTATACTATATATATATACTATATCTAGTCCAAGTACTTCTACTAGTCCAAGTCTTATTATTTCACTTTTATTCAACTTCGTAGCCATCTGATATATTAACCTAATTGTCCTATACTATATATATATACTATATATATATATATATATATATATATATATAAGTGAAATAATAAGACTTGGACTACAGATTACAGGAATGTTAACAAAAACTAATTTATTTAATGGGCAATTTAACACATAGATTAAAAAAAAGGATGGTCGACGTTTCGACAGTGGCGCTGTCTTCGTCAGGACAAAAAAAAAGGGACAAAAAATATATATATAATACTATGTCTCCGCATGTAATTTCCAATTATTATCCACCTCCATCCACTTTCTTGCGCGTCTTTAATCGTTACCAGCTCCAAGTACGTATAAAGACCGAGACCCAAAATAAAAGCGTGCTGTTAAAATAATAAATACGTACAGGCGGATGTAGGCAGAAATAAAAGTACAACGTGGTGACTTTTTGTGCACTTTTCCTGCGATGTCACGGCGAAAACGTGTAATTGGCACATTCGTCTCAAAAACGCAAGACGCACTAAAGTAAAAGAATGGGAGAGCGATATTTCTCTCCTTCCTGCCCGTCGTAACTACGCTTAAGTTTAACGAGACTGCATTGTGCGATGGGGGTCCCGCACTTTCCACCGTGTGCGTGTGGAAGAGATTGTACAAGAAGAAAGAAAATAGCGAAGAGTGAATCTGGTGAATAAGGGGGAGGCAGGCAAAGAAATGGTTGGACATTATTTTAAGAAGATGGTGCCGGCGGTGTGTTCCCCTGATGGTGTCGTCTCCCGATTTATTAGATCGACTTTTTTCACCGTTGTTGGAGCAGTTTTGGTTTGGTTCCCCGTCGTTCCCATAGGCGGAGCGAGATGCAGCCAATGGGAAACGCGAAGAACGTCAGCTGGTACCGAGTACAGGAAGATTGACGCCGGAGAAAGACCGCGACCGGAATGACATTGCACCGTGCCGGCTCTTTGGAATGGCCGCTATGTTTCCAGGGGATTGTTGTTACGCTCCTGTGATTACGTGTCCATAGTACTCAGCTTTTCGGCTCACATCATTCGCTGAGTTGTTTCTACTCGGCTATTGCTGGAGAAATGTTTGCACGCCCAAAGTCTTACATAATAACGTTTCCCGCTCTACTGCAGCCCTCGTGCTGCATCTTTAGCAAATGAAAAAAAAAAAAAAAAAAACATTTTACCCCTTCAGCATTCAGCTATAGTTGTGTGACAAGAAAGGAAAGATGTGTGAGCAAACGGAATATTTATTGCAGCAACATTTATGCATGGTCCCGGTGCGTGATCCCACGTGTATATCCCTGTTGCGTTGTGTAAATTAAAGCTTTTGTTGGTTTGCTTGTGTTGCTGTTCTGCGCTCAGGCTCTTTGTTAGACTCAACGGAGACATTCCTGCTCCGTACGGCTTATTCCAGGCATGACAGGTGTATCCGCGGGATTATGAACAGGTTATAAACGCTATGCTATTCGCCATGCGAAATATGTTTCTGTCCGATATCGAATATAATTTAATATTGCGAGAAACAACGATGACGTACCTCGATAGGTGGCGCCTCCCCTTCTGGCTCTGTGACGTGCAGCATGCTGGGGGAACTTTCCGCACGCGCGCAGCCATGTCAGTGATTCGTGCGATGTTTTCAACGGCGAGCTGCCCCACGGTGTGTGTTTTGTTATTCGGGGGTTTAAGTTGATATTCGGGAGCTGCAAGCCGTGAATAATCGAAAATTAGAGGTTCTATTTGCAATGGCTCTAAGCGTTAAGGTCGAAAAAAAATGTAAACATAATCTTCAGCTCGACTTGAAATCGGGGAACCAGTGTGAAGGAATGCTTCTTTTGATGTAGGTTTAACCGAAGAAGGAAAGCATGCTGTAGTTTGTTGTGTAGTTCGCGATACTTCGATTACAGTGACCGACACTGAAATTTGGTTTTAGCTTGCATTTCTTCTGAACTTAATTTATCGTTTTTTTTTTAAATGCAACAATTGTGGTCAATGCAGAGTAACTGTAAAAGTGCCACATACAGCCTACTTCTGAGTTAGCGACAGGGGCAATAAGCAAAATCCTGCGACCACATAGGGTAAACATTCACACCATGACGCACAGTAAGCACTGTGGCTTGAAAAAACATGGAAAGAATATGATGCACTGAAAGTAAAATATATCGGAAGGAACTTTGCGTCACAGCGCTTTTACAACAAGTTGCAGTTGGACTATTGCGCTATATATATATTGGACTTGTGCTATTGTTCACCTATATATGAACCTTCATATTCAATCAGTGCCTGATCCGCATAATTCTTTCGGTGAAACGTGTTATTAGATTACTTTCAAAATGCTCCTAATATAAAATAACACATTCGGAAATAATTTTAATAATAATAATTGGAATCAAGAGATTGGTTCTGGCTTCAACAATAAGAGGCGACATGCGAACGCTCGCACATGAACTGGTGTAAAAAAGAAGAAGAGGAAAAGAAACGGTCAAGACTTTCTGGACGTTTATTCATTCCTAGATAGCTCGCTTCCCCGGCACGCAATGGAGCGACTACAAGAAGGCGTCAGAAAGCCATGGGAAGGGTGATAATTTGATAAAGTGAGCAACACAACTTACCCCAGGCAAGCAAAGATTTCATTCCTATCGAAGGCAGGAAACTGAGTCGTATATATAGGATCACTCATCCTCGAAATTCTCTCGAGAGATATCGAACTGAACAAGTGAACCATCGCAGTTCTCCGCAAAAGTTCTCTCACCCGAGGGCATAAAGTCTGGAAGGAAAAAAAAAAAAACAGCAATAAATGCTACGAACGTGTGAAACCGGGTTGGGATCTAAATGCGAAGCTGTCAAGAGAAAGCGCGAGAAATCGTGTTTCTCTTTTTCTGCTACCGACGATGGTTTTCTTTTTCGCACCTGTGCTCCTGGGCATCTAGCAGGAGGGGCACTCTATATACTCCAGAACGTCATATTTTACGACAATTATGCAAGCAAGACACGTCTGGGGAAGAATACATATCGCCATGTTTACACGTGCACGTGCGTTTGGATATTATTTTCGCTAAATATCGGATCTCCTCATTCGTAAGGATCACGTAACAACAAAGAGAGAGAACGATGCTGTGTTCGTGCGCCGCCATGGTAGCTGTATACCCTCCTGGAGCCATTGAAAAGGCTGGACACGGCCGTACATCATCCGGTGACACAACGGCATGTCAGCATCTTGTTGCTTGTAGAGGAAGGGCTCTAATTAGTGTGATTGCTCAGCGCACTTCGTTTTATTGTGCTGTGATTTCCGCTTCAGAAGAGGGGTTCATCAGCAGCCTCGTAGCGGTTTAAGCTGCGAGGCACGTTCATTTCACATTTGTACGTGCGCTCAGGATGGGTATGTTTCTGTGTACGGATGATGAGGAAGTCTGCAGATTCACAAATGGGCCACAGTTCGTTGGAGCCCTCGCGTTTGTGCCTAATTAAACTGAAGTTCGCGTGACATGTTCGTTCGCAGCTCGTGGGCAAGTTGACGCTCCAGTCGTTTTCCATCCAACACAACATTTGTAAGCCAGCACTCGTCACTGTGGTCGAGGTAAAGTTCTTATATATACATTGCTTTTCTTTTGGTATCGGTTAATAACTGCATGGAGTAACAGGTTCGACAAACCAGAGTCCTGTCTGGTTAGAAATTTTCTGAATGATGTCGCATTCAAACTTCGTTCATTTCTTGGGTTCTGTTATGCAAACTTTTCTGCATTGCTTATATAAGACGTGGAGCTTTCATTTTCCGCGAGGAGGCGGTGCGTCTCGCGGTTTGTTAACTATACATCACCAATATTTTTGAAACTTTACAAGGTGACTTGACGAGTTACTCCACCAGCGACGCGTGCATTCCCTGGCGATTTCGGCCGCCATTCGCCATTTCAATAAGGGCGATAGCGCTGGAACATCCCAAGGAGATTCCTTGACGGCCAGCTTGTCCCCTAAGTGACGCCTATATTAGACTTGTTAACTTTTTTTTTTTATTTGAGGTCAATTGTTTTTCTGGAAGGGACATGTTTGATATATGTTTCGGTTTTGCTAATAGTAGTTGACAACAAATCGGTTAAGCCGCCATTATTGTTGGGCCAAACCGGGAGCGTACATTAACTGGGAAGAATATAGCACATTGTGCAGCACACAGTGCCGTATCCCGTCTTTGGAAGATACCATATGTAACTAAGGCATAAAGAAGCGAGCCACTTGACAACACAAACAAAACACCCTGCTATAAACATCATGGGTGAACTGTAAACTGAACACAAAAATAAAGAGAGAAAACGAGCAAAAACGGCACAAAAGACATGCATAAACTATTTATTTCTGCTTTTCCCTTCCCTTCCTTTTAGACGCCATTTTCATAATAAGGGCATCGTCATGCACTATCCCGACGGGCTTCTCGAAGCAGAAAGCGAGCAAAAGTTCGCAGTAACACCTGCAAAGGTCTACAACGGCAGCGCCCTCGCCAATTCGCAAGCGGCAGAAGGAATGAAACACATCCAGTGGGTACGTAGGAAGCGAGCAACATCTATATCGTTACCGATTCTATCCACATAGCAGCGAAGCATCCAAGCAAGAAAAAGACTCCTCAACCGACAGCAATTTTCGTTACTGAAACCATTACTCGGGCGCCGTACCCTCCATACGGACGCGTAAAAAAGGCTGGGAGAAGAAACTTTTCCTGTCATTGCCGTTGGTAAACCCAATTACGAGGGGTGCTAGGCTGGCCACATTACAGAACTAGAAGTAGCCACTATTAGCACTTGCGTAATCTGATTTTCTAACCCTAACGGTAAGTCGGCGTGCCATCAGTAGTTCGCAGACGCAAGCACGGGAGAGTGATGGCCATTACAATGCAGTTAGCCTCAGCGCAATGGGGGTCACTGGGATGATTGGTGATGCAGTTCACGATGGATAGAGGGGGCAAGTCAATCAGAATACCACAGCCAACCTCCACATACATCAGATAATGAGTTCGTAAAAGAATCATCTCGTCACCCCCTTCTGGCGTTCGTTCTCCACAACCCAAACCACGATCTTGACCGGTCGGGTGAGGTCACTTTCACCCTAGGCAATACAAAAGATTGCTCTCGTCTCAAGTGGAGTGGTTGTTTACCCTTCGCTTCTCGGGGTAGAAGTAAATAGATGCTTGCGGGACATGAAATGGCACGATGTATGCCGCGCACATACGCAGACGCCAAATATCGATAGCATAAAAGCTTAGAATGATGCTTAACATAGTAAACGCGATTCTTCACCTCGACCTTTTTTCTGTCGATTTTCATTCGTCAGAAACCATTTGGAGTTTTTGACATGTACGGAAGGGTGTCCTACATTATTTACCGAGAGTTCGAAGTTTTTCTTCGTTTATTAATTAACCAATTAATTATTTAATATGAGTTAATGAGGTAATATTATGAGTTAATATCCGACATTCGAAAAAAAAAAGACGACTGTGAAATGACGTACTCATAAAAGGAATGAGAACCTGCCTTCAAAAACGCTTGCTGTTGTGCGGCAGAACTTCTTCCAGACAGTTCCATTACTGGGAAATGACTGAAATGGCTTCAAAGCCTTCAGGCAGGCCCTCATGTCGAGTAGAGTTACCAAATAGGGTGCCCCCATTCAGTGATTCCAATATCGATGTGCCTCTTGGCAAGGATGGAGTTAACCCGTATTACACGGAAAGTGAAAGACTGAATGCACAGTGAATTTGTGTCCAGAGAGCTGCCCTTCCTTGTAGCAGGGGCTGGTAATCGATACGAGGCAGTCTCAACACAAAAGGAAACGAACCCCATCAAACAGTCATCAGGGCATGGCTTTTCTTGCTAAGCTCTCGGTTACTGGAACAGCCAAACCCGGAGGTTTTCGAATAAATCCGAATCACTTTAAATTTTACCAATTTTTCATACTTTCTCGGACAGATCCGAAATCCCGGAGCCCTACCTACACGCTTCTTTGAAATCGAAACATAATTCCTCCCCCACCCCCATTTTATACACACGTTCCATTGTGGTTTAAGTTCCTTGTAAGAAGGGAGGGAGAGGGTGCAGGCAAGCTGGTATACACTCTAAATATTTTCACACCTTTAAAGGTGTAAAATTGGTGTATTCTCATGTATCACACCTATTTTACACCCTAGAACTTTGGCTTGAAAATTTTCGAGGGTGTAACTATTGTGCATTACACCTTTTTATGAGACATTGTCAGGAGGGTGTGATGAGGGTGCAACAAATGGTGTATTTGGAGGTGGGACAGGCTCCATTACACAGGCTAAATGTATTCCTGTTCCTGTGCAGTGTTGGAGTGCTTGTGGTACTCAGAACTTAAGCTTGTGATACAAGTTGTGATGTAAATACCAAATGCTCAGTTACTCAACATTTGGTACACTGCCATATAACCCCTCAAGGTTAGAGGACTATATATATATGTGTGATAAAGCTGTATTAGGTGATACGTTTGAATACCTTCATGCCTACGTAATGTAGGATATGTATGCTGCACGGCATAATGTCAACCTAATGAAAGCATAACTATTCAGTTTCTGTGATTGTGTCTTCTATGTATGATGCCTGCATATACCCACATCAATCACCTATAACATGTGTGTGCTGTGCAACATGTGTCTGCAATGTCGTATTTTTGCTTCACACAGGGTACAGCTGAGTAGTATACCTGGGAAGTATTACAAGTTCAGGGTGAGAAAAGTATATTCTTGGCTTTTTAAAGGGTATTTTGCATGGCTGTGATCGAAGAGTGATGCCAAGATAGCCACAATGGCACTCCAAAGTACCAAGCATCTGCCTTCTGTAAAAACTAGAAACACTATACTTTCGCAGTGAAGCTGTAATAATTTCCAGCTGCCTCTTCTATGGTTTGCAGGTTACATTACACGCTTTCATACAATTACACCCTTGATTTCTTGAGGGTGTTCCGTTACACCTTAAAAGGTGCGCGCCATGCACATGTTCTTTCACACCCTTTAAGGTGTAAAATTATTTAGAGTGTAGATAGACTCATGGTAGGGGACCGAGAGACAGGGAACAAGAAGGACGGACGACAAATTCCTTGTAGAAGAGAGAACTGATGTTCTGAGGCTGGAACAACATAGAAAGGACAGATACATACAAAGCCTCAAATTGCCTAAGAAATTTTTTTTTTTTGATTGGGTGTTAGCGCCGCGAAGCAACTGTGGCTATGAGCGACGTACAGATGTGGACAGACGGAGAGAGGATAGCAGGAAGGAGTGGGGGACAGTGGGGTTAGTATGCGTCCTGGGCCGACTTCAGGGGGAACTGTGCCGACATTCGTCTGGAAAGTCTTCGGAAAACCCAGGGAAAACCTCAGACAGCACAGCCGGCGGTAGGATTCGAACCCACCACCTCCCAGTCTTCAGCACGACCTTGGTTACCACCAACGAGCGGACGCCTTAGCCCACTGCCTAAGAAATTAACGATGAAAGAAGAAAGTCACTGAAAAGGTTAGCCAGCTGTAGGATTCGAACCCACATCTTCTGGATTGCCGGCATCCAGAAGATGTGGGTTCGAGACCTATACAGCTGGCTAACCTTTTCAGTAACTTTCTTCTTTCATCGTTAAATTCCTTGTGTCCAGGACACGGATTCTATAATTTAATCGTAACCTTCCCTCGCGTACATTTGTCCGTGCATGTTTAAGTTTGATTTTATACTTATTTAAAGTATGCGATTATACAAAAACGAAGAAGAAATGTTCCCCAAAAACGCGACGAGAAACTCAACGAAGACTCCGTGCAGAGTGTTTAGAATTTCAATTGCATTGCCCTTACAGCTTCGCACGATTTCTATCGCTGCTCCAAAGAATGCTGTTCACTGCTAATACTCGAGGAGTATAATCAAAATGGCGCAAAAAACGGGTTGTTTTTGCGCACCAGCCTTTGTCAGTTTTCTTATTTGTCGAGTTTAATATTCCTCGCGCAGCAGCCCTCTTCGAATGCCGAGCACGTTCAACAATGAATAATACAAAAAGAGACGCTTCACTGCGAGCTGTTCAACAATTTTACCAATATTTCGGAGTCTCCTCAATGGGGAGCACATTTCACATATTCACAATCAACTCTGAACGTGCTTCTCAAAGCACCGATCCCTACTGATATATTTCATGGGCAGCAATCGGTGGACGTGACGTTTTTAATAAATGGCATCTGTTACAGTATCTCATAAAATGACCCACGTCTTGCAAACTTTCCCTTCGGAGGAGGAAAGCGCCTGACCACCGTCCATCGCAGATTTTTGAAACCTCTAGAGGCACTTCGAGATTGAGACAGGAAGGCACATACTGTGTATGCGCGCGGGCTTCGAAAACGCACATCTGATTGCCTGCTCTAAAATGCCACGAAGTTTGCAAAACGTGATCACGTTCGGCGAAGTGTCGGACCGTTGACCAAAGATTGAACGTTATTGAACTGAGCTCTAGTTTGATACTTAAGATCTGCCTCAATCGCTGCACGTATAACACTGCGAACGTGTTGGCTAGAGGGCATCAGCTGTTTCATATTCGGCCATCTCGGTTGGAGTTCCGCGGAACCGCAGTTACAGCCATTTCTTTCGTATATATAGCGTCATATGCATGTAAATAACTCAACGAAATAAATAAGTGTCATGGCTGTACACTCTAAGGGGGGAGGGGGCAAGGAAGCAATTTCAGTCCCTTTTGGGGTCTAGATGCATTGCCACAACCATTCGTCCCTTTGGGAAGTAAATGCAGGGAAGTTTATACGAAGTTTAGGGACTATTTGCAGTGCTTGGGAGTAAGTTTTAGGGTCAGGGGAGTAAAATGGACAGTAACGGCAATCTAGGGGACTAGAAGCTGTAATTACTCCCCAGCTTATTCTTTTTCTTTTTTCTTGGGCTCCTGCAGGGCGTGGTGCACGAAATTTACTGAATATTGATGAAAACTGTCCAAGGGTTTGCCAGAAGTCGATATTCCGCGAACGTTTTGGCTTCAAAATTGTAAACAAGAAAGAAATTGCTAAGAAATCGAAAGGAATTACTTCCAAAGGCTCCGCCTTTCAAAGCGGACAACTTGCAACTTCCACAACATGTTGGGGATCATTAGTAGAAAGAGAGAAAAAAAATGCGAATAATATTTCGTGTGAGAAAGTGTGGCTCTACAAGAAAAGGATATTCTGAATTGATCCCGGGTAAAGTAAATAGTTTCTTAACAAGTAAAAGAATATAAAAGAGAGAGAGAGAGAGAGAGAGAAAGTAAGGCAGCCAACTTTCAGCGGATCTTGCAGCGCCGCGTAATGGGGCTTCTGGCAGACATCACCCGAATTTTTGCAGTATATAGTGGAGGCCTCGGGTAGAGCTTTGCGTTCCGCCATCATGCTAACGTCTGCTGACGGCAGTTTCAACAGCTCGCATCATAATGCCATTGAAATGATCGGTGGAGTGGAATATTTCAACGCAATTTAATTAAAGCATGTTCTCCGCTTCACGCGTCATCGGACTTTCAAATCGAATTCGCACGCCGAAAGACAGGACGTAAGTGATTTCCTAATCGAATCACAATGGAAGGCAGCTATATCAATTAGCGGCTCATCGTACAAACCAGGGTGTTCGTAGTTGCATACTTAATTAGCGCGTTGAAAGTGGTCATGTGTAGAAAACAGTTGTTCAAGCGAGGGCGCACCTTGTACGTTGGACCAGCAAACTTCCGCATTTCGAACATTCAAGGTGTCATGCCTGGAAGGTAAAAAAATGGTTCAACAGGAAAATTTATTGACATTCGAAAAAACCTACAACATCCGAATTCTACAGACACCACGCGGCTTAGCCGAGGAGTTCACTGGCACTTGGTGCGATTTTAAGGAAAGGTAACCACAGCGAACATCCCCAAGAGTGAAATGCAAATGTAGCAGCCATCCAAGCCGACAAAGAGCTTGTAGGACAACACAACGGGATGGGACTTTATTCACACGAACGGCGAGAGTGTCCATGCTTCGGCAGGACGCTTGCTTGTGACATTTATTGAGAGCAGTGCGTTGGAGTCATTCTATTAGGACTGTGTGATTCATCGTGCGCTCCGTTAACCGATGATTTGGCCTGTGGCCGATATTTATAGCGAAAGCGGCTGGTTTTTCTTTTTTCTGTTTCTCTTGGTTGAGGGGGTCTGTTTATGGGAGTAGCCGAATTTGTCGTGTGACGAATTCAACCTCTCCCTATTTTTTTTTTTTTCGCCAACATCAACATCAACATCGGCAGCACGCGCTCCCTCCAATGGGAGTATCAAACGTTCCGCGTATTCAGAGCTCATTTTTCGGCATATTCGGAGCGGGCGTTTTTCGGATGTTATTGACTTACTACTGACTTGCTATTTACGACCGCATTAATATCCGAAACTCGAAGGAAAAGCGGCACGCACACACACACACAAAAAAAAAACATGAGACGCTGCCTCGCAAAAACGATTATTGATGTACAGGTTGTCTTTTTTAGCTGCACCAGAACACCAGATTAAGAAGAAAAAAAAGCTAGCAGAGCAGCTGAGATACCGTTTTTGCAGGTGGGTTACTCAGCCAGGGGGACATTCTGTCGAAGAGGGTATCAAGATGACGCTAATTATCTAAAACTCATTAACTGGGGCAAACGTGAGGAAGCAGAAGGGGAGACAATCCTCGTTAAAGGTCACTCTATTTTTCTTTAAACCCTAAAACGAACACGTCTACGTTGAAATATCCATCGTCGAATTTTGCTGCGCAATTGAGCCGAAACCAAAACTGCGCAGATCAGGAGCGCAAGGAGGACTGCGCTCCTTTCAGTCCTACCGGTCCACACATTATTTGCACGCCTTACTTCAGTCTTATGACACCGTCCTTGATTTTTTTTCTTTTTCTTTCTTCTTTCTTTTTTGTCGTTCATTTTACACCGCTGAGCAGCAGAAGCACCGAATAATGCACCCAGAGGGTTTTGTAGTAGGTTGCTGAAAAATGCCTGAAGTCGTCCCTCGTATTACAGCATGCACCATGCATGGAGGTGCTTGTTTTGCAGGTAGTGGACACTGCTATGTTATGATATCACGGATACCGTGCGCCACTTCTAATATTCTAACCATAATAGAATCCCGAGAACTTTCGCTCGCTGTGCTGCGGACACAGGAATCAGTGCGTCATTATGCGCGGCTAAGCACGTCACACTACAAACACCCGCTTGCACGGCAATTAGTCCACCGAAAACCGAATTTTTCAAATGCGATCGCTCAACACCACCGAACAATTCCTAAGGAGCAAAGACAGGAAACGGCAATGCATCCTCCATGGACATTTATACCCCCGGTAGTTTGCACGTCCGTACCAGGTCTGCAGAAAAAAGCACATCACCCAACCTTGGCAATCCGACAGTACTGCCTTGCCGCAATGGACAATCACAAGAACAGGACGGCGATTTTCACTGACGGCTCGACGACGACCTCAGGATCTGCATCTGCATTTGTGGTGCCAGAGCATAGTAGGGAAGGGATCGCGAGACTATCGCATCGCACGTCGTCTACCATGGCTCAGTTAGTTGCGATTAAAATGGCAATAGATTATATAGGCACAAGGGAGATACCGGCTCAGTGGGTTATCTACTGTGACTCCAAGGCTGGACTTCAAGCTATACAATCGTTCTTGACTGGCGGACGTATTAATCCAGTTGTTCACGACATACTGAAAGAATATGCAAGATCGTACATCACCGGTCACGACGTCCTCATCCAGTGGATACCTGGGCATATTGGCATACCGGGTAATGAGGCCGCAGACAAATTAGCGGACGTAGCACATCTTTCGTCAACAAAATATGTGGTGCCATTTTTCAAGGCAGACGTGAAATCGCTACTTCAGTCCATTTCAAGAGCAGGTATGGAGGAACAGTGGCAGGAAGCTGATCGCCGATCATCTCTCCTCTTCAAGATCGATCCGGAAGGGAAATGCCGGTTCCCATCCGGTACACGGAGGCCCATTGAGACGCTGCTGCATCGTTTTCGGTTGAATGTCCCGTACGGTCAACAGTTCCTCCACAAGATTGGGCGGGCTGACTCTGCAGACTGTTCAGTGTGTGCGACAGTGGAGGACACTGAGCACATTCTCCTGCATTGTACAAAGTATGCTCCACAAAGGGCTAGGTTGAGGTATACCTTCGACCGCCTGGACAACAGGCGATTCGACGTGGTGAAAGTGCTCGGACTGTGGGACCCAAGAAAGCGAGACACTGCCTTTGCGGCACCTGAGAACTTCCTTGTGAGCTGCGGCATGGAACTCATATTTTAGGATTTTGTGTGAGTGCCTCGTATCAGTGTGTATCTTTGCATTAGTGTGTATCTGTTTCTCTGCATGTTCTAGTGATATTTATTCACTTGCACCTACTGTACTAACACGCTAATTGTTGGGGATGGGGAATGTACTTTTGTTTGTTTTGGGTTGTTTGTTTGTTTGTTGTTTTGTTTTGGGAGTAGCAGAACTAGCCAGGGGACAAGTTCAATTTCTCCCTGGTTTTCTTTTAAATAATCAATCAATCAATCACTGAAATTTGTAAAAAAAATGAATAATAAATAAACAAACCAAACAAACAACCAGTTTTAATTAAAGCAGTGTAGCTCGTCTGAATCAAATGTCTTCTTCACCGTTGCCCCTATTTGATTTGCCATCAATTCTCTGTCTGTCTGCTGCAACCTAAACTATTCGCAGCGCCGACACTTCTCTCTGACAGCGGTAGCAAGATGTATTTGTTTTTCTCGGCGTGCTCTTTCACTATAGGACGTCCATGGACCTAATTTGTACGCAAAGTGTCACCCTATAACAAAACGCGTTTCCAGAAGCATTCCAGACAAAGCGAGGGTAGCAGAGACGGTGATGACGATGACGAGTTGAAGTTTTGTGGCGCATAAGCGACTAAGGCCACGATGCAGCAGAGACGGTTCCGACAGCGCACTGAGCTCGCAAAGTTATGCAAATCCTCCGAGTCGCAGGTCTGGCAAATCTCCGTCTCCCGCGCAAATCCTTTTCCCTCGTCCGCCGTCGGAGAAACCGCAAATAAATTAATTTATTCGCAGGTCGCTAAAGAAAAAAGGGCTTCGTTGGTACAGGACAGGAGAGAGAGCGCCTTTCAGCGTCGTTTCAGCGAAGCCTCGAGGGACGCCGCTGCTGTCACGCCAACTTCCCGCGCTCTAATACTCAATAAACTATCCCGGTGCTGGCCACAAATCCGCTCTGTAATGGAGAAATTTCCCCATTACTGCGGATGCGCTCCCTCTCGGTCTCTCACCCCCCACCCCCGATGCGGAAATCGATATTTAATAAAGTGGAAGCACGAAATAATTCGCTGTCAGGCCGATATACTACCTCAGTTCCACTTCATTTATTTACATCCAAAGACCCTGTGATTATTCTTTCACATGCGGAGCCATCACGGCACACGAAACGCGCAGAAAAACTGACGTAATGCAAATTACGCAAATCAAACTCAAACAAGTACATGATACGGCGTAGTGAAAACGTCATATGCAGAAATTGGTTGCATCTTTGGGCATTGTGCCAAACGCGTTTAAACGTGATAGCTTTGTTGGAGGGTCACGTGGCGACGTCACGTGGTCACGGGGTGCCACGTGGTAGTTGGGCCTAAAGCCACGGACGGACCTACGCAGTTGGCTTACTGTGCATAACTATCGCTTTAATATAACAGAAATAAAGCACAAAGAAAATGACACCACCTATGCAGTTTTTCTTTTCTTTTTCTTTTTATAATATATGTACGAAAGTAACACTAGACTCAAAAACCATTTGTGTGTAACGCAAGCTTAAGCAACTATTTGTAAAATGACAAATACATTCGAATTAATGTTTAAAAGACCAAGTAATCGGCTCGTTGGAGTGGCAGTTCTTCTCATATATGCTGCAACGCCGAGATTAGTTAAAATTCACTGGTGTTATACTTTCGCGTAATGATGTGACAAATTATTTTTGAAAAATATTTACCAGCACTGCACTTTGTAGGCTATTTGAGAGACATTGCAATTTGTCGATACTTTCAGGAATGATAGTGTGGACCATAATAGTGCTAATGTGGATTATTAGTAAGAGAAAACTTAGATTTAGTACTTAGATTTAGACAAGTAGAACGATTTCTTTATACTTCAGCGAGTGCACTGACGTGAGGAATTGCAGCAACAACTCTTCGACTGTAAGCCTGTACCTTTTATTGTTATTTGTTAACGTGTTTGCGATTCATACGAAGCATTGCATAAGCGTTAATAAGCCTAATCATTAATAAAGGAAATGAAATGAAATTGCATAATATGCTTTCCATTAATGAACGAAATAGTTGACCACAGCTTCACCTCCAAGTGCGCTCTGGTCATGGTCATTTTCGTTTGTTTGTTTTTGTTTTGTTTTTCGTTCGTAACATTTGTCCAAAGCTACATTGTATAGCATTCTACTTCTTTGGTGTCCTCACATATCGAATACCTTCAAGGACACCCAGACCACTGGAATCATTACTCCGATGATCATTACTCGAATACAGAGTGCCAAAGGACACCGAACACATACTGCTCAGCTGTGAGTGCCACGCATGCAAGTCGCGAGGTGCCACGGAATACACTGGGCAGATACGTCAACGGTCCTCTTGACGCCAAGAAAGTACTCAGTAGCTGGGCTGCCGCATATCGCCAAATCGTGTTCCACCCCATGGTTTTCCTTCCTTACCCAGAATATTCTCCAGAATATGAGAGAACTGATGTTCTGAGGCTGCAACAACATAGAAGGGACAAATACATACAAAGCCTCCTTTTCAACGACCATCTTTTCAGTGACTTTCATCTTTCATTCTCCAGAATACTCCAGCGGAAGACGCGCGGAACTTCATTGGTTTCTGCTCAGCACACACCGTAACGGCACCCGGATGAGCTGCAACGGATACGGTTCCCTCTCAGAGACGCGAATATACGGGCTGTTTTTTTTTTTCTTCTTTTTTTTTTAAGGTGTGAGCAGAGGACTGATGCCATTTTTGCGGGCGCGTTACGCGGCCAGACGGCGCATGTAACTACTGGACGACTAATTACCTGAAATTCATTAACTCTTTAATTAGGTGTTTTCGGGAAAATGCGTGACAGCGGAATAGGAGGCAATCATTATTTGAATCCACCCTCTATTTTTAAGATCCTGAAACGAACACGTACTTTGAACCATAAATCGCCAAACACTGGTATATGCAAATGAGGCGAAACCAGAACTGCGCTCTTCTCGAGCGCAGAAACGACATAGCTTCGGCTTATCTGGGCCGGAAAGTAGTCTTTCTGGCCAACAGATCAGCGTTTAATCCAGTCAGCTCGACGGCTACAAAACACGTGGCCCTCCGACGCGAATGGCCTTTCGCTTGCCCTCTTTGTGCTCGAGAAGTGCGTGGTTTCAGTTTCGACTGATTTGCGTAGCTGTATTGGCGATTTATAGCTCGAAGTACGCGCTCTTTTCAGCATATTTAAAAAAGAGAGGATGGATTTAAATAATGGCTGGCTACAATTCTGCTAACTCGTATTTCCTGAAATCATCTAATTAATAAGTTAATGAATTTTACGTAATTAGTCGTCCACTAGCTACGTGCTCTTTCCCACTTGATGTCCGCCTGGCGGGATAACCCGCTTCTGAAAACCGCATTTAAATGGCTGTCGTGTCTTTATTATAAAAATTCTGTAAAGGATAATAACAAAAATGCCCTGTATAGCTTACTTTTGTGGGGGAAGCCGACAATCCAATGTGGAGTCCCTATAGGGACTGGCCGGTCTAGATTTGTGATGCACGACGTGTGCGTGGCTGACTGTGTCGTACACGCCTTTATCATACGAGGGCACCGCCACCGTTACATCTCTTAACTTCGTAACGTTAACCAGCCGATGATCCTCCGACCATAAAGTGACAAAAAGCACGAGCTACTTCATGTTCTAAGTCTAAGCTAACATGTTCGTAAGTCGTACTATCAGTACAAAAATAAAAGTTGTAGTAGAGTAGCGCAGAATACACACACGGACACAGAAGAGAACAAACTATAGCGCTTCTTCGAACATTTTGCAAAGTGTTGAAAGATGCGCTAGTTTGTTCTCTTCTGTGTCCGTGTGGCGTTCTACGCTACTCTACTACAAGTATGTTCCCACACGATCAACGTCTCACCTTGCTAAAAATAAAAAATGCCATCCGGTCGGCAAGTCCAACTGTGCCGATAAACAGCACAAGTCCCGGCAAAGGTACCATACAGAATCATTTTTCCCAGGACACGTTTGCACAAGAAAAAGTTCGAGAAAATGTGAGATATGCGAAAAATTATTACAACGTAACGTTTAGGAAAAAACAAAACAAATGAAACTCATCTTCACTCCAGCAGTAAATATATCGTCAACTTTTATCCGCTTTCACAAACAGCGGCGAAAATAAACCGCTGTTAAACGACGGAAACATATCATACCCGGGTTACCAGAGCGGAAGCAGGCAGAGTCGAACAACGCAAGCAGTGAACGAAAGTGGCGCCGAAAACAGGAAATGATTGTGACGCCCCTTCGGATTCAACGAAGCGAGTCAACTGTCATTTCATTTATGGTTCTACACCTCAGTTCACACCACGACACGTCTCTATATAGTCTCGCTTGCGCTGAAAGCTTCAACTTTTATGTTTTATTGCGGCACGCCTTTCGCGTCATCATGCAGGCACACGGCTATGATCGTATTCCAATGACCGGGAGCGACGTCACTTTGGCTCCGATTTCGCTCCGAAGATGCAACCCAGTATATCAGTGTACAGGTGACAAGTGATTGAGTATACGCATTTGAAAGTATCTGGTCTCTACTCTCATGACTGCCACTGGAAGCTCAGTTCCTCCCATATCCATAAGTAACGGCTATTATGTGGAGAACCATTTTGTGGTGGACAATTTTCCTAAAAGTTTCCGCGCAGCAATGCATCCCGAACGAACCCCTCCACTTCGGTTGCTCCACTGACGCGGGAGTATCAATATACCAGAACAGTTGTTGGAGTTTGCGGTAGATATTCCAGACTCGAACCTTTTCCCATTCTCTTCTGTTGTAGGCAGGTAGTGAACCAATACGGGAGACAGACGTTGCAGGATGGGAAACAGGCCGCCCGGTGCAATAATGTGCGCGTATAGAGAGCCCACGAAGCTTGGCCGCACTAAACTGCATCGGTAATGAGATGCAGTACAGCCGCACACGGCCGTTAACTGTTTATTCCGGCGAAACTTTCCAGGTAATCTGGTGCACACGGAGACCTTGAGGGGACCGTGCTTGTTCGAAACGAGGGAAGTTAGCCGAAACATAGCCCCATTTATCTAGTTTAGAGAAGGGATTGAAGTCGAGGAAATTGGGTTTCGATGGCACGCGCAACGATATTAGGCTGCAATTAAACGGAGAAAGCGGGATAATTAAAGCAAGATGTGGAGAGGCTCCCTGCGCGGACGCCTTACCGCTTCGTGGATGCCGTTGCAAGGAATACACAGATAAAGGTGAGCCTCTGAAGGCTTGCAGTCCCGCGTTGGAGTTACGTCTTCAATCGACCGAAAGGAAGTTCGAAAGCTATTACTTGACTGCTTGAAAAGCCAAATAAGAGTCTTAGCTTCGAACAATCCAGGGAACACATGCAGGCGTCCAGAGTTTACACACGCACAGAAGAAAACTGTAAATGTGCTACAAAACAAAGGTGTTACACTGTGCGCGAACACAGTGAATAAGGGTTTCCCTATGCGTGCTGTTAGTAACCTTTCCCCGAGTCTGGGGAGATACGTATCGCTCGTTTGTGCCTGTCCACGTGCGTATCTCCGCAGGGACTCAGGGAAATAACAACAACAACAACGTTTAGTTTGCCGATGGGCGGTCAAAGTACGCACGTGCCCTGGAAAGTTATGTAAAGAGGGACGAGAGTCAAATTCACAAATGTAGTCTGAAAAAGAGGTATACTTGCGAACACCTCCACAGATACTGTTATCTGCTTGCGAAATTGTACAGCGAGAAAAAATAACGCCGCCCACATTATTCCCTTCTGATTGAAAAATTAAGCTCAAGTTGTCTCGCGACGTAAACCCCCAATTATTATTCATTATTTATAGAAAAATTAAGGCAGAGTTACATCAATCGAATTTTGATAAACTCTCGGAATTCATTCGATCAATTTAATTAATAAATTAACATATATTCCAGATGAGCTCGTTATTAGGGCAGTTCCTGGGATATAAAAAAGTGTTATCAACGGACACCACATAAGTTAGCGTTTAAACATTCCAGTTATTAAAAGCAGGTGCGAATATCCGACACTCTGTACTTTGAGCAAGTTACATTTGGTCAAAGAAGAAATGTTCAAGTGACCTTCCAGAAAGCTACAGTTCCACCTCGGTCGCGGGTAAATGCTGCTGACAATAAAGTATGAAAGAGGAAGTCGCAAGTTACCACCAGTGACTCTACATTCCGCGATTCCGTTCCTGCTCTTTCGCTCTCTCTCTCTCTCTCTCTCTCTCTCTTTGTCTCGCATGCGTTATATTGGGGCTTATTTTAAATCACAATAAGCAACTAAAGCAGTATTCGACTGTCCGCACTTCCTCAGCCAACAGCTTCAAACATCGCTGACTAGCGGAACGCGCGCGCCAGTGAGCACCTTGAATGAAGTGGGAATTAGGAGCAGAACAGAGTTGATGGGAAAATTTCTGGCAGGAAGTCATCGCGCACGCGAAATCCTCGTAAAGCAATGCAAATACAAGGCATACATGAGGTACAGCACAGGAAGCAGGGCGTTTGTTTCGCTGTTTCGCTGGCATTAAAAGGACCTGTCGACACTGGGAAGCCTCGGTACCATCCCTTATCTTTGCCGCTCAGGCATCGACCAGGAGCACTTCCTTAGCACGCGAGATCGTAATAATTAAGTTATGGCAGCCGATCTAAAACATTTGGCAGGACAAAAGGCGCTCGAAAGCAACGCCTCGCATGTAGTAAGACACCACGAGTATACGGTGGCGTCTGTACTTTTCTATTAGTTTTAATATGAAGGTTGGGTTGTGAGGCTTCGTTTGAAGTATTACATGTCCCTTGCCCCTCAGCGAGACATCAGTGGAAGAGACCGTGACGCGTGTCTCTATTCCCTGCACTGTGCTGAAGAGCACCAACTAGGGCGAGAAGGAAAGTAACCTGCTTGATAAGGAAAAATATACTTCACGCCCACCTCTTTCCGGATGGAACTCTGATAAGGAAGTTTGGAACAGGGCTAATATGCATCCAGATATTGGTAACGTGTTTATGAACAGATTACCTGTGTACCAGGCACAATGAAACCTCGCGGGACAGCCATGAGTATGAGCAACGCCACGGTATAGTCTGTCTGTGGGTTCATTTTGCCCACCTGACAGTCTTTGAATGTGTGTTTTCAGCACGCGGCACACAATGTTTAATGTTCCTCCCGGAGAACGACGCGTGTCTAAACAATTTGTACCATGCCACCAAATTACTGCCGCCCCTGGCTGAGTTCGAACCCGCAACCTTAGGATGAGTAGGCGGATATGCTAACAACTCGTCCACAAGGGTCGATACTCGATTAAAGATGGTGGTGATAAGGTTCTTCCTTGTAACCGTGAACTTGTAGTGGTATAGTATGCAACAGCTCAGGTCAATTCCATAATGCTTTCTGCAGTCTGTTTATCCAAAATACGCTTGCACTATCTCAGTCTGCATTGATTCTGACATACGTGCGCGTTTCACACCAAACATGTCATTCACAGTGGCTTGGAGTAATCAGCTCTAGGATGTAAGAGTCAGCATCTATGTTTTTGTTTTTCTTGTTATTGCCAAGGAAACTACCAACAGGTGTCCATTTTAGTTGGACATTTGACTGGATAGGTCACCAGTCATCAAAGGGCGACAATGTGTTAGAAATGATTTCGAGATTTTTCACCTTTTCCATTGACAAGCTAGCCCAACTTAGAAACAATCGCTGAATAATACCCGTACGAATAGCCGTCCGTACAGTATTATGACGGTTTTGGCCGCTTGGCTTTCAGCCTCTAACTAACCATGAAGTGTATACTGGATGCCCTTATATCTTCTTTTGTTTGCTTGATAGCTTTTGGGAATAGCAAGCCTACACCGTGGCTAACCTTTCCCTTCCCTTTTTTGTAATTTTGCATGAAACATATGCCCCCCCCCCCCCCCCTTATATCATTTCTTACAGATGTCGTAGCGGACTAAGTATTTATTTTGACTCTATCCGTTTGGGTTGTTCTTTCTATTTCTTTTTTTTTTCCTTTAGTACTTTTTTTTCGGCGCGCTATGGGGTACCCGGCATCTATGTTCACGCAGGGTACAGTTCCATGTTCTTTTTATTTTATTTTTTGTTTTTTTTTTTTTTCCTGTATAGGGTAAGGTGGGGCAAGATGAGACATTTTTGCTCGACGCCGCCTGTCTCAGAGACGTGTAGCTCCATGCGCTTGAAACTTTACTCATAGGTGGCTCTGCATGTCCGCTTTATTGCACGTGAGAATTGTCCGGATTGGTGTTTGCGTTGAAGAGAAAAAAAATCGGTTACTTCTGCCTGGAATGTAAAGCCCCGCAAAAAACACGATTTTCTGTAGTCCTTTTTCTTGTCAGCTGTGCAGCAGCGTGTCGCAGGCTTATTCTGTCAATGTAAGTCCACATCCTATTTGTTTATTCATTCATCTAGATACATGCAAAATATGGGCACTCTTGCTTACCCTGTGTTTAACTGAAAAATTAATGCATTCGATGATATGCACGGGGCAAGACGCGACAAATTAATGTAATTTAAATATAATGCAATTTAGATTTAATGTAATTTAGAAACTGATAAGTCAACTACTATGTGGCTTTGTGCGTGTTAGGATGATCCCTTTCCACGCCGAGACTGGGAGGTGACACGGGTTCGAATCCTGTCACTGGCTGTGCTGTCTGAGGTTTTCCCTGGAATTTCTGAAGACTTTCCAGACGAATGTCGGCAACAAATTGGTAGCGCGCCAAACTGTACACATGGAACAAGAACGACGAGAAGGGGACAAGCGCACAGGGGGTCGGCACAGTTCCCCTTGAAGTCGGCCCAGGACGCATACTAACCCCTCTGTCCCCCACTCCTTCCTGCTGTCCTCTCTCCATCTGTCCACGTCTGTACCGCTCATAGCCACAGTTACTTCGCGGCGCTAACACGGAATGTAAAAAAAAAAAAAAATCTTGTTCCTCAGAGATTCCCATATATTGCATATATATTGCGTATTGCCTAGGATTTTCCAGCAAAGCAGAAGCGCACTCAAAAGCGAGCGACCAGCGACACATCAGACTGGCGGTGCCTTGTTTGCAAAAGACGGTGGAGCAAAATAGCACCGGGTTCTGTGTGGTTTTAGAGCACATCATGCTGGCGGTGGGCTCAAGGGCCCACGGGCCCAGGGTGGGTGTAGGTGCTTGGATTGCAAAAACTAGTTTGTCATAGTTCATTACCGCGGCGTGTCTCATCTTGCCACACGCAATGTCTCGTCTTGCCCCGAGAAGAGTTGGGGCAAGATGAGACAATCTGCATTTTTGAATTTCTTGTTCCGCGTTTATTTTAGAACCGGCTACGTCCGTTCTGATTTACATATAAGAAGTTCTAGACCTCTGAGAATGTGCCTATGACTAGTTTCTTTGAAAAACACTAAAAATAAAAACTCCATATTCCACTGCAAATTTCTGCCTCATCTTGCCCCACCTTCCCCTACATAGCAGCGTTCGCTACTTATACGGCAAAATGGTTGCGCGCTCTTTCGCATCTTCAAATCCTTAAGTGTTACTCAGTGCTCGAGCTTACGCACTTTAACTGTTGCAAATGACATTGCACGTATACGCATGTTCACTGGCCTAAGCATAAAGAAAGAAAAACAGCTGCTATCAATACAGGCAGAACATACTATGAGACAACAAGTAGCAAGTTTATGTGTTCCAGTCTTCATGTCTTCAGCTACTTCGTCAGATTTGCAAGGATGAGTACACTCATTCAGTACATTTACGACCGTAAACTTGGAACACGAAATACAGCATGTAGCACGCCCGATTTACCCATCACGTTTAGGGAAAAAAAGCAAAAGGAAATACACGGCCAATGAAGACCAGGTCCTAAAAATGAAAAATACTGTTGCTGAGATTGCATCCGGCCGAGAAGACTGGGAAAGTATAAAAGTTATTTTCATTGTTGGAAGTCTTCTGCTGATATCGATCTCAGCGGATGTGCCCGCCGATATATATAAAAAGAAGATATGGGATCAGAAACACATTCGAAGAAGAAACTAAACAAGCATTTGCCCATCTTATCCATCTTAAGCCCACTGCAGAGAGGGGACAGAGAAACGAAAACAATATCACTTGCAAAAGCTCAAGCTCCATTTCGAAGGGATCTCAAATTCTGCCTCATGTGCTTCATCACTTCTTATTCCGAGAACGCTAAGAAAAGCAAGTGCGTGTTTGAAACCGAAGGTTCGCAATTTTGCGTCGCCAAAAAGTGCCATTTCAATTAGCTGCTGTTTCAAATGCCGTATAATCGTTGAAGATGGGCTTCCATTGTCTGCGATGTCTCACGTCGCTTTCTTGCCGCTATACTTACGTACCAATTGTTTGTAGCCTATTGTCCTAATTTTCCAACATTTAGCCAGTATTTAGAAATTGACCGTATTACATGCAGATATTCCTCTCAATATGACCTTGCGTCCATAACACAAAGCGGTATACGGGGCTAGGCTCCTCAAACATGTCCTATGCGTTCACTGTCGTGCACACCTTCGCGCGGTAGATTTTGCAGCACTCCCGACTAGCCCTCTCTTTCTTGGAGCATATGTGGGCATTGATCTCCATTTCCACTAATTGTCTCAGCAACAGAATGAAATTCTCTTTCCTTGCCCCCATGTATATGCTTACCAAGTTGTTCCTTGAAAGCCAACCGTGGCCACCGTCTTCACAAGCAACCCGCTCTCTCTCTTCTGTTTTTCGTGTCGCCCACTTGGAACGACACGCGGGAGGCTCATAGGAGGCGACACCTGCCACAGCCGGGGTTGAGGCAGGCGTGGAATGGAGACGCAAATCCTATCTCAAGCAGACGCGTGCGATTCGGCTCGTACGCGCCATTGCACCGTTGTAGCGCTTCCTTACGGCCTCTTTGTGCAGAAGAAGTCCACGAAGCAATGAAGCATAAAACGTGACAACGCACGGAATCTGTGCCGCTTCCCCGCGCCCGTTTCCCTTTTTTTGGGCTCCATAGCACGTGTTCAAAAAGCGTGGCTGCCGTTCGTTGTTTGAACTGCTTTCGGATGATAACATCTGTCGCTCCAGAGCGCGATGCATCGTGAATCAGATGATGCAGGAACGCGCACACACTCTGCACTTTACTGTAGCCGAGCTGTGTTCCTGCTACAAAGCGCTACGTCTTATTTATGATCCAAACATCTGTCAATATCGTTATCAGGTAGTAATGAAAATACAGCCACCTTTTTGAACGGGCCATATCGGGATCATTTCTGCCGTTTTTGCTTCCAATTTCAAAACCCTTTCTGCTCGGCGGCCCAATGCACATAAAGGCGCTGGCCATATTTACGCGACAATAGCATGGTGTTGTTGGTCGTGGGTGAACCCGGTTATTGGCGAGGAAATAATGTCTGCGTTGCGCGTGTCTGTTACGATTCCTGTACAATGAGGCACATCTTTAGTATACCGAAAGTTTTACTTGTTTTTGTTCATTGTTGGTGTTCTATACATACTGTTTGAAAGGTGCGGCTCTGTTTCCCACTTTACTAGAGCAGAAGATGACACGTCCCATCCTCGTCACCTACCCTGCTGCACAAGCTTCACTTGGCAATCCAAGTACTTAATTGGTATACATTCGATCGAATTGGACATGCAAAGCGTTACGTAAGGCTTCATAAGCAATGGACGGCAACTGGATTGTCCTCGCTTTAGTGATCAGCATAGCATCAAATGGCAGGCAGCGTTGTGCCATGAACGTCTGCCGCTATCTGCGGCTTGAGGAAAACATGCGGCGCCAGCGGGAAAGTGCATCGGCGGCAGTCTTATCTTCAACGGCGTCGGTGTCTTCTTCGCTTGTCAGCCCCTAATGCTCCCTGCCTATTAGCCTAAATCGGGGCGCTAAAATATTGCTCCTACAAATTAGTGCTATAGTGCTGGCGACACAGGAACTGCAGCACTATAGCGCTGAGCGACGGTTCTATGAGCGTCGCAAAATAACCACCGTACACGAGCAGGCAATTTTTATTTAAAAAGCCAGACGAATCTGCGCATGAGGGAAATTTAAATAGAAAAAGGATGTAGTCGATTTCACTCAAGTATTTGTACTATTTTGTTATCATGATACAGATACGGCTTAAACAGGGTAGGATACCCGGGGGGGGGGGGGATATAAGTTTATTGCAAAAAAAAAAAAAACAAAGAAAGAGGGGAAAGGTTAGCCTGGCTCCAGAAGCCGACTTGCTACCCGGGGAATCATTTATATTCAGTCGCATTAATGGTTTACGGATAGTTTAATGTCGTTTTTCGTAATAGTAATATAGCGCAGAGATACATACGGAAACAAAACGACCGCTATTTAACAGGTGCACCTAAACATCCAACGATCAAATAATATGTCTGAGTAATTTTACTAAATTAATTTGCCTAAAACAATTCGATAAACTATTTGTCTAAATGTGATGCAAGAAAGGGGGAGCGGCTTTCTCCGCTAACGTTGCCGCAAAAAAGCAATATCAAAAACAAAGGAAAGAGAAAGGAACTGATGCTTGTCTTGTTTTCTTATGTTCACGTTTTTAAACGCTCACGAGAGTTACTATCCCGTCAGGAGGCGAGTGCTGACAATACCACACGGCGTCTGTATAGCAAGGAATGCACGCGAAGCAAGAGCGAACTCGACGGGAATCAGAAGCGCATGGGGTCTTCACCCGATGCACTCAGAAGCCTACAACCCACATGCGCGAAACCGCTGTATCCTTTCACCTCTGATCTGGCATTTCATCTGTCAATTTAACCTGCATGGCGGAGACTAGACTGGCCAGTAGCCTCTACCGGCTAGCAGCAAATTGTCTGCATGCATTTTAGATGAGTAGCGAGCTCTATCCCCATTCCTCAACCCGTTTGGTATGGTGACCACGTGCACCGCGCGCTTTTGCCTTCTTTTTTCCCACCCAGTAGTTGTCTCTGTAACCCAACATGCAATTACGGAGAGTGACTATTAGTCTATTACAGTAGCACCTAATTACTTTCTTTGTTCCGCTCGCTTTCCTTCTCCGACAGCTCGCCCCGAATCCCTGCTCTTTTTAATGTTTCATACGAGTGGGGGCCAAGAAGCGTTAGCCATTTTTAACCGGGCACTTTTTACCTGGCCCACTCCATTCATGTTCAAGTGCACGAAAATTATCTGCAGTAAAGAGCCAAGCGTGTGTCACCGTCGCTCATACAGCTGCTTCATATTGTGAAAGTGCTGGGAGTCTGGGCAACTAGTATAGTATATTTACTACAAGTAGGTGGTGGTGGTGGTGGTGGTGGTGGTGGTGGTGGTGCTGGTGAAAGGGCTCGCCGTTGTCGGCCTCACAGACGTGGGCAACATCACGACTGATGCCCTGGGGAAATGTGCGTCCTATGCCGACTTCTAAGGGAACTGTGCCGACATATATCTGACAGCACTACTACAAGCAGCAATCTGGTAAGGACACCTTGCCACCCTATAGGCGTGCTGGAGCAGCTGGCCCAGTGTAGAGTTCGTATTCTTCTTATTTAAACCAACCGATCACTACAAGCAATTCTCGATGTCATTCGGGAAGCGACTACATGTTATACACATATGCTAACCATGAGTGCTCAATTAAAATCCTTAACTAGCAAGCCCAACAGTAAGTAACCCAGAATCTTCACTGGTAATGGAACTGGAATCATCACTGGACTGGAGTGGCGTACACATTCTCCTCTCCGGCTACCATCCGTACCTTCGATGCCCACCAGTGTTGCCAGCACCCCGAAAAATCACCAGGGCGCCCTGAAGAATTAGCCAAAAGTAGCCATTTCTCTTTGTATTTAACCAATTCTGTAGCCACTGGAGTGCAGGCATCATGTCATGCTGGGTGGTTTACCCAGAATTTCGTCCTTGGGGGAGGGAGGGGGGCTCCGAGGGGGGATTACGTCACAACATGCAGGCTACTCCGGTGTATTTTCATGCTTTCGACAAAATATTGCGCAATTTCACAAAATTTTAGATGGGTGTAGGGGGTCTGGATAAATCTCTGATACGGAATGAGCTCAGCTCCTCTACGGTAATTGAACCACGAATGCGGAACTGTCATTGGAGCTATATACAGCATATGCGATACACAGTGGGGAATTAGTAGCAAAATCTTCGTGTCGAATTCGTGAGGTACGGTATAAGACTACGGTTGTTCATGGGCACTATGAAAATAAAAATTGAATTCAAATGAATTGAATTGTTCTCCGCCGCTGCGGCTTGCCGCTCGACAGTCGCGACGGCCAACCGCTGGAGAAAGGCCTCATGCTTTATTGGGCCTTTAGGCTGCGTTCACACGGGGCAACTTTTTTCAGCAACTCGGACCAACGTCTTATGAGCAATTTCGAGGCTGCGTTCACACGTAGCAACTCAATAGCTCCACCCACAAGCAACCTTCCAGCTATCGGAGAATGTGGGTTCGAATCCAACTGATGGTGTCTTTTCTTTAGCTGCTGTTTATCAAACCTTAGTCAGTTGATTACGCCAGAAGATCAGCATTATATTCAAAAAACGCCTATTGATATGTTTCTGTGGCATTAGAAAAAAAAAAAAGTTATTTTTCAGCTGCACCTTCAGGATTTGAACCCATGAACCCACGAACGATATCACATCACGCCGTCGGGAGTCACGTGGCAATGCCCCACTCGCTGATCGGCCGATGCACGAGCAACTTCTCAAGATTTTGAGCAACTCGACTTGCTGGAGGTTGCCCGTGTCGGCCGACTGCCAGCAACTCTAAAATAGCTCATAGTTGCTGGAGAAAGTTGCCCCGTGTGGACGCTGCCATAGCGTTCAAGCGAAATTTGAGAACGAACGCAACTGGCCTAGTGGCTACTGTCTAACCAAACAGATAATTCGGCACTATGATAAGTCGTGTCTTCACGTCGCGCTTTCCTTTACCACAGCGCTGTGTTGGTGCATCAATTTTACCCACCCGAGGTTTCTTTAATAGTACTGTAAAGCAGCAGGCAAGTTGTTTATATTGGCAGCGGCATTTGAAAGCTTATTCCGAAAAAAACCCAGACGGCAAATTTTATGTGCGACAGAAAACTCTAAATATTTTTAATCACGACGGAAATTGCTGTGAAAAGACGCTGGGCGACGCCTGGTGGGAAACAATCGCCCATTCGTCGAGCAACAGTGTTACATGTCCCCAACCCTCTATCGGCTAAGTCATGGGTCACTTTCTTTGAAACGTTTGTTCAAACGAGATAGTGCCTGACATATATTCTCTAAAAAATTCAAGAACATTGGTATATCGTAGAAATGAGTAACAGAACTGTCAGCAGAATCACCATGAGAGTCTCCGTGCAAAAATGCATCACGTCCTGCAAGCCGGCGTGGTGATGGTAGCGGTCCACAGACGTCACTGTACGCTCCCATTGTTATTGACATATTTATGTTCGCCGCCCTACATGGCGGGAGCTGCAGAGTTCGTGTCGGGTCTTAGACTCAAGGTTGCCCGTAATATTAAATTTGAATTTTCTAAAAACTACGAGCTGGATTTGTATGATATTTGTGGCGATTGTACACTGAGCACCCAGGCTATCAAATGAGCCAGCAGTATAAAATTGTATGCCTGCTGCTTTACAGTACCTTCAAGTGACCCCAGGATACAAAGGGTAGTCAATTTGGATAATACTATACCGAGTGCGACTAGGCCGACCATCAAGGGAAAGAGAAGTGCACACACTGTACTGCGGGGCGCCACGATGAAAACCATCTCGATGCATAAAACCATGTACATAAAAATCTCAACTGCAGCACCAAGAAGTATCCGCAAAGTTGCCAGAAAGTAGCCAAGTCGCCATTGCCCAAATTTCGGCACCACAACAGTCAGAAAGTAGCCAAATCTGTAATGTCGAAATAGACTTGCCGTTGTTGGCCACACACGAGTGGGCATCGTCACAACCATGGCCAAAAGAAAAACAAAAACAGAAGGGTGAAGGTGAGGTGTGTACAGAATGAATGAAACCTCCATGTAGCGCGGCAAGAGCCTCACGAAGAGCGTATTAACTTTTCTGTCTTTCATATGGATCACCATTAAGGAAACAAACGCCGTCGTTCTCATTGTCGCCTCGTATAATTAAAGCTGCAATTTGAAGCATTGCACTTAATTACTGCCTTGGTCTTTACACCGTATCCAGAACTAAACACAAGTCGTTCCAGCACAATTATTCCGCAAACAGGGCCGACATCAACGTGATGGAGACGGATGGGACGGCGCCTACAAAACTACCTCGTAATCGCGTTACCAATTTAAGACCACCACGATGCCCGTCACAGAGCCGTTTCGTTTTTCCCTTAACAAATAGGTGAACACCTATGTACGGCTTCCTGTTGATAATGTGAGCACGACATTTCTCTATCCATCACGCGTTTCCAATGGAAACAGACGTTTTTCGCGCTGCAGTGAAAAAACCGTTTCAATTTTAGAGAGCCATGCATGTGAAAGCGAAGAGGGAAGTGTAATGAAGACAGTTCGTAATCACACTCGCTGTTGCTGTCAAGCTCAACAAGAGGTACGATGCTTAAAGGGAGATCCATAGCACATTCGGCCATCTTTTTGCAGACAGATGGCGTAGCGTGGAATAACGATGAGACATGAAACAGGAAAACGACGCAGAGACGAGAGACAAACTAGAAGCACACAAACCAGGCGTCGACTCACAACTGATTTATTGAAAGAACGTAAAAGCAAATCAGAAACATAGCGCATGTGCAGCCCCGTCATCAAACCCGAAAATTCCTATTCCCCTCCATAGTCTTCTTTCTCTTGTGCCTTTATCCCACACCCCCACAACAGAGAGCTAACAGGAAACAAAGCTGCTATCAATTATCAGGAAATGCGAGTTCTTTTTGAGATAACATGATGGAGGCTGAGATTGTTGTTCACCGGCACGTTGTATAAAATGCCCTTCAATGATTTCACGTGTGGTCTGCCGGTAAGAAGCACCGATGATAGACGTATCACAGAAGTCAGGCCGACAGCCACACCTATCACAATGAACTGCCAGGTTGCCGGACGGCACAGATCTTAAGGCGCATGCGTGCTCAAGAAGCCTCGTGTTCAGGCACCTTCTACTCTGTCCAATATAGACCTTATTGCAGGAGAACGGAATACTGTAAACATCCCCCATCCTGCAGGGTACAAATTTCTTACTATGCGCAATAGTACACTGAGGGCACGCGCTTGTTCTTCTTAATCGCTACACACAGGCGACTAAATTTATTAGGCGCCTACATCACAGTGGGTAGTAACATTCTTGATGTTATGGCACAACCGGTGCACTTAGGGAAGTACAACAGGCCTCCCTGGCAGAAGCGACCTGACCGACCTACTCCCACCAAAACACGCCAGGAGACCCTCCCTAATGCCACTGATTACATCATCCAGATAACCCGCATGAAACAGCCTCTGAATCTGTCCGGAGAAAGATGTCGCCACATTGTGTACACAGGACCTCTGCAAGGCTGATTTTAAGCAGTCCACGCCAATAGCCCTCTTTACAATTCACGGGCCTTCACCAACTTGCCCAAGTCTACACCACTGAACGATGAGACGTCAGATAATGCCACCGCAGAAGACTTGTTTTCTCTTTGCAAGGTACTTGCAAGAGACGTACGTAATTGTTACATACATGCCTTATGTAAATGTTTGCGAGAGATTATAGCCAGTTTCTCATTCTGTATAGCCAGTCCAGTATAACCATTTCTAGTGTAACATAGCAGCGTCTGGCGAAACAGGTCCTAGTATTTTGGTTAGAGTAGTAGAGAGAGTAGAAGTACCTGCGTTGTGGAGCTTGGTGACGCCGGAATATGGGGTCCGCTGCTCGATTTCTTTTAGTTGAGGAATATGTTCCTCTTCTTCGCTTGAATTTCGGCTTGGGGGGGGGGAGGGGGTAGCTGGACTAGGTAGCTTGTTGATGATTAGATTTGTAGATCGCAGGAGGAAAGAGGGTGGGAGTGTCGTTTCGTTTGGGGATATCCTTTGCACTTTGGATCTATCTGCTGATAGTCAACATGCGGAGTTTCTTCTTCAGTGGACCTCGCCTAGTATTTCTGCACAATTTGCGTAACTTGGAGGAAGTCACGCAGCACTTCGAGTGCGATTTTTCTGTCTGAGCTGGTATCCGCGCTGGTGTTGTTACCAAGGGCATATGCTATAGGATACGTACTTCCAGCAGTATAACGCAGACGACAGAGAGCAAACTGGTCTTTCCATTATCTTTCGTCTCAACAACATCTACATGATGACCGTGTATCAATGTAATTTTTGAGAGGGTGTCTCCGTTGGACCATGGGTGGTCGGTGAATTTGTGACTTTAATTTTATTTGTCTTCCACTGCATTATTAGACAACATCATAATTACTACAACTTGTCTACCAACTTCTGCCACACGATATTCACCGTGCTCTGTTTCGCTTCGCCATGCCACTAGTTTACCATTATATCATTTGGCGCGAATAGCTATAGTATAAAGGGGGGAAAAGACGTTTCGTGGAGGTAGTCTACAGTTTCGAACATCTACCCTAGAAAAGGCCTTTTTACATCATGTAGTTACACCGCGTCGTAACCAGACTTGTGCACGTTACTTCAAAAAAGTAATTGATTACCGTTACCGTTACTCTTCTGGCAAAAGTAATTGATTACCGTTACAAATTACCCGACTCAAAATGTAATTGAGTAACGAGTATAAAAGTAACGCGTTACTCGGGCCGTTACTTTCAATTCATGCAAAAATTTCCGCCCTTGTGTACTTCGAAAAAAAAAAAAAAAAAACGCAACTCCCAAATGATTGGGACAGCTGAAATAGCGCGCGTGAGAAGTAACAATAATAGTTTTCCCGCTTACTACAGTGGAATAGCCCAACAAAGACACAGGAAATTTGTCACAGAGCATTGTTATTTGGAGTCACTGTACTTCAAAAGTAACTGATTACTCGGTAATTGATTACTCAAAATTGTAATAGAATTACTTGAAAAATTACGCGTTCAAAAATGTAATTGATTACTCGAAAAATTACTAAAAAAAGTAATTGATTACAAGTAACGCAATTACTTGTAACGCGTTACGTACAAGTCTGGTCGTAACAGTGCAATGCTTGAAGAAGCTGTGAAATGTGTCATCATATAGTTTTCGTTTTTGGCTGCGGTTTGTTGTGCAACAAATAACATGAGCTCTTGCGAAGGAACGCCGACCACCGCTGACCGGTATAGCGCACGCGGGAGGCCTCTGATGTGCGCACCCTGTAAAACCTTCCACTCCTTCAAAGAGCGTGTAAGTGAACGAGGAAAGTCGACGTCACTTGGTGACGTTCGCAGTCCCGATAGGAGGGCTACTCGAGTGACGCGTCGCCCGGCGAAATAAAGGCAATTTGAGTAGATTTACACGTAAGGTGTGTCAGCCTATTTGTGTGGCGGCAAACACATAGCCCGGCGTGGCCGAAGCACCGCAGTGTGACACGAATTCTCGGTGGCCAATGAGAACTTAGGGCTGCTTCCAGGTCTGTTGACGCCTGAGCGTTCTCCGGGCGTTTCTGTAAATTTCATTGCGCGCGGTGACAATACACAGCACAGCGAAAATACTGCGCACGGTGGCTCCGGATGAACTGCTTGATGAATGAAGTAGGATTTCAGGATTTCGAGCCACGTTAAATGCCACTTTTTCTCCTTCAAAGCAGCGCGACGTCCTTCAACCTCTATGAGGATCTCCATACATTTTTAAAATGGCACAGCGCCGCAATGAATTGTTCAATTTGCGTGAAATGTGTCTGGTACCTTTCAGTGACATCTTGGTGTGGGCCTTAGAAACGTTCCTGGAGCGCTCCGAAGATTACAGAAAAAAATCGCATTTCGTGCTTTGTTCGCTCACGAAATAAAGCTGCCTCAAAGGAGATAACCCATTAAGCATCAGCAAAATGTACCTGAAATCAAAACATCCGGCAATATCTCATCTACGTTGTGCCACGTACTTCCTGCACAATTTTTTGTCAGGTGTGGTTAGCCGAGAAGGCTCGCTAATATTTCAGACTCGAGTTATAGGTGCAAGTTGTAACACAGTGACATAACAGGTACATAACACATAACAGGGTCGTAACGACCATTTGTTGTGCGCGTGGTCGGAGAAACAAGGATGGAGGGTGCACGACCACCACAAGGCATATCTGAACGAAGTGCGTGGCTCCGGTTTCGTGCTTCCTATACGGCCAGCAGATCAATTAGACAAAGCTCACTGCCAGGTTGTCGGGGGGGGGGGGGTCACCATGATGCGTGTGCTAGCACAGCTGCGAGTAAGCAGATCGCGTACCCGGCGGGCGTAGTACGTTATCCAATGTCATCGTATAGCGGGGACCGAGTTTGGTTGTCTAAACCTGAAAGCACTAGACAATATACTATACCTGGGGGAATATGTGTAATGCAAAGTAAGAAAAAAGGGAAGGGAAAGGTTAGCCACGGTGTGGGCTTGCTGTTCCCTAATGCTTTCAAGCAAACAAAAGAAAACAGCTGGGATACAGAAAATTATCAAAAAATACAGAAGAAACAGCTCCTTCACTAATTGTGGTCGGCATGCGAAAGCTTCTTAGTGAAGCCAGATGCTTCTTACAGTTTAAACTGCATTTAGACTACCTAACCATAGCCTCCTCAGTATATAGAGGAGGCTATGACCTAACCAACTAGCTGAGATTGCACACGCACACACACACATAAATGGGATGATGATGTGGGGGGTCATTCACCGCCGTTATGGCGGTACACTGCCCCATTGCTCTTGTGGAAGGGATGAGAAAGGGATGATAATGAAAAGCATGAATTGCAGTTGATGCTACATCATGGGCAAAGCCTGAGTCTGGGCAAACGCAGAGACACAAACACACACAAGACTCGTGTGTGTGTCGTGTGTGTCGAGACATGTGTGTGTTTCTGTGCCCGCGTTTTCCCAGACTCGGGCTTTGTCCATGATGGAGTTCGTCCACCAATTGGCCTGCATTTATGCCACCTTATCAGTTAAGACCATTCCAGTTTCTTCTTGTGTTGTCGCTAGTCAAATATGAAACTATCGCTTTGGCTATATCACCTGTGCACTGCCGGTAGAGTGGGCCTCGCTATGACCGAGTGGAGTGGAAGATCTGGCGATCATGCTAATACCATAGTGGTTACCGAAGATAGATGTCGTCTTGATGTCGTATGGTATGGCAAGGGCACATAACAATTCCAACTACAAGTTTAGCCAAAACAACAAACAACAACAATAATAACTACGCAAGAGAATAGAAGAAAAAAACGCATTATTCTTGTACATGTCGTAGTTGGCGAGATAGAAGCCGCCGTACAAACTTCTGCGTCAAGCTCTGCAGACAAGGGAGCGAAAGCCTCTGCCATTCCCACTCATGTCAGAGCCAGATGAGTTTCTGTATTCAGGGTATATAGACTTTCTGCGCGTCTACCCTCTTCGCTGTAAAACTTGGGATGCAGGTTCGCACCGATGCATATAATCGTCTTCACCATTTAGCCAGCATAACGTGGGGCGAAGCGTTACAAAGCCCTTTGATATCCAATGGAATCCGGTTGAATCCCGCCAAACCATTCCAAGGGGACCACACAACACGCCGTGAAGAGATCTCAGAATATGTCCTCCGTGTCCTATGGCACACTACAAAGAGTGTACAGGTGGTGGTGGTGGTGGTGGTGGTGGTGGTGGTGGTGGTGTAACTGCTTGCCGTAGTCGGCCTCGCAAGGCGGGCAACGTCACGACTAACGCAAGTCCGTAAAAAAAAAAAAAGTCGATCCTGTGCTTGACCTATAGGGAACGTTCAGTCTCTCCAGTGGTCTGCAAAGAAACCCGGATATACGTGACGTTTTACCTTGTGCTGTGGTGACATTGGTATCATCGCCTTCATTCATGTACTTTTGGCACGCTACATGTACATTTTCTATATGTAGCATAACTATCATGTCTGGTACTGCGAAATATATTTTCTGCGTGGACGTGCGTTTGTCGGCTTGAAGTATACCACTGGTGCTGCAAGTCAGGGGCCCCTATCGCCGGATAGAAATGTGGCCTAGTGTCCACTAAACTGACATCGTGTGCTTTGTCGACAACTGTGTTGTACACGGCGCTAACATCCGTAGGACATGGAAGGGGAGCGACTGCTTCTTCCTGAAGATGACTCAGGAGTCCCTGGCTGGTACTGTGGCGAGGAGTATTCCATATAATTCAGCTGCCTGTGTATGACAAGCATAGGCAGCTGATGACAGTGACATGGTGTGTACCTATATAAGAGCAAATGAGCTGTGCAAACAGAAGTGAGAGGTCAGGTGTGGCAAAAGGGCAACAGGTTGCGTAGAAGAGTTTGTGTAGCTGACAGGGCTTTCCTGACATGTCATAATGAGTTTCTTTTTTTCTCTCTCTTTTTCTCGGCAGTTTTGCTTTTGCGTTCCTTCCATATTTGACAGAAAACTCGATTGCGGTATTAAGTGCCTGTGTAGCACTGCACAAGTGTGGATACCGTATGGGATCGACGATAGTTACGCGTATTAGTGAGTGTGCCTGGTGCCGTTTGCACGCACCGATAAACTACAGCGAAATGCTTTCAGTATGTAAATGGTCGTCACGTGTATAGCACTCGTTCTTCAGCCATGATCGGTGTACCGGTCGGCACCGGTCTTTCTCAGAATGCCCTGTAGCGCAAATTTTGGGACAGCGCACACAGACCTCTGTGATGTCAGGAGAGATATCGTGCACGCCAAAGGTACGCTCTTTTAGAGTCGCACGACAGCCCATAATCTAGCACGCGACCCTCGTGAAACGTTCCTTAGCATGAACGACCTTTATGATGTGCTAGTTCAAGTCCTTTGCACACTCATAGCTTGGACCATCTTGGACTTGGAGTACGGGTCAACCATCGATCATATACTCGCCTCCTACCCTCATCTCCTGTTATCGTCTCATCTTCCTGCTATACAGTCGTGACGACGCCCATAACTGTAAGGCCAACAATAGCAAGCCGTTCACATCATCACCACCCTAAAGACCTAAAAGCAGCTAAGATAGAAGGGACCGCCATGTACCTTGAACTCTCTCTTGTGGCTCTAGTGTTGCCTAATATAGCACCTGCTCAGACGGTGCAAGCCAGCTAGCCACTAACATCTTGGATCTGAACAAAGACAAAGTGGAAGCCCTTCATGAGGTGTCTCAACAGCACTTTTGCACAATAGCTTTTCAGAGTTTCCTTATACTTTTTCTTACGTCTTTTCGTAACACAATGAACCAGCAAACTTGTTACGCTTCCAATGACACTTTCATGATGTGCCATGTTGGTTGTTGCAGTGACAGTGATCATAAAAGCGCGTCTGCAGATAATATTCAAATACTGTGGTGATACATATCCCAAGCTTTACCAAGACCGATAAAGCTCATTTCATAGGCCACTACTGTGGTCTGCCAGATAGGAAGTGTCCATAAGTGATCACAGCATGAACCTTACTGCATGATTAAAATGATTATGTACATTTAACAACACAAGGCATTTTAAAAGCAAAATTATTAATAACTCCACTAAATGTGCTGTCTGCGATTAAGGAACCACTGCATAAACGTCACCGCGAACACACAGCTCTCTCTCTCTCTCTAACAAGGTGAGAGGGTTGTCCAGTTTCGACTGGCCCCGCCATATAGCGGAAGTGGTTGGCCGCAGAGCAAAACATAACGGCGCACATTGGCATTTCACAATGTCGGTGGCCACGGCAGAAGTTGCGACTGTTGCCCTACCCCGCAATTCCCTTCCAACATGGCATCGGCATGGTAATGACAGGCTGCGGGACCGGCCTCTTTCGAAATAATGGGACGTAATTGTAGAGAGAGACTTCTTCGCCACCAGCGCCTTTTGCAGATGACCTAATGGGGTGGGATGGACGCTCGAAAGTAGATACAGGCCACCGCCTCTCGCTTATGGCTGTCTTGAACGCACTCAGGTGGTCTACTTTGGATCGGCGGGCGTACGACTCACTTGTCGGATTTTCAGCCGCTACACGTTAACGACGCTGGCGGGGACAGCCGGCAATGTCACCGACAGCAGGTTTTCGTGTGCATGAGAGTCTTTTCAGGGGTTGACACACTTCTTACCAAATTATGCCGGATAAATATAAATGACAGAGGTTATTTGCATCCATGTGAACCTAGTTCTCCAGCAAAATGGGTAATTGGCGCATAGAAAATCGGCACCTACTATACAGAAACTCATTCGGCTCGGACATCACTGCAGACATCTCCGCCAATGAGGAAGCGCGGGAGCTGCCACGTGCGTGCGAGAACCAATGGAAATGGCCGTAGCTCTCCCTCCTCTGACGTCAGAGCTTGACCGCCAACGTGTGTTCAAAACTCTATCTCGCAAACTACGGCACGCAGAAAAATAATTCCTTTTCCCTCCATCAGAGGTGGGGAGTAATGTATTACATATCGGTAATGAGTGACACTAGTGCATTACATTTTGGGGACAAGTAATGAATAACACTAATGAATTACATTTTGCGGACAAGTAATGAGTAACGCTAATGCATTACATTTTGTGGACAAGTAATGAATAACGCTGATACATTACATTTTGTGGATAAGTAATGAGTAACGCTAATGCACTGCATTTTGCGGACAAGTACTGAGTAACGCTAATGCATTACATTTTGCGGACAAGTACTGAGTAACGCTAATGCATTACATTTTGTGGACAAGTAATGAGCAACGCTGATACATTACATTTTGTGGATAAGTAATGAGTAACGCTAATGCATTGCATTTTGCGGACAAGTAATGAATAACACTAATGAATTAGATTTTGCGGACAAGTAATGAGTAACGGTAATACATTACATTTTGTGGACAAGTAATGAGTAACGCTAATGCATTGCATTTTGCGGACAAGTAATGAATAACACTAATGAATTAGATTTTGCGGACAAGTAATGAGTAACGGTAATACATTACATTTTGTGGATAAGTAATGAGTAACGCTAATGCATTGCATTTTGCGGACAAGTAATGAATAACACTAATGAATTAGATTTTGCGGACAAGTAATGAGTAACGGTAATACATTACATTTTGTGGACAAGTAATGAGTAACGCTAATGCATTACATTTTGCGGACAAGTAATGAGTAACGCTAATGCATTATATTTTGTGGACAAGTAATGAGCAACGCTGATACGTGACATTTACTGGATAAGTAATGATTAACGCTAATGCATTACATTTTGCGGACAAGTAATGAGTAACGTTAATGCATTACATTTTGCGGACAAAGAATGAGTAACGCTAATGCATTACATTTTGTGGAGAAGTAATGAGTGCGTAATGGTATTACTTGTAACAGTTGCTCTTTATTCTTGGCTATCTGAATCTCAAAAACCTTCCATCTTCGTTCTCTTCTCTATTCTTCTCTCCTCCTCTTCTTCTACCTTACATTACTCCCCCTGCTGATTTTCATCTCTCCTGAGATGATAAGGAATTACGTTGCTTGCCGAAGCGCATTCTTCTTCGCCGCTAAGTCCAGAGTAGACAATATTTTTCAGTATTCCTTGCTTGGTGAGCCGTTCTGATAACCAAGAAGGGACCAAGAATCTGGCGAGATGGCCCAGGCAGTCCTTTCCGTACCAGGACGAAGTCCCCTGCTTGAAGCTTGGGAATTCTCGATGGGTGCCTCTTGTCGTAGGACCGCTTCATAGGCTCCCTGTAAGTGCGTTCTTGTTTGGGAGTGAGCCGTTGTTCTTGGAGTTGAATCCCTTCATCGATGCGGAGGCGCATGTCGGCCGGAAGAAGTGTTTGTTGGCCTGTAGCGGCGAATCGCGGGGAACAGCCCAGGGAAGCTGTTTCAGTCCGATTGTGGTGTTGAACGGCCGCTTCTAAGCAACACTTCCACCCACCCGGGAACGTAGGGTACAACGTGAGATATTGTTTCACATCCCGAATAGCCCTTTCTGCAAGGCCATTACCGGCAGGATGGTACGGTGAAGTATATGTGAGCGTAATGCCCCGCTCTCCAGCCCAGTCCAGTAGCATTTTGCTCTTAAAGGCCATTGCATTATCCGACACTATGGTTTTAGTGTTGAAAAACATGTCTCTGTTCATGAGTGCTATAATAGCATGGCTGCTTTCTTTACCTGGTCGCGCCGCAACCAAGCGTGTACACTGGTCGATGCTCAGGATGAAGGACCGTGTCTGTCTGTTGGTATCCGACTTTTTCTTTATCTCCGCGAAGTCGAGATGAATCTCGAAAGGCACTGACGAGTGCTCGGGCAACGTTAACACATCGGGCTGTGGTTGAAACTTTGCTTTTGCTAGTTGACATGTGTGACACGAACGAACATATACTTTCACACGAGCCTTCATGCCAGGCCAGGTGAAGCGCTGCTTGATCTTGCCGTACGTTCTTGAAAACCCATCATGGCCACCAGAGTGAGGGCTGTCATGATAGAGGGAAAGGACTTGTGTGTGTAGTGACGGCGGAACATAGTATTTGCCATCCTTGAAATCTAGCTCTTCCGACACGTCTAGTACACTGAGGCCAGTTATGGCGTGGTTGTGTGGTAGTCTTGACAGGGCATCGGCATCTTGCAGCTGCTGTCCCGGACGGTGCGTCACGTCGTAATCGTATTGCTGGAGTTCCAGTATCGTAGTAGGCATTTCGTCGCCAAGCGTAGTTAGGCATTTCGTCTTCCTCGCATAGTCCTTTATGAAAGCACGGAAGTGCCCTGCCAAACCGAGGAAAACACGGAGTGAGTGCAGGTTGTGACGTTTCGGAAGCTGCTTGATTCTAGCTACGGACTCAGCTTTTGTTGTCTTCGTATAGCCATCGAATACCCTTCCTAGGAAGGTAACGCGTTCCTTGAAAAATTCGCTTTTCTTGAAGTTGACCTTAAGCGATGCCGCGCGTAGTGCCTCTAACACTTGTCGCAAATGATTACCGTGGTCAGAAAGGCACTTAGAGTACACCAGAATGTCGTCGATGTACACTTGGCAAAACTTCCCAAGAAATGGTTGAAGTACCTCGGTCATCATCTTTTGGAAATATCCTGGAGAATTTTTCCATCCAAACGGCAGTCTGTTGTATTCAAACAAGCCGTTGAATGTTGTGAAAGCAGTACACTGTTTTGTTTCTTCTGTGACAGGAATTCTGAGAGTCGGCTGCGCCAATTGTAACAGTTGCTCTTTATTCTTGGCTATCTCAATCTCAAAAACCTTCCATCATCGTTCTCTTCTCTATTCTTCTCTCCTCCTCTTCTTCTACCTTACATTACTCATTACTTGGGTTGAAAATTCAAGCATTTTCTAAAATCAGCAGTTACGAAATGGGCGTGGTAGGAGAAGAAAAATTCCCAAGCTGTTCTTTTTTTTTTTTTTTTCGGCCACCTGTGTCATCGACCAGGTTACCAAGGAGGAGAACAGAGCCCAAGTCGAGCATTTGCACACCAACTCCTTCTACCTTGAAGTAAACCTTGCAATAATCTTATCTATTATTGTTCATTTAGACTATGCACAGTACTTTCATCCTTCGACGAATTCATTCGTACGTAGCGACTATGCAGAAACTCTAAGTTCTAGCGACGGCAATGTGTAACGAAGTAAAGGTAATCACGTCTCCTTCGTATCGCGCTTCAAACACCACACAGGACTGTGTTGGGGACTTACTGGAAAATGTAATACCAAGGTAATGTCCTTACTTCATGAAAGTAATGGCATTAGTAATGCATTACCAACCATAAAAAAATAATGAGTAACATAATGCAGTACTTTTCAAAACTGTAATGGTAATGCATTTAAAAATAAGAGTAATTCCTCCACCCCTGCCCTCAATACTTTATAATAGATATATAATAGATATAATAGATAGATATACAATATTTTATAATAGATATAGCAGGTTGGATTCCCCGACGGCCATGTGTGGGTGGCGGACTTGAAAACCATTGAGGTCCGGAGTATAAGCGAGAGGCTGAAATTCCTAAACTTGATACTTCATGGTCAAATTCAAGGCAGAATAAAAAACATGGTCAACTTGCAGGAGCATCTAGTGCTTCGTGACCGTCATGCTTTATCCTTAAAAGAACCGAAGTGCAGGACCGACATCTTCAAGTTCTCCTTTATACCTAGAACAGTTTCAAATTGGAATGAATTGCCCGCTGACATATGTCACCTGAAATGCTACAGTGTGTTTTCGAGTTGGCTTGACACCCACATTACAAGTGAATATGGTATCCCAGTGGACCTTGATGCGTAAACGAGTGAGTTTTCGAGTTGGCTTGACACCCACCTTACAAGTGAACCTGGTATCCCAGTGGACCTTGATGCGTAAACGAAATTTTGTTGCTTTGCTTATTGCTATTTATCGTTGTTGCTATTTTTGAAATGTTCTTTCGTGGTACATCAACTGTGGTGTCTCGCCTGTGATACCCTTGACGATTATGATAGGTGAACGGGTTGCAGTTGGTGTTGCCTGATTGTCGGTTTTCTTTTTCTTTTCTTTTTCTTTTTGTCGTGTTAACTGCTATTACTTGAAAATGCTCTTTCGTAGTGCATGTTTCTGCTTTTTCCTGACTTGGGCGTGTGCCCCCACTCCTGTCAAGGCTCGACAGAGCCAACAGTATAGTGAAATAAATAAATAAATAAATACTCCCAGGGTGCAACGCGTGCGCACGCAGCACTGGGATTTCTTGAAATTGTCTATTCAATCGTCCGCTCTGAAGCACATGTAATAAAAATTTAAGATATGTTAGGTTCAAAATAAAGGACGGTAGCTTGTCTTTAGGATATGGTTTTGTAGTTAGACTCTGTACTCTCGCTATCAGACGCGCTGCAGGAAGCCACTCATGTTCACTTTAGTTAGGAATGCGTAAGCCGCGTTCAAAACTGTCACTAGCTAAAGAAGGCGACCTTCTGACGAAAGGAACGAAAGCAGCGGAAGGATATATTTCCCCAATTTTTTCTTTCGCTATCACATCACATCACAAAGTCGCATTCAAAAATGTGTGCATGAAACCTATACACATGTGCTTATGCCCTAGAAATTCTCAAATTACCTCCAATCTTGCATGATATTGCATACACAAGAAAAAAATATGCCGTCGCAAGCAGAGTAATGTGTCCAAACGTATCGCGGAAGTGAACTCCATACACAGTTCTCTCGTATACAGTAAAGCCAATGTGACCACCTCCGAAGTCGCTTCCATTGCCATGGATTTCCTTTTTCCGTCCCTCGTCTCAAGATCAAAAGGGATATTGTATCAGCATGAGTTCTTAAACAGTTGGCAGCGGACACGATGCACAGCAGATCGATGTGGCTAACATACTGTAGTGTTCACTGATGGATCCACTACTCTGGAATGTTCATCGACTGCTTTCATTATCCCGATGGACTCAGTGTCCCATGGATACCGTCTGTCTCATCGTACATCATCAACGTCAGCGGAGCTGTATGTCATCTCGTTCTTTCCGCGGAACGTATCGCATGGGAATCGGTGGGCTTGTGTGATATATACGGAGGCTATGAAGGCTGCTCTGCAATGCATAGCAAACATGGACATTCGTGGCTCACTATAGGCCCCAGTTGCACATATCCTACATCAAATTCAGCGTCTGAGCGACGAAGGACATTGCATATCCCTGCAGTGGGTCACAAGTCACTGTGGGTTTAAGCGGGTATGAACAGGATGACAGAGTGGCAGCGGCTGCCCATCACAGCCGGATGGTCGTACCCTAATACTAACGAAATGTGACAGGAGCAAATTTTTGTTCGCGACGATGCGACCATTGGCCCTGAAGCAATGGTACCTGAACACGAGACAGGTCTTACACGGATTCCGTCGATCCACCTTTGTCATTCGGTGTTCCAACCCGTTTGTCGCTCGATTTCGCCTCCCTGTTACACACACTTCGCCAATGTAGCCTATAATCGATGGAGCGCTATCTAACCACGACCTATACGCAAGGCCGCGACTTATCCGTTCTTGCACCTGTTCAAGAACACTCGATACCCCGTTTTTTTTCCCTTTCGTCAAATAAATATATGCCCCCCCCCCCGATCCAATCCGGTTTGTTTTCATTGATGCTATAGTTGCGTTGTCCTAAGCACGGCACTTCATGTACAGCCGCCGTCAGACTTAACCATAGTACGCGAGCGCATGGCCTGCGCGAACGCCAGCGCCACGAAGTGTCAGCCTCTGGGTTTGAGACAGCCACCGAGATATAGGTTCGGGACTGGACTGAAACATACACCGCTTCCGGACAGCGGCTTAGCACGCTCGGTTGGTCGGTTATCGCACCTACAATAAGTCTCAACTTCGAGCTCACACTCACCACCGGCTCAGCTGCATGTGCGCGCTACGAACCCAGCGGCCAATGCTTCGCGGTGCTGGTGTCTGCGCAGGCCCCGTGCTCGAGCACTACCGTGAAGTCTGACGGTGGCTGTTCATTTCTGCTTCAGTAATTCACATCCCACCCTAGGGTGCGTCAATACTAGCTCCCTCTGCATAGGCTGAAGGCAACCGCGTTGTCCGCTACTAATTTCCACCATATTGACTCCCACGCACAGCTCGCAATACGCTCACAAAAGTGTAACGATACGCTTAGAGACACACTGCATTTTAGAGTTGAGTAAATTCGTAGCAAAGAAGGTTTTAAGAAAGTTGGCCAAATCGGTACACAGCATTCATGCATGGTAAGGGAGTCAAAATGGCGTCAATATGGCGAGTCAATAGGGAGTCAATATGCCGGCTTGGCGGAATTCGCTTCTACAAAGGGTGACTCCACCCTACACAGAGGGAGCTAGTATTCAGGCACCCTATCCCACCCATACCCACCCTGAGCTCTAATGGCGAAGAAAATATATAATACGTAGCAATTATTCGTGTCTGTCTTCCTCATTGAAAGTGTCCTGACAATATTGCATTACAGCAACAACAACTTTATTTCAGGATAGTGGGTGGGGAGTTTAATCGCCGGGGGCAATGCTCTACCCCATAGCTGGAGGTGAAGCAGGGAATGAGGGAATGGGGGGGGGGGGGTCCCATTACATTGAGGATCGAAGTCCTGTGGCGTCCAAAAAGGCGAAGAGAGCCTTGAGGACAGAGCGTTGGTGAGCTGTATGCGGCCAGGGGCCAAGCAATTTGGTGAGGGAGAGGGGACGGGAGTCGAGCTCGTTGAGGGAGGTGGAGAGTACGGAGCGGGAAGGGTGGTAGTGTGGGCAAAGGAGAAGAATGTGCTCGAGATCTTCAACTGAACCGCAGTGACTGCAGTGGGGAGAGTTAACTTGTCGCAAGCGGTAGCGCCACTGTGGTGTGAAGGCCACGTCGAGGCGCATTCGATGAACTAATGCGGCGTCTTGACGAGAGATATGTGCTGGCATGCGGAAAGCGAGCGCTGGGTCAACTCTGCTCAGCATGGCGGGGGGTAGTATGTCGGCGGTCCGTTGGCGGGTAGCCAGAGGAGTCACAAGGCTTCGAAGTATGGACCGCCGATCGCCTCTCAGCAGGGCAATACGATTGCATTACAGGAGCATTGAGGTGACCTTCATACTTGTTTTTGTTTTTGAGAAATCTTCCACTCCTTGATAGAGCGTGTAGAGGATGAGTGAACGATGAGTGAAGGAGGGGGTGCGTCGTGACGTCAGCTATCCCTCTGGCAGAGCCAATCATGTGACTCCTGACGTAGGCCGGCGCAGCTGAAGCGAGTATAAGCGTGTGAGATGAGAAAAAAAAAACAAAGAAACAACATCCAAGCTGCTTTCTCTGTGTTTTTCTAAATTTGATTGCGCAGTTATAATACACCGCAGAGCGAAAATAGTTTGCTTGGTAGCTCCTCATGGACAGCTCGACGAATGAAACAGGGTTTACAGCCACATTAACCATCACCTCACTGCTCCGTTAAGGTGGTTTAGACGATCCCCTTACGTCAGCAGCCGTGCGGTTCGCAAGTTGAACATGACTACGAGCAATCGAAATCGAGATTTTCAGTAGTTTTTGCGTACTTATACGGCGAGCATTTCAAACCTTCAAGCGGCATTTCCACTTATCTCCCTCTGCGTTCACACACTTACTGTACTGTAACGCTGCATTTGCTTCAACTTTTCTCGTTTTTCGACTGTTACCCTGTCATAACTATTTTGCTCCTCTGGCAAGACGACCTAACCCCCACATCAGTTCCCCCCGCCATTACTCCTCCAGTTCTTTATATCTAGCTTTTTCTGTTTTTTGTTTTTGTTTTTCTACTTTGAATGGGGTACTTGTCACCGTAACTCACAGGAGTGTAATATTTACAAAGCGATCAAAAACTGTGTCTGTAAAAAATGGTTGCGACCAAACTGAAACCTGAGCGTAAAAGTAAAATAAAGTTAACGTCAGAACCATCGGGGGCATCGTGTTGTTGCACAACCGATACTACCCGGTACCGCTACATCAGCAAAAGATCCACATTTCGCCCGTTTGCAGCACCATGTCCGAAAAAGGAAAGAAAGAGAAACGGAAGCCTCGTAAAAAATTACCCAGGATCAATGTATTCGAGAAATAGTCTTACAATAACCCATGTCAACTACCTACCAACTAATGACACATGCACGAAGGCATAGGTTAAACGAGCACGCACACGCACAGGTCTTCGCGGCACTTTTGCCATCAGGGAAGACTGATTTTGTCAAATTTCAAGTGCAATAAATTGAATTTTTAAAATTGATCTCGCTAATTTGCGAAGTCAACCTCACGTTTTTCCAACGGAAATGGAAAGCGCGTGTTCGATTTACCCCGAAACATCACTAAAGGCGTCCAGCACCACAGCGGGAACACATGAAAAAAATATGCAAAAAGCGTCGTTTTGGGACTCGCAAGTCGCTTGCGCGAGTATTTCAGCGCTATGCGGGCCGTCGTTGCTCCGCCCCCTTTACATTCCCTCGCCGCACAAAATTTGCTGCCTCTGATAAGATCACCCCTTCATTTTCATCTGACGCTTCCTGTCGTTCCACGCATATCTCTTCTTGCTTTGAACGTGCGTGTTAGCGCGCCCGGCGACTTGCGAGTCCCAAAACGGCGCTTTTAGCATATTTTTTTCGTGTCTTCCCGCTGTGGTGCTGGACGCCTTCAGCGATGTTTCGGGGTAAATCAAACATGCGCTTTCCATTTCCGTTGGAGAAACGTGAGGTTGACTTGGCAAATTAGCGAGATCAATTTTAAAAATTCAATTTATTGCAGTTGAAATTTGACAAAATCAGTCTTCCCTGGTGGTAAAAGTGCCGCGAAGACCAATGCAGTAAGCGGCATCCTTGTACAATGTCTAGATTTTTTAAATATAATTCAGGGACACGTTACAGCAAACACCCTGTAGACAGCAGTAGTTTGTAAAAACCAAAAAAAGCCATGCATATTATATGGCAATCTGAAACGTTGCATTGCCATTCGTTCTCGATGGCAAATCCCCAAAGCAAAACTTTAGTCAATTAACGCAGTTGTATTATTCACTTTCATTAACTACCTTATAGTGGACTACCGCTAATTCATGGAAAGTGACGTTTCCTAGTAGCGTTCAGAGAGAGAGAGATAGAAAAAAAATCAGCAAAATTTCAGATGTCAAAGGAAACAGCTTTTTTCATCACTTGCGAGTTTTGTTTCCGCTGTTTTTACTGAGACTTTGTCATTCTTGAGTCTGTCTCTCCTGTCATTCTGCGTCTAATTTATGCACGCACTTTTTATGTATTCCCTCTTTTCTAACTTTTGGAACACTGTAAGTGAAGTTTTCCCCCAAGATCTTGGGTGCTAAGAACAATCTTGTGTGCTAATGGATAGACATCCTTACCGCCGGACAAAATGCAAGCTGTCGTCTTAGCTCGGCCGAAACTTTACTGCTGATGGTGATTTTCCTTTGGACACAATCTTCCACAAACGCTATTTTCTCGCGAAAAGAAAATATAGCACTTCGCAATCTTACATCATGCACTTCTTCGACATCCTATACCAGCTAAAAGCAGCCGTTTTCCCGTGTTTCTGGTTTACTTCACTGACGCAGGTGGCACTGGCTGGAGAAGCAGGGTGACATGGAAAGACATAAAAAAAAAAAAGAGAGATCGCCATTCAGTTTCGATGGCATCTCAGTTCCTGGTAAAATATCTTAGGCATATTAGATGTTGGTAGATATGCAATTGGAACCGCGACTCAACTGCATATCTTGACCATTTGCGTTCAATGTATCTAAGGGCACCGTCTTGCATACATTTCATTCTCCACGTGACGTCGTACCAGTTTGGTTAAAAGGGCTGTGCTACGAATTCTCACGCTAGCGATTTAAGCGTAACGAGTGACAAGACAAGTCTGTCACGGAAGTCAAGGGAGTAACGTTCGCCCCTTCCGGTTCTCCATCTTGTTTCTCTTTGTTGTAAGTGAATTGTAAACATAGATTTGCTAGGAGATAAAACGATACTACATTTTTATTACGTCCCATGTCAATACCGGCGTCCAAAGAGCCAGAACGCTGTTCTCAGCTCCATCTTCATAGGGGGGAAACGAATACGGCATGCCCGTAAGATGGCGCATTCAGCGCGTATGCAGCAACGACCCGATGGTTGCATCTTCTCCATTGCTACCTCGATGGAAAGGCTTCTGTGTGTTAGCGAGAGGTCGGAATTCAGAGCGTATTAATATGCGAACAATGTGCAGTTGATGGTCTTCTTCAGATGGGAGCAAGTCCAGGGGGCGTTATCTCCGCGATCAGCAATAGCAGCGGCAACCATGTCAATTGCAGTGTGGCCCCATGTCTGCGGCGTTTGCGGTGGCGTCGTTCGACGGCGAGAAATAATCGGAGGTCGAAGACGCCCACCTGGCTGCCAACAGCCGGCGTCATCAAGGGGTGATGCGAACTGCGGCAACATCAAACGCACACTCAAAACAACGGCGGCGTTCTGCTTCTAAGCGTCAATTTGCAACTCGCAAGAAGCTGTCTTGAGCGTTGCCTGAATGGCCTTGCTCCAGGAGCATTAGCTTCATCCAGCGGGTGATTGCCATTGCTTTTGTATTTCGGCATCGATTAGATTCTCACAGGGGGGGGGGGGGGTGAAACAAAAGGCGGCTGCGGTGATGGGAGCACGGGAGACGCGATCAATGCGTTTCTGAACACTCCACGATAATGACAATAATTTAAGAAATGTTTTGTAGCGATTTCTTACGCGAGGTGACAAAGCCAGAGGCTTCTTTGGATAGGCATTAGCCTGCAGAACAAATCTCATTATCACAGCTGCTGACATCCGCAAGCAGTCAGCTTCCGGGATGAGTGTTTCTTTGTCCGAAGGGTGTCGACAATTCGTAGGGGCCAGTCTTGCCCGGAAATTTTTTGAGTACTTAACAACGTACACGTGCAACAGTTCCATTTTTCGGGCCTTTCCTTACCTTTGGCTCACTATGTTAAACAGACGACCCACACTTCACGAGACATCGGTGTTCCATAATGCTGAAAACAGCCATTACAGTTTATCAGTTAAATCACGTTCTGGAACACAGTCTTATGAACCTGGAATATCGAGTATCTTGCAGGTGAGATTAGAAAGTCCCCCCCCCCCAAAAAAAAAAAAAAAAACTACGTCAGCCGGCAAGACCGCACATGCGCTACATAGCGAGCGAATTTGAATGTCGATAAAGTAATGATTCCTCGAACGCCGATGACACACTCTAGGAAAGCAAGCGTTCGGAATCAGCAAGCATGCAACGAATATTGCGGGAGACGAGACCGTCGATCCATTTTGTTAGAGAAAAGCAAGTAGCAATTTTCCAGTGCCTGCGCGATGTTCTGACATTCCTACGACTCGGTTACTAATGCCTGATGCTCTCTCGGCTATCCATCAGCTTCCAAGACATGTGGGGATTAAAATGAAATGGATTATATTATATGTGTTTTAAATTGCCTCACCGTCGCTATAAATCGTAGAGCAGAACTGTCGCGAGGGGAAGCCTTCGTACGAACACCATTTGTTTTCTTGAACTCGTGTCCGTTTGACATCGCTGCGCCTGCGCTGCGAAATTGCGCCCGTTTTTGCTCCGTTTGTTTACTTAGCTCTTTCTAGGTGCCCGTTGAACTCCGAGTTGCATACGGGCATAATCTTACGTTCACAAAGTTTGCTTGGTGCCGTTTTATTTTAATGGTGACACAATTGCAAATATCCGTTTGGAATATGTTTCGTTGGGCTCAATACTTTTTCCTTTGTTTTCCTGAGAAGTGTTGAGGAGGTACCGCGCTTTCGACGTCATCATACACTCGAAGAAGTGGTGGTGGTGGTGGTGGTGACGAGGCCGGCTTGCCGCTGTTGGCCTCACTCATGTGGGCAGAGTCACGAATGTAGCCAGGATGAGATGATATGCTACACTCTTTAAAATGAACTTCACCGCATAGCACGCTCCTAGCCAACCATCGTCTCGAATGATATCGTTATCTGCCCTGATTTGTCGAAAAAGGAAAGCGTACGCCTTTTTTGTGACACTTATGGTGTTCATAACTGTCACAAAAAGGCGTACGCCCCTATTTTCAACAAATCAGGGCAGATAACGATATCATTCGCGACGATGGTTGGCTGGGAGCGGGCTATGCGGTGAAGTTCATTGTTAAGAGTGCACTATTAAAGCCTAACTCCGCCACTTAACACGGTGAAGGCCAACCATTGCACAGAATGATATCGTTATCACTCCGCATTTGTGGAAAGCACGGGGCGTACGCCTTTTTGTGACAACTAACATAACTGCATAAGTGTCATAGCAAGGCATACGCCTGCAGTTTGTATTGTTGACTCTATGAGATGAGCCACAGAAGATTGTGTACTCATCTTCCTAAGCTTTCCCTAACCATTTATCCCGCTTGTTACCCCACTTTACGCCTGCAGTTTTCAACAAATGAGGGGGCAGAACGCTGTCATTCGGAATGATGGTTGGCGCGCTGAAGCGTGCTAGATGGAGCGTGCTATACGGTGAAATTCAGTTTTGAGGGTGTCGGAGCAGATGATATTGCACCGACTACGAAAAAAAAAAATATTCTGGATCCATCCAGCTTAAAATGTGAGGCATGTCTGCAATTAACGTTAATTGCTAGTTAATTCATTATTTAATTCACTAAGAATCCCGCATAATATGCTGGGCAGTCATGTGTTGTGGTGAGTGTGATCTGTGATACAACACAAATCACATTTTTATGTTACATTGTACGTTATAATAACGTTGCCCACTAGCTTTATACGTTGTAACTGGTAGTTCTTAATATATTTGTTTATCTCTGTACGCGACGGCGACAGAATTATAGGACAGAGTGTCTAATGTCGTTTGTTATCTACGATATAACTTATTCTGTGCACTATAGGCATATGATATATCTGGCCCTCCCAGAGCCATGACACACATATACGACACACGAATATCCGTGGCCACCAAGCGTGCCAACGTGCATGGGCGCGGTTTGAACTCAAATATTTGTTTTATTTTAGTTTTTCGTGTCCTCTACATTTTCCCCTGCCGGCTACGGTAATAATACGGGTTTTGTTTCAGAAAACACAGGCCAAGAGCTTGCTGGTTGCCGTGTTGTCCGACTTAGCGTGACTGGATATGCTCTTCCTCAGTGGAAAGTTTTGTCTCGCTAACAACTAACAAGCGATAGTTTTTACACTTCCATGCTGCCCACGTAAGTTTCGCTTACTCACGATTTGTAGAACGTTTTGTTAATAGAGTGAACAAAGAAACGGACAGCCCGACGACAGCTCAGAACTATCGTCCGTTTTATACTTTAACCCACACTCTTAAAAATGAACTTCACCGCATAGCACGATCCTAGCCAACCATCATCTCGAATTATATTGTTATCTGCCCCGATTTGTTGAAAACGGGAGGCGTACGCCTTTTTGTGAGACTTAGGCTGTTCATAATTGTCACAAAAAAGGCGTACGCTTCCCGTTTTCAACAAATCAGGGCAGATAACGATATCATTCGAGATGATGGTTGGCTAGGAGCGTGCTATGCGGTGAAGTTCACTTCTAAGAGTGCACTCCCTTCTTCTCATCACGGAGCTTACCAACTAGCTTGCCTGCAAGGTTATGTCGTTTTATCTATAATTCTCATTGTGTCATCACTGTGAATGCCTGCCATGTTTGCGAACGCATTAGGCACCAGATCTAACGAGGCACTGCTGTACGGAGCCGGGAGAGGCTGGGAAGTCTCCTACGTCCCAAGTGTTGAAGTGCCCGTTTACAGCTCCCGTGGTTGTGGGTTCGAGCCCGTCCGAGGAAGGTTGCAATTTTATGGCAGAGTACAAACGATCAGTCCTTCCACGAGCGAGGTTAATCAGACTGCGCGCGAAGCTTCACTCTGGCAAGATGAATCAACCGTCTGTTCAGGATATTTAATGTGCCAAAGTACATCGTCTTGTTGTCGTTCGCTGCCATATTTGTTCAATCGCGAATTATCCATTAATTATGCTCTTTCATCCACCCGCAAAGGAAAATATTGACAATATGAGGATCAATGCAGGGCTCTGTTCTTACAGAGAGCCAAATTGCATTTTCTGCTCCTCTCCGTAGAGGGAGTCTCTTGACAACAGGATGACTGTTGTCTTCCGTGCAAGGTTTTGATTAGTTTGCTACAAGTTATATAGGCAGTAAGTTACTTTCAAGCAAGCCATAGCCACAACCGTATCTGTGCCCTTCGACTTCTCACCTTTTACGAGACCAATGCGAACGCTTTCTTGTGCAAGGTGGGAAAAGTCGGTCACCGAAGAACTTGACAAAACAGTACAAACATCTTGGACGGGAATGCAAACAGTATTTTTCATTGACTGTCACCATGTCACGCGATGCCTTGCGCAGATAAGGAGCCCGTCGATGCTAAACACAATCCAGGGATACAGATTATCCTTCCGCTGATTTTGAAAGACGTGTATCTATCTCGAATTGGGATCAGTTGCCACCAGCAGAGCCAGCCTTCTAGTTTACCCCCCGATGACTCTGCACATATCGTCTATATACTCTATATACACACATGAAGTGTGCATGGACAGCTCCGCATTGTCCTCCAAAAAGGCACGCACAGCCAACAATGGAACTTGGGGCTTCACGGTTAATCGTAGGGAGGGAACCACGTCTGAGGGGAATAGAATGGCCGAACTGCGCACCACGGTACCACAGGGGTCGCACGGAATTCTCCGGGCCGTTGTTCGAAGCTGCTGGAAAACCAACACCATTCGTCTCGCAGTCACAGGAGTTTTGATGGAAGCAGTTGATAGCAACTGCTGGAGGAGCGATGGCACTCCTGAGAGCTCCCCCGTGTGACTTCGGAGGTGCGAACCTATTGTGAATGTGTTGGCGCCGTCCACTGGACAACGGCCCGCTCATTTTCACAGCATTGTCAATTTACGCACTCGTTGAATGTGTCTCGCGAGAGACACAATACTCTGCAAGACGGCTTTGTCGTTACGCTATAGCTCTGAGCCACAAAATATTCGTCTAACAGAAATTGCTACGGTGATGACTAGGGCCCGGATTTTTAGGCATTTGCCTAGAAATGCCTATAATCGCCTAAATGCGACATTTTCGTGGTTGCCTGCCTTTTTATCGACTCTGTCGAACTGTAGCCTTTTTAAACATTTTTAGACGACATAACAGCCTCTTTTTTTAGAGGTCGAAGTGTGAGTGCGCCTTTCAGGGTTGTGTTGAGTGCTGCTTTTTCTTTCTGCGTGTTTGCGCCTTTTGTTCCTTCTTTGCTTTTGGTTTCCTTCAGTACCTTGGTTTGCTAGAAGGGGTTCATGTACATTTGATCAAAAGATGTGACTTCTCTGAACCTTTCAAGATCTTCCAGGGCAGGGAACTAAAAGTATTCGACATAGCGTGGTTCAAGGCCGCCTCAGCATTCGTGTACCAGACGTCAAAGCTTGTATGGTACAGTAGCCTTGAAACGAGCTAGTTTTCCGTGATGTAGCATTCTGAAACAGCAATAAAGCCAAAGAGCGCACCAGATTAACGCGCCTATTTTGGCATTTTATTGCCTATTTTCGTATATTTGAGAGCCTAAATGCCTGCCTATTTCCACCGTTTTTAGTGCCTAAATTTCCGGGCCCTAGTGATGACGTTAGCGGAAAAATAACAAACTATGCCATCACAGCCCGCGTATTGCACGCTTTGAGTATCGCACGTGTGTTGTATACCTAATGCAGTGTCTGTTCCGGTGCTACATATCGGGTACATTGAAGTCAATAATGTGTGCTCTTATGCCTCACTTACTGAGTCGAATGCGCAAGATTGCGCGATGACGTCTGCAAGTCCCCTTGCGAAGGAAGACCCAAAATGCTCTGAGAAAAAACAATATACAATTACATCAACTGCACACACAGAAAGGCTTATCCATACGTCGGCTAAACTGAGGCGTACGTACCCATACTTCCGTGAATGTCTAACACCCATCACGCTATTGTTTGATAGTGCTGCCATTTACTGAGCGGCGCTAGAAAAATATGTTAGCCCAAATGCATACGAAATGGCCTGCAAATATTAGTGTATAACGCTTTCGGTACCCGGATGAAATGCCCAGAAAGCCGTCGCTGTCATGTACGATTCGGCACCATGCTGCAGTGCACTGTCGCTGAGGATTATCATAGCAGCTTCTCGTTTTCTAACTCTTGGATCGATTATGAAAATGAAATCCCACCGGCACCAGGATTACGCTTGACAACGCCGCTTGTCATGTCATAAGAAAAGGGACAGGGGAGGAGAGGTCTAGTCACGCCCTCGTGTCTTGTTTGTCCTTGTCGCACTTAGTTCCCATTCCCATAGGGGGCCCTGTGTACTACCGAACATGTCTGTTACACACAAGGAAAGGTCCCAGTTGAGCTTCAGATGGCACTATTGAAAATGAAGGATTATAATATTAACGGATAACTCGCATTATTTTGCGCGTTCACACGCGACATTGCCACATCTCGAAGAAGGGGCGGTGGACGCTTTGTGAAGTATCTGGGCCCTGCACGATGTCAATTCGTTTTCGGCCGTCTATTTAATATTTTGACAGTTTTGGGCGCTTGGCCTTGTCCCATAGGAGGCGTTCTCTGGATGCCCTGATATCATTTCTTCAAGATATCGGGGCGGACAATGTATTTTGACTCTTTGGGTTCTCCATTTTTGTCAGTCTTTTGGCAGTCAGTTTCTCTCCAGAGTAACATACATCATTCTTCACTCATTTTTTTTATATTTCTATACTTTATATCCTATTATTTCTACTTTTTATATTATTTTTGGTGCATTACCTTTTATTACGATGCATTAGAATGAGGAAATTTGCCACTTAAGTTGTGGCTCATTGTCCCCAGTGCTCACTGGTCAGTATTTGATATGGCATAGTGAGGTGATGGAGCCTGACATGTTCTTTTTCTTTCTTTTACAATTACAGCAGGATAACGAAGCAGCAGGATAACGACAACACAATTTAATGCATAAGGCTGTCACTTTTACGAACATTCGAGTTTTTAATTATTGCTCTGGACGCGTTTCCGTTTCGTATGCGGTCCTGCAAACATTGCAGCCCTCGCAAATGGCTTCAAACTTCTCCATCGAGCAGCGCAAGCACTGTTATCACAACCACTATTTTACTCTAATAAACGAATAAGCTTTACGTACGAAAGTATGGCGTTTCTGAAGCCGGGAGCTCCATTCTTGTCATGGATGTTAATTCGTTTTGGATGGAACAATCGTTTTTGTTTTGTTTTTTCGTGCAGCACACCATCTCTTTCAGACCATTATTTTTATGGGAACCTAAAATAATTTGCCTTTCGTGCAACACTTTCAGAGCAATCCCCCAGCATGCATTTTTCCACTTGTTTTCCGCTGTAAATGCGAACTAAAAAGACATAAAAACGACGCATTGGCTTTCTGCTCTAATATTAAGTCATCGACAGTTCCAGAGGCCGTCCCATATTTCGCAACAACTGCATCGCATGACTACCGTGAACGACCTCACACCACACGAACGCGAAGGGAGGAGCTGCGTGTAATAACAGTCCTTAACGGTGTACTGTCGGCGTTAGCTGTCGACAACCAAGATCCCAAACAGCGGACTGCTATTATACCGTGCTGAGGGGAGCCAGGCTCTATTGAGTACTTCCTACGCATGTATAAACAAAAAAGGTGGGGCAGACTCTCTTTTTTTTTTTTTGCCTTATACATTATTACCTAGAACACACGACATACAAAACGGACGTTACGACTTGTGAGGCGATGTTTCCCCCGGCATAATCGTTTTCCAGGGGAGAGAAATCCTAAAAAGGAAGGCGGGTTGCAATTTCAATGCATGCAGCTGCCGCATAAGGGCCTGATACTTGGCAGTACGTTTCACCTGCCAATACGCCGTGCTTACATGAATTTCGCACTTCGTGCTTACCATTTGCCATTCGAAAATCATCAAAAGCCGTAACTCATCTACTGCAGCTAGGTAAGCTGCAGGACGTGTGGTGTGTCGAACGCACCTGCATTGCATCGCAGTTGATTGGCTCTCGTATGGATTCTTGTCCCTTCTCGAAGAATACTACGAGCAGAAAAGCTCATATTTAGGCCCTAATCACTATGTCCTGATCGTGTCTTGCACATAATATACTCCCGCTGCCGTGTGCAAAAATAAATGAGCAGCACTTGTAGAATTTTATTGCAGTACGCAAAGGCGGTTGGACGCAGTCACTCGCTAGTACATGAGACAGCATTCTTATATAGCACAGCACACTCTTCACCGCAAACCAAACCAAAACCAAACTTGACCGCATAATACCCCTGTCACACGGGCATTTCGATCCTTCTCGAATCCGATCTGCATCGAACTTCCCGAGCACGCTCGAGTTTTGACGCTGCTACACGGCCACTTTCAATGCGCATTGAATGGTTGACTTGTGCAGATGAATAAACGGGACTCATTAATTTCGCGTTTCCTATATAACAGCGATATTAGTGGTAATTTATCGTATACCGATGCAAGCATCATTTGTAGCTTCGCGCGCATGTCCGTCTTAAGTTATGACAGTTCACCGGGGTCGAGGATGCAAATGGCGGCCGTCGAGCCGTCTTGAAATTCTCAATCCTGTTATGGGAACTGTCTTGAGTCAAGCAGGATCAAAGTTCGATCCTGCTTGGAAGCGGCCGTGTAGCACCATCCGATCTGCATTGGGTTCAAGCAGGTTCGGTCGAGCAGGATCGAAAATGCCCGTGTGACAGGGGTATAACACGCTCCAAGTGAACCATCATCCCGAATGACATCGTTCTCTTCCCTTATTTGCTGTAAACGGAACGCGTACACCTCTGTGTGGCACTCATGGAGTTATGTTAATTGTTACAAAAGAGCGTACGCCCCGCGCAGATCAGGGTTGATAACGCTGTCATTCTGTGCGGTTGTTGGTCTTCAGCGTGTTATGTGGTGTTCTGTTCTGTTCTATTCTGTTCAGTTCTGTTTTATTCTGTGAACGACTTGTATACTTACATCATTTCACGTCATCTTCATATCTCTCATCTAGTGTTACACATATAATGGGGTAGGGTACTGCTCCCAACGGTGAAAAACCTCATGTCGTAGTCAACAACAACAACAAATGATGACGATGAGATGGGGTCGATGTCGTAGTCATCATTTATCCATTGCTGTTGTTCTGTTTGGTACTGTGCTGAGTGAGATCGCAGATCGAGATTCGCTGACGGCCAATGTGTGAACAACTATCGCAACTTATATGTGTATATCTTGCTCAGAATCGTCATGCCAAACATTTGATAAGTATTTAACCATAGTTTCGGTTTACAAGAGGCTACCCTCGTGTACGCTATTCAAGAGACACATGCGCAAAGTATATCACTGTATATGCAATAAGGTTGAACATATTTCGGAACTTAATTAATCCATCACACAAAGCAAAAATTCCAGATTACTAGACAACATCCTACAAGATGACAGGGATCCTCACTGACCTCGCTATCGAACATCCTACAAGATTCACAACAGTGAACTAACCAAGGAAACACAGCTGTCACCTAGTGGTGACTGCGGTAACTGATTCAACAACGTCACTTTGGTATATCATTCAAAGCACACTTCTAAAGTGCCGTGGTGCCCTCCCACGAGTGGCCATATTTGACTTGAAGTGGTTTTTCCAACAAAAGATTTCTCGAGTACTTGTATCACCGGACTGTCGCCAACAGAGCTGACATCGCGCCGCGACAATGTCTAGGCGTCTGGCCGGGGGTGCTCCCGGTCGGCCGCCGATGAGCGCCTTACATGCGATAACGAACACAAGGACCTGCCGCCACACTCATTCCACTGCCGCCGCCATCATGGTTCGACCACCCAGGTGGAAGAAACTGTTCATGAATACACGCGGAGGATGGCTTAAGTCAGCGGCGTCAGGGAAGGGCTATACCTGTTCCAATCGTACAGCCACAATGATGGTGCTTTTAGAGGGCAGCGGACGACAAGAGAGCACCGTGTAATAGGGACGTGGGCGACGGCTTCCACTCACAAAAAATAGCAGGATATATACAGCCGTTCATAAAATGTCCTTTTATCGCCTCACTTAACTTTCTCTTTGGCCTTTCTGCTATTATGCTGCAGGGTACTCAAGACTGCTGTCTTCTTTATAGTGCTTTTCTCTGCCGAACGATGCTATACATATTTTGTGAGTAAACAATAAATTGCTAACGTGTAGACTGATACGATGTTATTGAGCTACACCCCAAAGAGAAAAACTTGTATATCTCCAAAAGTACTATTATCTCCTCCCTTTTTTCATTAATTTTTCCTCCTCATTTCGCTTCCGTTGGTTGGTCAGTTTCTGCGGAAGCGAACCACAGAGAACTTGTAAGTTGGCGTGGTTTCTGTTCCAAACGCTTCGGGAAAGGTTCATGTTGATCGACAGGGTCGTTATGCAAATGCCACGCAGCATTTACATCCGCCTGCCATTGCGCTGCTTACCGCGTACTGTTCACAATAAGTGTCACATAAGTAAGGGAGACATCTTACATTCTTTCCAATAACTGTCCCCACGGAACATTTTGAGGATCAAAGATGAAAACACACACATACACACACTCTCTTTCGAGATCCTCTTGCTTCTTGCTTAGGTCTTGCACATGAGCCTATTGAGAAACGATGTGCACACGTTGCTGAACATCTGCTGGTACAGAAATGATCGTGTGTACGTTGCTTCAGCGGAAGAAATGTGTCCCGTCGTATTAAACTGTCGTTTTTGCGAGCCCCTCCAGTTTAGTGAAATAAATATAGAGAGTAAAAATAGAGAAACTGCTTACTCTCGAATGTTTCCGCAAACGCACCGCCGCAGGTGACTCTCTTAATGGTCAGGGTGCAATTACTCCACAGGGGACAAAAGCAGAGCAGTGAACGACGGAAGATAGCCAGTGTGCCTCAGTACTGAACCTTCGCAATTTTTGTGATGGCACCGCGCCCTTTGTCTCTGATGACCCATTCGTAACAGCCCGTCTGGAGTAGCCGTTTGAAAAATGTACAGTTCGCATTCGATGGAGGCGTCTGGGAGGGAAGCTGGGTAAGGAATGACTAAGCGACAGGCATCCATCACTCTTTGTACCAATTTAACCAAGGTTGTAATCAAGAAAAGTATCAGAAGTAATACAAAGGGGGAATACGTATATCTTCCTTCGAGGCGTGTGGACACGTAACGCTATCGCTTAATTCGTTCTAGTATTTTCTGCATGCGGGCTGTACTACGGGCACACTAACTACAGACCATGCAGACCAGTTAGATTATTGATTAACATATCTTTGCTGTTTACGTATCATTTTCGGAAGCCTGTTGCTGGGTGCGCGTTCAAGTTCATTTGTTTTTCTCGTATCTGTCATAGTGGAGGCGTGGCGACCTCCTGTACAGACCTTAGGCAGCGCTCCTAGCTCCAGGATAGTATTGACGGTCGCCACGTTGCAAAGCGATTGGCGCTATAGCAGTCCTCTGTTTTTCGTTACGTGACTTCCTAACCGACTCAGAAACTCGTACAATGCTTTAAGCCCGCCCGAGCCGCGTGCTGGAGATTGGCCAGCATCGACAAGACGAAGTAGTTCCGACGCGTGCGTGCTCGTCTTCGCCGAATAATCAAACAATCATGTGATTGTGAGAGGCTCCGTCTTGTGAGTTAGGCTTATAATATGTGCATCCGGGCCATTTCGTATTACTGCTTTCGGGTGCGTCGGCGTCGGCATTTGCACTTGTCGCGCGTCGTGTTTTCGCCTGTAGAAAACGCTCCATGCGATGATCAACCTTTTTTACGAATTGGGTTGCGCGTGTAGAGGACACATTGCAGTCGACGAACGGCAGTACCCATATTGATGACACTACACATATCACTTCCTGTGCCTAATACACGAAAAGCAACGCTTCTGGCGGCCACTATCGCGGCTAGCCTGAAAGCTCGATCGGCGCGTGTCCTGGCTCAGGTCCGCCATCCTTAATCCAGCTCTGTACATGCCGCGGGTGGAACGTGTACGACAGTTCGAAACTTCGCCTGTCCCTGTCGCCTAATGAACCTTCGAGGCGGCAGGCAGATGCTGCTGCCGCCGCCGCGGACAGGTTGACATGAAGGTGGGGTGCTGACACCTGCAGTTGCGAGGCCTCGATTAGAGCAAGTTTTCGCTGCACACACAACTCCCTGTCTTTGTTCGCCCCCTCCGTGTTCCCTTTAATATATGTGAGGCTCAACCTTTGATGTCGACCTCGCGCCATGGCGTGGCTCCCCCCATCCCCATTTCTGATTGACAAAAGCGTTGTTTCCTTATTCCAAATGCATAAGTATAGCATTCGCCCTCTACCTACTTTTAAACTGATTTCCCTTTCCCTGTACATGTTCTGTGCTATAGTTAGTCTTCACCCTCTCGGAACCAGCTTTCCCGTATCTTGTGAAATGGAATATCATCGTCGTCATGTGGGCACGTACGCCGTTCCATGTCTTCGACAGAGGTTACTCGGGACCAGACGTACGGTGACAGCATCCTTTAAAATGATGTGCGACTTTTACGTGGAGTATTCGGTACATGGACTGTACACGGACATCTACAACGTTCGTCAACACACGGCCTACATCGTGGAACTATTGCGTATGAGGATATCCGTCGTTGGGATCAAGTATCCCGCACGTTCCCTGGATCAAGCATGCATGGCATGCATAGCGTCGGCTATACCTGCAAGATGTGTTCAGGAGTTCGGCAGAGTGTTGGTACAGGGGAGCAGTCGACTACAAGATGAATTACTGGAAAATATGGCTTGCAGCATGCCAGAACGTTGTGGCATATGCGCTGCTATGCAGAGAGACAACACAGCTTCTTGAGAAGTGTCTGCACCACCTATGATGACAAGGACGTCAGTGATGTTCACGACAGAAGACTATTGCATTACGTTCACTTTGTAGCGATAGCCGTATCGCGTTACGATGGTATAACCATAGGCGCTGACCGCTGGGTGGGGTGGGGGTGGGGGGGCTTCGGGACCTGAGCCCCCAAAACTTTCCCAGGGGGGTCCAGGCCCCTTTGAGAACTCTACCCAGGTAACACTCAAGGTGAACACTTCCAGGAACACTTCAGGGATATCCTAAGAATCGCATGCTTCGTGCGAGTGATCATGAAAATCCTGTAAAAGTTTGCCTCACAACGTCACAACACGGAATTCCCGACAACCAGCCCGACCTCTCTGTATGAATGGGGGAGGGGAGGGGGGGGGGTGCCCCGGCCCCCTCCGGCAGATTGAAAACTATCCGCCTATGAATGGTAACCATTGTTACAAAATGGCAAACAACGCTGTTTCTAGGTGGAGTAGCTGTTCCGGTAGCTTTCGGAGTAGTAGTAGTAGCAGTAGCTTGGAGTAGCTATTCCGAGTAGCTTCATTTGGATAGCACAGGTAACGGCTGACGGAAAAGTAAGTTTAATTCAATTCATCCAATGTACTGCCGTTCTGCACGAAACCTGCAGAGCAAGCAAAACATTATTTCGATGCGACCGAACTGTCGCTGTCCGTACATCCCAAGGCCAAAGCCCTCAGCATCCTGTTCCACAAGGAGTCCCCCAAGGAAGCATTCTCAGCCCGACAGTCTTTAACGTGGTGATGGCGGGCCTACAATCACTAATTCCTCGTAAAGTGTCGTTTTCCGTATATGCAGATGACGTCGCCCTTTGGACAGTAGGAAAATCACGCCCAGCCATACAGCGCCGCCTGCAGCTCGTTTTAAATAATATCCATACGTACCTCACGTACCTTGGGATGGACCTTTCACCCGAAAAGTGTGTCGAGCTCCCTTTCACGCGAAAAGCAATGGTCAATTTCCCTCTTTGGCTTGGTACTAAGAAGCTTGAGCCTGTACGCTTCCACCGCTTCCTTGGCGTGGTAATCGACTCGGACTTGCGCTGGGCTCGGCACATTGAACACCTTGAAACTAAAGTGCAGCGATGGCTCCCCGCAATTCAACATCTTTCTGGCTCAGGATGGGGCTGTGATCAGCGTTCCCTGCTCGCGGTTCACGCGGCATTGGTGAGGGCGACTGTGCTTTACAGTCTTCCTACTCTGCACAGGATATCAACAACTTCATTAAATACACTTCGGTCCCTGTTTGCTCGAAGCCTTCGTCGATGCCTCGGAGTTCCAAGAATGGCTGAAACACGGCAAGTACTGGCTGAAGCTGGTGAGCTCCCGATTGAGGTTCACCGTGAACGGGAAACGGCTCGGCAACAACACATCGCTCTACAACACATCGCTGATTTTACACCGCGGGAATGGGCAGTCTTCACAGACTCCAAATCTGCACTTCAAGCAATTGAAAATTCCGTCCTACGAGGCCCATCCGCACCCCTAGTCACAGATGTATTAATGGCTTACCACACTATCTACGCAGCAGGCCACTGGCTAGTTCTCCAGTGGGTTCCAGCCCATTGTGGTGTCGTGGGGAACGAGCAGGCCGACAGCGCCGCAGAAGCAGCACTCTCGTATCGGAAACGAACCAGTATTGTTCTGCTGAGAGGAGACCGCCGTTCAATTCTGCGACGCCTATTGACACCCCTGGCTTCCCGCCAATGGACAACTGAGATTCTTCCCCCTCTATGTTGAGCAGAGTTGATCCAACGCTCGCTTTCCGCATGCCACGAAACACCTCTCGTCAAGATGCTACATTAATCCACCGAATGCGCCTCGATGTGGCCTTTACAGCTCAGTGGCACCGCTTGAGACAAGCTGACTCTCCCACCTGCTGCCACTGTGGTGTTCTTGAGGATCTGGAGCATATTCTTCTTCATTGCCCCCACTACCACCCTTCCCGAACCACACTCTCAGAGTCTCTTCGTCAGCTGGACTCTCGCCCCTTCTCCCTATCGAAATTGCTTGGTCCCTGGCCTAATCCAGCCCACCAACGCTCTGCGCTCAAAGCTCTTCTGACATTTCTGGACACCATCGGACTTCGATCGTTATTGTGAAGGGGCTCGTTATTTTATTCCCCACATTTCCACCAGCAATGGGGTAGAGTATCGCCTGTGGCGATGAACCTCCCCACTCTCCAAAACCAAAAATAAAGTTGTTGTTGTTGTTGTTATTTCGATGCTGCTTTCTATCTATCTGTCCGTCGATTTGGCTGATTTACCATAACTGAAAATCAATTCGCAAACATAACCGAATAATCTGCGTAAAAATACTATATAATGCAATCTATTATCCCATTCCTAAAAATATAGCTGCCAAAGAAGTCAACATAAAAACATGCCTCATATTTCAAGGTACATCTTTAACGTCCGACATGTCTTGTTTCCGAAACCCTCATTGCTTCAGTGGCCTTGTTGCGGTTCAATATTGTTTACTGTTGCGTTCTATAACCCTATACACGAAAAAAGGGGGTCATGATAAGTGCCCTTGTGCGTGAGCCTTCTCATGCCTTCCCAGACATTGTGTAGGGATCGATCTCGGAGAAAGAATAATTATTGGCATTATCATAACCCCAGAGGTGTTCCGTGAATTAGTTATAATTGCCAGCCGTGACACTAATGCACAACAAGCGATGTCATTAGTCACCTTGCGGTTAATTAGAGCACTTTACCGAAGTATGGAGATTACAACGTGGAGGGAAGAGCAAACATTAATGCTTGGTAGCGTCCATGTTCAAGATTTTGCGGTCATACCTAAGCAAAAGAGGACCGAGATTGTATTTGTTATTGGCGAGACAAGCGTTCAAACAGTTTTAAATCGGAGACAGATATTCCATCGTTGTATAGCACACATCATAATTGCAGTAAGTTCATGTTTATACTGTAATATAAGACATTGACGTACACTCAACATGCTTAGACGGGTAGAAATCCAGCGAACCGATAGGGGAGTATGAACGGAACTGCCTCAGGACGAGAGCCGCCGATATTTCGAACAGAGACTCTCTCGTTCGAAATATCGGCGACTCTCGTCCTGAGGCAATTCCCTTCATACTCAACGTGCTTGTTTCACAGTGCTCTGCGCTTCCTCTTTACGTCGAAAAGATATTTCGACAGCTTTACGCCTCTAAACGTGTTTGTACTTTAACATCACCTCAAATTTAATGCATCTTCATGAAAGAACTGATGTTCTGAGGCTGGAACAACACAGAAGGGACAAATACATACAACGCCTCAATTTGCCTAAGAAATTAACGATGATGGATGAAAGTCACTGAAAAGGTTAGCTAGCTGTAGGACTCGAACCCACATCTTCTGGACTGCCTGTATCGGATCGCCTGCTCTGGATCGGCAATCCAGAAGATGTGGGTTCGAGTCCTACAGCTAGCTAACCTTTTCAGTGACTTTCATCTTTCATCGTTAACGCATCTTCGTTGTCCAGGATTCGACTTGATGTCGCTCTTTTCACCCGTCGAATTATTTCAAAAGCGCGCTAAGCTGCATGGACAGAACCGATTTAGGATATAGTAGTGAAGTTTTGCGACAGAGAAGCAAACGGAAAAACGCTCCAACAGATACATCTATTTCTTCCGGAACTGCTCGAGACGTTCTCTATACACATGCCTATATACGCTGGATACATCCGTACAACGTTTACAGCAGACGATAAAAAGGAGGCTCTATCTCGTTCTAGCGTCCCCTTCCATCTTATTCTTGTACGCATTTGCGCATTCGGGAGGCAGGAAAAGGAGCACTAACATCTTTTACACGCCTAAATAGATGTATAAAGCCTCGCCGACCGGGATTTTGACAGAGGGAGTTTTGTCTTTATGAGCTTAATTTTTTATTCAGTCTCTCAACCCCCATCATCTCAGCCGGGCTTCCCTCGCTGATGCCGTTTCTGAAGATTTGTTTCCGCTACTCGCGCCCGTAACGGGAGTCGAGTATCTAGATATGCACAAAATATAGCTATATACGTCACAGACACACGTACGTAGCACTTCCCCGAAGATTATATGCTCCCTCCTCGGTTCTTCCCTGCCGATTGCCCCTTCTTGCAGAATACCGCGAAAGGCATAAATTTTCTTTCTCCAAAGCTGACCGTTATGTTCCTTTTTTCGACGATTTTGACGAGCAGTAGAGTGCGCGTTTTGTCCGTGCGCTCAGTTTGGAAGACCTGACGAGCAAGCGCTAACATGGAAAGCGGTATCTCATAGTAAGCGATTGTCACGGAAGCAGGTCCAAACTTGAAAGTTAGTAGGGGGGAAAAAAATGGCTGCATCTTTGGAGATTCTGTGAAACACGTTTAAATGTTAGGGTATCGCAAGTGCACAGACATCGGTCACGACGTCATTCTTCAGTGGATACCTGGCCATATCGACATAAGTGGTAACGAGAAGGCGGACGAAATGGCGAACATCGCACACCTGTCATCGACAGAACATCTTGTCACGTTTTCTAAGCAGGACATCAAATCTCTCCTAAAATCTATGAGTGATGACATCCGCAGGACAAAATGGCACCAAGCCGACAGTGGTCCGTCACTGCTGCGCACGCTAGACCCGGAGCTGAACGCCCAGACACATAGAAACTCTCCTGCATCGTCTACGCCTGAATGTGCCCTATGGTCGCCAGTTTCTTCATAAAGTGCGCAAGGTGGACTCGCCCTGTCTACTGTGCGGGACAGTGGAAAACCCTGAACATATCATCATGCGTTGTCCAAAACATGCTGCAGAAAGAGGCATCTTGAGGCATGACCCTTGGCCATCTCGACAGCAGGGACTTCAGCACAGAGAAAGTCTTAGGCGTATGGGGCGCTAAGCACAGGGACGCGGCCTTCAATGCTCCTGTCAATTTCATTGTGAAATCTGGACTAGAAACCTATACTAGACGGTGCGTGGACATTACTATGATCATTGATGTGAACGGCGCGCTCGGTCCTGCGTGGTCGCGGTCGAGACGCTCGCCCCGGTGAACTTTTGCGGTGCGCTCGCACCTTCTGTGGTGCAATCGTACTTTTCCTTTCTTTTTGGGGGGTAGCAGAATTCGCTTGCGCGAATTCAACCTCCCCTTGTTATTTTACCAACCACCAACCAACCAACCAACGTTTAAATGTGGTACGCTCTGAAAACAGAAATTCACCACATTAGCACGGTGAAAGTCAGCCATGAGAATGAATGCCGTCATCACTCCTGATTTCTGGAAAGCGATGGGCGTACACCTATTTTGGTACATCTTTTTGTGACAGTTAACATAACATCAGAAGTGTCATAAAAAAAGCATAAGCCGGGGGAGAGAACGCTTTCATTCGGGATGATAGTTGACTAGGAGCATGTTATGCGTTGAAGTACTGTCCGGTTTCTCTTTCTTTTTTTTTCTTTTTTGCTATGGTCGTGACGATGCCCACTTCTGTGTGACCAGCAACGGCGTGCCGACTTAGAGATTACCCCCCCTCTGTGCGGTGCGGCTGTGCTATCTGGGTGATTTGCCTGTGATTTCTTCAGACGCTTTAAGACAAATGTCGGAACAGTTTCCTCTGAAGTCGGCCCAGGGCGCACGATGCCCTTGCGATAGCCGCGACGTTGTCCGCCTGAGCGTGGTCGACTATACGGCCAGCGGTTCCACAATCACCTCCATCACCACCACCACTACCATCTGTTTTAAGGCAGGCGGATCGCTCGGAAATACCATACCACCGCCACCATCTGTTGTGTAGCTTTCGGGCCGGGCTATACCTTCACATTTCTCTCCACATCTGTTATGGACGGACCTACGCGGCTGTCGACGTTGGTGGCCTTTATATAGCTATCGCTTTAATACCCAAATGTGTCGTTCAACTAGGTGCGTTGTGAACGCCAGCTGACGAACGGTTCAGTACACAAATAAAATGCGAATACGAATCGACTGGCCAAAATTAAAGCGGTGCTGGAATTGACATATTTATAAGACACAGAGAGCAGTCATCACACATTTAAAGCTCATTGTATGGGACAGTAATACATTAACTCGTAGAGTGACAGGATAGACCAACAGGCTGACAAATAAGCATTATTGAGTGGCCCTGTGTACTGACACGCTCCTACATAGCAACCATCTCACCCAGAGGTTAATTCTTCCGATCATTTCCTCTATCTAACACTCGCATGATGAACTAAAGTGACACCTTCCTATGGTCATGCCGGTAATTGTCTTCTCCGAAGAGTTCCCTCATCTTTACTCTTCCTCACATCCCTATAGCATACAAGAGTAGATAGAGTTCTTTCGACAAAATTGGTCGCTCGCTCGCTCTCGAGCCCCTTACGTCAAGGATTCGGGAAACTCAACGGGTATTTAGGCTCGGTATACGAACGCGATGCAGCTTTCGAGTTCGGTTATGTGCATTAACTGCCTCTTTGGCGGCCGGATGGCAATCACCTCATCAGAGAAACGCAAGTTAGCCAAATGCCGCAGTGTGATTTATGTCGCGGTGCGGCAACGAAGTGCGCGGCGGAAGCGGGTAATTCGTCCACAGAAGTGCTTTCAGAAAACTTTCCTAAAGTGCACTCGTGGCTGCGACAAGATCCATTATGTCAGCGCTTCCCCGAGAGCTTCTCCAACGCGCCCGTAATCGCGACGTACTCCAGCCTCCGTTGAACAACAGTAATGAGGCGGACCTTTCAGGGGCTGCGCAAACAAGGCAAAAGAGCCCTCTGTGTTCGGATCGTTTAATCGCCCCAATAAAGCCGTCAATTCCTCTCGAGGAGGTGGAGGGGTTTACCCACACCATGGGGTTCGCTTTTATGCGGGAGACGACCTGACAGGATTGGCGGTGGAATATGGGCTGGTCACTGAAAAGGGGGAAACATAAAATGGCGCGCAGTCGAATTGAGAGGGATTGGAACGTGTGGCACTGAACCCGAAGGAGGACGTGAGGATGGAAACGTTCTGGAAGCAAAGGAACTCACCATTCAGTACGGAAATGTAGGGCACATGACTCACGGTTCTTGGTTTCTTTCTTCTCCTTCTTCTTTTTTTTTTTTTTTTTTTTTTTATTGGTACAGCTTGGGAAAAAAGTTTACGGAACACTGGGGTGTCGCATTTCTCCAATGGAGCGACAACCTATCAGCAAACAAGAGTAGACACGCATGCTGAGAGATGGTTGGAATTGCGGACCAACCGTTTCTTATTCGATCTCTTCCTAATATCTAGCAGGGGGCAGTTCCGATGAAGAAATACACAGGTGCCGTGTTCCGTAAACTTTTGCCCCAAGCTGTACCATCCCAAAGCGTCGGCGAGCCAAAGAAGGAAAAGTTTTGTAAAAGACACGCAGCATTTGTAATAAATACGTTCCTGAATGGCTTTAAAAACAAAAATCTGCTACATCGGTCGCGAATTAACTGGCAGTCGCCTTCCGCAAGTCAGTATATTTTTGCATTGCACCTAACTAATTAATTGATTGACAGCAATTATGAAACGCTTCAAGTATCAATTTTGGCGCGGAGTGTTAACTACAAAATTGTAGAGCACCTTCAGACACACCTTCAGGACTCAAGTGATCGCAAACAAGTATCTCTTACGTTGTCCTTTTTTCAGGCTCAAAGAAACAAACAAAACTAAAAATTTGAAGAAAAGGAAGTACCACAGATCTAGGGTGCCTGAATACGAGCTCCCTGTGTGGACGCAGAAGGATCTACTATTCAGGCACCCTACGCGGAACAAAGCGTCCCTGCGCACGATCTCTCCTATAGTATGATGGATTAGAACGACTCTTCTTTAAGCTCACCGTATATAGTCCTAGGTTGGCACCAGCTCTCCTACCCCTACTCTAAGAACGTTGGTTGGCGGCCCCATGGAAGTCGAAGTGGACGTCGTTCATACAGCCGGACTTGCAGTCCCCCCTGACGGCAACATCTCTTTCATTTAAACGTTAACTTCCTCTTTGTTAACGACTAGCATACAAATATGTTCGTAATAAATACAATCTTCTTTTTTTTTCTCTAAGAACTGTAACCCCTGTGGCGCACATAGTTCACCCGAGTTAGAAACGAAATCATGTTCATTGGATTTAACCTTTTATGATTTCACTTCAAGCAATCATTGTACCACAGGTTCCTTATAAATTCAACCATTTATTAAACGCGTACTCAGCACCTCGTCAGGCGATTGATCTTGAACAGTTCGTCTCAAGTTGTACTCGTTGGAAAGATACTTAAGATTGACATCATTGACATCAATGTATACCAGCGAATCATGTTTTAAAAGGAGGAGTAGAAGAAGTCGTAGCAAATCGGACCGCGAATACCAAAAACTGGCGGTGGCATGACACTACGCCGGGCGATTCTGCCGTGCGATGAAGCTACCGAGCCCTGTTTCCTCAAGAGTCCGCACGTATTTCTTTATGTACGTCACGTAGATGAATAATTCTTGTTCACTTCTCTTGTGTGCAGTACAATGCATACCGTCGATCAGTTAGCCGTTCAATAGAGGTCGCTTTTCTGTCATTCTGTTCTATGGATCATTCCTCTTCATGCAGTCTTGTTGAGAACTTCTTCCTTGAGCTCATCCATGTTCTTGCAGGTGTTCGATCCTACGGTGTCGAACAAACGGGCCTGTGGATGCATTTGGAACGCATTTGTGGACGGGCTTGTGGACGCACGATCTTGGCTTATAGTGAGATCCTTGGCTTGGTGCGGTCTAGAACTCCATTGTTGACGATTCCCGCTGTTCATAGGATTTGAAGCAGTCGTGTTCAGCACCATAGCTCAAAGACATCGACCTTTCTTCTGTCTGCCTTTTTGAATGTCAAACAAGCGCACCCATAACCTAACATGTATTACTGAGAACAACGCATTTACACTCTAAATGAGTAGAAAACTGTAATAGAGTTCCGAAACGTACAGTCTCGCCGAACGAGGTAGGCATCTGTATCTCGCAGACAGCAGTACACCTTCTCTTTGCTCGAAAGCAACTCGCCGAGATCAATTCAGTTACCAATCACTATTCGGGGTGACTCATTCAATCAGTCACCAAGAATTGGTTAGAGTCACAGTTGGCTCTTGTCTCTCGTCGGATGCTCAAGTATACGGTTCACCAAGGTAAAAATCTTTGCCCACATCAATGTCCCACGCTATACTGCAGGTTCCCGGTGGGCTGTTTCGCCAAATCCCTCGGGACACACAGTTGCCTCGTAAGACAACTGTTGACGCACATCCTATGCCGTCGGATGCATCGGAACGCATACTGCAAGGGATGCAGACAAGAAATTAACTCTGCTTGGACGGCCCGCGCGTTCAGCACATCCAACACACTGGATGTTACGGAGGCCAGAGGGTCCCCAGGAAATTGCGCTTCCAGGGCCATGGTACCTTCCGTAGCTTTGCTCGTCGACTAGATATCGCCGACATTATCTGCTTCGGTCACTTCTTCGGTCTTCGGGGGGGGGGGGGGGGGATCTATTTCTTTTGGCAGGAAAAGTCGACCAGGAAGGACGACTTGCTATTCCTTGGTAAATAATTCCTTAGTGGGTAGTCAAGTTCCTGGGGTAGTCAGAGTCAGGCGATGTGGGGTCCGAGGTTTTCCGCCGTCCCACCCACGATATCACAGGCTGCTGAGGAGACCTGTATCCCGGAAGTAGTTGAGAAGCGCTGCGGTTATAACACCGCTGCGTGTGCCAAGTAATGTTGCAAGAGAAATGTTGGGGTATCTCCGAGGCTGGTCAGGCGAGACTTCAGCGTGTCGCGGAAGGTCTTGAAACGGCGGGAGTCGAGAAGAAGGTGTCGACTGAACGTTGCAGGTAGAACATGGGGGTGGCTTGCTGGTCCATTTTGAACCGCAGCGCCGGAGTACGGGCAGGACGTTGAGGCGGAGCCGATGGATGACAGATTCTTCCCTAATTGAGACACGACTGCAGAGAGTATTCTCCATCGTTGGGTCCATGTACCCCAAGAAGGGGTTGGTTCTGTCAGCGTCTTTGACACACAGCTTCGTGCTGACAGTCGGTCTTCGGCTCATACCTCGGAATAGGATGTTGCCGAGACAAGCATACACCTTGATGGATACATCTGGAACCTCCACAAGTGTCTGTAGATACTCCTATATATATAGTCTCCACACTAGAGAGAGCACTCCACTAAGAGTTCTTTAGCTGTTGAGCTAATAACTGTGGCAGCCAAGACCACGTAAGCGTCTTCATGGACGGCTCAGCCGGCACGACAGGTTCAGCGTGCGCGTGTGTGGTACCAGGACTAATGACTGAAGGGGCTCGTCTTTCATCACTTGCAACCTCATACATCACTCGCATCACTGCGAGCATTATGCTGTGCAGATAGCTGCTGAACAACTAAATTTTGTATCTTTTTCGCTGCACAATGGACCAGCTACGGAGTATGCAAAGCTGTCCTTCAAGCTTTGAGTTCTGTAATGCAATGGAAACCAGTACGCTGTTGTGTTGCTTGATATGTGATGGGAGGCACGCACCGTCAGGTTCACGAAACACTCTTTATTCGGCCGTCTTGTTGATCCTCTTGGATGCCAGCACAACAACCAGGTCATACTGAATGCACGTACATGGTTTATAGACGGTATCATGTATTGTGGATAATACAGTGACATGGGTAATATATGACACCCTCTCCACCTTATAGAAACCGTATAGAAACATTTTTGAAAAATAGGTGAAAACACAAAACGAGTAACGCAAGATAACAAAAAGGCCCAAAAGTCACAGCGCCCCTGCTTGCAGCTCTAGGTATGGTTGAGCCTGTCTGGTGGCATACCACTTGAGCTTCTGATGAGATACCGCTTGGGAGAACCACAGTCCTGCGTGGAAGGACTGTCAGGGTGTTGATCCTCATTTTGTGGAGCGTTACCCTGGTCTGGCTTTGTTGGTCGTCACTTCTCGAGACACCCAACAGTTTGTCGTCTTCGTTGCTATATTCCGCGTCAGGTGTGCGCTCGTACTCCGATCGAAGTGCTTTGAAGAAACTTGCGTTGCGTTTGATTACATGGTTCCGTCTTTTTGCTGTGATTTGGTTACCTTTGACTTCTGTTACAATATATGGCACCGGGTCAAATGTCGACGTCAACATGTTAATTTACTTCTGTTTGACCAAAACAGTATCTCCTTTCTGAAGAGTGTGTTCCTTCGTATGACATTTTTCGTCTGCTCGGGCTTTCAATATTTCTTTTGCTCTTGTATCGTTCGAGAGAGTAGTGTCGTGTGTGTCCGTGGTCTCATGGTGTACCGAACTCGGCAAGGTGGTCATCATTTTCCTTCCAAAGAGAAGCTGATATGGCGAAAGTTTTGTAGCGGCGTGTGCAGCGCGGTAGCAGAGCAGAGCGCGAAATAGAGTTCCTGTGCGAAGAGTTTAAACTCAGCGGAGTTGAAATGAGGTCCGTTGTCAGTTTTTATTTGCATCGAGATGCCGAATTGTGACAAAATTCCTCTTAGTACTGCTATGGTTGATGACGCTGTGGTTGGTGGAACGACCTGAAGGATTTTCTGATCCTTTTTGGTGTTTTACGGTGAAGCTGTAGGGCTGAATTCGTAGACACAGTCGTTCAATCCTCGCAGATGGTCGCGAAGTTAGATTTGTCAGTATATTCAGAAGTGGCTTGTGGTCAGTGTGTACCACAAGTTGTGTTCCGTAGAGGTAGATGTTGAAGTGCTCTATGGCACAGACCGCAGCAGGAGTCTCTTTCTCGATTTGCGAGTGACATTATTCTGCCTCTGTAAGGCTACGGCTGGCATAGGCCACCACACGAGTTTTGTCACCACCATCCTGCGCGAGGATGGCTCCTAATCCCTTTGAACCTGCATCAACCGTGGGATGGGTGGTTTTGTTCTGGTTGAAGTAGGCCAGGTTTCAGCTATGCGTGAGCACATCTTTTAGCTGGTCCAGTGCTTTTTGATGCTGTGTTGTCCAGTTCCATGGTGTGTCCTTTGTCAGGGAACGTAAATATGCTGTTAGCTGAGCTAGGTTAGGAATGAACCTGCCACAGTAAGTGATCATGCCGAGAAGGCTTCTCACTTCAGACACATCTCTTGGGGGTGACATACGTAGGAAGCCTTGAACCTTAGCGGGATCTGGTCTGATGCCTTTCTCTGAGAAGATATGGCCGAAGAATGTTAGCTCACGCTGGAAGAAGGAGCATTTTTTGGACTCAGTGTGATTCCACAGTAGGCGAGACGTTTCAGGGCAGCGTCAGGGGAGTCGTTGTATTCTCTTTCGGTCTTGCAGTACACCAGGATGTCGTCGCTGATGTTTATCACGCCAGGAATGGCCGCAAGTACTTGACGAATCATATTTTGAAGAAGTTCGGCGGCTGCGTTTATTCCGGAGTTCAACCGCTTGTACCTGTAAAATCCCATGTGAGTTGCGAACGTTGTGGTATGACGACAGACTCCCTTTAGTAGTAGCTGATGCTAGCCTCGTTTAGGTCCAGTTTCAAGAACATCATTGCACCGTTTAGACAGGTAACGAGGTCTCCTAGCGTAGGTGAGGGGCATGTCATATCCATCATCCCCAATGTAATGTAGCAGGAGTGATTTCTTTGGGGCTAGACTTGTGATATTGAGACCAAGAAGTAGATTTTCAAGTCTATTTATCCAGCGCTGCCAACGGTCCCCTTCGGTGTGATCCGAAGAAAGGTCAAACGGAGGAAAGGCCTGTAAGGCAGCGGGTACGACCGCCATGTGGAATGCTTGTTGCTCACCTCTTGTGTTCGCAGTAGTACCTCAGGATTCAGTGGCTTTGTGACTTCAGTGCTGTACGAGGAGTTGCACGCATCACTCGAATGTGCCCGAAGGAGTTCGCACTCCTCGCCAGTTGTTGTGTTGCTTGATATGTGATGGGAGGCACGCACCGTCAGGTTCACGATACACTCTTTATTCCGCCACCTTGTTAATCCCCTTGGTTGCAGGCACAACAACCGGGCCAGACTGTATGCACGTACATATCTTATAGATGATATCATGTATTGTGGATAATACAGTGACATGGGTAATATATGACATACGCTTGCTGCAGTATTTAGAGATTGCACGTGCTCATGCAAGAATTTTCGCAAGTGACCTCAATATTCGTCTCCAGTGATCCCGGATCACAGTGCAATGCCTGTGCATGCCGCCTCTATAGAGGCGACATTAGCCGACATTCATTTTTGACCTGTTTTGACGTTTCCATTCAGGCAGCACGAAGACGAAAATGGGAACGTTCGATGTGGGAAAGTCTTTTTGTCCTTTGTCCAGGGATTTCCCTACACCGCCCTTGGTTTTCTGCAGCACCCCCCCTTTTTTTCAGAAATTTCTGAGATTGCTCAAAACAGCTCGGCTACCAATACAAAAACCTATAAACATGTCCCCATAAAGATATACTCTGTCCCCCTTGGAAGCTCGATACCCCATCCCCCACCCCCAGAGGTCGATTTCTGGGGAAACTACTGCCTTAGTCTTCAGCAGTTACCAACCCTATGCAAATAAGATTGCCTGCCCAAAGCTAGAACAACAATGTGGCGAGACGAGCACTGGCTCATAGGTGTTGTAAGACAGTTACCCTTATGGAAATTCTATCGCACACAGTTGTCGCCATCACTGCGGTTGCTTGTCGAATACCTACTCTTCTATATGACTTCGCTTGAATGTCCCCTGTAACGGAAGGCGCATGTACAGGCTGGCGAAGTCGCCACCACCGAGCTCCAGCGCATGCAAATCAGGAACACATATCATCTTCTGGTCGTGCGCCAAAAATACGAGACAATCCGCCGACGTGTCCAGTCGCGCATTGCTAGATTGGACAATAGACCATTCAACATATCTGAAGCCCTCGGCTGCTGTGCGAACACAGCACCAGCACCGCATAAAGTCATCTGCACGGCTACTGCAAGTGTCATGACGTGGCTCTCAAATCTCGTTCCCATTGTCTCTACAAGCAGTCTTCTGATTTTCTAGGAAGATTCCGCCTCAGAGAGCGTCTCCATATTTATTTTGCTTCTTCACTACAGAAAAGAAGCCAAAAAAGTAGTTTTTTCAATTCGTTATAAAAAGTGTCGGTATAAGTGAGAAATTTTTTAACCATAAAGGGTATTGATTCCTGCGTTGGGTTATCCTCCGACACAAAGGTGGCAACTCTAGTTGTTTCTAATTTGAGCCCAGCCCCAGATAGCTTTTTGGGAATAGCAAGCCTACACCGTGGCTAACCTTTCCCTTCTCTTTTTTCTTTTACTTCGCATTAAACATATCCCCCCCCCCCCTCAGCCCCACTGGATGGCGCGTTTCAATCCCAATACCATGGACATAACGCTTGGACGTAAAATAAGGGCCCTGTGCCGACACTGCACAGAGCACTCATTCGGACAGAGTATGCCATTTCTGATGCATGTATATAGGGGCTTTGAAATGTCGTCAACAGCCATCCATGCCTAATGGCGTGAAATGAAGCCATAGGAATAAACAGACACCACTTTATTTATGGAAAAATAATCGAATATATAGAAATATAATGTAATCGAAACATTTTTGTTTAATTCCGTGTGAGCGCCGCGAAGCGACGTACAGATGTGGACAGATGGAGAGAGGACAGCAGGAAGGAGTGGGGGGCAGAGGGGTTAGTATGCGTTCTGGGCCGACTTCAGGAGGAACTGTGCCGACATTCGCCTGGAATGTCTTCGGAAAACCCTAATCGAAACAGAGCTGGGCCCTCAACTTTCGAATTGCACAAAAGAAAAAGGTAAGAGAACACAGGAGTATACTGCAGCTGTGTTGCACTCATGTTTGCACAAGGTGGAAAAGGCAGCAAAGCAACAGAGCGACCACGCTCACATTGACAAAAAGGAAATCAAGACAAGATGGTGGCTGCGCGACAGCCGTGCTTTTTCTCCCTGTTAACATGATAGGCCAATATCCTGATTCCTTTGGAGTGACTGACATCACGTTGCGGATATCTCAGACTGACAGCGATACGGAATCAGAGAGCGCTTATGATTTCCTATTGCTCCAGTGCTGGACAAAAGTCTACGGAACACGCTCCGGAGCTTTTCTTCCTCTGAGTGACACGATAGCGGCGAATGGGACTGTGCGGACTTACAGACATGTGCCTACCAAGTCACCTGTTTGCAATTCCGTACGGTTCCAATCGTTGCTAGCGTGTCACTCGGAGGAAGGAATGCGCTGGAGCGTGTTCCTTAAACTTTTGTCCAGCACTGAACATAACAGGAAGGTCGATTTTTTCTATGTGAAAGACTTTAAATGATAAGACATAAGCCGCGTTTACATGAATACGACACTTGTGTATCGAATCCACTTGTCGAATCGAGGCTTCCCATGCAAACGGACCGATTCGCTAGAAAAGCGCACTGTATCGAATCCGGGAAATAGACGTGGATCCAGACGGTGAAGGTGGCATGGCCGAGTGAATAGGATTGGTACCGAAAATAATAACGTTTCCGTTTCTGTTTCTGTTTCTCATACCCGAAGATCTCCGCTTATTGTTTCCATTTCCGTTTTCATTTCCGATCGAATTTTGATATCGGTTTCCGTTCCCGTTCTTAATTGAAGTAGATATTCGGTTCTGTTTTCTTTTTTTGGGTTCGAGTTCCGCTTCAAAAAATAAAAAATAAAGAAAGAAAGAAAAGAAAACCGGCTGTTCTACCCTAAGCAACGCCGTATTCTGTGTCATATACTAATTGATTACTTATACTGTGTCATACTGTGACATACTATATTTCTGTGTCACGGTTGAAGCACGAAAAAAAAAAAAAAGAACGAAGGAAGATTGTGGCCTTCTTGGAGCACTCATACTTGAATTTGCTGAATTTAGACTCACGATTATACGGCTTGACACGGATTGGATTGTACTGTCTAGTCCGGAGTGCGTCTTGAAAGGCGGATGTGAAGTGCGACCTCCTCGCTGGCTTCTCTGGGACGTCTGCACCTGCAACATGGGGGGGGGGGGGGGGATATGAAAGTGTATGAAATGAAAAAGGAAAGGTCAGCGAGACAAAGGTCAGCTTGTTATTCAGAAAAATAAATAAATAAATACAAAGAAATGAACGGATAATGCAGTGTCAGAGAGTGTACACAGGGCACTAGGCAATCACAGGTTGTTCGTAAGGCCCGAAGCTTGGAGAAAGCGGAGAAGGGCAGTGGTGACGGCCCATTGGGTATAGGCCGGAGAACGGCACCCATGCAACATGGTCACCAACACTCACACTTGTCATGCGTTTAGTTGTAATTGGCTGCAATACGCTGTGAATACCACATATATATATAAATAAATTTGTGGGGCCCATTCAGGAATAAGTACTGGGGTCGAAAAAGAGATTACAGTCCTATGAATTCTGTTTCTGTTTCGGTGTCTTGTATAGTGGAAACGAATATATATATATATATAGCTGAAATGAAAATTGACACACAGACTACGAAGGTACGGGAAGTAAGAAAAAAGGGATAATTTATTTACATTTAAGATACTTGGAATGCTAAAAGGGTTGTCGACGTTTCGACAGTGGCACTGTCTTCGTCAGGACTAAAGTCCTACTAAAGTCCTACTAAAGTAAGGACTAACTTTAGTCCTGACGACGACCACTGTCGAAACGTCGACAACCCTTTTAGCATTCCAAGTATCTTAAATGTAAATAAATTATCCCTTTTTTCTTACTTCCCGTACCTTCGTAGTCTGTGTTTCAATTTTCATTTCAGCTACATATATTCGCGGTCGTCCGAACCCCATTCACCAAGTATATATATATATATACCATATATTCTGTTTCTATTTTTGCTTCCAATTGAATTCGGGTAGAAACCATTTTTCGTTTCCGTTCCTGTTTCCGGTAATAATCCCTGGGATAAAATCATCCACTCCTTTGTGGCTACTCCAAGGTCGTGCTGTAGACTGGGAAGTGGTGAGTTCGAATCCTACCACCAGCTGTGCTGTATGAGGTTTTCCCTGGGTTTTACGGCTCTGCTAACTTTCCAGACGGATGGCGGCACAGTTACCCCTGAAGTCGACCCAGGACGCATGCTAACTCGCTTGGCTCCCCGTCCTTCTTGCTGTCCCCTCTGCATCTGTCCACGTCTGTATACGGTACGCATAGCCGCAGTTGCTTCGCGGCACTAACACGGAATCAGAAAAGAAAAACCGGGACGGGGAATGCACATTCACACAGTGCATGTAAACGGAAGATGCGCATCCAGTGTCATGAGTGGGTGCAAAAAGACAGTGCGTGTACGTGAGTCAGCGGCATCGAGATCGGCATCAACGGTACAGAGAACGAGACCGATCCTCGTGAAGACATTCTGCGAGAGACGTGAAGAACCTTGGACCGGACCGGCTACTACCACCACCGACATCTTCAAAACATCACCTTCTGCAGACCTGTCCTGACATCTTCAATATATATTTTCCAGGCATCCCTTCAACCACCGAGGTCCACCTTTTCCAGGGTTGCCATTTACATAATCGTTTCGGGGGATCACCGCAAGGCTTGGAGTCCGCTCGGCCTAGACCATCCACATTATCGCCATTCACTGGTATTAAAATATTAAAACAATTTTCGAATTGTTTCTGCGTCGCAATTCCTGGTCGTGTCACGCTAGCACCTCGTCCCAACCTTCAGTGATGGTCGCCTTGACCGACCACCCCAACTAACATCACATCCAGTAAAGCGAAGAAGTATGGGAAGATGTCCGCTGTGGGTCACCTACAGTCATCCGCTGCCGGAGGAAATGGTGACAGCGTCACGTTCACAGTCACGTGCTATTTTTTTCTCGCGAAGGAACGCCGGCGTTTCTCGGAATAGGTAGTGAACTGTAGTAGTTGTCTTGCGACGTAAAGCCCACTAATTATATATTATTAAATATCAGTGAGCTCCTTGACATCAGGAGGCAGATAAATGTAGTGTAATTTCTACTTTAAAAAAAAAGTTCAAGAAGAAATGCGGGCTCTATAGGTTACAAGTGGACTAGCTGAGTGCATATTGGAAGAACTTCGAGTCTATAGGCACAGCAAGATATATCCTATAATTTTCTTTTTCCTTTTTTTTTTCCCCTCCCCCGTCTTTTCTTTTTTTCTCTCTCTTCCTTTTGGGAAGAAACCAGTGGACGACGGGTTCAGGCTGTTTTCACGTTCGACGTGAAGGCGCGGGAACGGCCGCGGAAGTGGACCTCTACTTTTCAAATATGACACCGCGTGTCATCACTTTCGCTCCGGTCTCAATGTGCGTATACATGCAAACGCAGACGAATCGACTTCATTCGAAGTGCGACTTGGATACGATATGCTTCTGTCGAAGTCATATAAACGCGGCTATACGATTGTTGCGGCTCGTTCGACACTTTCATTTGTTAATTGTCAAATTGGTCGGTTAGTTGGAGAATTTGTTGTTTTCCCTACTCAGGGTTCCGAAATAAATCAAGTCACTCAAAGATTCACCACGCAAAATATTAATTAAATGCCGTCAGTAAACGTTACGCAACCCCACTAATTTTTGCAGAAAACGGCAAAGCCTGCGGGGTTTCGGTTTCTCCAAGGGTATGCGCGAGAGCTTCGTCTCCTATACCAACGGCGCAGGTACCACGGCGAGGCGACGGAAGGAGAATCCTTGGAGGAACAATGTTGCCGGGTGGGAGGCACATTGCGTGCGTCTTTACGCGAGACGCATACTTCACATCATGTAAGCGACACCTAGAGAAACAATATTTTGCGAGAGTACAACGCGATACATATGCGTTGTAATCACACAAACTTGATCCTCAAGACACGATTTTTTTTTTTTTTTTTTTTTTGTGATAGCGCTTTAAACGCAGTTTTGCTGACCCACACACACACTCTTGAAACTCTCAAGCATACGCGCTTTGTTTTGAATCAGTTTTTCACAAATGCACAAAAACGTTGTTCACATGGCGCTAAACATAGATCATGAAAGCGGCGGCGTATACACATTTTACGTCATTCAATGTCGAATTTACGTGGTAAATCTGTGGAAACTTTAGTACTGTGCCACCCTCAAAGTGAACTTTTCTGGCTCGCTCAAAAGTAAAGAGTACCAAAACAACAAAATACCTCAGACTGTTGCGCTTTACAAATGCTTCACATATTCAGAAGTGCTAGCACAGTGTAAGTCGCCGTCTTTTTTTAGAACGCAGTTTTCACGCCTAAAAGCGCACGCGACGACCCTTGACATTATCGACGCTATTTTTTATTTTTATTTTTAGCAGCTACTATCACATAAACGAGGGGGAAAACAAACCACGCAAGGAGGACAACATGCTGTCTGTATAATGGCTGCACTGTCTCATGTGCACATATCTGGCGTAAGCATCAAGCCCCACTCACGAATCGGGCAAAAAATACGGTGGGTGAGGCAGCACCTGTTCATCATCTCAACTGAAGGAACTTGAAAAATACAGGGAGACACCATTAAATACGCCAAGAACGCCATATGTATGCCGAGCGCTAAAATGGCATGGTACATGCAAGCTAGATGATGGACAAATTCCATACTGCGAAAGCCTGAGCATGGGCAAAAGACATAATACAGACGACTCAAACAAGTCGTCTGTGTTGCGTTGGTATGCCCATGCTCGGGCTTTTTCAGTATACAGTATGCCGAGTGAGTTTTTTGCCGAAGAGCTGCAACACGCATCGGTTCGCTGCGAATGACTTCCTTCAACTATAGATATCTTAATTCCAACTGCGTCCGCAATCTGCGTAAAATGATTGGTAGAATCCTCACTTAAACACGCGTCACATCTTTCCCAGCTCTACGCCTCCCGTAATGGGAACACGCAAGATCGCAACAGACACGCTGAAAAGGACCTTCGACCATCCCGTTACATTTGCATACCACGGGCGCGTTACACGTGTACGTTCAATCAGGTCGACGAAAAGATCACTCTCAAAAGCAGAGAGAATGCAAACGCTTCTTTAAGGGATATGAGTCGAGTGCACGAGTTATATAAAGGCTGCAGTCCCTCGTGTCCCTCAGAGCACAAAATGGGACAGAAAAGCCTGCTTCAAATCACGGCAGTGACAGATCCTAAATGAGTGTCGGGAGTGCCGTGTATTTTGCGGAGCAACAGCAAACAAAGTAGGAGCAACGACGCAATCATCGCGCCCACTGTCGGCAAGCGGAAGCATCAAAGGGCCGCGCGTGCCCTCACGGGAGGCCCTGCAGGCTAACGACGCCATCCGCCCTATGAGCGCAGGAGGGGGGCCTGGGGCCCCGCCCTTACAGGTCCTCCGCCTGAGTAGTCGCAGGCGTGGCTTACCGCGAGGGAGGCGGAGCTCATCCGAAGGACTCGCAGTCGAAGTGCTACGGAAGGAGAAATATCCGCGCCAGAGCTACACTCCCGCCCGACCACACACGCGCTCGCGTTGCTCGCTAGCTCAATTTTCCGCATTTTCGAGTTTGACGGGGTGGGGGGGCGCCGCCTTTTTTTTTACCACCTCTCAGGGGGCGCCACCGAACGTTCACGACCGGAAGCCCCAACAGCAGCCGTGGGGCAACTCTCAGGACGGCGTGAAGCGTGGAACAAGCCGTGAACGGATACTGTGTGTTGGTGGAACGCCAGGACGAGTAGACTCTATGGTGGCCGCGGGTGGTGGACTTTCGGCGCAGATGCAAGCTGGCAACCCGCCACGATCCGGCCACATGTCGGCTCGGGCCATGGACTTCTCCATAGATGCACTCATCGCGGGGAGCCGGAGGAAGCGGGTCCATCTGACGGATGACCCCGACGGCGGGGACAGCTCGTCCGACGCTGACGTCGCCGGCGACTTCAGCCACGCTGCGATTGCACCACTGGGTGAGTACATCGCATGCTGGCCAGTGAACAAAAGTACCCTCGGATCGAGGAACATCACGATCAGCTGGACTGTTTAGTACGTGCACCTGTACAGTGTGTGAGTTAACCGAGTGTGCAATAACGTCAGCATCATGTGTTATCTGGTAATACATCAAGGGCGCTGTAGCTCGGGGACAGTGACGGCCATAGCAAGCGAGTCACTGCTCCCAGGTTATCGTGGCTTTCATATACCTGTTGTGAGATAGTCGTGCTGCTGTGTTTGCAACAGCGAATAGTGTGCGAATGATAGTACTTTCTCGCGAGTACGTATCCGAGGAAGGTCCTTATAGTATGTCGTGTTCTTGTGTGAATAATGTTCATAGCGCCAAGGTACAATATTTGTCGCACAGGTGAATCCTCTCCAGATAAAGGCTGGCCAGATAAAGAGGCAAACGTGTCATTCTGCGATTTGGCATCGAACGATATTTTTTCCAAGGTGGTTAGATGATAAACAAATTCACTTTTAAAAACAGGAACTGATATTTTCTTGCATTCTCTCTCTGCAGAAAATGAATCACTACGGGATTAAAGTCACCAAATAAACCCTTTGGTATAATAACGTGTTTGCATAGCTTTCAATACTGTGTATTTAGAGAGAAACAGTTGTTTGTGCAGCTCAGCGCTGGGGGATCGTTAGCAGACGACAAAACAATCCGAAAGTGTTCTTTTTTAGCAAATTGACTACGCAAATTACACAAGACTGAGAGAACGCTTCTGCAGTTTCCGACTAAGTATGTTGCCCGTAGAAACAGCTGTAGCTCACGACTTTTACTAACTCTTGTGCCGTCACACGAAGTTTCCCTCACCGCTACAGGTTCCGAACATCATGCGAAAGCCAAAAGCACTTCATTTTGGATCACCACAAGGAGATGCATGGAATCACTGACTATATAGCGCTTTTAAACTGCACGCAGAGCAACCAACTACAAACCAAGCACACGGTTTTCATAGTTGTTATTGGACAGACGCAGAAACCTTGCACGTTGCATCACACGCACGTTATACCCAATTTCACTTACTATTTATTTAATTACCTTGCTCTTACCTATAGGTGGGGTATCTCAAATTATATTAGACTGCTGCAGGATTACAATTACGCGCTGTCTATAACTCCGAACCCGTAAAATAGTACCATTTAAATTGTCTGTGACTGCGATTGGAGCGCCGAGATAATTGTCCGTGATTCCAATTACGAGTAAGAGCGAAGCGTGACATGTGAAAGTGAAAACCTGTCTAATTTGGAAAGCGTTCCGGTCGGGTGACATTCCATAATAGGAAGGTTTTCCTCCATCACGTTGCGCTTAAGACCATTGAAAAGCCTGCAATATTTCAAGCAACAATTAATGAGTGTGAACGTTCGTTCGTTTCAAGCAATGCATTCGCACGGTTGGTCCCCGCCATTCTTTTCGGCACGCATGCAGCACAGATAGGTTGAGGCGGTACATGTACATGACGCGGTTCAACAACTCGCACATAATGTTACGTAAGCGTGCAAGACAGGAGGGGAGCAATCCCGCGGGTCAGCTTCCCTTGGATGCTGCATGTCAAGACAAAATTGGGAGAGTTTTTCAAACAGATCACGCGGGCCACAAATGTTTCCGACAAATACGCGATGAAGCAGCGTGTATAGCGTATCTTCACTCCAGAAAGTAATACTAGCGTCACATTGTAAGAAGTTATGGAACGACGTCCAGCACGGGTGATGTGTGTATCCTGTATATGTCAGGAAGTGCATCTGACCTCACCATAGTAACCTTGACATATGCTAGTTTACACACATTAGCTATAGAAACATGAAACGTTTCGCATTGCAGTATGGCTACCAGGCAATTTGCGAGTGTCGCTCTACTGCAAGAAGCATGCAGTTACTGATTTGCTCACTCATCCGCACTACATGTATTTATTGTTGTTACAAGAAGCTGCGGAAGAAAGGAAGAACATTGTCCCTCCTCTTCCTTCTCACTGGTGCTACAGATATGGCTGTATCCATGCTGCCGTTATTAGTAGAAGCAATGAGGAGAAATCTAATGAGGCAGGTCCTCGTTCTCCTCGCACGGCTTCTTTTGCATTATCCTGACGGAGAACTAACCGCCGTATTCTCACTCAGCCCTCAGGGATGCCTCAGGGCTGAGTGAGAATACGGCGGTAAGTGTGACTCAGTAATTTTGTTTCAACAGGCAACGATATTCGCACTTTTCTCTCTCTCTCTCTATCTCTCGCCGCTTTGTAACCGCTTGGGAGTTTGTGATGCATTACCAGCCATGCGCTTCCGGATTCTGAAAAGGCAGAGACAATGTTACTCTAATTTGGCAGTTCGAGTCAAACAATTAAATTCGTCGCAATACAAATTTGACGTCGATGCTCGAAGGGCATTAGACACGAGCCTCTCTCGTTTGGACTCCCGAGCCTTCGACATCACGAAACTACTAGGTCCTCCTTTGTCCGACAAGGCGCTAAGGGCACTTGAAGACATTTTGCATGCAACCGGGCTTATGGACATCCTATGACACGCTGAATGTGTGATGTGTCCTGTGTGTGCCCCCGGTGATTCCGCCGCTTTACTCTAACTTGGGCGCAGCTCTTGAACTTTTGCCCTACATGTTGAACTCCATTATCATCTCTGTTCGTCTCTGGACATCATCCTTTTGCGTTTTCATCATCTCATCATCGGATTGAACTTTCTGTATTAAGTGTACTGGGGTAGCCAGTTTGACTTCGTCGAAACTCACATCCCCATTTTTTTCTTTATTCACATCACATCACATCACATCACATCACAAATTTGACGAGAAAATAACTCGTAGTATACGAGCAAAGGTCGCAGCGACAAAATACATCTGACCCGATAATAACTGTCGGACAAATAATTTTAACGGCATATTTTTTTACGGGTTAGGCGATGCACCCTGCACATAGACGCAAGCGTAAATGGACCGATATTGATTTTGCGTAACTTATTATTTAAAACAACAATTTCGTCATGCCGTCAACACCTCGTACAAAAGATGGTGTTAGCGTATCCACATATTAGCGTATTATGTTAGCAATTAGCGTATTTACCATACACTGCAGGCACCCATGCATCCATCCCATAGGTTGGTGAAAAACGTACTTCAGATATACTCATCCTATGAACGCAGTGTTAGCAGCAAATATTACACACGAGGTCAAACGTAAATAATAAAAATGTAGCAAAGTGGTCGCTGAACGTACCATGTTCCTCAACTGAGAAGTTCTGCCACTTTGATGATCAAGGAATGATGCAATTCAGAGTAAAAGTCCGCACGGCACGCACATTGCAAGACGCACGGTTGGGTATATACAGGGTGTTCAAAATTAAGCTTTCACGAGCGCTACGCAAACACAGCGATGACAGGAAACCGGATGATAACTTTACGCTACTTGTGTAAGAAACAGGTGCTGCTAATTATGTAGCACCTGTTTCTTACTCAAGGAACAGAAAAAATAGCACCAGTTTTCTTTTGTTCGCCTATTTATGAAGTGCTAGTGAAAGCTTAATTTTGAACACCCTGTATAGGGCGACAGTCGTTCGCAAGTGGTTTGGTTTCGCTGCAGTTGCTTCCTGCCAATTAAGAGCAAAGAGTGTCATGCAAAATTCAAGTTCAAATGTGTTTATGATTCTGAGGGGTTAGCCCTTGCATATCGATGTCTAGGAACTTTGTTTTCCTGTGTATTCCTGTTTCGGAATGAATTGCACGAGAGCTTAGGCGTATAGCTAAAAAGTATACAATAAGCACTACTCAAATAGTTTTTATATAGCTAACATTATAAACAGCTGCAAGTTGCTCACTCTTCCTATGGTTTTATAATCATGAACCGCTCGGTGCTGCACGACGATAATATCTATATATAGGGTGTTTGCTCTAACATGTCCAGAAATTTTATTTAAAGCGAGCGATAAAAGAGAAACGAGCGCTACTTTTCAGTTACTTGACTAAGAAACAGCTGCTACTAGTGAAGCAGTACCTGTTTCTTACTCAAGTAGCAGAAAAGTACCACTTGCCTTTTTTTTATCGCTCGCTTTAAATATAATTTCTGGAAACGTTAGAGCAAACACCCTGTATACACTTGTCGCCAGTCGAGCATTGTTCATTGATTTTTCAGAAAACTGAGCTCCTTCCTAAACCGGATAAGTTGCAAAAATCAATAGGTCATGGCATGCCTCTTCTCATCGGAAATGGTTGAATTATGTGCTTCATCCGAGATTCCTACCGAGATGCCAATACATAGGATAGGATGAACGAACCTTCCGCCAATCCATTACTGAAACCCTGAGATTGGGGAAGAACACAGACACGACACGGACAAGACAGGGACTGTATTTCTTCGTGTCTGTGTTCTTCCCCAGTCCCAGGGTTTCAGTAATGAATTAACGCAGTCACCAGCTCGCCTGCTTCTTCGCCATTTTGTCTAGGACCGTCCGCGTTATCGCATGGTTTCATTACAAGATTAAGCTGATTTTCAAAGCAGTCAGTTCTGTGTATCACGGTTGAGGACACTTCAGGTCGTCATTGCTGGGGCATTGGGGAGCGTTTAATGTTCTGTTGTCCCACTTGAGTGCAACAAGACTCAGTGATTTACTTTATTGGGGACACATCTTCTATAAAGTACTAAGAAGTAGTAAGAAGAGCTCACGATCATTCCAGATGACGTCGACATTTTAAGGCCGTGGCATTGTTTTTCTAAGTGGTTGCAACGTGGCCCTACAACTTTTTGTATCGTTAATAGAGGTTAAATACGCATGAAAAGAGTGGATGTTTTACGTGTTACATTTTGTTTCTTCTAAATAGTAACCAATGTGTCACCTGCGAACATATCACGTACCTCTGCCTTTATTTATTGTAAGGGTTCTGTCCGTTTTGAAGAAGTTCTGTTTCACGTATTTTAAGCTCGTCCTTTTTGTTCGTGTAAGTCTGAGTTACTTCCTGCAACTCATTATTAACCTAAAACCCCTCTTGGGCCGTGGGCAAATCGATCATCACAGAGGTTGGTCATCGAAGCAGACGCTTCCTCACGTGCACGGGATAGCCCTTCTCGTCTTCAATTTCCAGTGATGTTGTCGCGGCAGAGGTGCACATCTGTCGATCGCGCTCTCCCAACAAGGAAACATGTATCCTATGTAGGTTCCGCTCACACGAATACGGAGTAGCAGATACTTGTAACCTTTCACTGCGAATTCCCCCTGACCTTCAACACCTTGGATGTGAGTTGCAGCAACCCCGATGTCACTGGTTACGGGAGGCAAAGGAAATATCTCAATTCCAACGACAGCGAATGCATATTTCGCGACACAAACAATATGACGTGACACACACACACAAGTAAACACTACGTGGCGGTCACAAACTTTCCACGGCGTTACATGTTCTACGAGAACACCGTGCATGTCAGCCGATAGAAAAAGCATGAGCGAAGCTCTGACGAACGCTTGCGTTATCTGCTGCACTTGTGAGTCGAACAGCTTGGTGGTTGAGTTTGCGTAGATGCGTTCAGAAGGATCGATATAAGACTAAGTCACAAGAAAGGCACCACCTTATTGGTAATATGAGCTACGTGTGCTCTTGTGTGACTTTATGTAACTTCTCTTGAGATGTGGCTGGCAACGATTGGAAAACCGAACACCAGTATACCCCGGATTGTACCAGCATATTATAAAAGACGAACTCTGAGATGAAGCCAACATACAAACAACTACTATTTACAGCACGATGGCAGTGGCAGCGAGTGAAGCAGCAATCAACCCATATGCACATAATCATCGCCTTTTAAACGGCGTCCAAACGCAAGAGAGAATTACAAATGAGAGCGTCCCACACTGACTATAACTCTAGTACGTCAGATGAGCGCTAGCAGGCACGTTAATCACGTCCCAGTCCTGTACAACGAACTTTTCCCGTGCTATACACCGGGGCGCGACTGACCCCTTTTAAGCCACTGCCAGTCTACCAGAGTTCTAGCTGGTTCGCCTGCTCGTGGCGACCTAAAGAATTATAATCCCCATCCATGTTGGCCGGAACTACGCGTCGTTCTTCAAGGACCTTGCAAAAGCGGGCAGCGAACTGAACGACAAACGCACGCGCTTTCTGAACTGTAAACTGTTCAAAATGGGAGCACGCCGACGGCGAATCGGCGTCTCATGCAAGAGCGATATCACAAACACAGTACAGCACACAACCAATAGCGCGTGATGTGGTCAAGGCGGCAAGCGGCCTGCGTTCAGCCAGTTTTCCACGCGTCTTTAACGTTTATTACACGACATCGAGAATTGTGTAATGATCATGTCACGTTTACGGGAATGGAACGTAACTTTCAAAGTAGAAGTTGTACGGCTCATACGTTACGTCAGTATACGAGACTGTGAGAGTGTGCAATATATACCGTTTGCCCTTTGAATTTCGTTCTTAAATTTGAATCAAGAGCTTTCCAACGCATGCTGCCCCTGTCCCAACTATATTTTATGTATCCCCATCCTCCTATGCTTCAAGAAAACTGGCACAGAAAGAGGGAAAGGTTTTCTTTACGTTACAGCGTAACTTTTTCGCGATATTGGTGTGTGTCGCTAAGTTCCAGGCTATAACATCGAACAAAACGTGCAGACGGAGGAGTCATTACAATGCGGAATATCGAGACAGCAAAATACGGAGACTCTGCAGGCAACTGATTGAATTCCCCATTCATTGTCATTAATTTATGTGTTGTTGTTGTTGATTGAATTCTAGCGCGTGCACAAATATAGAGTTCTATATGCGGATAATCAAGAATTGAGGTGAGATGACACATTAGAGGATGCAGGTAAAATTCTGTTCTTGAATGGCGCTACAGTTATAGTGAATATAGATACAATGGATTTGGGCTTTCCGGACTTTGGTTTTGTGCGCGCACGGCCCCTATCGTGCTATTTTTTGGTGGCGTTAGGGTTAAAAACAACGTTGCCAATGATTGAAGTTTCGATGCGTAATACCAACTTAGACGTAGGACAGAAGACAGAAATTTTAAATGTTGAACGGGAATTGCCACCTCCCCCTAGGTTTGGTTTGCCGTGGAAAGAAAATTTTGATGATATTAGCTTCCACCGGTAAGGAAACCCAAATAAGTTGTATGTATGGGTAGTAGGTAATAGCTAATTATTAAAATGTCGAAGGATTGCCGGTGTCCGTAAGGAATTTGACTAGAGCTCTGAGCGCTGGTCGCCTTACATCTAAAGCGACTAGCTCCCCAGAAGCTTCCTCAAGTCAGACCAGGGTGTCTGGACAAGTCAGTCCATGTTACGTCTATGGGACATCACGAACGACGGCGGCTAGACCGCGGCCAGCTTGTAGAGCAAAGGGAAGCTTCAGGGGGCTTGGAGTCGGTAAAGATGACACAAGAGGAGCCTGGATACTATGTAGAGCAGCTGAGGTCTAACATGTTGGGTGAGAGGAGCGAACACTCAGTTGGAGATCCTCCTCATTGTTCCTTTCTAAACCTGCAGTTTTTAGGCACATTGCTTTGATGTAAGGCAACCGATCTCCATGAGACAGTAGAATGTTCTTTAAATTCGCGCTGCACATTACTAAGAAGAGCACCGACCTCGAAACAGTGCACATAGGAGCTACGTATTGACATTCAAGATGCTTATACGCCGCGTTCTTCAGATTACACGAGTGCGTGCCGGAAGGCACAGGGACATTATCGCGGGAAAATGCGTACGAGAGCTGGGGAAAGAGTCCCCCATGTAAAGCTAGGTCTGCCGCACGTACGGGGTGCATTAGGTGAAGTACGCTTTACAGGCGTAGCCCGTCACATCCGCGGCATGGCGAGTCGCGCCTTGAGCGACACTAATCGCGTCATTTCATACGGCGTACTACGCGGTCAGTGATCATCAGTCCACGTCAAGACACACACACACAACCGAGCATTGGGATAAAAGCATCGGTCGCTTTTCCTGTGTTTGCGCGTGCGCGCGTGATTATTGGGCGATATTGATAAGTGATAAAAAGATAAAAACACTGAAACTGCTGTTTATTAACGTACAAACTTTCTTGCAGTAGTCTGCATTTCGTCAGGTACGACGAAATACAGACTACTGCACGCTTGTACGTTAATAAACAGTAGTTTGTGTTTTTATCTTTTTATCACTTGTGTCGACCGCACTTGACAAAGTTTCTGCATTTCTCGATTGCGATATTGATAACTACAATATGACACCTTGAACTAAACTGACATCCCAGATTTCCTTATTTTGCTGCATGCGCCCTCGGTGTAGTAATTATGGGGTCGAACATTTCCCTAGTTATTTTTTTGTTTGTTTTTGTTTTTATTTCTTCACGAGGTCGGCAGAAAACTTCCACAATGAAGCCCAGCTACGACGAGGTGTGTTACTCTGTTCTTATACATTCTTTCACGACTGGGACGCCATATTAAATGCTAAAATGAGCAAGCAAGTTCATTATAAACACGTACCTGTCACAATAAAGTTATTAGCCAGTCGCATTTGCCAAATTGGAAGTTTTAGTGGCCCCAAAGTTATAACTGGCAAACTTGGCGGTCGAATTATTTGCTCTTCGTCCGAGTGTTTGAGATGGCCATGCTTACAACAAGTAACACCGCAGGCATCGGGTGGAACATTTTCAGGAAAGCAATCACTCTATTTCAACTGGCACTTTATTACGCAGACATCCAGATACCGAGTGCTAGTCAAACAGGTATATGCGGTATGTCCGGTAATGAAATGATATTCCCGACATTCTTGACGAGTTCCAAACAAATTGCAAGCTGCACTTCACTCTGAGATGCCAGCAGTCGCTACAGATTTAAAAAAAAAATGCACTAACAAATGAAAAAATATATAAAGAATACTGCCCGGCGTGGAGTTTCTTATCGATGGGAACCATACTTATTGTATATCGGCGATGCTGCTGGCTCTCTGGGCCGATAACCGGCGCCTGTTGGCGTCGATCAGTCGGACGCCGCAGAATGCATACTCCCATCTGGTATCGGCCTTCTCCCTCTCCTTCGTCCCTATTTGACCCGCCCATTTGCCCTCCCGCCACGGCTTGTTGCTGCCTGGAGGCATCTATACCACTATGATCGGCTTCAACATTGCTTAACTTGTGTTGCCGACATCGAAGGGAACGCCTTAATTTCATCACAAATGCTTACTCAACGAGTAATCGTCACACCTTCGTGGGGCCGCCCAGTGGTTAAGTGGGACAAAGCTCATCGCCTCAAATGACGTGGAACGTAATTGATTGGGTACTCCAAATGCCTGTTGCTTATAGTCGCCGATACTTAACGTAAATTCTACAGTCACCGTTACGCGTAAGATATTAGGGTAGCAACTTTCAAAAGCTCAAATACTGCATGTACCGCATGTATGCAGTAGATATACACCTCCTACGTTAGACTGAGCCTGTCTCGCTCTACAATTATAGTCATTTTCAGCTTGATTTGTAATCCAAGGAAAATGTTTACCGGAACAACGCCCAATCCACACGAGGAGCAGCAGAGGACCTAGTTTTCGACGGCGCCACTGGATATGAAAGAAGAGTGCATGAAGTACTTGGCATATTTATGGTAGTATTACATCCCTTGAGGAGCTATCCACGTAAGCTGTTCGTAATCCATGTACAGACTGGTCCAAGCTGAGTACTACGAGGTTCAATTTTCCCTCGAATTACTCGAATTACGAAGCCAAACAAATAATTGGTGTATCATATTTTCCGTTACTCGGCTGTTACTGTACCATTCATAATGACAAAAAGGAGCTGAACGCGACGAGTGGAATGGGTACAAAAACGAGGATGAGTTTAAATGAACCTCCAAGAGGAAAAAGAAACACTGCAACGCCGGAGTCAGTCAGCAATAACTTTAGTTTTTCGCCATACCTCAGCAGTGAAAAATAATCGCCATTTTCCCTTCAGTTCCTTCTGCCTTGGCGCGTTAGTACGAAGGCGGCGGAGAGAAGGAGCTGCAGGCGATCGATCGCTCTCAACTTTTCTCAGTGTGCTGTGACTAAGGCTGAACGCTGGAGTTACTCCTCTTTATTAGACATATGCGAATAATTGTTTAAAAACCGAAGCAAATACGAAGCGAATAGTTTATAAAACGGAGTCAGTACGAAACGAATAGTTATAAAATCGAATAAGTACGAACCGAATAGTTGTATAACAGGACCAAATATACACGTGCAGCGCATGTACGGATATAGACATGTGTAAAGCGATATATTCATACGGATCAGCGCACCCTGTTTTATGCCCTCTGTTGTACCGTTTTCGGGCTTTATTTTTTTTCTTCTGTGTTAGCGCCGCGAAGCAACTGTAGCTTTGAGCGGCGTACAGACGTCGACATATGGAAAGAGGACAGCAGGAAGGAGTGTGGGACAGGGGGGTTAGTATGCGCCCTGGGCCGACTTCAGGAGGTACTGTGCCGACATTCGTCTGGAAAGTCTGCCGGAAAACCTAGGGAAAACCGCAGACAGCACAGCCGGTGCTGGGATTCGAACCTGCGGCACCTCCCAGTCTCGGCGTGAAAGGCGATCATCCTAACCACTACGCCACGTGTGCAATCACCTTACGAGTGCAGTCACAATTTATTTGTTGTTTTTGTTGTTTGAAACACTTCAAAAAAAAAAAAAACGGTTTGGAAGAAACATGGATTCGATTCGAGATTCGGATATAGAATTCCGTATTCGATTCGGAAATCGGATCGAATATAGAATTATCCGCTTCGGTATTCGAAAGATTGGAATATATACACTTGCCGCGTCTTTATTCTACCGGCCAAAAATTGGGAAGCTTACACCCCTGTGGGTCCTGCGAGTCTGACAGCATGTCGGAGGCGCGTGTCTGCGCTGGTTTCCGATAAGCCAAGGCGCCAGCGTCAAGCACTTGGGTATACACAGTGTCCCGCATAACGCCTCGAGGTGCTTATGTTCTCGAGTTTTCCAAATCGGGGTTTGTATAAGATACAGCAGCATGGCACCATTCTTAACAGTGTATTGGCGGCCGTTTGTCTCAGAGATATTCCTGCTAGCAGAGTGTTTTATCACACGCAGCAGCAATCGTCAGATGCAGTAATTGCAGTTTCGAATGTTTACTCTAACCCCTCTTTGTGGGAACACGTATCGCTAGCTGAAGCAAAATGAGATTGATAAGTGCGAACCGCTTGCCAGCAGTGAAGTATATCGCATGATATAGAAAGACTCGCGGAAGATAATAATGCGCAGACAGCTGAACACGTGACACAATGGAACTGCGCGCACGGTGTAGTGGTGCGTATACCATTGTCGGTTTCGGCAATATCTACGAGTTAAAATGCGACGCGGAACAAGATCCACGCCACTCGCGCACCGGTTGTAAGAAGGCCAACATAATTTTGGTACAATGGAGTAGCATGCAGTACTCAATATTCCTCGTTCGTATGCCGTTTTGAGCTAATATAGAGGCAGCATCCAGTACGACGAGGTCGAGGCTTGGTTGAGGACGAGGTACGCTGACATAGCCGAAGGAAACTGAACACGCTGGAAACTCGAAAGGCTGCCAGCGTGCCTCGTTCTGCGACGGGACCAGATTCATCTAAAACGGCGCACAGACCACACTTCAAAAGATCTCGTCCTGGGACACAAAAGTCATTGCATAGACTCCGTACTGTTTGAAAAATGAGAGAGAGAGAGAGAGAGAGAGAGAGAGAGAGAGAGAGAGACTGGGTCGTATGAACGCAACACAAGGCGAAACACCAAGGGAGGTTCATCATTACACTTTCACCAAATTACTTCTTTAGCAATGGGATAGAGTATCGCCTGTGGCACCCGGTGGCACACCCACTCTTTATTAAAGTGTTGTTGTTGACAAAGAGGTAATCATTGAAAACTAAGGGTACTAGAGAGGGACTCCATATTTTTCTTTTTCGAACCAAAGAACCAGAAAGCGACTTAGAATCACATCCCTTGATTGTCTCGAAAATACGTTAGTCTTCAACTTTGCCGCTTTAAACCTTACCGGTGAAGATATCAACTGACTTATTGGAGCGATGAGCATAAAAGCCTTCTTTGTGCATGTGCACAACAGTGGCGATAGGAACCGCGTTTCCCTCTTGGGCGGCAGAAACATTTCCATAGCGGGTCAAGATAGGCGATAAGCCTGACACGTTGTGGCGGCCAAAATGTTTCCTCGCAGTCATAAAGCACGTTCTCGCCGAGACGGCGCCTGTTATGGAGGAAACAAAAACTGCGTGACACCCTGATAGCTACCGCACTACGGAGAGAGTTCCGGAGCTCCCTGGTGTCTGTGTGTGCTCTTCGCCATGAAGAAAGATACTATGGGGCTGATAATTGCACAAAGAGGAATCGCGCAGAGTGCATCTTTCGCTTTTTAAGGGATACGGGATCGATACCGCTCGCCTGACTTTCGTTAAGGCACCATATTGACTGAAGCAATTGCAACGATCTGCCGTCGTTATTAGCCATTCCACACATATACCGGTACGAAAGTGATGCTTGGAAGGCGGCGACCGAAAGCTTATCTTAGGTTGACGCATGAGTGTGTGACTTCAGACAAGAAGGGAGCAGATATCGCCGGCTAGGATCAGTGATTGTGGTTACCTCTCAGATCACGAAGGGTTCCAGATTCGCGTAGGGAGACATCGTTCGGCCCGTGGATTAATTCTGTCTATCCTCGAGGTGTATCTGCATAGTTCGTACAAACACATTTTACCACAGTGTGTAAATCCCCAAGTCTGACATCATGACGCTGAGGTCAGTGAAAGAATACACCTTGCGGTGTGGTCCTTGTAGTCAGATGCGGACATTACCGCGTTCGTGAACGCAAAACCATTGCAACTGCCATTGTACAGCATACAAGCAGGGCGCCGAGCTGCCTCGTTTATCCGAGAAATTAAGCCGATTTATCATACCATGTGCAAGCCCCACGGGGTCAATAAAGATAGGGTACGAACAAGAGCGTCGTGCATCTACCAGCCATAAAACTTCAATGTGACACTTCAAACATAATTTTTATGACATGTATTAGAGACTACGACGCGCTTTGCACGCTACCAAGCTAGACGCTACAACAACAAAGGTAGTAAAGTGTTAGCTTTCTTAGGTTACTTATATGGGGTTTGGCGCACGGTAATTCGGATTGGCTACAAATGATTTCCGGCGCACGTCAAATGAATCTCAGGTGGTCGAAATTATGTGCTGTCCTATATACCCTAGCTGCGACACGTGCACCATGTAGCCACACAATTGTGGACGGGCTCACCTTACGTGTAAATCTACTCCCTATTATTATTTTTGGCTACAAATGCAGTCATGAAATGAAAAAGAAAAAAAGAAAGAAAAGAGCAACACATGGCGATGCTAAGGTACACATATAAAAAGACCAAGCAATAATTGGAGAAAGATACGTCTAGTAGGGACTCTGATCAGCTACATGTACTGAAAACGAAACAAAAAATTTCAAGTACTTGAGGAAAATGGACCTAAACCAAGGGGTAAAAATACTGCACACTGCATACTGCAAAACATTGCATATGCTGCAGTGCTGCGAGCGAAAGACTGCCGCACAAACGACATAGGAATATACCCCGTGCCCTTGACTGCACACCACTTTCTGAAAAGTCAGTCATGCTGTCGTGTTGATGCACAGCAGATACCGTTCTTTAGATTTTGCAGAAAAAAAAGAAAGAAAAAAGAAAGCAGAAACAGCAGATCAGAAACATCATGTGCTTATACAAGGCTCGTTCAAGGTTGACCGAGACTTTTGCCCGAGAAAAATCAGTGACCAAATGTAATTGCATAAAACTTTCCGAGGGCTTCCTTCTCAGCATAGCGGCACTTGCAGCAGAGGCAGCTATCATGGCGGCGAACAGTGTGTCTGTAGCTGTGGAACAGCGATGCATAACCAAATTCCTTGTGAAGGAGAATGTCAAACCAGCTGAGATTTTGCAAATATTACAGGCACAGTATTGGGAACAAACGATGTCAAGGGGAAGAGTGTACGAATGGTGCAGACAGTTTGACGAAGGACGGGATGCGGTGACGAACGAACCACATGGACACGTTCGTCCGACTGCAGTCGCGCCAGTGAACATCGGAGACGTTGAGCAAGCCATCCTCGGGAACCGACGAGTAACAGTTCGGGACATTGCAGCCCAGCGTATTATTAGTGTCGGCAGTGCGGAGACAATAATTCACGAGCACGTGCTATTCCGTGAAGTCTGTGCAAGATGGGTTCCCCGACACCTCACTTGTGTCCAGAAGGGAGCACGCATGACAGTCTCTGAGTAGCTGCTGAACCGGTTTCAATCCGAAGGGGACGAATTTTTAGAATCAATCATCTGGAGGCATCATTTCACCCCAGAGACAGAAACCCACCCATATTCCTTTTTTTCTTCTTAGTAAACATATACAGCCCCAGAAACGCGAATGCTGGTTACACCATGTTAGCTGAATAGCCCATACAAAAGAGTGCAATGACAATTCGGTGATAATTCGTGGTGATGTGATGTGATGTGAATACGTTGTGAGACAATTATTCTCATGAAACACATTCTGCCATTGGTCATTTAAGACCTGTAGGAAGCTTCTGTGAACGAATCTTTTTCATCTGGACGTAAGTAAAGTTACCGACGTCAAATAATGCGTGCCTAACTAACATACGAGTATTATGGGCTCCCAAGCAAGTACTGGGACACTAATAATAAAGGCTTCGTGCGACACATCAATTTTATTGCCCCGAAAAGGAGTAAATCAAAACACATTTCATTCAAAACTTCAGAGCTCTTCGGTTGTCATTCAAAACGATATAAATATTATATGTCGACTTAATCGCTAGCAGTGATCACACCTTTCAATATTTCACTTCACAATGTCGCTTTCATGCAACCCTCGATAATATTGACGTTTCACGGGCGTGCTTGGTACGCTATTCCCACGATGTACGCGGAGTCAATATGCATGCACGCCAACAGTCAACAAGCGATCATGCGGCTCGTGGAAGAGTGGTACAAGCAGGACTGCACAGAAGCGGCCTCAACGCAAGCGTCGTTCTCTGAAGTAACGATCGCCGGGCAGCAGGCGCTCCACTTGCCCACCACAATAGCGTTGAACTCGACTGTTGCATCTTTGCGTGCGCATTAGGCACGCTCCAGCAATGCGCGCGCATTACGCGCTGATTCTTGTACGATACCGTCATTGTTCAAACGGGCAGATGTCGCCAGCTGGTGCCGCTCCTGTCGGCCGCAACGGGATGCGCTTTGCGATACGCTTTCGATAACGAACGAGAGAATTGTTTCCAGTTAACGAATCCAAACACTTAACGAAACTGTGTGTGCAAGCGGTAAGAACTTTACATGGTATTGGTGTCGAAAAAGAAAAACATTAAGATGTTGGCTCCATGTACACTCTTAGAGTTAGAAATGAACTTCAACGCAAAGCGCGTTCCTAGTCAACCATCATCTTGAATGATATCGTTATCTGCCCTGATTTGTTGCAAACGGGAGACATGCGCCTTTTTTGTGACAATTATGAAAAGCATAAGTGTCGCAAAAAAGGCGTACGCCTCCCGTTTTCAATAAATCGGGGCGGATAACGACATAATTCGAGATGATGGTTGGCTGGACCAGGCTATGCGGTGAAGCTCATTTTTAAGAGTGTACATGGATGCAGGCTATAGATGACCCTCTGCTTGCAAACATGTGACGTCACGAGAAGACCGGTTCGAGGTTATATTTTGCTATGGTGGGCAAGGAGCGGGAAGAACTCCTCGGCTGATATAGGCTGATAAAGCTGATAGTGCCCACCAGCATGCCTTGCGCGGCGGCGGTTCGTAATCGATGACGTACGGGCTCAGGTCATCTATACTCCGTATCACTTGTACAACTACGTGCTGCATGCTAACGGAGGGTAATGAATCAATAGTAATTAAGAAATAAGTGTAAAGATAGATATGGCGCTATATACCACCGGCATGGCCGCATGCGCTCGTTGGTGGTAGGCAAGGTCATGCTGAAGACTCGGTGGTGGTGGTGGGTTCGAATCCTACCACCGGCTGTGCTGTCGAAGGTTTTTTCTGAGTTTTCCGGCATACTTTCCAGACGAATGTCGGCACAGTTCCCCTGAAGTCGGCCCAGGACGCATACTAACCTCCCTGTCCCCCACTCCTTCTCGCTGTATTCTTTCCATCTGTGCACGCTGCTGGTAGCCACAGTTGCTTCGCGACGCTAACACGGAATCAAAAAGAAAAAAAAAGAAAGAAAGACATGGCTCTGGAGACTGCCAAAAGACTAACAAGCACTCACTTAAAGAAGGTAGAACCGAAGGGCCAAAGAACCCAAACAGTGAAACACATTGTGCGCGCCCGATCTCGATGAAATGATACCAGAGCATCCGGAGCTCGCCACGTATATGGGAGGGCCAAGCGCCCAAAATCGTCAAGAAATAAAAGGGTGGACTATCCACACTCGATCGTGTGACCTTCTTGGGTGTAATTAGATGAGACCCTAACTGATTCCTTTTTTGGTGTAAATCAACACCCCAAGACGGATGTACACCCTCCAGGAGAGGTGCTGATTCAACACCATCTGGGGTGTAAGTGAATGATACCCCGATTCCTTTTTTGGTGTAAATCAACACCCTCAAACAATGGCGTAACGTGTGCACCTTAGTTTACATAGTGAGTGTATCATGCATATCAGCCAAAGTAAATGCATAAAGAAAATGTAATGAATTGTGGACCAATATGATCCCAATATGGCAATTCCAAACTGGTGCCATATTGGAGTGCCGCGAGCAAGGACTGAAGGTGTTTTGGGAAGTTTTTTTTTTTAATTTGTGAGGGAAGGTTTTTCAAAGTGCACGTGAAGGATGAAAATAGTGTATAGAATACCCCCAATGTCTACAAGTGATTTGTTTGCTGCGGATGGGACACTTCCGGAAGCATAAGCTTAATTTATACAGTGTCGTAATTTCGGCTGTGACTTTGTACGTAAAAAGTATTTTTTACGCACGTAGGCCTGCTCTCGAGTACAAAACACATGTTAGGAATCTATGAAGACAGTTGGCATAAATAAATGCAGATTTACTTCCTTTCTCTACAAGAGTGGAAAGGTGACCTCGCCCAATTGCCGTACATGCGGCGAAGCAGAAAACACCGAACAGATCTTGCTTTGGTGCTCCCGAAACAGTTCACATCGACAGTATATTCGTGCTGCCCTGGACCCACCAGACTCTCGCCCGTTAGACTTTGGGAAGCTGCTAGGGTATTGGCCGGTTGCGCTAAGGCGACGAGCGATTGGAGTCCTGGTGAAATTTATTATGGCCCCCTTCCAGATATTTATAGCTACGTTTCTCTTCTTGTTTTTCGGATTCGCCAAAATGTGCCCTGCAACATACGACGGTACCTACACTACGGAAGTAGGAAAGCGGACTCCCCTAACTGGCCGAATGTGTGGGTCTGCTGGAGGACACAACATATCTTGCTGTCCTGCCGACAATATTGTCAGCATTGGCAACATCTCCAGCCAGCACTAGCCCAACTGGACAGCAGACATTTTGACGTGGCGAAGGTCCTATGGGTCACTGGCCGCAGACCCATAGGCCACCAACACCACAGGCAGACACAGGTACAGAGTGCACCCAGGTACCAGATACACCAACAGACACAGGCCTACACCAACCAAGTTTGTGGATTTACAGTGACCACGAGTGTGGTTTCTGAGTTCCCCGTGCTCTTGCTTTCGTTTATTTTCTTTCCTCTCCCAATTACGAGAGCTGGGTTACCGTCCCTTTCCACGAGCGCCACATACTGCATTTCAGTTTTTTTTTTTTTTTTCATCAAGACAAACCAACCGTCTCAACAGACACAAACGATAACAATGACAGCGACGCTATGTGCTCTCTGTCGCCCACTATTGCCAACGCACTGTCCACGTAACTACTTTGACCGGAGGAGGCGGCGCCTCTCCTGGGCGGCTAGCGGTCTTGTAATCAAGGCCACGTCAAATATTTACTGCCTGTTTTGCTAGGTGCACCCGTCTTAAAGATAGCTTTCTGAACGTTGTCTGAACGGTCTGAACCGACGAAGTCTCCTGATGGAAAACCTCCGAAAGACAGCTGTAATTAACAACTGGAACGCCAGGTGTGCCCCTGAGGAACATTACGGACATACAACTTGAAGGATGATACATTTTTTCATTCATTAAAATGCACTGATGCGCATCATTAATTTTAGTCGTGCAATGTAAAAATTCGTACAGTATGAAGGGTATAGTAAACATCTTTGTGCATTTGCATACAGACTCCCTTGGCAGGTACAGTGTACCCTAGAAGCGTATAGTTCATTAGCGCATTATTTTAAGGGTACATTTCGGTTACATATAAAGCACAAGTGCATGTTCATCTCGGTAGACCTTAATGCATGGGTGCGCCTATATTTCCGTATTTATTGTGCATTCGTTTTCCATCCCTTACCGCTGGGACTTGGACGCTAAGCGTCTCCTGAGCAAACTATACGTCACAATTTATGCCTTAGACCCCTTCCGTTACGCGTAGTTCTTTAAATCTCTGCAATGGCGAATATGCATTTCTTACTTCTGCCACGCACTGCCCAACCGCATAAAACAGACTCGAGGTAAATCCCAGATGTATGATATGGCGCATCGCTGAACACAAGGATTGATTCCCGAATCTGGCTCCAGGAAGGAAACACGGGCCAAAGCCTAACGAGCTGCATAGAGTGAGCGTGCCGTGACCACGTTTACGCGAGCGCTATTTTCCGTTTCATTCAGCAGCTCGCCCCGCGGCCAGGTGCAGCTTTCAGAGGGGCTTGGTGTCCGAAGGATGCGCCGTGATGCCTTTGCTCGGAACGTGGACGGGCGTGAAACAAGCGTGGAAGCGACGAGCGGATGCCGACAGACAATGCCAGCTGAAAGAGCGGAACGAATAACGGGATGTTGCCGGGGAATCAAATCGGCTCTCAAGAAGGAATTTCCCACGCAGCCAGGTGGCCAGCCTTTCTTGCCAGCAAACCAGAACGTTATTCAAACTGGCCGGATATTTTCAATATTTCTGCGCTCCATCCTAATCACATTGTCTGTATGTGATGAATACAGTGGTAACCCAAACCACTGGCTGGAGAAAACCGCGAAGCAATCGTGCAACCATGCGACATGTGGCAAGGTTAGATACTGCTATGCTGGCATTTCTGGCGCACTATCGCATAATGCGCTTTCACTGCAAATTCTGAAGCGTCAGCTGACGGTCCCATTTAATCCGTCTCGAATACGATTTGTGCCACACTGCGGACAGGACCTGCAGATCAGGTGCCACTACTCCTGGTACGACGTAACAGCCCCTACAGGAACTGGCTTAAGATCGCTCCACTTCGCTCCTCTAAACTAAACTAAACTAAGCCCCAGGAAGCTCCAGTGCACGTTTAATATACAGGACAGTTTTAAATAAGCGCTCCTATGCCCTTGTGTACTCCAGCTTCAGGAAATGAGTTCATAAGCTTACACGCGATTCGTATAGCCAATCTACCACAAGGCAGAGGCTAACCTTATAGGGTTCTGCTCAATGTACCAAACGAAAATCTGAATAATGTTAACAATTCAATGCTAATGATTTATAGTGCTACCACAAGCTCAGTATTGCGTATGACGCAAAAATAGCATAAGACATCTTCGATCGTATTGCTCTCTCTTCCAGCCCTGCGAGGTACTGCCAGCAGACAGCATGAGCACTCTAATGAGGTGTGCTGCTTTGTTCCGAATATTTCCGATTTACAGCTCGATATTTCCTTTTTTTCTCTCCTCGCTTATTATGCATTTCTCACGCTGAACGGGAGTCGACCATTTCGTAGCGCAATTGCATATTCGACAGAAAATGTCACTCTCTTCCTGACGACGTAAGCAGAACTCAGCATTTCGAGTGCTCTGTGTTTTCTAAAAATGGCTTCTGCAATGGCTGGCAATATGAAAGAGTGGCGGCGTACCTTACAGACGTCACTCAACAAGTTGCGCCTTGCGTATCGTACATCTTCCTACAAGACACGGGCAATGGAGGGGGAGAAGCTCAAATTACAGAGCGGGCCCTTCTAGCGCAGTAATTTTCACGCCTAGGTCTCGACCCTTTTCACGCCCACACCAAGAGGTTTCTACAATTGTGAGCCGATTTTAAGGCTTCAGGAAGTACGCCTCTGGTAAAAGGGGTCCTTTGTAGGGGATCGAGTTTCGAAACACTGTGCACGTGTGAACAAAGCGTGAATCCGCCAACCGCGGATTTTTATGCCTTCATGAGAGTACCTTAAAGGCTGCACGAAGGAAATATCTCGTTTGGAAGGACGATGCAAACAAACTCGATCCGTGTAACGGCGACATCAATCACGCTATTTTTCTTTTTGCGTTATATTCTGGTATCCAGTATTGGCGATCACGGGTGACATATTTTAGCCTTTCTCGCCACGCATGACATGTATTCCTATTGGATTAGATTGGATTGGAGCTAATAACACGGAGATTATGGCTCCACAAGTGTTGAGCCAGCTGCTCCAGCTCACTTGTACAGCTGAAAAAAAAAAGGGGGGGGTTAGTAGCACAGACCACCAGGTGTTGGTGGGGTTGATGATGTGATGACAGCACAAAGAATAAAAATGTGAAAAATTATCATGAAATTATTAAAGTAGTTCATGGGTACGAGCTGTTAGGAGCGTGACCGGCTGAGCTAAGATGGTGACCGACCGCAGCCTTGTTGAAATTTCTCACGGACATCGCAGCTCCTTGCACGTATTAATAGTTTTCTGTCCCTTTCCCATTTTCACACGCAGACATGTATATACAAGCAAGGACACATTCATTCTTCCAAGCGGCTTGGAGTAGCCGGCCCCTTGGTTGCAGGAGGCCAACGTCTCCATAACTTTCTTCTCTACACGTCGCTCTTTTCCGTGGGTCACCGCCACGGTCCACTGTTTCGTACTGACATCATGTGTCAAAACCTTTTGTCCGCTTCGATGACCCGGAAATATTTTACCACCTCGCCGAACGCCCGATGCCCGACTTGGGGATGCCACAGGCCGAATAATTTAGGAACGCTGAAAGACCAGCTGTCTAATTCTGCAAAAGGCAACGGCCTTCGCTGTAGCGTTCGCATGACAGTCCCACTCCACTGACAGAGCCATTAACAATGAGGATAGCGTTTTCAGGAAGGACTTTTTTTTGTTGTTGTTGTCTCTGCTAATTTTATCAGCACGTCGTTAGTTGCTAAACATAATACAATTTCTCTTTTGCAGCCTATATCTGCTCAACTCCTTGCTGTAACTGTAACCACGGTTCCTTTGCACATTGGTAAATGTCCGCTACGCGCCATGGAAGTAATGAATGAACACGTTGAAATAATGCACACTCCACGCACGCACAGCGCCGGTTTCAAACGCTAATAGCCTCGAATGCTCACCAGATATCCACATCATCAGCCCATCAGCGCTCCTTTTCTTTTCTTCGCAATCGTAACCACGTCTGCGCCTGTAGGTTTCGCAGCTTTTGACATCACGCCCACTAATGCAGTTTTCGCCGAAATAGAGGACAGATTAAAGGGAGAGCCCACGCAGCCCAAAACGCGGGAGAAGCATCGCTTCACGACCGACAATCTGCAAAACGAGAAGCGCTGAGCATACGGTTGGACCATTTGCATCGATATACATTCCCCAGTATCCACGCTTATTACAAAAGCGTCGGTCCTGTCGAGCGAATGTTGCCGGTCTTAATCTAATTTCACTCGATGTGTTCTAACATCGATGGGGAGCAAGTGTGGGCTTCTATTATTAAATTTCAGAATGGTAGTCCCCGACGGGGTGGGAACACTATCAGAGAACACTTAATTCTTTTGAGACTTCCCAGCTTCGAGCCTCGCACGCCGCGGTGGCTCACCAGCGTTGTTTGAATACTGCTGGTTGAGATCAGACGTTCCCGCCGCCTGTGATACTTCTGCAGAGCGTACAAAGGAGGCCACGTGCGGAGAGGACAGCCGTGCCTGGCTTCTCAAAAATCGCCGTCTGTGTAATGTTACGCGGCGCAGCACATTATCGACGACTTCACGAGCTAGTCACGCAGACTTTGAAGGAGCCGCCGCAACGCTCACAGGTTGTGCTATAATTTCACTCACGATGTTAGCTTTAGGAACCATCTTGTTTTCCTACTTGTGCTCTCGTTTTGGCTCGACCATCCCTTCTTTTGTAGTGGAATTATTCCTTCAACATGTCGCTCCCAGGGTGACTTTATCAGGGGATGACTAGAACCATGGAGCTGAAGCAGCGAAATTCTGAACTACAGCTTTCCATTCTTTCGTCTTCACTGTAACTTCGTCGTGATGACAAATGGAACAAGACAAAAAAAGAAAGTCATTTCGGGAAAACTCGCAACTGAATAAAAAGAGACTTAGTTTTACTAGGACAATACCGAAACCTACTAAAACCATAAAAAAAAAACAGATTTACTGGTTTCGGTTCAGCTATATAGGATAATGGGGCGTCTGCAAAGCATGCAGAGGAAAGCGGCGTGACAGTTCTGCTCTCGAATTCGGGATTAGATTTACACGTCGGCAGTGCGGATGTGCTCGTATCGTAGTGTTTTAAAAATTGTGCTATCTCTGCCACTTCAAAGTCTTCAGGTGGCTGCATAGCATCTTTTGAGTTCTAAAAGCTCGAGTCGAATTGCAACGTTGACTTCACTTTCCCCCTGTCGAACTTTCCCTTCCGATTTTTGTTCACATTCTGAGAACCAAATGCGATCCCTCACGGTAAGCCCCGTCAGTCACGTGTACTTAATCAAGAAAGGTGCCTTTCCCTGGATAAGTTTAATGACGTGCTGCTGCTTAAGTGATCTGCAGTACTCTGGTTCCTGTGCCCAAAAGTGCATAGCTCAAGATATTTTGCTTAAGCCAAAGTATAATCATTTTTTTAAGAAAAGATAAAATGGAGAGCGTACCGCCCATAAAGAGGCCCTGCTGCTCCAACTCTCGTATTTGCAAAAGGCAAGACTACATAAAAGAACAAACAAACAAAAAACGATGGATACGGGGACCCCAGAAAATGGGGTCCCCCTCAGGGGAAAACCCCTGATCATAGTTTTCCACTACATTCGGCCGCCTTCGGAGTCCGCCTTCCTAAGTCTACATAGTAATCGCGCTAAATAGGGCACATGCAAAGCCCGTGAAACAGCATGATGAGCGACCTCGGATAAGATGGTGCTATGGTATAAGGGGTCAACAGTGGATCAACCCTGTACAGAAGGGAGGACCGAGACGCGTCAGCGAGCCACTCTTCCTTAGCCAGTTGGTGACACGAAGTGGTCAACATACACTTAGCGACAGAATTAATTAAGTATGTTTGTCGAGCAAAACGTTTCCAAAGTGATCTACTGGCCACAGCATTCGCTGCGTCATGCTCACGTACATGCCCAGCATCCACTGCGTTATATCATGTGTGCATCCGGGGCAAAATACATTTTTGTAAACTAGTGTAACATGTTCATGTAATCTTCGTATATTTTAATGAAGTCCGTTGTTAAGATACCGTGTAGGTAGATAAACTGCGTTTTTGCACTGTACGTACAGGGCCTTGTGGTAAAGCGACAATTGATGCATCACATAGTTCATCCTCGTCGTCTGGATGCCCGTGTACCTCAGCTACCGTATGCCAATGTATTCCAATGCGAGGAGCTTTAACTGATACGATACGATACGCTACAGATACGATAAGTTCGTCTTTTACTTTTCTTTGAGGAGGTTCTCTCGAAGTTTCTTCTTGCGAAACATCCCAATAGATTCCGAGATATCCTTTCTTTGCCAAACCATTTTTAGCAGGTGGGTGGCCTGGGTTTACACAAAGTAAGTGAATCGCAAAATTGTCTCTGCTTTCTTTCGAGTAACGCGTATGATATATCCAGACGTCAGTTTACCACGGCGCCATTAATTTAGCCGACTAGAAGCGAAATGGAAATGCGTTATCGATTGGTCCGAATACACAGATCGCAGTCGCAAATCCCGTCCAAAAACCCTGCTGAATAATGACCAGGCGTTATGGCATGAAGCTTATGTTCGAGAGCACATCCGAAACTCGATAGCAAATCGCAAACTGACAACGTCCATTAATAACACTCGTCTGTAAAGGCTGATCAAACATCTCTGATGAGCGCACGCTTATGCACACGAATGAGACCGAAGCATATTTTGCAAATACAAAGCTCGTTGGTACAAACGTGCTTGTTGCTCAGTTAGAGGAACAGAAATCGATCCTGTAGGAGGTTCCAGAGCTACACTCTTAGAAATGAACTTCACCGCATAGCACGCTCCTAGTCAACCATAATATCGAATATTGTTATCTGCCCTGATTTGTTGAAAACGGAAGGCGTACGCCTTTTTCTGACAGTTATGAACAGCATAAGTGTCACAAAAAAAGGCGTACGGCTCCCGTTTTCAACAAATCAGGGCAGATAACGATATCATTCGAGATTGTGGTTGGCTAGGAGCGTGCTATGCGGTGAAGTTCATTTTTAAGAGGCCACTTAGAGATCACTGTACTATACACTGTTAAAACAGAACTTCACCACATAGCACGCTCACAGCCAACCATCATTCAGAATGATATCATTCTGTGTATTGATTTGTTGAAAATGGGAGGAGGCGCCTATCTGGGACACATTATCCTGTCCCAGATAGGCGCCTCCCCCCTGTTTTGAACAAATCAGGACACAGAATGATATTATTCGGAATGATGGTTGGCTAGGAGCGTGCTATATGGTGAAGTTCTGTTTTAACAGTGTACTCTTAAAAGGGAACTTCCCCACATAGCACGCTGAAGGCACGTAATGATACCGTTATCACTCCTGATTTGTGGAAATCGAGGGCGTACGCCATTTTGTGATAATTGTTATAACTGCATACGTGTCACAAAATGGTGTACGCCTTCCGTTTTCAGCAAAGCAGGGGTTGGCTGGGAGCGTATTATGCAGTGAAGTAACTTCACCATCACTACCACCACAACTTCACCACATAACGCGTTCAAAAAGAACCATAACTCAAAATGATATCGTACTGTTCTCTGATTTGTCGGAAATGGGAGGGGTGCGCCTTTTGTGGCAATTTGCATATGCGTTAATTGTCACAAAAAGGCGTAGACCCCGTTCTCGCTTTAAATGAGAAGGCGACGCAGGTGACTTATTCGACGCAATTGTTGGGCGCAGGGCGTGTTATGCGGCGAAATTCACTTTAGGGTGCAGAATGCTCTCATCGACAGCTAGTCAAGGATACACGCGTAATGGCATTTTAAAGGCACTAAAAAGTTAGGAGAAATTACGAACATTGGCAAAAATTTGGTTGTACAGGCTAGCTTTTCATACAACCTTAAAAATGAACTTCACCGCTTAGCACGCTCCTAGCCAACCATCATCTCGAATGATATCGTTACCTGCCCTGATTTGTTGAAAACGGGGGGCGTACGCCTTTTTTGTGACAATTATGAACAGTATAAGTGTCACAAAAAAAGGCGTACACCCCCCGTTTTCAACAAATCAGGGCAGGTAACGATATCATTCGAGATGATGGTTGGCTAGCAGTATGCTAAGCGGTGAAGTTCATTTTTAAGAGTGATAGGAACTTCAAAAGGAAGGAAAGTCTCAATAAGAAGGTGAAAGGGCGTGTTGGCTAGCACTGAACATGGTAAACAACGCATAGAAACAGGGACGGACACAGGCAGCACTCAACTAGCAACTGGTTTATTTGGACAGAAACAACTCTAACCCTGAAACTCCAGAAGTTTCTGGACTTTCTAGGCTAGAGTTGTTTCTGTCCAAATAAACCAGTTACTATTTGAGCAACAACAATAAATAAATCGTCCCAATGAGATGGGGTGTAACGCTATACGTGTCCGTCCCTGTTTCTGCGCGTTCTTTATCATATTCAATCTTATCTCAGTTCCAAGTCCACTGGGAGTAACCCTTTGTGGAGCGCTTCAGACACTTTTATCGCATGCGGTGATGCGTACGAGCACCATTGGGAGACGGCGGATTGAAATCATGACTGTTTCGAACAGATTTCCTATAGGGTAAGGTGGTCTATGTTGAAGACAGTTGAACTATTTTGTTAATAGCAGAGAGAATAATCGCCTACATTGTACCATAATTCGTTATCTGAATCTCCAAACCTTTAAGAAATGATCAACAAATTACTGTGGTGCTAAACCAGATATTTATTTCGTACGAGCCAAAAATGACAGGCTACACATTTTCATCAACTTACCCCACCGTATGGATAAGTTGGACATCAAAAATTGATGGCGGGTTTAAGTTTTGTCTTTTGTTTGGGCCAGCCGAAACGGTCAGCCCCTAGTAGTGCACATGGAAAGACTGGGCAGTGACACAGCATCATAACGACGAGGTCATATTTTATTAGCCGCGGAGCAGAAGTGAGCAAATTGGAAGTCAATGCTCGCGAAAGTTACAAATGGGACATAAAAAGGCCCCTCTTACCTCGACCACATCTGCAAAACAGCGTCTCACGTCTTTCTAAAAAGCCACGTGCAGAACGTCAACACGTTACTTCATAGCCCAGACAACGACTGTGCTCACCCTGGTGTCACAGACGAGAAAAAAATATTGCTAAGAAAATGTCACGCGAAAAACCCAAACTGTCCTCAACTTGCCCCCGTCTTCAAGTAGCCCCACTTTACCCTACTCATAAAAAATGTCTCCCATTCGGGTTGCATGAACATCTGTACGGTGACGCTGGGGTGTGAAGATGAGGATGAAGGTGGTATGTTAACTTTTGCTTATAGACGACCTGAGCCGCTACGTCATCGTCTACGTAACGCCGCCGCGCAAAGCATGCTGGTGGGCACTATCAGCTTTGTCAGCCAATCAGCCGACGTGTTCTTCTCGCTTCTTGCCCACCACAGCAAACTATAACCTCGAACCGGTCTTCTCGTGACGTCACATGTTTGTAAACTGAGCTCGCCATGTAAACACTAATTAATGCGTCCTGGAGTAGTCAGTCCCGAGTTTTTGGGACTAACATCTCCATCATTTTTTTTTCTTTTTTTGAATCAGTCAATCAATCGCCTATGTAAATATTACATGTTATACGCCTGCACGTTTCATTAGTTATTTCGTTGAATGTATCCTTCATACGCTCGAAGTTGATGAGGATGCTTTAATGTAATGCGGATTTCAGGTATGTGACGACCAAACGTTACAGTTTCGTTTATGGGAGCGGGTTTTGTCACGGAACATGTCTTAAACATGTCCTGGCGGTTAGCTCGCCGGGTTTTGTCCAAAGCATCGCCAACTAATTTGGACAAATTTTCACACTCTGAAAACAGAACTTGAAAACTTGAAACACACAATGAAAGCAGAACACACGCTCCTCTAGCTCATAGATTGAGAAGTTACCCGTCAAAAAGAACTCGTTACAAGTTAAGTTACCGTGTTCAAAATGTAACTAAGTTAATAACGAAGTTCTTCAGCCTGAAATGTAACTCGCAGTTACTGAGTTACTTAAAAAAAGAACGAGTTACTTCCAAGTTATTTCGGACACAAAATAGCATTACGCAACACCCTTCCCTCTCCCTGTTTGAGATATCTCCCTGTTTGTAAATAAATGGCGTCATAGTGTTCGACAGCGCCAAAATTTGGTAGAATTGAACTACGCTCGAAGCTAGAGGTGAACAAGGTCGCGCCCGAAAGCCACGGTCTTGAGGGGATTACAATATGGTCCCTTAAAGGGACGCGGCCCTCGGTCCTACTTTTCTTTCAATGGGAGGCAGCGAGCAAGTGCCCGTTCGTGGAACCCAGCTCTCTCCTTCCGATTTGTTTCGGTTTCAGTCTGTCTACCAATGTCATGATGACGTTTCTCTGGTAGCGGTCTATTCGAACGCTACTCCCTGTGGGCGCACAATGGTTCATGTACATTTCAATGGCAGCGGTTCTTACTTCCTGAATAAAATACTGTAATTGATTGAATATCACGTTTTATGGCAAAAAAATGCCATGAAGGAACCGGAGAGAAAGCAAGAAAATATGTGGACGTCAGTGAAAAGCGAGTTAAAAGTAACTTGGAACTTAACTTCAGTTACTTTGGCAAAATTACCTGAAAAAGGAACGAGTTCCTCTGAAAGTTACCACGGCGCAAAAGTACCGAGTTAAGTTACAAGTTACCAAAAAAAAGGAACTTAGTTACAGTAACGAGTTACCTCGAACTCTGCTCTAGCTCACCATCGTTTGGAATGATATCGTTTTCTCAAAGTGTTCTCTCGAAAATGGGGGGAAGGGGGGTGCGAACGCCTTTTTGGGACAGCTCACATTTATGTTACTGGTCACAAAAAGACCTCGGGAGTGATTACGGTATATTACAGAAAAACAACAGAACTTTACCGCATAGCACGCTGTGCGCCAACCATTGCCACCATGAATGATGTGTTATTGCTTCCGATTCCAAGAGAGACGGGGTGTACGCCTTTTTGTGGCACACTCTAAACCAGAGCTTTACCGCATAGCACGCTGTGCGCCAACCATTGCCACGAATGATAAGGTTATCGCTTGTGGTTCGAAGAGAGAGGGGGCGTACGCCTTTTTGTGTCAATTATCATATATTTAAATCGACACAAAAAGGCGGACACCTTCCTCTGTCTCTTCGAATCATAAGCGATAACCCTATCATTCGTGGCAACGGTTGACGCACAGCGTGCTGTGCGGTGAAGTTTTGTTTTTGGGATGTGTGAGGTAAAATTCAATTTCACCAAAACCACAGGCCAACCGATGCACAGAATGATACCGACATCACTCCTCATTTAGGGAAAGAGCGGAACGTACGCCATTTTGTGACGATTAACAAAAATTCAACGTGTGTCACAAAACGGCGCGCGCCTTCCATTCAACGAACCAAGAGAGAGGTGCTATGCGATGAAGTTCTGTTTTTTAGAGTGTGGTCGGCCGGGATCGCGTTATGCGGTGAACTCCAATTTGTAGAGTGGGACGAAACGTCGCCCCCTCCCCCAATTTAATGATCCCCGTCGCGTTTTCTCGCAAGCCTTTTTAAGCAATTTTTCTCGTTCCATCTCACACCGACCTTTATTATGCTCACCCTAACGTTGTAACTTTGCACCACATACAGTATTTTTTTCGCATTTCGCGTCGACATTTACCGTTAGTTTTGGCTGTCTGGTTGCTGGAATTATCGCGCAGCCCCGCTTCGTTTTGATCGGCCGCTCCATGTCGGGAAACACAGGGCTTTCAATCGGATGAACGCGCTGTCATTAAGGCGGGACAGTTAGATTGTTAGATATGGCTTCATGGAAATCCTCGTACGACTGCGCCATGCTAATGTGTACATTAGCATTCGCCAACGTGAACTAAGCAAGTATCGAAGCAAGCATAATAACATCTAGTTCTGAAGCTCGGTCAATCGCATCTCATCTTACGACCAATCTGTAGGATGGACCACAAATGATACTCTGTCGAGACTGTAATGGGCAGTTGGCAAAGCGGCTATAGAGGCTTCAACGTTGTCAGGTCGTAGTCGCGCGATCATTCGTGGATCTCGAAACTAATGAACGCAAAAAAAGCTGAGATCTATCTATAGTTTCGAGCATCTTAAAGTCGGCTAATGACTTTCGCAACGAGCAGTGCTAACCAGTGCTAACCAGCAGTGCGTAACCAGTGCTTCTCAAGCAACGTCATGCTGCCATAAAAGGTGCTGAAATGCAATTGTTGGGAGGGGGGGATACTTGTGTAAAGGTAAAATACGGAGAGAGGTTGGTCGCAGAGGGGGATGAATTGCCACGATTCCAAAGGCTTCTTTTAAAATTTTCAGAGGTCCTTCGGTAATTCCGACCAAATTTCCTATGACGTATGCCTTCTGCCATGTTCGGTCTTGAGGACAAAGCCGATATGCATGGAATTACTCGGGGTTACTTATCTTTGCGAGGTGTTCGGATGGCCAAGAGCTCATCCGTTTGGCAGGAGCTATACCGTCATTAGAATCACGTCAATCTGGGAGTAGCAGAATTCGTCGGGTGACGCGTTCAATTTTATAGCTACAGCTGTTAGTGCCTCGTTTCCCGAGGTCGCGGCGTCGTCCGCAGAAGGGAAAGCGAACACAGTATTTGTGACGACGACGGCGACGAGGACAATGTTAGCATGGCGCTTGAATCAAAAAACACCAGTAGTGATTCTGCTTCAGACGCCATGGAGATGCTGGGGCCTGCTGGCGCACAAGCTTTGCGGCGCTTACCAGAACGCGAACGGAAGCGCAGAGTTCGCGAAGACCCGCCTCGTCGTGCAGCAGAGGCCGCAAACAAGAGAGTGCGACGTCAGGATCCCAACGTGCGTGCCACCGAAGCTGAGGCAAAACAACATAGACGCGAAGACCCTGCATGCAGTGCGTGCCGCCTATAAGCAGAGGCACGGCGGACTCAGCAGCAAGACCCTGCAGTACGTGCAGTGCGTGCAGTACGAAGCAAAGAGGCGTCAGAAACAAGAGAAAGCCGAAGGAGCCACGAATGGCTTCGCTAGGCAATTCAGGGAGAACCCATTTGGGTACAGCTCGGTGTGCGATCGCTTGTGGTTCAAGGATTATCTTACAGCGCTGCCGTTGACTTGCTACGCACTGCTTGGACTAGAATTGGGCGGTTAAAATGACGGCCCAATGCCGACGGTGCTGTCACTGAAATTCGCGTTACACAACAGTCCTGTGATTTTTCTTTTTTGCGTTTTCTCAGTTGAATTACCGTCACTAGTACCGTCAAGCCCTTCACTGTCACTCTTAAGACATAACACTACAAAAACACGTTCAAGGCTAACCACTGCACACAACCATACCGTTATCACTCCTGATTTGTGGAAACCGAGGTGCGTACTACAAAACAGAACTTCACCACATAACACGCTGAAGGCAAACCGTTGTACAGAGTGATACCTTTATCACTCTTGATTTGTGATGAGCGCGGGGCGTACGCCATTTTTTTACAATTAACATAAATGAATAAAGGCGTACGCCTCTCGTTTTCAACAAATCAGGGGAAATAACTATGTCATTCGGGATGATGGTTGGCTAGCTGCGTGCTATACGGTGAAGTTCTGTTTTAAGAGTGTACGCCTTTTTGTGACAATTCACACGACTGTATAGGTGCCACAAAAGGGCGTAGTTTTCAACAAGTCAGTGGACATAATGATGTCATTGGTGATGATAGTTGGCTAGGAGCGTGTTATATGGTTCAGTGTTTGAAGAGTATCACAGACTCCATTGGAACAGGCAGCACAGCGGCATTATGTCCGCTCGCTAAGACAGCAGGAAGGGACTGAAGCAAGCCCGCCGTGCGGTCATCTCAAGCCGCTGAAGGAGAAAGAGGGCGACAGTAGCAAGCCATGGACACTGGCTGACTTCACTCAACCCCTACACTGTTAGAACAGAACTTCACCACATTGCACGCTCCTAGCCAACCATCATTCCGAATCATATCATTCTGTGTCCTTATTTGCCGAAAATGGGAGGAGGCGCCTATCTTGGACACATTATGCATGTCCCAGATAGGCTCCTCCCCCTGTTTTGAACGAATCATGACAGATTGATATCGTTCGGAATGGTGGTTGGCTAGGAGCGTGCTATGTGGTGAAGTTCTATTTTAACAGTGTACGAAGAAGAAGAGGAACGAACACGTGATACTACCCCGATGTCACTCACCACATGCTCCGAAAGGAGAGTGGAGAAAGGAACCGAAATGAATCCATCACGTGATACTGCTACGAACATGCGCTTTTTTCCGATTTGTAGAATACGCATTCATACCCCCCAGGGCCGTCGCCAAAGTATTGCATACCAAAGAATCGCTCGCTTTCTGATACTGGAACCAAACTGTATCAGATACTTAATTATGTTGTTTATTTTGGCCTCGCATTTCAGTAGCAAAACTGCATTGTGCAAACACCCCACGCATGACGGTGCGTCGGTATTTAGCAATATATGTACTATGGTGGTCTCAGTGTGTCACGTTGAATCGTGACAAGAATATTACAAATATAGAAGAAAGTTTGCTGTGCCTATCTCGTGTTACAAATTTTTTAGAAATGAGAAACATGTACTCTCTAAATCGCTGCTTTTTCTGGGTTGCAGAAAAGCTCGTACAACGAGCCACCAGCCCTCTTCATACCCAGCAAAGGTTGCTGGCCTGTTCCCCGGTGTCCCAACATACTGCCAGGGATTTCAAGTTCCTCGGACCGCGAAGAGACAGTGTGACTCGCGAGACGACGTACAGTCACGTAGAGGCAACGGTCTTATCCCCTTCGTCGAGGTCACCGTCGTTTGTCGAAGATGACTTTCCAGGACCAGGTACTCCTTCCAGCCCTGCAGGGTCGCCTGCGGGCCCAGGCACATCGAACGCCGGTGAAGCCACAACAACGTGTTCGACAATGGACTCTAGCCCAGAAAAGAGCAGTGCGAGCACTGGTAAACGTAAAGACGGCAGTGCGCCAAATAGTAGTGGTAAAAATGCCGGAAGGATAGAAAACCCTCAAATTCTACCCAGATGTAACTGTGACGAACTGCGAAAAGTGGACGCCCATCTGGAAACAAAGGACCTTTGGGAGAAGTTTCATGAACTCGGGACTGAAATGATAATCACCAAAACTGGAAGGTCAGTATAGCATTGCCTGTGATGTCTCCTGAAAGTGGTTATATGTTTCGTGATTTGCGCCACAAGAGGCCTGGCAACCATGCTGCAGATGGGGACCATAGAAGCGGTGAAGCAGAGTTATTGATATGAACGAAAACAGGTTTATTCCAGTTCTCGGAGCAGTCCCAACACGTCCTTCTCTGTCACGGTGCCCCAAGAACGTGTTACTTAATGTAGGTTTGAGGGAGCCTTTCCCATATGCGACATTTTCCTGCGCCGTCAAAGTGTCTGTTATCCTTTTTACAGGGTTCAAGAACACACAATGGGTAAAAGAGAAATCATATCACGAAAACGGCCGATAAATAAGGAAAGGTGACAGCGGTCTATAAATCTTGGCCGCTTAAGTTCATGTCAGTGTTTTGGTGTTTTTACGGTTTAGTTTTCTTTTTCTTTTCGAAGTGTCCGTTTCTTGCTCACAGATAGGAGCTGGAGAGTAACAGAAGCTTTTGCTCTCAACCACAAGTGTGGCTATTTACACGGCCACCTTGCGAAAACCAGTGCTGCTTGGGTCCCCAAATCCCTGATTGAATTCGAAATGGATAAATAAGGTTCTGGGGGAGTCAAGTGGTACGAGGCGGTCTGACAATACTTTCCTGTAGAACTAAGCACAAGAATGGCATACTGAGAATGACAGCGAGGTACGGCAGGGTAATTCCCCATGCATGGACATTGGACATGGTCGTGAACGTTCTGTTACAATAATCAGCAAAACAAGGAAGAAGCAACGGAGTTCGTACGCCTACCGGTTCATGCAAACCTATAGCCCATGTTGGTGCTCCATGGTAACAAATATTCAGCACGTCCTCGGCGCAACACTGTTAAAACAATGGAGGGGGGGGGGGGAGAGATTGGCTTGTCGTTGTTGGCCACATGCGAGTAGGCATCGTTACGGTTATAGAAGAAGAAGAAGAAAAACAAAAAAGGTGAAGGATTGAAGGTGAGGTACGTACGCATAAACGCACGAGGTTACGGGGTTACTGTTAAAACAGAACCTCACCGCATAGCACGCTCTTAGCGAACCACCATCCCGAATGACTGTGCACTCTGATTGGTTAAAGACGGGAGGCGTACGCCTCTTTGTGGTACGTATGCAGTTATATTAATTGCCACAAAAAGGCGTACGCCCGGCGCTTTCCACAATCATTCTGTGCAATGGTTGGCCCTCATCGTGCTATGTGGTGAAGCTATGTGGTGAAGGAAACGGATATGCAGAGAAGCCAAATGGCTGCATAACGGCATTCTTGTGGAACAAGGTACATGTTCAAGCCCTTCCAAGCCCCTTCCCAACTACTACATGGAAGTAATGAATTCAAATGAAGTGCTCTCGTCCTCCACGGGAATCGCCGTCCCCACGTTGAACATGGAGATCGGTCTATGGTCAGCTTCTGTGCCTTGGTAGTTGTCTTCTGTCGCACCTTATTCCTGTAGCAGTTGACGTGTCCTGTACCAACTGACGGACTTGGCTTAACTTGAAACGGAAAACATTTCCTCCAGTTTGAGGAGACACAGAGGCACGAAGTGGGCAGGACAGACCCGAGAGCTATCTTCTTCACCTATCGTCAAGTCCTACCGTCTTGGGTCTGTCGGCAAAGTGTCTGTTTGTTGAAGGCAATCATGGGTATTATTTCTTCCGTGCCCTCAATGAATGTTGCCCTTTTTCACACGTTCACCAGGCAGCTTACCTTCCCTTATTTTGGTTCTTTGCTCAAGAATCCCAAGGAACTATATCGTGCATTCGCTCAACTCTTGCCGCGCTGTAAGGACAACATCGAGGAACGCCACTATGCTAGAAATAGGACAATCTGCCACAACGCAGTTATATGGTACGAACCCTGCTTGAGAGCTCAGCCTTCTGATCTATCCCTGTCACAGCATTCACCTCATCCAGAGAAAGGGATGGTGCTCGTTATCAACACATTGCTGACTGGAGCAGATGTCTTGGATTCCGAAAGACAGTTCAGCCCCCTACGTCTTGTATTCTTACGCCTGCATCACGGCTTTTGGCACCCGATCAAAACCTTGAAACAAGGTTTTCACGATTTCCACCAGCCTCACTCATCTATCGTCACCTTCTGATGCAAAATATGAAAGCTTCTTCGATAGACGTGCTTCATTCTAACCGCAACATGACCTCGCCACAACATGCTTCAACGTGTATGCGCCCGAGTATGGGCCCAAGTAAAACAGGTACCAGCAAATATTTTTCTTATTTATATTTGGGTCCGCATAACCCAGACACCACAGCCCTAGCGCGCGGTACGACAATACTTTGGGTTCACACACGTGGCCTCGGCGCCAACTTCTCAATTCAACTAACCGTGATGCATGGGACATAGGAGTAGAGATGATGCATGACGTATGGGGGAAAGGCGCAATCGTTGCATGCGAAACTGGGCATCGTGGCGTGCCTGTAAATTGATCCACACATAATATTTCATTAGGCTTTGGTACCGCAGTGTCGTAATATCACGACAGAGGTAAATCTTTCAAAGGCATCCGCACACGCGTTTCTCGGAAACGCCTCAGCCAGCAGAGGAGCTGCCAACTTCCGGATTCAAAGCGGGTCCGCGCGCTCTAAATCATTGTATGAGACGTCAAGAGAGTCCTGATCTTTAATTGAAGGTTCAACCGGGGTATATGGCGTTCACATTATGTTAGAGATATATTAAAGCGAGATCACATAACGCGTTATACTCTGCTAACAAGGTTCCATATAGTGCATCGATGGGGTATTATAGCTAACACGTCGTTAACTGTACTCGAAAAATTGTAGTTGCAACGTATAAGTGTCGTACAATCAACCATTCAATGATGCTCGACAGCCGGTTCCTCGCATTTGTTTCGCTCTAAGCATCATGAACAGATTGAAGTGCGCACACAAGTTAACACTGTACAGTGTTGGTTTGAGGGGATTGGCGAAAGATAGGAGTGTTTCATTTGGTTAGCTCTGTGTGTTTCCCTTTTCTTTCTGCTTTCTTGACATTATTTTTTTTCTCAGTCATTCCCGTTACAACGTCGACAACAAATAGCTCAAAGAGCAGTGACAGATATACCCATATACTGCTCTCACAGAAGCTGAAAGCAACTATAAGGTTGAATTTCAGTACCTCTATATACAGTTCTCGCTATGACTACTGATATCCGGAACAGGAAGCAAGGCCACCTCGCGTGCAATACGTGTGAACTAATACGTTGACTTCCTATTTCACAAATGGCACTTTTCATCAGGCACACCGCGCAAGCGCGAAAATGGTTCGCGCATCACCGCCATCTTACTCGTATAGTCTATTGCACTAGCGGCAACCATGCCACCAGCAGACAGATATGATATCGTATGATATCGTATAATAGCGTATGATAGCGTACGATAGCGTACTAGCGTTATGTCCAAGGTATATGTAGACAAGTAGCGAAACTCCCATAGGCCCCTGCGTCTTCAGAAGTACGCCATGATAAAGGCAGTCAGCGCCATCCGTGGACGTCGGCGTTATGCATAATAAGCAGTGCATGATCAGCCCTGACACATTTATTTACGTTTTGTTTCCTTCCTGTACCAAACAGCTGGAAAAGATATTCGAAACCCGTTGTCTCACCAGCCTTACCAAACTTTTTCATTTTCTAACCAAGCAAAAAACAACTACCAAGGACAAGAATAAAACGAAGAAAATTCTGGCCCGGCAACAAACAACAGCCTTATTTTGAGATGATGAATGGGGAGTTTCATCGCCAGGTGCGATACTCTACCCCATTGCTGATGGTGATGTGGCCCGGGCAAAATCTCATCAGCAAGTGGTTTAATGGCACATTGCAACGCATACAGATATCACAGCTATTGACAATTCTCAGTAGAAGGAGCACTGTGATGACCAAATAGAAATCGGAAAGGTTCTCTAGGTTCACTTGTCACTAAGAGGAAGAACGCACTCCGGAGAACCCCCAGAAATAGTTGTGTATAGGAATTAGCTGTTTACGATTTTCCCGCGAGTGGCTGTAATGGGTCCGTTGCGAAAACAAGACGTGTCGTGCACACCCAATCCCTGCTTGCACTCATGTAGACATCGTAGCGTGCATATCTGGCCCGCAGAGGATCTTTCATCTGTTCTTTAACAATAATCAATAATCCCGGGTTTCACGTCGCGAGACAGCTGTGATCATGAGCGACGCCACAGTGGTCGGGTGTGTAGATTAGTTTTGCCCACTATCTCCGCAGTATCCCACTATCTCTCTCTTTGCCCACTTTTGCCAATATCTCGATCGACATACGGCACATCCCATTCAACGTCCCTCACGGAAGCTATCGTGCCTGAGCAACTTATACCCTTCCACCAAGTTGCCACCGTCCTCGGCCGGGTTTGAACCCGCGATCTTGGGATCAGCAGGCGGGCACGGTACCGACTGAGCCACCGAGGGCCTCTCTGTATTTCACTCCTATACGTATACAGGAGTGACGTAGTCTCCTATATCTTATCCTACGTACCCAAGAAGCTTGCCTCGTTTACTTGCGTTGTTTTAAACAGAAACTTGTATGTGCGTATGTGCGTGTATAATTGTATGTGCGTACTACGATGCACGTACACAAGAGTACACGGATCAGCAAGCACATTGCGGCACATGCGCAGAACAGCAGGATCCGGAAGGGCACGTTATACTTATACTCTGTTCATAGCTTTGTCGTACACGTAAGGGTGGTGAAACTGCGCTTTTCCTATACTGACAATCGAAATGCATCATTAGTATCCAGGTCAGTAACGCGTTTCCTGTAAAATGATTTCATTTACGTTCATAGTGGTGCTGCCAAAACCCAGGCTCGCTCGCTCGCGCATCACGAAGATGACAGGGTTGCTGGGTCCGATTTGGTATTTTCTTTAGCCTTCGCCACCTGTTTATGCCTATCTTGTTGTGTCGGCATGCTGTTCTGGAAAACTATCAACCATAAAAGTAAACACCGATATCATATTTTATACGACTTCATGAAAAAGAGTCCTATACAGTTGAAGTTTCACTCTTTCTGAAGTGCACGTTAAACTTGGCATATCAGCCCCACCAATACGCTACATACCATGTCAACTGCGTTGTTACAAATTTGTGACTGCCGGGACAATCTAATTAGTATATCAATTGCTCAAGGCATCGCGAAGCCTCTCAATCTTTGCAATCCGGCGGCACGCAAGATTTCTCAACCGAATCAAAATGCCGCATTGCTCACAAACCCAAATTCCAAGTTTTTAGAATCGACTCAAGGAGAGATAATCGAAGCTATAATTACGAGAACGGCGTTTCTCATGTTCTATACATTATTGGAGTTCCTCTTCATTCTGTCCTTCCCCCGCTGTGATGTACACCCTCCTCTATTCCCACGTGCATTTTTATGCTCGTAACTAACGGTACATATACACTAGTGACCGAACGTCTTGAGAGTAATTTCCCAAAATTTTATGGCGCCATAATTGCGAAGCAAAATGCCCTCAGCTCATAAAAGGCAACCCGGTAAATCACCTTCATGATAGCTACGGGTCGCGCGCGCCCCCGCGTTGGATTCAGGAGCTTTCTGTACTTGGCCCGGAAACGAGCAGCATACAATAGAGCAGGAAACAGCCCGAAATTCTCAGGAGACAAAAAGAACGTTTGAGAAAGCGGCGATCCATCAAGCGCAGCTCTGGGAGTTATTTATCAGCAAAAGTGTTGGTAGCCTTCGGCGGAAAGCAGACTTTCGCTTTTTTGCTTCTTCTTCTTCTTTTCCTTCCCAAAGGGCTTCCTTTTTGTGGCGAGGAAACCTTAGTGGGACTCAATTGAAAGTGACGTGTGAACGAGGCAGACGATATCCCGCATGAATATTTTAGAACGAGACCGCCGCCTTTTTTAAGGCGCCAAAAAATTATCCAGCCTCGCTGATGGCGAGCGTTGATGCAACGGCGTGCTGAACTCGGGAATCATTTTTATCAAGTTGAACCACGCAGAGTGGAGATGTCGGGAAGCTCTTTGGCGTTCGCCTTTCTTTTTCTTTCTTTCTTTTTTTTTTTTTTCACACGCATCGGCAGCTACTGGAGAAAGCTACCCGGCTGACCGATCAGGCTCAATATGTAGAAGCGGGCTGCCTAAACAGCACCGCGGAAACTGAGATGCACGATAAGCGTCCATGGAAAGGAATTCGTCGTACCAACGTGGCCGGTACTTGCGTGGAAACTATGCAAATGTGCACACTGAATTGTTTACGTGGATATAATCTACCACACTACCTAAACTCAATAAATGGGATGCGCTTAACGGTCCCACCCTACCTACCAGGTAATTGACCCTTCCTTCCACACATTCTCATTATATCGCAAAGAGTACTGATTACTGAACAATGTTCCATCCGGTTCGAACTTCATGCACTAATAGTGTTGTTCATGAAGTTTAATAAGGCCTTTCAGACACTGTGGTGGGGACGAAATAAAATTATAAACAAGGTCAATCATCATACCTGAATATCACACATGAATCATACCTTAGCCTGAATGAAAAAAAAAGAAATATATATATATATATGCGCCGGGCTTACGAGTCCCAAGTAGGACGAAACAGCTGTACTCGGCTGGGAGTGAACGATCAAATTGTAAACATATGCTCAACGTGCAGCCACAGAGCTTTGGCTATTTTGCCTTTGTATATATATATATATATATATGTGTAGGCATAAGTGGTGATCAGCGTATTTGCCTTCTGCTTTCTAAAAGATGTACAGTTCTGAATTTTAACTCTGTCTAAGACATGACACTGTTATTTATAAAGTAATTAGACGCAATCTGCCTCATTGTCCGCAAAATTCTAAAGCATTTAGTCACGCCTTCATGTGCCATTTATTGCACCAATTTTCAATAACCTTTACATCAGTCGAACGTACGCACTCATTATCAGTAGACGCCGCACGGTAAAAACGACATCATCTGCGTACAGGCTGACACATGGCTGAGTCGTGGAGGGCAGGTCGTCGATATCAATTAAAAACAGAAGCGAACCTATAACCAAACCCTGAGGCCCCCCAGATATAACTGTAGCATGTCCTCAAAATGAGTTTCCCTCCATTCCACACGAGCACCTCCGAGTATCCCCGCGTCCGGCTCGTACTGACAAGTCGTTCGAACAACGCCAGCATCGCTAACATTCACCCTTGTCTGGAACCTCTCAAATAAATGCTATATACTCTTTGCATCACCCTAACCCTGCTACACAATTCTTGAAAAGTGCGATGTTGGCAACAGTAAAAAAAAAAGGGGGGTGGGAGCGGAACCTTAATTTTCTTTCTCACTTTCTCGAGAGCTCTTTAGTATCCCGAAAACAGCCATATTACTAACTTCTCCCGCTCTTGTTCCACACCACGAAAGACCCCGTAACGGCAATGGCTACACATAGCAGAGTCATTCTGCACACTGTTGCAGATGCCGTCACATAACTCACCGCCCTCTACCAGGCAAAAAAACGCAGCCTCGCATGTTTCAACTCCGGCAAGCCGGCCTTGTTTGCGTGCATGTAAAACTGCGGTTTAGCTCTTGGCATTCTGTGTACTGCGCCCAGAGGCTTCTTTGGCAGCTTGCTCGAAGGTTTCTCGCAAACCCGAAGTGACGGTTATGCATACATAACGCGGCGTACACAAGAGAAAGAGCGAAAGTAATTTTGGAGCTGATGGACGACTTGCTGAGATAGGCTATGACGTTTCGCTTCTGTTTATCACTCTCCGCCGTTGGCCCTTTCCTTCGAGGGATATTGCACTGATCCTTCCTTCATCGCGATGATAGTAGGAGATATGCTGGCGAAAGGTGTTGGCAAGGTGCAAGAAGCCCGTCCTGCTTTTTGTCGCAGACAGGTTTTAATGCCGGAAAGCGGGACCCTTGCACGGCATAGTCTCGGACGAAGAAATTGGGCTTCTAGAAACTAGACGTCTGCACTATAACAACTTTACTATTTCTATTTTATTTACTTTCTACTATTTCTCTAAAAGTTCAGCAAATTTTCAGACTTTTCCTTTCTGCGAGTTTTCAAAACTTGGGGGCGTTCACGTCGCATTACCTCACCGCATAACAAGCTCCTGTATAGCCAACCATCACCCCGAATGACTTCGTTCTTTCTCCTGGTGTGTTGAACACGAGAGGCTACGCCTTTTTGTGACAGCCGTGATGTTGGTCGTCACAAAAAGGTGTGCGCCCCGCACTTTCTATACAATGGTTGGTCTTCAGCGTGTTATGTGGTGAAGTTCCGTTTTAAGAGCAATATCATTTTAGCGCGCGGTATCAGGACATCATGTGCCCAACACAAATGGATTGGTGGAGACATCTCCCTGCAATGGATCCCCTCCCACGTCGACACCATTGGCAAGGAAAAGCGAACCAACAGCATCTGCAGCGCACCTCAGCAGTAGCCCCAGATTGCCAATCCCGGGAGACAGCGACAGACGATTTGTTCTTAATGAGACAGTACAAACACAACACCCTAGGATGAGGAAAATCCTGCAAAATCATCGACTAGGTCTCCCGTTTAAAGGTCGTTCCCGGAATACACAAACTCAATTCTTTAGACTGCGAACAAGAAGCGCTTTCCTCTGGATAATGCAAACTGCAGACACTGTGAACAAACCGAAACAATCGAACACATCCCGATTCATTGTCGTGCATATGCTGAAGCGAGGGGAAAATACCTTGGTGTCACGTGGTTTCCATGAGCCAGGGATTTCCTCAACGCCCCGACGACACTGGGGAAGAGCAGACCAAGTCACACAATCGTTTTCGGAACACACACTTTTAGGCTTTCAGACATTGCATAAGTGCGACATACGAAGAGTAAGAAAACAAACTTGCGGTAAAAGAACGTCCAGTCGCTTATGAGTGAGGTCCCTCGCCGAGATGACATGCCAAGTTGAGATGAAGAAAAGCAGAGAACACTTTTGCACAGATTAATTAAAGACTACACCAGCCCAATACATGGTGGCACTGCATCGAGGCGCCCGATATACGCCACGAGAAAAGAGTGAGACTCCTTCAGCGAGCCCGGTACCAACTAACTACAGTGCGTTATTCTGTCCCGTACCCGTTTCGGGACCAGAACAACCCACTTCATAAATCTGTCGTCCGTCTCAAACCCCCGAAAAGTTCTTGGAATAACACGTGTAGGAATGGCCGCTAACATAGTGTAAGGCATTCGGACTGTTTGTTGCCCGCGCTGACGTGCCGGACAGATGTTTCTTTTCTTTTTTAACAAACGGGAAACTACCATACACCCGTGTGAGATGTTGCCCCTTGTTCGAGGATTGATACACTTGGACACGGCAGGAATTGTATGCTGGATGATGTCCTGCATCCCGGGGGCTTTCGCACTGAAAGATACTCCAAAACTCGCAGCTTATCGTCTGCCTCGTCCTGGAAACTGGACTCTCCTAAAGACTATGGCTATGGAGTGACTATGGAGAGACTATGGAGTGTATTTGCTCACGGGACTTCTCACCAATCCCATAGCAGTGACCGGTCTACAACTGAACTTTCGACCGTCAACGTTTCATCATCTCATATCATATCTCATCCTGGTTACGCTAGTCATGACGCTGCAACCTGAGTGAGGCCAATAACGGCAACCTGATCTCGTCACAACCACCTCCACCACCAACCTCTGTTTTAAGAGTGTGGTGCGTAACGAAAATCCCAATGCGGGAGATGACAAGACATTTTTGGAAAAGATCTTTGCCACCAGGTGGCTTGCTTTTTAGCAGATCTACGGAACTGGTGTGGTAACCACGCAAAGTAACTATAACTGTATAGCTAGGCTACGCTTTAAATACAACTTGGCGGTGTGCTTCACGGGATGTGCCCGTGTGAACGCCATCGAGAGTTCGTACTTGTGGAACGCCCTCCGTAAAGCCTAAACTCTACAGAGCTCCATATCTCAGTACCGTGGCAAACGAATTACAGCTGACACGCAAAGAGGATGGCAGAGGAACGGGGATACTTCCGTCTGCCACCGTCTGTCATTCCCGATGAAGTTCAAGAGGCCTCAGAAATTATCCCCCAACCAAAACAGATTAGCTTACATAGTTGTTAAATTGGGGGAAATAAGGTGTCGACGATACGCATTTTAGTCATCATCTCATAATAGGACACGATGGAATTCAAATATTGCCTTTTAGTTTCATTGCAAAACTGCATGATAGAAATTCATCTTCAGGCGTTATCGCGTTAAAAGAGACGACCGAAGGAAATTTGTCTCGGGTTGTGTTGCCGATCCTGCTTTACACATCACTTTACAGTCGATTGCACATTTCCATGCAGGCAGAAGTGCCCAGCGGAACAAGTACTTAGTATGTTCGAGAAAAGCACATATGTGAAAGTGGTTAATTTCGCGGTTTTAAAGCGAAGTTCGCGATGTCGTGTGGGAGCGCGTTTCGGGTATATTTCGTGGGACCTTAATTTCGCGAATTCGTGTGGAAGCGGACGGAAGCGGAAATCGCGGGATCGGGGGTTCATGACATTGCCGACAGTAAACACAGATAATTAGCCGACCTCTACATGCCAGCCTCTACACATGCCGGCTGACTTATAGAGGCTCACCGTGAAATTCAAACCCGCAACAATGACATACGTGCTGGTTTTGTGAAAGCAGGTATCTGCAATGCGAAGTGATACAGTATGCGAATAAACTACTGAGGCTGAAGTGGCGTTTCAATTATGTTTGACAAGAACACATTTGTGAGAATAAAGGTCGTTAATTAAGTCCATTTGCCCTTGTGGAGCTCATATCGTCGCGAATTCCAGTGTCCATACTTTTTCATCCCAGCTACCTATATTTCGAGAAAAAAGTTCGATCGCGAAATTCACGAAAATTATGTCCACGCGAAAATCCCTACTTTTACAGTATACACCGTTAGGAAGGATGAATTGAATTGAAACATTTTAATATTTTTAGTACATAGATATGCGTACTAATACTATTTTATGTACGTTTCATATGCTTTACTGCAGGGGAGTCCTTATCAGGTCGCCTTCATGTTGTCTATATTCACTTAATTCTTCTCCTTAAATCTCTTTCTTCATAAAGACCACGAGGGTTGCGTTTGCTCTAAATTTTTGCGCTTACAACGCTAATGTTTAACGTTCAACCTCTATATCGAGCCCAATAACCGGCACCCTGAATATGTAGAGCACAACAGACCATAATGGAAGTCAACGATGAAAGATGAAAGTCACTGAAAAGGTTAGCCTGCTGTAGGGATCGAACCCACATCTTCTGGATTGCCGGTCCAGGGCTCTACCAATTGAGCTAAGCTAACACGCCTCTCCCGTGACTTTCGGGGTGCGTCATCTGAAGGGACGACAAACCAGCCACTCACTCTCACTCACCCTCCTTTCACTCTTACATTTTTGCTCACTCATACACACACTCATACGACGGAAATCGACGCAAGCGGCACCTGTTGTTCCAGCCTCAGAACATCAGTTTATCTCTTGTTCATAATGGAAGTGTACTATCCGCCTTGACAACGATGATTTTCCGAATAATACACTATATGAAATTATCCGTGGTATGTTCCTCGATACCTTTGAGTTCGTTCGCAAATTAAGTGGGTTCGGCTAGCGAAATACATGCGAAGAAGTGCTCCTCTTCTGGTGGAACAATCTTCGGCGGCCAGGCCACCGGCCCACTGCGTCTATCTAACGGCGCGGTGTGGGTCGACCGCTCCTCATCTGGGGAAAGGTAATTGCCGCTCTGCCGATACATGTTCTTTCTGGAAACACCTGCCGACAATTTCCTAAGATAATACATGGCAAAAAGCAACCGAGGTGCGATGGAGCTAACTTCCCGAAAATTGCATTCGCCCTTCTGGACGACGTGAGCCATTTATACCTGCGGAGAAGGCGTACTATTACTGGTTGATGCAAACTCCAATAATTTATTTTCTAATTGAACGCGACTAGCCTTTGTTCAATGCTCAACGTTCAAACTGTTCTTCGCTACTAAAGAATGCGAGGCCATCTCAAGTGAGTGGCCAGAAAATTAATAATTCCGCGCTAAGTTCCCTTTTATTTGCTTAATTTTAGCAGCGCTCAGCGGCTTCCCCTCCTATTGACACAGACTATTTATGACAATGACGGGTGGACACGCGCAACATTTCTCTATTGCTAATTTGCAATTTCAAAATCAGTACAAATCGTAAATCAGGAAATGCAATCGAACGCAAAGCGCGCTTCAGAAGATCAGGCACTAGTGTTGTACTCGTTGTGTGCAAAGGAGTCGTGCGCTTTATTTATTTATTTATTTTTCTGCTGGCGCCAGTACTTTTGCATATCTCTCTTACATCGAGCATAATGCTGCAATGCACACGATAGCGTGAACTCCAGAGGGGTGATTATGAGCGCACACTCAATCCCGAGTGGCATTTGGCATGCAAGACTGTGCCTCAACAAAGCCTCTTTTCCGCCTACATCAACATTTTTGATGCAGACTTTCCGTGCGCTGACCACAGCGAAGCGGTCAAGCTGACGGATATGCAAATTAGTTTAATGCTTTTCGTAACGCTTACTCCTCCTTGGTGTGAGTTCATGGGCGAGAACTAAATTACCATAAATGAGGGCTTCGCGTTATTCACTGTACGGTTGTGAAAGAAAAGAACAAAACGTATACGCGGAGTTCACGTTTATCGCGCTTCTTGCTCACTGGCACAACGTGCAACTCCTCATCACTCAAGTATAGTGTTCCGTGAAGGGTGTCGCTGCGCATGAACCGAAGATGAACACGGTTATTTTACATCCACATACGTTACGCACTGCAGCCATTTATATCCTAATCGTGCCAGCCTTTCGTGCGCCGTCTTGCACTTTTCCGATAGGGACCAACCAGAACCCTGGATCATCGATCCACAGACCCTACCTGGACATTCCAATCTCCTCTTCTGATACTCTCTGATCGTTAGCCTCGACACCAGTCCCTCGTTCGAAAACCTAAAGCGGCATAGTATCCGACATTACTCTTATCGGCACCAGTCGATGGAAGAGTGTCCTGGTTCTTCTCACAGCCCGCTCTGGAAGAGCGCTCTATGACGTAAACGCTAAGTATACATGGGCGGTATGCACTGCGCGTGACGTTCAATGTAATGCAGCTGTAGGAACGGGACCATCGACAGAAAGGAGCGCCACTCCACTGCATTCCACTGAGGTTCCCACATGCACGGTGTTCTACATCGAGATGAAATTCGCATTAAATTAATTTCCCTTCCTTCTTAGATTGGCCTTCCTTCTCATATGTTGACATTGTGGGATGGGTCTCATTCAGGGATATTCCCAGGATTTTCGTTTTCGGGGTGTGTGAGTGGGGGGGGGGGGGGGTCCCGTGTGGGGCTGTGACACCCGTATTTGCTGCTTTTCTGGCTTTTGGCCTTTCTAGCAGGCTGTTTGGGGGGGTGTTGCAAGATTTTTTGGGTAGCATTAGGAAATGTGGGGTGCTGGGAAAATCCCTGGCCTCATTTGCGATACATTCTACATCTTCTGGATACATTCTACACTCTTAAAAATGAACGTCACCACATAGCACGCTCCTAGCCAGCCATCGTTATTTCCCCTGATTTGTTGAAAACGGGGGGCGTACGCCATTTTTGTGGCATTATGCAGCTCATCATTGCCACAAAAATGGCGTACGCCCCCGTTTTCATCAAATCAAGGGAGATAACATTGTCTTTATGTGCTTGTAAAACACTAAGGAAGCACAACAAAGAAGACAGCGACGGTGTTTTTGTGATATGAACATGTCGGTGTTCCTCCATTAATGTCTACTATTTTGACAACTAAATGAACTGCACAAAACTTACAGTAGTAAGACTCATGTGTGGATGCCGGACGGTCAATGTACGTAACTGTTCGTTATATGGCGTCGCTTATGATCCTATATAGTTGTCTCGAATTCGAAAGCTACGAATTGTAAACAAAGGGCTGTCACTTTCATCGCCCTCTCTGATTTGGAGTAAGGTTTCACGCCTGCTCATCTACCGCTCGTCTACCCAACGTTACCCCCCCCCCCCCCCTTCGTGATGTCCTGTTTGCGAACGATTCGTTCACAACGTTCGAACAGTTTACAAGTGACAATTCAATGAATGGTTGACCAGTCAGCTACAGCTAATAAACTATATCAGTTATAGCGAACGGAAAATATCGTGGGTACATGTATTCCGTGTATCTGAGTTCCGTCGGTACACTCGCATCTATACACCGAAATACATTGCCTAGTTTGCGCGCCATATGCAAAGTGAAGCCATCATCACACGCGTCTTGGTCTGCCGCCGTTACTCCTCGGGGGAAGAGTGTGTAAAATGACGGGTAGAAAGGCTGGTGAAAAGCGTGGAAGCCCCATTGAACCGACTTCAGTGGCGATTTGTTGTTTCACTGAATCAGTGACTGTCTCGCAGCTCCGAGAGATGATCTGTTCGTACGTCGCAGCTTGTTCACTTGTTCAACTGCGGGCAATGTTCAACTTGCTGTTCGATTGACTCCTTATTACTCGTTATGACTCGCTATTCATGCAGTTCGTTCGTTGGGCGCGAGTCGTTCACTTGTGACTGGTTAATTCGGCCCTATGGTTCACTTCTTCACGAAGTCGCAGCAATAGCAGCATAAATAAGCGACATTGTCAAGCATATCTAACAGTTGTCGCAGCACTTACCTACAGGACACACGTTAGCGCCAACGTTAGGGATACGCCAACGTCCACTTGAAAATGACACTAATGCCGAGTCATGTGCCCCAGTGTTCGTCCTTTCATCCGGCCAGTGCTCGCTCAACGTGTGGGGTGCCGTTTTGGGACATTTGTTGTGGGCCCCCCCTTGACTTCGGGAGGGCGCTTCAGTATACGGCTTCCTACTGCGACGTTCTCGACTACGTCCTACCGCATGTCGTGTCGTGTTCAGAAGCCTAGCGTTCGTTCCATCACGACCGTAGACCAGTACACCACCACCGTTCAACAGATTCAGAAAGGACGCGTCGTAAAGCATCATCCTTGATCAGCCAGCGCAGCTTGCGTCAACGTAATTTGAGCTTATGTGGTGGCACCTTATAAAACTGTTCCTCGTAAGACTACGGATGGCACAGAGCAGAACTTGTGGGAAACAGTTAGCTACGGCATGGCGGAAATTTGATGCGTGGCAGTGAAGTCCTTGCTGAACACGACTTTTACCTGACATAGCCTGGAGCTGTTTGCCGTTCTCGCACCTATCGTTTGTTTTGCTTTACCACCGCTCGCTTTCCTGCCCCAACTATAATAACAAAAAGGGGCGAGTTGCCGTCGGCTTTCATGTGGGTCGAGTGCCCTTGTGTAGATGAAGGAGCGAGGTGCCCAATCCTCACACACCCCAAAGAACATAAGTCACGTCTCCCAGACTCGCACACGTACATGCAGCGCCGTGAATAGAAGAAGGAAAGAGACATGTTTTTTTTTTTTTTTTTACAAAAGGCAGCGCGACTTTGATGGCGAAAATGTTTATCCCTTACTTCGCGGGGATGACCAGTCTACGGGAATAACCTCGTCAATGTTGCGAGGGAAGTGACTCTGAACCCTCGCAGAACTTTCGTTACACACAGCTAATCTTCTGCACAAATCTGCGAGAGCACCCTTCATGTGCAAAAGAACATCAAGAAACATTTCAAACATCAAGCATCACTAAACATGATGTCGACCCCGTCACTGAGTCAAGAACGAAATGAACGAATGTCAGAGACGAAATAAAGATGGGTTCACATTCACTCAGAGGGTTCTGCCCATCACTCGCCTGCAGCCCATCACTCGCCTGCAGCCCTTTGGGTCGCTCCACACAGTAAATCATTTTACACCTTAATTTGCTCAAACAAGGTGTATTCTTATAAAAACACCCTTTTCTATTCCACAAAGAGTGCAAAAAGTGAATTACTAACGGTGTAATATCGACATACACCACGTTTTATGCAATGTGGATCATTAAGGGTGTAAAGTGGGGTGTTGACACGAGTGTTTTCCGTCGAATGCACGTTTTTTACACCCATTTGAATTGGGAGTATGGTGTTAAAAATGGTGTTTTATTTCGTGAGAGAAAAATTATGCTGGTTTCACAGCTCCGCTCAGCAAGTAATCACATTATAGACAATAACCTGAGTTAAAAACACAGTATTTGACAGGGAGGGGTGTTAGAAATTTAGCTTATATCTTTGACTCGTTGCATGCGTGAGTGTTAATTGCAAAAACACATTCCCGCCACCGCTACAAACGTTTCCCGCCCCACCACATGTAACGAACGTGCCCCAACAAATTGTATTTCAGTATATGATCCATCCGACACGCCAATATAGGCTACTGAGGGTGCCCTAGGTCTCTTTATGCCTCTGCACTCACGTTGGTCCCACAGTGTTACCAAGCTAACGAGGCGTGCCTGCGACGCATTGCGCTCCGGTTAGGTTCTACGATGGAACCACGGCTGGAAGTCTACCGTGTTCGCGGTGCTGCTTGCCATAGAAGCAAGAACGTCGAACTGCATGTCTCGGCCAGTGGTTTCGGTATGCTGCCGCGGAAGCTCCTATTACACTATTTGCGGGGGAATGTTTGCTAGCAAATAATTCCATCATAAAAGGTGTTTTCAATAGAATACTCCCTTTTTAAGGGTGTTTTTGTTTTTATACACCCATTATAACAGTGTTTTACTAGGAATACACTTAACTAAAAGGTGTATTAGAAAACACTCATAATTTGAGTGTAAAGGCAACACCAAAAAGGTGTGCGCCATGGGACAAGCCATTTACACCAAAAAAGTGTAAAAAAGTTTACTGTGCACGGTAACAATTGAAAACCTTTTATACTATTAACATCATGCTGGACCCATATACGGCAAAAGTGTAGCAACATCGATTTTGTCTCTTTTCCAGAAATTCGCCAGTTTTAATTGACAATGGACAGTATAGAATTTAAAAACGAGTCCGTGTTGTAAAGTGCGTTCGTTGAATTGCGTTTTTCGAGTTTGTAATAGCAAGTCCGCGTGGTTGAAAACTTGGGCCGTGTGCATAAAGTTGCATTTAAACTCGGGCGCCGATGCTGAGTTACAAGCACCGTATTGTTCACACAAGTGAAAGATACATTTTGTGCGCGTGGGTCGTATGCGGGTAGTCGGATCTCATATGTCATATGACTTTTCTAACCATCGCCTTCTTACTCGTTATACTTTTGAAGCGTTCCTGAAACGTACTCCATTCTCGTCACGTTTTGTTTTTATTCCGTGTTAGCGGCGCGAAGCAACTATGGCTATGAGCGGCGTACAGACGTGGACAGATGGAGAGAGGACAGCAGGAAGCAGTGGGGGACAGAGGGGGTTAGTGTGCGTCTTGGGCCGCCTTCAAGGGCATTCTGTGCCGACATTCGTCCAGATGGAGAGAGGACAGCAGGAAGCAGTGGGGGACAGAGGGGGTTAGTGTGCGTCCTGGGCCGCCTTCAAGGGCATTCTGTGCCGACATTCGTCTGGAAAGTCTGCCGGAAAACCCAGGGAAAATCTCAGACAGCACAGCCCCGCTGGCTACCGTGGGCTAGCCCGTGCCGCCTTGGCCATGGCGCCTCACGTTTGTAGCGAGTCCGGCAAGCGGCTCAAAAATCACGTGGTCTAAGCAAGTGCTAAGTTGGCTGGGAGTCAGCTGGTACTACATACGGGTTCTCATAAGGAGCTTCGGTTGTAGATGGGGTGCCTTCCCTATTCCGCAGGGGCTCTCCCATCTCTCAGCTTCTCTTAATTATTTCCTACAGGTTGCACACGTTCACAGTTGCGGAAGTCACTGTGTCTAGATCGTCTAATAAGAGATACGGTTAGACTCGTACAATCGACAACGTATAGGCCTTTTAGACGTTTGAAAATTACGTTCGCTTTTCACGGCTCGTGACGAATGCGGGGCATTGCTAATCTCCTCGGCAGGGCAACCAGCTTTGTCCCAAAATTCCTATTCTCGCATCAGAATAATGTCCATACTCCTATATATCTTGTATTGGGCCCTGGATTACATTCCCCAGGAGGATAGTCCATTGAGAAATATAGTCGGGCGAAATGTGACTTAACCGTCTGAGGACCTACACAATACAGCAATGATAAATGTTTCGGAAATAATATTATTAGTAATCTTATTGAACATATAATGATTACATATATTAATTCAGCCTATTCAGATCTCAGAGTCTAAGAGAAATATTTAAAGCCGCATTGATACCGAAACTAAGGCGTGTTAAAGACACCTTGTTGGGTAACTCAACTTGCCCCTATCTCAGGGAATAAAACCACACAGTTACCGCACATATGAAGCATCATTGAAAAGTACGAACAATGGAGCTTCTAACTTACTTCAACAATTCGTAGTATCCAACTCACAATAATAATTCGTCCAGTAGCTTCGCAATGCCTTTCTCTTGAGCAAGGATTTCAAAGCAGCCTCGCCGATGCACAGCCGTCAAGTTCCAACCAGTCCAAAACTGATCCCGAACAAGAGACATACGACCACATCATGAAAACCGCTCAGTTCGACAAACCCCGATTTATTCTGACGAATTTGGGCGATAGCCACATTCTTACATCACTCTTTTTGCCACTTTCCTGGTCCTCTTCGCCTTCCCTTTGCTACGCTTACTGTCTTTGGAGCGTCTACTTGCACTTCCTTCCGGAAGCACAGTGTCGTCGGATGAGCAGGAAACTTGGGGTGCCCCACAAGCGGGACAAGATTTGCCATCATGGAGAGCTTCAACACCGCGCCAATCCTTTTGTTTTTCGCAATGGTTGTCCGTGTCTTCCACATTGTAGGCTTCGACAAGATTGGTGCCGTTTCCACTCTTTTCTGGGGTCTGCGCAACCTCCAAGGAGACTGCCATAGGTGCTCGCATCAAGAACAGCAGAGCGCCCAGGGACCAGAAGTCAATGGCTCGCATCCTTGTTCTTCCTTGGAGACCTTTCAGCTATTTCAGCATCCAACCCGCAGGTTCCGAAGACAATTTATGAACGATGCACGACGAGCCAAAAGCTCTCGTGCACGGTCATCGTTTTCTACGCTCCTATAGTTATTCGTGGCCATGGTGAATGTCATGCTGTAATACAATTTGGCAAGAAATCACGTTTAGTGCTTTTCCTGTTTTTTTTTTCTTACAAAAAACAAACAAACAAACACGTTCAGTGTTTGGTGCTTTATGGCAAAAGAGCAACTAAGGCCAAATAAAGAAATCACGTAGCTAGTGAATGTATGGTGCACTGTGCAAGATATCAGGTTCACCGAATGGAGGAAATTGAAATGAACACGTCCTTCTACAGGACAGGAGAACAAGAAAAGTACAGTCGGAAAGCAACTTCCGTATTTAGAAGCAAATAAAAACATGTCAGAGGAATACAACACCGAAGAAAGACAGAGGCTACATCACAGGATCTACCTAAAGTAACAAACAGTATTTGATATTTTTCGAATCCTCTTCACGTGGTGATTTGACCTCTAATCTACACTCAGACCAAAAAAAGAAATTCGTGAAAGATATTCGCAGAAGTGAAGAATTGGTATACTCTTAGAGTTACGCACTTTTTAGTTTGACGAACTACCATATCATACGTAGAGGGGTAGAAAATCCAGCGAACCAGTAAGGAAGCATGAAGGGAAGTGCATCAGGACGAGAGCCGCCGACTGTTCGAAATATCGGCGGCTCTAGTCCTGAGGCACTTCCCTTCATACCATGTAATACGTAGCGCATAACAGCGTCCAACAAAATGCTTAACGGGAGTGTTCCCCAGTTTCTGAAAGTGTTTGCAGGAAACAAAATATCATCCCTGACCTTGACGTCTCGACGAGATTGGCATTATTAAGCATAACTTCGTCGAAACCGCAAAGAATATGCGTACATTCTGCTATTAAATGGTTGAAGATCGGTAAATCGTTAAACCAGAAGCCCCAACAAAGTAGGCGCTTTCTACGTCGCAGTCTAATTGCTCGCCTCTGACATATTGCGAAGAAAAGCACGTGACAGCAGAGACATGTTAAGCAGTGACGTCAGCAAATCAAGCCCTGAATCAAAGACACGGGCTCCGTCCCAAGAAAAAAAGAAGAAACTTTATGGAAGCCATGTAGTACAGAGAAACAAGGACATATTAGAGTGATAAATATATGCTCGAGAATTTTAGATTGCAGATTTTCTTAGCGACACTGACTGTTAATTAACGACAGAATGCCTTTTTTTATGCATTGACATGTCGTTTACGGTATAGCGGCCCATATCCTCCAAACGCCCATTTCCACCGACGTCCCAAATCGACCAAAAGCTCATTTCCTCCGAACAACAACAACAACAACAACAACAATAAATGAAGAAGTGACGATGACATGGGATGTTTCCCCGTGGTAGCCACAGGACCCTACCCCACTTCACAGTGGTTAATATGAGAGGATGAATTTCCTCCGAAAAAATATTCGGAGGTTCTGGGTTTTCGGTTGATCTGGGCACGCGGGTGGCAGTGACCTATCTCCCCCAAATGCTCTTTTCATCCGAGCGCCCCGAACCACCGAAAGCGGGATACTTGAAAGGACACGCTTCCCCCGTTTAACAGGTAGAGGAGGAAGGGCGAGCGGTTCCCGAGTATGCGGGAATTCAATGTACAGCTCGAACCAGAGTTAACTGGAACGCCACTTCGACTGGCGGAGCTAAAGTCGGGGAGAGAGCAACCCTATAACGGCTCTTACGATAACAAAGGCGAATAGTGTTTCGACTGTCCCACTGCTGCTGTGGGGGTGTCCTGGGTGGGTATCCAATCCTGCAGTTGCAGGATTGGATACCCAAGAACCGCTCACCCTTACTCCTCTCCCTGACAAACAGAGGAACCGTGTCCTTTCAAGTATCCCGCTTTCGGTGGTTCTGGGCGCTCGGATGAAGAGAGCATTTGGGGGATATGGGTCACTGCCCCCCGCATGCCCAGATCAACCGAAAGGGCCAGAACCTCCGAACATTTTTTCGGATGAAATGAGCTTTTGGTTGATTTGAGACGTCGCTAAGAGTACTAAAAGCGACGCTTGAATCCATGCACCCTTTTTCACGGTCTCACGTTGAACGTCTTTTTTACTCTCCGTATAGGCGGATGTTCCCCACGCTGCGGGTGTCCTTCACCGGTTTGCAGTTAGATGGGCGGTACGTCGTCTTGCTGGACATCGTTCCCGTAGACAACAAGCGGTATCGGTACGCGTACCACCGGTCCTCATGGCTGGTGGCTGGCAAGGCAGATCCACCTTCTCCTGCCCGCCTCTATCCTCATCCCGACTGCCCTTTCACTGGGGACCAGCTGAGGAAACAAGTCGTCTCCTTCGAAAAGGTCAAACTTACCAACAACGAGATGGACAAGCAAGGACATGTAAGCAAAGCATAGCCAACATCTAACTTGATTACGCAAGAAGCGCAACAATAATGGATGTGTAGTATAGTCCTTCCAAGAGCGCTTGCTGCCTCTTCCTGATGTACAGGATGTTGTAGCGGTTGCCGTTTTATTTGCAGATTGTACTCAACTCCATGCACAAGTACCAGCCCCGAATACATCTAGTGAAGCTTCGACCAGACTCCAATCCAACGGTGATCACAGATCTCGAAGCTGAGCAGTATCGTACATATATCTTTCCGGAAACCGTATTCACAGCTGTCACTGCATATCAAAATCAACTGGTACGTCACGGTAAACTCTCAAAGTGCTACGTTTAGCTGTACTGCTAGAAATACACTTATGTAGAAAATGAACCGTTGTATTCCAAAAATAGTCTTCGTGTATTAATTAACAAATCAATGAAGTCCTTGTCCATTTGTCCTTGACTGTGCTTGGAATATATCTGTTGCAAAAATAAGGTCCAGAACAGCGCTTGCTAGGAAACTGAAGCACAACAAATTAAGTCTATATCATTTTGAATTCCTATATTACTTCCAGCGTCATTTCACTTATTGACTTCTATAGCTGTTCTGTAATCAGCAGAATAAGACCGTGTAGTTTCACCTCAGTATACCTCAACTTCCTGCTCACTCTGCCTCACAGTGAATCCCGCACCATCTGCATCCCCCGCTGCCATTCATTACCCTTTTCCCCACATGTTACTTTTGAAGCCTGTACGAGTTACTGCTAAAATCTACATTGTTCGTTCCTGGAAGTATTGTTTGCCGCCTGTTTGTGTTTACGTAATTGTTGAAAATTCATGGTCGTACTACTATCCCGCACTGTTATTTCACTCCGCAAAAAAACAATCGAACGAAATTTCCCTAAGGAGAAAAGCGAAGAAAAATAACAGGTTGAAATTATTAGTTGCCGTTATACGAAGATTTACGGATGAGAAGTATTCCCCACGTTTGTAAATGCGGTGCTCTTTTGCAGATTACGAAGTTGAAAATCGACAGCAATCCATTCGCAAAAGGGTTTCGGGATTCCTCTCGCCTCACAGATTTTGAAGGGTAAGTGCAAGGATTTTATGTAGCTCCGAAACGGTGCGAAGACAAAACGCAAAGCGCGAAACAATAAGCCCCTCTTCTTTTCTTTCAGAGAGTCCGTTGAAAACCTCCTGCGAGAGCACGCGTTCCGGCATTCACCCTTCAGGGCGTTTATGGCAGGAGACGTACCTCCTGAACAGCAGTTCCTAGCTTCAGCAGGCGGTAAGAGCAAGTTCTATGCTTTAAATAGAATCCGCTAAGATCAGAGTGTGTCTAAAACGTAATCGTTAGTAAGAAAAGTGAGCTCGAGATCGTAGCGCATAATCTGTTCGCGTGTAGTCTCAGGTTACAGTGTTCATCTGTATAGCATCACTATAATCCGCACGACACAAAATTGACACAGTTATAGAGTGAAAAACTTGTATTTGAGAATACGTCTAAAGATTTGGCATAATTTGGCACACAGTTAGCGTTCCCCGGTATAATTTTTGACGACATATGATTTATTATTTAAAAAGGCGCAGGAACCTTTGATCAATCGTTGTCAAGATCGATAGACATAGACAGAGCCTATGAAGCCAGACACTTGGCCACATGACACGGACAAGTCTTCTAAGCGAGTTTTTACGTTGCCAAGGTTTGTTGCTTCGTTTCAAGGAAGCGTAAAGTTCAACTTGATAACGACGAACACATTAACTATGCGGTCCAACTTCAAATATTAGCCTCCAGCTTTTGCCGTAACGAACATCACCCACTAATGTTGACTTCACTGCTTATCGGGTATGAGTAAGTGTGAAAGCACGGCGTTGGCGACATATGGTTACACCAGATAAATTTGGGGGGTGACACGACACGGGACAGGACAAATTTTATTGAATGCCCCAGAGAGAGAAACGTATTCTACATTAAAGAGAACTGCGGTCGAAGTGAAAAAGACGACAAAAATTGCACCCACAAGAGGGACACAGTAAAGGCGAACACGTCAGTGTAGCATCGACTCATCTTCCATCCCGCACCGGATAAAAGCGTCAAACCGTACATAAAGCGACACACGCCCCAAGCAGCACAATGTACTGAAAGTCGGGTGCAGTAGGGGTGGACGGGTAGGTGGAAGACCTTGAACATACTCACGAAACTAAAGAACATTGATAAGACACATACCGTCCACCCCTATTGCACCCGACTTTTAGTGCATTGTGCTGCTTGGGGCAATGCGCACAATCTTGTTCATGATCGTGCCCATTCATCATCATCAGGTCGCCTGTTTGCTCGCCATAAAAGCCTACAGGAATCGACGTTAGAACCGACATGAAAACATGATTTCCAGGCTACATGCTGAAAATTTTCACCCTACATTGATCGTTCCTGTTAAAATAAAAAAATAAGGCACGTGTACTGCCGAGCATTCCTGAAAATGTCTTCCGTGGTTCTTGTCACTTGTGGCACGAGCCCTCAAAGGGTAAAATACGGTAGGGATAACGTTGATGCTGTACATCTCAAGTGCATGTTCCGGTAGCAAAGAAACAAAGGTGTGGTTAGGAAGAAAACAACCTCGTACATTCTAAATGGCAAAGCACAAACAAAACAAGGACTGAGCAAGTAAGCAAACGAACAAACAAACAAGGATTCTATCCTTGCCTTTTTGCGCTTTACCATTTAGAGTGAACCAGTACCTTGTGCCTCAGCTCCCTGTTGAGTATCCCGTACTTCACATGTGCGCCGCGCCAGAATTGCATGTCGAATCAAATCACAGAAATGGGAGTTCATGAAGCAAAAAAAATTCCTTTCTTCATTTATAACTAGCATTTACAATTACTTGTGGCGGCCTGTAACGACAACTTCAGTGAGAACGTGCAATAGACGACACGGGCGAGCAGCTTCCGTTCGGGCGGCAGCGCCCAAAACTCGGGCACGGCTGGAGATGCTCCCCTTTATTATCTTGGACACAGAGGCAACAGAGATCTTTCTCGGGAGGGGTACATGAGCAACGATAAGCTAAGCTGCAAGCCCCTGTTGCTATTGCACAATCAGTCAACAACTTCACTCGACAATCGTTACTCATGATGACTTCCTCCCTTCTGCAGTCCTTGGGCGCATTCCGACGAGCAGTGAGCTTCTCCTCCTTGCAAACGGAGCTGCTGCAGCCTCATCACCATGGAAGCTTCCCGGCATGCCTATGAGCATGGTGGACCTCAGCGCACTGATGTCTGCACAGCAGCAGCAATTCCAGGGTTTTCCCGGCCTGTACTTAGGCTTCCCACGGACGTTATACCCGCATTATTCTGTTGTGTCCTCAAATGTGTCGCCAAGTTCCCGCTCACCTCCAACTACCTCATCGGCGATGGGTGCCGCCTCTTCGATCCCGTCACCAGCCCCATTGTCGCCTCCTGGCAGACCTTCGCCGGGCTCTGCGACGGGCGGCTCGCCCGGTCCACAACTCGCCGCACCTGCCACGTCGCCGTACACAAATCGTGCCCTCTATCCTGGTCTCAAGTTCCATCCCTATTTTCACCCAAGACTTTTGCGAACACCTTCCGTGCCACGTGAAGGCAGCCCCGTAGACTACGACAGCGTCGTACCCCAAGTGTGAATAACTTCGTCAGTCCGGCCCGGTGCCAAGTGCAATATTCCAGTCATATCAAAACCACACGGAACGAACTATTCCCCTTGGACACGAAACGTCAGTGGTTATGCAGTCACAATAGCAAGCGTGGAAAGTATCAAACCACAGGGATTCTAGCGCTCGGTGTGTAAATCTCTTTGGAGATCGTTGTACATACTGGTCATACGAAACACCTTGGTCGGTTCATTTGTTGTTGTTAGGAAAATTTAGTTAAACGTGCAACAGGGCCGCGAACAGCTTTTAGTTGTAACGTGATTTCTATGAAGACATATCAATGACATAAAATCAGAATGCACAACATAGTGCCACGCAGCGACGCGTCGTCTGAACATTTTTGGCAGACACGGGACAGCGGCCTCCATATCTGATCAGCAAGACATAATTGAGGACACCATGATCTAGCTAAGCGAAAAGTGCATAGCCGTAGAAAAGTGGCATACTAGTATATTTGTCCATTATGATAATCTGAATGTTAATCGTTCTCTGGTTCACCAAACTCACAATCAAAACAGGAGAACTTCCAGGCTCATTAACAGTTCCTTCTATGGTGACCTCCAGACGACCCAAAAATTCAAGCTTATTTACTGCCAGACTTTGTAGTGACGTGTCCCATTTCACTCCTGCATTTTACGCCTCGTGGAGCAGATAGAAGGAGAAGAACGTATTCATGCAAGGTATAGCAATGCTGACATGCCCTGCTTGGGGTTGGGAGCTCCATTTTTACGAACAAATTGTATTAGCCGTGTCTGTCCCGATTAGTCTATTTGCATTCCCAAGTAAACCGACTACACAAGTGTGGAACTTTGTAGCATATGAAAGTCTATGAAAATTTGCGCAAAATATGTTGATCCATCACTAGCTACCACAATCCCCTATTTATTTCACACCCATCGCGTTTCAGAGGCGACGAATACTTACAAGAAATGCAAATGGCAAGTGCGTTCTGTAACCGATGCAGACGACACCATAAAAACTGTCCCATGTAGCCCCCTCTGTTGCCGTAACTGTGGTGCGATACCTCAACTTGTAAATATCTGTACAAAGAATACTGTCTCATGATTGTCGCGGTGTAGATGTGCTGTTTGAATTGCGACCAGAGCGCTTGTGTGCATATATTCCAACTACTTCAGTGTTGGAGCCCGAACGTATGTGTGTGATATAAAATTTACTCGCATCTATTGAAATTAAATAGATTCTATCAGTGCCCCGTGATGTATACAGGTCTGCATGGCCCATTTCTTCATTACTGTAAATACATGGCTCGTTTCCGTCAGTCGTTCCGTAGAAGTTCAGACTCAGAGTACCATTTCTCGTAGGCTGTCAACACACACAAACGTACGCGTTTTTGTATGCATAGTGCTTGAAACAGCTGATGTAGATGGCAGAAAATAAATTAACCTGAAAACCAGGCACAATTCTTGCATTCGTTCTCACTTGCTTGTAAGCTATGCGCACAATCCAAGACATCTAACGATACTATTACTGCAGGTCATGCAAACATGATTTCTCCAACCCTCTTCTTTCTGCAGCAACAACAACAGATCAGTTGACAACTGTGACATGGGGTATTGCTTGGTCGTCATCGGCATACATTTCCTACTCACAGATGCCCTTGTACTTTCATGGTACACTCTAAGGAAAAAAGGAAGAAAATGGGGAGTAATTGCAGCTTCTAGTCCCCTAGACTGCAATTACTCCTCATTTTAGTCCCCTAACCCCGAAAATTACTCCCCAGTACAGTACTGTGCATAGCCAATGAACTTCGCAAATGGCCTTCCGAATGCAACAGTCTACGGAAATATGTGCTATTGGTCAATTTGGTGGCATAAGGCTGTATAACTCAGCCGACTTAGCAGTTTTCCACCCACGCAAAGTAAGAAACACTTAGCGCTTCTTTCTTGGCGAATTGTGCCCTATGTATGTCGCAAGGTTTTATATCACTCGATATATCACGGTTGACGGTTTGATTCAAGGTATTTTCGTGCATGCACACGAATTATGTACCTGGGACACTTAGAACAGAGCGTGAAATGCAGTCTCCACTCTGTGACACTCATTTACTCCCGTGCATTTACTCCCGAAAGAGACTATTTTTTGTGGCAATGCATTTAGTTCCCAAAAGGAGTAAATGTACCCCTTTTCTCCGTAGAGTTATAGATCTCCGGCAACCACGTACCTTGGACAAGGGCAACGTAGGGCGCAAAGTCGATCTCTTTTTTGCGTGCAAATCGGCACATATCGAATTAAAAGAGAGATCGACATAGCGGGAATTAAGTGGCTAAAATGGGGTAGTCCAGACGGCAGCTGTCGAATGAAGCCCGCCATGTAAACCGGATACCAAAGACCTCGACGTCGTGGAGGAAACAACAAACAGTTCTACAGAGCGACCTGCTCAGTGATATGGGTGAATCGTTCCTCTCCCACATCGTTCAAAACATCTTTCGTTCACAAACACCGCGCTCACAGAACCGCTACACACTATACTACCTGCAGACTAATAGCCTTACTGGACGACCTAATGACATCATAGCCGGAATGGATACCTCGCTGTACCGTGCCATTCATGGTATTTACCGGCATTTACCATGGCAGCCGCCCCGTGCGCACTCGCCAGAGAGGGCGCCGAACGGCAGGCCCTGGCAGGTTGGTTAATTGGACAGTATAAAGCGGGAATTAAGAGAATTTGAATTTACGATCTCCCCCCCCCCCCCCCCGACAGTGCATATGATCTTTTCTTCTTTCTTTTTTTTACGGAGCTTCGGACGGCAGTGAGAGAGAGAGAGAGAGAGGGGGGGGGGGGCTTCACGTTTACCGTGCCCCGGGCGCAAACTCACCTCGGGACGGCTCTGGTGACGAGGATATTGCTGTTTAACTGTGAAAATCTGACATGGACCGCTAACAGTGAATGGTGGAAGTTAGGCTAGTTTATATCTTACTAGCGCATCTGATGTCATGCGCAGTCGAGACTTGTGTCGGTCAACGCTAGGACTGCGGTAAATAAATTGGATGAGGTTGAAAACGTCCCGCACAACTACGATCTTCATAGCCTTGCTGTGACTGAGGCATGGCTGACATTGCCATAGAGGATGGCGAGGTAGTGCCACTTAAATACGCTACGACAGTTGCAGAAACCACGTGAGGAAGTGTCGTGCACCTAAACCTTGAAATGTTACCCCGTTATTTAGGAGAGGGACCAATGAGGTCGCTCCACGGGCAATAACAGAGAGGGGGAAACTGGAGTGCTATGCAGACAGCTGACCTACTTGCATAGCGTATTACAAAATATATAGGGTGTTTATTTTTATTCTTTACAGATATTTTATAAAAAGGTATGAGAACAGCATAAATGACGTTTTTGCAGTTGAGTTATATGGCCAGGCGGACATCCTCTCGAAGAAGTTATGCAACTACAATGTGACTAATTAAATAAAATTCATTAATTAACTCTTTAATTAGGATATTTTAGGATATATTAATTGACTCTTTAATTAGGATATTCACGTCAGAGAATCTCATGATTTGGAGCGATGGTGATGATTGGAGTAGGTGCCGCTCAGCTAGATAAACTGCTTTCCTGCCAAGATAAACCTCCGACGGCAAAGGTGATATGCGCTCCTCAGGCGCTCTTTTTCTGTTTCGGCTCATATCATATGCGTTTTTCGGAATTTTTAAAACGTGGAATGGCTTTCAACGAGGACAGTCTCTCAATCTGCTATCTCGTTTTCCCCCGAAATCTCCTGATTAAAGAGTTAATTAACGAATTTGAGTTAAGTTGTCTCCTAGTCGCACATACTTTCATCGAGAGGATGTTCGCCTGGCCGTTAACTCAACTGCAAAAACGACATTTATGCTGTTCTTAAAACTTTTTTTATAAACAAATATGTAACGAATAAAAATAATCACCCTGTATGGAAGAGATCGGTGCTTCCGTGATGGGGATGTTGCTCTAATATTCGAGGAAACTTTAATGGGTCAACCACTGCTGGGCAGAATTGCTAATCATGAAAGCGTATGGTGTTCCATCGCACTGCATGATTGTAATATTGTTATTGGATGTGATTGTTATTGAATTCTGGTGATTTCTCTCCTCAACCAGGGATACAATTGACAAAATCATAATTGACAAAGCTGTAACAGATCCGTCGATCATTGCTGGCCACGTCAACAACGATTTCCAGTCAGCGTCCCCACGACCGTGTAGGTTTCCGCTAGAGGACGAGTTGAGCGTGGAATCGACAGTGCCAAATGTAGAAATAGCTGAACAGGGAATTTTCCAAATTTTACTAAACAAAGAAAAAGAAATCGCCCGGCCTAGTGGCATCCCAAACACCATTCTAAAACGATGCGCATCATTGGTTTCAAAATATCTTTTTTTGTTGTTGTTGTCGTTGTAGTTTTCTCACTCGAGCAACTTTACAGAAGGATAGGATGTGCTAGGGTGGTTTCCATGCAAAAAAAAAAAAAAAAAAAAAACGGAAAGAAATCACTTCTAACAATTGCTGACCGTTTTCGCTCACAAGCACTTGATGCAAATTAATAGAACACATCCTATACCAGCACATAGTTACATTCCTGGAAGCAAACGGGGTGCTTAACAAATGTCAACACGGTTTCCGCCAAAGATTCTCAACGGTTACACAATTGGCCACTGAGATACCAGGCCCAGGGAGAAATAAACGGTTTAATGGGGCATGTGAGAGAGACCGTGGACAGCGAAGCTTCCCCGTCGAGGCCAACGATCGAAGACGAAGCTGATCCTACTAGCTGGTGCTGAAGAGCGCGCGAACAGCTGACGACGTTTCGTCTTCCTCTCGATCAGCTGTTTTCTTGCTCTCAGGCCACTACATCCCTCCCACCTTAGCTGTAGCCATAACGTTGGGGGCCTCTCCGGAGACGCGAAGGATAGCGCCTGGTGGCAGCATCTCCTGAGCCCATGACCTGTCCAGGCTCGTGATGACCAGGAGCAATAGCGTCATTGTTACCATGGGGTTCGTGGAAGTCGTTCTGGTTCCCCTCTTCTGGACGAGGATCTCGGCGGCAAGGAGGGGGAAGAGGAACCTCGTCTTTTCGGAATACCTCTGGAACTGAAGCTTGGTCAGGCCAGGAATCAACGGAGTGCCGGCACTTGAGGTGGTCCTTGTGTACGCGGTGTCGCCTCTGCTGCTCATCTTCGACGACGTAAATTGCCGACCCTTGTTTGGAGAGAACGACACCAACTTTCCAGTGGGATTTCTTGCCAGGGTCCAACATCCAGACCTTTTGGTTTATCCCAAAGCTCCTGTCTCGGCTGCACTTGTCATAGTTGCGTTTCTGACGTTCGCGCGACATGCGCACTGTACCGGAGATATCGGGCTGACCAGGACGAATAAAATCTAGGAAGTGTCGAAACTGACGTCCATTTAACATTGTACAGGGAGAGCGCCCTGTTGTGGCATGCGGGGTTATCCTGTACTTGAACAGGAAACTACGAACACTGTCCTTCGTCCCTTCCAGCGCTGCGCGGCGAAGGGCTGTTTTGAAGGTACGCACAAAGTTCTCCGCGAGACCATTCGATTGCGGATGGTATGGCGGCGTCAGAACGTGACGTATCTCGTTTGCCTGAAGAAAGTTCTTAAACTCCTTGCTGGTGAACGGTGGACCATTGTCGGTGACCAGAACCTCTGGCAAGCCATTTCGTGTGAACATGTCGGAAAAAGCAATAGCAGTCTTCTCAGCAGCTGTGCTTGTCAGTTGTTCTATTTCCGGCCATTTGCTGTAGGCGTCTATTACTATGAGGTAGTGCTTCCCATTCAGCTCAGACATGCAGACGTACCCAAGCAGGCATGCAGACGTACCCAAGGTTTATCTGCGGGTTCCCATTGGTGAAGTGGCACCGGTACCTCGTGGGCAGCAACAGAGGCGCATGGCTCACAACTTCTCACTTCCCTTTCGATATCTCTGTCGAGGCCCGGCCACCACAAATAGGACCGAGCTAACATCTTCATCTTTGTTTGTCCAATATGGCCCTCATGAAGGAGACTTAGCAGAGGACTTCGGAATTTGGGTGGTATCACCGTTCGTATCCCCCAGAGCAGACATCCTTTGTAGATCGTTAGCTCCGTGCGGCGTTGAAAGAACGCTTCCAAACAGGGATCGACGTGCGTCGGCCAACCACCGGAAACGAATGCAGCCACCCTGGCCAGGTCCGGGTCCTGTGACGTGGCCACAGCAATATCCTCGACGGAAATGGGTAAGGTAGAGACCTGATGGTCCAACACTACGTTTACCTCTGTCAGGAAGACGTCGAAGATGCCCCGTTCCATCTCTCGGTCAAAGTCTCCATCTGGACCCTCAGGCAGACGAGAGAGGCCGTCGGCGTTTCCAAATTTCGCAGTTGGCGTATATTGAATGTCAAAGATGTAGTTCATTAAGATCAAAGCCCATCGTTGCAAGCGACTGGCGGTTGTCGCAGGAATTCCTTTCTTGGGACCAAAGATCGTGGTCAGGGGCTTATGGTCCGTGTACAGAACAAACCTTCGGCCCCAGAGATACTGATGAAACTTCCTGACGCCAAAAATGATGGCTAAGGCCTCCCTCTCTATCTGTGAGTAGTTCTTCTCCGGGGCAGTCAATGTCTTCGAAGCGTGTGCCATTGCCATGTCTTTGCCATCGACCTTGTGATAGATAACAGCTCCAAGACCTCTAGAAGATGCATCTGCGGCTAAGAAAATGGGTTTTGCAGGATCGAAATGCGTAAGCGCGTCCACAGATACCAGCATCATCTTGACCTTTTCAAAAGCCTCCACACAACCCGAAGACCATTCCCACGGTACGGCTTTCTTCAGGAGGTCATTGAGGGGCGCAACGACATCAGCAAGCGATTTTAGGTATTTTCCGTAATGTTGTACCATACCAAGGAATGACCGCAGCTCGGAGACGTTCGTGGGTGCTGGCATATTGAGCACTGCGGACACCTTCTTGGGCGATGGCCGGAAACCCTGTGCGTTGACTACATGCCCCAAGTACTCCACTTCGGCCCGAAAAAAAGCACATTTCTCGCGCTTCAGTGTAAACCCAAACTCGCGTAGTCGGCTAAAGACCTGCTGGAGATTGTCCAAATGCTCATCATCGGATTTGCCGGTGACGATGATGTCATCTAAATAGCAGGCAACCGACGGTATGCCTGCGGTGACCTGCTCCATGATTCGTTGAAAAACTGCCGGTGCTGAGGCGATTCCAAAGGGCATTCGCGTAAATCGGAAGAGTCCTTTGTGCGTATTGATGACAAGGACCTTCTGTGCTTCGTCGTCGAGCTCCATCTGGAGATAAGCTTCCGACAAGTCTAACTTGGAAAACCGCTGTCCGCCATTGAGTACGGCTAACAGCTCTTCAGGCCTAGGGAGTGGGTACTGCGATACAGCCAACTGCGGGTTCACCGTCACACTGAAATCCCCGCAAACCCGAACAGCCCCATTCGGCTTAGGAACGACGACGATGGGGGTAGCCCACTCCGAAACGTCGACCGGCGTTAGCACTCCGTTCTTAACTTGTCTCTCGATGTCTGCTTCGACTGCTTGCCTCGTAGCAAATGGAATCGGACGCGGTTTAAAAAACTTTGGTTGAGCAGCCTCCTTGAAATGTAGATGCACCTTCGCCTTTGTGCACCTCCCCAGACGGGATTGGAACAGGTCGGGAAACTTGGACAAGACCTTTTCGAGTGAACTTCCAGGCCTGACAACACTTCCGACGAACAACTCATTAAGATCCAGTCCCAGGTGACGAATCCAATCTCTACCCAGTAGGTTAGTGTGCTCCATGTTAGTAAAGAACACTTCTAACTTCCTCTTCCGTCCACCATAAGATACTTCCACTTCCGTCTGGCCACGAAGGGGTATATCGTCTTTGCTGAAAGACCGAAGACGGAACCGTGGTTGTTTCAGCTTGGGTTTACCTAACCTAACATAGGTAGAAGTATTGAGAAGAGTGGCCTGCGATCCGGTGTCCACTTGTAGCAGCACATCGTGCGACCCTATCTGGCAAGTCACAAACTTGTCTTCACCGGTACCCGCGAAGAAAACATCCGAAACATACTCCACGTTCCGATAGCTCTTCTTCCCTTTCGGAGGACGATTGGCACGGCACATCTTAGCGATATGGCCAGTTTTGCCGCAGTTATGGCAGTCTTCATCTCTGAATCGACATGTGTCCGAGTCATGATTAATATTGCCGCAGCGAAAACATCTTGCATGATCGCTTCTTTTTTCTAACTTATGCACGGTCTGCTCGGCATGAAGTTGGCGAGACTCGGCTTCTGCGGTCAACGTTTTGTCAGCCATGTTGGTAGCAGCTTCAAGTGTGAGACTCTTCTCTAGGACTAAACGGGCGCGAATTCGTGGATCATGAAGTCCCACAATGAAGGCAGTTAATAAAGAACATGCTCTCACATCGGTTTCTGCTTCATATTCACAATGAGGGATGATGGCGGAAAGGCGTTCCAAAAAGTCTTTGACAGACTCCGACTCGTTTTGACGGGTTGAAAAAAGTTTCCACCTCTCAAATTCTTTAAACTTCTTTGGGGTGTAATGCTCGGCAAGCTTCCTTGTGAGTTCAGAATATGCAACGGACAGAATGTCCCGTGGCTGAACAAGGTTGTATAAATGTTTGAATACTTCAGGGGTGAGCGACGCCAGTCGCCGCTCGTCGCCAGTTGAGATACCAGGCCCAGGGAGAAATAAACGGTTTAATGGGGCATGTGAGAGAGACCGTGGACAGCGAAGCTTCCCCGTCGAGGCCAACGATCGAAGACGAAGCTGATCCTACTAGCTGGTGCTGAAGAGCGCGCGAACAGCTGACGACGTTTCGTCTTCCTCTCGATCAGCTGTTTTCTTGCTCTCAGGCCACTACAGCCACTATATATACATTACATGATTTCGCTTGGGTTGGTGACAGGTGAGAACCTGTAGTATTCCCTTTATCAGGCTGGCGGCCGATTCAGCAGTTGCTTAACGACAACGTCAGATCTGTAATGGAATACTCACATCGAGAATACTTGCAGCTCTGCATTCAAGAAGCTTTCTACTCTGAGGGGAAAATTAAAACAAGCACCACCTTTTTTTTTTTTTTTTTTTTTTATTGACAGCGTACAAAGCTTTCATCCAGCCTCTTGAAATACGCCGCTATATAGTCTGGGACCCATCAACACAAATAAACATCGATAAAATTGAACGTCTACAAAGAATGTCAGCAAGATTTATGTACACTAAATTTAGGCTTTTCGATTCTGTTTCTGTAACTCCTGAACCGGGTAAACCTCGAACCTTTGAGAGTAAGAAGAAAGACACGTAGACTGAAGTTTTTCTACTTAATATGGGCCTTTGAGGTATAAATATGTAATAGTTGCCTAGGCATTGATCCGACGTTGTATACCTTCCTCCACCAATACGCCAGTCAACGAGGCTCAATCACTCGAAGGTAGTTTATAACACGACCGCCGAAACATTCCTTTTTTTGCAAAAATATCGAGGAATGGAATGCCCTGCCTCCTGTCTTAAAAAGCTTTGTCTACGAGATGAAAACCTTGTTGATATATGATTTTTCTTTTTTTAATCAGGTGTGTGGTTCATTTGTGAGTGAGGTATCAATGTTAGTTAACTTTATAGCAGTATGAACGTATGCTACTAATGTGACTGCTTGAGCTCGAGATGGGCCTGCAGTACAGCTAAATAAAAATAAATAAAGAACGCGTCTCAATGCGAACGAGCTTATGCGTTCAACGTAATCCTTTATAAGAGATCTTATGGAGGACTTGCAATTTCGCGCTACAGTAACAGCAGACACGAAAGACCGCGCACACTTTCCCGAGGCTGCTACTTGGACACCTAGCGAAGTAAGTGACCCGCGTAGGTATGTAGCAGAAATGACTGACCCGTCCATAGGGGAGCTGGCCATATCTTGCATTTTGTCCAGGTGGTCGGCGACGAAAGTAACTGCAACGCTGTCATCTATCTTCACATGAGCACAGCGATCCGGTGACAGTACGTTGAGGCAGAAGCCTAAGCTCAGAAGCTGCCGATATTTGGAACATTCTACTCCTGGGAGGTAAAAGACGTAGAGTAGAAGGCTCGGTGGAAGGACAGTTCGAAATATCGGCCTCTCCTGACCCGAGGCTCCTTCCTTTTCATCTGTCTTGTTCGGCGACACCATTTCTCTTCGCAGCACGAAGCGAGACAGCGCTTATGATATCTGCCCGAAATACGGTAGCGTGCAGTGACAACGCAATTGGAATACCAAAGGCACCGCTTAGCCGAGTCGCCATAAAATAAACTTTAAAATTCGAGAAACGGATAGTGCGAGGTGGGAGGCACGGACGTATTAGCGTAAGGCGATTAGAGGCTCGCAATCCAAACTAATCCTGCCGCACGAAGCCTTTATGCAAGTAGTATTCTGGCACCAGTATTCCACTTATCTGCGTTGGTTTTCATATAAATTTATGGCGAAGACATAATCAGTCAGGTATGTTGCCGCATGTGTTCGGTGGTAAAACACCAGAGGCTAAGTACGTCGGGTCACCTGCTAGGATGAGACGTTGCCGTCTTGTCAATTAAATCACAACAATGTCTCTCTGCAAAGTGTGTGTGTGTCAGCAATGTGTGTACGAAAATTCCGAAGTGAGAATGTTATCAATATATTTCCTCCACGTCCACACGAAGTCCACGCGACGCAACTACGATTATGGGCCACGCCACAGCAGTCGATCTGTGGACAAATTTCGCCCAACTGAGGGTCATTTAACGTGTACAGATATCTCAGGCACATGGCACACCGTATTTTGCGGTGATCCCGGAAGACGGCGTTGTCCCAGCAACTTCATTGTACCTTGCCATCAAGTTGTTGGTGTCCTCGACCGGGTTCGAACCCGCAGCCTTTGGTTCAGCATGTGGGCAGACCACTAACTGATCCACCGAGGCCGGTACAGCACTTCCAGACCACACAACCACTAACCCGGCCTGAATTGTTGAGTATTGTTTAGCAATACACGGGAATGTGTTACGTCGTCTTCCCGAATGAAGAAGCACTCGAAATAGTAAAGCGAGTAAAGCTTCCACATGGAATTATATCTTCTTCTTCTTCTCGTTCTTTTACTGTTTAATCAAAACAGACGAGTGGAAACTGTGCGTAGTTGGGGAAGTTAGGACCTGCGACGCCCCGGGGATGACGAGTAATAGGCGTCATTTCCGCTACCCGTCAGGCAGTTCCGTTCTATATGCATCACCTTGAACTGAAGTCACAGGCTAAGAGGCCCTCCCCCCCCCCCCCAACACACACACACACATCATGATGATGGCAGTGCTTTTGGAGAAACTGTATTTCTAGTTTCCGTCAAGGTAAGTTTTCATGTGCGAGATTACAATGTACACGCATGACTTCACCAGGTTAACGGTTATGCGAACCCTGTGCGACAGATGACGTGGCTGATCGATAAATTTTTGCGACGCTGACGTTTAAGTGCGGGTCCAGCCAATTCTAAATGAGCTCTATCGGTACGACAAGGCATCTATTTTTCCATGCTCACAAGCGTGGTGTTTGCATGATGCATGAAGTATAACCTCTGTGGGAAGACGTGATGTTCTCGGTGTGACGTCACAAGGGAAATCTGTGGACGTAGCGCGGACACATGATACGTATTAGGCTCACTCGCCTTGGCATTCATTGATTTTGAAATTGAGAAGCATAAACTTGCCATTTGGCGTCAAAACGTATATTCGATGATTTCTAAGCTAGATGAATCTCAAAAGAAATAATTTCGAACGAGGCAGTCGCTCATCCATGTCACCATCTTTTCGTTTAAATCTGGTTACGCGAACTTTTTATCTGGCTATCTTTAGAGAGAAACGGCAGGCAAAGCCAAAAATATTAGCCCAGGTGCTATTGCCGTCTGGGGTAGTTCACAAGTATCTCTGGGCAGAAGAACTGCCGAGGAACATACACAAAAAATATAATGCGAGGGCAAAACGCGGCGTGAAGAAATTCGCACGTTGCTCGGTGCTGATCACCGCGCGAGGCGTAATTAATTTCGTGCCGCAGGGGGCGTTGTCTTCAGCGGCTGCCTTTGATCTTCACGAGAGGTGGTCCCGCGAAGGCATAAAAGAGTTTAGCCCAGCTTACTGCCACCCATTGCGCAATCAGGTCTATTACTGCAGCCCGTTTTCGGCCTTTGACAACGAGTCAGTCCCATGCCCGCTGTGCGCCGCTACGCGATAATCATCACTCTGTACTCACCTGTCGAGGTTAATTTGGGTGTGGATTGCCCGGGACACATTTGTTACTTGGCGCAGAAAAACGCGAGACACGCTTCGCACGCTGGCTTACGAATCATAAATCTGTCCGGCGTTGGCCATTCTAAGAAGACGCGTATAGGCTTTACTTAAAAAGACAAGATGAAAATGGCGTGCATATTAACTGTATACCACAGTCCCTCGTGGAAATCGTCACCGTAAAAATTTAAGCGAACGTCGATCTTGGCTACACATCGTAACAAAAGTACCAGGGAAATTTGCAAAGAGTCTTTTCTTTTTTTACGCACGACGAATTAAACTGGGTCGGCTCACCCTCTGTTAATCTGTTGCAGCGTGAAATTGTTTACTTGATGCACGAATAGGAAGCCAACCTGTTCATAATGCCATATCGGTAGGTTGGCACACGTGCCTTGGTGATATACCCGTTACTGACTCTTCCTCTCCTCTTTTTTTTTTTCACTCTTTGCTAACCATATGACTTATCACGTGCCTGTGTACGGGCCCTTGCACATTCAGGACCTCGTTGTATGCACTGACAGTAAATTACTTTAGTTGAGAGTAGCAGCTGGGTCTTCCTTCTGTTGAACAGTTACCAACTACCCCGCTTGCTTGCGGTCTAAAGAGATACTTAAAACTGCTCACCATAATTCACCCTCACTCTTCTTCATACACAACCATAACACTTCCCACCATTTACAACACTATGCTTCGCTGCCGCACACGCGCCATCGACGCAAGAATACTTTCGAGGAAATGGACCAAAGCACAAGCCAGCAAAGCGACCCCTATCACGCAGAACGGCCGTGATAAGAGCGAGATAATTCAGCGGCGCACAAAGCGCAAGTCATGCAAGCAATGCATCGAACGCTCGTGTCAGCGGTTCCACACGTGGGATAAATAAATAAAAATAACAATAAGAAAAGAGAAAATAACGTGTAACTTGCGCACATGCAGTGCTGATAAGTTCAATTCCACAAACTGCTCGACGTGATAATACTGGTGAGCGTTAGTAGACCATTGATAACATGGCTTCCCATGTACCGTGTCTACCGCACCCAATCAACCTAGAAAGATTCTGAGTCATGCACGTTGTCATTGGTTCCCGTAGGCGTGGTAGATTCACCGTGATGTTATCAACGCAGTATCGCGGCTATATAACGGCTCTGCGATCGCACGATACAATGGAGGTTGAACGTTACCAGCTGACTGTCTATCTCGCTATTTAGGGATTTCAACTCGCGCAAGGAGGCAGCAAGTCAATTTCTTGAAGACTCTTTGAGCTATTTTTTTCAGCAACCGATCGCTTCACTGGGATGTTCTGTCTTTGCTCTCAAAAAGATAATAAAATCGAGTAAGGCCGTCCTCGTCGACGGAACGTCGCTGTAGCCCAAACGAAAAACCTGTCGACTCACATTAGTCATTCACACACTTCTTCCCTAAAAAAGACTGCAATTAATTCTGGGACTAAGGCAGAACTACCCCTTGATGGGAGGCATTCATTATTTCAAGTCTTCAACCTTGAGGTATCCCAAGCACTATTAACGCGTGATCAACACAAAACCAAGAAAACAGCAGCAGTGGCTCCATCTGCAGAAATAATACAGTGCAAGAGGCTGAAATGGCTTCACTGCAAACCGTACCCTGGAATAGAATGTCGCGGTATGTGGCAGCAGTCAGCGAGAGTCATCGTTAGACCTGTACGACGCATAAGTTACCATGTCAGGAGAAAAGAAAAAGGAAAGCAGGGTCGTTCAAGGACACACCTCCCGTTGACACAACGAGGCAGTGACAAATTCGATCTTGCACTGACTGCGTCGCCTGCATTCCTGGCCACCTGCCGTCGGGGCCCCCGGTGGAATCTTGCGATTAAGATGCTCGGTATTTCCTTCGTCACTTTTGTTTCTAATAGCGAAAAGGTATACATCATGCGTCTCGAGCGAAAATAAACCAAGCTCTCAGCAGAGCTTCTTTAGGAATGCAAGACGAGCTTGTCATTTGGGAAACAGCACTATGCCGCGAATGTTCAAATGATCGCGCAAAATCGAGCTTCTTGTCATTCCCACTGCACTTCTCCAGAGCCGTCCCAAGGTGAGCTCCCGCCTGGAGCAGGATGAATACGAAGCACCCCAGCTAGCACCACCACAAGTTCTGAAAAAAAAAAAAAAAAAAAAAAGGAAAGAGGAAGAAGAAGCAGAAATAGCTGATCTGCAGTCCCTGCGGCTAAAAAATTTATCTTGACCCTCGATTGAAGATGAAGCCAGAGCTTGTGTCGGCACAGTTCCCCCTGAAGTCGGCCCAGGACGCATACTAACACCCTGTCCCCCATTCCTTCCTGCTGTACTCTCTCCATCTGTCCACGTCTGTACGCCGCTCGTAGGCACAGTTGCTCGCGGCGCTAACACGGAATTTAAAAAAATGAAGCCAGAGCTTGGGCAACACGGAGAAGAGAACACGTTGAGCTGCTTGGTGTTTGTCTTTTGTCTCCCCCCATGTTCGTCGTTGTTGAACCGGTATTTTCAGTTTTCTCTAGGATCTATCCACAGGCTGCGGGATGTCACAAAATGGGCTACAAAGTGCAAACGGGTAAAGCTGTACATATTTATCTGTTGCAGGAAATTTTATTCGAAAAGCCTAGCGGGACTGCACCGCAAGTATAGATTAGCGAAAACGTCTGGAACTGTTTCCCCTTTACTTTGAGGAGAAGTGTAGCCATCGAAGAGTACAACGCATCGTATCTATGCAAGAAAACATACTTTTGTAACGTACAGAAATAACATAATAGACGTCAGAACAGGCCGCCAAAGGGAAGTCCATACGTCGTTCTCCGTATACGGCAGGTTACAACGGACCATCATTATGTCATGTACAGTGTCTTCAGACAGGTTTCCTCTTTGTGGAAACGAACAACGTGCAACGCTTGGTATCTTAAATGATCACAATAATACAGTTCATAGCTCGTAAGGGACGCATGCAATACATGTCATACGATGCCTATGTCATCGCGATTATGGGTCCGAGCGCGTAAGGTCGTATGTTGTCTACACAACTTCTGAATGAAAAACACATGACGAAGAGATCTATGCTTCAGAAGTACGTGCAACGTGTTGTACGTGCTATCAGAAGCACGTACAAAACCACTAATCAGAGTTGTAAAGCGATACAAATATCACATCCAAAGATGTTCGCGTTAACGCTTGAACCGATTCATATGAACCGGTAACCGAAATCACATTTTTCGGTTCAGGGTACGGTTTCGATTTGGGTTCCAAGCGGTTTTCGGTTCCGTTCCGTTTTCAGTCCCTGGATAAAAGCAGCCGCTCGATGGTGGTTACTCCTATAGGTCGTGCAGTAGACTGGTGTGTGTGTGTGTGTGGAGGGGGGGGGGGGTTCGAGTCCTACCACCGGTTGTGCTGTCTGAGGTTTTCCCTGGGGTTTCCGGCAGACTTTCCGGACGGATGTCGGAACTGTTCCCCTGAGGTCGGCCCAGGACGCATACTCACCGCCCGTCTCCCCCTCCCTAGTCACAGCTGCTTCGCGGCGCTAACACGAAATCCAAGAAATCTCGACTTTCGCTTTATATAGAGTAGAGATAGGGTGCAGGCGAAGCTGCTACTTTATCAAGAAGGAAAACCGAGAGGCACGGACGAAAAGGACACACACACACAGTGATGCTCTCGTGTTATTGTTCAACCTAGCTCCCGTAACCTGCCGTCCGGCGCCCGGAAATTTGCGCTTTTCCTCTCCCTCTCCATGCGGAGTGCGCTCTCATTGGTCTCCGCAAACGAGTTGTCTAATCATCGCGGGACATCGTTTGAGGAGACCAACCCGAGGCCTGTTTCGCGTTCTGTGTCTTCTTGACAAGGAGAGGGAAAGCAAAACATCGCGGTTTCTTTCGCTTATAATTACTAATGACACAACGGATGAATCCCGTTCCTTTTGCGTTGGTGTCAAGGTAACGGCATCTGTCATTCAGCAGCGAGGATTTTTTTGCACTTCAGTGCCCCTTCAAAACGCCGGAGAAGACGAAGCCATCTGCCTGTCACGCGGCGTCACGCTGCGCGGGGGGAGGCTATCGTATGTCCTGGGCCAGCTTCATTGATAATTGTGCTGACATTTGCCTTACAGCGCCTGAGGAAAAGGCAGCAAAAAGGCAGCCAGAGAGTACATCCGGTGCCATAATTCCAAGCCGGGTGGTTGGGTTTATGTTGTGCGGTTGTGTTTGTCTTGCTTGCTCTCCCTTTGCTCTCCCCATCGTGGACCTGTACCAACTAGCCCGTCTTGATACGCTAGTACTATTACAATGACCTCCACTCGTGGTAGTGGAAAGCAAAGCAGATAGGAAATACTGTGATGGCGCCTGTGGGTTGGTTTCGTGTATGAGCAAAGCTTAATCGAAAAGTAATCGATTACCGATTACTCAAAATTATAATAAGATTACTTGAAAAATTACTTGCTCGGAAAACCAATCGATTACTCGCAAAATTAGTCGAAAAAGTAACTGATTACTAGTAACGCAATTACTGGTAACGCGTTACGTATAAGTCTGCCGAACAACGACGACCCTATGGAAGAATATGCAGACGACGTTTGCATTTGCTCGAAACATCGTCCACGAATACAGTGCCGCCCGGACAGGCATGCTACTCGAATAAGCTAAAAAAAGAAAGAAAGAAACCATCTGTTGGTTTTCGCGGGCTATGACACCCCCACTGCACCCATCATCACATCTACCGATTACAGGGTTCACTGCAGTGACACACAACTGTACCGTTCATCTGCATCCAATTCTTCGTAATTACGTCACCATCAGAGGGGTGGATCCATGTTTTTTCTTAGGAGTATAGGGGTGTCCGGCCTGGAACAGGGCATTCAATATACATTTGCACTGCTTAAGCTCAACTGATGCAAACGATGACAGTAATCGACGGTGGGGTCAGGGTCTCCCCCCCCCCCCCCCCCCTCGAGATCCGCCCCTAGTTACCATTACCAACGTAATCGCAATCATAAACATGAATGGCGGTAAGCCTTATGATAACGGTAACCTCTATATGTTACTTCCTCTCCCCAATAATACGAATTAGCCCTTTCAGTGGCCATTATCTAACCTATAACCCGCCTGTCTCGCAGAGCGGATACAGATGGATAGTGGGCTATCGATACGAAGTCAGCACGAGTCACGAGCTCGTTCCAGACATCATGGCTACTTCTCGAAATGTTCCAAGGGAGAAACAGGCGACAGCTTTCTGATCTGGGCCACAAAGCGCATGGCTAAGGGCTCGCAAGGGGATAAGACTGATAGCACATCGACTCTTGTGAGTTCAAACTATAGGATATGCATTCTGCTTCACAGCCGGAATCATGCGTCTTGGAAATTCCCTAAAGACTTGCAACAGACACTTGCACGGTGGTTCACCGTTGACCAAATAGATGGGTCGGTGACTGAAGCAGATGATCACGCAGTTCTGCACCGCACATCTATGCAGTGTAATAGCTACATTGTTCAATCACATAAGATTTGCCACGAGCACGAAGCAGACTTCGCGCGTTTGCAGCCATGCATATGAGGCTGACCAGCAAAATGTGATCACGTTTACGTTTATCATATGCTCTTCGGTTCCCGGTTCCCTCATACAGCATCTTGGCAGCAGTTTTCAGCACCACGCCACACAACAGCATATCTACTAGCTCTATAGTTAAGGACAAGCCAAAAGCTGGAGGACCAAGTACCGAAAAAGAGTCTGTGATTTGCGTATCTGCCCAATGCACTCACGCCGTATAGTAGTGAACAGTGCAGTACATGATGGCTAACGTGCTCTTAAGATTGCCGTTTCTTCCTTCCCTTGCGGCTCAGGTGGAAAGCCGCTCAGCGCGTAGTTATTTACTGCTGCGAAGCAGTGGATTGAGAGGCGATAGCAGAGGCAACAGTGTAGCGGCCACAAGTCGAGGTCTTCTTCGGAGATTCAACTACATCGCCCTCGGACTCTTGGGTCAAGGAAGTTATGGAGGTGTCTACAGGGCGCACTCGCTGAGGCTGGATACAGACGTCGCTGTCAAGATAGTATGCAAGGCGAAGGTGCCTAGGAACTACGCCGAAAAGTTCTTAACCAGGGAACTCCAAGTGATCAGGTACCTGCGCCATCAGAACGTCATACGCCACCTAGAAGTAATCGAGAGCGTTAATAGGTGAGAATCGAATCCACCTTTAGTACCCTAGCGGACCCTTCCACCAACTAGCGATCCGTAGAGCGCAAGCTTGCAGCATTTTAATTATTATCCGCTGCGAAAACGCATGATACACTACGAATCCACGCTTGAAATTTACACGTCAACCTACCCATTCTCCGTGATATCTTTTCTTTAGACGTGACTTCACACCCTGTACACTATTGCGGAATTGCGTCATGCAGGGTTTATATTGTAATGGAATTAGCGCACAATGGTTCTCTGCGGGACTATCTGCGTCGTGTCAAGCGCGTGGGTGAGGCAACAGCCCGGGGGTGGTTTCGACACCTGGTTGATGGAGTCACTTACTTGCACAACAAAGTAAGCACCAAATCCGTTGCATTACTCATCCTATGTATTGTCGCGCTGTTTGATGTGTTGTAAGGGCGCCGCATAACTGTCGTCAACTGGTGCCGGGTCTCTATGAGAAGGAGCGGCGGGCGGAGTGCGTAGCGTTTTTGCCCATTTCCCGCTCGATTTAGAAGATTTTTTCGAGGCACTGCGCTAAAATCAGCCCCTACATACCCCTTTAGACTCTTCGCGGCGCCCATTGGTATCATGCAATGACGCACATAGATTATGAAGCCGTGTGCCACATCTGAGCACGTTCTTGCATGCTGTCGTATCAGGGAATCGTGCACCGTGACCTCAAGTGCGACAACTTGCTACTGAGTAAGCAAATGGAGCTGAAGATCGCAGACTTCGGCTTCGCCCGTTCGCACTTGCGCCTGGATACCAAGTCACAGCGGTTTAAGTACCAAGGCCCACTCAGTTCAACCTTTTGCGGAAGTTACGCATACGCTTCACCAGAGCTTCTCACTGGCATTCCCTACCAACCACACCTAGCGGACATATGGAGCATGGGTGTCATATTGTACTTCATGACGGTAAGCGTACAATAATCGCGAATTTCCTTTGTGGACGCACGACCCAATCATGACTTCTTGGGAAAATCACATCAGGCTAAGAAACTTAGGCGGACACGTTATCTTTTGGCGAACTCAAACAAGACACGTATCAAACCGTTTTAGTGAAGGAGTCGATAGAAGGGAGAGAGCGCAGACTAGCTGGTACATGATGACATAAAGAAAAACCAGAGACACGGAGACAAAAAACGAACTTGGCATCCTCGTGTCCACAAAGGAAAATCACCATCGATTTTTGAAACCTTCGTTATGTTTGTCACATAGATTGAGCAAAAACTCCATAGCTAGACAAATGATAGTGTTTGACGTACAGATATGACTTTCGAAGTCATTCGAGCATCGGTTTGATCGGCCGCCGCATTACGTTGAAGGAGCAAGGAAACAACATTTATGATTACACGAAACCCTGCAAGCAGTCTACACGAGCAACAACCATGCGAAGTATTTGCGGCAAGCAGCGTCTCAGTCACCAATGAGTAGAGCGTTGAAACCTTGGAGGCGCTGTCGGAGATCCTGCTGCCCAAAGTCACCGTTCAGCCAGTCGTTGTAGACAATTTCATGCACAGCAAGCCTGCTGTGGCTACCAGTGACCGCCTATGCGGCGAAACGTTGGAGGTGCTGTCCCATCGTGCTTCCCAAAGTCGCGGTTCATCCAATCACAGCAGGAAATTCCGAGCACAGCAAGTCTACTCTGGCTACCAGTGACTGCCTATGCGGCGAAACTTGGAGGTGCTGTCCCACCCTGCTGCCCAAAGTCGCGATTCACCCAGTCACAGCAGGCAATTCCAAGCACAGCAAATCTACTGTGGCTAGCAGTGACTGCTAATGCGGCGAAACTTGGAGGTGCTGTCCCACCCTGCTGCCCAAAGTCGCGATTCATCCAGTCACAGCAGGCAATTCCAAGCACAGCAAGTCTACTGTGGCTACCAGTGACTGCCAATGCGGCGAAACTTGGAGGTGCTGTCCCATCGTGCTGCCGAATCGTGCTGCCCAAAGTCGCGGTTCATCCAATCACAGCAGGCAATTTCAAGCACAGCAAGTCCACTGTGGCTACCAGTGACTGCCAATGCGGCAAAACTTGGAGGCGCTGTCCCACCCTGCTGCCCAAAGTCGCGGTTCATCCAATCACAGTAGGCAATTCCAAGCACAGCAAGTCTACTGTGGCTACCAGTGACTGCCAATGCGGCGAAACTTGGAGGTGCTGTCCCACCCTGCTGCCCAAAGTCGCGATTCATCCAATCACAGCAGGCAATTTCAAGCACAGCAAGTCTACTGTGGCTACCAGTGACTGCCAATGCGGCAAAACTTGGAGGCGCTGTCCCACCCTGCTGCCCAAAGTCGCGGTTCATCCAGTCACAGCAGGCAATTCCAAGCACAGCAAGTCTACTGTGGCTACCAGTGACTGCCAATGCGGCGAAACTTGGAGGTGCTGTCCCACCCTGCTGCCCAAAGTCGCGATTCATCCAGTCACAGCAGGCAATTCCAAGCACAGCAAGTCTACTGTGGCTACCAGTGACTGCCAATGCGGCGAAACTTGGAGGTGCTGTCCCATCGTGCTGCCGAATCGTGCTGCCCAAAGTCGCGGTTCATCCAATCACAGCAGGCAATTTCAAGCACAGCAAGTCTACTGTGGCTACCAGTGACTACCAATGCGGCAAAACTTGGAGGCGCTGTCCCACCCTGCTGCCCAAAGTCGCGGTTCATCCAATCACAGCAGGCAATTCCAAGCACAGCAAGTCTACCGTGGCTACCAGTGACTGCCAATGCGGCGAAACTTGGAGGTGCTGTCCCACCCTGCTGCCCAAAGTCGCGATTCATCCAATCACAGCAGGCAATTCCAAGCACAGCAAGTCTACTGTGGCTACCAGTGACTGCCAATGCGGCAAAACTTGGAGGCGCTGTCCCACCCTGCTGCCCAAAGTCGCGGTTCATCCAATCACAGCAGGCAATTCCAAGCACAGCAAGTCTACTGTGGCTACCAGTGACTGCCAATGCGGCGAAACTTGGAGGTGCTGTCCCACCCTGCTGCCCAAAGTCGCGATTCATCCAATCACAGCAGGCAATTCCAAGCACAGCAAGTCTACTGTGGCTACCAGTGACTGCCAATGCGGCAAAACTTGGAGGCGCTGTCCCACCCTGCTGCCCAAAGTCGCGGTTCATCCAATCACAGCAGGCAATTCCAAGCACAGCAAGTCTACTGTGGCTACCAGTGACTGTCAATGCGGCAAAACTTGGAGGCGCTGTCCCACCCTGCTGCCCAAAGTCGCGGTTCATCCAATCACAGCAGGCAATTCCAAGCACAGCAAGTCTACTGTGGCTACCAGTGACTGCCAATGCGGCGAAACTTGAAGGTGCTGTCCCACCCTGCTGCCCAAAGTCGCGATTCATCCAATCACAGCAGGCAATTCCAAGCACAGCAAGTCTACTGTGGCTACCAGTGACTGCCAATGCGGCAAAACTTGGAGGTGCTGTCCCACCCTGCTGCCCAAAGTCGCGATTCATCCAATCACAGCAGGCAATTCCAAGCACAGCAAGTCTACTGTGGCTACCAGTGACTGCCAATGCGGCAAAACTTGGAGGCGCTGTCCCACCCTGCTGCCCAAAGTCGCGGTTCATCCAGTCACAGCAGGCAATTACAAGCACAGCAAGCCTGCTGTGGCTACCAGTGACTGCCAATGCGGCTAAACGTGGAGGTGCTGTCCCACCCTCCTGCCCAAGGTCGCGATTCATGCAGTCACAGCAGGCAATATAAAGCACAGCATGCCTATACTCTGGCCACCAGTGACTGCAAATGCAGCGAAGCCTTGGAGGGGCTGTCCCACCCAGCTGCCAATAGACGTGGTCCATCCAAACACTGCAGGCAATTTCAATCACAGCAAGCCTATATTCCGACTACCAGCAGCTCCTCATGCGGCGATACCTTTGAGGCGCCGACCAAAATCGAGGTTCATCCAATCGCCGCTGGCAAATTCAAGCATTGCAAGCCCGTAGCTACAAGTGACTGCCACTGCGGCGAAACCTTGGAGGCGCTGCCCGACCCTGCTGTCCAAAGTTGTGGTTCATTCAATCACCGCAGACAATTTCAAGCACAGCAAGCCTTCTGTGGCTACCACTGACTTCCTATGCGGCGAAACCTCAGAGGCGTTGGCCGACCGTGCTGACGAAGTTGTAGTTCATCAAATCACCGCATGCATTTTCAAGCCCAGCAAGCATACTGTGGCTACCAGTGATTACCCATGCGGCAAAGCCTTGGAGGAGCTGGCCCACCCTGCTGCTCAAAGTTGCGTTCATCCAATAACAGCACGCAATTTCATGAAACAGCAAGCCCATACTATGGCTCTCAGTGACTGCCAATGCGTCGAAACCTTGGTGGCGATGCCCACCGTGCTGCCCAAAGTTGTGGTCCATGCAACTTCAAGCACAGCAGTGATTCCCATGCGGCGAAACCTTGGACGAGCTGGCCGACCCTGCTGCTAAAAGTCGCGGTCATCCAATGCATGCAATTTTATGCACAGCAAGCCTATTGTAGCTACCAGTGACTGCCAATGTGGCAGAACCTTGGTGGCGCTGCCCAGCGTGCTGGCCAAAATTGTGGTTCATCCAATCACCCCAGACAATTTCAAGTATAGCAAACCTACTGTAGCTACCAGTGATTACCCATGCGGCGAAACCTTGGAGGCGCTGCCCAAAGTTGTGGTTCATCCAATCACCGCAGGCAATTTCAACAACAGCAAGACTACTGTGGCTACCAGTGACTGTCAATCTGGCGAAACGTTGAAGGCGCTGTCCGACCCTGCTGTCCGAAGTTGTGGTTCATCCAATCATGGCAGGCAATTTGAACCACAGCAAGCCTTCTGTGGCTACCAGTGGCTGCCCGTACGGCCAATCCTTGGAGGCGCTGTCCCATCTTGCTGCCCAAAGTCGCGATTCATCTTGTCACAGGAGGCAATTTCAAGCACAGCAAGCCTACTGTAGCTACCAGTGACTGCCCATGTGCCGAAACCTTGGAGATGATGCCCTACCCTGCTGTGGTTCACCCAATCACTGCAGACAATTTCAAGCACAACAAGCCTGTCGCTACCAGTGACTGTCCATGAGACGAAACCTTGGAGATGCTGTCCGGCCTCGCTGCGGTTCATTCAGTCGCTGCAGGCAATTTCAAGCACAACAAGTCTGTCGCTACCAGTGACTGTCCATGCGACGAAACGTTCGAAGTGCTGCCCGATCCCGCTGGAGTTCAACCACTCACAGCAGACTATTTCAAGTACAATAAGCCTGTCGCTACCGGTGACTGCCCATGCGACGAAACCTTTGACATGCTTCCCGGCCCAGCTGCGGTTCATTCAATCGCTGCATGGAATTTCAAGCACAACATGCCAGTCGCTACCAGGTCTGCCCATGCCACGAAACCTTGGAGGTGCTGCCCGACCCCGCTGCGGTTCATCCAACCACTGCAGACAATTTCAAGCACAACAAGCCTGTCGCCAGCAGTGTCTGCCCATGCAACGAAACCTTGGAGATGCTGCCCGACCCCGCTGCGGTTCATTCAATCGCTGCATGCTATTTCAAGCACAACAAGCCTATCGCTACCAGTGTCTACCCATGCCACGAAACCTTGGAGGTGCTGCACGATCCTGCTGCAGTTCATCCGATCACTGCAGACAATTTCAAGCACAACAAGCCTGTCGCTACCAGTGTCTGTCCATGCCACGAAACCTTGGAGCTGCTGCCCGATCCTGTTGCAGTTCATCCAATCACGGCAGACAATTTCAAGCACAACAAGCCTGTCGCTACCAGAGTCTGCCCATATGACGAAACCTTGGAGATGCTGCCCGACCCCGCTGCGGTTCATCCAATCGCTGCAGACAATTTCAAGCACAAGCCTGTCGCAAGCAGTGACTGTCCATGCGACGAAACATTGAAGATATCGCCCGGCCCCGCTGCGGTTCATTCAGTCGCTGCATGGAATTCCAAGCACAACAAGCCAGTCGCTACCAGTGTCTGCCCATGCCACGAAACCTTGGAGATGCTGCCCGATCCAGCTACAGTTCATCCAATCACTGCAGACAATTTCAAGCACAACAAGCCTGTCGCTAGCAATGTCTGCCCATACCACGAAACCTTGCAGGTGCTGCCCGATCCAGCTACAGTTCATCCAATCACTGCAGACAATTTCAAGCACAACAAGCCTGTCGCTACCAGTGACTGTCCATGCGACAAAACCTTAGAGGTGCAGCCCTGATCCCGCTGCGGTTCATCCAATCACGGCAGACAATTTCAAGCACAACAAGCCTGTCGCTACCAGAGTCTGCCCATACAACGAAACCTTGGAGATGCTGCCCGACCCCGCTGCGGTTCATTCAATCGCTGCAGGCAATTTCAAGCACAACAAGCCTGTCGCTACCAGAGTCTGCCCATAAACCTTGGAGATGCTGCCCGACCCCGCTGCGGTTCATTCAATCGCTGCAGGCAATTTCAAGCACAACAAGCCTGTCGCTACCAGTGACTGTCCATGAGACGAAACCTTGGAGATGCTGTCCGGCCTCGCTGCGGTTCCTTCAGTCGCTGCAGGCAATTTCAAGCACAACAAGTCTGTCGCTACCAGTGACTGTCCATGAGACGAAACCTTGGAGATGCTGTCCGGCCTCGCTGCGGTTCCTTCAGTCGCTGCAGGCAATTTCAAGCACAACAAGTCTGTCGCTACCAGTGACTGTCCATGCGACGAAACGTTCGAAGTGCTGCCCGATCCCGCTGGAGTTCAACCACTCACAGCAGACTATTTCAAGTACAATAAGCCTGTCGCTACCGGTGACTGCCCATGCGACGAAACCTTTGACATGCTTCCCGGCCCAGCTGCGGTTCATTCAATCGCTGCATGGAATTTCAAGCACAACATGCCAGTCGCTACCAGGTCTGCCCATGCCACGAAACCTTGGAGGTGCTGCCCGACCCCGCTGCGGTTCATCCAACCACTGCAGACAATTTCAAGCACAACAAGCCTGTCGCTAGCAGTGTCTGCCCATGCAACGAAACCTTGGCCCGACCCCGCTGCGGTTCATTCAATCGCTGCATGCTATTTCAAGCACAACAAGCCTATCGCTACCAGTGTCTACCCATGCCACGAAACCTTGGAGGTGCTGCACGATCCTGCTGCAGTTCATCCGATCACTGCAGACAATTTCAAGCACAACAAGCCTGTCGCTACCAGTGTCTGTCCATGCCACGAAACCTTGGAGCTGCTGCCCGATCCTGTTGCAGTTCATCCAATCACGGCAGACAATTTCAAGCACAACAAGCCTGTCGCTACCAGAGTCTGCCCATATGACGAAACCTTGGAGATGCTGCCCGACCCCGCTGCGGTTCATTCAATCGCTGCAGGCAATTTCAAGCACAACAAGCTTGTCGCTACCAGTGTCTACCCATGTCACGAAACCTTGGAGGTGCTGCCCGATCCCGCTGCAGCTCATCCAATCACTGCAGACAATTTCAAGCACAAGCCTGTCGCAACCAGTGACTGTCCATGCGACGAAACATTGAAGATGCCGCCCGGCCCCGCTGCGGTTCATTCAGTCGCTGCATGGAATTCCAAGCACAACAAGCCAGTCGCTACCAGTGTCTGCCCATGCCACGAAACCTTGGAGATGCTGCCCGATCCAGCTACAGTTCATCCAATCACTGCAGACAATTTCAAGCACAACAAGCCTGTCGCTAGCAATGTCTGCCCATACCACGAAACCTTGCAGGTGCTGCCCGATCCAGCTACAGTTCATCCAATCACTGCAGACAATTTCAAGCACAACAAGCCTGTCGCTACCAGTGACTGTCCATGCGACAAAACCTTAGAGGTGCAGCCCGATCCCGCTGCGGTTCATCCAATCACGGCAGACAATTTCAAGCACAACAAGCCTGTCGCTACCAGAGTCTGCCCATGCCACAAAACCTTAGAGGTGCTGCCCGATCCCGCTGCAGTTCATCCAATCACGGCAGACAATTTCAAGCACAACAAGCCTGTCGCTACCAGTCTGCGCATACGACGAAACCTTGGAGATGCTGCCCGACCCCGCTGCGGTTCATTCAATCGCTGCAGGCAATTTCAACGCTACCAGCACCTGCCCATGCCACGAAACCTTGGAGATGCTGCCAACCTCGCTGCGGTTCATTCAATCGCTGCAGAAAATTTGAAGCACAACAAGCCTGTCGCTAGCAATGTCTGCCCATACCACGAAACCTTGCAGGTGCTGCCCGATCCAGCTACAGTTCATCCAATCACTGCAGACAATTTCAAGCACAACAAGCCTGTCGCTACCAGTGACTGTCCATGCGACAAAACCTTAGAGGTGCAGCCCTGATCCCGCTGCGGTTCATCCAATCACGGCAGACAATTTCAAGCACAACAAGCCTGTCGCTACCAGAGTCTGCCCATACAACGAAACCTTGGAGATGCTGCCCGACCCCGCTGCGGTTCATTCAATCGCTGCAGGCAATTTCAAGCACAACAAGCCTGTCGCTACCAGAGTCTGCCCATACAACGAAACCTTGGAGATGCTGCCCGACCCCGCTGCGGTTCATTCAATCGCTGCAGGCAATTTCAAGCACAACAAGCCTGTCGCTACCAGTGACTGTCCATGAGACGAAACCTTGGAGATGCTGTCCGGCCTCGCTGCGGTTCCTTCAGTCGCTGCAGGCAATTTCAAGCACAACAAGTCTGTCGCTACCAGTGACTGTCCATGCGACGAAACGTTCGAAGTGCTGCCCGATCCCGCTGGAGTTCAACCACTCACAGCAGACTATTTCAAGTACAATAAGCCTGTCGCTACCGGTGACTGCCCATGCGACGAAACCTTTGACATGCTTCCCGGCCCAGCTGCGGTTCATTCAATCGCTGCATGGAATTTCAAGCACAACATGCCAGTCGCTACCAGGTCTGCCCATGCCACGAAACCTTGGAGGTGCTGCCCGACCCCGCTGCGGTTCATCCAACCACTGCAGACAATTTCAAGCACAACAAGCCTGTCGCTAGCAGTGTCTGCCCATGCAACGAAACCTTGGCCCGACCCCGCTGCGGTTCATTCAATCGCTGCATGCTATTTCAAGCACAACAAGCCTATCGCTACCAGTGTCTACCCATGCCACGAAACCTTGGAGGTGCTGCCAACCTCGCTGCGGTTCATTCAATCGCTGCAGAAAATTTGAAGCACAACAAGCCTGTCGCTAGCAATGTCTGCCCATACCACGAAACCTTGCAGGTGCTGCCCGATCCAGCTACAGTTCATCCAATCACTGCAGACAATTTCAAGCACAACAAGCCTGTCGCTACCAGTGACTGTCCATGCGACAAAACCTTAGAGGTGCAGCCCTGATCCCGCTGCGGTTCATCCAATCACGGCAGACAATTTCAAGCACAACAAGCCTGTCGCTACCAGAGTCTGCCCATACAACGAAACCTTGGAGATGCTGCCCGACCCCGCTGCGGTTCATTCAATCGCTGCAGGCAATTTCAAGCACAACAAGCCTGTCGCTACCAGAGTCTGCCCATACAACGAAACCTTGGAGATGCTGCCCGACCCCGCTGCGGTTCATTCAATCGCTGCAGGCAATTTCAAGCACAACAAGCCTGTCGCTACCAGTGACTGTCCATGAGACGAAACCTTGGAGATGCTGTCCGGCCTCGCTGCGGTTCCTTCAGTCGCTGCAGGCAATTTCAAGCACAACAAGTCTGTCGCTACCAGTGACTGTCCATGCGACGAAACGTTCGAAGTGCTGCCCGATCCCGCTGGAGTTCAACCACTCACAGCAGACTATTTCAAGTACAATAAGCCTGTCGCTACCGGTGACTGCCCATGCGACGAAACCTTTGACATGCTTCCCGGCCCAGCTGCGGTTCATTCAATCGCTGCATGGAATTTCAAGCACAACATGCCAGTCGCTACCAGGTCTGCCCATGCCACGAAACTTGGAGGTGCTGCCCGACCCCGCTGCGGTTCATCCAACCACTGCAGACAATTTCAAGCACAACAAGCCTGTCGCTAGCAGTGTCTGCCCATGCAACGAAACCTTGGCCCGACCCCGCTGCGGTTCATTCAATCGCTGCATGCTATTTCAAGCACAACAAGCCTATCGCTACCAGTGTCTACCCATGCCACGAAACCTTGGAGGTGCTGCACGATCCTGCTGCAGTTCATCCGATCACTGCAGACAATTTCAAGCACAACAAGCCTGTCGCTACCAGTGTCTGTCCATGCCACGAAACCTTGGAGCTGCTGCCCGATCCTGTTGCAGTTCATCCAATCACGGCAGACAATTTCAAGCACAACAAGCCTGTCGCTACCAGAGTCTGCCCATATGACGAAACCTTGGAGATGCTGCCCGACCCCGCTGCGGTTCATTCAATCGCTGCAGGCAATTTCAAGCACAACAAGCTTGTCGCTACCAGTGTCTACCCATGTCACGAAACCTTGGAGGTGCTGCCCGATCCCGCTGCAGCTCATCCAATCACTGCAGACAATTTCAAGCACAAGCCTGTCGCAACCAGTGACTGTCCATGCGACGAAACATTGAAGATGCCGCCCGGCCCCGCTGCGGTTCATTCAGTCGCTGCATGGAATTCCAAGCACAACAAGCCAGTCGCTACCAGTGTCTGCCCATGCCACGAAACCTTGGAGATGCTGCCCGATCCAGCTACAGTTCATCCAATCACTGCAGACAATTTCAAGCACAACAAGCCTGTCGCTAGCAATGTCTGCCCATACCACGAAACCTTGCAGGTGCTGCCCGATCCAGATACAGTTCATCCAATCACTGCAGACAATTTCAAGCACAACAAGCCTGTCGCTACCAGTGACTGTCCATGCGACAAAACCTTAGAGGTGCAGCCCGATCCCGCTGCGGTTCATCCAATCACGGCAGACAATTTCAAGCACAACAAGCCTGTCGCTACCAGAGTCTGCCCATGCCACAAAACCTTAGAGGTGCTGCCCGATCCCGCTGCAGTTCATCCAATCACGGCAGACAATTTCAAGCACAACAAGCCTGTCGCTACCAGTCTGCGCATACGACGAAACCTTGGAGATGCTGCCCGACCCCGCTGCGGTTCATTCAATCGCTGCAGGCAATTTCAACGCTACCAGCACCTGCCCATGCCACGAAACCTTGGAGATGCTGCCAACCTCGCTGCGGTTCATTCAATCGCTGCAGAAAATTTGAAGCACAAGCAGCCTGTCGCTACCAGTATCTGCCCATGCCACGAAACCTTGGAGGTGCTGCCCGGCCCCGCTGCGGTTCATTCAGTCGCTGCATGGAATTCCAAGCACAACAAGCCAGTCGCTACCAGTGTCTGCCCATGCCACGAAACCTTGGAGATGCTGCCCGATCCAGCTACAGTTCATCCAATCACTGCAGACAATTTCAAGCACAACAAGCCTGTCGCTAGCAATGTCTGCCCATACCACGAAACCTTGCAGGTGCTGCCCGATCCAGCTACAGTTCATCCAATCACTGCAGACATTTTCAAGCACAACAAGCCTGTCGCTACCAGTGACTGTCCATGCGACAAAACCTTAGAGGTGCTGCCCGACCCCGCTGCGGTTCATTCAATCGCTGCAGGCAATTTCAAGCACAACAAGCCTGTCGCTACCAGTGTCTGCCCATGCCACAAAACCTTAGAGGTGCTGCCCGATCCCGCTGCAGTTCATCCAATCACGGCAGACAATTTCAAGCACAACAAGCCTGTCGCTACCAGTCTGCGCATACGACGAAACCTTGGAGATGCTGCCCGACCCCGCTGCGGTTCATTCAATCGCTGCAGGCAATTTCAACGCTACCAGCACCTGCCCATGCCACGAAACCTTGGAGATGCTGCCAACCTCGCTGCGGTTCATTCAATCGCTGCAGAAAATTTGAAGCACAAGCAGCCTGTCGCTACCAGTATCTGCCCATGCCACGAAACCTTGGAGGTGCTGCCCGATACCTCTGCAGTTCATCCAATCACTGCAGATAATTTCAAGCACAACAAGGCTGTCGCTACCTGCGTCTGCTCATGCGGCAAAACCTTGGAGTTGCTGCCCGATCCCGCTGTAGTTTAGCAATCACTACAGGCAATTTCAAGCAAAGCAAGTCTGTGGCTACCAGTGGCGCCCATGCGGCGAAACCTTGGAGGTGATGCTCCATGATGCTGTGGTTCATGCAATCATTACAGACAATTTCAACCCCAGCAAGTCTGTGGTACCAGTGACTGCCCATGCGGCGAAACCATGGAAGTGCTGCTCCATATGCTGCTGCTGTTCATTCAATCACTACAGATAATTTCAAGCACAGCAAGTCTCTGGTACCAGTGACTACCCATGTGCCGAAACCTCGGAGGTGCTGCTCCATGTTGCTGTAGTTCATGCAATCACTACAGACAATTTCAACCCCAGCAAGTCTGTGGTACCAGTGACTGCCCATGATGCGAAACCTTGGAGGTGCTGCTCCGTGCTGCTGCGGTTCATCCAATCGCTACAGACAATTTCAAGCACAGCAAGTCTGTGGTATTAGTGACTGCCCATGTGCCGAAACCTTGGAGGTGCTGCTCCATGTTACTGTGGTTCATGCAATCACTACAGACAATTTCAACCCCAGCTAGTCTGTGGTACCAGTGACTGTCCATGCGGCAAAACCATGGAAGTGCTAGCTGCTCCATGCTGCTACGGTTCATCCAGTCACTACAGGCAATTTCAAGCAAGGCAAGTCTGTGGCTGCCATGACTGCCCATGCGACGAAACCTTGGAGGTGCTGCTCCATGCTGCTGCGGTTCATCCAATCACTACAGCAATTTCAAGCACAGCAAGTCTCTGGTACCAGTGACTGCCCATGCGGCGAAACCTTGGAGGTGCTGTGCGATGCTGCTGCGGTGCACGCCATCACTGCAGAGAATTTGAAGCTCAGGAGGCTTACTGTAGGTACCAATGACTTCCCATGCGTCGAAATATTGGACACGGTGCCGGATCCTGCTGCAGTGCATCCCATCCCGCAGGCAATTTTAAGGTCAGCAAGCCTGCTGCAGCTACCAGTGCTGTACACCCATGTGGCAAAACCTTGGAGTGTATCAAGCCTGTTTTGAAATGCAGTGGAAGTTAGCAAAAGCGCCACAGAAGCATTTCAAAACCATCAATTCGTGCCTTGTGAATGGTGTTGTGTTCCACAGTCGTGACCTGCACTATGCCGTGAAGTCTTAGCCGTGCATGCTCACGAACGAACTCAGTGAAGGAGGGGAACAATGTTTTTCTGGGGACCACTTAAATGCATTTTGTAAAAGCTTCGCCACTGTTATTCTTCTTGGTTCATACATACAGCATTAGTTGATCATTTAAGAGTTGTGAATATGACAGTTTCAGTGCACTCTCTCACTGCTCATTTAAATTAAATCACATTACTTGTGACCAAACAACGTTTTTTCACCAGGTTGGAACCCTTCCTTATGAAGAGTCAAATCATGCAGCATTTCTTCGCAAAGTCCAAGAACCCGTGATCTTTCCCAAACATGTGGCCTTGACAGAAGAGTTTTGCGCGCTACTACGCAAGATTTTTGTCCCCGCAACAGACCGTGTATATCTGGTTGAAATCAAGGCAGATCCATGGTACAACATGGGAACATTTTGCTCGAACAAAAAGAGATTCTTTTATACATGCAATGGATTGGCAGTGCCACGACGACGACATATGCGTTGTAAAAATATCACATAATTACCAATAGAATTTGTGCAGCCATAATTAAAGGAATAAATCAAATCTGTAGCTTGCATTGGTAATGTGCCCACCTAGTGATTATGAATGCCAGAATGCTATGAAAGTGAGGCAAAAGAGTATCCGATCCAAGTCATCATAACACAGAACATGTCGTTGTGCCACAAACATCCAGAGAGTTCTCCGTATGATTCTAGTAACAGCTGTGACAAGGGCTATGGTTAATGGGGGAGGCTGTCTTAGCCATACTCACCTACCTAAAACTCAGTGACAGTACGTGGAGTGCTACAGGCCTATGCCTTCTTTACAAATGTTGCTTTGTCTGGTTGTGTGTGCTCTCTTTGTATTGGTAGTAGTAGCCGTAACACTTGAGCAGAAGGCAGAGCCCTAGAGTGGTGGTCTGAAAGGCCCCTCAGAACAGGCTATGAACATAGAACACACTTTTGTTTACAAGCTGTGAATGCAGAAAAGGAGAGCAAGCTAAAAGAAAACCTCACTCTGAAGGTACTGTTCAACATACTATTTTTATGAAGAAAGAAGGAAGTCACTGACAAGGTTAGCCAGCTGCAGGACTCGAACTCACATCATCTGGATTGCCAGTACAGGGCTAAGCTAACACGCCTCTCCAATGACTTCCAAGGTTGCGTGATCTGAAGGGACAAACCACACTCACTGCCCTGGACCTGCAATCCAGAAGATGTGGGTTCGAGTCCTGCAGCCGGCTAACTTTTTCAGTGACGACTTCTTTCTTCATTCATTGTTCTTAGGCATTTGAGGCTTTGTGTGTTTGTCCTTTCTTCTGTGTGTCCAGCCTCAGAACATCAATTTCCATCGTCCACTATTTTTAGTTTGTTGTCACTTCTATGTCACTTGTAAAGAACACACATCTTAACAAAGAACATTTGTAGGGCCTAAAAAGTGTTTACAATGGGATCATTAGTATGAATTTTTCAGGGAAGCAAACTATGGTTGGTACTGTACCCAGAGCCGGCAAGTAAGGTGACTGCCTTAAGCCCGGCGCTTGCATAGGCCCCGCGCACGAAGCCCTCAACCAATTACTTTTTATTAAATATCAAGTATGCACTTAATCGTGTGAAACAGGCCCCATGATGTGCCTTTGCCTCAGGTCCTGCACACCCCTAGCACTGGCCCTGACTATACCCTTCCAAAGCAGTCATGATCCACGACAGAATATGAATTCACATGCATCAACTATTGCAAATGTTCGCAGCCATCAGTTGCCATTGCAAAACAGGAACACCTTAGTGTAGCGCATAGCACAAACTAAAATGCTGAATACTTTCAAAGTTCAGCTGCAGGTGGATTGAAGTATGCCCACATGGCTATTCAGCAGCAGAAAGGGAATTTTCCTCAAGAAGGATACGAAGTGTGCAGCATCCTATCAGCCCAGCACTGGAGATGGATGGCGAGATATGTAAGGCCGTATTTCAACACCCTGTGTACGGTCACATTCAGGACAAGGGCGGTGGACTTTTAGCGGTGGTCATGATTCTCAGCTACCCATGACTGATTTTCTTCCTTGACATAGTGATGATTCTCTATCCAACACCTGTGCATGTGCATTCTCCCTCATGTTCAGCAGGATGTTCAGCAGAGGATTGTGCAATGACATCTGCTCTTTTTTCCATGACAGGATTTTAACACCTTTTATTATCATGTTATATTGCATAGTCATTCAAAACTACATAACAATCCCTGTCACAACCAGTAAAATTTGAAGTCACAATGCTCATTCGCACGAAATCACCAAAGGTTTTCAAAGATCACATATGACCGACGTTATACCCCTTTCTTTGTGGATCACCTACATAAGTACTGTATGTACCTTAGCATGGTTGTGTGCATCTTGTAAATGTAGGCCTGACTGTGCCCATTCACTCCATAGCTATGATCAGTGGAATCCAGCCCTTTCCATTCCAGGTTCACAATCAGTAGGTGCATCACAGTTAGTTGATTTCAATGGGTGGAAGACCTACTTGTGCCTGTGCAAGCTCATGATCGGCAAGCCCATTTAGTCTGTGCCCAGGGCTAGACATGTTCTGTGATTGCGATTGGGTCACTCAGTACCTTGCTCTGTTATCATGGTCAGAAGTGTCACTTGCGGGCTTCTCACTGAGGGCTCATGAACTCCAAACTTGCTCATGATTCATTTGCTGAGCTTTAGTGCTTACTGGACCAATTTTCAATAGTCCCACTCCCACAACTTTCCCAAAGTTGCTAAATATGTTTGCCTTTCACATCGCATTCAAAAAGTCATTTCGCTGACGGGCTAGCTATTGTAGTTTTGTGGAACATCAATTCAACATAGTGACAATTCTCAACCAGTATACTGAGACATAGTGCTGTAATAGTCATTCCAGTTGTCTACCAGCTAATAGGAGTTCTGTTTGCAGTGCTCCCATGACACTCACGAGGCATTATTTCCCCTGTATTCCAACATAGGTAAAATAAAAGGTTCTAAACAACATATCTCTAATACAATCTCGACAAAATGCAAGGCTGGTAGTGTCTTTGTACATTGGTCCACATAAAAAATTAAGTATCAATTGACAAAAAGAAAAAAAGGTACCAAATGGTACCAACCAGACCTGTATACTACATAAAAATTTCCACGTGGGCAGAGCCCATGAGTTGCTGCATGGTGAAAAATATGTTCCATATTTAACAGAAGTAACTTTAGTGTTTCCGATAGTTATGTAAACTTGTTGCCCGCGGGAAGGCACTATAAATTCAGTCTGGCTCAAAAGTCTGAAGTCGGTGGCTTGACTATCACAGATCGCGACAGTAATTTTTTGTGATGTTCCCCTCCAGTTAAATAGTACATTCGCAAAATATTTAGCTTCCTCTTCGCACCGTTCTCTCACCAGGCGGCGCAAAAACACGTGAAACGCAAAAGCTTTCTTCATTCCGGGGCTTCCTGCGTATGAGCTACTTGTTCAATTTAGAAAATTCCACTGTGCTCGTGCTGAGAAAGGGCAAGACCACCTCTCAGCAAATTGTCATGTACCTTTGACAAAAATCACTGGGAGAGAATGATGCCAGAAACAAAGCCCAGTGTGACAAAGTTAAACATTTTTTTATAATACTATCATCAACGCGGCACCGTGCACGATTATTTTTTATTTGGTCCACATCACAAAGACATTTAACAAAAAGAAAAACAAAAGATCATTGCTCTAGCTCTAGGTTTTTGGTAAAACGAGGATGTTCGGATTTAAAAATTATGAAATGATGGTCATCCTAGGATGTCCATTTTGGGACCACAACATAACGACTGCCGCGTAACGATTTTTTTAAAATCCGGTACTGGCAACTTCCAGCCCCGACAGAGTCTGTGCGGCCTTGAGCAAACATGCCTCCACAACACTCTGCTGTCTCAGCATTTTCGGCATATTTGTCGACCACAGGCGAGCCATGTCTCACAAGAATGTGCATTTTGGATTGTTGAAAAATGCAAGTCGCCAACATTGGGTAAATTTCGGGATGCCCACAGCATGTGAACAGCAGTAGAGGCAAACACGGGAGAGAAAAGGGGCAGTTATAAATCATCATAAGAATTCATGGTATGTGGCAGGAAACGCAGGTCTGGCTACTACTGCTTCTGAAAGCCATTGTATTAGCAAGACGCCACTCATCCTTGAGACCCGTGCTTTGTCTCCCAGTGGCCCGCTTTCCCTTTTAGGGTCGTTGATATTATTGTTAAATCCTTTGGTGCGGAAAAGGATTTCTGTTTTCCTCCTCATTTTCTCATCAGGCATGTGCACGTATATTTTTGCTTCTTTAGTGTCGTGTTGAGCATAGAAATAAAGTGCAAGCGAGCTGGTGTATACTTGACTGGACCAACACTGTTGCGTCAAATCCCTCCAACCTCTAGAAAGTTGTCAGATGTGATGAAAAATGCTCACCTGAGTTAGTTTTCACTACAGAGACCCCTTCTAATAATTACTTAAGATTCCTAGACATAATGTTCTTTTCTAAGTCAGGATTCTGTTGGGAATATGGATGGCTAAACCAAAAACCTCTCCTCCATCGCCAGAGTTGTTACCCCAATTCTTGCAAAAAGCGGAATTATAAAATCGGTCTTGTCTGCTGCTATGAAAAAATGGTGTGTTGACAGGATTTCTGTCACCATACATCAGAAGCTCTCGCGTCTACTACATGCTGGGTACAAAACAGATTCAATCAGAAAATGCTTGTGGGACCTCCTTATTCCATACGATCGCGCGACAAGAAGCCCTACGAACCACCGTCCTGTCATCAGTCCTCTTTTCCATCCTATTTCCCACTCACTAGGAAAACTGGATGTTGCTTACGGTGTACGTGTGGCATACACGATACCTAACAAACTCTCAAATCCGTTTATATGCCCCTTACTGAAAACGGTTGCACCCTAAACCACAAATCCCCTTTTTGTGAATCCCTCCAAAAACATTGTGTACTCAATTCATTGATGTGAATGTGGAGCCTTCTACATTGGCCAAACTAAAAGATGTATTAATGAGCGTCCCGCTCGTTGGTGGTAGCTAAGGTTGTGCCGAAGACTGGGAGGTGGTGGGTTCGAACCCTACCACCGGCTGTGCTCTCTGAGGTTTTCCCTGGGTTTTCCGAAGACTTTCCAGACGAATGTCGGCACAATTCCCCATGTCCCCCACTCCTTCCTACTGTCCTCTCTCCATCTCTCGACATCTGTACGCCGCTCATAGCCACAGTTGCTTCGCGGCGCTAAAGCAGAATTTAAAAAAAAAAATGTTTCAAAAAATTCACCAACCTCTGAACTATCCCAACATTTCGACAACTGTTTCGATTGCCTTCCTCTTGTCCTGGCTTTGTCGCAGCGATGTCTTTCCCAGAGCCCCAAGCCTCTTCGTCATATCACGTTCCTTTTCCGAACATACCTCGTACCTTTATTCACGATGACAATGTGTCTTACATTAAAACGTTTTCCCAAAGGAAGAAGAAAATCCCCGTTCTTGTGCTGCCCTCTAAGAGTTCTGCAACACCTCTCTTCAGTGAGGCTAAAACTCGGTAGCAGCCGACAGGCTCGCTGTATTACCTTCTCAAAAACAGACTTCCTTCGCGGCCCCCCCATCAGGGGCGGATCCAGGGAAGATCCTCAGGGGGGCCCCCACTGAAAAAAAGAGAGAAGAGGGGGGGGGGGGGTCGCCATGTAGCAGGAAAATCTGCCGGAATGGGGGGTAGAGGTATATCTCGAGCCCCCCCCCCCATCCTCACAGATGCCGTGCCAGACCGATCACGTTAACCTGCGAGGCAGTACATTTCTTCGAACTCGCGGCGTCGCCTGGCATGTGTGGTCCGGCTCCCAGACACGGTGTAACCTGACACTCGGTTTGCATGTCCCGAGGAGGCAGTCAGGACTGGGGTTCCTAAGGAAGCGGACGTTACAATAAACACGGCTCGTAGTGTAAAGAAGTTGTATTTCTTCTGTGACTCCAAATTCTCTATCCTACAACTGGTGACGTTCTACGCTTCGCAACAACTCTATTGCACTGCAAAGACGATACTTCTCGCACACTCTTGGAAACAGCTTTTATCACTCACATTCCAGGCTGCATTAGTAATCCGTCCATGGTTAACGCCCCTTGCCTTTATAATCTAATCACCCCCACATAGACTATTCGACTTTCTCGATTCTTTCTTTCCCCTGCTTGCTTACTTAAACCTTTCAGTTGTGGATAACAAGAATGGAAGGCATCTTTGTCGGCCACAACGGTCTCCTCTCTGCTTTGTTTCACTTTTACTCAGAATGAATCAGATATCAGGCGTCATATTCGCTTCTTCAGCGACGGCAAAGCGGCATTCCCTTTCCCCTATCTGGTCTCTTCATGTTATATACTTGTACCTGTTATACTAAAACTTTCATTGCAGGTTTCAGCCCTGCGTTGTGCTGCCTGTTTTGGTGCTTCTCTTTTGTCCTTCGCCCAAGCTCAGGGACATGTTGCCAATCTGGTTGTGTCACTTCTGCCAGAGAATTGCAGGATAATTGCATGCAGTGACCTTTAAACCAGCAGTGCTTCACAACCACACCGAAAATGCTGCGAAAGCAGAGTGTTGTGTGGAAAAGTTGGCTCAAGGCTATGCGGACTCTGTCGGGGCTGCAAGCTGCTGGTACCGGATTTAAAAAAATCGTTACGTGGCAATAACAAAAAAATGCCCTCGAGATATTTTAAGGTTGAAAGATATAGTCATTGTGCTACGTTTTAGTTCAAGATGGACATCCTAGGACCAGCAGTTTGTTATTTTTTAATCCGAACCTCCCCGTTTTACCAAAAAACCGCAACTTTGTGATTTTTTTCAGAAAAACTACTTTTAAACGTCTATGTGATGTGGACCAAATAAAAAAATAATTGTGCACAGGTGCCGCGTTGCTATAATAAAAGTATGTTGAACTTTGTCGCACTGGGCTTTGTTTCTGGCGTCGTTCTCTCCCAGTAATTTTTGTCAAAGATACATGACAATGTGCTAAGAAGTCGACTGGCCCCTTCTCAGCACGAGCACGGTGGAATTTTCGAAATCAAACTAATAGTTCATATGCCGGAAGCCCGGGAATGAAGAAAGGTTTCGCGCCCGGTGAACATGTTTGGCGCCGCCTGGTGGGAGAACGGTGCAAAAGCGGAAGTAAAATATTTTGCGAATGTACAATTCAACTGAAGGGGAACATCACAAAAAATTACTATCGTGACCTGTAACGGTCGAGGTACCGACTTAATGCCCACCATCCCACCAAGCAGACTGCTGTGCCCTGCACATATGTGGTAATTACTGTGGACTCCTGCGGCATGTAGCACTTACGGACAGAAAAGTTTGTGGGTGTGAAGCTCGCCTGTAAAGCAAAGGAAGCAAACAGTCAGATTACTGCAACGTCACAACCTTTTCAGTGAAAAACTCACCAACGCGAAACTAGGGTTATTTTTGTTGCGCCAGCTGAACGAAGGCAAAGTCCATTCAGGGATATCACCTTTGTGTGTTATGAGGCATCCGTGGTGCGTATGTCCACTGAAGACAACACGAGGCTTGACCTTCTGCAGCAACTAGTGGAGAGATTGTAATTTGCACAGTAAAGATACGACTCCAGTAAGCAGGAGGTAATAATAATGCTGCTAGCACTTTGTACCAAGCACTTTTTCCAGATTTCTCATTCGGATATATTTTGCATTGCAGCAAAACCCAGATAATGCAATTCTACTGTGCACAATGTAATGTTTACAGTGGAGCAACAATGATCAGTTGCAAGCAGCAGCCGTCGACTCCAATGGAGAATAGTGGACTGAGGAGCACGAGTGTGCTACAGTGCATATGGCATCAAATGGTACAGGGCCAAGTATGCTCCTCCCCAGATGACTCCGCTCTAGCAAAGACCAAGTGGTTCTTGACTCCAGCTTAATTTTGTGTAAACGAATTTCCCAAGTGGAAATTGCCGTCTGCCGACCATCGGTTAGTGGTGGGTTTTTGGTGGGCAAACGACCTCGTCGGCCACTGCACCTTGAACCGACGTCTGTGTAATGTCGCTCACGGTGCTGATTGGCAAACGGCGCGGACCAAGAAGTTGTGCGCACGTGTTGCGGGTGTGGTATTGAGAGCTTGGCATAAGAAAAGCGGGCCAATGTCGGCCCTGCACTGCAAACAAACTCGAAAAAACAACGCAGCTGCTACTCGAAACAAAAAAAATAAAGAAAAGACGCTGTCTTTGTAGTTCTCCGGATTCAACATATCCAAATAAATTTTTTCCACTTGCAAAATTATTTTGAGACGAGATGAAGATTAACTTCCGATCGCCCTTGGTAGCTCAGTCAGTAGCATGCTTGCTTGCTGAGCTCAAGATGATGGGTTCGATCCAGGTTGAGGACGGCAACAATGTGGGCCTTCGCTTCGAACACCTTGTGTGTGTGGTTTCGGTTGCACATTAAGAAATCCCAGGTGGTTGTAGTCCCACCCTCCTGCACGTGCCGCATGTAGCTACACAAGCGTCATCTAACCCACTTTACTGGCGAATCTACTTCCAGTTATTAGCAACAGTGAATCAGCTTCGTGAGAGCCAAAGCGTGTTTTTTTTAAATTCTCCTGTAGCGATTTTATGCCTCTATGACTGACACTCAGGGAATGCAATAGAATGGCATTGGAATCTGCATGGTACCGTACTGCAATGGGATCAGAGTACTGCATAACCATGGGCCCTGCTCCTTACTCCAAGTGATCCATAGTTGGCCCATGGTTGCTGTTAACCCATGGGCCACTGTGTAGCCTACTAATGGCCGGCTACTACCTAGAATCGGCTCTACACTGGCCTTGTGTTGGCCTATGTCTTATAGGTCGGTTTGCTACATTGGCCCAAGGCCTAAGTCGGGCCGAAGGCCAATGTCAATCCCCAAGCTTGGCTCAACGTTTTTTTGCAAGCAATGAGTTTTAGGTCGGAAGCATATGTCGGCCTAACATTTTGCAGACGTTGTTTTCCCCCTTGGGTTTTAACCATAATAATTTCAACACACAGTTAGTATTCACATGACATCATCTGCTAAGAGTGGAATAGACTTGAAAAATGATTATTATATTGTTCGTCAGACAATCATATGTTTGCTTTAGATGAAAAATTAAGATGTACCAATTTGCCTTGTTATTTAGTTATGTTCACTATGTATTTACTACTTAGCTGCATTACGCCCTAGCAACAAATGCAAGATTTGAAGTCTGCAAATCACAAAGAACTTATGTGTACTGATGACACTTGTGTTGTCCAAATCGATATATTGTTGACAGCCAAAGCCCTGTAGGCTGTACATCGCTAGCCCAAAATCGCAGAACACCAGAGCGAGTGTGGTCACTTTATCGGGGCATCAAGCAACACTGCTGATTTGACATAGCTATGTTGGTAACTTTCCCATAATGTAATAAAATACCTGTAAAACACCTGTAATAAAATAAACCTTTGAAGCAGCACTGTGGTTCTTCGGTTCTCGATTCACATCTACATCTACACTAGAGTAAACTAACAACTTTCCATCATACTCTTCAGAAATCAAAAAGTGCATTTGCTGCAGTCACTGCTACGCTTTTAGTTCTACACTATAACTGAGTGCATTTCACAGCTGCTGTGGCTGTCCACTTCTTCTCAAATGCATGTTTCCTGCTGCAATTTGCAGAAGAGCAAGGAAGCACATGAATGAATATTGCTAATGAATAGGGACAATACTCTAAACACACCACAACTGGCAAAGGCATACATTCTCTTACGTATCTGGGGCCACCTGACAATGAGGAAACACCATGGAACAATTTAACTTTACTGACCACTGGCTAAGTCTTTGGAAATCAACATAACAGCACCTTTCTAGTAGCAAGCTTGGACAGGCACTCCCATTTCTCTCTGAATTTCTCACGCTTCAGAGACAGAGGAGCAGCATCCGGTTCAGTGCAGGCATCGTCCGAGGCCCTATAAAGCGGGAAATGCTAAGGAATAGAAAATGGTACTTGGTTGAGGTCAACAAGTTTTTATTTCATCATCATCATACAGAGTGTCTCACACAAATATTGTAAATCATCTGTTGCAGAAAACAATATATTTAAGGAGGTACGCGGGGATCAACTCGCAAAAAATGACAAAAAAACGGATTTTCTGGAAATAACATTCTTGGTGACAAAAACCTGTCTTCTATATGATCCCAAAGTATTTTTGCTCAAATCCGCCTCAAAGTGCCCCAAAACTCGTTTTTTCTGAGGCATGGTGGCGGGCAATATCGCGAAAATGAAGAAACATCGTCGTTTTTCAAACAGCCGTGTCTCGGGAACGACATCATCGAGCGACGTCATCTTTGCACCAATCGACAGTACTTTTAGTCCTCTTCAAAGTTCCCGCGCATCCGAACTTCTCCAGTGAGAAGCGCTCTGACGAAGAGGGAAAGTTCCAAGACCCCGAAGCGAGAAATCCGTGCCACGTGATTTGTGCGCGCGTAAAGATTGGCCGCTCCTCGGTTGCCCTTGGCAACCGGCTCCTCTGGCCGCCGGAGCGTCTGCTCTTTCTCACGAGGGGATTGTGACCGCAACTTTTAGTTCCTATTTCTTGCTGTGTTTTCGAACGTGGACGATTCTTACGATGGACAAACGAGTTTTGAAATGAAAGTATGGCACCGTCCAGCATTTCGGAACCCGAAAGCGGAAGCTGTCGACGACAAAGAAGAAAAAGGCTTTTGCGCCGGAATTCGAAAGCGAGCGCTTTGTTGACGTGTTTAGCGGTGGTGATGTCGTCGAAACACTACCAGTGCTGGCACCTTCACCTCTATGACCCGCATTATGCATCGCCGCACGTCATACATTTGACTGCATACAATTTCGCTAATTTCCGGGTGTGCGCGGTATACACCAAAAAATACGGTACTGTTTTGGGGAGGGTAAATGACCTTGCCGTCTCACTAACATATCTGTTCTTTCCTAATCCTGTGTTAGGACTGCAAAGCAACTGTGGCTATGAGAGGTGTACAGACATACATACATACATTGATAAAGGACAGTGAGACAAAGGGGTTAGTATGTATCGTGGGCAGATTTAGGGGAACTGTGCCAACATCAGCCAGAAAACCCAGGGAAAACCTCACACACGTGGTGGAGTTGACTCGTCACTTTGTGCTTCTTATATTACTAACTTCAGCTTTTTTCTTCCTCCTCAATTTGCAAATATTCCCTGTGGCACTACAAACTACAGGCAAACTACCAGTCCACAGAATTCATGGTGCAATGGGGAACAAGGATCACAATCACCTTCTAACAACTGCATTTGTTTAGCTAGAGTTGGTTCAAGGGGAAGTGGGTGTGCTGTCACCTTGGCTCTGAGCATGATGTGCAACTGCATCTCGCGAGAAGCCAACAAAAACCATTACCTGCAGTAGAATAGGCCGACTGTAGGCAGGAAGATTCCCCATATTTGTGCACTGGTGGGCCATTCTTCCCTGGTCCTGGGAAAACAAACTTAAATGTACAATTGAATATATACATATATTTTTGTATATCAGATATACAGGGTGTTTGCACTAACGTGTCCAGAAATTATATTTAAAGCAAGCGATAAAAAAAAAACAAGTGGTACTTTTCTGCTACTTGAGTAAGAAACAGGTACTGCTTCACTAGTAGCACCTGTTTCTTAGTCAAGTAGCTGAAAAGTAGCGCTCGTTTCTCTATTATCGCTTGCTTTAATATAATTTCTGGACACGTTAGAGCAAACACCCTGTATATAGAAGTGGAAGGAGAAAGACACAGACAACAGATTTCAGGGAAGTTAGGAACACTAGTTTATTCAACAGGGAAACATTAAAACAACGCATTTAAAGCTAAATGGAAAAGGATCGACATTTCACCAGTGGCACAGTCTTTGTCAGGACAAAAGAGGAACAGGGGTTACACATTGCTTCAATAGGTTTGGTAAGTGACGTCATAACCGGTACAAACACGCCAGATATATGTATACAGGGTGTTTCTTTTTAGCTGCAACAAATTTTCATAAAAAGGGGAGTTGCCTTAGGATGCTTTTACTTTTGTCATTGGATTAGTCGATGGGGCTGCTACTAGGAAACAGTATTTTTTTCTCAATTAGGGGACTAATTAACAGAGATATTTTAATCGACTTTTTAATTATTGACTTTAAGGAGCACATTGCAATTGCGATATTAAAGCATGATGTGCACATGATGTGCTCGAGGCACTGATGAAGCACAAAAGTAACCACAGCGCGCGCTACAGACCAAAGTATTTTACTTCCGTCGTCTGCTGTGAACAGCAAGTAATCGACAAAGGAGCGACAGTGACATCGATATATCCGTCCTCACTTAACGTCACAGAAAGACGTCACACGCAATTCAGGCAAACACTTTTCGCGGTATGTTTCACGATCTTTGTTTCCTTGTTTTATTTTTTGCCTGCAGGGAGCTTTGTGCATCACAGCTACATATCAGCGCTTATCGTACTGGGGAAGGGTGAGAGCTGTGCCCAGCACAATGAGAGGAGTGATACGGCGAGTGACTCTGAACACGTGAAGCAAGAAAAGAAAGCAAAAAGAAATACAAAACAAAGATCGTGACACATACCGCGACAAGGATTCCCTACACCGTGTATGACTTTTTTCTGTGAAGTTAAGTGAGGGCGGAGATATCAACGTTGCTGACGCTCTTTTGTCGACCACTTGCGGTTTACAGTAGGCGACAGCGGTCAAATACTTAGGTCCGTTGCACGCGCTGTGATTACTTTTGTGCTTCATCAATGCCTCAAGCACATCATGCGGACATCAGGCTTTAATATCACAATTGCAATATGCTCCCTAAAGTCAATAATTAAAAAGTTGATTAAAATATCTCCGTTAATTAGTCCCCTAATTGAGAAAAAATACGGTTTCCTAGTAACAGCCATGTCGAGTAATCCAATGACAAAAGTAAGTAGTAAGTATGTAAAAGAAACACCTAGTATATATTTACTAGTCAAGCGTGCCACTTCCCAGCTGTGGACGGCCGTTTCGAGCCTCTTGGCTCCCATCGGCACAGCGCAGGGATGTGACACGGTCTAGGGTCGGCACAAACAGTGTGTCTCTGCGAGACACCAATGTTCCAGTGTGTTAGCAACACCTCTGGAGAGAGGCTCGAAACGGACGTCCAGAGCTGGGATTGTGGCACGCTTGACTTGTAAACACATACCTCACGTGCAGCCACGGAGCATCTGCTCATTTCACTATTTGTATCTGTACTAGCTGGCTTTGCACTGAGGCCTCCAGAGGTGTTGCTAACACCCTGGAACATTGATGTCTCGCAGAGACACACTGTTTGTGCCGACCCTAGAGCGTGTCACATCCCTGCGCTGTGCCGATGAGAGCAAAGAAGCTCGAAACGGCAGTACACAGCTGGGATGTGGCACGCTTGACTTGTAAATATATACAGGGTGTTTCTTTTTATCTGCAACAAATTTTCATAAAATGGGGAGTTTCCTTAGGACGCTTTTACTTTTGTTATTGGATTACTCGACGGGGCTGTTCCGTGGAAACCGTCTTTTTTCTCAATTGGGGGACTAATTAATGGAGGTATTTTAATCAACTTTTTAATTATTGACTTTAGGGAGCACAATGCAATTGCAATATTAAAGCCGGATGTCCGCATGATATGCTCGAGGCACTGATGAAGCACAAAAGTAATCACAGCGCGCTCTACGGACCTAAGTATTTGACTGCTGTCGCCTACTGTAAACCGCAAGTGGTCGACAAAAGAGTGTCAGCAACGTAGATATCACCGCCCTCACTTAACTTCACAGAAAAAAGTCATACACGATGTAGGGAATCCTTGTCGCGGTATGTGTCACGATCTTTGTTTTTGTATTTCTTTTTTGCTTTCTTTTCTTCCTTCACGTGTTCGGAGTCACTTGCCATATCACTCCTCTCCTTGTGCTGGGCACAGCTCTCACCCTTCCCCGGTGTGATAAGTGCTGATATGTAGCGGTGATGCACAAAGCTCTCTGCAAGCAAAAGATAAAACAAGGAAACAAAGATCGTGAAACATACCGCAAAAAGGGGTTTGCCTGAATTGCATGTGACGTCTTTCTGCGACGTTAAGTGAGGGCGGAGATATCGACGTCACTGTCGCTCTGTCACTGTCGCTTTAATATCGCAATTGCAATGTGCTCCCTAAAGTCAATAATTGAGTTGATTAAAATATGTCTGTTATTTAGTCCATTGACTGAGAAAAAATACAGTTTCCTAGTAGCAGCCCAGTCGACTAATCCAATGACAAAAGTAAAAGCGTCCTAAGGCAATTCCCCTTTTTATGAAAATTTGTTGCAGCCTTTATTTATGATCATCATTCGCTTTTGTGAAATTTTTAAGAGATCTAGGTGGCATGTCCAGTATGAAATAATTTCTCTTTGAAAAAGTGTGTGCATAAAAAATTGCATACTCAATGTAACTTTGCACCTAAAAGGTAGAAGACTCTGAAATGTGCAAGCACACGTACATTTGAAAAGCACATGTTGCATAATAGCATGCAACGTATTTCATTTCATTTTACTACTATCTCAAAGGTGTTCGAAGTTGAACACATATTACATGAAGAAAAAGCAATAGCAGATAGAGAGAAGGGTGTATAGTCAATGCTTCAACACAATAACACTTGTGGGAATCCCGTCTTCCTTACCCCCCGCCGGTGCACGAACCAACCCGTCTGCCTGCCGACGCGCAGGAACAGATAACACTCGTTGCAGAAACAAGACAATGTGTTTAATAATAAACAGCACAACTTACATCGTATAGTGCTGAACAAAGGGCTCGGTTAAGGGCTCGGCCCCAGCTAGACAAAACAGGCCAATATCACACTGCCCCGTAATCGCGGCAACCGCCTCCTTATCACTTGCTTGAGCTGCGCATGATAGGCCCTCGTGATGGGATAAGGCGAACCTCCATATTCATCCCCCCACCCCCCCCACCCTCAATCACTGGTCCGAGTAATCTAGGACAGAGTCCTCGGCACTCGTCGGAGGACCGGCCAGCAAGTTCGGACGAAAGCGTCGCAAAAGGGCCAGAGTGGCCCCAATGTCCTCAGGCCCCAGGGATGGCGGCGATGTTGCATCCTGTTGAAGCAGTCGGGTCTGGTGTAGAGCTCCAGCTCTATGGGTGGCGGTGTGAATCTCGGGCACCCAACAGACATGACAGAGGCCCGCCAATTCTTCCGGGGTGTAAGATGGGGGGTCCTCTGTGGGATGCCTCTCCTCGAGGGTGAAACCACGGAAAGGCTCGGCCACGGAGTCCAAGAGGTCTCCCCGCGATGGACGGGATTGATCCCGCCACCGCCTCATTGAAACGAAGCTGACTGTAATGGTACCCTGCAAACACCGTCCATGTCACCACATGGTGAACCCCTATTGCAGAGCCACGGGAGGGAGAAGCTGCTTGCTGTGGTGGACAGTCCGGGTTGCGTCCATGGGCTCGATAAGGACGGTAGGGTGGAATAGGCCTTCCGGATCACCTTCTTCGCATTCTGCGAAGGAGGGAAGCGAAACACGTCACCTCGGGTACTTGCGTGGGCCAACGGTATAGCGGGTAGTCCCGGGAACCCCGCCCTGGGCAGCAGTCTTGTCGGGGGATCATCGACCGGCCCTAGATGGACTTGAGGAAGAGCGGTCTTGGGATGCTCCTCCCACCTGCCGTTGTCCGAGATGGGCTGACAGAAGTCCTTGAGGTCTTGTACGTGGACGGGGCCTGTTTCCTCGTTGTCACTGCAACGCTCAAGCCTGTATGTGACCGGAGTTAGCTGCGCGCTTACCCGATAAGGACCGTCCCATCGATCAGTGAGGGAGAACCTCGCCTTAGAACCAAGTCTCCTACGCGTAGAACGAGGTCTCCTCGTGTGCCTTCACACAAGTGCACGCCTTCACGATCGGCCAGGTCGACGACCCACGCTGCGGAACCTGCGGAGTCCAGGAGAGTGTTGCTCACCTAATTACCCGCTGCAGAGAGACTGCTTCTCAGAGAGAACTTCTTTTCCAGAACCTAACCAGTGCCGGCATCACCGACCACAGCCAGGTTAACCTGATCTACCCCATGGGCCCCCCCCCCAACACCAGCGCCGACGTATACAGAGGGAACTGCTGAAGATCCTGAGCTACACCGGCCTGGACACTCACCTGTAGCTGCCTCCCAGATCTTCTAGAACCAGCTGCAGAAACCTTGGACCCTTGCCATCCCCCCCCCCCCCCCCCCCCCACTCCATCATCTTTACCTTTCTCTCCTCTTTCTTTCACTTTCCTTCATCCCCCTCTCCCATCCCTTTCCCAGCGGGTGAAACTTGCCGCCGGTTTGACAGGCAGTTACGCCACTCCACTCCACTCCACAGGAAATTGTGTTCCTCCTCCAAAACACACTGCGAACAAGGCACACACAACCTGGTCATTCGTACGCAAAGTATGCTAATGATCTTCGTGATAGGATTTATACTGCCATTCGTTTGGCACGAGAGTCTTGAGGTCGCAAGACTGGAGCCGTCTCTCCAGTACAACAAAGGTTGACGCCAGATCACTTACCACGTAGGAGACCTGGTTCTAAGGCGAACATATCCCTTAGTGATGCAGCGAAAGGCTTTGCTGCCTCCCTCGCTGATCGATGGGACGGCCCTTATCGGGTAAGCGCGCGGCTAACTCCAGTCAGTTACAGGCTCAAGCGTTGCAGTGACAATGAGCAAACAGGCCCCGTCCACGTACAAGACCTCAAGGACTTCCGTCAGCCCATCTCGGACAACGACAGGTGGGAGGAGGACCCCGATCCAGCATCCCAAGACTGCTCTCCCTCAAGTCCACCTAGGGCCGGTGGACGATCCCCCGACGAGTCTACTGCCCAGGGCGTGGTTGCCGGGACTACCCACTATAATGTTCGCTCACACAAGTGCTCGAGGTGACGTCTTTCCCTTCTCTCCTTCGCAAAATGCGGGGAAGGCGATCCGGAAGGCCTATTCCACCCTACCGTCCTTATTGAGCCCGTGGACGTAACCAGGACCATCCGCCACAGCAAACAGCTTCTTCCTCCCGTGGCTCTGCAATAGGGGTTCACCATGTGGTGACATGGATGGTGTTTGCAGGACACCATTACAGTCGGCTTCGTTTCAAGGAGGCGATGGCGGGATCAATCCCGTCCACTGCGGGGAGACCCCTTGAACTCCGTGGCCGAGCCTTTCTGTGGTTTCACCCTCGAGGAGAGGCATCCCACCAAGGACCCCCCATCTTACACCCCGGAAGAATTGGCGCGCCTCTGTCATGTCTGTTGGGTGCCCGAGATTCACACCGCCACCCATAGGACTGGAGCTCCACACCAGACCCGACTGCTTCAACAGGATGCAACATCGCCGCCATCCCTGGGGCCTGAGGACATTGGGGCCACTCTGGCCCTTTTGCGACGCTTTCGTCCGAACTTGCTGGCCGGTCCTCCGATGAGTGCCAAGGACTCTGTCCTAGATTACCCGGACCAGTGATTGAGGGGGGAGTATGGAGGTTCGCCTTATCCCGGCACGAGGGAGCGCGCCTATCGTGCTCGGCTCAAGCAAATGATAAGGGGGCGGCTGCCGCGATTACGGGGCAGTGTGATATCGGCCTGTTTTGTCTAGCTGGGGAATTAACCGAGCCCTTTGTTCAGCACTATACGATGTAAGTTGTGCTGTTTATTATTAAACACATTGTCTTGTTTCTGCAACGAGTGTTATCTGTTCCTGCGCGTCGGCAGGTAGACGGGTTGGTTCGTGCACCGGTGGGGGGTAAGGAAGACGGGATTCCCACAAGTGTTATTGTGTTGAAGCATTGACTATACACCCTTCTCTCTATCTGCTATTGCTTTTTCTTCATGTAATGTGTTCAACTTTGAACACCTTTGAGATAGTAGTAAAATGAAATGAAATACGTTGCATGCTATTATACAACATGTGCTTTTCAAATGTATGTGTGCTTGCACATTTCAGAGCCTTCTACCTTTTAGGTGCAAAGTTACATTGAGTATGCAATTTTTTATGCACACACTTTTTCAAAAAGAAATTATTTCATACTGGACGTGCCACCTAGATCTCTTAAAAATTTCACAAAAGCGAATGATGATCATAAATAAAGGCACAAAATACTTACAACATGAACCTATTCATTCACAGAACCATGATTTTTCTGCTGCACAATAGGAAATAACAAACCTGCATTTCTTGCCCATACAAAAGTCTGGGGAATGTAAAAGGCCAAATATGTGAAGGCTTTCACAGCTATCTATGTAATAAAAAAGAATAATTAAGCCTCAAGATAGGGGCTCAAGGATGCTTGTGGTAGACATGAATGGGGCAAGTGAAGCTGGCAAAGATTCATATGATGATGGTGCTGAATTTCTTCGTGGAATGCACTACTCATTTGGCAGATTTTGTAAATAAAGTATATCTGCATGTTAGCAGCTGTACTGTTGTATTTGCTATAGCTGCAGTACATAACATATAAATAGTGGGCAGTCTTATGGGTTGCCACCTTGAGGAACATTATATAATATGAGCAGCAATAACAGCTGGAAGCTATGCTGTGTATGCGGGTACCTGGGAGCACTGTAGCACTGTCCTAAGGTGGTCCAGCCTATATTCAGCCTCCTCACATAGACTGCATCCATCTCCATGCATTGCCATGCTATTTATTGTGACAAAAATATTGCCTTTCAGCACTGTCATCTGAACAGATGATGTGTTGAATCCGGATTCAAAACGGTCTGTGAAATGCCTGAGCATCCTGAAACATGAGAGACAACACTTAACGTAGTATACTGCGCATAAAGTGATTAAAGAGTTTTGCATAAGAGAGGAGAGGAGGAAGCGATTTTCAGTGACTTGACATATACACAGAAAAGATTAAAAATGGCGAACTTGCAAGAGACCTTAACAGAAATAATAATTGTACCACAGATATCATGAGTAACATACCTATAATGAAATCCTACATCATGATTTCCTACAGCAACCAGAACATATGTACCCTTCGGTACATAAAACAAATCATAGAAACGATCCATATATCTCTTGAATTCCAGGTCGTCACTAAAATGACCCTCATCAAAAATGTCACCTGTAATCACCCAAAAAAGTACCTGTCACCACACACTGATTATAGAGCCTTTGCAAGTGCCTAATAAGTACTTCTTGTGAACTGCTGCTTGTCGACTGCTGATGTTAGGCATTTAAAGGGACTGTGCAAGCATAATACAGCATAAACTATAGTTGTGTTCAACTTAAGAAGGAAAAGAAATCTAGTCCGTCAACTACTGCTGCTGCAACTATATGCTGCTGGAGATAAAGAGACGCAATAGCGCGCCAGGAGATATGCTGCAGCGCCACCATGCGCCATCAGTAGGGGAGCACACTTTCTGCTGCAGCGTAGTGTCGTGCGGCCAGTCTTAACAGCCAATACGGAAGCAGGGTGAGTATGATGGATTGCATTATTTGGCACAGAGAGAGAGTGTGACCAATCTGCTTCCAGCCATCCTATCTGCGGCGCAGCAATATTTTGAGAGCTGACGGACTAGATTTCTTTTCCTTCTTAAGTTGAACACGACTATAGGCAGTTTTATATTATGTGCATTCAAGCAACCCTTTTAACATATCAGGCAAACCTAATAGGCTCTGAAATTTTGGTGAATGTCTAGAACATAGGGGCAAATGCATTTTACCAGTTATTGAAGTCTCCTAAACTAGGCTGGTACCAGGGTTTGACTCCATTGTTTTTCTTCACAAAACTTAATATTTGTAGCATTTTGTAATCTAAACCAGTTATTGTACAGTGTTAGTAATTGCTCAAGGGTCAAATATTGTGTATACTACCTCCTAGTGTGGCCAGAACATTGGTGTTGGTCACTGCCACTAATATTTATGCATTTGCTGGTAAACCTCGAGCAGTGTGCCACTCAGAGGTGTTGCAGGTGTGCTCTTCATGTTTGGTTCATCCCAGCTCAAACGTCCGAGGTTGGTGGCTCGAGCATCCCGGATTTAGACAAAATTTTTTTTATGATGTTCCACTTCACATGCACAGGACAAATGAAAAATATTTTGGTCCTAAAGCTAACCGCTTCTCCCCTAGGTGGTGCCAAACTTCTGCGCAACGCGTGAACCTCTCTCCCTTTGCGCGTCTCTTGTGTGCGAAGCCGTCAGTAGATCAGGAAAATTTTAACAGGGCTTGGGGAAGGGTTTGTCTATTGTGAGCGGACTCCTATCGCTTTTGGACCTAAAAGAGCAGAGAGGAACGACTGTCAAAGTTGCACAAAACCGGCAATATTGATGATTTTTTACATTATGATTTTTTACATTACATATCAGAACGATTTTTTTTCTAGTTGAATCCACGTAATGTGGACATTACCTAAAAAAATTTCAATCCCCCAGGTGAAGCCATTTTCTAAATAAAAAATCTCAAATTTCAGCTTTTTCGCAAAAATGCCTCAATAGAGACAACGAATAAGTTAACTGCCGGACGGCCTAGAATCTCAAGTGGGGTATCAAAGTGTAGATCAATGTCTCTAGTTCACAGTAATAAAATATTTTGAGGGTGTTTTTCCTCGTTAGGGAAATACAATTTTTTGAAATAGTACTGTGTAGGAGCCACGCCACACCTGAGGTTTCAGGGTTCCGGGCGCACCTTTTCTCCACTACTCTTAACTGCTGAGCGTCATAAACACTTTAATGACCAACCCATTAAGAAAATAACAAGTGGCAAGAAACATCCAGGTGGCGTCGCAGGTCCGATCGTGTGCACGTGTAAGTGCTGAGAACTGGCCGCAGGCTCGTAAGTGAAGATAATAAGATGGCTGATAGACGTAGTCGTAGAAGAGATGCAGTCTTTCGTTTAGCCTACACGATCTGTAAAACAGGCGAAGAATGTGTGAGCACTTCGGTTACACACAGAGGCTGCCGCTGAATGTACCCCAGTATACAACTGGGGAGCGACGTACGGGCCAGTGCGCCGTTCAAAGCAAGATTACTTCAGAGGCGTTTGCTGTAGGGCATCTCTCCGCTCGTACAGTCAAACTCCTTTACAATGAAACTCAGGGGACAGCAAAAAAAATTCGCAGTAAAGGTATTTTCGTTAAAAAGGATGTCCATTATTGGACCTATAGGCTCCAGCGGGACCGCAAAAAAAATTTGCTGTAGTGGTATTTTCGTTAAAAAGGTGTTCGCTATAAAGGAGTTTGACTGTATTCGCTAATTCCCAATCACGGCGAAGTCTGCTTGATCTGTCGTGTACCAACCTACATCAGCGAAGTGTGTGGCCGTATAGCTCACCAGCGCGGAGTTCAGGGTTGTGTGAGTAAGAAAGGCAACGCCTGACTGTCGCTTGCACAAGGTTCCCCCGAATGAGCCAGGAAGAAGCAAGACAAAAGATACAAAGCCTGATACAAACCTTCAAATATGTAGTCTATACTTCAGCGAGAGCGATTATTAATCGCCGCCGAGCGTTTTTGTCATAAGTCAACGATGGAACAGTCGGCATGGCGATGCAGCTGCCGCATGTACACACACGTCCCGATGGCATCGCTAAAGACCTTCCTGGTGCGACAGCACAGTACACAGTACCAGTACCACACCAGGAGAAGGCACAGGACACACTCGCTGCTCATAAAACTCACAGTAGCAGAAAGCAAGCAATGACGGCGCTATTGTGGCGCCACCTGTTAGCCACTGAACCAACTGTGCAGTGAAAACGGTCAGCCAGGCTGCACACTGTCGGGAAGCACTGGGGTATCGCTGTGCAACACACAGTTAGATTCGCGCTGCACCACTCATTCTTCCCGTGGTGTCAGTGGTCCCAAAAAGTCGGTCATGTCGTTGACAGCCTTCAAATCCCCCGTTTCGGACATCATGCAGCCGGAGAATGCTTAGCGTTTCCGAAGCGGTAGCAGACGCTCCAGCCTGCGCGGTGTTGCTCACCTCGATCATGTGATCCCAGGTCCAATGAGGAGCGCCCCTACCACTCACGTCGCATAGTGACGCGCGTGGCGGCGCTCATCACGTGTCTATCGTGAAGGCAAAGGAGGGTGCTTCGCGCATGAGAGATTCGGGGGGCTATTGCAGGCGTCCCAATTTCGCTACGGTTGTACTAATTGTGGGAAAATTGTATTCGGGCGCCTAACACTCCACACCGACCAAAAGCAGAAACAAAGTTGTGCGCCTCTAGACTGCTCCGTGTTTCCCATATCTTTAGGAAAGTCTCTTGCTACATGTTATTTGCTTCATGAGTTGGTCATTAAAGTGTATATGACGCTCAGCAGTTGTGGGGAAAAGGAGCCCCCAGAATCCCGAAACCTTAGGTGCGGTGTGGCTCCTACACCGCTCCACTTCGAAAAATTGTATTTCCCTAACAAGGGAAAACATCCTCAAGATATTTTATTCCTGTGAACTAGAGGCATTCATCTACACTTTCATACCACACTTGAGATTATAGGCCGTCCGGCAGTTTGTTTTTTTCGTTGCCTCTGTTTAGGCATTTTTGCGAAAAAAAACTGAACTTTGGTATTTTTTATGTAGAAAATGGCTAGGGGATTGAAATGTTTTTCGATGCAATGTCCACATTGCGTGGATTCAACGAGAAAAAAATCATTCTGACACGTGATATGTAACATGGCAGAAAAAATTATCAATATTGCAGGTTTTGTGCAACTTCGACAGTCGTTTCTCTCTGCTCTTTTAGGTACGAGAGCGATAGGAACCCTCTCACAAATAGACGTGCCCTTCCAAAAGCGCATCTCGATAAAAAAATTTCCGACCCGAAGCGACAGAAGCCGCCGATATTTCGAACAGAGACTGTTCTTCTTCTGGGCACCGTCCTCATCATTGGCATGGTATTTAAAGGGTTAGGTGTGACGTGTTTAAAGGTTCATGCGAGTTGTGGGTCAACAGCCCGGAGGGAAGAAAGGTTCCGTACGGGGTTTTACGGCCGGAGTGAATGGCTGCTTTGTTAGAGTGTGGAGGGGATTATGTGAACGTAGTGATCTAGGCTACAGACCGGTTACAGAAAAATGGAAGGTTCACGAACACGTGGACGAAACGAGACAACAGGCAAGAATTGGCAAGCATAGCGAAAGATAAGGAGGTTAGTGATTACGTGGGGAAAATTCCTGTCTCTGTTCGAAATATCGGCGGCTTCTGTCCTGAGGCAACTCCTTCCTACATTCTACCGGTTCGCTGGATTTCTACCCATCTACATGTGGGCTTGGGATTTACAAGCATCGAATTCAGGACATTTGCTCACCGGACATTTACTCGCCATCCGAAAACTCAAGGTGGACAAATTGTCACCAAGTTTTTTACGTGTCTCCTGTTTTCGCAAGTTATGTGTCGCGTTTGGTTGCACAGTACAAAATGTTTGTTGCAGGAGAACATACTCTCTTGTGGCTGGTGGGAAACATGAAATTTCTGATCATGTTTCCAACCGCGCGCATGACTAAAGCTCCTTTATAGTAAAATAATTCATACATGTGCACAAGCATAGAAGCACAATAGGACTCACGTGGTAATGGGCTATGTCGGTAAAGGCGGAGCATAAGTCTAATAATTGAGGGCATTTATTGGGCGTTCATTTACTTCCAAAGAAATCTTTAATAGTTGCGAAGCAGACTGATTTAACTAGTCGAAATTTCGCGTGCCTAACAAGTGCAAAAGCATATTAAAATAATGTGGCATGAAAATATTAAGCCCTGTGGTCGTTTCATGAAAACTTCGTGCCCCAAAATTCTTTTTTTTAATGCTTCAACAGCTAGTATATGATGAGACGCTGAGAAGGTTTTATTTATTTATTTACCCTCAGGGCTACAGCATTAGAGAGGGGAAGGGCTTGAAACAAAGCAGGAACAATGCGGAATAAAAATTTAAATAAAATAAACAAAATAATCAACAACAAACGAACCAAAGGTTATTTATTAAAGAACAAAAGTTATTCGTATATTCAAAGAGTGCAAATTCCCTGGGTAGATGAACCTCAGAAAGGTCTTTCTGTACTTCATATCTCAGGGAGTGGTGGTGCTTTGTGTATGTGAGAAGGTGGTGTTCTGTGCAGATAACGAGAACTGGAAGGTCTTTGAAGTGTTTTGAAGGAAGGTACTCAATCACTTCGATATTTATCATGATTGGATGTCCTTATGAGCTTTATACGTAGGCAACACAATGTGCCACCTGCATTGAGTAATTGGCAAGCACGGCATGCCGGCGCGGGTAGACTTTTATAGGGTAAGACCCTGTAGTATCGGAAAGTAAGGTAAATCCAAAACATTATTCCACTTAGAACCCGCAAGTGAATAGGTTCGAATCGTGTCTACAATCCACAATGTCTGATTTCACGCGTATACTACACTTTCAGTGGTGTATTACTACATGGGCGAGGATGAATACGGCCAGTGTGAGGTCATAACTGGTTCACTCCGCACACCACAGCTTGTCATGACATGTTTAAGTGCACAGGATAATAGTCTAACAGCTTTTTCTTTTTGTTTCGGCATATATTTGCAGTGCTACAAATTCAGATTCAACTTCACGCAAATGCCTGCTAGGTAAAATCTTGTACAATTGAAATGTAATAAAAATGTGTACGAATTGAGCAAACAATCATCACTCATAATTTAAGAGCACTAAGAGAGCTGCATTTAGGGTTGCCACCTTCCGTAGCGCTTCGCGGCGCTAACACCCAATTAAAAAAATAAAAAAATTAACCTTCCGTAGTGAAAAATACGGGCTGAGGGAGAGGAGGTGGAATAGAGGGAAAGGGGAAATGCTCGCCGGAAAGGGAAGTGGGTGAGGGGTGGAAGAGCATACACAGAAAACAGAGAGATAGAGATAGAGTTCAAGATAATACGAGGAAACATGTGTTCCTGTGTGTAATAATAATAATAACAATAATGAATAACTAAGGAAAGAACTGATGACTGCAGAGTTGGGGCTATCCTCCAGATTTATTCAAGCCGTAGTGGAATGTTGAAGGGAAAACCCCGCAAAAGCCCATATGAAAGGTCTTGAGTCACAAATACCGGCAAAAGGCTGCCGGTATCACCTTCCTACCGGCAACAGGCAGAGCGAGCAAATAACCGGCCGTGCCGGTATAATACCGGCCTGGTGGCAACCCTAGCTCCATTAGACTGCATGCATACTGTATTCACTCCATTCCACTCCTGTTGGTAGTGGGTGCACGTGTGTGTCTGTCTAGTCTGTAGTTCTCTTAGCCCTCTTCGATTATGAGCTCTGCACACCTACAAGCTGAACGCTTCACCTTACGTCACATTATGACAATATACTGTTTGTAAAATGTTGCGCCCTGCTAATTCTCATGGAAAACGTGTTTTCCTCTGATATCACTATCAGGTATCTGAGTGGCAGTATATACTATAGTTTTAGTATTCCGCTACCGGGAGCCTGGTAGGCCACCGCATTTACCGCACCCAATCAACAGATAAAACTCTGAGTCATGCACACTGTCATTGGTTCCGGCATGGATGGTAACTTGACGGTGATGTTACCAATGGTATACTAAAACTCGCTCTTCAGAGTATCGTGCCTACTTCTGACAAAATTAACAGCGATTGTGCCTGAAGTCTGCAGTCATAGCTCCACAATATAGAGGTAAAGGAGGATCATGCATTATCAGTGGTTTGTGGAGTACAAGACACGGATTGTACACAGGAACTACGTCTTACCAAGGAAAGCAACAGCATCTGGTTTATGAATCCACATGGCAGTTTGGAAGGCACAATACATCTGCCATTCCCTGCAATAACACATCAATCTCAGTTATTCTGCTAGTGTGTAGCGAAATGTGTCAGCTCCTTATTTCTGCATATTTCTAGGGTAATAAATGAGTTCATTTCTACTTACCTCCACAGACTTCTACCTAGATTATTTTATCAATCAAGAGGACTAAATAGGTCACTTTCAGCAAAAGTTTGCACAACATCAACTTATGTTAAGAAATGTATGCAAGACCTACCTACGAAGCTTATCGAACCAATGTCCTGTCTTTGGTCCTAATAGATGTGTGTCAGAAAGGAGCATCATTCTCAAGGGCTGCATTTCATCAGTAGGGTCAACTGCACCACCCTCAATGTCAACACCGATTTCTGGCCAAGTGCATTGTCGTATAACTACATAGTAAGTAATAACCTATTGAAGAAAGAATAGGAAAGTTGTGCACAGTGCGCTACATAACAAAATTTGATGTAGAAGGTCCTACAGAGCACATAATTGAGTGCTCCATGATTTAACATATAAACACTGAAGACAGTTATAAATATGAAATGCCATGTATTCCAAACAGCAAAACATAATATTCAGCCTCTGTACATGTATTAGAATGGTCTCACCTCACAGTAGAGAAACAACAAGGAGATGGAAATAGCAACAGCTACCGATTTACAACGACTAAGTCTTCGACAGGAGGTGAAAAATCTCACGGTCAACGTCATTTTCATGGAAGTATCCTGCAGAACAACAAACGAAAATAAAAAAGAGAAGACACTGCGAAGTTATTGAAATGTGATGACAGTTCCAAAGAAGATTAAATCCTTCTGTATGCTGCACTTTCTGAGCACGGGAGAGTATAATACATGTTACAAGGCCTGCTATTTTAAGTGAGAGTAGAGATAGGGTGCAGGAAAGCTGGTGCTTCATCATAATGTAGAAGAACCAAGGCACGGACATAAAAAGGGGACAACAGACACACACAGACCCTCCTGCTGTTTTATTCATTGTACTTCACGTACTTATCTATCTTCAGTAACTTTCTTCAGTTATCTATCATAAAATTTATTATAAAGAATAACAGCCACATTCTATTAATTGCCATTTATTAAAAGTGTAAAGTGTGAAAGTAAACTTCACCGAATAACTTAGAAGCTTATTTGTCAACCAGGACATCAATAAAGACAACAACTTTCAAAAATGAAAGTACATTTCTCAGTGAAGCTTTCACACAAGTGCAATATTTAGGTCTATCTTCCGAGTCCAGGAAAGAAACAGTCTATGCTTAAAAAAAGGGAAAAAAAGTTGTATACACCTCTGTACGCTTTCACGAAACGGGACCTGAAACGGCGTAGTAAGATTGATGGATTAGAGTTTGTGCCACGAGATCTATTCTTTCAAATTTCTCTTTCCTCTCTAATGTAACCGAGGTGAAAGGGAACTTCACTTCCCTAAAGACCTCTGTTCTATCTCTCTTGCACAACAACGCCTTGCAACACCACCCCGCTACCATCTGGACAAAACAATACTAGCTCCTAATCAAACTTTCTACGACGTGGTCATCCAGCAGTACAAGACCTCGTCATAAATTTTTTGTTGTTGCCTGCGGCGGATTGCACAGCACATAACACACGTTCTTGCCCAAGAACGATGACTGTAGCTCAACTGCAGCATGTGAGAAAGCCTTCCTTTTAGTGCCTGGTGACTGCCGATCATTGCATGTAAGTATTAAGCAATTTGTGGAGGCACTCTTACTTATCTCAGCTTCTTGAGGCACTTAATATTATTGTCTGGATTTGCCATATGTCTTATAGTTGGTCCAGGGGCAGATCCAGACGCTCACTTTGGGGGGCACGTAGTGGGGGAGGGGAGAGAGGGGGAATTCAACGTATAAACGGACTTTTTCGTGTGGGAAGCGATCCCCCCCCGGATCCTCCACTGAGTTGATCTAGTTTTGACATTTTTCCTAATATCCCGTGTGTGCCCTCAGGGTCATCCCAGGTCAGATGTCGCTAGCTAATGAATGTTGAAAGTGAAAGTGGGCCCTACACAGTCGTAACTCAACAAACCGACATGGAAAAGGGCTAAAACTTGGGCTGGTTGGTGATTCATAGTTACAGAGAATAAGACCCTCAGTGCAGGGAAGGACGAGGACGGAACACAAAAAGAGACGAGGACACTGACAGCACTGAACTGCCAACCAAAGAATTTTTCTTTTTCCAAATGAGGCCTTAAATACATGGGGACCCTCCTCTCCTCCTTTATTTCCTTTCGTGCTGGACTTACTGTTTACACTACTATCTCTTGCACACACAACCATTATCATTAAGCGGTGGGCATTCACTTATTTATCTTAATCATAACAGTTGGGTGCGTAAGAGATAGTAGTGTAAACAGTAAGTCCAGCACAGAGCCGTCGTGATATTGGGGGGGGGGGGGGGGGGGGCGCTCGCCAGAGAGGCGCCGAACGGCAGGCCCTGGCAGGTTGTTTGTACAGTACAAAGCGGGAATGGAGAGAATTTGAATTTACGATCTTGGCAATGCAAATGAGCATTTTCATTTCTTTGTTTACAGAGCTTCTAACGGCAGGGATAGGGGGGGGTGGATGCTTCATATTTACCCTTCCCCGAGCGCAAACTCGCCTCGCGACGGCTCTTGTCCAGCACGAGAGGGAATAAAAGGGGGAGAGGAGGGTTCCTATGTACTGAAGGCCTCGTTCGCGAAATAAAAATTCTTTGGCTGGCAGTTTAGTGCCGTCAGTGTCCTCGTCTTTCCCTGCACTGAGGGTTTTATCCTTTTTAACTGTGAACGACATTATCCATGACATTGATTTTGATTTGCTGGTGACCAATACATTAACTTTAACAACCCCACACTGCAGCTCCTTGCCTAGATACGCAGCTCTGTTTCACGTAGTGTATGAGGCGTTCATACAGGGTGGACCAATAATGTGTAACACTTTCTGGAAGTGGCAAACCCCTGCAATATGCATGCCACATGCTCCAAGTGACAATACACAGCCTAGCACTTTCAAGCAGTTAACGCTGGCTTCCTCTTTACCAAACCCAACTTCATGTATCTCCTCTCAAATATTGGAGTGAATGAGCGCATGGCGGTGTGTATGTGGCAGTGGGCGATAATCTTCAGCACTGAATATTTCGGACAGCATAAAATAATTCAAAACGGCGACAGCACACATTGGATGCATTACCTGGAAATACCGACGCAACTAAACACACTTTTATTCGCTAGACAAATTGGAAAGAAGCTGTGTTAAACTCGAAGGCGAATATCTTACCAGAAACGGTATTCGTTTCATGTAGTCATAATAACATAGTACGATAGCAGTTCCCAGTACTTTCCATTTTTGTACAGAAGTGCAAGTGCAATCCTTAGTGGAACCGCAACACAGCACGCGTTAGTAATTTGATAATTTGAACTTACACCTAAAAGCCCTGCACTGAAGGCTGTAGAAGAGAATTACAGTTTGGCATAAAAAATAATGACTGAGAATTTATAATTAAGGTCATAAATATACGTATGACTACTGTCAGTTGCTAAACGTTTTGTGCACAACGGCTCACACTGACTGCAGAACAAGCTCGTGTAGCAACAATGGTTGACACCTCCTCTCTTCCTTTTTAACTTTTCCTTTCCCGTCTTTCCCGTGCTTTGCGGAGTTGTAAGTACGGCGATTAGGAAATGCTGGACATTTTTCGTGAGTATTCGTGGAACTAATGTCTGTTTTTTTCTTTCGTGGATCGCACCTAGATGCCTTCATATTATAAAACGCGATGTGTGTATATGTGCGTGACATAATGAAAACATCTCTAAGCGCATCTGTAGCTAAACCGAAACCACGTATTTATATAGCGTGTTTAGCTTTTGATGGATCAGTTGCGTGTAACATTTTTGACATGCATATGCGACAGTAAAGCAGTATGACAACTGTACAATGTCATTTCTACTTCAACGTGTACTTTTCAAGGCCGACGCAACGCTTATCAGTTATACCGGAATATGCGCGCGTACGGAAGTTAGATGTAGCTTTCTCCTTCTTTCTATATTAAGACAAGCGAACGGAAGAACTACAGCGTCTAGGTCTGGTTGATTGAGCTAGCGAGATCATCTTTACGAGAAAGAAATAAAATTGATAAATATGAGTTTTCTTTATACGTGTGTGAACACCAAGAGGTGTCTGAAAATGTATTTGAAGAGTACAGTCAAGTGGGGTGTTTCACACGTATAAATATTCACTAGCAAATTTATGTTAAGTGTGAAGAGAAAGTAATACATGTAAATTCTGCAATATAATTTTCCGTGCCAAAAGCAAAATAAATAAATGGGGATAACAAAAGCAAGTGCATGTCTGAGGTCTGTGAAATGATTGAAACCTTGAAATCCACACGCAAAAACAATACATTTCTTCGAATAAACTCCATCGTTTAGTTTGAAGACCGAAGTCATACACCATGTGGCATACATTGCATATGATTATAACTTCAGGCAACGTTTACGATACCACCATGCATAGGCGCCGACTGCGGGGGGGTGCGGGGGCCCTTGCCCCCCCCCCCCCCCCCCCCCGGAACATGAACTAGGGGGGCACCGCCTCCCCCGGGAAGTCCCGCTAAGAGGCTGACACCAACCTTTGGGGCTCGGCGCGCCCGGGTCAAAAGAGCGAGAAGGCACCAACCCAACAATGCATCGTGCAATTTGTAAAATATGTATCCGCCCACCGTGCTCATTATCACAGTGTAGAAGGTGAGGCGAAGAAACACAGAGGATGACACAACACATAGCCTGAATTTCGCGCAAAGCAATCAGATCAATGAAACGAAGCAGTCGAAAAAGTACCAGCAGCTGCCAGTGAGGTGTAACGGTAGGATCTTCAGAACGCATATTCGTTGGGAGCGGGTTCAGCTCCCGCTGCCCCATTTCATTGACCATATTCATTATATTGCGCGCATTTCGGGTCAAACACCGAGGATTCAATGCATTTTGTTCTCTTTGCACTCAGTTTACAAAGGCATAATGCCTTCAGTTGTGCACATGTTCACTGTTTACGTTCTCTCTCTTTTTTCTGTTCTTCCTTCCTCTTATTTCTATACCAGTTCTGCATACATCATAGGATCCTGCCAGAGTGTGTGATTCTTCAGCTTTAGTTTTGTGTTCTTCATTTTTCTTTTCCTTTTCTTTCCTTCTTTTTGTTTTCTTATTTTCTTTGCCTCTTTTGACTTCCCCCTTTCACTTTTTTTTCTGGAATAACAAGCCAACATCCATCTGGCTTACCTTTCCTTTTTTTTTTCTTAATAAACATATCCCCCCCGCCAGAGAGCGCCCTTGCCCCCTCCGGGAAAATGAAAACTCTCCGCCTCTGCCACCATGCCAATTAATGTAGTGTAATCGGTACTGTTTGCAACTGGAAATCTGAGGGGTCCATATTCGTGTGCTGACACTGGAAGGCATTGCCTACATTAGGTACTTGGCTTTCACTGTACACCATAATTATGTATTTATATTTGTACTATATTATCGTAGCATGACCCGGTCTACAGCCTATACAATGATCAGCGATGGGAGCACCCGCACTCAAGGTCCTGCAGGAAAACCTCATATCTTCTCCTCACTCTTCGCAATGAAGGCTGATGTCGAACCACAAACGGACAATGCACAAGCAATCAAAACTGGCTCTAGAGACAGTGAAGATGCTGGGAATCACCCTCCAGGCCTACTCACTTCAGTACTCGGGAATAATTGTCGCATCATTACAGACTTATCATCTAAATTAGAGGCTGCCCTAAGCTTTAGTTTTGACAGCACTGAAGATGCTATCACTGGAGAACCATCGAACTCTTCAAAGTCAGAACTGTCCCCTGGAAAGCAGCACTTGCTTCAACTTCACTTGGGCACATCAGAATGCAGCGTCACTGAGAAGGTTCAGCAGTGGAAAGAAAGCTCTCGTGTTGCAAAACGTACATTTGGTAGCTGTAGAGATCGTTCAGTATATGGTCAGCCACAAATTTCAGCTGGAGGATCACCAAAGCTTGTTGCTGGGCGACGAGATGCCTCACATGAGTCCCTCGAAACATTAGACGATAGTGGTCACAATAGCAGTGCATGCTCAGTCGAGCAAGATGCTGTTTCTTCCGTCTTCCTCAAAGATTCTGTTGGAATTGGTAGTGAGTCCGACACCTGTGGGCCAAGTACAAGTGTCGATTCTTCAGACACAGAGTCCCCAGTGCATGGAGCACTACTACGAACTGCTTCTGACGATGGTTCTTTGCACTCATTGACGTCTAGCTTCAGTGGTGACAGCCAACGAGATGAAGCGACTGAGTGGATGGCAAAATTCATGAAGTCCTTTGTTGGCCGGATATTTGAAGATCAGTAAGTTGCATCTATATCTCTTCAATGCATACTAAGCTTTTTAGTCATATGAGTCATATGCTGATACGTTAGATAACCTACTAAAAATTTGCATGTTGCTTTATCCAGCAATACTATCAGCTTTGAAGAAAAGGCATATTTTGGAGAACTCTGCAGACACGAAGATGGGAGGTTATGGTTCTCCCGCTACGTGAACATTCAGGTAAGAATGTCAAAAGAGAGAGAGGGAAAGAAAGTGTAGCTAGAAGCTGTGTTAGCACTCCTCCCAGCATAATCTTTCTACATCGTATAACTATGAAGATGTGAGTATCAAAGTTCAAAGCATGACATATAAGGTTCTGTCGAAATGCCATGTAAAATATAAGCAGTGCAGGATCCTACCACTTCCTTGATAAGTGTGTCGTGCACTCCAGCTCTGTCTCAATGTCCTCACAGTGTTGTTGTTTCAGGCAAACACGAAATATCAGAGCCAGTCATTATTTCAAGCCACCCTATTTTTATTTAAATCCTGAAACGAGCAAGTACGTTGAAATACCCATAGCTAAATTTTGCTATGCAAATTAGCCCAAAACCGAAACAAGCGTACAGAGAACAATGCCCATTTCACGTCAGATGACTATGTGCTTTGGAGCGATGGAGGTGATTGGTGTAGGCACCGATCCGAGGTAAACTGCCTCGCGGCCCAGATAAGCTGCTGGAGGTGAAGGTCAGGTCTTTTTCTTGTGCTTCGGATGTGCCTAGTTTTGGCTCATTTGCATAGCAAAATTTGGCAATGGATACATCAGAGTACTTGCCGGTTTGAGGATGTTTAAAAAGATAGGGTGGCTTTAAATATTGACTCGCTCCAGTTCTGTTACTTCACATTTCCCTGAAAACTTCTAATTAAAAAGTTAAATAATGGATTCTAGACAGTGAGTTATCTATAGGGGACGTGCACTTCTCTAGGTGGCGCACTAAACACTGTGGGGACACGGCCAAAGTTGGAGAATTTTAACTCTCTGGTCGCTTCCTGCATCGCCTTTTCATCACTACCGACTTGACTGCCATTCATAAAAAAACAGATAAGAGTAGCAGACGAAATGTGGACGATGCTTGCGAACAAAACACGGCCGTGAGTGCTCGTTTGCGGAAGCTACACGATTGCTTAGCGCCTTCTTTCTCCGTTCCGAAACTTTCCCTGCGCAGTCCCTATAGTAACTACAGTCAACTCTCGCTTTATGAAACCTTGATTTACGAATTCCCTCGCTCTACAAAGGGTTCGTCGTGGAACGAAACACTTCCCATGTATTTCTCCCTCGGTTTATGAATCCCGATTTCCGAACTGTGAACGCATTTTTTGGGCAAGAGTCTAGAAGAGTCTACCTTTTTTTACCGCGATTTATGAACGTGGTGAGTACAGTCGTCCAGGTCATTAACACACAAATTGGTGCAGAGGGTGCAAACCTGTATTACCCCGTGTCCTACTCTGCAGGCCGAAAGATAAGAAAATGAACTTTGTTTCTGTGGCATGCCAGCGGCTGTCATTTCAAGTCGAACATCGCAATGGACGTGTTGCTAGGATCGAAGCGCAAGAGATGGGCGCTGACTGCCCCAGGCGGAAATTTGAACTGGATTAGGCACTTGAGGCTTGTGTGTTGTCCTTTTTCTGTGTTCCGGCCTCGGAACATCAATTTCCATCTCAAGTGGATCCACTTGACTACCAAAGTGGTTTAAAGTGGACTGGTCTGATCCCACTTCAGAGTCAAGTGCTTTCATTCCAGTTCCGCTTGAATAGAACGTGGATACCATGAAGGAGTGAAGTTGTTCCATTTTGCCAGCAAGTAGGGTGGACAAGGTCCACTTTAGTCCAGTGTGGTTACATTTTGGTGATAAAGTGGGTTTGACCAAGTTCCACTCGGAGGAGTGTAGTCCCACTTGGGTGTAAGTGGTTTCCCCAATAGAAAATTATAGTGGATTAGACGGGTCCACTTGGGGTCTGACATCAGGAACACTGAAACCACTGGGACCACGTTGGTAAAAGTGGGAGCACCGCTGTCTGGCGCCATTGCTACCAAGAGCAGCGAAAGGAGGGCAATCCGATCCAATCCGTGTCTTATTGAACTGTTGTGGCGTGAATGGGAACGCTGGCATCATGGGCGCCGTTAAGGGGGGGCGATTGGTCATTGTATTCAAACCACTGTCCTTACTGTGGCTCTGGAACATACTTCAGGATATAATTTTTTTTTTACTTTACAGCGTGTCCATAGCAAGAGAGTTAGTGAATCAACATTCTACAGTCTGGTACAGCACTTTGCTATCGTACTCTTTGAGTGTGTTGAAGCAGATGACTTCACACCTGCAAAAACTCTTATGAACATGTGCTTCACGTTTTATCACGAAGGTTAGTGTTACCTTCAGGCATATTTGCATGTTTGCTGGACAGTTAAGTGCCATGCTTAATGGAGTCAATCTTTTCTTTACCGGTACATTACAATGTGTGTTTGTCCTTTTAAAGACTGTTATAAAAACGTTACTCAGTTAACTGCACAGTTACACAAAGTAAGAAAAAATGTACAATACTTTGAAGTGCATAAGCCACACTGCAGGTTAGCCACATAGCTGCTATTTTCTGGTTTTTCGCAATTTTTTACATAGTGTAAAAGAATATTGCCTAAATTTGGGATCGTCTGCACTATATACATCATTTAATAATAATGTAATTAATATGCCAAAATTTTGTTGTGGGTTTAAGATGCAAACAGCGTATGGCGGGTTTACCCTGTTCAACTAATGCTCATGAAAAGAAAATGAAATGTCATTAACCCACTGAGGAGCTCCAGAGAGCTGCTCACTCCAGTTCTGTGCATAGATGTGACGAAATGTGATGATAATCTTTGGCGTTTATCTGGTTGTTTATTTAAATTAAAATAACAAAGTAAGACATATGACATTAAGAAAATATTTGTTTGTTCCCTCAGTTATGCGTAATGGATGCCTGAGAAAAGAATATCTCTACATGTACCTAAAGGAGCAGCCCATCTGGAAATCTTTACGCTTCTGGAATGCAGCATTTTTCGATGCATTGCAGTCTGAACGCACACACAGGCCACTACCTACCAGGTACGATAACACATTATTTTTCACTGCCGTCCCCTTGGCAGAAACTGATGTGCGTTGTGGTGTGGCCTTGTTCGAAAACAATGAATAATTTTAAAAATGTGAAAAGGAGTGGAGGTGTCAATAATAGTGCCCTCATGTAGCTTAAATGCTCATGCTGCATTGTTTATGCAAATGCTGCCAGGAGAAATGCCTTCCTATACAAGTAATCAGTTTTTTTTTCTTTTTTTATAAAATATTTTGGTGTGAGTACTGGTAACTAATATTAATGCATGTTCTCTGATTTTGATCTTGTTTTGATTGTTTCATGTGATCTGTTATGCATATCCACATATTCTCTCTACTGTTTGCCTGCTACCCACAACCTTTGTCGAGGAATAGCATAGTACCTTGAAATAACACTAGACTTTTCACCAACTGAGGGCAGTGTTTATCCTGTTGCAAGGTACAACATTTGTTTTCCAATGTTTTCCTACTGAAAAAAAAAACAAAAAAACAAAGAACATTGAAAAGTTTCAGACTATAAATTGTGGAATTTTGCATAGTGATTCTTTGGATGTCTAAATGCAGAAGTTCTGTAATGGTTGACCATACTTTATTTTAGTACAGCTTGCACTCACGTTCCTTTCAGAAGCGACATCAGCAATTATAGTCCTGAAGACATTCAAGATGAGCAGACCTTCCAAGGAAATCTGACTTTTGGGCAACTTGGGTAAGTAATTCTTTCATTTGTACCTGAGGTTGTACCTGGGACCGTTTGCATAGGAGTTGAGTACAAGTCTCAGACTCAATCCCAATAGCCTTGCCAGTGCATGGAGTACATGCTCGCTGCTCATGCGGGAAGCGCTGCCAAAGCTATTGAGAAGGAGTCTGAGACTTGTACTAAACTTTTATGCAAACAGGCACTGGCATTGTGATAGTACACAGATACCTTACCATACAACGTACAAACCTATCATAATTACTAGAGCTGTGCAAATATTCGAAATTTCGGATATGAAATGAATATGTGATGTTATATGAATGCCATTTGCAAACTTTTTTCAGTATTCGAAATTTTCGAATATTTTTCGAATAGTACTGAAGCAAGGTATAGCCATTCTGCAAGTGGGCTTCGCCTCATTACATAGAAGGGTTTAGGTGAAGCCCACTTCATGTTACCACCATTGTTCTTTTGGTGTGCAGCTCCATTCTGCAAGTCGGCTTCACCTCATTACATTCGAGTGTTAGGTCAAGCACACTTTACACTGTTTACAATATTCTGTCACTAAAGTCTAAAACTTCTGTGAGCTCACGGTCAAAACTGTACTCTGGGCATTGCATGTTCCAGTAAATGTATTCCCAACTTTCAGAGTTATGTTCAGTAACAGATGGAAATATGTGCAGTTTCTAAAAAAAGTACAAGAAATTCACAATGTAAACATAGAAATGAGGAGATGCACACAAAGCAGGCTGCATGGAACATGTTGACTAACTCTCAATGCAGTTCATCCCACTAATGCAATCTATCATACATAACACAGAGGGACCCTTCTCTCACGATATGTTATGCTGGGTGAAAAGGCTCACAAATTTGGAGCAGAACATCATTGAATGAGCACAACACCACACAATATTTCACCATGAGGTATTTGAAATTATTCGAATTGGGCCTTTTCTGATTATTCGAATTGGATTCGCAGTCTGAAGAAATTATTCGGATTCGATTTGCAGTGCAAGTGAAATATTTGTAAACTATTCACGATGGAAATTTTGCTATTCGCACAGCTCTAATATTTACTTGTTTAATTTTTGCACCTTTCCTCCAAACTTTAATCACAAGGTATGCAATCACGCATCCTCGAAATTATTTGGTCCATGAAATTATTTTAATCACCACTTGAGTCATGTCACTGCACAGTTTTGCATCTTGGCTTGTCATAAATTATAACAGTGCTCAAAATAGCAAAGGCATGAAGCGTGCCACGTCACACCAGTCGCATTCAGATGCTGCTCGAGGAGGCGAAACTCTGTCAGTCAACCAGCAAGTGAGATACTGTGCACAGCACTTAGAAAAAACAACACCTTCACTTTCTGAGAAGCACAGATATCAGATAATGCCTAAAGATAGGTGGGTTGACATATTGCATCAAAGTGTGTTGCAACGGCACACGCTGGTCCAACTGCACTATAATTAGGGTTCCCAGTTTTCAGAGTTTATTCAGGCATATTCGAGTTTTTCAGAGTTTATTATTTTCTGAGAATTCAGTTTTTTTTTTTGTTGTTTATTTTTGTATGACTGAGTTGATATCCAAAATTCTGAGCAAAAGCGATGGCTGTGAAGCTCACAAACAGCATGAGAAAGTGCCTTGTGAAAATGCGTTATGCGGCAGAACTTGCAGACAACACCACTTGTATCACGATCACCTTCGTGATCTGAACATCTCAAAATCCGGATATTCCTTGACATGATCGCCAGGTGACTTTTGCTTGCATCCCATTTTACTATGTGCATTGCGACAACTAGTTGCCCTTTCAAGAAGACAATTTGTATGTCATCTGTGCTCCCTTGTCCACTTTAAGCAAGGGGAAGCATGATTTACAGAAAAGGGGGAACTGAAATCCTAGGCGCTGGACGTTTTCCAAGTAGACCTGGGAAATGACCGAAAGGACCTCAAAATGCCTTGCCTCTGGGCAAGGATGGAATTCGTTACATGGATGCTTCACTCGTTAGTAAGTGAAAGACTGTTGCAGACTAGATTTGGGTAAAGAGGGCCACCCTTCATTGTCGGGGAGGCTGAAAACCCGCTATGCGATGCTAAGTCTTTGGTTGCTGGAACTCCCAAAACCGGATATTTTCGGATGAAACTGAATTACTCTAAATTTTATCAGCTTACTTTTTAGGATTTTTAGGATTAATCCAAAAACCCGGAACCCAGGCTATAATGTTCCGATTCAGTATCTCGCAACATGTCCAACAAAAAGTTCCTATTCAGTTGGACCAATTGTATAGTGAGAAAGTCACTCTGGAGGGATTTGGGAAGTATTCAGATCACATTTCACGATAGCCACAATTCCAATACAGCATTTCTGGGCTTTCAGGCAGCGCTGATATATTTATCCCATTGATTGAGTTTCATTGTACTATATCAGAAGGTTAAATGAGTAGCATGTAATTTTGATAGTTGCTACAATTTATTGGATGTTCACAATGTCCCTCAGAAATCTGCATATCTTTATATCTGTCCCATTTTCAGCAACAGCGCACTTGTCCACACTTGTAGCACACTGCCAGCACACTTGTAGATATTTCCTATACATATTCATGTACAGTCGCCGATTTTTCAGACATGCTCGATTATTCGGACTCATTCGCAGAACGGCCGCGGGTCCCATTGAGTTGATGTATAAGAACGTCCAAAATTTCGGACGCCGTCCAGCTCCGTCGCTCGATACAGTAAAACCCGCGGATAGCCATATCGCGTATAACGATATCCCTCGTACAACGATGGTTTATGATTTTACCGTCAAAATATACATTGTTTCTATGGGGAAACGACCCGCGTACAGCGATGGAGACCGCGGTTCAAGTACTCGCATAACGATATTGGACGCTGTCCCGTGCGCGTAAGCTCGCGGCGAAAATCGCCGCGATAAGATGCAGAACAATCTCGATGATACGCATCTCACGGGGTAGCGGAAAAAATTCGTATCAAAAGAATTAAACCAAAATAAAAATTGAGGCAAGAAAATAGACAGCGACTGTTCATTTTCCAATACTGTCAGTGAAAGAGGTCGGTGGTAACGGTTTTGTGTCTCCGTATTTGGCCAATGCTACTCAAATTCGCGAGATGATTCAAAAGGCCCAGCACGTGCTTTTCACCCGCGAGTCGCGCGACAGTGTTCTAAAGCGAGCTTCTCCTAAAGCACGCAGGCTTTAGGTGAAGCCGACTTGCGGAATGGTGACGTGTAGTGTTGCCAGAAGTTGTCCGTTCCCTCCACGAGTTCTGGTCGTTGTTTTCCCAAGCCAGTGCGATGTCACACAGCTTCGCGGTTTTTTCAGGATCTGTTTCTTTTTCTTTTGCTACACGTGGGGTGGCGCGCGACTTTTCGGGGACGCGCTATTTAGGTGAACCCTCGTTTAACGATGTACGCTGTATAACGATGGAATTCGCGATTACCGTCAATATCGTTATACGCGGGTTTCACTGTATTTCGGACTCTGTTTGCCCAACCCGCGAATTTCTCTCTTGGGGTGACGGAAAATATTTATCATCTGAAATTCGTATGAAAAGAAATCAACCAACTAAAATAATGAAGCAAAAAAATTGGCAGTCATGATTGTTGACTTTCCATTCCTCTGAGTGGAAGAGATCTGTCGTAGCGCCTTTGCGTCTTCGTTTTTGGACAACGGCCCAGCACGTGCAGTCTGCCCGCGAGTCGCGCGACAGCGCTGTAAAGCGAGCTTCAACTAAAGCACGCATGCGTTAGGTGAAGCCGACTTGCGGACTTGATGACGACGGTGCTTCTGATAGTGTACATTGACGAAATGTCTCTTCGGAAAATAGAAGCTGATGTTATCAGGCAGAGCTGGAAGCGCGTTAGGAAAGCATCGACAAATTTTTCCATCCTACTAGGGCTTAGTAAAGTTTATTTTGAAGCGAAATTAGTTTTTTCAGACTGCTCGATTATTCGGACTTTTGCGCGATCCCCGCCGAGTCCGAAAAATCGGACGGCGACTGTATAGGAAATCTACATTTAATTTTACATTTTGCATTGGGGTAAATGCTGGGACCAACATAAAACCACACTTGTAAGCAGCGAAAGACCCTGGTGAGGTCAGAAGGAGCATGTGACACTCGACAAACTTACCCAAGAAATGGTTTGTGATGTAACCCTACAAAATTTTCCTCAGTACGTTTCCTCCGATTTTTCAGAACCTTCACTCACAACATGCACGCCTTTGGCCTGAGCAAAGAGTTCTGCTACGAATTTTTACGGAAGCAGTGTGCCATTGCAAATCTACCTCAAGGTAAAAGGTCTTTTGCGTTTGTATTCATTTGAGAGCCCCAGTTGTAGTGACCTTACTCGTAACAAATTGCTCATTGTAATGGACAAGCTGGGACTGACCATCAGAAGTGCATTATTCCATAAAAGTTCTCTACATACTGCAAACATTTCCACAGTTATCAAACAACTACAGCAAATGCCACCACGAACAGGCACCCTGTTTTCTTCTTTTGGAAGTTCACCAGGAATTACTGTAAACAATCAATCTAGACATCGGACTATTGCTGTCAATGAGAAACATGGTGGCCTTGAATATGGAGATGCAGATAATTACTAACATTTTATGTTTGACTACAGATATTGTTGAAGGCTGTCCATAATCAAACTTTGTGCATACAGTTGCCGACCGATTTTTCAGACTCGACAGGGATCGCGCAACAGTCCGAATAATCGAGCAGTCTCGGAAAAGAGTATGACTAACAAAATTACTTTGTTTTGTGCAGAGGCCAGAAGAACCTATAAATGTTTTGTCGATGAATGCTCTTCCGTTTCCGTGCGATCACGTCCAGTTGTGCTCTACCAAGGTACATTTTGTCAGTGTACACCGACGAAAGTACCGCCTTCATCAGTTCCCAGTTCTACGGCCGCACCGTATCTGGCACGTGGTCCTCAGAGTCGGTCCCGCTGTCCGATCCATCAACCTTTTTTTATTTGTTTTGATTCTGTGTTAATGCCGCAAAGCAACTGTGGCTATGAGAAGCGTGCAGACGTGGACAGAGGTAGAGAGGACCTCACGCAGCCGAAGGTAGGATTTGAACCCACCACCTCCCAGTTTTCAGCACGACCTTGGCTACCACCAACGAGCGGATGCTTTTACCCACTCGGCCATGCCACTTGTGGGTCCATCAAGCACTACCGAACAATCTCATCATCGGTTAGTTCGGCACATGACTGCGTTGTCCATATACAGTAAAACCCGCGGATAACGATATCTCGTATAAGTATATCCCTCGTGGAACGATGGTTTATGATTTTACCGTCAAAATATACATTGTTTCCATGGGGAAACGACCCGCGTACAGCGATGCAGACTGCGGTTCCGAGTACTCGTATAACGATGTTGGACGCTGTCCTGTGCGCATCCCAAGGGGAAAAACAACATCGGCAAAATGCCGGGCCGACGTGTGCTTCCGACCAAAAAGTCGTTGAGCCGTCCTTGCAGAAAAAGGTTGGGCCAAGCTTGGGGATTGACATTGGCCTTACTCGGCACAACTTAATACTGTCAACGTTGGGCCAATATAGCAGACCGACCTATAAGACATGAGGCCAACACAGGGCCAATGTAGAACCAAGTCGGGGCAATAGCCGGCCCTTTGTCGGCTAGATGGCGGCCCACCGATTAACAGCAACGATGGGCCAACTATGCCCAAGCAACAAAGGTTGGGCCAAGCTTGGCAATAGCTAGGCTGGCCTACCCGGCCTTAGTTGGTGTATTATCGGCCAAGAAGCTTGTTTCTTGCTACAGATCTGTACCCTGGCCAATGACTTGCCAAGCTTTGGCCAGCCTGCATTGTGCCAAGCTAGGCCAAAGCAGTCCTGTGGCATCGCTCGTATTCATACTCAGTTGTCTTGCAACGTAGGGTAATGGCGTAGGGTAGTGCAACATTGCGCCAACGTTGGCTGGCCGAAAGAGTCGTTGGCGAACTGTCATCCGACTTTTTGCCAACCGTCCAAGCGTCTTTTCTTCAGCTGCATTCTTTGTTTGCTGCGAGCTTGTTTGCAGTGCAGGCCGACATTGGTCCGTCTTTATTACGCCAATCTCTCAATAGCAGGCCCGCAACACGTTGCACAATGTTCTCGGCCCAACGTCGTTCACCAACCACCGCTGTGAGCGACATCAGACCAACGTTGGTCCAAGGTGCAGTGGCCGACTAAGTCGCTTGCCGACCAAAAACTGACCACTGGCCGATGGTTGGTAGTCGGCAATTTCCACTTGCTTCCAGTCGGCATAACCTCGCGACGACAATCGCCGCGATAAGATACAGTGGAATCGTGATGATACGAATGTCACGCGGTAGCGGAAAAAATTTGTATCATCCGAAATTCGTATCAAAAGAATTAAACCAAAATAAAAATGGAGGCAAGAAAATAGACAGTGACTGTTCATTTTCCAATACTGTCAGTGAAAGAGGTTGGTGGTAATGCTTTTGTGTCTCCGTATTTGGCCAATGCTGCTCAAATTCGCGAGATGATTCAAAAGGCCCACGTGCACGTGTGCTTTCCACCCGCGAGTCGCGACAGTGTTCTAAAGCGAGCTTCTCCTAAAGCACGCAGGCGTTAGGTGAAGTCGCCTTGCGGAATGGTGACGTGTAATGTTGCCAGAAGTTGTCCTGATATGTTCCCTCCACGAGTTCTGGTCGCTGTTTTCCCAAGCTAGTGCGATGTCACACAGCTTCGCGTTTTTTTTAGCATCCGTTTCTTTTTCTTTTGCTACACACGGGGTGGAGCGCGACTTTTCGGGGATGCACTATTTAAGTCAACCCTCGTTTAATGATGTACCCAGTATAAAGATGGAATTCGCGGTTACCGTCAACATCGTTATACGCGGGTTTCACTGTAATTTCTCAAATGTCATGGCAGCAGGTATTTCGAGGCCTCTGTTATGCAAATCACCAAGGGTACAGCAAATCAGTAACCAGCACCATTTTGCACCAACATTCAAAGACCAAATCGACCAAAATCACTTCGTTATTGCAGGCCAAGATCTCTACGCGTTGTGTCAGAAAGCACCAGAAAAATCCGGACTGAAAGCAAGGGACAGTTGAATGGTGGCCATTACCGCGGCAGGAAAGGAACTGGGTGCAGAGTTTATCTAGACCCTCTAGACAGCAGTTCCATAGCGCAGGATGCAGTTTGAGATGGTATCGAGGATACAAATCATCCATAATCAAAACCCTGAGACTGAGAGACATACAAACGACATGACACAAATCATATCCAAAATGGCGGCGACAACTCGTGGTTGTCGCTGGCTGGGCACATGCTGGGAGCAAACCAAGTCTGAAAAATCGAGCAACGGGATGTAAGGCATCAGAAATTTCGGTGCTGTTGTCCATGAACTCTATGGGGTGTGTGGCCGTCCCGTGACGGTGTCCGAATAATCGAGCATGTCTGTAGAAACAGCATCCGAAAAATCGGTCGGCGACTGTATATGACATGTGCAAGAATTTGATATTTCCAACTTTTGGAAATTTAAGAATTGCACATTGGGATGGAGAGTTGAATGCTTAATTCAGCGCACATCCAGCATCTGTTACCAGCTCCGGTGACGCAGCGGTAACGCGTGCGCTTGGAGACTGGGAGGTCCGCGGTTCGAATCCGCGGGCCGGCTGTGCCGTCTGGGGTTTTTCCTGGGTTTCCCTCAGATGTGTAATAGGCGTATGCCGGCACAGTTCCCCTGAAGTCGGCCCATGGACGCAGCTATCCTCCCCCCGAGCGGATTCCGCTCGGTCTTCCACTTCACCCTTTTCCTCTCCTCCTCTCCACCACCTTTCCCTTCCCGAGAAACATGCCGCCTAATCAGGCAGGCAGACCTCTCGGGTTCCTCCCAACGACACTCCTCCTCCTCCTCCCCCCCCAGCATCTGTTATTGTTGTACATTTCTGCAGACCCCTCAAAAGCAATTTCTGTACTGTGAACGAAAACTTCACAGTTGTGTACGTGTAGTGCTTATGAACAGAATGTGTTTTTTGTTTTGGAATAAATCAAAACTGTACGAGAATTTCCTGTTAACACACTGCCATAAAGAATTGGAAAGATGTGCAGTGTCACTAGAAGAGATAAAATGAAGAACAAACTAAATAGAGGAAGGCGTTAATCGAAGAACGTTTAGGAAAAAAGTTCTGCATTGGTATCAGCATGTTATGACAAGGAACAAGACTTACCGTAATTTCACGCGTATTAGCCGTGGATTATGCGCAATTTTTTTTTCTCACGGGCGCTCTGCGGCTTATCCACCGGTGCGGCTTATCTGATGACAATTTTTTTCTGGTACTTTCCCCATACGCCGGTTTTAACGAAAGGGCCGACAATGTCTCTGGAACAGCCCCGGCCTGGTAATGCACGAACAATGTGTAACAGGGGCGCGTCCACATTTGAGTAGACTGACCTTCCTGGTGCCTTCCCCCAAGCAGCTTTAACGAAAGTGGTGACAGTGATTCAGGTCTTCTGGAAGGCAACTGACCCGACGATCCATGAAGAACACACAACAAGGGCACAATCTGATCTTGGTAGAACACTAGAACTGACCTCCTTTGTTGTACACGATGCTGACCCCGGAGTATGGACCACAGGGTTTATGACCTTCTCTATGGTCTCCTTTGTCGCACAAATCAGTTGCATCGTGTTGCCCACGGCTTATCTGCCCGAAAATTTTCAAACTGTTCCTAAAAATGAGTCCTGCGGCTCATCTGCGGTGCGGCTTATACGCGTGAAATTACGGTATACCCTTGACACAAGAACAGCCTAGATGCCTTTCCAGAGAAGGACACCCTTCCGAATGACATTTGCTTCCCATGACACACGATAAAGGAGATAGTACTTCCTTTCGCAAGCGGGCCTTTGCGGAAGAGGAGATTGCTTTTTATCTCCTTTATTGGCGAAAAGGCGTAGCCTCAAACATAGAACCAACCGACAAATTTTTTTTACCATGGCAGTTGAAAATAAGAATGCACGACTTGAAGATTTTAATTATTTAACGGATGAAGTAAGAAAGCCATCTTGCAGCCAATTTAATAATTGCAGTTTATAAAGACCTCACGAAGGTCTGTGAGTACAGTACTCTCAAGCCACATTTCAGATGTCGATACTGAGCGAAAGGGAGAACAATGCTGTCGTGTGTCACTGGCGCGACCTCTTTTCAGCAAGGTGTCCTTCAAAGCAGTTAAGGACTCCCACCGCAAAGGAGTTCTAGCTAGCCCGTGTGTCAGAGGTGTTACATGAATAGGACAGTGGGGGGCTCAATTTTGCAGGTACTAGAGGAAGAAGGCCAAAAGGAAAGTAGATGGATTAACAGTGGATGTCAGAAAGAAGTGTAGAAAAAGTTCAAACTTGGGTAGCTTGGTGTGTCATGTTAAAAGCGCTAAAACCCTCAATGCCGGGATGAAAACACAATGGACGAACAAGAAGGGATGCCATATATGCTTAGCAACTCAAGTACTGAATAAGAAGTTGGTTAAATGATCTGTTAGTTGTTCTGAACCGGGTTCCACATACCTTGTCCTGAGGTTCCACAAGCCTCAGCTTAAGCTCCCACAAGTTAAACTTGTGTACCAAAGTGTGTACCAAACCTGAGTGAACGTGAACATCTTCGACACAAGTGTGTCTGGTTGGGTAAAAACAATGATGGTAACGAAAATCTACAACCAAGGTACAGGAAGGGGATACCCGACATTTCCGAGCCAGTTCGGCTCCTTCCTCAGGGGCGACTGTAGTGGCCGTTGACAGCAGCGTTCTTGCGGCAGCAGCTTGCCTTCAGCTGGCCTTGCTATCCTACCACACCCAACATCTCATTGTTGGCATCAAGATCGTCCGACATCGCGGCTGACGCTCGTCATGAAGAGTTGAGCCAGCAGCAACCATCAGCACTGGTTGGCTCTCCAATGTCAAAATAATAATATATTATAATAAAATAATAAATAAATAAATAAAAATCAATAATTGGCTACTTGTACGACACCAAGCTTGCCAGACCCACTTCTATGCAGTTGCGTCTATCATTGTGTAGTAGAAGGTTCCTCGAAGCCTTACTGGCATGATCCCAGGCTCCCTCAAATAGCATAAGTTGAGAACCACTGTGTTAGAGGTTCACGTACCAGATTTCAAGGTCCCTGCTTGGCTGCTGTCAGAACGTGAAGCTGTGCATGGGGTATCCAGGAAAGTGGATGAGAAGTGCTACTATTACAGATAGAAATGTGCACATATTTGCGTGGACACACTACAAGTGCTGCAATGGTGCTGACATAAATGTCTTCATGTGTGGAGTGTACAAATGCTGTCTTATTATTTTTACAGAGCATGTAGCAGCACTCAAGGGTCATATCGAATGGCTGTACAGAGCCTCAAAGCCTACATCACAGTAGTTCAAGTCATTATACTGGTCATCACTAGTCATGAAGATCCACAAAGGGAGAGGTTCTAAAGTGAAAGTCAATTCACTACCCCATTCTTCATGTCACAAAGCAGTAAGATCTGGAAACTGAATGCAGGTTTGAATTGCCCAGTTGTACTGGCTCTGTTGTGATGGCAGAATCATATTTCAGTATGCAGTAACGTTACATACCTGTAGTGTACAAACGATGATATGGACCACATGATCACTTGGCTTTTTGATAAGAAACATACCCTACTGGCAAAGGCACCCAAGGGCCGTGCATTTGACATGTACTCGCTCTACTGGTCTGGTGTTGCTGTTCTTATCAATACTCATAACAAGAAAAGACATTATGAACAAAAATATACCAGTATCTCTATTTTTAAGATTGTATCCCTGCCTTGCTACAAGGCATCTGCCAATTTATGTTGACAGAAGTAGACACCAAAAAGTGATGTGGTTCATGTCATAGTTCAGTGGATTGTATGTAGGGTCTGAGGTTTTCGGGTTTTACCTGATTCTTCCCCGAATTTATCCCCTCAAATCTCACATTTAGTGATCCGGGGGAAAAACCAGATTTCTCCCCGAACCGGGAAGGAGGTGACACTGCAGCCGCGAGGGAGAAATGCATCAGACGTTTCCCCAGCGTCAAAACGTCGCGTGCACGCCGTGGCCTTGTATGCGCGGCAAAGAAACGCCCACTGACGACCATCTGAAATGCATGGGGCGCACGCCAGTGTTGCCACATTCGTCGACCACAAGCATTTGCCAGCGAATATCAGTAGTCGACAGAGTCCGGCGTACAGTCTCCGCATGCGTTAAAAAATTAGGTCTTCTGAGGTCACACGCACGTCGAGTGCGCATGTCGCGCAAGCCAGCCCCGTCTTGGCTAACCTCTCCTACAACCCACAATAAACAAACGAACAAATTGCCGTAAAAACGTTGCGGCGCGCGTGGCTTCCGGCAGTTCCGTGTCTGTCGCGCCCATTCGGGATGGCTGTACCAATCCGTGGCTAAAACAACGCCAAGCAACTTAGATAGTTCTGAAACGAAAGGAGTCAGGAGCCAAAGTAAGCAGAATTGCCGATAAATTGCCGAATGTAACAGAACTCTGATGCTCTTTTCTCCTACTTTGACGCGGAAATGAAAATGAAAAAGTTTCTCACGTGAAGACTTGTAACAGCGTCGCGTTAAGCGCAGTAGTACTTTAATCTATGTGCAGATTTGAATTACCATTCCATTCAGTGCAGGTTTGAATTGCCATAGACCTACACCACCCTTATTTCGTTGCAGACAGTGTTATTACTTAGTTTGGAAACTGTTTTCATTATAACAAGCCTGATAAACCCGATTTTTACATGTATCATACAATTCCAGAAATTTTACACCCGAATTCACCCAAATTGGATGCTGCTGTTTTCCACCCGATTTTTAGCCCCCAAATTTGGCAAAAAATGTTTCCCGAAAAAACTCAGACCATACTGTATGTGGTACTGCACAGTGTATAGAATCAGGGGTGGCCAGCCTGTTCCTTTTTATATGTGCTGTTATTAGTAGCAATTACATGGTGTACACTAATTGCAAGCCATGTTAACCCATCATCATTAATTAGTAACTTATGCAAATTAAAAATACTGCTAAGCAGTATACTAGATTACAGTTTGTGACGAGACATTTGTCCAGTAGTCTGTATCAGATGACCGCTACTCAAGATCGTCCTGCGTGCCTGACATTGGCCACCCCTGTTCAAAGTATTAAAAGTGTTGACGGATAATTACATATCTGTGAAGAGTTTTAATACTACGAGAAACTACAAGATTTCTTGTGACTAGACATGAGTCTCTCTAGTCTGCTGCATTGTTAAATGATATATTTATAATAGCTTTAGGACATGATTTGAATTTGTTTCATTAGCACATAGCGCAGGTCGCATAAACCCAGCTGCAGTTTGTAGACCTTAAGCATTGCAGTGGTCATTAAATAGTGTTGCTCATGCATTTGCCATTTTTTCTATGGAACTTGGTTATTGGAGGCACAGCATATGCAAATGGAAAAATGCAAACATACGCAAATGGGTACTAAGGCAACTGAAATTAGGGCAGCCACAACTAGCTCAAAAACAAACAAACAAAATCTGCGCAAGATTACAGCTGCTCTGGTTACATTCCCTTTTCATACATGCTAACATAACCATCCTCGGAACAAGCACTTTGCTGAAAGAATACACAAGAAGACACAGATGTGCGAGGGATGACTACTACTTGTGCATACTTTCATTACCCAACCAACACACTTATTTCCAGTACTTACTGTAGGGTAAGCAGGAACACAAATACTCAATACTAATTGGTTCTCAGATAGGATTTCAATAGAAGTGCACTAAACCCCAGGGTTGTGATTGCTGCGCCGATTGCGCATTTTTGCGCCGCACGCGAGGTCCTGCTATATTGTGCTACAAAAAGCCGATTGTTGAACTTTCTGCGCCATTGTGCGCCCACTTCGTTTTTTTCCTCATTTTGAACAACAAAAGTGCGAAAACAAAACAGTATTCACTTGTACTGGCTTATTTACGACAGACAGGCGACACAACTGCTGTGGTTCAAGCCAGTTCAAGCCATGCTGAGCCATCTAACTCGTCCAATCAGAGTCTAGCGCTCTGCCGTGCGTTGTGGTCACATGGCTGCGGCTGCGGTTGTGCTTGTGGCATGTAGTAACGTATTGGCTTACTCAAACTCAACGACGAAACTTAAAGGTAATCAGTTTGTCGATGTCTTCATTGTGATGTTACTTTCCTAACTGACATCACGGGCGAACACGGCTGGCGAGAGTACGCGTCGTACGTCTCTGTCAGGCTTTCTGTTGACACTAGCCTGGATGGCATGCCGGACTTGTTTTCGAGCTTTTGGATGGCTTGAACCTTGTTGCACAAAAAAATTTTGCGCTGAGTGGTCTTTTGTTTGGGCTGCTTAAGTGTAAAAGCCCTTGTTCTTGCGTAGAAACATAGGTCGCGTTCATACTCATATTATTTCAGACTTCTATTTGTAAATTAATACCTATTCAATTCACGACAATCTGCAAACGTTGACTCGCTAGCTCGTTTTTCGGCAATATCTCTAAAGAAATTTAGGGTTGAGGTTCTCCTCGTTCAGCTAGATGACATGAACTTTGAAAGTCTTGATCGTATTGATGATTGTTGATCATGGTTTTGAGATTGATCAACTTGTGACAAAGCTATACAGTCAAAGCAGCGCAGCGCTCTGTATACCTCACGGAAACACAAATCTGGTGAGAGGATTTAGCGGAAACAAGTGTTTCCTGAAAGAAAGGACCTCTCTTGCGCTTGAGACACTAAGCAGTGTACGGCATTGTACACGCTATTGGAAGTGTTCTGGTAGCGACCCTACACGCTTTAAAGTCACTCAAGCTGTTGTGAAAGTGGTGAAAAACTCTTTAAATAAAAAGATATTGTGAACAACTTGCTACTGAAGTCTCTTGCCGAAAACCATCGCAAGGGTACAGAAGGAGCAGAGCAGCAAGCTGCCAAGAAAAATGTGGAGCGAAAACAAAAGGATGACGTTGAAAACGCAAGAAGAATGCTGTGTCATGCTGAGGATCTCATTGCAAACAATATGAAAGCAAAAAGACTTTGAGGACATAGAGAGTGGGCAGGCCCTCCCCAGCGAGAAAAACAACGTCGGCAAAATGCCGGGCCGACGTCTACTTCCAACCTAAAAGTTGTCGGGCCAAGCTTGCAGAAAAAGCTTGGGCCAAGGTTGGGGATTGACAATGGCCTCACTCGGGCCGACTTACCCGGCACAAGCTCGGGCCAATGTAGAGGGCCGACCTGACAGATGTAGGGCCTATGTCTGGCCAATAAGGAACCAAGCTTGTGTACTGATTGGGTAAACGTGGGCCCTACAATGGCCCATGAACAACACCTGTGCATGGGCCAACCACGGCCCCAAGCAAAAAAAGAATGCATGGCCCAACTATTAAGCATCGTCTGAGGAGAGATCAACGTCGGCAAAATGCCGGGCCGACGTGTGCCTCCCACCTAAACGTCGTTGGGCCGTCCTTGCAAAAAAGGTTGGGCCAAGCTTTGCAATAACTAGGCTGGCCTGCTCGGTCTTGGTTTAGTGCATCGGCCAACAAGCTTGTTTCTTGATACGGATCTGTACCCTGGCCAATGACTTGCCAAGCATTGGCCAGCCTACATTGTGCCAGATTAGGCCAAAGCAGTCCTGTGGCGTCGCTCGTATTCATACTCAATTGTCTGGCGGGGTAGGGTAGCGGTGTAGGTGGAGAATCATAAAAGCTCGTAATATGCCTGAGATCACTAGAATCAAACAGCTCACTATAAGAAAAAGAAATTGTATTTCTTTCCCAAGGAAGAACAACAGTTACTATACATGGGGTTGTCTCGTGAGCTTCCACAAATTCGAGAGCCCTGCTCGCGTGCGAGTCAAAATGAAGGGTGAGGTGTCTAAGTTTAATTTGACGCGTATACAATCAACACTGAAATTAGGAATTGCTTGTCGTATTAGCTCACCATGAAGATAATGTCTCTGTTTCTTACTGCTTTTGGTTTGAGACAATCACTTGGCCAATCGAAAGTTGAACCTTTGCAGTGCTACACCGTTCTGCGTTTCCCTCTCCCCAAGGCAATATACCGAGATTGAACCAAGCTTGGCAAGAGCTTGGACCATTGCACCAACGTTGCCTGGCCGAAAGAGTCATTGGCCAACTGTCATCCGACTTTTTGCCAACTTTTTGTCTACGACTTTTTGTATTTTCTTTCTTTTTGTTTCAAGTAGAAGCTGCATTGTTTGCGGGTTTGTTTGCAGCGTAAGGCCGACATTGCCCTGTGTTTATTATGCCGAACTCTCAATAGCACGCGCGCAACACGTCGCACAACGTTCTCGGCCCAACGTCGCTCACCAACCACCACAGTGAGCGACATCAGACCAACGTTGGTCCAAGGTGCAGTGGCCGAGTTAGTCGCTTGCCGATCAAAAACCGACCACTGGCCGATGGTTGGCAGTCGGCAATTTCCACTTGGGCTCCTACCACAAGGGAGAACCAAGCTTGCAGCGGCCCTGGCAAGTCTAGAAAAGAACACAAAGGCATAGTGCAATAGAAATAGTCGCCTAATAGGTTTCTAGTCACTTCATTACCACAACTGTAGTTTGTTGTTGTTTCCGACTTTTGTTGTTGTTTGCCACTTTATAAACGTTCCGTTAATGCATTAATCTGACTGCCCTAATGTCGCTTTATCGAGCTGCTCCGAAAATGCTTTTTGATGCTCCAAACAGGCATTTTCTCTGCTACAATTTCTGCTCCAAAGCAGTGAAGTCCAATCACACCCATGAAACCCGTTTACTATTTTAAAATCATTTTGGCAGCAGCAAATGAAAAAATACATTTGCGATACACTCTTGACAAACACTAGATGTACAAAGTTCTACAAAAACGATGTTGTACAACACCCAATTTATGCATGATCCAGTTATGAAAGACCCTTAAAAAATAAAGCATTTGGTGCAATCCTGTAGTTTGTATTATTTATATGTTTACCATGCACATCTGTAAGGAAGTAACAGTTTAATGGCTATATGCAATTTCACTTTATAATTTTCTTTCCTATACTTCACCCCACCTCATCAAACTTTATGCCATCTTGACTGAGCAGTATTGCGGGATGAAGGTCTTGCTAACACGTTGCATGCAGCTACAGAGTCTTCCAGTAGCAAAGGTATTTTCCCAGAGATTTACAACACTTACCTTCAAAAATTCTGTTGAGGAAAATGAGACACACATGCGAGGCTGTTAATGGAAATGTTCATTAACAGTGCCCAGAATAGTATCACATTTATGACGAACACGTGATTATCTTGAGCTACTGCAACCTATAGCTACCTTTAGCAATTTTTGCTTCAACCTCTGAAGGGCCCTCTTTTTACAACTCTCTGCTGTTGATGACAACAGAGTGCCTTGTAAAACAGGTTATGCAAATTCCATTATTAGGGTAAAGAAAAAATATATATTCAGCACACAGTTTACAGAAAAGCAGAAGCCTGTCATACCTTTCTGCTAACAGGGCATTTTTCTTTTTTTTTTTTTTGTTATGCCTTTTGGATTATCTGTGCTAGATTGTGTCCATTTTGTCTAGTTATTAGTTAGTTTGCATTAGTTAGTTAGCATTGTTGGTTTGTCCTTATATAGACCAAGGGAAACAAGGGAAAGGGTGCAGGCTAGCTGGTATAGATCCATGAAGAAGACCGAATGCAGGAATTGTGAGTGTCGTGAACATTGGTCCATCTCAACTTGCCCTTTTCCTACGTGTGTCGTCTTCTGTGTCCGTGTCTCTCGGTCTTCTTCATGGATTTATATAGACCAGTTCGCACGCCTGACGTCACACACTGGCGGTGGCGCTACAATCAGCAGATTGTCTTGTCTGCTTACTGTGGGCAAAACAGTCAATTTGAGTAATTGGAGTGATCGTTTTCATGCAAAGCCGTGCATCCTTCGGGTACACAACCGGGGAAAGGGGGAAAGGGTCGCGAAATCGCTTTTCATCAGTTTCTGCACAACGCAAAACAAAGGAATCGTTTGACCGCTGCAATTAAGCGGAAAGATTAAATGTAACATCGCCTTTGTGAGATTCCCTCACGATACCTGTATACAAATAAATGACATGAATCGGTCCACAGTAGCAAATGAGCGGGGTTTTCAGAAATGCCCTGATCAAACAGCTCGCCTAAGGTGAAGCAATTATAGTAAACTCTGTTTAAACGGGGCAAAACAGTAAACAGGGCAAACAAAACTGTTTAACTCAGTTCGGCATGTCGGAGAATTCGGGGTAAGCGAGTTCGGCTTAACGGGAGCCTATTGTATATGCTTCCAGTGACTTGTACGCTTGCACAATATCAACAGTGGACTCGCTCGGCGACAATATTAGATAAAGTACAATGCGACTGTGATAGGTGGCATGTTTTATGGCTGGGCTGTCCAGTTGTCGATGTGCAGTGCAAAGGGATCGTCATGTTGTATACCGTTCATAAAGAACTTTGTCTTGTAGCAACACTTGTCTGATTCCTTCAGAGCTCTAAATTGTTCAGGTATTCTCGAAGGAGACAGTCGAGAGCGGTGTAGCAGTGCAACACAAGTCGATGTCGCACTTGCGGAAAGCATCCGCACACTGCGTTGTGTGTTTTGTCCACACCAACGCCGCGCATGCAGAGATGGCGCCTCTTGTTTGTGAACAGTAAAGTGGTCTGTAGATTAAAATCCATTTCATTTCACTCTAATAAGGAGCTAATGCAACTTCCCTACATGAAGGGAAATGTAAATGCCTCCAATGCCAAAGAGATAATACGTAGAAAGCAGCTAAAAAATATATATCAGGTTCAAAACCAGAGTTTAGTAGGTTTGAGCCGTATGGTACTCAGGTAGAGGTGCAAGACAATTTTCTGTCACCTGTTTGCTACTAATTTTACATCTACTAGAGGAGGGAACACCTCCCTTTTCAAACCTTGCAGAACAATGGAGGCATTCTAAAGCTGCTACTAAAGGTCGTTACGATGCATACAACGATGCATTGTTAATCAGCACTGCATTCATGCACACACTGTTTAGTGTCATGTTTCTTGACGGAGACACACTGTGCACACGTCATATTCTCACAGCAACATTGCAATAACAGTTGTGCACATGGTGCCTTGTATTTGGAGCACAATGGCTTTATATAACACGTCATATTAGTGGAAATAAATATGGATTCTGCGTGTGTACTTTCTTAATGTATGCAAATTTGTGAACAAGATGTGAACATATGTCAAACACTCCAGTTTATTTTGCACCAAACCTTCTGCAGACAATATGAGCCACAAGCAAAAGTTCTGTATCTCCGAAGAACAAGGCACAGACCCCCACATCCAGTACCGCTAGCTGGACAACACCTGCACATACCAGGCATTCTGCACTTGAAGCAAAGAACACATGTTAACTGGACAGAAGCTACACACATACATACTGACTGCATGACTTACACAATCATTGAAAATCCAGCATTATGGAGAAACTTCAAAATGAGGCGCAATAACCTTAAGCCTTTCAAGCAGATAACGCATCCTAAAAATATGGCAACAACACATTTTCAGATTTAATACGTTACCTTGTGGAACAGCAGAAATTCCTGGCATATACACTAGACTAATGGTGACCAGCACTTAGTTACCGGAATTTTGGTTCCACATATCTGCCCCAGGGGACATTCACTCAAAATACCAGTTTCCAATTCATGCACAACTAAGAAAATGTAGGTACAAATGTGACTCATGCATCAGTCAGTTTCAGCTAGACAAAAGACTAAAATGAGTTGCAGAATCCAAGCAGATGAACATACTAAATGCACTACAGCACATGTAGAAACCTGTGAACAACATTTGTTGTTCATAGCTACTGTCATAGGGCCTGCAAGTGAGGTCAACATACATGGCACCATCAGCCACAGCTTTCTGCAAATTCTATGAATGAAATAATCTAGTACTTAAGCAAATGTGTGCTTCTAACTACTGAATCTTGCATAAAATCATTCCAAACCATATTTTTCATGATGAGGTGTTGACAAAAAGCAAAAGAACACTACGCACCAAACTACTGATTGTAGTTAAGAATTTATACCTAGAAAAACCGCACTGCCAAAACAAGTACTAGCATATTGCAATTCCTACACACTTGGGGCAAGATGTACAAGGCTCAACAACAATTAACCCTGTAAGCCAGCATTTCTAGGCTACAACAGCACTGGTTGTGCACCACAGTTCACACATGCACAAGATTCACCGTTCAAGGTGAATTACAAAGGTTACCCCAACCACACCTCACAGTAGGTCCAGACATCACACAAATTTGGGCCCCAGTTTACATTCTCTGTTATCGTTGACCATGTGTGATACTTTCATTCCTACATGCAGAATGCAATTTTATTTTGCACCCCTGCAAAATAAAATTGCATGTTTGCCTAGTGGTACTTGTACCATCCCCTGCACCACAGTAAAACAAGAGAGACTGCAAGAGATGCAGATCCTGCAACATTTAGCTTGGCATGGGGACCATTGACAAAATTGTTTTCATCTTCCTCTCTTTGAGCTAAAGCCTCTAGCATTCACTCCATTCATCCCATAAAAATAGAGAGAGACCAGTGAAGAAATCAAACTTGTGTATCTGTGATCTGTGGGCCACTATGGGCAGATGTGCTCTCAAACATTAATTGGCTCACTGCTATCACAAAACGCCACAAGGAAACCGTAGGATGAGCAAAATAAAAGGAATATTTCACACAGCTAGGCTTAGGCTGGCCTGGTGCTGCACTGAGTGAAATAAGAGATTCTCATAGAACATTAACAGTAAAAACCTATTCCCTGTCAGTCACAACCAACTAATGATGTAACCAAACACGTGGGTAGTCAAACTCATTCACAACTCCAACATGTGAAAACTACATTTGAAAAGACCTCCACTGGGAAGTTTTCTACTGAGTTTCATGCACAATAATTAAAAACTAGTAAAAGTAGCTATAGTGTGACTCAGACAGACTGGTAATGGCAGGGACATTTTAAACAATGTTTTAAAATTACCAGGGAAGCTTGTCCAGTGGGTGAATATACTATGCCAGTCACAGCAGAAATTGCTTGCTCTGTTTTCTAGTTTTGTATAGATAAAATGTGTGAGACAATAATCGCCAGCATCAGAAAGAGCATAATAAAAGTTCATTAAGTAGGTATACCAAAGCAGGCTTTTCAAAACCCACTTCATGTTCCAACTTTCAAAAAATAAAAAGGTTTTAAAGTTCACTTATCCATCAAGCCATCAAAGGTATGAAACTTCATTTTCAACATATATGCACATGCACACACACATTCACCCCTTCTTGGGACAGAACCTCTTGGTACAGCAGGCACCATAATTCCTGAATGCATTTTGTAATATGTCCAATGAACACAACATTTTTTTAGCATTTACCATACACTTTTTTTTTTTTTTTTTTACGGTACAAGTGTTACTTCCTGTCTGGTTTTATCAATTTGCCCAACAAGCTCTTTTTGCACCCAGACTCTGTGTTAACAGGCTGGGAATAAAAAAAAAAAAGAAAAACACTCCATGGCTCATGACCATAACTTTCATTCAATATTAATGGCAAGATCTCCGTGCGCACTGTAGCACACCATAATTTAACAAGAGAGTATCTAAAGTTCGGGGGCATGTGATGAATTTGTACAGAAACCTATAACCATTGTTTCACAAGCATGAGGAATGAAAATTACTATATGCTGCATGGTTCACTGTGAAATGAAACATGCAACAAGCTTCAGAGTGCTTTACAAGCAGAAACTGTAGCATCTTGATGACTAAAATGCACAATGACACAAAATATTTTCAGCTGCAATGTATATTACACATTGTCAAAATTTTCAACCTTAAAGGAGTTGTAACAATTTGATAGATGTAGTACTGTATGCCAGAGTATTGCGGAAAAAAGAGCTTTTTCTACGTGACCTAGTTGGTGAGACACATACCTTTGAACAGCCCTGACTGAGGAAACAGAGAAATGAAACAGATTCAGATCAGAATCATGAATGAGAAATTAAACTGAATCAGCAGATGTAGATTCCTGTTTTCCTTAGTCTCAGGGGGGAGTCTTAAGTAATGAGGTCAGTCACCACCAGCTTCCCTGCTTTTTTTACTGTTCTATCTATATTGCCACGAATCATCATCGAGAAACTTCCAGGGCAGGCACGAAACGGTACATCTCATCCCGGCGCATGCTGAAGGAGAAGAAAGAAGCTTCCAGACATATCGCGGAACACACTTCCGCATCGCACTCTGGCATCAGAGGGATGAGGGCCTCAGCAATTCATATTGGTTCTTCTAAGCATGTGGCCTCTCCAGTGGCCATCTCTCTGGCAGAGATGCTAGCCATGATGTCACAGGCAGAGGAGTTTCGGTATTCACTGTGACGATTTTTTGTTTTGTTTATTACCTACTTTGCTGCTAGACTTGAAAAGCAGATTCACATCGATGAAAACAACCGTACTCTATATTTATCAAGCATAACTTTAACAAATGTGTCACAACCCCTTTAAGGTTTTTGAGAGGGTGTGCACCTCTCTCCTCTGTTAGCTACCACCTGGTATTACTGATAATAGAAGGAAATAAGAAAGAAAGGCATATGAGTTAAAGACAAATTTGTACACAGTGCAAACATTAACACCACAACCCAGTACAAACTCTATTGACATGACCACAGGACACTGGTGGGTTAAAATGTAGGTCACACAAGGACATGGCATCTATAAAAGCCGAGGGGGGGGGGGGGGGGGGTTGCACTACTGCAATACTCTGAAACCAAGGAATTAATTTATAAAATGCTCTCCTACCAGCACAGTCTCATGTTGCTACTTTGACAGAATGTACAGTACAAGTTTCACTACAAAATAAAATAAAAAACCTAACTACATGCAAGTCAGATCACTCTGCATATAGCTAGAAAATTAGCTATGCTTATTAGGGTTTTCAGGGTGAGGTTGAGTGGCCTTATGTATATTTAGCAAACATATTTTGAAAACCTTAGACTAGACTTCAGTAAAAAGAAAGAGCAGAATAATGTAGCTTTTGGAAAATGGGTAATCTCCTGCACCAGGAAGAACATACAGCTGCACAGTGCATTATCTCTGTTTAACCATGTAGACTTCTGGAGAGCCACAAAAGTTTCTGCATCAGCAAAATGATACAATGGTAAGTTGCTGCATCTGGGAGATTTGTTAATTTAACTGTGCAAATCTGTGTGTATCACCTGTGGTAGTTCCAGTGTAAAGCTTGAAACCAGGCAACATCTATACTTCTCATTGGGCAGTGTGCGGGTCAGTTTGGCTGCAATCTCTGAGCAGTCCTTACACTCCTACTGGCATATACAGGGGGATAATCCTGAGAGAGGTTAGCCAAGTACAGGGGTCGGGAACCTCTACAATTCCAAGGGCCATATCCCCCCCGTCAACTTTTTTCCAGGGGCTGCATTCGAAAATAAGTCTAAATTAGCCTGCCAAAATTATTAATCGCTGTTGAATGACAAGCTGACCGTTCCACAAGTGCAACTAATACTGTAAGCTTGCTTGTTGCGCTCACAAAGTTATGGTTTAGAGAATACAACAAACACCTTTTGTTAATTTTAAGCGTAGGAAAGGCAACAGAGAGCGCACTTTTGCTTTAGGAATTCGCCCAGCTAAACACCGGGATTTTCGTCGTGCGCCCGGTCTGCGCCAGACCGCAACTATAGCGCAGCTGGGCCGCGGGTTCCCGACCCCTGGCCTAGTCGGACTTGCCTCAAATTGAAACATCCTACATTCAATCTGCAGGACATACCAGCAGCATTTAGATATTGATTAGGGCCTTTTGCTACGGATATATGTGATATTCCTCTTTTCGCAAAACAGTACTGCTGCACAAAATACAAACAATTGTGCAACACCGCACTTGTACAACACGAACTGTTGCTACGATGAAAAAAGATGTGCAGAACCCTCGTAAATCCTTGCACCACGACGCAATATCAGAATGTATAATGTAGCAGCGTGCCCATTACATTTGTTTTGCACATTCTCATAACAAAAACACCACAGGCTTCTTATAAAACAATAAAAACAGTCAGCATTATCAATCTCTTATCATCTTAATCTCTTGGTGCAAAAGAAGTCCAGCTGTGCTGGTAGATAACAAACATTATAAATGGTACATTGCTTTAAATACCTTGAACAGCTTGGCATCTCCAGTCTATAATAATAATTTCAGTACACGGTGGTAACCATAACAAGCAGAACACTGCAATATCACTGGTCAAGCATTTATGCATCTTTCATCACAAACACACTCAAAATGTAATACCCGTTTTGTGAGGCAACAGAATCCAATAGGGTGTTTAACATGATGTTATCTGTCAAAAGCAGTGTTGTTTTTAGATATGCTTAATGTCTATGTGCCAGTGTGACAGCAAGGTGATACCAAGGAGATTCTTTGATTTGGAACAACTGGAGAGAACTCATTTCTTACTCTACATCACAACCACTGCAATAATTTGTTCAGTGCCACAAAGCTATATGTTATATAGTAACGGTTCTCTTTCTTTTAGTGTGTGTTGGTAGACACACAGTTATATTTTGAAATGTCTTAAATTCAGCTTCAGACAACCACAAATGATTCACTCTCTTCACAACACTTGTTCAACAGCTACACCTTAACAAGCACAAAAAGAAACACAACCAAGACAGCTTAATTAAAATCAGATCTATGCTTCATGCACATGTATAAATATTTTAGCCAGATAAACAGCAAGACCTTTGTCATGACTGTTGGTTATGTCATATAACAAGATAGTGCTTATATTCAAGAGCTGCTCTCGGAGAAATTCTTTTCAAAGCCGTTATCAGAAATCTTCAAAGATTAAAAGGTGTATTACAGTCAGAATTCATGTCATCTCAGATATACGTGGGGGAGTCTTTCAGAGAGGTACGACACACATTGCAAGCCCTTGCATCACGATCATTAACTAGAGTACAGACCGGACACTGTTTGCCACCTGATAGCAAAGGGGTCATCTCTGGACCCGTACGTCGACTCTTGCTGCACATTTCACAAACATCCCTTGCAGGATCATTAAGGAAAGTGCACGCCCCACAGGACCACACTTCACTAGATGAGGGCAGAATGTCAGTTACTGCTCGACTGCTCTCGCTCACCGCTGCAGTCTCTTTTGCCACTGAAGCTGGTTCATGTGCATCTAGGTACTGCTGTGCTGCTTCAGTCACAGCATCCGCATCAGTAACATCGTAGCATACATCCCTTCTTGTTGACCGCCGAGAAGCACCATTTGCCGTTGTTGCGTGTTCATTGTGTAGCAATACATGACCATTCACAAGAGACTCTGCAGGAGGTAGGAGTGGACTAAGTGATACAGATGCCAGCTCTTTGGCAAGGTGGCTGTCATCTATTGAGCTATTGCCATCACAAGGATTATGATAAGAACGCTGCTTGCAATAATGTTGTCTGTAGTTGTACGGGAGGCCCACATTTGGCATGCCTGGCGTACAACAGGCATTGCAAGGATAATAATAGTCCTTTCCAGAATTGCCATAAAAACAGCCCATGTCACCAGCTCCATATGAGGCATGAAGGAAGCTTTCTGCACCATACATGCTATCATATGGAGTATCTGGCACAGACAAATTAACCAAGTGTGGGAGCATTACATCTGAACGTTTAGGTTTTAATTTATAAGGGGAATGTGCAACACCCTCATTACGATAATGGGAATTGTCACTTCGTGTAATTGCTGCAGGGCCCTGGGAAGAGCCCTCCAAATGTCTCACGTTCTCCTTATCAGCAAGGGATGTACTGGGAGGTGAATAAGTGTGGCAAGGTGCTGGCTGAGGCCAGGTGCCATTGCTTGATACATCTACAAGCAACCCTGTGTGAACATCAACAGTGGGGGGGTTCCATGGTGGTGGTGGCAAAAATTCAGAACAGTGACGTCGAGTGTACATGTGCTTTGGGCTCTTTGGTGTATACTTTTGGGTCAGATTCCGAACTGCCCCGTCAGGTGCACAACTACACTCCAGACGACATGAATAGATGGCCCTCCATGAAAGAGGTAGGCCAGAGTCTTTCAGGCCTTCCATAATGAACATCAACATCTGAAACGAAAAAAAAAAAAAAAAAAAAAAGTCCTAAATTAGACATATACTGTCTCACCTATGCGGGTTCACACAAACGAGATCTGTCTCTTACCCGACATTCTGCAGCAGCAACTAAGCAGTCTAGAGCAACATTTATGACTGCGTCAGGATCAACAGGGCTGTTCAGCTGCAACATGTCCTGATCTTCACACAGATCATAACCCATAAGCTGAAGAATAACTTCTGCATTTCTCAAGTGCTGTTCCACAGTGTGCTTGTAGTATCCACTATACAGCTAAAAAGCAAATGGAGATAAATAAGCAAACAATTCAATCCCCTTTTAACAGTGCTTGATGAGGCCACGTTGTAGATTCATATTAGAAAGCAGAGATTATGAAGTTCCTTAACAAAAGGAGCTTGTTACCAGTTAAATTACCGTGCAAATAATTTAAGTTATTAACAAAGTTACAGGTAATGAAAAAGTACTTGAAGTCGGCGGCAGTATATCGGCGGCTTCTGTCCTGAGGCAACTCCCTTCCTACATCTCTACCGGTTCGCTGGATTTCTACCCATTGAAGTTCTTAAGGTACTTTGGAAAAGTGACGAGTTACTTTCAAGTTACTTGTTACCTAATACCTCTACCCTCGTTACAGCGAACCGCGATACAACGAAATTCGCAATATAGCGAAATAATTTGGATTCCCCGGCAGAGGGCCATAGAGATCAACGTATTTTATCTCCCGCTACAACGAAATACGTTTTAGCCGCCGCCTCGATACAGCGAAAGAACGAGAAAAGGTTTATGACCCCAAAGCCGATTTCAGGGTCACGAAAACAAAGGGCGCAAGCTGCGTCCTGTTCCCGCGGCGAAGGATGACACGCGCGATTAGGGTCGGGAGGGATCTGGTGCCTACAAAAGGAAGTCTGAGTCATTGGAAGGTTTGGGATTTTCCTTCTGAGGTTTCTCCTTTTCGCGCTAGTTTTGAACTGTCGGGTTGCAGCCAAGTACAGGACGAAAGGAGCACGAGACGCAAGGCGCCAACGCGCGCGTGTGGGAAACGCGTTCGCGTGGCGGCCTATTTTCTTGACGGGGACAAACATGTCGTAGCAACGAAGAGCCTTACGGAAGACGCACTGCCACAGACGTGCTTGGAAGGTGTGCGGGATCGCGACACGATATGGAGAACGCTGCGGAGGCTTAGGCGGCGTACGAACAATGCGTGACAGCGCATCTTCTAGGCACGACGCAGACGCGAATAACCAGCTATTTCATATAAGAATAAAATGCCGTAGGTGCTGTTTGGCGCTGTATTTGTAGTTGTTGTAATGTTTCAAGAAAAACTTTTCCGTATCGTAGCGGGAGTTATCGACGCTTATGTACAGCGCGCGCGCTCGCGAAGATCGCGATTCGTGACCTTCAATTCGATACAGCGAAATGTTCGATAACGAAAGAAATTGCGGTCCCCGTGGGTTTCGTTATATCGAGGTTCGACTACACAGTTTTTAGTTCTTGACCTTTCTATAAATAATTCAGATCTTGATCTCAGAATGGGTGGTGTAAGACGTTTTATAATAGTTTTGACATACGAAAATTGTAAGAATACAGCCGTTCCTCGTTAACATGGACCCCGTTACTACTATGGACAACTCGAATTATGGACGATTTTCGTGGGGACCAAACTTTTTCCAATTCATTTTCGTCTCGTTAATATGGAAACCCACTTTTCGGACAATGGACGGTTCAGCAAGGTAAAAATCATATGCAGTCCATGTATTTTCATCTCGTTATTGTGTACAGTATCTGAATGGAGGGCAAGCCTCTCCCTACATTCTACAGGGGAGCTTTTGAAAGTAGGATGTTCCGTTGCACAAAGGGAGCTATGCAGTCTCTTTCACAGCCGTTTACAGTAACTATAAGAGGAAAGGGGGTTATTTGTGGACATGAAGGGCCTGGAACATCCTGTATGATATCAGGACTGTTCCGAACACGTCCACGGCGATTGACCCTTGTATAAGGCATGTTGCCTTCAGTTAAACATAGTGCAGTCGCTCGGCAGCTTACGAGAACAGAGGCGGTACAGTTGTCAAACTAAGTTGTCGGGCTCTGGCCTCAACAACTTCAGCAATGCCAAGTCAACGGTCACATCTGCTATGTCTCAAGCGAGACTACAAATGACTCTTCAATTATTTGAGGACAATGGATGAGCAGCAGACTCTACATGTTGCAGACGTTTCACTAAGCTTAAATCGATGTGCAACCAAGTATACCTGCAAGCAGACACTAATTCGGGAGTTTTTTGAATAAACCATCATTGTGTTTGTTACTTCCTTGGTATTCGATAATATGGACGATTCGCTTTATGGAAGATTTTGGTCGGGGACAAAAGTGTACATATTAACGTTGGAATGACTGTATTTGATATGACAAAAGACATTTCATATAACCGCACCAAGTTTTGATCTTGCTACACAGTGCCCTGTCATTATAAATACACTGCTTGTCACTATGATGAACATCACCTGAGTCTCCTAATGTACGGCCAAAACAGAATTTGAAGCATACATCGTGCAACAACAAGGGAGCAGAGCCAGACGCGCCGTGCACGTATGACTGGCGGGCACGTGCTGTCGTCTCATTACAGAGAGAGGACGCAGCTTGTGATGTTTGTAGACCAGAATCAAACAAAAGGTACTTGTAATATACCCCAAGTTACTTTGAAACAGTTAGCTAAAGAAGGAACAAGTTCCTCAAGATGTTACTGGTGTTTGAAAGCAACAAGTTAAGTTAAAAGTTACCGAAAAAAGTTGCGTAGTTAAAGTAACGAGTTGCCCTCAACACTGTTAGAAAGATATGATGATGACCATTTATCTGACTTTTATATTCATCCAGGATAACTTGGTGTGAAGTGTCACAACCCCTTAACTTAAAACTATGTACAGTGTATTTAATTCAGAATGTGACACAAGTTTTTTTTTTTTTTTTCAATCTGAAAATCCACTATATATTTGCTAGTCTAATGAAAAACTAAATATATTGCACGTAGATGGGTGAACCGGGTGAACCAGCGAACCGGTAGAGATGTAGGAAGGGAGTTGCCTCAGGACAGAAGCCAGTTCTGTCCTGAGGCAACTCCCTTCCTAAATATATTGCAGTATCACAATGGCATAATAGCAGAAGTAATTGAAATTTACAGCTGGTAATACAGGAAGAACAAAACCCGACCTTGCATTGTCAATTTTGAAATGAAAATTACGTGACCACAGTAAATGCCAAACCACTGTATTGTTGGTTCTGCATTTTGCTACAGTGACTATGAGACCACACTTCTCATGTCACTTGATGGCCCTGAGTTCCGATTTTTTGTCACGCCCAGTGTGGAGGCATGAATGGCCAATGCCTACACATTCTTCCCTTCAGTCCTCCACTTCCGTCTGAAGGACTGTACTTCCACTTTCGCACATGTAAAAGAAAGGCTTACTTTGATCTGTCTAACTTCTGGCCGCCACGACTGTAATAGCAAATTTGCTGCATATGTCTCTAACGCAGCAAATGCAGCTGAAGCTGGCAATGGTCTAAAGCAGTCACCCATTTCTTCAATTGAGCGTCGTAACACTGCTTCCACACGCTTGGAGGCAAATTTCTCGTGATGGGAAACTCTGCACACATATGCTTCAGCCACACCCTCCAGGTGTAGTCTTTTCTCAGCCTTCCGTGCCGATTCTTCGTGAAAAATATATTCCAGCTGGTAGCCGCACAGCATCTCTCGAAAAGCCTCCACACGTTCATGTGACATTGCTGGCTCACCGTATAAGGCAAAGACCTTTTCTGCAATATTCAAAATGCCATTGCAAGATGTAAAATTCATTATTAAACTTTGAACTATATTAAAAGCTTGCATCCGTTCAATGAGAGACCCATTACAAAAGCATCATCTAGCGTGGTTGTCGGCACTTTTTAATAAAAAGCCTGAAGTTTTCGGGAAATATTTTTTTTCCCAATTCGAGAGGTAAAAATCGGGGAAATCAACATGTGCTCAAATTCATGCGAATTCTGGTGGAAAAGCTTCCAGTATGCTAAATTTGGGGAGAAATCTGGCTCTATTACTCAAACGAACTGTACTGGTTTGGTACAAACGGTGATGTAATTGCGTTTGCTGCCAAGCAAGCTAGTGTGCATTCCGACAGACGTTTCAGTGAGGGCAATTTGCCGGGTAAAAATCTGGTTTCACCCTAAAGAGGCAACCTTCAATTCGGGGCGCAAATTTGGGGAAGAAACAGGTTAAACCCTAAAACTATTTGTTTTCTCACCACTCCCCCATTCAGCACACCATATCATGAACTGTTTTGCACATGTCGACTGACACAGGATTGAGGTTAAAAAAAATTATCTTACATTCTCTTTGTGTTGCTATGCATAGTTTAATGTACCACGGTAGTGTGTGTATATCTTAATGTCTCCTTCCTGGTGCTTCTGTTGAATGTCTATTTTGTCCCTTAACCCTGTTTGCACTGGTGCAAGATCTGGGTTGGATGCAATCAAGATCCCGTACCAGTTGATTTGGCTGCGAGTGTGATCCCTCACATGCAGACAACCTGGGTCTCAGAGACAGAGACCAACATCACCAACGTATAGGTAACGGTAAATGTATAGATTCGGCACATTGGTACAGTTCTACCATGACTACCAGGACGACAACAATCACTCAAGTGTTTCGTGTTCCCTTTACACTCGTAGTCATGGATCACCAACAGGATTATAGGCTTTAGAGAGTGCCTTTCCCTTCTTCCCTAGGTTTTTGACACTGTACCATACTTGCAATATGATGCTGCACGGGAAGAAAACATGTTGGGCTCAAACAGAAATACACATTTAAGAAAACATTTCATTTGGTAAAATAGTCACTGAACAGGATATTTTCCTTTAATACACCACTTCCGAGGCTAATGTAATGGCAGCAAATAAAAACTTGGATCCATAATGCCAAGCGCACACGGCGGGAGTCTGCGCAAACACGTTGATTACGATTACTGATGACAGCTAAGAATGTCCTCTGGGTACCTTGCTACATTTGCATGGTTCAATTTTCAAGGCCAACTCCGAGCTTCACCTCATGGTCAACTTTGTGTAAGCAAAGTTTTCTTGCCCAAGTGTACCAACTTGGCAGTATATTGTATGACTGGTATTATGTCATGTTTTTAGCAGCACATAGAGTTTTGATAATCATATTTTAGTTTAAAGCTTGTTTCTAGCCTGCATGTGTATATGTAATGTTTGGAAACAAATAGAAACATGGTGACTAGCACACATCAACTCTCAAGTTGGGGTGAGCTGGTGCAGAAAGGGTGATTCATGAGCATAACCTGAACTGAGAACTTGAGTTTCAGGAACTGGTCGATCTACGGTTACAACGTACTGTACAAACACATGTTGGAAATTTTTAAGTATGCTGAATAGGCGAATATGTTCATACGCTAAAAATATGCTATGTCCCCACACAAAACTTTTTAGTTGCTTTATGTTTTAGCCAGTGAACTCATTGAAGTACTCAAAGGGACAGTCTTGCACAGATCAGGCAATTTCGAAACTTCACTGAAATTTTATTCACGATTATTGCAGATAAGCAACAGTGAACGTTTCATACAGATTAACGTAGTAATAGTAGAAAATTTTGAGAAATATACTGTAATACCAGATGCTGAATGTCCAGCACACTGAAATCCTTACTGTTGTGAAACCACAGGAAACATCATGTCGCTTTATCGAGCAGATCAATATGTGGCCACACAGTCGAAACAGCCGTTTGTAGTCAGGGTCATGCACGCTACCCCGAATAGCCCTGAATATGACGTATGCTAGTTTCTCATCCTAAGGTTGCGTCTTGGGTTGGTTGGGTCCAGTCATCCTTCTCCTTTTGAATTTGAAGGTTGGATGCTAGAGGGTTATTGCCTCCCTGCTTCCTATATATTTTGAAGGTGGTCTCCTCTAGGCAGTCCAAGAGAATTTAAAATGTTATCACTGCCGCTACCTAGCTCTTATTAATTTGATTCGTTCATTTAATAACCATGGCCTTTGGGGCAAGAAAATTCATGCTCCTACATTATCAATGACAAACAGAAAGGTACACTTTCTGAGTAGATCATGGTGTATGAGACCGTCCCATTAACTTCATGGCATGTAACTTCATGGCATGTAACTACATCACACAAGAGAGGTCTAGATGGATTTTGCCTGTTCAGTGTAGGCCAGATATCATTCAGCATTCTAACTTTCAGGGTTTCTCTAGGCTTTAAGCAGAAATATATTGAACTCGAATTATGGGTGTAAAAATAGGCTTTACCTGAAAACAGGTCTGTGTATTAATGCACAAATATCTTGCACAGGAGAGCGACTACATCAGTATGCAGGTCTTATCCTTACATGTTGTGCTGAACCTGTCAAGCTGCTTAATCTTGTGGGGGAAACTTGGGCAACCATTTCAGGCAATTCTGGTCTTTCATCATACAGTCACTAAGAAACAAAGAAACTGAATATTTTAATCTGCCTCTCTCAATGTACTATTGGGGACACAGTTAGCTAAAATCGCTTGTCAGTACTTCGCCGTCCCATATTACCTCTGTTGCGCTTGAAAGGGTTGTGCCAATATTGTATTTGAAAGTGGACCATGTGCTGCACGTGTTTATTACTCAAAAGAAATAGTCTTGCAACACCTGGAGTTTTGAGACGGGATACACCACGGAGTGCTGATTTTAGACAGCCGTGTCCCCAATAGTACTTCATTATCACACTCTTAGGTGAGATAATGTTGGTACAAGCGTGTAAAACAATAACAAGTAGCAGCTACACAGTAATGGACTTTTTTCACAACTACTTAGGCACGTGCGCTGTGGTGCCAATGACCATCGGGGCGCCGGAATGGGTTATCTCTGTACTCAATAGATGGCGCTGGATGGGTCCGACTGGAGCAGACAGGACTGGGGACCTTTAGGAACACCGCACCAACTCGTTGGCCCCACCTCAAGACCGGTTTTGATCCTTACCCACATGGGTTTGTTTTGGTTTGTGCCGAGGGTGGTTCGCTGGAGAGCCACTAGGATACAACGTGAATGTAAAAAAGGTCCATTAACTACTGTGTGATAAAACAAAGACTGCTCAGTTGCTTATAAAATGTATGAAACCCAGATCAAACTTTGTGAATGCAAATGACAACAAATTGTTATCTTTAAGTAGGTCATCTCACAGGCCACATCCTTGATCATGAAGCTGAAGCAAAGCAGTGACACTGAATAGACACTTGTGCGCACAGCAGCCATTTGGAGGCCTCTTTTGGTTTTTGCTCATGCAGCTTGGCAAGCTGAAGCAAAGCAGTGACACTGAATAGACACTTGTGCGCACAACAGCCATTTGGAGGCCTCTTTTGGTTTTTGCTCATGCAGCTTGCGTTCTCCATATTAAGTAAAACAAACTTTCCATCTGCTGCAGTCCTACGACACATTGTAAATAGATAAAACATCACTTCGAGATGTAAATAATTGCCAACTGCACAACTAGAGACAAACTAAATAAATGTCTGCCATAAAATGGCAGCATACAAAGCCATTCTTATGGGAGTTGTGGAGGATCATGAATGACAGTGCTCAGTAGCCCACTGTACAGGCCAAAAGGGTGTTTGTGTTACAAGCAAGCACATATATAGTCACTGTAGTGCTATGTAATCGGTAATTAAAACTAAATTTCCCGCTCTTGGTCCCGAAACTCAAACGTTTGGTGATCTTGCACATAGGCAATATAATAGGTGCCCTGAAACACAAGTAACCATGTCTTTATGAAGTAACATCCAATTCCAATGTGATCTCCTTGCAATTTCATTAATCTTGTTGGGCCAAAAATTGCACAGCATCCTTGTTTTCCATAGTGCAAGCAAACCTTGAGCTTGAGACTAACGTCTTTTACATGTCCTCAATCTCAAGGTTTCCTCGCACATGAATCTTCCCCAGCTAGCCGCCGTCCCCTCAGTTATATCAGCTTTACTTGGTTTTTGTGATTTCAACTGAAACACTATGTCTAAGGAATGGGAAATGGTTACGATCGAGCAGAAAAGTGATTGAACACAACAAAAGCAAACATGCCATGCTCCCTTGGGCCACAAATAAAAAATTCTAGGGTTCTATAAAAAGTAAACACTATCCAGCTGTTCTGAGTTATGTATGAATTATGTTCTAAAACCACTTTTACAATGCTGGAAGTTTTTATGCAAAAAAATAGGTTAAAGGAGTCATTCGGATTCACTACATAAAACTATTCCTTGCACCATTAACCTCGACATCACATCCTTGCCATTTTCAATGAAGATTTTACACCTGTAGTGTTGGAGGCTTACGTGCTCGTGTTTGTCCATAAATGTAGCCCGCCTCGGCTAATTCCTGTTGTTTACGTGTGTGTGTTTAATGCATAACTTCACATGATGGAAGGGAACCCCGAGACAAGGAATAAACGTACACAGGTCAACAAATTCTTGTCTTCGGGTTCCCTTCCATCATGTAGAACCAGCTAGCCTGCGTCTTATCTCTCCTTCATAACTTTACATTTTCGGTACAATCAGATTCCAACTATTCTTTGCCACTGAGTATTACCATTAGTTAAATCAAGGCTTATCAGTGAGCTCGTTTATAATGCTATGACTCAATTCACACTCTTCAAACAAATATCTGTGTTTGTTTAAACCAAAGGATGGGACATTCATCCACAGAACCTTTTTGGCACAACTCTGTGCCTGCCAGGTTCCGCACTTGCCAGGCATTGCTATGTGCCAGTGACAGTACAAAAACCGAACTTGATGGAAATAGTTCCACCTCGCTGTACAACAGGCAAATGACAGAAACAATGTTTACATTAAATTCCTAGTCAAACTAAGACAGAAAATTGATGACTGTGGCGATATTTGTTGTGGCTTGCAATGCAACATTCGCGCATTCATCTTGGGGAGTCTTCAATTGAGAGGAATATGTGGTTGATTTCAGCAATCAGAAAACATTTCATCAAAGTCGACAGGGTTTCACGTTTGCAAATATGTTTTGAAACACTGCAAATGAGAACGCTTGCTTCCTATTATATCTTGGCGATCTTGTTTCCCTTGGTTTTTCTCATAAATACGGGCAATAGTGCAGTACATTAGCAACCATAAGACCAGTCAGCTAAGAAATGCCCAATTCATACTCACAGCCTTGGATTTCTTGTCATGTGTCTTTAAAAACACTTAAACGTTTCTGGGAAAACGGTAGCATTGCGTCTTGAGAGTTATTTCAGTGCCCTGATGCGAAGCCATCTGAAGAACACGACAGGACAACGAATAAGTTATATTTAGTGGTGAAAGCTAAAATGGAACAGACGTCTGTCCTTTGATCAGTCCGGCTGCACTCTGTCATTGTCCCTAACATATTTTTGCAACCAGTGAGACTTACATACAAGTGGTGTTGGTGATGTCAAAGAATGCTTTTTAGCACATAAAAACAACATCGTTAAGTAGAGTAGCGCAAAATACCATGCTAACTCTGCAGGAGCTTACCGCTGCAATCGTCGGCAGAAGAAAGCAAGAGTTCGCTCAGAAAAGTTGCAAAATATTCGGCCACTGTTCTAGAATATTAAAAGCGCCATCTCACAAGGCGTTCAAAATATAAATGCTTTATTAGACGTATGAGAATCTAATAATTATTAAGTTTTAGTAAAACATTATGACATGCCGTTGCGGTATTTTACAATTATGGGCTGTTTTAGGCGGCTTTGCTTTAGGCACAGCGAATGCCAAGCCAAGCCAATCCTGGTCCTATGGCTAGCCATTTGCGGAGTTGCAGCACTGTTACTGTAATACATGTGAAGATATGTGCGCAGAAATACAGCAACCAATTTCGTTATTATTTGTTATTCACTATTTTTGTAGTGGGCATAACGTAGTCTATGCACAAATGCAGACGAGCTAGTGGAGGAGCTCCATACATGTCAATCTGGGCACGGCCGTTTTTGCTGCGCCCAGACTCGGGGCATTTTTTTCTTTTCTTTTTTTCACTATCGATGTGCTGTAATTGCTTGGTTTGAGCCACGATGCAATATGTATTCTGCGGCACAGGGATTAAGCGAATTTGAACTTACAGGGTGCCGCATTTTTGCTGTGCATAATGATGCAGCAGACTTGGTACTTTATACTGCAGCACCTTGCTGCATGCAAGCATAAAGCAGGAAGCGTGTTGTGACTCTAAAGAGCAAGATGCTGCATAGAACTGCTGTTGTCTGCTGCGCTCTGATGCATGTACTTGTGAACAGTAAATTTACTATGTTCTTGCTGTACACAGTTATACAGCAAGTCTGATGCTGTGCCTTGCATTGCTGTATAGAGGCACCAAATATGCTGTAACTGCAAAGTAAGACGTCACAGTAGCTGTGCTGTCGTCTGTTGCACTTTGATGAATGTAGCTGCAAATGACAAATGTGCTGTGTCACTGCTTTGCATTGTTATAGAGCAGGTCTGGTGCTGTGTGCTGTAGATAGCTGGTGTAGAGGCATGAAGTGGCGAAAGTGCTGTGACTGCAAAGTAAGATGTCATAGGGGCTCTGTTTTTGGTACATTTTGTTGTGCAAGCATAATGCAGCAGTTAGGATGTACGTTTAATTAATTTGTACATTTTGTAATGTGCACTTGAGGTTGAGCTTGGCAGGGTTCATGGTAACAAAGCAAATTGCACTCACTAGACTGTTGTACACAGCACTATTATCACCATAGAATGGTTCATTTTAAATGGTCAATTTGAACTTCGATGTGGCGTGGGAGTGTTTGCTTGCTGAAGTTCACAGGAATCTCGTGTTGCACTATACAGGGTGTTCAAAATTAAGCTTTCACTAGCACTTTATAAATAGGCGAACAAAAAGAAGTTGAGTAAGAATTTGAAACTCCTTGAGTAAGAAACAGGTGCTACATAATTAGCAGCACCTGTTTCTTACACAAGTAGCGTAAAGTTATCATCCGGTTTCCTGTCATCGCTGTGTTTGCGTAGCGCTCGTGAAAGCTTAATTTTGAACACCCTGTATAGCTCATCTGAAAGGATGGATTCACCTTATCACTACAGAGCAGATTTTTTGGCACTAACAGGGGGCACTTTTGACCGTATATGCAAATCATCATCCCGGATGATATCACTGTGTCCTGACTAGCTGATAAAGTTGACCCACACCTTTTTATGTATTAACCTTCCTTCCAATCTGAAGATAAAGCAATATGATTCTGTGGGTTAGTTGGCCTAGAGCGTTTTATGCGATGAAGAGGACTACCTGTTAGTGCATAAACAACCGCTCTCTACTACATACTGATACAATATGTTGTTCAAATAAGCACCAAGCATCTGCTAAGCTCCTTACCTGATAGTGCAAAAAATGTCAGCAAAGACAAGCTTCACACAATTCACATTGATATAAGCAGGATGAACGCAAGTCTGCTTCTTGCATTTACTAATGGTTTGAAGCAGGGACAGATCCAGGATTTATCTGAGGGCTGTTCAGCCTTGGACAGCATGCTACACGTACACAACCTAAGAGCAGTTACGACACCGTGTTATGACCATAGATCGAGAAGTTACCCATCAAAAAGAACTTGTTACGAGTTAAGTTACCGTGTGAAGAATGTAACTAAGCTAATAACGAAGTTCTTCAGCCCGAAACGTAACTCGCAGTTACTGAGTTACTTAAAAAAAGAACGAGTTACTTCCAAGTTACTTTGGACACACAATAGCATTAGGTCATAGCAGGTGCAGCACGCGTGAGCAGTTGAGTTAGACCTTGAGTTGCCTGCGGAGGAGTGCAACACGCTTAGATCGTTTTCGTTTATGTCCAACAATAGACCTCTCCCTATTTGTAAACAAATGACGTCATAGTGTTCGACAGTGCTACAAATGTGGTAGAGTTGAACTACGCTCGAAGCTAGAGGTGAACAAGGTCGCGCCCGAAAGCCATGGTCTTGAGGGGATTACGGTGGCCCCTGAAAGGGACGCGACCTTCGGTCCTACTTTTCTTTCAGTGGGAGGCAGCGAACAAGTGCCCGTTCGTGGAACCCAGCCCTCTCCTTCCGATTTGTTTCGGTTTCAGTCTGTCTACCAACGTCATGATGACGTTTCTGGTAGAGGTATATTCGAACGCTTTGCATCTTACTCCTTGTGGGCACACAATAGTTCAGCTTCATTTCAATGGCAGCAGTTCTCACTTCCTGGATAGAATACTGTCATTGATTGCATATCACAAAATGGCAAAAAATGGCATGAAGGAACCGGAGAGAAAGCAAGAATATGTGGACGTGAGTGAAAAGCGAATCAAAAGTAACTTGGAACTTAACTCAAGTTACTTTGGGAAAGTTACCTGAAAAAGAAACGAGTTCCTCTGAAAGTTACCACGGCGCAAAAGTACCGAGTTAAGTTACAAGTTACCACCCAGACAACCACCAATATCCAAGGGACGTCCAGAAAAAGTCAAACATCTTTGTACTTACAGGATGTCCTGAGGATGTCCGATGGACACAAGTATCAGACATAATTTACATATCCAGAAATGGATGTCCGTTGGGCGTCTCTGGGCCCTTCGTATATGGACGTCCCTGATTGAATATCAAAAGGATGTCCTGTCGTGGCTGTTTCAAGGATTGTTTAAATCAGGTCCCTGACCGGATGATACATGGCGCATGTGTAGGAAAGGTGAGGGAAATGCTGGTTGTCTAGCGCTGCACGAGTTTTACTTTAGATGGACCTACTGACTACTGATCTATGGCTCAAACAGAAAGTAGTAAAAACCACAGACGTTATCGTGATGGTGAGATAATGCGCCGAGCAATTCCTCACTTTAGTGTTTTTTGTGTACGCAGTGGCATATCTAGGGTGTGGCAGGTGTGGACAGGTGCCATGGGCGCCAGGTGAACAGGGGCGCCATTATGTGGTCGAGTGTGAATGTGCCAGGTCGGGCACTCAACCTGGCACATTCATAAATGATCTAAAGCAACCGCCATTAGGGAGGTTGTAGTGTGAAACCTAGTGCGGACCACACGAAAACGCATCCCCAAGGACATCATGTTACCCATGTTGCCATGGGCGCAGGTAGCTCTAGATACGCCACTGTGTGTACGTAATCGAATTAAACTTATGCGCTTCACCCTTCATTTTAACTCAAACGCAAACAGGACTCCCGAATTTGGAAGCTTGCGAGACAAGCAATGTACAGTATCTGTTTTCTCTTAGGATATGCCACTGCCGCACATGCCTTTCCAAGTGAGCTTTTTTTAGACTTAGTTGTCCTAGTAGTTTCTATGCTGCTCTTCTTTATTTTTAAAATTCCGCACTCATAGTCGGTTATGGGAAATACGACAAGCAAACAAAAAGAGAGACAGAAAATGAAATGTGTGGTGTCCGAGATTGGAAAAAGACAACAGAAGACACAGTAAAATATGCAGCAAATAAGGGGTAGGGGAGGAGCATTAATAACGTCCCATATAACGTACAAAAACGTCCCATGTGATGTCATTAGATTGTACGGTGCAGTGGATTATAGTATATTCTAGTGGTGCCTCTGCACGAATAGGTGTGGAAGCATCACATGTGGTAATCTGTCATCACACCAGAAACATCTCATTAAGGTTCTAAAGCACGTCCCATTAACGTTCTGAAGAATGCCCTATGAAGGTCCAAATTACGTCTCTGGGGATGTCCTCTTGACATAATATGGGTGTTTCTTCTATCAACCATCGGACGTCATGGATGGCATCATCTGGATGATTATGGACATCCACGGGACGTCGATATATCCCAATAAAGATGTCTCGCAGTCATCCTAGAGACGTTCATGGCTTACTGGGCAAACAAAGGAACTTAGTTACAGTAACGAGTTACCTCGAACTCTGGTTATGACAAATTGTATTTGGGATAACACTGTGGTGTTACAACGTACAGCTGCTGAGTGAGGTTGACCACTGTCAAATTTGCTTCCCTAACAGAGCAGCATGGTGGCAAATAGAAAAGAGAATGCTGACTCACCTGATGTGTAAACCTACCCCAAATTATTATTAGAAAACCTGACTTTCGTGAGGACTTACCTGACTATTGGCTACTAATTAAATGTCTCTTCACATTATTGTCCAATTAGTAAAGTCCAAGGTTTGTAGTAAAGATATTTTTTCACTTTGAAACCAAATAACTCAAACTACAGTTTTTAAAGTCACACCAGTACTGCAGAGATATCAGAAAATAATGCTGCATACCACATCGTTCTGTAGGCTACTCCACTCTTTCATTGTGTGTGTGTGTGGGGGGGGGGGGGGGGGTTATTCGACACAGATTTTTTTACACAAAAGCTGTGAGCGCAGCGCTGATGCCATCTTGGCAGGCGGGTTATGCGGCCAGGCAGACATCGTGTAGGACAGTGTAGGCAACTACTGGACGACTGTTAGCTTAATTTCATAAATTAACTTGTTCATTAGATGGGGAATGCGTGACAGCAGAATTGGATCCCTCGTCCTTATTAAACACCCTGAGAAGCGAACGTACCTTGAGATATAAATTGGCAAATTTCGCTATGCAAATGAGCCGAAACCAGGACTACGCATTTTCGAACGCAGAAACGACGCGACCTTCACCTTATCTTGGTGGTGGTGATGGTGAAAGGGCTCGCCGTTGTCGGCCTCACAGATGTGGGCAACGTCACGACTGACGTCCTGGGCAGACTTCTAAGGGAACTGTGCCGACATATGTCTTAAAGCGTCTGAGGAAAACCCAGGAAAAACCCCAAACAGCACAGCCGGCACCGGGATTCGAACCCGGATACAGCTTGGAACAAAAGTTTACGGACCACGGCACTGGCGTATTTCTTCATCGGAGCGGCCTCCTGCTAGATATCAGGAAGACATCGAATAAGAAACGGGTGACCAGCTATTCTATCCAACTCTCAGTATGTCTGTCCGCTCCTGTTCGCTGCTAGAGTGTACTCGCTGCAATGGAGAAACGCGCCACCCCTATGTTCCGTAAACTTTTGTCCCAAGCTGTACCTCCCAGTCTCAACGTGACATGGCCAGCACTGAGCCACGCGAGCTGGTTCGCCTTATCTTCGTCGGTGAGCCGTGTATCTGGCCAACAGATGAGCGCCTTCTCCAATCAGCTCCATCGCTCCAAAGCAAGTGACCATCTCACGTGGATTGCCTGTCGCCCTTTCTGCGCTCGAGTAGTGCGTAGTTCTGATTTCGTCTCATTTGCATAGCGAAATTTCGCAATTTATACCTCTAGGTACGTTCGCTTCTCAGGGTATTTAATAAAGACGGTGGATTTGAATAATGACTGGCTACAATTCTCCTATCTCGCACTTCCCAGAAACGTTGAATTCATAAGTTAATTAATGAATTTTAGGTAATTAGACGTCCACACTCTTAAAAATGAACTTCACCACATAGCACGCACCTGGCCAACCATCATCCCGGGTGACATCGTTCTTTCCCCTGACTTGTTGAAAATGGGGGGCGTACGTCATTTTTTGTGGCATTATGCAGTTCATAATTGCCACAAAAATGGCGTACGCCCCCCGTCTTCATCAAATCAACGTAGAGAACGTTTTCATTCGGGACGATGGTTGGCTATAGGAGCGTGCTATGCGGTGAAGCTCTGTTTATAGAGTGCAGTAGTTGCATACACTGTCCTACAGGATGGCCGCATGGTCGCATAACCCGCCTGCTAAGATGGCATCAGCGCTGCTCTCACAGCTATTACAAAAAAATCTGTGTAAAAAACACAAGAAGACACCCTGTATATAGAGCCGTACTGATGTTAATTTTTGTATTCATCGTCAAATATAAAATTTTGAGCCCTATAGCAGCCCTGCGTCTTTCCTCCATTGTTTCTAAGCCTGGTTTATCATAAAGGAAATACGAAGCTGAGAAACTTCGGAGCGGCCTCAATCCGGAAAAAAATGTAGCTGTAAATACCTCCCACACAACAATGGCATATTCTAGAATTAACTAAGTACTCAAGAAAGTACTCGGTGACTGGCCACCTGTATATAGACATGTGTCCCGCACTGTGAACAAACATCGTTTTAGAATCCTTGGTAACGAGACCTAGCCACCCTAAGCGTATTGAAGTATCCGGCTCAGTGTAGAGGTGGGCCAACATACTCATATTATTCAGCTTTTTTTTTAGCCAACCAACCAACCAACCAACCAACCTAGAATTGGTCTGATATATGTCTTGTGAGCTGATAGTTTATTTTTTTAAGTTAGCGTGTTTTAAATTGCGTTTTAGAAAAGACAAGTTGTCGGAAGCCTTTCGGACGATATTGTCTATATGCAAGTTGCAGGATAAGTCCTTTGAAATTGTAACAAATATAGTGGCAACTATCGACAGTTGATAAAACATTAGTGTTAACCTTATAATGAAAAGGAAGAGCTTTTTTTTTCTTCTGGTAATGCTCATGCGCAGCTTTTTTTTTCTTTCTTCATTTAACACCATTTGCCAAGAATCACAGCAATCGAGAATTTTTCGCAAGCATTCGTTTAATAGAAATTGATCACTAATAGACAGGACGTAAGTATGAATAATACAATCGTCAGCAAAAATACGACACTGTCTCTAATAATCTCATTATTGAAAATGAAAAAGAGCAGTGGTCCCAAAATTGACCCCTGGCAAATCCAAAGCAAAACAGCTGCTTGCGTTAAAGCAATGAGTATTCAAGCGTGGTAGTAGGCAGCTGATCACAATAAACGTGAAGCAGCAAAGGAGACAACGACTAGAGAACAACGTGCACGAGATCCGCAATGTGATATTTACGACAGCCTGACGCGGTTGTCTGATCATAATGTGATGCTCACATAGGGGGAAGAGGGGATATGTTTAATAGAAAGAAAAGAGAAGAAACACACACACACGGGTAGCATACTATAGTGTTCCGTACACGTGGTTTTCGCACTATGTTTGGAAAGCTGTTTCTCCTCTCGGAATAATTGGACTCCCATCGATCGTACCGCTGCGTTAGGGAAACAGCTATTGATTCTTGCAGTATAGCCGAGAAGCGTGACCGGAACGCCTACTCATTTATGCATGCCGTAATTAATAGACTGTCCCCACGGAGTACTACATGTTAACTTCCTAGGACTATAGAATAACGTAAAAAAATGCGCTAGAAAAATGGTGATCACTTAGCGCCGTTTGAAACACACGCACAAAAAGAAGATCGTTCCAGATTTTTCTTTTTTTTCCTTTTCTCTTTGTGCGTGTGAGCTTTTGAATAATGTCGGGGAAAAATAGCAAGGAGGAAGTGCAAATCAAATAAGGAGGGCCTCAAGGCGTGTACTTAACCACGTTGTACTAAATGTTATAAAAAATAAATAATCGAGGAGATAATAATTCGCAGTCCCACACCAGATGTTTGCAATAATCTTTAAGATTGAAAGTTTTTTATTGCAAACATTTATTACACATCATTCATCATACACTTCTTCGTATTCATTACACTTAGTATACTATAACCGTAGCGATTCCTAAGCGAACTGCTGGACTATAACACGCTACGGCGTTGAGGAACGTAGAGCAGATTTTAAATTTTGCTACCCGTCGCCGACACGCCTGGTCTTAGGTCACGTTCTACCAGCGACTTGGACTTTTTTATTTGAACTTTTTTGTTTCTTTTTGAGTCGGCGTGAAATATATATGTTTTAGTTTTCAGCATCCTGACAGCATCACTTGATCACGGCTATACAAATCACGCACTGTGAAGTATACAAGGGAAAAAAATTAGCCGGAGCTCTTTGGTTGCACGTATTGCATATGTTTGTAAGTGCTCAAACTACATGCTATACGTGCAGCCAAAGAGCTCCGGCTAATTTTTCCCCTTGTATACTTCACTGGCTTTGCACTGGGCTTTCAGTGATGTGTAGCACACCCTGACGGGAGGAATCACGTCCAACGTGACCTTCTGACGCCACGCGCTCAAACGTTGCCTGCCTGCGTACTGCTGACGATGGCCCCAATAAGGCCGAAACAGCTGTCCAGTACTGGCATGGAGACGTTTGAGCACTTAGATATCGAATTCGTCCATTGACGAATTCTGCTACTCCCACAGAGACCACCTAAATGAACCCCACAAAAAGGAAAAAGAAAAATGAAAAGATGAAAGAAGAAATCTCAGTGTTTCCTCTTTGTGGTGTCGTTGGTTGAACCAAGCATCATGGATTTTATGCGTCGTTTAGCGTACGGTGACACACTCCAATGTTCAAGAAGCTATGAGGTGCACAATACAGTAAACCAACAGGGGATGATAAATGCCTGCTGAAACTGGAGAAAGTATTCGTAAAAAAAAAGAAGAAAGAAAGAAAGAAAAAGAACGCACTAAATCTGATATTCGCATATGCTCAGCAATTTGTTTTCCTCTCCTTTGACCGAAAGAGAAGCAGAATTTGGCAAATTTGAGACTAATACATATGCCATTCATACAGAATCAACGGTATTTGTAACATTTGCTAATGGTGTATCAGTATGCGGGAAACGGTAATCCGCATCCGAAAGTCTTTTGTATCGTATCCTCATTCGGGAAGTGATTGCTGCTGTCGACAGGTCGTACGTGACTTCGGCATAAGGGCAACCCCATGAGGCATGGCTGCAAGTGCAACCTACACGAGGACGCATTACGTTTTGAATCGGATGCTTTCACAGTGTGACACGACATGACGAAGCAAACGTCGATTTGTTGGTTGGTACATATTTAAATAGGAATCTAATAAGATATTATAAATGAGCGTCACTGACAGGATAATTAGCTCACGTTCCCAGTCGCGTTCTCCCTCCATTGACGATGAACAATGGTCGCTGTATGTGTCATGACCGTAAAACGAGCCATCAGTCGGTGTCGGCGTAGTTGTTTGTGTCTCCATACAAGGCATCAAGGACGTTTGTTTTGCTTTCGTGTGTACCTTTACGCGTGCTTCATATATACAGCAGATATCTCATTAACAGCACCCGAGAACAAATTTGTATATGAGCGATGCTTCGATGCACAATTTTCTTAACAACACGAGAAATTAATAAAGAGAGGCCTATACACTTTATAATTAATTAATTAGCTTATATGGGGCAAAACAACCCGTGAGCCAAATCTATATATCTTGCCGAATGACTGTATAACGTCAAACCATTACGATGCTTACATAATTGTTGAGAACACATCATTTACCGTCTATTTACGTCGAGCTCGTTAAGACTGTAGCTGGGAATATGTATTACCAGTGGATTACAAAGTCAAAGCGGTAATTTGGGCGAGTGGGTACATACTTCAGTGGGAAACAGCGCCAAGAGACGAAACTCCAAGAGAACAGACAGCGCTCGTGTGTGTCTATTCTCTTGGTGTTTCGTCTCTTGGCACTGTTTCTCCCTGAATGATTACAAAGGTGTGCTGCAGCTGCTGTAGGCACACATCCGAAGGTCAGGAAGAGCAAGAAATTGAGTCTTAGAGCCAGACGTCGATCCCAAAGGTTTTCAATTATGAAATAATGAACAGGGTTAGGGTTTTTAAGACTACAGAATCGTAACACATGATAGTGAAAGCTCCTGTTTCATTCGCGCCAGAGTTCAAACTCCGTTATGCAGCCTTCACTAGATGCCGGAAAGAGTGCGCACCCTGCATAATGCGCTATGATGCTCACCTAGCTGGATAATCCCTTGACAGGAGCCTTCGCTTTTCTGGCGGACTGTTTTATGGTCTGCTTTTTTCTACACTTTCTTTACATTTTTTCGGTCACGCGGTCGGTTATAGTCTGCTGCAGGGGAGTTTCGCAAACCATTTGGCACCGCACCTATTGATACTCGCGCCCTCTGTGAATAAAGGGCGGGAGTATAACGCCGCACTAAGGTTTGAAGCAGTTTGAAGCTTATGCGCCTGCAGTCGCTGCTGCATAAAACTCGGGACTCACAATAAAATTTTGCTTTACTTGCTGCAGACAGGTCTTTTAGTTTGTTTTTGCTGATTACATTTCGTCTGGAAAACCTCCCCTTATGGATTTGTAATAATCCCTGTGTAGAATACTGCACAGTGCCTTATGCAGGTGCGAACACATTATAAATATCCATAAGCTTACAGTTCACATCAAGAATCAATAAGGAAAGTGCCGAAGAATTGTTCTGTTTTCGCTCTGTCTCTCGGACATCTTCAGTTGAGTTTGTTTTGCTTTTTCCGTTGGGCTTTTCGCGTCGTTCTTCGTATGCTTTCTCTTCTGTTTACATGTACTCGATTTACGTGATACGTTTACGTGTGCGTAATGGGATTATTTCCCACTGGGTCCTCCGTCTTATATGTACAGCTTGCGACATACTGTACACGTATTTTTATTCGCGATGTATTAATTTTCGCGAATTGCATTTGGAAAATTATTCGCGAGTATTTAATTTCGCGATTACAGGTTGTAGTGGCGCTAGGGGGATGGCTGGCGGACACCGAAGACGACGCGCGAGAGCACGACCTCAGTGATTCTTCTGGCTGGTCTGGAAGCACAGCTTCCAACATGAACACAACACAGCACGAAGGCTTTTTGAGCCTTCGTGTTGTGTTGTTTACGTGCCTTGCCCATCGCTCGGGCTTGCCTATCATAGAGTTTATCCACCAGCTAGCCTGCGTCTACGCCATTCTATCTATTCCAACATGAACTGTCTGGTCCCTATTTCCTTTTATTAAACTGTTGTTATACGCATATCGGCTGTCTCACAGGTCTGTTTCTTTTCGCGGGATAAACCGTCAAGCTTTGTTCGCGAGTACAATTTTGTGCAATTTTTTAGCGGTCGCGAAATTCGCGAACATTAATACATCGCGAATAAAAATACGTTTACAGTACTTGTCTCGAATCGTCAGCTTGCGGTTTATCCGGCCTGGAATCTCCAGGCGTAGAAATATTGTTTGTTTCGACTAATAAGCACTTTCTGGGTAGCATGCCGTACATGTCTATTAGTCGGAAGAAACGTTCTTGCAACACCTGTAGATTTCAGACAGGATAAACCGCAATCTGTCGATTCCAGACAAGTATGTCGCAAGCTGTACCTGCTCATAGTTATATGTTCTTGTGAAAATAAAATAAAATTCAATTTAATTCGATTCGATTCGATTAGCCCGTCCGGCGTTTGTTTGTTTATTTGTTTGTTTATTTGTTTATTAGTGCTACACAAAATCAGGAACACACTTGAGATAAGGGACCGTGAGGGGGAAACCCTGTAAAACGGTCCCGCAAGAAAACATATTATTCAAATACATCTTATGAGGGAGAGGTAATGCAAAGGTAGTAGTCCGCACATAATGTAACAAGTAAAGTATACAAGATGATACACATCAATACATATAATATGCACAAACGGTGTACGTTGCTACAATGAAGTAATGGACATGAAGAAATGGACATGTCATTGAACTAAATAAAGATATTAATGCCGCTGTTGAAAGTGTAATTTGCAAGAGCGCTTGAAAGCGAGAAAACTAGTTGTTGACCTTAGGTTATGTGGGAGTTCATTCCACAACCTAGTTCCAAAAGAAGAAAGGGAGAAATGACCGAAATTAGAGCGAAAGGTCGAACATTGAAGTGAATGCGACACGTTCCGTGTTGTCGGGACTCACATCACCATATTTTTATTTTTTCAATCAATCAATGTTTTGGAGTTGGAGTTGGACGGATCAATGTTTTCTTCCTCATTAGTTGTAGCATTTAGTGGTAGACTGCATTCTAATACTATTCATTAGGACGCGCCTAATGAAATAATAAAAAGTGGTGTTCATTATGCATTTCGGTCCATTACTCATAGGCAAAGAACAACGTTTCAAACTGTGAACATAACTATTTTCGCAGCGTTGCGCAAACGGCGAACTTCAAAATTCTGAACTTGCGGCGCTGCTTCACGGAACATACTTCGTAATATACTGCCTGAGATACATACAGCCGCGTAACAGATGACAATTAAGCACAGTTTACACGAAGAAACAAGCGCAAAGGGAATGAGGTACCCGTCTCGTGTAGTTAGCGTAGTAATGGAACGAGGACAATGTTCGTGTTTCAGATTGTTTTTAACCTGTTTTAGCTGCCAGTGTGCACTTTAGTGCGAATAAACAATATTCGTGTGCTCGCGGAATCGCTGCGACCTATAGGGGGCGACACCGTCACCTTTCTAGTGTGGATAACACGCCGGCCGATGTTCGGAGTTGATGGTTCTCTTCCGTAATTCACCGGAAGGTCACTCATGCCGCGATGGTACGATACTGTTCGGTTTCCCAATGCTCCACCTACTGCAATGAACGCGGAAAATAAACGTCTAAATGCAGACGACACAAGGAAGCTACCCACACTACGGTAGTTCATCGTTTCTCCGCAGCGCGCCGACACCGTTCGATCTCGTGGCGAATAGCACAGATACCGTTTTCGCCTGATGGGTTGTACAACAGGGCAAACATTGTGTACGAGAGAGTACGTAACTACCAGATGGCTAATTATCTAAATACTAGACTTTTTAATAAGAGTTTTCCAGGTACATGATACATTTGCGGAATTGGAGGCGGTATCGTTGTTTGGAGCCAGCCCTTTTCATTTTTTTAAAAAAACCTGAAGCGACCACATACTGGAGATATCCATCGCCAGAGCAATTGCTATTCAAAACCGAAACCCAGCGCGAAAGAGCACCGGAAGAACAGCCTATGCTGAGCGGGTTACCTGTAACAACCGCTCAGCGGCCCCGCCCTCCCCATACAAGGGGTCATCTGAAAACTATATAGCTATGTTGAACATTTCGTAGACAAGTGAAATAAATATTCTATTCAGAATGTTCGGCGTGCCTCATAACACACCTGCGAAAACGGCACCTATGATGTTCTCATATAGATAGTTATAAATAAAAATCTGTGTCGCCTAAAAAAGAGAGACAGAGGGGAAAAAGAACGAGCGGCATGGCCGGGTGGATAAAAGCATCCGCTCGTCGGTGGTAGCTCCAAGGTCGTGCTGAAGACTGGGAGGTGGCAGGTTCGAATCCTTCCACCGGCTGTGTTGTCTGAGTTCTTTCCTGGATTTTTCGGAAGACATTCCAGACAGATGTCTGCACAGTTCCCCTGAAGTCATCCCAGGACGCATAACTAACCCCTCCTCTCTCCCCCTGCTTCAGTCTCTTCACATTTGCACGCTGCTCATGGCCACAGTTGTTTCGCGGCGCTAACACGGAATAATAATAAAAAAAAGTATAAGCACAATGCGTAAACACTAGCATAGTTTCGGTCTCATTAATATTAGCGATATTATAGCACATGGAACCCCGTACACTCCACTCTCTGCCTTACGCATCCTCGAAGCTCTTTCCTCAGTCGACTACACGCTGTATGAAACCTCTAACCAAGCTCTGCCTAACGCCAGGTTAGAGGTTAGTTTCGTATAGCCCACGGTCGAGTGAATGGAGAGCGTGAAGAAAAAAAGTCGCTACTGAAGTTGGCGAAACTCGCTTTTCATGTTTCAGGAGTGATCAAGTGGCTGCTATAGTGCAGCTCTACCCCTGAGCTATACTGAGTGACTGACAACGTTACTTTTTTGTGTGTGTCCTTTTAGTGATGCACATTACACGCACGAATACACAGGAACGAAGATGAACGAATAAACATAAAGTTTGACGGCCCGGTCCTCAGCAAATCTCCGGTGTGACACGTTAACCAACAACAGATACCAAGACATATATAGCCAGTACTGTTAATCCAGGACCCATTTTCTTCGATCTATCACTCTCCTTGTTTACTTTCTCCCGAAACGCACGGATTACTGTGTTCAAAGAAGGAGTCGAGATTAGAAAAGTTGTCCCGCACTGTGGCTTCGAGACTTCGCTGCATGTGGCAACACATCTACGAGGGATACTTGCTCTTTTTTCCCTTGCCGCCGGGCTGTTCCGCTTGTTGTCGTATTTCGGTAAATAAGAAGCAGAAAGGAAAACATCCCAATTTCTTCTTGCAGTTGAGGATTATAGGGGCAGGAGAGTTGCAAATAGATTGGAAGCAGTAATATTTCCTCGGATTTCCGAATCGGAAATCACAGCCGTACAGAAACGTGCTGCGCATAATCCCCCATTCATGAAAGCTAAATTACATAACCGCCGATCATTGGCGATTTGCTGAGCAAGTTTCCCACGCACAAGGCGCTACGTGAAGTGCATGTGGTTATGTAGGCTGCTTCGTGTAATGTTGCGGACAGGCAACGCTGACGTTAGATTTTAAGCTTATGAGAGCACCTACGTTGAATATTGGAGCTGAGTTATTACAATGCGCGAACGGAATCTGCATACGGAAGAGTATTCAGGATAACAGCAATGGCAGAGGCTAGTTAGAAGCATATACGGTGCAAAAACAACACTTGAAACAAATGAAAGAGGTCCAGACTGCTAGAAGGGTCTTGACCCTTTGTTTGTTTCTTAGTCAGACTTTCTGCATCTAGGATTTCGCGAAGATTGCTATCCTTAGCTGTTTTTATTTTCTAGTTTCTTTCTTTTTTTTTCTTTTTTTTTTTGTCGTTGTATATTTTCCTAGGCTACAAGTACTGGAGTAGTCAGTCCTTATCCCATCGGGACGAAACACCGCCTCATAACGCCCCGACAGCGAGGAAAACAAAATGCAATTGACGAAGAATCTGATGTACAAGAAACAACACCGGCATTATTTTGGGTGATGATGATTGGGATGTTTCATCGTCAGTGGCGAAGCCCTCCCCCATTGCTCGTGGTAATTTAGTTGATGAGCCTCACAGTGAGGACCAAGTCCTACTTTGTCCAAAAAGTTTAGTAGTGCTTTTAGGTCGATGCGTTGGTGGGCTGGGTTTGATTATGGACCAAGCAATCTCGTCATAGTGAGAGGACGAGAGTCTCTTCTTTGTGATGTAGAGGCACTGTAAATGCGGTCCTGAAAGGTTGGCAGTAAGGTCAAGTGAGAAGAATGTGTTCTAGATTTTCCAGATCACCGCAGTGTTAGCGAGTCAACTTGTCCCAAGCGGTGACACCAGTGAGCTCTAAAAGCCACGTTCAGTCGCATCCGGTGAACTAAAGCAGCATCCTGACGAGAAATACTTCGTGGCATACGGAAAGCGAGAGTTGGATCCACTCTTGCAAGATTGATGTGGAAAGAATGCCAGGTGCCCACTGGTGGGTATATAGCCAGGGGTGCTATTAATTGTGTACGAATGGAATGACGCGCGGCCAGCTCTCAACAGTGCTATACTCGTTCGTCTGATAGACGAAAGAGCTGCTTCTGCGGCGCTGTATACCTGCTCATTCCCCATGACACCGCAACGAGCTGAAAGCCACTGGAGAACTAGCCCGCGCCCTGCCTCGTACACATGCCGGTAGGCCATTAACACAGCCGTCACTACGGGAGCGGACGAGCCTCGTATGGATATGGATATGAAAGAAAAATATGGAGAGAGTCCCGACACAGTCAGGACTGGCTACACCAAAACGCGTTTGTGGCTGGAACACTAGAGCCAGAAAAAAGAGAAAAACGTATGCCTCTGTTCGTAATGGCTTGTAGCGCAGATTTCGAGTCGGTGAACACTGTCCATACTCGCAGGCTAAGTTCGACTATGTGTTGTAGAGAAGAGAACGACAAAGTTCTACAGATGCTGATGAGGTTTGATTGGTTTGATGCGAAAGGCGTCGTCCTTGCACTACTCCTTCGGATAGTATTACTAAGGCCGGAGAAGACTATAGCCATTTCTGGAAGCGCCATCCGTGCATACCGCTGCAGAAGTGGTGAATTTCTGTTCTACTAGAGTTTAAAAGTGGTCTCGCAGGACGTGAGGGTGAACTTAGTCTCTGCGTTCCCGAAGATCCGAGAGGCTCACGAAAATGGGCAGGACAGGTAGAGGCCCCGGGGCTTCCGGCGGTCTTACGTCCTCAGCTACGAAGACAGTGAGGCTAGGGCGTGTCACCCGCGCCACCCGATAAAAGTCAATTTCGGGGCGGTATTGACTTTTCGTGAGGAGTGGGTGACGTCGATTGTGCGCGCGCAAGTGGAAGAAGGGTCGAACTGTTTCTCTTTCACGTAGCACCTCTATCGGGAGTTCTCCAGCTTCCGCCGAGAACCTGCCGTATTTCAGCTATTCCTCAAGACAACGGCGAAGACTCCGAGCAAACAGGCTCCGGAGGACATTCAGCGAGGATGTGGCAATTCTGTGGAGGGCTGGAAAGCTGCACTACTGCCCGCGCCAAGGCTTTGTGAACTACAAGAAGGAAGCGCTGATCACAGCCCCATCCATGTCCAGAAAAAAGATGCTGGACAGCGGAAATCTATCGCTTGACTTCAAGGTGCTTAATGTGGCGAGTTCATCGAAGATCTCAGTTCATGACCACGCCCAGGAAGCAATGGAAACGTACAGGCTCAAGCTTCTTGGCACCGACACACAAAGGAAAATTTGTCATGGCTTCGCGTATGAACCGTAGCTCGACGCACGTTTTGAGCGAAAGGTCGGTCCCAAGTTTCGTGAGATGCGGGCATACCAGCTCCCTCTCACACGTGCATTTTCTATGGCGCGCGATTTGATGCTTTTCTCAGCAATCAACGGTCAAATTTTGATACCTGTGGTATCGTTGGAAAGAGGATGACAAGATCTGGGGCGTGTAGGGCCCGGAGTATTAGATACGAAATGCAAGGCGTGCAGGACGAATATCTGAAACGGTGCCCTAAGCGTGCTTGATGCCCAGAAAGACTGATACCATCGACGACCACGAGCATGCTGGACTGTAGGGACAAGATCAAGAAATGGATCCATAGAACTTTGGTGGAGACGAAATGCAGCCCTTTCCTGAGGAAACGCACCCTGTCTACGCACCACGGAAACGCACCAGTGCAAAACCATCATTTCCCTTAGTTTCCACATACAGCTTGTCCAACTTACCATCTCAGCCGTCAAACTCTGGACAAAGCTATGATGCACCGGAGTCGTCGAGGCAGTCGCTCGTGCATTTAATACCACACAGAAATCCATCGTGAGTGCGTTTTCGTCAACATTTCTAACGACAGCCAAGACCACGAGAGGATTTCGCTGCAGGGGCGCCTCTTTCAGAGATCGTATTGCCCTCAAGATCGTTGCGGCCGGGTGGAACGGTGAAAGATGTTGACTAAAATTTCAACAGCACTTGGGGTCTTCCCTCTTTAGTTCACGTGCTACTTTAGCTTTCATCCGGCGGTATGTGATACTCTCGGCAAGTTGGCCAGTTCGATGAGCTGTTTATCTGCTCGGCGACGTAATGCCCTCATGCTGTTGATTGCTGGAGAATGGCCGACGTGTCCGTTACCCTGTTGGACGTGACCACTGCATCGTGAAGGCCGCAACAAATTGCTTGCGATAGTTCCTCTGGTGACATGCCAGTGTGCACAGATGTTCAGGGGCTTTCACGAAAGAGTCACCAGTTAGTGAATGAAATCGCTTCAGTAGTTGGCGAGAAGTGTGCAGTCCGTCGTGCGAAATATACAGAGGAAAGTGATAATTTCCTCTGGTGTCGACGTCCGCAACGCAAAAGTGCCGCCCATACATCGGGTGACGTGGCGAATCGCATACAAGTTGGCGCCCACATGTGACGATTCTCCATTAGATCCAGCAGCCTTCTTCCTCTTTCGTCGGTTCTTCGTCCTCTCCAGGGGCTATGATGAGCGTTGAAGTAGCCGAATGCAAGCATGGGGGTTTCCACTGAATCAAGTGACGCCTGGAGTTGACTCCAAGGAACCCGCACTGCAGGACGCAGATATACAGGGTGTTTTTTTTTTTTATCGACACAGATTTTTTAAATAAAGACTCTATAGAGCTGCATAAATTTAGTTTTTGGCAGGTGGGTTATATGGCCAGGCGGACATCGTGTAGGACAGCGTATGCAACTACTGAACAACTAATTAGCTAAAATTCGTTAATTTATTAGAGGTTTTCTGGAAAATATGAGATAGCAGAATTGGAGCCAGTCATTATTGAAATCCATTGTCCTTATTGAACACCCTGTTATACATTCCCGATACAAATTCGCGAATTTTCCTATGCCAATGAGCCGAAACCAGAACTAGGCACTTCTCTAGCGCAGAAACGACACGACCTTGGCTTTATCTGTGCTGGAAAGCGGTCTATCTGGCTAACGGAGCTCCATCGCTCCAAAGCACGTGACTGTCTCACGTGGAATGCCTGTCGCCCTTCTGCGCTCGAGTAGTGCGTAGTTCTGGTTTCAGCTAATTTGCATAGCAAAATTCGGGAACTTATATCTCAAGGTACGTTCGCTTCACAGGATGGATTTGAATAATGGCTGCCTCCAATTCTGCTATCTCTCACTTCTCAGAAAACGCTAATAAGTTAATTAATGAATTTTAGCTAATTAGTCGTCCAGTATATAGTTGTATACGCTGTCCTACAGGATGTTCGCCAGGCCGTATATAACCCTCCTGTGAAAACGAAATTTATGCAGCTCTAATAGTTTTGTTTAAATAAAAAGCCTGTTGAAAAAAAAAACTGTTTACTGACATCCGCTAACACCATGGGCCCCAGGTGGATCTTCCAGGTCACAATCCAAAGAGCGATGACGAGCTGTGGACGCAATGAGGTCATTACGAACGGTTGTAGTACCTCGAAATATAAAGTGATCGAAATCCGCGTTGCAAAATAAACTACATAAATGTCATCTGACTATAAAATGCACAGTCGCGCGCGGAAAACTGCCAACGGCCCACTAAGACTAAACCTGGACATAAAAATGCAAACACCGAACATGGACTAACCTAATAGTATACTAACCAACGTGTTATTCCGTCGTGTCCGCCCTGCTCAGCCTAACGGCCGCTAAAATGTGGCTTTCGTTCGCTAAAACGAACTTGGACAGACATCGAAAACACGTGAATTTGAGTGGTTAAATAGTGATGTGTTTATTAAACACGGCAATCGAGCATTCTCCTTGTTTTTCCTTGTTCCGAGAACGTGAATTTCAAGATCGGGGATTTCGCAAGCGGGAATATCGAGGTCCTGCTTTACAAACGCGTGTCTACTCTCGGATGACAGATGAGATCGATGCAATACGCACCATTAATACGATGTAAAGCAACCCGTGCAGTGTCCGCATATAGCCACCAGAGGGAACTTGTACTGTTGTAGATGTAGCAGGTAGCGTGTTATGCAGGCTTCGACGAACAACAACAACTTTATTTTAATGATAATGATTGGGCAGTTTCATCGCCAGGGGCCATACTCTACCCTATTGCTGGCGGTAATGTGGTGAAACATAATAATGAGTCGCCTCACAGTGAGGACCGAAGTCACACGGTGTCCAAAAAGTTTAGGAGTGCTTTTAGGGCAGAGTGTTGGTGGGCTGGATTTCGCCATGAACCAATCACTTATGACATAAGCTGCGTTTACATGAATGCGACAAAAGCGTATCACATCGACTTATATCGCAACAAATCCTCTACGACAGGGCCACATCAACCAATCCACCAGTCGGGACGGGTGCGGAGGTGCGATAACACGATACGATACATTTCTGTCGAATTCATGTAAACGCAGTGATAGTCAGAGGGCGAGAGTCAAGCTGATTTAAGGCTGATTCACATTACTGCGTCTACGGTGCTGCGTGCAGCGCCTAAAGGCTGATTCACACAGCTGCGTTAACGGTTGCGCTTGCGTGTTACGTCCGCTGACAACAAATCATTGCAACGGAACATCCTTCAGGATGGAACGAAGGTACACGTAAGACGTTGCATGCAGCCGTAAACGCATAATGTGGATCAGCCTTTACGTGTACCTTCGATCCATCCCGAAGGATGTTCGGTTGCAATGATTCGCTGTCAGCGGATGTAACACGCAAGCGCAACCCTAAACGCAGCAGTGTGAATCTGCCTTTAGAGACGGGATTTTGAAAACGTAGTTCTGAAAGGCTGGTAGTGCGGGCAATGGAAAAGGATGTGCTCTAGATCAGCCAGATCACCGCGGTGACCGCATCTTGGAGGGTCAACTTGTCGCAACCAACTGACAAGCAAGGTGACGCCACTGAGCCATAAAAGCCACACTGAGTCGCATCCGATGCATTAATGCAGCGTCTTGTCGAGAGGTGTTTCGCGGCATACGGTAAGGGAGCGCCGCAGAAGCAGCTCTCATCTAGGAGACTGACGAGAGGAAACCGTTGTTCCATTGTTCGACGACTAGTGGCATCCCTGGCTTCCTGCCAATGGATTCTCTCCCCATCTATTCTTGCCAGAATTGATCCAGGCTTCGAGGATTCCACTTCATCACATGCAGAGACGTAGTTAATCTCTCCAGTGCCAAAAGTGCTTGAACCTTAAACAGTGCCAAAAGGGCAGTTACGACACTCCAGCAAATGCAGATACAATTGCCTTGAGTGCTGTAAATACCGCAGAGAATAGACACAGTGAAGGCACTTCTTCGGTGGCTGATGATGTCAACTCAGCTGTCCTGTTGTTCCAGTCACGTTGGCATAAGTGCGTCGCACCTGTCCTCACGGAATCTTCTGATCCGTAGTCCTCATGGTCAGGACGGTATTTGTTAGCTCCTGTGAGTGGCGATCGCCCTAGGTCGCAGTTTCCGTTCTTGGTGCCTTTCCGTAGAGACAGTCTTCAAAGGACAAACGGAAAGGGATGCTGGATGGCCGGGCTTACAGTTAGCACACTTGGCTCTCTTTTAGCATTGAAGTCTGATCTTCGATGACGCCCAGCCCATTTTCCACATGTTGTAGCACTTCAGTAATTTCGAGCCCTATCACCAAATCTCTGGCAGTGACAGGTTTATGAGTACCCAAATGTCGCCGTACCAGCACTGGACAGCAGTTCCTACTTTATTGAAAATGCTGTCAAATCAAGCGAACATCAGCTGTTTCTGTCGGATGGGACAAGCGCAATGCTTGCCCACATCATATTTGAAAAATAGTACTGCCCTCGACCTAAAAACGAAGAGTAGGCACACACTGCTTTATCTCCCTCCCCGGCGAACATCGATCAGAACGCAGCTTTGAAGGGGGACAGCAACAGCAGCTCCGGCCTTATCGGGCCATCGTCAGCAGTGCGCACCAGCTCGCATGGCTGAGTGGTTAGCGTGCTGGCCATATGTCACGTCGGGACTGGGAGGTACCCGGGTTCGATACCCGGTGCCAGCCGTGCTGTCTTGGATTTTTCCCGGTTCTCCTCAGACGCTGTCAGACATATGTGGGCACAATTCCCTTAGAAGTCGGCCCAGGACGCACATTCCCTTAGAGCGTTAGTCATGACGTTGCCCACCTCTGTGAGGCCGACAACGACGAGCTCTTTCAGCAGTACTACCACCACCATCAGCAGTGCGCAGGCAGGCAACGTCTGAGTGACGTCGTACGTGACGTCCTGCCGTCAGGGTGAGAGCATCATCACTGAAAGCTCTGTGCAACGCCAGTGAGGTATGTAGGGTATATAAGTATGTATTACTTCACTCGCGTTGCACAAGTTGCACAACTTTCAGTGCTGTTCGCAAATGTTGGACCAGAGCACTCGTGACGTCTCTCATTTTTAAGGACCGGCGTCACGAAAAGGAATAAGTATGCTCACATGGGCACCCACAGAGTTAATAAGAAATAACGCTAACGACTTTGGCTTACTACAACACTCATTGAAACATCTCAAAGGGACAAACCGCGACCAACAACACTGAAATAAGCCGCGACAAGCGTGACCACCACACAACTACCCGACGACACCGGTGTACTGCGGACCGAACTCTGAGGTTGATTTTCGTAGTGACGTACATAATTCCGGCTCTGCGGACTCTGGATTTTAGTTGCTATGCCTTCGTCGATTTTCCTTCACCCCAGTGTCGACTCAATGTCCACGAACGAGTCCCAGCAGTAGCGCACAGAGGTAACTACAGCGGTGGGATTAGAGTCACGCTGTTCATTGTGGGAGGGTTGCTAAAACACTTATTCCCCAGTTTCACGAAGTATGTCTCGTATATCTCAAAGGTCCTTTCTTTAAACGGCTTTTCAACACTAGCTTGCTGAAAGACAGGTATTGCCGCGTGGGGCGTCAGATGACCTGACGATACCCGAGATCCAGGTGTTTTCTTTCAGCCTCTATAGCATCCAAACACCCTCCACTTTGCCCCATGTGACACCTCCCGCAGCTAAGAGGGATGTTGCACACCATATTTACCCTACACCGAGTGTAGTCACTTGTGATGGAAGGAAGTCTCCGAGAGACAAGGTGAACCAGGAGAACAAAACTCTCCTCACATCACGGCAGAAGACCTGCTGCCTACAGCTGTTGCCTGAAGACCGTTAATCAGAGAGGTGTGGGTTCGATTCCTGCCACCGGCACTCGCTGACTTTTCGTCAACTGCCATCCTTCAGACTTGTTGCCTTTCGGTACATTAGCGAGTTTTAGTACATCGGAAGAATTCTACGAAAGCGATACGATAACAGTTATCGAATCCAAGCTTATGTGGTGTCACTCGCTCCAAAGAAAGAGGGTGATTGGCTTATCATGTTTTCAGAATTGTTATCGTGAACATCTTCCAATGTACTAAGACTCCCCATTCACAGCTAGGGGTTCCCGTAATGTCAAAACTGAACAATGTTAAGCACACCCCTCTCTCACATGTCTCTCGTCGCCTCGATCACCATTTGAAAGCTAGACTCTGCTCCTGCAGCATTAGCCACTACATTCAATCACTTTCATCGTGCAACTTGAAACTCTGCTATGGAATAACCTCGGCAATAAAGGAGCCTCATTAATGTGTCTTAATTAATCCCCCCTTTCAAATACGCTGTAGCTAATTTTCGTGGTATTTCTCTAGTTTTAGTCATTTCGCAGCAACACTCTTCTTTGTTACGCGCACAGCCACATGCCCTTTTACCGTATTTGCGTAATCATGTTGGTGCAGTGTATTAATAATTGGTACAACAGTGTTTGTTATTTGCGTATCACAGTGTCTGTAGTGATTGTATAGAAATTAGCTTTAATTATCTGTCTCCCTTCAAAGATCCTTGTCATTACGTTACCTTAGCATTTTTCATGCTCGGCTTCAGTTCTGTAGTGTCTTCGAGTATTAAGCCCCGAACTATCCACGGATATCCCCAAGAATACAGCCAACCATCGATTTATGAACGGGTAACGTTACTGGAAAAATCATTCATAAACATTGGAGGTTTGGAATGAGGAAGGGGATATGTCTGATTTCAGAGGGTACCGTTCACAAAGCGAGGGAAGTCGTAGACCGAGGGTTCACTGTACTCGGGGATTAGGATAAAGTAGGAATAATTATTTCCGTATGCAGGTCAGTGGCAAATAGCAACAAAGCTGTCCGGAAGCCGATCGAAATGAGGTTAAACTGAAGAAGCATACCAGCCACGATTCTGAGGCGATGCGGATCGTGCGGACACCCGGACAGTTCCATTTTGCCGGTCGGATACGGATGTGAAAGTAAGCCAGAACTGCGGATGCGGATTTTGTGTGCATGGATGCGGATGGGATGCGATCAGGTCTCCTAATGCTTTTAAACATTAAAAACGCACGGCATGGTTTAGATTGTTCGCCCGTTTACCGCAATTCATGTCATCATCATGTATACAATGATAATGATAATGATGATGATGATGATGATGATGATGAGTTGGCGTTTCATGGCGCATGGGCTACTCATCATGTATCTCCTGTGTTGCTGTTCACTTGCTGTAGAATGAAGGTGTCAAGGTGAGTCTCTTCAAAAACTAACCATCGCGCCAACGTCCAATTCGGCATTGCTGGTCCCCAATATTGCCACGAGGTGTATATAACACTCATCTCTAGACTTGTGGCACGAGTAAATCAGCATAATAAATTTCACAACAGGATCTTCAGCGTCCAGTACCGATGACATCATTTGATCAGTAACGCGCTTGCAAATGATCTTATTGTAGAACGTGCGTGACTTCTGTCTCCAGAACGAGAACGTTTACAGAATTTCTTAGACCTTCATTCTGAGCGAGCCATTCAGAACAATTAGACGAGCGTGGCTTTACGTCGCGTGGCAACCAAGAATAATTGGGATAGCGAAAGAAAAGGATGACTACATGGTAGGGGTTACGCTCTTCTGCAGTCGGCGCTCCGAACAAAATACGGCGGATCCCAATGTTCCTGGATTATGTACGGAAGACAGCAAGATTGCGCCTTCTGTCGTTCTCCATAACTTTTCAAGAACGAAAAACGGGCGCATATTGACTTTATACCATTAAAATGTAAATCACTGTGGGCTGGGTACTCGATAGAAAGAAATGGCGGAATAAGGGCGGTATTCACGGTGAACCTATTCCGACCGAGGTTCAGTTGCAGATGAGCCACTCTACATACAAAGTAGCGCCATGTTGTTCTGCTCGGGGTCTGGTTAAGAATCTACACTCGCCTCGCATATCATTCTATCTACACGGCGAATTCTGATGGGATCACTTGATTCCACGAGTTTCCTATTAAGCAGGAGTAAAAGCCCCAAAATATCTATTAAACTTTTTTTTTTTTCACAACCGTAAAGTGCATGGGGAATTAATCGGGTCGAAAAATAAGTTTCAGTTGCATGATAGAAAGCGGCTGAGGCAAAACTGTACTGTGGCGATTCATTAGGGGGGTTCGCATCTGTGTATTACATGAAGTGAAGCCCCATCGCAGTGACAGCAATTTGTAATTAATCAGCGTCCTTTGTGAATTGTGATGACATCGAGGGATTCGTCTCGTGGAGTAGGAAAACGTGGGGGAGGACACGCTATGCACATGCCGAGGAAGGAACCTCATCCCGATCGGTTGACAACGAAGCACTGAGAATAAAATCGTTCGCTGCTTCGAAGCTGTCGCAGTCTTCATCTTTTTCTTACTTTCGAAATGCGATCACCAGTGACACTACGTGAATTTGAGAGTTACAAAAAATCTCAAACACTGCGATGTTCGTCAATAACTAAGAAATGCGCAATTACATGGCCAACGAACGGTGGTTGGTCAAAATTTTCGTTGGGCGAAATCCAGTTTTGCGAGAACGAGGATTTATATCCATGTACAGACATTAATGTTACTATAGAAAACGTGATGCTCGAATTTTGCGCGTAAGTATGGAGGTAGGCCCGCTGAATACCTCGGCTGATGATCCAGCTTGAAAGAGTTACCTGTATCGCTGCTATATATTCCCCTGCGAAGAGCTGCCTTCTCGAAGCACACGGCGCGCCACTGACCGTCAATCCCTCTTCTTCCTAATCTTCACTTGCATATCAGAGACACCGTTACTTACTTACTTACTTACTTACTTACAGAGACACCGTGTCAACACACTTAGCCCAACACGACAAAACATTGTATGGAACCCGTGTTCAATATCGGCCCCAATAACACACATTAGCCGAGGATTATGTTCGTGGCATTCGTAGTGTATTTTGTCATACCCCTGCGGATGCGCACATGGCTTCGCATTGACGGATCAACGTGGTGACGGAAGGTGCAAACGCACCGAGTGAGAGTGAGAGAGAGAGAGAGAGCTGAAGAAGCAAAAGGCTTCTGATGTCGAAGTGTAACAAAATCTGCCCTTCGTCCACTTATTGTGACTCTTCCTTGGCTTTCGTGTCCCAAGTGTAACCTAACATGCGCCCGGAGGGTAATTGTCCCAGCATCGCCCGTGGCTTCCGCGTTGTATGGCTTTTCCTTGTTCCATACCGTCCAGCAATGCCCCCTATGGGGAATTGACGGACATCACTCGGAAAGCACTGCTGTTTGTACGTGGGTGGGTTGTTACTTGTTTCGCATTCTTAACCTTGTTATGTGAAGGTACAGAAAAACGAACTACATGGTTGGATGACATTGTCCAGTCGTAAATAAGGCGTGCGCCAATTGTGCGTATGGTCTCTGTCAGTGACCATTAATGAGGTTCCTTATCTTCACTTCAGTGGGGCACATAAATTGTGGGAGTGAAGTGTCAATAATCACGGTTTCGAAAATCCCCGGTACACGACCAAGAGATGAGATTCGAAACAACTAGCACACGGTTGCCGTCAGGCAAAGTAAATAGTGAAATAAACACACAAAAATTACAGGACGGTTAACGATTGTGTAACGCGAATTTCAGCGGTAGTTGTTATGTGTCTATGTTGGCACTTTTATATATGACACCGACATATGCCCAACTACTTTAGAGTGACGAGTACTGCCTCGTGATCTGTGAAGTGAGTGGTGATGTGTAGAGCTGGGATTAGCGGGACAAAAATATTACTAAAATCGGGACAAAAGTGGGACAGGAAACGCTGAAAAATCGGGACACTTTTGCGAGACACAAACCCATCTCTGAGTATGTCAAAACTGCTTTTATTAGCTTTAGATTATTTTAACTTGTTTCGCATCACCGAAACCGACAGTCAACAGACAGAGGAAGAAGACAGAGGGAGACAGAGAAAAAGAGGCCACTATTCCTAGTGGTGGAAGAAGAAGAAGCAGAGAGTAAGCGATTTCGTATGGCGAACCATTCTACGGCGCAATCAGATGCGACTTCAGAATGGTCCTATAAGCAGCAAAGTCCAAAGTCCCCAAATTGGACAGAAGTTATTCAATCATTTGTGCAAGTTTCTTCTATCAAAGAGGAACAGATCACTCTAGCAGGCCGAGAGGAAATTAAGGCTTCGTAATACAACTGTTGAATATTATATCACCAGAACAGCTCTTCGGAACACCATCGGTATCACCGCTCGAGAGCGGGCCTCGTTCATTGTAGTTCATTCCATTAAACGTTGTCCATCGTTTACCATACCGACCCCTTCTTATATTCTTGCACATTTTGGTGCCGAAACCCGGGACGCCGGACTTCCGCAAGAATTACTGACGAAGGTTTACTGAACTGGACTGGAAGGTTTTGGACTGAACTGGACGTCATCAGAATGGACTATTTGGAAGACCTGGAGAGGGTACGTGCTACTTGTCGTTCAAATGTTGCGAGCAACATCAATGATATAACGACTTTACTGACTGCAACCCCACTGGATACCTCCCAGCTGAGACGGAAGCTTGCGTTTTTGGAATTGAAAGTTGCAAGATTGACTGAATTGAATCAAGCTATCCAAGCTCTCGTGAATCAAGACTTGTTGGAGAACGAATGTGAGTCTTGCGATCGATACCTTGAATACCACATCGCTATCATTGTCGGAGCCCGAGCGGCGCTAGGTTCTTCAGTCAGTCATGAAGACTGCGACATGGTGTATCCGCCGCGTATGATGCAGTTTCCTATACGTTTGGGTCAAAAACGACAGGCAGAGGACTGCTCTTACGAAATAGGACTGTTTTAAAAACTTCGATACTGGGAGCAAGCTTGGCCTTGGACGACACAATTCACTCGGTGCTTAATAGCGTTTCTGCAGTGACATTCATTCCCAAGGAACATCAAGAGCACGAGAATAGACCCTGGTACAGTGCAGAGATCGGAGGCTCCAACATAGCTGTGACGCGAGCCGACTCTGAAGCCAGCAATACTGAAAAGTCGTGTTCTACTGCGAAGCCTGAAGAGGCTCGAGCGGCAAAGAGCAACGCTGTAGTCGAGGACAAGGTGTCATGTTCAAGGGGTCATGAGAATGAAGACACGTCCTCGAAACTTGAAGCGCGCTGCGACGAAGTTCAACAGGATTTCAACCCTGACAGGACTGATGTCGTTGAAGAAATCGGAGAAGTTATGAAAGACACGTTGACTCAACTCGCCGGAACTCTGTCCGAAGACGAAAGTGATCGGCTCATCACGGCGAACCTCTCCGAGTGGTCTATACGTTGGACGCGACAAGGGGTGATGGTAGTGATACACCGATGTTCTCGGTGTCTGAAGACTTCGCAGTTAGTGAGAGAAGTTCTAGAAATGTTCAGGCGCGCTTTCTCGAGAATCTAAAGAGTGAAGCAGCATCCCTTGTGTCTGACGCGGTCACACAGGAAATTCAAGATGGTGAGAAACAGAAGCTGGAGGGCGTGAAGCCAGAGAACTCAAAGAATATCGTCCAAGACGAGCACAAAACTGCGACGAGCTCAGGGATGCGTTATTCGCACACGTTAATTTCAGAAGTGCCGCTAAGAAGTGGTTCAGAGATGCACTTGGGTAGCCTGATCGCGTCACTCCGTGAGGACGGCCTGCACACAAGCAGTAATGTACAGTACTGCGATGCGACTGCATCGACCGAGTTTCATCTAAATGTCCGAGACGTATTCCGAAAAGATCGCAGGCCCATCAGAAAGTTTGAGAGGGACGCTTGGGTCGACGGGTTCCTGAACCAAGTCAGAATTTTAGAAGGAGAAACCATTGCGACAGTACGTTCCCATGCGGAAAACATTCCTCCAGAACAGAACGAACACCTGTCGGGGAATGACGAGATGATTCTCTACCATTTCTCTAACACGTCTACCTTAAAGCAGTACCTGTATGGTCTCTTCATAGATTACTGCAGCATGGTGATACCGGAACCTCCCGATCCGGACAATACCCTGAGAACACATGAAGGATCTTCATCGACAGAGTTCTGCGCGCCAGTTTTCAAACCCGCTCGCGTCTGCCCCATCAAGTCCGACTGACAAGTCACAGGTAGCCCCCGACGGCTGTCTGTAATTAATTAATATAATAAGTAAATAAATGAATGAATCAATAAATAAAGCTTTTTGTTACACTAGCATTATGGAAGGTAGAGGCCAGAGGAGAGTCGCTCTGCAATGTGAGAACGAAGGTCTACACAGTGAACGTCAACCAAACTTATTAAAGGGGCTGCGCACTTCACTCCCAAGCTATGTCGGATAAATATAGATGATGGTTATACCGACACCGATTTGAACCTGCATCCCAAAACTCTATTTTGTGCTTGTGCAGCAAAGGGCCTATACTCAGAGACAACGCAAGACCAAGAGCTGCGGGCACAGAGGTATATCTCCGATAGCGGGAATGTACTCCGCACATTGAGAACGGAGCATACGATGAGGTGGCGGACGGCAGGCGTAGACGGGGGAAGCCGATCCACATGCTTTACTTGCGCGAATATTTGACGAGTTCGCTGTGAAAGCGTACGAATGTGCTCTAAGTATGTCGTCTTCGACGGGTGTTTTCGAAACATGATCTGTGTACAAGCACCAGTTTGGAGATGAGGAGATGCACTACGTTGCAACACGGATGCGTTATACGCCCGCCTAAGCTTATCACAAACACCTTAAAATTTGTGGGTGGTGTTGTTGACCTCTCCCGAAGTATGGAGGCGCAGAACGTTTGCAACGCGAATACCGAAACGCATCCGTCTCCGACATCACATCGGAGACGGATGAGTTTCGGTATTCGCACCAGTGAAGCAGCGCGGGAGAGGTCTCATAGTTACGCAAGCCTATAGGAATGGCCGTAGCTCTCGCTCCTCTGACGTCAGCAGATCTTGACAGGGGGCGCGTGTTCAGGTGTCTGTATATCGCCAACTAAGGCACGTAAAAATATTTTTCTCCTAAATATTTTCTCAATAATCAGGCGTGCAGTACGATGTGGGCATGACGCACATATATACTAAGGTATTCAAACCCCTGTAATGATCTTGAAACCAGCAGAAGCATCTCGTCCAGATTAACAAACAATAAGGAAGAACATGCATATTCGCAAGAACTACATAGAGACCAACTGATAGGTATGTCAGCTCTGATATAGTTACCAAACTCTTCCAGCGCGTCTGTCAGCGAATCCCAGAACAGCTTCCCTATGAGGCCTTTTTTCGAGCATCTTCTCTTGAAAGTGTAATCACGACAGAAAATCAATACCAATTCAATTGACCTGCAGATGCGGATGTTAGCTAGACATCCGTCAAATCAAGAAACTCGAAGACCATAAGAAATTGGACCACCAGTGCTGGTATGGCGACGTTTGAGTTGTAAACTCATACACTATACGTGCAGCCAAAGGGCTTCGGCTTCTTTTCCCTTACATAAGAAGCTTGTGATCTGATCGCTGATAAACTAAAACGAGAAGGTGGTACAGGATCAAGAGGGATTGTTCGACAAAAGAAAATTCTGAGGGAAGTGGCAGTTTAATGGGGCAGTGCACCATAGCGTTCTCACCACTCGCTAAGGAGAAACGTGATATTGATCATTCAACTGACAGAGGAACAACCGACAAGGGGTTGTTATGGGTGCGCGTAACTGCGAGACTTGCCTTAGAGGAGACACTGACAAAAACGGAGAAGTAAAATGGGCGGGCGTTACGGTGGTTGGAACTGTAGTGAAGGCCAGGATATATTCTGGCGCGTATGCACCGTCATGTGAACTGGACTGGTAAAATAAAACCGATATGCCGGTTTGGCTCATATCCTCTGCAGACTCAGATTTGTCGTACGGAGCCGCCGGGCACCAAGATGCCGCGGCGACGACCCGGGCCTCAGTCGCGGCCAGGCGACAGGAGTCTGTTCCCGATTGGAAGGCGCTCAAACGACGGCCTACTGCCCTTACCGCGCACATCCCAAACGGAAATTCTGCATGACCTTGACAACGATCTCAAAGCCAAGTCTCAACGACAACAAGTCTCAGCAAGGTGGTGACCGTAGCCCGCGCATGGAACTTCAGGACGCCCGGGAACACAAGGGTGATCCGGCGTTTCACGTTGTCACATATAAGAAACGTCGTCCAAGTGCATACCAGTCGTTTTCCGATGCTTGACCACCCCGAACTCTTTCTGCGACGTCAATCCCAACATAGCACATGATATCATGACGACGATCCAAGAGAAAGTCTGATACCATCGTATCAATAAACAGGGAAATCTCATTGTTCACGTGTCATCTGAACATTCGGCGCACCGCCTGCTGGGTCTCCAGACACTCGCAGGTGTCGCAGTTCAACCCTATATATACCACAACTGTGCCTATGCACTACGGGCAGAATTATTGGTGTACCTCGTCGATACAGCGAGGATCAGCGGCGAAATAATGCACTAGCTTACTTGGACGGTGACACGAAGGGTAGTGATCACTTTCCGATCTACGTGACTGACGAAACTGCAACGCTAACAAAGCTCAACAGGACAGCCATCCTCTACAACTGGAGGGACTTTCGACGTCTGAACTCTGAAACGTACAACATTGCTTACCCCAGTGGCTTTTGCAGAAGGATTACAGCACAACGTAAAACAAGCCAGCAAGACGGTGATTCTCCCAGTGACTTACTCAAGGATTGACGCTGAATACGAGCGACTCAGAGCGCTGCGCCGAAGGGCAGAGTGTCGCTACAAACGGTCCGGTGACTTTGATCACTGGAAAGAGGCAACGGCTCTGAAAGAAAAAATATGAAAATGTCTGAAAGCGTTAGCAGCGGGAAACTGGGCATACACCTGTTCTACTCTGGATTCTTCAGCTCAACCCCTCTAGGCTGTAGTCCATTATCAAAAGTCTCCACACACTATCATTGCAGCTCCATTCCGTACGGTAGCCGTTAAAGCGAATGTAGCAGAGAAGACGGTGGCCGAAAAATTTCTAGCTACAATAGTCAAACCATCTGATGCAGCAGCAAGCCCCCTGCATTCCCAATCAGCCCGTTCTGCCAAGGTACACATCCTTACCACTAAACATCCTGATTCCGCAGAAATGGACGCAGATTTCACATGATCCGAACGGCCACAAGCTATTCGCAATGCAGCCTGCAAGAAACTCACATACAAACAGCTGCACAACCTGAGGCAGCAGCTGGTGGCTCGACAAACAGAAATATCTTCCAATGCAAATGATTGGTTTCCGCAAGGCACGTTGCTCGACGGACTGTGTAATCGACTTTGTCTCCGACGTCGAGCAGAGCATGGGCTTGTCGTACATGATGGTAGCGGTCTTTCTGGATCTTAAACGTGCTTTCCACACAGTAAGTCACCCCCATGTGGGGGGGGGATATATAAGTTTAATGAACAGGTGGTGGCGTCCACGCAGGGAGAGGTCAGCCAGACCTATGTCGGCTTGCTACGGCCCATGTGGGCCAGGGTCTTCTGCATGCCAATAATTGTTGTCGCACTTTTAATTGGACCATGGATTACCTGACTGACAGGATAATAGAGATGATCACAGACGGGCACACCAAGCCAGTGACTATTAACTAAGGAATACCTCAAGCGGACGTACTGAGCCCTACACTGTTAAATATAGTCATGGCCGAACTGATACCAGAACTTCCCCAAAACGTCAAAGTCACGGTTTACGCGGATTATGTATGTATCTGGGTAAACGGGCGTCGTGCTGATTGCATAAAGAAGACAATGGAACACGCCATGGAAAACATTGTTAGCATACAACAAATGTGCAACTCTTCTTGGCTGACATGATCTGCTCGATCTTCGCTGTTGTACAGGGTCGACCCCGATCTACGCTTCCAGGTACCTCCGTTGTTTCCTCGCCAATCAGCGTGTCTCCTGCATAGGCTCCGGCTGAATGTCCCGTACAGCGGTCGGTTGCTCTACGAACTGGCCAAGTCACCATCTCCAAACTGCAGTGAGTGCGATGTTGTCGAGGACACAGAGCACATCCTCCTCAGGTGCTCCAAGTATGCCGACAGTCGCAGGACTCTAGAAGCAAGTCTGGCTCGCCTGGACGCCCGGCCATTTGACCTTGTAAAGCTCCTGGTTCCTCAGCCATTCAATCATCAAGCGACTGCATTGAAAGGGCTCCTATATTTCCTTGAAGAAACGCATCTGATTGACATTTTGTGACACTTTTTGGTACCTCTTTTATGACAAGTGTTCCCACTAGTTCAGGATGTTTGTCTCCCGCCCCCATCCACTGGATTTTCTCCCTTGTTTTATTTATTTCAACTAACTGCTGCTAAGTGGCCTAGGGCAGCAAATCTGACTTTGTCGTGACTTAAATCCCCATTCTTTTCTTGTTCTATCACATCACATCACATCACATCACATCACATCACATCACATTGTTACCTTTTTCGAAGACATGACCATGGACCTCTCCCCTGAGAAAACTGTTTATATACCTTTCACCAGAGAAAAGCTCAATACTTTAAACTGACCGTACGAGGGGTAGAAATCAAGACAACATTTAGCCACAAGTTCTTAGGGGTCATACTCAACCAGAAACTGTCCAGGACGCAGGAAATTAGAAGGTTGCAACAGACAACAAAGTCATACATGAACAATCATGAGGATCGTGGCTGGCGTCAAGTGGGGAATGGAAAAACGATCCAGGCTGTGCACCAAGCACTGATACGACAAACACTGGCCCACAGCATGCTGCACATTGACAGCGCCTTCCACAATCAGGAAATTATACTATAGACAGAATCCGAGGGAAAAGCATAAGAATCTGCCTTGCAGTACCACTGTCAACTAAAATGTCTCTTGTTTTCAGAAGCGCGAGAGCCTCCAGCTGCTGCACTTAGAAGCCAAGAACTAGAAAGTCATCTGACCCGTCTAATGACGCAACACTCTGTAAGGAAATAAAACTTCGACGGGGCTTGCCCCCGAGCGTCGCAGTAAACGGACACAGCAGCCAGCGTACACTTCGTAGAACGTCACCGTCCACGATCTCTTTATTTTACACTATATACACTCGTTCCAAGGACGCAGCATTTGGGAGACCTCAGTTCACCGAAACGGAAAGGGCGCCTGTCAGCTATTGGTCTGGGAACGGCGTCCACCCACACACTCGGCCAACAGGGCTGCTTTCGCAGGCCATCCCGGCCGACTTGAAACAATTCCTCACAAATCTGACCATGAAATCATCACTAAGGTAGAAAGCCGGAACAGAAGCACCGCGGCAAAGGCCATAAAACAAGTCAAAAGAAGCCTCCCTAAAGAAAGGGCGCACACTCTCTGGGAGGATCGACCTCCTTGGCTTCTTCAACAACCTGAGGTGCACACAACAATCAAAAGAATCCAGAAAAAGCCAGACTCAGACTCCTCAGTGCTATGGACCTTGGCATTGGCACGTCAAAATTTCACATCAAAGACAGTCATATAGTATACTGATGGCTCAATCACAGAGGGAAAATCGGCAAGTGCTTCCGTCACAGGATATAAAGAAAGGGTACAGACTCTCTCACGGCACTTCGACACACACACACACACACCTAAATGGGATGATTCCCCGCAGTTATGGCGGTACACTGCCCCATTGCGCTTGTGGAAGGGATGAGAAAGTGATGATGATGGAAAGGTGTCCTATTAGAGTTCGTTCATTAGTCCAGCGCTGGAGAGGAACTCAGCAACAACTCGTAGGCCTTGCACCCGATGTGAGGGGTCCGACCATGGCCCCTCGAACTGGCGAACTGGCGTCGAACTGGCGTGGATCGACGCGTTGCAGAGCAGTTTCCATGAGGGCGCGCTCGCGATCGTACTGTCCGCAGACCAGGAGGACGTGATGGAGGTCAACGCGCACACCACACGTGGAACAGAGGCTGGACGCGCCGACATCGAGGAGGTGTTTGAAAGCCGGTGTAAAAGCCACATTAAGTCGCATGCGGTGGAAGACTGTGGTAAAGGAACGTGGCATTCGGCGGGGGAGAGTAAGGGACAATGGCAAAGAGTGGGTGGTGATGTCACGTTGCCATTGAGAGTGCATCTTGGGGCCAGTGAGGCTTGAGACGAGGTAACGGCGATCCCCCCCCGAGACAAGATGATGGGGACACTCCGGGTGTACTGATGGGCGCCTGTGGCTGTTCGATATGCGCCCTCGTTTCCGCTGATGCCCACATGACCCGCGATCCATTGGAAGACGATAGAGTGGCCTTGTGCGCTTGCTTTATTATATACTTGCAGAATTTATATGACCACAGGACTGAGGAAGCCGCGAAGTCCCATAGTTGCCACACACTGCAGCGCAGACCTGGAATCCGTAAAAACGACCCAGGAGCGAACGGGGCTGTCAGTAATTTTCCGCAAGGTGAAAAGAATAGCATAAAGCTCAGCGCATGTTGACGATGTTTTATGTGAGAGATGATGACCATCTGAAATTGACTCGGAGGGAATGACAAAAGCAGATGACGAACTTCCCTTCGTGGTTGAGCCGACCACAGCCGAATTACATGGCATTTTCAAGGCTCTGTGCTACATCAAGAAATCCCCACCGAAAGAATGGTCGATCTGCTGTGATTCACAATTCTCGATTCAAGCAATCAATCCAGGGAGCAGCAGAAATTTTCTGGTCTACAAGATCTTGACGACTTTCAGCGACATCATAAAGGCAGGTCACAATGTGATCCTTAATTCCCTCACACTGTGGCATCCCAAGTAGTGTAATAGCTGACAAGATGGCCAAAGAAGCGCTCGACAAAACAATGTTTAGCGCCATACCCTACACAAAAGCCGACGCAAATTCCTGTCTCAAGAGGCGAACAGGGCAACGATCCAGGGACCAGTGGAAAAGCAACCTCCGACAGTCAGACAACCTTTACCCTCATTGATCCGGACTTAAAAGGCGCTATACCAAAAATTCGTGAAAGACTTCCGCAAACTGTGATCCACAGAATCCGCCCGGGGAAAACTCTACCCACGAAAAACCCTATACCAAATGAGGCTCGCGCAATCTCCGCTATGCTCAACATGCAAGACTCCAGAGGACACACCCTGTAATCGTTCAGTGCCCGGCCTACAGAGCACACAGAGAGAGACTTGTGACAGCAGTACAAAAGCTCGACTCCCGCCCATTCAGCTTTTGTAAGCTATTTGGATCTTGGCCCTGCCCACAGTCAACGCCTGAAGCGGTCGATGGCGCGGTGGTAAGGGACCAACGATGTCGAGGTGCACGCGGTCGAAGCTGTTATCAGGCAGGGCAAACCGGCCAAGGGGTGAGAATGTGTGCCAGTTGATCTTGGACCGCTGGCATGCTGAGCAGGCTGAAACTCAGGCACGAATATTCGTGTTCATTTTCGGCAAAAACGTGCACTGACGAGTCTTTGGGTGATACGGACTCCAGAATGAAACAGATTGTGAAGAAGAATTCAGCAAAGAACGGCAATTGCCTAATCTCAGGTGGAGAATAATGATATCTTGGGGACGCGAAGGCGTATGTGAGCGGCTTGTGATTGGTGAGGGTGGTGAATTCATGGCCTTCAAGAAAGTGTTGGAAATGCTTTACAACGAAGTATGACACCAGAAGTTCCCTGCCGGACGTGCTATACCTTGTCTCAGCGGGCTTGAGGGCTTTAGAAAAGAAAGCGAGTGGGCGCCAGCCTTCACGGAGCTCTTCGTGAAGAACTGCGCCAACAGTAGTGCCATATGAGTCTACCATGAGGGTATAGCTTGTGTGCCAGGGCTTGGGTGGGCGAGAAAAGTGATCGAAGCGAGTAGAGACTTAATGGAGGTGAAAGCTTGGAATGCATCGCTCGTCCAGATGAGTGCTGCAGACGATGCTTTGCTCTGATGCAAGAGAGCTTCAAGGGGACGTAAGGTACAGTGTGGAAGGAAACGGCGGTAAAAGTTGACCAGGCCCAGGAAACGGCGTAGTTGGCGCAGAGTTTGCGGCTGCGGAATGTTGACGATGGCATCGGCTTTCTGCTCGACCGGGGCAATGCCTTCAGGGGTGACGATGTGGCCGAGGAATTCCAAAGAGGAAACTCCCAATTCGCATTTTGCGACATTCACGACGACGTCGTGTTCAGCCAGGCGAGCAAAATGGAGCTGAGGATGTTCGAGTGCTCGGCGTGGCTGGAGCTCGCTACTAGAATGTCGTCTATGTACGCAAAGACAAAAATTCAGTGGCGATTTAGCGGTAAATGCGAGAGAAATGCATTAGCATTAAACACCTTTTCCGGTCCATACTTGACTTCCGGGAATCCACTTCAGATCTAACCTGACTTTCGGTTGTCAACCTCCGGTCAATACTTGACTTCCGATTCGACACTTTCAATTACTATATATAAGTCAATTTAATTAACCCTTAATTTGCATCAATTACTGTTACTTATTATTACGTCTACTTGCTTTGATTACATCTAATTACCTCTGGTAACCTGCGGTTACCTTGGGTAATCTTTAATTTCATTTAATCGTTTTCTTAATTACATATACATTCATTACCTTGAAACTCAACTTTCTTGCTCTACACACGCACACACACATATATATACAGTTTTTTCCACTTTGACACTCCTAATGCTAACGCATGAAAAGAAGCCCGCGAGTGACAGTGTCGACGAAACGCGGGAACTTGTAGGCGGTGTTTCGAAGACCAAATGGCATGCGCAAGAAATCAAAAAGGTTGAACGGGGTGGTAATGGCAGTCTTCTGCACGTCACTTGGAGCAACAGGAATCTGATGATATGCCTCTATCAAATCCATCTTCGAGAACGTCGTCATGCCGTAGGGGTTGGCAGCGAAGTCTTGAAGACGAGGCAGAGGGTAAGGGTCCGGGATGGCAACAAGGTTAAGGGCGCGATAGCCGCCAGAAGGCCTCTAGTTCCCGGTCTTCTTGGGGACCATGTGTATTGTGTAGTGCCGATGTCCAACATGTGCTGCAATTCCGCATTGGCACATCTCTTGGGGGACATAAAAACGCGATTCAAGGAATGGGCGCCGCCATTAGTGGTGCCACCCCGTGGTAGTCGCAGGAACTGTGCACGTGTGGACTGCCGTTTGCAGAGTTCCTTCATTTTTCCATATGTGTTTTGGTCAATTTTCGTCTGCGTTCGTGTTCATGTCGTGCCCGTTTTTTTTTCCCGCTCGGGAACCGGTGTAGAAAAGATGTAGCGACATCGGCCACCACTATTCTCGTGAACAACTGTGCATATCACATGCTGAAGCAAGCAATCTTTTTCCTTGATCTTTCGAACGTTGATACGCTACTCAAATGTTTACCGGATGACAATGTTACGTTATCGTCAGTCATACTCATTAAAGACTGCGAACACCAGTATTCATCCCAATGGGAAAAGCGATTTTCGCAGTCCACCCCTGTTATGTCGTCGCTGAGAACGAGGCTGAAGAGCGCACGGAGATTGGTGGATGGGTGGTTCTGAAGACTCCGCCAGACGCCAAGTTAGAGACTGATCACCAAGCTCTACAAACTTTCTTGTCTATTCAGGGAACTGGATATCGCCCACTCAGAATTTCAAGATGGCAGCGCGATTATTGAACTACAACTTTACCGTGGAATACAAGAAGGGTAAGGATAACAAAATCGCAGATGCGTTGTCACGACTTCCCCTTCCCACTTCTGGATGCGCAACATCCGAGGACGACGTCGTTTGCTTAGTTACTGAATGTACTCCAAGGGGGAATTACAGCAAGAAACTGTTGCAGTCCACTGATCCAGTCATACAGGACATGATGCGTTACGCCTGCATAGAATGGCCATAAAAAAGGACACCATCAGACGCCTTGCTGCCATTTTTCAAGGTTCGCGCAGAACCTTCTGAAGTGGATGATCTTCACCTCCGTGGCGAAAGGATTGTCGTACCATCCTCGACGATTCAAGGGTAATTGCACTTGCACACGAGGCAGACGCTGGAATTGTACGCTAGCCTTCAATGGACGACAGCGTCGAAAGTGCAATGCGGCGTATGCCAGACAGCGGACACTTATCGTCGGCTCCACTTATTCCGGTACCGCTTCCAAACGCACCTTGGGGAAAAGTGGGAATGGACATAGTAGGACCCTACGAGGAGGCCCACGATTGTCGGTTCATGGTTACTTTGATCGGCTATATACTACAGCCGGTGGCCGGAAGTATGCTTTTCAGGGACTGTAGCGACAAAAAACTGTCGTAGTATTTTTGCGACAAGTCTTCAGTCGGGAAGGTTATCCCGTTGAAATCGTCACAGACAACGGTCCTCAATTCAACTCACACGAATTCGAAGATTTTATACAGGAACAGGGAATACGACACACCCGCTCATCGGTTTATCACCCACAAGCGAACGGGATGGTGGAAAGATTTAATCAGGTGTTTCGTTCAAGAGGCAGATTCAAGGCAATTTCGTTCAAGATTCAATCAGGCAAGAGTTTCGTTCAAGTAGCAAACCTGGAGCACCGCCCCCTCAAGGAAGCCGTCATGGAATACTTAGGCGTCTACCGCGCTACACCTCATGCTTCAACGGGTCTCGCCCAAGCTTACCTACTTCGTGGACGAAACATCAGGACGAAGTTGGATATAATCGGTTTCCCTTCAGCAAAGCTTTTTTCGGGATCCAGCTTCCGACATCAAACGACTGAGGGAGAAAATAGAAAAATAAGAAAAAGTTAAGCCGTATGTTGAACACAAAAGAGGCGCGAGGATGAACGACTTTCTACCCGGGGATTATGTCTGTATAAAGCTCCCTCAACACCGAATGAAAGGTCAGCCTTAAGTATTTCGCGCCAAAGAAAATAATTGAGAAGAAACGACATAGCTCACTCCTTCTGGATGACAACAGAAGTCTGGAATTTCAGCAGACTGTCTAAAGTCCCCAAGGAAATCGTACCCAAGTTACTTCAACGAGCGGACTCGGGAACCGATGCAACACCCATCGCTTTATACTAGGAGCCACAGCAAAACTATGGGCGGGACACTGCAACGCTTTTACCCTTTGGTCTGCGCACTGGAGGCCAGAGCTGCGAACCAGCCACTAGCATGGATCGCGAAACACATCGGCGACAAAAACACGGTCAGTCCCGCTCCCGAAGTTCGAAGTACTCGAAAGGACAATTCCGGAGCACCTCAAGAATTAAGTTTCGCGATTTTTTTTTTTTAGTCTTACATGTTAGTTTGCGTGCTCTACTATGATATTTTTGTTTCGTTGGCATACCGTCGACATTTCGGGAATGTGGTGTCGCCACTGGACATTGACGATGATGGTCGTACGACCATTGCTATCAATAAGGATTCTAAAACGGCATGTGGTCGGAGCAGGATATAACAGGCTGGTAGAGCGGCGATGTATGTGCGTGTTTCTTTTCTCTCTCTCTTTTTTCGTTTTCTTTCTTTTTCTTCGTTTTCTTTTTATGAAAGGAATAGTAAGTCGGTCTATGCCTGACTAACCTTTTCTCGTTTTTTTTTCAATAAACATATCCCCACCCCCCACCCACATCTTCTGGATTGCAATCCAGAAGATGTGGGTTTGAGTCCTACAGCTGGCTAACCTTTTCAGTGACTTTCATCTTTCATCGCTAATTTCTTAGGCAAATTGAGGCTTTGTATGTATTTGTCCCTTGTATGTTGTTCCAGCCTGAGAACATCAGTTCATTCATGTTCAACAGTTGCCGCCTGCGTCGTTCCCGTCGAATGAATGTGTGCATGAGTGAGCAAAAATGTAAGAGTGAAAGGAGGATGAGAAAGAGAGAGTGGCTGGTTTGTCCCTTCAGATGACGCACCCTTGGAAGTCACTGAGAAGGTGTGTTAGCTTAGCTCAATTGGTAGAGCCCTGGACCGGCAATCCAGAAGATGTGGGTTCGAGTCCTACAGCTGGCTAACCTTTTCAGTGACTTTCATCGTTAATTTCTTAGGCAAATTGAGGCTTTGTATGTATTTGTCCCTTGTATGTTGTTCCAGCCTCAGAACATCAGTTCATTCATGTTCAACAGTTGCCGCCTGCGTCGTTCCCGTCGAATGAATGTGTGTATGAGTGAGCAAAAATGTAAGAGTGAAAGGAGGAGGATGAGAGAGAGAGAGTGGCTGGTTTGTCCCTTCAGATGACGCACCCTTGGAAGTCGCTGAGAAGGTGTGTTAGCTTAGCTCAATTGGTAGAGCCCCAGAAGATGTGGGTTCGAGTCCTACAGCTGGCTAACCTTTTCAGTGACTTTCATCTTTCATCGTTAATTTCTTAGGCAAATTGAGGTTTTGTTTGTATTTGTCCCTTGTATGTTGTTCCATCCTCAGAACATCAGTTCTTTCATATTCTCGGCATGTTGGGGAAGGTCGGAGAGGTTCAATCCTGCAGCCGTCGCGAGGACCATCTGTACGGTAGGTGAAGTCTTTGCAGAGATAGCTCTCGAAGCAAGGCTTCATCGAACGTGGTAGCTCGATCTGTTAGCCAGGAGGGCTTGCATGGCACGCAGTATATAACCGGGAAGGGCAGCGATCGCCAAGCTCCTCTGGTGTCAATAGCTGTTGAAGCCGCTTGCGCTTCGACAGCATAGTGATTTGCAGGATAGCGATCTTCAAGCCGTCGTATAGGGCTCGTTCGCAGGAGGGCTCGAAATGACATCGGCGACGTCCATGACGATCTCAGGCTGTACGGAAGCAACGATATGCCGGAGCCGAGCTGAGCCGAGCCATATGCCGAGCTGGGAGCTGATGCCCGCAAGAAGGAACTGGGCTTCGACTTGTGGAAACAAACCAGATGGTGGGGTTTCTGAGCCAGAACGAAGGTAGCCGAACGGCGACGAGGCTTAGTGCATGCTGACCAATGTGTGGGACAGGCGGGTTGAGGGGCCCGCAAGAGGGATCCATGCAGAACAGAAGGGTGGGTCACCCTTTCAAGCAGGCATGGTCAGCAGGCAGGTCAGGCATTTTCAAGCTGGCGGCTCGGCTACGTGTGACCAGCTCTCGTGGCAGCGCAGCGAACGCTGAGGCGGCGCCGCTTTTTGAAACGCATGTGTGAACTCCGGACTAAATCTCGTGTCTTCAGAATCCTACCAAAGTTATGTTACTGAAACCTCCTTGTTTCACTTTACATTCCTGCAAAATATTTTGGCTCTGCGTGGCGCGAAAGCTAGAGAAAATTAATTTTTATTTTTGAGAATTGTGACGTCACGCTGTGCTCCGACGGGGCGCCCGGCTCTCATCTGCCAACGTTGTTGCCCTTCGCGTCTTCCGGGGGGGGGCTCACTGTTTGCACTCCGTTAGCGGAGCTCTACGTGACATGCCATCCGACCGCTCCGACCTCGGAGGAGCAAAAAGGAGAAAAAAGACATCTCTCCCACTTTTCCCTCTTTCGATGAGCCTCACATGACTTCTCCACCGCGTGACCCTCCCCAGACGCCGGCGTCTTGCTAGGAGACGAGTGCCCTCTCCATCATTATAATTTGAGGGCTTATGATTACGTCGCTTGCTCGTTGTGTCATCGAAACGTGTGGAGGCTCAGCAGATCTTCAAAAATTGACAGAAATGCACAGCGTTCGTAAAGAGGATTGAAATTTCGCCTATAGAGTCCTTGAGGCACCTTTTCATGGATTAAATAAAATAAACGCTGTTTTCTGAGTCCGGAGTGGCCTAGTTCCCACTTGTGGAAAAGCTGCCGCACAGGCGCCCGCGACGGCGTGAAGGGCGTCCTAGACCTCGCCGCTACAGAGCCCGCTAGGGAGTATCTCTCTCCCGCCGGCGCGGACGGCGGGTAACCAATGAGGATACAGGCCCAGCGTTGCGGCGGCGCTGTGTGGGCACGGTATATATAGCCTGCAGCCATAGCCGATGTTGGATGACGTCCCGCCAATTCGCGTTTCATAACGGGAACGTGGGTCGGCTGAAGAACGGGAACCATTACAGTAGCCAATGTTTTAGTGCTGTAGCCAAGTTGGGATAACAGACTACAGAGGGCGTCACGGTGCAGAAGGTGCAACGAGGAGTAAAGCGGTAGCAATCGTTGAACTGCTAAGAAAATGCGGGGATAATTTTAAATGGCGCTTAATAGTTTGCAGATATGGATCAAATGTTGGAGCAAGACTGCTATGAGAGAGGAACGCGCTAGGAAAATGCTAGAGAGGAGAACGCGCTGTGGGAATTGGCGTGAAGATGTAAGATCCACGATTTAGTGGATAACTTTTTTACTCAAGCCGATCTTGTTTTTTCTTCTTCGCTGTGTACACGGGTTTAACATATGCATGGTAACGGGGGTGGGGGGATATGTTTATTTAAAAAAAAAAATCACAGGACGGTTACGACTCGTGTAACGCGAAATTCAGGGGCACAGCGTCAGCTGTGCGTGTGGTGAAATGAGGCCGGATGAAAGTGTGTAGACAAATTTATTTAAGCGTGATGAGTATTGATTTGTGGTCGCTGAAATGGTTGGCGAAGTGAGTGGTGTCCTGAATGAGGGCGGCTGTTCTCGAACACCAAGTCTATGCATGAGCCATGTCTAGTTGTGGGTTGGCGGATGTCGGTGCGCAGCGGAAGGTCGAGTTGTTCGGACATATCACTTAGGAAAGTGGTGTTCTTAGCCAGTGAAATATCCACGTTGAAGTTTCCGACGACGAAAAGCTTGTGCGTGCGGTAAGGAGCGAGTACATACACGATAAAGTCGCCGATGCGTTCCGGCGCGGCGCGAGGCTCGCCGGTGAAGGGTAAGGAGGAACACCGCACCGGTTTACGACCGCTATCGGTGGTGTCGCCGTATTTATCGCACTTTCCTTCGATTGTAAACTGGCGGGATTCTCCTCCTTACTCCCAGCGCTGAGCGCACATGCGATAAGAGTTTTGTGCGGACATGCGAATGCTGACGACGCCGACGCGATCCCTGGAAAGTCTCCACTATTCGCTGCGAGATCGACCTACAGGGAACGATACCGTTATCTTTCTAGGGTGAGTAACACGCCGGCCGATGTACGGATGTGCTGGTTCTTTCCCGTAATTCTTGTGTCTAGCCTATTCGCCGGAAGATCACTTGTGCCGCGATGGTACGATACTGTTCGGTTCCCCAGTGCTCCACCCACTGCACTGAACGCGGAATAAACGTGGCAAAAGCAGACGACGCGAGGAAGCTATCCACACTACGCTAGTTCATCGTTTCTCCGCAACGCGCCGACACCGTTCAATCTCGGAGCGAATACAGCTGACGCTGTAAAAGAACCGGAAAGGTACAGCCAGGCAAAGAGCCGGCTAAACGTCAACACTACTACATCAATGACGATGGAATGAGGTGTCTCACTGCAGCAATTGCGATACCATACCGTGCATGTGGGTTAATATATGAGTGGGATGGCGATGAAAAAGATGACATACACACACACAAACACATGACAGAACACATAGTAAATGAAAGACTATACACAGAAGGGGGCGTCGAACTGTCGATGTTAGCGGTTCATGCTGTTGGTTGCATGTGATGTAGTGCGATGAGGTTAAAGGAGATCCAGCAGGCCGGTAGACGTCAATAAGTTATGAAATAAGAGCAGGCATTGACGGTGCTGCGCAGGGTTAGAGCACGGGCCCAAGATAGCGGCAACGTTGAACGGCCTGCTGTGGATGCGAGTCAGTTGGGACTGAAACAATAGATTTGCCACCACGCCGCAGTTGGAACAGCTAGTTGAGGCGTACCCTAATCGGTGTCTGAATTGTGAAGTGAAAGCCACATTCAGGTGAAGCCTGTGCAGAAGGGAGGAGAAACAGCGGAACAGACGGCCTGGCGTGAGAACGACAAAGTTGCATCCACGATGTACAACGCGAACCTATGTCAGTAATGTCCCAAGAGACTGTTAGTAACGGCATATGAGTGCTGAAATACGTTATAATTCGTGCACTTCGGCGTTTTCAGTCCTCTTGCAAACAGAATCGGTACGTTTCAACGTGTCAGTTTCACAATCAAACTCAAGTCGATTGTCGTGCCGTTGCCGATGGTGGGCACCTCGAATGAATGATGCACAAATCAGACTAATTCTTTTTTGCTGCGTATTTCGAGACCCATTGATTTTAAAGATCTGAGGCATTCATATGACACTCGTGGGGTTGACGACAGGTCTAACTGGATTTACTGCAACGGGTAGACAACGGCCACAAACATGGGAAGACCGAGAACGACAGTTTGTTCATGTCGGAAGGCCTATGCAACGACGAAGCAAGACAGCGCTTTCCTGCCTTATTAGCCTCGCTTGCAAGATGTAATATAACGTAGCATTCAAATACCCGCAGCTGCCTCGTGATAACCTCACCTAGCAAACTCACCTAGCTTAACTATAGGCACTCCTCGTCTCGCAGTCACATGATCTGAAATTGTACGGGGTGCCGGAAGGCAGCCATCAGCAGGTTCTCAAGCGACCCTCCGCACGCCGAGCTGTATACGGGAGAAGGGGAGGAGTCACGTTGAATAGCCTGCCATAAATGCTTCTGCGCCCATGCAGAGCCGTATATTAAAAGGGAGTTCAGACATTGGGAGGAGTCACAAGAAGAAGCTCGACCTGTCAATCACAGTTTTGCTTCTTTGATTGGTTTGCTTTTTACCAAGGGGGTCGCCATGACACCTTACTGCCACAAAAAATGGCGACGAAAACAAACACAGTGAAGTGGGGATTTCGTGACAAAAAATGTTCACAGACAACTCTGATTTTACGCTGCAAATGTACATCTTCATATACGTCTCTCGGAAATCAGTTTCAACTGATGATCACCCACCGATATTTAACCGAAAATAATGCATTTTGTCGCTGGTGTTAGTGCTAGTGAACACGGGTATCGCGGTGATCACAACTAAATCATAACAAAAAACGGCACTGTGCTGTACAATCTTATATTTAATTACTGTATTTCATGAATATAAGCATTCTTGACTTTTATATTCCAACAATTCATGTAGATTTGTTTAAAACTCATAGCGACGACAGAATGTGTCCCAGCACGTGAAGCGGCACAACGACGACAACGACGGAAACAAACGACAATTCCCAACGTGCCCCACGTACCTTTGGTGGCGCTCATCAAATTTGCACAAAAAATCCACTAGTTTTTGCAGATTGAGAGAGGTAACCATTTCAATCCCATCCAATCCACATGCCACCCAAAATGGCCCTGGCCATGTTGGATAGGGGGACAAATAGTGAGGATAGGTTGATTGGTAGCGCCCCATATTTCAAGACTCCATTGGTCAGAAAGCTGAAAAAGTGGGTGGAGCTTCAGGTATAGGCATGACCCATTAATGGCCAGACTCCCTTTTAATATACGGTTCTGTGCCCATGGTTCCCGTAGCGTCATCTATCGTCCGAGCAGAGGCAACATTAACTGAAGAGATGGGGTGGTCCACTATGCCCACAGGGAAGCCAGGTCCAAGCTAGAGTACCTTGGATGGCTGGCCTTCTTGCCAAAACATAACTACGCTGTCAGATTGTACCGATTCATTAGATACAAAAAAAACTGAAGACAAATTGGATCATGCAAATAACGGCGCTGGATTCCAAATTTAGCAAAGACACGATACGACACAAAGCCAAGACAAAAATAGAGTGAAAAAAAAACGTGAAAAACGAAGTCGCCAAAGTAGACTTGGAAATGTGGCACCAACATGGAGCAGCGGCCAAGCTTGCGCACGTACAGATCGCTCAAAGAAAAACCCTCCCCAGTCCAGCTCTACAGAGGTGATGAAGGCAGCTCCCTATTGTTTCAAGCAAGAACGGGCTCCCTCTTAACCCAGAAGAGGAAGCAGGATCTCTTTGAGGAAAACGATGTTAAGTGTACCGTTTGCGGCAACCACATTGAGGACATTGAACATGTCGTACAGTGCACGAAACCACCGGGAGGAACCAGACAGTGCGACGTAGCCCAGGCCCTCTGCTTCATCTGAAATACCGTGAGCTCAAGTTAACCCCACACGCAAGACTTGCGAACAGGTTACGCAAACCAAAACCCGACGGATGCATCTGCGGAGCACCGCGCCAACCGCTCGGAGTTTGAAACATCGGGAGCGGAAACCACCAAACGCCGCCTGGTGGAATGGAAACGCCGCAAACAAGAAATGAGAGTGACGCTGCGAACTTAGAACTTTTCATTTTCATTTTGGTCCCAGCAGCTCGCGAACCCCCTATTGGAGGCGGGCGTAGTCCACCCTGTCACAAAAGGGATAGGACAAGTCTGCTACTACTACTATTTGGCGCAGATCACAGGAGTTTCTGAGGGGGTAGCCCAATAATGCTAACGCATTAAAATTATGACCAGCAATGAAATAATCAGACCTCGTACTACAAACGAACAGGACGACATAGTCCTTGACTGTGGCAGGTGCAAATGCAGATTAGCGTTCGCTCTGTGTGCTGCTCTAGATATGACAAGGATATGTACATATTCGGAACCATCGAAGGTTCTTGCCGTGCATGACGGAGCTAGAATATGCTACGAGTTCGCACAACTCGTCGAAACATACATAATTGCATTCACACTTACAACGCCATTACTTCGACGAATGACGTGGTCTTGATGAGCAGTTTATAAAGTCAAGGAGTCCACTATTAACTAGCAAAGTTTATGGAAAACTACTAAGTGAACAATAATCAGGAAGAGGAACAATAAATATTCTTGCTAGCTGCCTCTAACATTATTTCAGTGACCTCACTCGGAGAAAAGTCGCAGGGAGAGCTGAAAGTATGCGAAGTAAACGAAGCATGTCTAAGCATACTAGAAATGCATCCCACAAGACGCTCCCAAATGCCCAAAAACGCAAAGCTTGCGTCGCATCTATTAGACCTTAGAGCGCTCTGGCACTTCCCGTGACAACAGATAACGTTGCAGCGGGTGCATTCCCACTTTTAGTGAAGTTCAATATCCACGAAGCTATTTACTTAATGAGAAACGGTGAAGCCACCGGTGGTGTGCTGACGGCGTGTGACATCACTTTGCGTTATCGATTAGCTTGGTAAACCGTACAAGCAAGCTCCATTGTCACGTGCATATAGGTTGAGTGGCTTAATGAGAGAGAGCGTTTCTCTAGCAGGGCCGTCCTGCAGAGCATATACTATTCTGGAAGTGACGCATGAGCGAAGAGTGAACGCGTACGATACAAGCACGTGATGTGCCGGTGTTGCGTCATAGATAGGTCTATGTCTTCTAGAACTGCATCTAGGTTACAGCGATTTGAAATTTTGCTCTCAGCTCACTGTAGTGTGACTGATTTCTGGGGAGTTTGTGTCCACTCTCTCTTTTTTCATTCTTTTATTCATGTCCTCTTCCAATTACTGGAGGAGCCGGCCCGTTTTTCATGCGCGCCACTCTCCATTTTATCTGTGCTTCCACCAAACCAGCCAAGCAGCTACGCTACTGGTTAGAAAGCGCACAGAACGTTTTTAACATATCCGTTTATCGTGCTGCCGTCATGCAAATATTGATGAAGTGGCCGTGGAAGATTACAGCGAAGTGTTCGTTTACGACAGTTTATGCTTTTTCCGCTCACCGGTTCCACAGAGGCAGATTGCTTTGTTCTACGATCACTCTGAAATACTCTCTGCAAAGTGTTGACATGCATCGTTGCCGAATTTGTGTGCGGAAAGCAATCTGTAAGGGTACATGTTTGACTTTTCATTATGCCTAATGCCTCGAATAAACCTTCAGGTGTTCGCAAATATAGCGTATTAGTTACGTAACGAGTTAAGTTCCTTCACAATAAGAATAGCCTTATCGAAATTAGTCTTTGTCGTAGACCTCCAGTCCAAAACGCAGTAAGTCAATTGGCATTAAAACAAGGTGACATATAAATGTGTTGCTTGATTCTTTTAAAGAAAGACATCGTGCAATGATGCTCCTTCATGATTCCAACATAGAACATGAAATGATTAATATGAATGTTCCAAATCATGTCAGAAAAATAAACACCTAATACCTTAAATGAACGTAGAATTTCAACTGAACTATTATCTAACCTAGGACACATATGAGCCTCGTCGCTTTTATTTTTGGAGCGAAATATAACTGCCTCGGTGTTATTGTAGTTGATATGTAATCCATTCGCATGACTCCAAATAGTCTAAGCCCAGAGGGGGGGGGGGGGTTCCTTTAACCCCTATTGGATTCCTCATGCATTTTTAAAATTATAACTCGCCGTGAGAAATTGTTCAGTTTGCGTGGAGTACGTCTTAGCTGGTAGATTTCGATGATTTCTAGTGCTTAATGAAGCTAGATTTTCGGTGTGGGCCTTATAAACTTTTCTACAGAGCCCCACGTGCGATGAGGTATGGAACCGCAACTGTCGCGGTGAAACACCTCATCCCATTCTCATTCACGTAGTTGTTTCTACGGCACTCGGAAGATTAAAAAAAAAAACAATATTTAGTCTACTGTACCTCCAGCAACTTTTTTTGGTCGGAGGGGGAAGGGGGGGGGGGTTGATATATGTTTAGTATAAAAAAAGGGGGGGGAAGGTTAGCCTGCTTTTGGTCAGCTATGATTATATAGCCCAAACGACTCGACAATATTTCAGATTCAAGCTACGTGTAAGGTGTAACACAGTCAATTTATCTTGAAGCAGCAAAAAGGATTTGAACAATGGCTACACAGGAGGACGGCTTTACTGTACAGCTCATAGAAGAGCACAACATGACATGATTTTTACACACTCACTTGCACTTCGCCCACGGGTCCCTAGATAAACCCTGTCCTTAGCAAGCCGGCATTAGCCTGGCTGACATTTCCATTTTTTTTCTTTTCATTCTATCAAACATCTCTCTCGTCATCTCCTCTTCACCTCCCCCACATGGCTCCTGTCCTCGGCCGGGTTTGAACCCGCGATCTTCAGCTCCAGCAAGTCCATCTACCGTGCTGTCACATCCCTTTTAAGCTGATAATCCGCTTAAGGGACATCCTCAGACCGACTACGAAATCAAAAGATAACTCGTGGCTTTGGTAATGAAACGGGAGTGAATGAAAACAGCCTTTCGAAAGCGACACTCAAAAGCCCTTCAAAATAGTTTTGATAAGATGGTTCCGTTTAGTGCAGATGATAGTAGAACTGGGCAGTAACAAAACAGTTTCAATTACTGACAAATTTCACTCCAGCAGGTCCGCATGTTGAAAATTGTTGACATGAGCCTTTCGCATTACATATATATTGTAACTGACGGCAATTTCGGCGCGCGTAGCGCCAGTGCGCTTTATGGGGCGAAACAAACTCCGGAGTTTGCTTGGTTACCCTGTATGAATACGGGTGCACATACGAGTATGCTGCTACGTGGTAACCACTTGTGGAACTACAGTATTTTTCAGGGTATACAGCGCGCCGTTATTGTAAAATGTATCCCGAAGAGGCAGTGCTCGTTATCTAATGGTATACACGTAATACAGCGAAGTTTCTCTGCTTTGGCGTCTTGCTTTGATCCACCCGCGTGTCACGGGCGTAAATTGTTCAATTATATAGGCTGCACGTGCGGCGAAAATTGTTTGGGAAAAATGTATGATAGACGAGGAGTAGAATACGACGAGCGGACAAAGGCGACGGGTATGGGCGGGGGGGGGGGGGGGGGGTGTAGAGTTCCCGTGCGCTAATGGCGTCGGTATTTTTCTTGTGGCGCGCTGTACATCCATGCGTGTTATACATAGGACACTTCAAATTCCTAAAATTTTCGGGGCGCACGCTATACAACGGAAAATATGGTATTACACACACAGGAAAGGCAAAGTGAAACTAAAATGTAACGTCTTATTATTATTTCTTGGGATGGGCCAACCGAATCCCCGAACACGCGAATCCTAGACCGGAATTCGAGATTGGGAATCTGAATCCCAGTGTCGAAAACTGCGAACCGAATTTTTCGAATCCACCAAATACGTTCGTTTCTTTAGTTTTAAAATTGCTGCCTCCAGAGTACGCCGAAAGCGAATTGGCCTAAAACGTTTCTGATCACAGCCCCATCGACAGTGATGTCAGAAGGACTCTTCAGCACATCGTAGCTGATAAAAATGCAGTAGGCTACACCCTGATCGGGTGAGAATGCTGGTGTTTTTGAACAAGAATCTGCATTAATTTAAAACTTTGAGCTGTGTTTCCTTGTTTGTTTGTTTACATTGCTCTGGGCTGAAAGAGTTGAGGCAGGAACTCTTACATTGCAAGTTTAAAAGTAACATGGTTTTGCTTTTGGGTGTTGCTTAGTTTTATGGAAATAATTCAGACTCGAGAGTTTATGTATTTCCTGTAGCCGATGAACACCATGTTAAATAAATTACATTTAAGAAGTACGAGCATATGGGTATGTTTTCTCCTGAAAGTGAACTATTATTTAATTTGTTTTGCATTTAACAAATATATTAAATCCAGCTTCAAAGCACTTTTCAGTAGAAGTGTTTTTCCCCTGGCCTTTTATAAACTCATTTTTAAGAAAGAATCCGAAAGATTCATGGATTCGGTCAGCTTTCGCTGGATAGGATTTGACGGTATCTCACACAGCAGGCATGGATATCTCAGCTGAAAAAACAGCAGACTCGCTACACTCCTTGGCCCCGTGCAGCGAGCTAGCCAGTGGAGTGTCACAAAAGCGGTACTCCGCTTTCTGCGTGATACGGGCCTCCTGGGCTCCCGTGAACCGGGTTTCTTTTTCATTTTTTTCTTCTTTTTTATTTATTTATTTATGTTTTTTTATGTTTCATTTCTTTTTTTTTTGTTTGTGTAGGGAATAGCAAGCCGGCGTGCTGCATGGCTGACCTTTCCCCTTTTATCTTTCCTTTTCTTTTTTTTTCTGCCAATAAATTCCCCCCCTCCTTGTCTTACCGATTTTAATCGATGATGATTAACCAACCAGCTCGCATTTTAACGTTCTTTCACATACTTTGGGAACTTTGCCACGCGAGATAGTATACAACAGCGCTCTTCTGCACATACTGCGGTATGTGTACTCCACACTTTGCCAGAGCAGAGCGTCGCAGGTATTATGTATATCGCTAGGCACTCTAAATAATTCCTGGATGCTACACTTATAACTATAACTCATAACAATGATACCTGCTATTTCATTCATGCTGACGCCATTGCATTACAAATGTAGCGCAAAGGGTATCCACGTTCAGGGCCCGTTTTACGATTCTCATTCGCTTAGCTTTCCATATGGTTTCCTTGCCTTCTTAAATAAACCAGGTAATCGTAGACAGTCTAAGCAACTGAGCTAAAAAATATTCCACTGGTAAAGGCACGACATCTAGCCTGTGGCGCTTGCGGGGACAAGGCGGGGCAATAAAATGTGTCACGCACATTCACTCATCCACCGTGCTGCTTCATCCATCGCCGTAAGTCATCCGCAGAGTTGCATCCACAGTCCAACCCGTGATTGCAGTCACCGATTATTGCAGTCATCCACATCCAACCCGTGCCACGTCATTTAATGCCAATTAATTACTGGAAGGAGCACCAAGTGTCGACGCGAGTTTTTTTCTTTCAATATTTTTTCGCTGAAGGTCCCAACACGTAAAACAGAAGTTCAGAAGGCGTCCGAAGTAAAACTTAAAAGTTAGGATTTTTATTTTAATTAATGAGCGCATGCTAATGAGCAAGGTGAAGGTCAGTTCCTGCCCCATGTGTTAATGTTGCTTACCGGAAAAAAGAAAAAAAATTGTGCGATAGCGTAAGCCGTCGCTGAATTATTCAGGCGGGGGATTTATGTGAATCACCGGGTATAAAATGTTAAATAAAAGAGGCCCTGTTATAAGTCTCCTTGCGGCACACCAGAACGTAGCATCGAAGGACAAGATAAATGATCTTCAATTATTACGGACTGATATCGTTTCGGGAGGTACGCTGCTAAAACTGGAAGACATGCACCGCGGAAACCATTGTGATAGAGCTTATACGCAAAAGTATGTAATGGAGCAAGAAATAGAAAGCCTTCGAAAAATGCACGTATAAAGAAAGTGTGGGCGGTTTGCTTTCTAAATTGCGAATACGTGTGTCTGCTCAACAAGCGCAGCTTCAATTGATTTCTCTTTGCAATACCGAGTAAGAAAATTATGTTTAGACAGACAATCATTTAAGCGGGTCTCTGTGATCTTTTCTAGGCCACTGGAAAACACGGGCAATACCGATATCGGTGTGTAATTTATTCGTTTGTCCTCCTTTGAAAATTACCGACTAGTTGCCAACCTGTGAACGTTTCATTTCTTGCGCAAACTTTCCTTGCAATAGCGACATATTGAAAATCAATTACACGCACAGGACAAGGATATCAAGGCGGATTTAATTGGCCTTATGTTCATATCATTGATATCCCTACACTTCTAATTTGGTAGACCTACAAATGCATCGAATCTATATTGGGGGGGCGTGTCGTATACACAGAAAAAAGACGGTCGGCATTAAGAAGATCCGTTGCGCGTGACATTCAATTTTTGTTTAGTCGGAGACAACAACAATAAATGATAGAAAAGTGATAGTGACATGGGGTGTTTCCCCGTGGTAGCCACAGGACCATACCCCACTTCAAAAAGGTTAGTATGAGAGGATGAATTAATGGTGAGCGCCAATCGACGAGAGGTCGAAGTTCTGCTTAGAGCTTTTCGACGAGGCCACTAGCTTGCATGAAAGCAAAAAAGGGAGCGTAGTCGGAGATCGTGATATGGCAGCAATGCTAAAGCAATGTTAAACCTGAGTGCTCAGCGACCTCTTCAGATTGCATTGCAGGAGAAATGAAGAAAATGTATAACGTGAAGGAGTTGTTCTCTCCGACTCCATCTAGAGGCACTTACGGCAGTCAAGTCAGCTTTCTTTTCATTTTTTTTTTTCAAATAAATCTCCATATGAGCCTTCAGTCGGTAACTTGTTGGCTTGCTGAGTTCAAGATCCCGGGTTCAATCTCAGCCGAGGCCGGTAGCAATGTGGGGGAGGTAAAACATGGCTTCCAGCACCATGTGTCGGAGGTTTCCTGCGCACGTCAAAAGAACCCCAGGAGGTTGAAATTACCCGAAGTCCTACCATGCGGCACGTACAGAATGTCGCCACACAAATGCAGCCGGACTCGCCTTACGTGTAAATCTACTCCCAATTATTATTATTGGTCGACCGACCCCGCTGGTTAGAACGTATCGTTGTTTACGCCTTGCGTTAGTTGGCTCTGGTTATTTTTGCGGTTCCCAGAACGTGTTTTTAACCCAGATGAAGGCGAAATTTGCTGGTCAGAACTTCATAAGATATCAGGACGAGAAGCCAAATTCAACTAAGTAGTGACTATACCCATTTCCACCAACCCAATCCTCCTTTCAAATCATAAAGAAAAAGAAAGAAAGAAAAAGACTGGGAGTGCATGAGCATCGGAACGACGATATGATAGCGTAAGCACTCTTGCACTGCTGCATATACTGTAATATATAGCGCACACAGTAATGGTGCGTCCTTAAATTTCTACAAGAGGCGTGCACTCTATTACATAAAGAGGCATTGTAAAGGCGACATGGTCGATCTCGGCAGTGTGAGAACCGCTGTGAACCACGTATCTTCATCACAGCTGACGTGATGAACGTGTTCTTCAACAGCTGATTTTTGAATCGCTACGTATGGTAAGTAAGCTTGCTGACGGCTACGAGATGACGGCCTACTTAGTTACGTATATTGCTTACGTACACAAAGACAGATGAAGCTAGCACACCAAACAAAGCTGAATTATTCTTGGCAATATGTCTGCAAACACGCGATGTGCAAAGCCGTGAGAGAGATGGACCGAAAATTTTGCTCACGCTCGCTTACTGCTTGCTTGGGTATTTCCGGGTCAGCGGCTAAATGATGGACTGCGTACCGCTGATGCCATTTTTCCTGTCGATCCTCCAGCTCACGCTAACAAACTCGCATGTTTGCCAGTGCAGCATTGTTTGTGGCCTAAATATAACAGCTTTGGTTTTGCTAAGTTCCTTACTTATAAGAGGTATCTGAGTTAGTTATCAATCCCTCGCCAGTAAAGACCATTGAATCTCAGCCAGAATAGCCATGTAATGAAGAGTATACTTGAACTACCTTCCCAATTACTGTGAGACTCACAGAAATATAACAGTGTTATAACAGTGTTATAACATAGTATACACGCATGGATGAGGTTCAATTGTGCAAAACTTGGCATCTGCGCTTATGCTGCGTTTTCCATGTTGAGTGTATGACATGAAAGAGAAAGATTACGTGGCATCGACAGTCACTTTTTCGGAACATGACTGACTTCGGGATGACCGTCATCACATTGTTAATACAACAGCTTCGGTCTCTTTTTCATAGAGTGCTCCGACGTAACTCGCTATTATCGCCATATGTGCCATCATGAACGTGATGAAGATGAAATGCAAAACAGTTTCGAATGTGCGAATGAAATCCGAACGTAATTGGAAATAGTAAAAAGTAGAGATGGGGAGATGGGACGAATCCAGAATTTCCCGAATCCGAATCCGGATCCGAATTCATGGAAGGTTCTGCGAATCCTCGAAGCTTACGAATCTCGAATCTTTCGAATCCTTTCTTTAAAAAAAAGTTTAAAGACCCAGGGGCAAAAAACACTTCTACCGAAAAGTGTTTTCAAGCAGAATTTGACATATATGTTTAATGAAAAAAAAAAAAAAGAAAAAAAGAAATATCCATAACTTAAAAACCCGAGACTAGGGGACAAAAAAACGACAACACAGACAAGGTCCTTGAGACCTTCTCTGTGTTGTTTTTTTGTCCCCTAGTCTCTGGTTTTCAAGTTATGGATCTATACCACCAGCTCGCTTGCTACCTCGCTATCCTCTCGTTAAAATAAATAGTTCACTTTCGGAAGAAAACGTACCCATATACTTCTTAAATGTAATTTGTGTAACATGTTATTCATCGACTACAGGAATTACACAAACTCTCGTGTATGAGTACTTCCCATAGAACTAAGAAACAATCAAAACCAGAACGATGTTACTCTGAAACTTGTAATGTCGGAGCTTTATGCTGTAGTTCTGGCGCGTCCCATGTCAGGCTAAACATGGCGTTCTGCGGACTCCCGATCGAGGCTCCAGTTTTAAAAAGAAACAAACTAACTTTTTTTTGGTGGATTTGAAAGATTCGATTCGCCATTTTGGGCACTGGGATTCGGATTCGCGAATCTCGAATCCCTGCCTAGGATTCTAGGATTCGGTTGGCCCATCCCTAGTAAAAAGGTCACAATTATCTTGTATCGTTCACTGATTGGTTGAGTTACGAAAAAGTATCGAGTTACAATTGCCTAATTACGAGTATTCAAATTCATGTATCGAGTAACTTCGACTCCAGCTTGTGTTGTAAGAGCTACGAAATATGTGCACGATATATCGTGTCGTTGCGGGAATTGTTTTCAAGTTCGAGGCACCGGGGAACTTTCCGAATGTGACGCAGACGTATCACGATAACGCGACGTAGTTTGCCGAGGAGCACTTGGTTTCTCGTCTCGCGTGCATTATCTCTAGTTTATCGTCGGTCGCTACCAGTGCGTATTGCATGACCTTCCGCGAGTGTTTCCACTGCCGATGTCCCAAACGTCAGTCTGCAGGACCGACCGGTCGACATCGGAATTGGCAAAGTGTTTCTAAGATTGTTGTATTTAAGTTCGTTGGCAGCAGAGGAAAATGGTGAGGCTCGTTCTTCGCGTACCAACATCGGTGGGCAACTTTGCGAACGAATTTTTGTCATGCGCAGCGCAATTCGGGCAAACTTTTAAGGGCAACATTAGAACGGATTACTACATTTCCTCAATAAATACTCACAAAATAAATACTTTTACGCAATGAATCATCAATTACGATACCAAATTCAGTTCGGAGAGAGCAAACTCTCCCCACTCCAGTCCCAACTGATCCGCATCAATAGTAAACCGTTCAGCCTTGCCGCAATCTTGGGCCCTTGCTGTAACCCTGCGCAGCACCGTCAATGCCGCACTTATTGCATCAGTTCTTGACGTCTACCGGTCTGCTTGAACTCCTCTAACCTCAGAGTCCTTTGCATGAGTGCGGAGATGTGATATATGGGAGTTCATCGCACTACGTCACATGTGGTCGACTGGATGAACATATCAACCCCGACCGCTGCGACGCCCCCGTATGTGCAGTATCTCATTTGCCAAGGGTTCTGTCGTGTGTGTGTGTGCTTGTGTGTATGTCTCATCTTTTCATCACTATTCCACTCATATTAACCCACATGCGCTGAGGTATACGGCATCGCAATTATTGCGGTGAAACATCTCATCCCATCGCCATTCATGTATAGTTGTCAATGTTGTTGTTGCGGTCAGCACACATGTTTGCTAATTTTTATATTTTTGTGTACTCCTTCAGAGAACCTCATCTGACTGAGTACGGTTGACGTCACACTGACAACGAGGGTTGTGATTGATTGGTATAAAGAAGAAAAATATAGAGATGTTTTTTTTTTTTTTTAATGGCACTAAGGGCGACTATTGGCCAAAGATATGGAGATGTTGGCCCAACTGTACATTCTTTAGGGCATACTCTACAGGGTGTGGGTGATGGGACTACTTGCCGTAACTAACCTACATTTATGCTGTTTTATCATATGGCCAGTATCGCGTCGTGCCTGTTGACAACGAATTTTCAGTAACAAATGAGAGCTCACCTTCCCTCGACATCACGGTATAGTAGTATCGCGCTTCCACGGTTTCGCGCAGTGCATGCTCATTAGCGAGTTTTAGTTACATCAGAAAGTGTTCACGATAACAGCCCCGAAAAGATGATAAGCCAATCGCCCTGTTTCTTTGAAGTGGGTGACATCACCATTGCAAAGCTTCGATTTGATCACTTCACTTATCGTTTTGAGTCCCTCCTGATGTACTCCCAAGCAGCACAATGTACTGAGAGTCGAGTGCAATGGGTGTGGACGGGTAGGTGAAAGGCCTTGAACAGACTCATCAAACTAAAGAACATTGATAACATACCGTCTACCTCCTTGCACTCGACTTTCAGTACATTGTGCTGCTTGCGCTAAACCCCCCCTACTATACCGGGCATTTCTGTAAATTGAATTTCGCAGTGATAAGACTCCGTTCTCCGAAAATTTCGTATCCGTCACCATACACTGCTTGATGAACTAAGCAGTTTTTCGAGCGACCATAAACGTCATTTCCTTGCTCTTTTAAGAACGGCGCGTGGTAAATGCGGATTGTTAAAATTCAATCTGAAGTTTTTTTAGGCGACGCTTTATAGGGTGAGTGAATTGATGCTTTATGACGCATAAGCAACTATCCATGCTTCATGGGGACCCCCCAACGTCGACGGCCGTGTAGGTCCGTACGAAACAGTTGTGGAGAGAGAGAGAGGGGCAATGGAAGAAAGAATAAGTTACAATGGCACAGACACGAGTGCGGGCCCGCTTGCACGGATGTTGAGGAGATCCCTCAGTGGTGTCCTCAGTAGTCTCGCTAGTGTTTCGGGCACGCGTTACAGTCCTTAATGCTGTTCGTGTGTAGAGCACTACCAAAGCTACTGAAGACGGCGCCGAGAAATTTCCTGAACGTTCGTACAAGCGGACCCAAGATGGTGCAAAGGGTTGCCCCATAAAGCTGCCGCATTTAACAGCGTCTGGCAGAATGCCCAAAGAGGCAGCCATTTTTTTCTAACGAATGAATATTACTCATTTGCGTGACGTTCAACGGGCTCATCTATTTAACTCCGACACCTGGAACATTTCATATCGCCCACACTTCTTTCTTCCTTTTTTTTATTTAAAGGAAGGAACTTTGTCACGCGTTTCCTGCCACCCAAAGCTTTGTTTGTCCTTCGGGATATCCTCCGCGACATTTGTCACAGGAAGTCTTCAGATATGAAAAGAGGAAAGAAATAGTGTTGATTAGCAACCGCTAGCAACAAAGCCTTCCTGAGCGGAAGTTCAATATTGAGAGAACGAACCTTCCGTTTATTTTGGTGCAAGAGTGTCCCGCTCACCATACTGTTCTCGCACAAAAAGCAGTAGTCTAAGAACAACAACAAATGTACCTGGCAGCTTGCAAGGGAAATAGGGTTCGTTAACGGTTCAAGAGCTTGAATACTTAATAAGAATAATAATAATTGAAAAGAACTTAGTAAGAATACTTAACAAGAGCTTTTTGTGTTTGAAGATCGTCACCATTCCTTGCGCCTCCTGCTTGCGCTAAAAGGAGACCACACTGCAGTTGGGACATTCCACCCTCGAGTTTCACTGAATGAATGTTTTGCATACCCACCCACGTGAAGTTTGCCTGTAAAATATGTTTTAAAATGGTCATAGTGTGAATTCTTTTCTTCGCAACGTGAAGCGACTATATGACTAGTGTGCTGATGTGCAAAATGAAAAGCAAACATTAAGGAAGCGGTGAGAGATACAGGCCTACATAGTGTGTGTCTTGGTCCAAGATCGAATGGGATGGGACATTCGGGAGTCCGCCAGGAAACTCAGCGAAAACTAGCTGACTCAGCCTCGAACTCCCAGTTTTAGCGTGAACGACAGAGCATATACTTATCCACTGAACCACGCCGCCTCCTGTATCACCTTTCGCAGTGAAATATGCCACGGAGTAGCGGCACTTACTGGCATACATTCGCTGGTAGCGTGCGGAAAAAAGAAGGAAAACAACGAGTTTAAACAATTATAAAAAAAGCCTTGACGAATTCAATATCTTCCGGGAAGATATTGAATTCGTCACCTGACGAATTCTGCCACCCCCTCAAAGATCCCCTAAATGAACCCCATAGAAAGGAAGAAGAAAAATGAAAAGATAAAAATAGAGAAACATCACCCCCTCCCTGTTACCGAACTGTCCGAACCGAACCGAACCGAACGAGAAATTGTCCTATTTGCTCTGCAGTAACGGAACTACACCACAAGTCATACATGCTATCATTATATATGTCATACCCTGTTATATCTTTGTTATACATATGTACTACCGCTGTCTTGGAGTGCTATTTAATGACCCCAGACGGGTAGAAATCCAGCGAACCGGTAAGGAAGTATGAAGGGAATTGCCTGAGGACGAGGGCCGCCGATATTTCGAACAGAGACTGTTCTTCTGGGCCCAGAAGAAAAACGGTCTCTCTTCGAAATATCGGCGGTTTTCGTCCTGAGACAATTGTCTTCATATTTAATGACCTTGCTCCACGTGTGAAACATAAGCTTTGCTAAGGGGGTAAAAAAAGTGCGCAAACGTAGAAGCCATAGAACGCATAACTGTTGATGTTATAAGATGTTGATGTTGATGTTTTCTTTCTTTCAATCAATCATCAATCGATGTTATAAGATGTTGGGAAAGACGTCCAACTGCAACGAATCCCCGGGTACGGTGGCATTGACACTGACGGTGGCAATGAGGCAGCATAAGTCGTAGCGCACTGTATTCATTTCCTCACGCCATATCCAAATATGCACCATTTACATGACGAAGCAACTAGTATGCTCAGTTGGAGACCAGCTTGGCCTTTTAGATATCCAGCGAACCGGTAAGGAAGTGTTCAGGGAAGGGCCTGAGGACGAGAGCCATCGATATTTCGTGCAGGGGCTGTCCTTCTGTCCCAGAAGAACAGTCTGTCAGAAGAACTGTCTCTGTTCGAAATATCGGTGTCTCTCGCCCTGATGTGCTTCCCTTAACAGCTGGGCCGCAGGTTATACGAGACGCACTCTTGAGCTCGACTTCAGAGCGCCTTTTGCTTTGTCGTGGTTAACTGAGACACTTTTGCATCGTGGGAAAAGGAACGATCCCAAGAGCGCAATGCGTGTTGTGTAAGCCGTGGGGATCCCACTGCACAGTTCAAGGTGTGAGGGCAGTTATGGCATTCTTAAGTGTGACATGGCGTTAAGGTACTGTTGGGTCACATAACAACAGGTTTGAACACTACAGACTCTGGTGTTGGTTCGTTAAATTATGGCCAATGAAACATGTGGGCAAACAAAAGTGAAACTGCGGACCATGACCCAGAGAGTGATGGCGATGTTATTGTTTATGACATGGATGTAATTGTAGTAGCATGTCGCCAATTTCCTGTAATATCTACAAAAGTTACATGAGGCAGATGTTCGTTGAGAGTAGTAGTAGTACACACAGCAACGAAATAACGTGTGTAAGTTTAGGGGTGTACCTCGAAATAAAGTGATCGAAATCCCCGTTGCAAAAGAAACTATACTGTAGACGTATTTTTATTTGCGGTGTATTAATTTTCGCGAATCGCGCAGATATTTGCGAAGTTACTCGGGAGTGTTTAATTTCGCGATTCCAGAGCTGTTTCCTTTCGCGGGATAAACGTCAAGCCGTGTTCGCGAGTACAGTTTTTCGCGATTTTTTAGCGGTCGCGAAATTCGCGAAAATTAGTACATCGCGAATAAAAATACGTTTACAGTACACTGTAAATAAATGTTATCTGACTGTGAAATGCACAGCATTTTCCTTCGATTTTCCTTGTTTCGAGAACGTGAATTTCGAGATCGGGGACTTCGCAACAGGGAATATCAAGATCCTCTCTAAATTTAGTTGTTATTCGCGATGGAAGAGCTGCATGCAACTGAACAGACGACATAAGACGAAGCGACGCATACATCAGATCATGCTGTCGCTTCGTCTTGTGTCCTCTGTTTAGTTGCAGCTCCTCCATCATGAACAAGTACTACCCCAAATGTCCCATTCAGGTTATAATACATTATTGGAAGTCACGATAAGTTACCTATCTTTTAAAAGTACCAGGGCACTCAACAGCAACACCCGGTGAAATGGCAAGAAATCCCTACAAAGCACACGAGAAATGTTGACCATTTTCGTAGAGCGGGAAGACGATGAGGATATATGCATCACTGAAAGCTACGTTCTGTGTCCTGTGTCATTTGTCCGTTTGTTAGTCACCTTTTTTTTTGGTCATCTTTGTCTTTAATCTATCTCCCCTTTCTTTCACCGTTTGTTAGTTTATCCTTTATTTCCTAATTCTTTTCTTTTCATTTTTTATATATTTTATTCTTCTTTCATTTATTTCCTTTCTTTGCGGAATAGCAAGCCGAGGTCCCGTTTGGCTGACCTTTCCCCCGTTTTTTTTCTCCTTTCGTCTAATAAATATATCCCCCCCATACCCTGTGTCATTGTGATGTTATTGTATGGGGCGGTCGGTCAAAGCGACCACCACTGAAGGTTGGGGCGAAGTACTAGTGTGGCACAACCACGAATTGCGACACAGAAACAATTCGTAAATGAGTTTAATGCTAGTGAGTTGTGAAAGATGTTAATGTAGATGAACCCGGGCCAAGCGGACTCCGGGCATTGCGGTGATGATCGACAGAAACCAAGATGGAAACAGCAAGACTTCACAACTCATGACAGTCATTCATGAGGTCCCTTTCTGCGAAGCAAAATCTTGTGCTTCAGGAGGGTGTGACCCGTTCTCAAGCGAGAAGATAATACCTCTTGTAGCACATTTGGAGAACGGTATGTGCTTTCTCTTTCGTTAAGCTTAACCTGGTGTAGTATTTGCTGGCGTTCATCCCACAGGAGTCCTGGTACTTAGTACTAAGGGTTGAGTGGTACATAATAGGAGTGAGCTTAAACCTTGCTGGGAATCTCCAATAGAGTGACGTCAACTGCAAAGATTGCTACGGCGGGTCAGCTTCCACGTCTGTGGTAAGTACCGACATTACAGGGCACTCGGCAATATCTAATATCCTTTGTCAAAGTCTCTCCTAGTTAAGCACAGTAATCGTCGCATAAGATGACTTTTTATTGCTCTGGGATCACACACAGCCTGTACAAACTCAGAGCTCAAAGCAACGGTGTGGGCGAGTTGGTACATACTGACACAAAAAACAGCGCAGAGACAGGACGTAAGTAGACAAACGAAGCGCTGACTAACAACTGCGGTTCATTGGGAAGGAATGAAAACAATGACATACCGGATATCGTGGGAAAGGAGGTTAATGGAAGGCATGCTCACACTATTATCACCTACTCACGTCCTGTCTCTGCGCTGTTTTTTGTGTCAAACTCAGAGCTGGCCATGTTACACATATGCGAATATTATTTTGACCCTTATCATTTAGCGCCGAAACCATTGTAGCAACTTCAGCACTAAAATTGTTCATGTTGTGGACATGGTTCTGATTAACAATTGGGTGCCCTGTAGCACCCTCTGTGAGCATAGCTCAGGATACACTCGTATTATCCTTGGGAACGACCGCGTGAAGCACTATACAAGGGTATACCAAAGACTAATATGCCGGATGAAACATGAATCTCTGTAAGGAAAAATACGGCTTGTAGTTAAGTCACATCGGTGTTTAAACGTCAGGGTGCACAGCGTTCACTCATCACCTTCGTTAAGAGAATAGCAGAGCTCTCGTCTTTTTCGACTTTCGATCTGGAGTAGTTTGTCCCGCTCACATCTCCATATTTTTTCTTCTACCATCATCATCATCACATCAGTGTTTAAATTTGTTAGTTTTGTAATCCCCCATTAATATTTACGCGTACGGATTTTCATATGGGAATAGTATACATATAGGCTTCGTTTATAGGAACTATCCACAGCTTTCCCCTTATAAGTCCATCTAGCTGTCTTTCCCAACGCTTTTTAGTTTAAGAACGTACTTGAACAGCACTTCAGAGACGTTTGGCAACATTGTTATGACATATTTTCATTAGAGTTAGGGCAAAAGACTGTTTCAGAGGGCTTTCAGCATCGTTTACATGGTTTTAGGTGCGCGAGAAGATTGCGTCGAACCATCTCCCAGCAAATGATACTTTTTTTCCCCGTCCTCGATGCGCCTGTATTGCGAAGATACCATAGACAAAATTATCTCCAACCTCACCATATGGGATTAAAAGTACCAGTCCCCGGCCGATTTAGAAATTACAGAAAGCTTCTTAAACTTTTCGGCCAGTTTCATTTTTGATCACGAGCTTCGCTGGCCGCCAACCTGCTTTTATCGTTTGGCTTCGCAAGGATTACTGCATCGCAGCGGGGGACATCTTTTGAAGAGCTTTCGTTTATACTGGGAGCTTCTGCTTTTCGACCTACGTTCAAATCCCGTCTTGCTATGGAGATAACACTGGAATGTATGCGTGCGATATGGTTTGTGCAGGTTGAGGCTTCGCTTGCTTTAGGAATTAATGGGAGACGATAGCAGTCGTCGTAGGGTTCGGTATGTAAACGTTTTGTCGAATGCAGTTGCCCAGCATGTCAAGTGGTGGCGGGAGAGGTGGTGGAATGGGGTGAGACTGGTCGGTGCATATTATGTCTTCTGCCATGTTATCATTCTTTATTACGTTCAGTATTACAGAGTAGTATTGGGGTAGCTAGTTCAACCCTTTCGTGACTCATATCCATTTTTTTTTCTACACGTGATCATCATCATCATCGTCGTCGTCGTGTAGGATTCATTTTGGAGGTCTCAGCGCACGCTATCGAACTTTACCGGAAAAATGTCGCAAGACGCCATTTTTCTTTTGCGAGATGCTAGGCGCTTGGGGGCGGAGGAATATACAGGGTGTCCCACCGAAAAAGGGCCAGGGGCTAAAGAAAAAAACGAAGTGCTCTGCACAAATGGAACCAACTGTACGTGCTTGGCAGTTGTGTGGTCTATCCAAAAATATTTTTTCATCGCCCCTTGTCAATTAATTAGCGGCAATTAATTACGCTTACCGGTTACCTCACGGTTACGGTTTTACGGTTATTACGGTTTTCCTCACTACACTTCGTGTGGTGAGGAAAACCAAGCTCTATGGCTGATGCGTAGGAGTACCACAAATGATACCCGTCGAGATCTAGTGCTTTCATTGTGCATTCTTGGCAACGAGCGAGAGGGAACAGGCGAAAAGCATGCTGGAAAGAGTGCGAGGTGTGCGTAGGTTATCGTAGGTAAACAATGGGCGCATGGAGATGACATGGTCGCCGCTGCCGAAACTTACCGCTAAAACCGCTAATTGTTCCATTTGTGTAGAGCACTCAGTTTTTTCTTTAGCCCCTGGCCCTTTTTCGGTGGGACACCCTCTATGTTTACTCCATGAAAAAGAGGAAAGGCCAGTCCCTCAGGAACATTGGTGGTGCAGCTTTCTCTTTTCAAGCTGAGCTCCTTTAAAACCACAATAACACCCGTTATCGGTGTATTCTAACACGGCTTACTTGCTTCGTAAAGGTTCAGGCAGATTGGTCACCACATTCCTCTATACTGGCTAATTTCTAAGTTTAAGGCTAATTTCACAGTTAATGACTTATTAATCTTCATGAATTACCTGTCAACTTAATGGTCTCCATGATCACAAAAAAAACAAAAAAAAAACGCATTACAACAGCAGTTATTTGCTTGTGTCAAAATGAAAACACAACGGTTTGGAGAAATCCTCTGCGGGTGATGTGATAGAAGAAGAAAAAAATGGGGATATAAGTCACGACAGTCAGACTGACTACCCCAGACCACTGAGCCGCAGTTAGTTGAAATAAATATAAAAAAACGGGAGAAAACCCAGTAGGTTGGGGGGTGGGAGAACATCCCATAACTAGTGGGAATACGTATTATAGTTTTCCGACGATCTTCGGAAATAATTCTTGCCTGCCCCATTCACATGTAATGGAGCACGCAGGAGCGTTTAGAGGTAGTGCGGACGACGGGCGATCCTCCCTCACTACGATCACTGCAAAGTGAATTGCAGCACAACGTGTGCGTAATGTCAATAATGGTTAATTCCAATGAGATAATTAGGGCAGTCAGCTAGGCGCATGAAATAAGCTCCTTTAACGGGACCCAGAAAAATTATATTGACACTTTTAATTTTTGTAACACGCTGCTTGTTTTCAGCTTTGCTGTGATACGTTCAGAAGTGTTGTGGCTTCCCACCTTGCTAGGAACTGAAATGGGCATATATTTGGCATATATTTACATCGGCATGAATGGAATAGGACGCCACACATATGCTCCAAGTTAGCGTATACATAACAACTGCGGACATATGTTCACAAGCAGCGGGGCCACAAACTTACAGGTAGTTGTATCGATACCGAATTCATGTCGATGATTGATGTGTTGCATGTTATGACATTTTTGTTGCTGTGTGCGTGATCGGTATCTATTACTCATTTGGAATTTATTTTTAGCCAAGAGTAATGCACTTAGCGAGTGCGGACGAATCTTCACCCTGTGTATAGAAGTGATCTGCATTGGGCAGTCGCCATGGTGGGCGACAGAAAGTCGCAGGTGTAAAATGCTATTCAGGGGGAGGATATAGAAAAAGATTATGTATATAGTTCATGAGAAAAAAAAAGAAAAGAAAATTAGGACTTAATACTCTGCGTTCGTGGGTTGCGGGCTGTTAGCAAACGATCCATGTGCTATACTCAAATGAGAGCAGGGGTGCCCAGTCTGTGTGATACACCCAAATGCAGCGCACCAGCGTTGAAACGATATGACACTGTTAAAAATGAGAGGCCAGTCCTGTATCCCGCAAGGAAATGTCAAGAACTTCGGTAGTCAAACGCTGCAACGATGAGTTTGCCCAAGGACCAAGTTGCACTCTCAAACTCAAAGGGCCTACTGTACTCTTGCCCATAGACAAAAACAAACAGGACTGTCGTCGTTCGTGGGCAGCACAGTGGAGGGGAACCTGCTCCTTATCCTCAAGCTTGTCACAGGTGGGACAATTCGGGGAGTGTATCCTAACCTTATAATCTGAAACGGATTATTAATAACACTCAGTCGTAGCTGATGTATAGTGAAGATGCTCGTGACCTGCTCACACCACGAGGGATGGAAAACTCCACAGCGGGGTCTATGGCTCTAAGGTAGTCATTTCCAGCTGCCACAGATCGACGATACTGAGACAACTGATCTGAAGCGTATGCCCATAGTAACAAGTTCGGACTAGCAGTATACGCGATATACAGTCATATCCGTGGGTATCTACAGCAGCAGCATCCGCTGTCTCATTTCCTGCGATACCACTGTGCCCAGAAACCCATTGGAAGATAATATCATGCCAGGTCAGCAACAAAGAGTGATGCATGTTTCTAGAAGGCTGACAATTCGGCGATCGGAACGTTCGAATGTAGTTAGGAGATAACCTCACTTGTGCCTCTGTTTATACAACAGTATACTATTTTATTCTGTAAGGCCAGGAAGACGTATAAAATTGTGAAGCAGGCGCTCTCACGCACGAGAGTACCACCGTTTATATATAGCGTGATGGCAGTGATTAATGTTTTCCCATTTCTTCTTTTTTCGTTTTGATGCCACTCGCAGGTCCACCATTCGATAACACGATACACTGGTGTTTTTCTAGAACATCTCGCCATCATGTTCCCTACACCTTAGTGTATTTTCCGAGAGTGCGGATGCTTCCCTCACTATAGAGTAGCTGAACCGTTATGGACCCGTATGAACCGGTTCGAACGGGTCCGAACCGTTATACTTTGCGCTCCAGAGCTGAACCGGAACCGAACCGAAACGTCTGGACCTGAACCTAAACCGAACCCGTATTTTTTTTCGGTTCGACACCCTGCTTCAAACTACATATAAACAATCATACCTCATGTGAAATATACACTATAACTGAAGTCCGAAGCTGCCGCTATTTCTGGAGGATCAGCACCAGCACAGCAACTGAAGTAGAGATCAAACAAGATTATGGCCATCTAACGTATGTATGGTATACTTCAGCAATTCACAACTTGCATGTGTATCGTTCACAACACACTAGGCGACGCCGTCACTCGTCGCATAAGCTTGTCTTTGTGAGTTTCTGCATTTACTCATCTCCTCGTGCATCTCAAGCGCCGCGTATCTCAGTTGGGAGTCAGCATCGTCAATTTAAGTATTATGCGACCCAGAGCGGAACAAACAAAATTTGGAAACAAGAAAGAAGAAATCTGAGCTGAGAAGAAATCTATCTATCTCTGGCTACTACTTTAAGATGGTGGCGAGGACGACTCCAAGCAGAACAACGTACAGAAAATAAGAGGGCAGGTGTGGGCTGGTAGCTGAAGCCGTGTGCGGTACTGGGAAATGAAAAGTTCCGCTGATAACATACTTTCCAACCAGCCCTATGCACCAGGGCTTTCAGTGCACTGCACAGCTTGGGTCAGGTTCGTTTCTAAATTATTCCGGTTTTGGATTAAGGTTCGGTCAGACTCCCTGAGCACATTATAGAATCGGCTATTCATGAGCCGCTACCTAAAGCAGGAGAGCATTATTCTTACTGAAAGTTAGGCAAGCTGCGAACGTGACATAATCGTTTCAACCGTATGCATATCTATCCCTTTGAAAGTCGACATCTGAGTCATAATCTTGGCAGCGTTATCTCCGTAGCTTTACGGAGGAGTCATATATTCTGTCTAAAGTGCAATATGTTTTCGCTCGCAAGCCGAAGATCGTGCTTTCTTCTTGGAAACTGTTGCTGACACCGATACGGATAGCCTTGAATTTCAAAAGCCGGAGGTAGCCCCGACAAAACGAGTAGCAAGGGTCACGTGGGAGCGACGCCAATTAGATACGCGACCGCTACTCGAGAGACATTTGGTGACTTGGTTCTTGACGCAATCAGAAGGGAAAGGAGGACGACCTGTTACGTAAACGGACGCAGCACGCTTAACGCATATGCCTTTATAAGAGCCAGAACAAGCTCGTCAACCGGAAAAGAGTGTGCTGCAGCATAGTTCGCCTTGGTAAGTGATCTGTTGTTGAGCTTCTACGTGGTGTGCCATAGGCTGAGTTTACACCATAATAATTCGGAATGTTCACATATTGATGCTACGAATTCTGTACGCAGCAAAGAGCTGGTGGAGTTCGTGAGGCGTTTGAATATGTGTAGCGTGAACGCTTGTGAATATCTAGCACAGTTGAGTTTTGATAATCTAGGGTGTGCATGCAAAATATATCTCCATACTCCATAAGATGGTGATGATGTTGCTCAGTGTTATGTACCTTAAGTTCAAAGTTCCTACAGCAAATCGATAATGAACTTACGTGTCACTGTTTTTTTATTTTTTTTTGCTCACTTTCGTTTCACTTTTTGTTTCTAATTCACTTCGTTTTTCGTTCTGTTGCACAGCGTTCGCTTTTGGTCATTGGGCAATATGACCTATATGACAAAAGCAAATGCTGTCGCCTCCACACAAGGCGCTCTTGGTCCAAAGTTAGGAGAAATGAAGACGCAGAAATTTATGACCACAGCTTTCTAGTCGGATCACCTGAAGTATATCGCTACGATTCTGTATGTGCATGAACGTGTGCAGCTGTTCTATGCAACTTGAAGGAGGTTTTACTATTGAAAGCGTGGGCGGGATCACAGATTTCCGAGCTCTCAATTTACAACTGAGCTAAATTGACCGATGTTTTCTTCGTCTTTCAGATTCAACACTCGTGACGCCATGAACAAGCTTGTAATTGCCTTTGCGGTAAGCACTTTGCTGCATCTCGATTCACACTCAGCAGGCGAAACGTCTACCAATTAGATGACTGCGGGACGATTGTGAAAGGGTTATGAAGGTTTCGAGCATGCGCATTCAGTCCGCGCGTGCAAACGGCGTGAGACAGCAGGATATTTCCATATGCATGTCACCTCTAGGGCAAGGAAAATTGCCAACAGCCTAGTTTGGCTTATTGCCTGTACGTGAGTTGAATAGTCTTAGTTCGGTACTGGAAAAAAGTTCATTAGCTTGAAAGGTCAAATACATTGACAGCTACTTGCTTCTGCACGTTCCCGGAAAGTCAAATACTTTAGTATTAGTAAGTTCAACATCAATTTTAAATGGCCTGACTTTGAAGCAATGCGATGAAGGAGTCCAACAGGAAATTTGATACTGCCGATGCGATAGTGAGGTTCGATGAGCGTTCCAGGAAAATTACATAAACCAGACGTAAACAATGTCACCTATTTGTTCCGTCAAGTTAGATTTAAGTTCGAGTTTGATTTGCAATTTTCTGGCGCAAAGATATCTGGGATCATGCTGCGCCGCACTAATTATGTTGGTTTGCATCAAGTTAGATTAATGGATCGTGTAGACATACACAGAGTCTCGAGACACCAGGTATCTGGACTACCGACTACAGACATCTGGAATACGGCATAGCAAATTATATCTTGCAATATAGCGATATGTTCCATGTGCAGCAATGTTGCAGTGCTGCAATACGTGCAAACATAGAGTTTTATGTTCTTCAGTCTTATGTTCAGCGGCGTTGCCACTGAGTGAGAATCTATGCAAACCTTGATGCGCAGTCAGTGATTATTTGCTCCGATAAATATGCTAGGGTGAACGAGAAGAAAACGTCGCCACACAATGCTACAATTAGATTTCACCGCAGCGTTCACATTCAACAGGAAAGTAGCGAAATTTCAACTTTAAATGCTTCATACGATGCACATTCTCGTAGAGCTTTACAGGCCGAATTGGGTCGTAATTTCTGCGGTGAAATAAATAGATCATGTGCGAACATTATGTCGCGAGACAACTATGATCATGAGCGACGCCACAGTGATAAACGTAGTTTGTGCAGTTGCACCAAATTGCTGGCATCCTTGGCCAGGTTCGAACCCGCAACCTGGGAACAATTAGGCAGAAACATTACAAATTGATCCACCGAGGTGTTTTCTTTTTCTTTCTTTCTTTTTTTTTTCAATAACCACAAGGTGTTTATTACACGTGTATCCACGATTCCGGAAACATATTCACGTTTCCACACTACCCACATATTTCATGTAAGAATACAATTACATTGCTTACTTATCATGCAGCAAAGAAGACCACACACAGTGCAGTTTGCAATGCATAAGCACGATACGTACCATACAAGGTCATTATGTCGGATAGGCATCAAGAAAGAAAAAAAAAAAGAAGAAGAAAGAAAAGAGTCGGCAGCTCTTTTGCCATCAATCCAAACGCCGTTTCGAATGCAGGGTGCGTCTAAGGGGTTCTTAAGAAAGTTTGAAAACAATGCAACAAAGGGATGATTTGGTTATAAAATGTTTTAGTACATGTACATTATGACTTATTATGCAAAGGTTGTCTATCAAATATCGATTGGAGCATCATTCTGACGCACACTATGAAGTTAAATATTAGCAAATGAGGAAGAAATTTCACAATGACAAACTTCACTTCAATCAGTTCGAGTGACTTTTGAGTTAATTGAGTTAATTCGATGCTACGTTGTCTTCATAATAGAAGGAAGCACCGAAACGAAAATAATGAAACGAAGAAACGAAAATAATCCTATACTATATGTTCTTTCTTTCAGGTGATCGCTCTTGCAGCCGTCTGTCATGGTAGGTATCTCGGACCGGGGTATCTCCTTCTGAAATGGTGGTGTTCAATTTGAAAGCAAGTTGGTTTTTTTTGTGAGCATCATGCCCCATTGCTGACTTCGTCCCGTCAGCTGTGCTTAATGATTTACCAATGAGCTTTCTTTTTTTTGTCTTCGGGAAGTTTACAGAAAAAGAATAACAACGGAAGTTGTTTTGGCATATCAACTACAAGGCAGTATCCTGTGACATTTCTGCATGAGTCCCTTGATTCACTTTAAATAGGAGCTGCGTCTGGAAGCCGCCAGACTGACTGTCAGCGGCGAGCTGAGCAAGAACGCAGAGTGACTGCCCTGCCCGGTCATATTGTTCCCGAATGTGATGCAAATGGAGAGTACAAAGCCAAGCAGTGCTTTGGAGCACGCAGGAAGGGAAATCCTTTCTGCTCCTGCTACACCCGCGATTACGTTCAGATCAAGGGCCCATCCACCAAAATCACCGACTGCGAATGTGTCCGCGAACGCCACGAAATCCTCCAGCAGCAGCGCCGAGCCGGCAACCGTGCCGGAAGTAAGTATGCAATCTTTCGCCAGCATCCTTTCGTTCGTCGTAGGTATGCGAAACAATGAAATCTTGTTTTATCAATCGATGCGGACATTTACACGGCATGCGCACGTCCTGCAGTGCGTTTCGACAAACAAGGAACAAACTTCATTTCGTTATCCTTTTCAACCCCCCTGCACATGCCCTCGCATGGCGCTGCAATACAATCGTTTGAGACCACAAGGAATTGCATAAAGAACTGAAGAACTGTCAACCTTCAGTACTCTCAAACACGTTAGTTGAAACTTTTGCCTGCGAATCGTTCGTTGTTTGTCCACTTATTTCACTGGATCCCTTTCCATAACTCTAATAAGCGTCGTAGATCGGCCATTTACCTCGAGCGCGTTAATCAGCAAGTGCTACATGATGGGGAATTTGTGCAGGGATACAAACTGACTTCTCTTCACTCCAGAGCTATTAGGTCAGTCTCGAATAACACTACGGATATTTGGCTTTTCGTTATCACTGTCTATCACAAACGCGTATCGCCAACACGTATCTCCCACTTCTCCCGACACAGCGTACAATCCTTGAGTAAAAGGAGAAAGAACAGCGAGTTACACCATCCACTCTGTGCCAGGACCCCATTCATACACAAAATTCAGTTCACAATTTACACTATATGTATTGTGGTACGTACAGCATGGTTTACAATGTATGACAGCAGCGAACATTTCTTTCAACAGATGTTCCCACTTGCAATGAGGAAACTGGAGAGTACGTCAGGGGATAAAGGTCTGAACTCCGTTAACACAAAGAGCCAACAGGAGATGGTCACCTATTCTTGAAATGCCTCCTGCAACCGTTCGACTTTATTTTGATTTCTATTGTCTCTTAAACACCGTTGGCGTAACGAATCATGTTCACCCTTCAAGAAGAATCGAGAGACACATTCTGTCGTATTTTGATGCACAGTCCGGTATCATAAACCTGAATAAAGTTTAATATTTTGTTTCCTGGGGGATCTTTAATGTGTGCCGATATTTAATTGAGCTGACACGTTCACAACCGATCAAACGAGACAATCTGACGCCTTCCTCCAAGGCACTCTTGAACTTGGAAACAACAAATGCTACAATGAAATAAGTTTAAAAGAACAGCTTTTACCATGCAATATATCTTGTGCATTCTGTGAAAGTAGTTCATATGGACGCATCAGCGAAGGAAACCCAATCAACATCGCAATACTCCACTTTCGACACAAATAGAGAGTTCTATACTAGGGGGCGTAGTTTTAGCGCATCCAACAAATGGGCCATACGGCAGAACGCGAGTGAGTATTTTTTTTTTTTCGGCTCAATTTCTTCAAGATCCTGTCCTGAACGTCACATCGCCGAAAACACAACGCGCGCCGTTGCTGCTTCTCTCTCTTGGCACGAGATGATGAAGCCAGGGAACGAGAAAAGGGCGCGAGATGCAGACTGGTCACTTCGGAGAGTCACGTTGGCTGTGACGTTGGCGTAGCAGTGGCAGCGGCGATTACCGCTTCCGGCTCCACATGTCAGGGTATGCGAAGAGTTGCGCAGCGCGAGTGCCGGTACGGTAGACGGTATTACGTGTGTGCGGAGGTGAATAGCAGCATTATGGGCCGTCCTATAGGAAGTGTACGTACGGAAGAATATCTTGCTGCGGACCACAATCCACAGGGCGAACCATGCACGTAGCGACAGGCGAGCTCAAATAAACAGCTCTGTCGCTGACGTTGATGTGATGTCACTGTAATTTGCATCATATCTGCCAGTTTTTGATCTCGTGTTAGCGCCGCGAAGCAACTGTGGCTATGACCGTCGTACAGACGGAGAGAGGACAGCAGGAAGGTGTGAGAGACAGGGAGAGTTCTTATGCATCCTGGGCCAACTCCAGGGGGAACTGTACCGACATCAGTCTAGAAAGTCTGCCGGAAAACTTCAGACAGCACAGCCCGTGTCAAGGTTCGAACCCACCACCTCCCAGTCTTCAACACGACCTTGGCTACCAGCAACGACCCAGTAAACCACAAACGGATGTTAGATGTACCTGAAATATCCAAACATCTAAGACAGAAGGGGGCTTCTAATCAATATCCGTTATACGTACAGTTAGTACGTTGTAAACGGTGGAGGTCTATGGCACGTTCATTGTACCCATGTTCTAGACGTCCTCTGTACATCCATTTAGCAGGTGCGATGAACGTATGATGGATTGGGCAAACTTGTGAGACGTTTACGAAACGTTGTTTCGACAATCAATTTAATAGTAATTTTTGCGTAGTGCTAGAAGCAAGCGAATCTATATTGTGAGAACATGAGAAATTGGAGAACAAGTAAAAGCAAGTTTTTCCATTGTACGCGTGCTGCTCTCTGCAAAGTATTTACGTAGCACTCTTGCACCAACACAGGAAACCTATCAGTTTGACAGCTCCACTCAGTAGGTAACCTCATCATAGACGACAGCCTGAATTACAAACACAATATTTGTCAGGAAGGAATGTCAGAAATGTTAGCGGGTAGTTCGACTCATTGCAGACGTACATAATAATTGCAGGACCTCATCCTCCTCACCGTTCGAAACGCCTTCTGCACCCACTACACTTAACAAACATCCCGCAACTATTCGTATTTTAGTATATGTTCTATCCAGTGCGCCAATAAATGCCCAAGCTGCGCCGGGTGGGGTACGGCCAAGGGTACGGCATTTGCGCTGGTCACACAAAGTAGCCGAAAAACTAGATTTGCAGTCCGGTCTATATTGTAGTACGTTAATCCGATAGGAACATCTATAGGACGTAGACTGGACGTCGCAATGCCAAACACGTCCACTGGATGTGACAAATGTCCAGCAGGTACATCCAGAGGACATGCATTTATACAGTTATGGACGAGCTTCCGACGATCCATAGTACATCCACGGAATATAATATGGACATATCTGGATATCAACTAGACATCCAAAATGTCCACTGTGTACCATCCTCTCGATGTCCATTAGATGTTTTTGGTTTACTGGGGAGCGGATGCTTTTATCCACTCGATCATAGCGCTGGGAGAGAGTTCTAGAATATGGCTTCCCCACCGCAGCCCAAAACGCAAGCACCTTGCGCTTGCAGCACCATCAAGCGGTAGCCACTTTGTACGAACTTCACTCAGTTCGAAAAATACAAGCTTTGGTCCGAAATATCGTTGTTCAATTGACTAGATGAAATTGCACAAACGAACACTAAACGAAACACTAAACGAAAAGTGTGTGTTTGTGTGTTTGTTTTGTTTACTTTCTTTCCCGTGGTTATAGCCCTATAGCAACATCTCGCGTCGCGCAAGGGCGACGCGAATCAACCTTACGGCGAGTTTAGGTACCCACGCGCTTTGTGGCCCCGAAACCCAAACCACAGCTTGGGGGCTCTGGCCGTGCGCAGTGATGACTCCCAACTTTCATTGGGGCCCCTATTCGAAAACTCTCTAATGACAATGAGCCCCCGCATGCCACGTTGTCTGCTCGTCTGGACTTGTTTGGCTGGAAGGCAACTACGACGGAACTATCTTCTTCGCTTTGTAGCATCCAGTTTTGTTTTCTTTAGAGATGAACGTGATAGTCTTATCACTAAGCGCAGTAAAAAGTGTGCAGACAGACACACCTCGAAACACCCCGCGAATAGACAGCGGTTCGCCTGAGTTAACGCGATGTTTTTAACATGTGGCACGACCCATCATTGACCGGTGCCAATATACTACTCCACTTCATTTGCTTTAATGTTCGCGCTTTATTTCGCGCGATTTCGTCACAAGAGCATGAGGACAGCGCGAAAGTTCAGAAGGAGGGCAATCTCCGCTATCGCAGACTGCGGCATTACAATAATACCCCCCATTCATCTGCGCCGAAGGGACAGAAAAAGAAGGAAAGACGTATTTTTTGTTGTCCCCGTTACGAAACAAGGGAACGCAATAACAGCTGGCCGTTACAGATAGTCTGGACTCTGGTGGGACACAGGAAAGAGCGGAGAGCGTCAGATAAAGCTCGACATTACGCGTTAGATGAACCTGCAGGTTGGCGCAGTAAGGAAGAAAAAGTAAACCGAAAACCAGTGGCAGTACTCGCCAACTCCAGATGCCACGCACTTCAGTATCGGAGAATCCGTTGGTATCAATATTACGTTGATCACTGACGCAACCAGGACGGCGTGCATCAGGCGCAACTGCATCATAACGAGATCATAGACCATAACGAATTAAAATGTAGACACAACATCTAAGATACGATGTCAAGAGCAATTCGGGTTCGGAGTTCGCAGCCACTAATGATGTTTAACTATAGGTCGTATACTTGAACTGCTCTTACCTGTAGAACTACGAGGGATCACATTCCCATGCTCTTCGGCCGTACTCACCTCAAGCTCCCTCCCTTGCTATTGCTCACACATCCAGAATTCATACAGCTTCCTCGGAAGGTCATTACGACCAACCGCTGAAAGGCTCGAAGCCCCTTTATGCACTTCCCATGAAGATATTGAAGATGAAGTGTCCCGTTTGCAGTCGTCTATCTGAAAGTCCACTTTCACGATGGAGACTGAACAATGTGTACAACCTGGCAGTCGGTACAAATTCATGTTGAATGAGAGCCTCCAAAAGGCAATGACTGAGATGAACACAGTAGCCAAATAAACACACCACCTACCCACAACCGAAAGATTCACTAGGCAGTTTTAGCAAACGGTTGGTAAAGTTATCGTGCCTATCGGAACCAATTGCAATAGTGCGTGACTCAAAATCTTATCCACTGGTTGGTTCCGGTTGATACGATTCGACGCAAACCACGCTATCAACGGTTCGTTAAACCTCTGTACTGACAAGACAAACTTATAGGCAGACAAGTGTAACATCACAGCACCATTATTAATATATTACGAGATAAACAAGGAAATTGTTCCAAGTGGAAGGGCCCAGATGCTACAGATTACAGATACAATCACATTTTAGGTAAGCAAAACGAGAAGGAATGGGGTTATCAACAACGCACGTGGGTATCTACTTTTCCCTCAGACGGCCTGTAAAGGATTGAGTTGTGTTTGCATGACCATTATGAGAATTTGTATGAGAGAAGTATGTTATATTTGCCCAAATTGTAACATCTGGCATCATCCGCCCACGTCTGGTGTTGTTGGGGGATGTTTGCCCATTTTCCTAACGAGCCTGCGACGGAGGTTGACCCGACTGGTAATGTCAGTGGGGAAAGGGAAAGGGAATGGCATCGTTGCAGGTGCAGGGGAGCTGGGGTCCTCCAGGCAACTCGATCCGTCGCGACGGCCATAAATCTGGGTTCTGGCGCCGGAGGCATGCGCTGACCGAAATTAGGTCGTGCACGGGTTGACACCTCGAAACGTTGGTCGTAAATCGCGTGGAGAGAGTGTGCAATCGGGCGGTTCTGGCCTGGACAAGTATTTAAACTGGGCCAACCATGAGCTGTAACCCTTTGAACCCAGGCCGCCCGATTGGAAGCCTTCAGCGGGGGTTGTGGCCCTATCTGTCACCCTTTTAAGCGGCCGCAGCGACGGGGAGAGGTCTGGGAGCCGGACTTCGGAACATGTAACATCGAGTCCAGTGTGTAAATCTTGTAAATATCCCTATGTACCATAGTCTCCAGTGAATAAAGCCCGTATCACCGTCATCTGAGTCGGGCTTCAATCAGTGCCTATCGAGCAGATTCCGAATCATCCCTTCATCGAACTCGGAGCGGCGGAGAAGGATTTGGACACTTCGTGCACATCATCATCGCCCATCCGTCCCCCGCCACTCGGGACGAGAAGAACGGACAACAACAACATCGAGTTCGAGTTTTTACTACACGCGAACCACCTCAGGCAATATCACGCCCGCCTGGGACACGTGGGGGTGGTGTTGCAGAGCGACGAGGATTTTGGCGTTGTTGAGCATGCACCTGCGCTTGCGGACGACGTGAGTGACGCCTTGCCTGAGGCTGCAGTCCAGCACCTGACTAGAGGCCAGGCCCGGGAAATCCGCGGCATCATTGAATCTTTTCGAACGCTTTTCGTGGCAACTCCTGGTATAGCCAAGGTGGGAGAGCATCAAATAGTTCTCAAAGAGGGGCACGCGCCGACAAAACGGCACGCCTATTGCGTGCTGGAGATGTTGCGGGGGGAAGTAGAGAAGCAAGTGAGTGGGCTACTTGAACAGGGCTTAATATATCCCACGAACAGTCCTTTTGCTCACCCCGTCGTGTGCGTAGCAAAAAAGGACGGCGCAATTCGATTATGCGTAGATTACCGTCAGTTAAACGCAGGAACCGTTGACGACGGCTTTCCCATGGCACATCAGCAGGAGCTGATATTCAGAGTAGGCCGCGCGAGATTCATAGCCCTCGTAGACCTCAAACGGGGTTATTGGCAGATACCGATGGCACCTAACAGCCAGGAAATGACAGCTTTCGTGACACATTTCGGTCAGTTTGCTTGGCGGGTTATGCCCTTTGGACTGAAAAATGCGGCGGCAACGTTTCAAAGGGTAATGAACACGCTCCTAACGTCGCACCAGGACTACGCGTGCGCGTATTTGGACGATATCGCCATATTCTCGAGCACATGGCCGGAGCACCTGGAGCACCTGAGGACGGTTCTCGGCGTTTTGCGAAGTGCGGGTTTGACGGCTAACCTGGGGAAGTGTCAAATAGCGCAAAGTAGCATTAAGTACTTGGGACACGTGGTCGGATCTGGAGTGCACGCGCCGGATCCAGACAAAATTGCGGCTATTCAACAGTTGAAGCGACCCGAGACAAACCGTCAACTTCGAAGCGTACTGGGGCTCTGCGGCTATTACAGGGCATACGTGCCGAACTACGCGGCGATAGCAGAACCACTCACAAAACTGACCGGGAAAAAGGTGCCGACTCGTGTCCCGTGGTCGGAGGAAGCGGAAAGGGCATTCCAAACTCTAAAACAGCGGTTGTGCGACGCCGTAGGGCTGGCCACGCCTTCTCCCAGCAAGCCTTAGGGTACATTTATGCTGCAGCATCGCTGCTGGCACATGGCACATCGCTGTTTGGCGATGACGAAACAAACACATGTATCTCTGTGGGCGCGTTCATGCTGCAGCATCGCTGCTTGCCAAAGATGCACGCCATGATCATCGCCACAACAATGCTGCCAAACATGTTTGAACATGCCCGGGGACTACCTGACTTCTGGCGATGACAGGTCAAACACAGAGCTTTCTGTTGGTGCATTTACCCTGCAGCCTGGCTGCTCGCTTATCCTCGCCGCTGCTTGCCGCTCTGCTCGCTGCACCTAGGAATGTAAACATGTTTGTCTTCCTGGTATCATTGATGACTGGCGTCTTGAAATCCGACCTGCGATTGGTTGTGATGAAGTCGGTTTCCTCCTTCCCACTTTTCCTCGTTTCCATCCTTCCACAGTGAACGCTGCTAGGCGACTGATATAGCGAAAGCGAGCAGCATCTTGAGCAATCTGCAGGGTAAACGCACCCTAGCGGTTATGCGAGCAGCGATGTGCTTGAAGCTGCAGCGAGCAGCGATGCTGCAGCATAAATGTACCCTTACTGGCTGTTTACGGATGCATCGGCTGTAGCAGCCGGTGCCTGCCTTTCGCAGATGGGTGACGACGGCGAGGAACGACCTGTCGCATTTGCCAGCCATCGTTTCACGGAAACACAATCGAGGTGGGCAACCATCGAAAGAGAGGCTTTTGCCGTCATCTGGAGCCTAGGGAAGTTTGACCATTGGCTCTTTGGGGCTAGGGTGCATGTGGTGTCAGACCACAACCCACTCGCATACCTAACGACGAGGACCCCGCATGGTGCGAAACTCACCAGGTGGGCTCTTGCGCTCCAACGATACAACGTTACCGTTGTTCACAGAGAGGGAGGCAAGCACGCTAATGCAGACGCACTTTCCAGGTTAGCGTAGGGTGGAAATTCACGTACACCATTTGGGCCCTGAGTTGATGCGAATGATCTCCTCAGTTGCGCCTGGTTTTCTTTGGTTTCTGTTTGTTTGTTGTTTTTATGGTTTAGTGCAATGCTATACGATACATAGTGCGATGTATGTGTTGTTAGTGCATATGTGGCTGTATGTACGGGCAATCCTTTTGCGAGCGGACTGTGACACGAAGCGCCCTGTCACATTCTTGAGATGGGAGGTGTAAAGGATTGAGTTGTGTTTGCATGACCATTATGAGAATTTGTATGAGAGAAGTATGTTATATTTGCCCAAATTGTAACATCTGGCATCATCCGCCCACGTCTGGTGTTGTTGGGGGATGTTTGCCCATTTTCCTAACGAGCCTGCGACGGAGGTTGACCCGACTGGTAATGTCAGTGGGGAAAGGGAAAGGGAATGGCATCGTTGCAGGTGCAGGGGAGCTGGGGTCCTCCAGGCAACTCGATCCGTCGCGACGGCCATAAATCTGGGTTCTGGCGCCGGAGGCATGCACTGACCGAAGTTAGGTCGTGCACGGGTTGACACCTCGAAACGTTGGTCGTAAATCGCGTGGAGAGAGTGCGCAATCGGGCGGTTCTGGCCTGGACAAGTATTTAAACTGGGCCAACCATGAGCTGTAACCCTTTGAACCCAGGCCGCCCGATTGGAAGCCTTCAGCGGGGGTTGTGGCCCTATCTGTCACCCTTTTAAGCGGCCGCAGCGACGGGGAGAGGTCTGGGAGCCGGACTTCGGAACATGTAACATCGAGTCCAGTGTGTAAATCTTGTAAATATCCCTATGTACCATAGTCTCCAGTGAATAAAGCCCGTATCACCGTCATCTGAGTCGGGCTTCAATCAGTGCCTATCGAGCAGATTCCGAATCATCCCTTCATCGAACTCGGAGCGGCGGAGAAGGATTTGGACATTTCGTGCACATCATCATCGCCCATCCGTCCCCCGCCACTCGGGACGAGAAGAACGGACAACAACAACATCGAGTTCGAGTTTTTACTCGGCCACCATCTACAATTGATGCCCTTAGGCCTGTTTCACACGAACGTTTTTGTCGTCTGTGTTTTTAACGGAGGCAAAACGAACACATTCGGACCTACGGGGCTCGATTGCACTTCGCTTCTATTTTTGAAGCAAACGGACGACAAAAACGGACGTGCGCCCTTACTCGTTCTTTAAAAACTGAAGTCTAGACAACAGATGGTTCAAAGAGGGGAAGCTTACATAATGTTTCTCATGCATACGAAATGCTTAAACATCTTCTTGATATTCATGTATTCATGTGTTGCGAAAACCGACGTCTTCTTTAATGAATGTGCACGTCCAAAACTTTACCATGCACAGAAAGGTTGCCCGAAAGAGTGGCTTCTAGTGGATAGTGTTGGCTTAGATTGGAAAATAAAAACAGGGAGAACAACTACAACAATTATAATAATAATAATTGGGGGTTTACGTCGCGAGACAACTGAGATCACAACAATTATATTCTGACGATGAAATGGGGAGGTTTTCCACTCTAGGAGTGGAACGCTACCCCATAGCTAGGGGGTCTAATATGAGTGATGACAATGATGAGTGGTGACGATGATGAGAGATGACGGTGATGATCGGAGCGGCGATGGCGATCCTGATCGTGATGGAGGGAATGTCCGAGAGCGCTGCGGGGTCACAATGAGTCCTTTAGGCCAGTCGCCTAAAAAAACCAACTACATGATGTAAGGCCGCCCTGGAGTGGGCCGCGGTGTCCCAAGGGCCGAGGACGCACGACAAGTTGAAGGGGCGGCAAGTCGTGATTGCAGTGTACACCTCTCGTTGATATAAGTGCGACAGCGGAGGAAGTATGCGCTACGTTGGCAAGTATACCACACTCGTTGCAAATAGGGCTAGCCTCACAGCCTAGCTGGTAGCGATAGAACGGAGTGAAGGCCACGTTCAGACGTAGCCTGTGGGTGAGAGACTTCAGGGGACGAGGAAGCTTTGCAGGCAGGCGGTATGGCAGCGTTGGGTCTACACTTCGCAAAGGGGACCTGGTTGGAATGTCGTGTTGCCACTGTAGGGTAGACCAGGAATCAGACAAATGCCTGAAGAGGTATCTTCTGTCTCCTCTCGAAAGTATAATGGGCATAGAAGGCCGTTATTCATGTGCAGCGGCAGCGTCGGCCTCGTGATTCCCAGTTATTCCACAATGCCCTGGAACCCACTGAAAGGGAACGGAGTGAGAGCGATCTTGTAGAGACTTCAGGGCGCACAGGATATCTATCACCACTGAGGATAGGGAACCGCGGATGCCCACGTTTTTAATGCACAGGAGAGCTGCTTTGGAGTCGGCATAAGTTACCCATTGCCGCAGTTCACAGTCTGCCGCATATGTCAAGAATAGCAGGATAGCATAAAGTTCAGCGGATGTCGATGAGGTGCGGTGAGACAGACGACATCCACGTGTCACGAACTCTGATGGAATGGCAAAGGCTGAAGATGAAGTGTCCCTGGTCGACGATCCAGTCAAGACGAAGTCAAGGGTAAGTTGCCTAAGGTTAACATCAGGATAGCACTTTTTGTTGTTGTTGAGGCCGGGTATGGAGACAGTGACAAGCGGCGATGGCAACGTCCATGGAGGAACTTTGGGTGCCGTCAGATCGACTATGAATTTGGGAATATCAGGTCTGAATGATGTTATAGAAGCATAAACCGTCGCGTTCCGTCTAGCGTAAAGCTTGCGAATCAGAGGGTGACGTTTATGATGGGCACGTAGACGCAGATAGTGGCGTGAAGTTTCCCGAGTACGGAGAACCTCAATGGGGACGTCCCTGGCCTCAGCCACTACTAGACGGGTTTCGGCGCCTCGCGGGACCCCGAGACATACCCGAAGACTACGCGCGAGCAGGGCTCGAATCCTTTGGATCAGTGTCTGAGGAAGTCCGTGCAGGACGGGAAGGATGTACATCACTGAGCCACGAACCAGGGCAATGTGCAGCATGAGGAGATCCTTCTAGTCTCGTCCCCATCTCTGCGAAGTGACGAACGACGTTGACCCAGCGTTGGACTTTCTTTTCAATAACGTCTATGTGGCGCTTCCACGACAAATTCCATGATAGAGTTACGCCGAGAAACTTGTGATGTGTGTCACCTGCTCCAGTGAGCTTCTACCAATATGCAGGCGATATCTATGCATGTATTTGCGCGTGAAGGCTAGAACTGCGCTTTTCTCGACGGATATCTCCATTCCTGCCTGGAGTAAATAGAGACGAATGGCATCTAACGTGCGCTGAAGACGCTGACGGAGTGCTGGACGGGAAGTGCCTGTAGCCCAAATACAAATGTCATCGGCATACAGGGACACGTTGACTTTCCGCTGAATGCAGGTTCTAATGCCCGCCATAACGGAATTAAAGAGGAGCGGACCTAGGACGCTTCCTTATGGTACCCCCTGAGAGATGGGGAATTGCTCTGTGTCGCCTTGTCTTGTCCGGACGAAAATACACCGTTGACTGAGGGAATCAGCGATCCAAAGCAACGTTATACGTGAGAGCGCAGCGCTGTATAAAGCATGTAAGATTGATGGATGACTGACGGTGTCATAAGCTCTCTTAACGTCAAGAAATACCGCGGCCGAGATCTTCCCTCCTCGTCGTGACTCTTCCACCGACGTGACCAAGTCGAGGACAGAATCTATCGAACTGTCGACAGGGAGAGGTTTATACGTTACCTCAGGAATTCTGCTACATGTTCACAGTGTGACATTTACGCGGCGGCCCATGTGACCAACACAGTATCTGCCATAATTCAGCGGAATACGGCACACAACTCCAATTCAGAATTCTACAAATTGGTCCCTATGGCAGACGCCATGTTTTTTCTCTCTCTCTCTTTTTTTTCGCTTTGGGACCATATTATCGGGGAGAATAATCTCTCAAGCTTCCCGGAGGCCACCTGTCGATATAATAATAGCCTACTGATGAAAGCCTACTGATAGCCTACTGCCATTAAAACGACATCGATAGAAAGGGCAATGTACGCATGTGGACAGGGATATCGAGGGAAAATTCAAACGGCGTTGAAAGCTTAGAGCTGCATTCAGGGAGCTTCTTTAAACGCATTTTACACCGTCAGCTGTATTGTGGAGACTTTCCCGAGATCGCGTTGGCGTCCTCGGCATTCGCATGTCTGCACAAAACTCTTCTCGCATGTACGCTTAGCGCTGAGAGTATGGAGGAGGATCCCACTGCGCAGACAAACCTTACGTGTAACATCATGGTACCTTTACCATTATTACGAGGAGGATCCCGCTAGTTTACAACCGCTATCGATGGAAAGTGAGATAAGCACAAAACTCTTCTCGCATGTACGCTTAGCGCTGAGAGTATGGAGGAGGATCCCACTGCGCAGACACACCTTACGTGTAACATCATGGTACCTTTACCATTATTACGAGGAGGATCCCGCTAGTTTACAACCGCTATCGATGGAAAGTGAGATAAGCACAAAACTCTTCTCGCATGTACGCTTAGCGCTGAGAGTATGGAGGAGGATCCCACTGCGCAGACAAACCTTACGTGTAACATCATGGTACCTTTACCATTATTAAGAGGAGGATCCCGCTAGTTTACAACCGCTATCGATGGAAAGTGAGATAAGCACAAAACTCTTCTCGCATGTACGCTTAGCGCTGAGAGTATGGAGGAGGATCCCACTGCGCAGACAAACCTTACGTGTAACATCATGGTACCTTTACCATTATTACGAGGAGGATCCCGCTAGTTTACAACCGCTATCGATGGAAAGTGAGATAAGCACAAAACTCTTCTCGCATGTACGCTTAGCGCTGAGAGTATGGAGGAGGATCCCACTGCGCAGACAAACCTTACGTGTAACATCATGGTACCTTTACCATTATTACGAGGAGGATCCCGCTAGTTTACAACCGCTATCGATGGAAAGTGAGATAAGCACAAAACTCTTCTCGCATGTACGCTTAGCGCTGAGAGTATGGAGGAGGATCCCACTGCGCAGACAAACCTTACGTGTAACATCATGGTACCTTTACCATTATTACGAGGACGATGAGGACGATCCCGCTAGTTTACAACCGCTATCGATGGAAAGTGAGATAAGCACAAAACTCTTATCGCATGCGCGCTCAGCGCTAAGAGTAAGGAGGAGAATCCCGCCAGTTTACAACCGCTATCGATGGAAAGTGAGATAAAAACCAAAGTACGTCAGTTTTACAGTGTCAGCTGTGCCGTGCAGCTTCGCACAGGGCTCGTGGTGGCTGTGTGCTACTTCTCGCCGCGCCGGAACGCATCCGCGACTTTATCGTGTATGTACTTGCACCTTACCGCACGCACAAGCTTCTTGTCGTCGGAGACTTCAACGTGGACGTTTCACTGGACAAGAACACCACTTTCCTAGGTGATATGTTCGAACAACTGGACCTTACGCTGTGCACCGACATCCGCCAACCCACAACTAGACATGGCTAATGGCTCATGCTAGACTTGGTGTTCCAGAACAGCCCCCTCGTTCAGGACACCACTCACTCAGCAACCACAAATCTTTACTCATCACGCTTAAATAAATTTGTGTACACACTTTCATCCGGCCTCATTTCAACACACGCACACTTGACGCTGAATTTCGGGTTACACGAGTCGTAACCGTCCTGTAATTTTTGTTTTTTCTTTCTGATTTTTTTTTTTTGGGGGGGGGACTGTTTGAAGGGGTAATGAGACATGTCAATGGAAGTGTGTCCTTTACATCCATTTTACACATACAACTGTATCGATGATGACGATATTACATATACGTTGCCTGGGTGACATGATTCCAGTCGCGTTTAGTGTAATCGATGGGCATTACTTGGATGTGACCATGTTGATGGGCTCGATCTGCAGCAGCATCCGCAGTCTCATTTCACGCTATGCCGCGGTGGGCAGAGATCCATTGAAATTGGGTGGCATGCACCACTGCAGACTGCAGTGGTGCATGCTGACTGCAGAATTATTCGTGTGAAGTGTGTCTTGTACCACTGCTGAGAGAGATTCCGTTCTTAGCGTCGACTCCAAGGCTTCTATGCCACTTCTTGGTGACATTTCCAGTGAAAATTTGTAGGCCACGAATCGACTAAGGTTCGCGCCCCTCTGATATTGTTTATTGATGTTTATGATGCTGCGAGGTGATACAGTTTAAGTTTGTGCTGGATATTTCTCGCTTTCAATACTGGCACTATATACCTGCGGCGTCTTCCATACTGCGAGTAAGATGTCGTTTCTCCAAAAATATTTTATAAGTGCCTTGAGCAGAGTGCGTGACAGCGATCCAAACAATGTTATCTCCTTGTAGAGATCCCTTCAGGTTCAGGGGCTGATCGTTTCGCGGATAGATGCATGTCAGACTCCTGTTTCGGGGAGCCGAAGCTTGTGCCCATATGCGAAGTCACGAAGCATTTATTGTGCTGGGTTCCTTAGAGCGGCTGTAAAGGATCAGCTTGAGCGCAGCGCAATGTCCATGGCCACCCTCGCTGGTCCCGTCCTTCGACCTATCCAGTGGACCGTCACCACAGCCCTGCTCCGCTTCCTGCAAGACTATGGCCTTGCGTCCACCCTCTGACCGGGCTTTCTCGCGCTATATTGCGCTCTGACCGTTTGCCCTAATCATACGAAGTTTGTCGTTGCTCTGATTGTCTGATTTGTATTGCTAGCCCGAATCAGCCTGGAACTGACCATTCCCCTTTTCTCTTCTTTTTCCTAATAAACATATCCCCTCTCCCGCCCTGTAAAGGATGCCTTCCATGACTTGGTAAATAACCTACAAAACTCTTCCCCCGCAGACACTTCTAATGTGGTTTGATGGGCTGCCAACTGCATCTGTCTTTCGACCTTTAAAAACTCTTTCTTTCTGAGGACAATTCGGCAATACAGAATACTTCTCCATTCAGCACGCCAATATCAACAAAGTCAAATAACGTTGAAACAGTATCAGTACAGCGCATAGAAAATGCACTTATAGGTATTGGTAACTCAGTGCAGCAGTTAATTATTCTAATTTGCCTAATTATAGCTAAATGACGTGCCGGCGGGAAGTGGATGCTAAGTAGGATCAGCGTAAAAGCTTATCGGATTAACGAACGAAAGTCATCCCATTTATTTTTTCCTGACAGACGACATTTAGGATCACTAACGTACTGTCATAATTAAATTTCCATTCGCCATCGAGGCGATGGGATTAGGTTAATCAATCTCATCCTCAGCGATGGACTCTTTCTCGAGACAAAATTCATACATCTTTTATTCTTGACAGTCTATATAATGAGATATTTTTACTCCTATATTTATTCGAACGAGTCTCCACACTGTAATTCGGCTAAATATAGTGGCAGACGGTTCACATATTGCACCATAATGGTTTCCGTCTCAGCTTCACATTATAGTGTAACATTCATAAAGAATCTCTGCGACGAGCTAAAAATAATATCCGAAGCCTTTCAATCCGGGCTTATTAAAAAGGGAGCTCGGCTTCTGATTTGAACCTCACGTGGATGTTTTTGCGGTACAATTTTAGCCCATCGCCCACCGGGTTCCAGATGAAAGCCATGTGGCGAAAGTTCATGTCAACGGCCGTGCATTCATAAGCCGATTTCTCATCTTCCGCGTGCAGTAAGATTTCTAGATAACCGGGGTGGCCTTGCAGAATGTTCGTGAGGCTAATGGAATACGGTCATTCAACTTTCAATTCAACTCTAGTTTTATGCGTCTTTAAGGCCATTGAAAAATTGTTACACACGAATAAATTTACAAACAAGTCCAGTAATTGGGAGTACAACTTGTCACCTTGTCAATCATATTACGTCACACGTCACAATGCAACATATCACGGTAAACTGAAGGCATCAAGATAACAAAATAACAAACCATATATGTACCGATATTGCCATTGATACATATTCAGCAGGAAAGGAAAAAAAACAAGAAAAACAAAAACTACTTTGTTTTGCATTCCATTTCTGTTTTCCTAGGTGATCTGGAGTAGCCGGCTCTCGTAATGAGTGCCTATTTCTTCTTCTTTTTTTTTTCTTTTCTTATCAACTCAACTCAAATATTCAGCAGTGCATTTATAACAACCTGATACGTGGCAGGAATATGATATCAGTACTGGCCAAGTTGAAATTATCGCGTAATACTAGTTCTGATATAGTAGTCTAGAAAAGCTTAGACTGGAGAAGCTTAAAAGACTTTCAGGGGTTGTGTCGTGCAACTAGAATGCTTTACTCTTCAGTGCCTTGAGGGCAAGCACAACCAGGAAATCTTTGTACTTGTCAACTCCGTTACGTGTCTCGCCACCCCAATCAGTTACAATAAAGGATCGTTAATGTACATTTCTCGCACTCGTAAGTTGCGAGCGAGAAATCAGAACAGGGTAGAAGACCAACAAGATCGCCTTTGAGCAAGAATAACATCTCACTCCTTCCCAGTGATGCTGTGAGGTATGTGACAGACATTTTGTTTCGGTCGTGTGAGAGTTTCTAGTTCTCGCGCAAAAATATTTCATCGGTATGTAGCGTTCTTCCTCAGGCGTGTTTGCACGCATGTCCGCAGACGACAGAATGGATGAATGGAAATGGCGGCAAAAGATAGCGCAATTTCACATTCGTTTTGTTGGCCATCGTCGTTCCATACCGATGCAGTAACCCTCAATGAATGATACAATTGGTCGCAGTCGAAATTCGGGAGTTTGACATTTACCACTTCAGAAGAGGCTTCACAAAATCTACACAAATATATAGAATCAATTACTCGCACACTTTTTTCCAGGATCTCTGGGAAATACAAAGGGTTTACTGTGCCTTGTCCTACACAGAATGGCGTTCCCTGTACGTCCTTGGAGGAACAGGCTAACGTGCTTGGCGGACACTTTGAACACGTGTCTAGCTCCTCCCGTTACAGCCAGCCTTTCCAGTCACATAAAACCGCTGCTAAAAAACGCACCATTAAACAACCTAAACAAGATACAGCACCTTACAATATACCCTTCAACGCACATGAACTTCAGAGAGCCTTACAGGCAAGAAAGAACACTGCACCTGGCCCTGACGGCATACACTATGATATGCTGGGGCATTTGACACCCCAGTCGCAACAAATTTTGCTCCACTTCTTTAATCGTGTGTGGAGAGAAGGAACTCTTCCCTTGTCCTGGAAGCTAGCCGAAGTGGTTCCGGTTCTCAAGCCAGGGAAAGACCCGTCTGCTGCTATTAGTTATCGCCCCATCGCATTAACCAGCTGCCTTGGGAAGACTTTTGAGCGCATGGTAAATGCAAGGCTCGTATATGTTTTGGAAGAGGCAGGCGTCTTTGACAAACACTAAAGTGGTTTTCGTTCTGGCCGAAGCACCCAGGACAACCTACTCAACCTCGAATCACAAATCAGAGAGGCTTTTGTTCGAGGGCAGTTCTGCGTATCCGTGTTTTTTGATCTCGAAAACGGGTACGATACCACATGGCGTTTCGGGATTCTGCAAGATCTACACACATGTGGTATCACAGGGTGCATGTACAGGTGCATTGAGAATTTCCTCAGGGCTAGAAAGTTTCGTGTCCGTCTGGGCTCAACTTTATCTGACGTCTTTGTACAAGAGAACGGGGTTCCACAGGGGTCTGTGCTGAGCGTTACGCTATTTGTGAAAATGAACACGATAGCGAGATCCATCCCACCTGGCGTCCAGTACTCCCTTTACGTAGACGATGTCCAGGTTTCCTACACAGCATCAAGTCTTTCGACAGCTGAGAGACAGGTGCAGCTCACGATCAACCGTCTGTCTAAGTGGGCTGATGAAAACGGCTTCAGGTTTTCAGCGCAAAAGACAGCGTGTGATCATAAACGCATAATCTCTCTCTCTCACACACACACTATTTTTATATGATCAGGTGGTGTGTATGATCAGGTGCTTTTGTGGCTTTATATTGGTTGTATTTGAGACCCCTCCTCGAGAATTTCGCAACCAAATTGGGCAGTTTTATTCAAAAACAGGTTCAGCTCGCATCATTTGTTCCTTCCCTTCAGAAGCCTGTTAGGTTGTCATAAGCAAAGTAAGTGAAAAAATATAGAAAAACTCTCAGTTATTACCGCTTCAGTTAATAGACAGGCAAAAATGATGATGTTTCCACAAATTCAGTCCAACGTGAGGAGGATGCAAAGCATCGCTAAAAAAAAAAAAAAAAAGAAAAAAAGAAAGAAAGAAAAAATTTGACTACATGTGTGACTATGCAAGTTCTGCGGAATACTTATGAGAAATAAGTAAACGACAGCTAAACCTGCATGACGGCAAACCACGGCGGTTGTGCGGTTGTCGTCGTCGATATACCTAGCGGTTGTCGTAATATACGGATTCTCACAGGCCTTCTTTTTTCTTTTTCTTTCCGCATTCCTTAGTCTCTCCATTTCCTTAATTATCACGGTTTGATATTAATTTGATGGGGCAAATTAATGTCTTGCATCTGTCTGCGAGGCTAAATTGCAATAATAAATACGTATTACTAGACACAGTAACCGAGGAAGTCAGTGACCGTTTCTAGCAGTTTTATTTGCGAAGCGCGTGCAATGCACAGATACTCATAAACCGGCATTAACAAAGAGTTGTGCGCATAGTGATGAATGGGCTCATTAGCGCTTTGGCGTTTCAGGGCAAAAAGTATTATGCAATTTGTTTCCATATACTGCGCAGGAGCGAGTTCGTCTCTCGCTCCCTTGTCTTTTTCCAGTACGTTTTGCTCGTACCATATAGTGCGGGCGAGAAAAAGCGAAAGTCAATGGTGCGGTGATTTTGGAACTTTCTGTGCGTGATACGTTTCACGGTACGTTAACACGAAATGGGAAAGCAAAGCAACTCAGTGCAAGCGTGGGCCTGCTATGTGCTCACTCTCGAACCGTGGCCCGAATTCTACGCCCGAGTGCTCTCGCAGTAATTCGAATAAAATTATGATTGTACGACAGAGGTCTGCATAGTAACTGCTATCTGAAACCATGATATACGAAAGGAAAGAAAGCCCCATTCGTTGATCGCGACCGCATTCTGCTTATCGCACAGTGCCGCCGTGCGCTTCGTCATTTGGTCAGTTGTTGACACCCCGACATGCTTCCGTATAAGTTCGAAATCTTACTCATACTTATCATTTTTACTTTTTATTACTCATTTTCTAATTCGTTTAAACGTGACGCTAATGCAGGAATGGTTTCAACGGTGTGCGTGCGTATTCACGCACATAGTTGAACGTACATGTAACATGATTTTTTTTTTTAATTGCGTGTTAGCGCCGCGAAGCAACTGTGACTAGAAGCGGCGTACAGGCGTGGACAGATGAAGAGAGAACAGCAGGCAGGAGTGGGGGACAGAGAGGTTAGTATGCGTCCTGGGCCGACTTCAAGGGGAGCTGCGCCGACATTCGTCTGGAAAGGCTGCCGGAAAACAAAGGGTAAACCCCAGACAGCACAGTCGGTGCGGGGATTCGAACCCGCGTCACCTCCCAGTCTCGGCATGGAAAGCGGCCACCCTAACCACTACGCCACAGAAGCTGCTTTTTTTTTTTTTTTTTCAATGACATTTTATTCCACACTGTCTTATTTCAGTGGTGTAATATGAATAGAATATGAAGCTAGTATGTTGCTGCGTGACAGATTACGCACAAAGAACTTGGGTATGCGGGCAAAGCATACCACTTAGAGGCAGCGTGCACGAAGGATGAATACTTGAAGCAGCCTTTATCCGATCTAAATATCGCCTCGAGATCGAACAGTGTCGCCACCATGCGGCTGCTCCGTGAACTGCCTTTAGTGGGGATGCGCGGCTTGAGCCGGTGCTTTCGCTGTAGTCATCGCGCTCGAAAACGTGCTTGGAAGGCCCAATTTCTGGACATTTGAGCGTTTAAAATCCTTCAAAATGATTGAAAATGACTTGGTGGAAAACCTTTTTGAACTTGTCTAGTTCTCTGCGCCAGCGTGCTTAGCAGGGAAGAAAACTACAGAACGTGCATATGTTCCAGTATGCGGATTCCACTCGGACTTTGTTATATTATATTTGTCACTGCGGTTCTGTGCGTCAAACAAAATGTACCAAGAGCTAAGGTCAATGTTGTAACAGTTTTTTTATCATAAGTATAAAACTATGTCACAGTTATTTATAGAATGGTTTCTGTGCTAGCTGTTCTAAGCTACTTCATAATGCTCAGTTGGGATATTCTGCACGCGCTAAACACAAGTTTTATCGAATGTATTAATATATGGAATATATGAATGCATGAATATATATATTTATGACACGGGTGTTTTTAAATGTGAGAATTTAAAGCTTTCATCTCATTTCATCTGACCGTATGACAGACTAGACTTTTATCTTTCACATACGTAATCATTGGAACGCACGCATTCAAGGTAAAATGCTGTCACCACCCCTGAACGTAATATGTACAGCACGAGTGTCTTTTGGGGTATGAAGCACGTGTGCAACAGCGTGGGTTGCAACAGGTGCAACAAACTTGGGTTTATGTGTAGTTATTACCTGACCGGTAGCACTCCACACAAAGTCAAGTCCACCACACAGGTGTGGCCATCTCGTAACATATTTTAGCACCATTTAGTGAACGCCCGCCCAGGAGACGAATCAAACCTCGAACCTCTCCCGTACTCTCTCGACGCAAAATTCCAAAAATTGTAGCGAAGGGCTCCAATACGTACTGGGCTATTCTGCCCTTATGTTACATTCTTGCACATTTGTACATTTAGATTCATTGTTATTGTTGATTAGTACATTTTACATTTAGATCAGTGGGTACAGGAATTTTTAGTGATTGTGTGTTTTTTTTAATCCTATTTGTCTCGACGTAAGATAAAAAGGTACAGGGAAACAGAGCAATACACAAGCGACGAATAAATATTCGGGAGAGGGCAGCCAAAGACTAAAACAAAATCACGCTTGGAAAAAAAGGAGGAAGTGTTTCACTTCAAAAGCACACAGGATATTCTCTTTTCACAACTTCGCGACTTGAGCGTTTCGCAGTGCAGCAATATTTGTCAACTTTAACACCATATCGGCGTTCTAAGGTATCCCAACTAAGTAACTGATCCCAAAGCTGCGGGTGGTACTTTGAGGACGCCAGCAACTTGGTGGCATAGTACAAGTTGCTTAGTCTTTCCACGGTACAAATTGCCGTTTTTCAGGTGACCCCTTCTTTTTTTCTTTTTTGTTGCGACGTGTTCTGCAACGAACAAAAATGAGCTCCTGAGAAAGAACGACGGCAGCAGGTAACCTGCAGGCAGGCTACAGCGCTTGCTCGCGAGGCCTGTGTTCCCGCAAACACCTTGCAGAAATCCTCCACTCTTGGAAGGAGCGAATCGGAGAATGAAGGACGGAGGAGGGTAAGTTGTGACGTAGCCTATTCCCCTGGCATGTGACTCGTGACGTAGACAGGCGCAGCGAGCTGAGAAGAAAGAAAGAAAGAAGAAACGTACGGGGATTTGCCGACGTCGCGCGCCGATTGTGCCATCCGGCCGCGGCTGCTTTCTCCGACTGATGAACACGATGGACAGTGGTGTTCTGAGGCTGGAACACAGAAGAAAGGACATCACAATACACAAGTCTCAAGCGCCTATGGTGTGCCGTGTGCTGAGAACACACGTGACTGTACTGTGGCGTCGCTTATGATAGTTGTCGCACGACGTAAAGCCACGAACTGTTACTATTATCTGTCGAATAGCTTTACAATAAATGGAGAATAAGAATATTCAGCAAGATACAACGCACAACTTTTCACTGAATGCCTTCCAATTGGACAAAATGATGGGCAGTACAGAAGGTACTCGATCTATGCGGCTGGACATATTCAGAAGGAAAGGTATACCGTATTTTCACGCGTATTAGCCGCACCGCAGATAAGCCGCAGGACTCGTTTTTGGATACATTTTGAAAATGTTTTTGCAGATAAGCCGCGGGTAATACGACGCGACTGCTTTGTGCGCTAAACCAGTGATGCACAAACAAAATCAATAGAGACTCTCAACGCTCGTCGACGGCGTCCCTGCCAGCTGCCCTGTTCCCGTACTGGTCCGCGACGTCGACGACTTTTAGTTTGAAGCCGCTGTCGTAGCTGTGCCTCCGCGATGGAGCCATGCCTGACCTATAACTGCCGTGTCCACGAATGCTGCTGCTCAGGTCAAATGAGAACTGACGCTTAGCTGACCACGTTTTATCCCGATGTCAGGTGTATTGAACCCTTCCTGCCGACAAAGCAGACCGTAGGGAAGGCCATAAACCCTGTGGTCCACATTCCTGTGTCGGCATGATGTATAACAAAGGAGGTCAGTTCTAGTGTTCTACTAAGATCCGATTGTGCCCTTGTTGCATGTTTTTTGTGAATTGATGAATTAGTGGTGTTGCAGGAGACATTAATCACTGTCACCTCTTTTGCTAAAGCTGCGTGGGGGAATGTATTCGGAAGGTCAGACCACTCGAGTGTGGACCCGCCCCTGTTCGGTATTGTTCGTGCACTAGCAGGGCGGTCCTGTTCGGAAAAAACATGAGGCACTGTCGGCCCTTTCGTGTAATCCGGGGTATGGGGAAAATACCAGGGGAAAATGGCCATCAGATAAGCCGCACCTGTGGATAAGCCGCAGAGCGTCCGCGAAAAAAAAATTTCGCGCATAAGCCGCGGCTAATACGCGTGAAAATACGGGTACATTGAAATATATATGTATGTACTACCCTCGTTCAACATGTCATCTGCATCAAAGTCAGAATTGTCTACAAAGGCATACAAGGAAAATGAACCAGAACAAATAAGTCGGTTCCCTCCCCGATGAAACTCATTACAGGAAACAAACTCATTATCATTTTTAGGAAACCCTGTCTCATGTTTAGTGATACAGGAACACAATATTTTAACTTCCTTTATATTGGCTTCAATTAACATTTCTGCTTGACGAAATACATGTATCGCTAATTTAGCCAAAATTATTTTCATTGAGCTCAGAAATCCAAGGTTATTGTGAATGGAAGAATGCCGTTAATGACTATTTAAATTACTTAAGTGACCTTCTAGTACGCTATCGACCAGTATCTCAAGAGGTTGTAGAAAGGCGCAATGAAAGAAACATAGGTTATAGTTAATCGCGGGTTGAAATACACCGTGTCGAGAGTCGCTACTCGCCGAAAGCGGTGCCGATCATAACAATGGCAGGCTGCGCTGCATACGAACAGGCTACCTGCTTCAAGAGCAGCCAAGAATGCTCAATAAACACGAGCGAACAGTATTAAACAGTATTCGGACCTTTCCCTTCTCTTTTTTTTTACTTTGCATTAAACATATTCCCCCAGTATTCGAAAATTTTTCGCTTAAGGACGGAAGAGGAACAAGAAAAAATTACAGCAGAAATCGCTGTGCAGATTGGCATTGAAATGCGACAGCATTTAAGATCTCATCGCTGGCATTCTCCGACGATGGACAGTAGAGGCCTGTGAAGACTGAAGTAGCTGACGTACTTGGCCACCACTGCTTGCCCTGCTTGTCTATGCTGCTGACGAAGACACAATCTACAGGGTGTTCCAGAAAACGTGTCATTGAATTATATCTGAATATAGTCCAATTGCCGGGAGTTGACATTGAATTGAATTGAGAATAGAGATTGAACATTGAATTATAATAAAGAAAAACAACGCCACCTAGAATCATGTGGTCAACGGCATTTGTCCTTACTAGGTTTTTGCCACCCCTGATGTGAGTGTCATGTATCGTAAGTTTAATTATATAAATATTTGCGAACTGAACTCGGAAATTTGTCATGTAAAGGTCACTTTTTTATCGCACCAATATGAAGAGCGTGCCGAATTCACTCAAATTCATGATAATTGACAGTTATATTCCCGAACTATCCAATCGGAAAAAATAGCCGAACATCATGCTTTTAGGAGCACCGGACCATACCGCGCGACGACTTTTTGAGCGCAATCGCTGTCAGTCCGAGGAAAGTAGGTCCTAAACCTAGCCCACAGAGTGATAGTAGAAAAAGTTATAGTTCCTGAAATTGGGAGAGGGAAAGCATGATCCCAGCGAAAGCCGGACGCGATAAGCCATGCCTGTGTTATCTCTTTCTGCGATGCCGGTGTGGGCTGGGTTTCCAACCTCCTTTCGTCGGACTGACAACGATTGCCTGAAAAATTCGTCGCGCGCTATCCTCTGGGAGCTCCGTAGAGCATGATGTTCGGCTATTTTTTCCCATGGGATAGCTCCTCAATGTTCCCGTCAAGTATCATTAATTTGAGTAAATTCGGCACGCTCTTCACATTGATGGGGTAAAAAAGCTATCTTTACTTGGCAAATTTCCGAGTTCAGTTCGCAAAAATTTACATATTTAAACTTATGCTACATGGCATTCACACCAGGAGGTGGCAAAAACCTAGTAAGAACAAACGCCGTTGACCGCATGATTCTAGGTCGTGTAGTTTTTTATTATAATTCAATGACACGTTTTCTGGGACACCCTGTATTACATTTCCCATACTGGTTGTTGTGGTTTATCGTCACTGACTAGTCGAAGCTTTACTTCAATTTTTCTATGAAGGTGTTGATTGCAGAGTAATTGAAGAATTTGGCTAGAAGAAACTTCTTGATGTTGCCTTTAGAGAATTCCAGCGTAGTGCATACCAGCACGATGAGGGGAGCATGGGAGCCATCCATGTATAGTCCACTTGTACACACATAGGTGGAGTAACTTCGCCGATCATTCTGGCGGTTACCGTGGTACAGGCAACATCCCAATGAAAGCGTACTGAGGGATTCTCGTGAGTTTTCTGCGGTGGGTAGTCGGCGACTACCATATTCCCACAGCAGGAGGGACTGCACACCACTCCCTCTCCTGTACCACCACCAACACATTTCTCCCCCCTTTTTTCACCCTTCCCTCTACTCCCTTGGCTAGCTGCACCGCCAGCCACGAGCTGGCTGACCGCATCTCCCTCAGACACCATTCCCATTCTCTACGTCGCATACGTCACAAACTTCGTCTGCAGGCAGCTAGGGCGTGCTGTAGATTTAGGGCCTACTTTGACCATGACTGTCTTGGTTGGTAAGATAGTTTCGTCATTTCTAGAGTAGATGGCGGCACCGGCATTGCGGTTGTCTTCTCTCTTCGTAAGGGAAACTCATCAAAAGCCTTCCAATGTCGCGGTAGGTTGGTCCAGGTATTCGAGAGGGCGAGGACGTCGCAGTTGGTCAGTCGCTATGTCGGTAGCATGTGCAGTGGGGTTCTGCATGCTATGGACTTCCATGTTTGTCGATCTCCTTGGCCCGCTGCGCCATCTTCTCGGAAATCTCGAGACTAGTAGGTAGTTTTGTTTTTGTTTTTCTCTTACGCGCGGCCTCCTTGCATTGTAGATGAAGTTGGTGCTGTTCATGGAGGAAAGAAGAAAAGGAGGCGCCCCAACGGCTCTTCGACAGAAGAGAGAAGCGTGGGGCAAATGACGTGAGGGTAGGTGATGAGCTGTAGCTCCTTTGGAGCCACGTGGGGGTCACGTTACCTGAATAGCCCAATAAGGTCGGTTTGCACACGCCACTTTGGGGGCCACTTCGGCGCGCTACCACCACACCTCTCCAAGTATTCCGAAACTATGCGTTGGGGGCTCCCATAGAGATGTATGTAACCGAAACCGGAAAGCGAGCGGTGATGTCATTGGAGTGGTCCCCAATTCCAGTTTCACTTCTCAGAGCAATAGGGCTCCGTCCTCTCTTTCCTTCCTCCATGGGGCTGTTTGTCGTTATCGTGAGACACTCTCGCCCGGTAAAGAAGGGGTGGTAACGTTGGGCAGACGAGCGATCTGCCAGCCTAGGCTGGCGGCACGGCGGTGGGGTAGAGGGCAGTGGGATGGAGGGGAAGGGGAGGACCTTTAACTTATTTGCTGGTGAGCACAATTTCCTGGAGTTGGGGTTCAGATGTGATGATGGGCTGCAGACCTCACTGCAGTCTGCGCCTTGCATCCGTCTTGCATCGACCGCTCGCTTTGAACAAACGCGCGTTGCTTTGGTCTGAAGCCTCCGTCGTACACAGACACACTTACGCTTGAACTGGATAAGTTCTTCCGCCGACAACTGCTTGCGCCGGAGTGCGTGGCGCCGGGATGCGTCCACCGTGTGAAATCTGAAAGCGCGCCTTCTGTCATGATGGTTTTATATCCGCGCTTGAACACGTATGGAAAATTCTACCTCAAAATCACAAGCCGATCTGCCTGACCAAAGCCGCTGCCCCAGAGAACACAGCGGCGTACTAACGAAAAGCAAAACTGTGTAAGTTCTTACATGCAATTCTGCCGTGCGTGAGCTCTGTACTGTCCTCTGTATGCCCGGTGCAATGCTGCTGTTGTAAATGGGCCACTCCTTCAGCTTCGTCTTGTCTCTTCTTCTTCTGTGTGCTTCGTGCTGGCACTGCCGCATTTAACCAACACCTCCTAGATAATGGCTTCGCTCCTTCGTCATTGCGAGGGAGTTTTTCCACGTTTCATGGCCACGTTTGTTATCGCCTGGGGACACTTCGGCGTTATCACAACACTAGTGATCCTGAAGCAGCAGCCAATGAGTGCAGGCCTTACGCGGCGACATACCCTGCCTCATGAAAAGGCAGTGCGTTCGCTCATAAATGTTATCGCATTTAAAAATGAATGCATCTCTAATCTACTGAGGAATTCCGATGGACACAGCATGGGTCCTAGTATACTACGTACTGCAATTTCCTCCTACCTACTACGATATGTTAATCCCCTTTTCTCCGCGAAGAACTTACATAACCCCAAGTGCTTATATTCAACATCTTACTGGTTCTGAGTCTCTGCGTGACCTCAAACTTTGCCGTCTAGGTAAAAAATGCACCCCCCCCCCCCCGTCATATTCATACCAAGTCGAACGTTGCATCCTTCGCGCTTCAATTTATGTGTATATTTATTTTGGGGTAGCTGTCAGCTCATTTGGTCCACCACGTGATTCAAGCCTCTCTTCGTTTTTTTTTTTTTTTTTGCGGTTTTTCATAAAAAAAATTTGAGGGAATCATCGAGGTGACGCTTTAAATAGTGCCGGCAAAAAAGTTTTCGTGAAGTAAAATATTTACGCTCGACGGGAATCAAAAAAGCACCTGCGTCAGCCGATAGTTTGCCAGTAAGGGGAACTTCTATTTAAAGGGCCGTTCAATACACGGTAATGAAGGAAGCGTCAGGCGCAGCTCGTTTGCATTACGCCATTTTCAGTAGCAACCAAGATGTACCTCGAATGTGGTTCGTGCGCTATATTTGAAGGCTAACCACCAATACCACAGCCATACTTTTCCCTACTACCATCATGATCATCCTCATTACAGCCAATATAACTTTTAAAGTGAGCGCACAGAAAGCAGAAAGTCGTCGCTCCGAACTTTTTTTCCGTCCGAACTCTCCTCTCCCTAAATACCACCCTTCAGTTCATATATCGTTCCTTGGAATACCTTTTTCAGGATAGTTAGTAGACCTATAGGAACACTTTTGTTAGATTTTTAAGGCACAGTTCGATATCTATGCCCTAAAACGATCGCCGTTGTAGCACGGCATGGTAATTCGGCTTGCTAATTCTCTTCAGCTCGAGAAAACATCTGTCTTTCAAAACGCCTAACACCAGCTCTTGTACGGTCGTACGCCAACCCGAGCATTACACGCGGTGGTGCCAGTTGGCGAGCAATGTACTCGTGTGCCCGAAAGGAAGTTGCCAGGAGATTGCACCGAAATAGAAGGCCCAAATTTTATTGCGCGCGCGCCTTAATAACGATGATCAGTTATAAGGATAGGGTTGGCGTTCGCTTGTGCGGGGGCGTCTCCGGTCCGTTGACGATCCATCAGAGCTCGCTGCAGGGAATGGAATCTGCGAAGGGGCCAAAATACCTCCCTACTAATCTCGACTCCCGGGAGTTGTCGCTTCTAATTGCACCCGGCCGGTAATAGATGGCCGCAATGCTCGTCTTCAGACCACTCTTTATATATTTATCGCCCAGAGATATTTTCGAGTGCCATGTTGTGCCCGCTGCGCGCAATGGGCCAAGCAGATGTACTAGGCCGTGACAGCAGTGGTGATAATGTGCCTTTTCCAGGCGCCTGCTTCGGGGATACTACCTTCATGTTGGCGCAACCTCCTGTTTATTCGAGATACCCTGCCGTTGCGTTAGAATAAGGCTATAGCCTATACATGCAATCCCAATGTGATAGCCGTGATACGGCTTTGCAAATAAATTTCTGAAGATGCTTCGCACGTAATGAGAGTGTAGATACCGTGAGAATAGCGTTTTGGTCAGTCTACAATCATGAGATACGTACAGGGTATGCATACCTTACGTTATCTTTTTTTTATTTATTTGATGAACGACCTTTCATTTTAATTCTGACATTGTTACCTCTAATTTTATCAGAGAGCACACGCGTAGCTTTAGACGGTTGCACATCGAGTGCTTGCACACTATACCGCTTGTGCGGTACCTTCACCATACAACAGTAATCCAAGGAACAGAATAGAATGAAGGTCCCAGCGGAGAGAGGTGGATGAGTATTTCCACGTTGTTTTCCGCGCTCACATGTGCGGCAAATCAATACGAAGCCCTCATAGTAATGCGTGCCTGCCTCCCCTCGGCACTTCAGCTTCAAGTATCGTGCAGCTACTCAGAAATTACAGTTCTTCGAGAGGCATCTAACAGAGGTATCCCCCCCGGCTATTTAGGTAGCGATAAGTAATCTGGAATAAACACTGTAGGTTGTCGTGATCGTAGTGTTCGGTTGTAGTGCTTAGTGGATATAGGTGTCGAAGTTAAGCAGGCCATGGGCTAAAATACCCTAAAAGAGTAATCTCCAGCCGCTCCAGGTACAGCGGAGCGTCTAAAAGCAAAATCATCGACAGTAAGCGACCACGAAAGTACGTTGGCATGCGGCAACGTATGCTCACTTTTATGCTTTTTAAGCAGTCTGTGAGCAATACCGTGTGCAAGGCACACCCGTGCCAACAGATTTTGGCAAGATGTTAAAGGCCGTTTAGAGATTTTACAAGGAAGCCATGTGGTAGAACGAGTTTCAGTTTTAGGAGTTTTAGTTTTAGGAGGTTTTTAGGACTAGATCAAAATAATTCTAAGCGCTGTAATGACTGTTACTGGGGCGGGACAGAGCGGAGACGCAAAACAAACACACAGGACGAGCGCTAGCGCCCGTCCTGTGTGTTTGTCTTGCGTCTCCACTTTGTACCGTCCCAGTAACAGTCATTACAGCGCCTCGAATTGTTTTGATCTATGGATTACCAACTCGTCCAAGGTAAGGTTTTGTTTTAGGATTAGTTTCAGAACACGTGTGCAGTCAAAAAAGTGTACAGAAAAGGGCAACAGTTAACACGCGCGGACAGCAAGGTGTTTCATTATGAAGGGAGCGATTAATGTCACCTTGCGTGCCATCGAATAGCAACATGCACCGGCGAGCTTGCCACTTATCCCACTATCCACGGTTAAACTGTAGCACAAGAGCAAAAGGGCGCGTGCAAGAGAGAGAGAAAAAAGGGGGGTATGTTTATTAAGAAGGGAAAGGTTAGCCAGACAGAGGTCGGCTTGCTACACACACACACAAAAAAAAAAAAAGAAGAAGAAGAAAAGAAAAGGAAAAGAAGGAAAGGAAAAGAACAGAACAAAAACTGAAAAATCACACACACGGTCACTCAATCACAAGGCGTTGAGAAGGTTCTAAGCGTGGAGGAAGCGGAGGAGCGCAGTGGTGACGGCCCAGTGGGTCGGCTGAAGAACGGGACCAGTAAAGTAGCCAGTGTTATAGTGCTGTAGCCAAGTTGGGATACACGACGACAGAGGACGTCACGGTGCAGAAGGTGATGCCGGTGGTGTCGGATGCAGTGGGGAATATCAGCCACCACGCCACGGCTAGTGCAGAGGGGAGTACTGGATTGACCCATTTTGAACAGATTCAGCGGTGAGCGGGCGACGTTTAGACGGAGACGGTGAAGGAGCGATTCTTCGTGACGTGTGCAGTGACACGTAATAAAGAAGTTCACTGAGGGGTTGAATGCTTGCAGGTGACTGTTGTATGAGGCAGCCTCGGCTCTGAATGCTTGTGCACGAGCAGCACACCAGCGGCAGGCAGAAACAGTAAGGGGCAGATGTACAGTGGCATGAGTCACAACTTGTGCAGCACGTCGTGCAGCCGCATCCGTGCGTGAGTTACCAGATAGGCCCACATGACCGGGAATCCATTGCAGAGAAAGAACGTGACCATTGGCACAGAGCCGATTGTATGCCTGGATGCTCATGCTGGGCAGGTCACGTATGATGACGGAACGGGAAGACAGCAAAAGAAGGAGGGACGGCCTACGGTCAGTGAGGACAACCGAGTACTTCTCAGGTGGCAGGCCAGCAGTGTATTCTAGGGCTGCGAGGATGGCATACAGTTCCGCCTCAGTAGAGGACACATGACAGGGCAACGTGTAGGGTTGTTCGTGGTCCGTATCTATGACGTAAAAGGCTGCCCCCGACGTGTCACGCATCACAGATGCATCTGTGAAGATTTGACGACAGCATGAGTAGCTAGAGTTCACATGTGCCAAGGAGAGCTGATGAGCTACTAGAGGAGGAGCTTGGTGTTTTCGAGGAAGGTCCGGGATTACAGGTTGAATGTCGGGACGCTCAAGGGCCACATAGCGGGCGCAAAAGAAGGAGTAGATGCCGTGGGCGGGAGACAATCTCTTAGGCGGGCAATCGCAGTACTGGGGGTGGAAGCAGGGCAGATTTCTGCAATCTGACGAAGGGGATGAGAAGGGTGGGTCAGACAGCGGGCGTATACGTGCAGGGTTTTTGAGTCCCGCGTAGAGTGGGAATAGGGTGTTCCCTAGCTTCTCTGAGGGCGGAGTAGGTCTCCGATGTCCGAGGGACCCCTAGGCCACAGTCCATGCAAGTTCTAACGCGACGTCTGGTGGGAAATAATCCCCAATTCGTCAAGCAACAGTGATATCTGTTCCCGACTCGCTTGTTATAGCCACTGATCTCTATTTAGAAGGCTGGATAGCGGATGGGTGAGGGTATCGCGGGAAAGGGTACGCCAACCGGTCGCCATATTGCGGTGCTCAAAAAAGCGATTACAGCCCATAGGAAGGCATGTAAGCTGTGACATGTTTTGCTGTTTGTGAGCGGTTCCCTTGCTGCTTCGCTAAAATTTTGCCACGGGTTGCTGCAGAAATCCCTCGTGACTGGGTTCCTTACGTTTTTTGTGTGAAATCCTATCACGTGCATGTTATTTCCTGTCTATTTTGTACTCGTGTGATGCTCGTGTCGTTCAAATTTTCTATTTTGAATTTCTATTACGTGATTTGCTGGTTTTGTGTGGTATTGCATTTGGTGTTTTACGTTTCCTTTGTGGTCTGTCATCGTGTGCGCGTGTTACTTCTCGTGTTTCTCCCATTTCCTTTTTGCTTGAGGGTCTGGAATGCTAGGAAGCAGTATTCTCAGAATTGAGTCGTGGCATTCAGCAGTGTTTGGCACGTTTGTTTATGAAACTACCTTAATATGCCTATGAATACTTGGCCATAAACATTATGCTTTGCACAGGAAGTTCAGATATGACTTGGTGTGACAAGAAGGGCCGAACGGCAGTACAACACTTCCAAAGGACTAGGATGAGATTAAGTATGTGAAATAAAGGCTATATGACGGTAAAAACATATCGACTAGAAAAATGCGCACTAGGAAGGTAAGTGACGGCAAAGGCAATTCAAAATGGCTAAGGGTCTTGTGGTGAAAGCTCCAACACCTAAGTATCACAATTCCAGTTGCAAAGGCAAGTTTGAAGCAGTCAACCAGGTACGTGGGCAGAGTGCATTACTGGTTGTTGAATGTGATCAACCTTGACAATTTCTTTCGCAGATGAGGCCTGGCTGCCACCTTCTCTGTATATTCCTTGGCAAGGTGGTACAGTACGGTACTGCTGTAGCACTGGGAAGCTTCTTTGATCAGACGGATCACATTGTTTTCATTTGGGCTGCATTCAAACATATGTTGTCGCAAACTTAAGCAGGAAGAATAAAGAGTAGACATTCGAGGTTGAAAAATTATTTATTGTCTCTAAGTAAGGTAAACATGCTGGAACGCACCAAAGAGACATGTGGCTGGTGTGTTTGTATGTCCCACTAATACGAGTTTGTACGTTAGGCAAAATTTTCATGCAATACTTTTTTCTTCATATGCTTTTGCCCATCTTAGTATTGTCCTATTCAATATGGAGTGGCTTTGAACTGCATATGAATGCATAATTCAGGCGTGTTTTCATATATTGGACTTGCTGCAGCTTTAAGGTTCCCTTCATGCAGTACTGATTTCAATCATCCATCGCTTGAAACAAACTCTTAACTAGGGAACATGATTCATAGAGGCTAGATTTTCATGCAAATACACACTTTCAGCCAGAGTTCGAGGTAACTTGTTACCGTAACTAAGTTCCTTATTTTGGTAACTTAACTCGCTACTTTTGCACCGTGGTAACTTTCAGAGGAGCTCGTTTCTTTTGCAGGTAACTTTGCCAAAATAACTTAAGCCAAGTTCGAAGTTACTTTTAATTCGCTTTTCACTCACGTCCACTTATTTTCTTGCTTTCTCTCCGGTTCTTCCATGGCATTTTATGTCATAAATTGCTCCATCACATCATAAACGAAAACTCAACGCAGGCAACTCAGGGTCGAACTCAACTGCTCACACGCGCTGCACCTGTGTAGTGCTATTGTGTGTCCGAAGTAACTTGGGAGTAACTCGTTCTTTTTTTAAGTAACTCCGTAACTGCGAGTTACGTTTCGGGCTGAATAACTTCGTTATTGACTTAGTTACATTTTTCAACGGTAACTTCGTAACGAGTTCCTTTTGACGGGTAACTTCTCGATCTAATCTTTCAACTCTGCATGCTTTTTGTACACTGCATAAAGTAAGATACTTTTGCCCCAGTGAATTTGTTGCGTGTTTTAAATGCATGCAAGTGAATTTCTAGAGGTGCATATTTTGAGCAAGATTAATGAATTGTTCATGCATGTGTGTTCAACCTGCTTTTAGTGCATATAATTCCGGCCTCTACATATGACGTATGCATTATTACTTTCTGGAGGTGTTCTGGGAAGTCGAACTTGTTAGGCACAGCGTCAGGCTTCAGTCGAACGGTTTGCCCCGTTCTGTGGTAGCATCTGTCTTTAAAATGTTTGCTGCAGACCAATGATGTCCTCGACGGCGTCCAGTCCTTTCGCCTGACATTCACCACACACTTTTTTAAATGTTCTGGGCGGCTGTGAGGGAACCTGCATTGAAAAATTTATGCCATAAATTACGGCAGAGATGACAAGGCTGATCCAAGCAAGCAATCGTCGATACCGTGACCAACAAACTGAGTCGTAGATACCACACCTGACAAGCGCACTTCAACGCCTGCTGCGTGCCGAGACCACACCCGTGAACTGCAGGAAGTCTGGACTATCACAACGACTCTATCCAATAACATTAGATACGAGTCACAAACTGCCGCGCACATGCTTCACCAGCAACGTTTTGTTGCCCCGCTCGTGGACTAATAAATCACATTTTTTTTGTAAAACTAAGTCACTTACTTGTGAAATGTCGTCCCCGGTGCCTTGCCAGTACGGGCAGTACACCCATAACCACAGCAGACGGGCATGACACCACAAAAATGCTACGCAAAGGCGCATGCAGAATATGCAGCTGAGTCGCGGACGGCAATGTTTTGAGCTTCGCAAGATGGCGGCCGGTGACCGTACGGTTGCACCCTCAATCCACTATCCAGCCTATTACTATAGAGATCAGTGGTTATAGCTCACCAACGCGATGCCTCTGCCCTATTATTCGGGTACACACCATTACTGGCGCTGGAGCGGTTAACAGGTGCCCTGTGTGAAGTAGCTTCCATTCGATACGTAGAACAGCATTATCGAATACGCTAATAATAATCGACCCTGCAACGTCGATAGATTCGTCATATATTTAGCTACATTCCAAAATCAGAGCTTCACCGCATAACGCCGCTCTGCGCGAACCATTCCTTCGAATGATACAGTTATCGCTTCTGATTTCAGGACAGAGAGGGCCGTACACCCTTTTCTGGCAATAGCATATACATAAACTGCCATAGGTGGTGGCGGTGGTGAAAGCGGTGAAATTGCCATAAAAAGGCGTACGCCCCCATTTTCAACGAATAACAAAAATGAACGACAGCATTCTCGCGGTTGGCTCTTAGCATAGCTATGCGGTGAAGTTCTATTTTTAGAGCGTTACAGCCAGAGCTTGGCACTTGTGGCTCCTGCTCACTCATGCTCACTCACACCTTGCTGAGCTCTCCGTTTGCTCACACATGCTCACTTACTTCCGTTCACTGGGGGAGGGGCGTAACGTTGGTAGACGAGCGGTCTGCCTGCCTAGGCTGGCGGTATGTTGCTCGTTGCTCCCGCTCAGCTCTCCGTTTTCTCACTCATGCTCACTCACCTCCCATTCATCTCTCCCTTTGCTCGCTCATGTTGAGCAAAGTTCGCAGTATGAGTAGCATGCTCATGAATGTGACTTTTGTCAAGTATGCCATGTTCCTCCGTGTTGCCGCTGCAGGCGCTTTCACCATGAGACTGCCCTTTGCCCATATTCTTCTTCTGCCATTATAACTGTCCAGAATATCGAGAATGACTTAATGGGCTATTGTTACGATGATACTGGGAGAGGGATCCACTTAGTGGTGGCCGTCTGGCTGATCGGCATAACGCCCGGAATAATCCGGACTACCGCTTACGTCAGCTCTGTGTTTGCTCACTCGCATGATCACTCACTCCCTGCTCATCTCTCGTTTGCTCGAGTAAGCTTGAGTGAGCATGCTCATGAGTGAGTTTTGCCGAGGTACGGTACCAGCGCAATGAACTGGCGTTGTTGTTCGGCCACAGGAATACGCACAATACGGTTCGCACTGCAAGGGGTCCTGAACTTTATGCAATGCAAGCAATGACCAATAGAAAGGAAGAACGACAAAGCCGTATCGCCTTGTTCTGCGAGCCTCGACGTTGCCTCAACAGGCAGTTGCACGACGTGGTTGTCGCTCAGTAGGACGCTGTGAAGCTCTGCGAAAATAATATAATAATAATAATAATAAAGAGAAGTGGAGAGTTGGGGGTGCCTCGTGAGATTTTACGCCTCTCAGCACAAGAATGCATTGCTGAATGCATTAAGTTTGCGCTTTGCGAGGAAGTAGCGGAAGCAGTTGGATGTTCAGGCCAACAGCACTAACAAGTACTATATCTCTGTGTTACGCAAGGACACAGATGTACGCGACCGTACGGTTCGCTCTGACTGCACGCTGCTTTCAGGTAGCGTTTGATGCGCTGCAATACGTACCATGTGGGTCATGTGAAGGCGACGGCATCATTTGGCACAAGTGCGCACGAAAAATAAAAAAAAGGACATTGTACTTTTTTTCGTTTTCGAACAGTTTTCGGTACATTATGCTGCTTGGGAAATATACCTGTGCCCTGCTACTAGCTAGTGTGCACAGGTTGCCTACCTTCCTTTAGAACCAATTATTACTTCACGACCAGCTAGGCAGCCAAATTCTCAAAATCTACAGTCTTCCACATTACATTTATACCTTTCGCCCAAGCGTATACTTTCGGCTACCCTGCTGAAGAAGTACGAGTACATGTGCCGCTATGCACGAAGATAATAACATCCCTAGTAACGGCGTGCTAGAAAATGCGAGGTGGATTCTAAGCCCTCGCATTAGTAGCGATATTTCGGAGAACATCCGCTGTCTTCCTCACACGAGAGACGGGCCTACAGAATTCACCCTTCCCGCTCGAACAGAATTCCTTCAAACCTTTCAAACAGAATTCCACTTATGTGCTCGACTTCCTGCGCGATGTCCACACACGCACGTCGTTCCGTCGCGGAAAACTTTTCGTTCAGCAATTATACTGCCTATTTCAAAAGTATTTGGATGAGGCCACAGAGGGATGAGCCCATTATAAAACGTTCCACGACTTCCAACATGCAGTCTGACTCATGCAGCGTGCCACATTTCTTCGTTGCATTTGTTGGTCGTAGTTTCTGCTTATTCACTATTGGATAAAACCACATTACAGCGCAAGACAGGCTTTCATGTCGACCAAGAGATACCGTATCATTTACTCCAGTATTATATAGACTAATGCAAAAAATTTATGATGAATGCAAACTGAAGATGATCACAGTGATTCAGTCAGACGAAGAACAATCGCGCTGTAGCAGCTAATTGAAGCTTTGTTAACATACTCCGCTCGTTCCTTCAGGGTTTCTCAAACAACATCCGCTACTCAATTGTATAGTCCTGGGATGTTCGACATAAGCGTGCTGCCCATCGTGCAGTCGGTCCTCTTTTCCTTTCCTCATTCTCACCAGATGTCGTTTGTGTTCACTTTCAAACGTGCTCTGCAAAATCCAGAGCTTGGTGTTTTGGGGCTTCGAAACTCACGATCACAATCACCTGATAAGGCGTGAGTTCGGGCCCTGCTACGAACTCACGTGAAGGTCGGCATGGCATATCGGTGAGATCGATCATGCCGCATATTAGTGCACTCATCAGAAAACATCACACCTGCTCTGTTTACAAGTGTCATGTTATCCGGTGAGTGCACTAATATGCGGCATGATCGAGCTCACCGACACGCCATGTCGACCTTCACATGAGCTCGTAGCAGGGCCCGAACTCACGCCTTATCAGATGATTGTGATCGTGAGTTTCTTCCTTCGTGAGGCTCCTTCCTTGCGTCGCACGTCACTAATCCTACGTTCAACGTTTTTAACATTTTGGAAACAAAACCATTTCGGATGGACGATGTTTCGGTGAGCCCATAGCGGAGTGTATTTTTTTAACGTCTCCTCATTTTGATGGGTGAGGGTATCGCGGGAAAGGGTACGCCAACCGGTCGCCATATTGCGGTGCTCAAAAAAGCGATTACAACCCATAGGAATGCATGTAAGCTGTGACATGTTTTGCTGTTTGTGAGCGGTTCGCTTGCTGCTTCGCTAAAATTTTGCCACGGGTTGCTGCAGAAATCCCTCGTGACTGGGTTCCTTACGTTTTTTGTGTGAAATCCTATCACGTGCATGTTAGTTCCTGTCTATTTTGTACTCGTGTGATGCTCGTGTCGTTCAAATTTTGTATTTTGAATATCTATTACGTGATTTGCTGGTTTTGTGTGGTATTGCATTTGGAGTGTTACGTTTCCTTTGTGGTCTGTCATCGTGTGTGCGTGTTACTTCTCGTGTTTCTCCCATTTCCTTTTTGCTTGAGGGTCTGGAATGCTAGGAAGCAGTATTCTCAGAATTGAGTCGTGGCATTCAGCAGTGTTTGGCACGTTTGTTTATGAAACTACCTTAATATGCCTATGAATACTTGGCCATAAACATTATGCTTTGCACAGGAAGTTCAGATATGACTTGGTGTGACAAGAAGGGCCGAACGGCAGTACAACACTTCCAAAGGACTAGGATGAGATTAAGTATGTGATATAAAGGCTATATGACGGTAAAAACATATCGACTAGAAAAATGCGCACTAGGAAGGTAAGTGACGGCAAAGACAATTCAAAATGACTAGGGGGGGGGGGGGGGGAATATGTTTATTGAGAAAAAAAAAAAACAAGGAAAGGTTAGTCAGGCAAAGGCCGACTTGCTATTCCTTTCGTAAAGAGGAACGGAAAAGGAAGGGGGACGAAAAGATAGGAAGAAAACGAAAAAAGGAAAGAAGGCGGCATGAAAGAAAACGAAAAAAAACGAAAGAAAGAAAGCGAAAAAAAGGGAGAAAACGAAATAGAGGAAAGAAAACGAAAAAATAGAGAGAGAACGAAAAAAAAGAAAGAAAAGAAAAAGAAAGAAACGAAAAGAAAAGGGAAAGAAACGAAAAAGAGGAAAGAAAACGAAAAAAGGAAAAAAGGAAAGAAGCGAAAAAGAAGAAGAAACGAAAAAAAAGAAAGAAACGAAAAGAAAAGGGAAAGAAACGAAAAAGAGGAAAGAAAACGAAAAAAGGAAAAAAAGGAAAGAAGCGAAAAAAAAGAAGAAACGAAAAAAAAGAAAGAAACGAAAAAAAAGGAAAGAAAACGGAATACACACACACATACACACAGACAGATACACAAAAGGGCCTTAGAGGCTGGTCGAGAGACCGGTTGCACGGAGAAAGCTCAAGAGGGCAGTCGTAACTGCCCCCTGGTTGTGCAGGACCGGGCCGAGCAGGGTGGCCAAAGAGACGTTAGGGTAGCCAAGTTGTCGCAAGTGGCGTTGGAGGACGAGTCTTTCTGGGAGGTACCGGTTACAGAATAGGAGGTAGTGCTCGATGTCGGCTTCCACATAGCAAGTTGTGCAATCGGGGGAGTTCGTCTGGCGCATTTTATGCAGGAGTGAGGGTGTCCGTGCAACATTCATTCGAAGGCGGTGGAGGAGTGATTCTTCAGCTCTATTGCAGCGGCAGGCAATAGTGAAGTCCTGCATGGGGTCAATGAGGCGTACGAAATGATGATATGAGGTAGAGTCCGCTCGGAACTGCCGGGTACGGACATAACGCCACCGACGAATGTGCAGGGAGCAGACAGAGATCGTTAGGGGCAGAGGGGTGGCAGGAAGAGCTCTGTTAGATGTTGCGTCTCTTGCTATTGTGTCTGCGCGGGTGTTACCCAGAAGGCCTACGTGTCCCGGGATCCATTGAAGCGTCACAGAATGGCCAGTTACCGCAAGTTGTGTCAGAGCTTGTAGTATGAGCGTGTGGAGAGTGCATATGGTGCTGGGGCGAAACGAGAGCAGCAAATCCAGTGAGGCCTTGCTGTCAGTCAGAACAACCCACTGTGCAGCCGGCAGACCGAGCAGATGCTGTAGAGCAGAGAGGATGCCGAGGAGTTCCGCTTCCATAGAAGACATTGGGTATGGGAGGACAACGGCTTGCTGAAAGTCACTATCAGGGATATAAAATGCAGCACCCGAGCTGTCTGCCGTGACTGAGCCGTCCGTGTATACCTGGCGATGATTCTGATACGTGGAGTGCAAACAATGGAGAGAGAGTTGGAGGGCTACAGGTGCGGGAGTGTCACGCTTGCGCTGAAGACCAGGGATGGTGGAGCAGATATCAGGACGCGCAAGGGTCCACATTGCTGGCGCATATGTGGGAGTGGTTGGGGAGGGAGGAAGATGATCCTTCAGGCGGGCGATGGTCTTGCCGAAAGCTGAGTCAGGGCATTCGTCGTCAATATGGCAAAGATAGTGGTGAGGGTGACTGGTTAGATAGCGAGAATATACTCGAAGTGTATCAGCATCCCGCAGAAGAGGGACAGGAGTCTCCCGTGCTTCAGCAAGCGTGCCGTAAGTCTCTGATGTTCGTGGTACTCCCAGACAAATGCGAAGGCCGCGGGCTTGGATGTTAAGGAGCTCGCGCTCCTGTGTTTGGCTGAGGGCATGCAAGATAGGGAGGCTGTAGCGTAGTGTCCCCAACACGAGGGCCTGATGGACGCGATGAAGATCAGAGCAGGACGGGCCCCAGGACGCACCAGCGATACGTCTGAGGACGTGAACTGAGGCAGTCGCCTTTGTGGTAATCATCTTCACATGGCGGGACCAAGTTAGGTCGCGATCAAGTATAACACCTAGGTATCGGCATGAAGTGGCGAAAGTCAGAGGGGAGCCGTCAAGGTAGAGCGGATACCTGCGGAAGCACTTGCGCGAGAACGCCATTGCAACAGTCTTCGCCGGCGACACTGTTAGGCCACGGGAGGCAAGATAGGTGGTAATCACATGTAGAGAGCTTTGCAGTCGGCGCTGGATCGTGTCTCGACGGATTGCAGAAGTCCAGATGCAGATGTCGTCGGCGTATATTGTGATGGATGTATGAGCAGGGATCAACGGGGTAAGGGAAGCCATGATAAGGTTAAAGAGGAGGGGGCTAAGGACACTGCCCTGCGGGACCCCACGGGTCACGCGGTGCTTGGTGGTGTCACCGCCAGCGGTGCGCACGAAGAGATAACGGCCTGATAAGAAGTCTTGTATCCATCGCAGGGGGCAGCCGCCAACTTGAGCCGCAGTAAGAGCGTCAAGGATGGCAGCATGGTAAACACTGTCGTAGGCTTTCTTTACGTCGAGGAACACAGCGGCAGTCAATAATCCCTCTGCTTTGGCTTGTTGTACCTGACTGACTAGGTTGATGACACAGTCCAGCGCTGATCGGCCCGGGCGGAATCCCGCCATCACTTCCGGGAAATACTCAGCAGTCTCAAGGAACCAGCTGAGACGTGTGAAAATCATGCGTTCAAGTGTCTTCCCTATACAGCTGGTGAGGGCAATGGGACGAAAAGAGTCAATGTGATGCGGCGATTGGCCCGGTTTGAGTACAGGAACCACCATGGCCGTCTTCCAATTTTCTGGGACTTGTCCGGTACACCAACTCTCATTGAGAAGCCGCAGGAGGTGCAAGCGGCCCGATAGGGGAAGGTGCCAAAGGGCCTTATAGGTAACCTGATCTGCGCCAGGTGAGGTGTGCTGGGGAGCGGCTGCAAGTGCAGTTTCGAGTTCAGAGAGGGTGAAGAGCGTGTCCAGGACAGGATGACTTGGCGCGTGGACTGGGACTGCAGGCGTTACTGAGCTAGGGGTGTTGGTGGTAAGTCTTGCGCAAAAATCTTCGGCAATTTGTAGTTCAGGCTGTGATGTACAAAGGGACAGGGAGCGGAACGGATTCCGCTGAGATACAGGGGAGGAGAGGCCTCGTAGTACTCCCCATATCCGAGAGAGTGGTGTACGAGGGGATAAAGAGGACGTGAACCTGCGCCAATGGTCCCGCGCAAGCTGACGCAGATGACGCCCAATAACTTTCTGAACGCGCCGGGCTTCGAGGCGGTCAGGAGCGTGACCAGTGCGTCGGGCACGGCGTTCCGCGCGACGACGAAGAGCACGAAGCCGCTCGTACTTAGCATCGACGGCAGAGAAGCACACCGGGACACGGGAGCAGTTAGTAGCAGCCTGCGCAGCACCTGCTACAGTACGAGCAAAATCCTGCTGGTTTCCCAGTGCATCGTTTGACGAAGCTGACTCCAGTGTGGCCTGATAGAGCTGCCAGTTGGTTCGCTTGACGGAACGTGATGTAGCCGACTGACGCGATCGTCGGATGCCGATAAGTACGGGCAAATGATCGCTTCCAAGGGTGTCGGCATCTACTCCCCATGTGAAAAGACGAACCACTGATGTTGACACAGCGGTAAGATCAAGACACGAGGAGAGGTATGTGGCTTGAAGAAATGTTGGGGAACCGTCGTTTAATATACTTAGAGCTCTGTCGGCGAAGAGGTCCGCAAGGCGCTGTCCTCTTGCGTCGGTGCGTGTGCTACCCCAGACGGCATTATGCGCGTTGAAATCGCCACAAAGCACAAGCGGCGACGGGAGGCTGGCAATAAGTGTGTCCAATTCAGCAATGTCGTAGGGAACACCAGGGGGCAAGTAAAGGGAGACAACCGTGAGGTCAAGGGAGCCTAGACGAACGGAGCAGGCCACGTAGTCACCAGTCCCCTGCGTGCGCACTGTCCGGCGGACTACGGGGATGTCAGACCGGACGAAAAGCGCGACACGACTTGTTCGTCCTCGGGGTTCAGAAAGGAAGGTAAGGTAATTCGAGAGCCGAAAATCTTCTGTGATACCGCATTCGGAGACGCAGAGCAAGGGGAATTTGTGTCGCCATGTGAACTGGCGAAAATCAGGCGTCTTCGACTGGAGACTTCGAGCATTCCATTGAAAGATAGTCGTGTGGCGATAAGGGGCTGTTGGAGGAAGTGGCGGGTGATTAGCCATTCACAGGTGGAGAGGGAAGATGACGCAGAAGAGGCTCAAGTGCTAGTACTGCTTGAACAGCCGGTAGATCTCCCGAAGCAGGTATTTGTTGGACAATGGCGCGCAGTGCAGTGAACATCATAGCGATTATTGCGCCAAAGGAGGGATCCTCTTTCTCAGGTCGAGCTCGGCACGCCTTAGGTGATCGCGGGAGGCTGTCTTGAGGCGCCGGTTTTCCAGCTGGCTCTTGAGTCTTGACAGCAGAAGCAAAGGTCTTTAACGGTCTCGGGGGACGGTGCGTCGGCTGCTCGGCGCTACACGGAAGCCGTGGGAAGTGGGCTTCTCCAGGGGGAGGACGCCGCGAAGGCAAGGTTGCTGCACTCAGGACACGTCGTCGGTTCGCAGCGACTGCGGCCTTGGCGACTCTACAAGCACGGTAAGTCGCGGTATGCTGTCCACCACAGTTGGCGCACTTCGGCTCTCGTCGGGCCAGACATTGTTTGAAATCATGCGGTCCCGAACACACTTTACATCGCTGGGAGCCTCGGCAATTCCTGGCATAATGTCCGTATTTCTGGCAGTTAAAGCACTGAACCGGGGGGTCAATATACTCCGAGACTGGATAGTAAGCGAAGCCAAGTTGTAGCTTGGCAGGGAGCACGCGGCCAGGCTCAAAAGTGAGAAGAACACTTGACTTAACGATAACGTTGGCCGAGCCGTCGCTCTCGCGGGAATAGGCCACCTCTCTCTTCACCTCAATAACGCCGCTGGCGCGGAAGAAACCAAGGAGCTGTGCATCGCTGTACTGGCGTGGAACACCAACTATTCTACCCGTGGTGCGAAGGTATGACTGAGGAATGTACGGGAGAACGTCGACTCCAGCAAGTGACCGGAGGGCCACGAGACGGCGCGCAGATTCGTCAGATGACACATGCACAATGAGGGTACCCTGTTTATTGATGCGGTGACGGAGCACCGTCTCTTGTGTTGCCGACAGGATGTCGCGCGCGACGGGGTTAGGGTCCACATCCCAGAAAGAGGCAAGAGGGTTCTCGCAGCGAAAAACGACCGGGATGCCGTCGGCACGGCTCTTCTTATACCGTACTATTTGAAACCCATCCTGAGGCACTTTGCAGTCATCCACTGGACTTGGGTCAGAAGACTGAGCCTCCATACGCTGGTGAATGTCGTCCAGCTCGTGGAATGCCGCGCTCATGGAGCCGAGGTCAGTAAGAAGCTCGGTTCGTGAAGTACTCGGTGAGACAGACACAGCATCTTCGCTTGTCTTCCTTCCCACTGGCGACCGACTTCTCGCCGGCCTGGGTCGTTGCGGATCCTCGTCTCCGGCAGGATGACCAATGGTCCGGCGGTTTCCTCCGCCCCCCTCCATTGGTACGGGGGAGACGGCGAAATGCTCCGCCAATATCCGAAAACTGAGAAGCCGAAAGAAAGGCAAAAAGGAATTTCGTGAGGAGCAGCAGAGAACACGTCAGATCAGTTCAACGTCGTCGTCGTCTAGGGGTCTTGTGGTGAAAGCTCCAACACCTAAGTATCATAATTCCAGTTGCAAAGGCAAGTTTGAAGTAGTCAACCAGGTACGTGGGCAGAGTGCATTACTGGTTGTTGAATATGATCAACCTTGACAATTTCTTTCGCAGATGAGGCCTGGCTGTCACCTTCTCTGTATATTCCTTGGCAAGGTGGTACAGTCCGATACTGCTGTAGCACTGGGAAGCTTCTTTGATCAGACGGATCACATTGTTTTCATTTGGGCTGCATTCAAACATATGTTGTCGCAAACTTAAGCAGGAAGAATAAAGAGTAGACATTCGAGGTTGAAAAAGTATTTATTGTGTCTAAGTAAGGTAAAAATGTTGGAACGCACCAAAGAGACATGTGGCTGGTGTGTTTGCTGTCCTGAGGCAACTCCCTTCCTACATCTCTACCGGTTCGCTGGATTTCTACCCATCTACTAATACGAGTTTGTACGTTAGGCAAAATTTTCATGCAATACTTTTTTCTTCGTATGCTTTTGCTCATCTTAGTATTGTCCTATTCAATATGGAGTGGCTTTGAACTGCATATGAATGCATAATTCAGGCGTGTTTTCATATATTAGACTTGCTGCAGCTTTAAGGTTCCCTTCATGCAGTACTGATTTCAATCATTAACCATCGCTTGAAACTCTTAGCTAGGGAACATGATTCATAGAGGCTAGATTTTCATGCAAATACACACTTTCAGCCAGAGTTCGAGGTAACTTGTTACCGTAACTAAGTTCCTTATTTTGGTAACTTCACTCGCTACTTTTGCACCGTGGTAACTTTCAGAGGAGCTCGTTTCTTTTGCAGGTAACTTTGCCAAAGTACCCGGCTACCCTTTTCTTTTTATTTATTTATTATTATTTCTTATTCCTGGAATAGCAAGCCGACGTCCCGTTTGGCTGACCTTTCCCCGTTTTTTTTTTTCCTTTTTGTCTAATAAATATATCCCCCCCCCCCCCGGCTACCCTTTCACCTCACCAGATGTCGTTTGTGTTCACTTTCAAACGTGCTCTGCAAAATCCAGAGCTTGGTGTTTTGGGGCTTCGAAACTCACGATCACAATCACCTGATAAGGCGTGAGTTCGGGCCCTGCTACGAACTCACGTGAAGGTCGGCATGGCATATCGGTGAGATCGATCATGCCGCATATTAGTGCACTCATCAGAAAACATCACACCTGCTCTGTTTACAAGTGTCATGTTATCCGGTGAGTGCACTAATATGCGGCATGATCGAGCTCACCGACACGCCATGTCGACCTTCACATGAGCTCGTAGCAGGGCCCGAACTCACGCCTTATCAGATGATTGTGATCGTGAGTTTCTTCCTTCGTGAGGCTCCTTCCTTGCGTCGCACGTCACTAATCCTACGTTCAACGTTTTTAACATTTTGGAAACAAAACCATTTCGGATGGACGATGTTTCGGTGAGCCCATAGCGGAGTGTATTTTTTTAACGTCTCCTCATTTTTATGTAACCATTAATTCATTCATTGTGTTTTGTTTCAAAAGTATAATAGCAAAGCATGGTTACCACACTACCTCGCTCTGTTTCTTTTTCCCGTTACCCTTCGTTCCCAGGGCATGCAGGCTCACGCAGTACTTTCAAAAGTTCTGAATACATTTCTGCCTCTAGATGACGTCCAGCCTTTTTTAAAAGGCTTCGGCTGACGTCACACCGTGGCGTGAACATTTGCACCCAACACCTCAGAAAGTATCCATAATCCCGAAACCGTAGCTCCTCCAACACCGGAGACATTCTATCTTTCTAAGCGGCCACGGGAAAGCCAGCATCGGCAATCTGTCTTCCGTTTCGCCCTAATTCGATCCCACATGGCAAAATAGGGCCCGCCAGAAATTTATCTCGTTCCACATACGGCTACGTACAGTGACAGGTTCATATTGTAAAGACGAGATTTTTGGGGTTGACGTCACCCCACTCCTTGTTTCTCAAACAACACCCGACAGGGGGATTCCGTTATGACCGTGTTACGTGTTATGTATAGTACATGTTATTCCACTATGTTGCACCTTGCCCCTAGCTTGAATCTGAAATACTAGCGAGTCTTCTTTGCTAACCATAGCTAACAAAAAATCGTTAAGAAGGTAGATGGCTCGACGTAGACGAAATATTGTTGGGTGTGTTTGTTGGATGATATAATTTTCTAGCGCTCAAAATGATATTAGAATTCTCGTTTGAGGTGACGTCACATTGGAAAACATATTGCCGCACCAGAGCCACAGTAGGAGGGCATGCCGTGACTTGTTGGGGTATGCGTGCAATTACGAGAAGAAATGGTAAAAACACACGCTGCTGCCTCATTCGGCCCGCAGTAAGCCGCCTGTGACGCATCCCCATGTTTTCCCATCTCACATGGCTCCAAGGCGCTCAAAGGCTGCGCGTGACGTCATGTGGATGAGCCTCATCCTGAAACTCTTATAGGGCGTTTTCACATGACGTCAAATGAACGCGTTTGGCCGTCATGGCGGTGGTCACTTTTTGGGCGCAGCTGCCGAGATTATCTAGCATTTGCGCGAAAACGAAGCCTTGAATGGCATTTTGAAATCCGGTCGCGTCCGTACCCTTCTTTTATCCCGAAGACACTTCGTCATTGTCGTTCTCACATTTTCTATGAAAACTATGGTTGTCGCATTGAAAAATAGCGCAGTTTGTCATCCTTCAATGCCGCTAGCATGAAAAGTGACCACCAGTGGGAGGAGCTCACGAGCATGCCACATCACTGCCACGTCACAATGTGAAGTGGGTGAAAACTCCCTATAGCGCCACGAAGAATTGTTCAATTTGCGTGAATTACGTCTTGGCTGGTACACTTCAATGATTTCCAGTGCTTAATGAGGCTACCCGTGCAGCACACTATCCAGGTCCATTATTGTCGGGACACTGGACCTACCGGTCCTATATAGGGCCACGTTTACCATTATTCTTCCAATAATCGTTGCTGCATGGGAATGTTGGTCCAAGGTTGCCATCAATATTCGCTGGTCACTGGAAATATGGTCGTCATATAGCCATGAAACAAGCGATATTGGCTGAATATGGGCAATGGTCTACATATTGCCGTCGACCAAATAATATTGAATGCAACTACATATAGCCGTAGAACAAATATCCCAGGCAGCACACAATATTGGGCCCATATTGGCTGAACGCTGGCGATACGTGTCCAGTATGGGACCCGTTTTGCATTACTTTCTCTATACTGGCTCACAATATGGGCCTATATGGCCAAGTTTGAGCCAATATGGGGAACATGTCGGCAATATGGGCAACATATTGCCCATGTGCACCCTATATTGGCTGAGAATGCGGAAAATGGAACGGACCCGTATTGGGTACTTGTACCAAATGCAAAGCAGCACGGCAAGATTGGACGTTGAAGCGTGTGAAATGCCCTACTCAATACGTCGTTACATCCAACAATTTCCCGCAGACGATACACATTGTTCGAAATAGTCAACGTCTGACAATCCCACTGTAACATGCAGTGTAACATGCACTGTAACTTTCATTGCAAGGCATAATTGCAACACATGAGCGAAACACTTTCATGACGGTGAGGGACATACGCCTCAGCATCTCGCACTGCATCTGCAGTAACGTCAAGACACCTATAGCGTTTCAGAACGGATATCCCTTTCTGCCAGACATTGCGTTTTTTACTTGACCTGCAGCTTCCATTGTCATTAGAGAGTATAACCAGCGACATTTTCGCTCGAATGAAACGACCGATCCGGGTTGAGTTACAATTCATGTTACAGTGGAATTGCCAGATGTTGACTGCTTCGAACAATGTGTATCATCTGCGGGAATTTCTTGGTGGTAACGACGTATGGAGTAGGGCGTTTCACACGCTTCAACGTCCAATCTTGCCGTGCTTCTTGGCATTTGGTACAAGTACCCAATACGGATTCGGCCAATTTTGCGCATTTTCAGCCAATGTGGGATGCACATAGGCAATATATTGCCGACATTTTCTCCATACTGGCTCAAACTTGGCCATATGGGCCCATATTGCCAAGTTTGAGCCAATATGGGGAAAGTCATGGCAAAACGGGTCCCATATTGGACCCGTATCTCCAATGATCAGCCAATATGGGCCCAATATTGTGTGCTGCCTGGGATATTATTTGTTCTACGGCTATATGTAGGTCATATTGCCCAGTTGCATCTAATATTAATTGGTGGACGGCAATATGTAGATCATATTTCCAACTTTCATCCAATGTTATTTGGTTGACGGCTATATGTACACCATATTGCCCAGTTGCATCCATTGTTATTTGGTCGACGGCTATATGTACACCATATTGCCCAGTTGCATCCAGTATTATTTGGTCGACGGATATATGTAAACAATATTAGCAGTTTTCAGCCAATATTCGTCGCTCGACGGCTATACGTTGACCATATTGCCCGGTTGCATCCAATATTATTTGGTCGACGGCTATACAGGGTGTCTTTTTTTTTCGATACAGATTTTTCAGTAAAAACTATAAGGGCTATAGACATCCTCTTTGCACTTCTATCATCTCTGGGCCGGCGGACGTTTTTGGCCATCTGTTGCTCAACCGTCGAATGACTAATTACCTAAAAATCGTTCATTAACTTTTTAATTATAAAAGGTACGAAGTTGTCCCAATGAGAACATCTGTTGCCTTCGGTCACCTAGCCGTTTTCAGAAGAAAAATCCGTTCGATAGATGGTCCGCAAACAATTCGTGAAGGAACACCTTTTTTTTTTCTTTATTTTGTTCATTGCGCATCTTCGGAGACGCGTCTTTCCTTCACCCCCCAATATGAGAGGATGAAAGAGCACACTATCGCCTCTTGCGTCCTGGAAAAAGATTAAAAGAAAACAGAAAATGCAATCCAAGATAAGGGCAGTTCCGATAGCCTCACCCGATACATTTGTTTTTGTTTTGTTTCCACAAGTTAAAGCTCATCTTCGACACATGAGGCAGCACTGTGCTCCTTCACCCTCTCACATTTGGGGTGAAGGAAAGACGCGTCTCCGAAGATGCGCACTGAACAAAATAAAGAAAAAAATGGTGTTCCTTCGCGAATTTTTTGCGGACGATCTATAAAACGGATTTTTGCTATGAAAACGGCTACGATATCAGGTGACCGAAGGGAACAGGCGTTCTCATTGGAAAAACTTCGTAGCTTTTATAATTAAAAAGTTAGAAAATCAATTAGCGCTAATTAATTAATAAGGGGTGATGAAAAATATATTTTTGGATACACCACACAACTGCCAAACACGTACAGTTGGTTCCATTTGTGTCCAGCACTCCGTTTTTTCTTTAGCCCCTGGTCCTTTTTCGGTGGGACACCCTGTATATATTTGATTGGGGTTGGCAATGTATCCTGGGACATAGGGATCTGTGTCTCATCCTGTCGGATATCATATGTAGAAAACCTGCGATGTGTAGAAGCTGCGGATGCTTTGGCTGTAAGGACACACCTGAAAAGGAACAATATCCTTGTATACTTCACGGGGTCGGACACCCAGAGAATGCTTCGTAACATACGTCACGATGCCTGCAGACGTACATGGTTGCTTGACGCGGAGTCCCGCTGGCTAGCCAGAGTCGACCCAAATTTCGGCTTCTGTCTTCCGAGTTGCACGCCGCGTGCCATTGAATCATTGGTGCACCGCCTTCGACTAGACGTCCCTGTCAGCCGCGCCCTATTGTTCAAGATCGGAAAGGTAAACTCGCCGAACTGTCTCACGTGTGAAAATGTGGAGAACACTGAACACACATTAATTAGCTGCTCCAGATACAGTGTTCAACGTAATGACCTTAGAGCCACCTTGGAAAAATTAGACCACCGTCCTCTATACTTAGTGAAGCTCCTCGGAGAATGGTCGAGGGATCTTAGACATCGTGCGACAGCTTCTTTAATGACATTTCTTGTGGACATTGCAGCGCCTCTAACTTTTTAGGCTTAGTGATTTTTATTTTCAACTGTTTTGGCGTAGCCGGCTCCTGTGTTCTGTAGGAGCCACCATCTCCATATTTTTGTTTCCTAACTCCAACTCTAAGAAGAACGGACGGCACAGAAGGGACTCAAAACCAACAACAACCAGCTGGTTTGAGTCCCTCTGCGTCGTCCGCCTTTCTTTGCCTAAACTCAGGCATTTTTCTAGCATCCCTTTAAGCCCCGGTACCTTACCCCATTGCGCGCTGAAATTCCATTTGCGTAAAGTCAAAATTCACACGTTTTCGCCTTTCATCCTTTCATTTTACGCGAGTAAACCTCACGACCCGCAAGAATATATAAAACGTCAAATAGAATTGGGTAGCATCGACAGCTAGATTACGTCGAGAAGCGTCCGGGAATGTTAATGAGGACTGCAGATCGATCGTATTGGCCGCTTTTCTTGTTTCGCGCCACAGTTTTCTCTTCCTGTCGCGATGGTTGCACTCCATATCCACGGGGAAGTGAAACAGGAAAAACGTGGGACCGTCAGGAGCAAAATTGAATTACGTCCCTCTTCAGACACCTTGCGTTTTGGGGATATTGAAGAGAGAACCATGTGGGCATGATCTTGTTTTTGTTTCGTCGTCCTGATTTGTCGCGGTGGCTGCTGGAACCTAATATTCGACTTTGTGCAAGAGCGCTGCAGCATTAGAAATGTTTGCGATTTTGCAATCCTATCGGCAGCAGGCTGACAGGAGCCTGTGGAAATACGGTTCCTCGAGGCCTCGACGCAGCCATTCGAACAACAAACAACTTTATTGTGGGATGATGAATGGAGAGTTTCATCTCCAGGAGTGATACTCTACCCCATTGCTGGTGGTGATGTGGGGAATGAAGTAATGAGCCCCTTCACAATAAGGATCGAAGTACTATGGTGTCCAAAAACAGCTTTGAGGGCAGAGCGTTGGTGGGGTGGTTGTGGCAAGGGTCGAAGCAATTTCGTGAGAGAGAGGGGCGAGAGTCCAGCTCGTTAAGGGATCCGGAGAGTACGGTTCGGGAAGGTTGGTAGTGTGGGCAATGGGGAAGAATGTGCTCTAAGTCTTCTACAGCACCGCTGTGACAGCATTGGAGAGTCAACATGTCTCAAGCGGTAACGCCACTGCGCTGTAAAAGCCACGTCGAGGCGCATTCGATGAACTAATGCGGCATCTTGACGAGAGGTATGTCGAGGCATGCGGAAAGCTAGCGCTGGATCAACTCTGCTCAGCATAGCTGGGGTGAAAATGTCAGCGGTCTATTGCTCCATTGGGAAGCCAGGGGAGTCACGAGGCGTCGAAGTACGGAACGACGATCTCCTCTCAGCATACCTGGGTAAATTACTTCTAAAATGTAATTAAATTACATTACGCATTACTCCAGTTAGAATTTAGCTAAATTACATTACTCATTACTGCAATTGAAATGTAATGAAATTACATTACAATTATTACGAAAAAGTAATGAGATTACTTAGTCATTACCGCGAGCTTAATCACACTCTTCTATTTGTCTCTTCTACATCTCAGGGTGCCATGTATGATGTATCGTTCCACACTGTAGAGACGAAGATGACACAATGTATCACGGCAACAAGGAGACTGTCCGGAGGATGGAGCCCGCAAACGATGATTATCCAATGCCACAAACCGTTAAACTGAACACTCGATTCTTGTGTAAAAAGTAATGGGTAATGTCATTAAAATTACTGCCCAAATGTAATTACCTATTACATTACAAATTACATAATGTCAAAGTAATGCATTCCATTACAAATTACCAGAAAAAGCAATTCATTACTGTAATTTCATTACAGTAATGACATTACTACCCAGGTATCCCTCTCAGCAGCGCGATACGCGTCCGTCTCCGAGACGAGAGAGCTGCTTCTGCGGCGCTGTCGGTCTGTTTATTCCTTTCGACACCGCAATGTGCTGGAACCCACTGGAGGACCAGCCTGTGCCCTGCTTCGTAGACAAGGTTGTAAGCCATTAACACATCGATCACCAACGGTGCGGATGAGCCTCGGATGCCAGAATTTTCAATTGCTTGCAGCGCAGATGTAGGGTCAGTGAACATGACCCATTCCCGCGAGGTAAAATCAACGATGTGCCGCAGAAAGAAAAGTATGGCATAGAGTTCCGCAGTTGTGGATGAGGTTTGATGCGTCCTTCCACTACACCTTCGGATGGGATGACGAATGCCGAGGCGGACTTGCCATTTCGGGATGCGCCATCTGTGTATGCTGCGGCAGAGGTAGAAAACTTCGCGTCTACCAGAGCATAAAAATGGGCCAGAAGGACTTGAGGGGGAACCTGATCTCTTCGTTCCAGGAGGTCCGGAAGCAGCCATTTGAAGGTTATATAGGTCGAAACGAAAAGAGCATCGCATTATCATTCACTTTTGATAACCTAAATCATGTTACAGCACATGCACTGGGGTGGGGTCTCCCGGCCTAAGCGGGGAAACGCCCCATGACATCATCATTCATCATTTAATTGTCATTTTAAGATCTTATCTCTGAGACTGATATCAGAGTCTTCTATGTAACGTTTATGAGCCATATAACAAGTGTCATCAACAAACTAGCATAAATACCTTACAAACAACCTGTAAACAAACGCCTGGACACCGGGCTGGGTGCGGACAGTGATTTGTGAAGAAGCACCTTCCATTTTTCCGATGTAAATAATGATTTAGGCCACGGAGGTTGATTGATTCATTGATCGATTAATAAAAACATATGGAGATGTGCAGGCTACTCCAGAACACAAACTACTCCAGACAGGTTACTCCAGAACACGTGGATAAACAAACTGGCAGATACGATGCAAGTTACAGTCGCATCAAATCAACGACAGCGACAGAGCTGCTGATTTGAGCTCGCCTGTCGCTACGTGCATGGTTCGCCCTGTCGATTGTGGTCTGCAGCAAGATCATCTTCCGTACGTACAATCCCTATAGGACGGCCCATAATGCCGCTATTCACCTCCGCATACACACGCAATACCGTCTCTGCTGCTGCTCTTTCGTAAGAATTGCTTTATTGAACGAGAGACAACACAATTGTAGGGTCAGTAAAGCACGTTGGGAAGTACCCTGGCCGACAGTTCGCAGTGTTCCGCGCGTGCGGCCGCGCCACGTCGGTACGGAACCACAGCTTATCGCAAACGCCACAAACATGTCCGAACTCGTTATTCAGAATTCTCTCCGCAAAATCCGCGTTGGCCAGTGCAAACTCCGACGGACGCGCACTCGTTTCAAGTACACACCTCTGGGACCGTTTACGTCTCTTGGCCTCGATTTCGTGTCGGATGTTCTCGGCTTCGCCTCGTCGCAACCGCTTTGCGTTCCCCCACTGTTGGGTCATGTTGTCTTCGGTTATGTTCGTGTATTGGACTAGAGCAACTCGAGAGCCGAGAGAGTCGATTCTTGCTGGGCGAAAATTCCGTGGTACGGCTCTCGTGACGTCATCGCCCTGGCAGTGACTCACGTTCTAAAATTCGAGGAATCAACACTAGATGTGCTCGGGAGTCGCTTCCCAGCGACTCTCTTCTCGATGCGAGTCGCTGGAGTCGAGGACGTACGATGACTCTCATACGTCACGACTCCGACTCGCGGCTCGCGCGAGTTGAATAAACGAACACAACCTTCGTGCAGCCAGCGCACGTTGCGCTGCTTGTTCGCTCGAGTTACCCACGTCGAAAGGAGAGCCGCTGCGAGTCGACTCTCGAGGACTTCTAGTGTTGAATCCCCGAATTTTAGAACGGGAGTCACTGTCACGTGGACGACGTCACGACAGCAGCGCCGCTGCATTTTCGCCCCCAAGAGTCGACTCTCTCGACCTTGACTTGCTCGAGTCCAATAAACGAACACAAACCTGCATTTGGCGCAGTCTTGAATGACGTGTGCAGCGTCGTCTACGACGTCACATCCGCTACAGTTCGGCGAACCTTTCAAAGTTAAAACAGGAGACGGCCGCTGTAGGGAACGTAGAGCGTCGAGCGAGTGAAGTTATACAGTTGGCCGTTGGCTTTCGCGATTTTTCGTGCTCCGGTTTGACAGTTGCGTGCATGGCATAATTTCGGAATTTCGGATAGGTGTGATGGCAAGGGCAGGCCTAAGCGGCGTGTGCAATGCTGTTTTCTATAGCCCTTATTTCTTGGAACCAACGGTCCTTTTATATGGTCCTTTTCACGCTGTTTGCCTCCACATCTTCGGCAACATTTCCGTCGCAGTGTTTCTTAGGAACCAGGGTACTCAAATACTTCTTTTTTTTTCGCATCCCTTGTCAAACAGACGTACAGTTCCTTCATTCGTAAAGAAAGTCCCTTCATTGTGGCCCACCAGTCTACGGACAGGGTCCGTCGTCACCCGCAGACGAAATTCCTTGCCATTCCAAAGAAGCGCATTTTGCGAGGTAATTAGCGGAAGGCTCGCTTTAAAGAGGGCGTGTAAAGCGGCGCACAAAGGCAACGCCACTAGTGGTGAGGACTAATTCATTCTGCGCGAGTGCCGTGAAATGTATCACACATTCAGGGGCAGTTCGGTTGTTCCAGCGGGCTCTTTAATCAGAGCTTTCACACGAGTATTCCCCAGCGATATTACTTCCCCTCTCATCCATCTTTCCCTCCCCCCACGTTAATGACTGCTGCTAGACACGCCGACTACATGAGACGCATCACTGCAGCTTCTGCCGACCCCCAGATAACGCTGCGAACGCCGTCCTAAGGATTTGGTCGTGTTATGCTTCGCCGACGAGAGAGAGGCCTCGAATTTGCTGCCGTCTAAGATTTATTATGCAGTTCCAGATTTGAATTCCCTTCCCATTTATCTTTCTGTCCGCACATTTATTTATACCGCAAATTTCTAGCTACAGGCACGGCAGAAAGTCGCCGTCTTTCTTCCACATGCTAACAAGTGTTCTGAATAATCAATCATCAGGTATGACCGCACCTTTAAGCCTCTCGACGTTTTGCTCGCTAGCAGAAACGTTTATGCTGCTCTCGCGCTCCAACCGGCCGGCCGCGCTTTTCTCCTGCTTCAAGTAAAAGTCAATATGCCGCACGTTACACCAAAAAAGCAAATTAAGAGGTACTGCTGGAGTTATTCAGGCAAGGAAATTTACGATGTGTGTTGCTGCACAAACATGTTACTTGCGGTGCTTGCGGTGCTGGGGATACAGGCAAAGTACCGAGCTCGCATTATTTATACCGCACTGCACAGAGTGAACAAACGTTTACTTTGCTGTTAAACTGAGACTGTTGCCCAGTATGAAGAACCGCTAGTACACTGCGCAATTAGTGTAGGCTTCGATCTTTTGATCACTATACACTGTAAAGTTCTCTCTCGATAGCGGTATAGAAATTGACCATTCGTCAATGAAGACTGGAGCGTCATCGAAGACGATGCAACCGATGAAATAAAGAAAAAAACACCCAAAAGAAGAACCGAGGGTCATTGGAGAACGAAGTATAACAGTCTGGAACATATCGGTGGTCGTGAGGAACTTCGTAAAAATTTCAATAACTCGATATATGGTGTTGCACAGGCTTCTGACAAGGCCTATAACTGCAGCCAGGTTGAATGGCATGTTGTTGATTCAATTTCACCCAGCACGAGTTATCCGGGGGGGGGGGGGTAACGTTGGGTAGACGAGCGGTCTACCTGCCTAGGCTGGCTGCACGTTGCTCCAGGGGAGAGAAACGGGGGAGGCGAGCACCGCTAAATTATTTGCTGGTAAGCAGCATATGTTCCTATAGCCGTCCTTGTGGACGTAACGTTATTTTTCTTTTTTAATTTAAATTCTAGTTATTTTTTCTCTCTCTTCTTATTAGTGTTCTTAGTTATAAGTCAATACATTAGTGAACTACCTTTCTCTCTTTTCACATTTATTTCTCTTAACTCGCTCTCTTCTCCTCTCTCTGTTCTTTCCTTTTCTTTCACTCTTTATCACTCTTCCGCCGGTTATCCTTGTAATACCGTTGAGTGGCACAGGAACATGGCTCATCTCCTCCAATACTCCGTCAGCCGTCCTTTTGAAAAAGTTCAGAAGAGCTCTTTGGACGAGCTTTCGACGATGGAGGTTGCCACGAGGACAGACAATCTCGTCGAGTTGGGGTTCAGGTATGAGCGAGGTATCCGCTTCTCCGTTTCGTAGAGCTCTCATTCTACAAGGATGTGCTTAATGTTCGTCGTGCACGACGCAGCAATTGGAGTATAATTGCATGATAGGCAAGCCTGAGCGATGGGCAAGACACGTAAACAAACACAAACACGAAGGCTCAAATTTTTTTAGCCATCGTGTTTGTGTTTGTTTACGTGTCTTGCCCATCGCTCAGGCTTGCCTATCATGGAATTTATCCACCAGCTAGCCTGCATTTACGCCATTCTGTCTTGGAGTATAATTGCATTACAGTGCCCGAAACTGTATCTCAATTCAGAAGTGAAGGAAGGTTAGACTGAGGCAAATTCTGTGCAGGAGGAAGGTAATAGTATAAACTTTACCTTCCTCCTGCACACTGGGTTCGTGCGTGGTAAACGGTCTGGAACAGAAAATGACAAATTTAGATCCACCGAATACATGAGAGGCCTGTTTATGATGTCCAGACACCATTGCTGCAGAACCGCAGTGGCTGGATTATCACAGACAGAAGTGACATTCTGCCGCCCCTCGACAGGACAAATAGCACGGCCGTCCGGGACTTGTGGCTTCTTGATTCCCGCTTATATCACAATGAACCGGAGCCCACTGCATGGATATACGGTGTAATTCGTAGCTCATACTCTGCACTTGATGAAGGATGTCTGTTACAACTACCCAGGAATCTCCATGTCTGTTATGCATTGTAAAGCAGCCCATGAATCCGTGTCCATCACCCAGTACCGCGGTGTACCATGTGGTATTTTTGGTAGAAACAGAAGGATGACATATAGCTTTGCCGAAGTTCAGGCAGGGCATATGAGGTATGCATTGATGAGAGGGCATAGACGTAGAGGCAGACATCCAAATGCATCGCGAAATTGAAGCCCAAGTTACATCAGTCCACAGTACATGCGTGGTGGCTTCCAGTGTCATCGCTTTCCTTTTCCGTCCCTGGTCCTTCCCTGGTCCATTTCCGTCCTTTCATTTTCTGATCTTGAGACCAAAAGTAACCAAGTGACAGCATCAGTTCGTAAACAGCTGACAGCGAACATGGTGCATCCGTGCGTCCCTGCATTTGTCATGCATAGCAGATATTCTGAAGAAAGTGCAGTCTTCACAAATAGATCCACTACTCCGGAATGCTCATCGGCCGCTTTTGTTAGCCCGACAGATTCATGTCCTATTGATACCGTCAGTTTCGTCGCACATCATCAACGTCGGCAGTGCCCTATATGCCATCTTGTCGTTTCTGCCGAGTGCTTCGCAAGGTTATCTGGCCGCTGGGTAATGCACGGACTGAAAGGCGACCCGTGCAAGGCATTGCAAACATGAGCATTCGTGGCTCGCAGCCCCAGTCGTTACAGATATTCTGCGTCAAGTTCGGCGTCTGAACAATGAAGGCCACCGCTACAGTGGGCCTCGGGTCACCGTTGTTTAAGCTAGAATGCAGAGGTTGACTGAATGGAAGCAGCTACCTATTAGTGCCGGCAGCCGTACCCATGATACTAAAACGAAAAGTGACAGGAGAACATTTTTGCCTGCGAGGTTCCTCTGCAGCAATGGTACCGGGACACCACGGACAGATCTCATATATGTTCCGTCGATCCAACTTTGTCATTTTCTGTTCCACAGCGTCTGCCACACTACCTCCCTCCCTTTTGCACAGTCACCGCCAGAAATAACCTCTGTTTCACCATTATGAACTTCCACTGAACATTATGTACCTATCGTATAGTAAGTTGTTGCATTTTGGTGAGCAGAACTGGCACACATCAATGACTACGTGGACACGGCAATCCGACGGCAATGGAGGATGAAGATACCAGCACAACGCCGGACCCTTTGACCGATCTTTGTTACTTTCTATTCCAGACCGATTGCCACAATACTTTGCGTCCACTTCGCCTTAACGTAGCCTTCACTCCGCAATTCAAACACAGACTCGGATATATCAACGCAGGTTTACATTCCATCTACGGTGTCGAATATTGAACTCGTCCTTATAGACTCTGATCTATACAAGTTGGAAAGACAAATATTTCGGGCTCAGTCAGGGCCGGTGCTAAGGGTGTGCGGGGCCTGAAGCAAAGGCACATCGCGGGGCCTGTTTCACACCACCAGTAATGAAAAGATAAGAAATGATAAGACTTTCGCAGTGGGAGATTTTAGCAGTACGGGAAATGGCAGCAGGAGAGAAGGGTGCGAAGTCCTCGGTATAGCTGGCAGGGTTGGCGGATTTTTTTTTAAAGTGGGACTTTTTTTCTCATCACATGACGGAATGGCACATAACACATTCAAGGCTTCTCTCATTTCTATTTTAGTCGAAGATCGCGCGTGTGATTAAGTGCATACTTGATATTAAAAAAATAAAAAATAAAATAAAAGTAATCCATGGTTGAGGGCTTCGTGCGCGGGGCCTAAGGCGGTCGCCTTACTCGCCCCTCCCCCCCTTCCTATCGCCGGCCCTGGGCTCAGTTGACCACCATTAACAGGAAGCCGTTCAGCCTTGCTACGCTTCTAGGTCCTTGTCATAATTCTATGGAACACCGTCAGGGTATACGATTATTTATAAGTTCTCGACAACCACCGGCTTGTGCCAGACGCTTTAGTCAACCAGCTTTGTGGATGTGGTGCACCCATTCATTCTCATATGATACAACATTCAGCATTATAGTGGGATGGGAAATACTCATGTCGCCATCATCCTGTTATGACATCCTCCGTGCACTTATTATTGGGTCCAGCTTGCCAATTAAGGCAGTGCAACGGATCACCAATGTCCTCTGCAAGAGGAAGCTGTTTATTATCATCTCTGATAGGGGACCTGTCACAATTGATTGGTGCCGCAGTCAAGTGTACTCAGGAAGAAGATGTCAATACCTATCTAATGCCGATGATACCTGTCTACGGATTGCCGGTAACTCCCGCCCTGCCATTCAACAAAGCCTTCAATATACTTTCAGTTTTCTCCATCCAGTATTGCTTAAACTATGGTCGGTCTGGACATCTCTTGTGAGGAGACAGTGGATCCATCGTTTACGCAATAGAATATGTGGTGGAACAGCGACTCAAAATCCTTGCTGGACGCTGGTACCCCCATGGGTCACTCGTGCAAAGTTTATCTGTGAGGCTTTGTATCCCGCTTCGGCTTCAGTGTCTCTTGGTGTTCGTGTGTGCTTGGGTGCGCTCTGACCGGAAGGGACACGCACTGGTTATTGAAGAAAATAGAGGGGCCCCGCTGGATGCACTCGATCCAATAAGACGTGCCAGCACTACTTCCCTTTGTTAGTTCATCATCGTTATTTCTCTAGTTACGAAAACTGACCTCCATGCAGAGGTGGGGAGTAACGCGTTACAAAGTAGTGCGTTACCGGTAATGCGTTACATTCGAGTAGCGAAATATTGTAACGCGTTACATTTGGGAGAAAAGTAATGAGTAACGTAACGTCATTACATTTTTACTAACTAACGCGTAACGGCGTTATGCGTTACTACGTATTCGGGAACATTGCTGCACTCTCACAACTTGAAAGATTGAGCTGAGGACCGCGCCTACAGAATCCGGAAAAATCCCAGAATTTCTCTATTCGTCATGACAAGAAGGTCACATCGGCACCCACGAAGAACGCAAAAGTAGGATTATTGGCCTACACTTGTTGAGATGCCACCTTTGTTCACCACCTTTATTATTCTCTCCCATGGTATTTTTTGGACGAATGGGGCGAAAGCGACAGAAAAATAGCCTCTACCCCTTGAACAAGTGACAAAGTCCCAAGGGTTGTTTGAAGTTGTACCGTGTGAGATAAAAGGGCACGTCACGGCAAAGGACGTCCTCTTGGGCAAAGTTCAGAAATGAATATTTCGAACACCAACTACTTCTGCGTTGTAATAAATCCTTCCTGTAAGTTGCGTTCATGTGGCCGTTGTTTGTGCTTAACATTGCTTGTATTGATTTGAGAAATGCCCTTATTTGACTCAACCAAAATGTGGTACATGTTATAAGGATTCCTGGTGAATTAATGCACAAGTAATGGCATTACTTGTCAGAAGTAAAGGCACTATACTAACGCGTTACCTACGACCGCAACAGTAACGAGTAACGTAACGTGTTACCTTTTGAACAAGTAGTGAGTAACAGTAGTGCACTACAAAATAAAAGTAACTTCCCCACCTCTGTCTCCATGCTACGTGGACTGCGCATGCACCGCTTTCTTTAGAGTACAGGAGTGAAGCCGTTTTCTACTTATGGGGGTTTTATCCCATTGGTCGACAACAGAGCGACGTCACATCGTGGTGTACATGTAGTCTGATCTGCTTTCGCGGCTGGTGGACCTAGCTATACACTTCTAAAACAGAGCTCCATCGCATAGCACGCTCCTAGCCAACCATCACCACCCGCCCTCCCGCAGCCACACAGCTACCCGTTTTCACCAAATCAAGGGAGAGGACGTTGTCATTCGGAATGATGGTTTGCTAGGAGCGTGCTATGCGGTGAAGCTGTGTTTTTAGAGCGTAGGACAGGGCCTTGACATTGCAATTTTCAATGGCAACACCCTCGACGATGAATGGGGCTGTATTTCTCAATTTGGTGTTCCCTTCTAGTCATCTTCTGCAAATGACCTGTTCTCTGTTTTCATTTTTCCGATTCATTGTCGATCTAGTGTCGCGCTTCCGCCACTGTCACGCTTCGTACCGAGTGAGCAGACGTTAACTACTCCACTGGGAGCGCACGCGCGCGTACTTTCGTCGAGAGGGTTCGCGTCGCGCAAACCCAGCAATGCGAAGTCTACGTAACGTAGAGGTTAGTGGTTGCAAACTGCATCATGCCTTGCTTGTGTAGCCCATGAGATCAGAGGACGTTCTTAACGCTTAAAATACCCATCTCTCTGTTCTGCAAGTGTAAGACTGCATCGCACCAGGGAGCATCACAGAATGTGAAACATGAGCGGATTTGACTGAAATAGGTTCACCGCCATTTTTTTCTCATACCAGCCAACCAACCAGGATTATCGGAGAACTTCCAAGTGCAGTCCCTGTTTTTTAGTCGTCTGTATCGCGACACAGTAGTACTGTCCATTTCGTTCGATCCAGGAATCAACGCATCCAGTTTCGATGCTAGCGCGATGTTCGACTTGAAGGCACATACTGTAGACTCATACTGTAACTTATCCCCAACATTGCGATCATAACCGTTACGCTACCACAAATGAGCAATGACGTGCAGCTACGTGCTATAGGATCTGCCCTGTGCGATTGACACATATGCTTTGCACTATAAGAAAAATGGGCGTGAAAAGGTGGTAATTTCTATAGTTACCACCTAGGTCAACATCAGAGGTGGGGAGTAATGCATTACAAAGTAATGCATTACCGGTAGTGCATTACTTTTGAGTAATGAGTAATGGCAATGAATTACGTTTTGCCAGCAAGTAATGAGTAATGGTAATGCATTACATTTCGACTGAGTAATGCAGGGTGGCATTACTCATTACTTTTGTCGAATGTTCATTGCGCCACGTGAAGATTGGGAACATCCAGGTTTTCTTCAACCCCCCTTTAACAATCAGCACAAGGCAACAAGGAAAGAGAAAGGCGCAGCCTTGGGAATTCTGCAAGAGTTAAATGGTCGGCGGTGTGTGTCACAAGTGTCTACATGATGATATCACCGATTTTCTCTTGTGCGCATTTGGAGTAAAGGAAAACCAATGAAATAGAAACATAGCCTCTATGAGGGTAATACGTAACAATTGCCGTAGGGATTCACTGTTTTGGTATGGTACCATGTTAGCTTCTCTTGTGCTGTCAGATGTAGTTTTTCTGCCAGGACAGAACTGTATAGCTGGGCCTCATACGCCGGCTCCATAATGCTAGAAAAGGCATAATCTGCAATAAATCTTATCTATAGCTTTTGCCTATCAGACTCGCTTCTGCGGGGATTTAGTGGCACCGATTTGGGGACACTCGGGTGGCTACTGCCTATAGCAAAAAAAGCAAGAAAAAAACTTATGCATAGCACCTTTGAAGCTTATGCCCTAAAACGTAAATGTAATGCCAGAGTAATGCCATTACTTCGTTCAAGTAATGACATTACTCATGCATTACTAATATCCAAAAAGTAATGAGTAATGTAATGCATTAGTTTTTTATACAAGTAATGAGTAATGGTAATTCATTACAAAATAAAAGTAATTTCCCCACCTCTGGTCAACATAGCGTCTGATAATGGGTGTAAAAGGGTGGTAAAAACAATTATCATATATCCAAATTGTGACAAAAAGGCGTACGCTCCCTTCGCTCACCGAATCAGAAGCGGTAACCCTACCATTCGTAGGTAACAGGTAGAACCTTTTAGGCACAACATATGCGACAACTTACCTCCTAAAAGGTGTAACTGCTCCACCCCTTTTTTCTAAGAGTGTGTACCCTAAGGACAAACGATAACGTATGTAGAAGCTTGTTGCTTGTCGCTGTGTATTTGCATCAGCCGCACGCCATTCAGGCTTGTTTTCGTCTCTCTCCGTTAATGGAATAGAAGTAGAAAGAAAAAAAAAATGGAAACGTAGGTCGGACTGGTGTGTCTACCTCTCTCTCCGCTCTCCTCAAGCTCAAGGATATGTTGCCTTCTTGAGCTTCTCGTTCGAAGCACTATGGTTCTTATCCCTTTCCGGCGGGATATTTTTCTTGCACAGCAAACAACCGCACGCAAATTGTGTGCCAAAACGCGCATACAGATGCAAAGCGTATTATATGCATTTTCCAGCGATATTTTGGTTTCTATGTATGTGAATACGACTAGGGTCTAAATTTAGAGCACAAGGACTTCGTGGCGTTGAATGCAAGCATTGCAAGCACCATATTGTCGAGCCATCCGTGTTTTGAACTCGAGGATCTACAAGTTTGGGATTAACCCCTGGAATTCTGTGTTGCAAGTGACATGAACAACAAAATATGTCCATTACAAAAACTTCAAATATAATTGAGTATCTTTTTAACAGTTTGTTATTTCTAACTGTTTTATAGCACTTTTTGCATTTTTTGCATTTGTAATTTCACTAAAATAAGCATTGCAGTATATTATATTGTATGGTTCGATCCTAGTGCAACGAAGAACTTGCGCTCCAAATCACGTGGCCCTCTGACGTGAAATGAGCGCTGTGCTCCCTGCGTACGCGGTCACCGCAGTTTCGGCTCATTTGCATATAATAATTCGGGGATGGATATTTTAACGCAGGTGCGTGTTTCAGGATTTTTTAAAATGTGGAACGGCTTTCAACAAGGATAGTCTCTCATTCTGCTATCTCCCTTTTGCCCGAAATCTCCTAATTAAAGAGTTAATTAATGCATTTTAGGAAATTAGTCATCTTGTAGTTGCATTATTTCTTCGAGAGGATATCCGCATGGCCGTATAACTCAACTGCAAAAACGACATTTATGCTGTTCTCGTACCTTTTCTTCTTATAAAAAAATCTAAAGGATACAAATAAACACCCTGTATGTTCTTTTTCCTGTGGCCAATGTACCGTAGACCTTCACGGTTGCCTAGGTCAAGACATTATTGTCGACCAAGGAGAATGTGCATTGAGCAGCTAAATTTTTCTTGGTTGGTTGGTGGTTGGTAAAATAACAAGGGGAGGTTGAATTCGCGCGAGCGAATTCTGCTACCCCAAAAAAGAAAGAAACGGTACGATTGCACCACAGAAGGTGCGAGCGCACCGCAAAAGTTCACCGGGGCGAGCGTCTCGACCGCGACCAAGCAGGACCGAGCGCGCCGTTCACGTCAAGGATCATAGTAATGTCCACGCATCGTCTAGTATAGGTTTCTAGTCCAGATTTCACAATGAAATTGACAAGAGCATTGAAGGCCGCGTCCCTGTGCTTAGCGTCCCATACGCCTAAGACTTTCTCTATCATGAAGTCCCTGCTGTCGAGATGGCCAAGGGTCTGCCTCCAGATGCCTCTCTGTGCAGCATGTTTTGGACAATGCATGATGATATGTTCAGTGTTTTCCACTGTCCCGCACAGTAGACAGCTGGGCGAGTCCACCTTGCCCACTCTATGAAGAAACTGGCGACCATAGGGCACATTCAGGCGTAGACGATGCAGGAGAGTGTCTATGTGTCTGGGCGTTTTTGAAGGTATGGTAAAATTCAGCTCCGGGTCTAGCGTGCGCAGCAGTGACGGACCACTGTCGGCTTGGTGCCATTTTGTCCGGCGGATGTCATCAGTCATAGATTTTAGGAGAGATTTCATGTCCTGCTTAGAAAACGTGACAAGATGTTCTGTCGATGACAGGTGTGCGATGTTCGCAAATTTTTCTTCTTCTGGTTGCACACGGCAACATTTCTTGTGAAAGCCTGGCTCCATGAACGTGACATTTTTGTACCGTGGCATACGAACTGCGTTTGGTGCAATCTCGGAACATGATCACTATTTCATCTCACGTCAGGATACCGTGTTCTATTGGGAGGTCCAACGAGCCTTCAAAAACTATTCAATTTTTGTGTATACGGTCTTTATCGGTGCCTTCTACTGTACAAATGCTCCTGGACATGTTCATGTTAGTAGGTATGCATTGCATGTGGATGTCGCGCGTCAAGTTTCAACAGGGTGAAGTGCGCCATTGTTCCTGGGACATTCTTCGTGAAGATGTGGAAAGACTTCGCTGCGTCAATGTACATCGTAAAATGAACAATGAAGTATTGTTGCCAATATCTGATGCCATTGCCATTCAGCGCTGTAGCTGTTAGGCGTATACGTAGGATATGTTACGATGTTTGCGCCCTAAATGTATTACAGACAAAAGAAAGCTAGTGTGACGTAATAGTTAGCGCATGTGACCTGTAATCAAGAGGTGCAGGTTCGACTCCTGCCGCTGTCTGGCTTTCTCAACGACTGCAATATTTCAATCTTTCATTCCAACCAGCATTGTGAGTTTTATTTGCCGTTTTACAGTCGCGCAATTTTCTATTGCCCTTGCCGACAGGCTAACTAGTAGACCTGCGGCAATTAACTTTTTTGGTGGTGGTGAATTGTTGGGATAGTAGGAAGCTCAGTAAGTTTTAGTTCCGAGAGGCAGTCAAAATTGTCCAATTAATGCTTTGTTTATACATTTTTTGTTAGCGCCGCGAAGCAACTGTGGCTATGAGCGGCGTGTAGATGTGGACAGATGGAGAGAGGACAGCATGGTTAGTTGGGTCCTAGGCACACTTCAGGGGGAACTGTGCCGACATTAGTCTGGAAAGTCTTCGGAAAACCCAGGTAAAATCTCAGACAGCACAGCCGGTGGTAGGATTCGAACCCACCACCTCCCAGTCTTCAGCACGACCTTTGGCTATACCACCAGCGAGCGGGGCGCCTTAACTCGCTCGGCCATGCCGCTGGTGTTTTGTTGATACAGGTTGTTGGATGCCACCTGAACAGGTGTTCCGATATACCATCGAACTTACTTAATTTTAGAAGCCTACATCGCAAAATCTGAGCAGAGTGTCTGCCTCCACAGAGCACAAAACTCCCAAACGACGCAAACAGACGACTGGTCGGCGGCTCAACTCTATAGCAAGGCATGACTGGTGCACATGCGAACGCGCGGTTTCTCTGGGCAGTAGAGTGCAAATCATGCAGTAGAATAGCCAAGCGACTGCGGGGTTTGCATAAGCATCGTCTGCACCATCTGGCTGTTTCTTCGCCCTGTTTCTCGCCGAGAGTCTTTCCCCTGTTTGTTGGGCACCTGTAGTTGTGAATTCCTGTTTTGTGGCAAAATGAAATCAAGAGAAACATTTGTCTATGGTGTAATGACTGGGCACTCAACATTCACAAACATGTGATATGATTTATTGGTGCTGATAAAATTGTTCATTGAATATACGTATTACATGGATGTGTGTACATGAGAGCCGCTGCTCCACATATTTTTTACATATATAACTGCCACGTACACCGAAACGAGGTTCATAAATTATGAGACCGACGTTATGTTGACTAGCTGCTCACTGATATCATGACAGGATCAGCCCGGGAGCGCACTTGTTCGTGGTAGTGAACCAGGCTTGCAGACACAAAAGATTTCTAGACAAAACCCGATCACCAACCCATGTCATAGGCTTTAATGGCTTGCGCTTACCTGAGCAAGTATATCTTCCCGCGAACAACATTACGGGAACGATTGCAAAATATTGCAAATGTTAGCTAGTGAAGCACACCGCACGCTATATTTGGAACTTCCCTTCGTAAGCCCGTCTTCCTATTAAATTATACATTCATAACTGTCCTCACAACGTGTCACGTGCATTGGGCTCATCAAATCACGGGACATTCAGCTCGCCTGCATCTGTGCGCTGTATTTTCTTTTTCTAATTATATTGCACCTAAGCAATTCTTGTCAATAGATAACCACACTGTAAACAACTACTCAGAAACACAGTGACTACAGAAAATGCGAAATGTTCGTCGTGGCCAACTGTACACAGGCTGATAGACTGACAGAACAACGAGAAATGGGAAGCCCGTTACATCAAAACGTACTGCCGACTCTGCTCGACAGTCCGTCGCACATACAACAGAATAAATACAACACTTCCAATATAGCTTTCCTTTCATTGGTTACACTTCGATGGAACCAAAGTCAAGGCTTTGGTGTAGCAATACTATAATGACAGCGACAAAAGGAGCACTATTCTCTGCACCTTAACAGAACCAAATAAATGAGAGCCATATTGACCCCTTAACACCTGTATTGTATACACATACATACAATATTCGCTTATTATTCGCGCATGTATGTGCATAGTCTACAAACAAGTTACGGCATGTTATGAGTGCCAGTCAAGGAGTGCTGGTTCGCAATTGACTGCAACTGTATCAGCCGCAACAGTGCATCTCTCTTGTAGAGCCTTATGAAAATAGGATGTGACCTTCTCCTTCCTGCGTACATGCTGACCTAACTCAGGACAACAGCATCGCTGTTCTGTGTCTACAGGGTTCCTCAGTTATGTCAGCAGTGTATTTTTAATAAAGAAAAGACTCACGTTATACATTTGAGCAGATATACCACCCTTACACCATGTGCACCTTTCTTTTTCTGCTCATTTTGAAGTTTCACTGCTGCAGCTGCCCTGAATTTTTTCCCGTCTGATCGCTGTATTCGTCATGTCTTGATATGATTTCAACTGATCATTTGAAGAGAAGCATTTGCTATTGCGTTAGCTCACAGCCGATCAGGTTGTTACCAAAGTCGTTTATGCGTACACGACGGATGTTAAAGAAGCTGTGTACCGCGTATAGAGCAGCAAAATAAAATAGCAAAGCACTAGGTGGGAATATTTCCTTCGAATAATGTATTCTACATTCAGTTTGACTCGCGTACTGAGATTTACAAATATGTCGTTTATTTGAACATTATTCGCCTTGCTCAAATATTTTTATTATGTTTTTTTTTTAATTTTTCCTCGTATGCTTATACACTCGCCTATGCGGGGCTTTGTGTTAAAGATGTTTACTATTTCACTCGTGAACAGCCCATACTCGTTTTTTTTTTTTTTGCTTCTTTTTGAATTGCATGTGCGGAATACATTGCGAGAACATTCCCTCAACTCGACAGTCGCTTGCACCATTCCGATGCCAGAGAAGCACATGATAATGCACATTTTTGTCGCTTTAGCAATTACCACCGGCAGTGCACTATGATTTTGCGTTTCCTAGAATAACATCGCGAGAATAACGCAAATATATAGCAATCATTTTCTGTTCATAAAGGTTTATTCATGAGTTGCTAATTGCTAAGTCGCATGGGGGTAATTAGCACACGATATAGCTTGTGTCTGGCATCGGATTAAGTATACGCTCTCGCACCTTGCACAGTACCTGCGTTCGCGAAGTGACAGCGACAAAAAAGGCGAAGGATATTTGAGCTGGCAAGAAGTTGCCCACTCCTCTGTCGCGCGCGTTTTCGAGGTGTTATCGCAAAATTTTTACCTCGGATCCGCTGTCGCCTTGCGTCAAGGGCATGTTGTCTTTGCGGTGGGCGTATCTTGTCGTATCTCAAAACGTGTATCTGGGTGGCACACTTGTCACGCGCATGTGTTTGACAAGAACTATTCGCTCCGAGATCGAACGGTGTCGGCGTGCTGCGGAGAACAGAGAACTATCGCAGTGTGGACGCGTCGTCTGCTTTTACACGTTTATTCCGCGTTCAGTGCCGTAGGGATAACCGAATAGTATCGTACCATCGCGGCACAAGTGATCTTCCGGCCAATATACACAAGAATTAAGAAAAAAGAACCATCAAATCCGAACATCGGCCCACGTGTTATCCACACTAGAATGGTGACAGTGTCGCCCCCTATAGGTCGATCTCGTAGCGAATACGCCGCAATGCAGTTGAAGGTTTTGTACCGCCAATTTGCAATAGAAAGCTAACTTGGGACGAGCACAGAAATTTCATACTGAATTCATAAAACAATCCATGCTTGCACGTGTTATGCTCACCTACCTTATTGGCACACCTTTATCAAACACTGGTTCAATGGTTAGCTCAATATCAAGTGCAGATACAGCGACAGCCCAGAGACACGATTGCAAGAGAAAATATTTTGATAACGCTCAGCTCATCCATTCAGATATGAACATAGCTGAATAATATGCAATTTATAATTGAATTTCATAGCCAGTGTTTTCGCTTCCGTGGCGTCACCATCAACTACTTCCTGTCTTTGTTCTGCGAAGTATGGGAGCCACCGATTCTGGATCACATGCACGTGCTGATTACATTTCACAAATCTCAAAACAGTCTTTCGTCATCTTTATCTTGGCTGCTCAACCCTGCGGCTGCTGCAAAGGTATACTCCTGCACATGCAACATCACCGTAGAACCGAGATGGGATATGCACATGTTCAAGCATATGGTTCGCTCTCCTGTTTATCCACAAAAACATTCTGTCTAATGCAAGTTTGCATAGAGTATCTACACCTTAAACTCACAATCGAACACAACACTAATTTCCGATCAAGTCCAAGGCCCCATAGCGTCCTTTTAGAATAGAGAATTTAACTTGCGTGCTTTCTCAACACAACTGAACATAGTTCGAAATCTTAAATTAGTTAAATTAGTTTCTGTAGGAGGAGCACTCTTCTCTTCGAACTCCAGGGCCCAGATCTCGAACTTGTCGTTATTCCCATAACGCGCGTTAAGTGCATCACTTCTCCCGAGTTTCGTCACGAGCTCTTGCGCGAGCCTACCAAAAGGGCTTTGGAGCGCGCGATCTTTAGATATAACGATAACGCTTGCTATGTCAGCGTTCAAGATCGGTGCCCAGGTACACTACTCGGACATGGCTAATGTTACCACTACGAAGTTACGAATTTCTCAAACAAGATTACGCATGCTTTTCCGAGGAGATGAGTCAGTACTACGACACCCTGATAATTTCCAGCGTGCGTTACGCAAGCGATGGTCACGAGAAGGAATATATATTAAAGAGCGCGCGGAAGACATCAGGTCCTGAGTGTGGTCAATAACGTAAATTCTTGTGACGTTTCGTTGCCGTACACGAATTCAAACCCATTTTCTGGGCAAAGTGCACAGTAAGCCCACATTGCCGTTCTTACAATCCAGCACATTCATTCATCTAACCACCTCACAGCAAAATTACGGTAAGATACAATGACAAGCAGAGAAACGAGGAGAAAATCTTGGGCAATAGGCACGACAACAATCACATGAAGTTTTTGCATCAATGTGGGATATCCCATACAATGCGACAACTTGCGTTTCAATTAACGAGGTGCGTTTGAAATCTGGCGCGCAAAAACGGCAGACAGAAATTTTCTACTCGAATCGTCATTAACCTAAGCCTCGACGCCCCAGGCAATACGAGCGCATCAGCCTGATAATCTTGTCGATGTGCTTGCTATGCGAACCACATTTGCTGTATGGTGTACCACAACAATGCATAAAAGGTCGTTGTAAAAAAAAAAAAAAAAAAAAAACTACTTCCCGAAAGAGAGAGAGAAAAAGAAAAGAGAGAAAACAAAAACATGTAGTTAACGGTGGGTTAGACCTGAGCTTCACCACAAAGGTAGCGAGCTTGTCTGTATTTACCTAGTCCACCACGTACACCTCTCGCGCTTTCCTGAACCTAGTCAATAACAACAATAACAACAACCGAAAAGAAAGAAAAGCCATGTCCATATGCCAGATTCTCGCAAAAAATCATAAAGGTCCACAATGACTGCACAGTTAGGTGATATAAAGTGCTTCAGTTTTTGCAGTCGTCTCTTAGGCCGTGTTGTACATTAAAGTGACAGATATGTCAACACTTTTGACTTAAAACTGCTTTCACTTAGATCAGCTTTCACAACCATTATTCTCCAAACAATATATAGCGTAGATTCTCGTTCACGGTTTTATAATCCTCCTTTTTTTTTCTGTTTATTGACATTTTGTACGACTGTATTAACACTACATAACTTCAATTGGTCGAGTGCAATCATATATTAACGACGATAATAAAAAAAAAACAAGCCGAACATGAATAAGAAACGATATGACGTATGCAAATGAGTAGTAATGTGGAAATTATATGTGCATTACATCAAGTCATAAGGCATACTATGCCATGCTTCATGGACCACCATACAAGAACAATGATGAGAAAGAAAAAAGAAAAAAAAATCGGCTGTGAGTGCACTCAAGACAAGTTGGGTTTAGTGAAGGTACAGTAACACCGATATATGTATTTTAGCTAGCAGTCTACATCAAGCAATGAAATTATGTAGCACCGTGCGAGGGAAGAAGGCAGGGCGCGTGCGTAAAATTCTGCTATAAAATGGCATCGCTTACGGCGACTCAAACGTATCTGCAGCGTGGTCATGGAATACTGGATGTACAGGAAGACATTAGAAGAATAGTATGCGGACACAGACGCCCAATAGAGGATGACTCTACCTTCGTGCTGGCGTGTGCATACTGTTTGAGCTTCGTTTATTATTCCAGCTGAAGCGCAATATGACGCCCGTACATAGTGGCGTTGTTTCGGTACCGTACACAGAATGCAACGTAACTGCGACGCGCTAAGGGCTGAGAAACGCGTCATTGAAGGCCACGAAAAAGAGTTTAAGAAAAATAACGTCGATGTTTGCCAACACCGTCTGTGACGACGTAAGTTCATGATGAAAGCGTTGTCATGCTCTGCCATATAAGCGCATCTGGCAGTCCACACGGTTTAGACACAATCACTCAGGAAACAGCTACCATCACAGCGCTAAATACCTCGACGTAAAAAATAGTCGTTTCATGAACGAACGAACACCATCGCCCGTCACTTATAGCTCGACACGCATAAATACACACTTGTGGAACACATGGTTGCTAACATAAAATGCAGCTGCGGTTAAGCTTCACGACAGTATACGTCGAATTAAAGTCAGTAAACATCGAACATAAGCGGCGAATTAAAATAATAAACACGTAAAACAGTGCGCTCGACACTGTTAGCAATGCCGTGACCTCAGTCTCAGAGACGCGGGTAAGCTACAACATCAGCAATGTTTGGGAGTGTCCGTGACACAGAAAGCGAGAGCACGACAGAGGAGCATCACAGCACAGAGGCACTCTCGCAGACGACATGTTCCACCATGACATGTGCAATCACAGTTTTGAAATATATTTTGCTGTGCCCAAAGTAAGTGCTTGGCAACGTACATATCAACCATAAAAACCGAGTTAGTGACCACAAAGTAATCCCTCAGCTGATATGACTTATGTTGCTGTCAACAAACCGTCTGTATTTACGACTGACCCACAACGATAGCTATTTGGAGGTCAGCCGTGTCCACACCTTTTTCGACGGTGTCATGGGCGACGATGCCGGGGCGGACATCCTTGGTGATCTTGTCGCCATCCTAGAAAATGGCGGAAAAGCAAAATAACGTTTACTTTGTCTATACGCTGTTGTTGTGTCACGTGCAATGCTGCATTGAGGTACAGTTCGAGACAGAGTTAACTATAGCCTGAGATCCGGCTTTTGTGCAGCCCATGCCAGCTTACTCTCCAAACGAGGACTTCACCGCATAAGACGGCGGTGAAGTTCTGTTTCTAGACTGTTCAGTTTAATGGTACGTAGCCACAACAATCTCCATTGACGTTAATTATCACAGAGAGGCGTACCCCTAATACTTTCCTCAAATCGGGATACCCGTATCGTTCTGTACATTCTGTGACGTTGAGGGTGTTACCTGGTGGAGCTCACACTGCTAAAACAAAACGTCGCCATGTAACATTGCACGGAGCCAACCAGGATGATATCGTTCTCTCTCTGACTTGTTGAAAAACAGAAGTGTACGCCCTTTTTGGACAATTAATTCAAAATGCGAAGTGTCCAAAACAGGCGTGCGCTTCCCATTTTCAATAATTCATGAAAGAGAAAGGTATCATCCGGAATGTTTTTCACTAGAAGCGTGCTATGTGGTGAAGTTCTATTTTAGCAGTGTAGGGTGATGGTGCTACAGGAAAACCACGCGATCGCACGTTTTATGGCGCACTGCACACGTCGATCCGGAGCGGACTCGCGTGTTTCCCTGCACGTTTCAGACCAACTCGCTCCATCATGGAGCGCTCTATCATGGAGCGCTCTATCTTGCTACGCCGGGAACTTCGGCCGGAACTCCAACTGTGGTCAGTTCCGTTTCTTTCGACAGCGAGCGTTTGGCCGACTCGCTGAATTTGCTAGAAGCACGAAACGACTACCGCGGGGCTCTTGACCGGGGCGCGATTCGGTTTTCGCTAGTGGATTCAGATCCGGTCCTTCAATGTCCGATTCTGTTGCTCTGTAGCGGATTCAGGCGCTCGCTCCAGATCGGCCTGTGTAATTCGCCATTAAACCTTACCCGCAGCTCCACGACCACAATTACATATATCTGGCTCGAACTTTGATATACAGCGTAGCTACCTATAAAAGTTTACCCATGCTGGCGCGCTGTACTCACCAATTACTCAATGCAGGTGGAAAATTCCTCTGTCCGCGTAGAACACTAACTGGTATGTTTCAGCTTGGTAAATTTCAAACCGATTCAACATCGCAACCCAAAGTTACAACCAAAACCCTCCAAATATCTATGAGAAAACAATCAAGATGGAAGCCATGTGGGTAAACTTTTATGGGTAGCTACCCTGTACTATGTTCGGAATGTGCATGAAGATATTATTTTTCGTCTCGTGCACCGCTCTGCCTATGTGTCTCACGGGTTGTCTTATTACATAATCTCATGACAAAGCCCACATTCCAAAAACGGAAGTTCACCGCATACCCCGCTCAAGGCCAACCCACATTCGGAACGATAGCGCTCTGTCTCCTGATTTGCCGAGGATGAGGAAGGTTGTTGTTTCACGCCGTTTTTGTAACACTTGGCAACAATGTAAAGTGTCACAGAAAAGGCCTACGCCTCCTGTTTGAATCAATCAAACGACAAAACAATATCATTCTGAGTGCTGGCTGGCTATGGGCGTGTTATGCAGGGACGTTCTACTTTCAGAGTGCACTGCAGACTGACAGCAATAGCGCGTGGCATATTTAAAACGGCCCTCTGCCAACGCCACCTAGGTACAGAAGACTCGCTTAATGTCTTCTCTCACTCCTATAAGCCACGTGGACATGTGAAGTCGGGATGTCATCTGCTTGAGGCAGTCGCCGCCATTTCAAACACAGGCTTTCTGGTGCTACCAGTGGCTGCCCACGCGGCTCATGGCGGCTCACCTCCGCAGCTAGGGATGCCGAAAGCACGTTTGTGATTGGCGGGCTCTTCATGACTTATCTAGGTGACATTGGCTGTGCGCAGTCCCCCTTCATAACGCATTTCAATATATTAGTGTGTGCCGCTCTCCCCTTCTTGTCAGCTTGTGCTTTGTGGTGTTACGCACAGTCAATTAACCTCCATTTACCACTCTTAAAACGGAACTTCACCGCATAACACGTTCCTATAGCCAACCATCATCCCGAATAACATCGTTGCCGCCTCTTGTTAAACGGCCTTTTTTGTGACGCTTATGCAGTTCAGGTAATTGTCATGTGGTGAAGTTCTGTTTTAAGAGTGAAGGTCGAGCCAATGGGAAAGCAAAAGCTGGCGACGTGAGCCCCTTCAAAGAGATACCTTTAACCGACCGTGCGCATATTTGTATTTTACCTCGTCATTAGAATCCGGCACTGATGATACTCCTTCGTCCGAGTTATTCTCCACACATTCGGCAACGAGTGTGGCCCAGTCATCAATGTGAGAGTCGGATGCAACACTCGCTTCTTCTTCGCACGTGCCATCATTGTTTAGGGATTCGGCTTGGTCATCCGTCTGGACACTCTTTGGCTCGTGGTCTTCCTGTAAGACAATAAAGGACACCCGTTAAGCACCGAAACATTGTGCACAGTGAAGTGAACCGTATATTCATTGATTCCTAGATTTGCACTCTTAAAAATGAACTTCACCGCATAGCACGCTCCGAGCCAACCATCATCTCAAATGATATCGTTATCTGCCCTGATTTGTTGAAAACGGGAGGCGTACGCCTTTTCTGTGACAATTATGAACAGCATAAGTGTCACAAAAAAGGCGTACGCCTCCCGTTTCCATCAAATCAGAGCAGATAACGATATCATTTGAGATGATGGTTGGCTAGGAGCGTGCTATGCGGTGAAGTTCATTTTTAAGAGTGTGGAATGTACAGTCTTATTTGCACGCTCACTATATCATCGTCTTGATTAAAAGAACGAAAACCGAGAGGCACGGGACACGTAGACAAACACGAATAAGTTCTCAAAAACTGCATCATCATGCACCAGTTAGCCTGTGCCCTCTCCCTTTTGGTTATCATCGTCTTGTTTTCCAGTTCCATTCGCATTCACACGTCTGTTCTCTCAATGTATTTAGTAAATACGCCTCTTTGAGACAGGTTTGTACGTACTCCCTCGAGCACCCTTCCGCCTACTGAACCACTTGCATTTGGTCTCTGTATACCTCTATAAACGAAAGTGAAAATTCAGCGATTGAAACGCCCTTTTAACGCTAGTCTAGCATACTAATTCTGAGCGCAATGTCTTCACACTACACGTCTTTTGCGGTCATGTCCCCGTTAAAAATTCATTCATAGAGATGCACTTTCAGATGGACTAGAGTCTAGACTGTCCACTACAGTGAACTCTCGTTATTATGACCATGGTCGGTCCCGAAAATTTTGGTCAAAATGCGGAAATGTCATATTAACGGGTAGGGATTTGCCGAGGTTCCACTGCATTGTTTCCCAGGAGTATGGTCGTAAAGCGCGTATGTCATATTAGCGAGGGTTCACTGTATAGACTATCACCTTGCTGAATGACGAGTCTGCTATCGTGGTAAAATGAAAATGGGACGGCCACCAATGGGTTGGCAAAGAAAGCAGGTATAGTCTGCTGCTGCCTCATCACGCATGGCGCGATAAGGGATGAATCCGGTACAAGCGCGCTGCCGGCGAGCGAACCGTAAATTCGAGTGCCTCTCATGAGCAGCAAGGCAGCGCTACCCAAAAGGCACGTCCTAGAATTCAACCGTTACCTCCAAATGCGCTGTTCAACAGGTTAAAAACTGTTGGAACGCACTCTTAAAACAGATGGTGAAAGGGCTCGCCGTTGTCGGCCTTACAGAGGTGGGCAACATCACGACTGACGCCCTAGGGGAATGTGCGTCCTGGGCCGACTTCTAAGGGAACTGTGCCGACATATGTCTGAAAGCGTCTGAGGAAAACCCAGGAAAAACCCCAGACAGCACAGCGGGCACAGAACTTAAAACAGAACTTCACCACGTCACACACTAGAGGCCAACCACTGCACAGAACCGATACAGTTATATCACCCATGATTTGTGGAAAGCGCGGGGCGTACACCCTTTTGTGACACTTAACACAACTGCATAGACGTCATAAAAAGGAGTACGCCTCCCGGTTTCAGCAAATCAAGGGACGGGAACGATGCCATTCGGGATGGTGGACGGCTAGGAGTGTGTTATGCGGTGAAATTCTGTCTTGACTTTCGGCCGCCATCATTGTAACATCTCCACCCCATCTCATATCATATCATATGATCTCATCCTGGCTACAGTCACGACGCTGCCCACACGTGAGGCCAACAGCGGCACGCCTGGGTCTCGCCACATCCACCAGCACCTGTATATTAACAATGCGATCACTTTCACGAGGGCCGGTGTCTCTTTTCTGCCTCAGAGTGTGTGTGTGGGGGGGGGGGGGGGGGAGCAATGACCGAGTCTTCACCCTTTTTCTTCGGCCTCTGTAGCGAATTTTTACTGCTTTACCCACTTATAACAGCGGCAAAATTACGTTGTGTACAGTTGTCTCTGCACAAAGCCCCAGAAAACGGAGGTTTCCCTGGACAAATGCGACCTTAATTGTACTATTACCAAGGCACATCAATGTATCATCATTAGAGGCAGAGCTTCTGCAGAGACCGCCCACTTGGATGCAAGAGTATAACATGTTACAGCGCCTTAGATTTCTTTGTTATGGACGATCTCTGATCACAATCTCTTTTTATTGTTGCTGAATTTCTATTTCCGTAAATAAACGCAGCAGGGGAAGCAGAGGAGGAGACTCACAGAACCGGGCGATGTCTCTAGGCTGTGATGGTAGACTGAAATTCCATGCGCTCCTTCAACGTGACAGACCAGCTCCCACCAGCTTCCGCATCTCGTGAGGCACTGGGCACAGACAGGCGATGGCATATCTGCGCAAGTATAAACCAGCGGATGACAGCACGAAGACTTTAAATAAGTTTGTTCAGAGCTGTAGGGTGGACACAACCTTTTACGATTCTCTGTGCATGATCTTGGGATAATTGTGAATAGTGGACTTCTGAACAGCGAACGTGCGCATAGTGAATAGCGAACTTGCTAGTAGAGCTCATGCGAAGTATTTTTTGGAGGGGGGGGGGGGATTTGTTAGGAATAGCGGAACAAGTCGGGAGACGAGTTCAATTTCTCCTCTTTTTTTTTCTTTACAAACAAACAAACAAAATACGATCGTTCAGTCATATAACTGATTTTGGTACTACGAAGCTACGACAGCTTTTTATAGCCGTTAATTTAATTTAGCTGTTAACAATTAATTTTCAAGTTTGTTCTGTCCTAATCATATTTCTACGTAACAGCCGTTACAGTAACCAACAGTGTTGTATCTCGGAATAATTGAAGAATTCGCGAAGCGTCAAACGAGCTGTATTGCTGTACAGAATATCGCATTATAAGCAGACGATGTACGTAAAGGCTTCGAAATCCGCTGTCTCCAATTCCAAATTATGTTTGTTTTGTGTGCTGCACCCTTATTAAGGCCACCAGAGTTGTCCATAGGTAGCGTCACAAAAAAAAAAAAAAAAAGAGTTGCAAAAGATACGCGACTCCAAGTAACTTTTCACATTATACCTTCGACATGTTGGATGAAACCTTTGATAAAGTCTTGTGCCACCCAGTCCTAATTTGAGACTTTAGAGGAAGGCTTTCTTCGCAATTTCTTTCAGCGTTCCCTTTTGCATGTGTTCTCTACTTGCGGTACCAATCCGCTACGACGAAATTTCGCTTGAGCTGACCTCATCTTGAACCTACCCAGGACATCAGACTCTGGATTGACCTCTAAGGTATAAAAAAAGACAAGCAGAAACAAAGCTCTACTGACCCACAGAGTTCTCCAGCGGAAGCATGCCATTGACTTGACAACGACACGTGAAACGAAGCCGGCATCGGTGACGCTTGTGTTCAAGTAGCTTCTGTAACCCCGGGAACACCTCACGGCAGTTGCCGCAGATGAGGATATCTGGATCGGCATACGTCTGCAGCTTCTTTTTGATGACACCTTTGTTGCTGCCGCCGGCACGATAGCTCACCAATTCTGTCCGCGCACGTTTCACTGGGGAGCCCAACTGGCGTGGAGTGGCGAAACTGCACAGCCATTTCTGCTTGTACTATATGCTCTTAAAACAGGACTTCACCTCATAGCACGCTCCTGGCCAACCATCATTCCGAATGCCATCGGTCTCTCCTTCGTTTTGTTGAAAACACGAAGGCCAATCATTTTTTGTGACACTCACGCAGTTCAGTTAATTGGCACAAAAAGGGTACGCCCCCGATTTCCACAAATCGGGACTGATAACGTTATCATTCTGTGTAATGGAAGGCCAATCATTGCACAGAATGATACCTTTATCGCTCCTGATTTGTGGAAATCGGGAGCGTACGCCTTTTTGTGACAATTAACGTAAATGTAAAAAAAAAAAAAAAAGCACTTGCCTCCCGTTTTCAACAAGTTAGGCGAGGAGAACGGTGCCATTCGGGATGACGGTTGGCTGGGAGTGTATTATGAGGTGAAGTCCTGTTTTAAGAGCGTACACTCTACAACGTTAAAACAAAAATACATAGTCATTCAAACACCAGTGTCGTAATGATGTTGATGCACTTACGGACGACTGCGAATTGAAGCGCCCGGATAACTGCTGAGAGAGTGATTGTAATACCAGGAAGAGTGGGCTGTACATGGGGACCAAAAGAAGTTGGGATATCAAGCAAATTGTAACAGTGTATAACGAAGCTATAAACAGGGCCTGGAAAGCAAGCCTTAGTCATTAAGTGTGTACACCTCCCCAACCTTCGCCCCGAGGAAGATTCCGATAGAATGCCGTTTCATCGGGTTCCTGGGGAAAGAGGGACACGCGTAAGGATATGGCTGCAGCATATATTTTCAAACCGAACTACCATAAGGCAGTAAGCTTGACAGCGTATTCTGTGCCGTGCATAATGGCACAAAATAGGCTCCGCCTCCCGTTTTCAACAAATCAGGGGCGAGAACGTTGTCATACGGGATGATGGTTGGCTAGGAGCGTTCTATGTGGTGAAGTTCATTTTTAAGCGTGTACCCACGTCATCCGTACACTCTTAGAAATGAGCTTCACCACATAGCACGCTCTTATAGCCAACCATCATCCAGAGTGACATCGTTCTTCTTCGAGATTTTCTGAAAACGGGGGGGGGGGGCGTACGCAATTTTTGTGGCATTGTGCAGTTCATAATTGCCACAAAAATGGCGCACGCCCCCAGTTTTCGTCAAATCAAGGGAGAGAACGTTGGCATTCGGGATGATGGTTGGCTAGGAGCGTGCTATGGGGTGTAGCTCTGTTTTTAGAGCATACTCTAAAACAGAGCTTCACCGCATAGCACGCTCCTAGCCAACCATCAGCCGGAGTGACATCGGGAGGCGTACGCCAAAAACGCCGAAAACGGGAGGCGTACGCCATTTTTGTGGCAATTATGCAGAAATGTTAGTTGTCACAAAAAGGCTTACGCCCCGCGCTTTCCACAAATCAAGAGTGATAGGGGTATCGCTCTGTACAATGGTTGGCCTTCAGCGTCTATGTGGTGAAGCTTTAAGCGTGTGCGATACTTCGTCGATGAGCAGCACAACCAGCATATTGAAGCGCTTTGAAATATAGGACGAAACATTGCTGTGTCACGCCACTTTGCGACGTCAAAACGATGTGCACCCTTGAATTCATGCTCTCCCTGTGCTTTTTCTTGCACGCTCTTCAAACAGAACTTCCCCACATAACACGCTGAATACCAACCATTGCACAGAATGATATGGTTATCACCCATGGTTTGTAGGAAGCAAGGGGCGTACTCCTTTTTGTGACAATGAACGTAACTGAATAAGTGTCACAAAAAAGCGTACGCCTTCAGTTTTCAATAAATCAGGGGAGAGAACGACGTAATTCGAGATGATGGTTAGCTACACCCTAAAAACTGAACTTCACCGCATAACATGCTCTGCGCTAACCATTGCTACGAATGATAAAGTTATCGCTCCTGATTCGAAGAGAGGGAGGCGTACGCCTTTTTGTGTCAAATATCATATATCCAAATTTTGTTTGTTGTGTTTGTGAAGTTGTGTTTTTACGGTACACGGGATACGGAACATCATGCACCATCATCGCCCGCTTCTTCACATGAAAAACCTCCCTCGAGGCATACAGGCCACGCTCCATAGGCTACGCACTGGATCTGCCTTCACCAACTCTAAACTATTCAAGATCGGCTCTAGGTGGTGACGCCCGTCTGTGGCATCTGTCAACAACCTCAAACAATCGAGCACATCCTGCGAGAATGCTGAGAACCATTCTGCGCGCGAAGCCCATCTCCCTCAATCCAGCTCTGGCACGCTGGCACACATACTCGTACTCTACCCCGGTGGTTCTTATGCCGAACGTTCCGCTAAAGCAAAAAACCTTGTTCTCTTTCTGCAGGAGGCGGGTCTTGCCCAACGACCTCTCTAGCCCTTTGCACCCCCCGACGGACTCACGCACCCACTACGCATCTCCACCCTTCATCCACCATTCGTTCTTTTTTTTTTTTTTTTTTCGTGCTATGGTCGTGACGCTGCCCACTTCTGTGTGGCCAACAACGGCGAGCCGATTCTGTCATTACCCCCCCCCCCCTCTTTTTCTTTTTTTAGAGTGTAGAGTGTAGGAGCGTGTTATGCGTTGAAGTTCTGCTTTAAAAGTGTACGCAGTCATGTCATGCGAAACCGTGATGACGTTGGCACTTGTCTATGAAAACCTACCCGGCGAAATACGGTACACTATAAGAGGATGTGAGCTTGGCCGCATGACCCAACTGCAAACACGGCATCTGTGCTGCCCTCATAGCTTTTTAATAAAATAAATATGTAAAGAATATATAAAAAAAAACACCCTGTATATTTCCTCTATACGTGTAGACGTGTAGGAACGTGATATTGCCATTCGAGAAGTATGCACGATATAGTCCGCAAGTGCGAAAAGTCAAAATCGAAAGCGGCGGAGCTGATACTGGAATACCAAACCCATACTGTATCTTCGCTAGAAACATGCACCCACGAAAACCTAACAGTGCGGCAATCGCTGCAACCGTTTCAGCAAACTCTGCTTCGTTCGTTTCCCGTGCCTGTTCTGGAAACTCGTCTTCGAAATCATCATCCCCATAAGCCTGGCGTTGATGTGATCTCGGGCGTATTGCTCTTGATACTTGTTTCGAGCGCCTGTATCCTTCTGCGTTGAGAGCAGTCACCTGCGCCGATCGTTGGGATCTGAAAATTCTCTTGGATCGAACGCTCGTGAGCAGGATGAAAGGAAGACCGCGGCAGGCGGGTGCAGGCGAGGAAGTCGGCCTTATAACCGTTCACCGTGTCGGAAATAGAAATGTAAGAACACAGGAATGTTAAAAGAGTAACACGCCGGAGCTCGCAGGTATTTTTCGGACGGGTACTAATCAGTCATCATGCGTGCCGGAAAGTTATTTTAACACTTGTACCAACGCCAAGGCTCAAGGGAACCAGGTGAAGTCCCCGGAGTTCGAGCTACTGACACGCATAGAAAATCATAACGCGTATACATAGCGGCTAAACAGCGCATCAGTGTGTCTGTGAGCGGCGAGTTTCGTGGAAAGCGGCAAATTATTCGGGACACATTTAGGATTTTCCAGGACGTGATCTATCGAAGACGAGATTTGGGCAGGTGTTTCATTCTTCTTGTTTTTGTTTTTCTTTGTCAGCACGACGTTTTGTCCAGGGATTCTGCGTCACTGAGAGTGAGAGCTGCAAATCAATCTTCAGGGAGCCAGTACCACACGGTGTAAAATCACACACAGTAAATACATTGCGCCGAGCCGATACAGGGTCGACGCGATAGAGTGTCGCATCGACCAAGTGCGACGTCAGCATATTGAATGATAAAATATCGCTTCCTTAAACTCTACCGTGCATCTTCGTCATAGACCAAACTGAGCACAAGTAAAAAAGGAACGACGAAAATGACCCGTGTCCGTTCGGACGTGCAGCAGCGACCTTTGTCGCCGTCTATACGGGCTCGATCAGTATATATTAGCACGTAACGCATATCGTGCGGTCATGTGGGCAATGCACACCGTTCTTCCGTGAACTCATTCAAGCAAAAACAAAATACATCCATATGTCTATACGTTTATGCGATCCCAGTGCATGTGAGGCGAGTGCGGTCAAACCTTTCCGCTTGATTCCTGCCGAAAAGTTATATACTCTCGAAGATAATATATGTAACTACTAGATGACTAATTGCCTAAAATTACCTAATTAGCTGTTTAATTAGGGGCTTTCGGGCAAAAGTGAGATACAGAATGGGTGAAAATCCTCGTTGAACGCCAATCTATTATTTAAAATTCATGAAACGAGCACGTAAGTTGAACTATCCATCGTCGAATACTGCCACGCAAATGAGTCGAAACGAGAACTACGTGCCTCAAGAGCGCATGACATACATCGTCGTCGGCTTATCTGGGCCGCAAAGCGGCGGTGGTGGTAGTGCTGAAAAATCTCGCCGTTGTAGGTGGGCAACGCCACAACTAACGCTCTGGGGGAATATGCGTCCTGGGCCGTCTTCTAAGGGAACTGTGCCAACATATGCCTGAGAGCCTCTGACATATGTCGGCACAGTTCCCTTAGAAGTCGGCCCAGGACCCACATCCCCCCACCCCACCCCACCCCACCCTACCACCACCACCACCAACAGAACGACAGAGCCGCAAAGCGGATGTTCTGGCCGTCAGATCAGCATCTATTTCGATCATCTCCATCGCTACAAAGCAGGTGGCCTTCTGACGTGGAATGAGCGCAGTCCTCCCTTAGCTTCTGAGGCGCGCGGTTTCGGTGTCGGCTCGTTGGCATAGCAAAATTCGGCGATGTATATTTCAACCTACGCGCTCGTTTCAGGATTTAATAAAGAATAGAAATGCTTTCAACGAGGACTGTCTCCGATTGTGCCATCTCACTTTTGCCCGAAAGCCCCTAATTAAACAGTTAATTAATAAAATTTACGTAATTAGTCGTTCATTAGTTACATACACTCGGAGAATGTCAGCCACGTCGTATAACCCATCTGAAACAAAAAAACAAAAAACAATAAAACGGTATATATGTTGTTCTCGTAGCTTTCTTATAAAGATATGTAAATAATAATAATAAGAAGAAGAAGAAGAAATAAAAGAACAAACGCCCTGTATATTCTCGGCATTTTTAGTATGTGCCGTGGTGGAGGGTTGTCCAAATGAGAATTTACGAAGATTTGGACCCGTAAAATTCACCTGCGGCTACGTGATGCCGCGAGGAACGAGCACCAACAACATAAAGCTAATGCGCGATGTATTGAGTATGGCATACACATTTTCGAAGTTCTATGTGACAGCATTTCGGAAGTTCCCATCGTACAATCCATATTGTGCAAAACTGCATAAGAAAATACTAGAACATAAAGACACCAAAATATGAACTCGGGCTTCCAGGCTTAAAGGGGCCGTAAACAGGCCACCAAACATTTCTGAAATAATGGTACCCCATGAACGAACGCAGATCATAATACCCACATATACATTTCGTTCGGCTCGTGCCAGCTCATTGACCCATATAACTGCTTTCAGAGATGAGTAACCAGCGAGCCTTCCTCCACCACGCATACGTCACATGGCTACGTAGCGTTTTGCCGTCCAATCGGGGGGCCGAGCTGCGCACATGACGTTTCAAATTACCAGCCAATAAACATACTTCGTTATCAGCTGTGAGTCGGAGCGCTCAGTTTGTTTGTGTGAAACGACGTTTTGCGCTCCGTGGTTCCGAAATTCAACGTCATGACATCTTCAACATCTCCGGCTTGCGCAAACGTCAACAGTTGGGCTGCTATCACATGACGCGATTCGAACCCGGGTTCCTCCCAGCCACGACGTGACATGACCAGCACGCTATCCACTCTACCACGCGAGCTGGTGACGCGATGCCGCGTGGCTCAAACCAAAGTACGGCAGCCCAGTTGTCGGAACCATTCGAAGATGACGAAGATGTTCCATCGCGCACCTACCTAAGATGCCGGAACTATACCGGAACTGTAGTCCCGGATATTCATTCGCGCTCGTGGTGTGCTGCGTGCTACTGCCTAGAAAACGTAGTGCGCGTATGATACCTAAATTAAACGCATTTCTATTTCAGTTTAAGGCTGTAACTGTTTAGATTTTGAATGGAAGAGGATTCACGTTCATCTAGTCCAATTCCGCATTTGAAAAAAAAAAATCATACGTGGAACACTCGATCGTAATTGGTGAGGAAAGCGCTGCATCAAAATGGGACGTAAAATTACAGCGCGGGGCGGAGCTAAATTGCGAAAGAGTGCAGCGAATATTTCATCCGTATGCAAGCGCCTTTTGTTTTTGAGCGTTAGTAATTGCAAGGAGTTTTCTGCCTAAGTTTCAATAATATAACACAAAAGAAATGTGCACATTTTGTACATGTTTACTGCCCCTTTAATCATGTTTGACTATAGCAAACGCTGACCTCTTAAAGCACGTGGTGATAGTGGTGGTGATGGTGGTGGTGATGGAACTGCTTGCCGTATACATGTCATTCTCAGGTAAACATAAACAAGCCCCCATCACAACCTCCGGTGCCACGAAGATTTCCGGTCGTTCCGCGACTAAAGACGCTCGGAACCAGCCACTATGCAGAATGACATCTTCCACTTTCCTGGTTTGTTGAAAATGGGAGGCGTACGCCTCTTTGTGGCAATTTGAATTGCCGTAAAAAGGGGGATACGGGCTTCTCTCTTCTCAAATAAGAAGCGATAGCCGTGTGAATCGGCATAGTGGTTGGCGCAGAGCGTTTTTGCTGCGAAACCGGATGTCGTTTTGGCAACAAACCGGAAGTGGTGCAGAAAGGCATATAGTCGGCCACGCCACAAAACGGCCTACGCCCCCCCCCCCCTCTCTCTCTCTCTTCCAATCAGAAGCGATAATCCTATCATTCGTGGCAATGGTTGTCCAGCAGCGTGTTATGTGGTGAAGTTCTGTCTTAAGATTGTGCAACACAAAAAACAAACAAGGAAGGGGTCTGGTCCAAACAACAGTCAAACCAATGAGATACGCGAGAAACGTGCGCCCACACGAACACCTATACACTCTTAAAAAATGAACTTCACCGCATAGCACGCTCCTCATAGCCAAGCATCATCTCGAATGATACCGCTATCTGCCCTGATTTGTTGAAAACGGGAGGCGCACGCCTTTTTTGTGACACTTATGCTGTTCATAATTGTCACAAAAAAGGCGTACGCCTCCCGATTTCAACAAATCAGGACAGATAACGATATCATTTAAGATTATGGTTGGCTAGGAGCGTGCTATGCGGTGAAGTTCATTTCTAAGAGTGTAGCTGTCTTCTGAGCTGCCCTCCCCAGGCATTATAGGCATTATTAGCGTCTGCAGGATGCCCACGAATCGCACGAAGCTCGAATTACACTAAGATGATACTTTGGTCCGCATCTCTCTCTCTCTCTCTGATCCTCTGGGCCTTGCCTCTGGTTACACTTTTCGCGACATCCGTAGGGCGTGTAACGCATGCCGTGGAACAAAAGCCGCGGATGATACACGCGCAGTCCTTCTTTTTGTGCGCGTTTAATTCTTCCAAGGCGAAAAAAATCGATATTTTTAAAACGCTACCGAGAGTTCACTATACCGCCGCTCTCTGAAGATAGTATTATGAATGGCAAGCTTTTGTAGTCTAACCTCCGCCCGCGCAGGCAGAGTTTTCCCGCCTTGAAATACGGGGTTCCAATAGTGAATATCGCAGAGAGGATACTGCGTGCGTCTGTTCTTCGCTAGCGTTATATCATTTACCCTAGAAGACAAGCAAAAGGAAATGGGAAGAAAAGGACAGGGGTTTTAGTTGGAAGTTAGAAGGGATGCTTTCGGTTTGAAAGTATAACAACGTTTCTTTATGTCATATGCGCGCTGTTTTAAAGAGCACCTTCGTTTTTCTTGTGTGCTGCCAATAGGATACAAGACTCTGCGAGACATCGTAGGGCGCGAAAGTGCACTGAGTAGCGAGCCATAGGGTTATGCTTATAAAATAATGACAATACAGGTCATGAATCCTCGTCGCCATGTTTAATACTTTATTTATCAATGACGCTGCCACCTCAAGGCGTCATCTATGCTTCTTGAGTTCACGTATTGAAGCGTCACAACGGCACGCCTTCAACGTAACGCTGGCGTGAGTTTAGAGTTACTGTAAAGGATGGCGCGAGATGAAATGCTGAAATATGCATGCACTGCCACTGCGCCGCTATTATATATAAAAAGAACGAAAAGAAATGAAGAAAATGAATGACACTACTTCAATTTTCCAACCTATGGTCCTGTATCGAGAAACAGGTGCCATTAAAGACTTGCAAAGAAAAACCTTCGGTGAGAATCTGACAGACCATCCTTCATTTAAGATGGAGTGATTACGCTTTCGTGGTGGCGTGCCCATCGCCGGAAACAATGGGATTCGTTTTGCAGCAATGTTGCTGAACTGAAACGAAATTCTGGGTATACACTGATTTAACGAATTCTACAGGAACGCAGAACATCAGAAGCGGAAGCTGAATTGAAACAGGTGCGCAAATACGTGACGATTTGACACTGCTTTCGGAGATGCGAAGATGCTATCGAACATCGGGTACGCGAGTTGAAACCATCTGCCCTAAATTCAATTATCGCAAAATCTACGCAGGAGCATTTCGTGCAGACTTCTGCCTATACGAACATGTACTAGCGGTGATTTTTTTTTTTTTTCACTTGTCACACTGTTGCAAATAAAAGAGGACTTAAAGGGGTAAAAATGTGCATTCACTCTCATTCAGCGCATACCAAAACAAACCAAATCAAATCAACTTTATTTAATTTTTACACGCATAGAAGTATACGAACTGTGTAGTCCCATAGCCAATGATAGTAATATGTGCGCAAGTAAATGTGCATTGCAACATGCCTAGCTTCAACCCTCTGATTTCCCGAGAGCGCAGAAGAGGTCTTTAAAAAAGTGTTTTGCGAGCATTGCAGTTACGCCTGCGTAAAATCATTGCACATACCTTCGTGCAGTTATGACGTCAGTTACGAAGGAGCTTGATGCGCAAAGCAGCTAACGTATTTTACCCAGTGCCGCTTCAGCTGTTGCTCTGTGACCACTGAAGCTGCAGACGAGGTGCTGACAGCTTATATGCGTGAGGCAAAATGGCGCTGTCGGCGTGGTCGACTCGAAGGTGTCAAGTGAAGTGATGATTGCCTGACATGCGATGTACGCGCACGCGGGATCGCAAGGATAATGCAGTGCGAGGTCAGCAGTGACGAAGACTGGCGTGCATGATCCGGTTAGCGGTATGGCCAGGAAGCAACAAGTTATAACTTAACCCTTAAAGGGGCACCAAAGTACAAAAATTTCACCTCACGGAATGAAAGATGTCATTGTCTTGACGAAAATACAAAAAAAAAAAAAAAAAAGAACGCGCCCTTAACAGCGAGCTCTGGAGTAGTCAGTCCTGGGTAGCTTGGGACTAACATCTCCATTTTTAATGCGTTAGCATTAGAACCCCCATGTCAGAAAAAGTTGACCGTCGACGAGTGTCTGTCTGAGGCCTCGACATTGGATTGGATTGGATTGAACTGGTAATTGGAATCCTAGGGGAAACAATTCTAAAACTCCCGAACCGTACCTCTAGGTTTAAGGTTGCAGATACGCTACACTGTTAAAACAGAACTTCACCACATAGCACGCTCATAGCCAACCATCATTCGGAATGATATCATTCTGTGTATTGATTTGTTGAAAACAGGGGGGAGGCGCCTATCTGGGACAGATTATCTCGTCCCAGATAGGCGCCTCCCCCCTGTTTTGAACAAATCAGGACACAAAATGATATTATTCGGAATGATGGTTGGCTAGGAGCGTGCTATGTGGTGAAGTTCTGTTTTAACAGTGTACGATGTTAGCTAATGCTAACGCATATCTACCGCAAAAATTTCATTGATTGTCCTCATATTTTTTTTCTTTACCAATCAATCAATCTATCAATACAAAGAAAGAAAGACAAAGGACTCATCCGTTGCGTCGTTGGTGATTTATGCGAGAACGCTATAAAGGTAACGGCACCTTTAATCCATGCGAGGCGAAATTTTTGCACTTTAGTGGCTCTTTAATAACCCGTATACCTATACTGTAGTTATTGATCCGACTGGTAAACAGAAAATTCAACATACTACTGCTAAAGCAAGTCATTCTCGCGGTAGGCTTTCAAATAAGCCATTCACCTGTCGCCGTCTTTCGCGAGGAAGGAACGAAGGTATACCCTAAATTGGCTGCGCTTCACATCGAATCAGAGCGTTGAGTCTAATCTACATCGTGAATTCGCCTCTAATTGAGCGGAATGATGTTTGCTTGAGAGGTATGCGAAGTCGCCGTTGCGACGTCCCATTTGTCGCTGGCAGTGCGTCCTCTGTGGCAACACTTGGCGTCAGACGCCCTTAATGACACACAGCCGAGCGGAACGAGGACGCTACATTTAAATGTAAATACTTCCTTCGTACAAGGTCGATTTGAAACATATTCTATTTAATAAGATAAAACAAACTTTATGCGAATGCATACCGTGATAGGAGGATAGTATTTCGCTTATCAGCGTTGTTCCTGTTACTAAAATAATAACGTGACACCGATACTCGTTACTGAAGTAACGAAATACGGTTACCGTTACTCATAAAAAGTAGGGTGTTTTAGGAGAGCGTAGAAGTTTTACGATAACGTCTGCGAAAGCATGAAAGCCAATCGCCTGATTGCTTTGGAGTGGCTGACATCACGTTGCTGATATCTGAGAGACTGACAGCGATACGGAGTCGAAATCCGGGGGCGCTTACGATTTCCTAAAACTCCCTCGTAACGCGATACTAAGGCGCTACTTTTCCTGAAATTAGAAATATTATTTTTATTTGCACTGTAACGATGGCTTTGTTTTCATGACCTTATTAGTATTGTATTCGAAGGCTCTTGCTACAGCAGGTCATGTAACCTTGTTCAATGAGGCGTGTGCAAAAACGTCACGTTTCGTCACGTGACATGGGAAACATACTCCCGCACCGGAGTCACAGTAGGAGGGCATGACTGAGTTGTTGCGGTATGCGTGCAATTACGAGAGGAAATTGTAATAACACACGCTGCTGCCTCACTGCCAGTTCGGCCCGTAGTATGACACCTGTGACGCATCTCCATTTTTCCCATGTCACGTGGCTGCACGTGACGTCATGAGCACGAGCCTCATTGAAGCAGGTCATGGTCTTTTCATTGTGTATGCATATATGGTAGTGTAGTGAAGGTGGGGAGAAGTATATGTGGTATGTGTGTGTCGTATGACCAAGGAGAAACCATCCTGGTATGCGCTAGACAGTTTGTCTCTGCGCAGGGGAGAGGGGAAAGATTGGGGGAAGGGTGTAATGGCAGGATCGGCTCGCGGTTGTTGGCCACAGAAGTGGGCGTCGTCACGACTATAGCAAAAAAAAAAAAAAAGAAGGACGGACGGATGGAGGATAGAGGATGAAGGGTGGAGAGTTAAAAGGTGGGGAAAGATTGGAGTAACCACGTGACGAAGTGTCTGTCCAATCACAAGGCAGAAATAGGAAGGTACTTGTAGACCAGCATGGGACCACAGAAGAAACCACGTGCTCATCCTAGCCTTGAGTTGTTTACTGCTACCTTCTGGTTTGGGAGAGGGAGCAATGAGGTCGCTCCACGGACAATAGGAGAGAGGGGGAAACAGGGGAGCTGCGCAGGTGGCTGACCTATTTCCATAGTGTATTAAAAATGTGGACTCAGTGTGCGAGTCAGTGGGACGAGGCAGCTTAGCTACAGAATGCAGAGTGTACAGTCAAAGCCTTGATCCCGATTTGCTGTCAACAGGACCCTGACGGAATTCATAAGAGTGTCGCATTGTCTTCAGTCAAAGCTGAATGGTCATTCTCTTCAGGGTCCAAGCAAGCAATGGGACATTTTTTGAGGTATTATCGCAGTTATGGAACACGTGGGAGTATGTACAGCCCTTTTGTATTGCGGTTCCAGCGACACAGTTCATAAATGAAAATGTGGGTAGGAATTTTGGCTAAAGTAATACGTAACAATATTGTAAAATTACATTAATGCTGCCGGAGGTTCTAGTCTACGATATTTCTCAACTGTAAGACTGAATAATTTCCCTGTCTTGTTTTTCTTTTCTTTTAGGTTTTTTTTTTTTTCATTTTCTGCACACTTAAAAACGAACTTCACCGCAAAGCACGCTCCTAGCCAGCCATTATCTCGAATGATATCGTTATCTCCCCTGATTTGTTGAAAACGGGAGGCGTACACCTTTTTTGTAACACTTATGCTGTTCATAATTGTTATTATTGTTAAATTATTATTATTCATTTCTAAGAGTGTGTAACATGTTAGTGACCGGGTTCCAAAAAATACCTTCATATCCTATCTTCTACCTCACATGCGAGTTTCAAAAGCCTTCAATTTTCTTGTTCATGTATAGGCGCTTATGTATGGTCATTGTGCACTCACTGTTTTTATGCTCTATTTTGATCTATTAAAGCACTGATTCTTCGACCTGCACGGAGCTAACCAAATGTTTACGCGCAATTCAACACGTTGAGGACACAACACAAACATCTGAGAAGGTATACATGGCGATGGCGGGAGCGCAAAAGCACACACGGAGGCTAAAATAGAACTGCCTCTCTTTTGGTCCCAGCTTTTTAGTTATGAAGGAGCTAATTTGGAGCCCAAGGCAGCTAACCTATTTTACACTTTATGCTATTTTAACAGGTGGGGAGTGCGTTCTTCCTGTGTGCGTTAACTTATCTTTGTACGTATCTGCTCTTAACAAGCGCGCAAATCAAGTTAGAAAGATGCGAAAAACCATTAGTCACGGTTTTTGCTCTGATGTCAACCGAGTGGAGGTCGGAAACAGTTTCGACACAGGGGTTGTTTACTCCGCTACAACTCGTCTATGAGTTTTGTTCGAGAAGAACTGCAGCGGGTTGTCCCATCTTCAAGACTGGAACTGATAGTTTGTAACAGTAGAGGTCGATAAATTTTCACAATTAAAGTCACGTTGGAAACCATACCATCGTAGTAGCATTGGTGTCTACATTAAACTTTTCGGATGCGGAGGTATTGTTGCGTAGCAGTGCATGATTTTTAAAGGACAAAGCTCTGACATAGTAAAAAAAAATCAGAAATGAATAACTACACAAGCATGCAATGCCCTTACAATGTGAAGGTACGGCGAAAGGATTGCTTTCGGATAGGTTTTAATAATTCCTTGCCGTCTAGACATTTTCGAAAGGGCGGCGGCGACGTGTCCTCCTGGCGGATGATATTCTCATGGGAACAAGTCAGCGGGTACATGGTCACATGTGGTTCGAAATGACTCCACCGAGTGTGCAGACTCAAGAGAGCGTAGGCGGCAAATGAAAGACGAATTTACAGAGGTCTTCTAGACATCCATGACCAAATCTGCGTATATGCAGAATGCATTCTACAGTACTGTACATTCGATTCCGTTGCGGAAGACGAAGCCAATGTGCATGAAAATAAATTGGCCTACCTTCTGCACGCTCGTCGTATCTTTTCATTTCGTGCTTCGGATGGCGAGATACTCCTGCGTTTCGTAGGAGTTACCGACACTGGAACGTTTCGGCGTTCCTTTAGCGCTCTCTGATGTAGACAATAGGCTCCTGATGACTGAATAAGTGATCTGCTGTACACAGGCTTAGTCATCGGCTTCTTCATTTAGTCGCTGCAAGGCTGCTCGCTTACCTTCGTCCAACATTATCGTCTGAGAACCGGGCACGCACATAGTGTTTGGTAGATTCTCCTGCGTACATTACGCCAATGCAGCGAAAGCACGCTTCACAGGAGACGGCCACGGACGGAAGGACGGAGCACGCTTTCTCTGGCTTTAGTCCCTACAGCACAACGTTACTGGAACAGGGCGGATTAAAGATTACAGATCAGTCGAAATCGAAAAGTGACACCTGAAATAAATGAAGGACGAAGCACGAATATGACGATCTAATCATAAGCCTTCGTGCATGAGACTGCGCTTCACAAGAAGGCCGACAATGTGGAGCGAGCTCTCATTGGTCTTCTCAAATGACATGTCCAATCATCGCGGAATATCATTTGAAGAGACCTGTTGCAGGCCTCTCCGGATTGTCCTGCTTCTTCAGAGGGAGAGGGAAAACGTACATTGCGGTTCCTTTCGCTCATAAAACACGGACGACGCAACAGAGGAATCTCGTTCCTTTTGTGTTGGCGTATAGGTAACGGAATCTTGGATTCCGCAAGGAGAAATTTTTGCGCTTTAGTGCCCCTTTGATTGCGTCAAGATTGCGTACGTCCAGCTCTCTCCTCAGAGCAAGTTATCGATAACGATATTATTCGGTGCAATCCTTGGCGCTGCATGTTGTGCTGTGGAGATCTTTTTTTTTTTTTTCGTGTGTGTGTGTGTGTGTGCGTGCGCGCGTGTTTATATCTAGAATGCCACTCTGCATTTATTATTGTTTATTTTATTTGTTTATTTCACAATACTCGGGACCTATACAGGTCCTTGCAGAACAATAACATGAGGTTTAAGATGGGGTAATTGTTCCACAGCTCTTACAAATTTCTTTACACACTCCAAAGACACAACTGAGTTGGGCAGTCCTGTTCCACTCATCTGTAGTGCGCGGTACCAACGAATACTTGAAGGAATCGACGGAACAATTGTTTTAGAGTAGAAAAAAAAATTCAACAATCGATTAATCCTGCGTCTTTCGGATAGGCTTTGCAGATTAGCAGAGTTCCTCATATCACTTATAGATTGTTACCTACCATATCGCGAGAAAATGAATCTTAGCGCACAGTTCTGAACCCTGCGCAGCACCGTCAATGCCTGCACTTATTTCATCAGTTCTTGACGTCTACCGGTCTGCTTGAACTCCCCTAACCTCAGAGACTTTTGCATGAGTGCGGAGATGTGATCTATAGGACTTCATCGCACTACATCACATGTGGTCGACTGGATGAACTACACTCTTAAAAATGAACTTCACCGCACAGCACACTCCTAGCGAACCAACATCTCGAATGATATCGTTATCCGCTTTGATTGTTGAAAACGGAAGGCGTACGCCCTTTTTGTGACACTTATGCTGTTCATAATTGTACGATAATAATTGACAGTTCGGACGCCCCCGCATATGTAGTATCTCACTTGCTATGTGTTCCGTCATGTGTGTGTGCGTGTATCATCTTTTTCATCGCCATCCCACTCATATATTAACGCATGTGCCCTGAGGTATGGTATCGTAATTGTTGCGGTGAATAACCTCATCCAATTGACATTCATGCAGTTGCTGTTGCTTTTGAACCTTTTTAGTCGATGTATGTGATCTTTTGTATGCATGTATGCATTGAAAATGGTCTTCCAGCGAACGCTTTTTCTGATTAAAGCAGAACGCTGGTACACGGAGCATCTAGCTAAAAAAAAAAAAAAAAAAGCAGCAGCGATTGCCAACGATTTTGCCGAGCGCACGTAGCTGTTTTTCTCTTTTTCGTCTGTGCTTTGTGGTCTGCAAGACAGCCGTGAGTTCACACTCTTGTTCCGCACTATAAAGGGTCATCTAACGAGTTGGGCGTCCTGCAGTTAGAAGCTAAAAAGAAAAGACAACGCCAAGCAAGCCAGGTTCTGAAAACTACCGCGCCAGTTGCCTGAAACCAAGAAAGTGAAGCTCGCAAGAAATGCCGTCCGTGCACCACATTTGACCCTTAATCATCCACTGCGAGACTGTTCTCTCGGCTACCTAATGTCTCGTGAACAACAAAGCGCCGTGCTAGAGTGCACACCTGAACGAGTAGCAGAAAGAACGTAAAATGTCACGGAAAGGTCTTTCAGCGCGCTTATGGAGGACATACCAGCTAACAAAGCATAAACGCATAGCGCGAGCTCATAACCTCTATGAACAGAAAAAGAACAGGACCATACAGAAAACAAAAATTTTCATGATGGAACAGCGCGTGCGGGCACTGAGTTACGCCGTAATTGTTCTCCGTGTTGCCGTAAAATTCTCCTTGTGCAACATGTGTGAGTAGCTTCCGCAAAGCGTTCCAGTTTACAATAATCTGCTGCACTTCTATGAGTTTACATTTAGTAGCAGACACACTATGGTCAAGCGCAGCATGAAGTGCATGCGCTGACAAATGATGAAGTTCTTAAGACAGTATGCGTGCACCGAAATCGAAGAACCCTCTGCAACTAATGTAACCGTTCTCCCCTTCCCCTCCCTCCCTTTTCTCTCCCCCCCGCCTCTGCAATACGAAAGCAGTGATGGAGAACACGTTCTATTACGCTTTCCTTGACGGAAGAGTGAGACAGTTGAACAGCTTTTCTCGAAATGCGAAACAGACCCGAAGTTCGCAAGTACTTTTTTTTTTTTCGTTCCGTGTTAACGCCGCGAAGCAACTGTGACTATGAGCGGACCAGCGGCATGGCCGAGCGGTTTAAGGCGTCCCGCTCGTCCGTGGTAGCCAAGGTCGTGCTGAAGACTGGGAGGTGGTGGGTTCGAATCCTACCGCCGGCTGTGCTGTCTGAGGTCTGCCCTGGGTTTTCCGAAGGCTCTCTAGACGAATGTCGGCACAGTTCCCCCTGAAGTCGGCCCAGGACGCATACTAACCGCCGTGTCACCCACTCCTTCCTGCTGTCCTCTCTCCATCTGTCCACGTCTGTACGCCGCTCATAGCGACAGTTGCTTCGCGGCGCTAACACAGAATCAAACAAATACACTATGAGCGGAGCTACAGACGTGGACAGATGGGGAAGAGACAGCAGGAAGGAGTGGGGGACGGGGGTTAGCATGCGTCCTGGGCCGACTTCAGGGGGAGCTGTGCTGACATTAGTCTGGAAAGTCTGCCGCAAAACCCAGGGGAAACCCCGGACAGCGCAGCTGCGGTGTGGGAATTCGAATGCTAGAATACGCGTAATGCTTCTCATTTTCTTTTGAAGGGAAAAAAGCATAAATATATGGTGCCATACAATCTCCATCACAAACTTCCTACATTGGCCCCTTGTGGTGAATCTCTCGCTATATCGAATTCGAAAAGGAGACACATTGATCATCCCCTCCATCCACCTTCACACTCTATTTCGGGCTCAGACGGAAGTGATAGCAATAATAATTTAGCCTGAAGTGTCGCAAAATTAAATTACTTCGAATTTTATGGTCGTGATCGGAAGAAGGGAGACCTTTTGTACATAGGGTAATTGAATGAGGCACATTTGAATTCCTTTTGAGCTGACAAGTCGCGGCCTGCGTTCTGTGGGAAGGCCGCTGGAATGCCACTGCAATTTACGAGGCTCACAGAGTGCTGTAACGTTCCCACTGTGCGCATATGCAACGCATTCAGGCAGAGGTACTCGAGAAATGTCAGCTGTGAGTTCGCTCGTAAATTAGACGAGTTCGCCGTTTAATGAGCCACATGTGTGGATCGCTGTAAGCAGGAAAAAAAAGATACATGCGAAAAATGCGTCGCACCTGAACGTTATCTGGCTGGCACACCAGCAAGAACTATTTGTGAATACCGGTTGATTCACTGCTACTAAGGTCAAGCTCGTTCGATATAAACCTCGTGATTTCTCTGCAGCACTATCCTCGTTCTGCGATACAAAAAAAATAAATGATTACGCTTCAATTATTTTAGCTCCTGTTGTATCTATACTGAGTGCATTGTTGACTTTGTCACTTAGGCTCTTGGAGGATCTATGTGTTGTGCTTGTCCCCAGATGGAGCTCGCCACGGCTCGTTCGCTTACCTGAAAATATGTGACTGACATAGTTACAGAAACGCAGTCCACACTCTTTGGAGCAACGAAATAATTTCGAGTAACACGTGTTGTGCACGAAAATGCGCCCAATCTAACAAAAAGACTTTTACCGGCCTGCTTGATCTTCTTTAACCTCATCGCGCTACATCACATGTGATCAACTGCAGGAACTGTTAACACAGACAGTTACGACGCCCCCTTATACATATAGTCTCTCATTTGCTATATGTTCTGGCATGTGTACGTGCGCGTGTGTACGTCATCTTTTTCATCGCCATCCCACTCATGTAAACCCATCGTGCACTGAGGTCTGGTATCGCAATTGGTGCGGTGAAACACCTCATCCGATCGTCATTCATGTAGTTGTCGTTGTTGACTTCAAAGCGAAAGGTTGCCCAACAAAATGACGCAAAGCCGATATGGTTTGAGAAACTAAAAGATTACTATACGCTATCGAAGGGCGTTCAAATACGCACAATAACTTTTCTGAATGTCCAGGAAAGCAGGAGCACAATGCAAACACACACTGAAGCGGGCGATACGACACTCAGTTAGCCACCGCGTCCCTTTTTTTTTTTTTTTTCAATAAACATATCCCCCCCCCCCCACCGCGTCGTTTTTTCTGCTGCAAATGTGTGTGCCTCGCATCAGTCGATTGCCCCCTCTATCCTCACTGCAGAATGACATTCGCCTTCTTATAGGCGACGATGATGAGAGCGAGAGATCAAAAGGACGCCGGGCGTACTCATTACAACGAATGCTAACGATTAAATGCTTCTATTTTCATAGCAACCTATTTCTTTAGTTGCATGCATCGATTGCAAAAACATTTCTGTGCAGTTAACGCAGTTCGTGGTGTACAGATGTGTCATATTTTTTAAGGGTTTACGCAGGGCCGGTGCTAGGGGTGTGCGGGGCCTGAGGCAAAGGCACATCGTGGGGCCTGTTTCACACGATTAAGTGCATACTTGATATTTAAAAAAAAGTAATCGCGGGGCCCATGCAATCGCGGGGCTTAAGGCGGTCGCCTTACTCACCCCCCCCCCCCCCCTATCGCCGGCCCTGGTTTTACGCTTCCATTTTACATCAGTCTAGCAGGGAGCACGACTTGTTGCTGGTAGTAAGCCCGTGGTCAAGAAACCCATTAGTTTTTATATTTGGTAGTAGGAGTGTCGCTTACTCGAATAACTTTCAACCGTTTTGTAATGCCGGTGTAAAGATATCGTGGCGTGTTTTGGTGCGCAATTTCATCTTTATTTTCATTTCATAATTTCAAAATGGAACAAAATCTGAATCAGCTAATTTTGTAGCAAAAATTACTTTAACTTTCTACGCCCCTAGTTCTCACAGACACAGAACTCACTGAAATTTCTCTGAAGTTTCAATTATAGCCGGGTGTTTTCTTGCCTTTCGCGATGTCCATGTGCGATACAGCACGAACCCCTCTAACGAAATAAACGACAGCACTCTTCCGCATAGAGGAAGCGCGAGAAAGCCACTTTCGAAGTAGCGGTACTTTGCTGCATGCACTGGAAACACAACAACGGGCAAAGTGTTAAATCAAGCCGCCGAGCCGCAGGAAGAAATATAAAAAGAATGCTATCACGATGAAGAGTGGCACCGATAAAAAGAGAAGGCAGAGAAAGGTATGCAGCGTTCAAATAAGAATGCACTGCCGAGAAGGTGAATTCCAGCCAGCTATTCATAAGTGGAATTCGGGCGCAGAGAATTTAGTAAATGCCCGTGACGCCAGCATGCCCCATCTGAACGAGCCGCTTCATCCTGCCCTCTGACATGCCATCATCATCATCATCAGCGCCAGACAAAGAACCCTCCTCTCAATTAAAAGATGGAACAAAGAGCTCGGCCTCAGTTCTATTTATGAAGGCCAAGCGCGCAATCTTCGCGCGTGTCTTAAAGGGTAGCTGGGCTAGTTGGACTCAGACAGGGACAGAAGATTGATTTTCTGAGACGCGAATGTCTACTCAACGCGTTCGAGGAAGGCAATGAAAATAGGCCCTGCGTGTACTGTGCTTCCCGAAGGGAAAGGTCCATGCGACTCGTGCTAGGAATTTGTATTACAAACATTATCTGACCAACATGCACAAGTCGTTAGATTAAGTCGTAAGCAGCTTCTTAATCAAATTGCGTAAGCCTACATCACAGGTTAACGGATCGCATACCGACGTTCTCTGAACCAATTTATTCTAAAACCTGTCGAAGCGACGCGAAACAAACGAACAAGTCAACCAACACGCTACATCTTTTTGCAATTTATTCTGACTGATATTAATTGTTGGGGACTACACAGTACAGCGTGCCTCAGTTCTACTAAGCCGCACTGAGTTGTCTCGGATACGAAAATAGCTTCAATAACCAATGATTCGGGACTTTCCAGTAGCGGGTTGCATGGATATACATGTCTAGATGGACGCAATGTTTCTACGTCATGAATATTTTGTGTATAGAAGTACAAACGTGAAGTGTGTGGAGGCGAGGACGCTTTCAACGAGACTTGTCTCAGCGTACTGCGACGAGCACGAGGCAAAAGAAGGTTCCGTAAGATGCCGTGTCGTTGGATAAACGTAGGGACTCTGTACATTTGCTTTACTGAAGACAGGAAGGTGGTACAAAGTCACAAGCTCGCGTGGCTCAGTAGTTAGCGTGCTGGCCATGTCACGTCGAGACCGGGTGGTACCCGGGTTCGAATCCCGGTGTCGGCTGTGCTGTCTGGGGTTTTTCCTGGGTTTTCCTCAGACGCTTTCAGACATATGTCGGCGCAGTTCCCTTAGAAGTCGGCCCAGGACGTCAGTCGTGACGTTGCCCAACTCTGTGTGGCCGACAACGGCGCGTTCTTTCACCATCACCACCAGGATGGTACAAAGCGAATGCTTCATGACAACACCTTGATTATATATAGGCCCTGTTGGGATAACAGGTGGTCTTGAAGCCCTTACAACAATTTGGACAGCGGTTGTAAAAGCCGAATTGTTTACCGGGCTGTTCGTTTGCTTTATTATGGCGTGTGTGTTGTCATCAAGTTATTCGATGAGGTGTGTTTGTCATTATTAGGTGTGTGTATTATTGTCATCAAGTAGGGAACCTATCTATGGAGGTACGACGCTTTACACGCACTTTAACTTTTACCTACATACTGGAAAAGCTCCACCCGAAGGGGAATTGCTGTGCGTACCCTCCAGACCATGCGAACAATCCAGAACTCACTCCAGGGTTCCATGCAGGTTCTGAGGTTCTGCTCACGTCCCAGGTGCGCATGAAGAAAAGCACGAATGGCTTGATGGCACCCTGCGCTTTCGGAGTCTGGGGCACCGAACGCTAAGCAGCACAGGTTAATCCACACTTCGAATTTAATTTTCGTAACCAGCAAATCGAACTGCTTTTGTTCATTCCATGCGACAGGTAGATGTATAAAAACCTCACAGTGGTCCAGTCAATGGAGGGCAGGTCATACAGCTCCTGTGCCTCCAAAGGTGTAGTGGGGTGTGGCATCGCAAAAAGACGTGCTCCGCGGATTCGGAAGTCCCACATGTATTATGTATTGTGATCAAGTAGGGAACATACCTATGGATGTAGGTCGCTTGCATTATGAGGTTACAGGAGAGGTTAGCCTGGGAAAGCGGCGCTACCCCAGCAAATGAGTAAGTGAAGTGTTCGTAGTCCGGCTCGCCATATGGAAGATATACTGTCCACGATAATGGCTGTATAAGCTAGTTGGTAGATAGTTCTGACTTGCAAGGTGCCTAGCACACAGACGAAACGCGTACGAGACACACAGCACGCTCCTATTATCAACTGATGTGGTGTGATGTGGTGAGCAGTGCTCGGAGTTATAGCTTGTGTCCAGTGGCCAGCACTATGTTCCGAGGGATGCCAGTCCTCGGAATTGCTATTAGTGCAAGCTATGAGGCACGTGGCCTGAGGGCAATTCACCACGGACCATTATGTGAAGGACTATTAGTAGAATTACTGTCACACGGCAAATTGAATAACGTTCACACTGAATGACATTTGTTCCATGTCACACGGTAAAACGAAATGACAACACATCGAATGGCACTCGCCCAGCGAATGAGTTCGAGGAACTCATTACAGTTCACAGCACTGCTGTAGCGCAAGCACACACAGCACCAGGCCAAAAATAGCCTTCCGCCATCATTCTGAGGTGATGTGTTTCAATTAGCTCTCAAAACACGCCGAAGCATGACAGGATTGGATCGGCTACTGCCATAGCTCGGCATTTTGGGTCGCGAAACTCAGGATCACAATAATCTGATAAGGCATGAGCTCAGCCACGTGCTACGAACTCACGTGGAGGTCGACATGGCGTATCGCTGAGCTCGATCATGTCGCATATTAGCGCACTCACCAGATAACATCACACCTGCGACCAGTGACAACACCTTCTAGATAACGGAGAAGGCTCCTGCACTCTTTCAAGAACGTCACGCATTTGGTCCGGCTGCCATACATTTTCAATGAGTCGACTTTTCTCTTCTTGGCTCTTTCGGTGACGTCACATCTATCTATCGCCAAGAGCCACAGCACGGCCAGACGCGTGACGTAAATTGAAAGACTACAGATGCCTTGTGTTATCTAGAAGGTGTTGCCCTTGTTGCCAGAGATCGGCAAAATAACGCATGCTCTGGTCGCAACTGTGATGTTATCCAGTGAGTGAGCTAATATGCGGCATGATCGAGCACAGCGATACGCCATGTCGACCTTCACGTACGTTCGTAGCCTGCGGCAGAGCTCACGCCTTATCAGATGATTGTGATCGTGAGTTCCGTGGCCCAAAATGCCAAGCTATGGTTACTGCTAGCAGTGCACCGGCAGTAGCTTGCGTTAATTAATTAATGGTTTAAGGAAGATGGTGCAAGATTGCAGTGCGTGTTCCAAGCCTCTTGCTGAAGGTGCTCTATGCCGCATTATCATCAGCAAAATAAAAAAATTGAGCCCTCATTTACACTTAATAATACGAGGGACGTTCAAGTCAAACAGGAACTTTTCATTTTTCGCAAAAGTAAAATGAACTTACAGGCGAGAAATTAGTTTCATTTTTCAACGTAATCTCCAGCTGCACGAATCCCCTTGTCCCAGCGTTTCACGAGGGCTTGAATGCCAGCCGCGTAGAAATCCTTACCGGCGCGTAGCAGCCATGATCGGACTGCATTCTTGACCTCATCGTCGCAGCTGAAGTGGCGGCCCCCAAGGAACGCCTTCAGTGGCCGGAAGAGATGGAAATCGCTGGGGGCGAGGTCTGGACTGTAAGGGGGATGTGGCAGCAACTCCCAGCCAAGTTCCTGTAAGGTGCGTGTCGTGATATGCGCTGTATGCGGGCTTGCATTGTCCTGTAGGAGGAGGACTCCTTTGGTGATGAGGCCCGGCCGATTTTGCTTCAGCGCCTTATGCACATCCCTGAGAACCTGGCAGTAATATGCACTATTGATCGCACTATATGCACTACGTATTGATATCGAGACATGCTATCCGTCGGTCCTTGAGGATCAGGCGCTCCACAAGTTGGATGTTCTCAGGAACTCTGACACTGGGCTCTGAGCCGCCCCGGGCGGGGTCGTCCTGCACTGATGTACGGCCGTCTCGGAACCGTTTGCACCACTCAAACGCTTTGCTGCGCCTAAGTGTATCGTGGCCATACTGAGCCTGAAGTCTTCTGTGAATTTCAGATTACTTTACGCCTTCATTCACGAAAAACATCATGATAATTCGCTGTTCGATGTGCGCGCTCACCTCGTTGTCGGCAATCTTGTCCAGCACGTGCCTTCTGTTTTGCACAAACTTTGGACCACCACGTGATGAATGCGGAGGCCTGTCGCGTGTGAAAATGATGAAAAAGAAGTAGCGCAAGCCATTTGTACACTCAGGAGACAGAAAGTCCCGGTTTGACTTGAACGCCCCTCGTACATAAAGGATATACGCGTTGGAGCTACGTATTATTCGTTCGTTCACGTCCTAGCGTGAAAAATGTAATCAGCTCTGAAATGTGTACTGTTATGAGATAATGCGTAAAGGATAACTCCTTTGTTCTGTGCCGTACGCGAATGCCCTGACGGCTGGAATGGAACTCAACCGATGCCTCTTGCATGGTTCGCATTCCTATTCATTCGTTCTGAGTAAAACTGAACCCGCAATCCAAAGAAACGTCAGATTAGGATATTATAATGTTTCTGTGGGGACGCTACACTGAGCTGCACAAATTGGAAACAGCGTTGTATTTTTTTTTTTTTTATCATTTCAACAATCAGTGCGAGCATTCCCAACGTTGCATTTTCCACGAGAACTATTTACAATTAATGATGCACATGCGCCACCATCGCACGTACGTACTGCTGCCATCGAAAACACTCATGGAACAACTGCAGCAGAGATGTGCGCGTCTGTGAGATTTAATTATATCACGCTACTTCAACTGGGGGCGCGGAAAGGCAAAGCACCTAGGCTAACCGGCTTATCTATTTGCGACACGCAATTATAAGATAGCGACGAGAGTCCCGTCCAATTTTAATCAGCCAACGGGGCGTCAAATGAACATCAGTGCGAACAGCCATGAGGCCGGCTTACTTTTTACTCATTTGCTCTGCTTTGCATGCCACGTAAAAAGACTTTCGCCCTCCCGCACCGTATTCCTTCACTCGCAAAGATTCGAATTTAATTCACTCTCTCGTATTTTAATTAACGCGAAGACGTGGGAAAACGCGTTGGAAAACAGCTCACAAAATTGCAACAGCAGAGGAGGTTCGATGCACAAGAAAGAGAGAAGGAGGGAGAAAAAAAAAGCGCTGGTCTTGAGCGAAGTGCAATTAGTGGATTCCTCGCCAGGGTAATCTATGCAAAAAAAAAAAAAAAGCAAAAGGAAGAAGAAAGAGGAAATAGAAAAGACGGTGTAAAAAAAAAAGAAACTCACAAACAGACGCTGATGAGCCCACCTTTTTCGTGTTTCACGCGTACCTTTTTTTTATTTGTCTTCCTGCTCGTGCACCAACTGATCCATTAATGGTCTCTCATTTAACATATTTGACCTCATTCATTGATTCAGGGTGATTCGAGCGATCACCCATGAAATTTTTTTTGTCAGTGCTGGTTACATTTTAAAGTCGCTCTTCTAGAGGACTGATCTCTCTGCTGTGAAATGATACAGTACACTTCGTGTACCGCGTTTCAGTACTTACAGAGTACTGTATACAGAGTATATATATATATATCATATGTTTGTAAGTCAAACGTCGCCATGCCAGTACTGGACAGCTGTTTCGGCCTTCTTGGGCCTCATCAGCAGTACGCAGGCAGGCAACGTTTGAGCGGATGGCGTCAGAAGGTCACGTGGCACGTGATGCCTCCCGTCAGGGTGTCGGGGAGGCAGGGTGCACGTGGCATCACGTGCCACGTGACCTTCTGACGCCATCCGCTCAAACGTTGCCTGCCTGCGTACTGCTGATGAGGACCAAGAAGGCCGAAACAGCTGTCCTGTACTGGCATGGCGACGTTCGACTTACAAACATATGCTATACATGCAACCAAAGAGCTCCTGCTAATTTTTTCCCTTTAGATATATCATATATATATATATATATGTATATATATAGCATATGTAGTTTGAATTTCAAACACGTCTAGCATCATTTACCTATTTTTTTAATGGCTTTTCCCCCCTCTTTATAGCATATATATATATATGCAGAGTACGATATACAGGAAAAGACGAAGGTGTTGGGACTTTGGGCACCGAACACGAGGGATGCTGCCTTGGCGGCACTTGTGAAATTTGTTCAAAGCTGTGGGATGGATACAACCTTCTGGGATTCTCTGTGTATGATCTTGGGATAATTGTGAATAGTGGATAATTGTGGACTTCTAGTGAACATGTGAATAGTGAATGGCGAACTTGTGAGTAGAGCACCTGAGAAGTAGTTTTGGGGGGAGGGGGGCGGGGGGAGAATTTATGCTAGAAGTAGCAGAACAAGTCCGGAGACGAGTTCAAATTCTTCTCGTTTTTTTACAAACAAACAAACAGGCAAGCAAACACACGAACGTTCGTATATTGTGCTCCCTAATCTTTCCGTCGTACAGGCCTGGCCGCTTCTACCGAATTTTACCGAAGGCAAGGAGGGTCCGAGGTCCTTCACTGCGCCGTCGAGCGACCTCCGGCTCGGCAGGTACCATCGTCGAAGCTGGGACTGCTGGCACAATAGGAGGCCAACGCCCTCATCCTACGCCTTCAGTTCTGGTGGATCAAACGAGGAGCGTTTCACCGTGCAGTTGGCTTTCAGAACCTCCTACGATGCGCCCACGAGACGAAAACGATGAGCTAGAAACTGAAGAGGATCTCCAGCTCGAAGACAAGAACCCAGATTCTGATTCGGTCTGAGTTTATTGGGCGTTGAGCACGACACTGACAACGGACATTCTCTCATTTCCGCCTGGATAACCATTACCGTCGGAGGTACGATAGGGTTTCGCTAGTTGTCTGGTGCGCGATGATGATGATGATGATGATGATGATGATGATGATGATGATGATTGGCGATTTTATGGCGCACAAGTAACTAAGGCTATACTGCGCCAAAACAGTGGTGAAAATTGTGACTCGTTAAAATTGACTGGTGGGCGAATACGTACCACTCCCTACTCAATGATGTTGAGGTTAACATCTCGGACACGAGAAAACTGATGCAGCTGGCTAACTTTTTCAGTGACTTTCGTCTTTCATCTCGGACACATTGCTCGGCACTGCAGAAAAGGTAGCGGTGCAAGATACAATTATAAGGTGTGCACTGCAACACGCGAGTTGAAGCGTATACGAAATGCTGTATCCCGAGTATACTTTAACCTACGGAGCACGGCGGGAAGCAAAAGTGCCAGCTGCAGTGACCGACGAGTGACTATTGGAGATTGCAAGATAGCATCACCCAATCCAGATTACGTAACCCAGGTAGCAGAAAAGGTTGCCGAAACGTTGCCTTGACGTACACTATGTGTTTGAAACGTTTCGTACAAAGAAACAACGATACCTGCAAAGTTTCCCATAACTAGCGTTATACCCTAGTCAGACGGCAAACCTAAGTCCGTTAGCGGAAAGGCCGTTACTTCACCTGTAGTCCAACAATCATTTCGAATGACATCGTTATCTCCCCTGATTTGTTGAAAATGGGAGGCATACACCTCTTTTGTTACAATTATGCAGTTCATAATTGCCACAAAAAAGGCGTACGCCTCCTGTTTTCAACAAATCAGGGCAGAGAACGATGCCATTCGATATGGTGATTGGACTACAGGTGAAGTAACGGACGTTCCGCTAAGGTTTGCCGTCTGACTAGGGTATGATATACGATCAACATAATATAACGCAACCTACACTCTAAAAACAGAACTTCACCGCATAGCACGCTGTGCACCAACCATTGCCGGGAATGATAGGGTTATCGCTTTTGATTCGAGGAGAGACGGAGGCGTACGCCTTTTTGTGGAATTACCATATAGCCAAATTGCCACAAAAAGGCGTACGCCCCTCTCTCTCCTCGAATCAGAAGCGATAACCCTATCATTCGTGGCAATGGTTGGCCCTGGACCGGCAATCCAGAAGATGTGGGTTCGAGACCTATACCTAGCTAACCTTTTCAGTGACTTTCATCTTTTTTCACTATTTTTGTCTTGGTAGTCATTCGGTCTTCTCTTATCACGGCGTGGTGTAATAGACATGTCCTTCAACCTTCAGACCTTCAACCACGCCCTCGGTAACCTTCTCTGCGACACCCGATATGAGGTACTCTCGTATCGGATCGTCATAGTTCTTCATTAATTCGGGTGATTTCATAAGTCGTTTAGTGACTTGCGAGAGACGCTTCTCGGCGCTTCGTTTGTTGTCACCAATTGACACTTCTGTCTTCCATGGCAGCGCAACGACGTACCTACCATGTTCAAATACAATGGATTTTTCGAACCCTTCCACTACCGGGTTACATTCTCGGTCCTCTGCCTCGTTCGCGCGAATGCCGACACTGTCCAGACTCCATATGCGTTCCATCATTTCATTTAATTCCCTCTTCGGAAGTTGACTCACTTGTAACACCGTAGCGCTGTTGCAGTTAGCCGTTCTCACAGTATTCATGGCGTAACAAGGTCCTTGCAACGTCTATCCGAATGTTGTTTCAATGGCCTGTACTCCTTGGTGTAATTTTTGGTCACGAAATCCCAATAATAATCTGCTCCAACCAGAATTTCTATTGGTAGACTGCCAGCAGAGTCGGATGAATCAGCGAGAAGTAGACCGCACTCCCGCATGTGATCCTTTATGTCCTGTGTGGGAATTTCCAGAATTTGGGTGCATATTTTTTCCATCACGAGAGCCCGAACGGTTTGGCAGCCGCATGTAGGTTGTGGTCTGATATGTAGTTCAACAAGATCAAGCATCTGCGGTCGTCGTGGAGCATGTCCGAAAGCTCCGACCGAGACGTCCTCCGTGCGAATGCGTTTGCAGCCAACTGCGTCAGACAGGGCTTTTGTAATAAAGAGGCGCTGACTACCACCGTCGAAAATGATGCGGGTGTAGCGCTCGGTCCTGGCGCCCCCAGACTAAGCAGTCGCCGTCTGAAGTAGTATGGTGCTCGGATGATCTGGATTGGCTACTGTTGCTTTGAGAGTAACTGGACTTGAAGTGTCGGAGACTTTGTCTTTGATTTGAGGTTTGTATGTGGGATCGCACATAGTCGATGCGTGTCGCCGGGAACACGTACTGCACCTTGGATGGCTCCTACATTGCTTCGCCGAGTGATTTGGTTTTGTGCATCGGAAGCACCGGCGCTGAACTGCGAGTAGCTTCTTTTCTTCGAGAGATTTTGAACTTGTACAGTCTGAGGTGGCATGTCTTGGATCACTCCAAAATATGCAGTTATCTCGTTTCCCCGATTGTGTTGTAATTTGTAGCGTTGTGACTGGTGGACCATTAGGTAGTCTTGTGAACGGATGACTCGTCGTTTTTACCTCTTCTTTCCTGAAGCCAGTCTCAAGGAAGCGTACATCCATTTCCTCCCTATATTTTACTTCGTTGCCAATGAACTTTAACAGTAGCTGTAAAGCGTCTCGATGGAAAGACGTGCCACTTGTGTCCAATCGTGCGACTAAACTGCAATGCCATGTCCGGAGGAAGAGCTCTGAGTAAAATAGGATACAACATGGAACAATACGAATCCATAGTGACATGTAAGCACTCTACACTCTAAATATTTTCACACCTTTAAAGGTGTAAAATTGGTGTATTCTCATGTATTACACCTATTTTACACCCTAGAACCTTGGCTTGAAAATTTTCGAGGGTGTAACTATGGTGAATTACACCCTTTTATGAGACATTGTCAGGAGGGCGTGATGAGGGTGCAACAGAGGGTGTATTTGGAGGTGGGACAGGCTCCATTACACAGGCTAAATGTATTCCTGTTCCTGTGCAGTGTTGGAGTGCTTGTGGTACTCAGAACTTAAGCTTGTGATACAAGTTGTGATATAAAGACCAAATGCACAGTTACTCAACATTTGGTACACTGTCATCTAACCCCTCAAGGTTAGATGACTGGAAAATATAAAATTACTACTATGTGATAAAGCTGTATTAAGTGATACGTTTGAATACCTTCATGCCTACGTAATGTAGGATATGTATGCTGCATGGCATAATGTCAACCTAATAAAAGCATAACTATTCAGTTCCTGTGATTGTGTCATATATGTATGATGCCACCATATACCCACATCAATCACCTATAACATTTGTGTGCTGTGCAACATATGTCTGCAATGTCCTATTTTTGACTTCACAGAGGGTACAGCTGAGTAGTATACCTGGGAAGTATTACAAGTTCAGTGTGAGAAAAGTATATTCTTGGCGTTTTAAAGAATATTTTGCATGGCTGTGATCGAAGAGTGATGCCAAGATAGCCACAATGACACTCCAAAGTATGCGCCTTTTGTAAAAACTAGAAACAGTATACTTTCGCAATGAAGCTGTAATTTCAACTTTCCTTTCTTTTTTTCTTAATAAACATATTCCCCCCTGTGGTAATTTCCAGCTGCCTCTTCTATGGTTTGCAGGTTACCCCCCCCCCCCATTACACCCTTCCACACAATTACACCCTTGATATCTTGAGGGTGTTCCGTTACACCTTAAAAGGTGCGCGCCATGCACATGTTCTTTTACACCCTTTAAGGTGTAAAATTATTTAGAGTGTAGTCCTCTGATGTGGGTTTGTACAGAGTCGTATAATTTTCGTAGCAGATATACATGTCGGCTTGATCGTACAGGTTGTATGTCGCCGAGACTTTTCAGATGTTCTTGAATGATAAGATTTTCGTTTCCAAAGCGCTCACGCAAAATAGCAATTGCATTGTCGTATGTGCCAGAAGTCAACTGACGACATCTTACGGCATTCGCTGCCTCCCTTTGCAGGGCTGCTATAAGGTAGCTCACCTTATCGCTCGAAGACAAATTTGCTTTGTTGTGTATGGCATATTCGAACTGACTCCAAAACAATTGCCATAGCTGCCTTCTTCCGTCAAATTTCATCAAGTTTAATTTAGGAAGGCGAACTGCATTGTGCCGCGCTCTCGCTGGAGCCTGTTGCGGAAGCGTGACATCGTCGTTATCGGTATTAGTGACAGGTACATTGTCGTTATTCGTTCTTATGACTGCCGACGAAACACTTCCCTTTGCCAATAGGAACTCTTTTGCCTTGAATGTGGCAGTACCAATGCGATTTTGATACGTAGCATTGTTGACGTAGCATGTTGACATAACATTCAACACTTCCGGATCTTCGGGAACGAATAGACCGAGTTCCCCCACAAAGCCCTTCGAGACCATTTTTATGCTCTGGTGGAAGAGAAATTTTCCACTTCTGCAGTATGCAGTATACACGGATGGAGAGGATCCATGGGGGGAAGACCCAAAAAAATTAGGTTATGCTTTGGTGTCCCCCCCCCCTCTCCCTCGCCAGTTACAAGCTTCGACAAAGAACCTCCCCCCCTAAGTGAGGGTTTGGATATGCCCCCAGATGGCGCGTCGAGACATGGCAAGTCTGCATCGGCCTTTGTAATACCATCCGAGGGAGTAGTGCAAGGAGGACACCTTTCGCATCCAACCTCATTAACAGCTCCAGAACTCTCTGCCATTCTATTCTTTCTGCACCACATAGTTTATTGTAGCCCGCGAGATTGGACTGCGTTTCCCCGACTCAAAATCTACACTTCAAGCTATGTGAGAACAGGGGCATCGAGGCTCGTCCGCACCACTAGTGACGGGCGTGTTAATGGCTTACCAGCATGTGTACAAAGCAGGACACAGGTCAATTGTCCAGTGGGTTCCAGCCTATTGTAGTGTCGTGGGGAATGAATAGGTTGACAGCGCTGCAGAAGCAGACCTCTCATCTAGAAGACGGACGAGCATTGCCCTGCTGAGAGGAGACCGCCGTCCCATATTTCGACGTCTAGTGGCACATCTGGCTTCCCTCCAATGGACAACTAACATTCTCCCCCATCTATGCTTGCAAGAGTTGATCCAAAGCTCGCTTTCCGGGTGCAACGAAACACTTCTCGTCAAAGACGCTGCATTAATTCATCGGGTGCGACTCAATGTGGCTTTCACAGCTCAGTGGCGTTACCGCTTGCGACAAGCTGACTCTCCAAGATGCCGTCACTGCGGTAATCTGGAAGATCTAGAGCGCATCATTCTCTGTTGTCCGCAGTACCAACCTTCCTGAACCACACATTCAGTGTCTCTAGATCAGGTGGACTCTCGCCCTCTCACTATGTGATTTGGTCCATGGCCAAATCCAGCCCACCAACGCTCTGCCTTAAAAGCACTTCTAATTTTTTTTGACACCGTAGGACTTGTGTCCTCACTCCGAGGCGACTCATTATTCCATTTCATCACATTACCCTATTGAAAAAAAAAAACGTCAGACACTTCTGATGGACCATCAAGATATTTTGATGGTACATCAGAATGGCTTGATGGTCCATCAACCAATCTGATGGACACATCAAAGCATCCTGATGTCCCATCAAGATGTTTTGATGGACAGACCTGAACATTTTGTACGCCATCAGGAGGCTTGATGTACCAACACAGCATTCTGACAGATCATCAGACCATTTTGTACTCCGTGAGGCTGTCTTGGTGGACTGTCAGTATAGGATCTGACAGACCATCAAGACCAGTCACCAGGTTCATTCAGCTTGATGGTCTGATTGGTCCCAAATTACGGTCTCTGATGTATACCATCAGAAACTTGTCTGATGTTTTTTTCGATAGGGTACCGCCAGCAATGGGGTAGAGTATCGTCCCTGGCGATGAAACTTCCTAATCATCCTCGTTAAAATAAAGTTGTTTTTGAGGCGACGAGGTGTCCTTCTCTCGCAAAGTCACTAGCCGCAGTAGAACCACTTTGTGCGCGAGAAAGGACATACCATGCGCCCTCCCGTGCACGTCCACACATGAAAATTCTGAATACGTCACTTGCCGTGTGAGCTTGAACATTTGTATTATCGTAAGTGGCGCGTGGTAATAGCGCCACACGCAAGTGTCACTGTGGAGCGAGTCAATGATTTACTGACTGGCATTCTTTCGCCTGTTATGTCTGTGGAAATGTGAACGCCCATCGTAATACGGGCAGCCATTACACCGATACTCATGGCAGAATAGTTGAAGGTGCAATGGAGAGGACCGCGTTTCCACAGTAATAGATGTTAGCATCCGTTTCATCGGTATTGCCAGACATATGAAATGAAGCACACATGCTGATTCATTGAACAGCGATCACACGCCTGTGCTTATTACGCACCGTTCATTAAGATCCTAGACAAGACGGCGTCATGTGTGGATAACATATTGGAATGAATACGTGTTCCCATCCACCCCGGAAAATACCAGAGCGGCTGTATGGTACAGGCTGCATCGAAGGCCGCTACAGCTTCTGACATACAGGGTGTCCCAGAAAACGTGTCATTAAATTATAATAAAAAACTGCACCTCCTAGAGCCATGCGGTCAACGGCATTTGTTCTTACTGGGTTTTTGCCACTTCCTCATGTGAATGTCGTGTAACGTAAGTTCAATTATGTAAATTTTTGCGAGTTTAACTCGGAAATTTGCCAAGTAAAGGTGACTTTTTTACCCGACCAATATCAAGAGAGTGTCTAATTTACACAAATTAATGATAATTGACAGGGATATTCAGGAGCTATCCCGGCGGAAAAATAGCCGAACATCATGCTCTACGGAACTCCCACAGGATAGTGCACGATGAATTTTTCAGCGCAATCTGTGTCAGTCCGACGAAAGGAGGTTGGAAACCCAGCCCACTCCGGCATCGCAGAAAGAGATAACACAGGCATGGCTTATCGCGTCCGACTTTCGCTGGGATAATGCTTTCCCTTTCCCAATTTTAGAAACTGCTACTTTTTCTACTATCACTCTGTGGGCTGGCTTTGGAACCTCCTTTCGTCGGACTGTGAGCGATTGTGCTCAAAAGTCATCGCGCGATATGGTCCGGTGCTCCGAAAACCATGATGTTCGGCTGTTTTTTTCGATGGGATAGCTCATGAATATCACTGTCAATTATCATGAATTTGAGTGAATTCGGCACGCTCTCGGGGTAAAAAAAGTGACCTTCACTTGGCAAATTTCCGAGTTCAGTTCGCAAATATTTACATAATTAAACTTACGATACATTCACATCAGGAGGTGGCAAAATCCTAATAAGAGTAAATGCCGTTAACCGCATGATTCTAGGTGGCGTAGCTTTTTTTATTATAATTCAATGACACGTTTTCTGGGACACCCTGGATGTACACATGCGTAGACACGTAGTACGAAAGGCTACCGGCAGGGCCGAAAGGAGATTCCTCCAACCTGGAACCTATGACGACTATCATGATGCATGCCGGCTGCAGAGAATCATTCCGCGTCACATTGCCTTGGCAACAGTGTAGCGTATACATTCTGCTCTACGCTCACGCTACTTACATCTACGGCGCGTGTATGGCAGATGATCTGGACCCGCGGAACAACTAACACGACATTCATGGGTCTGGTTATGTATCGAAATACAGAGCCGAAACAAAGTCCGTCGGAGACGAATTTCGCAGACTGTTCGCCGTGCCATCTGCATTATCAATGACAATGACATTGCGGATCATGCATCTATGAAAGAAGTCACATGATAGTACATTCCACACTATCCATGGGACTTCCCTTAGATGTGCTGAGGACGCAAGAAACAGTACACCCGTCTATGCAGACGGCATTACAAATATCCACTTGCACGAAAGGTAGTCGATCAAAGATTCTCGAAAGCGATCCTCCACATTAATGAGCAATGCCAAAAATCACAACTGCCGGTAAGTTACTTGCGTGCCCTGTCGGACACGTCAGCGGACACGTCAGCGTGCATGGATGTCTGTGCCTGCTGTGTACCACCAAAATACATTTCTATCAGCTTCAGTGTTGAAACAATACTGCCTGTTTATGATGGAAAGTCACCTGAATAGGACGTCAATTTTAATGAGGGATCGACAACAGTCTGAATTTGTGGTACGACGTACGCCACAGCTGAAAAGGAATGGCACGCAGCTGTCCTACAGAACATAATCGAAAACAGTCATACAGATGACAGTGCAGCCACAGTGGCCACAAGTCAGATGTAAGCGAATTTGGTGAACTACTGAGAGTCTCGATGGCCGGTCTGCAAGCTATAACATCGTTTTTGGGAGTTGAATACATGGCGCCAAGAGTATGGGACATTCTCAAAGAATATAAGAAATCAACAGACCATGACGTACTTATTCAGTGGATTCCTGGGCATAGGTATACCGGAGAATGAAGTTGCGGATGCGATTGCGGATATAATGCACCTATCTGCAAACATCTAGTGACATATGCTAAATTCGATTCTAAGAACCTATTGAAGTCGCTGATAGAGGGCATATGACAAGGCAGCGGCAACGCCATATCGAATCGTGGGACAAAGAAGAACGTTTCATACCACACAAAGAAAAGATTGTTATAGAGACATTTTCGTGACACTCAAGGAAGGAAATCTGAACAGTTAGTTGTCCCTGCCTCTCTCACCCACACTGCACAAGGTTGATTCTTGAACGTAGCAGACTGGTGTGGTGGGGTATGCTTCCTAAGTAGTTGAGAGTAAAGCAGAAATCCTATTTTGTTTGTCTGTGTCTGTGCTGTTGCTGCTTGACAATGGTGATCTAGAACGGTTTCAGTGTTCCTTCCGGCATACCGCGACCTGTACAGATATTCTTGCACCGGTCCGCGCACCCCAAAGGCGCAAACTGAAATTTGTCCTCGACTGCCTGGACACGAATTTAGGCCCGTGTGCGAGGCGCGTGTTATTGTGTTCCTCGTTCTGCTTTCCATATTTTACTTTTCGTCATCGGGGGTTCGTTGCACTTGCCGAAATTCGGGGTGTCGCACGTATGAGGGGGGAGGGGCAGTGCCAACGCCACCTAGATACAGAAGGCTGCCTCCTCTCCCTCCTTCGCTACGTGGACATAGAAAGTCAGAATTCGTCTGCTACTGCTGCGATTCCCCGTTCTGCCAATTCAAGAAATCGCAAATGATGGCCCCTAACTTTGAACCTGGAGACTTAAAATCTTTAGACAAAATGTGCAACACGCTTTTGAGGAAGATACGGGTCCGTTTTGCGCTTTATTTTAAAGTTTTCCCCGTTTAGTACGCGGGGACGTTCAATCACTAGTCGCAGACGACGGCGGTTAGTCTCCATGGCTACGACTGCTGAAAGCATGTTTGTGATTGGCTACGGCCATTGAAAACACGATCCTGACTGGCTGACTCTTAGTTGTTACGTCACGTCGACGAGTGAGCAGGCTTTCTTTATCTAGGTGGTGTTGGCAGTGCTAGAGGGGCTTCGTTATCTTTTTCTTTTTTAGAGGTTGTTGGAGAGGGGTTTAGTTTGGGAATAGCAGAATTCGTCGAGTGACGCGTTCAATTTCTCCTTTCTTCCCCTTTCTGTTCACTATTCAAGCAATCAAGTCGTCCTTCGACTTAGAAATTTCTTTTTATTTATTCGCTGTTAGCGCCACAAAGCAACTGTGGCTATGAGCGGCGTACAGACATGGACAGATGGAGAGAGGACAACAGGGAGTGGGGGGCAAGGGGGGGGCGGTATGCATCCTGAGTCGACTTCAGAGGGAACTGTGCCGATATTCGTGTGGAAGGTCTGCAGGAAGACCTCAGAGAGCACAGCCGGTGCCGAGATTCGAACCCGTGTCACCTCTCAGTCTCGGTGTGGAAGGCCTTCATCCTGACCACTACGCCACGCGAGCTGGTCCGACTTAAAAATAAATAAATAAATAAAAGAGAGATATCAGGACATATGGTCCCGTACAAGCGGCAGAGCACTTACGTGTGGACCATATGTCCAATGAAGAAAACCCGTCCCACGTTGGCAAGCTGTCAGCCACTTTTAGGCCCATTTTCATTTCAAATGTTACTCGTTGTACACCTATCTGGAATTTTTTTTCTACGGCATATATATATTATTCATTTGTACAAAGCATTTGCATGCTGCAAAGGTGCATCTATCATTTTACTCACTCCAGGAAAGATGCGCAAGACGAAGGGGGGGATGAATTATGATTTATTAAAGAAAACAAAACAGGTCAGCCAGATAGAGGTCGGCTTGCTATTGCAAAGAAAAAAAAAAGAAAAAACAAAGACGGGTCTTGCCATAGTGCCAGTCACAAAGCGCAAGCACGTCTCCGCAATGAAGCAAACTGTACTCAGACCGATTTACAAATTCGGTGCAAAATCGCAGGATATCTTTCTATACCATGAGCACACACACCATGTAGTCACATTCCTCAGAAATAAGAAGGTGAAATAAGTATATACGCCGCTACACAGTGGGCAGACGTAGGCTACCTTTAACCTACGTAGGAAACGACCGTGCGCTACGTCAGGCAGCACACGCTCGTTTCCTTTCACATTTTGACATGGCCGTCGTTTTATATCCCAGTAAACAGCTTGTCGAGCTTGCATAACGAAACGCGCCCTATCACAGGAAACATTCCTACGCGATCGCCTGCAACGCACAAAAGGATGGTCCACGAAGTAACTGATGAGTTTCGGGTCGAAGAAAAAACAACCAGGCGGGGATCAAAGAAAGCGTGAACGAGGAAGACATTTTCATGCTTTCGCTGCGTTACTCCGTCGAGGGCTTACCGAAAGACTCCATCTGAAGCTCAATGCGGTATCGAAGATGACCCCGCTTTCCAACCTAGATGGGCGAGAAATGGCCTGCGGATTAAGACCATAATACGCGCTTTGACTCCAGATTTATATCCCGTCGTGAATGCAGCTATTTCATTTATCGGTAGCGTCTTTGGCATTGCCGCTGACGCACGCAGGTGCTGATAGGAGAACTTATTGCATGCAGCAACCGGCTGTTGCCGCACGCTTATTCGCCACCTTGTGGCCATCAGCTAGAAGACAGCAAACGTTGATGAGAAATAAAACTCGCATACGAGGTGGTTCTCCTCAATTGGTGTCAGAAGTGTGAAACTTAGCTATATTGTATAGAAACAAACGCTTACTTTAACTTCGCTGCATGACACGCGTACAGAGCACAGATATTCATAGGAAAGAAAACGGGATGACAGAAGTGACGCCCTTCGGTCGATACACGTCCGTTTGAAGACTTGCCGGAAATCTGTCGTGTTTCTACGTGTGTCGCTGACTAGGAAAAATTCGGGTGAATATATATTGCGCATTGTTCCTACTGTGCAAAGTATTTTTGGTGGCAACCGTGTAAACGTTGCACGCAACATGTCGTTTTCTCACACGAGGAATCTCTGTGTGATTCGCTGAAGTTATGTACTGTCTACGCCCTCCTGAGACAAAATCCCGCCCCAGACCTTGCGATACAGGCTAGGAATCAAGAGGGGTAGCCGGCCTTTTTGGTAACCGATACCCTGTGCAGGAGGGGACGAACAAGGCGATGACACAGCACGAGCACCACAAAGCACGAGCATCTTAGTGCTCGCGTTCTGTCGTTTGCAGCATGTACCTCATTATTACCAGCTTTTACCTTACCTGAGTATTACCACTCCCTCAGCAGCTACCCGTTATTTGCATCATCTACATCATTGTAACGAAATAAATCAACGTTATTGTAACACGTATCCTCGCCTGCTCTGGTGGCAGGTTTCTCGCCGCTATAACTATCTTCTTTTTTTTTTCTTTTTTGCTTTCTTCTTCTTCTTTTTTTTTTTATACGACTTGGTATCACTGAGTAGATCGTGCATGTTTAAAGAACAGCCGAGGTGACGTGCACACACAAAGCACAGCATTTAACTCGAGACACAGAAATCGATACGAAGAGAGAAACTTACGGGTCTGCAGCAAAGTTCTGCCTTTTTCTGTTTACCTGGTGAGGCTTCGGCTCAGAAACCATGTTAACGTCTGCAACACACAAAACATGAGAAGCGCAAAAATAAGCGCATCCAAAAAAAGTGCACAAGTGCGAAAGACAAAAGTGGGTGAAAAATGAAAAACATAATCCGTGCGCCGTACAAAATATCGTCCTCACGTGAGAGAGCTGAAAAGATACAAGAGAAGAAACAACAGGAACAGGTAAGCTTCTTCGTCAAACTCACCGGCATAATAATGTCTCACAAATAATGAAACGTTCTTAAGAGAATGGCGATTAATAATTCCTCGCCTTTCAGTGGACAAAAGGCTGCACGCTTGGACACACGACACCCAAAGTGGCGCTGCAATCTTTTGAAAGACCACTTTGTGTTTCAGCGAAAGAACGCATAAGGGCCCTTTCAAATTCCAAGTAGGTACTCCTTTTTTCAGGCACATAGATTAGCTTGGAGGATGGCGTAAAGAGACGCACAATACGCATGAAAATCTTCATAGTAAAGCTCCCAAGGCACCTGCGCGCCATTCTCTCTCGTTCTGAGCAGTAGTGGAACGAGATTAAATAGAAGAAATGAGGATTATCCGTAATCAAACGGGTGAGACCTGGAGGGTCCGTTCTGTGCCTTTGTTAATACATACGGTGCTCTGTTGCACACTATTTTATCAAGAATGAAGGTTTGGATTAACTGCAGAACCACGTATGGGGCTTTGCGTTACATTTTGAACGCGGAGGTGAATGAACTGGAGTACGTTATACGACGTGTTTTGCAAAAGTCGGGTCCTGAAAAAAAAAGTACCAGCTGGCATGGTAGGAAAGAATGGTATCGTGCCCGCCGATGGTGCTTCTTCTCCGGGCTAAGCTCGGGACCGAGTTCTACAGGGACCAATTTTTCCCACACCCGCAATATTCATATCCTGTCGCAGCACAGTTTTCTTTTTCTTTTTTTTTCTTTTTACGGAATGTAGAAGTTTTTTTTGTTTTGTTTTTTACGGAATAAGGAATGTGCTTGCTAACGCAATAGAACTGGAAGTGATCTCGTCGCACAGCCAAACAATAACTTACTTACTAACAGCAGTTAATCAGTGATTAGCTGCAACGCATGCATCGGGAAAATTAACTCTGTCCAGGACACGCGTATAGCCTCAAAACGAGAAAGGAAAAAAAAAAATGCAATGACAGTTCTGGCTTTTCTCTGCTGATGTGACAACCTCCGGCCTCAACCCCGTCATTTGTACTGCTTATTAAGCATTCCTGAGAAGGCACTAAACAGTGTACGCGTCTCTTTTGCGTTTCGCGCAAACAAGCTCTGCTCTCCATCACGCCCTGTTAATCCTCGGGTATCTCTGCGCAATAACGTCCCCGATGTACGGCATTTCAGTATTTGGACCTATCTTCCACAATAAAAAATTGTACTTATCGCCTGCACATGCAACAAATCGCCATGAATTTTATAGCGAGTCCGATAAGCCAAAAGCCTTCTTGAGTGCAGTTAAAAAAAAAAGAGACGTAGTTTATTGCCTAGCTCGCTTTTACGTATCTTCTCCAGCAGGTCCACGTACTCGTTTTCTGTAGCCGATAAAAACCTAACGTTCGCTTCACCGCCGTCAATTTGTGTCAAACGTTATCTCGGTTGCGAAGGAGGTCCCATAAAACTTCGTACACATACTGAAATCGCACAGTATTGCCGTGTAGTTTAGCACGGCCTTCAACACAGCACTATGATTAATAGTAATTTTCCACTTCGTCATCTTTACAGAATTACCGTGCTCAGTATCAAGCTCTGTGCTCTGACAAATCGAATTACACGAGGACGGTGCGTTGCGAGGTAACTGTGATCATAAGCTATGGTGGTCAATCCGTTTGTCAACTTTGCCCACATGCGGCCTAACGTGCGCTGAACTTTCAGGACGGTGAAGACGAATGTAAACGTCTTGTACTGAAGAAACAAACTGCTGGTGTCCTCGGTTCGGATCGAACCTCCTACCACGGTACCACGGGCGGTAGTGCTTACTGTATACCCCCTTCAAATTCTGAAATCATATCTCATGTGGTATTCAAAATATACCTTGTAGAAGGCGTGCACACATGCCCTACTGGAAAGTAGGTAACAAGTAAGTAACAATACCATACCTGTGTGAATTCGAATATAGGAAAAGAAAAATCAATGCATCAGTCAGGTAGGACGATACCACGGCTCCGAACTCATTTGGGCTATCGGTATCATTAGTGACAGCAGTGAACGCGAATGTGAGAAAGGAGTGCGCAACTCAACGCGAGAGTTTATTTGTTAATCGTCATCTAGAGGTTGTTTATGAGATTTGGTTGTCACACGGGTACGTCTTATATCACTTCACTAAACCTGTACGAAGCTTCGAAAAATGAATTAGCAGAACACGGTTTCGGTACACGAACCTCCGGGTACGGGCCCTGCACGCTTCCACTGCGCCACTATGTTGATGTCTGTCTCTCTCCCATTCTTTCTTTCTTTATTTTTTTTTTTTCAAAAATATTTTGATGCGGCACTTTGGTGGTTGACGATGTCCCCGAAAACATCCGAAGTATTGTACATACATCCGCTCATTCAATGTCTATACACCTAATGGAGAAAACAGTACACTCGCTACAGACAAGAAAAACGTATTCTACTTAGGGGAAGGCTTGGCGAAATGAGATACTTAGTGAAACGAAAATTGTAACCGCCCAAATGAAGGAAAGACTATACATTGTTTACTTCAGTGCACGAATTCATCCCTCGGTTACATGGTGACCATTGCACGGCAGCCAGAAGAATCCCACACAGCATGTAGCACGTTTACTACTGGTATACCAAACGCCCCATTTAGCCTACCCGTGTCGGGGCATAACGGAACGGTTATGTTATATAAGAGGAGGAAAGAAACATGTGGAGTCGTCGGTCCCAAAGGAATCAGGACTCTCTACTCCGGTACTTGTAGTATGGGAAAGTCTACAATGAACAACAAAATACCATAAACTAGAGGAACGTCAACTAACACAGTCGTCCTCACAGTAGTCTTTTTTCTTTGCGAATACCAAGCCGACGTCCCGTTTGGCTGACCTTTCCCCATTTTTTCCTTTGGTCTAATAAATATATCCTCCCCCCCTCCCCCAAGATGTAGAAAGCCAGACTACGGGAAAAACAAACGAAGAGGTCAGGAGCTCTATAAAGGGAATGATGAAGATACAAACTGACGGACACGCAGCCTGGGCGACAACGGCATGTGGCAGAATATGGGGATTTTAAGGTGCACATAGAGATTCATTAAATTTACAAGTATACTGGTTCCATTATACGTTTTGATAAGCTCAACTGACCGCGTCCTGTGAATAGTACTACACCGTTGCGCAGACAAAAAAAAAGCTCAGGTAATACATCACACGGCCTCAGTTCAAACCAGAAAAGGCTGAATAATGGTAGCCGTAAAAAAAAAATAATAATAAAGAAGTCAGACACCGGCGGGAACCGAAACACGCACCTCTCGACTGCCCGTCGAGTGCGTTAACCACTAAGCTACGCTGACACGTCCCATAGAGGACTTGAGGCCTCATTCCTTAGGGCCTGGGGGTCTCGTTCAACGAACGGGACACGTACTCACTCTCATCACATTCTTTCCTACATGTTTTCTCATACACACACAGATACATGCAACAGAGAGCGAAGCAACGGCATCCGGTCAACATGATGGTGGAAAGACACTGTTCTGAGCCGGAAAGGGCACATACAGACGAACGCAACACAAACCTCAAGGTGCATAAGAGCAGGAAAGACAGAAATATGGTAGTCGTCGTCTGCGCGTGTTCTAGCCTTAGAACAGTTACTTTCCATCATCATAACATACAAAGTCGTCGTTGTTGCGAGCCCGATATGGATTCGAGTAGGGCTCCCGATATGGCATGCGCTTTTCAAAACGAACGCTCTGAAGGCAGGCGAAAGAACAATGCGTATTTTTGCAATGCCTGTTCGCTTACCAAAAAATAATAAATTTTAAAAACATCAGGAGCTGTTTCAATACTGGTTGCGTCCTCTTAGTAATAAAACAATTCGCATGAAAATCCATCCGTCGGCTCCATAAAAAAAAAAGAAAAAGAAAGAGAAAAAAGGAAAAGAAAAGAGAGGGAGAAAAAAAAATGGAAATATTGCTTATGGAGAACAAGGACGGGGAGATGGTATGAGGAGCGGCATTCTAGCTTGCGAGTTGGAATGTGCACGAGTCTCGAAATAGAAGGACCTCGAACTCGCGCTAACACGCATGATGTTCAATAATCGACTATATACTTTATTGGAAAATTTTGGCTACTTTTGTGTAGGCACGAGCGACGGCAACCGTCAGACAGCATTCTTTCCGCTCAATTTCGAAGGAAGAGTTCCCACTTACGTGCAGGGTTGACTGTTATGGAAATAATTTTGTTTGCGAAACATCGGCGTTTATGTGCTAGCTCGCACATAAATTCGGTGAAATGAACTGCACCCAAAAAGTGTTTCGAAACGCGAAGAAAAATTCTAAATAGGAAACGGAACCTAGGACACGTAAATTGTAGAGGCTAAACGAACGCTTTTTTTTTTTGTTTCCGTGTTAGCGCCGTGAAACAGGGGGGTTAGTTTGCGTCCTGGGCCGACTTCAGGGGGAACAGTGCCGACATTCGTGTGGAAAGTCTTCAGAAAACCCAGGGAAAACATCAGACAGCACAGCCAGTGGTAGGATCACCAGCTCCCAGTCTTCAACACGACCATGGCTACCACAAACGAGCGGGACGCCTTAACCCGCTCGGCCATGCCGCTGGTAAAACGAACGCTTAAAGACAAAGATAACATTTCGTCAAATGCCGTCTTTCTGAACCTCGGAAGAGTAAGCCATGTGGAATTGGAAAGCAAAGCCCACTAGACAAGAATAAAAGTGGGAAGCTTGGCAGATTAAAGTAGATATTTGAAGGGTATGTCGAGGTAATCAATGTACGTGAAGTGCAAAGTTCAACAGAAAGGTGTGGGACGAGAGCAAAAAGCTTCATTGCACTGAGAATGTTTTGTCGGAAATTGTGTGTTCAAGAGCTACGTACTTCGATAATGCAACATTTACAATCTGCACTGGCCTGTACGGTCAATGAACGTCCCGTGGAAAACTTGTTTGAGGCTGGCCACTTGATGCTGAGAAACAGAGCGAGAGCCCACGCATGTAAATTAGGGCACTGGAAACTTTCTCTCCTGAATATTGTGTTGCAATAACAGCTGGCTGGTTCATAAAAATGGTTCCCCTATGGTACTAAAATCTTACGTACGCGTGAAACTTTGCAAGAAGACAACATAAAACAATGCCATTATGCTAATCACGTAACATTTCCTTGAGACTGAGGGGAAAAAAGACACGCAAGACAGAACATGAAGTACACAAGAAGAACCTTGTCCTCTTGTTCTGTCTCGTGTCTCGCTTTTCCTTCAGCCCATAAAAATATTGACCTTCTTCGAATCTACACCTGCTTGCTTGCATTCTACTCTTTGTTCAACGCCATTTTATCAGGCAGAAAGAGAATGCTATGCCAGCATGTTGGCCATTTCTGTCACGGTAATGTGCCGGTTGGCGCCAATAATACCCCAACAGGCGCAACTGTCTCCGGCGTGATGACTCGCTGCGCCCGTCTTGGACGGGGAGCGTCCGGATGACTACTCGCACCGTTCTTGTACTCATTATACCCCTGTCACACGGCAAATTGAACGTCATTCCCAACGGACGACATTCGCACTGAATGACATTCGTTTCGTGTCACACGGTGAAACCAAATGGCAATACATGCGAATGATCTTCGCACAGCGAATGAGTTCGAGGAACTCATTCACTTTTCCCTCTCGCACCGACTGCGCACCCTCGCAGTAGAGAGGTAGCTAAAAACGACAACGATAAACCGTCCGAAGAAATGAAAGACGAATGAAAAGTTGTACTCCAGTACACGAATTTGATAACTTTTGACACGAAGGAAGGAAGGAAGGCTTGTTTTTCGGAGAACTACCCTCGTTCCCAGTCGCCATGTTGCCAAGTGCGGTACAGATAGGCTTCTTACTTGTCTTCGCTTGTGATACTTAGCCAGGGAGAAACTGATGTTCTGAGGCTGGAACAACATAGAAGGGACAGACACAAACAAAGCCTCAAAGCCAATTTGAGGCTTTGTTTGTATCTGTCCCTTCTATGTTGTTCCAGCCTCAGAACATCAGTTTCTCTCTTGTTCAACAGGTGCTGCTTGCGTCGATTTCCGTCGTATGAATGTGTGTATGAGTGAGCAAAAAATATAAGATTGAAAGGAGGGTGAGTGAGAGTGAGTGGCTGGTTTGTCGTCCCTTCAGATGACGCACCCCGAAAGTCGCTGGAGAGGCGTGTTAGCGTAGCTCAATTGGTAGAGCCCTGGACCGGTAATCCAGAAGATGTGGGTTCGATCCCTACAGCTGGCTAACCTTTTCAGTGACTTTCATCCTTCATACTTAGCCAACTAAGTGCCGTTGAAAACGCAACGATTCTATGAAATGATCTAATGTTTCGCTAGTTTTGAGAAAATGAAATAAAAATATAACTAATGTACCTGCATAATGCTACATATGTTCGGCCCTGGTGTCTTAATTATCGACAGTTACACCATTTGCGAGTGACATTCTGTTTCTTGGTGTAACTCGATACAAGACAAACGAATGACATTCGGTGCGACTCTCATTCGCTGGGAATGCCATTGCCGTGTGACAGGGGTATTAGTCTACTCGTACACTTGAAATGAAGAATGAATGAAAGAAGGAAGTCACTGAAAATGTTAGCCAGCTGTAGGACTCGAACCCACATCTTCTGGATTGCCGGTCCAGGGCTCTACCAACTGAGTTAAGCTAACACACCTCCCCGGACGACTTCCAAGAGTGCGTCATTTGAAGGGACAAACCACATCCACTCACTCACTCATCCGCTTTCACTCTTACATGTTTTCTCACTCACACACACATTCACACGACGGGGCGACGCAAGCGGCATCTGTTGAACACGATGGAAATTGATGTTCTGAGGCTGGAACACAGAAGAAAGGACAACAACATGCAAGCCTCAATTACCTGAGCACAATGAATTGATTGTTGAATGTTCACATGAATTCATTGTTCTTAGGCACTTGAGGCTTGTGTGCTGTCCTTTCTTCCGTGTTCCAGCCTCAGAACATCAATTTCCATCGCGCACACTTGCCTTCCTTTGAGACCTTAGTGAGAATATAACATGGTGAGAATTGTCCGTACTATGCAGCATAATGGGGTGCCGTTCTTGTTAACATTTGGATTATTTTAAAAAGTTATACGTACTTTCATACCCATTAAACATAACTCACACCAGAGAGCTTAAACTGCTTCCTGATTACAGTTTGCAATAAGTGTAGCGTTACGCAACCCATGAAGACGATGCCTCCGCGCGACAAACTTTTGCGTTCAGAAATTCTCAAATAATGGAGCATCCGAAAACAATTTTAATAAGTGACGAGCTATCGTGTAGAGATTTTTTTTTTTTTTGATTCCATGTTAGCGCCGCGAAGCAACTCTGACTATGAGCGGCGCACAGATGTGGACAGATGGAGTGAGTACAGCAGGAAGTCATGGGAGACAGGCGGGCTTTCGTGCAGAGTCTACACTGAATCACCGATGAAGTAGCTACAGACTCTGCACGAAAGCTCGTCGCTCATTCAAATTGTCTTCATATGCTTCATTTGTAGCTTTTCTCGTTTGAGTACGTTCTGCAGCTGGACTGAACTATTTTCTTCTTCGGATTTGCTTTAGAAATTTTCCGTAACGGCGAGCAACTGTCCTGTCTGTATGTATACACTGGTAAAATGTTAGCAACATGTGGCACACATACGGAGCACTGTAAAAATCGCAAAGAAGTGAGAATACGTTATATCCTGCGGAAGTAGTCCTTGCTTGGAGCTGCTCATTGGCCATGGTTGAAACTAATCTGATTGACATTTTGTGAGACTTTCTGGTCCCTCCTTTGTGACAAGTGTTCCCACTAGTCCGGTATGTTTGTCTCCCGGCTCCCATCTACTGGGTTTTCTCCTTGTTTTTATTTATTTGGACTAACTGCGGCTAAGTGGTCTGGGGCAGCCAGTCTGATTTTGTCGCGACTTAAATCCCCATTTTTTTTCTTTTTCTATCACATCACATCATATCACTTAACCGCATAGGGGAGATGGGAGAGGAGTAACATTGGATAACCGCATGCAGCACATCAAAATATGCCATGGCCTTTTCATCAGAAGAATCGAAGACTTGCTCCGTTCCCGTCGTCTGCTACACCGTACCGGTGGTGGTGGTGGTGGTGGTAAGCCGGCTTGCCGTTGTTGGCCTCACGGATGTGGGCTGCGTCACGACTGTAGCCAGGATGAGATGAGATAATGTGATAACAGATGAAGGAATGAAGACGGCCGATCTACACCGTACCACCATCTTGTTTTGCTACCTGCTGACCACTGACGGTTCTACACACCCTGCTGACCACTGACGGTGGTGGTGGTGAAAGGGCTTGCCGTTGTCGGCCTCACGTATGTGGGCAACGTCACGACTGACGCCCTGGTCAGTCGCCCCGTCAGACGCCCCGTCACGACTGTAGCCAGGATGAGATGAGATAATGTGATAACAGATGAAGGAATGAAGACGGCCGATCTACACCGTACCACCATCTTGTTTTGCTACCTGCTGACCACTGACGGTTCTACACACCCTGCTGACCACTGACGGTGGTGGTGGTGAAAGGGCTTGCCGTTGTCGGCCTCACGTATGTGGGCAACGTCACGACTGACGCCCTGGGGGAATGTGCGTCCTGGGCCGACTTCTAAGGGAACTGTGCCGACATATGTCTGAAAGCGTCTGAGGAAAACCCAGGAAAAACCCCAGACAGCACAGCCGGCACCGGGATTCGAACCCGGGTACCTCCCAGTCTCGACGTGACATGGCTAGCACGCTAACCACTGAGCCACGGGAGCTGGTCTCTACACACACTGGTGCTGCTGATGGTGCTGCTGATGGCGCTGCCCTTGCAGTGGCTGTTGGCGCTACTTTAGTACACGCAGCATAAACAACAACCAACCAGAAGCAGAGTTTCGACCGTCGTACAACTGCGCACATTTGATGCATGCAAGACTTCAAAATCTCGCAACCTGTTCTTTGGGCGTTATTCTGAATTTGGTGGACGATACCACAACGAAGTAACGGAATACCGCTACTCACTACTCCACAAAAAAGTAGCGCAATACTAGCGTCGCTACAAATTTGAAAAAGTAACGCCACCGCTACCAAATAAAAGTAACGTAAATACTATACCGCTAGTTTTCCGCTACCGTACAGGCAACCCCTTACCATAGGCACCTCGTTTGCGAATGTGTTTAAAGATGGTGCAATATTTATGTTCCGTCACATTGCCAGCATGCAGCATAAAATATACCACTACTTACAACCCAGATATATTATTTTACATTAATATTGATCTTGAGATGATGCGCACTGACACATAATTTAATGCACATAGCGGATATGTGCAGTTAATTTTTCCCGTCAGAATGTGTCGCATGCCTGTTTTTCTGCAAAGACATTATTTTGTTCATATATATCCTCGAATCCCAAGCTCAACTTTTCCACCTGCTTACTCTCGACAGATTGAGCACTTTCACCTGAGGTCAAATGGCGCAACTGCCATGGAAGCGACCACTCATCAAGTCATCAACAAGTGGCTACCACAGGTGGTAAAAAGATCAAACGAATGGCATAGTATTTGCTCTCGGCAGGGCCAACGCCTCGAAGAAGAATAGACAGCCTTCCGGGTGTTGTAGGCATGCTGCACTAAAGCGTGGGTCTACCAGTAATTATGGGTTACTGCTCTTGCCTACCCCCTGCTTCTATTCTTCCAGCCACACCACGGCTTCTTTTCCAAATCGTTTGAATATACGAAAAATTGCGTTTAATACGCTTTTTTCCGGGAGTATGAGTTCCTCAGTAAGATGTGACCCACGTGAGATTACCTCCGTAATGAAGCATTTAGAGGGAACAAATACCATGTAACTTTTCCTTAAACATGCCAAACGCTGTAAACAAATCGCCTGTGTGGCGCCAGCAAGCAAGTGGGCAAAGAGCATTATAAAGCATGTTGGCACACACTGACTTCCGAATAATATTATTATTTCTCCGTTTTGTGTGGCTCAAATACCTACAGTGTAACTTTAACTTTAATGTGAGAAAATAACTAAATCACGTTCGGCAACCTGTATGAGCTAAAGGCAATTCTATCTTGCCAGGCACCTGCGCGGCACAAGTGCAGTCATTATATATACACCGTTTTCCAGCCAGCCTGACACGCAGGGCTTTTGCACTCAGCACAAGCCAGAGAGGAGGAAAAGCGATAACAAGGGGGAAGCACACGGCCCGTATGCACTGCTTTCCTTCTCTTTGGCTTGGGCGGTAAACAGATTTCAACGTGCTCCCCGTGCCGAGAAAACAGCGTAGAGAGATATCCCGTTTCGTTTCCGAAATTCCGATCTATTTTCGTATTCCTGTTCCAAAACACATGACGGCTTGTTAATCTGCTGCAAGCAATAAAGGTGCATAACAAAGTTTTAAATGTGCTATCAACACGCTCACGCTAGTTTTTCGAACTGATTGTATGACGGAAACTAGCTTCGTAGCCTATATACCTGTTTGTGTTTCGCAAATATGAGCTAAAGAAGTTTAAAAAATGCACAGGGTAACAAAAATTATATTCCTAAATATTCGATTGTGCTTAGCACGCTTCGCCGTTACCTCGCTTGTTTTTCTGTGTGGTCCACGTACTTCATACTATGAAAAGTAGCGATAGCGGAGAAAGAGTCCACCACTACCCATATTTGTAGCGGAAATACTTTTTCCGTTACTAATTTAAAATGTAGCGCGATCGGTATTCCGCTACATAAAACGGTAGCGAATACAGTACAACACTGGAGAAGTTAACGAAGTACAATCTTCCCCCAGCTGAATAATTCAGAAACGGCTCATGCGATCGAAGAACTTCCTTTTTGGTAAACATCCTTGAGGCATCGGTCAAGAGCTGAGCAGTACGCGAGCGGTTCATTTGCATACGCTCATTAATTAAACAAAAATCCAAACTTTTAAATATTTATCCGAATGCTTTCGGAACATCTGCCCTACCGGCCGAAAGCTTCAGCGAAATATATTCCACAAAAAAAAAAAAAAACGCATCGACACTTGGCCGCTCACTGCTCAGTTCTTGGCCGATGTCTCAAGCATAAATTGAGAAGTTACCAGTCAAAAAGAACTCGTTACAAGTTAAGTTACCGTGTGAAAAATGTAACTAAGTTAGTGACGAAGTTCTTCAGCCTGAAATGTAACTCGTAGTTACTGAGTTAGTTAAAAAAAAAGAACGAGTTACTTCCAAGCTACTTCGGACACAAAATAGCATTACGCAGCTGCAGCGCGCGTGAGCAGTTCAGTTAGACCTTGAGTTACCTGCGGAGGAGTGCAACTTGACGCTTATAGATCGTTTTCGTTTATGTCCAACAATAGACATCTCCCTGTTTGTAAACAAATGACGTCATAGTGTTCGACAGCGCCACAAATTTGGTAGAATTGAACTACGCTCCAAGCTAGAGGTGAACATGGTCGCGCCTGAAAGCCACGGTCTTGAGGGGATTACGATATGGTCCCTTAAAGGGACGCGACCCTCGGTCCTGCTTTTCTTTCAATGGGAGGCACCGAACAAGTGCCCGTTCGTGGAACCCAGCCCTCTCCTTCCGATTTGTTTCGGTTTCAGTGTGTCTACCAATGTCATGATGACGTTTCTCTGGTAGAGGTCTATTCGAACGCTTTGCATCTTACTCCCTGTAGGCGCAGTTCAGCTTCATTTCAATGGCAGCGGTTCTTACTTCCTGAATAAAATACTGTCATTGATTGAATATCACGTTTTATGGCAAAAAATGCCATGAAGGAACCGGAGAGAAAGCAAGAAATATGTGGACGTGAGTGAAAACGAGTTATAAGTAACTTGGAACTTAACTTAAGTTACGTTGGCAAAGTTACCTGAAAAAGGAACGAGTTCCTCTGAAAGTTACCACGACGCAAAAGTACCGAGTTAAGTTTCAAGTTACCAAAAAAAGGAACTTAGTTACAGTAACGGGTTACCTCGAACTCTGGTCTCAAGGATGTTTGCTAAAAAAAGGAAATTATTCGATAACGTCAGCGGTTTCTAGATTTTTCAGCTGGGGGATTTTCGTGAAACACCCCGTAGAACATGCGGCGTTCGATATGAGGCTGGTGGAAGGCGACGACGACTTCTCGAACTCCTGGGAGACAGGTGGCAAGAGCAGTTGTCTTGTGCAGCTGATTTAGCCCACGGGAGAATGACGAACGCGGCGAGCGCTGCTCAGGTGTTAGAGCACCACCCATCGCTCGCTGTACTCGCGAGCTGTGGTTTTGACACAGCACGCAGAAAAAGGGTGAAGAACGGCGACATCTGGCCATAATTAGCCAGACAAGATTCAGCAGCAATGATCGAGATGGTTCTACGAGCGCATATTTTTAGGCTATTTTTCCCTAGCTCAGCCATCAGGTAATGCAGCAGAACAGTTTGGTAAACACGTCGTTAATGATAACTATTTTAGGTGGTAGCGGCGTTTCCTCCAGGGAGTGGGGGTGGGGGTTATTAATATCGCTCTAGGAACTGTGTCATGAACAGGTGACACAACAGTTATGCCAGTGCATGCAGATGGAACGGCGGCTAAGAAGCGAGTGGCTCCCTCCCCGCTAATTACCTTCTTCTGCTGTACGGAATCATGTCCCTGAAGAAACTCGCTTTTGTAAATGAGGCAGCTGGCCGTGAGCTATCCCGATTCATGCGCTCTGTCAAGTGTAACGAGAAAGCGTAGCAGAAAGTGCCAATTACTTTGCATGCCCATCGATGTTAATAACAAAAAGCTACCTCTGCATTATGGTACTGACATTCCCAACTGCTGACCATGTCTAGGGTTTTGGACGGGTCACAATCTCAGCTTCAGTTTGAGCCTAAGCGGTGATGCACATAGTCATACAGTTTGCTAAAATGAGCATAATAATTTAAAAAACAGGAAAAGACAAAATGTGAACACAGATATTATAGTAAAATCACATCTGAAAGGTTGAAATATATCAATGTACGACAAACTGTCACTGTAGAAGGCGTGGTAGCGATATCGGTGCCATGTCACCGAACGAAGGATAAAATAACTGATCGTATCTGTTCACTCTGGCCAGCACGTATCGATATTCTTTATGAACTATACAATACGCACATCGTTCAGCTTCACAAAATTTATCGCTTACACAAGGCCCGGAGGCCGTGGTAAGCTTCCTTCCCTTGCTCCTGACTCGTTCAAATTACAGTCTTTGCTGGAACATTTTCCTCCGCGGGTAGTTACCAGAGGTTGACACTAAAATGGCCCATCATCTTAACAGCTCCTATTATCCTGCGTAACAACATGATGCTTCCTTCGCCACAGAGCTGACAGATTGTGCAGGCAGCGCAAAACACGGAAACTCAACCTCACTAAATAATTTGCGACTGTTGGGCAACGAAAAAGAAAAGCTGTAATATGGAAAGACGCTCTACGGGTGACGTGATATAGGGTCATACTCAATCCCAACCTTATTTGCAAGGCGCGTCGTTCTGTGTTTTCTGCATCTCAGTGTGGAAACCTTCCGATAATTAGGGCTTTCCTCGTTTTCTGGCAGTTGTGTTTACCCTGTTACGTATTTTGAGGGTGAGAAGGCGCCTCCTGAGAAACATCGAATGCAATACGTAAATGAAGCAAACTCCTATTGTCGCATTTGTCCCACCACCGCCTTCGTCATCTTTCTTCATCTTTCTTTCATATGTAAATACTTTGTATTGTTGACTGGTTAGATGAGTCACAGAATTAGTGAGCCCATCTACCGGAATGACTACTTACCGGAATGAATGTACATAATACTGACTGTAGATATAACCTGTACATATTGTAATTATTGCCAGTGCCTGACACCAAGTTGACGCCTAGTTTTTAGGTTGTGTTGTGTGTTGTTGTTGTGTGTAAATATTTTTTTAAACGGATGTACACAATATTGTCTCTAGTTGTAACAACAACAACAACAACAACAACAACTACATGAATGACGATGGGATGAGGTGATTCACCGCAACAATTGTAGTTGTAACTCCATGCTGTATGGTAGTGTTTTGGGTGTGTTGTATGTTGTTACTGTCAATAAAGTTTTTTATGACAACTCCTATTTTATAGTTTGGAACGCCAGTAAGGCAGCCACGACGACGAGATGGAGCGCGTACTGTTCCGTGACGAGCGCGTCCAGAATGATCACGTGACGCCGAGCGTACATGCACCATGAAAGGATTCTGAGAAGTAACAAACACAACACAAACACAAGAAAAAGAAACCACCATACTTTTTAAAAATGTAGGTCACATCGAGGACAATACTCGTTTGAAGGGTGTTCGCACCAAAACATTTCTCGAATTAGAATTGTATGTATTGTACACTCAAAATGATGCATGCTTCACACGCCAATGTATCACACACGAACAGAGGTGGCGAGTAATGCGTTACAAAGTAGTGCGTTACCGGTAATGCGTTACATTCGAGTAGTGAAATATGGTAACGCATTATATTTCGGAGAAAAGTAATGAGTAACGTAACGTCATTACATTTTTACTAACTAACGCGTAACGGCGTTATGCGTTCCTGCGTATTCGGGAACATTGCTTCACTATCTAAACTGGAAAGCTTCAGCTGAGGACCGTGCTTGCGGAATCCGGGAAAATCCCGGAATTTTTCTATATTTCTTTAGCAATGACAAGAAGGTCACATCGGCACCCACGAAGAACGCAAAAGAGTGATTATTGACCAACACTTGTTGTGATGTCACCTATGCGTTCACCACTTTCATTTTTCTCTCCCTCAGGTATTTTTTGGACGAATGGTGAGAAAGCGACAGAAAAATATTCCAATTGTTCCAATTGAACAAGTGGCAAAGTACCAACGGATTGGCGGTTTGGATTGTAACGCGTTACATACTACCGCAGTAGTCACGAATAACGTAACGCGTTACATTTTGAAAAAGTAGTGAGTAACGGTAGTGCACTACAAAATAAAAGTAACTTCCCCACCTCTGCACACGAACCGGCATCTGAAACCATTACTCCATTTCCTTTTACATGTATTTCGCACTAACCCAAGAGCCACACATCCAGATTCACACTAACGCATGCAGACCGAGCATTGAGACAGTGTTTTTCCACTGATCTGAGCTAGACTTTTAAGTCAACGAGGGGCGCGGTGGTGGCTACTTCCAGTAGCTTTCGCAACTTAGCACGTAACTAATGACGTGATTCAATCCGTCTTATTTGATGAGAAACGCTGCTGCGATTTGAAACAACATCGAGGCCTATAATTACCGGCTACGCCTCGAATAGATCATTACGCGGAGTCCGAAGTTTAATGACCGTAAAGACGGGTGGTGCATTTGAGAGTAGTTTAGATTAAATATGCGCGACATTGCTGTGGCCGATATGACGAGCGAGGGATGTATGGGATGTGGTCATTCTATCTTGCAGATACGTAGATTCCTTGATTCGGCGGCGGGTTTTTCTTTTCTATTTTGACTCTTTTTGTTTTTTGTTTTTTTTTGGGGGGGGGAGGGGGGAGGGGGGGGGTAGCCGTCGTAGTCGTCGTGTGACGAATTCAATCTTTCCCTATTATTTTTTTCGTCACCATCAACATCAGCATCGGCAGCTCGTACTAGACGCTCGTTATTCGCAGCCTTATGAAGCGGTAACTGCATACGGCTCTTTCTCGATGCTGTCTCTCTCGATGCTGTCTCTCGATGCTCTCTGTGCTGTCTGGGGTTTTTCCTGGGTTTTCCTCAGAAGCTCTCAGACATATGTCGGCACAGTTCCCTTAGAAGTCGGCCCAGGACGCACATTCCCCCAGGGCGTCAGTCGTGACGTTGCCCACATACGTGAGGCCGACAACGGCAAGCCCTTTCACCGTCACCACCACCACCACTCTTTCTCGATGGAAAACCAGTGCGCACCGCACTCGTGACATCATTCTGAGGGGAAATCGCACAGCATACCGGCAAACAACGATTCCTCGACGGTAATTCGCGGTCCGGAGCGCCTAGCGATGTTCTTTGCAACGACCTTCGACAAGAGGAACATACGGACGAGACGGATTGGTAAGATTTCGCACGTAGAATGTGGAACGTATTACGGCATGTAATTTGTCAACAGAACTAACACGATAGACATGATGTAACAGCGGCACGCACGGATTCCTTACTCTAGAGTGGGTTTTTCCAGTGACTCTACCTTACTCATATTGCTGCTTCCACTGGCTGTCGACGCGCAGCTGTGCCCGCAACCACTTCCAGCCAGGAACTCGTTTGGTCAAGCCGGATGCGTCACTTCCGTTGTTCATCGCACCGCGGACCTCGCCGAAAGTCGAGTGGGTGTGCCCTCTGTACATACTTTCGTGATATCCTGGCGATCATGGTTTGTATCTGGTTCTGCAAGTGGCCGGAGGCGCCGCCCATCAATGGCTTCTTTCACTAGCAGAGGAAACAAACTTGCACCACAGCAACGAAAGTTGCATACCCAAGAAACACACGCGTATAAAATACGGTTTCGAAAAGAAAAAAAAAAGTTCATTTTTTACAGAATAGATATATCCAAATAATTAAGGTGTAACAGTAATTGGGAGTTCAATTTACTCAAGTAATGCATCTGTTCCATTTAGTTGCTAATGCCCAACATCGACTTTGTGCGTGCATTCGAAGTCACAAGCGGTCAAACGAAGTAATAAAGCTGATACAGGGTCGCAAAGCTAGTTGTAGTATGTAATGATCCTTGCAGCTCCGCTGCTTTATTCCAAATCTCACTTCTACCTCTTCCTCTACCTTGTCCCCATCGTCTTCCTTCTTCTCCCTCGGTAGCCCCCTACATGGGCCCGGGATCCACAGGTTCATCCCTCCTGGGATGGTATTTGAAGATGTTACTGATGGTCGCCAGTTCAAAGCGGCCGGTGTCGTCTGTATACTCAACTGTTTTCAGAATGCCCTGTTTCCTGGATATCTGTAAAACCTCAAACGGGCCCAGAAGTGTTGTGTGCGCTCCCGGAAGGCCTTTGCGAACGAGCACAAGGTCTCCGACTTGAATGTCGGGGATTTCGGGGATGGGGCGTGTGCAGACCATTCGCGTGGCTTCATCAAAAGCTTGTGTCCTCCTTACACCTTCTGACTTTTTTTCGGAGTTACGCAAAATCAAGATGGACAACCTCAAACGGTATAAGTGTATACGAAGTTGGGGTAGTTGGTATCTTGACATACTCTTGAATGCAGCAAGAAGCACACATGGAAGAACGAAGTTGACACCACGGCTGCTTACTCTCAACTGACAGAAAATTTATTTCGAGACGGACAAGGAAAATAAAGCATTTACGATAAATAAGCAGCCGTGGTGTCAACTTCGTTCTTCCTTGTGTGTTTCTTGCTGCATTCAACAGTATCTCAAACGGTATCTCCGAATGTTCGGGTAGGACCATCAAATCGGTTCTCTGCCGGAACTTCACTTTGCATCTTTGGCAAACGTCGCATGATTGTATGTGGTCTTTCACATCCTGCTTCATTTTTGCACAACTTCCGATACGTGCGAGACACACCGTCGTGGCCTCCAGAGTCCGGACTGTCGTGATACATTCGTAGTATTTTCTTGCGCATTGTGTGGGATACCACGTAGGGACCATTTTGGAGCTGGATGTTTTCCGTACCTCCCCACATCAGTGTGTCGTCGAACGTAGCTGCAGCAAGAGCGTCCAAGGCTAAGCGTGACAGAGCATCCGCATCAGTGAGGGCTTTGCAAGGCTTGTACTGTATTACCATTTCCAGGTGCTGAAGCTCGGAAGCCCATCTTGACAGCCTGCCGTTCAGTTCACTGGACGTCAAGATACCTACAATTGGTTGATGGTAAGTACAAAGCTTAAACAGTCGGCCGTCAAGGTAGGTGCAGAAGTATCTTGTAGCTTTCAGTACAGCCAGTAGTTCTTTCTCCGTTGTGCAGTAGTTCATTTCAGCTTGGTCAAACGTGTAAGACCGTTAGCTGCTGTTGAGCGTGCTTTGATACATCACGCTGATATAGGACCGCGCCAGTCCCATATTGCGATGCATCTGTATGGAGCTCGAACGGACGGCTGAAATCGGGAATTGCTAGTACTGGGTTGGAAGATATGGTGTGTAGTAGGTCAAGGTATGCCTCTTCACATTCGGTTGTCCAGACGAATGGCACGCTTCTTTTTGTAGTAGAGTTGTGAGGCATTTTGTCCTCTTAGCATAGTCACGGACACAAGCTCGAAAGTGCCCAGCAAGACCAAGAAAAACCCTCAAGGAATGGGCGTCATTTGGCTTCGGCATGTTTCGGATCTTCTTGACTGAGTCTTCTTTGGTTGTCTTCGTCTTTCCGTCAAATACGCGGCCAAGGAAGACTACTTGACCTCTGAAGAAGACGCTCTTTTTCAAGTTGATCTTCAGGTTTGCCCTACTTTAGGCGTCTAGAATTTGCTTCAGGAAGAATGTTCTTCGGGATTCCTCGAATAGATGAGTATGTCATCGATGTATACATGTGCAAATTTTCCGATAAAGGGCGCTAAAACTGCGGTCATCATCTTCTGGAACCAAGCGGACGAGTTTTTCCATCCGAATGGCAATCGGTTGTACTCGAAGAGATTGAAAGGTGTGACAAATGATGTGTACTTCTTGGTTTCCTCGGTTAAAGGCACTTGCCAGAACCCTTTGCATAAATCTATGGTAGAAAATGTTGTGCTGCCACCTGTATCATTTATGATGTCGTCTATATTCGGCATAGGAAACAGGAAGATATCGGTTTGCTTATTAATGAAGCGGAAATCCGTGCAGAGCCTGAAGGTCCCGTCTGCCTTGGGTGCTATTGTGATAGGAGATGCGAACGTCGATGTTGAAGGGCGTATGATACCCGCGTCCAGCATTTCTTGCAGTGCCTTCCTCAGCCATTCTTTCTTCTCACGAGTCATGTTGTAGGGCTTCCTTCTGACGACCGTATTATCAGAGAGAACAAAGGGTACCTGGATTGCACAAGTGGGCGAGGGATATCCGGACACGGAAATAAGGTTCGGGTAGCATTTTGCGACGTCATCCTGGTTGCGTATGTCAACCTGTCGCACATGGTGCTTCGACGCCCCTTCCGATTGCGGTATCTCTGCCCCTACAGACACTGTGTCGCCTCCCCCCCCCCCCCCCAATGTATATTCATTCTCAGTTCCTTCATGTCTGAACGAGAAAGGAGGAGGTCGTAGGGCACATCGGTAATTACCAACGCGTGTGTGGTGACCTGATTCACAAAACGAAGGGTGATCGAAGACTAGTTTTTATACACCGTGCTGGTACCGTCGAAGGCTACTATGCGCACTGGTCTTCCTGGAGTGATCGATTCAGGTGGTATAAGACGTCTGTTCACAAACGTGACTGACGATCCGCTATCCACAAGCGCGTGAACTTCAGTACCATTCACGAACATCGGCACGTATAGGAGTTTGGTATTACAAAGGTATACGGTTTCACTTGGCATCTGAGAGTGGAAACTAACACCCTCGTTTATTCGTTTTTTTTTTTTTTTTCATCCGTAACAACGTGAATGTTGTCTGAAGCGTCGTCTGCTGCGGCCGCGGTCATAAATTTCCAGGTGGTGCCTTGGCTGTTTGACCCTTCCTGTCGAAATTGAAGTGGTCGCTGTCTCCTGGTATTGATCCCGTCAAAAGGGGATGTCACACCTGCTGGACAAGCTGTCTTTGCCTTTTCTATTCACAGATCCCTGAAACATCGCAGAAGGTCTTCAGATCCTTTTGGTCCTCTTATCTGGACCATCTGTCGGAGCTCATTTGGCAGGCCGTGAATCGTTAGTGCCACCACTGACGCCTCCGGAAGTTCGGGTTCATAGAGCTGCAGCAACCGAAGCTTCTCGAAGTAGTACTGTGTCAGCGACTCTCCATCGTATCTGAAGCTGATGGCATCATCCCATCTGTCAACCAAATTTGACGCGAAGGACGACAAAAAGCTGTCTTTCCACACCCATGTGTCTGTGCGCTTTTGTAACACGCGATATTCGTACCACTTTAGGGCGGTTGAAGACAGAGATTGTACTAGATTATCGATTTTATCCTCGTCCAAGGTCCAGCCGTTCTCCTCACAAGCATGTTCGTACGTCGCGATCCAACGTGAAGCACTCATCCAGTGACCGTCGAAAGTGGTAGGACGCTTGTCACCCTGGTGGCCGTCATCCCGCGACAGAGATGTGACCAAGTGGAGCAGAACCTGCTGTTGTTGTGCCATCTGGGCTTGTTGGTTCTGAATAATCTGGAGGATTCTGACACCGTCGACCTCACCGGAGGGGCCTGTTACAATCGTGCTTGGCGAGCCTCGACTATTGAGAGGCTGACGAACCAGATGCTCGAAGTCGGTCATCCTCATGTTGACGTTAATGGTCCCCTTTGATAGGAGAGTGGCGAGATCGGGCTTTGTCCTTTCCATAATGTGTTGAAGTAGAGCAGGCACACTCGGGTGGTGGGAGAGGTCAAATGTCTCTTCATCCACAGAGCACTTGGTGAACGTCGGGCTCTCTAATGTCCCTTGGAGTTCAAATTGCACCCACATTCCTGAATGATCCTGTCGACTGCGCCAATGTAATGATCCTTGCAGCTCCGCTGCTTCATTCCAAATCTCACTTCTACCTCTTCCTCTACCCTGTCCCCATCGTCTTCCTCCTTCTCCCTCGGTAGCCCCCTACATAGTACTGAATCGGCACTTACTTTGAGGCTTCGTATTTAAGTAAACACTCGAGAATATGAGTACTTTGGTTAGCCCTTTCACACCAAGCCCGCACGATGATGCCGAATTCGAAATCACAGCAGATTTTGTTTGCATGTGCGCGTGTGTGTCTACCCAGTAAATGACAGCGAGTTACTGGCATTTCTTGCAAGTCGTTGTCAATGACCCGTACAGCCTAGCTCCCAAGCGGAAACACGGCCACTATCGGAACCAAGTTACAGCTTCCATGTCACGTCACCATTCGAGCTTCGTGCTTCAGTCAGTGGTTCGTGCTTGGTGGCCGTGGTCGGTGGATCGCATTCATCATTAAGTACGCGTTACAATAGACATTCTTTGCCTGCTGCACTCCGATTACACCATCTCAACGAAGAGGAAAATAAGAAGTGATCTCGTAAACACAGTACCGGTACGCTCGGGAAAACCACACGCTAAGAAAAGTACTGTTACGAATCCAGATGAGCTGTACCAGCATCCAGGTCTCCGTCACCTGTGGAAGTTTGTCATCAACCGACCCCTCAACCATGCTTTGATCACCTGAACTGCCATCTCTACCATCATCTTTCACCATCGTCTACAATTGGCACTCGGGCAGCGCCCAGCCTGCTGGTCGGCATCAGCCCCATCTCATCGCCATTTCTTTGTGTGTCTGTGTCTGTCTGCCTGTCTGTGTCTGTCTGTCTGTGCGTGTGCGTGCGTTATGAATATTTTTTGCTGAATAACGCTAGTCGATGTCTAGACGTTATCTTATTTCAGCAAAGGTTTACCCCGAATTATGGAGCCCTGCACCATCCGCGGATGGAAGCGGATATCCGCGGATATCCGCAAGATACTTGCGGATTCGGATGAAAATTTAGCACTTTCTGCGGTGTGCGGATCGGATGCGGATGGTGCAAGGTCGGATGCGGTTCGGATGCGGATACGAAGGCAGCGGTTCGGTAGCGGATCGGATGCGGATATACCGCGTGCTGTCATTTTTTCACCAGCAATTTATTTGTATTGCTCGCCGACAGCCGACAGCGAGCGCATGCTCGGGTTCACCTTTAACCATGCACGGCGGCAAGACGGGAGAGGAGGCATTCTGGCGTCTCGAACCGCGCGAGCACCGACGAGGTAGCGTTCCACGCGTTCCAGAAGTCTCTCCATATCGCGTTTGTTGAAAGGTTTACCTTTGCTTGTCGTCATGACTGAGTCCTTCCGTGACAGCATGGAGGCATCCGAAATTATACCAACATGCTTCCGGCGGCCTTTACGCGTCTTTCGAAACGTGCGGATTTTGCGGATCGGATGCGGATGGTGCTTTTTGCTCAGCGGATCGGATGCGGATGTAAACTGTTGTGTATGGTGCGGATGCGGTTCAGATGCGGATAACGTGCGCGCGGATGCGGGTCGGATGCGGATGCCAAAAATCTCATCCGCGCAGGGCTCTACCCCGAAACTCTCATGTCGACTATATGCTACAGGGCAATGAGGACTTATTAAACAAGGCTTATTAAAACGGATGCCGCACCTTGCATCGCAAGCAGTTAAATGGCTCGACAACGATCCTCATAGAAAACCAATGGAACCACTGTAGAAACTCGATCTCCGTCTACAACCCCTGTTCTCCCCACATACGGACAAAACATGGTGAGACTCAATTTGTAGTGCCCTTGAGAAAGCTGAGTGAACATGCGGCGGCGATGGCAGTAGCGCAACTTGTCGAGCACTCCCAAACGGTTTATTAGCCGAGTTGGCTTCATTACACCAGAGCAGAATCGTCTGGGAATGTCAGACTTGAGTGTACTGTCACCCTATGCACGAATCATTGACGAATTATCTCCAAGAGGTATACATCGGCGGAGACTCTGGAGTAGGTTGTGCCTGGGAGTGATTATCGCCGCTGCGAGTTTACGAGATATTTGACCTTCAATTTGCCCCGTCACGGCGTTCACTCTATTACTGTGTCACCAAAAGTTCGCTGCAGTTCTGTCAACGAGGAGATTCAGTTACCGCGGATAGATGGCACTATATTCAGGAGCTCTTAAGAAGCAAATTACTTGTAAGGCTAGATCTCGAGCATTGATTTTTGCGGGTAGCGTCCGTAAAAGAGAGAGATCACGCAAATGGACCGAACTAAATTTCAGTCTGTGACAAATATGGCGACAGGAACCAAAAGTCACTATTGCTTTGTGATACATGGACGAACTTCTCATTTCTGCGAAAGAGTGTGAAGGTACGCTGATAAGACTCATCAATTTTCTGAACGTACTGTGAGGTGAATGTCTAGACCCTCAGTCTGCCCATGTCTGCTTTTGCGCAACATGTAGTGGATACCTGTGAATTGTGGTATCTGAACGAGGCGTTTTACCAGAACAATGATAAACCGAAAGTAGCAAGGCACATTCCCCATCCCATGATGTGAGGTGATTCCTCGGATTGAAAAGTTTTCTTCGTCACTTTGTTGTCGATGATGACATATATACATAGAAGAGGGAATTACGACGACGACACCACGACGACATCACTTGTCCCGTTCTGAGTATAATTGCACCATACTTTACAATCCAACTTCTAAAGCGAAGTCGTATTCAACAAACTGGACAGGGATAGATGATAAGTTTCCAAAAGTGTAATTACAGTAAGTAACAGAGAGAGAGAGAGAGAAAAGGCTAATAAACGTAGAGAGGAACGTTAATTAGTGAAGAGTTGAGGAGCAATCAGGGGACATTTAACATTGCTCGAAATCCTGTCTCATTCGTCAAGCTGTCCATCAGGAGTCAACATGCAAAATATTTTCGCTCTGCAGAGTGTTATCACCGCGCAATCAAATTTACAAAAAGAGTCCGATAAATCAGTCACGGACGGCCGGGGACACGATCTCCGCGTGACGTAGTGAACTCCCCGTGCTTTTTCTCTTTGTCTCTTTTCTCTCAGCTCACGCGCCGCTTTTACCTGCTTGAGCTGTGCCGCTCTACGTCACGAGTCACGTGCCCGGGGACCATTTACGTCACGACGTTCCCTCTTTCTCCGATACGCACTTTTCACGAGTAGAGGATGTTTTAAAGGTGCGCGCTCTGTAGGTCACCTGCACTCGTTGTTGTTTCCCAGGAGCTCATTTTATTCATTGGAGAACACGCCGCAGCGAAAGAAAAGAAAAATGAGGGCCACATCAGTGCTCCTTTTAAGCTGAAGAACGAAGTGTTGCGCCAGCTAGACAGACCGAAAAAGATCTGTTCTCGTGATGATGAAGTCTAAAAGAAAGCCCCTTTGCGTAAGGTTGCACCGTATGGCACTTTCTGTACCATACTTTCTGGCAGACCACTTTCTGTGTCGACCGAAGGGTAAAGAAGATTATGCAGACGCACTAGTTTACGCAGATGAGACGTTACGTGCCTTAGCATATTCGACGGCGCTTCGAATGCCCTTTTTGCAAGACCTCATGTGATAAACAGCAGGGATCTTTGCACCCTATCCAGTCGTGACCATTTGAATTCACGCATGCTGATTATGCAGTAAGAAAGTCATCAAGAATTTGTGGGCAATATAGTAGACAGTTTGACGAGTGTGTGAAAAACACTCCTCGTGGATCATTGAGAGAGAACACGATCATACGTGACGTTCTGTCGCGAGACAACTATACCATGAGTTAAGCTATACGGTGGTCAGTCTGTGGATTATTTGGCCGACCTGAGGGTTCTTCAACGTGCCTTGTAAGCTTAGCACACGGCACGTCGTGGTTAACGTCCCACGCGGAGGAAGACGTGCTTAAGCAACTTGTACCCTGCCAACAAGTTTCTGGCGTCATCGGCCACGTTCGAACCCGCAACCTTGGGGTTGTCTGGCAAACACATTGCAAACTGATCATCCGAGGAGAGAGAACAAGAGCGATGAACAAAAGTGATACAGGACCCGTTTTGACAGGATACATTGCCAGGGGGACCTACCCAGAGATCGACGTAGTATTATCATCTGTAGTGACAGCTGTGTATCCTAGTTACACACCTTGAATAGGGCGGACAGAAGGAAGTCGTCCGCGCCACTAAGCAACCACCTCACATGAAACGGTGTCGACAACGCTGAGATCACGAGGCGACCCTGTGCTAGATGTTGATCGATACTCCGACTTGACTGCTTTACTAAAAGAGGACGTTTAATACGTCAGAATGGCCAAATCTGGCAACAGTGTAAGCAAGCACGTTAACCCGAGATGCTCAAATGCAAGAAGCGAGCCGCGGCAGTCGACCGTTGGGAGTGCCCCAAGGGAGATCTGCGTAATGTCTATGTAATCTGCTGTAACTTTTTAACGTAGATGTTAAACTAGAGTTTCACTGCAGCAATTTGAGCTTGTTGGTACATGAACATCGTGTTACAAGCGCAGCTAAACAGGGACAAAGGGGAGACGGACAACACTACGCTAACTTCCAACAGCTTTACATATAAAGCTGTTCGAAGTTAGCGCAGTGTTGCCTGTCTCCCCTTTGACCTTGTTACCCTGTTAAGTTGCGCTTGTAACACGATAGAGTTTCAAATTGGCTTACGTAAGTTACCAGAACTTAACCTTAATCATACTGTGACTGAAGAAGCTTCGGCTCTCTGAAGGGTGCAGTCACCATAACCCCTAGGCAACGTTGAGAAGGATCAAGAACAGATAGAAAGAATGAAATATGGATGAGCTGTTATATGGCTGTATTATGCAAGAGCCACAAAGGATAAAGGGAAAGGAGATTTGGGCACATCGTCGGCGAAACGAACCACAGTATATGCTGTACATTGTTTAACACTGTTGGGTGTAAGTGTCTTGTCCTATGGACCACTCCTTTTCTGTGTAGGATTCACACCACACAGAAGGTAGCTTCTGAAACAGGCTTCTACATGCCGTATTCTACAAAAAACACCGTGTGAAATGGCATATTCTACACAAAACACTATTTCAGGGAGTGTTAACTGATGGGTTTTTCTCATAACATCTTTTCTAGCTCTGTTATTACGTCATTCAGTTGTGTCTCGGGAACAAAAAAAAATTTGCTCATATTCGCAAAAAGCGCCCCTTTTACGCTCTGAAAAGTGTAAAAACACATTGTGAAGTGTAAAAAAAATGCTGCGTATTCACGAATTACTCACGGTACTTTGGAGAAACACGTTGTCGGTGTAGATCTTTAGAGTAATCTTTATCAGTACGGCTACTTCGCCATTTGTAGACAAAAATATGTTTCTGGTGTAAAACTTCGCCTCTGATTCCTAAAGACGTAAGTCATATTTTAGTGGGTTTTACTCTTTAGCCTTTTAAGTACTTCAGCAACGGAATCTTTGCGCACCGGAAAACCTTTTAGCCATTCATGAGCGACACAGAAGAGGATGTGCTCAATGTCCTCTATAGTGTGACACAGGTGGAAAGGTTCCTTATTCTATGCATTCCGTGAGTGAGTGGTGTATCGATATGTGGAATCGATTCAAGATGCACTGATCTGCTCACGCCACGAGGGATGAAAAAAATCCATGGTAGGGTCAATAGTTATCAGGTAGTCATGTAGGACAGCAACAGACTACGGATGCTTAAACAATTCACCCGCAGCAAATCGCCGTAGGAAATGTTGACTGAACACTAGCTGTATACCAGGTGCACAAAGTAAGATGTGTCTTCTTGTGTTGCTTCAAACTCAAAGAAATTATGCGTTTTTCAGGTACAGCTGTGACACACTGTACCTCTGTGTCCGGGAGCCCACTGAATGATGACATCATGTCCAACCAGCAGCACACGATGATAAATGCTTCTAGAAATGTGAAGAAGCTCATAATTTGGCAGTCGCCGAACAAGTCCAGCCTTCAAGTGCAGCCCTCGAGTGCAGCCCTCGAGTGCAGCCCTCGAGTGCAAATCACCTCTTACCTCACCTCACCTCACCTCAAGTGCAAATTCACCTCTGCAGTAGGCGACGCGCCATAGGTATTCCTGTGTTTTGACAATGCCTCAAAAGGAGTAATGGTTGTCGCAACGCATGTAATCCATAAAATTACAAAAATCACTCCTTTTTGGGTATGGACATAGGATCGTGGACAAAAGGGTGCTTGCGTTTGACTCCTTTCCCCCTCTAGAAATGGTCAAGTAGTTTCATTGACAAAAGCAGCATATGTACCGGAATAACACTCAGTGACTTCAACGGCGGTAGAAAGAAAACGTAAATTGATGCACGAGATTTCTTTGGTGGTATAAGTGGCTGTCCTCTCCTTCATCACATCCGACCGGAGAGCTTTTACTTGTCTTCCTCTTAGTCTTTATTATTCAACGTATCAAGCTAAAGATAAACGCCCCTCGAGGTGTGGGAGACCTCGTTGCTTTTCGTATATGGCCTATCAAAACGAGATTCCGCAAGGAGAAGGGGCAGTTGCCCCTGGCAACAGGCTAGGTTGTGGGCGCGTAGGTGGGCAATACTACCTCTGGTTCCTTCGGTACCACGTGGTGGCTATTTAATTCACTCGATTTTCTTTTTTGACCACCATGCCCTTTGCCCTCCGTGTCCGCGCGTAGCGGTCTAATTTATTCCATACTAATCAAGGTTCACACAAGCTTAAACCGTTTTCTTTGTGAAAGAAGAAAGTGCAATTGAAGAACTTCGTTAGCACGCATGGTTGGTTGCGCTGTGCCCAAAAGGTCAACTTCAGACCTCCCCGAAGGGAAGCTATTGCATTAAGTAAATACATATGCTGCATTCTGCGTTACTGAACGAAACACTGCATAAGGAAAAGAGCTAAGATAGTTGCATGATTACTATTAGTACCCTGCGTTTGCTATCAGGACGAGGACAGGAAGAGGAAGTGACATGTAAAGATATACAGCACCAAAAGGTAAGTTAGTTATCATGCAACTCGCTGGCCCTTTCATGTGCCTTTCATGCCTGCCCTTTCATGTCGGGCTTTCTTCCATGCGGGAGACATGGTATTTCAGAAATTGTGCGTGCACCACGACGTAAACATATAGAAGCAGACGACGCTGTAGTATGTGTAGAGCACAAGACACATAAGACTCCCATGGCCAGATCAGCGTTGCTAATATCTGCGCTGTACACTTTCTTCATCTTTTATGCAAATGAAGTGCAGACGTCGGCAAGGGGCGATAAGCAGCGGTGTTTTTGTTTGGCGCATCACCATGTGGTCATATTTGTAGATAAGATAGTACTAGATAGGATACGCGCCAGCGGAAAGTGGGGAAATGAGATTGTACACGTTTCTTACTTCACGGCACCTACCGGGTCCTCCCGAACTTTGAGGGAAAAAAATGCGAATTTTCACTATAACTGCTCCGAAAACCTGATAAGCCAATCGCCTTATGCCATTGAAGTGGCTGACATCGTGTTGATGACATTTGATAGGACAGCTGCTTTTATCATACCTTTTCCGTGGAACGCTTCCGATCTGCTAAAATTCACCAGTACATTCTGAGTTCAAAATTAAGAATTGCAGCTGTTTATCTGCATGAACTGTCCCCCTACGTAAATTTCTGGAAAAATCCATAACTTAAAAACCCGAGACTGGGTGAGAAAAAACGACAACAGAGACAAGGTCTCAGGTTTGAGACCTTGTCCGTGTTGTCGTTTTTTTCTCCCCCAGTCTCGGGTTTTTAAGTTATGGATCTATGCCACCAGCTCACTTGCTATCTCTCTATCCTCTCGTTCTGGAAAAATATCGTATACCGCTGACCGAACCTATTAGATAATTTGTCGCGGAATAACTCATTCAGGGGTTCGCGGATACCGCAATGTCGGTATAATCTACTCCTAGTAGACCGTCGTGTGCGCTGATGAAGACCAGGACAACCATCATATATGCACGCGCAGAGTAGCAAGAGGCAAGCGAGCTAGTGGTTACATGAAGCAGGCAACGTTGCTTTGCGTTTGAGGAAATACAAGGGACGAAGGACGCGACAAAGGAACCTCCGCGCCCACTTCGTCGCGTCTTTTGTGCCCTGTTCGTTTTCCTCGAACTGAAGGGAGTGTTCCCCGCATCATATATGCATTGCGACGAAACAGCAGTTAATAAAGACAGTATAATTTGGGCATTCGGATCAGAGTTAAGGTGACATGTCGTTGTCGCCATGGGCTTTCATGCACTTCAGCCACAGTTGAGAACAGGAACATTTGAAGTCGGCTGTGGCTGGCAAAAGACCCAAATGCAATGCTTCAGCTGACGTGCCGGAAGCTGACAACTTGGCAGCCCTTCTGTATGGCGCCATCATCACCTGCAGTCTTTTTCCTTCGCAAGTACCTTCACAATTACTGATCTAAGATCCCCCCGTACGACAACCATTCATGACAGGAAGTCACTACCCGATTGCGATTTACTTTTCTAACATCTTAAACGGGTTTCATACGCTTCTATCCTGTCATCACACTGTTAGTGCCACTTCTATAGCACAACACGGTTCCAGAATGGTCAACTTTAAGGGAAAGTACGTGCATGTCAGTAAACACATCATGTCACTGCTACCGTCTCTAACAGTTATACCAGTAGTGTAGCCAGAAAAATATTTCGGGAGGAACTTTACATGAGGTAGAGGATATATCCTCTTTTTCGCTCTCCCAAATACACTACCAAAGGTACGATTTGTGGGGGTTTTGAAACCAGGAAACACCCCCCTCTGGCTACGCCACTTGACCTATACCACGTGTTCTTTGAGATAGAACCATGTCCATGATGTTCTCATGTTGTGCTGTCCCTGTGTCTCTCCCTTTGAGAATCACCGACTCTACGAACACGCGCCGTCACTGAATATGTCGATGTTACCAGCTTTTATGTTTAGAAGGCATGCACAGAAGCTGCCTTGTCACCATTAAGAAAACGCACGACAACATTTTAAAACAAACTATCTTTGTGACACTGTTGTGACGCAAAGGCGTGGGATGTCCATCTCTATAGAAGAAAATAATCTAGTACCGCGATGACGACGGCAAACGCTGATCAAATGAAGTCGACCTCCATCAATGTAGAAAAACGAGAAACAGAAGCCTCGCTATCTTAGGAGCCGCTCCGTGATGTATTAAACTTCCTCTCGTACGTGACAGAGCGAACATTCTTAGCGCGCAACGTGTCGGGGAGAACTATGTTTCCGTTCTCGTATTTTCCCACCTATTGCATCTTCTCCGTTATATCATGCCGTTTCTTTTCTTTTTCCTTCATCATTAAAATAAAGTGGTGGTGTCGCTTTTTCGCAGAGAGTCCACTTGGGATTCGTTCCATCGCTGTCTCTTCAGTATCCACTTGCCGTACATTCATAGCCATTGGAGAACACAAGGGTTGTGTGGGCTGAAAACATACGTACACTGAGCGCATCGATCAGCCTATTGGATATTTTCATAGAAATTCTAGCTGTATATTCCATAGCAGACAATGCAGAAAGCGAGAGGTAAGATTCACTCGCAGCGGGACAAGACAGTCTTTAAAGGGCCTTTTGCGAAGAGCGGGGCAGAAAGCGACGACCACTTTAGGGCCACTTTGGAAGCCGTCAGAAAAGGCAGATGCTTCAGAGAGAGATACTCGAACCCATCACGTTCGGTGCGGACAGCTAGTGCGACGACGCTCGGAAAACTGGCTGAGGAAAGAGTCATACAAACCCCGGTTGTCATGGGAACGCAAACGCCAATGCTACTCTTGTTGCCTTCCTGACGTCGGTTTTATTTACGTCTGTACTTCTTCTGGCTCCCTCGTTTTCATCTTGTCTTTACTCGAGGCAGGAAGCGCGTGAAAAATGGGATCGACTGTGAAGTACCCGGTTAACCTCCCGAGACCTCGCTCTGCATTTGCGGTGATCAGTCCCAATAACTTGCTGTTATTCGTAAGGTAGAACAGGTAACGATAGCACCATTGCGACAAAACAAAAATCATACAGCCTGCACGTTTCTTTATTCCTTTTTTAGGTTTGCAAACGTGCGAAAAGTTATAACACCGTGACATGCGCAAGTAACAAATGCATGTTAGTGAGAACGGACACATTATTAAAAGACGAAAAGTAAAATAAAATAAAGTAAGAGCGCACTCTGAGCGTTTTTCGTAATTCCTTAATTTCCTTTTCCTTTTCTTTCTTTTTGTCGGAGTGAAACTTGCCGCATTGGCTGAACAGGCAGGCCTCACTTCTGTCTTTTCTTTTGTTTATTATTATTGAACGTCACCCCCCCCCCCCCCTCATAAACCGGAAAATTCAAGAAGAAACGTCATGTCTGGGCTTCACCGTTAGAACTTTCTAGCTTCTAAGTTCCTTTGCAGTCGCGCCGCAACACTTGTAGTAGCAAAACGATGCAGATGCCAAAAAGATTTACTACGAGGTGATGCAAGGGCAGCACAAGAAAGAGAACACACACTGGACTTCTCGCTTTCAACTAACAGGCGTGTTCACAAGACTACACGTTAAATACACAGATAAAACCAGGTGCTCAGTATGTGCGGTCTTGCACATGGCTGTTTGTTGAGAATGAGTGGAAGTGTGTTGCTTTCCTTCGTACGCGTTCTTTTGCTGCCGCTACATCCCCTTCAACATATGTACGAACTACCCCCAGCCTTTGATTGTGGCTTACTGCTTAGGGGCTCTAGGTTACAAAATGACAATGTCATAAAGTGAGATTTCATTAATCAATTTATTGTCATTTAGTGGGTGTTTTCTGGGCTGTTACGAGAGTGCGTAAAACAAATGGCGGGACAACAGCACACACGCACGCAGCACAGCACAGTAGTTTTTTATGCAACGTCTCATGCCACGCCTTCGTCAGCAGGGTAGAGAGTCACAAGAGGTTACAAGCTTACTGGCGTTAACTCCCCTTTGGAAGGGTCATTTATGTTTATTAATAATGCTTATAATAATAATAATAATAATAATAATAATAATAATAATAATAATAATAATAATAATAATAATAATAAATCATGTTTGATTGACCGCACAGACCTTCCCGGAGATTCAGTCGTCACGCAAGAGCCTGCGTTGTTATCTAGTCTGCCATTATAAATGGTGGAAAAGAACTCATCTTATTCCTCAATTGATATTTCTTTGCTACGTACTGCGCCACAAGCCGACGTTTTGATGACGGTCTTCTCGGAAACGCTTCTGTGATGTGTTAACGCCAGTGTTTCCGAAAGTGTAGGTCGCGACCCCCAGGGGGTCGTGACAGATTCAGCGGGGGGTCGCGAATCGGCTCAGAAACTATAAAAAAGAGATGTCCATAGACCATGCTCTGCCCACTATTCTGTGTCCCAAAAAAGCTCGTGGTAGTGAACCACGATGTCTACAAAGCAAGCTCACTATAGTGAATAGGAACAGTCATCTCTGCTGCCACTCGTGTATTTTTCTGTCTGCGGTGGTATCTAGCCCGCCTTACTACCTGTGACGATATCAGCTGTAAAATTAAATTTCAGCGTCGGTCTTGTGTATTACTAGTAGGGATGTGCCAGCCGAATCCACGAATCCTAGGCAGGGATTCGAGATTCGGAACCCGAATCCCAGTGCCAAAAACGGTGAATCGAATCTTTCGAATCGACCGACCACGTTTGCTCGTTTCTTTTTCAAATTGGTGCCTCCGGAGTCCGCCGAAAGCCTCATTGACCGACGGGTGTTTTCTTGCTTCTTTGTTTACATTGCTCTGGACCGAAAGAGTTCAGGCAGGAACTGCTTCATTACAAGTTTAAAAGTAATATGGTTGTGGTTTTGATTGTTGCTTTAGCTTTATGGAAATAATTCAGACTCGAGAATATATGTATTTCTTGTAGTCGACAAACAATATGTTAAATAAATTAAGAACTATACGGGTATACTTTCTAACGAAACTGAACTATCATTAAATTCTTTTTATTAAACAAATGTATCATATTCTGCTTCAAAACACTCTCCAGTAGAATTTTTTTGTCCTTTGCTTTTTGAACTCTTTTTAAAGAAAGGATTCAAAAGATTCGAGATAAGAGTCGTGGATTCGCAGAACCTTCCATGGATTCGGATTCGGATTCGCAAAATTCTGGACTCGTCCCATCTCTAATTACTAGTCATGCGCTGAAATCGAAAAGCTTGTGGCATCGCGAAATCCGGGGGGGGGGGGGGGGGGGGGGGGGGGTCGCGATATCTTGTAGTTCTGATGGGTCGCAGGGTTGCAAAGTTTGGGAAGCACTGTATTTATTTAGGTCACTCTTTTGTTCTGGATTTGTTCCAGGTGTAACACTGCCGCCCCTTTAATTCGCCCGTATTGACTCTCCGTCCTGGAAAGCCGTATGCACGAGCTAGTATGTGAACCTAATGTTAACTGTATGTTCATCGTACGTACCGGCACTTGAGAAGCTCTGCTTGGGCATCGATCAGCAAAATCTTCCGTTCTGTGCGGTCAACATGTGGTTTTAACTCATATTGGCTATCCTTTTCCTTAGACATTTTTGCAAGATGCCACTGGCGTGGTTATCCGCAGAGTGTGCGCGGCTTCTAACATGACGATTTTAGAGAACCTGACATTTTAGGTGTTGGTGGGGCAGACCATGGGATGACGTCCGTTTGATGCGGTTTATTTCGGGCCCATTTCACAGTTATTTCTGCGTTCGAAGCTGACTCGGCCAGGAATCTTAGGGGTCGGGCCAGGTTCGTTTTTTCGAAGCACGTCAAATTCATAAAATTAGGCGTCTGCATCAGGGTTCTATTTTAGAGAGATGAGGCCTGCTTTTTTAACGAGAATTCGTGTCTCTCCTGAACGTTTTGAGGACTTTGATATTTTCGGAGCATCATGCTAAGCACGCGAGAAGCAGATGTTCGAGCCAAAGCGAGAGTGACCTTCCCCGGATATGCAAGCAGGGATACATGGCACTCGAATGCATTACGTTTCTACGGCACATTTTCACGCAACGAAGCATCTTTATCAACTTTATGAAAAAAATACAGAAACGACGGGGAAAAAATTGTTCGAACCTGTGAAAATCGTCAAACGCTGGACTTTATAGGTATACTCGTCGTATCGCAAACATTTCCTACAATGTTAAGATTTACACCACCCCAGAAATTTTAAAATTGCCGAAAGAAGTGGAAGGAACCGCTGCCTAATCACGCAATACTTCAGTGCAAGATATGAGAAGCGGGCGTACGCTCGACTGCGGGGTTTCTCTGTAGAGTTGCATCGCGGACATTGAAGTTATCGGGTTCAAAAATTCCTCACGCTTTGGAGCCGTAACCTCACGCGCAGAATATTTCGAGGGCAATCAAATTACGCAGTTGAGTTCACGGTACGGCATGATCCACAAAAAAGCTGATCTTCGATCGCCTATATGCTGCGTTGTTCCCTCCTATGCTCCCTTCTGCGTTGTCTCGTATATTACCCTTGTTTACAAACATCCCCTTACTGTGGTGGAAGACCCCTCTAGAAAGAAAACGTAAACAGCGCTGACGGAAACGGAGTCTTGAAGGTGTTCGAACATCGAAGCCATCTTCGTAGCGTTTATACGACCTGACAGCCAGTGGGCACGCAACGCCTGTAATAGAAGTGCACTTAAAGTGACTGCGAAAAGAAGACAGTTATCATTAAGGACAGTTTCAGGGTCCTGTGCTCTTTTGGAAATTCAATGATCCGAGGGATTCTTCCGTGCTAGCACAATGCCCTCCTCGCGTCATATACAGACTCCACCGGTTCGTTGCTGCCTGCATGCACTGAGGTAATAGAATTCAAAGAGCTGGTGCATATTTTAGCCGTGTAAGAAAACTGAAAAGTTACATGGCATGAATCTGCACGCTTAGACTTTTGTACACGTTTGAAACGATACTCCGACTAACAGAGTTCAAACAGGAAGCATGAAAGGGGTATACCGTGCTCTTCGTAAAGTAAACAAATTGAACATAGGCCTAGGTGACCAGGTGACATGTTCTTTATTGACACAATACAGTGGCCCAACAAAACAAAGGTAAATACCACTTAACACACTAGAGTCACTGTCGATTCATAAAACACACGGATCGTCTCGCATCTGCTCAAATACAGTACTTTTTGTACTCGTATAGGCGTCGATGCATCCAGTGTTTCTTTTGTGATGTTTAGCCAGTATATTGTGTCGACAAAGAAGGCTAAGTAATCAATCGACGTCATGTGTATTACGCATAAAATCGGCTCAGTGTGCGGGCTGTAGTTTAGATGTACACGCTTAAAAATTATAGTGGTGGTGGTGGTGGTGGTGGTGGTGGTGGTGGTGGTGGTGGTGAAAGGACTCGCCGTTGTCGGCCTCACAGAAGTGGGCAACGTCACGACTGGCGACCTGGGGATTGTGCGCCCTGGGCCGACTTCTAAGGGAACTGTGCCGACATATGTCTGAAAGAGTCTCAGATAACCCCAGGAAAAACGCCAGACAGCACAGCCGGTACCGGGATTCGAACGCGGGCACCTCCCAGTCTCGACGCTTAAAAATGAACTTCACCACGTAGCACGCTCCCAACCATCATCCGGCATCGTTCTTTCCCCTGATTTGCTGAAAACGGGGGCGTACGCCATTTTCGTGACATTATGCAGTTGCCACAAAAATGACGTACGCCCCCCGTTTTCATCAAATCAAGGAAGAGAACGTCGTCCTTCGGTGTGATGGTTGGCGAGGAGCATGCTATGTGGTGAAGCTCTGTTGTTGTTTTTTTTTTTTTTTTTGCTATAGTCGTGACGACGCCCACTTCTGTGTGGCCAACAACGGCGAGCCGATCCTGCCATAACCCCCCCCCCCCCCTCTGTTTTTAGAGCCTGCACACACAAACAAAAAGAAATTCTAAAATATTCGGGACAAAATAAACGGTTAAAATGAAGTAGAAACTGTTTTGTGTTTTTAGTTACGTGTTATCCGAGTTTGCGTTCAACTAAAACATGGAGAACCACGGCGGTTTCGTGTTGCCGTCCAATTGCGATGAATTTACACAACCTTACGTAACCTGATACGTAACATGTGTGCGTGCCTTCTGTGCAATCGCTAAGTATACTGTAATGCTTCTGCTATGGACCGAATAAAGTGCTTGGCTAAATGGAGATGAAATGATGTACTTTTTTTTCTCTCTTATGCAGCAGGCGCAGTTTTCTTAGGCACCGGGCACAACTAAAGAAAGATTCGAGTCTTTGACACTGTTTACCAATTTATTTATGGTATACCCAGAGGGCTTATAGGGAGGTTTAGACTTCTTTGGAGCGCATTCTCGGATATAATCACTCACATATTAGCAGGAAATAAAACACTCGAACACCTTCACCGTCAGCGTGTGTCATGCCATACAGCTCGGACTATAAAATCCACCGTAACGCCCCCGTCGATTGCTCGATTGTGCTCGGCTTTCTTAACTGTTCCTCAGCTCGTAAAACAGACAGACTCTTTACGAGCGAGCGCTATCACCTTCTCGCACAGTTGGCCGGAAAGGTGTCCGCTTCGTTTAGCGTCATTAAAGACAATGATAGAATGCGGCATGATGCACACGAGCCATCAAGTCCGGAAGTGACCGCCAGGAGACGCCCTCGATAGTGTCAGAGTAAGAACGCGCGATTGCCCTCCAACAGGACCAGCAGTTTGATTTGCCCCAGGCTCAATTACACGGTGACTGGGCAAGCACAATGCGGTACCTCCCACTGTTAGGGGGCCGAAAAGAAAGCGTTCGTCACGCCATCGATTGAGTGGCCGCCAGAGTAATCATACGAGACAGAAGCATGCTCTCTCCTCGGCTTCGCATTCCTAGAGTATTGCTATGAAAGCGATTTTTTTTCTTCCTGGGGACCTTTTATTCGTCCCGCAGTTCTTCGATGACACGTTCCACATGGCATACTCACAGAGACACTGCTCACTACATTGTCGCATCGATGAGCACGGCTTTCTTTGTCTTGTGTCAGAAAAGTTACTCTTCTCGATACTGTGTTCTTCTAGATGGAATTGAATGCGTGCGCAAAAAAAGCCAGGAACAGAGAAAGAAGAAATATCAATTGTACCATTAACCGTGCATGCGCAATCATATCCCCGTACTCCCTCGAATATGTGTGTTAGCTAGCGGTGGCGGTAACTTGTTAAGATAAAGGACTGCTTGCTTGGCTTCCTGAGATGGTGGTTTTCTACATATGATATCAGACAGGATGAGACACAGATCCCTATGTCCCAGGATACATTGCGAACCCAAATCAAATATATACAGGGTGTCCCACCGAAAAATGACCAGGGGCTAAAGAAAAAAACGGAGTGCTGGACACAAATGGAACCAACGGTAAGTGTTTGGCAGTTGTGTGGTCTCTCCAAAAAAATTTTTTTTCATCGCCCCTTGTTAATTAATTAGCGGTAATTAACTTTCAATAATTAACGTTTTAATTATAAAAGCTACGAAGTTGTTCCAATGAGAACATCTGATCTTTTCGGTCGCCTGATACCAAAGCCGTTTTCAGAACAAAAATCCGTTTGATAGATCGTCCGCAAAAAAATCGTGAAGGAACATTTTTTTCTTTATTTTGTTCATTGCGCATCTTCGAAGACGCGTTTTTCCTTCATCCCCAGTGTGAGAGAGTGAAAGAGAACAGTGCCACCTCATGCGTCGTTGATGAGTTTTAACTTGCGGAAACAAAACAAAAACAAATCTATCGGGTGACTCTATCGCAACTGCCCTTATCTTGGGTTGCACTTTCTGTTTTCTTTTAATCTTTTTCCAGGACGCAAGAGGCGATAGTGTTCACTTTCATCGTCTCGTTCTGGGAGTGAAGGAAATACGCGTCTCTTGAGATGCGCAACGAACAAAATAAAGAAAAAAATGGTGTTTCTTCACGATTTTTTTGCGAACGATCTATCGAACGGATTTTTGTTCTGAAAACGGCTTTAGTATCAGGCGACCGAAGAGATCCGATGTTCTCATTGGAACAATTTCGTAGCTTTTATAATTAAAAAGTTAGAAAATTAATTACCGCTAATTAATTAACAAGGAAGATGAAAAAATATTTTTGGATATACCAAAAAAAGTGTGTGTGTGTGTGTGTGTGTGTGTACGTTTTATGGTTTCTTTCTATATGCTTTTCACAACGCCTAGCGACGTTGCATAATGCCAGCATTGCAGAAGCACGGTGTTAGAGTAGAGAAGGGAGCCAGAGAGAGAGACGTGGGGATTTTCAGGGTTTTACTGCAACAAGATTAAACGAAGAGTGATCCTTAGCACGGGGATTCCATGCACGATAATAAGGCGCGAGACCCCTCCATCGTCGCCCTTAATACCTCCCCCCCCCCCCCCATTCATGATACGTAGTGGCTGTACTTCAAGACGATGCAGAAGCTGGATAGGTCGTTTGATGAACGCGCTGGAAGACGTCTTAAGTGTACACGAACGAACTAGACCGTCGCGACCTGTGCGTACTTGCTCCACTCGTGCGCGCTTCCAAAACATCCTTTGCAGTTGATGATCTGCAAGCACAACAAGCTCGTTACCTTGAAGGTTAATAGTCGTTACAGAGCGCGTAAGGTTTGCCGAACGTAGTTGCAGCAGGCAATCGCGGGACCACTGCCTCCAATACAGGTTAAGAAGCTTCTCTCTTGTTTACAGTATATGTGTCGGTGTGTTACCAGGATGAAGTGGCGATTTAAAAGCGATAAAACCCCAGTGCAGGGGACACAAAGCGACAACACAGACGAAGCACTGTCCACCAAACCACCAATGTACCACCAAACAGCCCGGTTTTTATCGCTTTTGAAGTGGCGACACTCGCTTCTGTATGGGCGGCTAAGCTGTAAGGCGCTTCCCAAGATGCAGGTGAGACGAGGACAAGGCTTGAGAATCGTTGTGGTCCTCTGACAGCTGCGTAAGCGGTCTTGAGTTTACAATGGCCTCAATCTCTGTCAGTACAGTCCAACTGCTGGAAATCAAGCTCACTACGACGTAACGTCCTTCTTAGAGATTCCTTCACTGAGCGAACCATTAGCTCCCAAAATCCTCCCACCACGCAGCACGTTCGACGATGAACTCCCATGAAATTCGACGTTGGGCTGCATACTCCTGCGCAGCTTGGAACTGCGAGGACATCATGGCAGGAAACTCCTTTGCCGCCTTCTTAAAAGTCAGGAAATTGGCAGAGTAAACCTTGGTTCGAAGACCCCAGTAAAGGTGGTTCTTTTCTTCCTCTGTATGTAATCCCCGTGGCTTGCCAGTTGTCGGTGATGGTGACGGTTGAGTAAAAGTACTCGACAGCAGACGATCTTCAACACTTGGTAACAGGTTTATTTACAGCAATGGGTTTTAAGTGGACAAGATTTACATCATATGGCAAAGTCACTCCGAGCCTCCGAGCAAGTCCGTTTGCTACGGAGTCCGCAGGCCAAGTTCCTCTAATTTCCCAAACTCCCCCGCTCTCTGGATTGTTTTTCATCCCCCATATGTTCTCCTTTCGCGCTATTCAAACGAAACACTCAGCAAAAATATAACAAGACAACACCCCTCGCACAACCGTTAGCTCGACTGACCCAACGTCTTCGAACTCAAAATTCATTACCTCTTGTCGTCAGCTACGGACATGTGCTAGGCGCGGCTCACAGAAACCCGATCCTGCGTGTCTTGGAGCCAGAATCTGGTGACTGCTTTCAGACCGCGTGTGTGGGAGGAACGACGGTAAAACCTCACGGTGGCCAGTCGCTTTTGCGAAGTGCGGGAAGACGTAAACACAAAAATAATGGGCTATTCGATCGCACAGGAAGTTTCCCCTTTACAACCCCGACGCATAGGATGCATAGGAAGGTTGCTCACGACTGATCGGTGACCAACTCTAGGTGTACGGCTCTGGTCACGGTGCATGTATATAATGCAACATATGATTTTAGGTGTCCTTCGTTTGTGCTGTAGTACAGGGGTCCGGCAAAGTCCACCCCCAGAGCCTCGAAAGGAAGTTGTTGAATAACCCTATCCTTTGGCAAAGGTGCTTCTTGCTCGACGCACGGGCGAGTCTTCAAACGCCGACAGACGAGACAGTGATGTAAGGCGTATTTAACGGACTGCTGACCCTTGCTTATCCAGTCATCCTCTCGGAGCTGATGAAGCGTCTCCTGTACATCAGCATGCGACATCCTCAGGTGCTCTCGAAGGATTATGAGACGTGAGAACCATGCTTGAGATGCTGGATGGCAGCAATATGGGATGGTTGGAGGAAGGTAATTGCTGTGAGTACTGAGGCCGCCCTTGAAGACGCAATATGTCGTCGCTGTCTTTAAAATGGCGAAATGTCTTGAGGTGCGGTGATTCGGCTGGTAAGGATCTTGCCTGCGCTACTCTGAACTAGAACTTCTCCGCTTCCACAAGTTCTTCCACCCCGAGGGTACCGGATCGATGAGCTGCAACACGCTTCGAGTTGAGGACGTAGCGAAAAACCTATGCCGTAACTCTGATAATACGATCGATTGAATTATATTGCTCCACTGCAAGCAAGGGCTCTGGTGTCGTCACTAGCGCTGATTGGGATTCGGGGCACCGCATCTCTTCTAGAGACGAAACCTCTGGCACGAACGTAGGGGGCCATGCTTCCGGGTTACTCAACCACTTGGTCCCTGCCACCAAAGCTTGCAGTCGCGTAACTGTTGTACCTTGACTCCTCTCGTTAAAAGGTCAGCAGGACTGTCCTGACCGGGGCAATGTCGCCATGACTGTGGACAAGTAAGCTCGCGGATTTCTTGCACTCGGTTGACACTTCCACCTTGTCAAGGGTCCTTTAATCCAATGCAGAGTTATCTAAGAGTCAGTCCAATAAAGACAATCGATCTGTACTTGCAGGGCTGCACATACAAAACGACATAGGCGTGCAGCAAGGACAGCAGCCATGAGCTCAAGACGAGGGAAGGTCTTGCGTTTGAGCGGAGCGACTCTGCTCGTACTAAGGAGGAACCGTGTGCTAGAGTAGACATCTCTTGCAGGGACATCCACGTAAACTACAGCCCCGTACGCCTTCGGGCTGGCATCTGCAAAAATGTGCATTCGCTTCGAGAGTTCGTCGTTGTTGCTACTGATCAGTCTAAGAATGGACAACTGAGGGAGCTCAGGCAATCCGTTGCGCCACTCCTTCCAAGTCAACTCAGTGTCAGTCGGTAAAGGATCCTCCCAATCAAAACCAGCCTCCCAAACCCTTTGTAGTAGTATTTTCCGATAATGGTGAACGGGCCAAGTTGTCCAAACGGATCACAGATCTTTGAGACCGACTGCAGCACATACCTCTTGTTATTCTTCTGCGATGGGATGTCGGAAACAGACACCGGTAGGCATCGAAACTTAACAGCCTGAAGGTCCCACAGCAATCCGAGTACCTTCTTCGTAAGATTCTCTCCTGATTAGACTGTCGAATTCCCGTCCTTTATCATCCGTTGCATCAGGTTGTTGTCATTGGCCACTTCTTTACTTTCATGCCAGCTGATTCGAATATGCTCAGTGTCTGCTCGTACAACGTTACGGCATCAGATGGAGCATCCATTCTGACTACTAGGTCGTCTACATAGAAGCAACTAGCCAGGAGTGCCGCAGTTTGTGGATAATCCTTCTCAGCAGATCACAAATGTTGTTGAAACGTGGCCGAAAGAAGAAAGGCATTCGAGTCATACGCCACGTTTCCATGGGTGGCAGGGGCTGACCTGCTACCGGTGTAGAACGGTGTACCAAAGGAACCTTAGAGCATCAGTGTCTTGAGAATGGAGCATAATCTGTAAAAACGCCTTCTCGATGTCTGCCGTCATAGCAATACAATGCATCCTAAATCTTAGAAGTAAAGACACAATGTCCGAATCCAGGTTCGTACCGGCATGTAGTACGTCATTCAGAGACAGAAATCCAGGCGCACTAGAAGAAGCGTCATAGACGATTTCGACCTTTGATGTCCCCCTTTTCCGCCTGATTACTGCATGACGAGGCATGTAGTACGGTGTAACCTTCAATGGCCCCTCAGGGTCTACGCGTTCTGCGTGTCGGTTTTCTAGGTACCGTCGTATAACCTGATCATACTCATTCATGATACTTTGACAACGTGCGTGTTGCGTTTCTCAAGCGTAACTCGGTGGCCTTCTTGTTATTTCCAAGTCTGTGCAGAAGCTCATCCTTCCAGGGCAGGCGAACCGTATATCGGCCATCGGCCAACTCAACCGCGTCTTCCAAGTACTGCAGGACGGGACTATCCTTGCTTACACTGGTGGAGTTAACGATTCCAAGGTGTTCCAAGCCCCAAAAGGACCGCAATGTACTTAAAATCTCGTCATGGTTGCAGTCCGATACTTGGGCATACAATACGCTAGCTTGCTGCATAGAATGAGCTTCTGTAGGTTCTTGAAGGGTCCAACCGAAGACAGACTCCAAGGCAATGAGGTTCCCGTGTACCTTGACTTGTTTCCCCATAACCACTGAGGCATAGAAATCAGCTCCCAAAAGAACACATACGAGGGGTGTTCAAGTCAAACCGGGACTTTCTGTCTCCTGAGTGTACAAATGGCTCGCGCTACTTCTTTTTCGTCATTTTCACACGCGACAGGCTTCCGCGTTCACCACGTGGTGATCGGAAGTTTGTGCAAAACAGAAGACACGTGCTGGACAAGATGGCCGACAACGAGGTTTGCGCGCACTTCGAACAGCGAATTGTCATGACGTTTCTCGTCAATGAAGGCGTGAAGTCATCTGAAATTCACAGAAGACTTCGGGCTCAGTATGGCCACGATACACTTAGCCGCAGCAAAGCGTTTGAGTGGTGCAAACGGTTCCGAGACGGCCGTACATCCGCGCAGCACGATCCCGGCCGGAGCGGCTCAGAGCCCAGTGTCAGTGTTCCTGAGAACATCCAACATGTGGAGCGCCTGATCCTCAAGGACCGACGGACAACATCTCTCGAACTGGCTCGAAAGACGGACCTTTCTGTGGGAACGTTGAACACTATTATTCATGAACACCTCCAGTTTCGGAAAGTTAGTGCCCGTTGGGTCCCGAGGCAGCTCTCCGTGTTTGACCGGCAGAGAAGACTGGAAATCTCGCAAGAGCTAATGTACTGTTTCAACACTGAAGGACAGCAGTTCCTTGATCGGGTCATCACGTGCGATGAAACGTGGGTGCACCATTTCACTCCTGAGTCTAAACGCGCATCAAAATGGTGGAAGCATCTGGGCTCGCCAGATACCAAGAATTTCCGAAGCACGCCGTCTGCGGGTCAGGTCATGGCCACGGTTTTCTGGGACAAGGCTGGTGTTGTTCATGTTGATTTTCTGCCCAGTGGCACCACCATCAATAGTGCATATTACTGCCAGGTTCTCAGGGATGTGCATAAGGCGCTGAAGCAAACGCGGCCGGGCCTCATCACCAAAGGAGTCCTCCGCCTATAGGACAATGCACGCCCGCATACTGCACATCTCACGACACGCACCTTACAGGAACTTGGCTTACATACATCACCATTTGTTGGGTGATTTCAAGCAGAGTCAGGCAGAGTGGTCCGGTCGATATCTCAGATTTTTTTCGTTCTAATATACAGGGTGTCCCAGCTAAATGCGAACATATTTCTTTAAAATATATGTATCACTTTTTCCGAGATGAAATAAATTGCAATATAGCATTTGCTGAAGCCTTATGGCAATGTCCTAAGGCAATGTCTTCATTAACTTTAAATAATTAACTTTTTAATTATAAAAGCTACGAAGTTGTCCCAAGGAGAATATCTGTTCCTTTCGGTCACCTGATATCGTAGTCGTTTTCAGAACAAAAATCCGTTCGGTAGATCGTCCGCAAAAAATTCGTGAAGGAACACCATTTTTTCCTTTATTTTGTTCATTGCGCATCTTCGGAGACGCGTCTTTACTTCACCCCCAATGTGAGAGGGCGAAGGAGCACAGTGACGCCTCATGCGTCGAAGATGAGCTTTAACATGCGGAAACAAAACAAAAACAAATGTATCGGGTGATTCTATCGGAACTGCCCTTATCTTGGGTTGCATTTTCTGTTTTCTTTTAATCTTTTTCCAGGACGCAAGAGGCGATAGTGTGCTCTTTCACCCTCTCACAGGAAAGTCGCGTCTCCGAAGATGCGCAATGAACAAAATAACGAAAAAAAATGGTGTTCCTTCACGAATTTTTTGCGGACGATCTATCGAACAGATTTTTGTTCTGAAAACGGCTCCGGTATCAGGTGACCGAAGGGACCAGTTGTTCTCATTGGGACAACTTCGTAGCTTTTATAATTAAAAAGTTAATTATTGAAAGTTAGTTGAGACATTGTCTTGGGAGTTTGCTAATGCCCTCCTAAGGAGTGCCCTTCAGCATATGCTATATTGCAATTGATTTCATCTCCGAAAAAGTGATGTTTATATTTTTGTAAAATATGTTCGCATTTAGCTGGGACATCCTGTATATTGAAGACTGGTGTTTAGGAAGTACATTGGCGGAGGAAATAGCTGAAAATATCTGAGTCTTGATGTACCTTAAATAATCTTCAAGACTGACCATTTCGAGCACCGCGCTCCCTCGCAATTTTCAGGCCTCGCATCTTCGTAACCATTAAGGTCATGCAGTTAATCTTTTTCACGTTTACTGTCTACGTGCTGATGTACTGTTTGCTCTATCTTTGAGGTCCTCGGTTTTGCAGCTGTTCAGATAAAAAATCGCAAAGTAGCCTCATTTGCAAAAAAAAAAAAAAATCGCACTTTTTCGGGGCGTAACTTTTTCTTTGATTGCGTGTTAGCGCCGCGAAGCAACTGCGGCTATGAGCGGCGTGCAGATGTGGACAGACGGAGAGAGGACAGCAGGAAGGAGTGGGGGACATGGGGATTAGTATGCGTCCTGGGCCGACTTCAGGGGGAACTGTGCCGACATTCGTCTGGAAAGTCTTCGGAAGACCCAGGGAAAACCTCAGACAGCACAACCGGCGGTAGGATTCGAACCCACCACCTCCCAGTCTTCAGCACGACCTTGGTTACCACCAACGAGCGGACGCCTTAGCCAACTCGACCATGCCGCTGGTGGGCGCGTAACTGCCTAAATTTTTTTCACTACACTATGCGAGCCTGTTATGAACAACATGTGGGAGGTTTATGAACCACGTCACGAGTGGGCGAATAGGGAAAATACACAACCAAAGTTGCGCATTTTTACCTTACCACCCCTCACTAAACGCTCGTTAGGAAGTATGCCCGACATTTTCCAACAATCTCATTTATATGAATGGAAAGAGCGTTTAAAGACGAACAGAACGGTGTCACCCATGTTAACCTTCTGGTATTTGCAGAAAAGCAGTTACGCGCCGAAAAAGCGCGATTTTTTTGCATATGAGGCGACTTCGCGATTTTTTATCTGGACACGTGCAGAACCTAGAACCTCAAAGATAGAGAAAACAGTACTGCAGCACATAGGCAATAAGTGTGGAGAAAATTAACTGCATGGCTTTAATGGTAACGAAGATACAAGGCCTGAAAACTGCGAGGAAGCGCAGTGCTCGAAATTGTGAGTCTTGAAGATTATTTGTTTTAAAAAGCAACTATGAAACATTTTCAGCTATTTACTCAGCCAATGTACTTCCTAGCACTAAGCTTCAATATAGTGGAACGAAAAAAAATCTGAGAGGTCGGCGAAACCACCCTGCCAGACTGTGCTCGAAATCATCCTGGAGTAGAGGAAGGAGCCAGAGAGAGAAGTCGATTTTCAGGGTTTTACTGCATCAAGATTAGACGAAGAATGATCCTTAGCACGGAGATTCCGGGCACGATAATAAGGCGCGAGACCCCTCCATTGTCGTATGTACACGGTATGTACACGATATTCGCCACTCAGCTAAACCATAGAAGTTACTGCACGACGGGTTGTACTTCTCGGAGGTACTATAGGTATCTAAGTTATCTTGTACTGACTTATTGATAACACAGGCGCTATCTAGCCATCGAGGCAGAAGCTAGAGTAGATGCTATCTAGAGTCTCGATGGCGCGCGTCAGCTGTGTCAGAAGAAATCTCATTACCTAATGATTACCTAATACTAGTGACATGACATGCCCACATGTGACTTCCCAGCAAGGAAAGAAAATGCTTTGCCAAATGACACATTTTTAATGGCAAAGTAAGGTAGTCATATGAACGTAAATGATCCTTCTCGCATATGAATACAGATGGTACACAGAGAAAATGAATAGACGAAAGGAAGCACGACCACCTCCATAAGCAACAGTTTCCTTTACTTGCCGAGGGGCTCATATGACACCTTTACGAGATACACATTCTCTTTCACATCCCGTTCCTAACAGAGAACGACAATGCAATTTCCAACGTCGCCGGAAATCAGGTCAAACACACGGCGCGAATATCAACTCGAGCAATGAAGTGAGCGAAGCCGCTGAGTCCTCGCATTATGCGGAACGGAAACATAGCCCCTAAGAATAATACCTCGCCTGGCAATATGGATGCGGTTGCAATGAAATATAGGGGGAACGAGCCTACGTGAATTGCTCATAAGACGCTAGGGAAGATCACTTTATGTGGCATCCAACACGTGTTCTGCCATTATGCAGAACCGCGAGCGCCCATCCAGAGATACCACGCACTTCAAAATAATTCAGGAATGCCGAAAGGTAGTAATATTGCTCCAATACACACTTTTTTTTATCTCTCTCTTTTTTGTGGATCTATTTCTCCACCCACAAACGCGTTTTAGAGTAGCCAGTTCTGACTGGGTCGGGACTAACATCTCCACATTATTCTTTCTTTTCCAATTACAATTCCAACACACTGTAAGCGATGGAAAAAAGAGAAGAGACTTCCAGAGCAAGGCATTGAGGTTGTGATGAAAGATGGAAGTCACTGAAAAGGTTAGCCAGCTGTAGGACTCGAACCCACATCTTCTGGATTACCGGTAATCCAGAAGATGTGGGTTCGAGTCCTACACCTGGCTAACCTTTTCAGTGACTTCCATATTTCATCATTAATTTCTTAGGCATTTTGAGGCTTTGTACGTTTTGTCCTTTCTATGTGTTCCCAGCCTCAGAACATCAATTTCTCATATTGAGGTTGTGCTTGCATTGTTGCGACACGTCGGGCCACGAGGTGTCATTCCTATGAAAACTTTCCATCTTTTTTTTTGCGGGGGAGAAGGGGGAGGTGCAGGAAAAGGGAAAGGGGCTCATTCTTTCCACTGACTTGTCCGACCTTGCCAGCCGAAAACAAAGCAGTCGTAGCTTAATTCCCAGAGACTATGTGCAGTTCTAGACTATGGAACGAACTGTAAAAAATGACATCAGTTTTTCCGTGTTTGTTTAAAGCAGCGGGATTCCGACAGACCGGAATACAATATGGATACAATACCTTCGAAATACAATATGTAATAAACTTCTGTTGCTAATCTCGGACCCTTGCCTGTTTACTTCCATAACGCTACCACTCGGACCCCAAATCGCACAGCATACGTCAAAGGCTTCAAATAGGGAGTATTACATAACCGAATGTAACTTTGCAATGTTGCAATTGTTCACTGGCCGTTATTGTCTTGTTGCTATTGCTTGCTTGCTTGCTATTGCTATTGTCTTGCCTTCCCTTTTTTCTTACTTTGAATTAAACATATCCCCCCCCCCCATACGCTTACGCAAATGTGACGACACACGCCATATCTAGAGTCACTAAATAAGCTACGCTAGCTATTTAGCGTAGCTATTTAGTGACTCTAGCCATATCTAAGCACATGAAATCTTGAAAGCCTCTAACCTGTCGATAGACAATGAACTGCATCTCGCAATACTCCCCAGCCCTTTTACAAGATTCAAGGGCATAAAACGCAGCAGCGCTGACGTGGGCATGTGGAAGAACATAAAAGGCGGACTAACTAATTTACGCGCAATATGCTGGAAACGGAGGAGCTCCTACTAAAATATTCCGGGAATTATTTGCGTTAATATTAAGCGTCACTAAGCTGATCAGCTTTGCCTGCTTACCTGGAAAGAGCGAGCGTTAAAATTGCTCAAAAGAACAAAACAGAGAAAAGTTAACGGGATACACGTCAGCGGCGTTCACGTAAAGTCTCTATTGTGGAATCTGGTACAGGCAACTGAAATAGAAAGCGCCTTGCTGTTTCTTACAGGTGTATGGTATTTGTATCCTTTAATAGTTGACGTGTCATTGAGAAATCTGAGTCTTTCTAGAACCAGATATGATACTTTGCCCGTTCTCATTCGTGTTCACGAAGCGCGACGTTAACCTGAGTTACTGTCAACGCCAACCTGTTATAGTTGCATTTTTGGATAGTGATTCACCGCTCAGCATATGGGACGCGTGCTCTAAAGCGTGCTTTGCCAGCCTGGCATTACTACCTTGAGGAGAAGCCAACTATACGAGGGCAATTCCGGCAAATTTTATGTGCTTGTCCATTTAATGCAAGAAACCTTCGTGCATTTCGCGAGAGTGTGGCTGACAAAAACTGCGTGTCGTTGATCCAAACAATAACGGGTTGTTTCAGGATTTTTGTTGTTCTGTAGGTTCATTCGGGCAAAGCGAGCTTGCCCTTGAATCAATTGCTAGTAGTACTGCGCAAGCATTTATGATCACTATTTAGAAATCGGGCACAGCGTTCTCATCCTCTATAAATGTCTCCAAAAGAGAAGCGACCCTTAGAAATGAGACCATTAGGATTAAAAAGAAAAAAAAAAAAAACAATCGAAGAAATAAAGAATAGGGCACACAAACGGTGCTTGAGCTTCGGAGCAATGATGATGATATTTCTTTTTTATTGGACCGAGTCGACTCAGAAACACGATCTTGTAAAAAAACAAAACAAGATCGAACAGCGAAATACATGGCTATATTCGAACCGTTTAAAACAATGATTGTACGCTTTTCAGATCAATATCAAACCCCACGCGTATTTAAATGGCCACATAATATTGCCTGCTGCTTCGTACCACTTGCAACACGATATAATCATGAAGTCGTTGCGGTGAAATGTTCTGGAAATTGTCGACAGGATGAAAACTGGAGGCTTGGAGTTGGGGGCTTCTGGTTGGGCATTAACAAACGCATTATTATTGGTTCGCAAACGACCATTGTGCAAGGCTAAACATACATTCGAATCGTCTTTCGTAACAACCAGAAAATAAAAACTCATGCGCAAAAAAGAGAGGAAACCAAGCTCAGCGATAACATCAAAGCAACCGCTAATGGCGCACTCTGAACTGTACGCACCATTAAATTTAAACGGCAACTCAAATTCCCGACATGAAACCTCTACACCAACAAATAGAAACAGTGAATGCAAGTTGGCATTCTACTGCAAGGAAACTTTAAGTGTTCCTCCAAGTTTGCGTTCTATACAATTCCGAGTGCAAGCGTAGCGGAGGGGTTGTAATGAATATGTATGTGACGTTGCAACTTATATTCTGCTCTTGGAACACGTTATCTTCTTCAATTGAGGGGCCTCCTGTAGGGAATACGAACACGGTAAAACTATTTTAAACGTGTAAAACACGGTAAAGTATTTTACACAGACTGTGCAGGATGTACTTATTGATATGCAAGCAACTCTTTCGCATCACACGAGCATCACAAGGACAGTGAAAACCTTGTTTAGGACCCGAGGTATGAAAACTAAGCATTTTAACGGGTGCGAACGTTTTTTTTCTTTTTTTTTTTTTTTTTCAAAATGAACGATGCATTTTGGTTTATTCACTTGTGGATTATTGGATTATGTAACATCAAGTAAGAACTAATATAACAGCAGGAGCTAGACTTATCGAGATTTTTTTCCTTCACAGTTCAATCTCCTTTACGACTGATCATCGATCAGATAGCTATTGTTTTCTTTTGTTTACCAATACCAATTGCGTACGGCGTCACGTCTTTTGTTTCACCAACGAAACTTAATATAGCATCTCCCGGTATATTACGAGGATACACGCTCAAACGCACCTTTGGGAAAACAGCCCAGCCACTTTCTATACGACAGCAGCAAAATTTGTGTTTCGACCACGAGAGCATACTCCCTCGACGAAGCATATTTTAAGGTCCGTGATTTGCAAGAAGCGGCTCGCATAGTGGAACTGAGGACAGCGCGTCCCCGGGGGAATTGTTACCAATCGGGCGTGGTACGGGCGCGCGCAATTTGTGTTTAATGTAGCGTTTAGCGGCAGGCTCAAGCAGGGATAATGGCGTGACACGATTTTTTATGTGATTGTACGTGTGGTGCCATCATCGCTTTCACATCATACCACGGCTGTTCGCGTTATTCAATTACAGCCAAACGCCCCTCGTTTCGTACTGATAAAACGGTGCGTTAAGTACATGCCGGAGTACATATCCACATTGCCACAAAAAGGCGTAGGATCCCCATTTTCGACAAATCAGGAAAGAGAACAATACGTATATCGTTATGAATGAACACTTTAAAAAGAGAGCTTCACCACATATCACCATGGTTCTGCTTTAGAGGGCATATATCGGCTCTGCGTAATTGGTCCTCACCAACTCGCAAAGTACTGGTTGAGTCTTGCTGCTTTACGTCGCGAGATAATTCTATGACCATGAGCGACGCCACAGTGGTCGGTCTGTGGATTAATTTTGCCCACCCGAGCGTTCCTTAATGTGCACCGAAATGTCACCACACGGTACACTATATTTTAAGGTCCGACGCGGACGAAGGCATGTCTTAAGCAACTCTTTGTACCCGGACACCAAGTTGCTGGCGTCCTCGACGGTGTTTGATCCATCAACTTTGGGAAGCGTAGGCGGACACGCTATACCAACTGAGCCACCGAGGCCAACTTGCTCAATTGAGAAAGTCCGTTTTTAATGTAGTACAAACTACAAAGACAATTTAGTATGTTTCACTTAACTTTAGGAATGGACCAACCCTCGAATCCTCGAATCCTAAGCAAGGATTTGAGATTCAGAAATAGGAAATCCCAGTGCCCAAAACGGCGAATCGGATCTTTCGAATCCACCAACCACGTTTGTTTGTTTGTTTTTAAAATTGGCGCGAAAGCCTGATTGGCCGGCGGGCCCTGGGGAGCGCCAAAAGCTTACATTATACGTTGCAAGTTACATTACTCTTGCCGAGACTGGGAGGCACCCGGGTTCGAATCCCGGTGCCGGCTGTACTATCTGGGGTTCTTCCTGGGTTCCCTTAGAAGTCGGCACAGGGCGCACATTCCCCCAGGACGTCAGTCGTGACGTTGCCCACCTCTGTGAGGCCGATAACGGTGAGCCCTTTCATCAGCACCACCCACTACCACCACATTAGTCTTACATTACAAGTTTAAATGTAACATGGTTTTACTTTTGATTGTGTCTTAGTTTTGGAAATAATTCAGACTCGAGAGTTTATGTATGTCCTGTAGTCGATGAACAACATGTTAAATAAATTGTAAGAAGTACATGGGTATGTTTTCTCATGAAAGTTAACTATTATTTAATTTGTTTTTTGTTAAACAAAGATATCAAATTCTGCTTCAAAACACTTTTCAGTAGAAGTATTTTTCCCCATGGCTTGTCAAACTCTTTTTTTTTTAAAGGATTCGAAAGACACGAGATTTGTAAGATTCGTGGATTCTCGGAACCTTCCTTGGATTCGGATTCGAAAAATTCTGGATTCGTCCCATCTCTACTAAATTTGCATTCGTGCATCAACTGATAGTTACCAGAGATTCCCATTGATTGCGACAACGGGGCGTTCTATTCTGACTAAGCGACGGCGCTTATTATGACACTATTCGGAATCGAAACATCCCACAATACAACGAGGAATTTTAAAAGGCCTTTACACCGTAAACATAAATGTTAGAGAAGACGACATCACGGCATCGCAGCCCTCGTGGCCTCGTTTGAGCGAGCCTCATTCTCATTCCACCAAACTGTATATAGTTCCGTCTACACTGGTATTCTTGTCTTCTTGCTGTACAACCATATTTTGCGAAATACCGCCTGCCACGAAATCTGTACATTACCATGAGGTCAGACATTTGGTGCAATTCTCGTGGCTAGACGTTACTTCGCAATCCTGCCGTGATACCGTCACCCAGCGGCCGGTCTGTGGTCCGACGTAGCGTCGCCTATAGAACATAACGAGGCACTGGCTGCCGTTTGCTGCGTTTTCTGCCGGGCGGCGAGATACTACGGCAAATTCTAAAAATCTATAGTGTACGACTTCTTGTATCAATTAACAAATTGATACAAAACGGTGTACGCTTCCTATTTTTAATAAACCGGGAGAGGAAACGATATCATTCTGAATGACGATAGCTTCTGGGCATGTTATGCGGTCAACTTCTGTTTTCACAGTGCAGCTTATAGTCCGGAGTGAGTGTGTTTGTGTGCTTGATCAGCGCATGCACGTATATAGTCGCATACTATGCAGGCAAGCGCACTATCAATTTCAAGCAGTCTGGATAAAAGCGGATAACGTGTAACGTATCACGGTCTATCCCCCGCCGCAGTGACCTTCGTTTTCGACGCCGGAGCACCAAGCTTCGTTTCGTTGATAACACTTGCTATAAGCTCAACCTAATCACGTCCAGAAGAAAAACCTGTCGACTTTGCGAACCACTCGTTTAGGCGATTACTAATCTCGTTTGCTCTGCTAAAAAATCCCGTCGAAGCGCTAACGATATATACGTGGAGAGGTGGATATTTCTGCACTCGCATCTTCATGCCAGCTAAGCAAGTTTGAAACGAATCGCTGATTGGAGCTTCGTGTTGGCGTATATTTCAATACGCGTATATTGACGTATATTGAATTGTAAAACAGTCATGCCTCACGGCGTGGTTTCTGCGCATTAGCCTCTTTGCTCTACGTTGCATACATATGATATGACAGTGTAAGTACGCTAAAAATTCGTTCTTTTTCGGTCTTATGAAAGCACAATAATTTCACATAATGCTCCTATCTTGCCCACAGCATGCGCAGATGCAGTAAAGCCGTCGCCACACTTAACCGTAACGCGCGATCGCGTGGCCCACAGAGACGCCAGCGCTGCCACGCGTTGAAGCTGTGTTCGAGACATTGGGTCCCTGCGCCTATAGTGTCTCGTACCCAGCGTCAACGCTTGGCGGCGGCGCTGGCGCCTCTGCGGGCCACGCGATCGCGCGTTACTGTTAAGTGTGGCGACGGCTTTACAACCACAGTGTTGTGCCTCTACAGAATCTAAGTAAGGGAATACCACTACCCACTACTTCACTCAAAAGTAGCGCAATACTAGCGCCGCTACAAATTCGAAAACGTAACGAGATGTCGCACGGCTGCCAAATGAAAGTAACGTAAATATGTATCTGCTATCTTTCCGTTAGCTACCCTCGCTGTACAGGCTTATCGTTGTCCAATGTATCTTACAATGACGGACTATTTAAATTCTTCCAATTGGTCAACATGCAGCATAAATCCACAATGAAGTTACAGCCGCACGACAACACTGTTTACTTGCGCCGAAAAATACAATTAAAATAAGCAACTGAAATTTATATCATCAACGCGCATACAGTAGCTTTGCAGCTACTTGTACAACTGAGAACCAGCCCCGTTGTTCATATTACTCACTATCGCAAACTGCTATGCGTTTCGCAAAACGTTGAAAAGTACACGGATGCACGCAAGAAAACTGCACAGTTTCTGAGATACTACAAGAGAATTGCATAATTTGTCATTATACTCAGTGAGGGTTAACTTATGAGAGTATAGTTGAAATCGAGAAGGATCGCCAGACGTGTCTGCATGTATCTCAAGAAAGTGAAACAAATATGAAGAAAACACTGTTTCGTCGGTGTCTCGCTTTTCCCCCTCTGTGTTCCAATTTATTGAAAGTAGCGGCAGCAGAGAGAGAGTACGGCACTGCCCGAATTTGTAGTGGGAAAGGGAATACCTTTTCCTCTACCAATTTAAAATGTAGCGGAATCCCTACTCCGCTACAGAAAAAAAGTAGCAAATACTGCAGCGGCTCTACTAGTCGTCGTTAGATACAACACTGAGTACAACTTACGTTCCACTCAAAACAACCGACATTCTTTAGCACAGTGACGACACCGCTGCTGCTAAATCAGTTGAGGAAAAATCTAGTGACCCGGCGACAGTACGTCAAGAATGACATCTCAGGTCAGGAGCCGATATGGTCGAACAGAGTTTCTTCTTCTTGAGGGCGTGAAATAAGGTTTATTGAATAGTGTATTGAAGCAATTAAATAGAGACGCGTCAATCTTCATTTCTTCCGCTTCTTCGAATGTAAATGTGTTCTCTGTTAGAATTTGGCAAACGCGGAGCAAACATCAGCATGACGAGAATACAGCAGCTTATGAACGACCTTCCACGATCGCGTTCACAAAAGTACCTACTTGTAAGTCACACTCCCCGGAAATGTCAGAGGAATGCTTATAGTATGAATGAGAGCCTATGGCTTCTATTATCATGGCAAGCACTTTCATTCAATTGAATTCAGTCTTCTAATTTCCGCGCTCTCGATACCCACGATATCTGTAAACGTACGCAGGTGGGTGTGCCAATAGACAACGCGTAAATTAAGGACATTCTTATGAAGTAGTTGGTGCCGGAAGTGGTCTATGAACTGTGTAAAAGTCGCATTTGCACGAAATCTGGACGATTCGAATTAGTTCAGAATGATTACACTGTTCTATGATGTACGCAATCTTGTGTGTGCATAGTATCGCATAAATGAATGCGACCCATCAAATGGATTTTGCTGTCTGTAGCCTTTTCAATATGTTTGAACGGAAATAATTAGTTGTTGAAGGCCAGGACTAATGAGAAGATGCGCGGTAACGCGTGTCCCGAGGCCCACTCTATAGGATGGCAAACACGCACGCTATTCAAATGAAACAGCATCGACGAAAGGACGTCTGTATTACGTTCGTTACAATTGAGTTCCTTTTCGGAGAAATAGGTTCTGAGCGACGATGTGAAAGAAACATGTCTAAGGACGTATGGTAGATGTAATTGATTTAGTAAGCCTAGTTGAGTGAGGTGAGGAACGCGCTGCGGCCGTGCTTTCACTTAGAAATCGATTGCAAGCTGGGAACTATTAACGTACATGTTTCCCTGATCAGTTGCACTGCGTTCGCCCAAGAAAGACATGGTGCAACTCTAGGCACTTTTTATCAGATTATTTCAATAATTATGACGTAATGAATAGCGAGAACTATTAGCACGGACCGTACTATTAGGCTTGGGTTACATTTACCTGACGCGTCGACTCAGTAGTCAATTATTAACGTCACTATAGGGCAGACTTGTACGTAACGCGTTACAAGTAATTGCGTTACTTGTAGTCAATTACTTTGAGTAATTTTTGGCGTAATCCGATTTCATTTTGAGTAATCAATTACCGAGTAATCAATTACTTTTGAAGTAGAGTCTGACTCGTAATACCAATGTTCTGTGTCTTTGTTGGGCTATTTAACTGTAGTAAGCGGAAGTCATCGTCATAGCGTTCTGGAATTCTGTGGCCCCTCTTCCCAATCTCCTTATTCCTCCTTCCCCAGTGTGCTGTGTCCGGTTACAGTAGATCATGCTCCGGAATTTTAGTGAGTCATGTGCAAATTCCTAGTGACATACTAATTTTCAGTCCCTCTTGTTTTCTATTTTTGAGGCCTTAAAGGGATAACGTCTTGACAGGGAATAAATATAGTAGTCGTATACAGCCGGCTGCTCAGTTAGGCTGGGTTAGTTGTTAGTTGTGATTGTTCTGACTACGTCGGCAAATGAATAACGAACGATCAAAAAAGATAGACATGGAAGGCTACTTCAGCTTCACCATGCCTGTGGTCGAAGTCATTGGGAATGTAAAGGGAATTCTAAAGGGAAGGTAATTCTTGTGTCGCGGTGCCCAGAGGCGGTATGCCTATCTTGTCCTAGCAACGCTTCCTAGTCAGTACTCACCAAGTACCCGACCATACGGAAAGTGTTTTTTAGGTACAACACAGCACTTCTATCAAGTGCTGCTGTAGAGTGGGTCTTCAGCGTACCGCTGATATCCTAATAAGAAAGTACGGCAAAATGAAAGACAAAATTTCGAGCAGTGACTGTGTTAGTGTGTAATCGCAACATTATGCGGCTCATTTGCTAAGACATGCAAAATATTATTGCTTACTTCTCACGCGCGCAGAAATCCGCAGAAATGGGAAACAGAAAAAATCAGAATTCAACAGAGCTTGCACATTACATAATGTCATAATCGAAATTATGTGATCATATCGCACTGCACGTGGTTTGCTATACGCGCACTTAGTTGATTGTTGCGCAATGCACATACTATCTGACAAATCGACTATGAAAATAAAGGTTTAGCCTTTAATTAAGTCAAATGCCAGAAAACACTCTATTCGTTGTAGTGCTCCCGGCAACGAGTTGCAACAAGACACAGTCACGTTGGCCCGTTGCCATCGAAAACGTCCCCCAATAATTTTATCTTCCTCTTCTCTTTCCCCCGGTGCTGTTCACTTACGCAATCGTGTTCCAAACTGTGCATATTCGCGCATCAAAGATTCAAACTTGCTTCTTTGATGCATTAATATAACAACAATCCTTACTTTTTTCTGTTTACGTCAAGAACGCCAGTTTTTTTCTTTGCGTGTGCAAAAGTGCACCACTGTTCCTTTTGGGCAAGAAAAAAAAAACACCCTTCCCCAATTGGAACAAGCGAAGCTTTCGAGCAGCTGGCTGAACAAATAACAACAATATCTGACCCCACACGCCGCAACTGGTCCCCCATGTACGCATATAATTTCTGAACTACATATTTGGCAATAACAATTTTTGCAAAAATATAAACTTTCGCTATATGTACCTAGTATCTGTCCTGCGATGGTCCGCCCATCTTCTCCGAGTACGGCGTTGCGTGCATCGTACGTGTCTGTGTACTGGACGAAGGCGTAGCCCTTGTGCATGGATATGCCGATGATCCTGCCGTAGCGCTTGAAGAGTCGCTCGACATCTTCTTTGGAAATGACGTGCGTGTTGAGGTTGCCCACAAAGATGCGCGAGTTGACGGCCGCCGGGTCCGTACTGTTCGTTTGGTTGCCCACACGTGTCATTCCGCTACCCACGCAGGAACAGTCCTGCGCAAACAAGAAAGCAGATGAATATCTAGTCCCATAGAAAAATTCTAAATTCAACTTGCATTTATGCTTCTGGTTCAATGCCAAGTATCGCGTCCATGCGAAGGATGTGTCGAAGGCATAGCTCGGCATTTCGGGTCGCGAAACTCACGATCACAATCATCTGATAAGGCATGAGCTCAGCCACGTGCTACGAACTCACGTGAAGGTCGACATGGCGTATCGCTAGCTCGATCATGCCGTATATTAGCGCAGATAACATCACACCTGTGACCAGAGATCGGCAAAATAACACATGCTCTGGTCGTAAGTGTGATGTTGTCCAGCGCGTGCGCTAATATGCGGCACGATCGAGCTCAGCGATACGCCATGTCGACCTTCCCGTGAGTTCGTAGCCTGCGGCTGAGCTCATGCCCTACCAGATGATTGTGATCGTGAATTCCGTGGCCCAAAATGCCGAGCTATCGAAGGTTTCATAAGGACGAGAACTCTGGAAAGCTAACCCGCAACAAAACATCTGGTATTCTATGTATATACAGAGTGTCCCAGAAAACGTGTCATTGAATTATAATAAAAAAACTACACCACCTAGAATCATGCGGTTAATGGCATTTGTTCTTATTAGGATTCTGCAACCTCCTGATGCGAATGTCATGTATCGTAAGTTTAATTATGTAAATATTTGCGTACTGAACTCGGAAATTTGCCAAGTGAATGTCACTTTTTTACCCCACCAATATGAAGAGCGTGCCGAATTCACTCAAATTCATGATAATTGACAGTGATATTCATGAGCTATCCCATCGAAAAAAATACTTAATAAATTAAATAAATGACTTTTTGAGCGCAATCGCTCACAGTTCGAAGAAAGGAGGTTCCAAAGCCAGCCTACAGAGTGATAGTAGAAAAAGTAGCAGTTCCTAAAATTGGGAGAGGGAAAGCATTATCCCCGCGAAAGTCGGACGCGATAAGCCATGCCTGTGATATCTCTTTCTGCGATGCCGGGGTGGACTGGGTTTCCAACCTCCTTTCGTCGGACTGAGAAAGATTGCCCTGAAAAATTCATCGTGCGCAATCCTGTGGGAGCTCCGTAGAGCATGATGTTCGGCTATTTTTTTTCGATGGGATAGCTCCTGAATATTTGTTAATTTTGTTAATTCCGTGTTAGCGCCGCGAAGCAACTGTGGCTATGAGCGGCGTATAGACGTGGACAGATGAAGAGAGGACAGCAGGAAGGAGTGGGGGGCAGGGGTTAGCTCCTGAATATCCCTGTCAATTATCATTCATTTGAGTAAATTAGACACGCTCTTCACATTGGTGGGGTAAAAAAGTGACCTTTACTAGGCAAATTTCCGACTTAAGGTCGCAAAAATTTACATACTTAAACTTATGTTACACGACATTCACATCAGGAGGTGGCAAAAACCCAGTAAGAACAAATGCCGTTGACTGCATGACTCTAGGAGGTGTAGTTTTTTTATTATAATTCAATGACACGTTTTCTGGGACACCCTGTATACTCTTAAAACAGATGGTGGTAGCGGTGGTGAAAGGACTCGCCGTTGCCGGCCTCACATAGGTGGGCAACGTCATGACTGACGTCTTGGGGGAATGTGTGTCCTGGGCCGACTTCTTAGGGAACTGTGTCGGCATATGTCGGCAAGCAGAACTTCACCACATTACACCCCAAAGGCCAATCATTGAACACAATGACGCAGTTATCACTTCCGATCCATGAAAAGAGCCTTTTGTGAAAAACAAAAGTCTTTTTGTGACAATTAACATAATTAGTTACAGACACAAAGGCGTACGCATATCGCTTTTAACAAATCAGGAAGAGAACAATGTTACAAAGAAGGGTGGTTTGCTAGGAGAGCGTTATAGGGTGAAGTTCTGTTTCCCCGCCGCCACCACCACCCTCTGTTTTAAAAACGTATGGGCATCCTCAACCACGTTTTTGTGTCGTTCTTCCCATCATGCCTTATGTTCAAGCTCGCAAACTGCTGCGCAGTAGCACGTTCTAATGACCGCCGTATTCTAGTCGATATGTAAGATGGCCTAGTAATGTAGCGAGGGCATTAAAAGCAACGAACTTCGTGACGGTGCCAGCGACCCAAGGTAGCTCTTGGCACGAGTCGCAAAGGTACGCCAAGGCTGATAGCATTCATGCAGATAAATTGGGAGCTAACCTGTGCCTACCGCCGCTCGCCGTACGGTAACACCGCTAGCTCGAAGGTCGGTCCTCCTCGCCGCTGCTAAAGCGGGTGCGCCGCGCGAACAACGCACGATGTTGTAGGCCGATCAACACAGCTCGGGTGCTTTGGGACCATTCGCCCAAGTGGGGTCCCCGTGCACCAACAACCTCCTGCCCCCAAACGAGGCAAACGTTCCGCATAGACGGCTGAATAAACATACAAAGGTTGGCCAACTTAACGTTCTACGATCGCCGGTTTTATTGCCGGGTCCCAGGCAAATAGCAGAGACTCCTGACGAAGATTAAAGGTTCCGCAGGAGCTGTTGAGTGGAATGGGCTTTTCTTGCAACCGCAAGTGGGGGGCGCATCTCGTAGACCGTGAACACACTTACAGCCACATTGGCTGACCTGTGGGGGAATACTTGCCGCTCTCCTTGTAACGCCTCAGCTGCGTGAAGGAGTGCTGAGTACGGGCGTTCTAGACAACTGCAGGCCTGAGGTGTTCACGCTAACATCGTTAAAATGGCCTTCGAATGCAGGCGAGAGAATGAAGATTCTATTTTTGTTGAGCGCTCGTGAATTGAGCCGTGGGACGAATAGTGCACCATTAAATTCAACCATCAATTATTGGGAATAAAACTGAAAAAAAAATGGCGGCGGGCTTGTGAACGTTTATGCTGCACAGAAACTTGAGGGGAACGAAACGGGAACAGGGAACAGGAGCTTGATGAGAACGAAAAGGACGACACGACACGAAGGCATAAAACCAGTAAATGACTAATTTTATTTGGGTAAGAAACCCCTACGTAAAGTCGCTATGCTTGCCAATTCTTGCCTGTTGTCCCGTTTCGTCCACGTGTTCGTGAACCTTCCATTTTTCTGTAACCTGTCTGTAGCCTAGATCACTACGATCACATAATCCCCTCCACACTCTAACAAAGCAGCCATTCACTCCGGCCGTAAAAGCCCGTACGGAACCTTTCTTCCCTCCGGGCTGTTGACCCACAATTCGCATGAACCTTTAAACACGTCACACCTAACCCTTTAAATACCATGCCAATGATGAGGACGGTGCCCAGAAGAAGAACAGTCTCTGTTCGAAATATCGGCGGCTTCTGTCCTGAGGCAACTCCCTTCCTACGTAAAGTCAGACGGATAACGGAGCAGAAGGATGAAGTCCCGTAGCACCGCCGCGACGCTCCGACGCAACACGTCCGTCTCTCTCGTGGGGGCGCCACGTAACTTTATCCGTATAACTGCCACCTAGGAGTTTCTGGCCCAAATAAAATTGGCCATTTCTCATTTGTTGGGTTTAAGCCACCGTGTCGTATCGTCCTTTTCGTTCCCCTCAACCTTAAGGTTCCTATGCAGCATGAATTATTAGGGAGCACCATTGGGCCCAGATATGCACACGCGCAACGTGCATAAGGTGTGGTCGAAAGATGAATGCAGCGTTTTATGTGATCTCTGACTTAAGAAGCTGTGCAGGACAAAGAGATGACGAAATGGGCTTAATTCGCTCGCTGTTGGCTGCCCACAATACTCAGTGAAATGTTACCTTCGAGTCAACGAATCTGTCGCCGCTTCTGTGCTACTTGTAAATTAGACGCGCAGGAGCGTATGTTTGCAAGGTTAGGATACTGCATCGTTTATTGTAAAAGATGGCATAGTGTGCATGCACTGTGCATAACTGTGAGCATAACACCTGCACATTATATTCACTCTACTTATTGCCTGTTCTCGATTAACAGGAAGTTCTAACAGAAACGACATTTCTGTATACTTAATCATGGCAGAGCAAAAATACACTTGTAGACAAAAGGAGTCGAAGTAACTTGGTGCACAAAAAAGTAATACCGGCATTCAACGAATGCTCACGTCAAGGAGACAGTGGAGAATATACCATAAAAGGGCTCAGCTATCTCCAAGCAGGGCAGGTGCATTCGAAATGGCAGTGTTCACACACACACACACAAAAGGAGGAGGAACACAGAAGAAAAAATAAAAAGGAACATTTTCTCTTTCCAGCTCCTCGTAGAGCCGAAACACTCCCAAACAGATTCCAAAGTCGATTTGGCCGCATACCGAATTCAATTCGTGCGCTTCTCAATCACACCCCAGAGTAAAGGATGAAAGGTATCTCGAACATACCACGGAGCCGCTTGTCAAAACGAGCGCTGACGCTCAACTCCAAATAAACAGCCCTCGTACAGAGAAGGAGAAGAAAATATAAATGACTGTTGTAACGCTCCGTTGACGCTTTCTCAAATATAAGGCTCCTAGCATAGCTTTCGCTGCCAAAAGGTCAGAACGCTACTGTTCTGACGAACAAAGATTCTGCGCCCAGATCAAATGCGAAACGTATAATTATGGTTCCGGGTTTTCGGACTTATCCGAAAACAAAAATCGAATAACATATACTGATAAAATGTAATGCGATTCGGATTTATCCGAAAAACTCCGCCTTTGTGGTTTCCGTACAGCCAAGATATCGCAAGAAAAGCCATGCCTTGGCGACTGATTGACGATGTTCGTTTCCTTTGTGTCGACGTTACCTCACATCGTGAGATACCAGCCGCTGCAACAAGGAAGGTTGGCTCTCTTAAACCAAATCCGCTGTGCAACAGCAACGCCACCTAGATACAGAAGGCCTGCTTATTGCCTCCTCTCCCTCCTTCGCTACGTGGACATATTTAGTCAGAATTCGTCAGCTACTGCGATTCGCCGTTCCGCGAATTCAAGAACCCGCAAATGATTGCAGCTTACTTGGAACCTACAGGCCTGAATATTTAGACAAAAAGTGCAACACGCTTTCCAGAAAATCAGTTTTGAGAAAGATTGGGACAGTTTTGCACTTTATTTCCAAGTTTTCCTATTTAGTACGCGGGGACGTTCAATCACCACTCGCAGACGACGGAGGTTCGTCTCCATGGCCACGACCGGTGAAAGCACGTTCGTGATTGGCTGCCGCCGTCGAAAACACGATCCTGATTGGCTGACTGTTAGTTGTTGCGTCACGTCGACGAGTAAGCAGGTTCTCTCTATTTAGGTGGCGTTGGCAACAGTCTCCTAACAAATCGCGAAGCATCCGTGTAATGCAGGTGAGCTCCATCCTTGCCTGGCGGCACACGGACGTTGGAGTCGTTGAATAGTGTACCTTATTTAGTGACTCTACTCGACATGAAGTCATTTTCAGGTCGTTTCTGCCATTTCCAAGGTCTACTCGGAAAAGGTCGAGTGCCTAGGGTTTTCCCTTTCCCTTCTTCCGTTAATCATGCTTCCCTTCCTCCTCCTAGAAGTGGTTAAGCGAGCGCAGGTGACACAACAAATTGTCTTCTTGAAAGGGCAGCTGGTTGTTGCAACGCAGACAGTATGATGGGACGGAAGCGAAAGCTGCCTTGCGATTCTCTGTCAAGGAATATCAGGATTTCGAGATGATTCCGTTCTCAGGTGGTTATGATACAGATGTTGTCTGCAAACAACAGTCTGCCGCATAACAATATAAGCATTTTTGCGAGCCAGCTTCTCATTCTTTGTGTGAGTAGGTATATCGCTTCACAGCCGTCGCTTTTTCTCCGAACTACGGATATTAACTCGGTTGTCAAAAATAAACGACGAAAAACTTGAAATTCGGGGAAAATAATAAACTCCGAAAAACGCCCTTGAATATGCCAAGAAATGAACTCCGAAAACCAGGAATCCTAGGTATAATATGGTAATGCGAAGGCGAGGTACGTTACTCAGACGTATACTTGGTGTTATAACGACCCAAAGAAATGAAAGGTCATGAGATAGGAAGAAAAGAAAGACGACGACTATTGCTTTACAGTGTTATAACATTCGACTTCGACGAAGTTCTCGAATGGCGTAACAGGTGAGTAGATAGTTAAGGAGTGGATCAAAGTCAAAATGGGCGAGGAAGTAGAAGGACTAGTAGAGCATGGACTCTGCTCCCCTCGAGAAACCATCTACTGCTCGTTGGTGTCGCGATGTACGGCGCATCGGCTATAATGCCCCCTACGCGGAAGTGAAGTCCGGATATTCGTGAATCTTTTCGCGGTACACGGGATCATTCACAAGAGCAAGCTCGCGGTTTTCAGTTTTTGCGTAGTGACACTTGGTCGAGCTGCTTGGATGTGACGTTCTTCCTTCGGAAACAGCGTCGTGTATGCACTATAGGTAACAAATTCAGAAACAATGGGCAGTGATTATATCCCAATGCTCATCTCATTCTCAAGATTTTCCCAACCAACACACCCACGACCCGTAACATACACAACACAGGATCCGAGCCACAGACTGCTTGTAGAACTTACGGAGGAGCCTACGGTCCTCCTGGAGTACGCCGCAACAAGAGTCAGAAACGCATTTGGCAACAGCAGTGCTATAAAGAAAACGTGAGGAAGCTGTCTTAGCATTGAACGTACATCAACAATAAGGTTGATATTGACTTGGAATGCCTCGAGACACTAAGAGGATGTCGAACGTGGATACCGACGAGCAGAAGTCATCTAGCCAACCGAGAGATTTATAAATTTCGAAAAATCATATGCCAGCATCTGCATCAACAGGCACGCAACAGGTACGCAACAGGTGAAGGTCGTTATGTACTTCACAATTACCTTATATCCCGACATCTCCGATACAGAGGATACCAGCCATATCCAGTAAAAACACTTTTGAGTTCCATCGATGTGTACCAGAAGCGATTTTTGAGAACGACTTCTGCGAAGTTTTACTAAACATGTCTACAGCTTCTTCGACCGCAAAAAAAGAAAAATAAAAGAAAGAAAGAGAAAACGCCAGAGGCCTGCCGCAGTAGCTCTTGGGAGTTGGGACAATAGGTTTCCTTTCCCATTCCATAACGTCTGTAGGGGCCGTATTCGCGTCATATCGAGCTGCTCCGCCTAACCACACTATGAGTACTAGTCAGTGTGCAACAAGTGGTTACTTCGATAGTAACAGGCGGTCATGAATCTGGAAAAAGACGTGACTGGAAAACAATCCGGCGAGTCACGAAATTCGAACCACGGCAAGAACGCTGCTGCCAACGGCCACTACAGTCACCCCTTAGGAAGGAGCCGAACTGGCTCCGAAACGTCGGGTATCCCCGTCCTGTACCTTGGTTGGAGACTTTCGTTACTATCATGAATCTATATCGTACAAAGAAGAGTGCTGTGGTGAACCTAATACATATATCTTATCCTTGTATCCTTGTATCTGCGACAGCAACCTGTTATACGAGATCTAAAAGGGTATCACGCGATAGGGCTCAAGGCTCAGAGCAAGGGCTCAGGCATCGCTCAATCGCTTCACTTGTACGAGCCATCCAGGTGCACAGGGTGCTCAAGTAATTTAAATACGCGGCGCGTCAACTACCAATGCGTGGTAACTACACGTTCAACTAGACTAGAGAAACAGTTCGGGCAAACGTTTCTTGCCAGATTTTTTTTTTCTCACTCTCGTTATCACACACCATCCTACCACTTGAGGTACTACCCCACAGCAGATCATGAACTGAATACAAATACACTTTTATGTCAGGGCTCTGTTTTTTTTTTTTTTTTTGCCTTTTCTGTGGTTTCCTCCTTCTATCTCCTTGAGTTTGAGTGTCTGCCATGCATGCAAACAACATTGCGAAACACATTGAAATGCGGCCCATACACTCTTCCCATGAAAAAGAAAGTTCTAACGTTTTCGCGTTGCGCTACCCTGTCGGCTGTGACGCCGTAAGGACGAACAGCATTTTTCGGACACGGACAGAGTGTCAGTGTTGGTTCGTCAGACAAATGTACTGGGTTACATCGACCTCAAGGTAATGTATCCTTATCGTGGAACTTGTGAAACCTAGTTTAGATGAGGAGTTTCTGAAGCAAAAGCCTCAGGTCGGTGGTGGTGGCGCGCCACCACCACCGCTTTAAGACCGCACCAGACGCTTTAAGACAAATGTCTGCACAGTCCCCTGTGAAGTCGGCCTCAGATCGGGAGCCGATATTTCGAACAGAGACGGTTCCCCTACTGGTCACCGTCCGGAGTCTCTGTTCGAAATAGCGACGGCTTCCAAGGTGAGGCTTCTGCTTCAACCTACGTTCACTGGATGGCTGGATTTTCCAATTCTCTGCGCTAATCATCGTTTGATTACGAGGTTGTTTAAGTGTGTTTCATTAGCAATTAAGATTCCGAGGCGGCAGTACTAGAGTCGCGCCCTGGTCGGTGCGCCCTGACATATATAGTTGTAAACTGAAACAATGCCGCCACGTTGTCGTGCGGCACTGGGGCCAAAAAAAAAAAAAAAGGCGAGGATTCGCGTGCGCGCAAATGTGGTGATAGTAGTAGTGTAAAGCAGGTAGCGCGTTTTAGCGTACTATAACAAAGAAATGGTCCGCTTACTGCTGCTTATGCTATGCTTATGCTTACTGCCGCTTAATGCTATACTTCGTACTAGTTTAGAAGTTAATTATGGTATATTTCTACACTGCGTTATAATGACAGCCAAAGCAATTTGGTCTGACACTATCATGCCATAATGAAACATTTTGGAGGACTCTGCTTCTTCTGTTATGAGATAACGATGGTCATGATGACGAATTCGAATTTTATGATGCGTGAAAGACCATTATGTGCCAAACAACGGTGAACAACGAACAAACAATGAAAAAGCTAAAAGTTGACGTAAAATCAGTAAAAGCTGTTGTAACATTAGAAATCCTTCAGAGAGCAGATATGTAGAACAGTAACGGCGGTGAAACAGGACCGATGTGGATATCGAAACGAGGGGGGGGGGGGGGGGGGCATGAGCAACAAATTTTGGTGGTGATAGTGTTGCATGCCGACCGCGTGTTTAGTTTTTCTACGTATCCCAACTTAAAGATGATATATATACGTTAGAAACGGATGGAACATAAACACACGCGCAGCTGAGACTCCTTTTCCGGGTTCGATATGCAGCTTGACGGCACCTGCATATTCGAAGGGATTATTTGTTCCATCTTCTCGTGTTTATTCTCAAAAAGTGCTTCAATTGAATCCGCCACCAAGATGTCGCAGCCTGTTCCGGCATCTATTTCGAATATTTTGAAAAGGCCTTATTTCTTCGTTTTTCTGACAGAAAAGAAGAGGGGAAATTTTCGTGCTGCTAAGCCCACTTGCCGCATAATATCCCTGAAGAAAGGGTGAGAAGCGAACCACTGGCGCTAAAAAAGCGAAGATTCCTCGTTCCACTTATCAAGCTGTGCAGAGCGACGCACTTTTGAAAAGACAGTTTGTATTTATCAGCGCAACTAACTATAATTCGGTGTGATCTAAACGGAAGACGCACTTCGTCATAAGATCGCTAAGCTCGCGTAACAGGTGAAGCGCTTGAGGAAAGATCCCACCATATTTGGATCTCTTCCAGCAAGTAAAAATTCACCATTTCAAGAAGTCCACTGACCTATATGACATTTAAGTTCCAACTAATCGCGTTTGACGAAATATGCAATTAACCGTTTTATAATTGCTGGCGAAACGCTCTACCAGTTCTACTTAGGTACGGGCGGCAACGGCGAACATTGTATTTGTGTCTTTATTCTCATTGATTGTGCCAGTAAATGACGTTTGCGCCTGGATATGGAAGCGCAATCTTCCCACATTGTTTGCTGCAGAAAAAACACCGGCAGTGTTTATAAACGCTTGTCCTCACTTATGCGCCCGCATTTCATAGGACATCTTGCGCCTGCCCGTTCCTAAAGCAAGGAGATACAGTGCGCGCTCCTGCTTGTAATGTACCCTAGCAGCTCGATCACTACAACCACTGTTATGCAACCTCCTGTCAGTGACAGCTCGTCTTGCATTAAGCATTTGCTTTACTGGAGTACGGTCACGATATCCGACCGGCGAAACATATAACCACCGAGGAAGCAGGACTCCTCGGCATCCTGTCGGCTCTGCAGGACTTGCTCGGCCTGCCGGCTGCACAGTGTTTTTTTCTAACTGACAGCGAGGTTTCACTGGATCTGCTGCTCTCTTTTCGCCCCAGCGCAATAAGCATTCTCCACGCGCTCATACTTCAAGTTCTCACACAACTCGCGGCCACTTGCCATTCTGTGACGATTCAGTGGATCCCGGACAACGTAGACCCCCTTGGTAACACCCGCGCAGACGCAATGGCGGGTCTCGCAACATCTACCAGAGCTCTCCCTGCTACCCCTCTACCCCTAACGACCTCTGCCTGTTCCCTGCGCATTCGCCGTTGGCGTCCGTACCCGGCAGTTCCGAGCGGATTCTACCTCATATGATCATTTCTTACGCCTCATTGACCCCCTGCAGGATTGCCTGTCGTTGCAAAATTGCTGAAGAGTCACTCCTCCGTCGTCTTCGAATGAATGTTGCACAGACACCCTCACTCATGTACGCAGAGACGAACACTTCCAATTGCACTACTTGATGGAAGCCGACATTGAGCACCTATTATCCTGCAACCGGTATCTCTCTCAACGATTCGTCCTTCAACGCCACTTGCGACAACTTGGTTACCCCAACGTCTCTTTGGCCACTCTGCTCGACCCAGTCCTGTAGAACCAGGGGGCGGTTACGACTACCCCCTTTAGCTTTCTTCATGCCTCCAGCCTCTCGACCAGACTCTAAGGCCCCCTTTTGTGTGTGTGTGTGTGTGTGGTTTCTTTCTTCTTTCTTTTTTTAAGGAATAGCAAGTCGGCCTACACCTGACTAACCTTTCCTTCCTTTCTTTTTTCAATAAACATACCCCCCCCCCCAATCCGTTCCAACTGTTCTCAACTTCAGAACGCTATATGAGTAGGGTTCCTACTACTTCCAACTATTTTCCACGAATTTGAAGTTTTTCGTTGTTTATTTTTTACAACTGAGATACTACCCTAAATTCGGTGTACAAGTGTCGGCGGCTGTCAAACGGCATGCTCACAAAACGAATGAGGAGCTGCCCTGTAAAAACGTTTACTGTTATGCGACAGAAACAACGACATCTGTGTGACAATCATTTGGCGACGAGAACAACTCTAAATCCTGACATTCCTTGACATAGTCGCAGGCAGCTTTCGCTTGCGTTTTATTTTACATAGGTCCATACACTCTAAGAAAGAAAAAAAAAGAGCCCTTTAGCCCTTTTGGTGACTAAATGCATTGCCACAAAAATTAGTCCCTTTCGGGAGTAAATGCACGGAAGTAAATGAATGTCACAGAGTGGGGACTGGATTTCACGCTCTGTTCTAAGAGTCCAGGTACAAAATTAATGAGAATGAATGAAAACACTTTGAACTAAACCGTCAACCGTGATATGTCGAGTGACATAAAATCTTGCGACACGCATATACCGCACAATTTCGCAAGAAAGAACGTCTAATTATTTTTCCCCTGTGTGGGTGGAAAATTGCTAAGTTAGTTAAGTTATATAGTCTTATTCCGTCAAATTCACGAAGAGCACATACGAGGGTAGTTCCATAAGTTTCCAGCCCGAGGTAGAAAATGCGCGCAAATTTGAAAATGCGATTAAGGACACGTGGCACCATCTGTTGGAGGACCGGAGCACCACCCTCAACCCTCTTCGTGTTTTTGTCGGTTGGAGAGCGTCATTTCAAACAGCCAGGGTGCACTCTTCAGTTAAAATGGAAAAAATCGACTACCGCGCTGTGATAAAATTCTTGACAAAAGAGGGACTTTCGCCTAGGGAAATTAAAGCGCGACTGGACAACGTGTACAGGGAAGCCTCTCCGTCGTACACAACGGTAAAAGACTGGGCTAAGCAGTTTCGACTGGGGCGAGAGTCCATTGAAGATGATCCACGCGATGGTCGTCCAGTGGAAGTGGTGACACAAGAAAATTTTTCTCTTGTCCAGGAGGAAGTGCTGAGCGACAGGCATCTGAAGGTCAAGGAAATCTCAGAAAGGGTGGGGCTTTCCAAAACAACCGTTTTTCGCATCATCGGCGAGGGCCTTCACATGAAAAAGGTCAGTGCGATATGGGTACCACGACTTCTCTCGTCAGTTCAAAAGCAACAGCGCGTCGTCTGTGCCAAAGAGTTTTTGGAGCTCTGTCAAGAGAACGAAGAAGAAATATTGAAGTCAATTGTCACAGGGGATGAGACTATGGTGGTCTACTATGATCCCTTTTCGAAAAAGGAGTCGATGGAATGGCGCAAACCAGGACAAGCACCCCCAAGAAAAGCCAAGGTCACACAATCCACAAAGAAGATCATAGCAACAATATTTTGGGATTGTCACGGGATCCTCCTCATCGACTTCAAAGAGAGGAACACCACAGTGAATGCGACTTATTATGCTTCACTCCCGCACCGACTGCAAGACGCCATCAAGGAAAAGAGGCGCGGCAGGTTGTGTCGAGGTGTCCGGTTGCTCCAGGACAATGTCCCTGTCCACACGGCTTCTGTTGCCAAGGCTGCACTGAAGGAGTGCGGCTTCGAAGAAATCCACCACCCACCCTACAGTCCAGACTTGGCACTGAGTGACTATTTCCTGTTCTCAAACTTGAAGAGGGATCTCAGAGGCCGGAGATTTCAAAACGATAGTGAGGTGCAAGAGGCAGTTTCCCAGCATTTTGCGGACAAAACTTCGGACTATTTTTTCAAGGGTATAAGAATGCTGGTTGAAAGGTGTCAAAAGTGCATCGAAGTTAAGGGTGACTATGTCGAAAAGTGATACACTTGTTTCGTCTCTATGACTATTAAAAGTTGGTCGGGCCGGAAACTTATGGAACCACCCTCGTATCTACGTAGGCTGTTGCATTCAGAAGACCATTTACGAAGTTCAGTGATTATTTGCAGTCCTGGGGAGTAAATGTCGGGGTTTGTGGACTAAAATGGGGAGTAATTACAGTCTAGGGGACTAAAAGCTGCAATTAGTCCCCATTTTACTCCTTTTTTTTTCTTAGAGTGTAGGCGCCGACTGCGTGGGGGCCTGCGCCCCCACGGAGCTTTCCCAGGTGGGGGGCCAGGCCTCCTTCAAGAAGTCTACCCAGGTGACACTCAAGATGAACGTTTCGGGGATATCCTATAAGAATCGCATGTTACGTGCAAATGAACATGCAGATCCTGTAAAAATCTGCCTCACAACGTCACAACACGGAATCCCCAGCACCCTGACCGACCTCTGTGTATGAAAGGGGGGTGCCCTCTCCGGCAGGTTGAAAACTATCCACCTATATGTTACGGCTGTTCTTCAACAACTAGCTGCCATTTCAAAGAGACGATGCGTGCGTCATCTGCGCTTCCTTGTCCATTTTGTGGGAACCATGGTGCAAAGAGGCAGGAAAAGGAAAGCCCTAGGCGCTAAACGACTTACAAGCAGACTTGAGGAAGGACCGAAATGAGCTCAAAATGCTCTCATGTTGAGTACCGTTACTAAACGGGGCATGCTATTCAGTGACGCCGATGTCCAAGTGCCTCTATAGGCAAAGATGAGGTTCACACAGTGGACGAGGGTCGAAAGAACAACAACTACATGCATGACGATGGGATGAGGTGATTCACCGCAACAATTGCGGTACCATGCCTCAGCGCATGTGGGTTAATATGTGAGTGGGATGACGATGAAAAAGATTAGGCATACACAGTAGCGCACACACATGACAGACGCAAATGAGATATCACACACGCGGGTGCGTCGTAACTGATGGGGATAGTAGTTCATCCGGTCGGCCAACGGAGATGTAATGCTGTGAAGATCACATCTCTGCATTCATGGCAAAAGCTCTGAGGTCAGAGGAGTTCAAGCAGGCTAGTAGACGTCAGGAACAGATACACTCTTAAAAATGAACTTCACCACATAGCACGCTCCTAGCCAACCATCATCCCGGGTGATATCGTTCCCTTCCTTGGTTTGTTGAAAACGGGAGGCGTACGCCTTTTTGTGACACTTATGCAGAAATGTTAATTGTCACAAAAAGGCGTACGCCTCCCGTTTTCCACAAATCATGTGAGAGAACGATGTCACTCGGGATGATGGTTGGCTTGGGGCGTGCTATGTGGTGAAGTTCATTTTCAAGAGTGTAGAATGAGTGCAGGCATTGACGGTGCTGCACAGGGTTAGAACAAGGGCCCAAGATTGCGGCAAGGCTGAACGGCTTGCTGTTGATACGGGTCAGTTGGGACTGGAGCATTGCTCTCTCCGAAGTGTAGCCGACGAGGGCAGTCGATGAGTCACCTTCCCATGTCGCGTGATTTCGTAACCCGCGGTGCGAGGCTATCTCTACACAAAAGGAAACGAACCCCGTCAACCAGTCATCACGACTTAGTTTTTCTTGCTGAGAGGTCGAGTCCAAAATCCAAATTTTTCAGATAAATCCGAATTGATTTAAATTTTACCGTCGTATGTTTTTCGTTTTCTTCTTGTTCTTCATTTGTTCTTTTTAGTTTCTTTTTTCTTTTTGACAACTCAGAAAACCCAGACCTATGAGTGAGGTACTGTATTAGTTTAATGGCCTTGCTGTGCGAATTTGTCCTCATCGTAACTGATTTGCGCTGCATTTCAGACGAACCAACCTCTCGTGCCAGTACTGTACACAACCATGGCCCGATTTTCGATCCTGAACTGAGCGTCTAATTAGCTTAGAGAATTAGCAGTCCTGAACCGGGCGACGTCGAGGAGATCCTTAAACCTTGGCCACAGTGCAGGGTGGTGCCGACGGAACCGAAGCTTCTGCGTAGCGGTACTGGCATCCATTCCGTTCACGTCTCGTCAGAGACTCATTAATATTGCAGGGTATGAAGAGAGAAGATGGCTTCATAGCACAGCAAGAACAAGACTGTTCTGAATACAATACTAGGATACAACAGCATAGATAATAGCAACGAAAAATTACGGAAGCATTAAACTAGTTCGCGAGCTCTTCTTGCGGCATTATCATACATATTTCATACGTAAGTTTCTCTTTAAAAAATGAAAACGGGTACAGACAAATTTTAGAAAGGTTTTTCCCTGGGTATGTTCGTCAATATGTATCGTGCTTTTAAGCTAGTCTTATCCAAGACTCGCCACAGAAGCATCACGCTTTGCTTGACTTTCTTGGGGCGCTCTCTCAGGCTTTGTCTCGGTAGGTATAGCCTGCTGCCGGCTTCAAATCAATGACAGAAAACAAGTTTTCAGACGCTGAGTTTCAATCACGCATAATGCGATGCAGCCTAGGTAGTAGCTTTGATATTTCCAAATACTGTAGACACATAACGACATACGCGGCTCAGCACGCGTTTTGTCGTGCTTGTAACTTTTACGCAAAGTTCCGCGCAGACTGTTAACATGATAGCCAACAGTTCGCGTACAGTTTTCTTCTTCGATCGTTCGTTCTCATTCGACAGAATTACAGCGTCGGTTATGTAATAATGATGTAAAATTGAGGTAAGGATGTAAGTGAGATAAAATTGATGTCATAGTATGATGAAGTTCTGGGGCATCAGTTGCATTATATTAATTTTGTTTTGTGTGACCAAACGCGCGACCTCCCTGTCACCCGTTTGGGAACATAAAATATACATATGACTGATCACTCGGCATACTAAAAGCTCACTCGTTCATCTCTCTTTGCAGTGTGAATCGTTCATCAGCGACACTTTCTGCAGTGCAAATGCATTCGAGGCGAAATAAAATTGCATAACTCTTTGCGCAATACACGCCAATGTTGCGCCGTCGGTGTTCCACTCGTTGCTGCCGTTTCTCTAACGTTCCTACATCACGTAAAAAATGCCAAAAAGCGCGTACTCGCAGGAAGACGCAAGCCCAGTCAATATAGAGCACCGTATATGATCAGTTATCGCAAACCCCAGCAAGAAACAGCGGTGCATGTTTGACCCCGCAGAATCTGAGCAGCTCAGATACAGTCGGGAGAAAATTATGCTTTACACAATTTATTTCGTTACCCATCTCGTCCGGTCCCTGAGGGAAATTTCCGAGGGAGGAAAGTTTTGCGCGAGGAGATTTTGTCTTTACAGTCGTGCTTTACGGACTGATTGTCCGTGTACAAATGATGGACTGGGAAAGAGGCTGCAAGAGCACAAAGCCCACAGGAGCAATATCCGCTAAAGTTGGCGAACGAGGGCGCTCGTAAAATTCCGCCCTAAGACGCCCTTTCCTCCGCTTTTACCATCGGGAGGGTTCTCTCGCCAGAGAAGGAGTGTAGAGCAAAATTATCACTTCTTTTCCACGTGCAGAGAAGTGGACGAAACAACGACTGCGGAACCCCGGGAAATAAAACGCGCTCATGCCTAGAATCTCGATTGGCTCGCTTTGGAGCTGACTAGAGGGCGCTTCGACGTAAACCTCGCGCAAAAGTAAATAACCGCTGTGGCCCAAGTGGCACATCTGCGATTGTGCAGCACTTCTAGAGATGCAAAGACATTCGGCTATTTTCAAGGTGCGCTGTGGGAGGTTTACACCTGCGCTGACGCTGAAGGAAGTGCAGCTATACCTCTCTCAGCGCGGCTGGTCCATAACACCGCAGTCTTACTTACTGCGCACTGAAGCCTCTTTTTGTGTGTGTGCGTGTGGGCGCGCGCGCGCACTCCCTAGTGCACTCCTTTTAAAATTGATGGTCCTTCCATGTTTACGTGAGGCAGGCCAGCGGTCAAATGATGGAATGCTCTTCCTCTCCTCATGTGAAAGGGTTTTTTCTTTTTTTCTTTTTTCTTTGTGTCTGGCTGCGACCGTATTTCACAACTTTGATACTGCCAGACATTCCGTCGTCTGGCAATACGGACTGTGTAGAGAATGCGATACTTCTGAATCGGTAGGCTTATGATAATTGCCAGTTTCACAGAATGGTACTTACCGTGATAGGGAAGCTGGAATTTACGGGGCACACCGAGGTACTTACTATCATAGTTTACGATTGGTTTTTCCTTCAATGATAATTCAATGATAATTCGTGGCTTTACGTCGCGAGACAACCATCATCGTATGCGACAGATTCGCAAGTACGTAGTTGTATAGTGAAGTAGTGTACGTATAGTTGCTCAAAACGACAACCAAAAACATTCGAATTGTAGGAGAACTTGAGACTATAACACGTCGTGATAGATATTTGCGTTCAGTTCCGGTACTTTGTGCATCACCTGAGTGTAGGCATCATTAACCGGCAAAGAGTAAGTAAATGCACAACAGTTTTAGTTGTCCGTCTCCTAACTTATTACATTATAGATTAGATATAAAAGAATAATGTGGAGACTTGAGTCCCGACATAGCCAATTCTTATACAAAGCTTAATTTAGCGTCATCCCGCTGTATGGGATTGCCAGCCAATACTCTCTGGAAATGTAGCTTTAACTTATTAGAGTATGACACTAGAGTGAACACCATATTGTGTTGGTTCTGCACTCATATCAGTACATCAATGATTGCATACAAGTTTTTGTTGTTATTGTTCTTTCACCAGCTGGTTGTACGATGGCTGTGCGGGTTACACGACTTCACCAACAAACAGAGGTTGTTTCCAAACGTTCACATGCTCTTTCACTTCCTTCGGTTTAAATATTTTACCTGCTATCATAGCTAACCATGGTTAAGCCGCCTACTTATCCTTCTGCGTACTTCCCACTAAATATATCACGCCACTATTGTGGTACCGGTCTACATTGTGCAGGGACGTACCGCACTGCCGCAATATTTATGCGCTATCGCATTTTTAGCACCGGAGAAAGTGTTAATATTAATTGGAACCGCGCATTGTTTTACTTATTATTAACTACTAAACGCCCTGCGTGCGTCCATCTACCAACGTGGGAGGTATTAATCAATCTTACATTCACCAATCGGTCTAGCGTGTCGTAGCTCTGTCAAACTGGGCGAAAGTTGGAGATGTATATTAGCTTGAATGTAGGTGCCGTGCATGCCATGCGGAATCTGTGATGTAAAGGGATGGAAACCCTGTCACAATTTTAAATGGCAATCAAGATGGCACATATATCAACCGTTCAACAAGTTTGACGTCCGGTGTTCTTCACATTAACATTCGCAACATGAGAAAATAACTTTGGTTTGTTAATTAATTCCTCAACAACTCTGGAACATTATGAAGTAATCTTTGAAGCATTTTCTAAAGTATATGGCTTATCATAAGCTAACAGCATCGCTTGCTGGGATATATTCTCTTCTCCCAGAGTGCGCTTCTCGAAAATGTCTAGAAGTGGAGGCGTCGTGCATTTTGTATCCGGTAACAGTCAGGAATTCCTGTAGTCGTGGTTAGAGTAGAATCTACGTATGTTCCTTGATGTTGTGGGCATTGGTTTTCCATTGGTGTGGGCATTGGTTTGGATTGGCTATCTCTCTCTTAGCTGCAGCTTGACCCGTTTTCTTTTTTGAACAAGTACTGGCATCGCCTGAATATCGCAGCATTGTAACGCCGTCCGTGCTCGTGCCAATGAGCGGCATTACGATGCTGCGATCTTCAGGCGATGCCAGCAACGCGCTGTGTTTACTGGCCCTAAAAAAAAGGGTGTACAGTAACTCCTTTTTGGGGAGTACACCCTTGCCACATATATCACTCCCTTTGGAGTGTACAATTACTCTCCAGTAGGGAGTTAAAGGGTCTCCTTACTCCCTGAAGGGAGTGGGGAGACTCCTTTTTGAGAGTAATCGCTTATAAAAATGATTGTTGTTTTTCTATTAGCATCATATGTATTATCTATGCATTCTTTTGCCGTCTTATTGATATTTACTTTTTATTGTCAATTATCAATACAAACTCTCAAGACTATGTGTCGACTTTTTATGCGTGTTATGTCTATTGTGTGTCGTGCATAGGCTGCCTATAGGCTACATATTAGTTTCTTATTTATCTACTGTCTATTGGGTGTTGTGCATGGGCTGTTAAAGGCAACGTATTGCTTTCTTATTTATGTTCTTTCTATTGTGTGCTGTACATGGGCTGCTTATAGGCTACATATTGGTTTCTTATTCATGTCGTGTCTATTGTGTGTTGTGCATAAGCTGCCTATAAGCCAGAAATTAGCTTCTCATTTTTGTCTATTGCGTATTGTGCATAGGCTGCCTACAGGCTACATATTGGTTTCTTGTTTATGGTATTTCTATTGTGTTTTGTACATGGGCTGCTTATAGGCTACATATTGGTTTATTCTTCATGTCGTGTCTATTGTGTGTTGTGCATACGCTGCCTATAGGCTACAAATTGGTTTCTCATTTGTGTTCTGTCTGTTGCGTGTTGTGCACAGGCTACATACAGACTACATATTGGATTCTTATTTATGTTCTGTCTGTCATGTGTTGTGCATAGGCAGCCTATAGGCAGCATATTGCTTTACTCATGCGTTGACTGTCGTGTGTTGTGCACAGGATGTCGGTTGACAACATATATTAAACGCACAGTTCCCAACGTTATTTAATAACAGTGAAGGATTAAAGAGGTGCTAATAATAGCTGTCGATATTTATACTTCACCACATTATTTGAAACAAATATTTGACACGGGCACATGCTACTATATTACATATATAGATGCGCTCCATACTCTAAAGCAATGAAAAAGAACGCATGTGTGCGTGCGTGTGTGTGTGTGCGCGTGCGTGCGTGCGTGTGTGTGTGTGTGTGTGTGTGTTCGTGTTCACAAATGATGACGTTTCAGATTTTTTATGGCGCGCTGTGTTCACAAATGATCAGGTGACAAGTAAAATGTATATAAAACTAGGTACTGAAATGTGGTTTTACAGAAAAAAGAGAATACATGGCACATAATATCTGCTAGCGATTTACGCGCCGATACGATTGAACAACTACTAGTACGCAGTGCAATCCGACATTATATCATAAGCAGCGACAGTACAAGTTTGGGCGTTCGGCCGTAATGTTTTGCATTTGCTATCAAATATTTTCTGCTCTACCACTGATATCTTGTGCTTGGAGATTCACTTTCTTATAAAAAAAGTGTGTTGCATATAAAATGTCTATTGACCTTCGCCAATAGCTGTTACGAATCAATTCGATAAAGTGTTTATAGGCGCTGTATGAACTTCCTGTAGCAACCACGTTGGGAATTGGCCACTGATTTCTTATTGAGCCCTTATCGTGGAAAATATATAACCAAATCGTTGTAGAACCTCTAGGTACCATCAACCCACAGCTTTCGTACAATGAACAAGAAGTTACCCTGTTGTTACAACCATTACCCTGTATGAACTTCTTGTAGAAAGTCTGTTGGGAATTGGCTACTGATTTTTTATTGAGCTTGTATTGCGACAGGGTCTATAAATTTTATATTGAGCCTGCGATGCAAAGTGATTACTGTGTCCCGATTGAACCTGTATGCCAAGCAGCTCAATCAATATGAAGGCGACAGAGTACGTACACTGCAGGAAAAAAAGTTTGCGGAGCACACTCGGCGCATTCCTTCCTCAGAGTGACACGCTTGCAGCGAGCGGTATACCGTGGACTTGCAAACACGTGACTGGATTATCTAGGCACATGTCTGTAAGTCAGTACGGTTCCATTCGCGTGTTTGCTTCCGTGGCATAATGGTTAAGATGGTCGCTTCCCACACCGAGCGTGAGAGCTGACGCGAGTTTGAATCCCCGCACCGACAGCCTTTCTATATGAATATCTGCGCAGTTCTCCCTGAAGTCGGACCAGGACTCACACTAAGCCCCCTGTCCCCCTCTCCTCTGGCGACGTCCGTTAGGCGTTAACGGCCACTGTTCCTTCGCGGGGATAACACGGAATAGAAACCCTCAGACTTTTTCAATACGAACTCAGTAGAAATACAGTAACAGTTTTGCGATACAGGCTCAGTAGGAACTTTATAGCCTATTACAATACAGGTTCAATAGGGACACAATAATCGTTTTGCAACGCAGGCTCAATATGAAATTCACAGGCCCTGTCGCAATAAAAGCTCAATAAGAAGTCAGTGGCAAATTCCTACCAGACCTTCTACTGGATGCTCATACGGGGCCTGTGAACTTATTGATACTAGGAAGGCTTCGTGTTGATGGCTTATATAGGTTATACAACCATTTGTTTATAGATTTACCACGATAAGGGCTCAATAAGAAATCAGTGGCCAATTCCCAAAAGTCCCTCTACAGGAAGACCATACAGTGCTTATAATCCCTTTATCGAATTCCTTCGTACGCCTATTGACAACTGTCAATAGACATTTTATATAGTAGCCATACATTTTTTCACAAGGGATTGTACTCTCCAAAAGGGAGTGATAAATGTGGTAAGGAAAATGAGTTAAAGGACACCCTTTTTTTAAGAGTGTATTTTAATGCATGGGGAGCGCGTGGTCCATCTTTTGAAGCCAAGCACATGAGCTCCGCCAGTACGCGCTCGCAGCACACCACGCGACCACGCGGATTTGAGTTGAACTATTACAACAATTCAATATGTGGCATGTCTGACCATGCTAATGTCAAACGATTTTTGACATGCAAGTTGTTAGCTGTTTTTATTCGTTCGAACAGAATTTCTGTTGGCTTCTCCTTCTTCGAATAACTGGATGGTTTCTGGATGTGTTAGCAAAACCGTGGGGTACTAAGTGTGTCTCCATTGTTGGTGATTTTAACGTATATCTTTTAAACGATCCCTGCAATGACTATACCGTGCTTCGATAGCGACACGGCCTACATACTGAGGTAAACACAACCACAGGAGTTACGCCCCAAACCGTGACTTTGATCTACGTCATATCTCAATTAAGAATGACTGTACTGGTCAGTGAGTTGAGAGGCGAGCCTGTCACTTATCACAATCATGTACGTTGCAGTAAGGTTTGGAGATAAAATGTCGTGGGAAAAAGTTAACACAGTACGTTGCGGCCATGCTCTGAGAAATCGTTGAAACGGACTGCTTATCATCAACTCCAGGTCCATCTGGAGCCCTCTGACTGCTTTTCAATTTACGATGACGATGTAAGCACAGAATTTCATAATTTTATCAACACTGTGCAATACTTGATTGTTATGGTGAAACATGCCATGTCATCGCCATAATCTATTTGTTGTTGTCATTGGTTGCTATGGTATACAGGAAGTACGTTACGACACCCTCATAATTCCTTCTCTATTTCCCTATACAAGCATTTTCTTTTTTATTATTTCGTGTTAGCGCCGCGAAGCAACTGTGGCTATGGCGGCATACAGACGTGGGCAGATGGAGAGAGGACAGCAGGAAAATGTGGTGGACGGAGGGGGGGGGGACAAGCATTTTCGTGTCCCTGTAACAAACTTAACAACTACAGAGATGCTAACTACTATGTAAATCCTGTGGATTACTGTGCTCCTTGATATTTACTAGCGAGATTAAAAGTCCCTGTCTTGGATGCAGCAGAGGTTGTCTCTACATGTAAATCCAGTAAAACTGCCTTGCAGGGGGAGCAAGGGATGGCAACTACAGCGGTATCTCGTGCTGACCAGAAAACACAAAAGCTATACGGACGATAATTAACACTGAATAAAGGACAAACAAACAAACGAACAAGATATTTCCTGAGGCTATTGGCTCCACTGACGAGCTTTGTGGTTGCTGATTACGTGTGCTTCTCATGTACTGGGTTAACGCTTGCAGAATGATTTAATAATGCTTCTTAACCAAATTCCGAGACATATTTGACTCAACGCATAGGTAATTCTTACTTTGTATGGGCTTTTGCTATTTTAGGCATAGTAAAGGTTGATCACACGAAAAACCCGAGACAGGGAAGAGTGTGATCAATATGTACCAGTTCTCCCTTGCCCTTGCCCTGTTGCCGATAGTTAAGTATCTACGGAATCTGAAATCTGACACAGCTGCTGGTTATGGCGGTATCTCTGTATGTATTTTTGAGGACTCGCGATGGTACACCTTACTCATCATCGTCAAAATAAACTATTGTAGTTGTTGTTCATGAGTGCATTTGGGCTTTTTCTAATCCCTCGTGTGTGTGCCTTTAATCATACCAGCGCTGTGGGATTTTTTACCGTCACTGGCTAAATGCGAGTCGAAGACTTCTTTCATAAAGACCGCGAATCAGCTGTTCTGGGGTTTCTTAATGTCCGTATTGAATCCTCCCACGACAATCATGGGCATGTTGTGTTCCTCCTAGTTTTCTACGTCCTAAGTTTTCTACGAAGGTGTTGCTTGCAGAGTAATTGAAGTGTTTGGCTAGAATTAACCTCTTGATCTTTAGGAGCCTTTAGATGATCCCGGTGTAATGTATACCAGCACGATGAGGGCGAGACATCCTTGTAGTCCACTTCTACGACGCATATCTGGGGCAACTTCACCAATACCCTCGGTGTTACAGTGGTACAGAGAGCGTGCCGATAAAAGCTACTGAGGATTCCTCTTGTGTTTCCTGTGGTGGGTAGTTCTCCGCACTACCCGAGTCCCAGAGCAAGAGTGACTGCACACCCATCCCTCTGCTGTAACCATCATCACCTTTCCTTTCTCTATTTCACCCTTCCCTCTTCTCCTCCCCTGGGTACATCGAGCCGCCAACCCCGAGCAGGCTCACCACACCTTCCCCAACGTCACCCATGTTAAGCCAGGCTAGCTAGGCTGAAGCATGTTCTGGCTTGTCTACTTTGCAAGTGACTCCAGTATCTTGACCGCTAAGATAGTTTCGTCATTTCTCGAGTAGATGGCGTCACCCGCACTTCGGCTGTCATGTCTCTTGGCATCAGAAACTAGTGATGGGCGATAGCCATCCAAACACTATCGATAGTACTATCGATGGTTGACACGACCACTCATTTGACTATCGATAGTTTCAGCTATCCATAGTAAGCTCGACACAGTCCAAAACCGCTTGCTGCAAAAATGTAGAAGTTACAGGTCCAAGTTGTATTATCAATCTAAATAAAAACCTTATTTAGATACGCAGTACTGAAATTTTTGGAACAGTTTTGGACCGTTAGCATGAAAACGAAAAAAAAAAAACTGATTATATAAAACAGAGGAGCAGCTTAATTCCGAAAAACGGACAGGAACCTCTATTTTGCTTAAACCAACCAAGCACGAAAAAAGATTTCGTTGATTCTTGTGCGCTAATGCGTGTGATTAAACATTATGCAGAGCAGCCGCATACGCTGTCGAACTATCTAGTTTATATTAGTGTCGTAGTAATACGGGTTTGTGACAATTAAGGACACATTTATTTATTTATTTATTAATACCCTCAGGGCAAAGCACTACAGAGGGGAGTGGTTTTATAAATGATCCGTAATGATTCTATGGAATGTTTCCGAGTTGGTACAAAATAGTGAAGATGGAAGGTGATTCCAGTCAGTGCTTGTTCTCGGTACAAACGAGTATGAAAAAGCGCTAGTACTGCAGTGAGGTATCCCTGCTTTGTGCTGTTGGTCAATGCGGGATTAAAAGTAATGCGGAGCGGCGAGGAGGTCATCCTTTAAAGTGGGATTGTGGAAGTATATGCTATGGAAGAGAGAAAGACGGCTAATTATACGACGTAAAGATAATTGTAATATAAAATAACATATGTTCTGTTTCACTAATTTATCCTCAGAAATGTCCATTTATAGCCGCGCGTGCAGATGTAAAATATGCCCATAACTCATGAATTTCATATTTTATTTCCAATGATCATATTGCCTTTCCTTCTTTCTTTCTTTTTTCTTTCTTTCTTACCCGAATTACAGCCGAAAGGCAACTATCAACACTTTGGTCGCGCGGTAGCTATCAATACAAAGCGCGATCGTTGAACTGCCTGCGAAAAACGACAATTCAGAAGGTTCTCTCTCCGATGGAAATATGTTCAACTTTTCAATTGCGAGTGATTATAAATTATTGATAGCTTGCAGGAGTGAAACGCGAATTCAGAAAATTTGGTTTTCGAAAGAAAAATGCTAAGATTTTAGGCTAATTCGGGTTGAATAAACTGTTGCTAGTTTGCAGGAGCGAAACGCCAATTCAGAAGGGTGTGCTGAATTGCCTTGGTTCAAGCGAGGTGAAGCTCAGTGAATCTTCCAAATACCAGTAGGTTATTCCGCAATTTTATCATCCATAATAGAGATTTTCTGCCACCAAACTGGCTACGCACATTTGCACCGCCTATATGTCACGATACTATCGATAGTCCAAAAAACTCTCACCGATACTGTCGAAATTCCGGTTCACTCGATAGTTGTACAATCGATAGTATCGAATGATTCAATAGTATCGCCCATCACTATGAGAAACGTATCACAAGCCTTCGATATGTCGCGGTAGGTTGGTTCAGGTCTCTCAGAGGGCGAGGACGTCGGTAGCATGTGCATTGAGGCTCTGCACGTGTCGTTCTCCCTGACCCGCTGCACTATACTTTCGGAAATCTCGAGAGTAGTAAGCCCTTTTGGTTGTCTAGCGCGCGTCCCGTTTCCATTAAGTTGGTCCTTTTCGTCGTTTTCGCGAGTGCTCCCATGCTTAGCCCTCTTTGCTCTGAAGTCGCCTGGTCGCAGGCGCCTCGACGCACTTAAACGGGAGAAGTTCCACCGCCGACAGCTGCTTGCAACAGTCTTGTGCCATTTCGTTCACGATATTTGAACCGGTGGTGAGAGAGAAACTGCTTTGCCGGAGTCGGCCACGTTCAGGCGGGCAACGTCACGACTATGGCACGGGGGGAGACCGTGCGTTCTGGGCCGACTTCACAGGAGACTGTGCCGACATTTGTCTCAAAGCGTCATCGAAGTTGCATACAAGGTTCGCATGCGTAGCAAAGCAAGACATCGGAAAGTGAAGGCCGAGAAGCATTCATAGCTCGTACCGTGGACAGTGAATGCAGAACTGTGATGCTTTATTCATAAGCGCGGACCCCATAACAAGCGACAAGCGACGCGCTGCAGAATTTGTCGCTGTCGCGTATGGTCATGGCGCGACTTCCCGGTCCATTTGAGCAGCGACATTTCGTCGCCGAGAAACGATGTTTTTGGAGAAGCAATGCTTATTTTATTCGAGCTAAGTTGTAAATTGCCATAAATATACCAAAAATAGTATTTCATTGGTCAAAACGAGGAGAACTTGTAATGAAGGTGCTATGTAATATTCGCCGTAACGCAGTGGCGCTGCGGTTGAAGTTCCCAACGCCCCGCCCACTTCTTCGTCTGCTACTTTTGTTGGTTGCCCTCTCCAACCTTTCCCTTGCCCACGCGTTCAGTTTTTGTTTCACGCCGCCAAATCTAGCTGGTTTTGTCAAACAACAGGCAACGAACTTGGCGACATGCTACAAATATCTACTGGGAGTAGATGCAGAAATATTGAGCCGCGACAAAGCTTTTTTGACGCTCGCGTGGCGGCGGTGACGTCGATTTTGTCGCTTCACGCGTGTATCTGCCGCGTGTCGCTTATTATGGGATTCGGGCTTTAGAAATGTGAGTGGAATCATTTGTCGCTATCATTGCAAAATACTGCTTCCGCTTTCGCAGTCTTGTAAATATATCGACATAGACTACCACTTTTGATTACACAAAGTTGTCCCTTTTCTTATACGACATCGACAGGAAGCCGCCATCCCGCGGTACCGCCAGCCGGGCTTCAACACGTATACGTACGCAGACTTGGGCCGTGTTTTAACGCGCTAATGGCCAGTGTACGCCTTTTGAAGCAGAATTTTTTTACATCAGATGAAAGGTCAGATGAACATCGGGCTATGTCCTGGCAAAATATAAATGAAATCAAAAGGGGCCTTTTCGAGAAACGGACGCGCAAAATCCTTGTTTTTTCGAAATATGCCTAAACATTTGCCTGTCTGAGAAGATACCTGTAGGAGGTATACGAGTGAACTGAGTGAACTGTTACCAAATATGCTAATGAGGGACATCTACAGCCAGAGAAATCACACGTCGAAGTTGGAACGAAACTGCGCGAGACAGCATGGTCGCCATCTTTTGTAGCACATAGTGTTGCACCCGCGCGCCAAAATTTACGTTCGGACTGCTGGCCTGTAGGAATACTAAAGCATTAAAAAAAATCACTACAATATATTTTAAAACTCAGGAAATATACGCGTGCAAACACGGCAAAGCTGAAACACTCGAATTCAGGGCTGGATTCAGTGGTGGGCAGTATCGCAGATACATGTATCTTCGATACAATCTTTCGATACATTTTGTGTATCGGTATTAGGTATCGCGTGCTAAAAATGAGAGTATCGGAGTATCGGTATCGAAAATACATTTTTAGTGTATCGTGTATTTTAACGATGCTCGATACTAAAAAAAGACGCAAATATTGAGGCTGTTGTGAGACTTAGGGTCGGCGGCGCTCGCTCAGGCGGTAGTACAAGCCAGACCGCAGCGGCGTAGACATGTCGACATGTCGACATTCGTTCGAAGCTTACGTCCGCGCGCGCGCTCCATCGTCAAGGTCGCCCGGAGAGGAGACCCTGGTCCCTGCCCTGGGACGCGCTCGTGGGCGCGCGCGGCTTCTAGTTGGTTCCAGAAGAATCTCTTCCGTCTCTTTCTACGGCGGGCGCGCCGAAAACGCCTTACACAGGACCAACCTCACGGCTTCTGGAACTGCGCTGCCCGATGTCCCCCTCCTCAGTGCGCAAGAGCCCGTCCACTTGACTTGGAAGTGTGGATTCCGCGTCTCCCATGCGGAAAGAATAACCGCCGGCTTAGCTTGAGCACTGTAACCCGTTCTACAGCTCACAATTCACAACGGCCAACTAAGAAAATCAAGTCAGAGGCAAAGTCAGAGGCTACCGGGTAAGTACTGCAGTACCAAACGATAAAAGCAGCTGAAAGAAAGTTTCAGGTTTATTCGTATGTATAGTCAAGTGCTCACAGACCGGTATATCTTAAAGTAGCACAGAAGTCATTTTTAACACCCAGTTTTCTTCCTATAAAACTGTTAGGTAGGCCAATAGGATGCACCATGCGAAGTAATTTACACCACAGAGTCATAATTATCGCAGAAATTGAATTTAAAATACGCCGCAAAAGCGACCGTGCGCAACGGTGTCGAAGAGCAGTACCAGCCTGAGATCTGCCTGGAACCTCGCGCTGACGCTTTAAGGAGAGCGCTCGCTGATTGGCCAAGAGAAATGTTGTCTGCTACTCCGCTGTCGTCTGCTACTCGGCTGTTCGGGGATCTGATAAAGCGATTCCACGTCAAGAGATCCAACGGGTCAAGAGATCCATCGAGTCAAGAGATCCATCGGTGGATCTCTTGACTCGGTGGATCTCTTGACCCGTTGGATCTCTTGACCTGGTTGGATCTCTTGACTCGTCTGAGGGTTCGCCAGGCCTGGATCTTTTGACCCCTTTGTGTTACGTCGTTAACTCTAACATCGCAAAGCAGAAATTACTCGTATCGAAATACGAGGGACTCGTTTTACGTGCGGTATAAATAGAATACAAATGCAGGTGGCAAATCAATATCTCATTTTTATCTCTCTCTCTCTACTTACTTTGTAACACACAGCGCAGTCAAAGAAAAGCCGACAGTTCTCTTGTGTCATTTGTGTCATGTCATTTGTGTTAAAAACAGGTGGTTGCATTGTAAGATCAACCTGTTTGTAACACAGGATTTATAGGAGTGCTGTCATTTCTTTTCTTTTTTTTTTTGACAGCGTTTCGTGTTAGAGATTATTTCTACAGTTAGCGTGGGCTATGTACACTTACGTTGGATGGGCCGGCTGCTGTTTCAAACACGTTGATTATTCAAACACTTCTCGTATCACAGCAGGCTCGTAGTCGAAGAGCCAAGTCGCTGTTGTGGAGAGACTTTCTACATTGCGGAACCGTCTGATCGTGGACTCTCTCACGGCACGAAAGATAGCTTCATATGCCCGAACATCTGTTTTTTTTTTGTGTGTGTGTGTTTTTTTTTCTGTATCAAGTTTTCCCTTATTTTTTCCCGCCGTCCAAAAAGAACAAAGACAAAGCACTTTGCGGCTGGGCCCATTATTATCGGTAACAAACTTCAGTTCTAGCATAACGTGGGGACGGCTGGGAGGTCAATGAACGTGACAGGTCAATGTTGATTGGAAAGCAGGGTCAGACAGTATTTTCCCGCACGGTCAGTAAAAGAACAGAATAACGTGATAAGGGTTGGGGGCCAATGAAAAGAACGCGACAAGGATAAGTTTTAAGCCCTGCGGCCTACGATTCTTTGTAAGTTGAGCTCAATATTCTTGGTAACAAGCATCCGTTCTGGCATAGTGTGTTACGGCGCTAGGGGCTATGGACATAAACATGCAAAGGCAAAAAAGTGGACTCGCCGCCGTAACCTACAGCACAACTTCAGGATTTTCTCGCTTACTTTTTTTTTTTTTTTGCGTGTGCGTGTGTGGTAACAAGAGAGAAAACACCGAAAAGTCTTCACTGTTACCGGGCATACTACTTCCACGGTCCTTTGATACCGTGCTACTTCCTAGCTTAATTGTACAGCGCAATCGTTCTGCATTGAACATGGTAAGGGATAGACTTTCTTTTTTGTCGGGAATCCTGATCCCTATCGCTTTGACTGGTTGGATCTCTTGACTCGCCTGTCACGTGACCGGTTGGATCTCCTGTCTCGATGGATCTCTTGACTCGTTGGATCTCTTGACCCGTTGGATCTCTTGACCGGGTTGGAACTCTTGACGCTTTGGATCTTTTGACTCGCCTGTCACGTGACCGGTTGGATCTCTTGACTCGATGGATCTCTTGACTCGTTGGATCTCTTGACCGGAAGCGTGATAAAGCCTTTCTCCTTGCTCGGTAATGCTTCGGCCGCTCCTTTTATCTCCAATTCTCCAGGAAAACTGGCAAAACAGGTTTACGGCGGCAAAGGACAAGGCGCTGGCCCCCACTAACCGGCAAACCAGAACGAGCCTCCTTATGCCGTCATCGGTGACGTGCCATCATACCTCGTTATAGCTGGAGTGGCGAGTTAAGGGTGAAGGCGCGGAGCTATGTTTATGTGAGCTTTTTTTCTGGGAAACAAATTGCACACATCAAAACCTTTCGCGCTATTCGGTATAATGACACACACACTTTCATCAGATGTCTTAATCTGAAATTTTTTTGGATGGCCCTCTGTACTCCTTTAAAGAATTGTTTTTTGCTAGGCTGCTTATTGATGCGATCGTTTCAACGTACCCATGGCTTCAGTCTAAAGTTCTAACAAGACTAGCTGCTTAGACAGTGCAGCTTCGTTAAATCCGTGCGGTCGGATACGTTCAAGCCCTGTCAGAAAAAGTGCGCTATAAAAATACACTAAAGGCTCTAGAAATAACGAATAAATGTTTTTACTTCCCTAATCATATTACCAGCTTTATTATATTGTTATTTCAGTTATGTAAATTTCGCGAATCATAACACCAGCTTTATTATATTGTGATTTCAGTAATATAAACTTCGCTAATCATAACACCAGCTGTATTATATTCGGGATTTCAGTTATGTATCGAAGTATCGACGATACAGTACCGAGCATCTGTATCGAAAATCAATTTCGGTTCTGTATCTTGTATCGGTATCGGAAATACAATTTTTGAGGATATCGAGTATCGGCATTGAAGATACTTTTTTGAAGTATCTTGCCCAGCCCTGTGGATTTTCTCGATTTTCTTTTCTTTTTTATTTTTGCACGAAAATTACACTTACATTACATTGCATCACCAGGGTCGATCTGTTCTTAACAGAAACATAAGGATGGCGTTCAAAACAATTCAAATGCAGGTACTACCGTGATGGTAACCTTTTCGTCTCGAGTTTCAATGTCCCCTGCGGTTTCCATGACATGCCGAACGGACCTCCTTGTTATAAAAGGGGCAGCGTTTCCTTGAGCTTTCCTTTGTATTTTGTTTCTTGGAGTCTTTGAGTCGTCAAGAATACGTGCGTCTTGTGTTGTCCACTTCGTTCCGAACGAAGTGAACAAACAACACACGGGGTGTGTTATTTGTGTATTCCTCAGGCTCAAGGAAATGTTGCCCCCTTTCCAAAGTACAACCAACTCGTTTGCGACTTCCAATTTGCTCTTCGATGCCCCATATGAGATATGCGCTGTCTCTACGACAGCAATGAAGTTCACTTCTGAGTGCATGCTTTATCTCATAGCTTTGTAGAGCAGTGCGGTAGGCGTACCCATCATGAGAAGTCAGCCATCCATGCTTTATCTTAATCTAAAGACAGCTTCCGACGCACAGATATCCGTATGCGTCTCGGTTGCAAGGCAAAGAAGTGGAGCACGAACGACACTTCAGCACAGATGTTACACAGCCCACCTGACCACCTACCGAATGAAAAGATTGGAGGCTATACCATTCGCACTGGACAAATCCATATGATCCGCAGTAAATGTCGCTCAGGCTTGGGAGTCGTTCTTCATTTGCAGCAAAGTTCAGTTTTGTATACTTTCTTGAGCTAGGCTGTGTCCATTTTGCGTTTGATAGTCTTACTGCGAAGATGAAACCACCCCTTACACATTGTCGCTTCCTGTCGACCCACGCCTCTTGGCTGTCAACAAATCTTTGTTCTTCCGGAGCTGATTTTGAGCTGAGGTTTTACACGGCTCGCACGATCGAGTTTTCCCTAGTGAACCACACAAGGGAAATATGCTGTATAAGTGTTTAGTTGGCGATAGTAGCACAAATGGTTCTTCTTCTTCTTCTTTTACTGCTCTTCTGACAATGAGCGATAGTTCACCCGCCCTTCTCAGGCTACCTCGTAAATGGTAAGCTGACGTAAGCACTGCGTGAGAAGTTACTACCAGTCTACAAACCAAGCATCTATACCATAAAACAAGGGGCCGTATTATTACTATATGGTGCGCAGCCGGAAGTCGAACCCCCGTAGATAACCTGATCACGCTCGGGTCCCTCATAGCCGAGCTCTATTTATCGTGGTCTCCAGGCGATATCCTGTGTTGCGATCGAATTACGGCCTGAATTCGTGGCCTTGCCGGCGATCACTCGGGAACCACCAGTGGAACCCATGTAACGTTTCCTCTCTTAGGCTGTTCGAGAACAGAGATTATTCCGATTACATCACACTCCTCTTCGATGTATCTATTTTTCCAGAACGTGGCTATCGTTGATTCAATTACGTCGTGCCGATCGTGCCTTTCGTATTGGTGGCACATCAACAGAAGTGACCAGTGAATGCGGCACACGATGTGGTCTCCCGTTTGTTTATGTATGTGACGTACGGCTTCGCAAGCTCTATATGTGGAAAGAGCAACGTGCCGCCAGTCTAGGCCAAACGTTGGCCCAAGGGTCAACCCCAACAGATACGCTTTGTAATACTATGACTGTAGTATGACAACGATTCCTTGATCCCCCAGAAGGGAAAGGACCTTGTGTATCTTTGTTGCTGCTGCCTATCGGATGAAAATGTGGTGATGCCGAAGGTGATGTTACTTACCGAGCACATGAACATCGCGTATCGCCCAATATTCGATGCTTGCTCGACAAAAAGTGATTAACCGGTCATTCTTATACGGGGTTCGCAATTTTATGCCTCTGCAACTTTTCGCTAGCACTAAGAGTATGAAACGAAAAGCGTTTGAAGCGGTTTTAGCTCACACATGCTCTCGCAATATTTTCCAGACTTAAAATGATCGCTACCAAAATCGTAGCGTCCGCACGTCCGTCTTTTGACTGTTACTCAACGATCGCTGTCGTCCGCTGCGCGCAACACAGGCATACGCGAACGAAACTTTCACGCACGTTCGACGTAGCACGTACATGCTTGCACACATCCGAAGAAGCCACACGCACTCCAGTTGCGCTATACCATTATGAGCGAGAGCACACACAAAGAATCATATTATAACAGCAGCTCACGAAAAAACGAGCCCGAAAGCGACGAAAAACATTCTCGCCCCGTTAACGACTGATCTCTTACCAGATTTGACTCTTGCTTAGGGTATTAAACAGCCTTTCTCCGCCCGAAATCCCGCGCTCGCAGACGAGACCCGCAAGGTAGCACGTTTCAGTATTCAGCGTAATGGCAATCCCTCCGAGCATGAAACGTTCTACGAGCCGGGCATACGCGAACTCGCCATTTCTTGCTAATAGGCGCCTCTTCGCGGCCGTTTTATTTCACTCGGCTTTCTTCTTGTGCTGTCGCCGAGAGGTACATTTCGCCGCCTTTCTTGCGTCTCTCCTACGGGTTAACTGTCGGTACGTGCGGGTATTTATCTGCTCCGTACCAGCGCGGGAATTCTACGCTGAGAAGCGAGTGCCGACGTTATCCCATTATATGAGAAACACGCAGCCTATTAATACAGCTTCTTGGTATGATGAGAGGGATGAAACATGGATGAGAAACTGACGGCCTGCTCTTTTTCAAGCCACAAGACACGTTCATTCATTCCCCTGCTGCATTGTAACACGATGTGCAGCTTGTGACTCTCGTCGCCGTGAAAGAAACTTCGACACGACACTTTGTAAAGTGTATTTCTAAGTTCGTAGCTATAAGATTAAACTTACGAAATGACCCTAATAAAGACAGCCGACTATATACAGGAATACTTGGAACAATGGGAAAATAACGACGGGTTTATAGAATGGGTAAAGTAATCCGTAAGCATGACTCGCGGTATAACTCTCACAACATGTTGTATAGACGATGAAAGATGGAAGAGAACATCAGTTCTCCCATGTTGTATAGACGCCGTGTTAACATGAGATAGGGCGTGCACGCGCATGAAATATGTGCCACCGTGTTGTTACACTCCACGCCCAAAAATCAGTGAATCTGCTGGTGTAGTGTAACGGAAGCATCCCTGACCGGAAATCAGGAAAGGGGGGGGGGGGGAGTCCTGGCATCAGCACCTTTTTCTTTTTTTCCACGTTATTAGTGACGGGTTGGTTTCGCGCGAGTCTCAATCGAAGTTGATCGTGCTAAAATTATTTTTGAGTGAGCATATACAATTGACTACGCAAAACGAGAAGTTGTGGACATTAGTTCCAAGCACTGCAATGTCAATAAGTGCACACAGTATAAAAATAAGTGCGATTTAAACCACTAGAGAGCAGATGTGGAATGATTGACTTCTGGAAATTCGAAAAGCCAATGTGCACCTACATGGGAAGAGGCGAAAAACAAAAGCGTGGTCAAAAAGCGTCGAGAGGTGTTTCCTTTTATTGTTTTCGTGAAGCGGTCAACCGCGAAGGCTCTCATGGCCAACGGTTGATTGGTCGAGCGCAAGGAGCATTCCCCGGATCGCGCTTTTACCTTCTACCGCGCTCAACGAGTCTTTTCTATAGCTTTACACGGAATCACGGCAGTATACTGAGCCATATATGGGAAAGCGAATAGGTTGCCCATTCATCTACACCACTTGCAGCGGCGGTGAATTGTCCTGCCCTTCATCATCTATGTATGTTTGTGTACAGCACTTGGAAAAATAAACTGCAGCTTACTAATTAATAACATCAATGCACATCATATTATCTAGTACGTACCGGAGAACGATCAAAAGGGAAAATTATGATTAGGAGCCTACCGGGTGCACTGGATATGAACTTCGAGTTGTGTCCGACAGATTATTACGTGTGGATGATGCTGTACGTATAAACCCAGACTGTTTTGAGAATTACTAGAACTTAATTAACAGCGTTCGTTTCGAACTTGTAGTTGTCATGCTTCACAAAATGAAAAAAAAATAAAAAAATAAACGGAGCTGCTAATGGTGATGCCACGTCAAAGAGATTGCTCGCAACAAAGTTCAGTTACAAGGAGTAACCTTTTATTTGTAATACAGGGTGTATGCTATAAAAGGTCAGTGACATTTTCGCGCGTGACACTATATCTATTTGAGAGACGGACTTGTGCTGCCATACAGTGAATCACTTATGCCAGAGAAACCTACGAAAAAATTGTGGTTACCATTCACTGCGTAATAAAATAAACACGGCCACGGAAACTTTCGTCTTCATGTGTTTCCTATGCGCAATACCGATGGATGGAGGTGAAAGTTTGCATGGTCATATTTATTTTGTTACACAGTGCTAGGTAACCACAATCGTTCCGTAGGTTCCTCTAGCATAAATTATTCACTTTGAGGCAGAGGAAGTCTTTTCGTGATAGAGGTATAGCATCAAAGAGGTATCACTTCTTGCACGAAAATGTGACTGACCTTTTATAGCATACACCCTGTACTTTGCATGGTAATTTTTAGCATCATGAGAACCTATAGAACAAGCAGCCATTTTTGTTCGGTCTATCGCTTCAAGCATCGCTAACCTTTCGCCGGTAATGAGCCGTAGCGCGATCGCTTCCTCTCAAACTTGCTGCGGTACTCGTGTCGTAATGCGTGTGCGCGGGTCGGCTCACATTACTTTGCTGCGACTGCAACATCTGCCATGCAGGTACGAATTTATCTACCCAAGCCACGGCAAGCAGCACCATCACCACCGCCACCACCGATCTAGCCAAGCTCACCTCATCAAATACAGAAATCACCGGTATTTAAGCCGCGTCTCACGCGTACGTAATAATCGATAATCCGGGGCTTTACGTCGCGAGACGACTCTGATCATGAGCGACTCACGCGTACGTACATATTACTGAAAGTACATACAGCGTATTCTTTATTTTTATCCTAGCACTTACGGAGTTGAAGCACGGCAAACCACATCACCGAACGGCGCATTCCTTTCCTCCACGGCCGACGAGAAAGCGCTGATCTGCCACATGTGAATCTTGTTTTCCTTGCGCGCATCACCATTACTCATTCCCGATACACCACTGTGTGGGCGCAACATGGCGAATATGCCTACTTTCTGTTGTGCACCAATTTATCTTTGTATCAACTTGGAATGCCCCTCTGAGAATACCATCCCACTGCATTGCAGGACGGAACATTCCAAGGCGAGTTGGAATGCGAGCCTCCTCTATCACGCATACCCGCCTTTCTCTGTAACATGCACGCACAGACAGCGGTGGGCCTCTACCGCGGGAAACTTCGCGCATTCCACAACTTATCGGAGTCTGGATTAATACCGTTCATATCAGGAGGAAAAGGCTACAAACCACCTCGACGCATTCAGGGTGATGTGCTCCGGACATGGACGACGTTCCGTCGTTGAGTTCAGCGACGTGTGTATGTATCTGCGGTAAGATACGAGGGTTTGAGTATGGGTGTACAGTTATTTGATTTCCTAGTTTAAAGAAAGGTATATATATATGAGAGACCTTGCTCATCAGAACTCTTATTATTATTATTACTTTTTTATTCCATTTAGCGCCGCGAAGCAACTGTGGCTATATAAGCGGCGTGCAGACGTGGGCAGATGGAGAGAGGACAGCAGGAAGGAGTGGAGGACAGGGAGGTTAGTATGCGTCCTGGGCCGACTTCAGGGGGAACTGTACCGACATTCATCTGGAAAGTCTTCGGTAAACCCAGGGAAAACCTCAGCGAGCATAGTCGCCGCATGACTTGTTCCACGTTCAGACGCAGGTGAATTTTTTAATGTAGTAGCGGAGACTGACACGAGCCGGGCCAGGCCGAGGCCCGCCGACCAGGTCCGGGTTCGGGCCTTCCATGCCTGTTCAGCGCCGGGCCTGGGCCGGGACGGGCCTAGATTATTCCATGCATTTTTTCCCTGATGATCCTTTTCTTGCCCAATAATCTTTAAACAGCCAATAAAGGTCGTTGTGTTTTTGTCTGTGTATACTTGGACGGTGCCCCTGGATAGTCCGGAGTGATTGTTTCTGCAGATCCTAGCGGGCGGGCGGGCCTGGTCATTCTCTGACAGATTCGAACCGGGCCCGGTCTCATTTCAAAATGTCCGGGCCGAAAAATAGCGGTCCGTGTCAATCTCCATGTAGTAGTGCCTGATGCAAATGAAATATAGAAGGAATGCCAGCTGTCATTATTTAAGGGAAGTATGGGTACTCTAGTTGTGCCTTTATGTTTCACAAGAACAAACACTATGTGATGACGATGGCATGGTGCGTTTTACAGCTGCGCTGCGGTACCTTATTCCATTGCATGTGAGACTCTAGGTGAGTGATATGAGAATGAAGTGGAGATGTGTTGAGTACACTCTTAAAAAATGAACTTCGCCGCATAGCACGCTCCTAGCCAACCGTCATCTGGAATGATATCGTTATCTGCCCTGATTTGTTGAAAACGGGAGGCGCACGCCTTTTTTTGTGACACTTATGCTGTTCATAATTGTCACAAAAAAGGCGTACGCCTCCCGATTTCAACAAATCAGGGCAGGTAACGATATCATTTAAGATTATGTTTTCGTCACCACCACCACCTCATTTCTAAGAGTGTAGAAGAAGCACTGAAAGGAACAACGTTTGTAGTGTGAAAACACCGCATCGTAAGTATAGAAATGGCAAAATAACGAAACACATTATGTGGGTCTAAAGCATCTGGAGCAAATCGTTGGTCGTCAGGAACCCCATAAATATTTGAAGACCCCGACGGTGTTGCAGAGTGTTCTGAAAGGGATCTATAATTGCAGCCAGGTTGAACGGCTTCCTGCTGATACTGTTCAACTGAGTTCCTGCAATTCCTCCGTTTCATTATTGTTGTTTTATTATTTTTTACTACTGTTACCATTCCCATTCAAACCAAACTATATTTCCTTTTCCTTATGAGGCGCTGATACTGTGGTCCATGGCTATCTCTTACGATGCTGATGCGCGTACTGAAATGAATGTACTAACAAAGTCATGCGCCTAGGTTGTCAATGGCGTCCAGTTACTTAGCCGGACCATGGTTCATAGTTCCTGATTCGAAATTGTCTGAAACGAACTTTAAAATCTAAAATTAGCGACATTTCGGTAAGTTTGGCGTCATGACCGGTATGCTCAAAATTAGTGACAGAATTTAGTGAACGATGTACTTTGGTGCATCCGAATTTATTAAATTTATTCTGAATACAAATCAAAGTTTAATACGCTCTGCAAGTAACCGAGCGTTCTGCGCATATCTCCTCTCCCGGTTACTCCACTCGGGAAGCCCCATTGGCTAAGGCGGCGCCCTCCCTCTTCCCCCTCACTACCTCCTCTCATGCGCAGAGACGCACTTGCACAGCGTATACGGGAATAAGATGGGGGGCATCTTATTGCATAGAGAGGCGCGTTCTGAGAGATACACAAAGGCTTGAAGCTTCGATAATTTCCAATATATTGGGCTGGTACCCCAAACAAGTACCATAATAAGTAGTGTGCCCACAGCTCCACACATGTGTTTGGACGGCACTGCCTCATGGTATTTGCAAGGGACGTGATCACTTCGCCTTGTGTTCTGCTGACTTTATTACCTGAGTGTTGGCATCCTCGTGAACCTGCGCGTGCATACTGCCCCCCCCCCCCCGTCGTGGTTCTTGGACAGGTTGTTGTTCGAATGGGGTAAGATAAAGGCTAATCTATTGTAACGTTCCTTCTCGAAGGAACCCAATAGTCCAAAACTGTGTTTTCTTCTTTCTTCCTCGTGACCCCACCCTCTCGTCCTCCTCGTTGGCAGCTTACATCTATGAACACCACCATCGCAGAAGAGAGCAGGAAGAAACAGCTTGACAGAGTAGCGCATGAGCCTAAGTGTGGGCGACACGAGGCAAGCGCCATGCATGCAGCGTCAATCATGTCAAGCCAATTAGCCCAGTTCATCTCTTTGTTGGAGGAAATGGCTGAATACCTTGCCCTGAGATTGGCTGTGGTGTTTCGTGGTGAATGAGGTGTACAACCACAACGCCGCCTAGATAAAGAAAGTGTCATCACTTAAACAAGGCGACGCAGTTGGTATGAGTCCTGCCGTAGCTATGGAGACTAGCCGCCACCAGCCGCATGGTCAGCCACTAGAAGTCACAGAAAGCCTCCGCCTCTGTTGGAAATAAGTCTTCGGCGATTTGCCGAAGCAGACGACGTCACGACCTCTGTGAGGCCGCCCACCACCACCCACAGGGCGAAGGAGTGAGAGGAGAGATTAAGCAGGTTTTTTGTGCCTAGGGGACGTTAACTGCCATTACCTGTACGTTACCACAGTGGCCAGCCAGTGGACTGATATTGCCTAGGGATGGGCCAACCGAATCATCGAATCTTAGGCAGGGGTTCGAGATTCGGGAATCCGAATCCGAATCCCAGTGCCCAAAACGGCGAATCGAATCTTTCGAATCCACCAACCACGTTTATTTTGTTTCTTTTTAAAATTGACGAAATCAATGCCTACTTGTCAGAACCGCTGCTTCCGCCCTCTGCGGACATCTTCAAATACTGGAAGGACAACCAAAGTGCCCCGATGAGGAAACTGTCGAAAAAGTTCCTGATCACAGCCCCATCGACAGTAATGTCAGAAAGACTCTTCAGCACATCGGGTGTCATAGCCGATAAAAAACGCAGTAGGCTAGACCCTGAGCGGGTGAGAATGTTCGATTTTTTAAAACAAAAATGGGCATTAATTTAAAAATTTCTGTTGTGTTTTCTTGTTTGTTTGTTTACGTTGCTCTGGAGTGATCAAGCAGGAACTGTTACATTACAAGTTTAAAAGTAACATGGTTTTGTTTTTGATTGTTCCTTAGTTTTATGGACAGAATTCAAACTCGAGAGTATGTATTTCCTGTAGTCGATGAACAACGTTAAATAAGGAAGAAATATATGAGTACGTTTCCCTGAAAGTGAACTATTATTTAATTTCTTTTTCATTAAACAAAGATATCAAATTCTGCTTGGAATCAATTTAGTGCATTTCGAATAGGGCATGATGGTCTCTTCACACTTGCATTCAGTTAACTCTAGTTGAGCCACATGAGCCGCAAAACCGGAATGAAGTCGCACATGGATTCACATTTCTGCTGTTTCGGTTAGCGCCCCTAGCGGTATCTGCACACAACACTCCGGAGATCGCCATGTTGACATCGGTACAGCCGCGAAGAGGACGATACCCGAGACAAGGCAAGACAACTCCTGTCAATCGGTATAGCCCTTTCGAAATGCACGACGAGCAAAGTTTGCGTGACTATTATTTTGTTCCGCACAGTTTGGTCACCATTATTTTTTGTTGGTTTTGATCGCATCAATACATCGTCAATGGTGTGTTACGTGCTCGTATGTGGGTGTAGGTACTTTATCTGAACACACCCTCATCCGCCTGGATCCGCCTCTTAGAGGGCATACCATGTATTCTCAAGCAGCCACTCATCGATGATCTAGTCTTCGGTATCACTGCTATGGTTCTCACTATGGTGTTTCTATACTTATACTTTCTGGTACAGGTTCAAGAGAGGAGCAATTTTATATAAATTGCGTTATACTCATTTTCAAAGCATAGTGCACAAAAAGGAAACGGGAAGAGAGAGAGAGAGAAAAAAAGGACGCGTTTAATGTCAGTTAATATTTGCTCAGCTAAAGGGCTGTGGGTTTCTTTCTTCCTTTATGCACCGAGTGCAGCCCCACCGCTTTCGAATATCGGGCACACTTTTATGTTTTTCGCATACCTCAAATGCTATTATAAAATTTCCAGCATATTTTCCTTATCTGTATAGTCACCCATTCCTGTCTTTTTTTTCTTTCACTACTAAGTGTACGTCGATTCCTCTTCGAAGGATGCACAGAAGGTAAGTGTAACTAATTTTCCCCAGATGTAGCAGGTTTAACAACTATCGAGCCAGGCAAAGAAGGAAAAGGTAATCGAACGTAGCGACTCTTATACTTAAGCTTGAGTGTGTGAGCTTCGTAATTAGTATATATTTATTATAATTTTGTACGTATTTATTTGTAGCTGTTTACCAGTCGATGTTGTTGTTATAAACTGAATATCAAGATACGTTATATTATGTTATACGTTGTAGCTTGGTCTCATTGACAAAGTCTTTGGAATACATTCTCGGTCGGGCACCTCCCATACGTGTTGTTGCTGCTGACGAGGTGCTGTTTATAACTGAACAGCAAGACTGATACTCAATTTTTATATATATACTCATCTTATCGATACTCATACTTATCAAAATTTGTCAGTGTCACGAAGTTGCATACAAATCAGTAGCATCTCTCAATCAGGGATCGGAACCGGTATTTTTTTCGGTTCGGTTCGGGTTCGGGTTCACGCATATTGGTTCGGTTCGGGTTTAGCTCCGCTGAACCGAAATTATCAGCTTGAACCGGTTCAGGTATATCGGTTCGGTTCGGGTTCGGCTCAGGGAGAACCCCCCCACCCCCGCACATACACAGAAAAAAAAAAAGCTGTCAGCCGTCGGGGCATTTATAGGGATTGGAACAGTTACTTTTTTCGGCCTCGGTTTAACCGGTCCACGGGCAGTAATTTTGCTACATGCAAGCAAGCTTACGCTCACCGTACACGATTGTAAGAGAAAGGTGTGAGATAACCGTTCAGGTGAGCAAAAAAAAGGTCGGTCAGTAGTAAAATTAATTCACCTCCGAACCGATTCCCGAACCGGTAACCGTATCAATTTTTTCGGTTCAGTTCCGGTTCGGCTCAGGACAAGCAAAAAAATCGTTCGGGTTCGGTTCGGTTCGGGTTCGTCAGAAAATAACGGTTTTTTCCGGTTTTCGGTTCGGGTTCAGTTTCGGTTCCGATCCCTGCTCTCAATAAGAAGCCATCTGCACCGTGGAAGGAACAACGGGCGCGCCGGAGGCATGAGTCTCCAGAGAGACCCCTGGGGCCCTGACATTGGAAGTGTGTGATGCGGTAGGACTCCCGCGTGTGCGCTGGCACACGTGTTTCCAGAAAGGGATGATGACATCACTCACAGGCGATGACATCACTCAAGGCGATGGGAGCTATACATTTCCCCTAACGTGCCCATTAACAATATGTATGCGTTCCTGGCTGAAACTTCCACCAATGAACGACCATCCGCATACTACAGTGACCATAAGACACGCCCTTACGGTCCTTTAGCACCCTGCTGCCGGCCAACATCCTGAAGTATATCAAGCACAACACCCTGGTGCTGACCAAGAAGGTCTTGCTCTGGACCGCATTCAACAGAGCGAACCCTGCGCGTAGCGACAGAGGAGCTCGAATAAACATCTTTGTCGCTGTCGTTGATGTGGTGTAACTTGCAACATATCTGGCAGCCCCCCCCCCTTTTTTTTTATGACATTAGACGCTATGATGTCGATACGTCCCACACCCTAAATAAAATAAAATATAGGTTATGCTACTTTTAAAAAATTAAACCTATTTAACCATGTTGAAAATGCCTGTAATATTCGGAAATATAATGTTATCAAGTGGGTCTTCATGTGGAGAGCAGTTCTAATGTACGAATTTGAATAACATGCGCAGTTAACGTATTTGTAAACCGGTGCCGAGTCCAAAAGAAGCAATATGGCGGCACCTGAACTTCTTTTGCCGTTGTCGATGAAAATTTCTAACATCCTGGGACTTCTTACGTCAAAAGTTGCTTGAGAAAGCTCAAATTTATCAAATCGCATTGTGTTGTACAGTAGAAAGTCGTTTTATGCAGACTAAAATTGTTTCTCCACGCTAACAATGGGAGCGAGAGTATATATATAGACATTTCATGGGCGAATGAGTTGTGGCGAACTCAGTAAACAGAAAATGGCATTAACGCAAGTGTCATTAAAACTGTCCGTGTGGCACTGCACGATTGACATTACAACTTAGCTCACTAATCACTTAATGTTATGTTTCGTGCTGGTGTGGCAGGGGTATACGACGGCGCCTAAAGAACTGTCGCGGGGTGGACGAACGTTTGGAAGTGGGGTTGCGTTTCTGAGTGGGCATTTTCGGTTAGAAATGGGAACAGTACATTACGCATAACAAGTAGCTACCTCGACGTTATAAAATGCGCGCATGTCACAGAGCATTATCACGACAAAGTACCTACGACAGATAAAAACAGCACAAGCGTCAATGCATGCAAACCACGGAGGAACACGTTGTTGTAAACTGTATACTTCGCTACAATTGCAAAGCTTGCTCATAATGTCACATAAATTTCCCCATAACAAGTTAGCTCTACCGGAAATTAAAACTGCGAGCTTCCAGTAATATATGCAGGGCGGTGATGCTTGCTTTCAGGAGTTCCCAGCGTGATCGAAAGAGGGCTGTGCTACCTTGTCCTGGCAGATGAGAACAAAGTTGTAATTAATAAATTAATTTTTTAAATGTTACACGCTGTTTAAGATTTTTCCCGATGTCTAATGATATGCGCGGCCGCAGACATACCTAGGGAGTAGAGCACAGCTCGTCGTTTTTAACAAGAAAACATCCGCACCAATCCCGGTTAGCTCCAGGCGCGTGCCCTAAGCATCTATCCTGATGTCTCTTCTTTTCATAATATTCGTGAATGACTTTACTCAAGAGAATTCGTCTAAAGTTAAGAAGTTCACTGATGACTGCATATTTTATAGGCAAATTCCATCAGCCGTTGACCAAAAGAATTAAATTTCGATGTTAAAAGAATGTCGGTAGTGTATATTAATTATATTCTGAACAGAATTACAGAGTGGTGGCGTAGCTAGCAGATGAGTTTCAATTATTAAAATTTAAAAAAAATTCTTTTATGGTCGTCACACACGAGAATACCCCGCCCGCTTCTGTTCCCATACACTTCAGACGGTATATCGATCCAAACAAGAACAGAGCAACCTCCTATACTGCTGAAGTAAAGGCGTACCGCCGATTACACTCTCTGCAGCATGCTCTTAGGCTAGCTTCAGCTTCCAATAAACTAACGCCACATTTAACTTTTATTCGTTATTGACTATGCCTCCATTATTTGGTTCCCAGAAACGAAGACACTTCACCATACTATGTAGCAAATATACAGACGCTCATATTCTCCTTATTGCGTCTCCAGGCCAGGTTGCACTCTCTTGCTATTCTAGTAAAGATCCAGAGACTTTAAGCACTGTGACAAATCATATCAGGAGAAATTGAAATCTTCCTCGAGAAATATATATATATATATACATTTTTTTACCGGTAGAAGCACGCAACAATCACGATCGACATAATAAGCCTTATTACTGCAACCTAAACAACTTCAGAAATTCGTTGTTTTTTTTGTACGCTCTGCTTTATGAGATATTCAACTGCAATTTTCTGTCATGATTTCTGCGAAACCAAAATTCGCGGTCACCCCCCCCCCCCCCCCTTTCCCGCCGGCGCGCTCCGCCACTATGCTCAGCCGCTATGCGGGAAGCGGCCTTACAGGATGTGAATTCAATGGGAGACAGCGTTTATGCCAATTAACAGCAAAACAGAATAAAAATTTTAAGATGTCATCGCCTAGTACAGAAGAATGCCATAGAAAGAACCCCTGAAGACATGAAAGGCACTAGCAGAGTATAAACCTAGTGCACCCTGGCCAAATGAATTGTAATGCATTGCGCCTATTGGGATTCCGTCGATTTTTGCGCAGGGCCCATGTTTAGACTACGATTTTTCGACAAAGACAGTCAAATTCTGGAAATTTCATCGCCTATTATTAGTCAGTACGTCCTCCAGGCCACTTACCAACCACGGCAAGATATGTGAGTGTTAATCCTGATGCACCCAGGACCTTCAAAGTTGCGACTCAGACAGGGTTCCCCTCTTAGGCGCTCGACGGACTAAGTCCCAGTATTATCGTAATACGCATGCGCTGAGACTGTACGGCCCGTCTGAAGGAGTTCGAAAGGCGGACGGTCATTTTTTTCCGGAACTCCAAAGGGCTGACAGAATGGACAACTTATTTGCGTTGAGTGAGTAATATACAAATGATACCGTTTTGTATTTTATATCGCTGTTATATTAAACTGTACAGCTTGATAAAATTGTCAATTTCGAGCGCCGTTTTCGAAGCGATTTTGTCAAACGCGATCTCTCAGGGTGCAACAGGGGAACAAGGTACGGGGTTCAAACTCCGTGATGTTACTTTTACATATACATATTACAAAATCAGCTCAGGACATCTTTAAAATTATCGTTATATCAAATTATATTAAGCCCCGAAGTTGATGAAATTAGTCATTTGGCCATTTCGAGTGCCGTTTTGGAGGCTTTTTTGTCAAACGCGACCTCTCAGGGTGCAACAGGGGAACAAGGTAGGGGTCCAAACCCCGTGATCTTTATTTTCAGCTATACATATTACAAAATCAGCTTAGGACATCTTTAATATTATTGTTATATCAAATGATATTAAGCCCCAAATTTGATGAAATTGGCCATTTGGAGTGCCGTTTTGGGGGCGATTTTGCGACCTCTCAGGGTGCAAAAGGGGAAAATGGTACAGGGCTCAAACTCCGAAATTTGGATTTCACGTATGCATCCGAAATCTGGATTTCACGTATGCACGTATGCGGAGTTTTGATATTACAGTATTTTTATATCAGATCATATTAAGCCCCAAACTTGATCTTATCTTTTTTTTTTTTTGCCTTCGCGAGTGTCGTTTTAGAAGCAGTTTCCTCAGATGCGACTTCTCCATGTACAGGGGAAACAGGTACGTCCTGGCACTGCGATTAAAGAGGCTTCGCACGTTTTAAAGGGCTCGATCTGCTGCCGAACGTTGCGGTAGCTTCTGTTACAATCCCAGTACAAGCCGTTCATAGTATCTTTTTCGCCCTATGATACAAGTCATTTGAGTCATTGTAAAGGGCCCTGCTGCCGTCTTTTCCAAATTTTACGGTAGTCTCCGATACAATCACAGGAGAGGGGGATGACATAAGCCGTCGCGTCTTTGTATGTGTGTAATATGTCTTTGCCTCCATGATTAAATGGGTTTCTGCCCGTTTTAAAGGGCTCTGCTGCAGCCTTTTATGGAATTTGCGATCGCGTCCGTTATAATTCCAGTAGAAGGGTAGTGGTATAAGCCGTTTCGAATACGTATATGACTTTGGAACTATGATCCAAGGGGTATCGACCGTTTTAAAGGGCTCTGTTGCCGCATTTTCCGTATTTTGCAGTAGCCTCTGTTACAAACCCAGTAGAAGGGCACAGCACAGGCCATTGATGACATGTCTTAGCCAGCATGATGCAAGGGGTATGCTGCATCCTTCCCCGATGTTTGCAGTCACCTGTGTTATGATATCCGTAGAATGGCATAGTATAGGTTGTTGATAAGTCTTTGGCAGCATGACACAAGGGGTTTTGCTCATTTAAGAGGGCTCTGCTGCCACGTTTTCCGAATTTGGCGATCGCCTGTGTTATAACCCCAGCAGAATAGCATTGCACAAGCCACTGATGACTTTCTTTCTTTCGCTTCATGATACAGGGAGTGTCGCCCGTTTTAAAAGGCCTTGCTGCCGCCGTATCCGAATTTGGCGGCCCCCTTTTGCGCAATCCCAGTAGGAAGGCATAACATAAGCCGTCATGAATATGCCTTTGGTATCATGCAAAGTGTTTCACCCGTTTTAAAGGGCTCTGCTGGCGCCTTTTCCAAACTTTCCGGTCACCACTGTTAAAATCGCAGTACAAGGGCCTATAGTATAAGTCGTTGATAATAGCCTCGCTATGCAGAATACATCAGTGACTCTTTGTGGTGTATTCCTTGGATGCCGCTGCCGTAATCGGGGTTGCAGAAAGGTTGCTTTTTTTTTTTTCCCCTTTCGCAAAGAAGTTGGCAAGTGATGCAATGTTTCAGAAGAAGACTGTGGGTCATTTCTTGCAAGTAGACGTGTAAGCGAATCATGGACTTCACTACGCGTGCTGCACTTCGAAAAAAATTTCTTGATTACCATGAACAGTGAAATTCAAAATGATCCGTAAAGGATATGTGTTGTCATGTATGATGTCTTTTCCTCAGACTTTAGCAAAAGTGCTCGTAGGTGTCTGTTGCCGTGTAAGTGTTCGGACTGCCGGCGATTTGCCGTGCAAGTTCACTTTTGTGCCTCGTATCTTGCAAGTTTTTTCCTTGACATATCGTCGCGGCTCTCTCATGCTGAATTCAAACGTCAGGTATCAGCTTTTAGTCCGTTGCGCAACTCGTATCAGCAGCGACGTGCAACGACAATTTTTCTTTGTCATTGTTGTTCGGCTGGCACTATCATCAATGCGCATAGAAGACAAGATGCGGGACCCGACGTGATAAGATGTCTGCGTGATTTCGAGTGAACCCAAGCAGCACAATGTACTGAAAGTCGAGTGCAATAGGGGTGGACGGTATGTGTCTTATCGATGTTGTGGTTTCACGAATCTGTTCAGGGCCTGTCACCTACACGCACACCCCTTTGCACTCGACTTTCAGTGCATTTTGCTGCTTGGGAAGCGAACCATAGGGGGTATATGTTTATGGATACATATCTATGGGTATATGCATTGGTAGCCACGAGGCAATCTCAGGTATTTCAGGGGGGGGGGGGGGCTGGAAAAATTCAGGGGGAGTGTACACCTAGGGGGTAATGAAACTCCTGGAAATGACCGCAATTATAGCAAAGTGCCTTAGCGTAAAAAATATAGGAAAGGAATAGCTGAGCCGTATAGTTATTAGGCATTCGCATATACAATTCATCAGTGAAAAGCTTAATTTGACACACCAACAGAAACAAATGAGCTGCCTTTCCAAATGAGACACTGAAAACTTGAAAGGCGTTTCAAGTTCTTCGTACATAGTTCTTCACGGACGATTATCCCAACGCTCAGGAGCACTGAAATTGTCGGATTACACAATGTATTGTGGATTTGGCTTACATTTGCAACGTAAAAAAGAAAAAATAAGGGAAAGAGAAATGACTAAAAATTTTCACAAATGACCCTCGTACATAACTGCTCAATTTCTTTTTTCCTTTTTTCTCTGCGCCTCTATGTGCTCCGTATAGTTTATCGTGCACGATATCCGGAGGGGCTGCTGCTATGCTGCAAGCCCATAAACTTAGTGTAATAATTAAAAGGATGCCATTCTGTGGACTTGTCTTCACTATTACTTCTTAATTAGCATATTACTTACAGTGTAGTTTATCAAAATGCACGTTCAGACCAGGTCGCTATAACTACTTGTTGAGGTTCATGAGTCATAAGAACTGCTCGAATGTGTATGTACCTCCTAACATCGTCAGGAGCAGCACTGCATCGAGCAAGAGTAAAAACAAGGCATGAAATCCTGGTTTCTTTCCGAATTCCTCATTATTGGGGGGGGGGGGGGGGGGTCAGCTTTATTCTATTTAGTAGTCAAGAGCCCTCGGGGCACAGAATAGCTGACTGCAAGCAATCCACATGCGGCCCGCGTGTGTGAGGCCCCTGGTTACCCTGATCTAAGCATTGCTTCACCATCATCGAGAAATAAATAATGTACTCGAGGGCGCGTGGCACTTGTTTATCGTTATCTCCACATCTACTCAAGAAGAACTTTATTTTTGACGTTGGGTGTCGAATCGCCACCGGCGGTATTCTTCCCTGTTTCAGTCTCTACTACCCTATACTCAGTCCGATGCCAGTCTTCATACCATGGATCCATACAAATGGTTATTGGAAATCTACAATAAACATAGGAGATCAAGTTGTTGTAGGCTGGAATTGAAGGAAGAGGTCGCACAATCAAACCGCGTTATTGTTGTTTCGCTTGAACCTTATCTAAACTCGCTGATTGCTATGCAATTTAGTTTCGGAGCTCCATTTTCCACGCATAACTATACTACTGAATACAACAGGCATGTGTCTACGTCTGTACGCCACTCATAGCAACAGTTACTTCGTGGCGCTAACACGCAATAATAATTTAAAAAAAAAAACTGAAGACAACAAGCTTCGTACGATGCATCCGATTCACTCTACATTTGTAGCTGTAAGGGACGAATGTCGCCTCAGTAGAAATACTTTCACCCGCTGGATCACGTCACGGAAATGTTTCCTTTCCATGCGGGGGGCGGCAGACGTGCATTGTCATTCAGGGATGCGATAACACACCATCGAACGCGTTTCAAAATGGACTGCCACAAAAAAGCTCATTTTCATGTTCTTTTGGTTCTGTCGCTGATTTTCCTTTCCCACACTTCAGCCAATCAAATTTTCCTACCTCCGGAAGGCAAAATCTGACATGGGGCTTTAAGTTAGAAACTGCAACATCTGTTGTAATTGTCTGTTCTTGTGTTGTTGTAAATTGCCCTGTGACCTATTCACCTGCGACTATACCCACAAGTATGGGTAAACAGGATTGTAATTACACTAAAATAAAATTCACTCAGTGTTCTCTACTTCTTCACCGCCCGTGTGTCGGCGACCTTCTGTTTGAGTTTGAGTTTGATTCCTAGCCACTGCAGGGATTTCGGAATATACACGCCTTCGACTCTGAATGTATTTTGTCCTGCGCCAAAATTTCTATCCAACGAAGTCGCGTTTGATCAAATCATTGCCAAGATAGCACTCGCAGACGCCAAATTGTCCACATCTTCCATTTCATTTCGTAATAACTATTGATATAAACGTGATATCGAAGATGTAATCATTTAATTACGTTGTCTGTATATCCGTGCTTAATAGCTATGAGTCCGGGGCCCATACCTGTTTTCCTTGCTACAGCCTGCGAAGTAGCGCTTGGTCAAATCGTTCATTTTCAAGCGACCAAAGAACAAACAGGAGACAAGGTCACACACAAGTCGCTCTGTTGTTGTTCCGTGCTTGTTCTTTGGTCGGTGGTGGATTTATACCAACAAGCCCAATCTATATACTTCAGACAGTTTGTCAAATCGTCGCCCAAGTGGCACTCACTGGCGCCAAATTGTCAATTTCCTCTATTTTGGCTCGTAGTAACTCTTGATACCAACTTGATATTGACGGTATCATCATGTAATTAGAGAGTTTTAGGAAACCGTTGATAACGTGGCTTGCGTCGAACCGTATCTACCGGAACCAATCAGTGGACAAGATTCTGAGACACACACGACTGTGATTGGCTCCGATAGGCACGATAACCTTACGAACGGTGTGCTAAAACTTCCTATTACGTAGTCTGTATATCGCCTGCGGACCGTAGCTGTTGCCTTTGTTGCACCCTAGGAACTCGCATTTAGTCAATTTGTCGTCCAGAAGGCTATCACAGGCGGCAATCTGCCAATTTCATCCGGCAGTCCCGATATCTGGAAAGTCTCATGCTCGTTTTCAGTTATAAATCACGTTTTATTCTTTATCTTACGCGAAAGTTTCCGGGCGTGTTATCGGTTTTGTTATCAGGTCGGGGCGCGAGAAGGGTATTGTTCACCTCACATATGTCCTCCTCTCCCTGCACAAATCTGTTCCTCTTTACGTACTGACGCACCACCCTGTAAACTTAGCTTCCTTGCGTAGTCCTCTGCTATCAGGTCAAGCCGGGTTTCAGAGGGGGTGTCCCGGAATGCTGCACTTGGTAAATTAAATGAATATTTCTCTTGACGAATATCACAATATAGTGGTGTATTTATATTATTTCCTAATTCTGTCAATGAAATTTGTGTCCACTGATGCATGCGGATAATGGTCCCTCATTTTCTTATCTCGTCGTTATGTTCCATGCTTTATGTTTAGTATTTTCTATTTATATAACGCCTGCAAACGACAAAGTAAGAAAGACAAATTCTCGCAGTCGGCTCCTCAGCAATTTATTATAAGGGAACCGATTCCTTAAAGCAATGGTGCGGAGTATCACGAAAAAGAGTAATTTATAAAAATGACTATCAGAGTTAACATCTAAACTAATACTCTGTTACACTATTTCGAATTAATTGCGATGAGAAATGCACAAGCTACTATGTACATATGATTGCATGACTGTGGCTATGTACATATGATGGGGGTTCTATATACATTTGCCGGATATTGTTATGCATAGTGAGTCACATTTAAGGTATCATCATCACAGCCCAGCGTAGAGAAAAGTGATTCCAAGTATGGATAAAACACACTAAGAAAGGAGAGCAGACATTCTATCCTCTTATGAAACATTTTCGAATGAACGGCATTTGCGATATGATACCTCACAAAATAAGTGAAATTATTTTCTTCTTCTTTTCTTTTTACATTTTCTTCATTGCTTTTTCGTGGACCTAAGTACTGGTGTGTTTCGGCTAATAAGCAAAGCGCGAATTGTGCTTTGTTTCCATACCATGTTTGAACGTAGGGACTGCGCGTTACATGAGGGAGGTTAAAACTTACTGGTCCCATACGCAAGTTCATGTCACCTAGCTTCGTCTAAAGCAGGCGCAAAATTTTACAACCTTGTGAACATTTGTTTACGTCTAGAAGCCTCTCAAACCACGTGTGCTGGGCTCTATACAGAGAAAAGCGAACATCCGGCTGTCATTAAGCACTTGGTGCGAAAAGGAATGACAGCCGCGGAAATGAAATCCGACATGGATAGCACCTTAGGAATGTCCCGGATCGCTTTTTACCGTAAAAAGCTGACAGCTCTCTTCAAGCGAGTCAGGAAGGGTTTGGAAGACGACACACGCAGTTCATGACCGTCAAGAGCTGTTCAATGGAAAACCACCGAGAAAATCCGGAGCGTGGAGTCGCAAAGCCGGTGATTGAAGAAGGTGCGTCAAATAACTCCGATGACGGACATTTCGACAGAACGGGTTCATACCTTCTTCGCTCAAGAGCTCGGGCTCAGGGAAAAAATCTGTGCAGGGTGGATGCCGCGTTTGCCGACACCGAAACAGAAGTACGTCGGCGCGAAGATTGCGAAGCAGTGCTTAGATAATTGGACACGAAGGACTGCCGATGTTCTGAGGAAATTCGTGGCCACAGACAGTCTTCGCGTGGGTAGACGATTACCAATAGAAGACAAAACAAAGGTCGCTCTCTTTCTCTGTGTGTGGCTCTCTGTTGTGATAATGATGGTGGACTGTCTCTCAAAAGCTTAGAACGCAACCGGAGCATACCCGCAAAACTCTTGGGACAGTTGCAGGAATGGTCACGAAGAAGGTTGCGTTGCACCATGACATTTCGTCGATCACGGTGCCGAAATTGCAGAAGCTTCGGCTCCAAGTGGTGCCGCGCCCGGTCATTCCTCTGCTATGGTACCTACTGTCTTTTCCCGACGTTTTCCTCTTACTGAAGCTGAAATCATTTCTTGTGGGTAATAATTTTCCAGAAGAAATTCATGATTTCATTGCCGCGACGTTAGCGTTTTATTTAACATCCTCGAAAACGATGGCATCCAAGATGCTTAAGTTGCATCTTTGGATAAAGTGCGCACTAGTCTTGATAGGGATCATATCGAAAAATAAAGATTATATTTAAAATCCTCCCTGATAAAATTAAAGTGTCCTGTGTCACGCTGAGATAATTCCAAACAGCTTTCTTATGTACAGAACCTGACAGATAGCGTGACTGGCCAACCATATTGTCACGCACCACTGGTTGGAGTACTGTAGATATCTGTGAATCCTGGACGCGAGGACGTCGACTTGCGGAAAAGCAGCCTTCTTTTTAAATCTTCTAAACGAGCCAGCGAAGAAACAATCAAAATGACACGTGGCCGTTCCTTGCCCCCTTACATCCAATCGCGACATATGTCACACTTAATGAAACATTCGAGTAAACAGTGAACTTGCGCTTCTTCTCCTCATTTCCGAAGAAGCGCAAGCTGTCTGCCGTTGATGGTGACGCTGACAGCATTGGGAAGCTGTGAAGCGAGCGCGTAAAAAGAGCAGGCTGTCGATCGAAAATGAAAAGCACCTTCTTACACTCACTCTGCGAGAAACGTCCTGCGAAAGGTGGCTGGCGGCCTCTATGCGCTTGCAGCGAAAGTTCCCCAAGGAAGACAGCGTGCGGTGGGATCCCGCAGAGCAGCGCGCTACAGTCTGGACGTAGTCTGGACGAGAATCCCACCCCGAATATCCGACAAGTCCACGAGGTGAGGGCGCGATTTCACTTTTCGCCGCGAGCAACGGACTGACGCCAAGGAAACACCCAGCGCAACTGCATTTCTCATTTCTCGCCCGTGTTTATCGCGCCCCGAGCCCCACGCACTCCGCGGGAAGCAGCCAATGAGATTGCGGCGCGGCCAAGAGCGAAAGAGAAAAAAAGCAAAAAACGAAGTTCTCGCATCGAACAATTGGGGCCCCGAGCTTTGGGCCCCCGAGAGCGCACGCGCGCTGTCGACGCTCGCGCCCCCTGAACCCCACCACCCCCGCGACGCGGAGCCCGCAGGTTTTCAGATCCATCACTTCCGCGACTTGTCGCCTCGAACGGAAGACGACCACGGACCGATGACTTCGCTACTCCATCAATGTGCTGACTGTTATCAACCGCTCCTAACTTGCCGTTCAAGTGGGAAAGCACGCTACAATGCACACTTCTTCCATTTGGCATCCTGAAAGTTTGAAAACTGCAAGCAGGAGAATGCTTTTTTTTTTTAAATTCATTGAATATACGTCGAACGTCCTTGAAGACAGGGAACTGACTTTTAGCGACGTATAGGAGTACTTAGTTTCTTGAGGCAAAATGTATGTTGTGAGAATTTAGCAATGCCTATTTCGGAAGAATGAAAATTTCAATCTCGCTTGATGCCGATCACACGCCGAACCCAACAAACGCTGTAGCGGACCGTCGACTACGGTACAATCAAAGGAACGTTGTTTATGAAACACCAGTTCAGGAAATCACACCGACTGAGCTACAGCATCGTTGCGAGGGCGGTTATTGCTATGTAAACAAGTCAGCGGATACATGGGAACATACACCTGGTAAAAGAGACGGGAACTGTCCCACAGTGAACATAGACTGCAAAGAGAGGGGAAAAGCTAGCAGAAGTTATTTCGTAATCTTGATGGTGGTGATGTGCTAAAGAAAATAATGAGGTGAAATCCGATGAAATCTGCGTATTCTAGAATGCGTTCAGCCATACTGCACAAGCGATTCGAGCGCGAAAGACAAAGTCAATGTGCATGAAATTAAATCGGCTTAGTTTTTGCACACTTGTTGTTACTTTTCACGGCGTGCTTCGAATGCTGAAATGCTCTTGCGTTTGCTAGGAGTTACCATCACTGGCACTCGTTTGGTGCGGTGCGACTTGTACCTCGTGGGTGTTTAAACGACCATTGCAGACAACAGATTGGTGATGGCTGCAGTGATCTACTGTACACAGGCGCAGGTACCGGCCTCTTCATTTAGCCACTGGAGCCTCGCTTGCCTTTTTTTATTTATTTCGAACTGCAATGTATTACTGCCTTCCCGAAGTGTGTGTCTACAAACAAACCCGGCCGAAGGAGCCGCTTCCGTACTATCGCCCTCCATTAGAACAGCGCAACAACATCACGTCTGCTCGCTAAGAGAGTTGGGAAGAGACATATTACGTGGGGTCTTCTCCTGTGTACACTCTGTCCCTGCAGTGAAAGCACGCTTCACAGGAGACCGGATACACGCTTTGTTTGAGACACCCATTATTCGTCGAATGCATTCTGCATTAAGAGATTACTGCTCTTCCCTAGCCGCTCCACAGAGGACGACTTTCTTTTATACAGTTGTAGCAAGCAACATGAATTATATAGGATATCGATAGTAGATATGACGGTTCGCGCAGACTGTGATTTCCGGAAACATGTAGAATTTTAGACGGATTTGTATCCAAGTGGCACACTGCATCCACAATATTAAACGAAACATTCTTCTGTTGAGTTCTACTGGTAGCTGTCGGAAGCGAAAAAAATGTTTACCGGTACAACGACACATATGCTGCATGCCAACGGTTCACTGCCAGTGTGCCGCGCTGGCATTCAAGATTCAGTGGTCGCTTTCTCCGTTCACCGATATCCAAAGGTCACGGTGTGGACTTCCTCCCATTTAGATACTATATGCAACAAAAATGAGCAAAAAGGATTCCCGAGGAGGAGCTTCGTGTGCCTTAGATTTCCCGTTGAACACATGCTGACATCAGCAAGGTGCAGACGCCCCTGCCAACAATCAGGTTCACCGAAAGCAGCCATCTCGTCATGCTGCCCTTGCGAACCTATTGTCAAAGACAGGTCTTCCGTCCGAACCGTTAGTTAATCCTCCAATTTAATCCCACCATGTTCCTCTCGCCATCTTTTCCCAATGCAACAGAACGGAGGTTAGCTTTTATCGTGGTCAATACTCGCGTATCATATTAGTCTCTTAAGTTATGTATATGTGTGTATATACAGGGTGTTTTTTATAATTTACAGAATTTTATAAAAAGATATGAGAGCAGCATAGGCGTCGTTTTTGCACGGCCAGGTGGACATCCTGTTGAAGAAAGTATGCAACTACAATAGGACTAATTGCCTGAAATTCATTAATCAACTCTTTAATTAGACATTGTATTACTTTTCCAGTGTTAATCCATTTCCTGTCTTTTTTCTTTTTTTACTGTTCTGTAATCATTTTCATTTCTGTTATGCGTTCTCCATGTAATGCCGCAAGGCCCTTGGAGCACCACAATAAATAAATAAATAAATTAGGGGATTTCGGGCAAAAGCGAGATAGCAGAATGAAAAACTATCCCTGCTGAAAACCATTCCATGTTTTAAAACATCCTGAAACACGCACGTGCGTTAAGATATCAATCCCCGAATTTTGATATGCAAATGAGCCGAAAGTGAAAAAGCGCGCCCTAAGAGCGCATCACCTTCGCCGACGGAGGCTTATCTGGGCCGGAAGCGGATTATCTGGCACGCAGGTTGGCACCTACTCCAATCATCTCCATCGCTCCAAATCACGTGGCCCTCTGATGTGAAATGAGAGCTGTACTCCCTGCCTTACCGGTCGCCGCGGTTTCGGTTTTGGCACATTTGCATATCAAAATTCTGGGATGGATATCTTAACGCGCGTGCGTGTTTCAGGATTTTTTAAACGTGCAATGGTTCTCAACTGGGACAGTCTTTCCTGCTGCTATCTCGTTTTTGCCCGAAATCCCCGGACTAAAGATTTAATTAATGAATTTTAGGTAATTAGCCCTATTGTAGGCGCATACTTTCTTCGAGAGGATGTCCGCATGGCCGTAGAACTCAACTGCAAAAACGACATCTATGCTGCTCTCATAGCTTTTTTTTAAATAAAAATTCTGTAAATGATAATTTAAAAAAAAAAACACCCTGTATATTAACCATCTCGTGGGAAACGGCAGAGCGGAAGACATCGAACGGCTGAAAGGCTTCTCTCATCGGAAGACAACTATTTCTTAATGAGAGTGCCGAACCATAGGAACTCCTTGACGAAACATGTGTGCCTATCGCAGAAACTCTAACAGCACGGTAGAAGTCCTCTTATTTCTTTTATTGTTGTTCCGTGGTAGCGTCTTGGAGCGGCTGTGGCTGTGAGGGGCGTACAGGCCAGGACAGAGGACGCAACGAAGTAGTGGGAAACAAGGGCAAGCATGCGTCCCTTGCCGACTTATGCGAGATCCATCTGGAAAAATCTGCCGGATACCCCAGGGAAAACCTCAGACAGCACAGCCGGTGGTAGGATTCGAACCCACCACCTCCCAATCTACAGCGTGACTTTGAGGCTACTACCAACGAACTGGTGCTTTTACCCACTCAACCATGCCGCTGGTGGTACAAGTCGGGAACCAAGGCGCAAGCGTGGTATGACACTCTCAACTCGGCGCCTTGAAAAGAAGAAGAAGAAGACAAAAAAAAGAGAAAGAAAAGAAACACCAAACTATTAACATGGTTACCAGATCGAAAAAGAAAATACCGTACTTCCAGAGTACTTATCCTTAAAGAGTTAAGTTACGCACCTGGTCACAGTGTGACTTTTACGCTTCCGGGAAGAAGAGATGTCGCAAACAAAAGAGTTGAATGCACTGGTATCTTTTTCTTTGAGTGAAGACGGTCTTCGGGAGTCCCGAGGACTATGTTTTTCGTGTCGCCGATGGCTTGACTTTTGTAGATTAGCATTTCGTATGAACTACAGTTTTATAACGCGTGGCGCCATATCTAGCCTGATGGCTTACCAAGTGAAGAGCTGCCGCAATGTGCGTCACAGAAAGCTTAGCCGCGAGGGACGGCTGTCGAACTGGGTCGCATACCATGTCGTCATCGGACTGGCCCAGTTACATCGCATGAAGAGTGAAAGAGCGCCGTGTAATGCTATACGATCATTGTTAACGTTTTCGAAGAACTGTCGAGAACTCCTCAAAGACTCAAGAAAACGTAGATAAATTATTTCTGTTCACAGGATGTCACTTGACAGTATCTTGAACAACTGGATACATTGTATCTGTGAGAACCAGGTACAATTCCGCCGCCGCCGCCGCCGCCAGGGGGGGGGGGGGGGAGATTTCAGTTCTTTTGGAGACCGCATTAATTGCTACAGCTGTTTTTCCCTGCAGGAGCTAAATGCACGGACACTGTATGCGAATTTTAGTGACTATTTGCAGTACTGAGGTGGGGATTTCGAAGTCTGGGGACTAGAATGGGAATAATTACGATTTAGATGACTAGCAGCTGTAATTGTTCTACAATTTGCTCCTTTTCTTCCTTTTTTTCTCAGAGAAAGATAGTGATCAGCAAGACCGCATTACCACCCTGGAGGACTGCTGCGCTGGTACGTATTGCTTGCGACACGGTTGTCTGGAAACGCCTGTCGGTAGTTCTGCAGGGATTGCAGCCCATATTTCCTTTGTTGCCCTCGGAAATGTTGTTCCAATATTGTATTTAAAGACCGTACGCTGCACGTGTTTATTACTCTTGTAATAAACCCTCAAATAAATGATCTTGCAACACCTGGAGATTTGAGATGGGATAAACCACAGTGTGCTGATTTCAAACAAGCGTGTCCCAAGCAGTACATCCGAATGCTTTGACACACTATCACTCTGTGGAGCAGCATTTTCTCAGAGGTATATTTTACGGACATAAACAGGTCTCTTCAGTCTGTCGATTTTGGCCGAGTAATCGGTATAAACGGGAGCAATGAGGAAGCGAAGTACATAAGATGGGTGCGTTTTTCACGGCTGTCGCTCACTCCGCTAGATATGCGCGTAGCGTGCACTCCTTTTACGCTTTCAGCGCAATATGCAAGAGGACGCACAGTTTCAGGGCTTCCAAGAGCTACGTTTGTGTCTAGAAATAAACAGAGTCGGAACCATGGTAGCACGCGCGCTCTTGGTGAGACGGTTAGAAATCATATTTTTAGCCTCTTGCCAACCATGGCTCACGCATGCATAAATGATTCACTTTCGGAATACGTGATTTCAAAGTATGTATCCACGAGGCATGCAAAGTAAGGAGCGAACGTTGCGGTATCATGAACTCGCTAAAGAAACAACGATTTGTGGTAAACTGTCAGTATTCCAACAGGGCGGTGAAACAGACACGACGACACGAAGTCACTCGCGTGAAACATTTACCTTACACCGCTCGCGGTGGACGATTCAGGGTGTCGGTAGCACCGTTGCTACCTTGCGATATCCAGCGTGTTCCGCACGCACCATGGAATTCCCTGCTTTAGAAGTTGGACTGGGTAATGAAGAATTCACCATTGACATGATGTGTAGGCATATTTCTCAAACTGCAACCTTCGCTGAAATTGACCTTATTTCGCCTTCTGAAATTAAAAATAACATTCCTGCAACTTTCTAACTCCCAGTGGAGTGACTTCTTCCTTCAATGAGGACCCGAAAAAAAACTTGAAAAATAATAGTAGTATAACCGTAAACGCAAGAGGAAGCCTAGCCGCTGGTGACTGTGATATGCTGCCAGCCAGGATTGCTGCGGTACCGAAGAGCTTGCGATACGTTTTCTTTATTAGCTGTAGAAATTCCTAGGGTCACTGGTTTGTGGACAGCAGACATGGATGATGAATGGGGAGAAGTAGCCGCCACGACCACTTTTTTACTGCGTGACCGAAGGGCCAATGCATTGGCGAATGTTCCTGTGCACATCAGAGGACACAAAATTCTTCGTCCCTTTTTCCTTCGAAGTAGACCTGCGTTCCGCGGGATTTGGTGTATCTAAGCAAAACTGGAAAGGTCCACCCCACTACCGTTGCACTCCATTACAACAGCGCTGCAACATTACGTCTGCTCCCAAGACAGTCGAAAAGAGACATATTGCTTGGTTGTTTCTCCTGCGTACATTACGCCGGTGCAGTGAGAGCACGCTTATCAGGAGACTGCCACTGACAGACGGATGGATTCGACCAGACACACGCTTGGTCTAACTTCACTCTCTCTTTGTGGAATGCGTCTTGCATTTCAAAAAAAAAAAAAAAAAAAAAAAGCGCTAAAGTTAAATTATACTTACGAGCAATGGGTGAACATTTCGGTACTTGAGAAAACGTTTTCTATTTGTGATTTTATTCTATTTGATTTGTGATAAATGGCTGATGGATCTGAATCCGGTTAAGTGTGTTCAAATGACAATTACACACAAACGCTGCCCCCTTTCTTACTCCTATTCGCTAAATAATGTGCCACTCCGTGTTGTCGATACTTACAAGTATCTCGGAGTTATAATATCTTCAGACCTGCGTTGGAATAACCATGTGGTTTACATCACGAGAAGAGCAAGTAAGCGTCTTGGTACCTTAGACGCTTCATGCGACACAGTACCCGTACGACAAAATTAGCAGCGTACCAATCACTCGTCCGCCCTATCCTTGAGTATGCTGACGTGGTCTGGGACCCTTACACAGTGTCCAATATTACGAAGTTGGAACGCGTGCAAAGGCTCGCCCTTCGCTTTATCTGTGGCTCATACGATATGCGATCATCTGTTACTGCTCTATACAAACAGGTTAGTATTGAGCCGTTGGCACACCGTCGGAAATTTCATAGACTGAAGATGTTTTTTTTTTTTTTCAGATTTTAGCTGGCGAATTGAAAATTGATTATCGAAATTTGTTTTCGCTGAGTTCCACTCAACAGAGCAGAATTCGCCATTGCCGGCATGTAGACACTTTTCGACCGACGGTGAATTGTTATCAGTATTCTTTCGTTCACCGCACCGCTACTGAATGGAATGCTCTTCCAAACAGTGTTGTATGTGCCCAGTCGTCGCAGTCTTTTTGTGATAGATTAGATGCTACATATACGACTTAGTGAAATGTTGTTGTACGTTGTATGCTGTTGTATGTACATTCATGCCTTGGCCGACCTCAGTTGGCTGGCATTATAGTTAAATAAATAAATTATGGCGTATGTTCGTCCTTCGTCACGGCGTGATCTGCTCGTGAGTTGAAAAACCAGAAAAAAGAAACGAAAATGGAACTTCCAGTGTGTGAGACGTCAACTGTGCGTTTTGCACGCGCACTACGTTCGTATTTCTAATGCGAAAACTTTGTGCAATGATTAAATATTCTGACAGAGTAAAAAAAAAAAAAGAAAGAGAACGGGGGGGGGGGGGCTAATTATAACCCTGACTTAGGTATCAATATAATATTTTATCTACTTTTTCCACATATGTTACACAAGTTTAGCGCACACATACGAGGGAAAATTCCAAATGGGCTGTCTCCAAACTAATGGCGTCTCTCCCACACTATATGTAGAAGGAAACACTGCGCCGTAGGAAAGGACTGTTGCACTGAGCCCCCTTTCGTGTCTCATTGGACACTTGCGCTTTCTCGTAGCCTTTTCAAACGACCGCTTTAAAATGGCGAACGAAAAGGCGAAAACAACCCTGATTTAAAAAAAAAGAAAGAACCCAACCCGGACCCTATATGCAGAGTTGAAAAGAGGTGTTTTCCGGGAATGCAGATAATATGAGTAGAAAAAGGGCTGTGGTGTTCTCATTTGGGACATCGCCATCCCCTAACGCGGAGTTTTATTCTTCTCTCGGTCCGAAAAAAATAAAACAAAATGAAATAAAAATGTCCCGACATCTCGCAAAACGATTCGCGGTACCTCTACAACTTGAAAAAATACTCAATGTCTGTACAAACAGAGGGAAAATCCTACAAGTTGGCAACTCTCAATCGTTGTTATCAGGACCAGCGAAACCTTTCTTTAGGCAACCACTTTGCATTCTCATTTCTCCTTCCCTTTTTGCTCTTGGGATGCAATATTCCCCGAGCAACGAAGACCAGCGTAGCTAATTTCCGCAGGCGGCGCATATTGAATTCACTTTACTTTGCATGGACTTTTCGGTCATCGAATTCCTTCGCAGGTCATGCGAAAACCGAAATAGTTATGTTTCAAATTGGTGTGCGAACCCTCTGGAGCAATGCACTACGTGGAATACGGGCTTTCTCTGCAAATTCTTTCAATTCAATTCGCAACCCAAGATTGTAACGTAGGCATGTGACGTGGGCTTGTGACGTAGGCTTGTGGCGTAGGCTTGTGACGTATCGCTCCAATTATGCCGCAAAAATGTAAAATATTGTTATTTGCATCGATGTAAACCTGAATTGCGCGGTTCACAGCCAAGAGGGTAGGCGGTGGTGATGATGACGTAGGCGGCTTGCCGTTGTTGGTCACACAGCTGTAGGCATCGTCACGACTATAACTGGTATATGAGGTGATAGGCCGTTGCGGTATGATGGTGATGCCCAAGGGAGTAATAGGCGCGCAGAAAATCGGCACCGCGAATACTGAAACTCATTCGGCTATGATATCACGGCGGCCATCTCCGCCAGTTGGCGGTTGCGGGAGAGGTCATGACACGTGCTTGCGAGGACCAATACAAATGGCCGAGGCTGTCGCTTTTCTGACGTCAGAGCTCGACGCGGAAGTGCGTTCAAGTGCCTGTACCTCTGCCGCGCGCTGTCTGCGTACCAAGCGCATGCACGCGCGCGTGCGTCACACCGCTTTCAAGGTGTCTACCAAATTGCAGCCTTCAAATTCCCTGATTTTTCCAGGTTGTCACTGACTATATTTCAAGCGAATTTCCTCTCCAAAACAAAAAGAAACTTGGTGTCTGCTCCCATATGTTTTATACAGATCATTCATAAACCAGATAATCTATTGAATAATCTAATAATACGGATCAATTACTGCTTACGGATTTGTTTTTTCCTTACAAGCGAACAAACGGATCAATTACTGAATTCAAACAGACAAAATACAAACATGTTTCTCCTTAGTGTTTATGAGATTTTTTTTTTTCTGCAGCAGGGAGACCTCATACTGTACCTCATTTATGACTCTTTCTCTCTTTTTCCCTTCTCTCCCCCCTTTTTGTTGTTGTTGTTTTGCTAAAGGTTAATTTAGCTTGTCGTATTGGTTACTCGCAGCAACGTTGCTGTAGCTTGGCCGCTCAACCGCACTGATGGGTAGTCGCGATTCGCTGCGTACCGTCATGGCACTTCTCTGCGATTCTCCTTAACTTCAGCGGCTTTTCTGTAACTTCCCCGACAATCCCCTGACAGTTCACGGTTTTCCAGGTTGGCAGACACCCTGGCTTTACCTTACTTCGCTATTTGTAGAATAAATTATACTTACAAATAGATATCTAATCAAGCTTCAACTGTTGTAACCAACTTTCTCTTCTTCATAACTGTGTGGTGTCTGGAGCTATTTGGTTCTTTTAGTTGGCACCTGCAGCTCCATTTCTTGAACGTGGCAGGTGTGACACTCTGTGACAAGTGTCACAGGTTGCTTTCGAGTCTGGGTCCTATGCTTTGGGGCTGCCTGTTAATACCGGTCTGTGATGCCGCTGTCTTTGAGGAAACTGAAGAAAGCTTTCTCTGCTTTCCTTTGTTGCCGTGGGCAGGACAAACAGCTCCTAGATGAAAGAAGGCCTCAGCGCTCTGAGGTGACGTCATCACAACGTCAGGAGCAACACGCTGCTCGTGCACCGTGCACGAGATCGATGCGCGAGCATTGCCAACACCGGGAACCGGAAAAAATGTTCCCGGAAAAAATGTCCCCGGAAGAAATGTCCCCAGAAAAAATGTTCCCGGAAGAAATGTCCCCTGGAGAAAATGTCCCCGGAAACAATGTCCCCTGAGAAACATGCACTTTTGGTACGCGTGGAATTTTTGCGCAATCCCCGGTTGCGATATTGCCGGCCTTGAAGTCCTCGGATTCAAAATAAATACGAAAATATCTAACCACTTATTAAGTGTTGATACTTTGAAAGCTTGGGCCACTTTCACTTATGATTTCGCGTAGAGAATACACTGCAATCAATTGTCACGTTTGTTGATACAACGTGCATACTTGGCTGGGATATTCTTATTTTGTTTCTTTCTTCTTGTACTAAAAAGTATATCCTGCATGACGTCACACTGACTCGTGTGCAATCAGAACGCCGGGATTTTGCGACTGTAGATTTTAGGCAGGCAGGCAGACCTCTCGGGTCCCTCCCAACGACACTCCTCCTCCTCCTCATCCTCCTACCAGAGACCAACTACGCCATACGGTAGATTTTAGGCCTGATGACACAGCTATCCTTTCAGGTTTGAGGGAATTAAAAGCGAGACGTACATTTTTCTGTACCAGCTCGCGTGGAGTAGCGGTTAGGATGATCGCCTTCACGCCGAGACTGGGATGCGGCGCGGGTTCGAGTCCCCGTACGGCTGTGCTGTCTGAGGTTTTTCCTGGGTTTTCCATCGGACTTTCCTGACGAATGTCGGCAAACCTAGCCCTGAAGTCGGTCCTGGACGCATACTAACCCCCTGCTGTCCACGCCTGTACACCGCGTACAGCAAGAGTTGCTTCGCGGCGCTAACACGGAAAAACATTTTCTCTGCTAATTCGCACAAATGTGAAGTGTCGCAGAAAGGCGTACGCCGCCCAGTTTCAACAAATCAGGAGAGAAGAAGTCATTCGGAATGGCTAGGAGCATGTCAAGTTCTTTTTTAAAAGTGCGCGGAACGACGTGCTGGGTGATGTGTAAAAAGGGAAATAAAATGCGGGGGGAAAGCAACAAAATTCACAGGCAAAAATGTATTTCAATATGCCTAGCGGTGTCATGCGTTGGGTCTCGGGAGCCCCATGACTGTACAGGCCCCTTTATTGCAAGACACAACGAAGTAAATTCACCAAAACTGACCCTGGTCACCCGCAGCGACTCCCTAGGCAAAGAAATGCTATGTGTGAATAGTAATTTTAAAACGGAATTCAATACGAATAAATTAAGCGACTCGTCGAATAACCGTAATTGGATACATATACAGCATATATTGGAATATAAACATGTACGGTATGCCGTATGCGTAAGTATAGCGCTCGCTCTGTTCTATGCCCTCCATGAGCCGGCCTTACGTGTGCAACTTCGGGACTATTCAAATATATTCGGTTTAGAAGAAACGTCAATTCGATTTGGAATTCGAACATTGAATTCCATATTTGATTAGGAAATGGAATATGATATACGATTACTCGCTTCGGTGCTCAAAAATCCAAATATTCATACCGTCCTAGTAAAAAGTCGACGTCCGAAGTCAACCAGGCCACGCGTACCAAAAGTGAATTTTCCTCAGGGGACATTTCTTCCGGGGACATTTCTTCCAGGGGACATTTTTTCCGGGAACAATTTTTCCGGGGGCATTTCTTCCGGGGACATTTCTTCCTGGACCCGCCAACACCACCTAGATAGAGAAATCCTGCTTACTCGTCGACGTGACGTAACAGCTAAGAGTCAGCCAATCAGGATCGTATTCTCAACGGCGGTAGCCAATCACGAGCGTGCTTTCAGCGGTCGTGGCCATTGTTACGACCAGGCTGCCACGCCATGTTTGTCACCCTCCCGTCGTTGGTCAGCCATGTTCCTGTCAGCGAGCTTCCCCATTCACCCAAAAGGGGAAAGAGATCAAGGTCGTCTCCCTGGAACTCGTCGCGGCTGGTGACCTCCTTCTCACGGACGGAGACTACTTAAGCGGCCCTTTTGACCCTCTTTGGAGCTTTTCACTTCCACTTGTCACGATGTAAATATATTCCGTTCTTGTCAACTCACTTTTGCCTCGTCTGAGTTCTGCCTGGGTGCTGGGCCCCTCGACCAAGCTACCGACTGTCGCAAGACCTAACACCATGAAGACGAACCACCGGACCAACCACGATAACCATTTCACGGACGACGACATCGTTAGGAGGCAACGTATGTCGATGATGCTACCGGGCGCATGATAAGTGCACCGCTGACCGATCTTCGCCTTCATCCTCAAGTTGTGCCATCAAAGTTCCCAGGTTGCCCAGGGTACACACAACATGTCAGAAGAGAAGACCAGGCTGTAAGCGGATGCTGCGGATCTAAGGCTGCTGCAATCCAAAGAAGTATTGGAGAGTCCATTGAGACGTTTCGAAATGAAGCAGCAGCAGCAGACAAACTTAAGTCCCTCAAAGACCTTTCTGGACGTGTGGGAAGTCGGCTGTCTGCTTTCTGGCATGCTATCGACTGCGGTGAACGCCTCCTTTTACTGCACATTGTTGAAGACGAAGCACTATGTGGGAAATACTCAGGTTATAGTGAAAGCTGACCTCACTGTAACTCTGCACTTTGTCGCAACGGCGGTCACAAGACTGGGAACCAGTTTATATGTTCCAAACGTTGCAAAGAGCAAGATAGACGTCGTGGACTTCTTAGAAAACGTTGGGGCATGGAACCACAAGATGAACTCGGACTCTGCAGCTGCAGATGAAGACATCTGCGACACGGTTAGTTCTTTGCTCAGCAAGTTGTGTGCCACGTCAATGGACAGGACACATCACAGCCTGTTCAGTTTCTCATGAAACCGGTCAAGCTCCTCTCAAGGACAAAAGAACGCAGGCGTTACTCCGTTGAATTCCATGGTGTTTTCCTGCATCCTTTTTACAATATCTCATCATGCCTACAAATACATCCGCAGCTATGGCAACATCGTCCTTCCGCACCCAATAACTGCCAGGTCAATCTGCTCATCGTTTGGAATGAGTCCTCAGACGGAACATCAAAGTGCGACGTTTCTCAGCTATACATGGCGAAGAGAATCAGTGAACTGGATGGCCGTCAGCGGTTTCTGACTCTAATGGTGGACGAAATTCACATCAAGGCTTATTTTGAATGCAAATGTAGAAACATTACTGGTGCGGCACTTAACTCCACTGACGTAGTCAGCAGCGCATTTGTTTTCATGATGCAAAGCCTCCCATGCAAATTCAAGGAAGTTCCTCACATAGTACCTGTTCAGCAGATGCTGGATACTTGCACAAGTTGCTGAAAGACGTCATTTGCGGGCTGGAGGAGATTGGGTACAAGGTAACCTGCATACTCACTGCATAATCACATGCAACACTATTCAGTGAACAGAAAGGCCATGGCTCACTTCATGTCCTCTCCAACTCATGCGATTGTGTATCCACACCCGTCTGACCCTTCAAGGCCACTGTGTTTTTGAGATCGATCTAGTCCACATACTAAAATGTATGCGAAATAAATTGGCTGAACCAAAGGAATGAGCAATTGTGCATTTACTTTCCAGAGTTCGAGGTAGACGGAACACAATTTTGCCGACTGCTCTCTGCATCTTTTGCTACCGTTACAGATGCTTATAGTTTAGAAATTGTTCAGCTGTTACGATACGGTTACAGTCTGTCAAGAAAATGGTTGTGCCCGTCCAACATTGAAAGACAGAACATGAACCTTGCTATGTAGATTTTCAATGAACCTCTTCCTCAGACACTGCGTGCTCTCGGAATGAAAGACAGTTTGAGGCTCTTTGAAGGAACTGCGAGTTTCATTGAAATCGTAGTGATGTGATGGAAAGTCGTGAATGTGAAGACTCCGTACAAAAGGAAAGGATTACAAGACCCATTTCAAGAACCAGTGTTTCCATCTGCAGACGATACTAAGGTGGATTATTTTCTTTACAAGTTCTTGTACTGGTTGGATCACTGGAAGAGCAATGGCCTTGACAGTGGTGTGTTAACCAAAGAGACTCATGGTGGTCTATACCAAACAACTCATGCATTGACAGAGATCACCAGATATTGTTTAGTAAGCTCCGGCTCTCCTTTGTTCTTCTGGGTAAGATCCAGACTGACAGCTTGGAGGAGCACATCGGAAAATACAGGCAACTGGCCGGCTGCCAGTAGCATGTGTCTGTAAGACAGGTTTACGAAGCAGAAAATAAGTTACGGCTGCAGAACACACTGCCCATTGTCACTGCAGATTGCCAAGCAGAGTGTGCGAAACTCGAGCAATCGGAAGGTCTACAAACACGGAGGAGCTGGCCTCGCCCCATCTGCAATGTTGTTGTAGCTGCATATGCTTTATCAAGGATACGAGACATCATTCCACTCCTTGTTTATGTAGCCGGTTCGACTTTGAAGTATCTGAACTGTGACAACTGTTAGAGATGCCATGATAGAGGACAAGACTATTACAGTTCCGCCCACTGGGCAGCATTATGACGTCATAAAGGAACTCGACAGAGGTGGTCTTGTTTACCCGTCAATGTTCGCTGTAAAAGCAGTAACACATAACTATGTCGTCGTCGTCGAGCAGTTGTCTAAACAGCCAGATTTCTTAAACGTAACAAAACAGTGACAACTCATAGTATTGGAGATCACAGTGGAGCTACTAGCCAATGACGATTCTTCCGACTTTGATGTATGTCAAGTTGGGCACACCATGAGTTCGTGCTGAAGCACATTTTGTGGTGCAATACAAACATTTTGCTTAAAGACATTTGCTGCAAGACGAACGACACAATTGACGCCTACGATGAATCAAAGAAGAGGATAGCTGCAACACTTACAATTAAGCGAATTTCATGATAATATCAAAATGTGTAAAACAATGTTCATAACAATAGATGCCATTGCAACGTTATCTAATATTGCTATCGAAATGGTTTGGGTATCTCATTTCAGTGCAAATATCACTGTTTTGATAGGCGTGTGTTATCGCCCTCCTGACTCATTGCCTTCGTTTACGAAAGGAAAGTTAGGTAGCAAGCAAGCTGGTGGTGACGATCCATGACTTGAAAACCCGAGACGAGGTAGGGACGAAAACAGACATACATTGAGACCGTGTTTGTGTATGTCTGTTTTCGTCCCTACCTCGCCTCGGGTTTTCAAGTCATGGGCCTTCGTTTGTTACTTCATTACATGATGCACTGTGCGAATTAACTACAAAATTCTTGTCAGCTGTCATGTATCTCATGAGATATTTCAATCTGTGGAACACTTTACCAGTTTCGAATCCACGTAACAGGTTATATGATGATTTCCTGAGTGTTGTCGCCACATTTAATCTTTGCCAATGATAGTTATCGAGGCAACATGAAGTTGTTCGTCCTGCTCCAGCATTTTTGATCTACTCATCACCACACACCCAGACAATGTTCACTCTCTTCAGGTTTTACCTGGTGTAAGTGACCATGCCATTATAATCTCTACGACTAATACCGCAGTCACACGGGCTGATTTAGGGTGATTTTCGTGAAGTGCACTTAACCAAGCGAATGTCACTTTCACTACGTGCTTGTTACACGGCTTAAGCAAGTGTCACTGAAGAGATGATGTCAATTACAATATACGAGAGTAAACGGCGGCAAAATTTTTAGGTGTGCGCCACAATACCTTCGTCAGAATGTTTTTTTCTTGATTTAGAAACACCTCCTGCAAATGTTCTTCCAACATTAAACAAATTGGGCTCAAACATGTGACACAACAAAAATGGCCGTTGCCGGATCGCCGAGTTCGACAGGCTGTTAACAAGAGTAATTACATGTTTTTGGCACAATGTCACACTGTACTAAAATAAAATAAACATGCTGTTGAAAATACTTGTTTAAAAATATTGTGGTGTCGGGACCCCTCGCTTTTGCTCAATATTTATACCTGTACCACAAAGCCTGCCGTCGAGTCTACACACTCAGTCAGCCGAAGAGAAGTGAAGTGAGTTTGGGGAACTCACTAAATCGTTAGTGCACTTTCTGCCGAGTGTCACAAAATGATGCCGTGTGACAGCACACGAATGACACAAAGTACAAGTGTCACGCGCTGAAAGTGACACTAAATTAGTCCGTCTGACAGAGGTATAACTTCCAAAGACCCAAGCAACATACCTTTACCAAAACTATCGCTTGCTACAACAGAGTAAATTTCGATGCTGTCAACGCTGCCTCGTCAGTTTTTCGGAAGGTTTTCTTTCGGGATTCTCGTCGAGATGTCTGAATGAAAACTGGGTTCTTTTTAAAAAACCGGTAAGCCGCCTAATAGAACTTTACATACGTCGTGTACTTCCTTCTCAGTATGTAGTTGTACGACCTGGTTCAACAGAGATCTTAGGCGCCTCAGGAATAAAAAGAAGAGCAAGTAGGACCACCTGCGCGGAACACTGGTCAAGTTACTATACACCGCTACACACGAATACAAACGTTCCATGCTATCAACTAAAGCTGCATTCCTTAATACAACATTGCCTACCCTGGTGCATACTAACCCAAAGCTTTTTTATAATATGCTATAAACAAACCGAGCTATTTATCTTTTAGTTGACGGCATCACTATATCGCCTGATCACTGCTCATCTGTTCTCAACGAAGCATTTTCTAAAGCATTCACGACATTACCTAATCTTACTTTTGCTTCTCATCCCGCTATCCAGACAAGTGTCATACGCTTTCCAATGGATGCTATTGTCCTTGATCCCATCGGAATATTCGCTCTCATTGATAACCTCAAAATTTCCTCGAGCTGCGGGGTGGAAAAGATTACATCAAAGTTCTTGAAATGTACGTAAGATATAATCGGTGTGTCGTTGTATAGCTCTCGTCAACCTTGATAACAACACTGGGAAAAATATGGTCTCGTTTCCGAGCGCGATTATAGCAACCCGTGGGGCCATAAGGAAATCTTAACTGAACAAGATTATTGTGTTAGTTTAACGCAAGGATTTTGTTCACTTAATATTCCGCCAGTTTCCCCAGGGTGGCTCCTATCGTGCTCAGAAATGACAGTATTTTTTTCCAGTGTTATTATTAAGGTTGACGGGACCCACAGAATTTTTCGGCAAACTTTGCCAAACGACTGGAGGACAGCGATAGTTCCACTGCATAAAACCGGTAGCAAACAGAATCTAGGTAACTACAGACCAGGGATGGGCATAAATACATTTTTTGAGTATTTAAATATAAATACAAAATACTTTGTTGAAAGGGGTATTTAAATACTCTTCATAAATACTTTTGAACATGAGTATTTAAATACAAAATATAAATACAGTATTTAAATACCGTAACTACCACCATAAATACTGTGAGGAAAATGTCCTCTGGAATTACAGAAATAACGATGGTCATAACAACAAATCAGCAACGAACAATAACGTTTATTTGTTAGACTATCATGGCGATTTTAATATTAGAAGTTTCTCCAAGACTGCATCTCTTAGGCATCTTCTGTTCGGCCGTACAATCAGATTCGTAAAGGCGAACAGCATCTCCACAGGTGCCGATGAACAAATGCTTGAATTAAATTTGACAAAGATGATTCGTACAACAAGGTAGTCGGGTAGTCGCGACCGTTGTCCGCAACAACAGTGAAGAACTTGCCATCTAAAATGGTTTGTCGCATGCGCATGCTGACGCAAACACGGCATAACTGCGCCCCAAACTCGCCCTTCTTCCCGAAAGGTCAAATGCAAGGCGACTTTAAGATATGAAGCAGTATATACTGTATTTAGGAGTATTTATAAAGTATTTACAAGAATAAATACCCGAAAAGTGTTATGTAAATATAATTATAAATACATTTTTCGAGTCTGTATTTAACTACAAAATATAAATACATGTATTTATATTTTAAATAGTATTTTAATTACTATGTATTTAAATACTGCCCATCCCTGCTACAGACCCATTTCACGAACATCCGTGCCTTGTAAACTTCCTGAGCACATAATCTACTCTGACCTCGTTAACTTCCTCGAATCTAATTCGTTCTTTTCCAATGAGCAGCACGGGTTTCGTCGAGGACTCTCTTGTGATAGTCAGCTCGTGTGCTTTACGCGTGACTTATTCTGATCTGTCCACGGGGGATCCCATGTCGACGCCATACTCATTGACTTTCGTCAAGCCTTCGACAAGGTATCTCACCACCTTCTCCTTCATAAACTGTCCGTACTAAGAACTGATCCAACCGTACAAGCAGGGATCGCAGATTTTCTTACCGGCAGAACACAGTGCGTCTTCGCTAACAATTCCGAATCATAGTTTATACCCGTCTCTTCTGGAGTGCGCCAGGCATCAGTCATATTAATGACCTTCCGCTATCTTTAACCTCTAACACAAGACTATTTGCAGATGACTGCGTTATTTACAGAGAAATTAACAGTTTATCTGATTGTTCTGACTTACAGAACGATCTAAGTGCCTTGCTAACTTGGTGTGAGACATGGCGTATGTCCTTGAACATCAACAAATGTAAGCACATGCCCGTAACAACCAACCAACAGCTACTTCCTTGGCAACGTTAAACTGGACACAGTTTCAACATACACATATTTAGGTGTGCATATAACTAGTAACTTAACATGGGATGTCCATATTAACCATATACTTACAAAATCTAATCAAATGCTGGGCTTTATTAAACGCAACTACTATAGGGCACCATCTGAACTAAAACGTCAGCTTTACATTACTCTAGTCCGTCCTGAGATGGAATATGCGTCGTCAATCTGCGACCCGCACCATGAACACCTCATCAGCAGCTTAGAGGCCCTGCAAAACCGTGCCGTTCGTTTCATTTTCTGTGACCATTCTCGCCATATTAGTGTTACTTTCCTTAAACAAAGAGCTTCACTTTCGCTTCTTTGCGAACATAGGAGAATTTCTCGTTTGCAATTATTTCACACTGCAATTTTGCAGTTTTATTATAATAACATTCCTCCTAGGTATGCACTTTTTTCCCCTCCTTATTACTACATATCTAGCTACCTGGACCACTCCGAGAAGGCACTAGTTCCTTTTTGCCGCACCAACTATTGCAGCAGCTCCTTTGTCACGAAAACCGCACACGACTGGAACCATCTTCCTGCTGCTCTTGTTGCCGCCCGGGATGCAAGAAAATTCGGCATTATACTTGCTGACGACTTCAACGTACACTTCAACACTTACCAACGTATGACTGTATTTATCTATGTATTATTCTTGTTACCACTCCCTTTTGTAATTCCTTGAATTGAAGGTAATTAAAGAAAGAAAGAAATATATTAATGCTGTTCTTCAGTAGGTATAACAAGAGCTGATCTTTGAATGATTGTAGATATTGATTGCACATAATATGTGGTGGGGAGTCCATGTGTGAATGTCACCAAGTCTTCCGGTGTCTTGATGTTTAACAAATTTTCCTACAATAACAAGAGCTAATTGCTCCACAAGTTACTACACATTTGCAGGAGAAGACTACAGTGCTTTTAGTTATTCATATGTACCTTGATCCAAGCTCGTGCTTATGACATCTGTGTGCACACGAATATGAATATGACAGTGTTCGTTACGCTACCTCTTATCAACAGTATTTGTAATAAAAAGATATACGCCCGTTGTTCTCAAATTCTTTCCCAGACTGCATATCGTCAGATACAGAGCTGAAATATTAACGCACGCGCCAATAAAATCATAATCTATGAGCCTATAAAATCGCCGTACGAGTCACCGCTGGTCTATGTGGCAGAAGCCATCTTTCGTCTAGGCGTTTGCAGGGCCAAGGGCGGAGTAGTTTACAACAGCAGAATGGGTGGGAGTCGAGCTTTTGTACTGCAGTCACAAGTCTTTCTCTATGTGCTTTGTAGGCCGAGCACTGAATGATTGCATGGAGTGTTCCGGAGTCATGCATGTTGAGCATAGCGGAGATTGTGTAAGCCTCATTTGGTTGAGGGTTCTTCGTGAGTATAGTTTTCCCAGGCGGATTCTGTGGATCACAGCTTGCAGAGGTCTTTCACGGATGTTTGGTATGGCGCCTTTTAAGTCCGGATCAATGAAGGAAAGGTAGTCGGAAGGTCGGAGGTTGCTTTTCCACTGGTCCCTGGATCGTTGCGCTGTTCGCCTCTTGAGACAGGATTTTGCGTCGGCTCTTGTGTATGGGTATGGCGCAAAGCGTTGTTTTGCTGAGCGCTTCATTGGCCATTTTGTCTGCTGTTTCGTTACCTGGGATGCTGCCGTGAGAGGGAATCCACTGAAGTGTCACATTGTGACCTGCCTGTATGTTGTTGCTGAATGTCGTCAAGATCTTGTAGACGAGATAACTGTTGCTGCTCCCTCGATTGATTGAGTGAATCGAGGATTGTGAATCACTACAGATCGACTATTCTTTCGGTGGGGATTTCTTGATGTAGCACAGAGCCTTGAATAAGCCATGTAATTCGGCTGTGGTCGACGAGGTACCGTAAGAGTGTCTGTACCCTTTCTTGATGTCTTCTGTGACAAAGGCACTTGCCGATTTTCCCTCAGTACTTGAGTAATCAGTATATATGATTGTCCTTGATGCTACATTTTCTTCAAGATGTGCCAAGGCCAAGGTTCATAGCACTGTGGGGTCTGAGTCTTTTTCTGGATTCTTCGGATTGTTGTGTGCACCTCAGGTTGTTGAAGAAGCCGAAGAGGTCGATCTTGCCTGAGAGCGTGCGCCCTTTTCTTGGGGAGGCTCCTTTTGAGTTGTTGGTCTTTGCAGCGGTGCTTCTGTACGTACTTTCTACTGTAGTGATGATTTCATGATCAGAGTGTTGCGTCATGAGATCGGATGCCTTTCTAGTTCTTGGCTTCTAAGTGCAGCAGCTAGAGGCTCTTGCGCTTCTGCAAACAAGAGAGACATTCTATAGTTTAGAGTGGTATTCCCAGGCAGATTCTTAGGCTTTTCTTCTATGATTCTGTCCAGTGTGATTTGCTGATCCTGGGAGGCGTTGTGTATGTGCCGTATGCTGTGGGCCAGTGTTTGTGGTATCAGTGCTTGGTGCACAGTCTGAATCGTTTTCCCATTTCCCCGCTTCACGCCAGCCATTATCTTCACGGTGTTGCTGTGTGACTTTGCTTTCTGTTGGCCAAGACTGGCCCATTCCACCGCAGGTTATGGACCGTGATTTCACACTAATCGAGCTAAAGACAGCGCTGAAGCTTGTGAACGACGGCTCGTCCCAGGGACACGCTAAAATCACCTATGCTGCACTGCGAAACCTTAACGGGCGGTCACTCCAAGCTCTCCTTCACGTGTATAATACGTCCTGGCAAGAGGGATCTCTACGACCTACATGGAAGGAGGCAGTGGTTGTTCCCATCTTGAAACCAGACAAGCCCCCAAATGCCATATCCTCCTTTCACCCTGTGAGCCTGACAAGCTGTATGGGAAAACTGATGGAGAGAATGTTTCGCATCGCCTCGACTGGTGGCTCGAAAAGCAATGTGTGTTCCCCCACGAAATGGCTGGATTTCGTCACCACCGAAGCTCCATGGTTCCAGTTCTCGACCTAGTCGCTACAGTTCAACAGGCTCGTGCTCATCGGAGGCTCGTCGTCTCGGTTTTCCTGGACATCAATCGGTAATTCCCCGCAAAGTGTCATTTTCCGTGTGTGCAGATGACGTCGCCCTTTAGACAGTAGGAAAATCATGCCCAGCCATTGTACTCCGCTTGCAGCTGACTTTAAATAATGTCTATACGTACCTCACGCAACTTGGGATGGACCTTTCGCCCGAAAAGTGCGTCGAGCTCCCTTTCACACGCAAGGCTATGACAAATTTCCCTCTTTGAGTTGGAGCCAAGAAGCTTGAGCCTGTACGTCCCTTACGGCCCATGGCTTCCTTGGCGTAGTACTCAACTCGGACCTGTGCTGGGCTCGCCACATTAAGCACCTTGAAACCGAAGTGCAGCGATGGCTCCCTGCAATTCAACATATTTCTGGCACAATTCTGGGGCTGTGATCAGCGCTCCCTGCTCGCGGCGTTGGTGAGGGTAACCGTGCTTTACAGCCTTCCCATCCTGCACAGGAGCTCAACATCACCATTAAATACACTTCGGACCCTGTTTGCTCGAAGCCTTCGTCGCTGCCTTGGAATTCCAAGAATGGCTGAAACACGACAAGTCCTGGCTGAAGCTAGTAAACTCCCGGTTGAGGTTCTACGTGAACGTGAAACTGCTCGGCACTTCCTACGTTTGCGTGCTCATATTGCCCATCACCCGCTCCTCAGGAAAATTCGATACCGCCCTGAAAGCGACTTCTATCGAGTAGCGCAGAGGACACGCCAGAGTCTCACAGGCTTCGTAGCTAAGAACGGCACATCGCCGGAAGCCCCCTGGTCTCTGCCGGTACCACCGGCCTTCGTAAGCCTTCCGAACCTTCTGGAAAGAAGAGATCACGTTCCCCCCCCCCCCTTCAAGTCGAGCCCATTTTATGCTCTGGTAGATGAGAAGTTTTCTACGTCTACAGCAGCATACGCAGATGGCGCATCCAGAAACGGCAAGTCCGCCTCGGCCTTCGTCATCCCAACCGAAGGAGTAGTGAAAGGACGACGACGACTTTTGCATCAAACGTCATCAATCGCTGCGGAACCCTATGCCATCCTTTTGTTTCTGCAGCACATCGTTGATTTTACACCGCAGGAATGGGCAGTCTTTAATGATTCAAAATCTGCACTACAAACTATTGAAAATTCCGGCATACTAGGCCCATCCGCATCCCTAGTCACGGATCTGTTAATGGCTTACCACCCTATGTACGAAGCAGGCCACAGGCTGGTTCTCCAGTGGGTTCCAGCCCATTGTGGTGTCGTGGGGAACGAGCAGGCCGACAGCGCCGCAGAGGCAGCTCTCTTGTATCGGAAGCGGACCAGTATGGCACTGCTGAGAGGAGACAGTCGTTCCATTCTGCGACGCCTCGTAACACCTCTTCCCGCCAATGGACAACCGACATTCTCCCCCCATCTATGCTGAGCAGAGTTGATCCAACGCTCGCGTTTCGCATGCCACGAAACACCTCTCATCAAGATGCTGCGTTTAATTCATTGGATGCGACTCGATGTCGCTTTTACAGTTCAGTGGCCTTACCGCTTGAGACATGCTTCCTCTCCCAGATGCTGTCACTGCGGTGCTCTAGAGGATCTGGAGCACATTCTTCTTCATTGCCCACACTACCAACCTTCCCGAACCTCACTCTCCGGGTCTCTCATTCAGCTGGACTCTCGCCCCTTCTCCCTATCAAAACTGCTTGGTCCCTGGCCGAATCCAGCCCACCAACGCTCTGCGCTCAAAGCTCTTTTGACCTTTCTGGACACAATAAGATGTCGATACTTATTATGAAGGGGCTCATTATCTCATTCCCCACATCTCCACCAGCAATGAGGTAGAGTATCGCCTCTGGCGATGAAACTCCCCATTCAACATCATAACATAGTTGTTTTCTGTTGCATGCCTTGACTATATTGAACAGTGTAGGGCCTCAGCACGTTATCTTGAGGTACTCCTGGGTTAATTGGCACTGGCTTGGTGTTCCCGTCGGCTGTGATCATCACAATTGTCACTGACTGTCAGTCAGGCAATCCATGATCCAATCGAAAGCGCAACCAACTATGTTGGCATACAAAAGACCTTGGCACACGTGGAGGTGACTTACTGCGTGGAAAAGACCGCTATCAGCATATACGACAAGGCCATGCTGACGTGGCGTGACGTGGCGTGGCGTGACGTGACGTCAGAGACAAAGTCAATTACAGAATCCGTCGAGCAACGTGCCTTGCGGAAGCCAGCCATTTGCATTGGGAGATAATTCTGTTTGTCGAGCCACCACTGCACTCTCTTGAGGATCATCCGCTCCATCACCTTTGCCTATGCAACTGATTAGGCTAATTGGGCGGTACGTGTAGATGCCTGTTGAGGACTTGTTCGGTTTAAGGACAGGGAGAACATGGGCTGTTTTCCACTCTTTGGGGAAGTTTCCGGAGTGCCACAGACTGTTGAAAAGGGCTAGTAACTTATCCGTAGCTGTCGGTCCCATGTTGTCCAGCTGTTTTTATGTATCATCTTGTCAGGTCCTGGAGCTATTTTGTTGCAGGCTGCATTGCGGATAGCTTGTTGCAATTCGGATAATATGAAATCTGCATTTTTTTTGCCACCCTCTTTCATGGTACGGAGTGGAGCCGACTGCAAGGGTAGTGTTTTGAGATCAACTTTTGATGATTGACCACAGCCTGGAGGGTTGAGCTGAAGATTCCAATCCAATATAGAACACGTGTATGCCCAGTTTTTCGCTGCTGACGCTTTCAGACGTCTTCGGATTTTTTTTTCATAGCATTTGCCTCTTTCCAGTGGTTACCGCTTGTAGCGACACTCTGCCCTTCGTCGCAGCGCTCTGAGTCGTATTCAGCGTCCTTCCTAATCCATCTGCAAAAGCAACTGGGGATGAGCAATGCTGTAGCGTTTCAGAGTTCAGACGTTCCCTCCAGTTCTAGAGGGTGACTGTCATCTTGAGCTTTGTTAGCGTTGCAGTTTCGTCAGTCACGTAGATCGGAAAGTGAACACTACCCTTCGTGTCGCTGTCCATCACATAAGCTGGTGCATTATTTCTTGGGTACACAGCGTAACGTCAATGCGGCTGCTGTACAGTGGACCACGATGAAATGTCGGAGAACCAGTACTGAGAACAACAAAAGTCCAAATTCATAAAAAGGCTTTCCAGCTTGCGGCCTCTGCTGTCTGCCGTTCTGCTGCCCCATAGGGTGAGTGTGCATTAAAGGGATACTTCGGAACGATCGGTGAAAAAATTGCTGCACATCGTAGCTGGTGCATGACGTCTACACTCTACAGTATTCCTGCCATCAACTTTATTTCTCGTGTGACGAATTATGCCTCAAATAAGCGAGCAATCAAACCGAAACAGGATTGTGGAGAGGAGTCTCAAAAACTTTCCCTTCCGAAGACCAACGCGTTACGTCACCCTGCATGAAGCGGACAAGTAGTATATACCACGCCGGTCGTAGCCGCTGCGTTACGTTCCCGGAACAAAACAATGAACGAAGATTGTGGATCAGATCACTCAGACACAGATGGAAAGAAACAACGGTCATCTGCTTTTCTGAGAGTAAAAAAAACAGCGCAGGAATAGTATGACTAATGCACGGTGACGTCGGTCGAGTAGAGAAACGAAGAAGTACTTCCATCGACGTTCGGCGGGAGCCAGACTTCTTCAAATTTCGAGAGTAGCTTTTATGATTCCACCCTTGTTTTCAAGTGAGATATTTCACAACTGTGTTCAGTTCGTGTAAATGATTGTGGGAATACCGCAAGCTTGAAATCCATTTGGTTCCGAAGCTTCCCCTGTAATGTCGGCACAGACGATTGCAGGTGGTGTTAGTGGGTGTTAGTGAGCTGAGTAGGGGCCCTGAATTGGTTAATCCCTCTACCCATAAGGCTGCAAGTCCAACCCTCGGGATATTAACGCGACCTAGGACAACACCAGCTCCGGTGGCGCAGCGGTAACGCGTGCGCTTGGAGACTGGGAGGTCCGCGGTTCGAATCCGCGGGCCGGCTGTGCCGTCTGGGGTTTTTCCTGGGTTTCCCTCAGATGTGTAATAGGCGTATGCCGGCACAGTTCCCCTGAAGTCGGCCCATGGACGCAGCTATCCTCCCCCCGAGCGGATTCCGCTCGGTCTTCCACTTCACCCTCTCCTCCTCTCCACCACCTTTCCCTTCCCGAGAAACATGCCGCCTAATCAGGCAGGCAGACCACTCGGGTTCCTCCCAACGACACTCCTCCTCCTCCACCTAGGACAACAGTTCCTTGTCTGGTTCACTTACGACAGGGACAATGACTCCTAGGCCAAGCAGGTAAAAGCGTCCGCTCGTTGGTGGTAGCCAAGGTCGTGCTGAAGACTGGGAGGTGGTGGGTTCGAATCCTACCACCGGCTGTGCTGTATGTCTCTGGGTTTTCCGGCAGACTCTCAGTCGCTTGCACCTGCCACGTGACCTGACGCGGGCGTTAGGTCGAGTTGCACATTTTTACCACCCGAATTCACCATAACACAGTGTACACCGCTGATAACGCGGCTTCCGCAGTACCGTGTCTACCGCATCCAATCAAGGGATAAGATTGAGGCATGCACGCTGCCATTGGTTTCGGTATAGGCATGATAACTTTGGGGTGACGTTACAGACGATTTACGAACTATAGTACAGGCGTGAGCGTTACCGGGAATTCGATGTCGTGACCTTCCACATTCACTTTGATTTTACGCGTCATTAACTTTCATCGAACCACACTATAGTGGCTTTGACCTGTCGTTCTGTTTCAAATTCAGACTGGGCAGTCTCAGTGGCAGTGACGTTTTTTTGAGATTTAAAACACCTGGCGTTCAAAAGAACTGTTTCTGGGATTCGTGATAAGAACCATAACGAGAGCAATGCCCTACCGTCTGTGTCCGCTTCAAAAAGTCCTAAGGAGAGTTGCGCAGATGAACATTCTCTATACCTAGCTGAGCCAGTCCGACGTTGAAGCACATTCCACAGATGCATAGCCACTTCGAACTTGCAACTTCCTTCGTGTTCAAGCACATCAAGTGTTATAACAAACAAACAAAAAACAAAAACAAACAGAAAAACTAGCATTATCACTTTTAAAGCGCGACACAGCTGAACTGTTTGTTGCGTGGTTTTCTCGAGCGAATGATCCTCAGCCTTGGTCTTGTATTTTTCTCACAAAATCGGGAGGGGGGTTTGGGTGCCATCCCCACTATATTGTTCAAACTCTATCGCAATTTCTACAATGATTTACGTACGCTGACGATGCGGATTTCTTTGGCTCTGCTCCCACGCTTGGAAAAGCGCATTTTTCTGCGCTGCGGCTGATGATCCCGCCGTGACACTCCTTACGTCGATCCTACAGCGTGTCACGCCCGACAAACAGACACTATACTAAAACATGCGTACACTGTACTTAAGATATACTAGGACATATTCGAAGTGAAAGTTTATTTTACACGGGAATCATCCGGCCAATCTTTTCTCAGCTTTGCCTTTCCAAGATTCCGATAACAGACTGGAAAACATGGGCTGTTTGACGGCAGCAATCCCCATCCCCGTGTCGCACGATCCGATATACCTCGTAGATTTTCGTACAGAGGAGCTTGTTTGCATGGGTCAGTGCCTTCGCCTGAAAATCCGAACAGGAGGATATGAATACATGGATTCTCTTTTCAAGCAAGTCAGGTGTCAAGTACTACAAACAGAAACTGTACCTTCTCGTAGTTCGCCAGCAGCGCCCATAGCGTTGAACCAACAATGAGCCGCTGCTTTCCAGAGGGATTTGCATCAAGCTGCAGCTGCAAGCTTTTCAGAAATTTGCCTGCAACAACAACGGCGTAAGAGAGAGAGAGAGAGAGAGAAAAAAAAAAGAAACGTCTGAAAACTCAAAATCCGACTCGTGAGAAACAGACAGATCGTGAGCTGAGGCTATTTCATTGGAATGTTATTAAAGCTCCAAGACGGCCCCCGCTTTTGTATTACATTCAGACGTCCCGATGGACTGGGCTGCCAAATATTCCAGTTGTCAAACGCTTATCCCGGTCCACGGTCCAACGTAACAAGAACGAGAACGTATGTTCATATCAGCTGCGCCAGGTCGAGAAGATATCAGCTTTTTATGGATCAATGCCACCGGAACGCAGTGAGCCCACCAAGCTCGACGCAATGGCGTCCAAAGCGAAAAGCACCGAGTTCTCTACGCTGGTAGTTTGGTTATCACGCACAGCGTGTCCGCTTGTAGGCAAACAGCTGGAAAATAGCGGGTGTGTGCGACGATGCGATAACTAGCATGCGCCAGTCGGACGCAAACGAACGTTGAAACCATGCAGGGTGGGAAGCGATCGTTCATCGTCCTAACAAAACTCGGGGCAAATGACCTCCACTTCGCTTTGTTACTTTGTTGTGGACGCTAGTAGGATAAGTAGTATATTAAAAAAAATCACAACAAAGTTGCAACCATTATAACTATTAAAGGAACGGTCAAATGTCCCTCTAATATTTTTTGCGCTTTTGGATGCGGCGTGTTGTGCAACAAATAGCATGAGCTTGTAGACCGTTGTGATCGGCAAGAGATGCGGCCGTGCTCAATAGCAGCGTGTGAGCGAATGTTTATTCCAGGCCAGGAAGATGGCCGAGAAAAGGGGTGTGGCACAAGCCAGGTGCCAGTCGTCTTCTGCGCCGCTACAAGCGCTTGCGAAGGAACGACGAGAGCAGCTGACCCGTAGCCCATGCGACAGGCCTCTGATGTGCGCACACTCTAGAAACCCTCCATTCCTTCAAAGAGCGTGTAAGTGAACGAGGGAAGTCGATGTCACTTCGTGACATTCGCAGTTTCGATGGGGGCTCCCCGTGTTGGCTCCTCACGCACGCATGATGCCACGCTGGTCTGCTGACGTCACGCCAGGAGATAGAGACGAACCGATGGCTGAAGTCAACGCGTCGGTTTCATGTCATAAAACTAGAGGTGTGCGGGTATTGAAATTTTCGAATACGAATCGAATACAAATATTTGAAAAATTGTCCTTCTAATATCGAATCGAATATCCTGTCATAGGATAAAGGCTTCTAAGAGTAACAATTAAGCACCGAAAACTAGCATGGTCACAGTTGTGTTTTGCTGATCCTTGGAAAGATACCCCGGCTCGGACACACTGTCCCTAAAAGTGCTAAGCAATACGTATTAATGTATAGACTTAGCAAAGGCATACCTGCCTATATGCACATGTACATTCAGAATATTTTTACAATGAAACAATGTGATGTTGTCACGAGGCAAGCTGAAAACCGTAAAAACAACTTGCACTTCAAAAATCTTTCATGGACAGTCAACATCTGTGTTGGCATTGCAAGTGCTGGTGAAAACAGACAAAATGGAAGTATAGGGCAATGACATGTTCAGAATGTGGGAAAACGAATGTAGCAAGTGCTCTCTTCTTCTTGCACTGACAATGCCTTCCGCATTTGTTGTGTAGGCGAGAAACTGCACGGTTCCACTGTGCTCTCATGCGTGAGCCCATCGTTCCTGACGGTAATGCATAGTGTGGAACAGCCTCATTCATTAGAGCGGTAAAACCGCGATCCTCGACGATGTTGCATGGGTGCTTATCACGCATGATTGTTTGCGCGACGTTCGTATTCAGCACTTCTTTCATTTCACTGCGAAATTCTGCGCGCGCATCGCAGAACTTTGTCGCGCCGACGCGCGCGATTCGCGAGCAAAATCGCTCCATGCGGGTCTTGCCTGAGGCCATATGCGTCTTGCTATCATCTGCAACAACAGTTAGTGAAGTTTCAAATGACTTTGCAGCGTTATTGTCGTCCTAGTTGGAACTTTTAACATGCGGTGGCACTGCGACGGAGTTCGAGAAACTATATGTCGAAATATCGTCACGTCCTACTCCTGGATTATCGCCGTCATCGCACGCGACCATGATTCTATTACATATCGCCCGACTACTACAAGCAGAAACAAACAAACAAACGCCAACAAAATTTCGATATTTAACTGGAATTTCACCGAACTGTTGGCCTCACACGAATGTTCAGTGTTCGTTGGCAATCCTTAGCCGCGACTGTGCTGACGACGCATGAAGCGTACCGCAGTTTCGCGTTTGGCTGGGGCGGACTTTAATGGCGGCTGCACACAACTGCGTACTAGTTTCGGTTTCGGTTACCGAACGTGTGGTGACGAATTCGCAGATGAGCGTACCTCGAAAGCTCCGCGCGTCGCTTCCCTAGTAGCACAAAACGTCGCAGAAACGTCTTTATTTGGTCAAATTAGGATAGAAGACGATCAGGACGTCAACGCGACATCTAGAAGCCGTAATTTATAGTACGTTTATAAGACGCGCCGATTTAACGTTTATAATACGTCTTCGGCATCTCTGTTGAAGACATATCCGTAAGGAAGACATCCAGTAAATATCTTCCGTTCACGTTTGCTGGACGTGCCAACTTTTCATCTATAATACGTCTTCGCCAACTGTGTTCAAGACGTATCTTAAACGAGGACGATTTGTGTACACTGAATAAGTTTACTTTCGGTGGACCTATACTGACTGTCTCAAACCAAAAGCAGTAGGAAACACAGGCGTTGAGTTGACGGAGAGTTAATACTCCCAGAAATTTCAACTTCAGTGTTGTTTCTGTGCGTAACTGAAATAAACTTAGACACCTCACCCTCCATTTTGACTCAAACGCGAGCACGGCTATCGAGTTTACGGGAGTTTCTAAGACGAGCAATGTATAGTATCTGTTTTCCCTTTGCAAGGGACTAGACCACCTCTACGCTCTGGTCCCCCCACGTGTAACGCCGTGGAGGAAGCCTGCTGTTCTTACGGTAGGAGCACATCTGCTAACGCGGTCCACGTTTGTGAACCGCGTCTTCGATTTTCGCTGAAACGCCACGTGGCAGCGTTGCTTGCAGTTCTGCTTGGAGAAACAGAAAATGGAATGTGTGGTAACGGTAGCTGAGGTTGAAAAATAAAAAAAGAGGCAGATCTCCGGAAAACTGTACCGGTGGATATCTACAGGGATGAATTTTCTCACATTCAAATTAGTGTTCTAAACATTTTTTGAACGTCTTCAAGACGGCCACAAACACGTCTTCAAGACTCGGGAAAGCGTCAACTTATCCGGGGGTAGAAAACGTTATGTAGATCAGATTGAAGACGTCTCCTAGATGAAAATATGGTTGTGGCTAGACCTTTCCTGGACGTTTACAAAACGTTTTGTGCTACTAGGGTTTGCAGCCGTTCTACTATTCATGTTCTACTATTCATGTTCGTCGCCGCTACCGCAACGTACAAATTCCAGCGCGTAGCCCGGAACAGTTTTGTAGTAAGCTGCTATGATATTCGAAAAAATTCGAATATTCGATCTTTTACAAATATTCGAAAACTTCAAATATCAAATTTTCGAATACGAATGCAAATCGAATATCGCAAATATTCGATTCGTATTCGAAATTTGGAATATTCGCTCACCTCTACATAAAACACATGCCTCCCTTACGGAAAGCTGACAGACGAGCATGCGCAATAAAGTCGAACTTCGGTTCGAGACCATAGAAATCATACTCCTTAAGATTTCTATGTTCGAGACACCTCTTGCCATGGTATAAGCGCCTTTTCTCCCTCGCATTTAAGGACAAGGGAGAAAACGCGTTTCTGACGAAGGGACAAAAATGATCTCCAAATCTGCCGCGTTACGGGGGCCATTTCGGGGGGTATTGGCTCAACCTTTTTTTATGAATATAGCAACGGCACCAGCGCACCAAAAGGAACAGGTGCTTTCTTTCGCTGAACTTCTATCTTTTGCAATTAAAAAAATTCATTAGTTAAAATTAATGAGGCCAACGCCTCAGGAGGTGGCTCCCTTGACTAATAACATAGCGCCATTTATTGTAATTAAAAAGATAAAGGCATTTCCCTATATTATAAAAGTCAGCCCATATTAGCATGCATCTTGTATGCACATAGATAAAACTACTTTCACATGGAAAGTTTTTTTTAATTGAATACAGAAAATTAGGCTAATTAACCATAAAACATGTGGGAACTGCCATATGATAGACTTTCATGCAGGCCACTCATCATGCTATACATTGCACCTTCAAAACAAAGTTATGCCTCTGCATAAATGCACTGGAGAATAATATACGTTATAGCAGTAATTCATAGCATCCAAAGTAATTTAAAGTGACAAGTCCAGATGCAAGTCATGTTCTGAAAAACTGAGGAGCTTGGTGGTGTTTTTTTTTTTTTTTTGCTTGTTGCCCAGGCTCCATATTTTTAGATAACAGATACCTAACGAGCAAAGCAGAGGTATGTTAAGGGATGAGCCTATGTACAAGAGCCACCCATTATTTCAAGCAGATATTGTTCTTCTTCTGGGCCAAGTTCGCTGGATTTTCTACCCTTCTATGTAAAGCAGAGGTTCATATTTTACGTAGAGAATTCCTATTTGCCATCTGCATACTCATCTGTGATTTACGGAGAGGCATTGGTAATTGCAACTATCCACGATTGTTAAAGATACTTTTAAAAAGTATTTGAGTTACAGCTACAGATACCCTGTAGGAGAAAATACATCAATACAGTTATAGATACCTCTCAGTACGTTTACAGTTACTTTTAGTACTAAATTGATTGGGTTGATTTAGCAAGCTGTTATTAGTCACATTACAATTAATAAAGCAGAATATCTTGGGTCACATGATGTGATAATGCACAGTGGTTTTATTCTTTCTTTGGGTTCTGCACATACCCTAAGTATGAACCACTAAATATCTTTATTCCAAGAAAATAGACTGGACAGTGACACATTAACAAACCAGCCACTTATCTCAGCTGTTTGCTTTCCTTCTTAACATTTCTCTTCACTTGCATACCCTCTGTTTGCACAAAGGAACACAGTCATTTCAAAATTCTTCTCCGTTATGCGGGTGGGTGCTGACGCAACCCACCAAGCTAAATAACGGCTCCACTGCGGCACCGCTGGGCAACCCAGTGTCAGATTCAGACTCAGTCAGAAATTCAGACTTCAGTATTGGGAATGATTGCAAAGCTCTCAGGTCAGGTTGCCTCGGGTTGCCTAGCCGAATTGCGTCACCTGTTGATGACGGTTGTCGCTCTTTTTTTTTTTTATAAGAAAAAATACTCTTACAAAGAGTAAAAGTTACTGAAAAAAGTAAATGAGTTGCAGATAAAAAAACATTGCTGAAAATGTATCTGATATTTCACTAAAGATACACAAAAAATATCTAAATACACATACTCAGTTACTTTTACTCAGTTACTTAACGACTCAGCATCTATTTTAACAGTTTTGACTTCTATGTTTACATGTTGTGCAGTAAGTTCCCATATGTTGTATGTGCAATGCTATGCAATCATTAAAAATTACACTGTGACAAACCCATGACAGACTCTGAAGCCAATGTTTCTAGCCATTAGAGCAGCTTTCATTACCTGTAGCAAGAAGTTTTCCCTTGCTTGCATGTAAGAAACAAAGATTTCTCAAGACCAGCATCGAATTCCAGAGGACATCGTGGCTGATGGTTTCGTGTGGCGTAGCCCACTCACATAATAAAGTCAGGGCTCCTGTAGAGCAAAAAATGCAACATCTAAGGGACAGAGGTATGACTAGCCCTTAGCCAACCATCAATGAACAAAGTAAACTGCAGAATCCATAATTCATTAAGCTTAGGCAGAGTTTCATGTAATGGGTAACCAAGCTATGCTCGAACACTTCTTCCTTGATCAAACTTGTGAAGTGTTCTTGAAAAGAAGACAGTTTGGAGTGCTCTTGGTGTTATATGTTAGGCTGTTGTTCTTTCAACAACTTTTTTGCGGGGTCTTCATTCACCTCCACAAATTTCTCCATTCCTCTGCTCATGTATCACCATTCATCCACTTCTTTGGCCATGTCCTTTTGGCATCACTAAAGAAGTGCTGCTTTAGAGTGCCACTAAAGTACTTGGGGAAGCAATCAATGCTGTTTTGTTTGAGCCATTTTTGCCACAAAATGCACTGCTGATACAGCTTGCACACAGTGAATCAGTATAAGGCGGCACCAGATTGGAATCAGATTGGGATTAAATGATGATTAGATTAGACACACAAGGTACATATTCATACGACCAAGCCGGATTGTATACAAGTGCACTTCACAAACAGAGGTTGGCATTTGTGACTCCTGCTCAGCTCCTTGTTTGCTCACTCATGCTCAACTCATTTGTCACAATGAGCATGAGTGAGCATGAATTAGCATGCTCATGAGTGTGAATTTTGTCAGGTATGCCACGTTCCGCCACGTAGCAGATGCAGGCGCTTTCACCATGAGACTGCTCTTTGCCCATATTCTTCTTCTGCCATTGTAACTGTTCAGAATATCGAGACTGACTTAATGGGCTATCATCATGATGATTATGATGATAGTGGGGAGCAACCCACTTAGTGGTACTTGTCCGGCTGATCTGTATAGCTCCCGCAGAAATCCGGAGACTTTCGTCACCGCTCACTACAGCTCTCTGTTTGCTCACTCATGCTCAACTCATCTGCCACACAGAGCATGAGTGAGCACAGATGAGCATGCTCATGAGTGAGTTTTACCGAGTTCACAGCTAGCTCACCTTTGGTGGTTGCTACAAGTTTCTGTCCTTCTGCAGAAGATGTCAGAGTAATCATCATTTTCAGCCACATTGACTGTTGCTCTTGCAGCTGCCATTTCTTAATATCAGGGTCACTCAAAAGTGTGATGCACTGTTCCAAAAAATTCATCTAAATGTACATAAAATGTGTCCATCATGCAAAAGCAACTTGTAAGTTTGATTCCCAGTGTCAACCTCATGTGAAAAACGTTGGACATTAAAGAGAGCCTAACCTTTGACAGGAACTTCCGAAAGTCATCAGCAACAGAGAGGTTACAGAGAACTCCAAACACTAGGTGACTGATCATTTCTTTTCCTTTAGACATCTCCTTCATCTTTTGTTGAGCAAGTTGTACAAGATGGTGGCTAAGTGTCATGCCTCCTGGTATGGTGCACACCCGGGTTATGCTCTGACATGCTACCACGAGAACAAGAATTGTTGTCATTCAGGTTCAATGCAATTCTTCATTACAAATGGAAACAAGAATTGGAAAGTGTATATCATGAAGAGACACCTAACCTGTTACACAGTCAGCAGTTAGGTTCAACAAAAGTTTCAAAGAAGATATCAAAAGACTTGTTTTTCCTGTGATGAACCACCATGACTGCAAGATGACTAACAGTAAACCATGAGAACAACAAAATTCCTGCAAGGGAACAGGAAAATGTAATTCCTCATTTAGCTTACGACATTATGAAAGTGCAAACAGCAAGCGTTTTTCACTTATAAATAATACACAGTCACATTACCTTGGATACAGACGACTGAAAAACTGCATTCTGGAGTAATTCGAATCTCTGCTCCAATGGGTATGCAATATCGGTGCTCTGCAAAAATAAATATGCATTTAACGTATCAACTCGCTTTTTGACAAACCATCAATCTTGGCGCCTCAATGTTGGTATACTTTTTCCCTTGCATATTTGGCATTCAAGTCGCGAGATATATTATTGTTAGTAGGTGTTAAACAGCAAAAAATGTCGCACAACTCTTTCAAGGCAATTACAGCTACCACAACTGTAGTCTTAAATAGAACATATGCATAAACGATATGGATGGAGAAGTCTGACTGACACTTGGCTCATTCGTCTGCACTGCAGGACTGTGCCAATCACATACAAGCACACGATAAGTTTGTCCCATTATTTTTGCCATAGTTGGCTTTTTTTTGCATTTCACCACACTGGCTTTTTCATTAATTACTTGTACTCTCGTTCTATGCACAAATCGGCTGCTTCATATAATGGCAGCTAACTGCACTTATACTCACCTTACTAGCAGCTTGCACTTCCATTTGCTTGGTTTTGCATTGTTTGATAGCATCACATAGGCAAGTAACATCACTGATCAGAAGTTTCAAAAGTTGAGCTGGAACAAAGGACATCAGGTATATGCAGGCTTATCATACTGACAAAAGTTTGGTTTTGATTATTTACTGTGAGAATGAGTACCATGTGATGGTGAATCTTTTGCTGCTTGAGAAATTGAAAGCACACTTGAGAGTGTAGCAATTAAGAGTTCAAGCTCCAGATTCTTTTCATGGCGTACAAAGCTTGAAGAACGGCTTAGCATCTTCGTTAACAATGTTGCAATGTGTCCACCTGCTGTTGAAAGGGCCACCTTGTTTTGTTCTAAGCATTCTGCAATGCATTATTAACAACTGCAACATGTGAGCACTAAGATTAGGGCCTGCGAATGCATATTTGAAAGGTCATGAACCTAGTCAGAAGTACACAAGTCAAATATTCAACCACAGACAACAAAATGACAACAGAGGCACCTTTAAGTACATGTATAAATCTTCAACACAGGACTGCTCAAAGGAAACACTGATGGTTTCAATAATCTCCACACAATGAGCATGTTTTATATCAACCCCCACTCTCAATCTTAAAATGCAAGATAAAGAAATACAAGTGACAGTTGATACTGCAGCGGTAGATAATGCAAAAGCACATGCTTATTCGTGGAAAGCAGAACTGAGGTGCAATTTCTCTGTCGCCATTTTATGGTGAACTGAGATAATTGTTTTATCTCGACACAAGATGTTCAGGATTGTGGCTCAAGACCCCACACCCCAGTTCTGTCATGTTAGATCTAAACTGAAGTCACACAAGCCATCTCAAAAACTTGCAACCCAGTAGGATATTTCACCAAAGAAAATACTGACCTAATTGCAATAGATGTTTGTAAAAGTAAGAGTAACAAAAGTTTCAAAATTTGGCTTCTCGGTGCCTATGCCCTGTGAAATTGATCGAGTATCTATGCTGCCATTGAAGAAAAAGTTCTGCAAGGATTTTGCAGACCCTATTATATGCCACAGTATGAAAATGTATGTGTTACCAGTGTGCGGTTCCAGGGGAGAGAGTGCCGTGTCCAGTAAATTTGTGAAGCACACTTGGTCAGAAAGAATGGATTCAGGCTTGTAGTCATGTGTGCACAGCTGACACAGAACAGTGAAGAAAGCACCGTGTTGCTCACTGCTGTCAATTGCATCCAAAAAGTTGGCGAGCCATTCTAAGATTGTATAAGCAGAAGCTTCAGACACCTCTTTGATGAAGCAATGTGGTCACTTTTCACGCTACACTTCCACAAAAAAGTAGCTTACTTTGCAGTAACATACATTTTAAAATGACATTTACTTATGTGTGCTGTATAATAACCTAATCCGCTCCAAACAAAGGCCAAATGTGCTGTTTCTTAGTCTAGGTACAAGACCATATCGTAAATTAAATAAAGTCCAAAGGCAGGGAACACCCATGTTTACTACTAAAAGTGGCATATTGGCACTACAACAATAACATCGTAAAAACTTGACGTTTCAGAGCCAGTTCTGGTTCGATCTCCAGAATGAAGTGTCAGGGCAACCTGGGCAAGTGTCAGGGAACCAGATGTGGTTCCAAAACGTCTGGTTTATACACTTTTTTTATTGTTGTAGCGCTGGTGTGCCCCTTTTAGTAATAAACAAAGACAATATCAATATGAAACCAAACATAGGCAGAAGAAAAATGTCATATGTTTGTTCTTGATGACAAAGGAGACAGTGTTCATTCCTCAAAATTCATATCTTAGGAAAAGATTTTAATATGTGCAATGAATTTCTATAGGATCAATATAAATTTTGAGCATCGCTCATGGCTTGCTAATCCTCTCAGGTACTTTGTTGCAAAAGGAATACAGTCAAACTCCTTTACAACGAAACTCAGGGGACAGCAAAAAAAATTTGCAGTAAAGGTATTTTCGTTAAAAAGGATGTCCATTATTGGACCTATAGGCTCCAGCGTGACCGCAAAAAAAATTTGCTGTAGTGGTATTTTCGTTAAAAAGGTGTTCGCTATAAAGGAGTTTGACTGTAATTAAAATTGGGATTGACTGTTATATAGTAAATTTATCGAAGGTATGCTGTGCACAGGCTACAGTGGTCTCAAAGCAGACAGGCAGTCACCTGTTATGAAGTCATGATGATATAGGATGCTCCAAACATCAGTTTCTGCTAAATTAAAGCCGTTCCACTCAACATCCTCGATACAGCCTATCAGTCTTACCTCTCACATGATTCCAGTGAAGTGTAATGCACATCAGAATGACCTCATATGCCTTCACTCCTTCGAGCTCCAAAAGAACTGATATGAGTTTCCATACTTCGGTGTACAAGTTTCTTGAGAGTCCTGACAACAAAAGGAACCATGGCTTACAGTGCACCAATAAAACCTTTTGCGATATCTGGCACCAGATATATGCACGTGAGATTTCACATATGACCGTTGTCGGCAGAGTTCCCCCAGAAGACGCATACTAACCCCCCCCCGTGACAGGCAATGAGAGGGAGGAGTTTCCAAGGATTCAGTACCAACATGAGGATTCACCAAAAACTATATGAAATTAGGTGTCCCTGTAAAGGCACATCAGTGCAGGAATGTACGAATAACAGTGGTGAAGCATAAGCTGTCTTGTCCTTTTGATGTAACAGTATAATGCAATGGAAAATGCTACAAACCACACCCTGAAGAACAGATAAGTGGCAAACAAACCCTTACCTGAAGAAATTTTTCTCAGGCAAATGAAGATTATGATGAATAAACCACTACACTGTAGCAACTGAGTCCTAATGTGGCCATTTTTCAATGCACACTGCGTGATTAATTTGATAATTTCATGTAGAGCCCATATCGTATGTTTAGTGGAAAGGCTAGGTTCACCTAAAATGTACCTGGAATCGTGTAAAACAAATGAGACAATAAAACATGTTCAGAACAACATACCCAAAGGAGTCGTCCAATGTAAAACCAGAAAAACATGCAGCTTCTAGCAAGGAACCTGATGCTATTCGCAACCTATTTTCAGTATTCGAAATTTTCGAATATTTTTCTAATAGTACTGAAGCGAGGTATCGCTATCGCCATTCTGCAAGTGGGCTTCGCTTCATTGCATCCAAGAGTTAGGTGAAGCCCACTTCACGTTACCGCCATTGTTTTTTGTTTGTTTTTTTTTTGCTCTGCTCTGCAAGTCGGCTTCACATCATTACACTACAGTGTTAGGTGAAGCCCGCTTTACACTGCTTACAATATTCTGTTACTAAAGTCTACAACTTCTGTGACCTCATGGTCCACACTGTACTCTGGGCATTGCATGTTCCAGTAAATGTACTCCCAACTTGCAGAGTTATGTTCAGTAACAGATGGAAATAGGTGTAGTTTCTATAAAAAAAGTACAAGAAGTTCACGATGTAAACATGTAACATAGAAATGAGGAGATGCACACACAGCAGGCTGCATGGATCATGTTGACTAACTCTCAATGCAGTTCATCCCACTAATGCAGTGTACCATACACAAGACAGAGGGACCCTTTCTCTCACGATATGTTATGCTTAAGTCCTCGGGATTCCGCGAAATCTCGCGAAATTCGAAATTCATGGCGGAATCTTTCGTTTGGCACGAAATTTCGCAGAATCCCTTATTTTGCTCGAAATTTCATGGCGTTTTGCACGGAATTTCCCGGAAATCCGATTGGGTCGAAGGACGCTATTGGCGCGATGTGGACGGTTACTACGACGTGCAACATCTCAGGAGAAGGATTGCACGCTCACGCAAAAGAGCGACAGATAAAAGCATGTGCTGCGCACGCTCCCAACTGCTCCAAGGTACACGTGACCCTTCGACGTATTTACTGGCATATTTTGCGCCATCGCATGATTTGGGCACCCCTAGTTTAGCACTACACGACAAGAAAACAAGAAATCGCGTAATTTGCGCACCCGCGTTTTCGCGCGCGGATATTTGGCACGCGCGTCTCAGCGACCGTGGCAAACACGCTATGACAAATCTTACAGCACAACACGACAAAGTTGGCGAACATAGCGTGCTTTCGGTTGTCAAGTGCGACTAGCGGCGTCTTCCAGCAGCGTCTCGACCCTCTCGACGTATTTTGCCTCCCGACCGTCGGCGGTTGCGCGGTATTTGGGTACTTCTTTCGCGCTCGCGCAATGCAGTGATAACGTCAATATCGGCTCTACCGATAGCCTATACGACCGGCATACTAAAATTTTGAAATTTTGCGTCGTTTGAATATCGTAACGAACGTTCCCGCGCAATTTGCGTAGCCCCTACTTTTCAGACTTTTTTTTTTTAGAAAAAGTGCGCAAAGTATGCGAGTAAATACGGTAATTGAGTTTTGGAACGGAATGATGGTGCTTGCTCCGAATTTAGCGTCTATTGCGATCAAGTATTTGTCAATTCCTGAAATGTTCCTGTCATGCTGAAAGATCTTTCAGCAGGTATAAAAAGATTGTAGGCGACAGACGGCATTCGTTGTCAGAGGAGGACACAAGGTATCACGTAATGCTGAGCTACAACAGTGCTTTGAATCTGTAAGTTTATAAAGTATTTTTTGTTCCCACAATATCCAACAAAATAAAGTGTTTCCTGTTTCAAGCAGCCGTTGACTCCTTGCCGCGGAAAATCGCGGAATTTACAAGTCGGTGCCGCAGAATCTTGAATTTGCCGCAGCAGAAAACCAGGGGCCTTAGTTATGCTGCATGAAAAGGCTCACAAGTTTGCTGCAGAACATCATCGAATGAGCACAACACCACAAACTATTTCACCATGAGGTATTCGAAATTATTCGAATTGGGCCTTTACCGATTATTCGAATTCGATTCGGCTTCTGAAGAAATTATTCGGATTCGATTCGCAATGGAAATTATGCTATTCGCACAGCTCTACAAGGAACACTTTGCTGAAAATGACCAGTACAGAATACATTGTCACTGCACCTGAGAAAGAGCAGGTGCAGTTGGTGGTTTCTAATTTCAGAAGTTGCTTGCTCTGGGTATAGTATAACTAGGTTTTGCAGCAACCGACACACAGAACCTAGAAGTGAAGCAGTGCAAATGCCATGGCTGCCATGTATAGATTCTGTGATTGCCACACTGCCACCGACATGGAGTGTGGAGACTCCTAGGAAAGGAAAGCAATGCACATCATGATTAACATGATTAAATAATTTGACCAACATGGCACAACATTTCAACTGAGCGAGATTACACTTAGGCCATTGTGTTTTCCGGTTTTATGTTTTTCAAAAATCGAGGGGGGGGGGGGAAACATCTGGTTTTATGTCAGAAGCTGTACAATCGGGCCATAGGGATATGGATCAAAGGGAAAAATAAACTGTGTGTCTCGTACTTCAGACAGACAAACAAACAGCGAGATGTCTGGTGGCTGTGGTGGTTGCACAGAGCTTAGGGTTTTCCAGTGCCTGTGTTGGTGGCTGACTTTGGACTTTTGCAAGTTTATTTTGGGGGATTTTTGGGTTACCCAAAATGACAATGATGCAAATCGAGGGATAAAAACAGATTTTGCCGGGTTTAACCCCAAAACACAAGGCCCTGATTATACTCACCTGAGTCGCACTTTGGATCTGCTAAGTCACTGAGGGCTTTGGTGTCTAGTTGAGTATCAGGGCAGTAACACTGAATAAGATGTGACATTTCTTCATAGAAGTTAGATCGTTGTAATAATGCCAGAAGTGCTGACTGCCCATACAAAGGGCCCTGAAAACATGTTACAGGTGCTAATAGTCACACATATATCAACACTGTTCATTGTTCACAGATATCAAAACACTTATCAACATGGTGCTCTCCTAATGAACTGTGGTAACACCAGTGGTAATAAAACCTGTGGTAATACATAGGTATTTGAGAGGTTGCATTTTCTGTTTTCTTTTAATCTTTTTCCTGGACGCAAGAGGCGATAGTGTGCTCTTCCCCCCTCTCACATTGGGGACGAAGGAAATACGCGTCTCCGAAGATGCGCAATGAACAAAATTAAGGAAAAACACGGTGTTCCTTCACGAATTTTTGGCGGACGATCTACCGAACGGATTTTTGTTCTGAAAACGGCTACGATATCAGGTGACCGAAAGGAACAGATGTTCTCATTGGGACAACTTCGTAGCTTTTATAATTAAAAAGTTAATAATTGAAAGTTAATTAAGACATTGTCTTAGGAGTTTGCTAATGCCCTCCTAAGGAGTGCCCTTCAGCATATGCTATATTGCAATCGATTTCATCTCGGAAAAAGTGATATATGTATATATATTTAAAAAATATGTTCACACTTAGCTTGGACACCCTGTATATATTTTTTATATAGATGTGCGAATATTCGAAATTTCGAATATGAAACGAATATCTGATGCTATTCGAATGCTATTCGCAACCTATTTTCAGTATTCGAAATTTTCGAATTCTTTTGGAATAGATCTGAAGCGAGGTGTCGCTATTGCCATTGTGCAAGTCGGCTTCGCCTAATTACTTCCATGAGTTAGGTGAAGCCCACTTCACGTTACAGCCATTGTTCTTTTGGTGTGCAGCTCCATTCTGCAAGTCGGCTTGACCTCATTACACTCGAACGTTAGGTGAATTCTGCTTTACATCGTTCACAATTTTCTGTCACTAAAGTCTACAAATTTTGTGACCTCATGGTCAACACTGTACTCTGGACATTGCAGGTTCCAGTAAATGTACTCCCAACCTCCAGAATTATGTTCGGTAACAGATGGAAATATGTGCAATTTCTAAAAAATAGTACAAGAAATTCACAATGTAAACATAGAAATTAGGAGATGCACACAAAGCAGGCTGCATGGAACATGTTGAATGAATCAAATGAATAAAATCGCTAAAACAGTGCTAAAAACAAATAAGAATGACACAGGACAGACACACGAATGTGTCGTTATTTGTTTTTAGTACTGTTTTAGCGATTTTATTATGTGTGAGCAACAGGCCCAAATTGGTACTTTATGTTGACTAACTCTCAATGCAGTTCATCCCACAAATGTAGTGTACCACATGTAACACAGAGGGACCCATCTCTCACGATATGTTATGCTGGGTGAAAAGGCTCACATGTTTGGAACAGAATATCATTTAATGAGCACAACACCACAAAATATTTCACCATGAGGTATTTGAAATTATTCGAATTGTGCCTTTTCTGGTCATTTGAATTCAATTTGCCATCTGAAGAAATTATTCGGATTCGATTCACAGTGTAAGTGAAATATTCGTAAACTATTTGCAATGGAAATTTTGCTATTCACCCAGCTCTAGAATTTAGACTTATAATTAGAGCCTGATGTTTTTGGGAAATATTTTATTCTAAATTTGGGGGTAAAAATCAGGTAAATAAACATGTGCTCTAAATTCATGTGAATTTGGGTGGAAAAACTTCCAGTATGCTAAATTCGGGGAGACATCGGGGAGGCATCAGTTACTCAAACTAACTGTACTGGTTTGAGAAACGTAATATTAAAACGGTTAGGAGCAACTAAGGTTTATTCAAACGAGAACTTTCGTGCAAGAGGCTGCAGTTCTTTAGGTTACCTTCAGGTTGTCTTTTGTGTAACCTGAAGAAGTGCAGCCTCTTGCACGAAAGTGCTTGTTCGAATAAACCTTAGTTGCTCCTAACCGTTTTAATATAATGTTTCTGATTCCCTCATTGCGAGCTCCTTGACAGTGTGTTTTTGTTTTCCCATTTCGATGTACTGGTTTGGTGCAAACAGTGATGTAACTGCATTTGCTGACAAACAAGTTAGTGTGCATTCCTACAGACATCTGAGTGAGGGCAATTTGGCGGGTAAAAATCGGGTTTCACGCTAAAGAAGCAACCTTCAATTAGAAGTGCAAATTTGGGGAAGAATCGGATTAAACCCTAAAACTTGAGGCTCTACTTATAATCATGTCATTTTGAAATTATGTATGCATTTTTAGTTGTACATGCCATAACCTAATATGGTACTTAGTATACTTCCTCATTTGAGAGGGCACACTAATCCCAGCTACAGAAACTCACTAGTGGATCAAAATATGAAATTTTTTCTTGTATCACTAAGTTACCCACAATCAGAAACCCAGACAGCATTTCTATTGTGTTTCAGGCCCTTACCTCATTGTCTATATTTCTCACAACTGGGCCCTGCCAGGGTTCAACATCAGGTGCGAGTTTTGATGTCAGATTGCACAATAGAAGAGCAGCCTGAAATATTTTAACTAACCTTAGCTCCAAGGCCCAATCCAGAAATTTGTGCAACCAATGGTGCCAACAATAGTAAGAATGCCAGCAATTAGTACATATTACACGTGATGCACTCACACACTCCACAAACCAAAGGTGCAGAACTGCTAAACTATCAAACAAATTAATGACTAATGTATTATGAAGGATACTATCAGTACCCTAGTATAGTTGCTAAGCAAAAATGCCTGATGGTATGCATTTTTTTCAAGATTGATATAATTTGCTTTTCTGTCACGCTCTGCCCTGGCCCCTATGAAGACATATTAATAATATAATATGCAAACAACCCCTACAGCAATGTGGAGGGGTTCTTGTATATCCTAACTTTTAGTCAGCTTAAACAGGTAGGGTCTTTGCAAAGATATATTACAACTGTTACTATATGGTACACAGCATAGAGCTTCACAGCCTCTCTCTCACTATCTCCAACACAAATGTGGTAGAGACAAATCTAAAAAAATTCTGGTAGAGTTACAAAAAAATTGAGATTGCAAGTTGAGCTAACACAAAGAAGTCACTTGCCTGTTCCCTTACAATGCTAGCTTCCTCGTGGTCACTTAGGAAGCTCAGTGCTACTCCCCATAGGCCTCCCACTAATTGCTGTAGATGGTCAGTCAGTACTTTCTGGCCAAAATTTGAGCATGTCAAGCTGACTGCAATGCCAAGACCAGCAGCTCTAATCTTGAGAGAAATTGGACAAGTTCAGAGCAAGTTCAAATGTTCCCACTCTAACATACACAGAGTTCAATAAAGTTGCCTTGCCTGAGGGTCAGGATCAGTCCAGAGAGGTAAAAGCCATGTAAGCCCAATATTAACTGAACCTTCAGTTTTGTGTTCACACTGTACCCAATATTGCTCCCACTGTAAGCACAAGCAAGAATTATACTCAGGGCATGATTTGTAGGTGATACAATATTTATCTAAAACACACCTGATGAGGACCAGTTGTGGACATGCAATCAGCAAACTGATGCAAGCACAAGGCAGCCAGTTGTGCTACCTTAAGGCCCACATATACCCCACACTTATTTTCTGGACCAGAGTGAAACAAGGTGGCAATCTGTTAAAAGAGCAATGAAATGAGTTGCGATTCTTAGTGAAAATCACCTTCGCCAAAGTAGATAAAGAGTACAACCTTTAGCACAAAATATTATCCTCAAAGTACAGACAGGCCAGAGAGCTAACTATACAACACTGCCACCAAGCACTTGCTCGATGCACGATTCGCAATGAATGAATGGGGGTTCTGGGTGTTCAACCCCCCCTCCCCCCATCCAAATTGTACCTTTGGAAGTGCATTTGGGAGAGGGATACGAGGGGAAATCCTCCTCTCCCATGTAAAGTTCCCATAGGACCCCTGCCAAAAAATTTTTCTGGCTACGCTGCTGGTTCACATCCTTTGCCACACACTCAAGTAACGTATCTTCACGCGTATAATCTGTGGCTTATCTGTTAAATATAGTTCGCTGGCGGTCCACTGCGGCTTATCTGAGGAAAGTTTCTCTTGGAGCTTATCACCCAGCACAAAAGGATTTTTTTAGCTTTCAGTTGAAACCTCCTTTCCACCCGATATAATCCGAAGTTTCCCCGGTTTACAGCTCCTCAAAGAAAATCTGATGTTTGCCCCCCCACCAGATTTTCAAAAAACTAAGACAGGTCACAGGGACAGGTCACATGCTTACGAGAGTCAAGGAAAATAGTCATAGTTCTTGCTCCTCCTGATGCTTGCATGTGTTTGAGGGTTTGGATACCGCCAAGTACGACACCCAGAAAAATAATTCGTTCCCTCAACACTATGCCGTACATACAATGCATACATGATGTAATGAACTACATTTATCGAAGTGTCACAGCCCCCCCCCCCCTACTGCAACCTGGACCCGAACCTAAGCTGCACAAATGTTGTCACATGCTTTCTTGTGATACACAAAGTCGCAGTGAGAAATACTTCAATTAAATTCACATCCACATACGGCTACCATGGAAAAAGAACATGTCTTCCCATGGTGGGGCATCAAATGCTATAATACTCAATATTGCCATGGCAAGTTGGGAAAAAGTCATCGAGGCTCTCTCGTAGTCCCAAATTTTCAGTGCACAGTAACTTCGAAACACGTATTGCTTCAAAGCAAGACTGATGCAATACAGAAACACACATTTATAATATGGTAGAAGTAGGAGAGTTGTGTCACAACCCCTTTAAGGTGCCACAACGGACTAAATCTTGTGTCTTCAGAATCCTACCAAAGTTATGTTACTGAAATCTTCTTGTCCCACTTTACATTCCTGCAAAATATTTTGGCTCTACGTAATGCGAAAGCTAGAGTAAATTAATTTTTATTTTTGAGAACTGTGACGTCATGTTAGGCTCCGACAGAGCGCCCGGCTCTCATCTGGCAACGCTGCTACCCTTCGCGTCTTCCGGGGGGCTCACTTTTTGCACTCCGTTAGCGGAGCCCCACGTGACATATCAGCAAACCGCTCTGACCTTGGAGAAAACACAAAGGAGGGAGAAGACATATCTCCCATTTCCCCCTCTTTCGATCAGCGTCACGTTACTTCTCCACCACGTGACCCTCCCGGATGCCGGCGCCATTGCTAGGAGACGAGTGCCCTCTCCAGAACATGACATCACTGCAATTTGTGGGTTTATGATTACATCACCCGCTCCTTGCATCATCGAAACTCGTGGAGGCTCAGCAGATCTTCAAAAATTGACAGAAATGCACAGCGTTCGTAAACAGGATTGAAATTTCGCGTATATAATCCTTGAGGCACCTTCCTTTTATGTACTAAATAAAATAAAGGCTGTTTTCCCAATTCCGGAGTGGCACTTTAAGAGAAGTTATGCACCAGTTGGGTCAAATACACCACATCTGTATTTCCACATTATGCACCTGCAATGTGCAACAGAGCACTCCTCGGAGTTGTTTCACCATGCTGTTACACTTCCTTGAATTTGAATTACTGAATTTAAAATTTCATGCAATATACCATACCTCAATGAGGGGTGACAGAATCTTGAGCAATCTATCCCAACTAATTGGTGCTTTGGCACTGGCAGATCTATAAACAAACAATCGTGTACTTGCTCTGCTTAATTTCTGAGGTCAGCAATCTGTTACTTACCCAGCCAATGCATGATGCAAGCAGGACAGAATATTATGCAGAAGTAGCAAGTTGCAAGGTTGTGATATTTCTCCAACACTGAGGGCAGCTCCGAGGCCTAGAACTAGGGATTCTAGATCTTCAGGCAACCTGTAAGAACATGACACAATATTTTCAAAACAAAGAACTATCTACCACAATACCTTGCTACATACCTTGATTCACTCCTTGCAAGCAGAGATTCCAGAAATTTGAGCAGTGTTTCTGCCAACAACCTGAAATCAGTTTCCAAGGTGGAGTCAAAATGACCACCAAACCTAATTAACTCGAAGCAAAATTCAGGGCATTAAAGAGGCCACAGCAAAACAATTAAACTGGGATTTTTTTAACTGATGAGGTGCCACTATATTTCTGCAACATCACTGGTAAGAGCTAATACACACAACACAGCTAATATGGTACATACAATACAGGGCACAATCAAACTGAAACCGCCAACTACCGGACCCAATACAGAATAACAATATATGCATTTCATGGCACTGCGATCAAATGCAATACATCTAATTCAAGTCGGACAAAGGTGAGTGGGCAAGCCAATGTCTATTTCCCTATACTGATAAATATAGGGAGGCTGTGCTATCACTCATTGTCTCAACCCTGCTTGCTTCCCTTTACCCCTCGAAAAAAAAAAGGCCACAAAAAATCATTTCGAACTGTGCAAAGCCAACGGCACAGACCACAGAATCTCCACGACCTCAGGCTCAGTTCTACCAGTAGCACGTACAATGACAAAGAATGCTATGCATGCAACATACGCATATTTACCTGAAACTGTGATGCAGACCTCCTGGATTCATAAAGTGCTGCAAGTTCAAAATAATATGCTGGCAAGGACCATGCTGTAACAGTACCGTGTGCCACATCCACTCGAGCATTTTAGGAGGAACATCACCAGTAAGCAGGACAACCTCCAGCAATGAGAACACGTTGCTTAGCAATTCTGCATCCTCTGAGCTAGATGGAACTAATACCAGGAACCTCAAAACAAGAAAAAGAGTTTACGCTCAGAACACAAAAAGGTGGCCAACAAATGTGTCAAAATTTTTATGCTATGCCCGGATATCTCCAGTACACTCCCAAGCTGGGATTTAATTTTGATTTCTGTTGAATTTCAGTATGCTTGGTATCATGAAGTACTGGCTCCCACCAGCGACTGCCCATTATACTTAGGGCCTTGTGTTTTTGTGTTTTATGGTTTTTGAAAATCTGGTTGTAGTATTTCAGTAGCCGTAAAACAGAGCCAAATCGGGCGATATCAAGTGGAAAAGCATATTTTTTGGTGGTAAATAAAAAAAAAAACAGCACTTCTCGCATTTAAGACAAACGAGAGATGGGGAACGGCCATGCTGAATGTGCAGTGCTTGGCGTTCTCCGCTGCCCGTATTGGTGGCGGAACTGGCACCTTGCAAAGTTAGTAGTTTTGGGGAGGTTTCAGTTTTTACCGTGCCGATGATGCAAATCGGGAGTGCCAGGTTTGACCCCAAAACCCAAGACACTAATTATACTTTAATTTACACACCTGTTAAGCGCTGCTTTCCAGGAATTCATCTCCCATACATCATCAGGCAGCTGCGATGGAGGTGCTTGTATGAGAATGCAAAGGTGGCATATAGCGTTTAAAGCCTCTGTATGAGCTGTTGCATTGCACAACCTGGCTAGGAGGTTTGCAGCACATAACTGTGGACATGTGGCCATTATAGGGTCGACCTCTTCTTTTAGCACACTGAAATGTGGGCCCTCCCTAAAAGCAAGTAAATCAATGCACACACATACAAAAAATAATTTCAAACACAGAGCTCAATCCAGAGAAATAAGTAGAAATGGGTCTGGGTAGTTCTCTGATGACGCCGCTATTCTGCAGGTATGCCTTACATTAGGGAAATAAGCGACAAATGATGTATGAACAATGCTACTCATTCTGCATTTGAAATGGATTTGAAATGCATTCCAGCACAAGAGCATTTTTTGAAATGGTAAGATTATGCACCTGAACTAAGTGCAATGGCAATAGAAAGCTAAACTGCTTTTAAAAGAAAAGTACTGAGAAAGCTGGTGGGCTCTGAGGTTCACTGCAAGTCCAGGAAGTCAAGCAGACTATATGCGTGACATAAATACATTGAACTCAATACTGGCACACAAAGTCCTGTAACAAAATGCACCGTACGTGGTACTCCAGTGCATATGTCATCACTTCATGCAAACGGTTTCCACTGTACTAGCAGCTATGACGTAGTCCCAGCTTCAAATTCTGCTGAGCGTGTTTCCTGACTGAATAATCTCAATACACGAAACAAACAACTGAAGGCATACCGTAGTATAACATCATCTTGCAGTGCTTCAATCAAACCGCGTTCTCCACCATACTGCTCCAGATGCCATAGGAGGAGAAACTGCTTGGACAAAGCCGCAGTATTAAGGGCCAAAACCTCAGGAGAAACCATACTGTTCACTTCGCTATGTGGATCCCATGAAGATACTACAAATGGAAAATGAAGCCTGAAGGGATGTAATAGAGAAAAAGAAACGTGAGTGCAACAACATGATGAGAACTGGTAGTACTGGTCAAATCTACCTATCATGCACATCCCTTACACATGAAAATTCGAAGGGACTCTTAATATATTGCATACCTTTCAAGGAAGACGCCAAGAAGGCAAATTTCGTATTTGTCTTCCATTATGCTACAAAGCAAAAGAATGAATGGTTTTCACTATGGTTATTACATACTATAGAATATTGTAGGTTAACAAATGAATTACAAGCATTAAAGTACATAAACACAATTAAAAGGAGGCAATTGTATTTTCGCCAGCACACTATAGTGTTGGTACGGTCATAATTATGATAGTAAGCCCACTGCTTCAACAAACCCTTTCCAACTTGACCTCAGTAGAGCACTCCCCCACACCTATGACAAAAGAGCAATGTGTAGCGGACGACGACAACGACGACAACGATGGCCACGCGCATGGAGCACCGGCTTCAGTTCCACCGGCGCGGCCATGGAGATAGGCCACCGTCATCGCCTCTCCGTGGCATACCATCATCGCCGGTCGGGGCTCATGTAGAGGAAGACCACCGTCCTCTACAAATGCATGTGAATTCACCATTCAAGCAGTAGGTAGGTTTTCTGAATACATCAGCGGCGGATCCAGGGGGTGGGGTCGTGGGGTGGGGTGGGGCGGGGCGATCACCTCCAAAACGTCATTTTATACATTTGATTTCCCTCTCTCACATATGAATGCCCATATGTTCATTCGTAAGTTCATTTACATATGAACGTGAATGAACTGTGCCAGCACAAGAGCATTTTTTTTTTACAGCAGCTGTAACATGAAGGTTTCGTGGTGTTGGTGATTATGGTGAGCGTAGCAGAAACAAAATGATGTCACATCACATTGTACAGTGGATGCCACCAATGACATCACACACATGGCATCACACCACCTGCAGCACCGTCAGCGGCCGGTGCAGTAGTCAATCACAGCACAGGGAGAGGGAAATAAACCGTAAGCTGCGCGCTTGTTGCCACAGTACCAGACTCCTGACAATGAGGCGGCCACGCAAAGTGCACAAGCCATATGACGAGCAAGAGTAGAATGCAGCGTATCTGCCACTTGCCGCTGAACACACCCACCACTCGCAAAGGTACTTTGCATCGACCTAGTCTCGGCAAGAACATTATAGTATCCCTTATTTCAGCATTTTTTTCCAAATACAGAAAAAAAATACTGGGACAAGAACAAAAAGCTACAACATGGTAGCTTGGCGAGACGTTCCCACGGAGTTGCAGTGCCTTGCCTTCCCATACTGATCATAAAGGTCTGTTGCTGCTCTTTGAATAAAGCAAGTGTGAAAACAGTTGTCTATGTGTATGTGGTGAACACAACAGTGAAAACATTGTGCCCAATTGTGTGAAGATGATAAGGCTATTGCTGCCACTTCTTCACACATTGGAGGCGAAAAAGTGTGCATTTTTAAAATTCCGTGTTAGTGCCACAAAGTAACTGTGGTAGCCTGTGTCAAGATACGAGCACACATGAGCTATGCTTAAGGCCCTTCGTTTTCCGCGATTCTGTGATTCCGCGAAATTTCGCGGACGGAATCCTTCGTTTGGCGCAGAGTTTCACGGAATCCTTTTATTTTTAAGGGTGTGTCGATATTAGAGTTCTCAAATTCGAATCGAATATCAATCACTCGAAGTACCCGATTCGCGAATCGAAATACCCAATATTCGGGTTTCCGGATAATTTGACTATTCGCCGAATACGAACAACACCTCCCGAAAGTGGGCTTCACCTGACGCTTCCCTGCATGAGGTGAAGCCGCCCCTACAAACTTGAAGCCTGCTTTACGAAATTGTTTATGCTGCAGGACAAAACAGACAGATTGTAGTTTAGCTTAGAATAACATTAGCCCAAGTTTATTGTGTATACTTCACCTGAGGAAGGGGCGGCGTCCCTCACGTATGCAGTTTAGCGGTAGCAGTGGGGGATTTCGATTTGATATCTGGGAGGTTGCCTTCAAGAAGTTAAGACTTTTAAATAATGGCTACAGCCCAAGAACAAAAAGGGGTGTCCTAAAAATGTAACTTCCCCATGGCATGTATTGTAAACTCCTTCCTATAAAGTTCCTATGAACTCTGTAGATGCTGAAAGATCTTTCAGCAGGTATAAACTGATTTCAGGCGACAGACCGCATCAGATGAGAACACAATATATCATATATGTAATGCTGAGCCACAACAGTGCTTTGAATCTGTAATTTTATAACATATTTTTTGTTCCCACATTATCCAAGAAAATGAAGTGCCTCCCATTTCATGCAGCTGTTGACTGCTCGCCGCGGAAAATCGCGTAATTTATAAGTCAGTGCCGCGGAATTTTGAATTTGGCGCAGCAGAAAACAGAGGGCCTTAGCTATATGTTATTATTCGCATAACCTCTAGAAGCGAAATTCCCCTCATGACATATGGGTAAAGTCCTGCATGACCCGCGTGACCCATGGGTGACCTGCACATTGTTGCGGGTGGCGGGTCATCATGGCGGTATCATCATGCCTCAAGCCACAAACCAACAGGCATTTGCACCTTCTTTCCCCCCTGTGCTGGTGTCGTACAGGAAACCATACACACAGACACATCTAATCATCAGGCATAGATAGGGTTCTTCGTTTTCAGGTTAAACCCGATCTTTCACGACAGTTTCCCCCCCGAACAAGTTTCCAAAAATTCGGGTAAAACCAGATATCTACCCGAAATCCTTGTGGTCCTTCAACTTGTCGTTCTTGGTAAACAGTCGGAGAAGTGAATCATAATATCAGCAAAGAGAGCTATTTGTGACAACCTATTTGTCCTCCTTTTACGATCCCCTCCTGCAGGAGTCAAAGACGAGCTTTTGTGGTGCTCAGGCAAGTGTTTGAATACTGCGGTCATTCACTGCCACAGTTTTCGAGCGGAAATATAAAGATTATGGTTTCTCGTCCTAGTGTCACAGCAGTGGCTTGTTTCATATGCCTTTCGTTTCACCCAAAAATTCCTTGGTGACATATGAAACAGAGATCATAGCGCCCGAATTATCCCCGAATTCTCATGTGTAAATACATAGCACCCAATTTTTCCTTCCCGAATTTGAAAAATCATAAATCCCGAAAACAAAGAACCCTGTGCATAGATGAGGGAGTCCTCTCAGTTTACGCGTCAACGTTCTTCTTCTTCTTTATGGGTATATAGAGATGTTAGCCAAGCTAGGGCTGGCTCGGGTGCGGGTGAGCTTTTGGAAAAAAAAATATGCGGGTTGCGGGAGGATGCGGGTCTCATTTTATAACGGGACGTGGGTTACGGGACGTGGGTTGCGGGTTGTGTTGCGGGTTGGGTGCGGATTTCAACGGGTGCGGATTTCAACGGGTACGGGTCGGGTCGGATGCAGGTCAGATAATTCCGACCTGCGCAAGACTCCACATACGGGGTGTTAAAAAAAGAAAAGTGTTTCAAGTATAAAATAAATTATGTGCATAGTACAATGCACAGTTAAGCGCAAGGACTCTTTTCTTTTCCTCACTGATATTGATTGAATTACATTTGGCCTACAATGAATGAAAGTGGGAACATTACAGACAATGCTACAGAAAGGTTCAATAGTTAGGGTCTGAGGTTTTCCGGTTTTACCCGATCTACCCCAAATCGCACATTTAGTGATTCGGGTAAAACCCGATTTCTATCCAAACCGAGTTTTTTTTGTCACGCTGCGCGGAACCACGGCGCACAACTGCGGTAGTGGAAGAGAGGGAGGGAGAGTTTTCAATCTGCCGGTGGGGGCCGGGGCACAACGCCCCCCCCCCCCTTTCATTCAGAGAGGTCAGGCAAGGTGTGGGGAATTCCGTGTTGCGACGTCGTGAGGCAAATTTTTACTACAGGATTTTCATGACCACTCGCATGAAGCACGCGATTCTCAGGATATCCCTAGAAACTTTCATCTTGAGTGTCAGCTGGGTAGACTTCCCGGAGGGGGCCTAGCCCCCCTCCCCCCCAGGGTAAGTTCTGGGGGTGGGGGGCTCTGGCCCCCAAGCCCCCCCGCAGTCGGCGCCTATGGGGATCACCAACAGAAGGATGATGATGATGATTCGTGTTTTTTTGGCGTAGCCGCAACTACGACCATAATGTGCAAAGACGGACCGACAGAAGGAGATGACACCGCAGCCGTGAGGGCGAAACGCACGGGACGCACTTTCCCCAGCGTCAAAACGTCGCGTGTACGCCGTGGCCTTCTACGCGCGACGAAGAAACGCCCGTGGACGACTACCCGAAACGCATGGGACGCGGAGAGAGCGAACGACGCGCGCCACGTACGTGCGCGAATATCAGTTAGTCGGCACATTCCTACATAAAATCTCCGCGCGCGACAAAAAAATTGGTTTTCTGAGGTCACACGCACGCCGAGAGCACGTGTGTCGAGAGATCGTCGGAAAAACGCTGCTGCACGCGCGGCTTCTGGCAGTTCCGCGTGTGCCAAGCCCGTTCGGGATGGCAGTACCGCCCCGCGGCCGAAACAACGCCCAGCGCCAAGTAACTTAGTAGCAACTCAGATAGTTTTGAAAAGAAAGGGGTCAGGAGCCAAAGTAAGCAGAACTGCCGATGAATCGCCGAACGTGAATTCCGACGCTCATTTCTCCAACTTCGACGCGGAAACGAAAGCGCTTCTCACGTGAAGACTTGTAATAGCGTCACGTTAAGCGAAGTAGTACTTTAATCCATGTGCAGGTTTGCATCACCATGCAGATTTGAATTACCATTCCACTCAATGCAGGTTTCAACTGCCATAGACCTTTTAACACAGTCCTCATTTTGTCACAGACAGTGTTATTACTTAGTTTAAACCCTGTTTTCTTTTTACATTAGTGATATGTATAGCAAGCCTGATAAACCCGATTTTTACCGGTATCATATAATACCAGAAGTTTTACACCCGAATTCACCCGAATTGGATGCTGATGTCTTCCACCCAATTTTTACCCCCCGAATTTGGCAAAAAATATTTTCCGAAAACCTCATACCCTATCAATAGTCTGTAACAGTGAAACATGTATCTAATGAATGAATGAAAAGTAGACAACTGATGCAATCATATTATAATAAACTGGAGACACAATATGGAAGGACAATGTCTGCACATACTTAACATTGATGAAATGGTGAAATGCTATGGCAGCAAATATCACTGGAAACAGGGCAACACCCCTTGAAACACTTTGCAGTACGAAACCTGCAATGAAATCAATGACAGACCGTCAGCACTGATGAACCTTCAGTCACAACCATAATACAGCTGGAAACCAGCAAATGCAGGGAGATGCACAGCATGTTCTTACACCGCAGAATGGTGAAGCAGTAGGATTCATTCCCACTTAGCCAATTCCTGAATTCATAACTAAGTAGTAGTCTAGTCCTTAAGATTCTTAGAGCATCCATAACCATTTCCAAGGATATCACAGAACCCTTCATGAAAGTATGAAAACATAAATTAGTCGTGACAATAATTAAGCGACACGATAAGTACACTGCACCACATGTATGTTTCCTATTTCTCTATAAACATGAAGCAGAAAGGACCGACTTACGTCAGTTTTCTCAGAAAAGTCAACCAGTATTTTCCTTACAATATCGTCACCGCCATTATCCTGAAAGTGGGCATGCACACCTCTGTCTGAAATAAAGCAGGTCCAGTAAGCTCAGCCCTCCAAGCATATGGCAGATCTAACATGTGCAAGATATGTAGCCAGTCAAGTGGTGATCAATGTTTTAATGACCCCACATAAAGGGTGTTTCACCTAATGGGATAAAAAATCTGATAAAAAAATCTACTTGTCTGAATATCATGGACTCAACGCTATTTATCTCAGGGGAGATTTTGTCATTACTTCTGGACAGTTTTATCGAATTTAATTTGCTAGAAATTGAATTTTCCCAATTGAACTCCGAAGTTTGCCAAGTCAACCCACGTTTTTTTTTTACAGAAACAGAAAGCGCATGCCTGATTTACTCCATTGTAGAACAAAATACAATCCCCACTACTTTGGTATAGCTGAAAAAAAATTAAAAATGTCAAAACAGTCGTTTAGAGACGCCCAAATTGTCGGTAGAGCTCAGTTCTCCGTCATGTTAATGCAAGATGCGGTGGAAGGAGAACAGTCGCCCGCCCCTTCCTGTTTCCTTCTCACTCTTATTTCAGATAACTTTGCATTGCAACCATGCTGTCATTATGTATCAGCAGAGGCTTGGAAAAGGAAAAGTGAAAAGGCAGGTACAGCACTGTGCACTCCTAACAGTAACACGATCTCCGTACAATCGGTGGCCCCAGTAGAAAGTGCGCAAGGGTTCACCACAATGCGAGTAGTAAACATGCAAGTCAAAACCTGACCTTCATGTTTGCAACTCGCCTTGTCAGGAACCCTTGCACACTTTCTACTGGGGCCACCGATTGAACGGAGGTCGTGTTACTGTTAAGAGTGCACAGTGCTGTACATGGCCTCCTCGAATCGCTTCTTTCAGAGATCTGAGCACAGCCGGCAATTTGCGCGCCTCAAAACAATGGTTTTCACAATTTTTTACATGCTATTACCATTGTAGTAGTGAATGTATTTTGCAGTAGAATGGCGTAAATCGGGCATGCCCTTTCTGTTTCTGTAAAAAAAAAAAAAAGTGAGGTTGACTGGGCAAGTTTCGGAGTTAAATTGGGAAAATTCAATTTCTTGCAAATTAAATTTGACAAAAGTGCACAGAACTCATGGCAAAATCTCCCCCCAAGATAAATAGTGTTGAACCAATAATGTTCAGACAATAATTTTTTAATATGATTTTTCATCACGTTAGGTGAAACACCCCATATAATTAATCACCGATCCAAAACATCCAAGTTATAAATAACTCTCTTTGAGGCTTATATTTAGGGTCTGACTTTTCCGGGTTAAACCCGATTCTGCCCGATTATTCCCTCTCTAAACAGTTTGGGACTAATTCGGGTTCAACCAGATTTCTCCCCGAATTCTAACGCATATCTCGTTGTGTCACGTATTACTTGGATTATTTGGTGGCAATCTGAACGCATGTCTGATGTAAATAATATTTTAGTGCAACAGTATGCTATGCAAAGCACGTTTGATGTAACAACTAGGGGTGTGCAAATTCGAATATTTGAAGCTGAATCAAATATTGAATAGAATGGGGGGAAAATGCTGAATACCAAGTTGAATATCGCATATTCGTGCAAATTTCACAGTACGAGCCTTTTGCATTAAAAGTTTGCAATTTGTAGCCTATGGCTTTACAGTAATTCTTCTGGCGTTAACTGTCTGCAGGAAATTCAACAGTGAAGCATTCTTTATTATACACAAGCTTTCATGTAGTAGTCTACATTTCTTCAGGGGTGCTCTTCACACCTGATGAAAGGTAGACTACCCTTTAAGACACCCTTTTTGTTCTTGGGCTGCAGGCATTATTTAATTAAGTCTTAATTTTTTAAAGGCAACCTCCCAGACATGAAATTAAAATCGCCCGCCAGCACCGCTAAAGTGCACGTGGGAGGGACGCCTGTGTTGGTCCTGCAGCACTGGCAATTTTGTAAAGCAGGCTTCACCTGATGCAGGGAAGCATCAGGTGAAGCCCATTTTCGGGGCGGTGTCTTTCATATTCGGGAAATAGTCGAATATACAGAAAACCGAATGTTGGATATTCGATTCGAGATTCAAGTACTTCGAGTGGTTGATATTTGATTCGAATTCGAGAACTCGAATACGCGAACACCCCCAGTAACAACATGTAACGATGTCACTATAAATCGGAATGTGTGCACGTTTGACTAATACACACACATTGACTGTGGACAGCTTGCTGGACAGACATAAAAAATAATAACAATGTACGAATGTATCAGTAGTACCCGCTCGCCCCACCGAATCCAGGAAAGGCATTTAACCCGAAAAAGTCAGACCGTACTTATATATTATCCCTATGAATGAAATTATGACAGAGGCAACTGGCTGTGAGCTTAAAATGGTCTTTAAAAATAATAATAAGAGATTTAATAATGATTTGACGCACAACATTGCTTGGCACATGACACACATCCATCACAACCATGAGTAAGTATGAGGTGGTAAAGAGCAAGGCACAAATGATTACAGTTTGCAAGTGGCCATGCAATGCACAACAAATATTCATAAAAGCAGGAGACGAACCAAAGGTTCCTGTTGATATCTGAACCTCCCTTGTACAGACCAGGTATGCAATGTTGCACTATGCAGTATCTGAAATTGGACATTGTGCAGGAAATATTACCTTCTACTAAGAGTGAAACCTGGCGAAGACAAGAAGCTCGTACATCAGGGTCCATGGCAATGTTGCCTGCCACTGCCAATAGCGATTTCATGTTACCAGACTGAAAAAAAAAACAAAAGATTAAGCACGTTAGTGTGCAACTTGTTGCAGCAGGAAGGTACTTCATGCTGTGTAGCAGAAGATACCTGCTGTGATAGCTAAGGCACATCTACAGCCTAGATATGTCTGTTATTAGAAGTGATGAAAAACATGATCCAGATTCTTTTTAAATTCCATGTTAGCAGTACAAGGCAAATGTGGCTACATGCATCCCGATAAAATGGTGAGGTAGCAAACAAGTTAGTCATGATTACCACCACTAATTACAGCCCTAATAGATTTAGGTAGCAGATACATTACTACTAACTAATAATCCCGACATAATTACCTATATTTGCAACAGTAAATATGAGCAGTATAAAATTATGTTCACCTGTTCTGTTGCATTAGCCTTACGCATTGAGAATAGCACATTGGATGAAGCATCTGAATGAAATATTCCCGTCAGGTTTATGTTGTTAGCCACATTCTGAATCCGAGGAGCACGGGCATCAGAATCCTCCTGTTGTGCAAGCAGTCTCAAAAGGTAGTGCAGTGCTTTTTCTTTCGTCCTGGAACAAAAGTCATAAATAAGAGTTCCATAGGTTTTCTAGTGAAAACAATAAGCATATGACTGACTTGGGCACTTGTCATGTTCATTAGTATCAGTTACATCACAACCCAGTACACCAGAAATATCCCATGAATGTCCCACAAAAGTCGCACACGTCACATATGTCCGCGATGTCTACCAGACATTACCTGTACGTCCACAATGTGACGTCGAAAATTGTCCCACTTTCTATATCCCAGGGACATCTGCTAGATGTAAAAAGAAAGGACAAAGCGCACCGTATTTTGTGGAGGTATCACGGACATGTGATGTTTAGTGGAATGACGTAAGCAAACTGGGAAAATTTTTGGGTTTACAACTTTAGTTACCAAGTAATCACATTATAGACGGTAGCGGACATTAGCGGGTATACGCTGACGTCGTTTGCAGAGACACAGGTTAACTGCAAAGACGTTATCACCGTTGCAAACGTGTTACGCCACACTACACTTAATGAACGTATTCCAACAATTTGTATTTCAGTATATGCTCCATTCAGTGCGTCAATAGGAGGCTACTTGATGACAAATACCCTATATGCTCTGTTCTCTCTTCAAATTCGCGTACGCGGTGGAGGGCAAAGACAAGCCATAAAGGAAGCCTGCTTCTCATATGGTGAGAGCACATTTGTTAACGCAGTCTGCATGGGTGGACCATGTCTTGGATTACGGCCGAAAGGTCGCTGGATACCCCTCCTCCAGTGGGGTTACTGCACTTACGCTGGTCACGCAGTGTTGCCGATATGCTGCCAAAAGTAAAGATTTCCTTTTTGTTTAATTAGTGTGTGCGACATTTGCTACAGTAGACTATCAATTGCAAATTGATTCAACACAAAAACAGCATGAATTTTAAAATATCCCCAGAACATCCAAAATAGGTGTCCATGCGATGGTTTTGGGATGTGAAAACAGTAGGAATCTGGCCGTTGCATGGATGTACTTTCTACGTAAACAGGTTCTCTGTGAAGCTCCCATGGATATCCGAACATCCAATTGGCGATATCACCAGCCTTACCTGTACCTGTGTATGCCTTGCTGGCATACCTGGTACCTGTACCTGGAATGTATATGATTTGCTGGGAACATAACATTAAGTCAAAATTTCTGCTTTGAGACACCCTGTACCCAGTAAACCATAGACGTCTAGGAGATGTCCACCTGATATCCCAAATTGGATGTTTGGATATCCCATGGATCATTGCAGAGAGCCCGTAGACGTCGCATGTACGTCCTGGCGACTATGGTTTGTCCCACTTTTTTTTATTTTTGAAACAAGATATTTTTGAAAGTCACAGTCTGGACGTACAGGTAACGTCGCATAGATGTGGCAGACATATGCGACCTTTGTGGGACGTACCTGGGATATTTCTGGTTTACTGGGTAAAGTGTAGTCTTGTTCATAAAATGTGTTGAAAACATTCATCTTCAAACAAGATATGGAGGAAGTAACCTACTTGTCATTGACACAAAATAGGTTCCTTAGGTTACTCATGAGACACTCCAATGTAGACAGTGAAACGACACCATCCAGTGTGTCAGGATTACACATGGTAAGCATATAGCCTCCCAGAGTAGTGTCAGCATCTGTATAGCACTAGAAGGTGAATTCAAAGGTGTTTATGCACAAATTATGTGTTTGTTTTATATTGATGTCACGGCATTGAGGAATGCACACCTGAAGTATAGGATATGCAGGTGAAAGGCACAACAATATTTCTCTCCAGTTCTTTGGAGACAGAAGCCACCTACTATGTAGTAAGCTTGTTAACAAAGCGGCACAGTTGTCAGAAATATCCTGTCAAGAAACCAAAGCAACACAGTGTAAGATGCATGTGAAAATAACAAAAATAACTTCGTGACACAGCAAACTGCGAAACTAACCTTATAATTCTCTTGGAGGCCACAGGTGGCTATACATGTTACGATATCGTGTTGAAGTATGAACTGAATGCGCTGGAGCTTAGATTCAGGGATTGATGAGACACTGTCTGGTGGCAATGCATTCTAAAATGTGATCAGAAAATGAGCAGAGCAGTAAATAATTAGGGGTGTGCAGCATCCACATTGCACAAACTTCCACTTAACAATCTCGACTGTTACACTTGCTAATCACTAAAATTTATTTTCCACTACAGTAACATATTTACAATCCAGCGGAAAAGAAGCTCTACAAAACAACAGCTTTATCAAACAACACTTACCTCAGGAGGTAAGTTTGTTTAGAGCACTGGCGGATCCAGGGGGGAGGGAGGGCGATCGCCCACTTCCAAAACGTCAGTTTATACATTGGATTTCCCTCTCTCGCCTCCCCGCTACGCGCTTTGACAAAGGGACCGCCCCCTAAACCGAGGGTCTGGATCCGCCCCTGATTTAGAGGCTTACCATATTAGGCTTACCATTGTAATTTAAAACTTGGTGCTCAAAAGTAGAAAAAGATTACCTTAACAATTTGTGTGCAGCACTCCCAGGCCTCTTGCCTAACACTAGCATCAGAATGTTTGAGTAACTGCAATAATGTAGTGCAGGCCATCGAATTTGCAGCATCACTGGAGTACACAAACCTGTAGTATAGAAAAACAACTCCTCAGCATTAATTAAAGGCAGTTAGAAACTCTGGAAGTTTGGTCTCGTAGTTAAATTTTCCCCAGACAGACTATACCAAAAGAATGCCACATCAAGTATACAGTATCATCTGTGTCTGTACGTGTAGGGCCTTGTGTTTTCCGGGTTTTATGTTTTTTGAAAATTGGGGGGTAAAAATTTAGCTTTATTTCATGAACCATAAAACCGGGTAAGATCAGACGATATCAGGAGGAAAAGCAGATTTTCAGGTCGAAAATAAAAAAGGAGCGCCTCTCGCATTACACATGAACATGAGGTACGAAACGGCCATGCTGAGTGTGCGGCCCTAAGCATTCTGCAATGCCCATATTGGTAGCTGAATTGGCACTTTGCCAAGTTAGTTTTCGGGTTTTACCCTTAGTTTTTTTTTAATTCAGTGTTAGCGCCGCGAAACAACTGTGGTTTCACCCTTAGTGACAATGATGAAAATCGGGAGGTAGAAATGGGTTTTGCCATAAAAACTCGAGGCCCTATGTAAGTGTTTGTTTGTGTGTGCCTGCCTGCCTGCATGTGTGCATACTCGCATACCTGCATACTGGGTGTTGGGGCATACAGTATTCAAGCCTTATTTGCATGATCAGTCAATAGTAATTCCATGGTTCTGTGTACCTTACCCACCCACCCTTTGCTTCAGCAGCTTTTCATAAAAGCAGGTTCAAAATTAAATGTGTTACTGTTGGACATTAAATGCACTACAGTATACTGTGTTAAACATAGGCAGAAAAATACTGAGTCAAACCCAAAGTACCATCGTAGTAACTGATGGTGCAAAAAAGGAATGAGACAGGGAGACAGACAGCAAAGGTGTTTCTAGTCTTTGCCACACTGCCACACTTTGCTTTGCCACATGTTGTCACACTGTGCTTCACTGTTCATTTCCCCTTCTCCTAATATTCAGTGTCTTCATCTTAGTTGGTTGGCATGGCCTTTCTCTCCAAAAAGACATGCACGAGTCTTGCACTAACTCATGATGCGGTGTATGGCACTGCATAATACAGGCCAACTGTGCTGCTAGAATAGCAGTGCATTAAGTATGTGGCAAGAAGCAAGTATCAAAATTGGGGCACCCAAGTTGGGAGTGTGTTAGTTGTGTGGGTAAATACGCTACCTACATTGTATTACAGCTGATAGAGCCCTAATTCCTTACTTACATGCTGGAATAAGCAATGATAAATTCCTTTATCATGTTCTTATTTGGCAGATAGGGGAGGCAAGGCAGAGAATCAGCAAACAGATTATAGAATGCAACCAGTTCACTTGGGCTCTGCAAAGAAGTTTTCGAGTGTTACATTCCAAAATGAACGTCACTCGCCAGCCAATCATACAACTCCATCATAACAGCAGTAATAGCAATGCCTCATTTGTCTCTCATTCATATCACACTATAGCAGATAAAAGGAAACAGGAAGGTAGCCAACATACAACATTCGATTGGCTCATCTTGAAGAACTTCTGTGCAGATATCACTGATTCAGCTAGGAACTCTTTCAATTTATACACATCCCGGAAGGTGACATCACTAAGAGAGGCATACTGAAGAAGACTGGAGTGCACAACTGGATAAGCATTTCGAAAGGCACTGTCCATGACAACGTCCTCAAGTGCAGTCTTGAGGAACGTTGGTAAAACCAGAGGAGACTGAAAAGCAAATTATATTTGTAATAATCAGTAAAAATGATTGCAGAAATAACAACACATCTGATACAGCATAAGCTTCAGGCCAACTTTATGGGATTGGCTTGACCGACTGATTACAAGCAACATCACTCTACAGACACATGATTACAGTGCGGATAAATATGCACTACATATCTTTGAAATATGCAGTAAAATCTCTGAATATATACAATGTTTTTTCTTGTTCTTGGTAAGAAAACACTGCATTGAATGCATATTTGACAAAATATGAGCATTTTGGTAGGGTCCATACAGTAAAATAAATTAAGGGTGTGCAAATCCAAATTTTTGAAGTCGAATCAAATGAGAGAGAAAATGCTGAATACCGAATCGGATATAGAATATTCGTCCACATTTTGCGATATATATATGGCTTTTGCACTAAAAGTCTGCAATTTGTAGCCCATGGCTTTAGCACAATTTTTCTTGCATTAACTGTCATAAGAGAGAGACATGCAATTCTTCAGTGGGAAACCCCTACACTTTAATCTTACACGGCAGTGTTTCCTGCTTTTCTGGTTAGTCTACACTTGCTGGTGTAATAATCTTTATTTCAGAATTTTATGTAAGGCTGTGGCATGTTACAGAGATGAGGCTGTAATTCTTTTTGAACATCCACACATCACTTATGAAACTAAACAAATTGGCGTCGTGCCTCAGCTTTGTCATGAGTGTGCTTTAGCTTCTTTGCTGGAGTGCGTATGTCTTCCCTGGGGAAGTTGCATTGCTGAAATTTTAAATGTAAGGGACATCTTCAAGACACCATTTCTGTGGCTAGGCTACAGATATTATTTAAGAGTCATAGCTTTCAAAGGCAACCTCCCAAACATCAAATGAAAATCCCCCGCCAGTACCGCTAAAGTGCACATGGAAGGGATGCTGTCCCTTCCTCAAGCGAAGTATACACACACAAAAAAATTTGGGCTAACATTATCTAAACAAACTGCTAAACAAAATCTGTCCACCTGTGTTGGTCCTGCAGCACTGGCAATATTGTAAAGCAGGCTTCACCTAATGCTGAGAAGCATCAGGTGAAGCCCACTTTCGGGGTGGTATCGTGGAATATTGGATACTCGATTCGCGAATCGAATAATTCGAGTAAATGATATTCGATTTGAATTCGAGAGCCCCTAAAAATAATGTCTCCTTTGTTCAAAAGAACACCACAAAGAAGACTTGTGCGACAAATATGTGAGTCAGGCTTGCATGTAGTGTGAGTCAGGGTAAAACCAGACCTCTGCTGTGCTTGCCCACTGGAGTGTTTGGTCCTGAATTATGTCTGATTTGTATTAAAGAAGCTGTTCGAAAGAATATAGCATTTTACAGGGGCGAATGCCGTCTGTTATTGTAACCATCAAAGAGGCGATGAAATTCAGCCCGTCGGCCATGCATGCGCAGCAGAGGCACTCTGACACCAGGCAAAGCCGCGAGCCTGGGGCACTGCTGTAAGAAAATATCTCCAACAATTGTGAGCATTGTGCACTTCACACTGCTTTGATACTGAATCTATTTCATGCAGTGGAGCAGCCAGGGCGAGAGTTGGAACTTTCCCCCAACGAAACATCGAAAATATTTGATTCTGATCAGGATTTTTGCAAAAGAGGACCCAAACCTTCCACAATAAAAAAGAAGGTGGCGACTCAGGCTATGTTGGTGCTCTCGCACCTGGCCACCTGAAATTATATCAAAATATGCACTATTGTTGCATATTCATGCAAAATATGCCATAACGTGCAAAACATGCATTTATATGCACCTCTTTAACTCTTCTAATCTGATCATCTGAACTCTTCTAATTGACCAAGCACTTACTGACCAAGACCAAAAGCACTTATATTCACCATTCAGATGCAAAACCATATCGAGAAAAAAACATTCATTTGCATTAAAATCCAGAAGATAAAAAGTAGAAGCAGCAAAAGAGATGATGGCAGTCACAAATGTGACCATAACGTAAGACTTGCATCAAATAACACATTATTAGTTTTGAAAACCTGTCCGTGAAATGAAAAAAAGAAAAAGAAAACACCTGTCATTAGTGTTCTGCACCATCATATCATTAATTGCAGTAACTATGCCAGTGTCACGTAGACAATTAAAAACTGATAGAACAACAGAATATCTCGGATAAAATGCACAGCATGGATAATGCTTACATTGTTCACACCCACAACAGCATCAAGAAATTTCCATGTCAAAACAGCAACTGCGATATAGAGCAAACGATCATCAGCATGCCCCCCACACCGGAAATTTTTCTTGTAAAATGTCATGCAAATCTCCAGTTCCTGCATGCACGTCTTCAAGTCTTGTTCCTGTGAACAGGTATAGCAGAGATAGCAACATTAGACAAACTCCTAACGATATTGCAGTCGATGATAAATACAGGGTGTTTATTTTTATTCGTTACATAATTTTTATTTTAAAAAACTAGCAGAGTAAAAATAGATGCCGTTTTTGCAGTTGAGTTCTACGGCCAGGCTGACATCCCCTAGAAGATAGTATGCAACTACAAGATGACTAATTACCCAAAATTCATTAATAAACTCTTTATTTAGGGTATTTCAGGCAAAAGAGGGAAATCAGAATGAGAGACCATCCTAGTTGAAAGCCATTCCACGTTTAAAAAATCCTGAAACACGCATGTGCGTGAAGATATCCACCCCCAAATTTTGATATGCAAATGAGCCGAAACCGCGGCGAACTGGAACGCAGGGGTACAGCCCTCATTTCACGTCAGAGGGCCACGTGATTTGGGGCGACAGAGATGATTGGAGTAGGTGCCAACCTGCGGGCCAGGTAAACCACTTTCCTGCCCAGATAAGTCAGCGAAGGTGATGTGCCTCTCATGCGCACTTTTTCAGTTTCGGCTCATTTGCATATCAAAATTCGGGGATGGATATCTTAACGCAGGTGCGTGTTTCAGGATTTTTTAAATGTAGAATGGCTTTCAACTAGGATGGTCTCTCATTCTGATCTCCCGCTTTTGCCCAAAATCCCTTAATTAAAGAGTTAATCAATGAATTTTAGGTAATTAGTCATCTTGTAGTTGCATACTTTCTTCGAGGGGATGTCAGAGGCCGTAGAACTCAACTGCAAAAACGGCATCTATTTTGCTCTGCTAGTTTTTTAATAAAAATTCTGTAACGAATAAAAATAAACACCCTATATAATACAGTTGTTCCATTACACAGCATTAATACAGTACGTAGTGCAAATTTGGGTGGATGGATAGCCTTACTTCATGAGGAAATGAAATATGCTAAGGCTCCCCATTTGTTTGTTAATGCTCCTCCTGACAAATTTTCAGTTCAGCAATTCTTTCATTTAAACACTTGTCATGCCAAATTCCCAATCGGATGCAGAGAATAATTTTCAACACTATGGCACAGCAGGCAATTTTGTAGCAATGTACATCAACATCCCATTAAATGGTAGGAGTCCCTGATAACAATAAATGATCAACAAAGGAAATGTGTCAGTTCAATATGAAGGCATAGCTGGATTTGGCACGACGGGTTTTAAAGAGCACTGCAGGAAATGTAGGTACAGCAGTGCTATTCCCTTACAAAATATAAAGTGGCATTCTGAACTCGATGATTGAAGAATCACAGTTGAGTTCGTTAGCATCTGCATTCTGTTTATAGTCAGTGACAACTTAACTCCTACAATAGACGAGTTCAGAAAATCCCAGTGCTCTTTGCGCACGCATTGCATCCTGGGCGCTTGCTGAGCGGGGGAACTAAGAATAATCCTTCACACTCGCTTTCGCTGACCTTGACACGTCGTGGACAATAGACCGGCAGGGGAGAAATCGGAATAATTTGGAGGCCACCCGCTTCTTTCGGATTAGTAAACTCCCACAGTTCGAAGCGGCGCTAAGCACACTGGGATTTTCTGAACTGGTCTATTGGGACCGCCCACTCATCCGTGGAAGGCTCCTGCGATTGACTACCAGCTTTTGCATGACGCCCCCGCTTGTAGAGTCGGCTCTCTCTCTGCCTCCAGTTCCCACTTGGCCGCGCCGCACTACATTCCCCTGCGCTGAGCGATTCTTGTGGGGGGGGGGGGGGGGGGGGGGGGGGTCAAGTGTATGACTTATGTTGTCACTGACTATAGCTCATAAGCATACAGGGTGTCCCAGAAAACGTATCATTGAATTATAATAGGAAAACTACGCCACCTAGAATCATGCGGCCAACAGCATTTGTTCTTACCACCTCCTGATGTGAATGTAATGTAATTTAACATGAGAGAACTGATGTTCTGAGGCTGGAACAACATAGAAGGGACAATTACATACAAAGCCTCAAATTGCCTAAGAAATTAACGAAGCAAGATGAAAGTCACTGAAAAGGTTAGCTTCAGTGACTTTCATCTTGCTTCGTAATGTAATGTAAGTTTTATTATGTCAATTTTTACGAACTGAATTCGAAAATTTGCAAAGTAAAGGTCCCTTTTTTATCCCACCAATGTGAAGCACATGCCAAATTAACTCTAATTCATGATAACTGACAGGGATATTGAGGGGCTATCCCATCGGAAAAAATAGCCGAACATCATGCTTTTCGGAGCACCAAGAGCCTAGCGCACGACGACTTTTTGAGTGACCTCGTTGTCAGTCCGACAAAAGGAGGTTGCTAAACTCAGCCCACATAGGGACAGTAGAAAAAGTTACAGTTCTTGAAATTGGGAGAGAGAAGGCACGATCTCAACAGAAGCTGGATGCGATAAGCCATGCCTGTCTTATCTCTTTCTGTGTGGGCTGAGTTTAGCAACCTCCTTTTGTCGGACTGACAATGAGGGCGTGCAAAAAGTCGTCGAGCGCTAGGCTGTTTGCGCTCCAAAACACATGATGTTCGGCTATTTTTTCCGATGGGATAGCTCCTATATATCCATATCAATTATCATGAACTTGAGTAAGTTCGGCACGCACTTCACATTGGTGGGATTTTTATCCCACCTTTACTTGGCAAATTTTCGAGTTCAGTTCGTAAAAATTGACATAATAAAACTCAAGTTAGATTACATTCACCTCAGGAGGTGGCAAAAACCTAGTAATAACAAATGCCGTTGAACGCATGTTTCTAGGTGGCGCAGTTTTTTTATTATAATTCAATGACACGTTTTCTAGGACACCCTGTATACTAGAAGTATGTTTTACAAAACGGATTTAGCTTACCAGAACAGTTCTTTCCACATATGGTTCCAACAAAACACAAGGCTTAACAGTTCCTTTCAATAGGGAGAGTGTAGACAGCAACACTTTATGTACAGACGCAAAACAATGAATGGGAGATGCTCGCAACAAAGGCAGCAATGTCCGCATTATCATGCCACAAAAGTCTGGAATGGTTAGATATTCCACAGATATTGCATTTCGCATGCCTCCTCCTTCCTGTAACCTGCTCGGAAACAACATGCAGTGCATTACTCACTTGTAATGTCATATGCTAGTACAAAATATGAGTCACATGCAACTGTCAACAAGCAATGTAGAACTAGTCTCATTAGAAACACTCCAGAAGTTGTATTCATGACTTCCATTTATTCATAAACATATTCTAATAAACCTGTAAAAAATCATAATAGCAAGGAATTTCAAGTAAACAAAGCAATAACACTAAAAAATAAACACGCAGGATTAGAGGCATTTACTAGTATACTTCTGTGGTACTTATGAATGGCCTTGCAGGCATGTCCTCCTCCTGTTTTTCGCATCAGAAAGGCTACATGTGGGAAGTATAGTGTGGCACATTGAATCTGTTCATGTTGTGCCTATGATTTACAAATGCTATTTTTATGCTGATACTATACAGCAGAGAAGTATTAGAAGGTACTGGGGCACCTGGATTAACTGGAGCACCCGAGGTGTATTTCTTAAGTCGAACATGACTATACTTCCATTTAAGATCTTGGCAAATGCAAAAGCTATCCAAAAAATGTATTTCTTAAAGTCTGAAAGTCTTAGCACTGTTCTTTCATTGTATTTTTTTGCGTAATGAAAGGCATTACCTTTGTAAAGAGAAGGCACTCTCATCGTCTGTTTCATTGGCAACACTGTAAGGCTGGAAATATTCTGTTGAAAAAGAGCTTGATGCTCCTATACTTCTTGAAAGAAAGCTACTCTCTGAAATAAGTTCAAAAATGAAATACAGTGGAGCATACTAAGGGACAACACTAAGGAATGATTAGAGTTCCATGCATTCATATTTTATTCGGATACTTCCTGCTTAACGGGTTCACTCATTTGCTCATGAAATGCCTATAACATGTGGCACAAGCTACGTAAAGAATGGCATTCAAGATTGGAATGAAATTATGACAACTGATAATTTACTGCGGCTTTATGTTGCAGGGCAACTAAGATAATGAGAGACGACACAGTGGTTGGCCTGTAGATTAATTCTGGCCACCGGGGGGTTCTCAAACGTGCATAGGAATCTCAATACACAGCACACCATATTTAACGTCCCTCGCGGAAGATGTCATGTCTAAGCAACTTGTATTCCTGAATAAACTTAGATGATAATGTAATATTTTGTGCCCATAGCACGCATATTAGCATACATCAGTGAATGGAATGCTCAGATGCACACTTGTAAAATCTAACTCCTAAAAGCGGTATGTTATACAAAATTAAAGAGCACTCAGCTTATTACACAAGATACATGTGTTTATGGACCATATAACTATCTAAATCGGATGAGTATTGTCCCCTCTGTACACACCTTCTTTGCTACAGGAGAAGTCAGGTTGCAAATAAAACAAGATGCGTCGATGCAGGCCTCTTATAATTGCATCTAAACACTGGATAGCATGCACGTGATCTTCTTCGAAAGGAACAGTCAGCAACTTCAACAGTGCCTAAGTTTGACACATAAAGGAAGAAGTAACAACATCAGTGATTGTTTTCATTATATACAATTATACACTGTAAACTTGTCTGTTATAACGTTTAAGGCCTGGGCAGGTGCATAAGTAGGAGTGGGGGAGTGCTTAGGGGTTTCAAGGGGGAAAGAAGTATGCAACTTACAAACAGAATCCTAGGTTTCTGGAGAAATATTTCAGCTGGGTAGTCTCTTGACATAGAGCTTGAAATAAAATTGCACGCTGACTTGACAGCTTTCTGATCATGCCCACATAAGGTGCTTGAAGAGAAAAAAAAAAAAAGTTGTTGAGACTGGTTATACGAAATAGAACACGAAGTAGAATAACACATAGTATTCAAGGTCAACATGACACATGCTACCTCACACTAGGGATATGTACGTACCTACATACAGATTCGAGAAGTTGCATGTCTTGGGACGTGAGTTTTGCCGATGGCAGCCGCAAAATATTTATGCAGGAACCTGCCATAACGATAGATGAGATATTGAAACTTAATCTGGCCCACGTTCCCCAGCCCCCAACAAGTGCTATTTCCGTTAAAGGGGGCATGAGGGGTTGCTCCAGTTTATGTGAAATAGATGAAAAAAAAAAAGAAGGTTATTGGCATGAATGTGAATCAGTGTTCCAAGTTCTATAGTAAAGCAATTAATAAATGCATAGAAAATGAGATCCACGAATACCAAAGCAAATGCATCTATGACATCAATAGTGTTCCCTCAGCAAGTGAGGTTCAAACAACTCAGGGAAAAGAGGTGGTGAAGACCCAGGAACCGAACCTGGGTCTTCTGATCAGAATACCCAGGTTCGATTCCTGGCGTCAGCACCTCTTTCCCCCCCACCGAGTTCTTTGAATTCTTGTTAATTTCGGGGCATTTGAGGCTTACGTGTCTGTGTCATCCCAAATTGTGGTCTGCCTCGGCCTCATTCTTTAAGTGAAGTTGCACTTCTAGGGCCAAATAGGATGTTTGGAGCTCTCGTTCCTCCAATGTCATATCTCAGAGCAGTAGTGTACTCAACAGCCTGTACCTTCTAACCATGTCACATAGAAAAATAATTGTTTGTCATTCATTTTGACGTGTAGTACAGCACATACATATGTAATGAACTACCAGTATCGAACTGTCACAACCATCTTCAGCTTCCCGTGTGCTTCACTAATTGTCCATGCTCTCTAACAAAAGTCTACTGTTATGATGATGTCAAACAGGTGACGAAAGGTGAACAGTTCTGCGAGTAAGGCAGATGCAATCTCTAAATTTTCATGCATGAGGCAGTGCTACCCCGTAAACCGCAACAGCCTTTTGAAATTTATGACATTGCCCGAGAATGAGCATAACACAGTATAGCGTGACGTTTGCTTGACGTGAAAGTGTGTGCGAAGTTATTTGAGGATGTACTTTAGCAACACAAGACACCTTTGAAACTAAACTTGCAGTCCTTTGTGATAGCAATTCTTAAAAGCATACTAAATGCAATGATTTGCACATTATGGCGGTACGTACATACGCAAAAGTGTGTACACCGCTGAGTGGTCTCAACTACGTTGAGCTCGCGTCCATGTGTCGTGTTTCTTCGTTGCCCAAGCTCAGGAGCTACTCATCATGGATCTCAACTTCAATAGCTTTGGAGTGTTAGAGAATCACAACTGTGAGTAATAAAAACTTCTTCGTTCTACAGTTGTCAAGAATTCCTCACCTTGAGGGTGGTGCGTGTTGTCTCCTGCCATCATTTAAGGAAAGACAATAAAGACCACAAATTCACCAGGTAGGCAGGCTCAGGACACCACATTCATTTACGTACACTCTGCAAGTAACGAAGCCAACATGTCAGCTAGAAACCTATAGCCTGCATGAATGGCCCGCAATTTCTCGAACTCACGACCAATTATGGCAAAACAAATAGAGCTGGTCATTTTTCTACATGATATGTACAGCAAATTCCCGCCGTCACTCATGGACACTTGTCACTTGTCTTAGCACTGTCTTGGCTTGGCTTCCAACAAAGAAAAAAATCCAGGAGCCAAGCAGGGATTGGTTGAAGGTTGAACAGAGCACGGCGAGACGGCGATTTGCATTTTTTGCAAGAACATTAACTTATTTATTCTTACTAGCAGGCAGAAAATCAGAAAAACTCTATCGAAATGTAACTGGTGCTAGGGGAACAACACGCTACAGGTGGTGGGGGCGATGGGGGTATGCTACTAACCCGGCAAATGCGCATGAAAAGATAAGCAAAGGCGCGAAATGGAAACGTCAAGCGTTCCTTGTCCTGTGTGTGGACGTATGGTTGCAGATAGTGAAATCAATATTCACCTTGACAGTTGCTTACAAACCGACGATAAAGACGCAATGCCTAACAAGCGTATGAGAGGTGACGCATCACTGGAAGCGTCTCGAACAAAATCACCGCAGCCATACTCAATATTCAAGGTATAAAATCTTCAACATTCCTGCATGAACAAGAGGATTTTTCGTTGAGTTTTGAAAGCCACACACCGTGTGATCACATTTGCAATCCTGGATGACGTAAATGTTGGTTAGTCCACGATATGCTAGTCCAATTCTTTTATAAATTGGTAGTTGAATTGGTTCGCCGAGTGTCAGCGACTGTCACTTAAATTCTACCATGAGTGTTATGGACAAATGACAGAAAGTGTTATTCTGTTGTGAGATTTCCTTTCACGAAATGACTATTTATCAACTGCCTGTGACATGTGGTTTAGTATGCCATGAAAACAGAAAAGACATGGGAAAGTACTACTTCCTTCATTGTAAATCTTCTGAATTCTGTATTTCTTCTATATTATTGGTAACCAGATGGTCAACCACTCCCCACAGTCAAGTCAAACGAGCACTAATGCTCTGGCGAAGGAACCAATTACCGAGGCAAGTATTTTGATCTATTTTACATAATTCGGTAGTCTATGACTTCGCATGTCACATACAATCAAATGCAGCCCCCAGTAAATCATGGAGTGGCATGCCTTTCTTTACGTACGCGGAGCAGGTAGTACATGAGCACAGTATTTTACTTGTAACATGAAATTCTAAATTAAAATTCTGAATGGAATTGTATTGAATACATTGTCATCTTAACAAAAACTGAAAACGGACAACCTTGCATGGCAGTGCTTTCCAGCAAGTAAAGAAAACTTCTCTCGTAAGACAGTTTACAGGTTGGGTACAAAAGTTTACGGAACATGCGGGCGGGCATACTTTTTCTTTGGTGCGACACCCTAGCGGCTGGCGGAAGCGTTGGAGTTCACTGTTTCGGAGGAGTGGAAAGGTGCGCTGTTAGCGACACACAGCTGTAGTTCCGGTGTCGCTTGGGTGTGCCTGGGAAGTGGAAGCTACTGCTGTGTGTCGCTAACATCGTACCCTTCCACCCCTCCGAAACAGTGAACTCACCTGCTTCCGCCAGTCTCTAGGGTGTTGCGAAGAAAAAGTGTGCTGCTCGCGTGTTCCGTAAACTTTTGTCCCAACCAGTACTTACACTGTTTCGTGAGCCCACATTTCTCTTGTGTGATGCGCAACCTTACTAGGGGTTATACTGAGCCTGCAATTGCCAGAGCATTAAGTTCCTGTAGTATAACAAGGTATGTGTCCACAAGGACTGTCTCTTGTAGGGCACCAGGGTGGTAATTCCTAAGGGCGAGGGGTAGTGGCTGTGAGATGAGCTTCATCTTTGTCATCCAGGAATTGTTCAAAAATCGATGAAGACATGCAACACTGCATAAAATGTTGCACTAAATGCCAAGCCAGAAGGCACACAGTGCCATGTGCTCCCATTGCATCCTTGAAAGGTTCTGTGCTTTCAGTGGTCTCGCATTTATGTGGATTTGTTGTGATACTTATTGAAAGTGGTTAGAACTAAAGCTAATCAAATCTAATGTCTGCCAATCCTACAACGATTGCTCTGCAGGAAATATTTAAAATACGTAGTGTTCCAGATGTCATGTTCAGCAAGAGAAGACCTCAGTTCACTTATAGTAATCCCAGATGTTCATCCAGATTAGTTCTGTTTGTCAAGTTCTTGTTGCACATCACCACTCCACGAGTGGTAGCAAATGTGAACAAATGGTACAAACCAGAGGACTGTGAAATGTGTGATGAGATGAGAATCGTGAAAAAACGACATGAGGGACTCGCTTCCTTCGGCATCAACACAGCACTGCAAATTCACTCAAAGGCTTCATCCCCACCGAAATCCTCACACCACAGAGGTTGAAGATCCGTTTGGATAATCTGTATCGAAATTAGATCAGTACAATGCGTGTAACTATGAGTGGGGACAACAGTGGGTCCCTGCAGCATTTGAGAGCGCCGCTACCACAGACGGCCGACTTTTGTGGTGTCACATGCGTCAAGAGAGAAGCCGTGCCGCAGCAACTGACCAGCCTAAATGTAACCAGTACCATAGTTATAATAAGCTATGTAGATACGAGATATTTCACAAGCATATGTTTCCCTCTTCAGAGCAAGTGTCAGTCACTTTTTGCATAAAGCCGGGGTAGTTGGTAAATACTCGTATTTGTTTCATAGCCCAAAAAGGACATGGCGGGTGGAATACACACTAAGATAACAGCTTACTGTCAACTGAACAGCTTTAATAATTAGAATATTTTAAAATAAATTTTACATATTATAAGTATTAATGTTAAAGCTGTTCGGCTGAGAGTCCGCAGTTGTCTTGCTGTGTCTTCCGTCTGTGTCCTTTTTGGCTGTGAAACATTTCTTTAATATGCAATGTGTGCAGCTGATTCTGCTTTACTTTCCCAGCTTCAAGCATCCCCATCTGTGCCAAAACCACAAACAAATGCACACTTCAAGCCATTGGCAGAGGTTGTACGTCCCACATGTTTGGATGAATACGTTGGGCAGAGAGACATTGTTGGAGAGAACTGTTTGTTGAGAAAGCTGATACTTTCAAACAATATTCCTTCTATGGTGTTGTGGGGACCACCAGGATGTGGAAAGGTAAACAGCAGTATGTATAGGGCCTTATGTTTTCGGGATTTATGTTTTCTGAAAATTGGGGGGGGGGAATCGAGTTTTTATTTCAGGAGCAGTAAAGCAGGGTAAAATCAGGCAATATCGGCTGGAAAAGCGTATTTTCTAATATTAAAGGAAATAAAAGAAAAACAGTGCTTCTCTCATTCCTGTTGAACACAAGGTACAAAACAGCCATGCTGAATGTGCAGCCCTTATTGGTGGTTGAATTGGCACTTTGCCAAGTTAGTTTTCGTGTTTTACCCTAAGTGATGAATGCAAGGCTATGTACTTTTTCCTCTTTCTGTTTTTTTTTTTTTTTTTTTTTTTTTGTCAGACGTTGCAAAAGTAACTCTCTGGCTGAGTTGAAAAATCTACAACATGGAAGTCTTATCTTCAAGGCTGGACTCCTATCCACTAGTATGTAGTAGAAATTTTTTAACTGTGTGGTTGAGGTTAGACACCATACATCGTGAGCAAATGGGAAGAAATGAAGACAATGCACCAAACGAACAACACAACACTTAATTGTCTTGGCTTGTGCCTCATTCTGTGTTTTGCCCCCTTGTTCATTCCCCCATGAACCCAGGGAAATGCTGCCTGCACGTATACACACACATGTGGTGTTCACAGTGCTTATTCATAGGGCCTTGTGTTTTAGAGTTGAACCTGGTAAAACCTGATTTTACCCCCTGATTTGCATCATCGACCTTTCGGGTAAAACTCTAAAACTAGTCCCCTAGTCTCGGGTTTTTATGGTATGGACCTAAAACTAACTTTGCAAAGTGTCAATTCGGCCAACAATGTGGGCACTGGAGAACGCTAAGCACTGGGCACTCACCATAGCTGCTCTGCATCTTGTGTTAATCTAAAATGCAAGAAGAGCCCTTTTTTTTAATTTTCCACACGCAATTCTACTTTCCTACCCAATTTCACCATGTTTTATGGCTCCTGCAATAAAACCCGATTTTCGAAAACCATAAAACCTGAATACACGCTTACTAAGTCACAAGGCAACTTATCTTACTGCACACAGAGGTTCAATGAATACTGTGCTAAGCATTTGAGGCCTAACTTTAGAAATAACAAGAAGCGAACATGTCACCTGCAGATAAGTGTAAAGACGTGTCTCCAGTGTGCAAGGAAGAGGTTTGAAAAGGAACATAGCACCCTTTTATTTCAAAGGTAATGCCAACCTGGCGGTAAAGAGGTGTGGGGTTGCAAATGCGGAAATCGCTATTTCAGGGAAGTGGATACCGTATTTACTCGCATATTTTGCGCACCCCTAGTTTAGCACGAAAAATGACAAGAAAATAAAAAATCGCGGAATTTGCGCACCCGCGTTTTCGCGCGAGGATATCTGGCACGCACGTCTCAGCGACCGCGGCGATTGCTTTTTGCAATGCCATCAGTGCTACGGAAGTTATTGCGGTGCTTTTGTTTCATTTGCGCGCACTTTTGGGTGATGCTCCGCTGACACGATGTACGTAGCTGTCACTCGAACTCCAAAACGCAGAATGAAATGCTGGACAAACCTTGCAGCACAACATGACAAAGTTGGCGACAATAGCGTGCTTTCGGTTGTCAAGTGCGACTAGCGGCGTCTTCCAGCAGCGTCTCGACGTATTTCACCCGTATATGGGTGGTAGAGGGCCAGCATTTGGGTACTCCTTTGGCGCTTGCGCAATGCAGTGATAACGTCAATATTGGCTCTACTGAGAGCCTATATGACCGGCATACTAAAATTTTGGAATTTTTCACTGTTTCAATATTGCAACGAACGTTCCCGTGCAATTTGTGCACCCCCAACTTTTTTTTTTATAGAAAAAGTGTGCAAATTACACGAGTAAATATGGTATTTAAGTATGTATGCTGACATGAACAGAAAGTGCAACATCTTTAATATATATACAGGTTGTCCCAGAAAACGTGTCATTGAATTATAATAAAAAAACTACACCACCTAGAGTCATGCGGTCAACGGCATTTGTTCTTACTGGGTTTTTGCCACCTCCTCATGTGAATGTCGTGTAACGCAAGTTTATTATTATGTAAATTTTTGCGAGCTTACGTCGGAAAGTTGCCTAGTAAAGGTCACTTTTTTACCCCACCAATGTGAAGAGCGTGTCTAATTTAGTCAAATTAATGATAATTGACAGGGATACTCAGGAGCTATCCCATCGGAAAAAATAGCCGAACATCATGCTCTACGGAGGTCGCACAGAATAGCGCACGATGAATTTTTCAGCACAATCTTTGTCAGTCCGACGAAAGGAGGTTGGAAACCCAGCCCTCCCCGACATCGCAGAAAGAGATAAAACAGGAACGGCTTATCACGTCCGACTTTCGCTGAGATAATGCTTTCCCTCTCACAATTTTAGGAACTGTTACTTTTTCTACTATCACTCTGTGGGCTGGCTTCGGAACCTCCTTTCGTCGCACTGAGAGCGATTGCGCTCAAAAAGTCATCGCGCACTATGGTTCGGTGCTCCGAAAAGCATGATATTCGGCTATTTTTCCCGATGGGATAGCTCGTGAATATCACTGTGAATTATCATGAATTTGAGTGAACTCGGCACACTCTTCATATTGGTGGGGTAAAAAAGTGACCTTTACTTGGCAAATTTCCGAGTTAAGTTCGCAAATATTTACATAATTAAACTTGGAGTACATGACATTCACATTAGGAGGTGGCAAAAACCTAATAAGAACAAATGCTGTTGACCGCGTGATTCTAGGTGGCGTAGTTTTTTTATTATAATTCAATGACACGTTTTACAGTGTACAGTGTCACTTCCACTGTTTCTTCCGCGCGCGAGAGAGAGAGGGATTACATGACTCACTGACATAGTTGTATGCACACTATGAGAGGAAACACATTATTGAATGACCTGTGTCTTGTTTCAGACAACAATAGCATCCATCATTGCTAAACATTGCAAGCAGTCATCATGTGCCAATTTTGTGACGTTGTCTGCAGTGTCTACCGGTGTGAAGGAAGTTAAGGACGTTATTGAGCGTGCAAAAAATGACCAGAAGATGTTGAAAAGGAAGACAGTACTGTTTATTGATGAAATTCACCGATTCAACAAGCTGCAACAAGTGGGTATATGGTATACCATCCATTGTGCTGTTCCCAGTTAAACCAATGAAATACCAGTATTTGCACGGTAATTCATGTCAGATAATAACTACACACAATGAGGCCATTATGCAGCTGTGAAGAGTGGGTTCATTTGTTTCTGTCATTCCTTCTAGGATGTGTTCCTGCCACACGTAGAGAATGGTACAATCATACTAATAGGTGCCACAACTGAAAACCCATCATTCTCTTTGAACTCTGCACTTCTCTCGAGGTGTAGAGTGTTTGTACTTGAAAAACTATCTTTGGAAAGTGTTACATTAATACTGCAGAGAGCTCTCAAACAGCTAAATATTGCCATAGTGCCTGATGGCCACAACCAACTGCATGAGGATAAAAGGTATGTGAGTCGAAACATACTATACTAATGAATTTTAAAGCTACAGACAGCTAGCAAGAATGTGGCGATATGTCAGTGAGTGTATGTAATTTTGAGGAATGCTACATATTAGGAATGAATTTGCATGAATGATAAAGTGGTAGTACGTAATTGGGAATTCAATACAAGAACCAGCATAATCATCACCTGCACATCAACTTCACCAGCGAGATTTTTTTTGCAAGACATTAGAAACGTAAGGCTGTCGACTGGTAGGTGGTTTGGATGTGACACCACAAAGGAGATAGCTTTGTTCCCAGTTTCTGTGCACAGGCTATATTTCCCCCCTTTCTATGGGTACTGTGACAAAATGGAACTACGTACAAGATAACTTCAGCTGAAAATCTGCATCAATAGCTATCGAAGCACCAAACTTGGTTCAGGTCAGAGTGCCCAATGGCGATTATTTAATGAATGGGTCACATCCCCTTTGCCTCACATTCCCCTGCACAGAGCATTATGATATAAAAATAAGTCCTGAGCTAGCCCATGTCGAACTTCCACTGATCCTGCACACATCAGTAACATGGACATGAGTATAGGCACATGCATAAATTCATTGAGCTTTAGTCTGTCAGTTACTGTACCATCACTGAATGCACGTGACCACTGACTGGATGTGGTATCTTTTCAGATGTGCACAGATAGATGAAGATGCAGTAAGGTTCCTTGCTGCTGTGTGTGATGGGGATGCGCGAACAGCTTTAAATGCTCTACAAGCAGCAGTTCAATCACATGCAAATTCACAACCTGAGAAGGTGGACAATGCATTGCATATAACAAAGGACTCTATCAGAGATGGTCTTCAGAAGACTCACTTTCTTTACGATAGGAAAGGTGTGTTGTGTACATGCTTGGTCTGCAACTCCGGTATTTACGTATGTTTACAGCCTTGTGATTTATGGTTAAGCACTGTAAAACCTGTTTTTATCTCCTGATTTGCAACATCTTCACTTTGAGTAGAGGCAGAAAAATGCTGAAAATAAACTTGCCAAAGTGCCACCAATACAGGCACTGGAGAACTGTAAGCACTGCGCATTCAGCAAAGCCGCTTGTCATCTTGTGTTAATCCAAAATACGGGATGCACTCTTTATTCATATTCCACCCGAAAGTTTGCTTTTTTACTGGATCTGTACCCATATAGCTTTCATGTGATGGACTACACTTCGTCAGGTGCAGAATGAAAAATTTTCATTCTGTACCTGATGAAGCGTGGTCGACCACGCAAAAGTGTGTACATACTAAGTACATATTAAACTTAGAAAGCTTCAGTGTCATTGCTTTGAGAGTACTACAGCCATCTTGGACTTGACTCACCTTATGACTCACCTTATACCTGCTCTACTATCAGTAGTGTAAAGGAGGCAGAAAGCATTGGACCTGCTTATTGCAACAAAATATACTTTCCTTTTCAATGCTTTTTTTGTGACTATTTGGTGAAGCTTTGTCACTCGGTACCTTAATAAGCTGAACCATCTAGTACATAGTCCCTATTAGCCTCCCATTCATATCTTCCTGCACAGAGAGTGCAGCTTAAGTTGCAATGTCAGGTCTGTTTGTCTGTGTGTAGCGAGACCCTGATGATACAGTTGTTACCATAACATTAAAAAGAATTGTGTTGTGCAGGGTATTTTGTGACGCATGAAAGCAATCCAAGCTGGTGAGTATGGTGCCCAGACTTAAACTCTTGAGATATTCCCACACTATATGCATCAGCTACACCTGATTTGCAGAAGCCTGCTGATTAGCCTCTTAGCTGCCAGTGCTACATTTGGCCATCAGTTGCACCTCATCACACTGCACTTCACAAAGCCATCCTGTACATATGCAATAACTGCCAAAAACATGAGCTGTACATAGCCAGTATTCATCTTGTTGGTACCTTTTATGTACAATATCACCAGCCAGTGATGTACTGTCATCAAGTAGCTGAATGGTTGAACAAAACATTCAAAGAGGGGGAAAAAAAAAAGAAAAAAAAAAGCTCTTCTGTTTTTGAAATGTCACATGCCAGTAGGGAAGCATTGTCTATGCAACACAACACAGACAGGTACATTCAACAAGAACGTGTGCTCTCTCAAGTAGGGATTGCCTTCATGTTGCATACATAATAGAGTCGCCGACCGATTTTTCGGGCTTGAAGGAGCCACAAAATCCGTCCGAATTATCGAGGTGTCCGAATTTTTAGACAAAGGCTTGAATCTGCAATGTTTCAAGAAAACTTTGTTTGAGCACTCACACTGCCTTGAAATAACTGTCAACTCGAGTCTTCTTCACAACATGCCACGTGATAACACATAGCGGTGAATTTCTGCTAGCGCAGCCTTGTCGTGTTACACTTCCATGAGTTAGTAACGGCCACAAGCTCCGCCTTCTACGCATGCGCTGGGGCGGTGCACTTCCCTTTGTGGCGCAGTCTGAAATATCGAGTCCCGAAATGCACTGTAGTGCATCCATGTATTTTGGCTCTTGGAAGACGATAAGTTCGAAAAACTGTGCATCCCCAGAGCAAAATGAGTACAACAAACCGGGCAGTCAGTCCGAAACCTGGTCCAAAATATTGGAAGCGGAAATACATTGGCTCTATCGGGCGTTTGACGGCCAAAAGTTTTGTCAGTAATCTAGGCAAGAAGTCAGCGAGAGTTAAGTGGCAAGAATGTCGGTACATTTCTTGCCTCACAAACTTGCCTCTTTATGAGAGCCATGTCTTGCTTGAACTTGTACTATCTAGGATAGTGCACACTGGCAAATATAAGTCAAACCATGGTATGAACTAAGAAAGGATAACGTAGAAATATGGGCTTCTTGGTGTATGATGCCACTGCAACGTGCCGAAAAACAAAGACACAGTGGAAGTTAGACAGAACACACACTTCCTGTTCTTTGTGTTCTGTCTAACTTCAGCTGCGTCTTTGTTTTTCGGCGCATTCCAGTGGTAAGGAAGGATGCATTGTTTATTAGGCAATTGATGGGGGATAGGAAAAGTTGCCGAATGCGGGAAATCTTATCATTTGTGTGTCACTGTAGTTCTGATTCCTTGACTAGCTGTCTCTGTTGCATAATTGCTAAAAACTGAAAAATTTTAAACCCTTAGGTGACCAACATTACAACACAATATCTGCATTTATAAAGTCTATGAGGGGCTCAGATGCAAATGCGGCACTTTACTACCTGGCAAGAATGTTAACAGGCGGCGAGGATCCTCGTTTCATAGCAAGAAGACTGATAATATTTGCTAGTGAAGACATAGGTATGAATAATTCTTTCCTAAAATAATGGATCCCAGTTTTGTTTTATAAAACAGATACCATAGTTAATGAAAATTTGACTGAACCCAGAGACAAGGAAAACGCAGACGACATCGAGAATGTGTTTGTGATCGCCTTGTCGCGGGAGGGAGGGGGGTGGGGGGGGGTTCAATCAAATTTTCATCATGTATCACCAGTTAGCCTGCATTGTACTGCAGGCCAGAGTATTGAGGATAAAAGAATAACTTCTCTACATGTCATCAAAGAATATGTTGAGGGTGGGGTCATTACTCTGACTCTTACCCTCCTGACTAGCATGATTGATTGCACGACTTGCGATCAATTCTGAAACGTACTACCTCCAGTTTGATACCAATCCTTCGATTACATGTCCTTGTGATTAACGGAAAATCAGTTTTCTCTCTGACTGCTCCAGAGACTGGGCTGATGCATGCATAGGCACTATTAACTGGTTGACGTGATATGTAGTAAAAATAATTTCAAGTGTAACGTAGCATAATTTTTTAACTTTCATTCACATTTTCAGGCATTGCAGATTCTCAAGCTTTGCCATTAGCAGTTGCAACTCATGAAAGTGTTCTCAAAGTGGGAATGCCGGAATGTCGGGTTAGTGCAGTTCCATTGTAAACTATTTGCTCTAAAATTTACAAAATACCCAGTGCTAAAGGCTAAGAACACAGATACGAACTCCACTAAATTTTTATTATGCATTTATTTATGCATTGAAAGTTGTATTCTGTAAGTGCTCACTTACCAAGAGGTCTAACTCAACGTTTTACCTTCCTCCCCCTTTTGATTTCAATTCTTTTTGTTTCTCTCTGTCTTTCACCTTTTCAAGCTTGTTCTACTATGAGAGTAAGAAAATATTTTTTATCTTGTAATCCCTTAGGCTTACACACATGACTAATTTTTTTTTTTGTCTTCTGATATACTAATATCCCATTTGACTTTCGTGTATGAATTATCAAGTACCTCATATACCCTGGTTGTGACTACTTATCCCTAGCACAAACCTTTGTCAGGTTGTTATTCTCTGCTCCTTTTTGTGGTGCTGACTATCCATCGTCCACATGACAATGAGGAAAGATCCTAGCAAGTACGAATAGAGACTGTGTGGGGATAAGAGATTGTTTCCTTCTCTTCATGACAAGATCGGCACCTCGAAATTGACGAAACAGAAGCCCACATCTCAATTGCCATCAAGCAGCTATCATTTCTCAATTTTACTTATCTTTTACTTGATTACCTTAAAGGGGCGGTCTCGTACCCCCTGCCCCTTTCATAAAGTGTACCATTCGATTGCCCTTTGTTGAAAATGGGATACTGCTTATTTACCCGAAAAAACACGCCACAGTTATCAAATACCCGAATTAAATTGATAAAGATTGCAGAGCACGCCGCAATCTGTGTTGGCAACAATAAGAACGGCCACGTCGCCCTGCGGGTAAGTCCGTGATAGGATACAGAAATCGTCTGCTTTTACGCGTGCTAGTGCATCGGCGTGAGCAGACGACTTTCAGAAGTTACCGGGCACCACGGCAACTCTCGTACATTTTCTTTCAGTTCTCAGGTGAAAAACGTGCATTCTAAGTAGTGGCAAGCATGATGGTTCAGAACAACTATGTTAATCCTCAGAAACAAGTTAAAAGTCGCAGAACAACCCCATCCACAATCACAAATCTGAAGTCGCTGGCCATCGGCGCGCGCGGTCGCATTACAGCTCCGACCAAAAATATATTACATTACACTTCCATTACACTCGCCGTTGTACACTGATCATGCTTCGAAATGAAGTGTCGCTGACGACGTACATGGAGAAGGAGAACGTGTTTATTTAAAAAACGCATTAAATACTCGCGGAAAGAAAACACGTGACTTAGCTTCCACGTATCCGATTATGCGCCACATTATGGGAGACCCCACAGTCAATGCTCAGACTACATTCTCCGCTCGCGGAGGTATATGCCTGAGTGTCCCCATTTCGAGAGCAAAGGGGATTACTCAAACCGAGGTGCTTCTACAAGTTACAATTACCATGACAACGATGACGCACCCGCAGGCCGACGTCATATGTGACGTATGCATGAGAGAAGTGCAGCTTTCGTCGTCTGCTCTTACGGCACGTTTCGACAAATTCCTGGAAAACGACTTGGTTATTCCAAATGAAACTTTGACGGTTGTATGTGTACAGTACTCGTGAAACTAGTTTTGGCTAAGTTTCGGAATCGCCCCGGCTGTACGAGACCGTCCCTTTAATGCATAAATGCATAGTAATGTCTAATCTGGATTCTTATCAGCTATGCGGTAGTCGTGTTTTGCGTTGTGAATTTTGAGCCTTCAGTGTTCGTAAAAGCATATTCTCAATTTTCAGATAATGCTGTCCCATTGTACCACATACATGGCACGAGCGCCAAAATCACGCGAAACCTACAATGCTTATGGCAAGGTTGAGAAACTCCTTCAAGACCATGAGGGACCCTTGCCACCAATTCCATTGCATTTGTGTAATGCCCCTACTTCACTTATGAAGCAACTAGGATACGGCATGAAACCTACAAATGCAAGTTATTTACCAGCATCGTTAACTGGAGTTGATTTTTTTGGGCACCAGTGATCTGCTTACGTTAAACTTGTTATAGTTCCAGTAGTAGTACATCCGCAGCGGCCGTTATTGTGAATAAGAGCATTCATAATCATTGTTACATACATTCATTCAGAGGTTATGTTGGTATTGCTAAAATAAAGTACTATGAAGTGTTGTAATATTGGATGTATTGCCACTTACCAACATAACATGACCTACCCTCTCAAGACATTTCATTTATGCTGATGTCATGAGAACCAATCCCCTGCATTTTCCATATGGCTTGGGTTGCATGATACCTACTTACAATATCAGAACTTCTGTCAGCAGCTGTCCAGTAGGTATCCACTAGGTACCAACACTAACTAAGGTGTGACCTTACCCCCCCCCCCCCCCCCCCATACACCCACACACCCATTACCTAATGTTACATGGAGACTTTTCATTGTTTTGAACACAGAAATGTATGTTGTAACAAAGATGTACCAACATTTGCTCTGGAGGCACCCCACTAACGTGTGGGTGGCAACCTGTACTCCTGGGTGGAAATCTACGGTCTTGTTCAATTTGGCTGTTATGTGTGAGGAACAGAGAAGTGGCATGTGGGAATACCCCACCTTTCATTTCTTTGCTGGCTGACCATTGGAAGACAAACTAAATTGTCCCAATTTACCATCAGCATGAACCCTCCCCTAAACAGCAATCGGACATCCATATTAGAGCACTGCAAAGGGCTGGGCTGGCCCGAAAACCTGAGCCTGTGGGCTGAAATCAGGCCTGAAAGTCATTTTGACTACGGGCTCGGGTACAGTCTGGCCTGTATCGGGTCGAGCTTTTGTGAGCCATTCTTTCACATTATTTAAACCTCAACATTTGTGATGATGATGATGGTGGAAGAAGAACAACAACATTTGTTTTGAAAGCAAAGCAACGGGGTACCAGGCCCTTTGCTCTGTCTTTCTGCTAAAATGCTGCAATATAAGTAGAGCCTGAAGTTTTTGGGAAGAAGCAGTGGAACTCCTGTTCAGTCTTCCCATCGATCCAGATTTTAGTGAGACCGATGACAACAGTTGTTGATGACGAGTTCATCCCAGAACTTGCGCCTATAGATCCAGATGGTGACAGCACAGAAATCTATTATCGTCATTTAGTAAACAGCGAGAATGAACCAGGCGAGCAACAGTACCAGACAAAGAAAGAAGCAGAGAACATGACCTGAAGTTTCCAAGGAAGGTGGAGAAGATGTACAGGAAGTAGTGGATCTGGGCACATGCAGCGCCATTCACCCAGCACATATTGTGAGCAACCCCAAAAACTTTGGCCCTGCAGTATTCTACAAAGTCGCCGACAGAGGCAGTGTGGAAAAAACAAATCACCATGCAGAACGGAAGAGCCACTGGCAAGAACTGACAGCAGGGGAACCTGCAGGCATACTTTGGATTGCTTCTCATTATTAGCGTAAATCCGACAGCCTCATGTCTACCAATGCTGGAGCAGTGATGGCGAAGGCCCTGGCTTTTCTGCTGCGGAAAATCTCAAATTCTGCGGCAGGGAATCAGAAATTCTGCAATTTTCCGTGGCAAGTGCTTACACATCTAGCCTGACAGAGATATACGAACGCAAAATCTTTATTAACTTGCATAACATAGAAGTAAAGTGCCTACAAATCCAAAATACAGTTGTAGCTACGAATCGCATGGTACTTTGTGCTGTTTTAACACTAGCATAACGTAGTTACCACTGTAACGGCGGAAAAACAATTCGGCACTTTCGTAGAATTCCTCAGTACCGTACTAACCTTTGCACCATTGCTTCCCCAAGTGGGAACGTTTAGCAATCGCACACTTCGCCGTGAGAAACCCGATAGATGGAATATCGCCGATGAGAGCAAAACAGAAGTAGTAAAGACAGGATAGATGTGAGCTTAACCATTTTTGCCAACATGAGATGCGTGGAACCTGTTTATTTTCCTCTCAGTCACGTGGTGTAGGAAAGGGTGTTATGATCCATAGGTATATACACCTCCAGCACTAAAGCTTTGTTCCTCAGTCAAGATTCGTAGTTCCGCAAAATTCCATGCAAAACCCCTAATTCCGCGTTGCATCCTAAATTCAGTGCGTTTTTGCAGAATCTCGGAAAAGTCGCGGCCTTAGTGGTGGCTCCTTCGAAGCACCTGAAGTCTCAAAGAATGTCGTTCCTGCGTTTTCAGTTCGTGAACTGCTTTCACATCAGCTACAATAACAAACAAAAAAGAGAAGATGGGTACAACAAGCTTGCCAAGGTACGCCCTCTCATAGATGCATTGAATAAAAATTTTCAAAATGAGTGCAGCTTGGGACAAACGTTCATGGAACACGGCACTGGCGTATTTCTTCATCGCAGCGGACTCCTGCTACCTGTGAGAAAGAGATCGAATAAGAAACGGGTGACAGGCAATTCAGTCCATCTCTTAGTATGTGTAGCGATTCCTGTTTGCTTCTAGGGCGTCGCTCCAATTAAGAAATGCGACACCCAGGTGTTCCGTAAACTATTGTCCCAAGCTGTACATACCATGTGCCCAGCAAGCTATGATGCATGAGAAAGTTGCATATGGAAGCATAATTTTATTCAAGGAGAGATCATCTCTCAAGCAGTACCTTCCAACGAAGCCAATAAAGTCAGGCTACAAAGCAGAAGAGCTGTAGCAGAGCAATAGCGTAGCCAGGAAAATATTTTGGGAAGGTTTCTAGGGGAGCTTTACATGGGGGAGTGGATTTCACCCTCACTAACAAGTAACACCCTCAAGTAATTATTTCGAGGGGGTTCAACCCCTGAAACCCCGTCTGGCTATGTCACTTGTGTCGAGCAAACCCGGAACAGGATACTTGCTACAGTTTCAGGTCTACGAAAGAAAGGATGCTAAGCATCCCACCAACAAGGGTCTTAGAGAACATGCCGTGCTCTTCCTTTCAGAAGGAGTTGAACCTGGCTCTCAATTCATCAGCAACTACTACACATCCACACGTCTAATGGAAGACCTAGCAAAGAGCAGCATTCTTGCTGCGGGCACAGTTCGAGCAAGCAGAAAAGATCAAATTGGAGGAAGATAACTGGTTGCAGATAAAGGTTGCAGAATGTGCATCAGTGGCATGACACAAAAAGTACCTAGTATGTGTTGTGTTATCCAAAAGACCCTAATGACATGCAAGAAATTTCAAGGAATCTGCTATATGGCTCTACTATAGGTGCAGTCAACCCAAACGCAATTGTGGGTAACTCATAACCCTTTGGATTGGCAGAGTTGACAAGTTTGCGTATCCAGTCGATAGGTGTTCCAAGAAGCGGGATAAGTTTTCTTTTTTTTACTTCCTGTTTAATGCTGCTGCAGCCAATGTGCCCATCCGAGAACTAGTGGGATGCTCCTTGTAGAAGTCCAGAAGTCGAGCACAAGTGCAAATACACGGCTACGACATATCAACAACGAACTTACGGACGGTGACGACGATGCGTTCTTAGTTTTAACGACCGGTTCAACGTCTGGAACCACGGGTGGATATCAACGTCTACATAGTAGATTTTTTACCAGGTGTTTTCTTAAACACCCATCACAAATGTCTATTCCATAGGGATGTGCGAATCCGAATATTTTAAGTCAAATCGAATGTCGATTCGAATGGGGAAAAAAATTCCGAATACCGAATCGAATATCGAATATTCGTGTAAAATTTACAACATGTGACTTTCGCACTAAAAGTTTCCATTTTGTGGCCCATGGGTTTAGTGTAACTTTTCTGGCATTAACTGTCACGAGAGAGACATGCAATTCTTCTGTTTAAAGCCCCTACTCTTTAATTTTATATTCAGAGTGCTTCCTGCTTTTCAGGTGAGCCTACACTTACTGGAGTACTGGAGTGGTTACCTTCATTTCCAAATTTTATGTCATGCAGTAGCATGTTATACGGATGAGGCTGTAATTGTTTTAGACAACCACAGGCCATTTGTAAAACAAACGAATTGGCATCCTGCCTCAGCTTTGCCATGAACACCCTTTAGTTTCTTTGCTCTCACCCGAGGAAGTTGCACTGCTGAAATTTTACACATAAAGGACATCTTTAAAACACCCTTCTTGTTTGTGGGCTGTAGTCATTACTCAAGAGTCCTAACTTTTTAAAGGCAACCTCACAAACATCAAATTAAAGTCCCCCGTCGGCACCGCTAAACAGTATGTGGGAGGGGCGCCCACCCCTTCTACAGAATATGTCTACAAAACAAAGCTTGGATAACGTTATCTTAAACTAAACTCCGTCCGGCCTGTGTTGGTCCTGCAGCAAGGGCAATTTCGTAAAGCAGGCCTCACCTCATGCACGGAAGCATCAGGTGAAGCCCACTTTCGGGTTGTGTCGTTCATATTCGTGGAATAGTCGAATATTCGAAACATCGAATATTGGATATTCGATTCGCGAATCGAATAGTTCGAGCGTTTGATATTCGATTCGAATTCGAGAACTCGAATATTCGCACACCCCTACTATTCCATCAAAAACACTGTTGCAAAAGGTACATTATACAAAAACGCTTTTTTCAGGGGTGTATTCCATTCAACACCACTTCTTCTGGTGTTTTGAAAACCCTGAAAAAAGTGTTTTTTGTATAATGCACCTTTTTGCAACAGTGCTTTTTGGAACAGCAAAATGTTGTTACGGGCAATGGCCGTGAGCCTTCGTTTGTCTTAGTAGAAGTCGAATAACTTTTAAAGAAAAATGGAGTGAAACATGTAACAAGTGCCTCTTATTATACTGCGACGAACGGACAAGCTGAAAGAATGGTCTACAAAGTAAAGTAAGCACTGGCGAAGGATCAGACAGGAACAATGTCATGCAGGCTGGCTCGTTTCTTGCTTAAACAGCATGATACTCAACGACGACAGGTAGCACACGGGCCACCCTCATGTTCGGTCGCAAGCTGTTTACAGCAATAACGCGTCTGCAGCCCAGACGAATAGAAGGTGCTTGGCAGTACGACGAGAACAATTGTCCAGAGAGACTTCAGTAGGGCAGCCAGTTTTCATCCAAAACTTCTCTGGGAACCCGACTTGGGTCGAGGGAACCATAGTGAGAAGATTGGGACAGCGATCATGGCTAATAAAGTGTGAGAAATGTACCGTTAATTGACACATGAATTACATCAAAACCTGGGCGGGCAACCGTCGGACGGGAGGCTTGGTGTCTGGGAACCACAGGTCGGCGAATTCATTCATGATGACCTTCACAGACCTCATTCACCATCACATCATGGGGAATGATGTGAGGTTGAATGAAGGGTTATGAAGTGAGGTGATCTTGGAGTTGAATGAAGGGCTGTGAGGTGATGTGATGTTGAGGTTTAATGAAGGGCTATGATATGATGTGATGGGTTTTGAGGTTGAAGTCAGCGTGATGGGCTTTGAAGGTGAAGTGATTGTGCTACTTTCTGCGAATTTTGCGGCTTCCACTGCTGCAATCCCTGCGAAGTTTAAAACGTTTTTCCTTATCATCATGGCTTTGGCACCAGCGATACGTGGGCACTACTTGGGATACGTGGGCTACTTTTTGAGAATTTTTCGGCATCTACTGCTGCAATTCCTGTGAAGTTTAAAACGTTTTTCCTTATCATCATCACTTTAGCACCAGCTTTACGAAGGCACTAGTCCATATTAAAGGGGTCTGGTGCTACTTTTTGCGAATTTTTCAGCATCCACTGCTGCAATCCCTGTGAAGTTTAAAACGTTTCTCCTTATCATCATGACTTTGGCACCAGCGATACCAGGGCACTAGTCCATATTAAAGGAGTCTGGGGCTACTTTTTGCGAATTTTGCGACCTCCACTGCTGCAACCCCGGTGAAGTTTAAAATTTTTTTCGTATCATTATGACATTCGCACCAGCGATATGAGGGCATTGATTAATATTAAAGGGGCCGAATCTGCTTTTTAAGAATTTTGTGGATGCCCATGCTACAATCCCAGTGAATTTTAGAGCATTATTTGTTATCTTTATGGCTTTGGAACCAGCGATTTGAGAGATTGGTCCTTTAGTTGCTTATATTAGTGAATGAAATATAAAACCTAAAGCACGGTACAGCACCCCTTTAAAATGCACGATACCAACATGTCGGCCACAAGTACCAAAGTGGTAAATGGCAGGCAGCAAATTTTACGTGGTTGACAGCACCCGCAATAGCAGTAACAAAGTCACGAAAAGGGAGTGCGGATGCCATTTAAAGTGTACTACTCCCCTCGTTGTAACTCTTTCAAAAGTGACAGCTAACGGATTTAATCGCGCTTCGCTGCGATCGTAGTGGATTAAATGTAAAACCCTAAAGCACGAAGCACAGCACATCACCCCTTTAAAATGCACGATAACATATGGGCCACCAGTACCAAAGTCGTAAATTGTAGGCAGCAAATTTTACATGGTTCACAGCAACCGCAATAGCAATAACCAAGTCACGGAAAGGGAGTGTGGGTACCCTTTAAAGTCTGCTACGTCCCTCATTGTAACAGTCTCGTGAAAGGGACAACTAACGGATTTAATAACGCTTAGCTGTGATCGTTGCATGTGAGGTATAGAACCCTGAAGTGCAGCTCAGCACCCTTTAAACTGCACTATACAACGTGTGGGCCACCACTACCAAAGGAGGATGAGGGGCGCTCATGAGCCCCCCCCCCCCCCCCCCCCATGAGTGAGTTCGCGCCTCAGACCTCAGACCCGATCATAGGAATTCAACTTCAAAAACGTGATGGGATCTGAAGTTAAGTTAGCGTGATATGGGTTCTGAAGTTGAATGAGGGGCCATGATGTGATGGGCACTGAAGTGGAAGTTGAATGGTGGGTTATGATGTGCTGGTTTCTGATGGTGATGTGATGGGCTGCGCGGAAATCCGATCATGATGTGATGTTGAATGGATTTTTAGAAAAATGACGACCTATGCTGGGACCGAGACGAAGAAAAACAACAAGAACAACAGGGCACTGTTCCGGCGCATGCCTCCCCACAATCACCAGTAGAAACGACGGTCCAGTCGAAGTCCTCGATTATCCCACGAAATAAAGGACAGCTAGAGTTCTCCGATACGCAAGACTCCTCGACATCCAAGGACGGGGCACAGCGGTATCGGTGTCGGTCCAGCTGCCGGAACCAGCCACCGCGAGGCTGCGACGTCAACGGCGTCCACCCGACCATTATGAGAATTTCGTCTGAGGAAGAAAGTTGTTGGGTGATTGGAAACTCGGGACCATCGCCAAGGTGACTGTAGCTGCGACAAGAGGCTCGTGGCGGGAGCTCGTAGTTGATATACACAGTAAAATTTTACACCTTTTTGGTGTAAACAGCTTGTCCTCTGGCGGACACTTTAAAGGGGTGGTGTGCACGTCTTTGGCAATTTCGTCTATGTCGCGCTGGGAACACAGCAAAGCGTCCTAAGCTAACTGATTACTTGGTGATATGGTTCCAGCGACACAACTACATGCAGGCTGCACTTTAGAGGGCTGGTGTGCACGTCTTTGGCAATTTCGTCTATGTCGCGCTGGGAACACAGCAAAGCGTCCTAAGCTAACTGATTACTTGGTGATATGGTTCCAGCGACACAACTACATGCAGGCTGCACTTTAGAGGGCTGGTGTGCACGTCTTTGGCAATTTCGTCTATGTCGCGCTGGGAACACAGCAAAGCGTCCTAAGCTGACTGATTACTTGGTGATATGGTTCCAGCGACACAACTACATGCAGGCTGCACTTTAGAGGGCTGGTGTGCACGTCTTTGGCAATTTCGTCTATGTCGCGCTGGAAACACAGCAAAGCGTCCTAAGCTGACTGATTACTTGGTGATATGGTTCCAGCGACACAACTACATGCAGGCTGCACTTTAGAGGGCTGGTGTGCACGTCTTTGGCAATTTCGTCTATGTCGCGCTGGGAACACAGCAAAGCGTCCTAAGCTGACTGATTACTTGGTGATATGGTTCCAGCGACACAACTACATGCAGGCTGCACTTTAGAGGGCTGGTGTGCACGTCTTTGGCAATTTCGTCTATGTCGCGCTGGGAACACAGCAAAGCGTCCTAACCTGACTGATTACTTGGTGATATGGTTCCAGCGACACAACTACATGCAGGCTGCACTTTAGAGGGCTGGTGTGCACGTCTTTGGCAATTTCGTCTATGTCGCGCTGGGAACACAGCAAAGCGTCCTAAGCTGACTGATTACTTGGTGATATGGTTCCAGCGACACAACTACATGCAGGCTGTACTTTAGAGGGCTGGTGTGCACGTCTTTGGCAATTTCGTCTATGTCGCGCTGGGAACACAGCGAAGCATCCTGAGCTGACTGATTACTTGGTGATATGGTGCCATCAGTGGCTCCACGGGACTTCACCATCAGGCACCTCATCGCTCAGCGGGGACTGACCATCACTTCACCCTCATCTCCATTCCTCATACATCTTCCCTCCTCGTAACAGGCCTCACCCTCCAGTGCCCTTCACCTGCACGGTGGGACTGGTGCTCACATTACGGTTTGGTGGACCGCCCACAAAGAGTCACAGAATGGGTCTTCTGCCGCGATCAGAGCCGTTTTCACCACTTTAAAGGGCTGCTGTGCCCAGTTCCTGGGAATACTCTACTCACATTAGCAATATCCGAGGTCGATGATGTATCCCAAATGGTTTCAGAGATGATGGTTCTTGCACCGCGATAGGAGCTTTCCGACCGCTTTAAAGGGCTCCTCTGCCGCATTCTTCGCAAACTCTCGGCCAACAGTGAGAATATCCAAGTGGGAAAGAACCTTACATGGTTACAGATATGTTTCTCGCAAGCGATCGGAGCCTTTCCGTTCACTTTAAAGGACTGCTGTGCCGCGTTCTTCGGAAATTCGTGGCCAAAACTGCGAATGTCCCTGTGGGAAAGTATCGCACGTGGTCACAGTTGGGTTGGGCCGGTAGTTGGGTCGCTGGTACTATGTCACCAAGTAATCAGTCAGCTTATGGCACTTCAGCTGTATTCCCGGCGCGACATAGACGAAATTGCTAATAACGTACACACAAGCCCTTCAAAGTGCACCCTGCCGGTAGTTGGGTCGCTGGCACGATATCACCAAGTAATTAGTCAGCATAGGGGGCCTCGCTGTGTTCACAGAGCGCAACGTAGACGATATTGCCAAAAACGTGCACACCAGCCCTTTAAAGTGCACCCTGCCGGTAGTTGGGTCGCTGGCACCATATCACCAAGTAATTAGTCAGCCTAGGGTGCCTCGCTGTTTTCCTAGCGCGACGTAGACGAAATTGCCAAAAACGTGCATACCAGCCGTTTAAAATGCACCGTGCCGGTAGTTGGATCGATGACACCATATCACCGAGTAATTCGTCAGCCTAGGGTGCCTCGCTGTTTTCCTAGCGCGACGTAGACGAAATTGCCAAAAGCATGCACACCAGCCCTTTAAAGTGCACCCGGCTAGAAGTTGTGTCGCTGGCATCATATCACCAAGTAATCAGTCAGCTCAGGACGCTTCGCTGTGTTCCCAGCGCAACATAAACGATATTGCCAAAAACGTGCACACCAGCCCTTTAAAGTGCATCCTGCCGGCAGTTGGGTCGCTGGCACCATATCACCAAGTAATTAGTCAGCTCAGCACGTTTCGCTGTGTTCCCAGCGCGACCTAGACGAAATTGCCAAAAACGTGCACACCACCCCTTTAAAGTGCATCCTGCATGTAGTCGTGTCGCTGGAACCATATCACCAAGTAATCAGTCAGCTTAGGACGCTTCGCTGTGTTCCCAGCGCGACATTGACGAAATTGCTAAAAACGTGCACACCACCCCTTTAAACTGCACCATGCCCCTATGTACACTTTTCAGATGGCTGCGCTGCACACCCAACAAAGCGGTCCCTGCCGACCTTTCCTTCAACGAGGGGTGTTCAAGTCAAACCGGGACTTTCTGTCTCCTGAGTATACAAATGGCTCGCGCTACTTCTTTTTCGTCATTTTCACATGCGACAGGCCTCCGCGTTCACCACGTGGTGGTCCAAAGTTTGTGCAAAACAGAAGACACGTGCTGGACAAGATGGCCGACAACGAGGTGAGCGCGCACATCGAACAGCGAATTGTCGTGAAGTTTCTCGTGAATGAAGGCGTCAAGTCATCTGAAATTCACAGAAGACTTCAGGCTCAGTATGGCCACGATACACTTAGCCGCAGCAAAGCGTTTGAGTGGTGCAAACGGTTCCGAGACGGCCGTACATCAGTGCAGGACGATGAACTCAGAACCCAGTGTCAGAGTTCCTGAGAACATTCAACTTGTGGAGCGCCTGATCCGCAAGGACCGACGGATAACATGTCTCGAACTGGCTCGAAAGACGGACCTTTCTGTGGGAACGTTGAACACTATCATTCATGAACACCTCCAGTTTCGGAAAGCCGGACCTCATCACAAAAGGTGTCCTCCTCCTACAGGACAATGCACGCCCACATACCGCACATCTCACGACACGCACCTTACAGGAACTTGGCTGGGAGTTGCTGCCACATCCCCCTTACAGTCCAGACCTCGCCCCCAGCCATTTCCATGTCTTCGGTCCACTGAAGGCGTTCCTTGGGGGCCGCCACTTCAGCTGCGACGACGAGGTCAAGAATGCGGTCCGATCATGGCTGCTATGCGCCGGTAAGGATTTCTACGCTGCTGGCACCCAAGCCCTCGTGAAACGTAGAGTCACTAAATAAGCTTCGCTTCAGAGTAGCGACACTGAGGTCCAAGGGAGAGCAGGATCGCCATCTTGTTTCCGCACCCCACCGGTACCATCCCCCGTTGAGGATCGAAGACGACTAACATAATGCTCGCTGTGGCATAGAGGGGCGTGTATGATTGTTGCGCGGTAATCCATGGATTGTCCACCAGAGCGTCCCGAAGATGTCAAGGTGAGCTCAAGGCCGTCAACTGCTGCCTGTAACGAAAGGAACATTTCACCTGCGCACGATAGATGGCATTGTGCGCTAACGTGCGCAGTGCGCGTGCGCGTGGAAAGCGTGGCGCCGAAAGAAGATGGCGCATGCTCGCTCTTGGAACTCAGTGTCGATACCCTGAAGCGTAGCCTATTTAGTGAAACCCAGGGACAAGTGCATTAGTGCAGCTGGAGATTACGTTGAAAAATAAAACTAATTTCTCGCCTCTAAGTTCATTTTACTTTTGCGAAAAATGAAAAGTCCCGGTTTGACTTCAACGCCCCTAGTAGTTTTTTCGTTATCAATAAATAGATACCCTGTCCACCCCACACACATAAAAAAGTAAAAATTCATTATGACGTGTTTCACTGCTGTCAGTCATAAGAGCCTTCATACGGTTTTACAACTCCTTGGGTGTTAAGCCGTATGAGGGCTCATCGGTGAGTGCACTCACTATAGGCCTCATGCCTTGAGCGCCGTCAATAGGCTTCGCGTTCCTGAAGGCCTCACGTGTGAGTGCCTTCATAATTTGCGCACGTCTCGCATGCGTCATTTGACCTCATTTCTGAATGCACTCATACTGACCTCACACCCTTCAGGCCTCACCGGTGACTCCACTCACAGAGACATGGCGCCCCTCAGACCTCATGACTGCACTCACGGGAGGTCTCATGAGGGGCAAAAACCTCATGAGTGCACTCACAGGAGGGCTTGCGTTTGTGAGGGCTGTGAGGGTGAGGGCCAGTGAGGGCATGTGCCCGTGAGGGCCGTGAGGACGAGTGAGGGCATGTGCCTGTAAGGGCTGTGAGGGCGAGGGCGAGTGAAGGCTTGCGCTTTTGACGGCCGTGAGGAGGGCGAGTGAGCGTTCCCCAAAATGCCCACCTATGTCCCCAGTATCTCCGTTGCCGTTGGTAAAGGGTACGCGCTCGTAGCTACTCCAACATTGACTGTGCTACAGTAATCCCCACACAGGCGTAAAGAACCGTCTTTCTTGCGCACAAGGACTATCGATATTGCCCATGCTGAAGACTGTGTTGGCTCAATATTGCCTTGGTCTTCAAGACGACCCAATTCATGGATAACTGCATCTCGTAACGCAAAAGGCACAAGACGGCTCTTCAAGAAGCGAGGAACTGCATTTGGCTTTAGGTCAATGTGCACTGGGGGTCCAATGTGTCCATTTAGAGTTGTCTCAAAAACCGACGAAAACTCTTCCATTAGCTGAACCAATGACTCAGACTTCCAGTCCTGTGGATTCCAGCCAGTTGTATTCCTAGTGGGGTAAACCAATCTCTTCCCGGTAGGCCTATGCCTGAACCCTCTACTACTCTAACGAGAACCTTGGCGCGCTTATCCTTCAATCTTGCTTTCACCGTAGCCTTACGAAGAACGCTTTGAGCTGAGCTTGAGACCGTGTTTGTGTTTGTCTGTTATCGTCCCTACCTCGTCCCAGGTTTTCAAGTCATGAATCGTCACCACCAGCTCGCTTGCTACCTAACTTTCCTTTCGTTATAAGAACGCTTAGTTTGTGACCTGTCCAAGTTCGGAGGTGCAAGGGATCCTGTACAAGTATACGGGCTGATTTTCACCTGCAGGTCAGAGCTTACTAAACATTCTCCCACTTATGATGGAGAAAGTGGGCCCGAATCACTTCAATGCGTAGTGATTGGTCGTTCAGGTGAACGGTAACCGCAAATGTAGGCGTGCTCGAGTTCCCACGCATATTGTAGAATGTATACAATGTTTCGGAATTGTCGTCTTCTAAAAGATCATGAGTGTCCTGTAGCGCTAATTGTTTGGCCTGTCCACCTTTTCTTTTTTTTTTTGTACGCTTTTTCTCCGAGAAACAGACTCGCTCCATATGTCCTTTGTGGCAAAAATTGCACACAATGGAGTCCGGAAAAGTGCAGTCTGACAGGCGATACTCACCTCTACATCTGTAACAAGTGATTCTCCTATTCTTTGCTTTCTTTGTCTTGCACGAGGTTGTCGCTAACGTCTTGTGCACCTTAGGCCCGGTTTCAACAACGGTGGTTAACTTTGAACCGAGATCAAGGGTTGCTAAAACTTGAAGGTAACACTCAACTCCTTTTGACAAACATAAGTAGGTGACGTGATGAATGTTTCAGTTTCAGGGACCATTGATCTTCGTTCAAATGTTAATCGGCGTTGGTGAAACCGTGCCTAGTATCTAGAGAGAGTGCCTTAGTGTCTTACACATTCTAGTCGAAGTTGCGTCTACTCACGCAGTGCCGTTTCTTCCGTTAATGCGCCTTGCAGTGCATGTTAAAAGGTAACGCCTCCTCTCTCTGCCAAGAGCCGTTGTTGTAGATGGGGATCAACCACAGCGCAAACAAATCTATCGCGCGGCATAATGTCCAGTGGTAAAACAGTGCAGGTCGTTGTATCGGAGCTTGATGTGGCTGTGTAGGTGGTTGCACGTGTCGTATGTGTCTGGCCTCCGGCTTCCGAAGCAGTATACTCGGGCGTTGGTGCTGGAGGAGTACCAAAATTGTAGTCTTTTTCCAACGCGCGTAACGCTGCCACGTAATCTGAAATGGATTCCGTGGGCCACTGGTCCCGCCTGTAGAAAATGCATCTTGCAAGCAGCTCTGAAGGGGTCTCGGGTTGTAAGTGCTCAGTGAGAATTTTGACTATGTCAGCGTAGGACACCTCGAAAGGACGTCGCGGAGCAAGGAGTGACCTCAACGTGCCGTAGACCTCGTCACCGCATAAGCTCAGCAGGTATGCTCGGCGTTTACCGGAATCTGTAATTTCGTTGGCCTCGAAGTAAAATTCGAGGCGTTCCACCCATGACGACCGCTGGTCGTCATGGGTGGAGCTGCGCCCGGCTACTAACTGCGAGACGCGTCCTCTGTGCATGCTCTCCTGGACTATAGTGATCTTGGGTACAGTGAGCTTGTGAATGGGGAACTTGCGAGCAGAGAACTTGAGAAGTAGTGAAGTAGGATATTTTCTTTTTTTTTTTGGCGGGGGTTGTACGTTAGGAGTAGCAGAACACGTCGGGAGAACACCAGTTCAATTTCTGCTTTTTTCTTACAACCAATCAAACAAAGAATCATGAACAATCCAATTAATCATGACGTCTGCCATGACACCACACTCTCCTGCCAATGAGCATCAATATTTCGTATGCCCATTAACCTGCGCTTTATAATATTTCCTTTGCATTCTGTTTGCTTGAAGAGTGACAAAATTTAGGCTTGTTGGTATGAGACCATATTGTTGCTGAGCGCTAAAAAGACGAAGACAAAAGGTTTCAGCACATGGTTTCAGCTATGTTGAAATGGTCAATTCTGTCACGTTGACGCTACATAAAAGTGCCTACTCTAACTTACTACTTATTACTACTACTTATTAACTGAATCGTTTTATTTTGTTCACATATTCCCAATTAAAACACCATTTTCAACACCATATTTCCAGTTCAAATGTGGCGTAAAATCGGTGTATAAGACGTGAACACTATTTTCAAACCACCTCACTTTACACCTTGAACGATTGACGCTGGAGTAAGATGTGGTGTATTTTGACATTACACATTTTACTTCAGCTTGCGGAATAAGAAAGGGTGTTTCTATAACAACGCATTTATTGATCGGTTATAAAGATGAAAAAAAAAATAATGTGCACGGATTGATATTCTTACTTTCACCACAGCTGCAACATATACTATCACGATATTTTCATATTTGCTTCATGCAGATCATGTTCATGTTCATCAGCTCATGCACAAAGCTCAGCAAAGCTGAACTGATCAAGTTTGGCTCATTCATGTAACATCACCTAATATCAGAACCTATTAAAATAGATGGAAAATGCTGTTTGTAAACTGACATACTCTTTTTCCCCTTCAGACTTGTCACCCTTTCAATCACTTTTCTTGGTCCGCTTTGAATTTTGTTCGCTTTCTCCATGATGTTTTGAAAGGCTATACAGTATGTACGGGTATAGCGTTTCGCTCGGTCCTATGTATAACGAATATCGTCAAAACACTATTTTCAACACTATGCTGTTTCGCAGTGTGCACCATTCACGTTCAAATAAGGTATAAAAAGCGTGCATAGGCCTTAACACCCCTTTCAATGCATGATATTACACCCTTTCTTATCCCTTCCAGTGTAAATGTGGTGTACTTTGCTTATAACACCGTAACTAACATCTTTTTAGCTTCTTTTTAGCACGGTTTTGGAGTAAAACGAAATGTTTATGTGCAAAAACACCTCTTTTAAGTCCAAAAAAGTTTGAAAACATTTACTGTGTACGCACGCGAAGAACAGTGTTCGGTTGGCACAAGGCTTTTGTATGCGTTGGTACACGTGGACGTAATTTTGTACCGATTGGTAATAACCTTTGGAAGTCTTCACAGGACATCTCTAGAAGGAACAGATATGAAGTAGCACGCCTTAATAAGATCTGTGTTGGTCTAAAGTTCATAACAATAACATTGGGCAGCCGCGAAGTCTTCATTGCGTTTCGAAGTGACGGTTACGTTATACTGTAGACATGTTGTGACGGCACCACGGCGTATTCGAAGTCGGAGCTGGGAAGAGAGAAGTCTGCGGACAACTAGAATGACTATAGTCGTGTTCAACTTTAGAAGGAAGAGAAACTTAGGCCCGGTTTCACCAACGCCGATTAACATTTGAACCGAGATCAGCGGACAATTAACTCGAATTTAACGCTCAGATCTGCATCACTAAAGGGTCTTCTTCGCACTGAAACATTCATTACGTCATTAAATAACGTTTGTAAAAAAGAAACGAGTGTTAACTCAACGTTATCGAAACCCTTGATCTCGGTTCAAAGTTAACCAGCGTTGGAGAAATCGAGCCTTAGTGCGTCAGCTCTCAAGTTACTGCTGCGCCGCAGATAGGACGGCTAGACACGGAGAGGTCACGTTCCCTCCTGCGACAGATAATGTAATCCGTCATACTCACTCTGCTTCCTTATTATAGCTGTTAAGACTGGCCGCATGACACTAGCTGCGGCAGAAAGTGCGCTGCGCGTGGTGGCGCTGCAGTATATTTCTCCTCTCGCGGTATTGCGTCTCCTTATCTCCAACGGCGTATGTAGTTGACGGACTAGATTTATTTACCTTCTTAAGGTGAACACGACTATAGGTGGGGGCCGAGATGGAGGACTGACGCCCGATGATGTGACATTTAACATGGCTCGAAACCCTGCTTCATCTGTCGAGCTATCCATCAGGAGCCACCATGCAAAATAGTTGCGTTCTGCGGTGTGTGGGCTCGTTCGGCTACCCAGCGGCCTCGCTCACTGCCATCACTGCCACCTGTGGTGGCAAGGAAAAGTTATTTCATTTTCAGCATTTATTTCACTTATTTCGTAGTTGCCTGAAGTTATTTCATCAGGCACTGTACACATTCACAGAAGTAAGTCGAACACAAGACAGAATTCACGCGATGACGTGTGAAATCGCCAACATCGTCATCTGTACGCTTGTAGAATATATTGGAAAACGTTTCCTCCGCCGGCCACCAGGGACGAAAGCCTGCGCCAGTGTCGCCGTGCCAAACTCTAGCCGAACGTCCCTATTTAGCCGCGCAATGGAATTTACAAAAAATAGTCGGAGGAAGCAGCCGCGGACGCCCGACACGATTCTCGCGTGACGTGGAATGGTCCCCGTGCCTTTTTTCTTTTTCTACACAGCTCACGCGCCGCTTGCATGTTTGAGCTGTGCCGCTGTACGTCATAGGTCACGTGCCCCGGGATCATAATAAGTCACGACGTCTCCTCGTTCTGCGATGCGCTGTTTTCACTAGAGATGACTTTTTGGAAGGTATGCGGAACAGGTGCCTCGCACGCGCTCCGTAGGTCACCTGCGCACGTCGTTCTTTCGCAGGAGCTAATTTTATTTGTTGCAGAACACCGCAACAACAAAAATTTTGTGCTTACCTCAGCGCTCCATCAAAATGGGACTCCGCCACAAAATTACCACAAAGGTTGTGTTATATCCGTAACCTTTTAGATGTCAGGAACATGTGTACGAAATATCTCGCTCCAGATCTGCGCAGATTTTATTCAATCGAATTTATTACGAAGCAGTGAAAGTAACACACCGCTGACATCATCCGGCCGCTTTTCCCGGCACTGCTTCATTTGACAAGCTCGTGTTTTGAAAAAAGAAAAAAAGACAAAGAAAACGTTTTTCCAAAGCGTATTCGCTTCTATCCCGTTGCAATCGACATAAATAATGGTCGGCGCAATATGTTGCGTGAGTGGTTGCGGCAAGAGATTAGCTACACGACGGAAACGCAACTACATGGGACGTCCTTTTTTTGTTTCCTTCAAAACGCGAGGGAATTTTCGAAGCAGACGACGACGCGAGGTGACGTCACGGTATCCTCCTCCGGACGAATCGCCGGAGTATGGAGCTCTGGTTTCTGCTCTTCGCATTTTCGTTTCGGTTTGCTATTGTCATCATTTACGAATTAATTACTCGCGCAAAATGAACGCGGATGTTGTATTCGGTATCGAGGGGGTGGTTTGGGTTCTTTATGATACTCACTTTTTTTTTTTTTTCGAATCATTGCGAAGTCTTGCAGAATGAAGCACTGAGGTGACCCCAAAATTTCTCCAACCAATAAAATGAGTTCCTGCGAAAGAACGATGAGCGTTGGTGATCTACAGAGCGAGCGCGAGGGCTCTGTTCCGCACACAAAATCCTTTTCCTCGTGAAAAGAGCGCATCGCAGAACGAGAAGACTACTACTCTAACGCGACCAGTGACGTACCGCGGCACAGCTCAAGCATGTATAAGCTGCGCGTGAACTGCGAAGAAAAAAAAACAAACAAAGGAACGAAGCACGGAGCCTTCACCACGTCACGAGAGCATCGTGTCGGCAGTCTGCGGCTGCTTTCTCAGACTGTTTTTTTTTTTTTTTTGTAAATTCGATTGCACAGCTATAACGCACCGCAGAGCGAAAATATTTTGCATGGTGTCTCCTGGTGGACAGCTTTACAGACGAGACAGGATTTGCTCCTTTAAAGGCACCATCGCATCCGTCGCGGTCGATTCCGAAACTATAGTGCCGTTTTACTCCGTGTTCATCCCGGATAATAACGCCGAAAATCCGACGTGAATTCGTGGCGTTGTTCCTGTGCAGTTTGATGTAACACATGGCAAGAGCAGACGACGCATCTTGAAAGTATAGGGTGTATTCACATGACGTCAAACGAACGCGTTTGGCCGCCATGATGGTGGTCACTTTTCCGGCGCAGCTGCCCAGATTATCTAGCGTTTGCTCGAAAACGAAGCCTAGAAAGGTGTTTTGAAATCCGGTCGCGTTCATTCCCTTCTTTTATCCCGAAGACACTTCGTCATTGTCGTTCTCACGTTTTCTTTTACGAAAACTATGGTTGCCGCATTGAAAAATCGCGCAGTTTGTCATCTTTCAGTGGCGCTACCACGAAAAGTGACCACCATTGGGAGGAGCTTCCGCGCATGCCACATCACAACGTGACGTAGTTGAATACACTCTATTCCGGGATTCCCTCCCCGGAAACGTCACCCGGTCAAGGCCAATCTGTGAGCGCCCTTTGGCGCAGACGAGACCAATCAGGGAGCGGCTGGAGGGATCTTGGTTGCCTTGGCGACCGACAGGCGGCCGAGCGAGCCGGAATACCAGGGGACGGCATCTGCTCTGTGATCGGCTTGCGGAATGTTGTTTCTGGTTAGCGTCGGACGTGTTCGTACAGCCAGGAGCGTAATACCGTGTTCCACGCAACATGGTCACGTCAGAACTCACACTGGTAAGTGAAACTTGGCGTATTTACCGTTGACTTTTCACTTAGTACAGGGTGGGTGCAGATAAAGTAGCCCCACATTTACGCACGTACCGCGTTCCCTCTTTACTGTACGACCTTCCGGTGGCGCACGACGACACATCTACGCGATGAAAAAAAAAAAAAAAAATCGTAGTAACCGAAGTCCACGTAACAAAAACGTTATCCATGCAAACGTTCGTAGCCGTACATCCCGAATTTCCCATGCAGAAGTCAATATGGCGGTCACGGCACAGTTGCATCTAACTACCGCTAAGCGTGCCAGATTTCATTTCGTTTCTGCGTAGGTGGCACCCCCAGCGGTAGGGCGACGCAACTGTGCTACACTGCAATGTCAATTGGAAATACACGGAGCCAAGTTCGCGTGGCTAACGATTTTTTTTGCGCAGAGTTTGGTTTCACGATTTTTTCCTTGATTTTCATCGCATAAATCAGTCTTCGTGCGCTGCCGGGAGTTCGTACGGTATGCAAGGAACGCGCTATGTGCGAAAATGTGGTGCTACTTTATCTGCACCCACCCTGCATATTGCGATGCGAGCGCCAAGCAGACGACCTCAGAGACAATCGCCTGCGCTGCGCTCCCATTCGTGTGCGTGGCTCACGTCATCATGGTGTTAGCTGCATAGGGAGTGCATGCGAATCTATAAAACTCGTTTATTTAATGTGTAAATTGTTTTCGGAAGAGAAACTTGGCCAAGTTGACTGTGATGCGGTGACGAACATTATGGTATCCGTCTTATACATCCGTTCCCGGATCTGATAGTGCCTTTAAGTTGGCGCGCTTCAAATGTCACGCGGCGGCACGTGAGAACCGTTGTTGCGATGGCCTTTGCGCGGGAGCACCCCGACAGACGATCGAAACACGGGGAAGTTGAGCATCGGGTCCTTGAATGAGGGAGATCGACAACGGTTGTACGCCGAACAACCCGAACGCTTGGAACCCAACTTCAGCGTACGGATTGAAGAATGGCTGTTGACGAAAAGGCACACTGCTGGTGAGCAGTGGAATTTGAGCCCACATACTCTGATTTCCGATTAATGTCCAGACGACTGAAGCTACGGCCAGGATGCCATGCTGTTGCTGACAAGGTGAATCTTCGACGACATGGAGAGACGAGGGCGGAAGCCGAAGTCCTATGACCGAGCGTCCAGAGACACAGTTGGACAATCGAGCGTCTTCGCTACCGCCTAAACGCCGGGTAGAGTCGGCGGCGGGCCAGCAGTACCATGTGGTCAAGTGGATATATTGACAAGCCGATGATGAGACACGCCGATTGAAGGTTTATAACGATGTGGTATTTCGGCACTTAGGCTATGTGGCTGATGCTGTGACGAGGAATATGCATCGGAAGGAACGACGTTGTCCGCGATCAGCAATCGATGGACGAAGACCGAAATGTAGTGTTTACTGTGACAGCCATCTCTTCCCAGGGGACGTAAAAGACTGACCTTGGCGCCTGTATCGACGAGGAATTTCTGGATGGTTGTCTTGTCATATGGGAGAAATAGGTGACTGCTAGGGGGCCATAAGACGGCCAACGTTCTCCTTAGAGAAATGCGTACACTTTAAACGGTGACAAATTCATCTTTTGGCGCAAAGAGTAATCGGTTTGCAAAACGCGGAATAGTTTACTTTTTTAAAAGTAAGAAAACTATCAAATTCAGTAGTCAATTCGGTTTCGACGTTGCACCCCAAACCAGAGTCTATTTGCAGATGTGGGCGTAGTGTGAAACTCGTCTCGTAAGAAGCCGGGAAGCGGTGGTGGGGTGCTTCAAACTTCGAGAAGGCCGGCTCTCAAGTTCAAGTACTATAATGCCCCCCAAAAAGATATGGACACATACACGCAGTAACATCGAAACGGGTGAATTTCCATGCGTCTTAGGTGTGCAGCGATACCGATCAAACAATGTTGTTAAATCTTTGTGATGACGACGAAGCAGCCATCATCTCGTGACACCATTCTTCTGTTACTCAGCCATTAAACATAGTTACTCCTACCCGCTGTCCTGTTTTGCACAAAATGGTGCCGTGACCAGGATCTGAACAAACGACGAACGTGATCGCCTTAGGAACCTGACCAAACTGAACGACTTTAACGACAGGGAAGACAGCAGTGGGTAACGACAGGACTAACTTGGCAGAATGGAACGATCTGACCTCATCCACAAGCGACAGGAGCTGCGAACGCAGGCGGGAATCTTAATGACCGACCTTGAACGACAACGATCCACCGAAGAACTGTAAGACATAGTCGTATTTTAAGTAAGGATGGAGCAACTACGCAGATTAAACGTTCATCTCCAACAAATCGACAGCGAGATAGAATTGATGCTCACCGAGGACGAATTTGAAGAAGAGTACACGAAGCAAATAGTTTTTCAATACGAGATATAAACTGCACTTTTCAGAGCTAAAAGATACCTAGCGGCAAGAACAAACGATGTCTCAGTTTCAATGTCAACCTCAAAAGCGAGCAACCGCGTGCCGCCCGGGACAGCACCAACGACTGCACGAGTGCCGTCATTGATTACTAAATTGCCTGTAGTGCACGACATAGTCCAGCATCCGGACCTGACTTTTGTCAACTTGGACGGCGAGATGCCAAGCCAACAGCAGCATCTCGACACCGATGTAGTGATACAAGACTGTACTCACACAAGCACGGCTCTGGAGCTACGAGCTGCAGAAGCGACGTACGTTGATCTACCACCTGGAAAGATAACGCAGGCAAAGGCTGCGAGGCCTACGGAAAGCCTGGAACCTAAAGCGATCGAGCGAATCGGTGAAGGATTGAGAGGAAATGTCATCGAAGCGCCTCAGACTGCAAAAGGACAGCCTGAAGAACAGAAGGCTTCAGAAAGGCTTCAGACGTTTGCGCAGCCAGGAGTTCAAGATAGATGGTACGTGGAAAGACAGCAGAACATCTGTTCGGACACACGACCCCGAAGCAAACGATGGAGGACAGGGTGCGAAACGCCGGACAGCATGTTGCTCTCAACGCCAGACATAATTGTGACAGCAGACTATAGCGAACAAGAAAGAAGGACCAGGGCACATGTTAGCAAGTTCCCATCCAGAAGAGAGAAAGTGACAGGGGAAATGGTACAAGACCCTGAAGGACTCCTTCCCGATGCAGCTGCGAGGTCTAACTCAGAACACGATGAGATACGGACAAGATCATTAGTGTCTTTCGAAACGTTGCTCCAACAAAGAGAAGCCGAGTACATCGGCAGGGAACCATGCACTGACCACATTCTATAAGTCGGACGACACTTCCATCAACAGGGACCTTCTTTCTACAGCACTCATGTTCATGGTTACGACTCCCGCGTTTTCAGGACATGTAACTATGTACTTCCCTATCAATAGCCTTTCAGCAAGACGTCATGTCAGCAATGTGCTGTACTGGAAGGTACCTTAGAAACAGGCCACTATCCCTGCGCAGCAGATCTATCAGTATACGGCATACTGCTGGAAATACATATTGTCTCAAGGCTTCTAGGCAGAACAACATAGTCATCAGTGAAATTCGACACTGGAAGCCAGCGGAATCCCAACTAATGCCAAAAGCTCCGCCATGGCTGCAAGATTCACCGCTGCGCGGCGTTATTCGTTCTGATATCGTCGGCAACACCGGCATTGGTCGACGACCAGCCTGTTAACGCCTTCCGCGGGGGGGGGGGGGGGGGGGGGGGCAGCCTGTTAAATCTTTGTGATGACGACGAGGCAGCCATCATCTCGTGACACCATTCTTCTGTTACTCAGCCGTTAAACATAGTCACTCCTACCCGCTGTCCTGTTTTCCACAAATGTGCTTAGATCTCAGAGTAATATTTCATATCTCCAAAAGGCAAGATACCCGAAGGAGATCTCGATTTTATATCGACGACGAAGAAAACGTGGACACAGATTGGCTCATTGACGTTGCACAGTCCTAATGAAATTTTTAGGCAAATTAGAAGCTTACAATTCGTTCAACGACACCACGGGGAAATCTGTAATGATCGTTATGTAGTTCGCTCCATTTATCTGCAACTCAAATCATACTCTCCGAGGCTAGGTCCGGCCAAAGGGGTCTCTGTGGACCGAAGGATAGTGTTGTTAGGGTGGTGTGCTAAAAATGCAGCACGGCTTGCTATGGGCGCGGGAGCAATGTATGTCTGCCTTTACATTTAAATGGACTTTCGCAAAGTGGGAGCTTGAGGTTGCGGATGTGGATTATGTCCATGGAACTGCCTGCGTCTGACCACTGTCTGCCAGCGAAAAGAAGAACCAGCAATGATGAACGCCGAACGCCGCGTTCTAGCAAGGAGTGTGTGTGCTAGCGGCAGTGGCATGGCCAGGGGAGAGTGTTTCGGGGGTTCAACCCACAGAGGTGGCATCCAATGTATTGCTCCGTAGATGATGAAAGCGTGCTGGGCGAACGCAATGCATCCTGGGCAGGTCCTGGTCTCACGTCACAGCAAACGTCAAGGCACACGTGACCTTAAAGATGGCGGCGCCCGTGATCAGCGGCCAAACCGTTTGTAAACAATGTGGTTGTTGTTTCTGCGCGACGTTTTGGATGTCTTTCGACCACGGTAATTATTTTTATCCCATAATCTCGCAGTAAAACGTGCAGTTTTGCGCATGAGGCCTCGTACTGTTGACGCCTTTCAAAGATGTGATGACGGCCGCGCGTTACGACGCACTGAGCCGATTCAATTAAGGAGAAATGGGCTGCCATGTTGCGGAAGAAGCACTACATAGTTTACGCTGGCAAAATACGTTCATCTTTTGGCTTGCTGAAGACTGAAATATGTCGGTAAGCGGCAGAACGACATGTAAACAAAGTCACATGACCTCAAAATGACGTTTTCTATGATGTGCGACCTTATGCCATGGCATAAAAATGTCACGACCAGAGCCAGGACAAGATGGCAGTTTTGCCAAAAGCACCCGCTTGAGGGTAGTTACAACAATGGCGGGTTTGTGTCACCCCTGTGGTTCAAACCCCCACCCCTGGAACTCATGCCGTTGGTAGTACATTTGAAACAGAAAAAAAAGTGATCAAGATGTCCTCCTCCCCGTGTAAAATTCCCATAGAACCATTCTCAATTTTTTCTTGGCTACGCTACTGGCTACCGGGACCTTTCTTTGTCGGAGTCTTTGAACACGTTACCAGAGAGGCTCTTCAAGGACTCAAACTAAGGGGAAAATGTCCCCTTACGTCAACCGAATCAAACCAACATAAAATGTATAAGCTATTGTTTTAACAACGTATCTCATGAGATGAAACGACATGTTTCATCGCTATTCTTGGCAGTAGTCATTACTTGTAAAGGTACTCTTGGTGCCGCAATATTGCTCTCTATGGTTACCCACTATGTTGCCAACTTTGAATAGTTCCACCATACAAATACCAAAT